>NC_067250.2:170803680-173303680 GCF_019359855.2 Lolium perenne | reverse complement strand
ACCAATTTTAACAAGCTTTACGGTAGTTCTCCACTAATAGGTTTAAACTACATGCAAAAACTTATGATCTACTTGAGAGCTCAAAACAATCGCCAAGTATCAAATTATCCAAGACATATGAGGCATTTTCTTTTCCCAACCAAATAAAGATAAATATTGTAGCTTCCAACTTTTATTCATTGAATATTAAAAGTAAAACGAAGAACAAGTGTTCATATGAAAAAGCGGAGCGTGTCTCTCTCCCAAACATGGATTGCTAGGATCCGAATTTATTCAAACATAAACAAAATGAAAAATAAACACACAGACGCTCCAAGTAAAACACATATGATGTGACTGAATAAAAATATAGTTTCAAGGGAGGAACCTGATAAGTTGATGAAGAAAGGGATGCCTTGGGCATCCCCAAGCTTAGACGCTTGAGTCTTCTTGAAATATGCAGGGATGAACCATCGGGGCATCCCCAAGCTTAGACTTTTCACTCTTCTTGATCATATATCATCCTCCTCTCTTGACCCTTGAAAACTTCCTTCACACCAAACTTCTCATAAACTTCATTAGAGGGGTTAGTGCATAATCAAAAACTCACATGTTCAGAGGTGACACAATCATTCTTAACACTTCTGGACATTGCCCAAAGCTACTGGAGTTTAATGGAACAAAGAAATCCATCCCACATAGCAAAAGAGGCAATGCGAAATAAAAGGCAGAATCTGTCAAAACAGAACAGTCCGTAAAGACGAATTTTTAATAAATACTTCCGTTGCTCAAATCAGAAAACTCAAAACTAATGAAAGTTGCGTACATATCTGAGGAACAAGCACGTAAATTGGCATATTTTCTGATTTTTCTACAGAGAAAACAGCCCAGATTCGTGACAGATAGAAATCTGTTTCTGCGCAGAAATCCAAATCTAGTATCAACCTTCGATTAGAGGCTTCACTTGGCACAACAAAACACAAAACTAAGATAAGGAGAGGTTGCTACAGTAGTAAACAACTTCCAAGACACAAATATAAAACAAAGTACTGTAGCAAAATAACACATGGGTTATCTCTCAAGAAGTTCTTTCTTTACAGCCATTAAGATGGGCTCAGCAGTTTTAATGATGCACTCGCAAAAAAGAGTATTTGAAGCAAAAGAGAGCATCAAGAAGCAAATACAAAACATATTTAAGCCTAACATGCTTCCTATGCATAGGAATCTTGTGCACAAATAAATTCATGAAGAACAAAGTGACAAGCATAAGAAGATAAAACAAGAGTAACTTCAAAATTTTAAGCACATAGAGAGGTGTTTTAGTACCATGCAAATTTCTACAACCATATTTTCCTCTCTCATAATAATTTTCAGTAGCTTCATGAATAAACTCAACAATATAACTATCATATGCAGCATACTTTTCATGATTTCCAAACACATAATTTTTATCAAGTTCAAGAATAGTGGAATTAAAACTTTCAAACTCACTTTTATCAATAATATAACAAGGTGATAGATCAATCTCAAGAGATATGGGACACATAGATAAAGTCAAGAACTCTCCAATCCCATTTTCATTAGTAGTACAATTAATAGTATCAAGTAACATAGGACCATCATCTAGAGCCTTATCATAAATATTCGCTAAGCAAAATTCTTTAGTACCACGCATTTCGACATCAGGCACAAACAAAGCATTATCATAAGATTTATCAAAGTAGCATGGATTATCATAAATAACAGTAGCATAATTATTCTCACAAGTTTTACTCATAGGGAATATTTCAAGAGAATCCACAGGAACATAACATTCAACCTCTTCCGGTAAGCATGGAGGACAATCAAATAGTGTAAGAGATAAAGAGTTACTCTCATTAGAAGGTTGGCATGGGTAGCTAATCCATTCTTCCTCATTTTGTTCGTCGCTCTCCTCTTCCTTTTCATCCAATGAGCTTTCAATTTCATCAATTTCCTCCTCTTTTTCATCCAATGAGCTTTCAGGTTCATCAGTTTCTTCTTCCACCGATTCCTGCAAATTGTGAGTGCATTCTTGTGCATTAATGTGTCTCTCTTTATAATCAAGGATATAAGGATTCCTACTGTAGCATTCTATGCAAGAATTAAGGATAGTAGAGACATAATCTTTAAGGTCCTTACAAATGGCACAAGTTTCATAATTCTCAACCATGAAGGATTCTATCTCGGAGGCTCCCATAAATAAGACAAATTGTTCTACCTCTTCGAACCCATAATGAATATAGCAATTCCGGTTATAGTTCTTAATAAAAAATTCCTCACTAAAGCCACATTGAAATTTAAGATGTTTAGTATCCTGTTGAGAGCAACAGTTTATATCATGACGTCTAAGCAAGATTCTAGCAATTGTATTTAATTTCTCTATCATAGCACTCATTATTTTACCAGTTCTTGATTCTCTATAATTATTATAACATTCTATAAGCTCCAAGTAGGTTGTAGGTTCTCCCATAACAGCAGTTTTTAATTTTTTGGTTTTTCAAATTTTTATGGATTTTTGGGTATATGAGACAAATAAAACAAGACAAAAATAAACTAAGCAAAAGTAAACTACGCAAAATAATACTAGACAGAAATAAACTAAGCACAAATAAACTAGACAAAAGTAAACTAAGCAAAACAAAATAAAATAAAACAGAGAGAGAGGTAGAGTGTACTCCCCAGGTGAACTTATGAGTAGAGCTATGCCTCCCCGGCAATGGCGCCAGAAAACAGTCTTGATAACCCACAAGTATAGGGGATCGCGATAGTCTTCGAGGGAAGTAAAACTCAAATTTATTGATTCGACACAAGGGGAGGTAAAGAATACTTATAAGCCTTAACAACTGAGTTGTCAATTCAATTGCACCTGGAAAAGTACTAGCAACAGGGGTGATGTAAAAGTAGCAGTAATATGAGAGCAGTAGTAACAGTAACACAGCAGCAGTAATAGCAATATGAGAGCAATGGCACCAGAAAATAGTTGATACTACTTCCAATGACATATAGAACGAGTATATGATGATGAAAGATGGACCGGGGTTCCCAGCGATCTACACTAGTGGCAACTCTCCAATAAGTGACAAGTGTTGGGTGAACAAATTACAGTTGGGCAATTGATAGGAATCAAAGCATTAAGATAGAACATCCAGATTATTAATTATGTAGGCATGTTTTCCGTATATAGTCGTACGTGCTCGCAATGAGAAACTTGCACAACATCTTTTGTCCTACCAGCCGGTGGCAGCCGGGCCTCAAGGGAAACTACTGGATATTAAGGTACTCCTTTTAATAGAGCACCGGAGCAAAGCATTAACACACCGTGAAAACATGTGTCCCTCACATCACCGCCATCCCCTCCGGTTGTCCCGATTTCTGTCACTTCGGGGCCTTTGGTTCCGGACAGTGACATGTGCATACAACTTGTAGATACAATCTAAGCAACAATATAGAGCTTAAATCTAAGATCATGGCACTCGGGCCCTAGTGACAAGCATTAAGCATAACAAGATTGCAGCAACAATAACTTCACAAACTTTATAGATAGACTAATCATAATGTATCATCCATCGGATCCCAACAAACACAACACTGATTACATCAGATGAATCTCAATCATGTAAGGCAGCTCATGAGACCATTGTATTGAAGTACATGGGGGAGAGTATACCGACATAGCTACTGCTAGAACCCGTAGTCCATGGGGGAACTACTCACGGAGCATGATGGAGGCGGTAGCGTTGATGGAGATGGCTTCCGGGGGCACTTCCTCGTCCCGGCAGGGTGCCGGAACAGAGAGTTCTGTCCCCCAAATTGGAGTTTCGCGATGGCGGCGGCGCCCCTGGAGTCTTCCTGGAGTTTCGTCAATTGGTACTGCGTTTTTAGGTCGAAAGGGATTTTATAGGCGAAGAGGCGGCGCAGGGGGGTACCTGGGGGCGCCTCACCCTAGGCCGGCGCGGCCAGGGTCTGGCCCGCGCCGCCTTGTGGTGTGGTGGCCCCTGGCCCCTGGCCCCTCTCCGACTCTTCTTCGGTGTTCTGGAGCCTTCCGGAAAAAATAGGAGGTTTGGCGTTGATTTCGTCCAATTCCGAGAATATTGCCCGAACAGCCTTTCTGGAACCAAAAACAGCAGAAAACAGGAACTGGCACTGTGGCATCTTGTTAATAGGTTAGTTCCGCAAAACGCATGAAATCATCATAAAGTGCAAGCAAAACATGTAAGTATTGTCATAAAACAAGCATGGAACGACAGAAATTATGGATACGTCGGGGACGTATCACCCCTCCCAATTGCAACAACAATGATGCCATGATGCAACTGCTGCAAACCCTGATGGCCGACACGGAGACTGAAAGAGTTGAACGCCAAGCCAATATCGCAGCACTGCAAAACCTTGCCAACCAAGGCCATGGAAATCATGACCATCCCGGATCAAAGCTCAAGAACTTCTAGAACACCAACCCTCCGGTGTTTAGCAAGACCGAGGAACCCCTCGACACCGACGACTGGCTCCAGACTATGGAGAACAACTTGGAAGTAGTCGGAGTGGAAGCCAACGAGAAGGTCTTGTTCGGAACCCATTACCTTGCCGGACCAGCCCGAGCCTGGTGGACTAGCACCCGTGCCATGAACGGAGGTCAAGTCATGACTTGGGCAGATTTCAAGCTCAAGTTCAGCAAGTACCACGTGCCCCCGGGTCTTATCAAGAAGATGAGGGATGAGTTCCGCGAACTCAAGCAAGGACGGATGACGGTGGTAGAATACCGCGACAGGTTCCTTACACTGTCAAGGTATGCCCCCGACGAGACCGACACCACCGAGAAGAGGCAGGAGAGATTCCTGAACGGACTGCATGATGAGATGCAGACAGTCCTCGTCAACATCCCCTTCGCCGACCTTGAAGCCTTAGTGGATTTTGCCATCCAGATGGAGGGCAAGTTGAACCAAGCCAACGAGAACCGCAAACGCCGCATGATGCACCAGAGTGGGCCCAGCAATGCCCCGAAGTATCGCCCCAGCTCAAGCGGAGGTTTCACTCCGAGGAACAACAACAAGTCCCAGATGCAGACTTCACGCCCGGGTTATCAGAACCGGAGTGGAGGAAACTTCAGGCCAGGAGGCCACCACAACAACAGCAACTACAACAACAACAACTTCAACCGCGCTCCGCCCAGAGCCCCCAACACCAACAACAACAACAACACCGCTCGAAGGACCGGAAGCAACACCATCCCCGTCGCAACCAAGGACAAGGCCACCATCACTTGTTATGAGTGTGGAGTGGTGGGACACTACTCCAACGAGTGCCCCAAGAGGTTAGCCAAGATTGCATCCAACACCGCTGCACCTGCTCAGCAACAACGCCGTGTCTCCACTGGCAAGAAGTTCGCCCCCAACAACCCCAATAACCGCAACGGCCGTCTCTTCCACATGAACGCCGAAGAAGCCCAGGAAGCACCAGATGTTGTACTGGGTATGTTTTCTGTCAACTCCGTACCTGCCAGAGTGTTGTTTGATTCCGGAGCATCTCATTCATTTTTCACCGAAGATTTTGCATCCACAAGTAAAATTCAACCTATCAGTTTGAAGCATGTTATGATAGTTCAAATTCCTGGATCACCCACCAAAGCCAGAAAATTTTGCAAAAATGTACCCATCAGAATCCATGAAGTAGAATTTTATGCCAATCTGATTATTCTGGGAACTAAAGGTTTGGAAGTCGTACTAGGAATGGACTGGATGTCAAAACACCATGGACTGATTGACTGTGCCAAGAAAGCCATCACCATGACTAGCAGCACCAATATCCTAGTAGAACATGTATCTGAAAGACTACCCAGAAAATTTACCTGCAACCAAAGTGTAGCCAAGCCAACTCTGGATCAAATCAGGGTCGTCTGTCGATACCTGATGTGTTTCCGGATGATCTGCCCGGTATGCCCCTGGATCGGGATATCGAGTTCATCATTGAGTTAATCCCCAGAACTGGACCTATAGCCCAGAGAGCCTACAGTATGAACCCAACAGAGCTTGTGGAGCTGAAGAAGTAGATCGATGATATGTTAGCCAAAGGTTTGATTCGACCTAGTGCATCACCCTGGAGATCACCAGTTTTGTTTGTGGACAAGAAGGATGGTGCCACTCGTTTATGTACGGATTACTGTAAGCTTAACAATGTCACCGTCAAGAACAAATACCCCCTACCCAAGATAGAAGACCTGTTCGATCAGTTGACCGGTGCCAAAGTGTTCTCTAAGATTTATCTTAGGACTGGTTATCATCAGCTGAAGATTCGCGCCACCGATATCCCCAAGACTGCCTTTACCACCAGATATGGGTTGTATGAGTACAACGTCATGTCATTTGGATTAACCAATGCCCCGCTTATTTCATGAACCTCATGAATAAGATCTTCATGAACTTTTTGGACAAGTTTGTCGTTGTCTTCATCGACGACATCCTCATCTACTCCAAGTCCGGAGAAGAACATGAACAGCATTTGGAGACTGTCCTAGAAACCCTTAGACACCACCAGTTGTACGCCAAGTTCAGCAAATGTGAGTTTTGGTTGAAGGAAGTAGGATTCCTGGGACACGTCTTGTCCACAGGAGGAATTGATGTAGATCCCGCCAAGATCAAAACTGTTACAGAATGGCAAGCCCCAACCACCCAAACCGAGGTCCGCGCTTTTCATGGATTAGCCGGATATTACCGTAGATTTGTAGAAGGCTTTTCGAGCATCGCTCGACCAATGACCCAACTGTTGAAGAAGGACAAGAAGTTCGAATGGACTGACAAATGTGAAGAGAGTTTCCAACAACTCAAGAGTAGATTGACCTCAGCCCCAATCCTGATCATGCCAGACATCACCAAGCCATTTGACGTGTATTGTGATGCCTCCAAGATTGGTCTTGGATGTGTGCTTTGATACGTCTCCGACGTATCGATAATTTCTTGTGTTCCATGCCACATTATTGATGATATCTACATGTTTTATGCACACTTTATGTCATATTCGTGCATTTTCTGGAACTAACCTATTAACAAGATGCCAAAGTGCCAGTTGTTGTTTTCTGCTGTTTTTGGTTTCAGAAATCCTAGTAACGAAATATTCTCAGAATTGGACGAAATCAACGCCCAGGGTCCTATTTTGCCACGAAGCTTCCAGAAGACCGAAGAGGAGACGAAGTGGGGCCACGAGGTGGCCAGACTACAGGGCGGCGCGGCCCAGGCCCTGGCCGCGCCGGCCTGTAGTGTGGGCCCCTCGTGCCGCCTCTTGACCTGCCCTTCCGCCTACTTAAAGCCTCCGTCGCGAAACCCCCAGTACCGAGAGCCACGATACGGAAAACCTTCCAGAGACGCCACCGCCACCAATCCCATCTCGGGGGATTCAGGAGAACGCCTCCGGCACCCTGCCGGAGAGGGGAATCATCTCCCGGAGGACTCTACGCCGCCATGGTCGCCTCTGGAGTGATGAGTGAGTAGTTCACCCCTGGACTATGGGTCCATAGCAGTAGCTAGATGGTTGTCTTCTCCCCATTGTGCTTAATTGTCGGGTCTTGTGAGCTGCCTAACATGATCAAGATCATCTATCTGTAATTCTATATGTTGCGTTTGTTGGGATCCGATGAATAGAGAATACTATGTTATGTTGATTATCAATTCATGTCTATGTGTTGTTTATGATCTTGCATGCTCTCCGTTACTAGTAGATGCTCTGGCCAAGTAGATGCTTGTAACTCCAAGAGGGAGTATTTATGCTCGATAGTGGGCTCATGTCTCCGTGAATCTGGGGGAGTGACAGAAACCTCTAAGATTATGGATGTGCTGTTGCCACTAGGGATAAAACATTGGTGCTATGTTCGAGGATGTAGTTACTGATTACATTACGCGCAATACTTAATGCAATTGTCTGTTGTTAGCAACTTAATACTGGAGGGGGTTCGGATGATAACCTGAAGATGGACTTTTTAGGCATAGATGCATGCTGGATAGCGGTCTATGTACTTTGTCGTAATGCCCAATTAAATCTCACAATACTCATCATAATATGTATGTGCATTGTTATGCCCTCTCTATTTGTCAATTGCCCAACTGTAATTTGTTCACCCAACATGCTGTTTATCTTATGGGAGAGACACCTCTAGTGAACTGTGGACCCCGGTCCAATTCTCTATACTGAAATACAATCTACTGCAATATTGTTCTACTGTTTTCTGCAAACAATCATCATCCACACTATACATCTAATCCTTTGTTACAGCAAGCCGGTGAGATTGACAACCTCACTGTTTCGTTGGGGCAAAGTACTTTGGTTGTGTTGTGCAGGTTCCACGTTGGCGCCGGAATCTCTGGTGTTGCGCCGCACTACATCCCGCCGCCATCAACCTTCAACGTGCTTCTTGACTCCTACTGGTTCGATTAAACCTTGGTTTCTTACTGAGGGAAACTTGCCGCTGTGCGCATCACACCTTCCTCTTGGGGTTCCCAACGGACGTGTCAACTGCACGCATCGAGCAAATTTCTGGCGCCGTTGCCGGGGAGATCAAGACACGCTGCAAGGGGAGTCTCCACTTCCCAATCTCTTTACTTTGTTTTTGTCTTGCTTAGTTTTATTTACTACTTTGTTTGCTGCGCTAAATCAAAATACAAAAAAAAATTAGTTGCTAGCTTTACTTTATTTACTGTCTTGCACTCTATATCAAAAACACAAAAAAATTAGTTACTTGCATTTACTTTATCTAGTTTGCTTTATTTACTACTGCTAAAATGGCCACCCCTGAAAATACTAAGTTGTGTGACTTCACAACCACAAATAATAATGATTTCTTATGCACACCTATTGCTCCACCTGCTACTACAGCAGAATTCTTTGAAATTAAACCTGCTTTACTGAATCTTGTTATGCGAGAGCAATTTTCTGGTGTTAGTTCTGATGATGCTGCTGCCCATCTTAATAATTTTGTTGAACTATGTGAAATGAAATAATATAAAGATGTAGATGGTGATATTATTAAATTGAAATTGTTCCCTTTCTCATTAAGAGGAAGAGCTAAAGATTGGTTGCTATCTCTGCCTAAGAATAGTATTGATTCATGGACTAAATGCAAGGATGCTTTTATTGGTAGATATTATCCCCCTGCTAAAATTATATCTTTGAGGAGTAGCATAATGAATTTTAAACAATTAGATACTGAGCATGTTGCACAAGCATGGGAAAGAATGAAATCTTTGGTTAAAAATTGCCCAACCCATGGACTGACTACTTGGATGATCATCCAAACCTTTTATGCAGGACTAAATTTTTCTTCGCGGAATTTATTGGATTCAGCTGCTGGAGGTACCTTTATGTCCATCACTCTTGGTGAAGCAACAAAGCTTCTTGATAATATGATGATCAACTACTCTGAATGGCACACGGAAAGAGCTCCACAAGGTAAGAAGGTAAATTCTGTCGAAGAAACCTCTTCCTTGAGTGAAAAGATTGATGCTATTATGTCTATGCTTGTGAATGGTAGGTCTAATGTTAATCCTAATAATGTTCCGTTAGCGTCATTGGTTGCTCAAAAAGAATATGTTGATGTGAATTTCATTAAAAATAACAATTACAATGATTCCAGGCCATATCCTGCTAATGGTAACTCTCATGGTAGATATGTTTCACCTAATGAAGAAAAGATGCTAGAAATTGAAAGATCCACTAAGAGCTTTATGCAATCACAATATGAGCAAAATAAATTGTTTACTAAAACAATGAATGAGCAATCTACCTTGTTGAAGAATATAGGGAATCAACTTGAAAATCTGAATAGGGAGATCTCGGGGTTGCAAACTAAACTTGCTAATGCTGAAAATCAAATCTCATACATGTCTGGATCACAATCTTCTTTAATTAATAAAATGGTTACTAAACCCGAGGATTAGATAACAAAATTACTACTACAGCAAATGCCATCCAAGTTAGAATTAATGAGAATATAAGATTGATGGCTGAATTGCGTGCTAGGTGGGATAGAGAAGAAAATGAAAAACTAGCTAAAGAGAAAAATGTAGCTAAAGTTTGGACTATTACCACCACAAGTAATGTTGATTCTTCACATGTTGCTGCACCTCCTACTATTAATGGTAAAATAATTGGTGTTGGCAATGTTTCTACTCCTAGTGCAAAGCGTACAAAACTGCCTGAAATTGCTTGTGATAAAACTGCTGAAATTTTTTCCAACCTTGGGGATGATGATCCCATTGTTGTAGCTCATAATGATTTAGATTTTGATGATTGCCACATCTCTAAAGTTATAAAGTTCTTACAAAAACTTGCTAAGAGTCCCAACGCTAGCGCTGTAAACTTGGCTTTCACAAAACATATTACAAATGCTCTCATAAAAGCTAGAGAAGAGAAACTAAAACTTGAAACTTCTATTCCTAGAAAGCTAGAGGATGGTTGGGAACCCATCATTAAAATGAGGGTCAATGATTTTGATTGTAATGCTTTATGTGATCTTGGTGCAAGTATTTCTGTTATGCCTAAGAAAGTCTATGATATGCTTGACTTGCCACCATTGAAAAATTGTTATTTGGATGTTAGTCTTGCTGATAATGCTAAAAAGAAACCTTTGGGGAGAGTTGATAATGTTCATATTATGGTTAACAATAACCTTGTCCCCGTTGATTTTGTTGTCTTGGATATTGAATGCAATGCATCTTGCCCCATTATATTGGGAAGACCTTTTCTTCGAACCGTTGGTGCTACTATTGATATGAAGGAAGGTAATATTAAATATCAATTTCCTCTCAAGAAAGGTATGGAACACTTCCCTAGAAAGAGAATGAAGTTACCTTTTGATTCTATTATTAGAACAAATTATGATGTTGACACTTCGTCTCTTGATAATACTTGATATACACTTTCTGCGCCTAGCTGAAAGGCGTTAAAGAAAAGCGCTTATGGGAAACAACCCATGGTTTTTACTACAGTAATTTGTTTTTATTTTGTGTCTTGGAAGTTGTTTACTACTGTAGCAACCTCTCCTTATCTTAGTTTAGTGTTTTATTGTGCCAAGTAAAGTCGTTGATAGTAAAGTTCATACTAGATTTGGATTACTGCGCAGAAACAGATTTCTTTGCTGTCACGAATCTGGGCTGTTTTCTCTGTAGGTAACTCAGAAAATTATGCCAATTTACGTGAGTGATCCTCAGATATGTACGCAACTTTCATTCAATTTGAGCATTTTCATTTGAGCAAGTATGGTGCCTCGATAAAATTCGTCAATACGAACTGTTCTGTTTTGACAGATTCTGCCTTTTATTTCGCATTGCCTCTTTTTCTATGTTGGATGAATTTATTTGATCCATTAATGTCCAGTAGCTTTATGCAATGTCCAGAAGTGTTAAGAATGATTGTGTCACCCCTGAACATGTTAATTTTTATTGTGCACTAACCCTCTAATGAGTTGTTCTAAGTTTGGTGTGGAGGAAGTTTTCAAGGATCAAGAGAGGAGTATGATGCAATATGATCAAGGAGAGTGAAAGCTCTAAGCTTGGGGATGCCCCGGTGGTTCACCCCTGCATATATCAAGAAGACTCAAGCGTCTAAGCTTGGGGATGCCCAAGGCATCCCCTTCTTCATCGACAACATTATCAGGTTCCTCCCCTGAAACTATATTTTTATTCCATCACATCTTATGTGCTTTGCTTGGAGCGTCAGTTTGTTTTTGTTTTTGTTTTGTTTGAATAAAATGGATCCTAGCACTCACTTTGTGGGAGAGAGACACACTCCGCTGTAGCATATGGACAAGTATGTCCTTAGGCTCTACTCATAATATTCATGGCGAAGTTTCTTCTTCGTTAAATTGTTATATGGTTGGAATTGGAAAATGATACATGTAGTAATTTGCTATAATGTCTTGGATAATGTGATACTTGTCAATTGTTGTGCTCATGTTTAAGCTCTTGCATCATATGCTTTGCACCCATTAATGAAGAAATACATAGAGCATGCTAAAATTTGGTTTGCATATTTGGTTTCTCTAAGGTCTAGATAATTTCTATTATTGAGTTTTGAACAACAAGGAAGACGGTGTAGATTCTTATAATGTTTACAATATGTCTTTTATGTGAGTTTTGCTGCACCGGTTCATCCTTGTGTTTGTTTCAAATAAGCCTTGCTAGCCTAAGCCTTGTATCGAGAGGGATTACCTCTCATGCATCCAAAATACTTGAGCCAACCACTATGCCATTTGTGTCCACCATACCTACCTACTACATGGTATTTCTCCGCCATTCCAAAGTAAATTGCTTGAGTGCTACCTTTAAAATTCCATCATTCACCTTTGCGATATATAGCTCATGGGACAAATAGCTTAAAAACTATTGTGGTATTGAATATGTACTTATGCACTTTATCTCTTATTAAGTTGCTTGTTGTGCGATAACCATGTTTCTGGGGACGCCATCAACTATTCTTTGTTGAATATCATGTGAGTTGCTATGCATGTCCGTCTTGTCTGAAGTAAGAGAGATCTACCACCCTATGGTTAAGCATGCATATTGTTAGAGAAGAACATTGGGCCGCTAACTAAAGCCATGATTCATGGTGGAAGTTTCAGTTTTGGACATAAATCCTCAATCTCATATGAGAATAATAATTGTTGCCACATGCTTATGCATTAAAGAGGAGTCCATTATCTGTTGTCCATGTTGTCCCGGTATGGATGTCTAAGTTGAGAATAATCAATAGCGAGAAATCCAAAATGCGAGCTTTCTCCTTAGACCTTTGTACAGGCGGCATGGAGGTACCCCATTGTGACACTTGGTTAAAACATGTGTATTGCGATGATCCGGTAGTCCAAGCTAATTAGGACAAGGTGCGGGCACTATTAGTATACTATGCATGAGGCTTGCAACTTGTAAGATATAATTTACATAACTCATATGCTTTATTACTACCGTTGACAAAATTGTTTCATGTTTTCAAAATAAAAGCTCTAGCACAAATATAGCAATCGATGCTTTCCTCTATGGAGGATCATTCTTTTACTTTTATTGTTGAGTCAGTTCACCTATTTCTCTCCACCTCAAGAAGCAAACACTTGTGTGAACTGTGCATTGATTCCTACATACTTGCATATTGCACTTATTATATTACTCTATGTTGACAATATCCATGAGATATACATGTTGCAAGTTGAAAGCAACCGCTGAAACTTAATCTTCCTTTGTGTTGCTTCAATACCTTTACTTTGATTTATTGCTTTATGAGTTAACTCTTATGCAAGACTTATTGATGCTTGTCTTGAAGTACTATTCATGAAAAGTCTTTGCTTTATGATTCACTTGTTTACTCATGTCATTTACATTGTTGTGATCGCTGCATTCACTACATATGCTTTACAAATAGTATGATC
Source organism: Lolium perenne (assembly GCF_019359855.2). Lineage (NCBI taxonomy): Eukaryota > Viridiplantae > Streptophyta > Magnoliopsida > Poales > Poaceae > Lolium > Lolium perenne. The sequence continues at coordinate 173,290,281 of NC_067250.2, read as the reverse complement.
AAGGTTATGATGGCATGTCACTCCAGAAATTATCTTTGTTATCGTTTTACCTGCTCGGGACGAGCAGAACTAAGCTTGGGGATGCTGATACGTCTCCGACGTATCGATAATTTCTTGTGTTCCATGCCACATTATTGATGATATCTACATGTTTTATGCACACTTTATGTCATATTCGTGCATTTTCTGGAACTAACCTATTAACAAGATGCCGAAGTGCCAGTTGTTGTTTTCTGCTGTTTTTGGTTTCAGAAATCCTAGTAACGAAATATTCTCGGAATTGGACGAAATCAATGCCCAGGGTCCTATTTTGCCACGAAGCTTCCAGAAGACCGAAGAGGAGACGAAGTGGGGCCACGAGGTGGCCAGACTACAGGGCGGCGCGGCCCAGGCCCTGGCCGCGCCGGCCTGTAGTGTGGGCCCCTCGTGCCGCCTCTTGACCTGCCCTTCCGCCTACTTAAAGCCTCCGTCGCGAAACCCCCAGTACCGAGAGCCACGATACGGAAAACCTTCCAGAGACGCCGTCGCCGCCAATCCCATCTCGAGGGATTCAGGAGATCGCCTCCGGCACCCTGCCGGAGAGGGGAATCATCTCCCGGAGGACTCTACGCCGCCATGGTCGCCTCCGGAGTGATGAGTGAGTAGTTCACCCCTGGACTATGGGTCCATAGCAGTAGCTAGATGGTTGTCTTCTCCCCATTGTGCTTAATTGTAGGGTCTTGTGAGCTGCCTAACATGATCAAGATCATCTATCTGTAATTCTATATGTTGCGTTTGTTGGGATCCGATGAATAGAGAATACTATGTTATGTTGATTATCAATTCATGTCTATGTGTTGTTTATGATCTTGCATGCTCTCCGTTACTAGTAGATGCTCTGGCCAAGTAGATGCTTGTGACTCCAAGAGGGAGTATTTATGCTCGATAGTGGGTTCATGTCTCCGTGAATCTGGGGGAGTGATAGAAACCTCTAAGATTATGGATGTGCTGTTGCCACTAGGGATAAAACATTGGTGCTATGTTCGAGGATGTAGTTACTGATTACATTACGCGCAATACTTAATGCAATTGTCTGTTGTTAGCAACTTAATACTGGAGGGGGTTCGGATGATAACCTGAAGATGGACTTTTTAGGCATAGATGCATGCTGGATAGCGGTCTATGTACTTTGTCGTAATGCCCAATTAAATCTCACAATACTCATCATAATATGTATGTGCATTGTTATGCCCTCTCTATTTGTCAATTGCCCAACTGTAATTTGTTCACCCAACATGTTGTTTATCTTATGGGAGAGACACCTCTAGTGAACTGTGGACCCCAGTCCAATTCTCTATACTGAAATACAATCTACTGCAATACTGTTCTACTGTTTTCTGCAAACAATCATCATCCACACTATACATCTAATCCTTTGTTACAGCAAGCCGGTGAGATTGACAACCTCACTGTTTTGTTGGGGCAAAGTACTTTGGTTGTGTTGTGCAGGTTCCACGTTGGAGCTGGAATCTCTGGTGTTGCGCCGCACTACATCCCGCCGCCATCAACCTTCAACGTGCTTCTTGACTCCTACTGGTTCGATTAAACCTTGGTTTCTTACTGAGGGAAACTTGCCGCTGTGCGCATCACACCTTCCTCTTGGGGTTCCCAACGGACGTGTCAACTGCACGCATCATGCTTATGCAAGAAGGCAAAGTGATATCATACCTTTCAAGACAGCTGAAGAAGCATGAGCAGAACTATCCCACCCACGACTTAGAGCTTACAGCCGTAGTCTTAGCCCTGAAAGTTTGGCGTCATTACCTCATGGGTAATCGATGCGTGATCTACTCCGACCACAAGAGCCTGGAATATATCTTCACCCAGAAGGAGCTGAATATGAGGCAGCGCAGATGGATATAATTGATCAAGGATTACGACATGGAGATTCACTACCACCCTGGCAAGGCCAATGTGGTAGCGGATGCTTTGAGTCGACTGCTGTGTCAGTTGAACTCCATGATCGCAATCGAGCAGCCCAGCCTGTTTCATGAGTTTGAACAGTTTAGACTGGAACTTGTTAGTGAAGGATTCCTAACAAGCATAGAGCTTCAACCCACCTTGATTAGCCAGATCAAGGAAGCCCAGAAAAGAAACGCTAGCATCGGCGGAATCAAGAACCAGATAGCCGCAGGAAAAGCACCAGGATTCACCGTAGATGAAGCCAAAGTTCTTTGGTACAAAGGACACCTTTGTGTGCCATCGGACTCAGAGTTGAAGCAAGTCATCCTGAAAGAAGCCCATGACACCCTTTACTCAATCCACCCCGGAGGTACCAAGATGTATCAAGATCTGAAAGAACAATTTTGGTGGCATGGAATGAAGAAAGAAATCGGAAGCTACATCGCCAAGTGTGACATCTGTCAACGAGTCAAGGCAGAACATCAACGACCCGCAGGATTATTGCAGCCTCTGCAGATTCTAGAATGGAAGTGGGACTCCGTAGGAATGGACTTTATCACAGGTTTGCCCAAATCCAGCAAAGGAAATGATTCAATATGGGTAGTTGTCGATAGACTGACCAAGGTAGCCCATTTCATCGCCGTCAAGACCACATACCAAGGCCCAAAGTTAGCTGAACTATATATCTCCAGAATAGTCGCCCTGTACGGAACTCCGAAGTCGATAGTGTCAGATAGAGGATCCCAATTCACCTCAAGATTCTGGCAGGAAGGTGCACGAAGGACTAGGAACCCGTTTGAATTTCAGCACCGCCTATCACCCTCAGACCGATGGACAGACAGAAAGAGTCAACCAGATACTGGAGGACATGTTGGGAGCATGTGTACTGGAATATGGATCCAAGTGGGAAGACTGCCTGCCTTCAGCAGAATTCTCTTACAACAACAGCTACCAAGCCAGCCTACAGATGGCCCCCTTTGAAGCCTTGTACGGAAGGAAATGCCGTACCCCTCTGAATTGGTCGGAAGTCGGAGAAAGCCAAGTCTTTGGACCAGATGTTCTTCGTGAAGCCAAAGAGAAAGTACACAAGATCCGCGAGTACCTCAAGACGGCGCAATCAAGACAGAAGAGCTACGCCGACAAGAGTCGCCGAGAGATGACCTTCGAGATCGGAGATTTTGTCTATCTCAAAGTATACCCCCTGAAAGGAATGCAGAGATTCCAGCTGAAAGGAAAGCTCGCACCCCGATATGTCGGACCCTTCAAAGTTCTGAGTCGCCGAGGTGAAGTATCTTATCAACTGGAACTACCAGAAGAAATGTCGGCTGTGCACAACGTGTTTCACATCTCACTCCTCCGGAAGTGTCTAGAAGTCCCCGAGAAGACCGAAGTGTTCAAGAACATCGATCACCGATCGGTAGACATCAACAAGGACTTGACGTACCACGAAGTGCCGATTCGCATCCTGGAGGAAGCTTACAGAACCACCCGCACCCGAAGCATCAAGTTTATGAAGATACAGTGGAGCAACCATACCGAAGATGAAGCCACTTGGGAATGCGAAGACTTCATGAAGAAGGAGTACCCAGATCTCTTTAGTACCTAATTTTCTTTTAGATCTCGGTACGAGATCTTTTATAAGGGGGAAGGGTTTGTAACATCCAAAATTTCAATAAAAGGAAGAAGAAGAATTCCAGAGATCCAAAATTCAGAACCAACAAAAACTTTTATTTGCATATAGTGCCATGCATAGGACTTGTGCATTTTGAGTGATATGCCATGATGATTGTTATTGTGTTTATGTGATAAACCCTAAAACCCTATATTGATCAAGTGAAGATCACAAACTAAATAAAATACAAGATAAAGAAATCAAATAAGAAAACCCTAAAACCCTCACATATGGTTTATGCCATTTTTACAAATCTTTACCCTAGACCAATTTCACCTTCACCATTATTTGTATTATGTTACTAAACACTTATTACAACTTTTGGAATCAAAGAAACACAAATCAAATCAAATTCAAACTCAAATTGGGATCACATATGATAATGGTCAAATCTGCCATTTATATTCTGGTCCCTACTTTGAGCCCTTGTATTTCAAGTTTTTCAAACTAAACTTTCCCAATTCTTTGCACCTCATCCAAGAGCACATCAAAGTGAACAACTTTTGTAAAGACCACCATACCAAAATCATCTTGGATCAAAAACTATGCTCATGCAAAGTTGAGACTTTTTAGCTTTGTTAACAATCTCACTTTTTGCAAATTTGCATTTCTTTGATTTTTAAAATTCCACCACCACTTGTATTTGTCTCTGGTCATTTACAACTCAACCAAACCAACCACTTTCAAATTTTGGAACCATTTGAGCTCAACCAAATTTGGCAAGATTTGGCAAATTTCAAATAGGGATAAATCCAAAACACTATTTTAAATAGTGTTTGGCCTAACCCTAAGTGCCCCCTCAACTCTATCTGGTTCCCTTGTCCCCTCTCTCTCTCCTGACCAGCTTGGAACCCTAGGGAGAGGAGCTAGCAAGCCATGGGCATGGCCATGCCGGCCACATGCCACATGTCGAGCCACCCCTCTCCTTCTTCTTCTCCAGCCACGGCCACCTTGTCCCAGAGCTCCACCTCACCTCCCTAGAACCGCCTAGCATTGCCATTGCCACGGACAACACCGACCATTGCCGGAATTTGCGCGCCCAGATCTTCCCAGGATGTCGTTGGCGTCGCACGTGCGCACGCCACGGGCATCACTGGCCACCTGCCGCCCCGCTCCATCCCTGGCCCCCCTTTCTTCACCTCGAGCCTCGCCGTACCACCACGAACGCGCAGGACACACTCACGACATAGACCCGTGCCCGCCGCTGCCGGAGATGACGACCCCATCCCGCCGCAGACGCGCCAGAACCTCGCGACAGCCGACCGTGATAGGCACCGCCCGACCACGCTGCCGTCGCCCAGAGGACCGCCAGGATGCTCTGAACAGGATGCCGCCCTCGCCTAGCTCGCTGGAGCGCCCGCGTCGATGTCGACCTCGTCACAGCACCCGCGGCACCCTCTCGATTCTATAAATAGAGCAGCCCCGAGCACAAACCATTCACACCATCTCACTCCCCTCTCTTCACCGCTCCTCCTCGATCCATTAGCCAGTCCAATCGTCACCGGAGTCGCCAGAATTGCAAGCTCGATCCCGCTAGTACCCGGAGGTTGCAGCCGTCGATTCAAGCCTCCCCAAGCGCCGCCACTTGTACCAGCCGCTTCAGCACCGTCGACAACATCGCCGTGAACCTCGCCGCCGACTGCCGGAGCCCTGGTACTCCCTCCGACCCCCTAGGTTCGCCGCCAGAGCCTCGGGTTCTCGCCGGAGAAGAAGATGATCGTGTGCCGCACGATCACCCTCTAATCCAATGGCTCACCATCCGCGTACCATTTCGCGCGTTAAAGAGACGCTGACGGGTGGCCCCCACCTCGTCAGACGGCCCACTCGCACTGGATGTGTTGCTGGGCTGAGTTTCTCTGTTTAAACTGTTTTGGCCCGTTAGTGTTTCCCGCGCAACCCAGTTAATTCAAATTTGATTTTTCCAGTTTAGTTTAAATATCAATACTGGCCCTGTCTTTGAAATTGAATATTTTAAAATTGGCTTGGCCAAATTTAACAAACTTTATATTGTTGGAAAGCCAATGAAAATATCTACAAAACCCCACTGGTCTCATTGTGAGATCTTTTCAGAAATAATGTGACAAAAAGAACAAGTCAGGGACTTTTGCACATTCAAATAAATCTTAAAAATCAACCAAAAATGATATTAAGTTGTTTCCAACTCTAATAGCTCACATTTCACTTGCACTAATTGTTTATGCAAAAATATGGTGTGGTCACCATGGATGATCATGGCCTAGTTGAAATAAAGGACTATATGGCTAGTTTAGTTAAGTGATATTGTCCAAAACTATTATGCAAATTATATGAAGTGTTGTACTTCATTTAAATCTTGTCCCAAGTACTTTCATATGAAGTTTGGACCACTGGTCAAATACTCTCACATGAAATACTTGGTGATATTAAATCATAATTAGCCTTGTTAAATTGTATGAGGTATTCAACCTCATTTAAATCATTTTCTCAAATGATGATGATGAATGGTTGACTTAGGGCAACATGATTTCATGCATGATTGTTTGAGAAGTTAAATCTTAAGAAGATTCAATGGGAGGAAATTATTCCTCAAGAACTAAATGGAAACTATCATTTACATATGTAATGAGAGGAAATTATTTTTCCTCAATCCAAAAAACCAATGTACCTAATTGTGTTATGTGTGTGATTAGAATAGTTTGTGTGAAGTTATGTGGTGCTTAGTATAGCTCTTGAACTTGTTGAGTGATTATACCTCGTATTCGAATTTAGACGCTAGCACCGGAGAATACCAGGAGGAGGAAGGTTGCTACCAAGAGGAGGAAGAGGAGAACTTTGACCACTACCAAGGCAAGCTAATATTCTTGCAAAGTGCAAAGCCCTTTGGGGCAAGGAACCATTAGTCTTACCTTTCTTACCACAATCCTATCCCAAGTTTTTACCATACAAGTTTTTACTTGTCTTATTGAAGAGTTACTTCTATAGTTAACTTGGGTCTAAGTTAAGAAGGTTACTAGAGTAGCAAAGTTAGTCTCAAAGCTAGCCAAGCAAGATAGCACCCCTCATGATTAGTGCTAGTGCTAAATACTAAAACTTGACTACTCTAGATGGGAACATGTGACTTGAAATGAATATTGAAACCTTGGAATGATGAGTCATTCCATTGAATGAGCTGTGAAGGTGAATATGACTTGGAGAAGATGGTGATTTTTGATTAAAACTGATATTGGTTTGAATGCGATACGTTTCCAATTTTGAGTACCCCCACAATACCTGATTATGGGTAGGGCTTAACTAGAAGTTTATACATCTTAGTATGGGTTCCCTCTGAACACACATCATAGGGGTTATGCCAAGGCTGCCTCCGTTGTTGAGAAATGATGTGAATTGAGGTGAATTGTACGGCCAAGCCCTGTGCAGTTCCCAGGTTGACAGTTGGTCTTCACTGGGAGGCCAAGCTCATGGGGAGAGGTGCTCATACTAGGGTTTGTAAGTGAAAGGTTATGGTTGATGATCCGCATACTGTGTTACGATGATTCGGGGTTATCCCGACGGATGAAATCAAATGTTGTGGCACAAGTGTGCAACCTCTGCAGAGTGTAAACCTATTCGAATAGTCGTGTCCACGGTTACGGACGGTTGGAAAGGCCATACAGTTTCCGGTGTCAGATTCTTGAAAATATTGTTGAAGTGAACGGTGAATGGTGATTTGTTTTTGAATCACAACCGAGTTGTGGGAATGACACTAATGTTCCCACTTGAGTTAGTTAGCACATGAATAAGTATTTGCTCAAATAATTGTGAACTAAAATTTGGCTTTATGCAAATAAACTAGAGCTTAGCACCCCTTACTAGAATTGTTAGCACTTACACTAGTATTAGTTTGCGAGTACTTAAAGTACTCACGGCTTTGTCCCTGGTTATTCAAATGGCCAGAGTATGAAGACGAACAGAACTATCAAGGAGATGACCAGCAGGACGCCTACGACAACTAGGAGTCTTCCAACGTCAAGCGGTGGCCTGTGGACTAGAGAGTCCATTTCTATTTACGCTTCCGCTATGAACTTGTGTTTGTTCGTTGATCAATAGATCAACTATTTGTGTAATATGGATCATGTGATTCAAGTTGTAAGACAATATGGTTTGTAATGAATGATGACTATGATATTCGACTATTATGCCTCGCAACAACAATATTCCTGGGATTGCGATGAATGACATAATAGGCATCTGGACTTAAAAATCCGGGTGTTGACAAGTTGGTATCAGAGCCGTTGTTTGACCTTAGAAGACCCTAGTTAGAATGGACGTTCAGTAAAACTTAACTTTGAAATCAAATGAAGTGAAAATTTATGAAAATTTACTTACACTCTTGTCTTTGAGACTTTTTCAAGAATTTGATGAATCATGCTCTTTCTTATTTGAATCTACTTAAAATTTTGCCACACTTGTTCACTCTCTAACTTACTTATCCATTTCGCTTTCAGATGGAGCCGAATGAACCCATCAACACCAAGTTCTACCAGCTTGGGAATGGAGGAAGCTTGATCTTCGAGGATGACCTCAACGCCCTCTCGGACTTTGATACGTCTCCAACGTATCTATAATTTCTTATGTTCCATGCTAGTTTTATGGCAATACCTACATGTTTTGTTCACACTTTATATCATTTTGATGCATTTTCCGAAACTAACGTATTAACAAGATGCCACAGTGCTAGTTCCTATTTTCTGCTGTTTTTGGTTCCAGAAAGGCTGTTCGGGCAATATTCTCGGAATTCGACGAAACAAAGACCAAATATCTTATTTTTCCGGGAAGGTTCTAGAAGTCCGAAGGGGAGACGAAGATGGGCCAGGGGGCCCCACACCACAGGGCCGCGCGGGCTCCACCCTGGCCGTGCCGGCTTATGGGGAGGGAGCCCTGGCGCCCTTCCAACTCCGCCTCTTCGCCTATTTAACCCCTCGTGACCTAAAACTTCGACACCAATTGACGAAACTCCAGAAAGACTCCAGGGACGCCGCCGCCATCGCGAAGCCAAGATTCGGGGGACAGAAGTCTCTGTTCCGGCACGCCGCCGGGATGGGGAATTGCCCCCGGAAGGCATCTCCATCGACACCACCGCCATCTTCATCGCCGGTGCTGTCTCCCATGATGAGGAGGGAGTAGTTCTCCCTCGAGGCTAAGGGCTCTACCGGTAGCTATGTGGTTAATCTCTCTCTCTCCCATGTACTTCAATACAATGATCTCAAGAGCTGCTTTACATGATTGAGATTCATATGATGAGCTTTGTAATCTAGATGTCATATGCTATTCAAGTGCTTAATTATGTGAACTTTGGGGTTACTGTGACCTCGGTGTAATGGTGATAGTGTGTGCGTCGTGTGTAACTCCCTTATGAATTGTGGTTTGTTAGTACCTCCTATGAATGCTCACTGTGACGGTGTGGGGTGTTTATTAGTACTTGGGAATACGCCTTTGAGGTGTGCTTTTGCATACTTGCCAATGAATTTGAGTTCTCTATCCAATAAGAGAGTAGTATGATGAAGTGCTTATATTTATATTATGATTGCAATGTTGAGAGTGTCCACTAGTGAAAGTATGATCCCTAGGCCTTGTTTCCGAATATCGAATCTCCGTTTATTTACTGTTCTACTGCATGTTTACTCGCTGCCATATTTATTTCAGATTGTTATTACCACTCATATTCATCTGTATTACTTGTATTTCACTATCTCTTCGCCGAACTAGTGCACCTATACATCTGACAAGTGTATTAGGTGTGTTAGGGACACAAAAGACTTCTTGTATCGTGATTGCAGGGTTGCTTGAGAGGGATATCTTTGACCTCTTCCTCCCTGAGTTCGATAAACCTTGGGTGATTCACTTAAGGGAAAACTTGCTGCTGTTCTACAAACCTCTGCTCTTGGAGGCCCAACACTGTCTACAGGAATAGAAGCGTGCGTAGACATCAAGCTATTTTCTGGCGCCATTGCCGGGGAACGAAAAGCTACACCACAGAGATTTCTACCTCCCACGTCAACCACGAGCCAGTTGTGGACAGCAAGCTATTTTCTGGCGCCGTTGCCGGGGAGGTAAGGTAAAAGGTATTCACATCCTCCGACTACTAAGCTATTTCCTAGCATTGTTGCCGGTGTGTGAGTGCTCGAAGCTATTTCCTTTAGATCCTGCAATTGCATCTTTTTGTTTCTTGTTCACTAGTTAGGCATAATGGAAAATAACAGTGAGCTTTTTAATCTATTTCCTGAGTTAAGACATGGATTGTTTGAGGCGAAAATTAAAAAACCTGTGGAACCTTATTTGCATGCTAGTAGCAATGATATTAGTATGAATGCTTTGAACACCATTGGTTCTAATACTATGGAAAATTCTAAGCTTGGGGAAGCTAGTTTTGATGAGCATGATATTTTTAGTCCCCCAAGCATGGAGGAGAAAATTTACTTTGATGATACTTTACCTCCTATATATGATGATTGCAATGATGACTATCATATTTTCAGTCCACCTACTATTGAGGAAAAAATTAATTATGATTACAATATGCCTCCTATATTTGATGATTATGGTGATGAGAATAATAATGATAGCTACTTTGTTGAATTTGCTCCCACTACAACTAATAAAATTGATTATGCTTATGTGGGGAGTAATGATACTTTTATGCATATGAATAAGAATGCTTCATGTGATAGTTATATTGTTGAGTTTGTTCATGATGCTACTGAAAATCTTTATGAGAGAGGAAAATATGGTTGTAGAAATTTTCATGTTACTAAAACACCTCTCTATATGCTGAAATTTTTGAAGTTACACTTGTTTTATCTTCCTATGCTTGTCACTTTGCTCTTCATGAATTTGTTTATTTACAAGATTCCTTTTCATAGGAAGTGGGTTAGACTTAAATGAGTTTTGAATTTGCTTTTGATGCTCTCTTTTGCTTCATTCTCTTATTCCTTATGCGAGCATCATTAAAATTACTGAGCCCATCTTAATGGCTATAAAGAAAGCTAAACAAAGAAACTAGGAATGGTCAATATACTTTGCAATTCATAGATCAAGCATTGGAGAGGCTTGCAAATCATTCGTACTTATGTTATCTAAGATGGATACTCTGGTTCTTCTCAAATAGATGTTCATCCATAAGATCAACAAAAAACAACATTTACTTGCACCTTTGCTCAAGAGATCATGGAAATATTCATGGATGACTTCTCCATCTATGGAACTTCATTTAACCATTGTATCAAGAATATTAACATTTTTTTCCAAAAGGAAATATTCACAAAGCACAGATCAATATCCATGGGGAAACCAACTTTGCCTCGTCAAATACTTTCACCACGCAAATACGGATCTGAGATCTGACATTCAGAGCCACCACAACTCGCAGAAAGCTCACCTCCCGGAAGGGATCTGGAGGGGAAACTTGAAAAAGGCACCATACTTGCTTCTACACGGATCATTCAAAGACAAGGCAGCATCCCCTTCATCATCAACTGCTGCATCACCATCACCATGTCCATACTATCTCATATTGTTGTAATTCCAATCTCTATTGTCGATTTGCATCCTTATACCCATATTCATTCTATATGTTTATGATGATGTTGTTGATTGTTTCCATGAGGGAGTAGTTTACCTTGTTATTGGGGAGATGTAGAAACCTAGCAATATTATGTTATAGAAAAAGATGGTTTATAATTTTGATTCACGATTGAGTGTTATCTTTCTCTATGTATATTATGTGAAGTTGACCACGTAATATTTGCCTTCAGGACTAGAGAGGGAATTACCCTTGGACATGTGGTAGTATGTACGGTGCTACATGACATAATGTACCGGCATGCTATTCATGTGGATCAAGGGGTAAGGAAATATTACAAAGCTCATATCAATATCTATGGGGAAACCCTTAATTATGAGAGATCGGAGTGGCTTGTTTATGGCCATCATAGCGGTTATTCGGGATGAAATAACTGATGGATTTATGTGATTATCTTTCTATGGAACTCTCCCCATGCATGTCATGAGGAAATAAATAGATTTATCCTAATAATATGTAGTACTAGTGCTATTGGTGAATCATATTTCCCCAAGAACATTTCTCCTTACAGAAGTTTCATTGCCATTTACAATGTGTTTGTCTTTCATGTTTACTTTGCACACACAACAACTCTCTTTAAAACACACATCTTGGAATCAAGGGCAGCTGATGCATGTAAATGCATGCATGAACTTTGTAGTTTATTTCCACATATTTTCACATATTTGCATCTTATATAATGTCATTTCCATGTTCATATTGTTTTCGAGGATTTTCTAAACAATCCCCTCTCCTCTGGTTTTAATTTTGTCTGGCATAAAACACCTTCTATTAGTATTTTTGACTTTACCGGAGTTGCAGGACTCAAAAAAGCGTAAAGTCAGGGGCCACGCTTCGGAATTTCTGAGACGAACAAAATAAGCTAAAGTAAGACACCAGGAGGTCAAGGGGCTGGGAACTAGACTGAGTGGCACGCCCACCCTCTTAGGGCGCGACACTAGGGCTAGTTTCCCCTTCGACCGTCCGATCAGCCTCAATCTTGAGCCCACGAACTTTGTTTGACCTAAAAACACCAATATATATGACCCCCAGGTTTTCCTTGAAGAGACAGCGGAGAAGACCAAAAACACATAAACAAAGAGTTAGCAGGCCGCCGTCCGTGGAGATTGGAGGGGAAACCACTACCGGAATCGCCTCCGGTGGACTCCACCCCCTCCTCTGGCCTGGTCATCATCAGCATCTTCATCAACACACTCAGTGTAACATCCCAAATTTCAATAAAAGGAAGAAGAAGAATTCCAGAGATCCAAAATTCAGAACCAACAAAAACTTTTATTTGCATATAGTGCCATGCATAGGACTTGTGCATTTTGAGTGATATGCCATGATGATTGTTATTGTGTTTATGTGATAAACCCTAAAACCCTAAATTGATCAAGTGAAGATCACAAACCAAATAAAATAGAAGAGAAAGAAATCAAATAAGAAAACCCTAAAACCCTCACATATGGTTTATGCCATTTTTACAAATCTTTACCCTAGACCAATTTGACCTTATCCATTAGTTGTATTATGTTACTAAACACTTATTACAACTTTTGGAATCAAAGAAACACAAATCAAATCAAATTCAAACTCAAATTGGGATCACATATGATAATGGTCAAATCTGCCATTTATATTCTGGTCCCTACTTTGAGCCATTGTATTTCAAGTTTTTCAAACTAAACTTTCCCAATTCTTTGCACCTCATCCAAGAGCACATCAAAGTGAACAACTTTTGTAAAGACCACCATACCAAAATCATCTTGGATCAAAAACTATGCTCATGCAAAGTTGAGACTTTTTAGCTTTGTTAACAATCTCACTTTTTGCAAATTTGCATTTCTTTGATTTTTAAAATTCCACCACCACTTGTATTTGTCTCTGGTCATTTACAACTCAACCAAACCAATCACTTTAAAATTTTGGAACCATTTGAGCTCAACCAAATTTGGCAAGATTTGGCAAATTTAAAATAGGGATAAATCCAAAACACTATTTTGAATAGTGTTTGGCCTAACCCTAAGTGCCCCCTCAACTCTACCTGGTTCCCTTGTCCCCTCTCTCTCTCTCTCCTGACCAGCTTGGAACCCTAGGGAGAGGAGCTAGCAAGCCATGGGCATGGCCATGCCGGCCACATGCCACATGTCGAGCCACCCCTCTCCTTCTTCTTCTCCAGCCACGACCACCTTGTCCCAGAGCTCCACCTCACCTCCCTAGCACCGCCTAGCATCGCCATTGCCATGGACAACACCGACCATCGCCGGAATTTGCGCGCCCAGATCCTCCCAGGATGTCGTTGGCGTCGCACGTGCGCACGCTGCGGGCATCACTGGCCACCTGCCGCCTCGCTCCATCCCTGGCCCCCTTTCTTCACCTCGAGCCTCGCCGTGCCACCGCGAACGCGCAGGACACGCTCACGACATAGACCCGTGCCCGCCGCCACCAGAGACGATGACCCCATCCCGCCCAGACGCGCCAGAACCTCGCGACAGCCGACCGTGATAGGCACCGCCCAACCACGCTGCCGTCGCCCAGAGGACCGCCAGGATGCTCTGAACAGGATGCCGCCCTCGCCTAGCTCGCTAGCTCGCTGGAGCGCCCGCGTCGATGTCGACCTCGTCACAGCACCCGCGGCACCCTCTCGATTCTATAAATAGAGCAGCCCCGAGCACAAACCATTCACACCATCTCACTCCCCTCTCTTCACCGCTCCTCCTCGATCCATTAGCCAGTCCAATCGTCACCGGAGTCGCCGGAATTGCAAGCTCGACGCCGCCAGTACCCGGAGGTTGCAGCCGTCGATTCAAGCCTCCCCAAGCGCCGCCACTTGTACCAGCCGCTTCAGCACCGTCGACAACATCGCCGTGAACCTCGCCGCCGACCGCCGGAGCCCTGGTACTCCCTCCGACCCCCTAGGTTCACCGCCAGAGCCTCGGGTTCTCGCCGGAGAAGAAGATGATCGTGCACCGCACGATCACCCTCTAATCCAACGGCTCACCATCCGTGTACCGTTTCGCGCGTTAAAGAGACGCTGACGGGTGGCCCCCACCTCGTCAGACGGCCCACTCGCACTGGATGCGTTGCTGGGCTGAGTTTCTCTGTTTAAACCGTTTCGACCCGTTAGTGTTTCCCGCGCAGCCCAGTTAATTCAAATTTGATTTTTCCGGTTTAGTTTAAATATCAATAATGGCCCTGTCTTTGAAATTGAATAGTTTCAAATTGGCTTGGCAAAATTTAACAAACTTTATATTGTTGGAAAGCCAATGAAAAGATCTACAAAACCCCACTGGTCTCATTGTGAGATATGTTGTGGAAATAATGTGACAAAAAGAACAAGTCAGGGACTTTTGCACATTCAAATAAATCTTAAAAATCAACCAAAAATGATATTAAGTTGTTTCCAACTCTAAGAGCTCAAATTTCACTTGCACTAATTGTTTCTGCAAAAATATGGTGTGGTCACCTTGGATGATCATGGCCTAGTTTAAATAAAGGACTATATGGCTAGTTTAGTTAAGTGACATTGTCCAAAACTATTATGCAAATTATATGAAGTGTTGTACTTCATTTAAATATTGTCCCAAGTACTTTCATATGAAGTTTGGACCACTGGTCAAATATTCTCACATGAAATACTTGGTGATATTAAATCATAATTAGCCTTGTTAAATTGTATGAGGTATTCTACCTCATTTAATAATTTTCTCAAATGATGATGATGAATGGTTGACTTTGGGCAACATGATTTCATGCATGATTGTTTGAGAAGTTAAATCTTAAGAAGATTCAATGAGAGGAAATTATTCCTCAAGAACTAAATGGAAACTATCATTTACATATGTAATGAGAGGAAATTATTTTTCCTCAATCCAGAAACCCAATGCACCTAATTGTGTTATGTGTGTGATTAGAATAGTTTGTGTGAAGTTATGTGGTGCTTAGTATAGCTCTTGAACTTGTTGAGTGATTATACCTCGTATTCGAATTTAGACGCTAGCACCGAAGAATACCAGGAGGAGGAAGGTTGCTACCAAGAGGAGGAAGAGGAGAACTTTGACCACTACCAAGGCAAGCTAATATTCTTGCAAAGTGCAAAGCCCTTTGGGGCAAGGCACCATTAGTCTTACCTTTCTTACCACAATCCTATCCCAAGTTTTTACCATACAAGTTTTTGCTTGTCTTATTGAAGAGTTACTTCTATAGTTAACTTGGGTCTAAGTTAAGAAGGTTACTAGAGTAGCAAAGTTAGTCTCAAAGCTAGCCAAGCAAGATAGCACCCCTCATGATTAGTACTAGTGCTAAATACTAAAACTTGACTACTCTAGATGGGAACATGTGACTTGAAATGAATTTTGAAACCGTGGAATGATGAGTCATTCCATTGAATGAGTTGTGAAGGTGAATATGACTTGGAGAAGATGGTGATTTTTGATTAAAAATGATATTGGTTTGAATGCGATACGTTTCCAATTTTGAGTACCCCCACAATACCTGATTATGGGTAGGGCTTAACTAGAAGTTTATACATCTTAGTATGGGTTCCCTCTGAACACACATCATAGGGGTTATGCCGAGGCTGCCTCCGTTGTTGAGAAATGATGTGAATTGAGGTGAATTGTACGGCCAAGCCCTGTGCAGTTCCCAGGTTGACAGTTGGTCTTCACTGGGAGGCCAAGCTCATGGGGAGAGGTGCTCATACTAGGGTTTGTAAGTGAAAGGTTATGGTTGATGATCCGCGTACTGTGTTACGATGATTCGGGGTTATCCCGACGGATGAAATCAAATGTTGTGGCACAAGTGTGCAACCTCTGCAGAGTGTAAACCTATTCGAATAGCCGTGTCCACGGTTACGGACGGTTGGAAAGGCCATACAGTTTTCGGTGTCAGATTCTTGAAAATATTTTTGAAGTGAATGGTGAATGGTGATTTGTTTTTGAATCACAACTGAGTTGTGGGAATGACACTAATGTTCCCACTTGAGTTAGTTAGAACATGAATAAGTCTTTGCTCAAATAATTGTGAACTAAAATTGGCTTTATGCAAATAAACTAGAGCTTAGCACCCCTTACTAGAATTGTTAGCACTTACACTAGTATTAGTTTGCGAGTACTTAAAGTACTCACGGCTTTGTCCCTGGCTATTCAAATGGCCAGAGTATGAAGACGAACAGAACTAGGAGTCTTCCAACGTCAAGCGTTGGCCTGTGGACTAGAGAGTCCATTTCTATTTACGCTTCCGCTATGAACTTGTGTTTGTTCATTGATCAATAGATCAACTATTTGTGTAATATGGATCATGTGATTCAAGTTGTAAGACAATATGGTTTGTAATGAATGATGACTATGATATTCGACTATTATGCCTCGCAACAACAATATTCCTGGGATTGCGATGAATGACATAATAGGCATCTGGACTTAAAAATCCGGGTGTTGACACTCAGCACCATCTTCCTCTACCCTTTGTAATTGATGTCTACTCACGCTTCTTTACCTGTAGACAGTGTTGGGCCTCCAAGCGCAGAGGTTTGTAGAACAGCAGCAAGTTTTCCCTTAAGTGGATCACCCAAGGTTTATCCAACTCAGGGAGGAAGAGGTCAAAGATATCCCTCTCAAGCAACCCTGCAATCAAGATACAAGAAGTCTCTTGTGTCCCCAACACACCTAATACACTTGTCAGATGTATAGGTGCACTAGTTCGGAGAAGAGATAGTGAAATACAAGTGGTATGAATGAATATGAGCATGTAACCCGCGCTTGAGAAAATACTTGCTGGCGTGCAGTTGACGTGGGAGATATTGCAGGAAGTAGAGATGCAGTAAAACAGTAAACAAGCGGTGATTGCAGTATTTGGAAACAAGGCCTAGGGATCATACTTTCACTAGTGGACACTCTCAACATTGATCACATAATAAAACCACTCTACACTCTCTTGTTGTATGATGAACACCATTAATTGTGTAGGGCTACAAGAGCACCTCAATGCCGGAGTTAACAAGCTCCACAACATTCGATGTTCATATTTAAATAACCTTAGAGTGCATGATAGACCAACGCAATTATACCGAGTACTAACATAGCATGCACACCGTCACCATCATACTATGAAAGGAGGAATAGATCACATCAATACTATCATAGTAATAGTTAACTTCATAATCTACAAGAGATCACAATCATAAACTACGCCAAGTACTACATGATGCACACACTATCACCATTACATCATGAAGGAGGAATAGAGTACTTTAATAACATCACTAGAGTAGCACATAGATGAATATTGATACATAGCTCATCATATGAATCTCAATCATGTAAGGCAGCTCATGAGATCACTGTATTGAAGTACATGGGAGAGAGATTAACCACATAGCTACCGGTACAGCCCTTAGCCTCGAGGGAGAACTACTCCCTCCTCATGGGAGACAGCAGCGGTGAAGAAGATGGCGGTGGTGTCGATGGAGATGCCTTCCGGGGGCACTTCCCCGTCCCGGCGGCGTGCCGGAACAGAGACTTCTGTCCCCCAGATCTTGGCTTCATGATGGCGGTGGCTCTGAAGGTTTCTCGTACCGTGGCTTATTCCTCCGAAGTTTTTAGGTCAGGACGGCTTAAATAGGCGAAGAATCGGAGTCGAAGGGGGTCTGGAGCCGCCAGACAACAGGGGGCGCCCCCCTGGGCCGCGCCGCCTTACTGTGTGGTGGGCCTGTGGCTCTCCTCTGGTCCCTCTCGGGTGTTCTGGAAGCTTCATGGAATTATAAGATGTTGGGCGTTGATTTCGTCCAATTCCGAGAATATTTCCTTACTAGGATTTCTGAAACCAAAAACAGCAGAAAACAGGAACTGGCACTTCGGCATCTCGTCAATAGGTTAGTTCCGGAAAACGCATAAAAACGATATAAAGTGTGAACAAAACATGTAGGTATTGTCATAAAACAAGCATGGAACATCAGAAATTATAGATACGTTGGAGACGTATCAGCATCCCCAAGCTTAGTTCCTACTCGTCCTCGAGTAGGTAAACGAAAACAAAGATAATTTCTGAAGTGACATGCTACCAACATAATCTTCATCATACTATTGTAAAGCATATGAGATGAATGCAGTGATTCAAAGCAATGGTAAAGACAATGATTAAACAACTGAATCATATAGCAAAGACTTTTCATGAATAGTACTTTCAAGACAAGCATCAATAAGTCTTGCATAAGAGTTAACTCATAAAGCAATAGATTCAAAGTAAAGGCATTGGAGCAACACAAAGGAAGATTAAGTTTCAGCGGTTGCTTTCAACTTTCAACATGCATATCTCATGGATAGTTGTCAACATAAAGTAAAATAATAAGTGCAATAAGTAAGCATGTAAGAATCAATGCACAGTTAACACAAGTGTTTGCTTCTAAGACAGAAAGAAGTAGGTGAACTGACTCAACATAAAAGTAAAAGAATGGCCCTTCGAAGAGGGAAGCATGGATTGCTATATTTGTGCTAGAGCTTTTATTTTGAAAACAAGAAACAATTTTGTCAACGGTAGTAATCAAGCATATGCATTATGTAAATTATATCCTACAAGTTGCAAGCCTCATGCATAGATTACCAATAGTGCCCACACCTTATCCTAATTAGCTCGGATTTACATGGATTATCATCGCAATACATATGTTTTAACCAAGTATCACAAAGGGGTACCTCTATGCCGCCTGTACAAAGGTCTAAGGAGAAAGCTCGCATTGGATTTCTCGCTTTTGATTATTCTCAACTTAGACATCCATACCGGGACAACATAGACAACAGATAATGGACTCCTCTTTAATGCATAAGCATTCAACAACAAATAATATTCTCATAAGAGATTGAGGATTGTTGTCCAAAACTGAAACTTCCACCATGGATCATGGCTTTAGTTAGCGGCCCAATGTTCTTCTCTAACAGTATGCATGCTCAAACCATTCAACTCATGATAAATCACCCTTACTTCAGACAAGACGAACATGCATAGAAACTCACATGATATTCAACAAAGGGTAGTTGATGGCGTCCCCAGGAACATGGTTATCGCACAACAAGCAACTTAATAAGAAATAAGATACATAAGTACATATTCAATACCACAATAGTTTTTAGGCTATTTTCCCATGAGCTATATATTGCAAAGACAAAGGATAGAAATTTAAAGGTAGCACTCAAGCAATTTACTTTGGAATGGCAGAAAAATACCATGTAGTAGGTAGGTATGGTGGACACAAATGGCATAGTTTTTGGCTCAAGGATTTTGAATGCACGAGAAGTAATCCCTCTCAATACAAGGCTTAGGCTAGCAAGGTTATTTGAAGCAAACACAAGTATGAACCAGTACAGCAAAACTCACATAAGAACATATTGCAAGAATTATAAGACTCTACATTGTCTTCCTTGTTGTTCAAACACCTTTACCAGAAAATATCTAGACCTTAGAGAGACCAATCATGCAAACCAAATTTTAACCAGCTCTATGTAGTTCTTCATTAATAGGTGCAAAGCATATGATGCAAGAGCTTAAACATGATCTATATGAGCACAACAATTGCCAAGTATCAAATTATTCAAGACATTATACCAATTACCACATGTAGCATTTTCTGTTTCCAACCATATAACAATTAACGAAGCAGTTTCAACCTTCGCCATGAACATTAAAAGCTAAGAACACATGTGTTCATATGAACCAGCGGAGCGTGTCTCTCTCCCACACAAGCATTTATTCAGAGAATGAAAATAACAAAACCGAAAATAAAAGCACACAGACGCTCCAAGTAAAGCACATAAGATGTGACGTAATAAAAATATAGTTTCAATAGAAGAAACCTGATAAATTGTTGATGAAGAAGGGGATGCCTTGGGCATCCCCAAGCTTAGACGCTTGAGTCTTCTTGAAATATGCAGGGATGATCCACCGGGGCATCCCCAAGCTTAGACTTTTCACTCTTCTTAATTATATATCATCCTCCTCTCTTGACCCTTGAAAACTTCCTCCACACCAAACTCAAAACAAACTCATTAGAGGGTTAGTGCATAATCAAAAATTCACATGTTCAGAGGTGACACAATCATTCTTAACACTTATGTACATTGCTCAAAGCTACTGGAAGTCAATGGAACAAAGAAATTCATCCAACATAGCAAAAGAAGCAATGCGAAATAAAAGGCAGAATCTGTCAAAACAGAACAGTCCGTAAAGACGAATTTTTTAGAGGCACTGGACTTGCTCAAATGAAAATGCTCAAATTGAATGAAAGTTGCGTACATATCTGAGGATCACTCACGTAAATTGGCAGATTTTTCTGAGTTACCTACAGAGAACCCTGCCCAAATTCGTGACAGACAGAAATCTGTTTCTGCGCAGTAATCCAAATCTAGTATCAACCTTACTATCAAAGACTTTACTTGGCACAACAATGCAATAAAATAAAGATAAGTAGAGGTTGCTACAGTAGTAACAACTTCCAAGATACAAATATAAAACAAAAGTGCTGTAGTAAAATAGAAAACATGGGTTATCTCCCAAGAAGTGCTTTCTTTATAGCCATTAAGATGGGCTCAGCAATTTCAATGATGCACTCCCAAGAAATAAGAGTTGAAGCAAAAGAGAGCATCAAAAAGAAAATTCAAACCACATTTAAGCCTAACCCACTTCCTATGAAAAGGAATCTTATAAATAAACAAATTCATGAAGCATAATGCAACAAGCATAGAAAGATAAAACAAGTGTAACTTCAAGATTTTAAGCATATAGAGAGGTGTTTTAGTAACATGAAAATTTCTACAACCATATTTTCCTCTCTCATAAAGATTTTCAGTAGCATCATGAACAAACTCAACAATATAACTATCAAATGAAACATTCTTATCATGAGTCTCATGCATAAAATTATTACTCTCCACATAAGCATAATCAATTTTATTAGTAATAGTGGGAGCGAATTCAGCAAAGTAGCTATCATTTATTCTCATCATCAAATATAGGAGGCATATTGTAATCATAATTAAATTTACTCT
Source organism: Lolium perenne (assembly GCF_019359855.2). Lineage (NCBI taxonomy): Eukaryota > Viridiplantae > Streptophyta > Magnoliopsida > Poales > Poaceae > Lolium > Lolium perenne. Next base: position 173,269,052 of record NC_067250.2, on the reverse strand, counting down.
CCGTAGTAGGCGGCACCAAAAGACCACTATCATTATAATCATCATAAATAGGAGGCAAAGTATCATCAAAGAAAATTTTCTCCTCCATGCCTGGGGGACTAAAAATATCATGCTCATCAAAACCAGCTTCCCCAAGCTTAGAATTTTCCATGTTATTAGCAACAATGGTGTTCAAAGTGTTCATACTAATATGTTCCATGGGTTTTTTAATTTTCGCATCAAACCATCCATGTCTTATCTCAGGAAAAAGATTAAAAAGCTCCATGTTGCTTTCCATTATGCCTAACTAGTGAAATAAACAAGAAACAAAAAGATGCAATTGCAGGATCTAAAGGAAATAGCTTCGAGCACTTACAACGGAACCAGAAAATAACTTAGTTACCTGGGACCAGAGTGTGAGTGCCTTTTACCTTTCCTCTCCGGCAACGGCACCAGAAAATAGCTTGATGTCTACTCACGCTTATTTTCCTGTAGACAGTGTTGGGCCTCCAAGAGCAGAGGTTTGTAGAACAGCAGCAAGTTTTCCCTTAAGTGGATCACCCAAGGTTTATCGAACTCAGGGAGGAAGAGGTCAAAGATATCCCTCTCAAGCAACCCTGCAATCACTATACAAGAAGTCTCTTGTGTCCCCAACACACCTAATGCACTTGTCAGATGTATAGGTGCACTAGTTCGACGAAGAGATAGTGAAATACAAGTGGTATGAATGAATATGAGCAGTAGTAACAGCGCCAGAAAATACTTGCTGGCGTGCAGTTGACGTGGGAGATATTGCAGGAAGTAGAGATGCAGTAAAATAGTAAACAAGCGGTGATTGCAGTATTTGGAAACAAGGCCTAGGGATCATACTTTCACTAGTGGACACTCTCAACATTGATCACATAATAAAACCACTCTACACTCTCTTGTTGGATGATGAACACCATTAATTGTGTAGGGCTACAAGAGCACCTCAATGCCGGAGTTAACAAGCTCCACAACATTCGATGTTCATATTTAAATAACCTTAGAGTGCATGACAGACCAACGCAATTATACCGAGTATTAACATAGCATGCACACCGTCACCATCATACTATGAAAGGAGGAATAGATCACATCAATACTATCATAGTAATAGTTAACTTCATAATCTACAAGAGATCACAATCATAAACTACGCCAAGTACTACATGATGCACACACTATCACCATTACATCATGAAGGAGGAATAGAGTACTTTAATAACATCACTAGAGTAGCACATAGATGAATAGTGATACATAGCTCATCATATGAATCTCAATCATGTAAGGCAGCTCATGAGATCATTGTATTGAAGTACATGGGAGAGAGATTAACCACATAGCTACCGGTACAGCCCTTAGCCTCGAGGGAGAACTACTCCCTCCTCATGGGAGACAGCAGTGGTGATGAAGATGGCGGTGGTGTCAATGGAGATGCCTTCCGGGGGCACTTCCCCGTCCCGGCGGCGTGCCGAAACAGAGACTTCTGTCCCCCAGATCTTGGCTTCGCGATGGCGGTGGCTCTGGAAGGTTTCTCGTACCGTGGCTTATTCCTCCGAAGTTTTTAGGTCAGGACGGCTTAAATAGGCGAAGAATCGGAGTCGGAGGGGGTCTGGAGCCGCCAGACAACAGGGGGCGCCCCCCTGGGCCGCGCCGCCTTACTGTGTGGTGGGCCTGTGGCTCTCCTCTGGTCCCTCTCGGGTGTTCTGGAAGCTTCGTGGAATTATAAGATGCTGGGCGTTGATTTCGTCCAATTCCGAGAATATTTCCTTACTAGGATTTCTGAAACCAAAAACAGCAGAAAACAGGAACTGGCACTTCGGCATCTCGTCAATAGGTTAGTTCCGGAAAACACATAAAAATGATATAAAGTGTGAACAAAACATGTAGGTATTATCATAAAACAAGCATGGAACATCAGAAATTATAGATACGTTGGAGACGTATCAGTAATCTCTTGGCAAAAATGATGTGTGAGGAAATCTATTGTATTCTAATGATGTATTGTACCTCTATGTCTTTGTTTGAGTAGTGACTTGTTCTTGGAAATTGTGAGATAATTTATTGATGGTTGTATATAAGTATTTTTTATCTTCTATGATGATCTCTTGTACTGATATATGAGTGCACACATATGTTGGGGAATGCATGAGGTTGTCACCATTGCATGATGATAGGAGGAGGGACGGCTGGAGCTTGACAGAAATCATGTCCCAATTTTGAGATATTCATGTTGTATTAATTCATGTTTAATCAACGGGGGTATAACTATGGGGACCTTGAAACTTACAGCAGTGGTTGTCCACCCATTGCTTGCTCTTAATTGGCCTTGGGATCAATCACTAGTGGTGTATTTGCTCATGTATATGGTTACACATATCTATGGCTCCTCTCTAGAAGAAACACTAAAAAGACTATACCGAGCTTCAATAATTGTGACAACCACAGAAATGAAATAGCAATTTACCAGAACAATATCTCCCTTGAGTTACTTCATCTTACTCCACTTAACCTCACTTTACTGTTCTTGCATTAGTTTTACTCCTTGCATTATATTTTCGGCACTTATAATTTTATAGTAGAAACCTCTTCACATACACACACACACACACTATAGATACTAGGACATATATGTGGGTTATAGTGCTTTAGAGAATATATAGTTTACCTTCATATCCCCGTGGGTTCGACACTCAAATACTTATCGAATTGTACTGCGGTGATCCCCTGCACTTGGGGTTATCAAGATACTTTTTTGGTGCCGTTACCAGGGAGCATAGCACTAGACTTCTATTCTTGCTTGCATTGCTAGTTACTTTTAGAACTTTTTTTTATAAAACTAAACCCCAAAAAATTATAAAATGGAAAATATCAAATATACTCATGTTATGAGCACAAGTATGAATATCAATTACACCTTGTTTATGTACTTGAATGCTGCTGAGATTGCTAAGAAACATAGAGAATCAAATGAAGGGGTAAGATTAGAACATTTTCTTAGAATATTAAATTCTATTGATATTGAGTTGCTTGACTATTATGATGATAAAAACTGTTGCTCTGGAAAAAAATAGACACTTTCAATTCCAATGTTGATCCCATGAAGAATATGTTATTGCATCTTAGCATAGGTTTGTTATGCTCATTTACAGATGGAACAAGTAGATCAATTTGTTATTTCTATAGCAGCCTCTGAATTAGACACCTTCATTTATGAATATGAAACTTTCCATGTAGCTGCTAAATTTAAAATTCCAATTATTGGTATCCTTAATTATTGTATAACCAACTTCATTGAAAATATCTATGTTGTTGACTTTAATAAGAGGGTTAGGGCTTCCCAAGAGATCACTAATATTTTGCATGGAGAAGATGATGAAAGCATAAGCTTGGGGATGCCCATGCAGACCAGATAGGAAGAGAAAGAAGAACGAAAGAAGAAGGAATATGATAACAAAAGCATATGCTTGGGGATGCCCATGCAACCCCAAGAAGAGGATAAAAAAGAACAAGTTGAGGAATAATGGGGTAGATTCTATTCACAAGTGAAGAGGATAAAGAAGAACAAGTTGGGGATTTATCATTATGTGGCGATTCTATTTACAACTATGTTGTTGAGTTTACTCTTGATGCTTGAAATATTATGAAAGAGGAAGAGATAAGATCCCTCTTTATGTTTCCATGTTATTTAAAAGTCAAGCTACTGATAATTATATGCATTGTCTACCACTAAGTTGTTGTTATTTATTCATATATGAAATGCCAATGCACAGGTAGATGGTGAGACTTAAAACTTAATGGGTTTAAATCTTGTGGTGTGCTCCATATGCTTTCAAGTAAAACTTAGTTTGAGCACACCTTTATGTCCTTGTTAAATTGTAAAATAACTTCACATAAGTAATTAGTTTATAATTTTTAATAAAAATAAAAATCTTCTAAGAGCACTAAGCTCCCAGGGTTCTGCTCTCCCCTGGACAATCGGCATGTCATTGTCACCGGGGGGAATGGGTGGAAAGTGTCTCTCATCCCCCCCTCTTAGCTCTCACGCGTGAACAGTACCTGAGTGGCTCTCACCGCCGCCTGGGCCTCTCCGATGCCCTCTCCGCCGGATTAGCCGGCCGGAGCTAGGCTAGGAGGGGCGCTGGTGTAGATAGGACCATTAGTAGGTTTGTTTTGGGCTCTATGCCCGGTAGTCGGAGCAGAGCTAGGGATCAGGGTGGCCAGATCCAGGGCTTCGTAGGGTGTCTTTCTCTGCTTCTTGTGCTCCTCCGGTCGGAGCTGGCGGCGGAGAAGGAGACCACAGTCTCCTTGAATAAAGCTATGGTCGTCTACTGATACGTGTACAGCACGCGTCTGTTGGGAACCACAAGAGGAAGGTGTGATGCGTACAGCGGCAAGTTTTCCCTCAGTAAGAAACCAAGGTTTATCGAACCAGTAGGAGCCAAGAAGCACGTTGAAGGTTGATGGTGGCGGAGTGTAGTGCGGCGCAACACCAGGGATTCCGGCGCCAACATGGAACCTGCACAACACAACCAAAGTACTTTGCCCCAACGTGATAGTGAGGTTGTCAATCTCACCGGCTTGCTGTAACAAAGGATTAGATGTATAGTGTGGATGATGATTGTTTGCAGAAAACAGTAGAACAAGTATTGCAGTAGATTGTATTCGATTAAAAGAATGGACCGGGGTCCACAGTTCACTAGAGGCGTCTCTCCGATAAGAATAAGCATATTGGGTGAACAAATTACAGTTGGGCAATTGACAAATAAAGAGGGCATGACCATGCACATACATGATATGATGAGTATAGTGAGATTTAATTGGGCATTACGACAAAGTACATAGACCGCTATCCAGCATGCATCTATGCCTAAAAAGTCCACCTTCAGGTTATCATCCGAACCCCTTTCAGTATTAAGTTGCAAACAACAGACAATTGCATTAAGTATGGTGCGTAATGTAATCAACAACTACATCCTTAGACAGAGCATCGATGTTTTATCCCTAGTGGCAACAACACATCCACAACCTTAGAACTTTCTGTCACTGTCCCAGATTTAATGGAGGCATGAACCCACTATCGAGCATAAATACTCCCTCTTGGAGTTACTAGCAAAAACTTGGCCAGAGCCTTTACTAATAACAGAGAGCATGCAAGATCATAAACAACACATATGTAATAAATTGATAATCAACATAACATAGCATTCTCTATTCATCGGATCCCAACAAACACAACATGTAGAATTACAGATAGATGATCTTGATCATGTTAGGCAGCTCACAAGATCCGACAATGAAGCACAATTAGGAGAAGATGACCATCTAGCTACTGCTATGGACCCATAGTCCAGGGGTGAACTACTCACTCATCACTCCGGAGGCGACCATGGCGGTGAAGAGTCCTCCGGGAGATGATTCCCCTCTCCAGCAGGGTGCCGGAGGCGATCTCCTGAATCCTCCGAGATGGGATTGGCGGTGGCGGCGTCTCTGGAAGGTTTTCCGTATCGTGGCTCTCGGTACTGGAACTATTCTCGACGAAGGCTTATGTAGGCGAAAGGGTAGGTCAGGGGGCGCCACGAGGGCCCCACACGCCAGGGCCGCGCGGCCCAAGCCTTGGCCGCGCCGCCCTGTTGAGTGGGCACCTCGTCGCCCCACTTCGTATCTCCTCCGGACTTCTGGAAGCTTCGTGGAAAAATAAGATCCTGGGCGTTGATTTCGTCCAATTCCGAGAATATTTCCTTACTAGGATTTCTGAAACCAAAAGCAGAAAATGACAAGCGGCTCTTCGGCATCTCGTTAATAGGTTAGTGTCGGAAAATGCATAAATATGACATAAAGTATGTATAAAACATGTGAGTATCATCATAAAAGTAGCATGGAACATAAGAAATTATCGATACGTTGGAGACGTATCAGCATCCCCAAGCTTAGTTCCTACTCGTCCCGAGTAGGTAAACGATAACAAAGATAATTTCTGAAGTGACATGCCATCATAATCTTGAACAATACTATTGTAAGCACATGTAATGAATGCAGCGATTCGAAGCAATGTAAATGCAATGAGTAAACAATTGAATCATATAGCAAAGACTTTTCATGAATAGTACTTTCAAGACAAGCATCAATAAGTCTTGCATAAGAGTTAACTCATAAAGCAACAATTCAAAGTAAAGGTATTGAAACAACACAAAGGAAGATGAAGTTTCAGCGGTTGCTTTCAACTTGTAACATGTATATCTCATGTATATTGTCAATGTAAAGTAATATAACAAGTGCAATATGCAAGTATGTAGGAATCAATGCACAGTTCACACAAGTGTTTGCTTCTTGAGATGGAGAGAAATAGGTGAATTGACTCAACATAAAAGTAGAAGAAAGGCCCTTCGCAGAGGGAATCATTGATTGCTATATTTGTGCTAGAGCTTTGGTTTTGAAAACAAGAAACAATTTTGTCAACGGTAGTAGTAAAGCATATGCATCATGTAAATTATATCCTACAAGTTGCAAGCCTCATGCATAGTATACTAATAGTGTCCGCACCTTGTCCTAATTAGCTCGGATTACCTGGATTATCACCGCAATACATATGTTTTAACCAAGTGTCACAAAGGGGTACCTCTATGCCGCCTGTACAAAGGTCTAAGGAGAAAGCTCGCATTGGATTTCTCGCTTTTGATTATTCTCAACTTAGACATCCATACCGGGACAACATAGACAACAGATAATGGACTCCTCTTTAATGCTTAAGCATTCAACAATTATTAATTTTCTCATATGAGATTGAGGATATTTGTCCAAAACTGAAACTTCCACCATGGATCATGGCTTTAGTTAGAGGCCCAATATTCTTCTCTAACAGTATGCATGCTCAAACCATTCAACTCATGGTAAATCTCCCTTACTTCAGACAAGACGGACATGCATAGCAACTCACATGATATTCAACAAAGAGTAGTTGATGGCGTCCCCAGGAACATGGTTATCGCTCAACTAGCAACTTATAAGAAATAAAATGCATAAGTACATATTCAATACCACAATAGTTTTTAGGCTATTTGTCCCATGAGCTATATATTGCAAAGGTAGAGGATAGAAATTTAAAGGTAGCACTCAAGCAATTTACTTTGGAATGGCGGAGAAATACCATGTAGTAGGTAGGTATGGTGGACACAAATGGCATAGTGGTTGGCTCAAGGATTTTGGATGCATGAGAAGTATTCCCTCTCGATACAAGGTTTAGGCTAGCAAGGTTATTTGAAACAAATACAAGGATGAAGCGGTACAGCAAAACTCACTTAAAATACATATTGTAAACATTATAAAACTCTACACCGTCTTCCTTGTTGTTCAAACTCTTACTAGAAATTATCTATACCTTAGAGAGACCAATTATGCAAACCAAATTTTAGCAAGCTCTATGTATTTCTTCATTAATAGGTGCAAAGTATATGATGCAAGAGCTTAAACATGAGCACAACAATTACCAAGTATCAAATTATTCAAGACATTTTACCAATTACTACATGTAGCATTTCCCGTTTCCAACCATATAACAATTTAACGAAGAAGATTCAACCTTCGCCATGAACATTATGAGTAAAGCCTAAGGACATATTTGTCCATATGCAACAGCGGAACGTGTATCTCTCCCACACAATGAATGCTAGGATCCATTTTACTCAAACAAAACAAAAACAAAAACAAACCGACGCTCCAAGCAAAGTGCATAAGATGTGATGGAATAAAAATATAATTTCACTAGAGGAACCTGATAATGTTGTCGATGAAGAAGGGGATGCCTTGGGCATCCCCAAGCTTAGATGCTTGAGTCTTCTTGAAATATGCAGGGGTGAACCACCGGGGCATCCCCAAGCTTAGAGCTTCCACTCTCCTTGACCATATTGTATCATCTCCCTCTCTTGATCCTTGAAAACTTTCTCCACACCAAACTCAAAACAACTCATTAGAGGGTTAGTGCATAATCAAAATTCACATGTTCAGAGGTGACATAATCATTCTTAACACTTCTGGACATTGCACAAAGCTACTGAAAGTTAATGGAATCGAAAAATCCATCAAGCATAGCAAAACAGGCAATGCGAAATAAAAGGCAGAATCTGTCAAAACAGAACAGTTCGTAAAGATGAATTTTATTGAGGCACCAGACTTGCTCAAATGAAAATGCTCAAATTGAATGAAAGTTGCGTACATATCTGAGGATCACTCACATAAATTGGAATAATTTTCTGAGTTACCTACAGAGAATTAGGCCCAAATTTGTGACAGCAAAGAAATCTGTTTCTGCGCAGTAATCCAAATCTAGTATGAACCTTACTATCAAAGACTTTACTTGGCACAACAATGCAACAAAACTAAGATAAGGAGAGGTTGCTACAGTAGTAACAACTTCCAAGACTCAAATATAAAACAAAAGTGCAGTAGTAAAATCATGGGTTGTCTCCCATAAGCGCTTTTCTTTAACGCCTTTCAGCTAGGCGCAGAAAGTGTATATCAAGTATTATCAAGAGATGATGCATCTACAGCGGGGTTTGGAGTTTTCTCAACCATGCATTGTATTTTGGATACATAAGTTTCAGAGGCTCCCTTTTCATTAATCTTGGGCTTGCTACTCTCATCAAACAAATTTTCAGGAACAAGCCAAGCATAGTTATCATCTAGAGCTTCATGCATTGCTAGGAGCTTACAAGGTATTGGTGCTTTAATCTCCCCACCATCATTAACATTATTAGTGTACTTAATTCTATCCATATCCATCTTTTCAAGTGTTCTTTTAAAATCGGTGAACATACCAAGCCTCTTATGCTTAATAAAAACTTTTCTAGCTTCTTTAGCTATATCCTCCAATTCTCGCACAAGGACTTTTAAAACAAAATCTCTCTTTTCTTCCCTCTCCATATCAGAAAGTGTAAGAAACATGTGTTGTATCATGAGGTTGAGACTAATAAATCTAGCTTCCATCATGCGTACCAAACAAACAGAGGCATCTTCATAAGTAGGGACAGCTTTTGCCAGGGGTATATCTTTAAGATCTTCGTGCATACTAACATGGGTGAAAAACTCTTCTATATTATCTCTTCCAATTATAGACCCCTGTCCCACATGTATATCTTTTAAAGTAAAATTAGGAGGAAACATGATGAATTAAGTAAAGCAAATGCAAGTAACTAATTTTTTTGTGTTTTTGATATAGCAAACAAGATAGCAAAATAAAGTAAAGCTAGCAACTAATTTTTTTGTATTTTGATTTAGTGCAGCAAACAAAGTAGTAAATAAAAGTAAAGCAAGACAAAAACAAAGTAAAGAGATTGGAGGTGGAGACTCCCCTTGCAGCGTGTCTTGATCTCCCCGGCAACAGCGCCAGAAAAAGAGCTTGATACGCGTACAGCACGCGTCAATTGGGAACCCCAAGAGGAAGGTGTGATGCATACAGCGACAAGTTTTTCCTCAGTAAGAAACCAAGGTTTATCGAACCAGTAGGAGCCAAGAAGCACGTTGAAGGTTGATGGTGGCGAAGTGTAGTGCGGCGCAACACCAGGGATTCCGGCGCCAACGTGGAACCTGCACGACACAACCAAAGTACTTTGCCCCAACGTGACAGTGAGGTTGTCAATCTCACCGGCTTGCTGTAACAAAGGATTAGATGTATAGTGTGGATGATGATTGTTTGCAGAAAACAGTAGAACAAGTATTGCGATGGGATTGTATTCGATTAAAAGAATGGACCGGGGTCCACAGTTCACTAGAGGCGTCTCTCCGATAAGAATAAGCATGTTGGGTGAACAAATTACAGTTGGGCAATTGACAAATAAAGAGGGCATGACCATGCACATACATGATATGATGAGTATAGTGAGATTTAATTGGGCATTACGACAAAGTACATAGACCGCTATCCAGCATGCATCTATGCCTAAAAAGTCCACCTTCAGGTTATCATCCGAACCCCTTCCAGTATTAAGTTGCAAACAACAGACAATTGCATTAAGTATGGTGCGTAATGTAATCAACAACTACATCCTTAGACATAGCATCGATGTTTTATCCCTAGTGGCAACAGCACATCCACAACCTTAGAACTTTCTGTCACTGTCCCAGATTTAATGGAGGCATGAACCCACTATCGAGCATAAATACTCCCTCTTGGAGTTATTAGCAAAAACTTGGCCAGAGCCTCTACTAATAACGGAGAGCATGCAAGATCATAAACAACACATAGGTAATAAATTGATAATCAACATAACATAGCATTCTCTATTCATCGGATCCCAACAAACACAACATGTAGCATTACAGATAGATGATCTTGATCATGTTAGGCAGCTCACAAGATCCGACAATGAAGCACAATTAGGAGAAGACGACCATCTAGCTACTGCTATGGACCCGTAGTCCAGGGGTGAACTACTCACTCATCACTCCGGAGGCGACCATGGCGGTGAAGAGTCCTCCGGGAGATGATTCCCCTCTCCGGCAGGGTGCCGGAGGCGATCTCCTGAATCCCCCGAGATGGGATTGGCGGCGGCGGCGTCTCTGGAAGGTTTTCCGTATCGTGGCTCTCGGTACTGGAACTATTCTCGACGAAGGCTTATGTAGGCGGAAGGGTAGGTCAGGGGCGCCACGAGGGCCCCACACGCCAGGGCCGCGCGGCCCAAGCCTTGGTCCCGCCGCCCTGTTGTGTGGGCGCCTCGTCGCCCCACTTCGTATCTCCTCCGGACTTTTGGAAGCTTCGTGGAAAAATAAGATCCTGGGCGTTGATTTCGTCCAATTCCGAGAATATTTCCTTACTAGGATTTCTGAAACCAAAAACAGCAGAAAACAGCAACTGGCTCTTCGGCATCTCGTTAATAGGTTAGTGCCGGAAAATGCATAAATATGACATAAAGTATGTATAAAACATGTGAGTATCATCATAAAAGTAGCATGGAACATAAGAAATTATCGATACGTTGGAGACGTATCATCTACCACATCCAGATGCGCGGGATCTTCAAAGCGGAGCTCCTCCTGGCCGGCCGTGGCGGCGAGGCGGAGGGGCGCTGGGTTGTGGGCTATAGTTCGGTGGAGTTTCTCCTGGACGACCGTGGAGGCGAGGGGGAGAAGCTCCGATGGGCTTCGTCTTCGGCATCGACGATGTGGAGGTCGGGTGGATCTGGCGGCAGCCGATGCAGTGGTGACTCCCTCCTCTCTCATCATCGTGGTGGTGACAGAGGAGAGGTTGAGTCTTCTGTTGTTCGTGCCTGCTCGCCGTGTCCGCAGCAGGGGAGTTTGCAGGCTTCTCGTCGGAGGCTTCTCACGGCGCCGCTGTCACCGTATCTTATGGCTGAAGGGCAGCCCCTCCACCCTTGGAGGTTTACCACGGCGCCACTATCGTCGTTTTCTTTGGCCGTAGGGCGGCCCCTCCATCCTGAGACGGCGCTTGTTCGTCGGCCTCAGGCCTTCTTCAACCTCCAATCATCTAGACGGAGGCTCAACAGCTTCGTTGGAGTTAGCTCCCGCCTCCATGCCCCAAGTGTTTTTGTCCCCGGCGACATGGAGGTTGGCTCCGGTGAGTTCGACGGTGGTGGATCTAGAGCTGGCTTGGATCGCGTTTTCTTTCACTGGTCAAAGGTTCTTAGTGCAAAAAGTTTGGGTCGAGTTGTAATTTCTGTTTTCTTCATGATCCTTTATGTAAAATGTAACTCCACCGCTGATATTGCAATGAAGTTCTAGATCCTTCTGGACCTCTCCTGTTCAAAAAAAATGTCGCCGGCCCCACTGGGAACGTGTGTGTTTGTTAAACCGCGTCGTTGATCTCTATGGTCTCATCTGCTGAGGAATAGACACGTGAAAAGGCAAGAAAAAAAAGAACTCCTCGCAGCAAGGCGGTGTCGATCTGCCGATCGGGCATCTCTATCTTGCCTCTCCCGCGGCGAAGCACTAGACCGCCAGCGACTCGTTGTCCCTGGAGCAGAAGGAGGCGACGACCGCCGAGGAGCTGCGGGGGCTGCAGGAGGCTTCCACGGGATTTGCGGTGCGCAGCACAGCTGAAGAGGACGGTGTGCGACAGCGCTGGACAGGGGCATTCACCTCCCGCTCTATGTTGACTACCTCGACCCCTCCTCTCTCGATTAGGTCCTCGTCTCTTCCTCTTCATTCCTCTCTCGGCCTGATTTTTATCGATCTCTCTCACTAGGGGGCTAGATTCGAGTTCATAGGAAAGGGCAAGAGAGAAGGCATACTCAAAACAAGAAAAGGGAGGCGGCTAGCTTTGGCCCTTCCGCCGACGGCGGGCTTTGCCCTGCTCAACATCTTCATTGTGTTTGTACTACCGTTGTCGACTGGGTTGCCTCAGTCCATGCATGTGTTGCGCCGTCCCCGTCTCTGTACCCGCGCCGCTGACATCTACATCCTCTTCGAGAAGGGAACAAAATGCACGCTCCTAACCCGTTTTGCCATCTCCTATCCTTCCAGGCGAATCAGCCGCCGCTGCCGCAACAACGACACGGGTAATTAGATCTGAATCTTCTGCAGCTATGGCAGCAATCTCGTGTGCCTTCAATTCCTCTCGTGCAACAAGGTGAGGCCACCACCTCCCTCACATCAATATCTATTTCTTTATGACAAGTTTCACACTGTGTACTACTGCTCTATTATTTGCCGATGATTGGTGTTTGAGTGTGATATGATGCAGAGATCAAGTCCAACTGTTGTCTATAGTTTTCATAAATAGCGGAGGGGTTTAGTTTAGAAATGATTCAGCTTTATATAACTGCAGTAATGCAAGCCAATGCTTTGGTCAATTTACTTTTTTCACATAGTTTGAGCAGCAGCCGATAGTTCTTTTTTTGCAGAGTTGGTTATCTGGTATTGAGTATTTTAATCCACAATTTGGCTTTGTAATACTATAATCACACTTTTGTGACATCAGTAGTTTGAGGGAACTCAGCTGAACCTTTCCTCAGGTTTTCAATAGTTACAAGGTTGTGACCATGGAATATAATTACACTGGATAATCTCCATATCTCATTACTTGGAACTATGTTAACCTATACAGACAATCGAATATGAGAGCCTGATACCCAGCTACGAATATAATAGCAAAGACTATGCAAAAGCACGAACAAGGTTCCAATTGTTGGATAGATGGATAGGAATAAATATGTTTTGATGGATTTTGCATGAAATTTGGCATGATTTGGTCTATCCAAGGTTTGAGTTCATCTTTGTGCCAATGCAGCACTACTAGAGTAATTAATTTTTATCTAACTTAACTGGAAGCTGTGACATCAATTGTTTTGACAAAACTACTTGAGTTTGTTCTTAACTTTTTCAAATAGTTGCAAGGTTGTGACAATGAAATATAAATAAACTGGATAACCTCATTACTTGGAACTAAGTTAATCTACTGAACATATATAGACAACAGATCATGAAAGCCTGATACCCAAACCTAGCTACAAATAATAGTAAAGACTATGGTCTATAGGCAACCACGAACAAGGTGCCATTTATTTGATAGATGGATAGGAATGCTTTTTTTGATAGATTGTGCGTGCCAATTGACATGATTTGGTCTGTCCAAGGTTAGAAGTTCATCTTTGTGCCAATGCAACATCACGAGAGTAATTAATTTATCTAATTTGAATGGAAGTGTATACATAGCTTCACTAAAACTGAAGTTGTGCACTGCATTAGATATCTGCAGTTAGTGCAGACCATCCAATCATGTTTAAGTGCAAGTCATGTCCATTGTATTTGTGATTAGCTCTCCTGATTGATGCCATGTCCTCTTGCAGGCCGTGTGCTTGATGCAGACCTCCCCTGTTTTCTCTTTCAAGCATAAGCTCTCTCTTTTGGCTGAGAAGTGATCTGGGAGTGTGTGCGGTCGCTGCTTTGGGGTTGTGCTCGATCTGCGCGTGATCGGGGCGCGTTGATGTGGATTCGTCGATTTGGGGCACATCTTGCTAGGCTTCCTTCGGCCGGTGCCGCCGCTTTGTTGTGTTCGTTATTTTCTAGGCGTGTGTGGGCACGCTGGCTATTTTTGGTTTGGACGTTGTACGTCTTGGTATACACCTAGATGCTTTTCCGGATTTTGTTTGTGAGCTAGGGATTTAAGTGCCTAGAGCCGAAATATGCAATGCATTTAGCTATGCGGTTTTTCAGATTCATGTCGTATCAGCGATGGCTCTTGGTTGCTTTGTCCTGGATCGATTTTTCCTACTGCAGGTTTAGCATTCAGGTTTAATTGTTCAGCATGGATTGCAGTGATTGTTTGATCTATGATAGATTTATGGTCTATTTTACCTAGCACGGGTTTAGTATGAAGATTAGTTCTTAATCGTGTATGGTGCTTTCCATGTTGTAATTCGGTTGGGTTGTTCCTTACATGACGTCTTCCTTATTATGGCACTAAAAGTATATTATCTACAATATAAATTAGCACTTTGAGTGGTGGTCATCACTTTCTGCTTCAGCCATTCGTTCCAGTGTCGCTAAAAATGTACTCTGCAAGGTGCAAACATATATATCCACTTTTTTAGCAGGAGAAGGAAGAATAGGTACTGGGTAGCAGGAACTTATACAAAATTTATAGGAAAATAGCATGGGCCTTGGAACATACTGACTCCTCTAATACTGGGAAATTACTTGCAATGAGGTCTATAGAATAGTTCCCTAGGACGGACATGTGTAAAGCACAACTGCGCAAAAAATCAAAGCCATTGGTAATGCATTTCATTTAGTTCAATTGGCAAACCTATTAGAGTATAGATAAAATAGATTGACTCTTAAGAGGCTACAAAGTCACTCAAGTATGCTGCCAAAAAAGTGTTGACCAGTTCATAATATTTGCACGGTAAAATGCAACTTGCCTTATCTTGCATGCTTTGGAATGCTTATTTATCCTTTTCGAGAAAGATTTGTACTCCTTTGTATTCTTCGATTTATTTCATTTAGGTTTTATTCAAAAGTCAATTGTGCCATAGGTGTATATGACATAAAGAACCATATGTATTTTACCGAGTTAGACCGTCATATGTTGATATACAGCTCTGTATGTTGTCACTGGGGTGACATATAATTAGTTAGTGTTTTGTTTCAGGTCGTCCGGACTCTTGGGATATATAGGGGATGAGGGGCCGATGACTCATAGGAGGTGCTTTTTGAGTGCTTCGACCGCTTACTTAGAGATGTGCTTCTTCATTCTTGTTTTTCATCTTACTACTGAAAGCTATTGCCTTCTTTCTGGAATGTCGTTTCCTTCCGGATATGGATGGCCATATTGTGCTGCTTGATTCTTGCTTACTTTTGGAGGAATTGCTCACTAGCTCTTTTCAGCTAGTTGCTACCATGTTTCCAGGCACTTTTTTATTCTTCTCTGTCCGGCAATCTTACATGTACGAAGATCATTTGTTCGGATTCTCTGGTCGTGACGGCTGGAGGCTCATTACTTTTTGATTTTTTTGTAGACTCACCGCTATTGTTGTTCTACGGGGAGAGCTTGCTAAGCAGGTTGATGCGGATGAACTGATTTGTAGGAGTAACATGGAGCCTCTCATACTGGGCTGCACTTTCAAGCTGCAGGACTGTATGTTCTACCGGATTTACTAATATCTTTTCTATTTTGTTTTAATCAGTTTAGTCTCTACTACTTTAAAGGTATTGACTTGTTAGTTCATTGTTTGTAAAAATGCTCCTTAGTATGTTTTCGTTGTGTGCACCATGCTTAATTTGACCCCAAGATATGGCTCGATGATTTTTATTAATCATGTGGATCCACATGTTTCTGCCCTTTTGAAACAGTGGTTGTTGTGAATTAGATTTCTTTAGATATTTTCAGCATGTGTTACTATGCCTGTCTGTGGTATTGTTACATGTTCTGTTTAATTCTTGAAGGTCACTGGGCCTGACTACATGGTTGAACGCCTCACGCAAAAGGGTCGTCGCCTTGCTGCACTTAATGTTGAAAATTCTTCTATGGACTTTCTTGCAGATCTCATTCGAAAAGAGGCCATGGTATATGCTGGTTTCCTTTGTCCTTTGTTCATGTTCATTTTGGGTTGATCATTGTATCGAGGGGACTCCTCGCCAATGCCCTCCGATAGGGGCTTAGGGTTGATGGAATCCTGCAGGCTGACACGAGACATCGGTTCACAGACAAGCGGGGAGAGCGATTTACCCAGGTTCGGGGCCCTCGATGAGGTAAAACCCTTACGTCCTGCCTGTCTGTTCTTGATTACGATGACAATGGGTTACAATGGTGTGCCGAATAGTTTGGCTGAGATCTCGTCGAGATTGCTATTGCTAAGATGACCTAGCTCTAGGCTTTTGCTGGCTAAGATTGCTAAGATTGATTGTGTCCCTCGGCAGCCCCTCTCCTGGCCTTTATATAGGAGGCCAGGTCTCAAGAGGTCTCACCGAGTACGACTAGGTTTACAGTAGTTTTAGATCCAATCTTTCCTTGTTCGATCGATTCCTTGCCTTGCCCGTCAAGGAACCTTCTGGTGCACCGACCTAGTGGCCCATCTCGCCTTCAGGTGTCTTCATGGGCCTCCAATTAGTCAATATAGGATAGGGCAACGTTGGTTACTCGAAGGGTAATGCCCACGTCAGTAGCCCCCGAGTATCTAGCCGAAGATAATTCGGGTAGAGACTAATGCATGTCTTCTCCTGATGTTCTTCTCCTTCATTGTCCTTGTTCATCTTGAATCTGCTCCATCTTCGTTTTATCGGGTGCGCGTCAGCGCTCCCGATGGGAGTAGCCCCCGAGTCTAGGTACGGATGCTTGCAATCCGTGCGTAGACTCAAGTTGTACCACTCGAATATTCTCCTCTGCCGATGTTTTCCACAGGTCTTCATAAGTCATTCGATATATTTTCTTTATGCAAAGGATAATGAGTAACGTGCCCAACTTTTGTTGGTTAACTGTCGATGGAAAAACAACGTTACCCTACACAGAATCAAGTCCCCGGGCATGATCCTGGAGTGCAAAAAACTTCTATCGGGTGCGCGCCACGCTCTCCCGATGGGAGTAATTGTCAAGTCTGGGTGCAGACTCAAACCTTCTTCCTTCGACTGCTTATTCTGTCGAGTCTTCATTTTATCGGGTGCGCGTCAGCGCTCCCGATGGGAGTAGCCCCCGAGTCTAGGTACGGATGCTTGCAATCCGTGCGTAGACTCAAGTCCTTCACCCAATAACTTTTCATTTTTTTCCTTCGAATGCTTCTAGAGTTTTTTTTTACGACGTCACTGTTGACGTGTAACTGCTGTGGGCTGATTGACAGGACTTGACCTAACGGGCTTACCCTAGCTCTGCGCGGGCAGTTTTTAGGGTTTGACCAGTGCACGCAAAGCGATCGAGGTGTCTCCTCGATTTTCGCACAACGTGGGAATAATGGGCCGCCGGTTCCACCCCTTTTTCAAGCGCCACGTGCTCACATAGCTCTTAACTTCCCCTCAAAATCTCCAAAGGGCGAAAAATCCCCAATCTCCTCCACGGCTTCTGTAGCATCTCCCCTTCTTCCTTCCTTTGCCGCTGCTGCGCCGCCACCACTGCTTTTTCAATCAGATCTCACAATGGTGAAGAAGAAGAATCTTGCCGCCGCCGCCAGTTCCACTAGCGGAGGCGCCGCCGCCAGTTCCACCAGCGGAGGCGCCGCCGCCAAGTCCTCCTCTTCTCTTCTGAAGGGGAGCGCTCCAAGCGCTCCACCTCCAGCTCCGGCACCGCCAGCGCCGTCGAGTTCAACGGTCAAGCCCGGAGATTGGGTGGCATCAACCGTCACCAAGCGTGACGAGAAGAGATCCCGAAGCCTAGGATTGATATCCTCTGATGTGGGAGACGTGATCCTTCCAGGTGCGATTTCTCGGCCTGATCCCCCTGCTGGCTTTACTGTGATGTTCTTATCTTTCCTTCACCGAGGCCTTTCACTCCCCACTCATGGATTCCTCCTCCATCTCTTGCGAACGTACGAAATCCAACTATGGCAACTTACCCCCAACTCAATCCTCCATGTTGCTGTGTTCATCACCCTTTGCGAGGCATTTCTGGGTATCGAACCTCATTTCGGGCTGTGGAAAAAGATCTTCTATGTGAAGAGATACAGCAGTAGTAATGGATATTTTGTCACCGGAGGAGTAGGGTTTGTCGCTCGTTCGGAGGTTAATTACTTTAATTTCCCAATGAGAGAGTCCGTGCAAGGGTGGAGGCTGAAATGGTTTTACATCAAGGACTCTCTGTCACCCGAATCTCGGCTTCCCTGCTATGCCGACGTTTCCGAAGCCAAACCCAAGAACTCTTGGAAGAATATTCTCTCACCCGACGAAAAAGCATCAGCCGAAGAATTATTTGCCAAATTTCTTCGAATCAAAGAGGCTGACGGCCAAACTATGATCGGCACAGAGGTGGCAGCGGTATTCTTGAAGCGCCGAGTCCAACCAGTCATGGCCAGAGTTCACCCGATGTGGTTGTACTCAGGTCCAAAGGATGAAACCAGGATTAATGCTGCCGATCTATCGGAAAAGGAGTTGCTTGATGAAGTCCGTCGCCTCACTTCCTTTAACCAAGAAGATTCGATTCCGCTGATTTCTTCTTATGCTCCCCTTGACGTTGATCATCCATCATCAAAGGTATTTTTCTTTCTTTACGTGCCTATTATGCTGTTTTTTCTTAGCCGACATAATTACCATTGTTCTTACTTGTTATTTTCTTCGACAGATCCCCACAGTTTCTGGAAATACGCATGATTCGCCAGATGATACTTCTGAGGGGAGAGGCTCCTCAGTCCCCGTAGATTTTCACACTGCCGGTCATACAAGCCTAGAGGATGAATATAATGGTCCGATAGATTTCGAAGTTGCCCACACCGACCTTCCTTCCTCAGCCGATGACGCTGGTGTCGCGGATGGATCAGTGCGTAATGACGACGCTGATCGTGATTCCCTTGTTGATGCAGCTGCGGAGGAGGTCAGAGCTTCACCTGTGAAGAGATCGACCGGCGGCTTTGCCGATGAAGATGATCTCTTTGACATGTAAGTAGTTTCTTTCCAGAGGTTATACTTTGCCCTTTTACTTTTCATACCCTTTTTATAATCATTGTCGACCATTCATCTTTGCAGCGACGAAGGCTTTATCGAACCTCCGTCTAAAAAGGCCAAATCTGATGCTGCCTCGCCGGTCGTGGTGGCTTCCGAAGCTTCAGCTCCTAAGGCTGCCCCTTTGGCTCAAGCATCGACTGCTTCTTCCCTTTCCAAAGGGAAAGACATTTCTCCAATTACTGCCACCGTGCCTCCTCCTTCTGTAAGTCTTTTTCTGATTGTGATGCAGATTTCTTGGAGCGTGCTTTGTTTAACAGTTTTTGGTGAACTATCCTTCTCTCTTAAGGACCTGCGAGGCGTTATTTCTTCTCTGGAGGCCTTCACCTCCCGATTCACTTCTCTAGAAGCTGTCAAGGCTCGGCTACAAGAGGAAGTCAAATCTTCCTCATCGAATTTGGATGGCGCAGTCAAGATAGCTGCTGCGGCTCGCCAAGAGATCGATTCTCTAAAGGAGGAACTAGGCAAGCTGAAAGAGAAGCTGAAGGAAGAGGAAGCATCCAGGCTGGTGGCTGAAGCTCGGGCAGCCGAAAAGGATGAAGTCCTTCGTCAGTCTTCTTTGGCCTTGCTTGGTAATTTTTAACACACCTCTGTCGATTGACGCACCTATGGATTCGATCATTTTGCCAATGTATTTTTTCTTCCTTTCTCCTGCAGAGACGGCGAACATCCCTGCTGATGCCCTGGACAGAGTTCCAAATAACTGTCCAGCAAATGCTATGTCAATGATTCTCGCTTCTCACCAGCTTACGCGAGAGCTTCTTGTAAAGGGGAAGGGTGCCCTGGCGTGGATGCACTCGATGATTTTCCCCAAGATCAAGCAAGAGAAGACCCTGGGGCAGCTGATCGATACCTTCGCGGTTGACACCAAGGAGGTTATCGAGGTATTCAAGCGTACATCACGCACTTTTGGTGTTGTCCTTGCCTTCCAGCTTATGATGGGTTACGGCTTTAAGGGTGACATCGAGGAAATGACTAAGGAGTTACCGAAAGAGCAAGACGGGCAGCTTGTTGATTTAAGCGCCTTTAAAGCGTCTGCCCTTACTTGTGCCCGCCAGCTCCTTGAACTGGTTTCATCAAGGAAGTCGTTGGCTGGACCCAGTTTATCGACTCAGACCCGAGTCCCTTGATTCTTGTAGCAAACTTGTGCTTGAGCTGATGTGAAACATTGTTCTGCCGCAAAACTTATGCTTGTAATAAACTCCGTGCTAGCAATGTTGTTAGCACACTTTTGTTATGATATTTCTTCTTGCACTTCTCCCGATGGGAGTTATTTTGGATGCTCGGCTGTACCATAGCCATCATCCTTTTATAACGGTGTTTCCTGCAGGTCTTCCCAGTGCCCTCGTTTGTTGATGACTCTTCGGGTGCCCTTCCTGAAAGTGATCGGATCCAACGTATGAAGGATTGGGTTACGCAGATGGAAAAGGACCTGCGCAGCACTTATGCCTTAGCTGCCATTGTCAATAAAAAGAGCGAGATTGCAGCCGACGTGGAACGGTACACTCTTACTGAGCTGCATAAAGCTACCGAGAGTTTGAACTGTAAGTTTCCTGATTCCTTTGCCCTTTTGTCAACAACACCTTGTCTGACTCTTTACTGATTCTTTTGCCAGTCATAGCTTTGAACCGTGCGGAAGAGAACTGTTGTGGACTAAGTCCAAGGATGTGCCCGATCTTCACGGATTTGGATGGAACTCGTGGGGGTAGGTGGATGAACGCGATGAACACGAAGAACGTGAGGGGGAATCGTGGGGATACACACACACACGCACACAAACCGGTTTTCCCTCGTAGGCCTGATACACCTACTCGATAGAGGTTGCGAGAAAAGACCTTCCGGTAGAAGTCCCGCAAAGAGATCGACAAATCGAAGCTCGCAAGATCTAGAAGGGTGAAAAGACCGGAAGGTTGATAGAAGTGCAAGCAAAAGACCAAATAGGTAGAATTGCAAGCAAAAGATTAAACAAACGGTAAAAGTCACCAAAGAGATCTTGACAAGTCGATAAGGAGCCCGGGTGGGTACAAGATCATAGATCTAGGTAGGGTTCCCACAAGGGTGAGCTAAGCTCAGGTTTAATTTCACATCAAGTCTAATCTCAGATCTGAGGCAAACAGCCTATTTATAGGTGGGGGCGAAGGGGTAAGTTACAAGCTGAAAGTGCTGTCGTGCTGAAGTTCGATGGGGCGGAAGTTCCGGTCAACTTGGGCGGAAGTTCCGGCTAGGGGCGGAAGTTCCGGTCTGGAGGGGCGGAAGTTCCGGTCGGGGCGGAAGTTCCGGCCAAGTTCCGGCCTTGTTCCGGAATTGCGCCAATGTCCCGCAGTAACATCCAGGGGGGTTTTCGCCGACTTTCGGAACTTGGGCGGAACTTGGGCGGAAGTTCCAGTGGGCGGAAGTTCCGGTCCCTCGGGGCGGAAGTTCCGGCCTGATCCTGTCTTCTGGGCGCTGGAAGGCATCTGGAGGGAATCTGGAGGGCATCTGGGCGGAAGTTCCGGTCCTGGAGGGCGGAAGTTCCGGCCTGGCAGCTGTAGCTCCATCTTCGTCATTTCCAGCTCTCTCTCCATTGGCTTGGTCTTCATGGCTCGCTTCTTGGTCGATGTACCTGATTGAACATAGGGTATTGGCATGAAGTAGCAAGCCATCCAAAGGGGTGTCAAAAGCATACATGGAGAGGAGCGAATTCACCTCTTGGTGTAGGGCTTGAGCTCGAGCTCGTGTCATTGGACCACGAGGAGGGCTTGTCGGTCTTGAGGCGGTGGTGTCCGAAGGCCACCCCGTATCATCTCCCCCCCCCCTTGGGAAAGAGTCGTCCTCGACTCTAACGTCTCTTCATCTCCATGGTATGGCGAGAGGTCGGACACATTGAATGTGTTGCTCACCAAGTACTTGGATGTTGGTATGTCGATGACGTAGGCGTTGTCGTTGATTCGCTTGAGGACCTTGAAGGGACCATCAACTCGGGGCTTGAGCTTGGAGTTTCTTTCTTGAGGGAAACGGTCCTTGCGAAGATGTATCCACACTAGGTCCCCTTCGTTGAAGATCCGTGCCTTTTTCTTCATGTTGAGGCGTGTTGCTTGACGAAGAACTTGTTGCTCGATTGTTGCCCTTGTATCTTCATGTAGCTTCTTCACGGTGGCGGTGCGCTTGTCGAAGTCCATGTTTGTCCGCTCATGAAGTGGAAGTGGTAGTATGTCGAGTGCCGTGAGCGGCTCAAACCCGTAGACGACCATGAAGGGACTCCTTGACGTAGTCGTGTGCTTGGCGCGGTTGTAAGCGAACTCCGCGTGTGGGAGGCACTCTTCCCATGACTTCAAGTTTTTCTTCACGAGGATGCGTAGAAGAGAGGATAGGCTTCTATTGACCACTTCCGTTTGGCCGTCCGTTTGCGGGTGCGAGGATGATGAGAATAAGAGCTTCACTCCAAACTTCGCCATGAGCGACTTCCAAAGATAACTCATGAACTTGACGTCTCGATCCGACACAATGCTTTGCGGTACTCCATGTAGGCGAACAATTTCCCTGAAAAACAATGAAGCAATGTGTGAAGCATCGTCGCTCTTATGGCAAGGTATGAAATGAGCCATCTTAGAGAATCTATCCACTACCACAAATATAGAATCATGACCATGCTTAGTGCGAGGCAAGCCTAGAACGAAATCCATGCTAATATCGGTCCATGGTGCATATGGAATAGGCAACGGAGTGTAAAGACCATAAGGGTTGGAGGTAGACTTAGCTTGTAAGCATGTTGTACACCGTCGGCAAAGGCGCTCCACATCGCGGTACATTCTTGGCCAATAATAGTGAGTGGAGAGCATGGCATATGTCTTCTCTCGTCCAAAGTGTCCCATAAGACCACCACCATGCGATTCTTGTAAGAGCAAAAGGCGAAGCGAAGACGTGGGAATACAAAGTTTGTTGCCCTTGAAAAAGAATCCTTGGTGCAAATAGAAATCATCGATGCCCTTATCACTAGAACATTTTGCAAAGATTGGGCCAAAGAAAGGATCGGAAGCATATAAATCTTTGATTTCATCAAGACCCAAAACACTAATGTCCAAACGAGTGAGTAAAAGGGTGAGTTTGCGGGAAAGAGCATCCGCCACAACGTTGTCCTTGCCCTTCTTGTATTTGATCACATATGGAAAGGACTCAATGAACTCAACCCACTTTGCATGTCTTTTGTTCAAATTGTGTTGACTTTTCAAATATTTCAAAGACTCATGGTCGGAGTGGATAATAAACTCTTTTGGCCAAAGATAGTGTTGCCAAACTTCAAGAACACGAACCAAAGCATAAAGTTCCTTGTCATATATAGGATAGTTGAGGCGTGCGCCATCTAACTTCTCGCTATAGTATGCCACGGGTTTTCCATCTTGCATAAGCACTCCACCAATACCGAGTCCACTTGCATCGCACTCAATCTCAAAAGTTTTGGAAAAGTTTGGAAGAACAAGGAGTGGTGCCTCGGTAAGGCGTTTCTTCAACTCATCAAAAGCATTTTGTTGGGCCTTGCCCCAAACAAACGGAACATTCTTCTTGGTAAGCTCATTCAAAGGGCAAGCAATGGTGCTAAAGTCTTTCACAAAGCGGCGGTAAAAACCGGCGAGTCCATGGAAACTTCGGACTTGAGCAACATTGGTAGGAGTGGGCCAATTGTGGATGGCCTCAACCTTAGAAGAATCAACTTCAATACCATTAGCGGAAACCACAAAGCCAAGGAAAACCAATTTGTTTTGAGCAAATGTGCATTTAGGGAGGTTAGCACAAAGCTTTTCATGTCGCAAGATGCACAAGACTTCTCTCACATGTTGCACATGGTCCTCGAGGTTTTTGCTATAAATAAGAATATCATCGAAGTAGACAACCACGCTCTTGCCAATGAGAGGACGCAAGATGTGATTCATGAGGCGCATGAAAGTAGATGGAGCATTGGAAAGACCGAAAGGCATAACGAGCCATTCATAGAGACCGAGTTTGGTCTTGAATGCCGTTTTCCATTCATCACCAATAGCCATGCGGATTTGATGGTAACCACTACGCAAATCAATCTTAGAGAAAATCGTGGCACCACTAAGTTCATCAAGCATGTCATCTAAACGCGGAATGGGATGGCGGTAACGGACGGTAATGGCATTGATGGGGCGACAATCCATACACATCCGTTGCGTCTCATCCGGTTTAGGCACAAGGATTACGGGAACCGCACAAGGGCTTAAGCTTTCACGAACATACCCTTTTTCGAGGAGGTCTTGTATTTGTCGTTGGATCTCCTTTGTGTCTTCGGGGTTGGTGCGGTAGGCGGCGCGGTTTGGTAGAGGAGCGCCGGGTATGAGGTCGATGCGGTGCTCAATCCCTCGAAGCGGTGGTAGTCCATGAGGAAGCTCGTCGGGGAAGACATCTTGGAACTCCTTCAAAAGAGACAACAAAGACGAAGGAAGAGTTGTTAAGTTGTTAGTCTCCGAGGATGGCCCCTTGCAAATGAGCACATAGTGCAATATGGTGGATGGGTTGTGGTGCAATTCTCTCATCTCACTCTTGGTAGCTATGAGGACACTCTTCATTTCACTCATATATGGCTTGTGGCGCTCACTTTCCTTTTGGTGGGTCACTCTCTCACCACTCATCTCACTAGTGATGGTAGCTTCCTTAGCCCTCGCTAAAGCCTTTGCATTGTCCGCAATCACTTGGCTAGGAGTCATTGGGCGTAGGATGTATGTCTTGTCGCCGACCTTGAAGCTATAGGCATTTGTGTAGCCATCATGGCTTGCTCTTTTGTCATATTGCCAAGGGCGACCAAGTAGCATGTGGCACACCGTCATGGGCACTACATCACAATCAACGGTGTCTTCATAGGCGCCAATCTTGAAGGATACGGAGACGGTGTGTTGTATCTTGACATTTCCATTGTCACTTAGCCATTGAACATGGTAAGGATGGGGGTGTTTCCGGAGTGTGAGGTTGAGCTTGGAGCATAGTTCGGTGCTTGCAAGATTGTGGCAACTCCCTCCATCGATGATAACCTTTATTGATTTGCCATTGATTCCGGCTCTTGTTTAGAAGATGTTGCACCTTTGATCTTCATTGTGTAGTGCATGGGTTGTCAACACTTTGGTCACCACAAGGGATGGACTTGCATCATGCACACATAAGACTTGCTCTTGGTCTTCCAAGTCATCATCTTCATGATTGGTTGCGGCTTGTACCAAGGCTTCATATTCGCCTTCACTCAAGTACTCCACATCTCCATCATCTCGAGTTATCATAACTCTTGTGTTCTTGCATTCAAAGGATTTATGTCCTTGAGCTCCACACTTGAAGCATGTGATGTTACTAGATCCCGTGGAAGCTTTGGAGGACATAGTTGATTGATCCGGCTTGAAGCTTGTTGTCTTGAAGGCACTCTTCATTTGCTTAGGAGGATCCTTGGGAGCAATAGCACTTGTGTTCTTGATGCTTGGGGAGGTATTTGTTGCATTGCGCGCGGCGAAGAAGGACTTTGTTTTTGCACTTGCTATGTCTTCTCGCACTTGGCGCTCGGCTCTTGTAGCTTGATGAAGCAATTCAACCATGTTGGTGTAAGGCAAGAATTCCACTATTCTCTTGACGGGAATGTTCAATCCATTCAAGAATCGTGCCATTGTTTGTTCTTCTCGCTCGTCCACATTTGCACTCATCATTGTCATGTGCATCTCCTTGTAGTATTCCTCAACGGACTTGTAGCTTTGCTTGAGTTGGGTAAGCTTGTTGAAGAGGTCACGTTTGTGATGGTTGGGCACAAAGCGTTTGTGCATGACTTCTTGCATCTCTTCCCATGTAGCAATGGGGTCTAGATCTTCCTTGTCACGCTTCTTGTTCACTTCTTCCCACCAAACATTTGCATACCCTTCAAACTCTAGTGATGCCATGGCCACTTTCTTTGCTTCGGAGAAGTTGTGTATGCGGAATATCTTGTCAACCTTGAGAACCCAAGAGAGGTATGCATCGGGGTCTTCTTCTCCATGGAACTTAGGCATGGTGAACTTGAGTTTCCCAAAGATTTCCTCTTCATTGCGATCATTGCGTCTAGGAGGTGGTCTTTCTTCACCAAGGTCTTGACGTTGTTGAGGTGGATGTTGTGGACCGTGAGCATCTCTATTGTTGTTGCTATGTTGTGGACGAGGAGGTGGTCTTCCATGACCTTCATCTTGATCATCATTGTTGTGGCGGCGTCGAGGCATCACACTTTCTTCACTTGATGCTTGGTGATGACTTGATTCTTCATCTCTTGCCCTTGGAGGAGGTCTTCTAGCATGAGGGCGATCATCATGATGGCGGCGATTATCTTGACCTTGAGGGCGTTGAGGACGAACAACATTGATGATTTGGCGCCCTTGGTGCGCTTGCCTTTGTTCCTCTTCAAGAAGGCGTTGTCTTCTAGCTTGAGCTTCTTGTGCTTGTTGTTGCCGCTCTTGTTCTTCAAGTGCTTGTTGTTCATTGCGGAGGCGCTCTTGTTCCCTTGCTCGAACTAGCTCTTGATCATGGCGAAGGCGGTCTTGCTCTTGTTGGAATTGAGCATTGAGGTCCTCTTGGTGAAGGCGCTCTTCTTCAAGGCGTTGACGCTCTTGGACAAGTCGAAGTCGAGCTTGCTCCGCTTCTTGAGCTTGTTGGTGAAGCACTTGGACATCCACATTATGGTGGCGTGGGTCTTCATTAGAATCATGGCGAGACGGTGTAGGAGCTCTTGACCTTGAGCTATGAGAGCGCGAAGACCTTGAGTGGTGTCTTCTTTCCTCTTGACGATTGAGTGTGTGGAGGATATGGTCCAACGCCGTCTTCATTTCCCTTGTCTCTTGACCTTGTATGGCAAGTGTGGCCTTCAACTCATTGCCTTGAGTTTCAATCTTCTCATTGAGGTCTTGCACTTGATTGTTGAGGTCATTCCTTTGCACTTGAGCTCTTTCTTCATAGCGGACATTGGTATCCTTGAGCATGGCTTCAAATTGATTTAGCTTGCCGTGGACGGCTTGAGTAGCTATCCAATGTTGGTGTCGTGTCATCGGTAGTTGGTTCCCTTCTCCACTAGACATGGTTACAACTAAAACAAGAACTATGTGATGGGTGGTTAGGAAAGACTACCAAGAATGTCAAAACTTGCAAACCAAAATCGAAAGGGTGTATCAAGTTGAGGACCAACCGGTTACACACACAAAAACAAAAACTCTATATGGTGTTAGGTATGGATGTGGAAAGCCAAATGGAAGAACCAAACGAAAAGTCTATTGTCAAAAGTGGGTAAGATCCAAAAGTCACAAGTCAAAGGCGGTGATCACAAAAGGCATACACAATGAGGAACACACGCGTGGGACAAAATGGGGTTAGCGCGACTTGGAAAATGAGCAAGAACAAAATGGTCCTAACGAAGACTACTAGCTCGGTGTCACGCCAACACAAGAGAGACCGTGGCTTGGTTGCAAAATTGAGAAGCAACAAGATTTGCGCAAGACGCCTCTCTTCTCTTTTCTCTCTTTTGCTTAAAAGCTTTGGACTCTTTTGTGTATAGGTGTCACTCACACACTTTTTCTTTTTCGTTTTGTATTTTTCTTTTTCTTTTTCTCACTATGTAAGGATACTACTATCTATGTAAGTATGTCACACTTCTTTTGCTTATCTTTTCACACGAGCTTGCTTCAAAGCTTTGCTCAACACACGCACACCCTCACGGTCGGGACGCTTGCGCAATGCTTCGCAACACTAGAAAACCACTCTCGATAGGAAAGGTACGCAAAAGAGGCTAGGGTTACAAGTTGGGAGCAAGTTATACCACTTGATGATGGTGGCCGACGATCTTGAACTTGCTATGGTGGAGGTGTCAAATGAACCGCTTGAATCCTCGGGGTGCCGTCGTCGTTGTCGATGTTGCGGAAGCTTTGTGGTAGCTGAAATGGCACTCAAACCGAAGTCCAAACACAAGGGGGTTAGTACCAAAACGAAAAACGAAGGTTGCTGTCAAAATTTCGGCCAGGCGGAACTTCCGGTCCTGAGGGGCGGAACTTCCGGTCCCCGGGCGGAACTTCCGGTCGTTCCGGGCGGAACTTCCGGTCGCAATCAGATCTGCGGGCTGTTCGTCGATTTGGGCGGAAATCCGGGCCGAAATCCTTCAAATTCGAGGAAAATTTGGCACCAAAAGCTGTGGGAAGGTGGGGAATTGCAGATCAACACCAAAGGCAAGTTTCTATTGGAGCAAAACCACAAATAACTCAACAAATTGAGAGATCGATCCAAGGCCAATTTGGGGCTATTTTTTGGGAAAAAATTTTGGAAATTTTTTGGGCGAAATTGGTGGAATTGGGGGATGTGGGGGTCAAATCCGTGGCAACCAAAGAGCTGCTGATACCATATGTTGTGGACTAAGTCCAAGGATGTGCCCGATCTTCACGGATTTGGATGGAACTCGTGGGGGTAGGTGGATGAACGCGATGAACACGAAGAACGTGAGGGGGAATCGTGGGGATACACACACACACACGCACACAAACCGGTTTTCCCTCGTAGGCCCGATACACCTACTCGATAGAGGTTGTGAGAAAAGACCTTCCGGTAGAAGTCCCGCAAAGAGATCGACAAATCGAAGCTCGCAAGATCTAGAAGGGTGAAAAGACCGGAAGGTTGATAGAAGTGCAAGCAAAAGACCAAATAGGTAGAAGTGCAAGCAAAAGATCAAACAAACGGTAGAAGTCACCAAAGAGATCTTGACAAGTCGATAAGGAGCCCGGGTGGGTACAAGATCATAGATCTAGGTAGGGTTCCCACAAGGGTGAGCTAAGCTCAGGTTTAATTTCACATCAAGTCTAATCTCAGATCTGAGGCAAACAGCCTATTTATAGGTGGGGGCGAAGGGGTAAGTTACAAGCTGAAAAGTCTTTGTCGTCTTTGAGAAGTTCGATGGGGCGGAAGTTCCGGTCAACTTGGGCGGAAGTTCCGGCCAGGGGCGGAAGTTCCGGTCTGGAGGGGCGGAAGTTCCGGTCGGGGCGGAAGTTCCGGCCAAGTTCCGGCCTTGTTCCGGAATTGCACCATTGTCCCACAGTAACATCCAGGGGGGTTTTCGCCGACTTTCGGAACTTGGGCGGAACTTGGGCGGAAGTTCCGGTGGGCGGAAGTTCCGGTCCCTCGGGGCGGAAGTTCCGGCCTGATCCTGTCTTCTGGGCGCTGGAAGGCATCTGGAGGGAATCTGGAGGGCATCTGGGCGGAAGTTCCGGTCCTGGAGGGCGGAAGTTCCGGCCTGGCAGCTGAAGCTCCATCTTCATCATTTCCAGCTCTCTCTCCATTGGCTTGGTCTTCATGGCTCGCTTCTTGGTCGATGTACCTGATTGAACATAGGGTATTGGCATGAAGTAGCAAGCCATCCAAAGGGGTGTCAAAAGCATACATGGAGAGGAGCGAATTCACCTCTTGGTGTAGGGCTTGAGCTCGAGCTCGTGTCATTGGACCACGAGGAGGGCTTGTCGGTCTTGAGGCGGTGGTGTCCGATGGCCACCCCGTATCAAGAACAAGCGGATACACGAGCGGGTGCATGCTTTAACCCAGCTTTCCTCATCCGAAGAGATTTTCTGGCGGGAGCACTCGAAGGCTTCGGCTGTTGCAAAATTTCAGGATCGGGTCCAACAAGTCCACCAATTCTTTGATAAGTGCTACAAAGCTATGATGGTGGTTTGGAAGACAATGTTTCCTTTGAATGCAGTTCCCCCCACGCTTTTGACTTTGATGTCCGAGTTTGGAAACGCCAAGAAGGTTCGGGAGCTGGTGAGAGCTCAAGTTTTTGCAGGGGCCAAGTTTACGCTTGCCCTTGTGCTTGCTCGTTATCCCTCAGCATGTTTGCTATCTATCGCCAACGCAATTGGTGATTTTGAAGAACTGTACCCGAAGGTTTTAGTGCCCGCCAGTATAATCGTCGACAGGCTTGAGGAGGAGTCAAAGGTACCTGAAGAAAGGGAAACTCCGCAAGGGTGATATCAGGGTGTAAAGTTGCTTTTGTAAATTGCATTGGCTAGTCCATCCAAGTGTTAGGATTGTTAAGCCGAAACTTTTTATCTGGTAAATACATGAATATGTACTTTTACCATGCCGTTGGCAAATTTTTAAAGGAGCAAATTTTAATTGCCCGTTATATGTATGTATACTGGTTGGTCAGCAAATCATTATGAGTGATCAGCTCGTGTTGCAGGTTTTGCTAAACCTGTTGTATGCGCAACTTTGCTTTCAACCGATTGTAAGTTTCGACAGTCACTCCCGAATATTTCGGGTGCAATGATTCTGCCAATGAGCCCGTTGTTCTTTGATATTTCCATAAGTGAAATATCGAACGTGGGTTGTTTTATGTTTTCCAAACTCTTGCTTTTTGCGGCACTCGTAGAGGAATCTGAAGCAGAGGGAAGGATTAATGTCCTTGTTTTTCTTTGCAGCACTCGTAGAAGTTTTTCCCTTGGGGCGCGATCTTCTGCCGCGCGTTACGTTGTACCGTTACTTGTAAGCAAGGTTCACGGTGGCGCGGTCATAAATGCTTTAAATTACTGCAATGCTTAACAAGAATCAAAACTTAAGTGCTCATTGATAGGGTAAATACGAAACTAGAGGGCGAAAAAGGGAGGCCCTGTGTAAAGTAAAGGGGAAAAAATTAAAAACGAAGGAAGTGCTTTGTCAAGGAAGGGGTTCTTCTCATCTTCAGCAGCATCTTCCGATTTCTTCGTCATGCTAGTGGTTGCTGCAACGTTGTTGATTTCGCCAGGGGCTTGGGCAGCGATTGTCAGTGCCTTGCTGCCTCCTATATCTTCTGCATCGACAACTGCCGAAGCTTGTGCTGCCGAAGCTTTTGCTGCCGGGGCTTCAAGAGCAAGGTTGGCTGGCTTCTTCTTGATTTCCCTGTCGAGTTTTTCCTCCTTGATTTCTCGTATCGTAAGCTTGGGCGGAGGGTCGACAGTCTCTCGCTGTGGCCCAAACTTTGCAGCAATCCTTTGAAAGTCACGATCACAATTGTCCGAGCGTGAGAAACTTCCATAGACTGTGATGTTTGTCCCGTTGTTCCCCGGCATCTTCAGCTTGAGGTATGCATAGTGCGGCACAGCCATGAACTTGGCATAAGCTGGTCTCCCGAGTATGGCGTGATACTGTGATTCCCAGTTCACGACTTCAAACTCGATCTTCTCCTTCCGGAAATTGTCGGGTTTGCCGAATACGACATTCAGGTACGCTTTGCCAAGAGAGTGCGCCGGTGAAGTGGGGAGGATCCCATGGAAGCGGGTGTCTGATTCTTCCAACATTCTCATGGTGATCCCCATACTTTGAATTGTGTCAAGGAATATCAGGTTGAGTCCACTTCCTCCATCCATAAAGACTTTGCTCATCTTGAACCCTTCTATCTGTGCTTCGACCACTAGGGCAGCGTGTCCTGGTTTTGGTATAGTCATCGGGTGATCCGCTCGACTGAACGTGATGTTCTGAGACGACCACTCGACATAGTCAGGGATGTTCGCCATGACGCTTTCTGCCAGGTTGATTTCTCGGGTGAGCTTCTTCATTTCTCTCCTTGAAACGCCTGTCCTGTGGATCATATTCATCTGCCCACGTGGTGGCGGAAATGCCTCGTTGGGTTGATGAGGTTGAGCTTGCTGGACCTGATGTTGTGGTGGGGGTGGTGGTGGTGGCGGTGGTAACTGTTGCTGGCCTGCCTGCTGGATGAGTTTATGCATATCGATGAACTGCCGACAGTCCCTGAGCAGGTGGCTAGACTTTACTTTACCATCCTTGGAATCGGTATATGAATGCAGGTAGCAAGGGGCGTTGATCTGCTCGGCGTAGGGTAGTTCGGGAGTTCTCTGTTGTCGTGGCTTATAGTTGCCACGGTTCCCATAGTTGTTCCGATTACCGTCCTGTCGATCATCTCGCCTGTCATCGTACCAGTCATCCTGCCGATCAGAGTAACCTGCAGCCACCAAGTTATTGTCATCGTAACTGCGGTTCTTCCTTCTTTTGTTGCGATCCCTTCGACCACCCGAATCATGCTTCGGCTGGTCATCCTCTTCGTCGTCACTGCGCTGTCGTGGCTTTCGAACGTTGTCTTCGCCATCGGCCCAGCTGTTGGCGATTTCCATTAACTTGGTTATAGTTTTCGGCTTCTTGCGCCCAAGCTCTTCTATGTAGCTTTCACGTCGGATGCCATCACTGAAGGCGTCGATTGCTCTGTCGATAGATACGTCTTCCGCAGCGTTCAGGAGCTTGGTGAATCTTCTGATGTATGCGCGCATCGACTCCTTCTGCTTTTGCTGACAATGCCGTAACTCCTCGATCCTGACGGGCCTTTTGTAAGTTGCTTGGAAGTTGGCGACGAAGGCTTCCACTAGGTCGTCCCATGACTTGATGGAACCCTTCGGCAGACCTCTCAGCCAGGCTCGTGCTGAATCCTTCAGGTAGAGCTGCAGGCACTGCATTGCTGCTATCTGGTTCCCTTTTTGCAAAATTACTGTCTGCAGATAGTCTTCTATCCAGGATCTCGGCTCCTGCTGCCCATCGTATTTGGCGGCGTCGGTAGGGGTGGGTTTGAACTTCTTAGGTGGCATCGCCTCCCGAATTTTGTAGCTTAAACAATCGGCCCCCTAAGTTCGCCGTCGTTCTCCTGGGTCTCATCCGAAGATTCGCTGTCGAATTCTTCTCTGACGGCGCGTCGTCGCCTTGCTTTGTCGATCCTGCTCTGAGTAATTTCGTCACGAGCGTCTCTTGCGCGATGCTTTGAACCACTGGCCTGCAGGGTCTTCTCCTTCGGGGGAACTAGATTATGTCATAATATCGCGAGACTTTCTAAGGCACCACGGTGAGCCTGAGCCATGGATCCTTCGGGACTCTGGTTAATGAGGTATGCTGCAAGGTTGGCTGTTGCTCCCGCAACGGTTTTTGGCCGTGGCATGCCCGCGGTGTTCGTAGTTATAAAGGACTTGGTCAGGTTTGATGTTATCTCCCTTGCATCATCTTCCGAAAGCCTGGACATTCTCGATCGATATTTGCCTCCTCCGTGGGTACTTCGAGAGGCACTCCCCTGCGAGCCCCTTCGTCGCTCGCTGGACCGGTCTGCCGCAGATAGGCGTCTCTCGAGGGTGGCTTGTTCCTTGGATAGGCGCTCCCGATTTTTCTCCAATATGGAGCGGTAAGCATTGAGAGTGCCGACCGTGGTTCCCGCCGGAAGCGGTGTGTTGTTAAGTACGGCTGCCTTGGCTGCTGCCCATTCCTCCTCTGCGATGGTGTGGTCGCTGTTGTCGTTGCTGGCGCTGTTCTCAAAACTAGCCCGCCTGCTGGAACGGGGGGTGCGATCTCCGTCTCCCCTGTTAGCGACATAAACATGGAGGGGCGCCACTGTTCGGGTGTCTCCTTGGGTGATGCTGTCGATGATGTCCTCTCCCGATGAATAGTAGGCATTGCAGATGAACGGCGTGTCGCTTGACCCCAGCCCGTGCCTGGTGTCGCAGTTCATGCAGTAGTACGAGGTTAGCTCCGAGGACGCGGGATCATCGGATCCGACCGACATGGAGGATGCCGAACGGGGAGTCGAAGGCGCAGACGGACTCGGCGGGCTTGTCAGGCCAGCCGAAGGGTAGATGACGATGATGCGCTCGGACTCGTCGATCTGGAGATGGGAGATTCTAGCAGCCGAAGAATTCCTTCTGAGTTGACGTTGTAGTGGACGCTCCCGAAAGCCATCTCCATGTTGCCTTGTAGACCGGAGAAGGTCGAGCGAGATGAATCGCTGTATGGGGTGAACTCGTAGGAGCCGAAACGAATTGGGCTTCCCAGATGAGGCGATGATGGTGTTGATGAAGCTGCCGATGACATGACGGGTTCAGCCGATGTCCGATCTTGTGCCGACAGGGTTCCCACAGACGGCGCCAATTGTCGAGGGGACTCCTTGCCAATGCCCTCCGATAGGGGTTTAGGGTTGATGGAATCCTGCAGGCTGACACGAGACATCGGTTCACAGACAAGCGGGGAGAGCGATTTACCCAGGTTCAGGGCCCTCGATGAGGTAAAACCCTTACGTCCTGCCTGTCTGTTCTTGATTACGATGACAATGGGTTACAATGGTGTGCCGAATAGTTCGGCTGAGATCTCGTCGAGATTGCTATTGCTAAGATGACCTAGCTCTAGGCTTTTGCTGGCTAAGATTGCTAAGATTGATTGTGTCCCTCGGCAGCCCATCTCCTGGCCTTTATATAGGAGACCAGGTCTCAAGAGGTCTCACCGAGTACGACTAGGTTTACAGTAGTTTTAGATCCAATCTTTCCTTGTTCGATCGATTCCTTGCCTTGCCCGTCAAGGAACCTTCTGGTGCACCGACCTAGTGGCCCATCTCGCCTTCAGGTGTCTTCATGGGCCTCTAATTAGTCAATATAGGATAGGGCAACGTTGGTTACTCGAAGGGTAATGCCCACGTCACATTGTTTTACTGTATGTCTGCCTCAAACTACAGGTTAGGATGTTCAGGTGTAGGATGAAAGTGCAGGCCATTGCAAGTAATCATAATTGGTAGTTTTGATCATGTGATCGGGAGCGCCATTCTCAGGTGTCGTCATCTGTTTGATGAATTTTTCCTTGTTCGTTGTCTATGGTTTGCAATTCTCATAATTATTGTTGTGGTTTTGAGGTACACGCTTTGTGTGAAGGTGGGAGATGGTGAAGCGGTGGTTGGCATTGCATGCTTCTTTTTTGGAGATGTTGCCACGGATTTAATAGGCAAGCCCCCTGATGTACTCATCAATGAGTTCTTAGCGAGTACTCCCTTCAGATATCTTGAGGCTGGTTGGAAGGAGCTATGTTGTGGATGTGGTGGTATCTCACTTCTCTATTCGCCGAGAAATCATTAATTTCCAAGTCGCCAAGTTTTACACGGACGGTGAATCACAAAACATGGAATTTGTATCAGCATGCTCTTCTTCAGGTGCGTCACAGCAAGACTAGGTGACACCATCTTAAACTCATGTGGCCGCCTCGCCCAAGCATCTTGCTCCTGCTGCTGTCCTGCTCTCTACAAGCGGTGCACGGCTGGTGCTGCTCATGTTTCTGTTGGCGCTATGGTTGAGCAGAGCTCACGTTCAAGTGTTCACTAATTATTTATAAATTGGTTTTGAAGTTAAAATGCGGAAAACACGCGCAAAGTAATTTAACTGAAGCATCGGAAGTCGGCGTGGCAAGACGCGCGTGGACCATCTAGTAAACTATTGAAGAGTAAATGAGAAGGATGAGCAATGGAGAAGTTGGGGTCGACCTTGAGCATGTGTTATTCATGTCAATGGAACCATTGCAAAGTCTATATCATTAAAACTCTTACTACACTAAAGAAAAATAAAAAAGAGTGTTTCCTTTCTGTATATGTTTTCTTTTTGGATAAAATGGTTTCCCAATAATTACTGGAGTTTACATCTTGGTAAAAACTATTATCTGTTTTGGAAAACTAACCATTTTGTAGGCATTGGAGAATCATGGAGATGAGAATATTTCTTTGTCTGAGATGAGTAACATGATATGATGAGTAATAAGTAGAGGAAATAGAAGTAGCAAGATCATAAGCTTGGGGATACCCATGCATCTCCCTCTTCTTTCAAGTATTTCAAGTAATATCATCTCAAACTCATGTTTTTAGTTTTACCTTCATGTTCTCATTTGTATTATTTGTGGAAACCATGATCTTAATTGGTTTGTTAGTTTAAGAACTTATTCTCTATTATAATATGTTGTTTAGCTTAAGTTTGCATGTTCCAAGAATAAAGTACCAAATTTTACCCATTTGGATGTTTAAAGTTGTGAAACAAAATGGGAGTTTCTGATTTCTGCACTATACTTTTTACTGCACGATTTTTCTGGGTTTTTTTGCAACTCCTAAAATATTGAAAAAATATCTGAAGTTTAAATTTTCATCCTACATATGCACAAAAATTGAAAAAATTTCATGACATGTCTAAGTGGTAAAAAAAAATCTGTTTTGCTGCTGCTAAAAGTTTTGACAGATTATGTCCCCTAATGTTTGGACCATTCTTTTGGGTTTAAAAATGTTTTTATTGAATCTTTTGATTTGCTAGGAATGTGTAGGAAATTATTTTATCTATGGTTTATAAAGGAATAATTTTGTGTTTGAATAATATGGCAACAAGCATGATATTTTTGTACCGCTAATGTCACTCCATAGAAAAGAAATGGGAGAAATTTTTACGTTGATGTTTTTTCACAGGAAATAGAGAAACACCACACCAAGAGCTATCCAAGAATTCTGAAGACAGCTTGGGGATGCAAAAGTCACCCCATTGGATCCATCCTAAACTCTCCATTTGCACACCCCTAAACTTTATTTTTTGAGCAACATAGAATGATCACAAAAACTTGGAGCGTCCTTTATTACTGTTATGTCTAGTTTTGCTTTGAAATAAATGAGACCATCATAATAAATAATTTGCATGCTTAGGTGGGAATATATAAAAGAAGTATGACACCTTTGCTATATTTATGTGTGCACTTTAACAATAGCAAGTGCTTATGCATAGTTTCATTAATACTTAGGGAAATGATACTAGATGTTTAACCTAGTTTGTGTTCTTCTCGCTATATAATGAGGCAAATGAGATACTATTGAGGAACATTACTCAGACTTGATTGAGAGGTAGTAATTTTATATAAAAGTCTATGAATCCCATTATGCTTGTTATTGCGGATGTGGCACATATTCAATGATGAATATTTATATTCCTATGCGTCTTTAAAATATGAAGGTTGATGTTTGTGTGGTGGTCCAGTATTTTAAATGGTGAACCTCATCGCTGAATCATATGTAAGATAGTTGATAGTATCTTTAATTGACCAACTAGCCTTCTGCTAGCCTTTGAACCAATGAGCCACTACCCGAGAACAAAAACAAAATTACAAATAAAACGAAAAAATAAGAAGAAAAGAAAGAGAAAGAACCAGATGAGTTAGCTATTATGAAAACACCAAAGAAAGGACAAAAACTAAGAAGTGCCCGAACGCAAATCAAGAATGTCACAAATGAGATTAAGAAAAGCTCACAGCCACTCACATAAGGTGTTAGAGCTAAGAAGCCAGCACCTATCCCACTTCCACTCCACCCTTTGGTCAACTAAAGATACTAGCCACTTACTCATGTATGAGTCTCCTATGGGTGTTTAAAGGTTAAAGGACTGGAAGGATGCGACATCACACAATTATTTAGTTTGCAATGCAAACATGGTGAATTATTAGTCAACAACTGAAGGAATCAAAGGTCTCAAAAATCTTACTCATCATTCAATCAATGCGATGTGAAAAATCTGTTTGTTTCTACTATAAATTAATCATGCCCAAGTAGTGTTGCCATATATTATCTCCCTTGCACCATGTATAAACAACAGAACACCAACATAGTGGATCTTTATTAACGATTTGATATTCATTGATAAATCTATGTTTCAAATACTTGTCATGTTAAATTGTTATGCATGCATAGAGCAAAGTTCTTGTCAGGTGTTTTAGAAGCAATGCAACAAACTCCAAAGTCTATGTTAGCTTTATCACCTTCATGCTCGAGGACGAGCATAGGTTAAGCTTGGGGATGTTGATGCATGCAAAATGCATGCATGCATGAACTTTGTAGTTTATTGCCACATATTCCCACATATTTGCATCTTATATAATGTTATTTCCATGTTTTATATTGTTTTCGGGGATTTCCTAAACAATATCTTCTCCTCTGATTTTAACTCTGTCTGGCATAAAACACCTTCTATTAGTACTTTTGACTTTCCAGGAGCTACGGGACTCGATAAAGTGCAAGGTCAGGGGCCACGCTTCGAAATTTTCGACACAGACAAAATGAGCTAAAGTGGGACACATGGAAGTCAAGGCCGGCTCAAGGGGATGGCAACTAGTCCCAGTGTTGCACCCACCCTCTTAGGGCGCGCCACCGGGTCTAGTTTCCCCCTCGACCGTCCGATCAGCCTCAATCTTGCTCCCATGGACTTTGTTTGGCCTAAAAACCCCTATATATGACCCCGCATGGTTTCCTCGAAGAAAATGCGGCGGAGATAAAAACACGTAAACAAAGTAAGCAGGCTGTTGTTGACGGAGATCGGAGGGGGAACCGCTACCGGAATCTCCTTTGGTGGACTCCACCCCCTTCGGCGTGGTCATCATCAACACCTTCCTCAATAACCTCAGCACCATCTTCATCTACCCTTTCTA
The DNA here is from genome assembly GCF_019359855.2 of Lolium perenne. Lineage (NCBI taxonomy): Eukaryota > Viridiplantae > Streptophyta > Magnoliopsida > Poales > Poaceae > Lolium > Lolium perenne. The sequence goes on along the minus strand of NC_067250.2, from coordinate 173,230,709 downwards.
ATATCTTGGCAAACATGATGCGTGAGGCAATATATTGTTTTCCCATGATGTATTGTACCTCTATGTCTTTGTTTGAGTAATGACTTGTTCTTGGCAATTGTGAGATAATTTCTTGATGGTTGCATATAAGTATTTGTTATCTTCTATGATGATATTTTGTACTGATATATGAGTGCACACATATGTTGGGGAACGCATGAGGTTGTCACCATTGCATGATGATAGGAGGAGGGACGGCTGGAGCTTGACAGAAATCATGTCCCAATTTTGAGATATTCATGTTTAATCAACGGGGGTATAACTATGGGGACCTTTAAACTTACAGCGGTGGTTGGCCACCCCTTGCTTGCTCTTAATTGGCCTTGGGATCAATCACTAGTGGTGTATTTGCTCATGTATATGGCTACACCTATCTATGACTCCACTCTAGAAGAAACACAAAAAAGACTATATTGTGCTACACTAATTGTGACGACCACACATATGAAATAGCAATTTGCCAGAACACTAACTCCCTTGAGTTACTTCATCTTACTCCACTTCACCTCACTTTACTTTTCTTGCGTTAGAGCAACTCGCGGCGATAATACGGGTCTGGGCCAAAAGAGGCCCAGAACGGAGCCCGAACTCGCGGCTTGGCCCGTAAAATGAGTTCAGGGGCCCGAGAAACTAGACGGCCGCCCCGTATTTATACATGGCGTGGGGGTGAGTTGGGTTCCAAAACCCTACGCCCCCGCCGCGTCTCCGCTCCACCTCCAGCGAGAAATTTCTTCATCGTCTTCGGCTTTTTCGCTCCCCCGCCACCACCCCTCCCTTCGCAATGGCACGTGCACGACGGGCCGGTAGGGGAGGGGGCTGAATCGGCGGCGAAAGATCACCGTCGCGTCCGCCGGGTGTGCGGTCGGAGGCGGACCGCGCGAGGCGGGGGCGCTCCGATGGAGCTTGGAAACGGAGGGCCCGCATGTGGCCGCGCAAGTTCGCGCGCCGGCCGGCGCGCGACGGGGAAGCCGACGCGCTGCCCGCTAGTTCGTGCAGCCCGCCGCTGTCGGCGCTTCCGCCGCGCGGTGATAGGGACGACGACGAGGAAGACGGGCTAGCTCTCACCTGCGAGAGCTCGGCGGAGGCGGCACCCTTCGCACTCGTCGAGTAAAATGCGAAGACCCTTGCTCATTTTCCACTACACCTGGACGCCAATGTAGCGCGCCACTAAGGATGCGACGACCCGATCCTTGCTCACTTGCCACCGTATCCAGATCAAGATAAGGCGCGCCACCTAGGGGGTGATGACACGGCCCTTGCCCATTTGACACCACACCCGGGTTTCGATATGGCGCGTCATTAAGAGGGTTAAGCCCAACGAAAATCTTTTGGGTTTCATCTCCATAAGAGTGGCTGGATTTTTTACGTTGGCTCGCCAAGCCTATCACAACCCTCCTCCTTTACCCGAGCTTGGGACCAGCTATGTTGCGAATATACTACGTCTAAATTTATGGCTCTTAATTTGCAACAACCTTATGTTGTAATGCTCATCTTACGACCAACAAAACTAAAGGTCGTATAGAACTACTCTTCCCTCCAACAGCACCTAATTTTAAAATAAACTCGGACGGAAGAAATCTAGGATTATGTCATGGCCAGTTCACGCGCAGGTGCAATGACATGACACACAATTTCCTTATATTTCCTCCTGTAATCCACTAATAAAGAAATACTAATAATTGAGGAAACATAAGTCAAAAGGCTTGAGATATATAACTAATGTTCTTCATAGGACAACAAAACAGTTAATTGCATTAAAGCTCTTTCAAGTGTACTTACTTGATCAGCCAACAACGCCACTACAGCTTATCTTACTGCCCTGAGATCCCTGAATAATGTGGTCAACTCAACCTTATCCCGAAGAAAGTTAATTAAACAAGAGGGCACATAGGCCTTAGTTAATTAGATTAATTAATCAGAGGGTCTTATGAAGGTCTAAATGCCCTTGTTTTTGCAAGTTGTTTAGGTGAGTCTACTCCATGGTGTCAGATACTCAAATGAGAAGTGAACTGCGTCTGCTTGGAGGCTAATGGCAGAGTTGTGATGCTGCATCCTTTCCTACTAACTTATTAACTTCTTCTGGGATCCGCATAATCGAAGTTGTCCATACAATCTTGCTGTCAAAAAAAAAAGTTTGGACATGCTATATTTTTCTTCGCCCAAACTTAGACTATTAATTGGATAGACAATTGCGACTGTCTAAGCTTTTGCTCCTTTTCTGTTTTGCTTACTGATGCCAATCCTTTTATAACAGCATCTTCGATATCATTTCCATAACAACAACAGCAACTCATTCCACTGCATTCTTGATCAAAATTAGCATATGATTTCTCGAAAAAAAATCACATCTACTGCTATGGGTAGAACTAGACAAGTAGACATGTGATATCATTTTGATCATCAACCTTTCGATATGAGCCATCGTCAGAGAGCATACTGTATAAAATCCATTGGCTCTTCTCTTCATTGCTTGTTGTTCTGTTAGCAAGATACAGACTCGTAACGTACTATACTATGGCCACACTGAAGCTCCAACAACTTCATACACTTGGTCAAAAGTGTACATCTGTGCCGTGTAGTGCCCAGACCTGCTTCTCTCTGACCAGATAGAGGGTTCAGACAATATGGTATGCGGAACAAGTGTGCATGCTTCAAGCTTCCACGTGATGAGGCTACTTGATCAAACAGTACAGGCAGTGTACTATGCCTAGAGATCAGAAGAATTGAACATGCGGCTCAGCTTTAGCAAGTGCAACTAGTAGAATAGTTCGTTGATTTTTTTAAAAAAAATTTGCTTCGTGCTAGGAAATTGGAAATTTATAGCTTCTAATTGTATACATATCTTCTTTTCAGAAGAGGTATTCTTCTACGGTACATAGTTGAAAAACGCAAAATCGAAAGAAAACCAGCTAAATCAGCCTATCAGACACAACTGGAACACAATCGACTTGCCTGAATCATAAATACTCTGAAAACAACGAATTTGTCCAGCAAGTAAGTAAATGTTCACACTTCATTCTGTTCTCCGATCCACAAATTCAGATTACTGCCTCCAAACAATTAAAATCAATTCACTATTCCGCTATTGCTTTTATTGCAATATTTCACTTCCTATTATCTTCAACCTACAGCACATCATCTCATACTCTGAGTACTTTATCAAAGAAAAACCTTAGCAGAACACAACAAGAACCCACTCTAAAACCAACCACCCCAAAATGCAATGATCAATTTTATACATATGAAAAAAGGAAGAGCATAAACCTTACAAGGTCAATGAGCTAGTAACATAAACACAAAGTTACATGCTCCATATATAATATTTTAACACTGCCGTCCAGGATCACGTACTTATGCAAAGAGGAGGATATTACAAGTCTAGTATGATTGCACACGTAAGAATTGACATGACAAAAAGGAACAATTTCTTATATGTTGGTCTTGAGGGTCAAAATGGATGACACCATCCAGAAGGATACTGATGCATTGTCAGTTACAACTGCCCATGGACTTTTGGTAGGTCAGCCTGGTATGTATCTGCTTTCCACCATGTTCCAGCCTAAGTTAGGGTTCTTGACTTAGAAGGAGGTAGGACAGAAATAACTGGATGGTGGACTTGGACTGGTCTAGGGTCACAGGCTTGTGATCTCTATACGCGGGCGTGTTGATTGTAGAGTACACTTGTTGTCCCTGTACTATGTACTTGCTAGTTACATTATTTGGTGACGCTTTTCACTTCTCTAGCACCCCATGTTACTTGTGAGTGTAAATTCGGTTCCTTTTTCTGGCATATGGAGTGTCTATAGTAGCAATTGACATGGCACTTGATGTGTAGTTTCCTGTGAGAGCAAGATCGAGTATTTTGTTCTAACATACTACATAGTGTAATAAACCTTACCTGCAAGAAATTTTCAAATTTTAGCTTGTTGGGCCAAATTGAGATAGGGAGGCTCCATTTGGCACTGCCATGACCTAGTTGGATCTTGACATTATGTAACTTTCAAAGCATATTTTCTACATGTAAGGTGTAACAATTAAAAATTTACCGAGCCGTAAATAAATAGTAAATTTACTAGTATCAGTAAAGATCCCCTAATAATTAATTAGCTTTTACGCAGAAACTAACCCTTTGCACTTAAGTTGTGGGTCATCGTCGGAAGTTCTCTAAAAAAGACATGATGTATCACTACATTTTAAGAGAATTGCCGGTGATATCTAATGGATACTTGAAGTCAAGAAGCAAGTGAGGTTTTGTTTCATTCTTATCCTTGGGCTTGTTTTGTTGATCCAGCAAAAGTAGCCACTTTAGCTTTTACGCACAAACTAACCCTTTGCACTTAAGTTTTAGATCATTGTCAGAGATTCAAAAAAATATGATATACATTTTAAGAGAATTATGGGTGATATTTTATTACATTTTGGTTGATTTCACCATTTCACTGAGGGTTGCATCGAGAATTGGCTCATATGGATTGATTTCCGGTCATGCATATCTCCTTGGCATGCGATTCTAATGGATGCTTGAAGACAAGAAGCAAGTGAGGTGATTGCGTTTCATTCTTATCCTTCGGCTTGTCTTGTTGATCTAGCAAAAGTAGTCACTCTAGCTTAGACCCTGTTTTCTAAGTCAATCTAACTACATGTTCACCGGAGTTGGTTTTCAATGTACAGGTAACAGGTGGTGGTAAAGTAGCATCGTCTTCTGAATGACTCGATACCCTAGTCATAAGCTGGTGTTTATGCACGGGCTATGTATGTGAGCCCTGCTTCAGTGCTCCTCCTTAACCAAAGTTAAGCACCTAGGGAGAGTACTGAGTGTCCCTCTGCTCGAGGTTCGTGCATTCCTAATCTCTCCGTAATCATAAGTTTCTCCATGCACACCATAGGTGGAGGGCCTCCAAAGTACACCAGAACAAACTCAGAGCCGGTGTGTCATGTCATGAGCACACATCGCCATCAAGTCAAACCATATCCGTATATTCTAAGCCCCCCTCGTCCATCATGTCTGCTCCTATAAATCCTGGCCCTCCCGCGCATACCATACCCTCCATCACCCAAACCAACTCAACTCACTCATCCATCGACACACAGCGCAACTACGCAAGGCAACACAACACAGGCTGCACACGCTTAGAGAAATAAGAGAAACATAAGAGGGAGAGAGAGAGATGGGGAGGGCACCCTGCTGCGACAAGGCGACGGTGAAGAGGGGGCCATGGTCACCAGAGGAGGATGCTATGCTCAAGACCTACATTGAGGAGCGCGGCACCGGGAACAACTGGATTGCATTGCCGCACAAGATTGGTGAGTAATGATCTTCTCCATGTAATCATATTCGTTAGAATTTCCAGGAATGCATTAGAATTTTCAGGGATTTGTCATCGATCGTTCATGGTTAACTAAGCTTGAGTGCGCAACAGGGCTGAAGAGATGTGGCAAGAGCTGCAGGCTGAGGTGGCTCAATTATCTGAGGCCCAACATAAAGCATGGGGACTTCACCCCGGAGGAGGACAGCACCATCTGCAAACTGTACATTAGCATAGGAAGCAGGTATGTTTTTTGAGAGCAAACCAACCACTCCCTTAATATATGGCTTCTGCAGATAAACCCAGCACAAATGTGTTAATCCAATGTGTGCTGCTTGACATAATTCACCAGGTGGTCAATCATAGCCGCGCAGCTGCCAGGGAGGACCGACAACGACGTCAAGAACTACTGGAACACCAAGCTCAAGAAGAAGCTCCTCGGTGGCCGGCGCAAGGACAGCCGCGGCACGCACCACCGCCAGGGTCCCGGCGCCGCTAACGAGCTAGACGGTGCCAACGACGGCGAGCGGCCACTGAGCGCGTCGGCGATGGAGAGGATCCAACTCTGTATGCAACTGCAGGAAATGCAGAACCCCATTGGCGTCAGCCACCACAACCCCCTGCAACTGTGGCAGCCTAAACTCACATGTCAGGTGGCCGCCACTCACAGCAACAACAGCAACAGCAGCGATAGCAGCTTCAATGTAACAGTGGCTGAGCAGGGACAGTCCAGCTCCCTGAACGATCAGCACCTCAGCGGGCAGCAGCTGGCCTCGCCGTCCAGCGTCGAGAACTCGAACGTCGTCACCATCGAGGCCGAGCTTCAGGAGCTTCTCTACAGCGCGACGACGACCGACAGCGTCGTCACCACGCAGCAAGGGGAGGTGGACTGGTGGAGCTATGATCAGCAGGGCAAGTCCCCGGTGAATTGCTGGGACTTCACCCCTGAAACCAGCTCGGTGTACCAGGACTACACGTCTGTGGTGTATGACATGTGAAGTGTGAAGAGGTTGTGAAGGTAAAGACTAGGGAATAGGGATTGTGTAGGCTCGGTTCTTGTAAGAATCTACAAAAAAAACTGTAAGGAACTTATTGTAAGAAATCAGTAGTAAGCTGTAAGGCATAATAAAGGTATGTAAGAATACCAGGTCCGAACAAATTAATGTAACTCGGCACCATTCTGTCTAGAATGACTAAACTCTGACATCAGTGATCCCCTTGCTGAAGATGATGCTCTTTTTTGTGCACCAACAGGTTAACCTTTCTGATAAGAGCATGGCTATAGCCTAGCACATGGATAAAATCAAGATTTTGCAGGAATAACTGGTGCAGCAGGTATTAGTGCCTCTGCCCCTGACCATGGGAGCAAACCCCAGGTATGCCTCAGCAAACTCCGGCGAGTCCAACATTAGTTGGCACAGTCTGAATGTGCATGTGCGATTGTGTGCGAGGACTTCAGCCTTCACAGAGATTCTGCATTTCTGCAGTATGTGGTGGTGTGCGACCGTGCGTGTGTGTGTACGTGCTTGCAAGTTGTAATTTTATGTTTTTATTACAAGAAAACTGAAGGCGAAGATGGCAAAGCCATATGCAGTTTAATTAATAGTACTTCCTCTGTTCAATAATGTAAACTTTCATATATAGAATCTAAAGCGAGTATAAATTTAGTCCAATTATGTCTGTCTGAAAGATCATCTTCGCGATGCACCACATGGGAGACAGAGATCATTCCTCCTCAAAATAGGTGTTATGTGATCGAATGAAGAACAGCGAAAAAAAATCTCAACACCAGTGGTCAGCAAAACTCAAGGGGCATGCAGTGAGTGTGAAGTATGACGGAAATAGCAAAAACCTAGTCTATATCTATACCTAATAATAAAGGAGCTAAGGTTTCTGCCAAAAGTTTCGTCAACGCTTTTTTTGGACCGTTTTACCCTCCCACCAAATCACATAATACACTTAATTGCCCCAGTACCGGTTCAGTTTATAACGTTTGCGATCCGAAGAGGAACCCGTCGGTCCAGGCATCATCGAAGCGTGCGTCGGCAGGCCCTGTGCCTGGTAGGCCTTGTTCCTGAGCAGTGGGCTTTCTAGAATCAGCGAAAAGAGGGATAAATTCGTTATCATGAAGTCAGTCCGGTCCAAAACCTACACAACAAGCTGGATATTTTGTGACCAGAATAATACCACTTCGCTCAATTAAGCCGAGACGAGCTGGTTTATATACGAAAAGTTTGGTGGAGTCAGCAAGTTGCCTCCGAGAAAAACATCCCGCAAAGCTTGGTACAAGATGTGTAATTGTCAGGAAGAAAGGAAATCAGAGACCATAGCGCGCTCCTCCGTGAAGCACGGGGAGGACGGACCAAGATTAGAGGCACGCTGGCGGTGGCGGGCAGAAGAGGAAGGGGCCTGAGTGGCCATGATGCGCTCGGATCGAGCGAAAGTTCATAGCTCGGTGGGGACTGCCGAGATGCGGGCGGATCGCGAGCTCGAGCAGTAGGATTCATGGCACGGGACGGTAAGGCAGAGATGGCGGTTGAGCGGGAGCTGGAACAAAACGAGATCCCCTTTCCTGCCTATCTCTGCGTTGCAACGAAGAAGGACAGCGCCTTATCCTTTTCTCCGTAAAAAAATAACGCACAGCTTTTTATTTTGAGCATTTGTAATAACGCACAATTGGTGGCTTGTACATTAGCACCACACGACTATTTTTTTCCATTTTCCATCACACGTATGGGACCTGCTTCTTGTTCTATACACATTCCATCGCAATAGAGCAATCCCACCAAATACATGTACCTGTTAAAAAAAAAACTGAATACATGTACACGTTTGGGACCTGCTTCTTTTTCTTCCTCATTTTCTCATTTTCAGTTAAGCATTTTCCAAAAAAAAAGTGGAGCACCTTTGGGGGCATCCGATAGAAAAACACAAAATTGAAAAATCACCTTCAGTACCGTGCAAAAGAAAGTATTTTAATTTTCATCGAAAAATCTAACAGGCACCCGCACGATGGAGGAACCACTTCGGAAGCAACTCGGTGCAGGATCCGTGGGAGGGCAGCACAATAAACATTGGTGGTGGGGAGCGAGGCGAGAAGTAACGGATCGGGCGAGAGCTAGCGAGGAGGTTAGACGATCGTAGATAGAGTTCTTGGAGGGCGAGCGAGAGGGTTTTCTTCGAATGGATAGGATTTTGTTAAATAATAGTGCTTGCGAGATAGGCCACTTTAATTAACTTGATCCGTGGGAGGGCAGCACAATAAACATTGGTAGTGGGGAGCGAGGCGAGAAGTAACGGATCGGGCGAGAGCTAGCGAGGAGGTTAGACGATCGTAGATAGAGTTCTTGGAGGGCGAGCGAGAGGGTTTTCTTCGAATGGATAGGATTTTGTTAAATAATAGTGCGTGCGAGATAGGCCACTTTAATTAACTTGATCCGTGGGAGGGCAGCACAATAAACATTGGTGGTGGGGAGCGAGGCGAGAAGTAACGGATCGGGCGAGAGCTAGCGAGGAGGTTAGACGATCGTAGATAGAGTTCTTGGAGGGCGAGCGAGAGGGTTTTCTTCGAATGGATAGGATTTAGTTAAATAATAGTGCGTGCGAGATAGGCCACTTTAATTAACTTGATCCGTGGGAGGGCAGCACAATAAACATTGGTGGTGGGGAGCGAGGCGAGAAGTAACGGATCGGGCGAGAGCTAGCGAGGAGGTTAGACGATCGTAGATAGAGTTCTTGGAGGGCGAGCGAGAGGGTTTTCTTCGAATGGATAGGATTTAGTTAAATAATAGTGCGTGCGAGATAGGCCATTTTAATTAACCTTTTAAATAAGTGGTGGGTCATTAAATAAATTTATCCCGTGGCAACGCCGGCCCACACGTTGCTATCGATCCAGATTCCAGCACGAACGGCGCCCGCTCGCCTCTGCCTACCGCGCCGCCGGCCGGCGAGCCTCCGACGTCCATTCCCCGGCCGGGCGCCTCTCCCCTGCCGAGTCCCAGCTGCCGCTCCTCCCCGCAGGCACGAGGCGCACGCCGCTCGTCTCCGTCCCGACGGCCCGCGTCCGAGCTCCACCTCCTCCCTGCTCTGCGCCGCTAACCGCCTCGACCCGCTTCCTCCACGAGCTCAAGTCACCGTCAGTCGCTGCTCCGCCCGTCCATGACCACCTTCTGGACGCCCGCGGCCGCGCCAAGCCGTGCCGTCACCTGCCCCCCCCCCAACCCCCAACCTCCGTGTGGCGCCGTTCACCTACTCGTCCTCGTGCGTGCCTCCGCGCCTCCATGAGCTTGGCCTAGAGGCTCGACCGCCGTCGACCGCGCGTCCTTGACCACCTCTGCGACCCGGCGCCATGTCCCTGCCTCCTCCTCTAGGCCATCCTCGACCTCGCCTGCGCGTACATCAACCGGCCTGGAGCTTCCGTACCCGCCGTGCATGGAGGTGGTCGCGAGATGTTTCGGCGGGGAATCCGCCCTGCCCCGGCGAGATGTTTCTGCGGGTAATTGCGGGGTAGTGCGTTCACGCGCGAGGCTGGGGACAAGCGGGGGTTAAGGAATGTTACAGGAAGGTGTACGGACGCCTGAGGCCGGGGAGCGTCGTGGAGTCGAGCGCCGCGGAGCGGAGGAGGAGACATGGACGCGCGGCCAGGAGACGGGGAGGCGACGTCGCTCTCCTCACGGTGTGGTAAGGACGGGATCGAGGAGCAAAAGGACCGAAGGAGGGCGACGGGGACTCGGGCCTCTCCTCGCGTGAGCAGAGAGAGAGAGAGTGGTGGTGGGAGGACTGGAACGAATACTCGTGTTTAGCATCCCATGCCATTTATATTTCTGAAATTATCTGTCTGATTATTGATTAGAGAGTGCTCCACGGAACTTTGAGGACAAGATGGAGTTTGGAGCTTTTTTACCTCATTCTGCTTGGACTCTGTTGGGAAAACGTAATGCAGTGAATTCTACACTTGCAATTTATTTCTGAAATTATCTGGCTGATTAATTATTAGAGAGTGCTCCACGGAACTTTGAGGACAAGATGGAGTTTGGAGATTTTACCTCATTCTGCTTGGACTCTGCTGGGAAAACGTAATATCAATACATTCACCCACCAGAAAATATAGTTTCTCAATATATATTTTTTCGTATAAACTTGATCAAACTTAGAAGATATTGACTTTTGGCTAAACCTTAGGAGCCTTACATTTTGGAACGAAAGGAGTATAATGTTTTAGTATTTATCGGCAATTGCCACCCGGTTCGTTGCTTTTGCAGGCCGCCCGCACATCCCGAGCCTTCCGCCTCGCTACTACCTGCCGAGCGCAAAAAAAAAAGGCCTGGCCCAAGTCTCAATCTACAATCTCGATCATAATAGGTATGATGCACGACCAAAACATGATACGGGTGGATTCTGTGTGTTGGATAGTCCCACCTCGCTCCATTATAACTTGCCTCGCCGGTTTATATACGTAAGATTTCTGGAATCAACAAGCCGCCTCCGAGAACAAGAACAGAAATCCTAAGGAAGCAATTAGCTGGATTGTCCAATGAAAAGAGAATCGAGCCCGAACCGGCACACAACGAAAGAGCCGCAGGCCAACTGGCCAAGACCGGAGGAAAAATCTACTAGATCAAGCGGAGAGGCGGTCAAGCGGGAAAAAAAGAGAGGGAAGGCCGGCGTGGGGAGCGGCTCCTAGATCTCCGGTAGAGGAAGCTGATACGACCACGGAGAGGCGCCATCCCCTGCTCCAAGTCGGGGAGATTGGAGGAAAAGAGATGGGTGGAGCCATGGGGAGCGCTCGATTCTCCGACGGATGAAGCCTGCTTCGAGTCGCGGGCAGCGAGCTCGGGACCGATCTTTGGAGCGGAACGATGGGCGGAGGAAATTCGGAAGGGGACGAACAGAGTGGGTGTGCGGCGCCTGAGAAAAGGAGTGAACGGGGTCTCGTGCTGACTCTCTAGGGCAGCAGATCGGAAGAGGATTTACTTGGGCCCTTGGGCAGGTCCGGCCTACGGGAGCTGGCCTTTCTATGCATTCTGTTTTTTCTTTCTACCTTTCTTTTTTCCACCGATTTGTTTATAGAAAAGCAAACAAAGGAAGCAAAGGGTGTTTGGGGGAAAGGAAAAAAACGTATCCAAAAATTTGCAAATTTTGTAATGTTTTTTTAAATACAACATATCCAAAAAATATTATTATTTTAGTTCTATGTAAAATAATAATATGGAAGGGGCCTTTATAAAACGTTATAATAAAATAACAAAACAAAATAGGGTATTTCATGTGTTGCGTGTTCAAATCTTGATTATTTTTTCTTTTGGTTTCATGATATAGGGGACTATTCGTATGTTCAAGTCTGCTTGTAAGTTTTTTTTTCGGCGATCTGGACACCATGGCCCAAGGTGCGCACGACCCCGGGTACTCACGCGGCTCGATGTGTGTCTAGCGGCTCCGCTCTACCGGCCGTCCGAGCTCCTAAAGCTGGCTCTTCCTACACACACATCGGGCTCCCGGGAACTCCACAATTAGGTGCGATTTCGAGCTGAAGCTGCCGGCCAGCCATGGCTGCATTTCTGTGTGCACCTCCTGACTATGGATGGGGCGGCCAGGGCAGGGGCATCGACAACGGGGTGTGATCTAATTAAACTAAGAATTGTCGGTTACCTAATTGAATGAAAGCTAAATGGAAGGAGATGGGCTTATCTGTCCTTTGGGCAAGAGGAATAAGGCGAACCCGAAGAGAAAGTGTGGAACAAAAAATCAAAAGAAAAGATATATTGCCAGGGCTATAGGCTACACTTCCTTGGAGGGTCGGGGTCCTCAACGAGGTACCACGCGACGAGATCGGTTGATAACCACAATGGGACTAATAATAAGACATGGATTTTTTTTTTCTCTTTTGCAACACATGTCTATATAGAACTCATTTTGTTCCGGTGCAACGCACGGGCACTTCTGCTAGTCAAGACCTGAAGGATTGAAGGCCCAGCTTCATCACGGAAGATCGGCATGGATTGTGCGTGTGGACCGGTTCTGTGGTGCCTATGTCAGCACGCTGACCAGGAATATGCTCCTTCCAGCGTATTGAGTCGACCTGACACAACCGCGTATGACGTATCACCAACATAAAGAAAGAGTCAACATAGAATCCATGGGAGCACGTTCTAGTATCGTTCACGACACATGCAAGAACGTACTGCCGAAGCTGGATTACTATTACTGTTAAATCGGAAGACAGTAATTATGCCAGTATCTGACATGTGCAACAGCATCACAATGCATGGGTCTTAGAGCATTTCAGTAAGTCCTAGGAGAATCTGGACGCAGTCAAAGGAGTACTTAAAACAGCTTTCAGATGATAGTTTATTGATCTTGACCATGCAGCCAAAAGAGGAAGCACTCTTTTCAAGGGTAAAAGCTATATCAATCTTCGGCAGCCAAAAACACAATGTGAATGTCATGCACATGAATATTGCTACTCAGCGGAACATGGTCAGAAGTGAACTTATAGCATAAATAGCAGGATATTTTTCCCAGGCCAAAGGCCGCGCAGACACACTTCATTCAAACCACATTTATAACAGATAATGTTCACTTTGGAGATTACGCATGAAAACATGGCTTTATTCTAGCAAGGATCCAACCTTTTATGCCTAGTACAGCACAGCGCAGTTGAATTTGGAGCCAGATAGTTAAGGGTGTATTTATGATCCTTCGACACGCCACTAGCTCAGGCACTAGGAAAACCGTCACCGACCAACAAGCAGAAGTTTAAGCAGTGCCATCCTTATGTAGAGCCCATTCTTAGCCTGCCTAAAATATGCAGCCCTTGGATCACTATCAACATCTACAGTGATCTGCAAAACGAAAAAGAAAATGCATCTCATTATATTTCAATCTGACCACGAGAGCGAGGAACAAATCTTGGCTGGTATTAGGCCCAAGTATTGCTAGGAAATTGCACACAGCCAACCAAGAACATATCAACTACTAGTCTACTACCAATTCTGATAAGATATTAGTGTACTATTGTATCTCACAACTTTCAAGATGTCACAAACATCTCCAGCTGATCTCACGGCAACTGGATTCAGGAACCACTTCTGGCTAACCTATTCCCCAATGGATTGGACATAGGTAATTGGACCAGTACACTCACATACTCAAGGAGAACTAACAGTAACATCTGCCTACACCAAGCCATACCAATTGGCATGGTAACTACTAACTAGCCAAAACAGATAGCTTCAGCACACCAATTCAAAAGCTTCTTAAATGTTGGACTAAGCAATCAACAACCTAAAACTCTTTCTACTGATGTTGTGATATTTGGACAAGGTGGCACCAATAAGAAACAAACTCAGTTCTTTGGTGTTTTGAAAGGATAATTGCTAACCTCGTCAAGCCTTGGAAGGGGATGCATGATGACAGCATGCTTTGGCATCACACTTAAAACCTTCTTATCCACAATATATTTTCCACGAGCAGCCTCATATTGATCAATCCTCTCACCAAATCTTTCTTTTTGAATGCGTGTTTGATAAATGACATCGCACTTGGATGCCACCTCCAACAAATTGGAACTTTCTTCCCATTCAACACCTTGCGAAGTTAAGTGCTCCTTGATATCATCCTTCGAAACAGCAGAAATGCGAACATCAATCTATTTATTACTACATCAGACTACATGAATTCGAAAGAAAGACCACAGGCGATATTTATTCGGGACAGTAGTACCTTCATTTTTACAACATCCGGAGATACAAAGTATATCTTAACATTCTGGTATTTAGAGATCAAATATGCCAGAGAACGGACAGTTCTTCCATTAGCAAGGTCTCCAACCAAACCAAGCTTGATTCCATCTAGCCTACCAATTTCTCTTTCTATTGTGTATACATCCAACAGAGCCTGAACGAAAGAATGAACATATCAATTACAAATGCACCACTGATACTTCAGCATGATGTAACAACAGAAAACAGATTCCACCTACTCTATAAGTATCAGCTAAAAAGCAAAGAGCACATGAGCACAAACCAATTATGATCCAGCATATAAAGAGGTCTGTGTGTGTGCGGATAGATAGGCACAAACAATGAGGTGAAACTCTGCTGAATTCTGTCCCAACTAGCAGGGAATATAGATACGATTTCATAATATAAGGCGTGCAGGCGAGTTTAATGATGTTTCCTCTCTTTTTCACAATGTATTTTTCCCTCTCAAAACAACATTTCTGAGTAATTTTCCTCTCTCGTATTCATTACACATCAATACAGGGTATTATGAATTTATGACTGTCAACCTCTGCTTTTCCCAGCCAAATAACCTCCTCCTTAATACATATACCAAGTCAAAATACAGCATAAAAATGAAAAAGACGAACACAAGTATGTTAGACAAAAATTCCTGCATGATGGTGCCAACATAATGTTCTCAATTTACACACAAGGCTTCAAAAGTACATGGCAGTAAGTTATTTCAAAGAGTTATATTCATGACTGGTCTATGTCATTTTCTGCAATTATTCTTCCAATGCTATGCCTAACTGGGAGGGCATAAATACTAAGGACTAACACCGACACAGATGAAAAAATTCTGCACAGAAATATCAAAAAACTTGCCATCATCATGGACCATGAAGCATCATTCATCAACCGATGCCCCAAGGAAAGCTTAATGGCAAAAACATATTTGAATCGCAATCTACAGTAGTATATGAATTGACAATAACTGATCAACTTAAACTGCCAAAAAAAAGGAATGTCGTCACATGGTTCACAGTTCCACATGAACAAATATGTAGCACGGTGAATATTGACTGCCTGACTACACCATTATTTATTAAAATACAGTTTTACGCACCTAACCTTAAGAAGAGTTGCTATTTCTCTGTCCCAAGAACTTTGTTATTCCAAGCATGTGGATAATGTTTCCCCAATATAATATTTACCTGAGTTGGATGCTGCCCTGGCCCATCACCTGCATTAATAACTGGAATGTCTGCAGTAGCAGCTGCTCTCCTGGCAGCTCCACTTTCAAAATGTCTCAGAACGATAATATCAGAATAGCCTTCAACAGTTCTTATGGTATCTGCAGTATGGTTACACGGCGTTAGTAACCTAATGTTCGGTTAAAAACAAGCACAATTTCAAATCACGTTGGTAAGAGTAAGAACTTAAATATTTTTTCTGGAGGTATCTGAGAAATGCTCTTTTTACAACATAACAGATTACTGTTTTATTATCTATCAACTATGTGGTTGCTACATGAAAGCCAGTAGGCATTGCAATCAAGATAAATATGCATGATTCACTATCATTGAAGTCTTTAGGGTGGCCCTATCTTTAAAACATTGGAATTGAAGGAATAACTAGTGATGCAACGACACAAACAAGCAACAAGGTAGCCAACCAGTAGTCAGGGTGGCCCAGTCTTTATAACATCAGAATTGAGGGGTAACTAGTGAAGCAACAACACCAAACAGCAGTCAACTGATAGTATTTAGCAACCTCCCTAACACGGTCCATAATAATTGTTATAAGCATTCCACACCATCCTGTAGATCATTCACCACATCACATCTTATAAATGAAAAGGTCCACTTTACTACCCCAAACGACTAGGTTTGCTCAATTTCACCCCTCAATTTGTTTTTGGCTCAATTAACCCCTTAAACTATCATAGCTTGGAGTGCTTTACTGGTTACCCCTAGCCGATTTCTCGGAAGACAAAAGCTCCTAAAAAATATATTTAAAAAATCATACATATAGGTTGTGTGGTTAATCATCTGTGGGCTAAAAAAACATATTACTTTTCTTTTGCAGATCGCAAAATAATCATATTTTACACACAAAAAATTCAATCAATATACTTCACCCCAACCAAATAATTTAGGGGAGGAAAGTAGACTTTTTCAGCGGATAAATAACAATGCTCGAAAGCCAGATACTCCTGATTGCGACCTTTCTTGATGGCATCACCCTAAATGACAGAGAACTCCTGTCCGTTTTACCTTCAAGTCATAGACTACCCAGAGATTTTGCAGATCCAAGAAACTGACAGTGACCACCTTAAATATTCCTGAGAAAACCTTAAACCATCAAAAGATTTTAAATTTGCAACTAGTTGCTCCTACAGCTGCTTTCACATCCAAAACTGGAAGTACGGATACTAACAGTACACAAAATGAAACAAGATTTCTACTTCGATACTCAATGTCACAACCTGTTCCGCGATGCAACTGAACTAACAAGTAAGAACCAGCTCACCCAATGAGACCCATTTCCAGATAATCCCAGATCCCCAAAGATTCATAATTTTCTACAAGTTACGGTTGTTGCACGACTAGTGCGGTAGTGCCTAGTTAGGATCTCAAATTTCCAAAGTCAAAACCAATGTTCTCCCGTAAGGCAGAAAATTGAAATTAGTACCTCATTTACTGTCATGTGCTCAACCACCACCCACCCTCATCCAGTTCCCCAAATCGCTCCAATTATAGCCAAGATTTCAGTTTTTTTTCCGTTCCAAGTGAAGGTCACCCGGCACCGAGATATTTTCAGTGAGCTCACCTTCGAGGGTCTCGCCCTTGGCGGCGGAGGAGAACTCGCGTGCGTTCTCGGTGGTGAGCACCTCCCCGCCGAGGCGGCGCATGGCTGCCTCGAAGGAGAGGCGCGTGCGGGTGGAGGGCTCGTAGAAGAGCGTGGCCATGAGGTAGCCCTCGAGGACGCGGCTCCGGGAGCCGTGGGAGGCCCGCTCCACGGCCTCCATCTCCCGCGCCACCTCGAAGATCTCGTTGAGCGCCGGCCGGTCGAACTGCTGCGCCTCGATCACGTCGCCGAGGCGCAGGGAAGCCGTGAGCGGCGGCGCGGCGAAGGCGGCGACCGCGCGGCGGGGAATGGATGGGAAGGGCTTGAGCTGCGGCCTCCATGAGGGGGTGGGGAGGAGGGGGTGGGGGAGCGTGGCCCGGGCGGCCGCCATGGGATGGGGGGAGCGGGAGCTAGGGTTTAGTAAGGTTTTAGGAGTTTTGTCCGTCCGTGCGGGGCGGGCTTTGGATTGTTCCTCCGGTCGGGTGTCGCCTGAGCTTGGACCTCCCGATGACTGCTATTTCAACGTCAGAATGGATCTACCGACCGCGACTGGCCGGACCAAATACAGTGTGGCCAAGGATAATTTTCTACTCCGTATTAGCAAAATGATTATTATAGGACTCCAGGCAGAGTGTATCTTAAAAAAAAAATAGACATGCTCCATTCCATAATAATTGGCTCTGAATTATCTAGATTCATTTTGCTCAATTGGGGCACCATGGTGTCCGGGTACCAAACGTGTATTTCGTACATACCTGAAGTGTACGTGTCTAAATTACACATACCTAAGGTTTACATACCTAGCATATACACATACAAGTTACACATACCTAACATTTACATACTTAACATACACACATGCAACTTACACATACCTAACATATATATACACGTATCAGTGTACGTACACCTTAGGTATGCAATACCTTAGGTATGTATCACTTAAGTATGCATATCTTAGGTATGTATACCTTAGGTATGTATATATATATATATATATATATATATATATATATATATATATATAGACATACTCCATTCCATAATAATTGACTCCAAATTATCAGGATTCGTATGTATCTAAGTATGTAGATACGCCCAAACCTAGCATGTAGATACATGCGAACCTAGACAAATCCACAACACTCATGATGGGATAAAGGTTGTAAGTTTTCCTTTCTTGCGGAATTACCTCATTAGAACTCATGCCAAATCTAACCCAAATTCAAATTTTACTTTTGTATATTTTCCTTTGCGAGGTCCAACAAACTTCTCTTTCTATCAACCTTTCACCCTAATTCATGTGTTCATTTGTTGTGAATCACCCAAATGCAATATCCTCAGCATATAGGATCTTAAGGGTATAGGAAGGAAAACAAAGGTGTAAAGTGAGATTTAGGGTGCATGATTCACTACAAGCTCTTTCGAACAGAGGAATCTAATCGCCGGATCCTATGAAATGCATTTCTTCGACATAAATTTCGTAGGAGACGATATATGGGCTCGATTCGTATTCATATTTTTCAAAAGTCTTTTGTACGATCAGCTAGATTGGTTTGTTCCCTCACCAAGGCCTAACTGGTCTGCAGCGTTCCTCAAATTAGTTGAATTTAGTTACTATCCTCGAAAAAACTAGGGGTGTGATAGTCTCAAACGTATCTATAATTTCTTATGTTCCATGCTAGTTTTATGACAATACTCACATGTTTTATATACACTTTATATCATTTATATGCATTTTCCGGCACTAACCTATTAACAAGATGCCGAAGCGCCAGTTCCTGTTTTCTGCTGTTTTTGGTTTCAGAAATCCTACACAGAAAATATTCTCGGAATTGGACGAAACAAAAGCCCACGGTCTTATTTTCCACGGAGCTTTCCAGAAGACCGAAGGAGATACGGAGTGGGGCCACGAGGTGGCGACACCACCAGGCGGCGCGGCCAGGAAGGGGTCCGCGCCGCCCTAGGGTGTGGGCCCCTCGTGCGCCTCCCAACTCTGCCCTTGCGCCTCCCAACTCTGCCCTTCCGCCTACTTAAACTCTCCGTCGCGAAAACCCTATTACCGAGAGCCACGATACGATAAAAGTTCCAGAGACGCCGCCGCCGCCAATCCCATCTCGGGGGATTCAGAAGATCGCCTCCGGCACCCTGCCAGAGAGGGGAATCATCACCCGGAGGACTCTACATCACCATGATCGCCTCCGGACTGATGTGTGAGTAGTTCATCCTTGGACTATGGGTCCATAGCAGTAGCTAGATGGTTGTCTTCTCCTCTTGTGCTATCATGTTTAGATCTTGTGAGCTGTCTATCATGATCAAGATCATCTATTTGTAATGCTACATGTTGTGTTTGTTGGGATCCGATGAATATGGAATACTATGTCAAGTTGATTATCAATCTATCATATATGTGTTTTTTATGATCTTGCATGCTCTCCGTTGCTAGTAGAGGCTCTGGCCAAGTTGATACTTGTGACTCCAAGAGAGAGTATTTATGCTCGATAATGGGTTCATGCCTCCATGGAATCTGGGACAGTGACAGAAAGTTCTAAGGTTATGGATGTGTTGTTGCCACTAGGGATAAAACAACAATGCTTTGTCTAAGGATATTTGTATTGTTTACATTACGCACAGTACTTAATACAATTGTCTGTTATTTGTAACTTAATACTGGAAGGGGTGCGAATGCTAACCCGAAGGTGGACTTTTTAGGCATAGATGCATGCTGGATAGCGGTCTATGTTATTTGTCGTAATGCCCTAAGTAAATCTCATATTAGTCATCATGATATGTATGTGCATTGTTATGCCCTCTCTATTTGTCAATTTCCCAACTGTAATTTATTCACCCAACATGCTATTTCTTATTGGAGAGACACCACTAGTGAACTGTGGACCCCGGTCCATTTTTTACATTTGAATACAATCTATTGCCATCATTGTTCTCTACTGTTCTTCGCAAACAAACATCATTCTCCACACCATACGTTTAATCATTTGTTTACAGCAAGCCGGTGAGATTGACAATCTCACTGTTAAGTTGGGGCAAAGTATTTTGATTGTGTTGTGCAGGTTTCACGTTGGCGCCGGAATCCCTGGTGTTGCGCCGCACTACACTCCTCCACCAACAACCTTCACATGACCTTCATCTCCTACTGGTTCGATAACCTTGGTTTCTTACTGAGGGAAAACTTGTTGCTGTACGCATCACACCTTCCTCTTGGGGTTCCCAACGGACGTGTGCTTGACGCGTCATCAAGACTGTTTTCTGGCACCGTTGCCAGGGAGATCAAGACACGCTGCAAGGGGAGTCTCCCACATCCAATCTCTTTACTTTGTTTATTGTCTTGCTTTACTTTATTTTATTTTCTGTCTTGTTTGCTTTCTTTATATCAAAAACACAAAAAAATAGTTACTTGCATTTACTGTATTTAATTTAGTTTGCTTTACTTATTTTTACTACTGCTAAAATGGGTACTCCTGAGAACACTAAGTTGTGTGACTTCACTAGCACAAATAATAATGATTTCCTATGCACACCTATTGCTTCACTGCTTTCTGACAGAATTTTATGAAATTAAACCTGCTTTACTAAATCTTGTCATGAGAGAGCAATTTTCTGGTGTTAGTTCTGATGATGCTGCTGCCCATCTTAATAATTTTGTTAAACTTTGTGAAATGCAAAAGTATAAGGATTTAGATGGTGACATTATAAAACTAAAATTGTTTCCTTTCTCCTTAAGAGGAAGAGCTAAAGACTGGTTGCTATCTTTGCCTAAAAATAGTATTGATTCATGGACTAAATGTAAGGATGCTTTTATTGGTAGATATTATCCTCCTGCTAAAATTATATCTTTGAGAAGTAGCATAATGAATTTTAAGCAATTGGATAATGAACATGTTGCCCAAGCATGGAAAAGAATGAAATCTTTGGTAAAGAATTGCCCTACCCATAGACTGACTACTTGGATGATCATCCAAACCTTTTATGTAGGATTGAATTTTTCTTCGCGGAACCTATTGGATTCAGCTGCTGGAGGTACTTTTATGTCCATCACTTTGGGCGCCGCAACAAAGCTTCTTGATGATCAATTACTCTGAATGGCACACTGAAAGGACTCCACAAGGTAAGAAGGTAAATTCTGTTGAAGAAACCTCCTCCTTGAGTGATAAGATTGATGTTATTATGTCTATGCTTGTTAATGGTAGATCTAATGTTGATGACGTGGGTATTACCCTTCGGGTAACCGACATTGCCCTATCCTGTATTGACTAACTGGAGGCCCATGAAGACACTCGGAGGCGAGATGGGCCACCTGGGCGGCGCACCAGAGGAATCCTTGACGGGCAAGACAAGGAAGCAGCCGAACAAGGGAAGAATAGATCTGAAATTGCTGTAAACCTAGTCGTACTCGGTTAGACCTCTTGAGACCTGGCCTCCTATATAAAGGCCAGGAGAGGGGCTGCCGAGGGACACAACCAATCTTAGCAGCCATAGCCACCAAAAGTCTAGAGCTAGGTCACCGCAGCACTTAGCCTCTCGACGAGATCTCAGCCGAACTATTCGGCACCCCATTGTAACCCATTATCTTCATAATCAAGAACAGACAGGCAGGACATAAGGGTTTTACCTCATCGAGGGCCCCGAACCTGGGTAAATCGCTCTCCCCGCTTGTTTGTGAACCGATGTCTCGTGTCAGCTTGCAGGATTCCGTCAACCCTAAGCCCCAAACGGAGGGCATTGCCGAGGAGTACCCTCGACAATTGGCGCCGTCTGTGGGAACCCTGTCGGCACAAGATCGGACATCGGTGGAACCCGTCATGTCATCAGCAGCTTCATCAACACCATCATCGCCTCATCTGGGAAGCCCGATTCGTTTCGGCTCCTATGAATTCACCCCGCACAGCGACTCGTCTCGCTCGACCTTCTCCAATCTGCAAGGCAACATGGAGATGACCTTCGGGAGCGTCCACTACAACGTCAACTCGGAAGGAATCCTTCGGCTGCTGGAATCGCCCATCTCCAGATCGACGAGCCCAAGCGCATCGTCATCACTCGACCTTTCGGCTGGCCTGACAAGCCCGCCGAGTTCGCCCGCGCCCTCGACTCCCCGTTCAGCATCGTCCATGTCGGTTGGATCTGACAATCCCGCATCTTCGGAGCTAACCTCGTACTACTGCTTGAACTGCGACACAGGCACGGGCTGGGATCGAGCGACACACCGTTCATCTGCAATGCCCAGTATTCATCGGGAGAGGACAGCATCGACAGCATCGCCCGAGGAGTCACCCGAAGAGCGGCGCCACACCAAGTTTATGTTGCTAACAGGGGAGACGGAGATCGCACCCCCCGTTCCAGCAGGCGAGCTAGTTTTGAGAACAGCGCCAGCAACAACAACAGCGACCACACCATCGCAGAGGAGGAGTGGGCAGCAGCCAAGGCAGCCGTGCTTAACAACACGCCACTTCCGGCAAGAACCACGGTTGGCACTCTCAATGCTTACCGCTCCATATTGGAGAAAAATCGGGAGCGACTGTCCAAGGAACAAGCCACCCTCGAGAGACGCTTGTCTGCGGCAGACCGATCCAGCGAGCGACGAAGGGGCTCGCAAGGAAGTGCCTCTCGAAGTACCCACGGTCCAGGCAAACATCGATCAAGAATGTCCAGGCTCTCGGAAGACGATGCCAGAGAAATAACATCGAACCTGACCAAGTCCTTTATGACCACGGACACCGCGGGCGTGCCACGGCCGAAAACCGTCGCGGGAGCAACCGCCAACCTCGCTGCATACCTCATCAATCAGTGCCCTGAAGGTTCCATGGCTCAAGCCCATCGAGGTGCCCTAGAAAGTCTCGCAATATTGGGAGACAATCTGGTCCCGAGAAAGGAAAAGACCACATTGCAAGCTAGTGGCTCGAAGCATCATGCGAGAGATGCTCGGGATGAAATCACCCAGAGCAGGATCGACAAGGCAAGACGACGACGTGCCGCTCGGGAGGAATACGACAGCGACTCGATGAGAGTCAGGAGAACGACGGCGAGCTTAGGGGAGCTGACTGTTTGAGTTACAAAATCCGTGAGGCAATGCCTCCCAGAAAGTTCAAACCCACGCCTACTGACGCTGCCAAATACGATGGGCAGCAGGAGCCCAGGTCCTGGATAGATGACTATCTGCAGACTGTGATTCTGCAAAAGGGGAACCAGATAGCAGCAATGCAGTGCTTGCAGCTTTACCTAAAGGATTCAGCGCGAGCCTGGTTAAGAGGTCTGCCGAAGGGTTCCATCAAATCATGGGACGACCTAGTAGAAGCCTTCGTTGCTAACTTCCAAGCAACATACAAAAGGCCCGTCGGGATCGAAGAGTTACGGCACTGCCAGCAAAAGCAGAAGGAGTCGATGCGCTCATACATCGGGAGATTCACCAAACTCCTGAATGCTGCAGAAGACGTATCTGTCGACAGAGCAATCGACGCCTTCAGCGCCAGCATCCGACGTGAAAGCTACATAGAAGAACTCGGACGCAAGAAGCCGAAAACCATAACCAAGTTAATGGAAATCGCCAACAGCTGGGCCGATGGCGAGGACAACGTTCGAAAGCCGCGGCCATGAAGTTGATGACGAAGACGATGACCAGCCGAAGCATGACTCGGGTGGTCGAAGGGATCGCAACAAGAGAAGGAAGAACCGCAGCTATGACGACAACAACCTGGTAGCTGCAGGGTATTCTGATCGGCAGGACGATCGGTATGACGACAGACGAGATGATCGACAGGACGGTAATCGGAATAACTCTGGGAACCGTGGCAATTATAAACCACGACAACAGAGGACTCCCGAACTACCCTACGCTGAGCAGATCAACGCTCCCTGTTACTTGCACTCGTATACCGATTCCAAGGATGGCAAAATGAAGTCAAGCCACCTGCTCAGGGACTGTCGGCAGTTCATTGACATGCACAAACTCATCCGGCGAAAGGGCCGAAGCCATGACTACCGCCACCACCACCACCACCTCCACCACAACATCAGGTCCAGCAGGCTCAACCTCATCAACCCAACGAGGCATTTCCACCACCACGTGGGCAGATGAGCATGATCCATAGGACAAGTGTTTCAAGAAGAGAAATGAAGAAGCTCACTCGAGAAATCAACCTGGCAGAAAGCATCATGGCGAACATCCCTGAGTATGTCGAGTGGTCGTCTCAGAACATCACGTTCAGCCGAGCAGATCACCCGATGACTATACCAAAACCAGGACACGCTGCCCTCGTAGTGGAGGCGCAAGTCGGAGGATTCAAGATGAACAAAGTCTTCATGGATGGTGGAAGTGGACTCAATCTGATATTCCTCGACACAATCAAGAGTATGGGGATCACCATGAGAATGCTAGAAGAATCAGACACTCGCTTTCATGGGATCCTCCCCACTTTACCGGCGTACTCTCTTGGCAAAGTTTACCTGAATGTCGTCTTTGGCAAACCCGACAATTTCAGGAAGGAAAAGATCGAGTTCGAAGTTGTGAACTGGGAATCACAGTATCACGCTATACTCGGGAGACCAGCTTATGCCAAGTTCATGGTTGTACCGCACTATGCATACCTCAAGCTGAAAATGCCTGGGAACAACGGGACAAACATTACAGTCTATGGAAGTTTCTCACGCTCGAACAATTGTGATCGGGACTTTCAGAGGATTGCTGCTAAGTTTGGCCTGAGGCAGGAAGTTGCTAACCTTCCGTCAAAGACATCGTCGCGCGGTAACAAGGAAGAAGAACACGTCAGAGGAGCAAAGAAGAAGTTAGCCGACCTCGCCCTTGAAGCTTCGGCAGCACAAACTTCGGTAGCCCAAGCTTCGGCAGCAAAAGCTTCGGCAGTTGATGGCGCAGAAGACATAGGAGGCAGCAAGACACTGACAATCGCTGCCCAGGCCTCTGGCGAAATCAACGACGCTTCAAAAAACATCGACACGGTGACCAAGCCAGAAGATGAGAAGAATCCCTTCAATACTTAAGCAATCTAGTAGTGTTTAGTTTCCTTTCCTTTTCAAGCAGGGCTCCCCCTTTTTTAGCCCTTTAGTTCCGCGTTTTTTTATTATTAATAAGAACTTAAGTTTTGATCCCTTGAAAAGCATTGCAATTGATCGGAGCGCCTAAACCGCATCATTGTAAACCTTGCCCATGCCCCGTGGTGAACGATGGTACGACACAGTACGCGGCAAAGGATCGTGCTCTGAAAAAAGCCTCTACGAGTGCTACAGGATGCAAAGTAAACAAGGATATCAACTCTTCCCTCTGCTATAGATGCCTCTACGAGCGCCGTAAGTAGCAAGAGTCTGGAAGTACACATGAACACAACCCACGTTTGATATTTTACTTATGGAAATATCAAAGAACAACGGGCTCATCGGCAGATTCATTGCACCCGAAATATTCGGGAGTGACTGCCGAAGCATACATCGGTTGAAAGCAAAGTTGCGCATACAACGGGATTAGCAAAACCCGCAACACGAGCTGATCACTCAAAAGATTTGCTGACCAACGAGTACACATACGAGCAATTAAGATTTGCTCCTTCAAAAATTTGCCAACGGCATCATCACGGTAAAAATACATATACATGTATCTACCAAAATAAAAAGCCTCGGCCAAACAATCCTAACACTTGGACCAAGAAGCCAAAATATTTATTTACAAAAACAATCTTAATTCATGAAATCACCCTTGCGGAGTGTCTTTTTCTTCAGTTGCCTTTGAATCCTTCTCAAGCTTGTCGACAATCATGTTGGCGGGCAGCAATACCTTCGGATACAGCGTCTCCAAATCACCAGTCGCGTTAGCGATAGACAGCAAACTCGCTGAAGGATAACGTGCAAGGACAAGGGCAAGCGTAAACCTGGCCCCTGCGAAGACCTGGGCTCGCACCAAGTCCTGAATCTTCTTGGTATTTCCAAACTCCGACATCAGAGTTAGCAGTGTAGGAGGAACCCTGTTCAAGGGAAACATCGTCCTCCAAACTACCCTCAGGGCTTTGTAGCATTTGTCGAAGAAATGGTGGACATGTTGAACCCGATCCTGAAATTGAGCGACAGCTGAAGCCTTCGACTGCTCCCGCCAGAAAATTTCTTCGGCTGATGATAGCTGGGTTAATGCGTGTACACGCTCATGGACCCGCTTGTTCCCTTCCGCACGATTCAAAGAAATGACTGGCAGAGCAATTAACGGAAGATCAGGCAATACGTTTTTGATGGCAGAACAATGAATGCAAGGATCAGGGAACTTACAGTTTAAACTTTCGGTGGCTTTATGAAGTTCGGTAAGGGCATAGCGCTCTACGTCAGCCGCAATCTCGCCCTTCTTCTTGATGATAGCAGCCAAGGCATAGGTGCTGCTCAGATCCTTCTCCAACTGCGTGATCTGATCCTTCATATGTTGGATCCGATCATCTTCAGAAAGAGCACCCGAAGAATCTTCGACAGATGCAGGTACGGGGAACACCTGCAAGAAACAGCGTCAAAAGCATGGCAGAACGATTCACACCAACATCAGAAGGTACTCCCATCGGGAGAATGCAAAAGACAATATTATAACGAAGAATGTGCTAGCAACATTGCTAGCACAAAGTTTATTACAATCAAAGGTTATCCAGCGGAACAGTGTTTCACATGCGATCAAAAGAAAAAATTTGCTACAAAGTTCAGAGGGCTTGGGTCTGAGTCGATAAACTAGGGCCTGCCGATGTCTTCCTTGATGAAACCAACTCGAGGAGCTGGCGTGCACATTTAACGGCAGACGCCTTGAAGGTGCTTAAATCAACAAACCGCCCATCCTCCTCCTCCTTCGGCAGCTCCTTTGACATTTCTTCAATATCGTCCTTAAAGCCGTGACCCATCATAAGTTGGAAGGCAAGGACGGCACCATAGGTACGTGAAGTACGTTTGAATACCTCGATAACCTCCTTGGTGTCAACCGCGAAGGCGTCGATCAACTGCCCCAGAGTCTTGTCTTGACTGATCTTGGGGAAGATCATCGAATGTGTCCGCGCCATGGCACCTTTTCCCTTCTCAAGAAGCTCCCGCGTGAGCTGATGGGAGGCGAGGGTCATCGACAGGGCGTTGGCCAGAGAGTTGCTTGGGATCTTGTCCAAGGCATCGGCAGAGATGTTGGCAGCCTCTGCAAGAGAGTAATGGGAAAAGTTATTGATAAAGGGCCGAAACCCACAAGTGCAAAAATCGACAGAGGTGTACAAAGGAGATTACCAAGTAAAGCCAAGGAAGACTGACGAAGAAGTTCATCCTTTTCAGCCGCCCGAGCTTCGGCAGCCAGCCTGGTCGCCTCCTCCTCCCTCAACTTCTCTTTTAGCTTGCCCAGCTCCTCCTTCAGGGAGTCGACTTCTTGGCGGGCCTCGGCAGCTATCTTGACCGCACCGTCCAACTTCGAGGAGGAAGATTTAACCTCCTTCTCCAGCCGAACCTTCTCTGCCTCCATAGAAGTGAATTGGGAAGCGAAGGCCTCCAAAGAGGAGATAACTCCTCGCAGGTCCTAAAAGGAAAGATAATGTTTGATGAAGAATCGTTAAGCAAGATACGCATCAGAAAAGTTCAAGCTGTAATCGAAAAAGACTTACAGAAGGAGGAGTCCTGGCGGTGGCAGTTGAATGAGCATCTTTCCCTTTAGAAAGGGAGGAAGCTGTCGATACCTGAGCCGCGGGGGCTGCTTTAGGAACCGACGCTTCGGAAGCAGCGACGTCCGGTGGAGCAGCTCCAGATTTGGCCTTCTTATCCGGCGGCTCGACAAAACCTTCGTCAATGTGAAAGGAGATGGTTGACAAAAGTTATGAAAGGAATGCAAGAAGTAAAAGGACAACATATGACTTCAGGGAAGAAGGTACTTACATGTCGAGGAGGTCGTCTTCATCGGCAAAACCGCCAGTCGATCTCTTCGCAGGTGAAGCCCTGGCCTCCTCCACAGCTGCATCAATAAAGGCATCATGATCAGCGTCATCATCACGCACTGATCCCTCTGTGTCACTAGTATCGTCGGCTGAGGAAGGAGGGTTGGCATGGGCAGCTTCTGAATCTATCGGGTCATCGTGTTCATCGTCTGGGTCAATATGTTCGGCAGTATGAAAATCAACAGGAACTAAGGAGCCTCTTCCTTCAGAAGTGTCATTTGGCGAATCGCGTAAGTTTCCAGAAACTATGGGGACCTGCCGAAGAAAAGAGCACATAAGAACAATGGAACATATGTCGACTAAGTGGAAGCAGCATAATAAGAGTATGGGGAGAAAAATTACCTCTGACAGTGGATGATCAGTGATAACCCACAAGTATAGGGGATCGCAACAGTCTTCGCGGGAAGTAAAACCCAATTTATTGATTCGGCACAAGGGGAGACAAAGAATACTTGAAAGCCTTAACAACGGAGTTGTCAATTCAGCTACACCTGGAAATAGACTTGCTCGCAAGAGTTTATCAGTAGTAACAGTTTTATAGCAATAGCAGTAGTGAAATAACAGCAGCAGTGAAATAAAGACAGCAGTAGTGATTATAGTAAACAGCAGGATTAAAATACTGTAGGCACATGGATGGATGACGGGCATTGCATGGATGAGAGAAACTCATGTAACAATAAAAGTAAGGCATTTGCAGATAGTAATAAAACGGTGTCCAAGTACTAAACAATCCATAGGCATGTGTTCCGTATATAGTCGTACGTGCTCGCAATGAGAAACTTGCACAACATCTTTTGTCCTACCAGCCGGTGGCAGCCGGGCCTCTAGGGAATCTACTGGATATTAAGGTACTCCTTTTAATAAAGTACCGGAGCAAAGCATTAACACTCCGTGAACACATGTGATCCTCACATCACCGCCTTCCCCTCCGGTTGTCCCAATTTCTGTCACTTTGGGGCCTCGGGTTCCGGACAGCGACATGTGTATACAACTTGCAGGTAAGATCATGAAACAATGAATATCATCATGAAACAATAACATGTTCAGATCTGAGATCATGGCACTCGGGCCCTAATGACAAGCATTAAGCATAACAAGTTGCAACAATATCATCAAAGTACCAATTACGGACACTAGGCACTATGCCCTAACAATCTTATGCTATTACATGACCAATCTCATCCAATCCCTACCATCCCCTTCAGCCTATAGCGGGGGAATTACTCACACATGGATGGGGGAAACATTGCTGGTCGATGGAGAGGCGTCGGTGGTGATGATGGCGATGATCTCCTCCAATTCCCCGTCCCGGCGGAGTGCTAGAACGGGGTTTCTGGTCCCGAGACGGAGTTTCGCGATGTGGCGGCGTTTTGGAGGGTTTCTGGCGACTTCGACTTTTTTCCTCGCGTTTTTAGATCGAAACCTTTAAGTAGTCCAGAGGAGGGCGTCAGAGGGCAGCCGAGGGGGCCACACGCTAGGGCGGCGCGCCTCCCCTCCAGGCCGCGCCGGCTGACATAGGCATCCCAAATGGGCCTGCCGAAGATAGTACCCGGGGTTTACTGAAGGCCCACTACCCGAAGAATAAGAAGATTCGGGAGCCCAAGATATACCAAGGAAAGTCAAGAGTTGTAATAGGAAGTGTTATTTGTAATCTGGCGGGATGAGTTAGAAACCGTCCCGGACTCTGTAATTTGTATAGCACGAATCCCTCGGCTCCACCTCCTATATAAAGGGGGAGCCGAGGGACGAAGAAATAATCGAATCATTGTCTACAAACCCTAGTTTTCATAATCGTCGAGTACTTTTCGGCTGAAACCTTCGAGATCTACTTACCCTCTACTTCCAACTAAACCCTAGCCTACAATCCATAGGCATTGACAAGTTGATACCTTGTCAATTGGCGCCGTCTGTGGGAACTAGAGGCGTAAGGATCTGATCTCGATGGCACGTTCAAGATCTTCGACATCGTCAACCGCAAGTAACACAATGGATCGAGGTAAACAGATCGCTGCTGGTCTTGTCGATTTTGTTCCTCACCCACCCTCCCGTTTGGATGCATATGCGTATCTGGCGGAGCCCATGGAGATGACGTTCGGAAGGTTTCACTTTCGCGTCGAGAAGGAAGGATCGTATCGTGTCGAGATTCCGGTTTCATCGGGATCGTCGGCGGTCGATTCTGATTTTTCAAGCTATGCATCGTCAACTGAGTCAGGAGAAGAAGAAACTTCGGCGACACGCTACGTCAGCACCAGAGCAAGAGAGAAACTCGCCAAGATCTTCAACGACATGTCGTTTGAGTCATCTGCGGACTCATATATAAGCGATGGCTCAAGCGATGTCGACAGTCACGACTTCATCGACAAATCTCTCACAGTGGGCAAGGTCTTCATCAATCTCAACGATGATGTCACCAAATCCAACATAGATCTAAGTACAAAGTATCATCAGATTTATGCCATTGAAGATCAAGAGGAAACATCTGAGGCTTTCGACAGTTTGGGAAATCCATACGTCGATCCCACCAATCTGTGCCAAGGCCTGGGCAACAAATACGTCGGGCCAGAGCCGCGAGATAGAGTTCAACTTTCGCAAGCAGCGTGGGACAGAGCCGCGAGAGCTATGAACGGTACAGAACCAATGGCTACCACGGCCACACCAGAGGAATTACAAGCATATCAATATAGGCTCGCACGAGCTGCTGTGGAATTGGAAAACAGAGACGGTGAGTTGAACGAGGAGAAAGGAGGCGGCTTACGCATCCGAGCGGGAGAAGGGCAGATCTAAGTCGACAATCTAGAACTACGGGTGATAGCCACCGGGAGGCGCGGAACAGAGCAAGATCAAGGCTGCAACACATACCCGAAGCAGAAAGAGAGCACTTGGTCCAAAACCTCGACATGTCCTTTATGTCGATAGATACAAGAGGAAACATCATCCCTAAGACACCAGAGGCTGGGTATATGGCAACACATGCTTTTATCCTTGCATCTAAACCACCTCCAGGTGATCCAAGGGAAACACTGTACAATATGGCGGTAGCAGGAGTTTGAGCTATGGGGACAGCGTTTGTATCAACGCCTCCCGAAGGAGCGGCAAGGCAAAATAGTCCACGACTGCGGCGACAACGGCGGCAAGACCGAAGGACCAAGTGGAGCAAGAGACACAGCAGCACAAGCAAGGGTCGACAGAGCGCGGCAAAGCAGAAGGGATCATCGGCAATCTCCAGAACTTAATGACGAGGATATGTGCGGCTTACCATGCTTCACGAGGAGAGTCCGAAAAACTCGAGTCCCCTCAGGATTCAAGTTACCCGATAATTTCAAAAAGTTCGACGGCCTCCAAGATCCAGAGGATTGGCTAGTCGACTATCTGGAGACGGTGAAGCTGACAGGAGGAACCAGGGCAACAGCTATGCAAAGCATCCAGGTACATTTAAGTGGAGCCGCACGATCTTGGATAAAGAAACTCGCTCCAGGATCCATCGACAGCTGGGAAAGTTTCGAGGATGTGTTCGTCAAGAACTTCAGATCCACGTGCAAAAAACCCGCGTCGTTAGAGGAGTTGAGAGCATGTCGACAAAAGCCAGATGAGCCAATGAGAAAGTACATCCAAAGGTGGAATATCATCAAAAACTCGGCAGAAAATATATCTGACGAGAGAGCAATAGATGCGTTTGTCGCAGGAGTCAGGCGTGGAGATTTTGTCGAGGACTTGGGAAGGACCAATCCAAAGACAGTATCCGCGTTAATGGAGATAGCAAATAAATGGGCAGATGGAGAAGACGCTATCCACAACAAACGGCACAGGTCGCCAGAGGAGGACCGTGGTCGAAACTATCAACCGAGGCGAAGATTTCCTCGGCAGTACCAGAACTACGACGCTCCAGGACAAATTTCGGCAGGATTTCGGACAAATACAGGAGGAAGCAATAGAGATGATTACCAGAGAAGCAATGAACAGCGAGGTGATAACAGGGATGATTCACGCAACAGGCAAAATAGCGGGCCTAGGTTCCCAAGGCCTTTCGTGTCCCCTGAAGAGATGATGAATGGACCATGCCAGATGCACTTTTTCCTCGACAACAACGGTAAAAGACAGTCAGGGCACTTGCAGAAAGACTGTCGAAATTTTCAAGCAATGTTGCGGTATGCAGAGAACGCTAATGCGCGGGCAGCACAGAGAAATCCTCGAGAACCCAGAAGCGAGATTCACTTGCCGCCTCCTCCCGCGATCTGAGACGACAATCGGCATCGGCTCAGAATAGCGGCAGCACCTCCACCACCACCTTATGTTGATCCTAATTCCAACGGAGCGGTGTCGATGATTCGAGAAGGAAGGCCGTCCAATAGAGCTCGAGAAAGTAATCTCACGACGGTGTTTATGGCGGAGAAAATGCCTCCACCAACAGTTGAGTACCTTAATTGGTCGGGACAAGATATCGGCTTCACAATAGCGAGATCATCCGCAGCAAGTTCCTCGACCGGGCAGTCGGCACTTATTACGCGGCGATTATCGCGGGATTTGATGTCTCTCGAGTGTTCATAGACGGCGGCAGCAGCTTAAACCTTATGTATGCAGATACATTGAGGAAGATGAACATATCCTTAGTAAACTTGAAACCAACAGACACAAGGTTCCACGGCATCACACCGGAGAAACCAAGTTATCCATTGGGAAAGATCAATCTCGACGTTCAGTTTGGGACCCGAGAAAATTATAGAATCGAGAGGCTCGAATTTGAAGTCGTGGATTTTCCGTCGCAATACCACGCTCTGTTGGGACGACCAGCATATGCTAGATTTATGGCGGTGCCACACTATACATACCTGTTGTGGAGGATGCCTGGACCAAAGGGACCAATCACGATCAAAGGAAGCTTTGCCTTAGCCGATAAGTGCGACAAGGATTTTCACCGGTTTGTCGAAACCTTCGGGATGCAAGCTGAGTACTTGGCGTCAAAAAGCATGACTGATTACGACGTCTTGCCAGGACGTTGGAAGGCCAAACAAAGAATCAACTTTCGCATCGAGAAAAATTCAAAAGAGGTGCAGATTCACCCGACAGACCCGAAAAAGACGACATCTATCGCAAACGACATGGATATCGCATAGGAAAGCGCGCTCGTCGAGTTCCTCCGTGAGCACCGGAAAATCTTCGCATGGTGTCCAGCTGACATGCCAGGAGTACCAGGGAACTTGCCGAGCACCACCTAAACTTGGATCCACTAAGCGAGACCAATCAAACAACCTTTGCGGCGTTTTTGAACCAAACCGCAAAGCCATGCTGTCGAAATCAATCGACTACAAGAAGCTGGTTTTATCAAAGAGATATTCACAGAAGCCACATGGGTAGCAAATCCTGTCTTTGGTGCCGAAGAAAAACACTAAGGTCCTTCGCATGTGCGTCGACTTTACGTGTCTCAATAAACATTGTCCAAAGGATCACTTTCCCCTTCCGAGGATCGATCAAATTATCGACTCCACGGCTGGATGTGAACGTCTTTCCTTCCTGGATGCATATTCTGGTTATAACCAGATCAGATTGAAAGAAGAAGATGAAGTAAAGACCGCGTTTATTACACCTTACGGCGTGTTTTGCTACAGAACAATGCCCTTTGGTCTAAAAATGCGGGAGCAACATATCGAGAGGATGATGCGAAGTGTTTGGCGACACAGATTGGGAAGAACGTGCAAGTATACATCGATGATGTCGTCATAACATCAAAAAAGGGGCAACGCTGATCGAGGATCTCAAGGAAACCTTCGACAACCTTGATAAGTTCTGCCTCAAACCGAACCCGACGAAGTGTTCTTTCGGCGTCCCAAAGACAGGAGAACTTCGGGTTTCTAGTTTCAGCAAGAGGGCTCAAGCAAATCCCGATAAAATACAAGCTATCGTAACAATGAGGAAGCCAACAAAGTTGAAAGAAATACAACAGCTAAGCTGGCGAGTCGCAGCTTTGAGCAGATTCGTCGCTAGGCTGGAGTGAAAAAGCGTTACCATTCTACGCTGCGATAAAGCAAGGAGATAAATTCCAATGGAACGAAGAAGCCGACGAGCTTTCGAGGATTTAAAGCGCACAATCTCGACACCACCAATTTTGGTGGCGCCAAAAGAAAGGGAACCTCTCCTGCTGTATATCGCAGCCACGCCCCAAGTGGTGAGCACGGTGCTAGTTGTCGAAAGAGAAGAAGAAGGAAAACTCCACGGCGTGCAAAGGCCAGTATACTTCGTTAGCGAAGTTTTATCACCCTCAAAACAAAGGTACCCTCAGTACCAAAAGATAGCATATGGAGTGTTCACAACAACACGAAAATTACGCCACTATTTTTCGGCACACCCGATCATAGTGGTCAATGAAGCTCCCTTGTCAAATATATTGAATAACCCGAAGCTACGGGTCGTGTCTCCCTTTGGGGAATAGAACTTTCCTCGGGACATCACGTATGAAAAAGAAAAGCAATCAAGTCGCAAATCTTGCCGGACTTCATCGCAGAGTGGATGGAGTTGCAAAACACAGGACCCCCAGACTTATCGAGAACCTGGACCATGAACTTTGATGGGTCCAAGAGACTAGAAGGGGCTGGCGCAGGAGTAGTACTCATATCACCTGAAGGCGACAAGTTGAAGTACATCCTTCGGATGACGTTCCCTAACGCATCTAACAATGAAGCGAGAATATGAGGCTCTCATACACGGGATGAAGATGGCGAAAGCTGCGGTGCAACTCGACTAAAAATCTTTGGCGACTCACAGTTGGTGGCTCAGCAAGTTATGAACCAATGTGACGCAGTCAATGATAGCATGATGGCATACAAGGAGGTGTACAACGAGCTCGAGAAGTTGTTCGATGGATGCGAAGTAAATCATATTAGTAGATTGAGCAACGACGAAGCCGACGTTCTTGCAAACATCGGGTCGCAATGCCTTGCAGTCCCGCCGGTGTGATTGCAGGAAGAGATAACAGAAAGATCCACTAAGTCGACAAAATCAAAAAAGAAGGAGAAGAAATCCTCGGGGGCTACCAAGGAAAAGCAAGAGGAAGAAGAAGAAGATCAGGACCTGGTCATGGTGATACAGATACCGTGGATGCAGCCGTACATATCATACATCCTCAGGAAAGAAATACCCGACGATCCAGTTGAGGCAAGGCGAGTAATTCGACGCTCCAAAGCTTTCACGGTGGTCAAAGGAGAATTATATAAACGAAGTATTTCAGGCGTCTTGCAAAGGTGTGTCACACCGAAGATGGAAGAATAATTCGAAGGATGTACACGAAGGAATATGTGGCCACCACGCAAGTAGTCGAGCTATTGCAGCCAAGGTTTTCGGGCAGGATTCTCTTGGTTGACAGCAATCGAGGACGCCAAGGACATAGTAAGAACTTGCGACGCGTGTCAAAGGTTCGCCGCAAAACCTCATTCTCCGGCAGTGAGCTAGCACCAATACCATTGTCATGGCCCTTTGCTCAATGGGGACTTGATATGGTGGGCAAGTTACACAAATCCTGGCCGGGAGGAAAGGAGTATATGCTAGTAGCTGTCGACAAATTTACAAAGTGGATAGAAGCGAAGCCGATAAATTCACCAGACGGAGCATCCGCAGTAAAATTCATAAAAGGCCTCGTTTTCAGATTTGGAGTGCCCCACAGCATCGTCACAGACAACGGCAGTAACTTCACATCCCACGAATTCAAGGATTATTGCGAAGAGGTGGGTATCAAGTTGCACTTTGCGTCAGTTGCACATCCTCAAACCAATGGGCAAGTCGAGAAAGCCAATGGCATCATCTGCAATGGCATCAAGAAACGCTTGTTAGGACCACTGGAAAAAGCTCGGCATACCTGGCCAGAAGAATTACCAAGTGTGTTGTGGAGCATCCGAACAACACCAAACACAGCAACACAGGAAACTCCGTTTTTCTTGGTTCATGGAGCAGAAGCAGTACTACCAATCGAGATAGAGCACAACTCTCCACGCGTCGTCGAATATGACGAAGAAGTGTCGAGAAAAGCGCTAGAAGACGACGTCGACGCACTTGATGAAGCTCGAGACGAAGTATTATCTCGGGTAACCAAATACCAACAGGACTTGAAGAATTACCACAGTCGACGTTTGCGGCCAAGATCTTTTCAGGTGGGAGACCTAGTTCTTCGGCTCACGCAAAAAGTCATGAAAAACTCGAGTCACCATGGCTTGGCCCTTACATTGTCACGGAAGTAATCGGAGGAGGAGCATACAGGATAAAGGACAAGAAGACAGGGGTGGAGGAGCCAAACCCCTGGAACGTGGCGCAACTCAGGCGGTTCTACGCCTAGAGTCGAAATATAGTCCTTGTAAAACTTCAATGTACTGAAATGCCCGCGAGTTTTCAGACGCACTCTTTTCCTTTTTCGGGGCACCGAGTGGGGCCGGAGAAGGTTTTTAATGAGGCGGGCTCGCGGTGCTGCAATATAATAAAGATAGTGTCAATATACCTTTCTCTTTATCGACATGTTCAAAGTCTTCGCTCTGACAAATTTCAATATAGTTCATCAAAAAGAAAAAACCTTGCCTTGGTATTAAAATACCTCGTGAGTCAGTAAAAATACAAAATAGTACTCAATAAAGAAGCTCGGGGGCTCATATCCGACATAAATACATCAATGCCTTGGTTCAAAACCTCGCAATATGCAAATACGGTAAAGAGTCACCGAAATACTGGGGCTAGACAAACATACAAATATAATGATTGCTTCACAATATAATCACGGTCATGGGTCACAAAGAAGAATTATCTACGGAGGAAAATAACTAGTCTCGATTCGGTATGTCATCAAGGGTAACTCTGTTTTCTTCGGGAGCAGCGCCAAGAAAATCGGCATAGTGACCATCGGCAAAAAGTCGGCGTCCATCCGAAGAAGGTCTTCAATCATTTCTTCGGCTATAGGCGAAACCTTCGTGTTAATTCGGTCAATACCAACTCTTCGACGTTTTACCTTCGATGAACCTTCGCGACAACTTGGGTAAGGTCAAGATTTGAGTGGCAGAATCTGGAGCATGATAAGAGCAAATCTGGCGCCGGCTACCAATTGAACTTTGACAAAATCATGGATCTGCGAGCATCCTTGAATCTTTCCATCAATTCAGGAAGAGTTTTTGGTTGAATGTTCCGAGGAAACATGGAGTTATAAACCATGGACAAGGTCTTGGTACGAAGTCAAGGAAATCACGAGTTTGAGAGGTGCGATCCTGAAATCGACAATTTGGTGGGTCCTCTGCAGGGTAGCCCAAAACAAAGAACCATGGTCCGAGGAAAGGTTAACAAGGAGGTTCGTCCTAGCATTTACCCTCTCTTCCTCGGTAGCAGCATCGATAAAGGAACCTATCAAAACAACGAAGTAGAAACCTTTAAGAGACATAGCATGAAGATGAAAGATATCGGAGGATGAAACAAGCATACCCGACATATCTGCTGGCTTCATTCATCAATTCGAGCATGAAATTTTCTCGAGTAGTCGCCTTTTCAGCCTCGGAAGCAGCAATTTCCTTAGCAGCCACGGCCTCGCGAGCTGCTGAAGAGCAACTTTTCGGCTTCGGATGACTTACGAGATTGCTCCATCATCACAAGTGTTTGCTTCTTCGCATACTGAAGTTCTTTGTCGAAGTTCATCCAGTTCTTGCGACAAGGTATCGTCGACGGGTGCGATATCGACAAAAGCTCTCCTCGCACGAGAAGAAGAAGGCGAAACATTGGAAGGAGCGGAAGATGGAGTATAGTTATCAAATATCAACTGAAATTTAAACAAGACAACATCAAACAACAAGCAAAGACAGAGGTTTCATTAATCTCTTGGAATAATTACAAGGGCATTACGGTGGAGCTAAGGAAGTACGTGTCGCCAAATGACTACTTTGGCGACAAGAGCAAAAGAAACAGAAGAAAAAGCAGAGACATGCAACTAGACCTCCGGCCTTGACGAGCTAGGAGTCGACGCTGGTTTAATCCGAGATAGGCCAAGATCTTCTTTGTGTTGGGCTTGGCTGCCTTAATCAGCGACTTCCACCTTGATTGTTCTATCTGCTCGGTGTCGCCAACTTTCATCCGATCAATAGTCTGTTGGCATCGACAACCAACGCGACGGTGTTCTCAACGGCAACCTTCATATTTTCTTGGCGCATCTTCGGTCCAAGGTCTTCCGGTGAATTGAACATCTTGGCAAGGTTAAGGAAAGTCGCAGGCTCCTCTTTCTTCGGGAAGAAGTAGGGGAACAATGCCGACAATACTGCGTTAGCATTCGACACACCTTCACGAATCTCGGACCCATGAAGCTCCAGATAGGAAAGTGCGTCAAGGAGCGGGTCATCGACGAGATTCGTCAGATCAAAATCCTGGTTTGTTTGGGCTGTCAAGAAAACAAAGCATTAGTCAAAAGACAAGAAACAACGATTCTCATAAAAATCGAAGGGATCAGCAAAATTACTGAAAGTGCGGCGTCTTTGAGTTTTCAGCGCTTGAGGATTCCTTGTTCACGAGAAGCTTGCGCAGCTTTGTGCTCGTTTAAGGCGGATGTAGCATCCTCAAGTTTTTTGCGGTTCCTCGACACCAGCAGCTTTTGCCTTGGCTTCATCGGCTTCGGCCTTGGCTTCGCTAGCGGCGAGTTCGGCTTTCTTGCGAGCCGCCTCACTTTGCTCAAGTTTTTGAGCAAGTGCGTCGGCACGTTCGTTGGCCTCTGCAAGTTTCTCTGTCGAGATATGAAAAAGAGAGAGAAGAAAGATCAAAAATCGCGACAAACAACTGGAGCAAAAAGCCAAGGAAAAACGGCAAGCATAGAAGTCGTTACCTTCGGCTCTGTTCGCATATTCACGGTACCCAATAAATTGGGATCCGATGCGGAGAAGCTCTTTGATCATGGGCTGTTCAAGACGAACACAGCAAGAGAAACATCGGCATGAAAGAGAGCGAGAAGGCGTGAAAAAAGCAAAATAAAAAATATAGATATCGACAAACTTACATCATCTAAGAGCAGAGTCGACGAACTGCCCAACTGAGGGGCAGGTTCAACAATCTTTTCAACCCTTGACCTTTTTGGTGAAGGAGCAAGGGGGCTTGATGGTGGAGTAGTGGTGACGACATTTTGTTGAGGAGGTGAAGATTCTTCTCCTTCAACTAGTGTGTCTGAGGCAAGTACAGTGCGTGACGTGCTCGTTCGAGGAGCTACGTCAACAGTTGGTACTTCTTCCTCGTCATCACTGTTGATCAAAAAATCGGCAGCATAAAAAACAAGACAAGATAAATATTTCGAGTACAAAAAGAGGGAGAAGTAAAGACGACTTACGAGCTGACGAGGGATTCAATATAAGGATCATAAGCTGCCTTCGGATGGGAAGGAACAACTTCTTCAGCCTTAGAGGTGCCAGAATCCTCGGCATCATTCCTTTTCCTTTTGTTCCTTGGGGAAACAGCAGGAGGAAGGGATTGTGTCGACTCACCGGCAGGACTCAATTTCTTTTTCACGGGAAGCCGCATATTTGTGAGAACCCGCGACTTCACTTTCGGGAATAGCAGAACCTTGAGTATCTTCGGCAATGATAGCCTGTTCTTCGACTTCTCCACCCTCAGGAAGAGGAGGAAGGGAAGTCATAGTAGGATGGTTCTGTAAAAAATAGTGACAAAAGGAAAATTAAAGAAATGACAATACAATGAGGTGCAGAGAAAGTGCGGAACAAGATAAAAACTCGGGAAGACAAAATACCTCGGGGAGTGGATTGGCGGAGCTGTATGGTTCCACGCGACAAGAGGAAGGAATAGGATCCTTGCCCAGGCGAGAAAGTCTTCGAATCAACTTCTCCAAGTCCTTTGAGGAAAGATCACTGGAGATTCTGTTGGCGTCGTTTTCGCCAGAGTACGTCCAAAGGGGATTTTTGCGAGCCTGAAGAGGCTGCACTCTAATCCTAAGGAAGTAGGCGATGATTTGAACACCGGACAGCTCTTTGCCTCGAGTGTTTTGAAGCTGATGAATACGAGACATGAGTGCCTCTGTCGCCTTTTTCTCTTCTTCGGAAGCTTCGGCATCCCCGGGAGCGGCGACGCTGAATTCTGGCACTTCCGTCGAAAGGAATTATGTTGTGTTCAACAGAGTTGGCACTTTCTTCGTGAATGTAGAGCCACTTTTTGCGCCATCCTTGGACAGAATCAGGAAATTTGACGTCGAAGTAATCGACATTAGTACGGACACAGATAACAACGCCACCTATGTTATAAGTGACGTTGTGGGAGCCATTGCGGCGGAGGCAGAAAATGCGTTTCCACAGAGCCCAATTGGGAGGGATTCCGAGGAAGCATTCGCAAAGTGTGATGAAAATAGAAATGTGAAGGATGGAATTGGGGGTCAACTGGTGCAGTTGAATCCCATAAACGAAAAGAAGGCCGCGGAGGAAATCGTGAATTGGGGCCGAAAGGCCGCGGATGAGGTGATCAACAAAACTAACCCGGTACTCCATTGGAGGCTTGGGGTAGCTTTCTTCGCTGGGAAAGCGGATGGCGTCTTCCTTCTTCATGAGGCCAAGCCTCTTCAGCATGTTGATGTCCTGGTTGGAGATTTTAGATCTCTCCCACTCAAGATCCTCGGCGGCCATCTTGGATTCCGAGATCTTGTGGCGAGTGAGTCGCGTGCGCGGTGGCATCAACGGCAATGGGCAGAGCAATGCTCGTAAGTGCGGAAGATCAGAGAGAGTTGGGCGCAGGGGAAGCTTTTGCGAAGAGGAACAGATGAGCGGCGCAAGCGAGGGGATGAACGGAGGTTGAAGAAAGGTTTATATAAGAATCGGGTGAAGCAGTGTGCCTTTGGATGAAGAAATCGTGTGGTGCAAAAGATCTCCTAGATACAAGGGTAAAAAGGTATTTTTGCTGAGATAGGCGTTACCGTACGTGCGCCAGAAAAAGCGGAGGACGTGTGTCCCCCACTTGCCCGACGTGTCAACATGGTACAAACAATGGATCCACAAGGCAGAAAAATCAAGACTACTAACAGGGATGAAGCATTTTTCATTAAGGGAAGAATGTCGACAAGAAAAAAAAAAAAAGATTGGCGACAGGAGGAATTATTAAATACTTCGGGAGCCTTTGATCAAATACAAGTTTTTGCCCAAACGCTCGGGGGCTACTTCGACAAAAAGTAAAATTTCGAGTATGGCAATATAGAAATTGCGGGAGCCTACAACCAAGCACAAGTCCTTGGCTGTAGCCTCGGGGGCTACTCCCATCGGGAGCGCTGTTCGCGCACCCGAGAGATAAAAAAAAGAAGGAGAAAGAGATCATATTGGGAAATAATGACAATATAGCGACAAGGTGGACTAAAATGTCGAGCCTACATCCAAGCACAAGTTCTTGGTTGTAGCCTTGGGGGCTACTCCCATCGGGAACGCTGTTCGCGTGCCCGATGGAATTAACAAAGGAAAAATAGAAAAGCAAGAGAGTATATTTCGAGTTATAATTAACTCTACATATACTCCCATCGGGAGAGCAATATAAGTCATATTTGACTAGATAAAATGTGCCATTCCAACAGCCGGAAAAGCACTCGACAATATATTCTCAGAACGCCGAAGTTGCGATCAATTTCTGAATGCCGCAAATTTGCGAAGGTAAGACCCCAGATCCGTTCTGCTGGGCGTGGCATCGCCGAAGACTGCGCTCTGCTACTTTTATCCGTATCAACAGATACGAAGAAAAATCCTAACGGACGCGTTAGGTACCCGATAAATTTGACTGGAACTCGACAGAATGGTAAGACCTTAAGCGGCACCTGTCGAAGTTTACACCAGTATCCCGAGATCATGTCCAGGGACGTGATTTTGAAGTAGGTTTTTGCGGATTGCCACTAGAGCAGTTAACTAGTACCTGATCCGTCAGATGAACTAGCCCCAACTACCATTATCCCTGTACAATATAGAATTTTATGTGAAGAAATATAAAAAAAGTTAAAGCTTTCGAGTAAAAATAAACAGTGGAGATTTTCCCTGATTCTACGATTCAAGCAAAATCTCGGGGGCTACTGACATAGGCATCCCAAATGGGCCTGCCAAAGATAGTACCCGGGGTTTACTGAAGGCCCACTACCCGAAGAATAAGAAGATTCGGGAGCCCAAGATATACCAAGGAAAGTCAAGAGTTGTAATAGGAAGTGTTATTTGTAATCTGGCGGGATGAGTTAGAAACCGTCCCAGACTCTGTAATTTGTATAGCACGAATCCCTCGGCTCCACCTCCTATATAAAGGGGGAGCCGAGGGACGAAGAAATAATCGAATCATTGTCTACAAACCCTAGTTTTCATAATCGTCGAGTACTTTTCGGCTGAAACCTTCGAGATCTACTTACCCTCTACTTCCAACTAAACCCTAGCCTACAATCCATAGGCATTGACAAGTTGATACCTTGTCACCGGCCTAGCGTCTGGGGGCCCTGGGCCTCCCCCAGGCCTGCCCTTCTGGCTCCGTGATTCTTCTGGTAAAATAGGCCCTTTGGTATAAATTCCGAGGATTTTCCCGAAAGTTGAATTTCTGCACAAAAACGAGACACCAGAGCAATTCTGCTGAAAACAGCGTTAGTCCGTGTTAGTTGTATCCAAAATACACAAATTAGAGGCAAAACAATAGCAAAAGTGTTCGAGAAAGTAGATACGTTTTGGACGTATCAACTCCCCCCAAGCTTGGCTTATTACTTGTCCTCAAGCAATTCAGTTAACAACTGAGTGCGATAAAAGAACTTTCATGAACACATTTGTTCATATGATGTAAATATTCTCATGATATGGGCTAGCACTTAGGCAGTTCATAATAAGATACATGCAAATAAGATCATCTAATAGCTATGTCAATCATGGAAAGGTACCAACAATTAATAATAAGCATCATGAATCATGTCTATAAGCAGGATTGCAATGTTCATAAAAGGATATGATAAAGTGGTATCTCGCTTGCCCGAATTTGAACAGCAAAACATAAATGCCCAGGCACCTCTGAAGTTCATGGAAAGACTAGAAATAGAGATTGTCAAAGATAAAAGCATCAAAGTTATACCACAGTCAATCATATTTTGGGACAAGCATATTATACTAAGAATGACAGTTGTGCTCTCAAGAAAGTG
The DNA here is from genome assembly GCF_019359855.2 of Lolium perenne. Lineage (NCBI taxonomy): Eukaryota > Viridiplantae > Streptophyta > Magnoliopsida > Poales > Poaceae > Lolium > Lolium perenne. The sequence goes on along the minus strand of NC_067250.2, from coordinate 173,187,715 downwards.
CTCAAAGAAAGGATGGTGACACAACATGAAAGTAAAAGATTGGCCCTTCGCAGAGGGAAGCATGGATTAACATGCGCTAGAGCTTTTCATTTTTAAAACAGGAGTAAAATTATTTTGAGAGGTGTTTGTTGTTGTCAATGAATGGTAATGGGTACACCAACTACCTCGCCAACCAGACTTTCAAGAGCGGCTCCCATGAAGGACGTTATTTCTACCAGCAAGGTAGATGATCCCTCTTTTCTTTTGTTTACACACGTACTTTAGTTTTATTATGGGTGACACTCCCCCCAACCTTTGCTTACACAAGCCATGGCTAACTGAACCCTCGGGTGCCTTCCATCAATCTCATACCATGGAGGAATGTCTATTTGCAAAATTAAGTTGCTTACTGATGAATCAGAGCAAAACATGTGAAGAGAATTATTAATGAAGTTATTAATTGGGGCTGGGCACCCCGTTGCCAGCTCTTATTATGAAATTCCGTCAAAAGTAAATGACAAGGTTGAAAGATAAACACCACATACTTCCTCATGAGCTATAAAACATTAACACAAATTGAGAAGCATTTTGAAGGTTTAAAGGTAGCGCATGAGAATTTACTTGGAATGGTTTGAAATGCCATGCATAGGTATTTATGGTGGACACTTTGGAACAACTTGGTTTTCAGGGGTTTAGAAGCACGACCAGCGTTCCCGCTCAGTACAAGTGAAGGCTAGTGATACGTCTCCGACGTATCGATAATTTATTATGTTCCATGCCACATTATTGATGATATCTACATGTTTTATCCATACTTTACATCATATTTATGCATTTTCTGGAACTAACCTATTAACAAGATGCCGAAGAGCCAGTTGCTGTTTTCTACTGTTTTTGGTTTCAGAAATCCTAGTAAGGAAATATTCTCGAAATTGGACGAAATCAACGCCCAGGGGCCTATTTTCACACGAAGCTTCCAGAAGACCGAAGAGTCAACGAAGTGGGGCCACGAGGCGGCCAGAAGGTAGGGCGGCGCGGCCCAAGCCTTGGCCGCGCCGACCTGTCTCCTGGGCCCCTCGTGACGCCCCTTGACCTGCCCTTCCGCCTACAAATAGCCTTCGTCGCAAAACCCCCAGTACCGAGAGCCACGATACGGAAAACCTTCCAGAGACGCCGCCGCCGCCAATCCCATCTCGGGGGATTCAGGAGATCGCCTCTGGCACCCTGCCGGAGAGGGGAATCATCTCCCGGAGGACTCTACACCACCATGGTCGCCTCCGGAGTGATGAGTGAGTAGTTCACCCCTGGACTATGGGTCCATAGCAGTAGCTAGATGGTTGTCTTCTCCTCATTGTGCTTAATTGTCGGATCTTGTGAGCTGCCGAACATGATCAAGATCATCTATCTGTAATGCTATATGTTGTGTTTGTTGGGATCCGATGAATAGAGAATACCATGTTATGTTGATTATCAATTTATGTTTATGTGTTGTTTATGATCTTGCATGCTCTCCGTTATTAGTAGAGGCTCTGGCCAAGTTTTTGCTAGTAACTCCAAGAGGGAGTATTTATGCTCGATAGTGGGTTCATGTCTCCGTGAATCTGGGGGAGTGACAGAAACCTCTAAGGTTATGGATGTGCTGTTGCCACTAGGGATAAAACATTGATGCTATGTCCGAGGATGTAGTTATTGATTACATTACGCACCATACTTAATGCAATTGTCTGTTGTTTTCAACTTAATACTGGAAGGGGTTCGGATGATAACCTGAAGGTGGACTTTTTAGGCATAGATGCATGCTGGATAGCGGTCTATGTACTTTGTCGTAATGCCCAATTAAATCTCACAATACTCATCATATCATGTATGTGCATGGTCATGCCCTCTCTATTTGTCAATTGCCCAACTGTAATTTGTTCACCCAACATGCTATTTATCTTATGGGAGAGACACCTCTAGTGAACTGTGGACCCCGGTCCATTCTTTACATCTGAAATACAATCTACTGCAATACTGGTTCTACTGTTTTCTGCAAACAATCATCATCCACACTATACATCTAATCCTTTGTTACAGCAAGCCGGTGAGATTGACAACCTCACTGTTTCATTGGGGCAAAGTACTTGGTTTGTTTTGTGCAGGTTCCACGTTGGCGCCGGAATCCCTGGTGTTGCGCCGCACTACATCTCGCCGCCATCAACCTTCAACGTGCTTCTTGGCTCCTACTGGTTCGATAAACCTTGGTTTCATACTGAGGGAAAACTTGCCGCTGTACGCATCACACCTTCCTCTTGGGGTTCCCAACGGACGCGTGCTGTACGCGTATCAAGCTCTTTTTCTGGCGCCGTTGCCAGGGAGATCAAGACACGCTGCAAGGGGAGTCTCCACATCCCAATCTCTTTACTTTGTTTTTGTCTTGCATTATTTTATTTACTACTTTGTTTGCTGCACTAAATCAAAACACAAAAAAATTAGTTGCTAGTTTTACTTTACTTGCCATCTTGTTTGCTATATTAAAAACACAAAAAATTAGTTACTTGCATTTATTTTATCTAGTTTGCTTTATTTACTGCTGCTAAAATGGGTACTCCTGAAAATACTAAGTTGTGTGACTTCACAACCACAAATAATAATGATTTCTTATGCACACCTATTGCTCCACCTGCTACTACAGCAGAATTCTTTGAAATTAAACCTGCTTTACTGAATCTTGTTATGCGAGAGCAATTTTCTGGTGTTAGTTCTGATGATGCTGCTGCCCATCTCAATAATTTTGTTGAATTATGTGAAATGCAAAAGTATAAAGATGTAGATGGTGACATAATAAAATTAAAATTGTTCCCTTTCTCATCAAGAGGAAGAGCTAAAGATTGGTTGCTATCTCTGCCTAAGAATAATATTGATTCATGGACTAAATGCAAGGATGCTTTTATTGGTAGATATTATCCCCCTGCTAAAATTATATCTTTGAGGAGTAGCATAATGAATTTTAAACAATTGGATAATGAGCATGTTGCACAAGCATGGGAAAGAACAAAATCTTTGGTTAAAAACTGCCCAACCCATGGACTGACTACTTGGATGATCATCCAAACCTTTTATGCAGGACTGAATTTTTCTTCGCGGAACCTATTGGATTCAGCTGCTGGAGGTACCTTTATGTCCATCACTCTTGGTGAAGCAACAAAGCTTCTTGATAATATGATGGTTAATTACTCTGAATGGCACACGGAAAGAGCTCCACAAGGTAAGAAGGTAAATTCTGTCGAAGAAACCTCCTCCTTGAGTGATAAGATTGATGCTATTATGTCTATGCTTGTGAATGATAGGACAAATATTGATCCTAATAATGTTCCGTTAGCTTCATTGGTTGCTCAAGAAGAACATGTTGATGTAAACTTCATTAAAAATAATAATTTCAACAACAATGCTTACCGGAACAATTCTAGTAACAACTATAGGCCATATCCTTATAATAATGGTAACGGCTATGGTAATTCTTATGGGAATTCTTACAACAATAATAGGAACACACCCCCTGGACTTGAAGCCATGCTTAAAGAATTTATTAGTACACAAACTGCTTTTAACAAATCTGTTGAAGAAAAGCTTGGGAAAATTGATATACTTGCTTCTAAAGTCGATAGTCTTGCTGCTGATGTTGATCTTTTGAAATCGAAAGTTATGCCTCATGAAGATCATAATAATAAGATTGTTACTACAGCAAATGCCATCCAAATTAGAATTAATGAGAATATAAGATTGATGGCCGAATTGCGTGCTAGGTGGGAAAGAGAAGAAAATGAAAAATAAGATAATATAGCTAAAGTTTGGACTATTACCACCACTAGTAATGCTAATGCTACACATGTTGCTGCACCTCCTACTATTAATAATAAAAGAATTGGTGTTAGCAATGTTTCCACTTCTAATACAAAGCGCGAAAAACTGCCTGAAACTGCTAAAACTGCTGAAACTGCTTGTGATAAAACTGCTGAATTTTTTTCCAATATTGGGAATGATGATCCCATTGCTTTAGATTCTAATGGTTTAAATTTTGATGATTGCCACATCTCTGAAGTTATAAAGTTCTTACAAAAACTTGCTAAAAGTCCTAATGCTAGTGCTATAAATTTGGCTTTCACGAAACATATTACAAATGCTCTCATAAAAGCTAGAGAAGAGAAATTAGAACGCGAAGCTTCTATTCCTAGGAAGCTAGAGGATGGTTGGGAGCCCATCATTAAGATGAAGGTCAATGACTTTGATTGTAATGCTTTATGTGATCTTGGTGCAAGTATTTCCGTTATGCCTAAGAAAATCTATAATATGCTTGACTTGCCACCATTGAAAAATTGTTATTTGGATGTTAATCTTGCTGATAACTCTACAAAGAAACCATTGGGGAGAGTTGATAATGTTCGCATTACCATTAACAATAACCTTGTCCCCGTTGATTTTGTTGTCCTGGATATTGAATGCAATGCATCTTGTCCCATTATATTGGGAAGACTTTTTCTTCGAACTGTTGGTGCTATCATTGATATGAAGGAAGGTAATATTAAATATCAATTTCCTCTCAAGAAAGGTATGGAACACTTCCCTAGAAAGAGAATGAAGTTACCTTTTGATTCTATCATTAGAACAAATTATGATGTTGACACTTCGTCTCTTGATAATACTTGATACACACTTTCTGCGCCTAGCTGAAAGGCGTTAAAGAAAAGCGCTTATGGGAGACAACCCATGTTTTTACTACAGTACCTTTGTTTTATTTTGTGTCTTGGAAGTTGTTTACTACTGTAGCAACCTCTCCTTATCTTAGTTTTGTGCATTGTTGTGCCAAGTAAAGTCGTTGATAGCAAGGTTCATACTAGATTTGGATTACTGCGCAGAAACAGATTTCTTTGCTGTCACGAATCTGGGAAAAATTCTCTGTAGCTAACTCAGAAAATTATGCCAATTTATGTGAGTGATCCTCATATATGTACGCAACTTTCATTCAATTTGAGCATTTTCATTTGAGCAAGTATGGTGCCTCAATAAAATTCGTCTTTACGAACTGTTCTGTTTTGACAGATTCTGCCTTTTATTTCGCATTCCTGTTTTGATATGTTCGATGGATATTTCGATTCCATTGACTTTCAGTAGCTTTGTGCAATGTCCAGAAGTGTTAAGAATGATTATGTCACCTCTGAACATGTATATTTTGATTGTGCACTAACTCTCTAATGAGTTGTTTTGAGTTTGGTGTGGAGGAAGTTTTCAAGGATCAAGAGAGGGAGATGATACAACATGATCAAGGAGAGTGAAAGATCTAAGCTTGGGGATGCCCCGGTGGTTCACCCCTGCATATATCAAGAAGACTCAAGCGTCTAAGCTTGGGGATGCCCAAGGCATCCCCTTCTTCATCGACAACATTATCAGGTTCCTCCCCTGAAACTATATTTTTATTCCGTCACATCTTATGTACTTTGCTTGGAGCGTCGGATTGTTTTTGTTCTTGTTTTGTTTGAATAAAATGGATCCTAGCATTCATTGTGTGGGAGAGAGACACGCTCCGCTGTTGTATATGGACAAGTATGTCCTTAGGCTTTACTCATAGTATTCATGGCGAAAGTTTCTTCTTCGTTAAATTGTTGTATGGTTGGAAACGGGAAATGTTGCATGTGGTAGTGTATAATAAAATACTTGTAGAACATTGAGCTTTGATAACTTGATTCTTTGCAAATGTTTTGAGGTATTTAGATGGTAAGGCTTGCTGGATAAATAAATTAAAATTAGTAGTGGATTGTTGTCTTTAAGCTTGTGTCGTACTACAAACTCTATTTAAATAGTTGAAGGCGTAGTTGGACTTGATAGCTTTCCATGTCTGAGAGTTCATCGTAATAACTAAGTTGTGCTGAAGGTCGAGGGAGCTAGCGGGGTACTTGTGCCACCGTGAACGGCCCTCCTTGGAGTAAATTTTAATCATGCTCTTAATGATGAACCTGCTAGTTGTTTGCAATAAGCTTGTGAGTTCTTTTTGACTAATGTTAAGCTACGGTTTTTGGCACTTCCACCATCCAAATTTGCTAGCCTCTTCGGTACTGTGCATTGCCTTTTGCTCACATTGAGAATTGTGCATACTTCGCCAGTACATCCAAACCCGTGGGAGGACTTTCTCTTGTTCTCCTACACATAAGCCCATACATCTCCTCAAAACAGCCACCATACCTACCACAGCATTTCCATAGCTGTTCCGAGATATATTGCCATGCAACATCCATTTTACATTACATGCCATGTTGTCATTTATTATTTATATATTGCTTTGCATGATCATATACAGCTGATGTGTGGTTTACCCATGTTACGCTAGATCATTGCACATCCTGCTACACTGGCAGAGGCATACAGTTTCATACATCATGTTTCATTCATTATGAGTTATTTGTACCAAAAAGTGTGTTGTCATATTAGGATGTTGCCCCTAAAAATGAAAAGAGCCGTGGAGGCCATCAAAAAAAGAAAAAAAAAGAAGAAAGAAACAAAATAAAAAGAAAAAAAAAGAAAGAAAAAAAAGAAAAAAAAAGAGAAGAAAAAAAGAGAGAATAAAGAAAAAGGGGGCAGCATTACTATCTTTTATCCACACTTGTGCTCATGTTTTACACTCGCATTATTCATAGTCATCATTTGTGCTCATTTTTAGCACCTACATTCATATGAGAGAGTTTTCATGTTTTACTAGTATAACTATGTGGGGAATTTACACTATAGAACTTGGGTTGTATATTCCAATGATGAGCCTCCTCAAAAGTGCTATAGGTCTTCGTGAGCAACCAAGTTGGATGCACCCCCACTAGTTCCATTGGAGTGCTTTCATACACATATAGCTCTATGTGCATCCGTTGCATGGCAATCACTACTCCTTGCATAGCTTCGATCATAAGGCTTCCTCTTGTCTAATGGTCATTTACAGCTTTGCAAGCCTTTCTTCCATTTGGCCTTCAAAACCCCCATTAACGTTCTTTATGCCATAACATCCTGGTGCTAATACCAAATGCTTGCGCTCACCGGTTGAGTAGACTTCGAAACAGTTGATTCATGACGTTCATGTTTATGTTTACTTGACTGAATCCTTCTTATGTTGTGAAAATTTACTTGATGCTTGGAATGAAGGATAGAATTTCTATGCTGAATACTTAATAGTACATCTTTAATGAACTTTGTACGGTTGCATGTCTTTAAAGCAATAGTTCATGAAAACTTCTAGCTTGTCTAACTCTTGCATTATCATCTCTTATATCAATATAGACACTTGCTTTGAATGATTTGATCTCAACTCATATGCTTTACAATAGTATGATCAAGGTTATGATGGCATGTCACTCCAGAAATTATCTTTTTTATCGTTTACCTGCTCGGGACGAGCAGAAACTAAGTTTGGGGATGCTGATACGTCTCCGACATATCGATAATTTCTTATGTTCCATGCCACATTATTGATGATATCTACATGTTTTATGCATACTTTACATCATATTTATGCATTTTCTAGAACTAACCTATTAACAAGATGCCGAAGAGCCAGTTGCTGTTTTCTACTGTTTTTGGTTTCAGAAATCCTAGTAAGGAAATATTCTCGAAATTGGACGAAATCAACGCCCAGGGGCCTATTTTCACACGAAGCTTCCAGAAGACCGAAGAGTCAACGAAGTGGGGCCACGAGATGGCCAGAAGGTAGGGCGGCGCGGCCCAAGCCTTGGCCGCGCCGACCTATCTCCTCGGCCCCTCGTGACGCCCCTTGACCTGCCCTTCCGCCTACAAATAGCCTTCGTCGCGAAACCCCCAGTACCGAGAGCCACGATACGGAAAACCTTCCAGAGACGCCGCCGCCACCAATCCCATCTCGGGGGATTCAGGAGATCGCCTCCGGCACCCTGCCGGAGAGGGGAATCATCTCCCGGAGGACTCTACACCGCCATGGTCGCCTTCGGAGTGATGAGTGAGTAGTTCACCCCTGGACTATGGGTCCATAGCAGTAGCTAGATGGTTGTCTTCTCCTCATTGTGCTTAATTGTCGGATCTTGTGAGCTGCCGAACATGATCAAGATCATCTATCTGTAATGTTATATGTTGTGTTTGTTGGGATCCGATGAATAGAGAATACCATGTTATGTTGATTATCAATTTATGTCTATGTGTTGTTTATGATCTTGCATGCTCTCCGTTATTAGTAGAGGCTCTGGCCAAGTTTTTGCTAGTAACTCCAAGAGGGAGTATTTATGCTCGATAGTGGGTTCATGTCTCCGTGAATCTGGGGGAGTGACAGAAACCTCTAAGGTTATGGATGTGCTGTTGCCACTAGGGATAAAACATTGATGCTATGTCCGAGGATGTAGTTATTGATTACATTACGCACCATACTTAATGCAATTGTCTGTTGTTTTCAACTTAATACTGGAAGGGGTTCGGATGATAACCTGAAGGTGGACTTTTTAGGCATAGATGCATGCTGGATAGCGGTCTATGTACTTTGTCGTAATGCCCAATTAAATCTCACAATACTCATCATATCATGTATGTGCATGGTCATGCCCTCTCTATTTGTCAATTGCCCAACTGTAATTTGTTCATCCAACATGCTATTTATCTTATGGGAGAGACACCTCTAGTGAACTGTGGACCCCGATCCATTCTTTATATCTGAAATACAATCTACTGCAATACTGGTTCTACTGTTTTCTGCAAACAATCATCATCCACACTATACATCTAATCCTTTGTTACAGCAAGCTGGTGAGATTGACAACCTCACTGTTTCGTTGGGGCAAAGTACTTGGTTTGTGTTGTGCAGGTTCCACGTTGGCGCCGGAATCCCTGGTGTTGCGCCGCACTACATCTCGCCGCCATCAACCTTCAACGTGCTTCTTGGCTCCTACTGGTTCGATAAACCTTGGTTTCATACTGAGGGAAAACTTGCCGCTGTACGCATCACACCTTCCTCTTGGGGTTCCCAACGGACGCGTGCTGTACGCGTATCAGCTAGCAATAGACTGGGGAGCGACAATCAAGAGAGCAGTCACTGTCATAATCATGCTTGCGGCAAAATAAATTAACTGAGGCATAAAAGTGATACAAGAACTCTGAGGCAAAGTAAATCATCAAGGCTTAATTGACTTTTGTTCAGTCATATGCATGCGTGAGCATGTGCCAAGTCGATTCAAATGAATTATTCAGAGGAGGATACCACAATGTCATACCTATTTATGAATAAAACAATGCACGCAAACATCCATGACATGCTACTCATATTAATAAATTGGAGCTAAACATGAGAGATCATGAACTACTAGACTTTCTTAAATGACATATACCTCACATGAACCAACTAAGCATGCTCACATGGATGAGTATATGTACAAAAATGAAAACAAATAGAGTTCATACCAGCCTCTCACCACAGTCGAATTGTCGTAGATCGTCATTATTGCCTTTCACTTGTGTAGCTTGGGTAATATGAAATGAAAACCACGCTCCAGCCACCAAAGACCATTGAACTCATAATGAAATTTACAAAACCAAATAAGAACAGCAAATATTTTTGGTGTTTTCGAATTGGAAACAAGAACAAAAGGAAACAAGCAAACAAAGCAAAATCTTTTTGGATTTTCTTATAGCAAACCAATGATAGCAAATAAGCAAAATAAATGCATGAAACCAAAATAAACAAATGGTGAAGAGAAACAACAAAAATATTTTTGGTCTTTTTGTGTTTTAGGAAAGAAACAAAGCAAAAACAAGAAAATGAAAACTAGAAAAGTCACATAAACACAAAGCAGCAGGAATTCGTCCAACTTGACAGCAGTACAGTAATCAATTTTTAAGAAATTCTTCTGGTACTCAGCTCGAAAAGAGTTCAACTAATGAAAGTTTTATAACAACCTGGGGAACATGCACAAAAATTGGCTTCGCAAAATAACGTTCTGGCTGTTTTTGAGAATTTTTTTGGTAACAGTCCAGAATCTGTTTTCAGGAAGCACTTCCTCAAATATCATCTCCCTCTTATTAGAAAACCACTTAAAGAAACTAAACAAGTATATACAAGTATCCAGCAACTATAATATGCAAAGAATGAGTGATGCCGGTATACCTCCCCCCAAGCTTAGGCTTTTGACTCTTCTTGATCACATTATATCACCCTTCTCTCTTGACCCTTGAAAACTGCTGCCACACCAAACTTCTCATAAACTTCATTAGAGGGGTTAGTACTCAAAAACTTTAATCCACTTTAGTCCTGTAGTGATACATTGCAAGAACTCAATAAAACATTAGCTACAGCTCTCCACGTCTAGAAGGCCTTATTTAAAGTCCACAAGAGACAATGCAAAAAACACAGATAGAATCTGCCAAAACAGAACAGCCAGTAAAGACAAATTTTTAAGAGGTACTTCCGTTGCTCAAATCAGAAAACTCAAAACTAATGAAAGTTGCGTACATATCTGAGGATCACTCACGTAAATTGGCAGATTTTTCTGAGTTACCTACAGAGAATCATAACCAAATTAGTGACAGATAGAAATCTGTTTCTGCGTAGAAATCCAAATCTAGCATCAACCTTCTATTAGAGACTTCACTTGGCACAATATTGCAATAAAATAAAGATAAGGAGAGGTTGCTATAGTAGTAACAACTTCCAAGATACAACAAAACAGTAGCAAAATAAAGACATGGGTTATCTCCCAAGAAGTGCTTTCTTTATAGCCATTAAGATGGGCTCAGCAATTTTAATGATGCACTCGCAAGAAATAAGAGTTGAAGCAAAAGAGAGCATCAAAAAGCAAATTCAAAACACATTTAAGTCTCACCCACTTCCTATGCATAGAAATCTTGTACACAAATAAATTCATGAAGTAAGAAGATAAAACAAGAGTAACCTCAAAATTTTCAGCATGTAGAGAGGTGTTTTAGTACCATGCAAATTTCTACAACCATATTTTCCTCTCTCATAATAATTTTCAGTAGCTTCATGAACAAACTCAACAATATAACTATCACATACGGCATGCTTTTCATGATCCACAAACATATAATTTTTATCAAGCTCAAAAATAGTGGGATTAAAACTTTCGAACCCACTTTTATCAATAATATAACATGATGATTGATCAATCTCAAAAGATATGGGACTCTTAGATAAAGTCATGACTTCTCCAATCCCATTTTCATTAATAGTACAATTAATATTATCAAGTAACATAGGACCATCATCTAGAGCTTTATCATAAACATTTGCTAAGCAAAATTCTTTAGTATCATTCATTTCGACATCAGGCACAAACAAAGCATTATCATAAGATTTATCAAAGTAGCTTGGATTATCATAAATAACAGTAGCATAATTATTCTCACAAGTTTTACTCATAGGGAGTATGTCAAGAGAATCCACAGGAACATAACATTCAACTTCCTTTGGTAAGCATGGAGGACAATCAAATAGTGTAAGAGATAAAGAGTTACTCTCATTAGAAGGTTGGCATGGGTAGCTAATCCATTCTTCCTCCTTTTGTTCATCACTCTCCTCTTCTTTTTCATCTAATGAGCTTTCAGGTTCATCAATTTCCTCCTCTTTTTCATCCAATGAGCTTTCAGGTTCATCAATTTCTTCTTCCACAGATTCCTGCAAATTGTGAGTGCATTCTTGTGCATTAATGAGTCTCTCTTTATAATCAATGATATAAGGATTATTGCTGTAACTTTCTATGCAAAAATTAAGGATAGAAGAGACATAATCTTTAAGGTCCTTACAAACAACACAAGTTTCATAATTTTTAACCATGAAGGATTCGATCTCAGAAGCTCCCATAAATAAGACAAATTGTTCTACCTCTTCGAACCCAAGATGAATATAGTTATTCCAATTATAGTTCTTAATTAAAAATTCTTCACTAAAGCAACATTGAAATTTCAGATGTTTAGTATCCTGTTTAGAGGAACAGTTTATATCATGGCGTTTAAGCAAGATTTTAGCAATTGTATTCAGTTTTTCTATGACAGCACTCATCACTTCACCCGCTCTTGATTCTCTATAATTATTATATAATTCTATAAGCTCCAACATGGTTATGCGTTCTTCCATAACAACAGTTTTTAATTTTTAGGTTTTTCAAATTTTTATGGATTTTCGGGTATATAAGAAAAGTAAAACAAGACAAAAAGAAACTAGACAAAAGTAAACTAAGAAAAATAAAACAGGGCAGAAATAAACTAAGCACAAATAAACTAGGCAAAAGTAAACAAAGCAAAACAAAATAAAATAAAACAGAGAGAGAGGTAGAGTGTACTCCCCAGGTGAACTTATGAGTAGAGCTATGCCTCCCCGGCAACGGCGCCAGAAAATAGTCTTGATAACCCACAAGTATAGGGGATCGCAACAGTCTTCGCGGGAAGTAAAACCCAATTTATTGATTCGACACAAGGGGAGACAAAGAATACTTGAAAGCCTTAACAGCGGAGTTGTCAATTCAGCTGGACCTGGAAATAGACTTGCTCGCAAGAGTTTATCAGTAGTAACAGTTTTATAGCGTAGCGATGGTGAAATAACAATGACGGTGAAATAAAGACAGCAGTAGTGATTATAGTAAACAGCAGGATTAAAATACTGTAGGCACAGGGATGGATGACGTGCGTTGCATGGATGAGAGAAACTCATGTAACAATCAAAGTAGGGAATTTGCAGATAGTAATAAAACGGTGTCCAAGTACTAAACAATCCATAGGCATGTGTTCCGTATATAGTCGTACGTGCTCGCAATGAGAAACTTGCACAACATCTTTTGTCCTACCAGCCGGTGGCAGCCGGGCCTCTAGGGAATCTACTGGATATTAAGGTACTCCTTTTAATAAAGTACCAGAGCAAAGCATTAACACTCCGTGAACACATGTGATCCTCACATCACCGCCTTCCCCTCCGGTTGTCCCAATTTCTGTCACTTTGGGGCCTCGGGTTCCGGACAGCGACATGTGTATACAACTTGCAGGTAAGATCATGAAACAATGAATATCATCATGAAACAATAACATGTTCAGATCTGAGATCATGGCACTCGGGCCCTAGTGACAAGCATTAAGCATAACAAGTTGCAACAATATCATCAAAGTACCAATTACGGACACTAGGCACTATGCCCTAACAATCTTATGCTATTACATGACCAATCTCATCCAATCCCTACCATCCCCTTCAGCCTACAGCGGGGGAATTACTCACACATGGATGGGGGAAACATTGTTGGTCGATGGAGAGGCGTCGGTGGTGATGATGGCGATGATCTCCTCCAATTCCCCGTCCCGGCGGAGTGCCAGAACGGGGTTTCTGGTCCCGAGACGGAGTTTCGCGATGTGGCGGTGTTCTGGAGGGTTTCTGGCGACTTCGACTTTTTTCCTCGCGTTTTTAGATCGAAACCTTTAAGTAGTCCAGAGGAGGGCGTCAGAGGGCAGCCGAGGGGGCCACACGCTAGGGCGGCGCGCCCCCCCTCCAGGCCACGCCGGCCTAGCGTCTGGGGGCCCTGGGCCTCCCCCAGGCCTGCCCTTCTGGCTCCGTGATTCTTCTGGTAAAATAGGCCCTTTGGTATAAATTCCGAGGATTTTCCCAAAAGTTGAATTTCTGCACAAAAACGAGACACCAGAGCAATTCTGCTGAAAACAACGTTAGTCCGTGTTAGTTGTATCCAAAATACACAAATTAGAGGCAAAACAATAGCAAAAGTGTTCGGGAAAGTAGATACGTTTTGGACGTATCAATCAACATCAAGAGGAGTGTAGGAAGATATCAATGGAATTGAGTCTTCTTGACTAAAGAGAGTAAGGCGACGAACTTCATCAAGCAGCTCCTTTTCCGACAGTTCAGCAACATTGATCCTGGTCTCATCTTTTGGACCCATATACAACCACATTGGACGAACTCTTGCCATGACTGGTTGGACCCGACGTTTCAGGAACACCGCTGCTACCTCTGTGCCGATCATGGTTTGACCATCGGCCTCTTTGATTCGAAGGAATTTGGTGAATAATTCATCGGCTGCCGCCCTTTCGTCGGGAGAAAGAATGTTCTTCCAAGAATCTTTCGGCTTAGCTTCAAGAACATCGGCAAAACAAGGAAGCTGGGACTCGGTTGTTAGAGAATCTTTGACATAAAACCATTTCAGTCTCCATCCTTGCACAGATTCCCTCATTGGGAAACTGAAATAGTTAACCTCCGAGCAAGCCACAAACCCCACGCCTCCAATGACGAAAGATCCATTGCTACTACAGTACCGCTTAACATAGAAGATCTTCTTCCACAACCCGAAATGAGGCTCAATGCCCAAAAATGCCTCGCAGAGGGTGATAAACACAGCAACGTGAAGGATCAAGTTGGGAGTGAGTTGCCACAGTTGGATTTCATAAGTCCGTAGAAGACGAAGAAGGAACTCATGGGCAGGAAGCGAAAGACCCCGATATAGGAATGATAGGAACACCACGGTAAAACCAGCAGGGGGATTGGGCCGAGAAATCGCACCTGGAAGTATCACGTTCCCCTCATCAGGGGAGACTAATCCAAGGCTTCGGGCCCTCTTCTCATCACGTTTCGTGATGGAGGACGCTAGCCAATCTCCTGGCTTGGCCATGGAGCCTGGCGGCGCCGGAGCTGAAGGAGGAGCGTCTGAAGAAATCTTCTTTGGAAGAGTGGAGGAAGATTTGGCGGCGGCGCCACCGGTTGTGGAGCTACCGGCGGCAGTAAGGTTGTTCTTCTTCACCATTGTGAGATCTGGGGAAGATTGGAGAAGCGGTGGTGGCGACGCAGCAGTTGCGGAAGGAGGAAGAAGAAGAAAGGCCAAAGAAGATGAGGAAGAAGATTAGGGATTTTTCGTCCTTTGGAGATCTTAAGAAGAGGAGAACTGCGTGGGCACGTGTCGTTGATGCCAGTTTGTCAAGTGGACCTTTTTCCAATTGATGGCTGCGGGAATCGAGGAGACGCCTTGGTAACTGTGAGAGAAGGGCAGAAATTTCTTGAAAATAGGACCAGACAGAAGAGAGAAAGGGCCCAGCGGGTCGCGTCTTGTCAGTCAAAATCAAGACGCTGGTAAAACGTCATCAATGACGTCATAAGGAATGCTTGAAGCACTCGAAGGAATAAAAAGTTATCGGATGGTGGACTCGAGTCTATGCACAGATTGCAAAGCATCTGCGCTTAGACTCGGGGGCTACTCCCATCGGGAGCGCTGACGCGCACCCGATAGATTGAGGACTCGAAGAAAAAAGGGGATGAAGAAAAAACCTTTTGCTCAGCTCTAGTCTGCACCCGATTGCAAGCACCCGTGCCCAGACTCGGGGGCTACTCCCATCGGGAGCGCTGGACGCGCACCTGACAAAATTTTTTGCGCTCCAGGATCATGCCCGGGAACTTGATTCTGCGTAGGGTAACGTTGTTTTACCATCGGTAGTTAACCAACAAAAGTTGGGCACGTTACTCATAATCC
This sequence comes from Lolium perenne, assembly GCF_019359855.2. NCBI lineage: Eukaryota > Viridiplantae > Streptophyta > Magnoliopsida > Poales > Poaceae > Lolium > Lolium perenne. The sequence goes on along the minus strand of NC_067250.2, from coordinate 173,172,233 downwards.
CTTGCAAGCGGAAAATATATCGGATGACCTGTGAAGACCTGCAGAAAACTTCGGCAGAGAAGAATGTTCGAGTGGTACAACTTGAGTCTACGCACGGATTGCAAGCATCCGTACCTAGACTCGGGGGCTACTCCCATCGGGAGCGCTGACGCGCACCTAACAAACAAGGATGATGCTGATTCAAGATGAACAAGAACAATCAAAGAGAAGAACATCAGAAGAAGACATGCTTCAGTCTCTACCCGAACAATGTTCGGCTAGACACTCGGGGGCTACTGACGTGGGCATTACCCTTCGGGTAACCGACATTGCCCTATCCTGTATTGACTAACTGGAGGCCCATGAAGACACTCGGAGGCGAGATGGGCCACCTGGGCGGCGCACCAGAGGAATCCTTGACGGGCAAGACAAGGAAGCAGCCGAACACGGGAAGAATAGATCTGAAATTGCTGTAAACCTAGTCGTACTCGGTTAGACCTCTTGAGACCTGGCCTCCTATATAAAGGCCAGGAGAGGGGCTGCCGAGGGACACAACCAATCTTAGCAGCCATAGCCACCAAAAGTCTAGAGCTAGGTCACCGCAGCACTTAGCCTCTCGACGAGATCTCAGCCGAACTATTCGGCACCCCATTGTAACCCATTATCTTCATAATCAAGAACAGGCAGGCAGGACGTAAGGGTTTTACCTCATCGAGGGCCCCGAACCTGGGTAAATCGCTCTCCCCGCTTGTTTGTGAACCGATGTCTCGTGTTAGCTTGCAGGATTCCGTCAACCCTAAGCCCCAAACGGAGGGCATTGCCGAGGAGTACCCTCGACAGTTGATCCTAATAATGTTCCTTTAGCTTCATTGGTTGCTCAAGAAGAGCATGTTGATGTGAACTTCATTAAAAATAGTAATTTCAACAACAATGCTTATAGGAATAATTCTGGTAACAACTATAGGCCATATCCTTCTAATAATAGTAACGGTTATGGTAATTATTATGGTAATTCTTACAACGTACCCTCTGGTCTTTAAGCCATGCTTAAAGAATTTATTAGTACACAAACAGCTTTTAACAAATCTGTTGAAGAAAAGCTTGGTAAAATTGATGTTCTTGCTTCTAAGGATGATAGTCTTGCTGCTGATGTTGATCTTTTAAAATTGAAAGTTATGCCTAATGAAACTAAAGATATTAAGTCATTTGCTACAGCAAACGCTATCCAAGTTCGAATTAATGAAAATATTAGATTGATGGCTGAATTGCATGCTAGGTGGGAAAAAGAAGAAAAATTTGCTAAAGAGAATAATGTAGCTAAAGTTTGGACTATTACCACCACTAGTAATGTTGATGCTTCACATGTTGCTAAACCTCCTACTATCAATGGTAAAATAATTGGTGTTGGCAATGTTTCTACTCCTAATGCAAAGCGTGCAAAACTGCCTGAAACTGCTAAAACTACTGAAACTGTTTGTGATAAAAGTGCTGAAATTTTTCAGAACATTGGGGATAATGATCCCATTGCTTTAGATCATAATGGTTTAGATTTTGATAATTGTCACATATCTGAAGTTATTAAGTTCTTACAAAAACTTGCTAGAAGTCCTAATGCTAGTGCTATAAATTTGGCCTTTACAAAACATATTACAAATGCTCTCATTAAAGCTAGAGAAGAGAAATTAAAACTTGAAACTTCTATTCCTAGGAAGTTGGAAGATGGTTGGGAGCCCATCATTAAGATGAAGGTCAATGATTTTGATTGTAATGCTTTATGTGATCTTGGTGCAAGTATTTCTATTATGCCTAAGAAACTCTATGATATGCTTGACTTGCCACCATTGAAAAATTGTTATTTGGATGTTAATCTTGCTGATAATTCTATAAAGAAACCTTTGGGGAGGATTGATAATGTTCACATTACGGTTAACAATAACCTTGTCCCTGTTGATTTTGTTGTCTTGGATATTGAATGCAATGCATCTTGTCCTATTATTTTGGGAAGACCCTTTCTTCGAACTGTTGGTGCTATTATTGATATGAAGGAAGGGAATATTAAGTATCAATTCCTCTTAAGAAAGGTATGGAACACTTCCATAGAAAGAGAATGAAATTGCCTTTTGATTCTATTATTAGAACAAATTATGATGTTGATGCTTCATCTCTTGATAATACTTGATTCACACTTTTTGCGCCTAGCTGAAAGGCGTTAAAGAAAAGCGCTTATGGGAGACAATCCATTATTTTAATTCTGCAATTTTTGTTTTATATTTGTGTCTTGGAAGTTGTTACTACTGTAGCAACCTCTCCTTATCTTTATTTTATTGCATTGTTGTGCCAAGTAAAGTCTTTAATAGTAAGGTTGATACTAGATTTGGATTTCTGCGCAGAAACAGATTTCTTGCTGTCACGAATTTGAGTAGATCTCTCTGTAGGAAACTCAGAAAAATCTGCGAAAAATCATGAGTAATCCTCAGATATGTACGCAACTTTCATTCAATTTGAGCTTCTTCGTCTGAGCATGTTAAGTGCCTATAAAAAATTCGTCTTTACGGACTGTTCTGTTTTAACAGATTCTGCCTTTTATTTCACATTGCCTCTTTTGCTGTGTTGAATGGATTTCTTTGTTCCATTAACTTTCAGTAGCTTTGTGCAATGTCCAGAAGTGTTAAGAATGATTGTGTTACCTCTGAACATGTGAATTTTTGATTATGCACTAACCCTCTAATGAGTTTGTTTTGAGTTTGGTGTGGAGGAAGTTTTCATGGGTCAAGAGAGAAGGATGATACAATATGATCAAGAAGAGTGAAAAGTCAACTTATCAGGTCACCTCTAGTGAAACTATATTTTTATTCTGTCACATCTTATGTGCTTTACTTGGAGCGTCTGTATGTTTTTATTTTTGTTTTTGTTTGAATAAAATCGGATCCTAGCATTCTTTGTGTGGGAGAGAGACACGCTCCGCTCGTTCATATGAACACTGGTGTTCTTAGCTTTACTTTTAATGTTCATGGCGAAGGTTAAAACTGCTTCGTTCATTGCTATTTGGTTGGAAACAGAAAATGCTTCATGTGGTAATTGGTATATGGTCTTGAATAATTTGATACTTGGCAATTGTTTTGAGCTCTCAAATAGATCATGTTTAAGCTCTTGCATCATGTACTTTGAACCTATTAATGAAGAACTACCATAGAGCTTGTTGAAATTTGGTTTGCATGGTTGGTCTCTCTAAAAGTCTAGATATTTTCTGCTGAAGTGTTTGAACAACAAGGAAGACAGTGTAGAGTCTTATAATGCTTGCAATAGGTTCTTATGTAAGTTTTTCTATACCGGTTCATACTTGTGTTTGCTTCAAACAACCTTGCTAGCCAAAGCCTTGTACTGGGAGGGAATGCTTCTCGTGCATCCAAAACCTTGAGCCAAAACCTATGCCATTTGTGTCCACCATACCTACCTACTATGTGGTATTTCTCTGCCATTCCAAAGTAAATTGCTTGCGTGCTACCTTTAAAATTTCATTCCTTGTCTTTGCAATACATAGCTCATGGGAAAGTAGACTTAAAAACTATTGTGGTAAAGAATATGTAGCTTATGTATCTTATTTCTTATAAGTTGCTTGTTGAGCGGTAACCATGTTTCTGGGGACGCCATCAACTATCACATTTTTGTTGAATAGCATGCGAGTTGCTATGCATGTTCGTCTTGTCTGAAGTGAGGGTGATTTATCATGATCAAATGGTTTGAGTATGCATATTGTTAGAGAAGAACTTTGGGCCGCCAACCAAAGCCATGTATCATGGTGGAAGTTTCAGTTTGGACATTAATCCTCAATCTCTTATGAGAATATTATCTATTGTTGAATGCTTATGCATTAAAGAGGAGTCCATTATCTGTTTTCTATGTTGTCCCGGTATGGATGTCCTCGATTTGAGATCTATCAAAAACGAGAAATCAAATGCGATCTATCTCCTTGGACCTTTGTACAGGCGCATAGAGGTGCCCCTTTGTGACACTTGGTTGAAACATATGTGATGCAATGATAATCCATGGAAATCCGAGCTAATTAGGACAAGGTGCGAGCACTATTGGTATTCGATGCATGAGGCTTGCAACTTATAGGATGTCTTATGCATAACACATATGAATTATTACTACCGTTGACAAAATTGTTTCTATGTTTTCAAAATAAAAGCTCTAGCACAAAAATAGTAATCTCTGCTTCCCTCCGTGAAGGGCCTTTCTTTTACTTTATGTTGAGTCAGCTTACCTACTTCTTTCTATCTTAGAAGCAAACACTTGTGTCAACTGTGTGCATTGATTCCTACATACTTGCTTATTTGCATTCATCATATTACTTTGTGTTGACAATTATCCATGAGATATACATGTTGAAGTTGAAAGCAACTGCTGAAACTCATATCTTCCTTTATGTTGTTTCAAAACCTTCTACTAAGAATTTATTGCTTTATGAGTTAACTCCTATGCAAGTCTTATTGATGCTTGTCTTGAAAGTACTATTCATGAAAAGTCTTTGCTATATGATTCAGTTGTTTAGTCATTGTCTTTACAATTGCTTTGAATCACTTCATTCATCTCATATGCTTTACAATAGTATTGATCAATATTATGATAGTAGCATGTCACTTCAGAAATTATCATTGTTATCGTTTACCTACTCGAGGGCGAGTAGGAACTAAGCTTGGGGATGCTTGATACGTCTCAAACGTATCTATAATTTCTTATGTTCCATGCTAGTTTTATGACAATACTCACATGTTTTATATACACTTTATATCATTTATATGCATTTTCCGGCACTAACCTATTAACAAGATGCCGAAGCGCCAGTTCCTGTTTTCTGTTGTTTTTGGTTTCAGAAATCCTACACAGGAAATATTCTCGGAATTGGACGAAACAAAAGCCCACGGTCTTATTTTCCACGGAGCTTTCCAGAAGACCGAAGGAGATACGGAGTGGGGCCACGAGGTGGCGACACCACCAGTCGGCGCGGCCAGGAAGGGGCCCGCGCCGCCCTAGGGTGTGGGCCCCTCGTGCGCCTCCCGACTCTGCCCTTCCGCCTACTTAAACTCTCCGTCGCGAAAACCCTATTACCGAGAGCCACGATACGAAAAAAGTTCCAGAGACGCCGCCGCCGCCAATCCCATCTCGGGGGGATTCAGAAGATCGCCTCCGGCACCCTGCCGGAGAGGGGAATCATCACCCGGAGGACTCTACATCACCATGATCGCCTCCGGACTAATGTGTGAGTAGTTCATCCTTGGACTATGGGTCCATAGCAGTAGCTAGATGGTTGTCTTCTCCTCTTGTGCTATCATGTTTAGATCTTGTGAGCTGCCTATCATGATCAAGATCATCTATTTGTAATGCTACATGTTGTGTTTGTTGGGATCCGATGAATATGGAATACTATGTCAAGTTGATTATCAATCTATCATATATGTGTTGTTTATGATCTTGCATGCTCTCCGTTGCTAGTAGAGGCTCTGGCCAAGTTGATACTTGTGACTCCAAGAGGGAGTATTTATGCTCGATAGTGGGTTCATGCCTCCATTGAATCTGGGACAGTGACAGAAAGTTCTAAGGTTATGGATGTGCTATTGCCACTAGGGATAAAACAACAATGCTCTGTCTAAGGATATTTGTATTGTTTACATTACGCACAGTACTTAATGCAATTGTCTGTTGTTTGCAACTTAATACTGGAAGGGGTGCGGATGCTAACCCTAAGGTGGACTTTTTAGGCATAGATGCATGCTGGATAGCGGTCTATGTTATTTGTCGTAATGCTCTAAGTAAATCTCATATTATTCATCATGATATGTATGTGCATTGTTATGCCCTCTCTATTTGTCAATTGCCCAACTGTAATTTGTTCACCCAACATGATATTTCTTATTGGAGAGACACCACTAGTGAACTGTGGACCCCGGTCCATTCTTTTACATCTGAATACAATCTACTGCAATCATTGTTCTCTACTGTTCTTCGCAAACAAACATCATTCTCCACACCATACGTTTAATCCTTTGTTTACAGCAAGCCGGTGAGATTGACAACCTCACTGTTAAGTTGGGGCAAAGTATTTTGATTGTGTTGTGCAGGTTCCACGTTGGCGCCGGAATCCCTGGTGTTGAGCCGCACTACACTCCTCCACCAACAACCTTCACGTGGCCTTCATCTCCTACTGGTTTGCTAACCTTGGTTTCTTACTGAGGGAAAACTTGATGTTGTACGCATCACACCTTCATCTTGGGGTTCCCAACGGACGTGTGCTTGACATGTCATCAGGGCGACATGGTATGAAGCGGTAAGGTGGTTAGCTGGGCTATATGTGCTCAGGTGATGCTTAGCCTAGCCATATGCTCGAACTTGATTGCTAGTATGCCAATTCGGTTCCCTATGCTAAAGCAATAATAAAACACCTTTCACCTTCGGATGCCTCACTAGACAACAAAGTATCCAAAATTTAAGCCAAGACTAAGTAACCATTTGGTCTTGAGATGCAACCTTGGTCACCCAACCAAACTAGAAATGTGTGTCTTATCTCTTCCTTCACATTTTTTTTCCAAATTCAACAATAAGTTTTCATCAGTTGTCCAAGGTTAGTGCATCCAAGGAGTGATTTTTTCTTTGAAAACTTGTGGTGACCCAGTATACCACTGCATGGTGTAGTATGCAAGTCGTTGGACATAACACCAGTGAAACATCGTTCCACTAGTATTACATCACTCAGAGTGGTACAACAGAAACATGTGCGGGTCCAAGGCATGTCTATAGAATTACACAAAGACTCTTTATAGAAGATCAGCACAGCCTCCTACTTTACAATGAGGTAAAACTGCATATAAACTCCTCGGCCTTCGAGTTGCACTGTAGATCCTCCTTCGATGCCTCCATATCTAAGCAGGGGATTTAAAGAGGGATGAGTATGAGTGACATAGGAATCCCCAATGGGCCTGCCAAAGGTGGTACCCGGGGTTTACTGAAGGCCCACGACTCGATGAATATGAAGTTCGGAAGCCCAAGTTAGTACTGAGGAAAGCTAGAGTTGTATTAGGAAATACATACTTATAATCTTACGGGATGAGTTAGAAACCCTCCCGGACTCTGTAAACTTGTGTATTACGAATCCCTCGGCTCCGCCTCCTGTATAAGGGGGAGTCGAGGGACAAAGAAAGGATCGATTCATTGTTTCACGCAACCCTAGTTTTCACACCGTTGAGCACTTTTCGGCTGAAACCTTCGAGATCTACTTGCCCTCTACTTCCGACTAAAACCCTAGTCTACAATCTGTAGGCATTGATAAGTTAATCCCTTGTCAACGAGCGTACTCAAAAAGTTCATTATAGGAACGAGGTGTTTAATGCACTAGCTATAGCCATGGACCAGAAAGTCCAAGGCAATCAGGTTTTCGTAATCATTTCTTCAAAAGGTTGCTTTTATTCTGAAGAGCTATGTCTGTTAGCCTTCACGGGGTGTTTATAACTTCATGGATTCCTTTCCGGCCGCGTTCGCAGTTCCATAACCAGGAACAGGGAGTGACAGGTCACGATTTGATACACTCTGTAGAGGTGTGTTGCTTTACCCATAAGAGATCTTAACCTTGATGCCAACCGGGCGATCTTTCCCGTCCACACTTCTGTGGTGTGAGGCCCGGTATAAGGTCCTAGCGAATCATTGCATTTCTCCGCGACCCCCCACACCCACCATTTTGTTGCAGTTCCGACCTTGGGTCCTCGTCGGTCAGCGTATCCATTGGATACCATCCAACCTCGACTAATATAGGGTATCACGACCTCGATACCTTCGCCGGTCTGCTGCAACCCATCATAGACCGCATTACTGTGGGGACTTAAAGGTTCCCCACCCCTCCGGTTGTTCTCACAAGATACAACTGCTACGGTAAGCGCATCCGTTGATGTACGAGAGGGAGAAACAAAACTGACTGCTCTGTCCCACTCCAGATCTTATGGTTAACACGGGTCTTACGGCACAAGAATCACTTGACGACATTTGTTGTTAATCCTAGATGGATATAAACCCATTGCAATGGAACCTCCACCATACTCATACCATGGTTCCATTGCCCACCACATAGTCATATTCATAGTTATGAAAATAGTATTTTCTTATTTTCATGCAAGAGTGATAGGTATAGTACTTTGCAAGTAATTTGATAAAAAAAATATTCAAAATGACATGAGCAAACGATGAACTTACATTCTTTACTGCAAGATTATGCAGGCAAGGTCTTCGATAGGCAATAACTCTAAATTTTGAAATAGCATCATCGTCCGGTAAGGACGATGTTTAAAAGATTGGCAAATATGATATAATGCATAAGTATGAGATGCAATCGCTCTAAATGTGACCTAACCCCGATGATTTAGGATTAGTGAGTTGGTATTATTGGTTTAGGGTGTGTTGCACTTTAGAGTGATTCACAAACAAAGTTCTTATAAAGGTTTTGATTAACTTGTTAGTATAAACAAGTAGTGCAATATATCACAACAATAACATTACTAGCACACAACAATAACATTTGGTATAATCCTAACATGTAATGAACAGTTATTGATTTTAGTACTATATGACATGGTTAATGATTACTTATCATATACTTCAACAATAACTTTTGAAGAACATGATCCTTAATAAAGAACAAGTATGACAATTAGGGGTGTGGAGTTCTATGGTTTACTATGGTTCTAATTAGTTTCTTGAGTAAAGACTAGGAAAATACCCGCGCGTTGCAGCGGTACCTTCCAACCATATCCTAATTTTCTCATTATATAATTGAATTTCTAAGAAAATATATTCGTGCTTTGCAAATGAAAATAAAAAGCTGCGCTATGGAGACAATAAAAAAGTAAACTCTCACTTGTACAATTCAGTTGTGTCGGAAAATCACCTCAATCGATCTATCACCCGCTTTTGCAGAGACAACGCCGAGGGTTTCATCGATGAATCCTAACTATGTACACATGCATAAACATGCACATTTCACCTCTTATTATTAAATACAGTAACCACATAAGCATGCATCTTAACTACTTCCATATCCTAAATTTGTTGTCTTAATTTTATCTAGATTCGCATGTATCTGTAGACACTGAAGAGGCTAGAGAACTGGTGATGACTAAGGTGCATGGTTGTGACACAACCGTGAAAACTATATTAGGGATACTAAAAAAATATCACACTATCTGAAATCATATATAAACATGCATCAACTACTGAAATTTCACGCTATCTGAAATCATATAAACATGCACTAACTACTGAGATTCCACACTCTCTGAAATCGTAGTTCACCAAAGACAGTATTTACCAGTTCTACGTGTAACTGCATGTGCAAGCAAACAACAAAAGCAACTGTATATGAGGTCGCGTTGTTTAGTCTTATTCCATCAGTACTGCACACCACAATTAAATCCCCAAATTTGTAGCATTGCTATCTGCGGTGGGGCACTAATCTTGTTTTAGCGTTAAGTAGCAGAAGAAAACATCACGTATGTTCGGGGTTTAGCTCTGGTGGCATGAGAAATCAGTTCACATAGCACTTGAGCAGCCTGCGGTTGGCGCTGACAACTGCTACACTCGTGCACCAGTACCACTTAGCACACCGTAGTTAGGCAATTGCGACACGCTGACCAGGGGGCGGAGTGGATCGGGAGGCCGGCATCAAGCTCCTGTCTAGGCTGGCAGCGAGCAGATCGGGAGGTCGGGCCGCTAGGGGCGACCTCTGTCCAAGCCGGCGTTGAGTAGGTAGGGAGGCTAGGGGAGTTGACGGCCGGCTGCACGCTTCCGGTTTCGGGCAGAGTTTGGCCAGATCCGGCCTCGAAAGTTTACTGCAAACACATGAACATCCAATCTATTTAGTTCAGTTTTACACATGTACATAGCAACTGGAATTGTTATTCAGTCATCTCTACTATATTAAAGCTCTAGCGGTGGTGTCCCGTGGTACGTCGTCCGCTCCAACCCCCTATGCGAGAAAAAATAGAATCTGAACGGCCTACATTCAAAACCATCAAGAATCGAGACAACGCACAAAAAAATCCAAAATGAGAACATGGAGCGGCAGTTGTATCATCACCGGTTACCACGCACGACTCTCCTTATGAAAACATGGAGCGGCAGTTGTATCATCACCGATTACCACGCACGACTCTCCTTATGAGAACATGGAGCGGCAGTTGTATCATCACCGGTTACCAGGCCCTTGAAATCCTCACTGAAAGCAAAATGCGCCCACCACTTTTCCCCTACGTCAACTCCCTTTCCTCCAGCTCTCAAAAAAAAAAAAAAACTCCCTTTCCTCCGCTCCGTCCCCATCCCTCCACCGGCGATTGCTCCTGCGCAGCGCTAGAACTGCAGCGTCGAGCATCGCCACCATAGTGCGCTCACACCAGTGGGCTGCTGCACGGCTGTCGGGCGGTGCCCCCGCCGATTTAAGCGGCTGCGCTTCGGGAGGCGTCGCCTCGAGGAGCAGCAACGAGCAAAATGCCAACGTGTGCTCTGTGCAGTAAGCCATCTCCGCCAATTCACCATGGCCTTCACCGCCTCGATCTGAGGAACGCCGCGCCTCTTCCGCCTGACTGCAGCGCCAGGAGCAGTCGAGACGAAGGCCATGGCCACGGATGCTGGGGCCGAAGGCAGCGTCGCATCTGTTGGTCCTGGAGAGGACAAGAGGGGAACCGCTGGTAGAGTGCTACCTCTGTTTCCTCTCGGCCGTGGCCACCGGTCCCGCGCCCGACGCCAACGTTCAAGCTTTATCCATTCCGTAAGCACATCTACCTCTAATTTCAGTGGAGATGAAACTGTGGCCCTTGCATCTGTTTCCTCTTTGAATGGTTCTAAAATTTAGTATAGAATATATTTATTTGCAACCCTATTGCTAGAATCACATGTTTGACTAGGGCTCTTACGGTTTTTATCTGTTGAGAATGTGTTTATTCCTTCAACAAAAAATCCAAAACTTCGGAGCAGAAATACCAAAAGTCACATGACCCTAAAACCAGGGAGAAGTGAAGAACAATATTGGAAGCCATCCAGTTAGCAAGCATATGTGGACTAAGGCTAAACCTCTGATTTATGTCAACATGTGCAGTAACAACAACGGATTATGTATGTTAGGCCTTTGTATGTTCGTGATGTAGTATCTGATTGAGCTATTAATGAGGCAGTGATTATAATTACGTTCAGTAGTCCTTTACACTACATGTCCCCTTTTAGTCCTTTTCTCTTTCAGGGAGAAGCTTCTAACTTGTCAAGAGTTGATGTTCTTTTTTTCAGGAACATGCAGAGACAATATATGATGTTTCCCTGTTCACTTGCATGAGATTATTCAGATTTTGTTCAGTGGCAATTGTTAATTTGTTATGACCATAGTATGAATGTACGGGAGACTGGCCTTTCACTTATTCAGTTTTCAGGTCTTTTGAAGCTCATAATTGGATATAGAAAAGAATGAAGGTACTAAGTTTATAGCAGCTCATACTGAAGGTAGTACCGGATTTTATGATGCCCAGGTAAAGATATGCCCTTTAAAAAATAACTGTATTGAACTATTGTGTTTCTTAGATGCCCCATAACTAATAATTCTATATACAATTTCATAGAAGCCCGGCCAATCATCTCTTTTTAATACACATGAAAACCCACTTTCATAGATGCTCATAATGAGGATACCGATTTCATAGATGGACTATGATATTCCAAACTTTGATTTGTTGTTCATTTTATCCACTTCATATGAAAACTATTAATTTTCTTTGTAAAATTTGGGTCATTGATGAGTTCACAACCAGTGTTTTTTCTCAAAAAGTATTTAATTATCCCTTGCCTGCTGACAGAAATCTGAAACATTGCATCAGCTATCAACTCCCAGATTACGGGCTCAAGGCTGTTTCTTGGCCAATTTCTTCGCTATAGAAATTGACAATCACATTTCATTTCCATGGTGCACATTTGACTGTTTTAGTACCTCGATGGATCGAGGTATGATTTAAAAGTTAGTTTGTGGTTACACATAGGAGCATGGTAGCTCTCTGTTTGGTCAGACAGTTAAAACCCCGTATGCTTCATATGCCTTCAATTATGTTGTCAAATCCAGTCATTTACTTGCTTATGTTATCATGCAGGATAGTTAACCCCGTAAATGATCATAGCAAATGTCATCAAATTGATAATTTAAGAAGTGTGTACTACAATGGGGAGCTCCCGTGACTAAATTTCTCAACTTGTACAATATGCAGTTGTAGGAAATTTCAGCTATCCAGGCCCATCCTTAGCTTAGTCTAGATGGTGATAAACCTTGTGCTTGTACTGCACTTGAAACGATTAAGAATTTTGTTGTATTAGCCCATTTATTTGAGGTATTTTTTGTGTCAACTTATCAACTCAGTTTACTGCATGCCTAAAAAAACTTCATAAAACATGACTATTTGTGTCCTTCTGCAGCTGAAACATCTCTAGACATTCTGACCATTCTTTGGACAGCGGGTTGACTCTCCTCATCACTCATCGGATACAGTAATATTCTGTAATTTCACGAGCAGGTGAGCTGGATAGAACATGCATTGAAATGGTGAAGCAAGACAAACGAGTGTGGCAGTTGTTCTTGGCCCTAGGGAGCTTGGTATGCCATCTTGCTTCACCTGTACAAAGCTGAATATGTGTATCTGGTTTTCCCTCAATATCTATTAGTTGTAGACACTGTTCTAGTTCTTTCATATGATTACTTCTTACACTCAAGTGCCCAACAGAGGAGCTGTTCAGTTCAGTAGTGTATTATGTGTAGTTTATTCGGTTGGAACATGGATTTTTTGTAATCACTTTTGCAGTGTCTCTTGCTCTACGCAATGCATGCAAAGTGGTTAATGCATTACTTCTTTCTACAAGTTATGCAGATGTTTTGTCTTGCATTTTCTGACATCGTGGGATTGAGGCGTTCATGTGTTCTGGGCTTCGCATCAGACGCTGATCCTTGTTCTTTGGACCGACCCGCCGTTCCAGACTTGGAATTTGTTACCAATAGGGAACAGGCTGTTCACTGTATTTGAACAAAAAGGTTCATTTGCATCCGCAATGTTGTTCCCCTCGTTGTTTTCTCTCTCTGCTGTTTAGCGTTTGTAATTATTTTCATTCACAATTTCAAAGAAAAGCGTGCCAAATTGTCAAATATGCTTTATTGCGAGATGAATGATGCATTGAATTTGAAAAATTGTCAGATGTTCCAAGTTCAGTACATGAATTATTTCACAGTGAAGTTGCTAGCGGATGAATTATATTAATCTATGTTCGCAAATTCTTAGTATACATCAGCTGGTTTTATTTTTTGTGAAAGTCCTGCGAGATAGATTTAATGAAAATTGCCCGCTTGTCTCACTGCAAAATAAACACATCCTCAAGCTTAAGGAATAAACATCTGCCTGACAATTGGAGAGCATCTCTTTTTCCAAAAGTGGAACTTACACTCAAACTTGCTGGATTGGAGAGGTGTACTCATGGTTATGTCAAGCTCATTCCTAAATTTACATGTGGATAAGTAGTTAACTGTTTTCCATTCTATCTTGTCTATTGGATTGTTCATTCAAAATGATAATACTCAGCCTTTGGGCTTTGAAGCTGATTGTTGTTTGTGTAAAACCTTATGAGTTGATTCCTAAGGCCTTTGTTGCAAGGAAATTGGGTCACATTTTTTATGACACAAATTTAACAATACAACATCTCTGTACAAACATTACATCTATGTAAATCAACTAACAAATGTTTATCGCAGATCTAAATAAATTATAATGATCATTCCTAATAACTTAAATAGATATTGTAATTCCATAATCTTGCATGGTATGTAGCTCTATAATGTTTAAACGTGTGGTAGAAAACAAATGAGAAGACTCGTAGCAACGCATGGGCATTCAACTATAAGTCATAACATCCAATCACAGCAGCAACGCTCAGATCTTTCCTACAGTTCTGAATTCAGTTAATTAACAACAATGACTCGTTTGGCCGCTTCTTGCACTTTGCAATTTCTTGCAGGCTGTTTGCACTTGCGGTTCAATTTCACATTCAGTTTACCATGAACAGTGGCCAACAGAGGATCAGCACGGGCTGCACGGCGGCCACGAAATAAGACTCGTGCTCCTCTTCTTAGAGGAGGCGGCCGGCTTGCTCCAGTGCAGCATGAGCGCAAAGGTCCAGCACAGCGACACGGGCTCCTTGACTTCCCTCCTCCTTTCTCTCAGCTTCTTGGTCCTCTTCACAGTTCGGCAGACTCGGAGCAGTAAAAAAGACCCACCCCCAAAATAGAACTGCAGGAGGGTCTCGAGCAGTCGTGGAGACGCTCCCTTCCACAGTCGAAGAGGCGGGAGAAGTCAGCTGAGCTCCAAATCGACTGGCTGCCGATTCCGCGGTCTACAGCCCTCCATGGACGACGGCGAGATGGTTGGGCACCGGGGACGGGGCAGGGATTCAGGGAAACGGCCGTTTCCTTCCCCTGGCCGGAGGAGGGCGAGAATACGAATACCACAACGCCGTTGCTGTTGTTGACCGCCGGTCACCTCAGCACCCAGGCGCGCGGGAAGGTCATGTCCTGTACCAGAGCGCGACGAGGTATGAAAAGGGCAGGGACGGGGCATAGTAGTACATCGAGGCACCGATCAGGACATAGACTGGCGGCGACCAGGGAGGTGGCGGCGCGTAGCGAGCCGGCGAGGAACGGGTCGCGGCGGAGCTTCCCGGCGACCAGAGCGCGCTCGGCCAGATCCACACGAGGGCGAGGCCACAGCGTACAAAACGCTTAATGAACCGTTTTATTGACTTGCGGTGGCAGAGGCCTGTAATTTGAACGAAAATCAGGGGTAATGAAAAACGGACGAACAAGAAGCCTTATTTTCTTTATTATTAGGTATAGATAGATAGATTAGATTGATCACAACAAGGTTGGATTCATCGGCAACTAGGGATTGTATGGTTTTAATTAAGCATACGCATCTTAAGCAATTAATTATACCTGGTTTCTATCATGGTTAGTTATATCTTACTGGTGATAGATAGCTATGGTTTATAGGTCCTATTAGGCAGGGTTGATGGCTACTCCTTATTTACTTCAAAAAAATAACTTTTAAATAACATATTACTTAAGTAATAAGAAGTATTTCAATTAAGGCTGAGGTTGTCTAGGGTTTGCTATTGGATCCACTAAGTAAGAAATAGTTGGTTTCTAAATAGGATGGTTCATGACTCTTTAGTACTTGTAGGGTTTAGTGGAGGATGGGAATGTAATGTAAATTATTGGACATAGTTGCTATTAGAGTTCATCACAATGGTGTGATACTAAATAAGGATAATTAAGGATGATGACTTTGGTAATAGGAACTAGGGTTTACACTTAGTTGACCTTACTTGATCAACTGGTTTTATTTGGATGAGAACATGAAATACCAATTTATTAGTGATAGGGCTCCTATATTTTATGTGGACATGTACATGCATTTAATTGCTAATTATGGATCTAGGAATGAAAATAAAGTAACATGACCATATTTTTATAACCTAGGTTTTAGGTTACATAATGTTTAAGGGAAAGCACAATAGGGTTCACAAATACGATTTAAGGTTTTAGGGTTTCACATAAAATGATGAAGTTATAATTTTATTTAATATGGAACTAGGGTTTGATACAATTCTTAAATTCACGGCTTGATGATGAAGTTGGATTATAAATAACTGTGAAATAAGAATAATAGTAGATTTGACATTCTATTATTTTTAGAAGATTAATAATTAGTATAAATACCATTTAGGGTTTAAATCCCTATAATTAGGATTTAATAAGTTAATGATAAAGGAAAAATAGTTTTAATGTTTTCCTTACTTACTTATTGGTTTTTATTTATTTTAGAAGGTTTTCCTAATTATTATATTTTTAATTGAATTTATGATAAAATAAAAGGCTTAAATAATAAAGGTTAAACAATTAAATCTGTATTTAAAATAAAATTTTCATATTATATTTTTATTGTGTAGAGTTTACTTTTATGAGCATTTTGATATCTCATTTATATTTTTCCGAATTGAAATGAATTTTATATATTCATGCAAGGTTTCCGTAATTTCCTGGATTTTAATTTAAATACAAATGCTAATTATACCCGGACTAGATCTACCCACACTCGCTGACCAGTGGGCCAGAAGCCAGGTCAGCTGCCACAAGGGCTTGACCAGGTCAAAATAGAGGTGGGGTCACTAGCCACGTCACCTCGTCGGTCAATTCAATGCCGGCGAGTTAGCAAACGATGGTGCCGCCAATTTACGGCACCTCATGACGTGCGGCTAGACTCTATTGAACCCCCTCGACACGTTGAGTACCGTGGTGGTGGTGGTTTTCTGAATGGATCACCGGAGCATCGCCAGAGAACAAGCCCGCGGTGGAGCAACTCCGGCCAAGTATCTATACGGATAGGGGTGGACACAAAGCTCGAGGCTCGAGGCTCGGCTTGTGCTCGACGAGGCTTGGGTCGAGCTCGACTCGGCTCGAAGGTCGAACAAGCCAAGCCTAAATCTTCCGATCAAGGCTTGAGGCTCGACAAGCCCGCTCGATGAAGCTCGCAAGCCGGCTCGAAGGCTCGATCTAATAAAAAAATTGCCATGACCTTTGCTAATAATGTAACATTTCACAATTATAAACAACAATTGAGCATTGACACATCCATTAATGAGTTATAGAAAGTACCAATGACGATAATAATAGCATACATCACAAGTTCTGAACACGAAAGTTCAACAGATAGTCTCATACGTCATAAAGACATGCATTTCGTTCGACAAATAAAACATTAGTTCAACTAAACAACAAGTCTTAACATGAACTTCAACAGCAAAAGAACCATCCCTCCATCATCCCATCTCCCTGAACTGTTCAACCACAAAAGAACCATTGCTCCATCTCCCTGGACCCTTACAACACCCTTACAGTCATGACAAATCTGGATCACACAATGAAAAGAAAATAATCATTCACTATTATTACAACAGTTTGTTGTTGTATAAACTATTTCAGCAACTTAAGAGAACAAAGAAATCACTACATACTGTATTTTGCATCAGCTATGTTGTTGTACAAATAGTTTCAGCAAATAAAGAGACCAGATAGTATTAGTTACTCACTAGTTGCTTCCAGCCACGCTTTTTGGAAACGGAATAGACTCCACATCATCCCCATCATCTGGTTCCTACAAGAGTGAAAATGATAATGTTAGATATGAATAAGAAAGACAATAGAGAAATGAATCATTACAAATATGAGCACATACTGGACCCAGCGAAACTTTGTTGTCATTGTAGGCACCCTTAAGCCAGCTAGAAGCACACACCAATGCTTCCACCATCGCCGGCTTTAGAGAACTCCTATAGTCATCTAGAACTCGACCCCTGGTGCTAAAAGTTGACTCCGAAGACACTAAAGTGGCTGGTGACAAGGTATTAACTTATCAATGCCTACGGGTTGTAGACTAGGGTTTAGTTAGAAGTATAGGGCAAGTAGATCTCGAAGGTTTCAGCCGAAAAGTACTCGACGATATGAAAACTAGGGTTTGTGAGACAATGATTCGATGCTTTCTTTGTCCCTTGACTCCCCCTTATATAGGAGGTGGAGCCGAGGGATTCTTGATGGACAAGTTACAGAGTTCGGGAAGGTTTCCAACTCCTCCCGTAGTATTACAAGTGTTCTTTCCTAATACAACTCTAGCTTTCCTTAACTAACAAGTTGGGCTTCCGAATTCTTCTTATCCTTCGGGTCGTGGGCCTTCAATAAACCCCGGGTACCATTTTTGGCAGGCCCATTGGGGATGCCTATGTCAGTAGCCCCCGAGATTTTGCTTGAATCGTAGAGTGAGGGAAAATCTCCACCTTTATTTTTATTCGATAACTCTAAACTTTATCATATATTTTCGCATACAAATTTCTATATTGTACAGGGATAATGGTAGTTGGGGCTAGTTCATCTGACGGATCAGGTACTAGTTAACTGCTCTAGTGGCAATCCGCAAAAACCTACTTCAAGATCACGTCCCTGGACATGATCTCGGGATACTGGTGTAAACTTCGACAGGTGCCGCTTAAGGTCTTACCATTACGTCGAGTCAGTCATATTTATCGGGTACCTAACGCGTCCGTTAGGATTTTCTTCGTATCTCGTTGATACGGATAAAAGTAACAAACCGACGTCGGAGACGGCGCCACGCCACTGAACGGATCCGGGGTCTTACCTTCGCAAAGTTTTGCGGCATTCAGAAATTGTTCGCAACTTTGGCGTTACGAGAATATATTGTCGAGTGCTTTTTTATTTGTTGGAATAGCACATTTTATTGAGTCAACGGATGACTTATATTTCTCTCCCGATGGGAGTATATGTAGAGTTATGTATATAACTCGAAATATGCTCACTTTTTCTTCTTCTTTTTCTCTCTCTTTTTTATAATTTCATCGGGCACGCGAACAGCGTTCCCGATGGGAGTAGCCCCCGAGGCTACAACCAAGGACTTGTGCTTGGGTGTAGGCTCCACGTCTTATGTCGCTATATTTTTCACCTGTCGCATAATTTTTCAAATCTCTCGGGTGCGCGAACAGCGCTCCCGATGGGAGTAGCCCCCGAGGCTATGAGCAAATATTTGTATTTGATCATAGGCTCACGCCGTTTCTATTTTGTCTTTTCTCGAATTTTTTCATTTTTCCAAAGTAGCCCCCGAGCATTTGATCAAAAACTTGTATTTGATCAAAGGCTCTCGAAATAATCAATATTCTTCTACTGTCGTCCTTTTCACGAAGTTGCATAGTCGAGTTTTTCCTTTATCCAAATGACATCATTGCTGATGATAGCCACGACCAATTTTCTCTCTCTCTATCTTGCGGGCCCAGAAACTTCATCAGTTTGACACGTCGTGCAAGTGGGGGACACACGTTCTCCGCTTTTCCTGGCGCACGCACTGTAACGCTTGTATGCCGAAATTACTTTTTTACCCCTGCTCCACGTGTGCACCATCTGCCTCACACTTTTTCCATCCAACGGTGCACCGATTCGCCGCACCTCTATTTAAGGTCTTCATCTTCTTCCTTCCGCACTTTCGCTCGCGCCGCTCCTCTGCTCTCCTCTGCGAAAATCTCCTCTTGCGCCCCATAGCTCCTTGAGCTCAACCGCTCTCACGCTGTACTCCCGCGCCATTGTTGATGCCACCGCGCAGATTGACCAGGCACAGCACTCCTGAATCGAAGATGGCTTCCGCAGATCTGGGGAGCGCTGAGTGGGAGAGATCCAAAATCTCTGCCCAAGACATTAACCTGCTGAAGAAACTGGGGATCAGCAAGAAGCCAGATGCGCTACGCTTCCCCAGCAAAGAGAGCTACCCAACCCCTCCAATGGAGTATCGGGTTAGTTTTGTTGATCATCTCATCCGTGGCCTCTTCCCCCATTCACAATTTTCTTCGGGGGTTGCTTTACATTTACGTATTGCAACTTCATCATCTCACTCCCAACTCTATCCTCCATATTTCCATCTTCATCACTCTTTGCGAATCCTTCCTCGGTGTCCAGCCTAACTGGGTGTTATGGAAACACATCTTTTTGTTTCGCCGTAATGGCTCTACCAATGTCGCCTATAACATAGGCGGTGTTGTTATCTACGTTCGCCCTGATGTCGAATACTTCGATGTCAAATTCCCTGACTCAGTTCAAGGGTGGCGCAAAAAGTGGCTTTACATCCATGAGGAGAATCATGGGTCTATCGAAGACAACATTCCTCCTTTTGATGGTGCCAAAAAAATCTATCGCCGTCGGTCCTGGGATGCAGAGGCTACCGACGAAGAAAAAATGGCAACGGAGGCACTGATGACTCGCATCCACGAGCTTCAAAGTACCCGCGGTCAAAAACAGTTGGGTATCCAAATCACGGCATATTTCCTTAGGATCAGAGTGCAGCCTCTGCAAGCTCGCAAAAATCCCCTCTGGAAGTATGCTGGCGACAAGGATGTGGATCGCCTGTCGGTGGATTTACCGGTCAAGGACTTAGAAAAACTTGTCCGAAAAATCTCTTCCCTCAGCAAGAAAGATTCTATCCCCTCTTCTTGTCGCGTAAAACCATATAGCGCCACCAATGCGCTCCCCAAGGTAACCTTTGTGTAGACTATTTTTCGACTTGCTCATTTTTGTTTGTCATCCTTTGCATAACTCTTTTGTTGACATCCCCCCTTTTTTTTATAGAACCATCCAGATCTTGTTTCTCTTCCTCCCCTTCCTGAAGGTGGAGAAGTCGAAGAATGAGCCGTTATCACCGACGACAACCAGGGTGCTTCTCGCCCTGAGAGTGAAGCCGCGGGTTCTCGAAAATCTGCGGTATCCTCTGAAAAGGATATTGGATCCGAGGCTACCGGATCGGCACACTCTCCTCCTCCCGCTGTTTCCCCAAGGAACAAGAGGAAAAGGGATGAGGTTGTCGACTCTGGCCCCTCCAAGACCAGCACTCATGCTAACGAAGAAGTTGTTCCTACTGAAAAGAGGACAACTTTTGACCCTTACGCCGATGCTCTCATCAGCTCGTAAGTTCCTATCGCTGTTTTATTGCTCACCATTGATTACTTTGACTATATTGATTAATGTCCTGCCGCCTTTTTTGTAGTGATGACGAGGATGAAATTCAACCTGTTGACGCGACTGCTCGAACGAGTACGTCTCGTACTTTAGTTATTTCTGAAGCTCATCCTGATGGGGATGAATCTTCGCCTCCTCCTCAAGATGCAAAGCATCCAACACCAGTCGCAAGCCCCCAAGCCTCTTCACCGAAGAGGGCTAGGACAGAACTATCCACGGACCCTGTCTTGGTGGCCAATACGTCCGCGACTCCTTCACTGGATGACGTAAGTTTTTCTCTTCTTTCTTTTCATCTCGACGTTTGTCAATATTTGCCTCTTCCCTCTGTTTTATTTTAATTGCTGTCGAATTTTCACCTTCTATATTGACTTTTTTTTCCTTTGGTTTGCTCTCCAGCCCGTGATGCAATCATTTATTCGCCTCGGTACCCAATTCATCTGGTATCGTGATCATGCGAATAAACTGGAAGGTACTGTTTTTCCCTTGCCCTCTTTGCTGCATACTCCTTTAGTATGTTTGTCGTGACATTTTACCGTTGTTTGTTTTCTCTAGAAAATCTTGCAGAAGCCAACAAACGCGCTGACGCTCTTGCAATTAAATTAGAGCAAAGCGAATCAGCTCGTAAGAAGGCTGAAGCAGATGCTGCCCCTGTCGAAGACCTCCGAAAAAGGCTTCATGACGCTGAAACTTCTTTGAGCGAGCATATAACCGAACAATCTGCTCGTGAAAAAGCAATTATTAAGCGCTTGGAATCGCAAAGCCGTCGCTTTGTCAATAAGTGCCCGAGCTATTTTGCAGTCCTTGGACTTGCTTTTCTTTACTCATTTGTTGATCAATAAATTTTTGCCTCGACAGGGAAAACGTCTCAAGAATATGAACTTGAAGATCCCGACAATGATCCCCTTCTTGACGCACTTTCTTTCCTTGAGTTTCACGGAGATGAAGCACGCGAAGGCCTTACTGAGGCTAGGGAAGGATTGTCGCGGCTCTACCCTTACTTCTTCCCGAAGAAAAAGGAACCCGCAACTTTTCTTGCTCTTGCCAAGTGCTTCAATCCCCCAGAAGATCTTGGACTTAAACTTCGCCAAGAAAATATGAAGGTTGCCGTTGAAAGCACTATTGCCCTGGTTGCTGACAGCCAGCAAAACGTCGACTGGACCAAAGTTGGCGACACACATGAAATGGAGACCACGGAGTGGCAATCACTGATCAGGGCTGCAAAGCCTAACTCAAAGAAGATCCTCGCCTATCTTGGATGCAAGCCGACTCCTGCTCCTAGCTCGTCGAAGCCGGAGATCTAGTAGAATGCCCTATCTTCTTCTTTTTTATTATTTTTATTTTTATTTTTACTGTCTCCTTTGATGTTGTCATCACAATAGCCTTGGCGACAAATGTCGTAGTAGTTCTTTTGAAGACTCTTTCTGTAATAGCTGTGTAAATTTTCCGAAGATCAATGGAATTCTGTTTTGCATGATCATTGATACTGAAATTTTCTTTTCCAGTTGATATTTGATAACTACTCCGCAAATCCTCATCCTGTCGGTACTTTTCCTGCTTCCTCCTTCTCGAAGAAAACACTTGTCGATGATAACCTTATCGAAGGTTCTTCGAGTAAACACTTCTCGCAAGATTTGCAAGAACTTCGCCAACAACTTCAATCCATGAAAAAGCAAACTCTTGCGATGATGGAGCAATCCCGCAAAGCATCCGAAAGATAGAAAATTGCCCTTCAACAAGCTCGAGAAGCCATAACTGCCAAGGAAGCTGCTGTTTCTGAAGCTGAAAAAGCAACCACTCGAGAGAATAGTATGCTCGAGCTAATGAATGAAGCTAGTGTGGATATGTCAGGTACGCTTTTTTCAACCCAGAACTTCTTCTATCTTTTTGCTGTATCCCCCCCCCCCCTTTTTTTGAATTTCTCGTTCTGTCGCTCAATAGGTTCTTTTCTCGACGCTGCTGCTGAAGATGAAAGAGTGAATGTAAGGACGAATCTCCTCGTTAACCTTTCTCTTAACCATGGCTGTCCATTGCAGGCCACTCGGAGCGGACCCGACAGATTGTCAGGTTTCAAGACCGCGCCTGTCAGGTTCGCGAATTCCTTGATTTCTGCACTAGAACCTTGTCCCTTGTTTACAAGACTATGTTCCCTCGAGATGAAGCTCCCGATACTCTTCTTGGCTTGATGGAAAAGTTTCGAGGTGCCCCTCGTATTCATAACTTTGTACGTGCTCAGTTGACTGCTGGAGCAAGATTCGCCATGATCATGATACAAATCTGCCATCCAAAATTAGATCTGACGAAGATTGTCTCCGAGTGCTTGGCCAAGAAATCAAAGCGAAAAAGTAACGTCGACGAAATCAATGATGTTGTGACTCCTGTAGCCGAAGAGATGATGGATGAACTTCTTCGGATGGATTCTGAATTCTTTGTCAAGGGGAGCTATGCTGATCATAAGACGACTGCTGCAAATAACAAAGGTCTATCCATAGATAGTATATTAGGCATTGACTAAATTGTGCTATATTGTGAAAAATTATGTCTATATTTTTCGTCGAATTCTTTGTATTGATGAAGTTGTCTATATTGTGAAGTGTAATCTATATTGCGAAGCCCCCGAGCCTTTGGCCGGAACTTATACTATTTTTTCGTCTCGAAGATTTTACTGTTTTGCGGGAGTATACGTATTTTGCTGTCGTGGGTTATGAGCCCCCGAGCCTGTCGAAGGAGAAGATGTATGTCATCACTATTTTTTACTATATTGCAGCACCGCGAGCCTGCCTCATTAAAAACCTTTTCAGCCCCACTCGGTGCCCTGAAAAGGAAAAGAGTGCGTCTGAAAACTCGCGGGCGTTTCAGTACATTGTATTTTTACAAAGGAGGACTATATTTCGACTCTAAGCGTAGAACCGCCTGAGTTGCGCCACGTTCCAGGGGTTTTTCTCGGGAACCCCTGTCTTCTTGTCCTTGATCCTGTATGCTCCTCCTTCGATTACTTCTGTGACGATGTAAGGGCCAAGCCATGGTGACTCGAGTTTTTCAGTACTTTGTTGATTGAGTCGTAGGACTAAGTCTCCGACCTGAAAAGATCTTGGCCGCAGTCGTCGACTGTGGTAGTTTTTCAAGTCTTGCTGGTACTTGGTGACCCGCGATAGTACTTCATCTCGAGCTTCATCGAGTGCATCGACATCGTCCTCCAATGCTCTTCTTGAAGTTTCTTCATCATACTCTGTGACTCTTGGGGAATCATGCTCTATTTCGATTGGTAATACTGCCTCAGCTCCATGGACCAAGAAGAACGGAGTTTCCTGTGTCGTTGTATTTGGAGTTGTTCGAATACTCCACAAAACACTTGGCAGCTCTTCTGGCCAAGTATGTCGAGCTTTTTTCCAGCGGTCCAAGTAAGCGCTTCTTGATGCCGTTGCAGATGATACCATTGGCTTTCTCGACTTGACCATTGGTTTGCGGGTGCCCAACTGACGCGAAGTGCAATTTGATGCCTACTTCTGCGCAGTACGCCTTGAATTCCTTGGATGTAAAGTTACTGCCGTTGTCTGTGACGATGCTATGAGGTACCCCAAACCGAAAAACAATGCTCTTCACGAATTTTATTGCTGACGCTGCGTCTGGTGAATTTATCGGCTTTGCTTCTATCCACTTGGTGAACTTGTCGACAGCGACAAGCATATACTCGTATCCTCCTGGCGAAGCCTTGTGCAATTTTCCCACCATATCAAGACCCCATTGAGCAAAGGGCCACGACAATGGTATTGGCATCAGTTCAGCTGCCGGAGAGTGTGGTTTTGCTGCAAATCTCTGGCACGCGTCGCAAGTTCTTACTATCTCTTTTGCGTCCTCGATTGCTGTCAACCAGTAAAATCCGGCTCGAAAAACCTTGGCCGCAATAGCTCGACTGCTCGCGTGGTGACCACATATTCCCTCGTGTACATCCTTTAAGATTATCCTTCCTTCTTCGGGTGTAACGCACCTTTGTAGCACGCCCGAAATACTGCGCTTGTATAACTCCCCTTTGACCACTGTAAAGGCTTGGGATCGTCGAATAACTCGCCTTGCTTCAACTGGATCGTCGGGTATTTCTTTCCTTAAGATATACGATATGCACGCTTGCATCCATGGGACTTCCACCATCATCACCAGCTCCTGGTCCTCTTCTTCTTCTAGTGCTTCTTTGAGAGCCGTCGAAGTTTTTCCCTCCTTCTCCTTCTTCTGTGCCTTCTTCGGTTTGGTGGACCTCTCAGTTATCTCTTCCCAAAACACACCTAGCGGAATTGCAAGGCATTGCGACCCGATGTTTGCGAGAACATCGGCTTCATCATTGCTTAACCAGCTAATGTGATTTACTTCGCATCCATCAAATAACTTCTCGAGCTCGTTGTACACTTCCTTGTATGCCACCATGCTGTCATTGACTGCATCACACTGGTTCATGACTTGCTGAGCCACCAGTTGCGAATCGCCAAAGATTTATAATCGGGTTGCACCACAAGCTTTCGCCATCTTCATCCCGTGTATAAGAGCTTCATATTCTGCTTCATTGTTAGATGCGTTTGGGAACGTCATCCGTAGGACATACTTCAATTTGTCGCCTTCAGGTGATATAAGTATCACGCCTGCACCAGCTCCTTCTACCCTCTTGGACCCGTCGAAGTTCATGGTCCAAGTTCTCAACAAATCTGGGGGTCCTGTATTCTGCAGCTCCATCCACTCCGCGATGAAATCTGGCAGAATTTGCGACTTTATTGCTTTTCTTTTTTCATACGTGATGTCCCGAGGGGAAAGTTCTATTCCCCAAAGGGAGACACGTCCTGTAGCTTCTGGATTGTTCAGTATATTTGATAGAGGTGCTTCATTGACCACTATTATCAGGTGTGCCGAAAAATAGTGGCGCAATTTTCTTGCTGTTGTGAACACTCCATATGCTAACTTCTGGTACTGCGGGTACCGCTGTTTTGAAGGCGATAAACCTTCACTAATGAAATACACCGGCCTTTGCACACCATGGAGTTATCCTTCTTCTTCCCTTTCAACAACTAACGCCGTGCTGACCACCTGAGGTGTGGCTGCGATGTATAACAGGAGAGGTTCCTTCTCTTTTGGCACCACCAAGATTGGTGGTGTCGAAATTGTGCGCTTTAGATCCTCGAAGGCTCTATCTGCCTCTTCGTTCCACTGGAATTTCTCTCCTTGCTTGATTAAAGCGTAGAACGGTAACGCCTTTTCTCCTAGTCTGGCGACAAATCTGCTCAAAGCTGCGACTCGCCCAGTTAACTGCTGTATTTCTTTCAACTTTGTTGGTTTCCTCATTGTCACGATAGCTTGGATTTTTTCGGGATTTGCTTCAATCCCTCTCGCTGAAACTAGAAACCCTAGAAGTTCTCCTGCAGGGACACCAAAGGAACACTTCGTCGGGTTCAACTTGAGGCAAAACTTGTCGAGGTTATCGAAAGTTTCCTTCAGATCCTCGATTAGCGTTGTCCCCTTTTTTGATGTTATGAAGACATCGTCGATGTACACTTGTACGTTTTTCCCAATCTGTGTTGCTAAGCACTTATGCATCATCTTTTGGTATGTTGCTCCCGCATTTTTCAGACCAAAAGGCATTGTTCTATAGCAAAACACGCCATAAGGTGTGATGAACGCTGTTTTGACCTCATCTTCTTCTTTCAATCTGATCTGGTTATAACCAGAATATGCATCCAGGAAGGAAAGACGTTCACATCCTGCCGTGGAGTCGATAATTTGATCGATCCTCGGGAGGGGAAAGTGATCCTTTGGACAATGTTTATTGAGACACGTAAAGTCGACGCACATGCGAAGGACTTTAGTGTTTTTCTTCGGCACCAACACTGGGTTCGCTACCCATGTGGCCTCTGTATGCAGCTCCTTGATAAAACCAGCTTCTCTCAGTTTCTGACAGCATAGCTTTGCGGTTTGGCTCTGAAAAACACCGCAAAGGTTGTTTTATTGGTCTTGCTAATGGATCCAAGTTTAGGTGGTGCTCGGCAAGTTCCCTGGGTACTCCTGGCATGTCGGCTGGACACCATGCGAAGATTTTCCAGTACTCACGGAGGAACTCGACGAGCGCGCTTTCCTATGCGAGGTCCATGTCTGTCGCAATGGACGTCGTCTTTTTCGGGTCTGTCGGGTGAATCTGCACCTCCTTAGAATTTTTCTCGGTGTTAAAGGTTGATTCTTTGTTGGGCCTTCCTACATCTGGCAGTACATCATAATCAGTCGTGAGCCTTGACGCCATGTACTCTGCTTCCATCCCGAAGGTTTCTGATAGTCGATGAAAATCCTTATCACATTTATCGGCTAACGCAAAGCTTCCTTTGACTGTGATTGGTCCCTTAGGTCCAGGCATCCATATGTGTAATGTGGTACCACCATAAACCTGGCATATGCTGGTCGTCCCAACAAAGCGTGGTATTGTGATGGGAAGTCCACAACTTCAAATTCCAGCCTCTCTATTCTGTAGTTTTCTCGGGTCCCAAACTGGACATCGAGATTAATCTTCCCTAACGGATAACTTGGCTTCTCCGGTGTGATGCCATGAAAACGTGTGTCAGTTGGTTTCAGATTTGCTAGAGATATGTTCATCTTCCTTACTGTATCTGCATACATAAGGTTTAAACTGCTGCCTCCATCTATGAATACTCGAGATACGTCGAATCCTGCGATTACTGCTGGTAAGATGAGTGCTGACTGCCCTGGTCGAGGAACTTGCTGTGGATGATCCGATATTGTGAAGCCAATGTCTTGCCCTGACCAATTAAGGTACTCAACCGTTGGTGGAGGCATTTTCTCTGCCATGAACACCTGTCGCGAGATTACTTTCTGAGCTCGGTTGGATGGCCTGCCTTTCTGAATCATCGAGACCGCTCCGTTGGAATTGGGATCAACATAAGGTGGTGGTGCAGGTGCTGCCGCTATTCTGAGCTGGTATCGATTTTTGTCCGTAATTGTGGGAGGAGGTGGCAAGTGGATCTCACTCCTGGGTTCTTGATGATTTCTGTGTGCTGCCTGGGCATTGGCGTGCCCTGCCCACCTTAACATTGCTTGGAAATTTCAGCAATCCTTTTGCAAGTGTCCTGACTGTCTCTTTCCGTTGTTGTCGAGATAAAAATGCATCTGACACGGCCCGTTCATCATCTCCTCGGGGGACACGAAAGGTCTCTGAAACCTTGGCCCAGTATTTTGCCTGTTGTTTCGAGAGTCATCTCTATTTTCGCCTCGCTGCTCGTTGCTCCTCTGATAATCATCTCTATTGTTTCCTCCGGTGCTTGCTCGAAAGCCAGCCGAAATTTGCCCAGGGGCATCATAGCCCGAGTACTGTCGAGGAAATCGTCGCCTATTTTGATAATTTTGACCGCGGTCCTCCTCTGGTGACCTATGCCGTTTGTTGTGAAGAACATCTTCTCCATCTGCCCATCTGTTTGCTATCTCCATTAATGCGGATACTGTCTTTGGATTGGTTCTCCCTAAGTCCACGACAAAATCTCCCCGCCTGATTCCTGCAACAAACGCATCTATCGCTCTCTCGTCAGATATATTCTCTGCCGAGTTTTTAATGATATTCCACCTTTGGATGTATTTCCTTATTGATTCGTCTGGCTTTTGTCGACACGCTCTCAGTTCCTCTAACGATGCAGGTTTTTTGCAAGTGGACCGGAAATTCTTGACGAACACGTCCTCGAAGCTATCCCAGTTGTCGATAGATCCTGGAGGAAGCTTTTTTATCCAAGATCGCGCAGCTCCACTTAAATGCACCTGGATGCTTTGCATAGCTGTTACTCTGGTTCCTCCTGTGAGCTTCACCGTTTCGAGGTAATCAACTAGCCAATCCTCTGGATCTTGCAGGCCGTCGAATTTTTTGAAGTTATCAGGCAGTTTAAACCCCGAAGGGACTCGAGTTTTTCGGACTCTCCTTGTGAAGCATGGCAAACCGCACATATCATCGTCGTTTAATTCTGGGGAATGCCGATGTTCTCTTCTATTTTGCCGTGCTCTGTCTACCCTTGCTTGCGCTGCTGTGTCTCTTGCTCCACTTGTTCCTTCGGGAACTGTTGCTGCTGCCGCAGGTCGTGGACTATTTTGCCTTGCTGTTCCTTCGGGAGGTGTTGATACAAACGCTGTTCCCATGGCCCCGACTCCTGCCATCGCCATGTTGTACAATGCCTCCCTTGGATCTCCTGGAGGTGGCCTGGATGCAAGGATAAAGGCATGTGTCGCCATATACCCAGCTTCTGGTGTCTTGGGGATAATGTTCCCTCTCGTGTCTATCGACATAAAAGACATGTCGAGTTTTGAACCAAGTGCTCTCTTTCTCCTTCAGGTATGTTTTGCAGCCTTGATCTCGCTCTGTTCCGAGCTTCCCTGTGGCTATCTCCTGAAGTTCCTGATTGTCGACTTAACTCTGCCCTTCGTCTGCTTGATGTGGAGGCTGCCTCCCTTCTTCTGTTCAGAGCAGCTGTCTGTTTTTCCAATTCCCTTGCAGCTCGCGCGAGCCTATATTGATATGCTTGCAATTCTTCTGGCGTGGCTGTTGTGGCCATTGGTTCTGATCTTCGACATCTTTTCCACGATGGGGTATCTATGTGAATTCAGCTTCCACCACAATAGCACATCAAAGTTTTTGTTTAGCAAGCTCTCATTCGCCTCATCAAGATACTTGTCAAGCTCATTCTTTGATGTCTCCAAATTAGTTTCGCTTAAGTACGAGGTAAACTCGCTAGCACTTGAGGGTAAAGAGGAACTATCCACAGTTGTAGATGAGGCTGCACCTGAACTGTAATTATCAGCCTTCTCATGACGGTGATACATATCATAAGTCTCATACAACTTTGCAAACTCAGTATCTATAAAATTATATTCAGCAGTAGCTTTCTCATGTGCATAGATCCGTTTAAAACCCCACTTAATGTCAAGAATAGTAGCAATCACCATGACATTATTCGGTTCTTCCCAATACTTGTTGAATTTGTCCATCATTGCTTGCCCCACAGCTTTCAAATCTGGATTGGTGGATTCAAATGCCTCTCTAAGTGCAATCTTGATATTGATAATGTGAGGATAAAATATATTGGAAGTAGGATATGTAGAGCCAGAGAATGCAGTAGAAACCTCAGCCAAACGAGCAAGTATTGGTGTAATGGTATTAAACAATTCCCATTCAGCATTTGTAGGCTTCCATTTATAGTTTGCATCGGTGTCCGCATAAGAATCTAATGCATCCTTATAGGAAATGGCTGTTTTCAACATGTTGTATGTTGAATTCCATCTTGTGGTCACATCAAGTTTCAGACCCTAGATTGTTGTATTGTTGTAATCACGTCTCTTTCCTTGCATTGTATGCTTCATCTGACGTGCCTGCGATCCTTCAGTATCCCTTCTGTGTTGCATCTTCAACAGCAACAACTAGCCGGTAATCTAGCAACTACAAATACAGGGCAGAAAATAATTATAACTTCATGAATCATGAACCAACGGGTAGTCTGGTACTATGGACTAGAACTACAATAACAACAAAATATTTATAGAAGTTTACTAGGAAAGAAAATAAATGAAGAGAGGTACTACTGATGATAGGGCAAAGGTGACGATCTTACGATGAGATGTGGATAAATCGATTTGTTGGTGGAGTTCGTGCTTGACGATCCGACTACACGTGCAAAGCTCGTGCGCCAATGCAATCGCTAGGACAATCTCCGGGAGTTACTGATCTTGCGGATGCGCGATCAGCCTGACCAGCGAGGGTCTTAATTCCTACCTGAAATCGAGAACAAGTAAGAACTAAAGATGCAATCAGAATATTGCGAATATAGATGAAAGCTTTATTGAATAAGGTGGGATTCTGAATAGTCGGTCTTGTTCTGGGCGTTGGCCTCAAAAGAAGTACAGGAAGTTGCAACAATTGGCTAACTTTTAATCTAATCAAAATCCGAGTCTAAACGTGACGGCTATGGGGGTATTTAAAGGAGGAAAAGGTGGGGTTTTGATCAACCATACGTATGGTGGCCGAACCAAACCCTAGAAGGCCTTTCCCCCTTCAATACGGACTCTAAAAAGTGGCTGACTGATACGCGTACAGCACGCGTCCGTTGGGAACCCCAAGAGGAAGGTGTGATGCGTACAGCGGCAAGTTTTCCCTCAGTAAGAAACCAAGGTTTATCGAACCAGTAGGAGCCAAGAAGCACGTTGAAGGTTGATGGCGGCGAGATGTAGTGCGACGCAACACCAGGGATTCCGGCGCCAACGTGGAACCTGCACAACACAACCAAAGTACTTTGCCCCAACGAAACAGTGAGGTTGTCAATCTCACCGGCTTGCTGTAACAAAGGATTAGATGTATAGTGTGGATGATGATTGTTTGCAGAAAACAGTAGAACAAGTATTGCAGTAGATTGTATTCGATTAAAAGAATGGACCGGGGTCCACAGTTCACTAGTGGTGTCTCTCCCATAAGATAAATAGCATGTTGGGTGAACAAATTACAGTTGGGAAATTGACAAATAAAGAGGGCATGACCATGCACATACATGATATGATGAATATTGTGAGATTTAATTGGGCATTACGACAAAGTACATAGACCGCTATCCAGCATGCATCTATGCCTAAAAAGTCCACCTTCAGGTTATCATCCGAACCCCTTCCAGTATTAAGTTGCAAACAACAGACAATTGCATTAAGTATGGTGCGTAATGTAATCAATAACTACATCCTCGGACATAGCATCGATGTTTTATCCCTAGCGGCAACAGCACATCCACAACCTTAGAACTTTCTGTCACTGCCAGAGCCTCTACTAATAACGGAGAGCATGCAAGATCATAAACAACACATAGGTAATAGATTGATAATCAACATAGCATAGTATTCTCTATCCATCGGATCCCAACAAACACAACATATAGCATTACAGATAGATGATCTTGATCATGTTAGGCAGCTCACAAGACCCGACAATGAAGCATAATTAGGAGAAGACGACCATCTAGCTACTGCTATGGACCCATAGTCCAGGGGTGAACTACTCACTCATCACTCCGGAGGCGACCATGGCGGTGAAGAGTCCTCCGGGAGATGATTCCCCTCTCCGGCAGGGTGCCGGAGGCGATCTCCTGAATCCCCCGAGATGGGATTGGCGGCGGCGGCGTCTCTGGAAGGTTTTCCGTATCGTGGCTCTCGGTACTGGGGGTTTCGCGACGAAGACCTTAAGTAGGCGGAAGGGCGGAGTCGGAGGGCTGACGGGGGCCCCACACGCTAGGGCTGCGCGGGCCCCCTGGGCCGCGCCGCCCTAGTGTGGCGGCGCCCCGTGGCCCCACTTCGTCTCTCCCTCGGACTTCTGGAAGCTTCGTGTGAAAATAGGCCCCTGGGCGTTGATTTCGTCCAATTCCGAAAATATTTCCTTACTAGGATTTCTGAAACCAAAAATAGCAGAAAACTTGACAAGCGGCTCTTCGGCATCTCGTTAATAGGTTAGTGCCGGAAAATGCATAAATATGACATAAAGTATGCATAAAACATGTAGATATCATCAATAATGTGGCATGGAACATAAGAAATTATCGATACGTCAGAGACGTATCACTGACTTAATTCCTGCGAAAATAACATGGGCCTGGCCCAAAACTAAAGGTGACGCAGTACCATAATATGCTATGGACGAAATTATGAAGTGGGAAACTCTATATTTCGTCCATGTCTTCATCTCTTCTTATGGTGGCTTCAAAGTTCTGAAATCTCCACTTGCGGCGTCATCTTCAATCCTCAAATGCTTGCTGCCATCTCCTCCATGCTTGATCATGCTCCAATGCTTGTCCTTCTCATCCATGCTTGGTCCATCATTCCTAAGAGTAACAAACATATCTGATTTAGGCAGCATCATATTCTCATGTATGTGAGGAATAGTTCCAAGAAACGAAAGTACCTGATAGTTAAGTTGTTTGGCACGAGCTCGAGTGATTGGTCCTTGTATTTGTGTGGCTGTAGGTATAGCGGTTGTATCAAGAGATGGGATGTCCTAATCATGCCCCCCTTCTTGAATTGAAGTCGTCCTCGACGAAAGCTCCTCTTCTTCACCAAAGTAAGGCTTCAAATCTGCAATGTTAAATGTAGGACTAACTGGACCTAATTCTGCAGGAAGCTCAAGTTTATATGCATTATCATTTATTTTCTCTAACACCTTAAAAGGACCAACAGCGCATGGCATTAATTTAGACTTGCGCAATTCAGGAAAACGATCTTTGCGCAAATGCAACCAAACAAGATCACCAACATCAAACACAACATGCTTTCTTCCTCTATCCCCAGCAATTTTATACTTAGCATTCATGCGTGCTATGTTGTCTTTAGTAGTCTCATGCAATTTTAGTATCAATTCAGCACGGTCTGTAGCATCCAAATTATCTTACACAGAAGATGGTTAAGGCAACAAATCAATAGGTGCACGTGGTACAAAACCATAAACAATCTCAAATGGGCACATCTTAGTGGTAGAATGCAGCGAACGATTGTAAGCAAATTCAACATGAGGTAAACATTCTTCCCACAATTTTAAGTTCTTCTTCAAAACAGCC
Source organism: Lolium perenne (assembly GCF_019359855.2). Classification (NCBI taxonomy): domain Eukaryota; kingdom Viridiplantae; phylum Streptophyta; class Magnoliopsida; order Poales; family Poaceae; genus Lolium; species Lolium perenne. The sequence continues at coordinate 173,138,981 of NC_067250.2, read as the reverse complement.
CGCAGCATAGTAGACAAAGTTCTATTTACTACTTCAGTTTGTCCATCAGTTTGGGGATGACATGTAGTACTAAACAGCAATTTAGTCCCCAACTTAGCCCATAAACATCTCCAAAAGTGGCTAAGAAACTTAGTATCACGATCAGAAACAATAGTATTTGGCACACCATGTAAACGCACAATTTCGCGAAAGAACAAATCAGCAACATGTGTAGCATCATCAGTTTTGTGACATGGAATAAGTGTGCCATCTTAGAAAACCTATCCACAACAACAAAGATACTATCCCTCCCCTTCTGTGTACGAGGCAAACCCAAAACGAAATCCATAGAAATATCCTCCCAAGGTACACTAGGAACAGGAAGAGGCATATATAAACCATGTGGATTAAGTTGAGACATAGCTTTTTGACATGTAGTGCAGCGTGCCACAAATCTCTCAACATCTCGACGCATACGTGGCCAAAAGAAGTGTGTAGCAAGTACATCCTCCGTCTTCTTCACACCAAAGTGTCCCGTCAATCCTCCTCCATGCGCCTTGATACGTCTCAAACGTATCTATAATTTCTTATGTTCCATGCTACTTTATTGATGATACTCACATGTTTTATACACACTTTATGTCATATTTATGCATTTTCTGGCACTAACCTATTAACGAGATGCCGAAGAGCCAGTTGCTATTTTCTGCTGTTTTTGGTTTCAGAAATCCTAGTAAGGAAATATTCTCGGAATTGGACGAAATCAACGCCCAGGATCTTATTTTTCCACGAAGCTTCCAGAAGTCCGGAGGAGATACGAAGTGGGGCGACGAGGCGCCCACACAACAGGGCGGCGCGGCCCTGGCCCTGGCCGCGCGGCCCTACTGTGTGGTCCCCTCGTGGCGCCCCCTGACCTACCCTTCCACCTACTTAAGCCTTCGTCGATAATAGTTCCAGTTCGAGAGCCACGATACGGAAAACCTTCCAGAGACGCCGCCGCCAATCCCATCTCGGGGGATTCAGGAGATCGCATCCGGCACCCTGCCGGAGAGGGGAATCATCTCCCGGAGGACTCTTCACCGCCATGGTCGCCTCCGGAGTGATGTGTGAGTAGTTCACCCCTAGACTATGGGTCCATAGCAGTAGCTAGATGGTCGTCTTCTCCTAATTGTGCTATCATTGTTGGATCTTGTGAGCTGCCTAACATGATCAAGATCATCTATCTGTAATGCTACATGTTGCATTTGTTGGGATCCGATGAATAATGAATGCTATGTTATGTTGATTATCAATCTATCATCTATGTGTTGTTTATGATCTTGCATGCTCTCTGTTATTAGTAGAGGCTCTGGCCAAGTCGTTACTTGTAACTACAAGAGGGAGTATTTATGCTCGATAGTGGGTTCATGCCTCCATTAAATCTGGGACAGTGACAGAAAGTTCTAAGGTTGTGGATGTGCTGTTGCCACTAGGGATAAAACATCAATGCTATGTCTAAGGATGTATTTGTTGATTACATTACGCACCATACTTAATGCAATTGTCTGTTCTTTGCAACTTAATACTGGAGGGGGTTCGGATGATAACCTGAAGGTGGACTTTTTAGGCATAGATGCATGCTGGATAGCGGTCTATGTACTTTGTCCTAATGCCCAATTAAATTTCACACTACTCATCATAACATGTATGTGCATTGTCATGCCATCTTTATTTGTCAATTGCCCAACTGTAATTTGTTCACCCAACATGCTATTTATCTTATGGGAGAGACACCACTAGTGAACTGTGGACCCCGGTCCATTCTTTACGTCGAATACAATTGATACGTCTCCGACGTATCGATAATTTCTTATGTTCCATGCCACATTATTGATGATATCTACATGTTTTATGCATACTTTATGTCATATTTATGCGTTTTCCGGAACTAACCTATTGACGAGATGCCGAAGTGCCAGTTCCTGTTTTCTGCTGTTTTTGGTTTCAGAAATCCTAGTAAGGAAATATTCTCGGAATTGGACGAAATCAACACCCAGCATCTTAGAATCCCTGGAAGCTCCCAGAACACCCGAGAGCCACCAGATAGGGGCCACAGGGGGCGCACACATGGGGCTGGCGTGGCCAGGCTAGGGCCCGCGCCCCCCTGTTGTGTGGAGGCTCCGTACCCCCTCCGACGCCGCCTCTTCGCCTATTTAAGTCTCCTCGACCTAAATCTTCGATACGGAAAAGCCACGGTACGAGAAACCTTCCAGAGCCGCCGCCATCGCGAAGCCAAGATCTGGGGGACAGGAGTCTCTGTTTCGGCACGCCGCCGGGACGGGGAAGTGCCCCCGGAAGGCTTCTCCATCGACACCGCTGCCATCTCCACCGCCATCTTCATCAACGCTGCTGTCTCCCATGAGGAGGGAGTAGTTCTCCATCGAGGCTAAGGGTTGTACCGGTAGCTATGTGGTTAATCTCTCTCCTATGTACTTTAATACAATAATCTCATGAGCTGCCTTACATGATTGAGATTCATATGATGATGCTTGTAATCTAGATGTCATTATGCTAGTCAAGTGGATTTTACTTATGTGATCTCCGGAGACTCCTTGTCCCACGTGTGTAAAGGTGAGAGTGTGTGCACCGTGTGGGTCTCTTAGGCTATATTTCACAGAATACTTATTCACTGTTATGAATGGCATAGTGAAGTGCTTATTTATATCTCTTTATGATTGCAATGTGTTTTGTATCACTACTATTGATCTATGTGCTACTCTAGTGATGTTATTAAAGTAGTTTATTCCTCCTGCACGGTGTAATGGTGACAGTGTGTGCATCGTGTAGTACTTGGCGTAGGCTATTGATACGTCCAATTTGCATCACTATTTTATATCATAATTTGCTGTTATTCATTGATATATTTCATATATGGACATAATACTTATGTTATTTCATCTATTTTGCATGTTTCATGATTATTGGAGGATCAAGCACCGGAGCCAGGATTCTGCTGGAAAAAGCACCGTCAGAATGCAATATTTCGGAAGATCAACAGTTGACGGAAGTTATACCAAAAATCCTATTTTTCCAGATGACGAAGAGAGCCAGAAGGGGGAGCTGAGTGGACCCGAGGTGGGCCCACCCCATAGGCCGGCGCGGCCCAAGGGCTGGTGATACGTCTCCGACGTATCGATAATTTCTTATGTTCCATGCCACATTATTGATGTTATCTACATGTTTTATGCACACTTTATGTCATATTCGTGCATTTTCTGGAACTAACCTATTAACAAGATGCCGAAGTGCCGATTCTTTGTTTTCTGCTTTGTTTTTGGTTTCAGAAATCCTAGTAAGGAAATATTCTCGGAATTGGACGAAATCAATGCCCGGGGGCCTATTTTTCCACGAAGCTTCCGAGAAGTCCGAAGACGAAGCGAAGTGGGGCCACGAGGCGCCCGGACTACGGGCGGCGCGGCCTAGGGTTTGGCCGCGCGGCCTGTCATACGGGGCCCTCGTGTGGCCCCCTGACTTGCCCTTCCGCCTACTTAAAGCCTCCGGTGACGAAACCCCCGGTGCACCGGGAGCCACGATACGGAAAACCTTCCAGAGACGCCGCCAACGCCGATCCCATCTCGGGGGATCCAGGAGATCGCCTCCGGCACCCTGCCGGAGAGGGGAATCATCTCCCGGAGGACTCTACGCCGCCATGGTCGCCTCCGGAGTGATGTGTGAGTAGTCTACCCCTGGACTATGGGTCCATAGCAGTAGCTAGATGGTTGTCTTCTCCCCATTGTGCTATCATTGTCGGATCTTGTGAGCTGCCTAACATGATCAAGATCATCTATCTGTAATTCTATATGTTGCGTTTGTTGGGATCCGATGAATAGAGAATACTTGTTATGTTGATTATCAAAGTTATATCTACGTGTTGTTTATGATCTTGCATGCTTTCCGTTACTAGTAGATGCTCTGGCCAAGTAGATGCTTGTAACTCCAAGAGGGAGTACTTATGCTCGATAGTGGGTTCATGCTGCATTGACACAGGACGATGTGAGAAAGTTCTAAGGTTGTGTTGTGCTGTTGCCACTAGGGATAAAACATTGATGTTATGTCTAAGGATGTAGTTGTTGATTACATTACGCACCATACTTAATGCAATTGTATGTTGCTTTGCAACTTAATCTTGGAGGGGTTCGGATGATAACTTTGAAGGTGGACTTTATAGGCATAGATGCATTTGGATGGCGGTCTATGTACTTTGTCGTAATGCCCAATTAAATCTCACTATACTCATCATGATATGTATGTGCATGGTCATGCTCTCTTTATTTGTCAATTGCCCAACTGTAATTTGTTCACCCAACATGCTGTTTATCTTATGGGAGAGACACCTCTAGTGAACTGTGGACCCCGGTCCAATTCTCTTTACTGAAATACAATCTACTACAATACTTGTTCTACTGTTTTCTGCAAACAATCATCTTCCACACAATATGGTTAATCCTTTGTTACAGCAAGCCGGTGAGATTGACAACCTCACTATTTCGTTGGGGCAAAGTACTTTGGTTGTGTTGTGCAGGTTCCACGTTGGCGCCGGAATCCCTGGTGTTGCGCCGCACTACATCCCGCCGCCATCAACCTTCAACGTGCTTCTTGACTCCCTACGGTTCGATAAACCTTGGTTTCTTCTTGAGGGAAACTTGCTGCTTGTACGCATCACACCTTCCACTTGGGGTTCCCAACGAGCGTGTGCTTTACGCGTCATCAAGCTAAATTTCTGGCGCCGTTGCAAGTGGAGATCAAGACACGCTGCAAGGGGAGTCTCCACTTCTCAATCTCTTTACTTTGTTTTTGTCTTGCTTAGTTTTATTTACTACTTTGTTTGCTGCACTAAATCAAAATACAAAAAAATTAGTTGCTAGTTTTACTTTATTTGCTATCTTGTTTGCTATATCAAAAACACAAAAAAATTAGTTTACTTGCATTTACTTTATTTGATTCATCATGTTTCCTTTTAATTTTACCACAAAAGACATACCGGTAGGACGTGGGTCTATAGTTGGGAGAAATAATATAGAAGAATTTTTCAATCATGTTAGTACCATTGAAAATTTTGAAGATAGACACTTGGTAGACCTTGCGCCTACTTATGAAATTGCTGCCGCGCATTTAGTTACTTTGTTGGAGACTAAATTTGTTAATCTTAATCCTATAATCCAACACATGTTTCTCACACTTGGTGATATGGAAGAAGGGGAAAAGAAAGATTTTGTTTTAGAAACCCTTCTTAGAGAATTTGGTGGTCTAGCAAGAGAAGCTAGAAAGGTCTTTGCTAAATTTAATATGCTTGGTTCTCATACTAATTTTGTTAGTCTCCTTGAAAAGATGGACATGGATAGAATAAGATACACTAATAATATTGATGATGGTGGGGAGATCAAAGCACCAATACCATGTAAACTCTTAGCTATGAATGATGCACTAGAAAATAACTATGCTTGGCTTGTTCATGAAAATTTGTTTGATGAGAGTAGCACGCCTAAGACTAATGAAAAGGGAGATGCTAAAACTTATGTATCTAATATATTATGCCTGGTTGAGAAAACTCCACACCCCGCTGAGAATGCACCACCCTTTGATAACACTTGATACACACTTTCTGCGCCTAGCTGAAAGGCGTTAAAGAAAAGCGTTTATGGGAGACAACCCATGTTTTACCTACAGTACTTTGTTTTTATTTTGTGTCTTGGAAGTTGTTTACTACTGTAGCAACCTCTCCTTATCTTAGTTTTGTGTTTTGTTGTGCCAAGTAAAGCCGTTGATAGAAAAGTAAGTACTAGATTTGGATTACTGCGCAGTTCCAGATTTCTTTGCTGTCACGAATCTGGGTCCACCTCCCTGTAGGTAGCTCAGAAAATTAAGCCAATTTACGTGCATGATCCTCAGATATGTACGCAACTTTCATTCAATTTCAGCATTTTCATTTGAGTAAGTCTGGTGCCATTTTAAAATTCGTCAATACGAACTGTTCTGTTTTGACAGATTCTGTCTTTTATTTCGCATTGCCTCTTTTGCTATGTTGGATGAATTTCTTTGATCCACTAATTTCCAGTAGCATTATGCAATGTCCAGAAGTGTTAAGAATTATTGTGTCATCTCTGAATATGTTAATTTATATTGTGCACTAACCCTCTAATGAGTTGTTTCGAGTTTGGTGTGGAGGAAGTTTTCAAGGATCAAGAGAGGAGTATGATGCAACATGATCAAGGAGAGTGAAAGCTCTAAGCTTGGGGATACCCCGGTGGTTCACCCCTGCATATATTAAGAAGACTCAAGCATCTAAGCTTGGGGATGCCCAAGGCATCCCCTTCTTCATCGACAACATTATCAGGTTCCTCCCCTGAAACTATATTTTTATTCCATCACATCTTATGTGCTTTTTCTTGGAGCGTCGGTTTGTTTTTGTTTTTGTTTTGTTTGAATAAAATGGATCCTAGCATTCACTTTATGGGAGAGAGACACGCTCCGCTGTAGCATATGGACAAGTATGTCCTTGGTTTCTACTCATAGTATTCATGGCGAAGTTTCTCCTTCGTTAAATTGTTATATGGTTGGAATTGGAAAATGATACATGTAGTAATTGCTATTAATGTCTTGGGTAATGTGATACTTGGCAATTGTTGTGCTCATGATTAAGCTCTTGCATCATATGCTTTGCACCCATTAATGAAGAAATACATAGAGCATGCTAAAATTTGGTTTGCATATTTGGTTTCTCTAAGGTCTAGATAATTTATAGTATTGAGTTTGAACAACAAGGAAGACGGTGTAGAGTCTTATAATGTTTTCAATATGTCTTTTATGTGAGTTTTGCTGCACCGGTTCATCCTTGTGTTTGTTTCAAATAAGCGTTGCTAGCCTTAACCTTGTATCGAGATGGACTACTTCTCATGCATCCAAAATACTTGAGCCAACCACTATGCCATTTGTGTCCACCATACCTACCTACTACATGGTATTTTCTGCCATTCCAAAGTAAATTGCTTGAGTGCTACCTTTAAAATTCCATCATTCACCTTTGCAATATATAGCTCATGGGACAAATAGCTTAAAAACTATTGTGGTATTGAATATGTAATTATGCACTTTATCTCTTATTAAGTTGCTTGTTGTGCGATAACCATGTTCACTTTGGGGACGCCATCAACTATTCATTGTTGAATTTCATGTGAGTTGCTATGCATGTCCGTCTTGTCTGAAGTAAGAGAGATCTACCACCTTATGGTTAAGCATGCATATTGTTAGAGAAGAACATTGGGCCGCTAACTAAAGCCATGATCCATGGTGGAAGTTTCGATTTTGGACATATATCCTCAATCTCAAATGAGAAAATTATTAATTGTTGTTACATGCTTATGCATAAAAGAGGAGTCCATTATCTGTTGTCTATGTTGTCCCGGTATGGATGTCTAAGTTGAAGAATAATCAATAGCGAGAAATCCAATGCGAGCTTTCTCCTTAGACCTTTGTACAGGCGGCATAGAGGTACCCCTTTGTGACACTTGGTAAAAACATGTGCATTGTGATGATCCGGTAGTCCAAGCTAATTAGGACAAGGTGCGGGCACTATTAGTACACTATGCATGAGGCTTGCAACTTATAAGATATAATTTACATGATGCATATGCTTTATTACTACCGTTGACAAAATTGTTTCATGTTTTCAAAATCAAAGCTCTAGCACAAATATAGCAATCGATGCTTTTCCTCTATGGAGGACCATTCTTTTACTTTCAATGTTGAGTCAGTTCACCTATTTCTCTCCACCTCAAGAAGCAAACACTTGTGTGAAGCTGTGCATTGATTCCTACATACTTGCTTATTGCACTTATTATATTACTCTATGTTGACAATATCCATGAGATATACATGTTACAAGTTGAAAGCAACCGCTGAAACTTAATCTTCTTTTGTGTTGCTTCAATGCCTTTACTTTGAATTATTGCTTTATGAGTTAACTCTTATGCAAGACTTATTGATGCTTGTCTTGAAGTGCTATTCATGAAAAGTCTTTGCTTTATGATTCACTTGTTTACTCATGTCATATACATTGTTTTGATCGCTGCATTCACTACATATGCTTTACAAATAGTATGATCAAGATTATGATGGCATGTCACTCCAGAAAATTATACGTGTTATCGTTTTACCTCTCGGGACGAAAGCAGAACTAAACTTGGGGATGCTGATACGTCTCGACGTATCGATAATTTCTTATGTTCCATGCCACATTATTGATGTTATCTACATGTTTTATGCACACTTTATGTCATATTCGTGCATTTTACGGAACTAACCTATTAACAAGATGCGAAGTGCCGATTCTTTGTTCTGCTGTTTTTGGTTTCAGAAATCCTAGTAAGGAAATATTCTCGGAATTGGACGAAATCAACGCCAGGGGCCTATTTTTCCACGAAGCTTCCCGGAAGTCCGAAGACGAAGCGAAGTGGGGCCACGAGGCGCCCGGACTACGGGGCGGCGCGGCCTAGGGTTTGGCCGCGCGGCCTGTCATCTGGGCCCTCGTGTGGCCCCCGACTTGCCCTTCCGCCTACTTAAAGCCTCGTGACGAAACCCCGATGCACGGGGAGCCACGATACGGAAAACCTTCCCGAGACGCCGCCAACGCCGATCCCATCTCGGGGGATCCGAGGAGATCGCCTCCGGCACCACTGCCGGAGAGGGGAATCATCTCCGGAGGACTCTACGCCGCCATGGTCACCTCCGGAGTGATGTGTGACTAGTCTATCCCTGGACTAAGGGTCCATAGCAGTAGCTAGATGGTTGTCTTCTCCCCATTGTGCTATCATTGTCGGATCTTGTGAGCTGCCTAACATGATCAAGATCATCTATCTGTAATTCTATATGTTGCGTTTGTTGGGATCTGATGAATAGAGAATACTTGTTATGTTGATTATCAAAGTTATATCTACGTGTTGTTTATGATCTTGCATGCTTTCCGTTCCTAGTAGATGCTCACGGCCAAGTAGATGCTTGTAACTCCAAGAGGGAGTACTTATGCTCGATAGTGGGTTCATGCTGCATTGACACAGGACGGTGACGAGAAAGTTCTAAGGTTGTGTTGTCTTGTTGCCACTAGGGATAAAACATTGATGCTATGTCTAAGGATGTAGTTGTTGATTACATTACGCACCATACTTAATGCAATTGTCTGTTGCTTTGCAACTTAATCTTTGGAGGGTTCGGATGATAACCTGAAGGTGGACTTTTTAGGCATAGATGCAGTTGGATGGCGGTCTATGTACTTTGTCGTAATGCCCAATTAAATCTCACTATACTCATCATGATATGTATGTGCATGGTCATGCTCTCTTTATTTGTCAATTGCCCAACTGTAATTTGTTCACCCAACATGCTGTTTATCTTATGGGAGAGACACCTCTAGTGAACTGTGGACCCCGGTCCAATTCTCTTTACTGAAATACAATCTACTGCAATACTTGTTCTACTATTTTCTGCAAACAATCATCTTCCACACAATACGGTTAATCCTTTGTTACAGCAAGCCGGTGAGATTGACAACCTCACTGTTTCGTTGGGGCAAAGTACTTTGGTTGTGTTGTGCAGGTTCCACGTTGGCGCCGGAATCCCTGGTGTTGCACCGCACTACATCCCACCGCCATCAACCTTCAACGTGCTTCTTGACTCCTACTGGTTCGATAAACCTTGGTTTCTTACTGAGGGAAACTTGCTGCTGTACGCATCACACCTTCCACTTGGGGTTCCCAACGAGCGTGTGCTTTACGCGTCATCAGCTGGCCGCGCCGCCCTGTGAGGAGGGGGCCCACAGCCCCCTCTCGCCTCCTTTTCTTCGCGAAATCCTTCGTCCCGAAGACCTAAGCTCCAGAGGGTACCTCACGAAGAGTTACAGCTGCCTCTGCGGGGCGGAGAACACCAGAGAGAAAAGAGCTCTCCGGCGGGCTGAGATCCACCGGGGAAATTCCCTCCCGGAGGGGGAAATCGACGCCACCGTCACCGCCATCAAGTTGGACATCATCTCCATCACCATCAGCAACATCTTCACCATCATCACCGCCGTCTCCACCGCTGGACATCGTCACCACCGTAGCAATTTGGGTTTGATCTTGATTGTTTGATAGGGGAAACTCTCCCGGTATCGATTTCTACTTGTTGTTGATGCTATTGAGTGAAACTGTTGAACCAAGGTTTATGTTCAGATTGTTATTCATCATCATATCACCTCTGATCATGTTCCATATGATGTCTCGTGAGTAGTTCATTTAGTTCTTGAGGACATGGGTGAAGTCTAAATGTTAGTAGTGAAGTATGGTTGAGTAATATTCAATGTTATGATATTTAAGTTGTGGTGTTATTCTTCTAGTGGTGTCGTGTGAACGTCGACTACACGACACTTCACCTTTATGGGCCTAGGGGAATGCATCTTGTACTCGTTTGCCAATTGCGGGGTTGCCGGAGTGACAGAAACCTAAGCCCCCGTTGGTATATCGATGCAGGAGGGATAGCCGGATCTCAGAGTTTAAGGCTATGGTTAGATTTATCTTAATTACTTTCTTGTAGTTGCAGATGCTTGCAAGGGGTATAATCACAAGTATGTATTAGTCCTAGGAAGGGCGGTACATTAGCACAGGTTCACCCACACAACACTTATCAGAACAATGAAGATTAATTAGCCGTATGTAGCGAAAGTGACATAGGCATCCCAAATGGGCCTGCCGAAGATAGTACCCGGGGTTTACTGAAGGCCCACTACCCGAAGAATAAGAAGATTCGGGAGCCCAAGATATACTAAGGAAAGTCAAGAGTTGTAATAGGAAGTGTTATTTGTAATCTGGCGGGATGAGTTAGAAACCGTCCCGGACTCTGTAACTTGTATAGCACGAATCCCTCGGCTCTACCTCCTATATAAAGGGGGAGCCGAGGGACGAAGAAAGGATCGAATCATTGTCTACAAACCCTAGTTTTCATAATCGTCGAGTACTTTTCGGCTGAAACCTTCGAGATCTACTTACCCTCTACTTCCAACTAAACCCTAGCCTACAATCCATAGGCATTGACAAGTTGATACCTTGTCAATTGGCGCCGTCTGTGGGAACTAGAGGCGTAAGGATCTGATCTCGATGGCACGTTCAAGATCTTCGACATCGTCAACCGCAAGCAACACAATGGATCGAGGTAAACAGATCGCTGCTGGTCTTGTCGATTTTGTTCCTCACCCACCCTCCCGTTTGGATGCATATGCGTATCTGGCGGAGCCCATGGAGATGACGTTCGGAAGGTTTCACTTTCGCGTCGAGAAGGAAGGATCGTATCGTGTCGAGATTCCGGTTTCGTCGGGATCGTCGGCGGCCGATTCTGATTTTTCAAGCTATGCATCGTCAACCGAGTCAGGAGAAGAAGAAACTTCGGCGACACGCTACTTCAGCACCAGAGCAAGAGAGAAACTTGCCAAGATCTTCAACGACATGTCGTTTGAGTCATCTGCGGACTCATATGTAAGCGATGGCTCAAGCGATGTCGACAGTCACGACTTCATCGACAAATCTCTCACAGTGGGCAAGGTTTTCATCAATCTCAACGATGATGTCACCAAACCCAACATAGATCTGAGTACAAAGTATCATCAGATTTATGCCATTGAAGATCAAGAGGAAACATCTGAGGCTTTCGACAGTTTGGGAAATCCATACGTCGATCCCTCCAATCTGCGCCAAGGCCTGGGCAACAAATACGTCGGGCCAGAGCCGCGAGATAGAGTTCAACTTTCGCAAGCAGCGTGGGACAGAGCCGCGAGAGCTATGAACGGTACAGAACCAATGGCTACCACGGCCACACCAGAGGAATTACAAGCATATCAATATAGGCTCGCACGAGCTGCCAGGGAATTGGAAAAACAGACGACTGAGTTGAACAGGAGAAAGGAGGCAGCTTACGCATCCCGGCGGGAGAAGGGCAGATCTAAGTCGACAATCTAGAACTACGGGTGATAGCCACCGGGAGGCGCGGAACAGAGCAAGATCAAGGCTGCAACACATACCCGAAGCAGAAAGAGAGCACTTGGTCCAAAACCTCGACATGTCCTTTATGTCGATAGATACAAGAGGAAACATCATCCCTAAGACACCAGAGGCTGGGTATATGGCAACACATGCTTTTATCCTTGCATCTAAACCACCTCCAGTGATCCAAGGGAAACAACGTACAATATGGCGGTAGCAGGAGTTGGAGCTATGGGGACAGCGTTTGTATCAACGCCTCCCGAAGGAGCGGCAAGGCAAAATAGTCCACGACCTGCAGCAGCAACAGCGGCAGCACCTGAAGGACCAAGTGGAGCAAGAGACACAGCAGCACAAGCAAGGGTCGACAGAGCGCGGCAAAGCAGAAGGGATCATCGGCAATCTCCAGAACTTAATGATGAGGATATGTGCGGCTTACCATGCTTCACGAGGAGAGTCCGAAAAACTCGAGTCCCCTCAGGATTCAAGTTACCCGATAATTTCAAAAAGTTCGACGGCCTCCAAGATCCAGAGGATTGGCTAGTCGACTATCTGGAGACGGTGAAGCTGACAGGAGGAACCAGGGCAACAGCTATGCAAAGCATCCAGGTACATTTAAGCGGAGCCGCACGATCTTGGATAAAGAAACTTGCTCCAGGATCCATCGACAGCTGGGAAAGTTTCGAGGATGTGTTCGTCAAGAACTTCAGATCCACGTGCAAAAAACCCGCGTCGTTAGAGGAGTTGAGAGCATGTCGACAAAAGCCAGATGAGCCAATGAGAAAGTACATCCAAAGGTGGAATATCATCAAAAACTCGGCAGAAAATATATCTGACGAGAGAGCAATAGATGCGTTTGTCGCAGGAGTCAGGCGTGGAGATTTTGTCGAGGACTTGGGAAGGACCAATCCAAAGACAGTATCCGCGTTAATGGAGATAGCAAATAAATGGGCAGATGGAGAAGACGCTGTCCACAACAAACGGCACAGGTCGCCAGAGGAGGACCGTGGTCGAAACTATCAACCGAGGCGAAGGTTTCCTCGGCGATGCAGAACTACGACGCTCCAGGACAAATTTCGGCAGGATTTCGGACAAATACGGGGAGAAAGCAATAGAGATGATTACCGGAGAAGCAATGAACAGCGAGGTGATAACAGGGATGATTCACGCAACGAGGCAAAATAGCGGGCCTAGGTTCCCAAGGCCTTTCGTGTCCCACGAAGAGATGATGAATGGACCGTGCGGATGCATTTTCCTCGGCGACAACGGTAAAAGACGGTCAGGGGCACTTGCGAAAGATTGTCGAAATTTTCAAGCAATGTTGCGGTATGCGAGAGAACGCTAATGCGCGGGCAGCACAGAGAAATCCTCGAGAACCCGGAAGCGAGATTCACTTGCCGCCTCCTCCCGCGATTACGGACGACAATCGGCATCGGCTCGAGAATAGCGGCAGCACCTCCACCACCACCTTATGTTGATCCTAACTCCAACGGAGCAGTGTCGATGATTCAGAAAGGAAGGCCGTCCAATAGAGCTCAGAAAGTAATCTCACGACAGGTGTTTATGGCAGAGAAAATGCCTCCACCAACAGTTGAGTACCTTAATTGGTCAGGACAAGATATCGGCTTCACAATAGCGAGATCATCCGCAGCAAGTTCCTCGACCGGGCCAGTCGGCACTTATTACGCGGCGATTATCGCGGGATTTGATGTCTCTCGAGTGTTCATAGACGGCGGCAGCAGCTTAAACCTTATGTATGCATATACATTGAGGAAGATGAACATATCCTTAGCAAACTTGAAACCAACAGACACAAGGTTCCACGGCATCACACCGGAGAAACCAAGTTATCCATTGGGAAAGACCAATCTCGACGTTCAGTTTGGGACCCGAGAAAATTATAGAATCGAGAGGCTCGAATTTGAAGTCGTGGATTTTCCGTCGCAATACCACGCTCTGTTGGGACGACCAGCATATGCTAGATTTATGGCGGTGCCACACTATACATACATGTTGTGGAGGATGCCTGGACCAAAGGGACCAATCACGATCAAAGGAAGCTTTGCCTTAGCCGATAAGTGCGACAAGGATTTTCACGCAGGTTGTCGAAACCTTCGGGATGCAAGCTGAGTACTTGGCGTCAAAAAGCATGACCGATTACGACGTCTTGCCGGACGTTGGAAGGCCAAACAAAGAATCAACTTTCGATGCGAGAAAAATTCAAAAGAGGTGCAGATTCACCCGACAGACCCGAAAAAGACGACATCTATCGCAAACGACATGGATATCGCATAGGAAAGCGCGCTCGTCGAGTTCCTCCGTGAGCACTGGAAAATCTTCGCATGGTGTCCAGCTGACATGCCAGGAGTACCCAGGGAACTTGCCGAGCACCACCTCAACTTGGATCCACTAGCGAGACCAATCAATCTACCTTTGGGGCGTTTTGAACCAAACCACAAAGCCATCTGTCAGAAATCAATCGATTGCAAGAAGCTGGTTTTATCAAAGAGATATTCACGAAGCCACATGGGTAGCAAATCTGTGCTTTGGTGCCGAAGAAAAACACTAAGGTCCTTCGCATGTGCGTCGACTTTACGTGTCTCAATAAACATTGTCCAAAGGATCACTTTCCCCTCCCGAGGATCGATCAAATTATCGACTCCACGGCTGGATGTGAACGTCTTTCCTTCCTGGATGCATATTCTGGTTATAACCAGATCAGATTGAAAGAAGAAGATGAAGTAAAGACCGTTTATTACACCTTACGGCGTGTTTTGCTTCTGAGAACAATGCCCATTGGTCTAAACAATGCGGGAGCAACATAACAGAGGAAGAAGCAGAACTGTTTGGCGACACTGATTGGGAAGAACGTGCAAGTATACATCGATGATGTCGTCATAACATCAAAAAAGGGGGCAACGCTGATCGAGGATCTCAAGGAAACCTTCGACAACCTTGATAAGTTACGCCTCAAACTGAACCCGACAAAGTGTTCCTTCGGCGTCCCGAGCGGGAGAACTTACGGGGTTTCTAGTTTCAGCAAGAGGGATCGAAGCAAATCCCGATAAAATACAAGCTATCGTAACAATGAGGAAGCCAACAAAGTTGAAAGAAATACAACAGCTAGCGGGCGAGTCGCGGCTTTGAGCAGATTCGTCGCTAGGCTGGGTGAAAAAGCGTTACCATTTTACGCTTTGATAAAGCAAGGAGATAAATTCCGGTGGAACGAAGAAGCCGACGAGCTTTCGAGGATTTGAAGCGCACAATCTCGACACCACCAATTTTGGTGGTGCCAAAAGAAAGGGAACCTCTCCTGCTGTATATCGCAGCCACGCCCCAAGTGGTGAGCACGGTGCTAGTTGTCGAAAGGGAAGAAGAAGGAAAACTCCACGGCGTGCAGAGGCCAGTATACTTCGTTAGCGAAGTTTTATCGCCCTCAAAACAAAGGTACCCTCAGGTACCAAAAGATAGCATATGGAGTGTTCACAACAGCACGAAAATTACGCCACTATTTTTCGGCACACCCGATCATAGTGGTCAATGAAGCTCCCTTGTCAAATATATTGAATAACCCGGAAGCTACGGGTCGTGTCTCCCTTTGGGGAATAGAACTTTCCCTCGGGACATCACGTATGAAAAAAGAAAAGCAATCAAGTCGCAAATACTGCCGGACTTCATCGCGAGTGGATGGAGTTGCAAAACACAGGACCCCAGACTTATCGAGAACCTGGACCATGAACTTTGATGGGTCCAAGAGACTAGAAGGGCTGGCGCAGAGTAGTACTCATATCACCTGAAGGCGACAAGTTGAAGTACATTCTTCGGATGACGTTCCCTAACGCATCTAACAATGAAGCAGAATATGAGGCTCTCATACACGGGATGAAGATGGCGAAAGCACTGCGGTGCAACTCGACTAAAAATCTTTGGCGACTCACGGTTGGTGGCTCGGCAAGTTATGAACCAATGTGACGCGATCAATGATAGCATGATGGCATACAAGGAGGTGTACAACGAGCTCGAGAACTTGTTCGAAGTAAGCGAACTAAATCATATTAGTAGATTGAGCAACGACGAAGCCGACGTTCTAGCACACATCGTGTCGCAATGCCTTGCGGTCCCGTGGGGTATTACAGGAAGAGATAACAGAAAGATCCACTAAGTCGACAAAATCAAAAAAGAAGGAGAAGAAATCCTCGGGGCTACCAAGGAAAAGCAAGAGGAAGAAGAAGAAGATCAGGACCTGGTCATGGTGATACGAGATACCATGGATGCAGCCGTACATATCATACATCCTCGGAAAGAAATACCCGACGATCCGGTTGAGGCAAGGCGAGTAATTCGACGCTCCAAAGCTTTCACGGTGGTCAAAGGAGAATTATATAAACGAAGTATTTCAGGCGTCTTGCAAAGGTGTGTCACACCGAGAAGAAGGAAGAATAATTCTGAAGGATGTACACGAAGGAATATGTGGCCACCACGCAAGTAGTCGAGCTATTGCAGCCAAGGTTTTTCGGGCAGGATTCTACTGGTTGACAGCAATCGAGGACGCCAAGGACATAGTAAGAACTTGCGACGCGTGTCAAAGGTTCGCCGCAAAACCTCATTCTCCAGCAGCAGAGCTAGCACCAATACCATTGTCATGGCCCTTTGCTCAATGGGGACTTGATATGGTGGGCAAGTTGCACAAATCCTGGCCAGGAGGAAAGGAGTATATGCTAGTAGCTGTCGACAAATTTACAAAGTGGATAGAAGCGAAGCCGATAAATTCACCAGACGGAGCATCCGCAGTAAAATTCATAAAAGGCCTCGTTTTCAGATTTGGAGTGCCCCACAGCATCGTCACAGACAACGGCAGTAACTTCACATCCCACGAATTCAAGGATTATTGCGAAGAGGTGGGTATCAAGTTGCACTTTGCGTCAGTTGCACATCCTCAAACCAATGGGCAAGTCGAGAAAGCCAATGGCATCATCTGCAATGGCATCAAGAAACACTTGTTAGGACCACTGGAAAAAGCTCGGCATACCTGGCCAGAAGAATTACCAAGTGTGTTGTGGAGCATCCGAACAACACCAAACACAGCAACACAGGAAACTCCGTTTTTCTTGGTTCATGGAGCAGAAGCAGTACTACCAATCGAGATAGAGCACAACTCTCCACGCGTCGTCGAATACGACGAAGAAGTGTCGAGAAAAGTGCTAGAAGACGACGTCGACGCACTTGATGAAGCTCAAGACGAAGTATTATCTCGGGTAACCAAATACCAACAGGACTTGAAGAATTACCACAGTCGACGTTTGCGGCCAAGATCTTTTCAGGTGGGAGACCTAGTTCTTCGGCTCACGCAAAAAAGTCATGAAAAACTCGAGTCACCATGGCTTGGCCCTTACATTGTCACGGAAGTAATCGGAGGAGGAGCATACAGGATAAAGGACAAGAAGACAGGGGTGGAGGAGCCAAACCCTGGAACGTGGCGCAACTCGGGCGGTTCTACGCCTAGAGTCGAAATATAGTCCTTGTAAAACTTCAATGTCTTTGAAACGCCCGCGAGTTTTCAGACGCACTCTTTTCCTTTTTCGGGGCACCGAGTGGGGCCGGAGAAGGTTTTTAATGAGGCGGGCTCGCGGTGCTGCAATATAATAAAGATAGTGTCAATATACCTTTCTCTTTATCGATATGTTCAAAGTCTTCGCTCCGACAAATTTCAATATAGTTCATCAAAAAAGAAAAAACCTTGCCTTGGTATTAAAATACCTCGTGAGTCAGTAAAAATACAAAATAGTACTCAATAAAGAAGCTCGGGGGCTCATATCCGACATAAATACATAAATGCCTTGGTTCAAAACCTCGCAATATGCAAATACAGTAAAGAGTCACCGAAATACTCGGGGGCTAGACAAACATACAAATATAATGATTGCTTCACAATATAATCACAGTCATGGGTCACAAAGAAGAATTATATACAGGAGGAAAATAACTAGTCTTGATTCAGTATGTCATCAAGGGTAACTCTGTTTTCTTCAGGAGCAGCGCCAAGAAAATCGGGATAGTGACCATCGGCTAAAAAGTCGGCGTCCATCCGAAGAAGGTCTTCAATCATTTCTTCGGCTATAGGCGAAACCTTCGTGTTAATTCGGTCAATACCAACTCTTCGACGTTTTACCTTCTGATGAACCTTCGCGACAACTTGGGTAAGGTCAAGATTTGAGTGGCAGATCTGGAGCATGATAAGAGCAAATGCGGCGCCAGCTACCAATTGAGCTTTGACAAAATCATGGATACTGCGAGCATCCTTGAATCTTTCCATCAATTCAGGAAGAGTTTTTGGTTGAATGTTCCGAGGAAACATGGAGTTATAAACCATGGACAAGGTCTTGGTACGAAGTCAAGGAAATCACGAGTTTGAGAGGTGCGATCACGAAATCGACAATTTGGCGGGTCCTCTGCGGGGTAGCCCAAAACAAAGAACCATGGTCCAGGGAAAGGTTAACAAGGAGGTTCGTCCTAGCATTTACCCTCTCTTCCTCGGCAGCGACATCGGTAAAGGAACCTATCAAAACAACGAAGTAGAAACCTTTAAGAGACATAGCATGAAGATGAAAGATATCGGAGGATGAAACAAGCATACCCGACATATCTGCGCTGGCTTCATTCATCAATTCGAGCATGAAATTTTCTCGAGTAGTCGCCTTTTCAGCCTCGGAAGCAGCAATTTCCTTAGCAGCCACGGCCTCGCGAGCTTGCTGAAGAGCAACTTTTCGGCTTCGGATGACTTACGAGATTGCTCCATCATCACAAGTGTTTGCTTCTTCGCATATTGAAGTTCTTTGTCGAAGTTCATCCAGTTCTTGCGACAACGTATCGTCGACGGTGCGGTATGTCGGCAAAAGCTCTCCTCGCGCGAGAAGAAGAAGGCGAAACAGTGGAAGGAGCGGAAGATGGAGTATAGTTATCAAATATCAACTGAAATTTAAACAAGACAACATCAAACAACAAGCAAAGAGAGAGGTTTCATTAATCTCTTGGAATAATTACAAGGGCATTACAGTGGAGCTAAGGAAGTACGTGTCGCCAAATGACTACTTTGGCGACAAGAGCAAAAGAAACAGAAAGAAAAACAGAGACATGCAACTAGACCTCCGGCCTTGACGAGCTAGGAGTCGACGCTGGTTTAATCCCGAGATAGGCCAAGATCTTCTTGGTGTTGGGCTTGGCTGCCTTAATCAGCGACTTCCACCTTGATTGTTCTATCTGCTCGGTGTCGCCAACTTTCATCCAGTCAATAGATGTTGTCGGCAAGAACCAACGCGACGGTGTTCTCAACGGCAACCTTCATATTTTCTTGGCGCATCTTCGGTCCAAGGTCTTAGGTGAATTGAACATCTTGGCAAGGTTAAGGAAAGTCGCAGGCTCCTCTTTCTTCGGGAAGAAGTAGGGGAACAATGCCGACAATACTGCGTTAGCATTTGACACACCTTCACGAATCTCGGACCCATGAAGCTCAGGATAGGAAAGTGCGTCAAGGAGCGGGTCATCGACAGGATTCATCGAGATCAAAATCCTGGTTTGTTTGGGCTGTCAAGAAAACAAAGCATTAGTCAAAATACAAGAAACAACGATTCTCATAACAATAGAAGGGATCAGCAAAATTATCGAAAGTGCGGCGACTTTGAGTTTTCGGGCGCTTGAGGATTCCTTGTTCACGAGAAGCTTGCGCAGCTTTGTGCTCGTTTAAGGCAGATGTAGCATCCTCAAGTTTTTTCTGCAGTTCCTCGACACCAGCAGCTTTTGCCTTGGCTTCATCAGCTTCGGCCTTGGCTTCGCTAGCAGCGAGTTCGGCTTTCTTGCGAGCCGCCTCACTTTGCTCAAGTTTTTGAGCAAGTGCGTCGGCACGTTCGTTGGCCTCTGCAAGTTTCTCTGTCGAGATATGAAAAAGAGAGAGAAAGAAAGATCAAAAATCGCGACAAACAAGCTGGAGCAAAAAGCCAAGGAAAAACGGCAAGCATAGAAGTCGTTACCTTCGGCTCTGTTCGCATATTCACGGTACCCAATAAATTGGGATCCGATGCGGAGAAGCTCTTTGATCATGGGCTGTTCAAGACGAACACAGCAAGAGAAACATCGGCATGAAAAAGAGCGAGAAGGCGTGAAAAAAGCAAAATAAAAAATATAGATATCGGCAAACTTACATCATCTAAGAGTAGAGTCGACGAACTGCCCAACTGAGGGGCAGGTTCAACAATCTTTTCAACCCTTGACCTTTTTGGTGAAGGAGCAAGGGGGCTTGATGGTGGAGTAGTGGTGACGACATTTTGTTGAGGAGGCGAAGATTCTTCTCCTTCAACTAGTGTGTCTGAGGCAAGTACAATGCGTGACGTGCTCGTTCGAGGAGCTACGTCAACAGTTGGTACTTCTTCCTCGTCATCACTGTTGATCAAAAAATCGGCAGCATAAAAAACAAGACAAGATAAATATTTCGAGTACAAAAAGAGGGAGAAGTAAAGACGACTTACGAGCTGACGAGGGATTCAATATAAGGATCATAAGCTGCCTTCAGATGGGAAGGAACAACTTCAGCCTTAGAGGTGCTAGAATCCTCGGCATCATTCATTTTCCTTTTGTTCCTTGGGGAAACAGCAGGAGGAAGGGATTGTGTCGACTCACTGGCTTCAGACTCCATTTCTTTTTCACGGGAAGCCGCAGATTTGTGAGAACCCGCGACTTCACTTTCGGGAATAGCAGAACCTTGAGTATCTTCGGCAATTATAGCCTGTTCTTCGACTTCTCCACCCTCAGGAAGAGGAGGAAGGGAAGTCATAGTAGGATGGTTCTGTAAAAAATAGTGACAAAAGGAAAATTAAAGAAATGACAATACAATGAGGTGCAGAGAAAGTGCGGAACAAGATAAAAACTCGGGAAGACAAAATACCTCGGGGAGTGGATTGGCGGAGCTGTATGGTTCCACGCGACAAGAGGAAGGAATAGGGTCCTTGCCCAGGCGAGAAAGTCTTCGAATCAACTTCTCCAAGTCCTTTGAGGAAAGATCGGAGATTCTGGTTGGCATCGTTTCGCGAGTACGTCCAAAGGGGATTTTTGCGAGCCTGAAGAGGCTGCACTCTAATCCTAAGGAAGTAGGCAGTGATTTGAACACCAGACAGCTCTTTGCCTCGAGTGTTTTGAAGCTGATGAATACGAGACATGAGTGCCTCTGTCGCCTTTTTCTCTTCTTCGGAAGCTTCGGCATCCCAGGAGCGGCGACGCTGAATTCTGGCACTTCCGTCGAAAGGAATTATATTGTGTTCAACAGAGTTGGCGCTTTCTTCGTGAATGTAGAGCCACTTTTTGCGCCATCCTTGGACAGAATCAGGAAATTTGACGTCGAAGTAATCGACATCAGTACGAACACAGATAACAACGCCACCTATGTTATAAGTGACGTTGTGGGAGCCATTGCGGTGGAGGCAGAAAATGCGTTTCCACAGAGCCCAATTGGGAGGGATTCCGAGGAAGCATTCGCAAAGTGTGATGAAAATAGAAATGTGAAGGATGGAGCGGGGGTCAAGCGGTGCGGTTGAATCCCATAAACGAAAAGAAGGCCGCGGAGGAAATCGTGAATTGGGGTCGAAAGGCCGCGGATGAGGTGATCAACAAAACTAACCCGGTACTCCATTGGAGGCTTGGGGTAGCTTTCTTCGCTGGGAAAGCGGATGGCGTCTTCCTTCTTCATGAGGCCAAGCCTCTTGACATGTTGATGTCCTGGTTGGAGATTTTAGATCTCTCCCACTCAAGATCCTCGGCGGCCATCTTGGATTCCGAATGCTGTGGCGAGTGAGTCGCGTGCGCGGTGGCATCAACGGCAATGGGCGAGCAATGCTCGTAAGTGCGGAAGATCGAGAGAGAGTTGGGCGCAGGGAAGCTTTGCGAAGAGGAACAGATGAGCGGCGCAAGCGAGGGATGAACGGAGGTTGAAGAAGGGTTTATATAAGAATCGGGTGAAGCGGTGTGCCGTTGGATGAAGAAATCGTGTGGTGCAAAAGATCTCCTAGATACAAGGGTAAAAAGGTATTTTCTTGAGATAGGCGTTACCGTACGTGCGCCAGAAAAAGCGGAGGACGTGTGTCCCCCACTTGCCCGACGTGTCAACATGGTACAAACAATGGACCCACAAGGCAGAAAAATCAAGACTATTAACAGGGATGAAGCATTTTTCATTAAGGGAAGAATGTCGACAAGAAAAATAAAAAAAGATTGGCGACAGGAGGAATTATTAAATACTTCGGGAGCCTTTGATCAAATACAAGTTTTTGCCCAAATGCTCGGGGGCTACTTTGACAAAAAGTAAAATTTCGAGTATGGCAATATAGAAATTGCGGGAGCCTACAACCAAGCACAAGTCCTTGGCTGTAGCCTCGGGGGCTACTCCCATCGGGAGCGCTGTTCGCGTACCCGAGAGATAAAAAAAAAGAAGAAGAAAGAGATCATATTGGGAAATAATGACAATATAGCGACAAGGTGGACTAAAATGTTGAGCCTACAACCAAGCACAAGTTCTTGGTTGTAGCCTCGGGGGCTACTCCCATCGGGAACGCTGTTCGCGTGCCCGATGGAATTAACAAAGGAAAAATAGAAAAGTAAGAGAGTATATTTCGAGTTATAATTAACTCTACATATACTCCCATCGGGAGAGCAATATAAGTCATATTTGACTCGATAAAATGTGCCATTCCAACAGCCGGAAAAGCACTCGACAATATATTCTCAGAACGCCGAAGTTGCGATCAATTTCTGAATGCCGCAAATTGGCGAAGGTAAGACCCCAGATCCGTTCTGCTGGGCGTGGCATCGCCGAAGACTGCGCTCTGCTACTTTTATCCGTATCAACAGATACGAAGAAAAATCCTAACGGACGCGTTAGGTACCCGATAAATTTGACTGGGACTCGACAGAATGGTAAGACCTTAAGCGGCACCTGTCGAAGTTTACACCCGGTATCCCGAGATCATGTCCAGGGACGTGATTTTGAAGTAGGTTTTTGCGGATTGCCACTAGAGCAGTTAACTAGTACCTGATCCGTCAGATGAACTAGCCCCAACTACCATTATCCCTGTACAATATAAAATTTTATGTGAAGAAATATAAAAAAAAGTTAAAGCTTTCGAGTAAAAATAAACAGTGGAGATTTTCCCTGATTCTACGATTCAAGCAAAATCTCGGAGACTCGACATAGGCATCCCAAATGGGCCTGCCGAAGATAGTACCCGGGGTTTACTGAAGGCCCACTACCCGAAGAATAAGAAGATTCGGGAGCCCAAGATATACTAAGGAAAGTCAAGAGTTGTAATAGGAAGTGTTATTTGTAATCTGGCGGGATGAGTTAGAAACCGTCCCGGACTCTGTAACTTGTATAGCACGAATCCCTCGGCTCTACCTCCTATATAAAGGGGGAGCCGAGGGACGAAGAAAGGATCGAATCATTGTCTACAAACCCTAGTTTTCATAATCGTCGAGTACTTTTCGGCTGAAACCTTCGAGATCTACTTACCCTCTACTTCCAACTAAACCCTAGCCTACAATCCATAGGCATTGACAAGTTGATACCTTGTCAGAAAGCACTAGACTAAAATCCCGTGTGTCCTCGAGAACGTTTGGTCATTATAAGTAAACAAACCGGCTTGTCCTTTGTGCTAAAAAGGATTGGGCCACTCGCTGCAATTGTTACTATCGCACTTTACTTACTCGTACTTTATTCACCTGTTACATCAAAACCCCCTGAATACTTGTCTGTGAGCATTTACAGTGAATCCTTCATCGAAACTGCTTGTCAACACCTTCTGCTCCTCGTTGGGATCGACATTCTTACTTATCGAAGATACTACGATACACCCCCTATACTTGTGGGTCATCAAGACTATTTTCTGGCGCCGTTGCCGGATGAAGCGCTATTGGTAAGTGGAATTGGTAAGGGAAACTTCTCTTGTTTGTGCTGATTTTATTTACACTTTCTTTGCCATAATTCATTATGGACAGATCTCCTTTTGAATGTTTATTTGGAAAATCTGCTACTACTGCAAAGGTAGTGGATGAGGCGCCAGGAAAGGAAGAGATACCATACAAAATACCTATGAAAATTATTGAACGCGTAGTGGGTAACCGTTATACAGGGGATGGAACTGTCCACCCTGGAGATCATTTACTGTTCTTGCATGAATTATGCGGTTTATTCAAGTGTGCAGGTATTGCTATGGATGAAGTGAGGAAGAAACTATTCTCTATATCGCTGTGCAGTAAGCGGCGCATTGGTATAAATTACTGGATAATGGGGATTCTCTTGAATGGAATGATATTGTGCCCCGGTTTTATTCTAAGTTCTATCCTCCAAGTGAAATTCACAAGGATCGGAATCGCATATATAATTTTTGGCCTCATGATGGAGAAAGTATTGCCCAAGCGTGGGGGAGATTGAAGTCTTTAATGCTCAAATGCCCCATTCATGAGCTTCCTGGTAATGTTATTATTGATAATTTCTATGCAAGACTTTCTTTTGAAGACAAGACCTTCTTTGGATACTTCTTGTTACGGATCATTCACGCGCAACAAGGAAGAGTTTAAAAGGGACCTTCTCAATCGGATCCGGGGAAAATCTTGAAGGATGGGAGAACGACAAAGATAGAGAATCAGGTATAAATTATGATTATAAATGCATTGAAGCTTTTATGGATACTGATAAATTTCGTAATATGAGTGCTACTTATGGTCTTGATTCTCAAGTTGCTGCAAATCTTTATAAAGCTTTTGCCTCTCATTATGAATTGCCTAAGAAGAATTTTGATAAGTATCATGAACCGTATAAAGATAAAATTGATCCATCTATTAATAAATGCGTTGTAGTTGAAACTGTTGATCATGTTATTCCTGAAGCTTATATTGAAAAAACTCCTTTCTCTGCTAAAATGAAGGAGTACTCTGTTATAAATAGTGCGGTTCATAAAAGTGAAAAGAAACCTATAGAACCTGAAGAACAAATAAAAGTTGAACCTGCTGTTGCAATAGTTAAAGATCTTGTGACTGAAAATGTGGAGGATGGTCATATTATTTTCTGTGAAGACGCTTCCAATATTGTTTCACATCCTAATAAATCCAAACAAGCTAGTGTTCCTACGCTATCTGTTAGAATTGGTGATCATTGTTATTATGGTTTGTGTGATATGGGTGCAAGTATTAGTGCTATTCCTTATGAGCTTTACACGGAGATTATGCACGAAATTGGTTCTTGTGAACTTGAAGATATTGATGTGGTCATTCAGCTGGCTAATAGAGAAACTATTTCTCCAATTGGTATTGTTCGAGATGTGGAAGTTCTATGTGGTAAGATTAAATATCCTGCTGACTTTTTGGTACTTGGTTATTTGCTAGTGAATATTGTCCTATCATTTTTGGTAGACCTTTTCTAAATACTTGTGGAGCTATTATAGATTGCAAGAAAGAGAAAATTTTGACTAAATTTGCTGGTGAATCTTATGAGTTTAACTTCTCTAAATTTACCAAAACTCCTTATAAAGCTGATTTGCCTAATAATGATTTTAAAGTTGAACAGTGTGCATCTATTGTTCTTGCTCCTAATAATCCCTTGCAGCAACATTTGGAGAATAGCGAGAGTGAAGTTTTTAGGAAAGAAAGAGATGAGCTTGACGAAATTTTTCTTCGCCAACCTATTCTTAAGCATGATTTACCGGTGGAAGATCTGGGTACAACACCGCCACCAAAGGAAGATCTTGTCTTTGATTTAAAACCTTTGCCTGACAATCTTAAATATGCTCATATTGATGATAAGAAAATATATCCTGTTATTATTAGTTCTAAGCTTTCAGAGTTTGAAGAAGAAAGGTTATTGGAAATACTGAAGAAGCACCGAGGAGCTATTGGCTACACTCTTGGTGACTTGAAGGGGATTTCTCCCTCTATTTGCCAACACGCCATTAATATGGAAGATGATGCGAAGCCTGTTGTTGAACCTCAGCGTCGTCTAATTCCTAAGATGAAGGATGTGGTAAGAAATGAGGTATTAAGACTTCTTGAAGCTGGTATTATATATCCTATTGCTGATAGTAGATGGGTTAGTCCTGTGCATTGTGTTCCTAAGAAAGGAGGAATGACTGTTGTGCCTAATGATAATGATGAGCTCATACCTCAAAGAGTAGTTGTAGGGTATAGAATGTGCATTGATTATCGAAAAGTTAATAAAGTTACTAAAAAAGATCATTACCCTTTGCCTTTTATTGATCAAATGTTAGAAAGGTTATCTAAAAATACTCATTTTTGTTTTCTTGATGGTTATTCTGGGTTTTCACAAATTGCTGTTAAAACTAAGGATCAAGAGAAAACCACTTTCACTTGTCCTGATGGAACTTATGCTTATAGACATATGCATTTTGGTTTATGTAATGCTCCTGCTACTTTTCAAAGATGCATGTCTGCTATTTTTCATGGCTTTTGTGAGAGTATTGTAGAGGTATTCATGGATGATTTTTCTGTCTATGGGAATTCTTTTGATAATTGCTTGCGGAACCTTGATAAAGTTTTGCAGAGATGTGAAGAAACTAACCTTGTTCTTAATTGGGAGAAATGCCACTTTATGGTTAATGAAGGAATTGTATTGGGACATAAAATTTCCGAGAGAGGTATCGAAGTTGATAGAGCTAAAGTTGAAGCAATTGAGAAGATGCCCTATCCTAGGGATGTTAAAGGTATTCGTAGTGTTCTTGGTCATGCTGGGTTTTATAGGAGGTTTATTAAAGATTTCTCCAAGATTTCAAAGCCTCTTACTAATCTTCTTCAAAAAGATGTACCTTTTGTTTTTGATGATGATTGTAAGGAAGCTTTTGAAACTCTAAAGAAAGCTTTAACAACTGCTCCTATAGTTGAACCTCCTGATTGGAACTTACCATTTGAAATTATGTGTGATGCTAGTGATTTTGCTGTAGGCGCTGTTCTTGGACAGCGAGTAAACAAAAAACTGAATGTTATTCATTATGCTAGTAAAACTCTTGATGCTGCTCAAAGAAATTATGCTACTACTGAAAAGGAATTGTTAGCTGTAGTCTTTGCTTGTGATAAGTTTAGATCTTATATTGTTGATTCAAAAGTTACTATACATACTGATCATGCTGCAATTAGATACCTTATGCAAAAGAAAGATGCTAAGCCAAGGCTTATTAGATGGGTACTTCTGTTGCAAGAATTTGATTTACATATTGTAGATAGGAAAGGTGCTGATAATCCTGTTGCTGATAATTTGTCTAGATTGGAAAATATTGCTTATGATCCTGTTCCAGTTAATGATAGTTTTCCAAATGAACAATTGGCTGTAATAAAGGTGAGCTCGCGAGACAGCCCTTGGTATGCTGATTATGCTAACTTTATTGTTTCCAAGTACTTGCCTCCAACCTTTTCAGCTCAGCAAAGGAGGAAATTCTTTTATGACTTGAGGCATTATTTTTGGGATGACCCACACCTATATAAAGAAGGAGTGGATGGTATTCTGCGAAGATGTGTTCCCGAATATGAACAACAAGAGATATTGAGTAAATGTCATGGTAGTGCTTATGGAGGACATCACGCCGGAGATAGAACCGCGCAAAAGGTTCTACAATCAGGATTTTATTGGCCGACTCTCTTTAAAGATGCAAGGAAGTTTATCTTATCTTGTGATGAATGTCAAAGGGTTGGTAATATCTCCAGACGCAATGAAATGCCTATGAATTATACTCTTGTTATTGAACCGTTCGATTGTTGGGGATTTGACTTCATGGGACCTTTTCCCTCTTCAGAAGGTAACACTCATATACTTGTTGCTGTTGATTATGTTACTAAATGGGTGGAAGCCATACCTACAAAAAGTGCTGATGGTGAGACCTCTTTAAGAATGCTTTTAGATATTATTTTTCCTAGATTTGGAGTTCCTAGATATATTATGACTGATGGAGGTTCTCATTTTATTCATAGTGGTTTTAGAAAAACTCTTGCTAAATATGGTATTAACCATAGAATTGCTTCCGCTTATCATCCTCAAACTAGTGGGCAAGTAGAATTATCAAATAGAGAGATTAAATCTATCTTGGAAAAGACTGTTAATAAAACTAGAAAGAATTGGGCTAGTAAATTGAAGGATGCACTATGGGCTTATAGAACTGCTTATAAAAATCCCATGGGAATGTCACCTTATAAAATGGTCTATGGGAAAGCTTGTCATTTACCTTTAGAACTAGAGCACAAAGCTTATTGGGCAGTTAGAGAATTAAATAAAGATCCTAAACTTGCCAGTAATAAGAGGTTGCTGCAATTGAGTTCTCTGGATGAATGGAGAAGTGAAGCTTATGAAAATGCTAAACTCTTTAAAGAGAAAGTTAAAAAATGGCATGATAGAAGGATTATCAAAAGAGAATTTAATATTGGGGATAAAGTCCTATTGTATCGGTCTCGTCTCAGATTCTTTGCAGGGAAATTACTCTCGAAATGGGAAGGACCATATGTTGTTGAGGAGGTGTATCGTTCAGGAGCAATTAAAATTAGCTCTCTCCAAGGCGATGCCACGCAAGTGGTGAATGGACAAAGACTCAAGCATTATATCTCAGGTGATTCTTATAATGTAGATGTTGATATTATTCGAGTGGAAACACCAGCAGCCTTCATCAAAGGACAAATTGACAGTCCGCCAGAACTCGACTTTGAGTAGGTAACAGTACTGGTAATGAAAAGTTCGCAATTTACTTTCCGAACAATATTTTTGCTGTTTTTGGAAAATATGAAAAATTACGAGATCGAAACGGAGTGGAGGAGACGCACGAGGGCGTGCCACCATAGGCCGGCGCGGCCTGGCCTTGGCCCGCGCCGCCCTATGAGCTGGCCGCCTCGTCGCCCCTTTCCGACTCTGGTTCGACTTGGTACTTTCCTTTTGTCGTGAAATTTTTTGCTATATAATCCCCCGGACCCCTGGAGGTCCCTATATCATTTTCTCGATGTGTTTTGTTTCGAGCTGTTTCTGCCAGAATCTGTTTTCAGTTTAGAAGCACCATGGTCTCCAAGAACGAGGGCAAGGAGCTTTCGGATGAAGATATTCAAGATCCCGAGTGGAAATAGGAGGACAAGAACGTCAAGGAAGAGGATGAAGAAGAGGTGGAGGAAGACTCGCGCGCACACCCGCGTGCTGCCATTGCAAGCATCAAGGTGGTGGACAACCCTTTTAGTGCAAACAAGAGCGCAAGAATTCGCACCGGGGGAGGAGTTCCACGTCATTACCTAGCTCAGAAGACATCTTCTTCAGGCACTCACCATCCCTTCCGCAATCTAATTTTCAATAGTCAAATTGAAAGGGTTCCCAGGGCAGCATTGCCTAGCAATTGGGATATAGATCGTTCTAACACTGCAGGAAGGATGAAGCCTGAGGGTGAAGAGTGGGGAAGTAACTCCAAGATTTGGGACTCGCCGTCGGACATACTTCTTAACCGCGTCGAGCACAATTCGGAGATGATTAGCAACCTCACGTACAAGATTGATGAGCTTCAGGAGCTTGTTGAGAAGCTTGTCAGGAATTCATCACCACCATCGCCGAAGGAGTAATTCATCATCGGTATTGGCATCCCCTTGGTTTGTTCCAAGCTTGGGGGAGTGCCGCGGTATCACATCATCACTATCTTTTACTTTTTATTGTCAAGTAGTGTCATATCATGAGTAGGGAAGTTATCATATAAGATGGGTCGCAGTTTGGAAGTATCTCTCCTTTAGTTAGTTGTCTATGTATCCCTTGGTGTGAGTTATCGTTATGGAATATTAATGAGAAGTCTTATCATTTACATATTGCACACCTTATTTTAGTTTGCAATCTCTATTATATGATCGATCTTGATTTTAGTATTGGTATCACTTTGGGAGCATTGAATAAATCTATTTGGTTTTGGCAAACTTAGCATTGGTCAATAGCAACAACACTTTGAGGTTTAAGTAGAAAAGAGAAATACATGTAGTTGTTTCATTGTCTTTCTTTCTTGATTAGCTCATAGCTTATTATTCTGAAGTTAAAACTGTTTGTGCTTACAAGGAAGATGCATGATTATTTCTATCACATGTATATTTGTTTGTTTCCTTCGACTCTTATGCTTGCTAATTAACCTTGCTAGCCAAAGACCTGTACTGAGAGGGAATACTTCTCGTGCATCCAAACCTAAACCCAAACTTATGCCATTTGTGTCCACCATATCTACCTACTACATGGTATTTCCTGCCATTCCAAGTAAATACTTCGTGTGCTACCTTTAAACAATTCAATATTTACTATCTCTTATTTGTGTCAATGTTTTATAGCTCATGAGGAAGTATGTGGTGTTTATCTTTCAATCTTGTTGGGCAACTTTCACCAATGGACTAGTGGCTTCATCCGCTTATCCAATAATTTTGCAAAAAGAGCTGGCAATGGGATTCCCAGTCCCAAATTAATTAAACTAAATAGACACTCCTCCATGGTATGTGATTGATGGACGGCACCCGAAGGATTCGGTTAGCCATGGCTTGTGTAAGCAAAGGTTGGGGGGAGTGTCATCATAATAAAACTAAAATAAAAAGGCACTCCTTCATGGTATGAGATTGTTGGCAGGCACCCGAGGATTCGGTTAGCCATGGTTTGTGAAAGAAAGGTTGGAAGGAGTGCCACACAAAATAAAAATAAAATGGGAGCCGCTCTTTGAAGGTTGTCTGGCAAGGGGGTTAGAGTACCCGCTACCAGTCGTTGACAACAACAAACACCTCTCAAAAATATTACTTTTATCCTCTTTATATGATTTCAAAACTGAAAAAGCTCTAGCACATGATTTAATCCCTGCTTCCCTCTGCGAAGGGCCTGTCTTTTACTTTATATTGAGTCAGTAAACCTATTTCCCTCCATCTTAAGCAAGCATTTGAGTAGTTGTGATCAAACCATTATATTGTGATTTGCTTCATCATGTCTTTTATTCTTCCTTGTTCAGTACAAGTTTTATCTGAATGAATATGGCTTTGCAAGTTATCAATGATCATGAGGAGACTATTATGATTGAGTATGCAAGTTGTGCCATGTAAACTTTAACACGAGAGCGCTGCTCAATAAGATAAGAATAACCTGTTAATTGTTCTCTGACCAAGAACGAAGTTTGCCATCACCAACTATGATTTCTTATGCACCTTTGTTTGTGATTACCTTATACTTGTTTCAAGTTGAGTTATATGAGGAAGTTGTTTACTAGAATGTCTTGTGTGAATGAATATGATGCTTCTTGTCCGTATTTTATTTATCGACTCTTCACTCCATAAACATGTGGTCCTGTTTACCGAGTTCAGTTTCGCTTGGGGACAAGCGAAGTCTAAGCTTGGGGGGAGTTGATACGTCTAATTTGCATCACTATTTTATATCATAATTTGCTGTTATTCATTGATATATTTCATATTTGGACATAATACTTATGTTATTTCATCTATTTTGCATGTTTCATGATTATTGGAGGATCAAGCACCGGAGCCAGGATTCTGCTGGAAAAAGCACCGTCAGAATGCAATATTTCGGAAGATCAACAGTTGACGGAAGTTATACCAAAAATCCTATTTTTCCAGATGACGAAGAGAGCCAGAAGGGGGAGCTGAGGGGACCCGAGGTGGGCCCACCCCATAGGCCGGCGCGGCCCAAGGGCTGGCCGCGCCGCCCTGTGAGGAGGGGGCCCACAGCCCCCTCTCGCCTCCTTTTCTTCGCGAAATCCTTCGTCCCGAAGACCTAAGCTCCAGAGGGTACCTCACGAAGAGTTACAGCCGCCTCTGCGGGGTGGAGAACACCAGAGAGAAAAGAGCTCTCCGGCGGGCTGAGATCCACCGGGGAAATTCCCTCCCGGAGGGGGAAATCGACGCCACCGTCACCGCCATCAAGTTGGACATCATCTCCATCACCATCAGCATCATCTTCACAATCATCACCGCCGTCTCCACCGCTGGACATCGTCACCGCCGTAGCAATTTGGGTTTGATCTTGATTGTTTGATAGGGGAAACTCTCCCGATATCGATTTCTACTTGTTGTTGATGCTATTGAGTGAAACCGTTGAACCAAGGTTTATGTTCAGATTGTTATTCATCATCATATCACCTCTGATCATGTTCCATATGATGTCTCGTGAGTAGTTCGTTTAGTTCTTGAGGACATGGGTGAAGTCTAAATGTTAGTAGTGAAGTATGGTTGAGTAATATTCAATGTTATGATATTTAAGTTGTGGTGTTATTCTTCTAGTGGTGTCGTGTGAACGTCGACTACACGACACTTCACCTTTATGGGCCTAGGGGAATGCATCTTGTACTCGTTTGCCAATTGCGGGGTTGCCGGAGTGACAGAAACCTAAGCCCCCGTTGGTATATCGATGCAGGAGGGATAGCAGGATCTCAGAGTTTAAGGCTGTGGTTAGATTTATCTTAATTACTTTCTTGTAGTTGCGGATGCTTGCAAGGGGTATAATCACAAGTATGTATTAGTCCTAGGAAGGGCGGTACATTAGCACAGGTTCACCCACACAACACTTATCAGAACAATGAAGATTAATTAGCCGTATGTAGCGAAAGCACTAGACTAAAATCCCGTGTGTCCTCGAGAACGTTTGGTCATTATAAGTAAACAAACCGGCTTGTCCTTTGTGCTAAAAAGGATTGGGCCACTCGCTGCAATTGTTACTCTCGCACTTTACTTACTCGTACTTTATTCACCTGTTACATCAAAACCCCCTGAATACTTGTTTGTGAGCATTTACAGTGAATCCTTCATCGAAACTGCTTGTCAACACCTTCTGCTCCTCGTTGGGATCGACATTCTTACTTATCGAAGATACTACGATACACCCCCTATACTTGTGGGTCATCAAGACTATTTTCTGGCGCCGTTGCCGGGGAGTGAAGCGCTATTGGTAAGTGGAATTGGTAAGGGAAACTTCTACTGTTTGTGCTGATTTTATTTCTGCCTGCCATAATTCATTATGGACAGATCTCCTTTTGAATGTTTATTTGGAAAATCTGCTACTACTGCAAAGGTAGTGGATGAGGCGCCAGGAAAGGAAGAGATACCATACAAAATACCTATAAAAATTATTGAACGCGTAGTGGGTAACCGTTATACAGGGGATGGAACTGTCCACCCTGGAGATCATTTACTGTTCTTGCATGAATTATGCGGTTTATTCAAGTGTGCAGGTATTGCTATGGATGAAGTGAGGAAGAAACTATTCTCTATATCGCTGTCTGGTAAAGCGGCGCATTGGTATAAATTACTGGATAATGGGGATTCTCTTGAATGGAATGATATTATGCCCCGGTTTTATTCTAAGTTCTATCCTCCAAGTGAAATTCACAAGGATCGGAATCGCATATATAATTTTTGGCCTCATGATGGAGAAAGTATTGCCCAAGCGTGGGGGAGATTGAAGTCTTTAATGCTCAAATGCCCCATTCATGAGCTTCCTGGTAATGTTATTATTGATAATTTCTATGCAAGACTTTCTTTTGAAGACAAGACCTTGCTGGATACTTCTTGTTCTGGATCATTCACGCGCAACAAGGAAGAGTTTAAAAGGGACCTTCTCAATCGGATCCAGGAAAATACTGAAGGATGGGAGAACGACAAAGATAGAGAATCAGGTATAAATTATGATTATAAATGCATTGAAGCTTTTATGGATACTGATAAATTTCGTAATATGAGTGCTACTTATGGTCTTGATTCTCAAGTTGCTGCAAATCTTTATAAAGCTTTTGCCTCTCATTATGAATTGCCTAAGAAGAATTTTGATAAGTATCATGAACCGTATAAAGATAAAATTGATCCATCTATTAATAAATGCGTTGTAGTTGAAACTGTTGATCATGTTATTCCTGAAGCTTATATTGAAAAAACTCCTTTCTCTGCTAAAATGAAGGAGTACTCTGTTATAAATAGTGCGGTTCATAAAAGTGAAAAGAAACCTATAGAACCTGAAGAACAAATAAAAGTTGAACCTGCTGTTGCAATAGTTAAAGATCTTGTGACTGAAAATGTTGAGGATGGTCATATTATTTTCTGTGAAGACACTTCCAATATTGTTTCACATCCTAATAAATCCAAACAAGCTAGTGTTCCTATGCTATCTGTTAGAATTGGTGATCATTGTTATTATGGTTTATGTGATATGGGTGCAAGTATTAGTGCTATTCCTTATGAGCTTTACACGGAGATTATGCACGAAATTGGTTCTTGTGAACTTGAAGATATTGATGTGGTTATTCAGCTGGCTAATAGAGAAACTATTTCTCCAATTGGTATTGTTCGAGATGTGGAAGTTCTATGTGGTAAGATTAAATATCCTGCTGACTTTTTGGTACTTGGTTCTGCTGCTAGTGAATATTGTCCTATCATTTTTGGTAGACCTTTTCTAAATACTTGTGGAGCTATTATAGATTGCAAGAAAGAGAAAATTTTGACTAAATTTGCTGGTGAATCTTATGAGTTTAACTTCTCTAAATTTACCAAAACTCCTTATAAAGCTGATTTGCCTAATAATGATTTTAAAGTTGAACAGTGTGCATCTATTGTTCTTGCTCCTAATAATCCCTTGCAGCAACATTTGGAGAATAGCGAGAGTGAAGTTTTTAGGAAAGAAAGAGATGAGCTTGATGAAATTTTTCTTCGCCAACCTATTCTTAAGCATGATTTACCGGTGGAAGATCTGGGTACAACACCGCCACCAAAGGAAGATCCTGTCTTTGATTTAAAACCTTTGCCTGATAAAATTAAATATGCTCATATTAATGATAAGAAAATATATCCTGTTATTATTAGTTCTAAGCTTTCAGAGTTCTAAGCGTGAGTAGACATCAAGCACTTTTCTGGCGCCGTTGCCGGGGAGGAAAGGTAAAAGGCACTCATACTCCGGTTCCAGGTAACTAAGTACTTTTCTGGCGCCATTGTGTGTGTGCTCGAAGCTATTTCCTTTAGATCCTGCAATTGCATCTTTTTGTTTCTTGTTTACACTAGTTAGGCATAATGGAAAACAACAAAAATATGAGAGATCTTTATGAACTTTATCTTGAATTAGGACATGATGTGTTTGAAGAGAGAATTAAAAAACCGATGGAACTTTATATGCATGCTAATGGGAATGTTATTAATATGAATGCTTTGAACACTATTGTTGCTAATGCTATGGAAAATTCTAAGCTTGGGGAAGCTGGTTTTGATGAGCATGATCTTTTTAGTCCCCCGGGCATTGTGGAGGAAATTTACTTTGATGATACTTTGCCTCCTATTTATGATGATTATAATGATAGTAGTCTTTTGGTTCCGCCTGTTATGGAGGATAAATTTGATTATGATTACAATATGCCTCATATATATAATGATAGCTACTTTGTTGAATTTGCTCCCACTGCAACTAATAAAATTGATTATGCTTATGTGGAGAGTAATAATTTTATGCATGAGACTCATGATAAGAATGCTTTATGTGATAGTTATATTGTTGAGTTTGCTCATGATGCTACTGGACATTATTATGAGAGAGGAAAATATGGTGGTAGAAATTTTCATGTTACTAAAACACCTCTCTATATGCTTAAAATTTTGAAGTTGAGCTTGTCTAGTTTTCCTATGCTTGTTGCATTATGCTTACATAACTTGTTTATTTACAATATTCCCATGCATAGGAAGCATGTTAGACTTAAATGTGTTTTGAATTTGCTTCTTGATGCTCTCTTTTGCTTCAAATACTATTTCTTGCGAGTGCATCATTAAAACTGCTGAGCCCATCTTAATGGCTATAAAGAAAGAACTTCTTGGGATATAACCCATGTGTTTATTTTACTACAGTAATTTTG
Source organism: Lolium perenne (assembly GCF_019359855.2). Lineage (NCBI taxonomy): Eukaryota > Viridiplantae > Streptophyta > Magnoliopsida > Poales > Poaceae > Lolium > Lolium perenne. The sequence goes on along the minus strand of NC_067250.2, from coordinate 173,103,061 downwards.
TTTTATATTTGAGTCTTGGAAGTTGTTACTACTCCTTATCTTAGTTTTGTTGCATTGTTGTGCCAAGTAAAGTCGTTGATAGTAAGGTTCATACTAGATTTGGATTACTGCGCAGAAACAGATTTCTTGCTGTCACGAATCTGGGCCTAATTCTCTGTAGGTAACTCAGAAAATTATGCCAATTTACGTGAGTGATCCTCAGATATGTACGCAACTTTCATTCAATTTGAGCATTTTCATTTGAGCAAGTCTGGTGCCTCAATAAAATTCGTCTTTACGAACTGTTATGTTTTGACAGATTCTGCCCTTTATTTCGCATTGCCTGTTTTGCTATGCTTGATGGATTTTTCGATTCCATTAACTTTCAGTAGCTTTGTGCAATGTCCAGAAGTGTTAAGAATGATTATTTCACCTCTGAACATGTAAATTTTAATTGTGCACTAACCCTCTAATGAGTTGTTTTGAGTTTGGTGTGGAGGAAGTTTTCAAGGATCAAGAGAGGGAGATGATACAATATGATCAAGGAGAGTGAAAGCTCTAAGCTTGGGGATGCCCCGGTGGTTCACCCCTGCATATTTTAAGAAGACTCAAGCGTCTAAGCTTGGGGATGCCCAAGGCATCCCCTTCTTCATCGACAACATTATCAGGTTCCTCTAGTGAAACTATATTTTTATTCCATCACATCTTATGTACTTTGCTTGGAGCGTCGGTTTGTTTTTGTTTTTGTTTTTATTTGAATAAAATGGATCCTAGCATTCTTTGTGTGGGAGAGAGACACGCTCCGCTGTTGCATATGGACAAATATGTCCTTAGGCTTTACTCATAATATTCATGGCGAAGGTTGAATCTTCTTCGTTAAATTGTTATATGGTTGGAATTGGAAAATGATACATGTAGTAATTGCTATAATGTCTTGGATAATGTGATACTTGGCAATTGTTGTGCTCATGTTTAAGCTCTTGCACCATATACTTTGCACCTATTAATGAAGAAATACATAGAGCTTGCTAAAATTTGGTTTGCATAATTGGTCTCTCTAAGGCCTAGATAATTTCTAGTATTGAGTTTGAACAACAAGGAAGACGGTGTAGAGTCTTATAATGTTTGCAATATGTCTTTTATGTGAGTTTTGCTGCACCAGTTCATCCTTGTGTTTGTTTCAAATAAACCTTGCTAGCCTAAGCCTTGTATCGAGAGGGAATACTTCTCATGCATCCAAAATCCTTGAGCCAACCACTATGCCATTTGTGTCCACCATACCTACCTACTGCATGGTATTTCTCCGCCATTCCAAAGTAAATTGATTGAGTGCTACCTTTAAATTTCTATCCTCTACCTTTGCAATATATAGCTCATGGGACAAATAGCCTAAAAACTATTGTGGTATTGAATATGTACTTATGCACTTTATCTCTTATTAAGTTGCTTGTTGTGCAATAACCATGTTCCTGGGGACGCCATCAACTACTCTTTGTTGAATATCATGTGAGTTGCTATGCATGTCCGTCTTGTCTGAAGTAAGGGAGATTTACCGCTAGAATGGTTAGAGCATGCATAATGTTAGAGAAGAACATTGGGCCGCTAACTAAAGCCATGATCCATGGTGGAAGTTTCAGTTTTGGACAAACATCCTCAATCTCATATGAGAAAATTAATTGTTGTTGAATGCTTATGCATAAAAGAGGAGTCCATTATCTATTGTCTATGTTGTCCCGGTATGGATGTCTAAGTTGAGAATAATCAATAGCGAGAAATCCATTGCGAGCTTTCTCCTTAGACCTTTGTACAGGCGGCATAGAGGTACCCCTGTGTGACACTTGGTTAAAACATATGCATTGCGATGATAATCCAGGTAATCCGAGCTAATTAGGACAAGGTGCGGGCACTATTAGTATACTATGCATGAGGCTTGCAACTTGTAGGATATAATTTACATGATGCATATGCTTTATTACTACCGTTGACAAAATTGTTTCTTGTTTTCAAAATAAAAGCTCTAGCACAAATATAGCAATCCATGCTTCCCTCTGCGAAGGGCCATTCTTTTACTCTTATGTTGAGTCAGTTCACCTATTTCTCTCCATCTCAAGAAGCAAACACTTGTGTGAACTGTGCATTGATTCCTACATACTTGCATATTGCACTTGTTATATTACTTTACATTGACAACTATCCATGAGATATACATGTTATAAGTTGAAAGCAACCGCTAAAACTTAATCTTCCTTTGTGTTGCTTCAATGCCTTTACTTTGAATTATTGCTTAATGAGTTAACTCTTATGCAAGACTTATTGATGCTTGTCTTGAAGTACTATTCATGAAAAGTCTTTGCTTTATGATTCAGTTGTTTACTCATGTCATTTACCATTGTTTTGATCGTTGCATTCATTACATATGCTTACAATAGTATGCTCAAGGTTATGATGGCATGTCACTCCAGAAATTATCTTTGTTATCGTTTACCTGCTCGGGACGAGCAGAAACTAAGCTTGGGGATGCTGATACGTCTCCGACGTATCGATAATTTCTTATGTTCCATGCCACATTATTGATGATATCTACATGTTTTATGCATACTTTATGTCATATTTATGTGTTTTCCGGAACTAACCTATTGACGAGATGCCGAAGTGCCAGCACCTGTTTTCTGCTGTTTTTGGTTTCGGAAATCCTAGTAAGGAAATATTCTCGGAATTGGACGAAATCAACGCCCAGCATCTTAGAATCCCCGGAAGCTTCCAGAACACCCGAGAGCCGCCAGAGAGGGGCCACAGGGGGGCCACACATGGGGCTGGCGCGGCCAGGCTAGGGCCCGCGCCCCCCTGTTGTGTGGCGGCTCCGTACCCCCTCCGACGCCGCCTCTTCGCCTATTTAAGCCCCCTCGACCTAAATCTTCGATACGGAAAAGCCACGGTACGAGAAACCTTCCAGAGCCGCCGCCATCGCGAAGCCAAGATCTGGGGGACAGGAGTCTCTGTTTCGGCACGCCGCCGGGACGGGGAAGTGCCCCCGGAAGGCTTCTCCATCGACACCGCTGCCATCTACACCGCCATCTTCATCAACGCTGCTGTCTCCCATGAGGAGGGAGTAGTTCTCCATCGAGGCTAAGGGCTGTACCGGTAGCTATGTGGTTAATCTCTCTCCTATGTACTTCAATACAATAATCTCATGAGCTGCCTTACATGATTGAGATTCATATGATGATGCTTGTAATCTAGATGTCATTATGCTAGTCAAGTGGATTTTACTTATGTATCTCCGGAGACTCCTTGTCCCACGTGTGTAAAGGTGACAGTGTGTGCACCGTGTGGGTCTCTTAGGCTATATTTCACAGAATACTTATTCACTGTTATGAATGGCATAGTGAAGTGCTTATTTATATCTCTTTATGATTGCAATGTGTTTTGTATCACTACTATTGATCTATGTGCTACTCTAGTGATGTTATTAAAGTAGTTTATTCCTCCTGCACGGTGTAATGGTGACAGTGTGTGCATCGCGTAGTACTTGGCGTAGGCTATGATTGTGATCTCTTGTAGATTATGAAGTTAACTATTGCTATGATGGTATTGATGTGATCTATGCCTCCTTTCGTAGCGTGAAGGTGACAGTGTGCATGATATGTTAGTACTTGGTTTGGTTATGTTGATCTGTCATGCACTCTAAGGTTATTTAAATATGAACATCGAATATTGTGGAGCTTGTTAACGCCGGCATTGAGGGTTCGTGTAATCCTACACAGTTAGTGGTGTTCATCATCCAACAAGAGAGTGTAGAGTATAGCATTTATCTATTTATTCTGTTATGTGATCAATGTTGAGAGTGTCCACTAGTGAAAGTATGATCCCTAGGCCTTGTTCCTAAATACTGCTATCGCTGTTTGTTTACTGTTCTACTGCATCTATACTGTCTGCAATATTACCACCATCAACCACACGCCAGTCCTGGACAGCAAAGCACTTTCTTTGGCTGGCCATTGCTCTTTGCTCATACTTATTCATACCACCTGTATTTCACTATCTCTTCGCCGAACTAGTGCACCTATTAGGTGTGTTGGGGACACAAGAGACTTCTTGCTTTGTGGTTGCAGGGTTGCATGAGAGGGATATCTTTGACCTCTTCCTCCCTGAGTTCGATAAACCTTGGGTGATCCACTTAAGGGAAACTTGCTGCTGTTCTACAAACCTCTGCTCTTGGAGGCCCAACACTGTCTACAGGAAAAGAAGCGTGAGTAGACATCAAGCACTTTTCTGGCGCCGTTGCCGGGGAGGAAAGGTAAAAGGCACTCATACTCCGGTTCCAGGTAACTAAGTACTTTTCTGGCGCCATTGTGTGTGTGCTCGAAGCTATTTCCTTTAAATCCTGCAATTGCATCTTTTTGTTTCTTGTTTACACTAGTTAGGCATAATGGAAAACAACAAAAATATGAGAGATCTTTATGAACTTTATCTTGAATTAGGACATGATGTGTTTGAAGAGAGAATTAAAAAACTCATGGAACTTTATATGCATGCTAATGGGAATGTTATTAATATGAATGCTTTGAACACTATTGTTGCTAATGCTATGGAAAGTTCTAAGCTTGAGGAAGCTGGTTTTGATGAGCATGATCTTTTTAGTCCCCCGGGCATTGTGGAGGAAATTTACTTTGATGATACTTTGCCACCTATTTATGATGATTATAATGATAGTAGTCTTTTGGTTCCGCCTGTTATGGAGGATAAATTTGATTATGATTACAATATGCCTCCTATATATAATGATAGCTACTTTGTTGAATTTGCTCCCACTGCAACTAATAAAATTGATTATGCTTATGTGGAGAGTAATAATTTTATGCATGAGACTCATGATAAGAATGCTTTATGTGATAGTTATATTGTTGAGTTTGCTCATGATGCTACTGGACATTATTATGAGAGAGGAAAATATGGTGGTAGAAATTTTCATGTTACTAAAACACCTCTCTATATGCTTAAAATTTTGAAGTTGAGCTTGTCTAGTTTTCCTATGCTTGTTGCATTATGCCTACATAACTTGTTTATTTACAAGATTCCCATGCATAGGAAGCATGTTAGACTTAAATGTGTTTTGAATTTGCTTCTTGATGCTCTCTTTTGCTTCAAATACTATTTCTTGCGAGTGCATCATTAAAACTGCTGAGCCCATCTTAATGGCTATAAAGAAAGAACTTCTTGGGATATAACCCATGTGTTTATTTTACTACAGTAATTTTGTTTTATATTTGAGTCTTGGAAGTTGTTACTACTGTAGCAACCTCTCCTTATCTTAGTTTTGTTGCATTGTTGTGCCAAGTAAAGTCGTTGATAGTAAGGTTCATACTAGATTTGGATTACTGCGCAGAAACAGATTTCTTGCTGTCACGAATCTGGGCCTAATTCTCTGTAGGTAACTCAGAAAATTATGCCAATTTACGTGAGTGATCCTCAGATATGTACGCAACTTTCATTCAATTTGAGCATTTTCATTTGAGCAAGTCTGGTGCCTCTTTAAAATTCGTCTTTACGGACTGTTCTGTTTTGACAGATTCTGCCTTTTATTTTGCATTGCCTCTTCTGCTTCTTGACTCCTACTGGTTCAATAACCTTGGTTTCTTACTGAGGGAAAAGCTTTCCGATGTACGCATCACACCTTCCTCTTGGAGTTCCCAACGGGCGTGTGCTTTACGCGTCATCAAGACTGTTTTTCTGGCGCCGTTGCCGGGGAGATCAAGACACGCTGCAAGGGGAGTCTCCACTTCCAATCTCTTTACTTTGTTTTTGTCTTGCTTTATTTTATTTACTACTTTGTTTGCTGCATTATATCAAAACACAAAAAAATTAGTTGCTAGCTTTACTTTATTTATTGTCTTGTTTGCAATCTCCATATTAAAAACACAAAAAAAATTAGTTACTTGCATTTACTTTATCTAGTTTGCTTTATTTATTGTTGCTAAAATGGGTACTCGTGAAAATACTAAGTTGTGTGACTTCACAACCACAAATAATAATGATTTCTTATGCACACCTATTGCTCCACCTGCTACGACAGCTGAATTCTTTGAAATTAAACCTACCTTACTAAATCTTGTTATGAGAGAGCAATTTTCTGGTGTTAGTTCTGATGATGCTGCTGCCCATCTTAATAATTTTGTTGAATTATGTGAAATGCAAAAGTATAAGGATGTAGATGGTGACATTATAAAATTAAAATTGTTTCCTTTCTCATTAAGAGGAAGAGCTAAAGATTGGTTGCTATCTTTGCCTAATAATAGTATTGATTCATGGACTAAATGTAAGGATGCTTTCATTGGTAGATATTATCCTCCTGCTAAAATTATATCTTTGAGAAGTAGCATAATGAATTTTAAACAATTGGATAATGAGCATGTTGCCCAAGCATGGGAAAGAATGAAATCTTTGGTTAAAAATTGCCCAACCCATGGACTGACTACTTGGATGATCATCCAAACCTTCTATGCAGGACTGAATTTTTCTTCGCGGAACCTATTGGATTCAGCTGCTGGAGGTACTTTTATGTCCATCACTCTAGGCGACGTAACAAAGCTCCTTGATAATATGATGATTAATTACTCTGAATGGCACACGGAAAGAGCTCCACAAGGTAAGAAGGTAAATTCTGTCGAAGAAACCTCCTCCTTGAGTGATAAGATTGATGCTATTATGTCTATGCTTGTGAATGGTAGGAAAAATGTTGATCCTAATAATGTTACTTTAGCTTCATTGGTTGCCCAAGAAGAACATGTTGATGTGAACTTCATTAAAAATAATAATTTCAACAACAATGCTTATCGGAACAATTCTAGTAACAACTATAGGCCATATCCTTATAATAATGGTAACAGTTATGGTAATTCTTATGGGAATTCTTACAACAATAATAGGAATACACCCCCTGGTCTTGAAGCCATGCTTAAAGAATTTATTAGTACACAAACTGTTTTTAACAAATCTGTTGAAGAAAAGCTTGGGAAAACTGATATGCTTGCTTCTAAAGTTGATAGTCTTGCTGCCGATGTTGATCTTTTGAAATCGAAAGTTATGCCTAATGAAAATAAAGATATTAAGTCATTTGCTACAGCAAACGCCATCCAAGTTCGAATTAATGAGAATATAAGATTGATGGCCGAATTGCGTGCTAGGTGGGAAAAAGAAGAAAATGCTAAAGATAACAATGTAGCTAAAGTTTGGACTATTACCACCACTAGTAATGCTAATGCTTCACATGTTGCTGCACCTCCTACTATTAATGGTAAAAGAATTGGTGTTGGCAATGTTTCTAATTCTAATGCAAAGCGTGAAAAACTACCTGAAACTGCTAAAACCGCTGAAACCTTGCCAGACAAACCTTCAAAGAGCGGCTCCCATTTTTTTTTTTTGGGTGGCACTCCTTCCAACCTTGCTTTCACAAATCATGGCTAACCGAATCCTCGGGTGCCTGCCAACAATCTCATACCATGAAGGAGTGCCTTTTTATTTTAGTTTTATTTAGATGACACTCCTCCCCACCTTTGCTTTCTCAAGCCATGGATAACCGAATCCTCGGGTGCCGTCCAACAATCACATACCATGGAGGAGTGTCTATTTTTGTAACATTATGAAGGTTAATTAATTTGGGACTGGGAATCCCATTGCCAGCTCTTTTTGCAAAATTATTGGATAAGTGGATGAAGCCACTAGTCCATTGGTGAAAGTTGCCCAACAAGATTGAAAGATAAACACCACATACTTCCTCATGAGCTATAAAACATTGACACAAATCAGAGGTGATAAATTTTGAATTGTTTAAAGGTAGCACTCAAGCAATTTACTTTGGAATGGCGGAGAAATACCATGTAGTAGGTAGGTATGGTGGACACAAATGGCACAGTGGTTGGCTCAAGGATTTTGGATGCATGAGAAGTATTCCCTCTCGATACAAGGTTTAGGCTAGCAAGGCTATTTGAAACAAACACAAGTATGAAGCGGTACAACAAAACTCACATAAAAGACATATTGTAAGCATTATAAGACTCTATACCGTCTTCCTTGTTGTTCGACCCTTACTAGAAATTATCTACACCTTAGAGAGACCAATTGTGCAAACCAAATTTTAGCAAGCTCTATGTATTTCTTCATTAATAGGTGCAAAGCATATGATGCAAGAGCTTAATCATGAGCACAACAATTGCTAAGTATCAAGTTATTCAAGACATCATACCAATTACTACATATAGCATTTCCCGTTTCCAACCATATAACAATTAACGAAGCAGTTTCAACCTTCGCCATGAACATTAAAAGCTAAGAACACATGTGTTCATATGAACCAGCGGAGCGTGTCTCTCTCCCACACAAGCATTTATTCAAACAAAAACAAAAACAAAAACAAAAACAAACAGACGCTCCAAGTAAAGTACATAAGATGTGATGGAATAAAAATATAGTTTCACTAGAGGAACCTGATAATGTTGTCGATGAAGAAGGGGATGCCTTGGGCATTCCCAAGCTTAGACGCTTGAGTCTTCTTGAAATATGCAGGGGTGAACCACCGGGGCATCCCCAAGCTTAGAGCTTTCACTCTCCTTGATCATATTGTATCATCTACCTCTCTTGATCCTTGAAAACTTCCTCCGCACCAAACTCAAAACAACTCATTAGAGGGTTAGTGCACAATTAAAATTTACATGTTCAGAGGTGAAATAATCATTCTTAACACTTCTGGACATTGCACAAAGCTACTGAAAGTTAATGGAATCGAAAAATCCATCAAGCATCACAAAACAGGCAATGCGAAATAAAGGGCAGAATCTGTCAAAACAGAACAGTTCGTAAAGACGAATTTTATTGAGGCACCAGACTTGCTCAAATGAAAATGCTCAAATTGAATGAAAGTTGCGTACATATCTGAGGATCACTCACGTAAATTGGCATAATTTTCTGAGATATCTACAGAGAATTAGGCCCAGATTCGTGACAGCAAAGAAATCTGTTTCTGCGCAGTAATCCAAATCTAGTATGAACCTTACTATCAAAGACTTTACTTGGCACAACAATGCAATAAAGTAAGATAAGGAGAGGTTTCTACAGTAGTAACAACTTCCAAGACACAAATATAAAACAAAAGTACTGTAGCAAAATAAACACATGGGTTACCTCCCAAGAAGTGCTTTCTTTATAGCCATTAAGATGGGCTCAGTAATTTCAATGATGCACTCGCAAGAAATAGTAGTTGAAGCAAAAGAGAGCATAAAGAGACAAATTCAAAACACATTTAAGTCTAACATGTTTCCTATGAAAAGGAATCTTGTAAATAAACAAGTTCAAGAAGCATAATGCAACAAGCATAGGAAAACTAGACAAGCTCAACTTCAAAATTTTAAGCATATAGAGAGGTGTTTTAGTAACATGAAAATTTCTACCACCATATTTTCCTCTCTCATAATAATGTCCAGTAGCATCATGAGCAAACTCAACAATATAACTATCACATAAAGCATTCTTATCATGAGTCTCATGCATAAAATTATTACTACTCCCAACATAAGCATAGTCAATTTTATTAGTTGTAGTGGGAGCAAATTCAACAAAGTAGCTATCATTATTATTCTCATCATCAAATATAGGAGGCATATTGTAATCATAATCAAAATTATCCTCCATAACAGGCGGCACCAAAAGACTACTATCATTATAATCATCATAAATAGGAGGCAAAGTATCATCAAAGTAAATTTTCTCCTCAATGCTTGGGGGACTAAAAAGATCTTGCTCATCAAAGCGAGCTTCCCCAAGCTTAGAATTTTCCATATCATTAGCAACAATGGTGTTCAAAGTGTTCATACTAATATGTTCCATGGGTTTTTTAATTTTCGCATCAAACCATCCATGTCTTAACTCAGGAAATAGAATAAAAAGCTCCATGTTGCTTTCCATTATGCCAAACTAGTGTAAAACAAGAAACAAAAAGATGCAATTGCAGGATCTAAAGGAAATAGCTTCGAGTACTTACAACGGCGCCGGAAAATAGCTTAGTAGCCGAGATCCGGAGTGTGAGTACCTTTTACCTTTCCTCCCGGCAACGGCGCCAGAAAAGTGCTTGATGTCTACGGGCGCTTCTATTCTTGTAGACAGTGTTGGGCCTCCAAGAGCAGAGGTTTGTAGAACAGCAGCAAGTTTCCCTTAAGTGGATCACCCAAGGTTTATCGAACTCAGGGAGGAAGAGGTCAAAGATATCCCTCTCATGCAACCCTGCAACCACAATACAAGAAGTCTCTTGTGTCCCCAACACACCCAATACACTTATCAGATGTATAGGTGCACTAGTTCGGCGACGAGATAGTGAAATACAAGTGGTATGAATGAATATAAGCAGTAGTAACGGCACCAGAAAATAGCTTGATGCTACAACTGGCGTGTGGTTGATGGTGGAAATATTGCAGGCAGTACAGATGCAGCAAAACAGTAAACAAGCAGCGATTTCAGTATTTGGGAACAAGGCCTAGGGATTATACTTTCACTAGTGGACACTCTCAACATTGATCACATAATAAAACCACTCTACACTCTGTTGTTGGATGATGAGCACCACTAATTGTGTAGGATTACACGAACCCTCAATGCCGGAGTTAACAAGCTCCACAATATTCGATATTCATATTTAAATAACCTTAGAGTGCATGATAGATCAACACAACTAAACCAAGTACTAACATAGCATGCACACTGTCACCTTCACACTATGAAAGGAGGAATAAATCACATCAATACTATCATAGCAATAGTTAACTTCATAATCTACAAGAGATTACAATCATAACCTACGCCAAGTACTACACGATGCACACACTGTCACCATTACACCGTGCAGGAGGAATAGAGTACTTTAATAACATCACTAGAGTAGCACATAGATTAATAGTGATACAAAACACATTGCAATCATAAAGGGATATAAATAAGCACTTCACTATACTATTCATAACAGTGAATAAGTATTCTGTGAAATATAGCCTAAGAGACCCACACGGTGCACACACTGTCACCTTTACACACGTGGGACAAGGAGTCTCCGGAGATCACATAAGTAAAATCCACTTGACTAGCATAATGACATCTAGATTACAAGCATCATCATATGAATCTCAATCATGTAAGGCAACTCATGAGATTATTGTATTGAAGTACATAGGAGAGAGATTAACCACATAGCTACCGGTACAGCCCCTTAGCCTCGATGGAGAACTACTCCCTCCTCATGGGAGATAGCAGCGGTGATGAAGATGGCGGTGGAGATGGCAGCGGTGTCGATGGAGAAGCCTTCCGGGGGCACTTCCCCGTCCCGGCGGCGTGCCGGAACAGAGACTCCTGTCCCCAGATCTTGGCTTCGCGATGGCGGCAGCTCTGGAAGGTTTCTCGTACCGTGGCTTTTCCGTATCGAAGAGTTAGGTCAGGGACCTTTATATAGGCGAAGAGGCGGAGTCGGAAGGTCGACGAGGCGGTGACACAGTAGGGGGGCGCGACCCACCCCCTGGCCGCGCCGCCCTGTCATCTGGGGCCCACAGGGCCCTCCTCTGGTGGCTCTCGGGTGTTCTGGAAGCTTCGTGGGATTCTAAGATGCTGGGCGTTGATTTCGTCCAATTCCGAGAATATTTCCTTACTAGGATTTCTGAAACCAAAAACAGCAGAAAACAGGAACTGGCACTTCGGCATCTCGTCAATAGGTTAGTTCCGGAAAACGCATAAAATCATCATAAAGTGTGAACAAAACATGTAGGTATTGTCATAAAACAAGCATGGAACATAATAAATTATCGATACGTCGAAGACGTATCAAGCCTTTCTGGAACAAAGAAAAACAGAAAACAGGAACTGGCACTTCGGCATCTTGTTAATAGGTTAGTTCCGGAAAACGCATAGAAACATTATAAAGTGTGAGCAAAACATGTAGGTATTATCATAAAACAAGCATGGAACATCAGAAATTATAGATACGTTGGAGACGTATCAGCATCCCCAAGCTTAGTTCCTACTCGCCCTCGAGTAGGTAAATGATAAAAAGAATAATTTCTGTAGTGACATGCTACTTACATAATCTTGATCATACTATTGCAAAGCATATGAGATGAATGCAGTGACTCAATGCAATTATCTATAGTTGCTAACAAATAGATAACATATAGCAAAACTTTTCATGAATAGTACTTCCAAGACAAGCATCAAAAGTCTTGCATAAGAGTTAACTCATAAAGCAATAAATTCAAAGTAAAGGCATTGAAGCAACACAAAGGAAGATTAAGTTTCAGCAGTCGCTTTCAACTTTCAACATACATATCTCATGGATAATTGTCAACACAAAGTAATATGATATATGCAAATAAGCAAGTATGTAAGAATCAATGCACAGTTGACACAAGTGTTTGCTTCTAAGATGGAAGGAAGTAGGTAAACTGACTCAACATAAAGTAAAAGAAAGGCCCTTCGCAGAGGGAAGCAGGGATTAAATCATGTGCTAGAGCTTTTAAAGTTTTGAAATCATATAGAGAGCATAAAAAGTAAAGTTTTGAGAGGTGTTTGTTGTTGTCAACGAATGGTAGTGGGCACTCTAACCCATTGCCAAACAGACTTTCAAAGAGCGGCTCCCATGATGTAGTTTATTTTTATTTTTGGGTGACACTCCTTCCAACCTTTGCTTTCAGAAGCCATGGCTAACCGATTCCTCGGGTGCCTTCCAACAATCACATACCATGAAGGAGTGTCTATTTATTTTAGTTTTATTTAGATGACACTCCTCCCCACCTTTGCTTTCTCAAGCCATGGCTAACCGAATCCTCGGGTGCCTTCCAACATTTCACATACCATGGAGGAGTGTCTATTTGTGATTAATTGGGGCTGGGAACCCCGTTGCCAGCTCTTTTTGCAAAATTATTGGATAAGCGGATGAAGCCACTAGTCCATTGGTGAAAGCTGCCCAACAAGATTGAAAGATAAAACACCACATACTTCCTCATGAGATATAAAACATTGACACAAATAAGAGATGATAAATTTTGAATTGTTTAAAGGTAGCACATGAAGTATTTACTTGGAATGGCAGAGAAATACCACATAGTAGGTAGGTATGGTGGACACACATGGCATAGGTTTTGGCTCAAGGTTTCGGATGCACGAGAAGCATTCCCTCTCAGTACAAAGCTTTGGCTAGCAAGGTTATTTGAAGCAAACACAAGTATGAACTGGTACAACAAAACTTACATAAAAACATATTGCAAGCATTATAAGACTCTACACTGTCTTCCTTGTTGCTCAAACACTTTTACCAGAAAATATCTAGACCTTAGAGAGACCAATCATGCAAACCAATTTCAACAAGATCTACGGTAGTTCTCCACTAATAGGTTTAAACTACATGATGCATGAGATTAAAAAATGATCTACTTCAGAGCTCAAAACAATTGCCAAATATCAAATTATTCAAGACAATATGAGGCATTTTCTGTTTCCAACCAAATAGCAATAAATGCAATAGCTTCCAACTTTTACCATTGAACATTAAAAGTAAAACGAAGAACAAGTGTTCGTATGAAAAAGCGGAGCGTGTCTCTCTCCCACACAAGGATTGCTAGGATCCGATTTTATTCAAACATAAACAAACGAAAACAAAAGCACACAAACGCTCCAAGTAAAGCACATAAGATGTGACCGAATAAAAATATAGTTTCAATAGAAGAAACCTGATAAATTGTTGATGAAGAAGGGGATGCCTTGGGCATCCCCAAGCTTAGACGCTTGAGTCTTCTTGAAATATGCAGGGATGAACCACGGGGGTATCCCCAAGCTTAGACTTTTCACTCTTCTTGATCATATATCATCCTCCTCTCTTAACCCTTGAAAACTTCCTTCACACCAAACTTCTCATAAACTTCATTAGAGGGGTTAGTACTCAAAAAACTTTAATCCACCTTAGCCCTGTAATGACACATTGCAAGAACTCAATAAAACATTAGCTACAGCTCTCCACGTCTAGAAAGCCTTGCTTAAAGTCCACAAGAGATAATGCAAAAAAAAAGACAGAATCTGTCAAAATAGAACAACTAGTAAAGACGATTTTTTTAGAGATACTTCCGTTGCTCAAATCAGAAAACTCAAAACTAATGAAAGTTGCGTACATATCTAAGGAACACGCACGTAAATTGGCAGATTTTTCTGAGTTACCTACAGAGAACCTTGCCCAAATTCGTGATAGATAAAAATCTGTTTCTGCGCAGAAATCCAAATCTAGTATCAACCTTCTATTAGAGACTTCACTTGGCACAACATTGCAATAAAATAAAGATAAGTAGTGGTTGCTACAGTAGTAACAACTTCCAAGACACAACAAAACAGTAGCAAAATAAAGACATGGGTTATCTCCCAAGAAGTGCTTTCTTTATAGCCATTAAGATGGGCTCAGCAATTTTAATGATGCTCACATAAGGAATAAGATAATGAAGCAAAAGAGAGCATCAAAAGCAAATTCAAAACACATTTAAGTCTAACCCACTTCCTATGCATAGGACTCTTGTACACAAATAAATTCATGAAGATAAAGTGACAGGCATAGGAAGATAAAACAAGAGTAAACTTCAAAATTTTAAGCATATAGAGAGGTGTTTTAATACCATGCAAATTTGTACAACCATATTTTCCTCTCTCATAATAATTTTCAGTAGCTTCATGAATAAACTCAACAATATAACTATCACATACAGCATGCTTTTCATGATCCATAAACACATAATTTTTATCAAGCTCAAAAATAGTAGGATCAAAACTTTCAAACCCGCTTTTATCAATAATATAATCTCAAGAGATATGGGACTCATAGAAAAAATCAAAACCTCTCCAATCCCATTTTCATTAGTAGTACAATTAATATTATCAAATAACATAGGACCATCATCTAGAGCTTTATCATAAACATTTGCTACGCAAAACTCTTTAGTACAATGCATTTCGACATCAGGCACAAATAAAGCATTATCATAAGATTTATCAAAGTATCATGGATTATCATAAATAACAGTAGCATAATTATTCTCACAAGTTTTACTCATAGGTACTATTTCAAGAGAATCCACAGGAACATAACATTCAACCTCCTTTGGTAAGCATGGAGGACAATCAAATACTGTAAGAGATAAAGAGTTACTCTCATTAGAAGGTTGGCATGGGTAGTGATACGCGTACAGCACGCGTCCGTTGGGAACCCCAAGAGGAAGGTGTGATGCGTACAGCGGCAAGTTTTCCCTCAGTATGAAACCAAGGTTTATCGAACCAGTAGGAGCCAAGAAGCACGTTGAAGGTTGATGGCGGCGAGATGTAGTGCGGCGCAACACCAGGGATTCCGGCGCCAACGTGGAACCTGCACAACACAAACCAAGTACTTTGCCCCAACGAAACAGTGAGGTTGTCAATCTCACCGGCTTGCTGTAACAAAGGATTAGATGTATAGTGTGGATGATGATTGTTTGCAGAAAACAGTAGAACCAGTATTGCAGTAGATTGTATTTCAGATGTAAAGAATTGGACCGGGGTCCACAGTTCACTAGAGGTGTCTCTCCCATAAGATAAATAGCATGTTGGGTGAACAAATTACAGTTGGGCAATTGACAAATAAAGAGGGCATGACCATGCACATACATGATATGATGAGTATTGTGAGATTTAATTGGGCATTACGACAAAGTACATAGACCGCTATCCAGCATGCATCTATGCCTAAAAAGTCCACCTTCAGGTTATCATCCGAACCCCCTCCAGTATTAAGTTGCTAACAACAAACAATTGCATTAAGTATTGCGCGTAATGTAATCAATAACTACATCCTCGGACATAGCATCAATGTTTTATCCCTAGTGGCAACAGCACATCCATAACCTTAGAGGTTTCTGTCACTCCCCCAGATTCACGGAGACATCAACCCACTATCGAGCATAAATACTCCCTCTTGGAGTTACTAGCAAAAACTTGGCCAGAGCCTCTACTAATAACGGAGAGCATGCAAGGTCATAAACAACACATAGATATAAATTGATAATCAACATAACATGGTATTCTCTATTCATTGGATCCCAACAAACACAACATATAGTATTACAGATAGATGATCTTGATCATGTTCGGCAGCTCACAAGATCCGACAATGAAGCATAATGAGGAGAAGACAACCATCTAGCTACTGTTATGGACCCATAGTCCAGGGGTGAACTACTCACTCATCACTCCGGAGGCGACCATGGCGGTGTAGAGTCCTCCGGGAGATGAATCCCCTCTCCGGCAGGGTGCCGGAGGCGATCTCCTGAATCCCCCGAGATGGGATTGGCGGCGGCGGCGTCTCTGGAAGGTTTTCCGTATCGTGGCTCTCGGTACTGGGGGTTTCGCGACGAAGGCTATTTGTAGGCGGAAGGGCAGGTCAAGGGGCGTCGCGAGGGGCCCAGGAGACAGGTCGGCGCGGCCAAGGGCTGGCCCGCGCCGCCCTACCTCCTGGCCACCTCGTGGCCCCACTTCGTTGACTCTTCGGTCCTCTGGGAGCTTCGTGTGAAAATAGGCCCCTGGGCGTTGATTTCGTCCAATTCCGAGAATATTTCCTTACTAGGATTTCTGAAACCAAAAACAGCAGAAAACAGCAACTGGCTCTTCGGCATCTTGTTAATAGGTTAGTTCCAGAAAATGCATAAATATGACATAAAGTATGCATAAAACATGTAGATATCATCAATAATGTGGCATGGAAAATAAGAAATTATCGATACGTCGGAGACGTATCAGCATCCCCAAGCTTAGTTTCTGCTCGTCCCGAGCAGGTAAACGATAAAAAAGATAATTTCTGGAGTGACATGCCATCATAACCTTGATCATACTATTGTAAAGCATATGAGCTGAGATCAAATCATTCAAAGCAAGTGTCTATATTGATATAAGAGATGATAATGCAAGAGTTAGACAAGGTAGAAGTTTTCATGAACTATTGCTTTAAAGACATGCAACCGTACAAAGTTCATTAAAGATGTATTAAGTATCCAGCATAGAAGTTCTATCCTTCATTCCAAGCATAAAGTAAATTTTCACAACATAAGAAGGATTCAGTCAAGTAAACATAAACATGAACGTCATGAATCAACTGTTTCGAAGTCTACTCAACCGGTGAGCGCAAGCATTTGGTATTAGTACCAGGATGTTATGGTATAAAGAACGTTAATGGGGGTTTGGAAGGCCAAATGGAAGAAAGGCTTGCAAAGCTGTAAATAACCATTAGACAAGAGGAAGCCTTATGATCGAAGCTATGCAAGGAGTAGTGATTGCCATGCAACGGATGCACATAGAGCTATATGTGTATGAAAGCTCTCCAATGGAACTAGTAGGGGTGCATCCAACTTGGTTGCTCACGAAGACCTAGAGCACTTTTGAGGAGGCTCATCATTGGAATATACAACCCAAGTTCTATAGTGTAAATTCCCCACATAGTTATACTAGTAAAACATGAAAACTCTCTCATATGAATGTAGGTGCTAAACATGAGCACAAATGATGACTATGAATAATACGGGTGCTAAAACATGAGCACAAGTGTGGATAAAAGATAGTAATGCTGCCCCCTTTTTCTTTATTCTTTTTTTTCCTTTATTCTTTTTTTTTTCTTTTTTTTTCTTTCTTCTTTTTCTTTTTCTTTTTGATGGCCTCCACGGCTCTTTTCATTTTTAGGGGCAACATCCTAATTATGACAACACACTTTTTGGTACAAATTACTCATAATGAATGAAACATGATGTATGAAACTGTATGCCTCTGCCAGTGTAGCAGGATGTGCAATGATCTAGCGTAACATGGGTAAACCACACATCAGCTGTATATGATCATGCAAAGCAATATATAAATAATAAATGACAACATGGCATGTAATGTAAAATGGATGTTGCATGGCAATATATCTCGGAACAGCTATGGAAATGCTGTGGTAGGTAGGTATGGTGGCTGTTTTGAGGAGATGTATGGGCTTATGTGTAGGAGAACAAGAGAAAGTTCTCCCACGGGTTTGGATGTATGATTCGCGTGGTTGACGTATTGTCTTTCCGTTCTACACGCGTCCGTTGGGAACCCCAAGAGGAAGGTGTGATGCGCACAGCGGCAAGTTTTCCCTCAGTATGAAACCAAGGTTTATCGAACCAGTAGGAGCCAAGAAGCACGTTGAAGGTTGATGGCAGCGAGATGTAGTGCGGCGCAACACCAGGGATTCCAGCGCCAACGTGGAACCTGCACAACACAAACCAAGTACTTTGCCCCAACGAAACAGCGAGGTTGTCAATCTCACCGGCTTGCTGTAACAAAGGATTAGATGTATAGTGTGGAAGATGATTGTTTGCAGAAAACAGTAGAACAGTATTGCAGTAGATTGTATTTCAGTATAGAGAATTGGACCGGGGTCCACAGTTCACTAGAGGTGTCTCTCCCATAAGATAAACAGCATGTTGGGTGAACAAATTACAGTTGGGCAATTGACAAATAGAGAGGGCATGACCATGCACATACATATTATGATGAGTATAGTAAGATTTAATTGGGCATTACGACAAAGTACATAGGCCGCTATCCAGCATGCATCTATGCCTAAAAAGTCCACCTTCAGGTTATCATCCGAACCCCTTCCAGTATTAAGTTGCTAACAACAGACAATTGCATTAAGTATTGCGCGTAATGTAATCAATAACTACATCCTCGGACATAGCATCAATGTTTTATCCCTAGTGGCAACAAAGACATCCATAACCTTAGAGGTTCTTGTCACTCCTCCAGATTCACGGAGACATGAACCCACTATCGAGCATAAATACCCCCTCTTGGAGTTACAAGCATCAACTTGGCCAGAGCATCTACTAGTAACGGAGAGCATGCAAGATCATAAACAACACATAGATATAAATTGATAATCAACATAACATGGTATTCTCTATTCATCGGATCCCAACAAACACAACATATAGAATTACAGATAGATGATCTTGATCATGTTCGGCAGCTCACAAGACCCGACAATTAAGCACAATGGGGAGAAGACAACCATCTAGCTACTGCTATGGACCCATAGTCCAGGGGTAGACTACTCACACATCACTCCGGAGGCGACCATGGCGGTGTAGAGTCCTCCGGGAGATGATTCCCCTCTCCGGCAGGGTGCCGGAGGCGATCTCCTGAATCCCCCGAGAGGGGATTGGCGGCGGCGGCGTCTGCGGAAGGTTTTCCGTATCGTGGCTCTCGATGCGGGGGTTTCGCGACGAAGGCTATTTGTAGGCGGAAGGGTAGGTCGGGGCGTCACGAGGGCCCAGAGACAGGTCAGCGCGGCCAAGGGTGGGGCCGCGCCGCCTACCTCCTGGCCACCTCGTGGCCCCACTTCGTTGACTCTCAGTCTTACGGAAGCTTCGTGGCAAAATAGGCCCCCGGGCGTTGATTTCGTCCAATTCCGAGAATATTTCCTTACTAGGATTTCTGAAACCAAAAACATCGAAAACAAAGAATCGGCTCTTCGGCATCTTGTTAATAGGTTAGTTCCAGAAAATGCATAATTATGACATAAAGTATGCATAAAACATGTAGATATCATCAATAATGTGGCATGGAACATAAGAAATTATCGATACGTCGGAGACGTATCAGCATCCCCAAGCTTAGTTTTTGCTCGTCCCGAGCAGGTAAACGATAAACAAAGATAATTTCTGGAGTGACATGCCATCATAACCTTGATCATACTATTGTAAGCATATGTAATGAATGCAGCGATCAAAACAATGTATATGACATGAGTAAACAAGTGAATCATATAGCAAAGACTTTTCATGAATAGTACTTCAAGACAAGCATCAATAAGTCTTGCATAAGAGTTAACTCATAAAGCAATAATTCAAAGTAGAGGTATTGAAGCAACACAAAGGAAGATGAAGTTTCAGAGGTTGCTTTCAACTTATAACATGTATATCTCATGGATATTGTCAATGCAAAGTAATATAACAAGTGCAATATGCAAGTATGTAGGAATCAATGCACAGTTCACACAAGTGTTTCCTTCTTGAGGTGGAGAGAGATAGGTGAACTGACTCAACAATAAAAGTAAAAGAATGGTCCTTCAAAGAGGAAAGCATCGATTGCTATATTTGTGCTAGAGCTTTGGTTTTGAAAACAAGAAACAATTTTGTCAACAGTAGTAATAAAGCATATCTGTTATGTAAATTATATCTTACAAGTTGCAAGCCTCATGCATAGTATACTAATAGTGCCCGCACCTTGTCCTAATTAGCTTGGATTACCGGGATTATCGCAATGCACATGTTTTAACCAAGTGTCACAAAGGGGTACCTCTATGTCACTTTGTACAAAGGTCTAAGGAGAAAGCTCGCATTGGATTTCTCGCTATTGATTATTCTCAACTTAGACATCCATACCGGGACAACATAGACAACAGATAATGGACTCCTCTTTTATGCATAAGCATGTAGCAACAATTAATTTTCTCATATGAGATTGAGGATATATGTCCAAAACTGAAACTTCCACCATGGATCATGGCTTTAGTTAGCGGCCCAATGTTCTTCTCTAACAACATGCATGCTCTAACCATTAGGTGGTAAATCGCCCTTACTTCAGACAAGACGAACATGCATAGCAACTCACAAGATATTCAACAAAGAGTAGTTGATGGCGTCCCCAGGAACATGGTTATCGCACAACAAGCAACTTAATAAGAGATAAAGTGCATAAGTACATATTCAATACCACAATAGTTTTTAGGCTATTTGTCCCATGAGCTATATATTGTAAAGGTAGAGGATAGAAATTTAAAGGTAGCACTCAAGCAATTTACTTTGGAATGGCGGGGAAATACCATGTAGTAGGTAGGTATGGTGGACACAAATGGCATAGTGGTTGGCTCAAGTATTTTGGATGCATGAGAAGTATTCCCTCTCGATAAAAGGTTTAGGCTAGCAAGGCTATTTGAAAAAAACACAAGGATGAAGCGGTGCAGAAAAACTCACATAAAAGACATATTGAAAACATTATAAGACTCTACACCGTCTTTCTTGTTGTTCAAACTCAATACTAGAAATTATCTAGACCTTAGAGAGACTAAATATGCAAACCAAATTTTAGCATGCTCTATGTATTTCTTCATTAATAGGTGCAAAGTATATGACGCAAGAGCTTAAACATGAGCACAACAATTGCCAAGTATCACATTATCCAAGACATTATAGCAAATTACTACATGTATCATTTTCCAATTCCAACCATATAACTATTTAACGAAGAAGAAACTTCGCCATGAATACTATGAGTAAAGCCTAAGGACATATTTGTCCATATGCAACAGCGGAGCGTGTCTCTCTCCCACACAATGAATGCTAGGATCCATTTTATTCAAACAAAACAAAAAACAAAAACAAACCGACCCTCCAAGCAAAGCACATAAGATGTGATGGAATAAAAATATAGTTTCAGGGGAGGAACCTGATAATGTTGTCGATGAAGAAGGGGATGCCTTGGGCATCCCCAAGCTTAGACGCTTGAGTCTTCTTGATATATGCAGGGGTGAACCACCGGGGCATCCCCAAGCTTAGAGCTTTCACTCTCCTTGATCATGTTGTATCATCTCCCTCTCTTGATCCTTGAAAACTTCCTCCACACCAAACTCAAAACAACTCATTAGAGGGTTAGTGCACAATCAAAATATACATGTTCAGAGGTGACATAATCATTCTTAACACTTCTGGACATTGCACAAAGCTACTGAAAGTCAATGGAATCGAAATATCCATCGAGCATATCAAAACAGGCAATGCGAAATAAAAGGCAGAATCTGTCAAAACAGAACAGTTCGTAAAGACGAATTTTATTGAGGCACCAGACTTGCTCAAATGAAAATGCTCAAATTGAATGAAAGTTGCGTACATATCTGAGGATCACTCACGTAAATTGGCATAATTTTCTGAGTTACCTACAGAGAATTTTGCCCAGATTCGTGACAGCAAAGAAATCTGTTTCTGCGCAGTAATCCAAATCTAGTATGAACCTTACTATCAACGACTTTACTTGGCACAACAAAACACTAAACTAATATAAGGAGAGGTTGCTACAGTAGTAAACAACTTCCAAGACTCAAAATAAAAACAAAGGTACTGTAGTAAAAACATGGGTTGTCTCCCATAAGCGCTTTTCTTTAACGCCTTTCAGCTAGGCGCAGAAAGTGTGTATCAAGTATTATCGAAAGATGAAGCATCGATACCATAAGCTCCCCCATCTGTAGTGGTACTAAGGGCTTTGTAAATTTTAGGCCTATAATAATATTTTTTTGGTTTAGGCACTTTAGAGACATACATAAATTTTTGCTCCTTACCCACATAAGCTTTCTCCTTATGTTTAAGAGAAGAAAAAGTTGAACCCAAGGTTCCCATAGCTTTTTCAAGTTCGCCAATCCTATTGATTTGATCATCATGGACAACACAAGTTCCTAGGACACTAATTCTTTCATCAATTCCTTCTAAGGATTTGTCAAGTTCATTAGTTTTATCAAGTAACATTTCCAATTTAGTTTCAACACTTGGAAAATTTTTCTCTATGGTTTCCAACTTTTTCATGACATCTTCAAGAGAGGTTTCAATTTTAACTTCATTAACAGGTGGTATTCCAAATAGACTCTGAATAATGCAACTAGCTTCTAAAGCAGGAGTACTTAGGAAGTTACCTCCTGCGAGACAATCAAGAACATACCTATTCCAGCTAGAGATACCAACATAAAAATTCCTGAGTAAGATAGTGGTGGAGTGTTTCTTAATGCACCTATTATGGGCATCACTAATTCTATACCAAGCATCTCTTAAACATTCTCCCCCTTGTTGCTTAAACGAACGAACTTCAACTTTAGGATTACTCATTTTAGCAATAGTAAATAAAGCAAACTAGATAAAATAAATGCAAGTAACTAATTTTTTTTGTGTTTTTGATATAGAGTGCAAGACAGTAAATAAAGTAAAACTAGCAACTAATTTTTTTGTATTTTGATTTAGTGCAGCAAACAAAGTAGCAAATAAAATAAAGCAAGACAAAAACAAAGTAAAGAGATTGCAATGTGGAGACTCTCCTTGCAGCGTGTCTTGATCTCCCCGGCAACGGCGCCAGAAAAAGAGCTTGATGCGCGTGGTTGACGTATTGTCTTTCCGTTCTACACGCGTCCGTTGGGAACCCCAAGAGGAAGGTGTGATGTGCACAGCGGCAAGTTTTCCCTCAGTATGAAACCAAGGTTTATCGAACCAGTAGGAGCCAAGAAGCACGTTGAAGGTTGATGGCAGCGAGATGTAGTGCGGCGCAACACCAGGGATTCCGGCGCCAACGTGGAACCTACACAACACAAACCAAGTACTTTGCCCCAATGAAACAGCGAGGTTGTCAATCTCACCGGCTTGCTGTAACAAAGGATTAGATGTATAGTGTGGAAGATGATTGTTTGCAGAAAACAGTAGAACAGTATTGCAGTAGATTGTATTTCACTATAGAGAATTGGACCGGGGTCCACAGTTCACTAGAGGTGTCTCTCCCATAAGATAAACAGCATGTTGGGTGAACAAATTACAGTTGGGCAATTGACAAATAGAGAGGGCATGACCATGCACATACATATTATGATGAGTATAGTGAGATTTAATTGGGCATTATGACAAAGTACATAGACCGCTATCCAGCATGCATCTATGCCTAAAAAGTCCACCTTCAGGTTATCATCCGAACCCCTTCCAGTATTAAGTTGCTAACAACAGACAATTGCATTAAGTATTGCGCGTAATGTAATCAATAACTACATCCTCGGACATATCATCAATGTTTTATCCCTAGTGGCAACAGCACATCCATAACCTTAGAGGTTCTTGTCACTCCTCCAGATTCACGGAGACATGAACCCACTATCGAGCATAAATACCCCCTCTTGGAGTTACAAGCATCAACTTGGCCAGAGCATCTACTAGTAACGGAGAGCATGCAAGATCATAAACAACACATAGATATAAATTGATAATCAACATAACATGGTATTCTCTATTCATCGGATCCCAACAAACACAACATATAGAATTACAGATAGATGATCTTGATCATGTTCGGCAGCTCACAAGACCCGACAATTAAGTACAATGGGGAGAAGACAACCATCTAGCTACTGCTATGGACCCATAGTCCAGGGGTAGACTACTCACACATCACTCCAGAGGCGACCATGGCGGTGTAGAGTCCTCCGGGAGATGATTCCCCTCTCCGGCAGGGTGCCGGAGGCGATCTCCTGAATCCCCCGAGATGGGATTGGCGGCGGCGGCGTCTCTGGAAGGTTTTCCGTATCGTGGCTCTCGGTACTGGGGGTTTCGCGACGAAGGCTATTTGTAGGCGGAAGGGTAGGTCAGGGAGCGTCACGAGGGGCCCAGGAGACAGGTCGGCGCGGCCAAGGGTGGGGCCGCGTCGCCCTACCTCCTGGCCACCTCGTGGCCCCACTTCGTTGACTCTCCGGTCTTCTGGAAGCTTCGTGGCAAAATAGGCCCCTGGGCGTTGATTTCGTCCAATTCCGAGAATATTTCCTTACTAGGATTTATGAAACCAAAAACAGCAGAAAACAGCAACTGGCTCTTCGGCATCTTGTTAATAGGTTAGTTCCAGAAAATGCATAATTATGACATAAAGTATGCATAAAACATGTAGATATCATCAATAATGTGGCATGGAACATAAGAAATTATCGATACGTCGGAGACGTATCAATGTACCGGCGAAGTATGCACAATTCTCAATGTGAGCAAAAGGCAATGCACAGTACGGAAGAGGCTAGCAAATTTGGATGGTGGAAGTGCCAGAAACCGTAGCTTAACATTAGTCAAAAAGAACTCACAAGCTTATTGCAAACAACTAGCAGGTTCATCATTAAGAGCATGATTAAAATTTACTCCAAGGAGGGCCGTTCACGGTGGCACAAGTACCCCGCTAGCTCCCTCGACCTTCAGCACAACTTAGTTATTACGATGAAGTCTCATACATGGAAAGCTATCAAGTCCAACTACGCCTTCAACTATTTAAATAGAGTTTGTAGTACGGCACAAGCTTAAAGACAACAATCCACTACTAATTTTAACTTATTTATCCAGCAAGCCTTACCATCTAAATACCTCAAAACATTTGCAAAGAATCAAGTTATCAAAGCTCAATGTTATACAAGTATTTTATTATACACTACCACATGCAACATTTCCCGTTTCCAACCATACAACAATTTAACGAAGAAGAAACTTCGCCATGAATATTATGAGTAAAGCCTAAGGACATACTTGTCCATATGCAACAGCGGAGCGTGTCTCTCTCCCACACAAAGAATGCTAGGATCCATTGTATTCAAACAAAACAAAAACAAAAACAAACCGACGCTCCAAGCAAAGCACATAAGATGTGACGGAATAAAAATATAGTTTCAGGGGAGGAACCTGATAATGTTGTCGATGAAGAAGGGGATGCCTTGGGCATCCCCAAGCTTAGACGCTTGAGTCTTCTTGATATATGCAGGGGTGAACCACCGGGGCATCCCCAAGCTTAGAGCTTTCACTCTCCTTGATCATGTTGTATCATCTCCCTCTCTTGATCCTTGAAAACTTCCTCCACACCAAACTCAAAACAACTTATTAGAGGGTTAGTGCACAATAAAAATATACATGTTCAAATGTGACATAATCATTCTTAACACTTCTGGACATTGCACAAAGCTACTGAAAGTCAATGAAATCGAAAAATCCATCAAGCATATCAAAACAGGCAATGCGAAATAAAAGGCAGAATCTGTCAAAACAGAACAGTTCGTAAAGACGAATTTTATTGAGGCACCAGACTTGCTCAAATGAAAATGCTCAAATTGAATGAAAGTTGCGTACATATCTGAGGATCACTCACGTAAATTTGCATAATTTTCTGAGTTACCTACAGAGAATTTTGCCCAGATTCGTAACAGCAAAGAAATCTGTTTCTGCGCAGTAATCCAAATCTAGTATGAACCTTACTATCAACGACTTTACTTGGCACAACAATGCACAAAACTAAGATAAGGAGAGGTTGCTACAGTAGTAAACAACTTCCAAGACACAAAATAAAACAAAGGTACTGTAGTAAAAACATGGGTTGTCTCTCATAAGCGCTTTTCTTTAACGCCTTTCAGCTAGGCGCAGAAAGTGTGTATCAAGTATTATCGAAGGATGCTGCATCTACAGCGGGGTGTGGAGTTTTCTCAACCATGCATAGTATATTGGATACATAAGTTTTAGCGGCTCCCTTTTCATTAGTCTTGGGCTTGCTATTCTCATCAAACAAATTTTCAGGAACAAGCCAAGCATAGTTATTTTCTAGTGCGTCATTCATAGATAGGAGCTTACATGGTATTGGTGCTTTGATCTCCCCACCATCATTAATATTATTAGTGTACCTTACTCTCTCCATGTCCATCTTTTCAAGGAGACTAACAAAATTGGTATAAGAACCAAGCATCTTATATTTAATAAAGACCTTTCTAGCCTCTCTTGCTATACCACCAAATTCTCTAAGAAGGGTTTCTAAAACAAAATCTTTCTTGTCCCCTTCTTCCATATCACCGAGTGTAAGAAACATGTGTTGGATTATAGGATTGAGATTAACAAATTTAGTTTCCAACATGCGAACTAAAGCAGCAGCAGCAATTTCATAAGTAGGAGCAAGTTCTACCAAGTGTCTATCTTCAAAATCTTCAACGGTACTAACATGATTGAAAAATTCTTCTATATTATTTCTCCCAATTATAGACCCACGTCCTACCGGCATGTCTTTTACGGTAAAATTAAAAGGAAACATAATGAAATAAGTAAAGTAAATGCAAGTAACTAATTTTTTTTTGTGTTTTCGATATAGAGTGCAAGACAGTAAATAAAGTAAAACTAGCAACTAATTTTTTTTGTATTTTGATATAATGCAGCAAATAAAGTAGTAAATAAAATAAAGCAAGACAAAAACAAAGTAAAGAGATTGCGATGTGGAGACTCCCCTTGCAGCGTGTCTTGATCTCCCCGGCAACGGCGCCAGAAAAAGAGCTTGATACGCGTACAGCACGCGTCCGTTGGGAACCCCAAGAGGAAGGTGTGATGCGTACAGCGGCAATTTTTCCCTCAGTATGAAACTAAGGTTTATCGAACCAGTAGGAGCCAAGAAGCACGTTGAAGGTTGATGGCGGCGAGATGTAGTGCGGCGCAACACCAGGGATTCCGGCGCCAACGTGGAACCTGCACAACACAAACCAAGTACTTTGCCCCAACGAAACAGTGAGGTTGTCAATCTCACCGGCTTGCTGTAACAAAGGATTAGATGTATAGTGTGGATGATGATTGTTTGCAGAAAATAGTAGAACCAGTATTGCAGTAGATTGTATTTCAGATGTAAAGAATTGGATCGGGGTCCACAGTTCACTAGAGGTGTCTCTCCCATAAGATAAATAGCATGTTGGGTGAACAAATTACAGTTGGGCAATTGACAAATAAAGAGGGCATGACCATGCACATACATGATATGATGTGTATTGTGTGATTTAATTGGGCATTACGACAAAGTACATAGACCGCTATCCAGCATGCATCTATGCCTAAAAAGTCCACCTTCAGGTTATCATCTGAACCCCCTCCAGTATTAAGTTGCTAACAACAGACAATTGCATTAAGTATTGCGCGTAGTGTAATCAATAACTACATCCTCGGACATAGCATCAATGTTTTATCCCTAGTGGCAACAGCACATCCATAACCTTAGAGGTTTCTGTCACTCCCCCAGATTCACGGAGACATGAACCCACTATCGAGCATAAATACTCCCTCTTGGAGTTACTAGCAAAAACTTGGCCAGAGCCTCTACTAATAACGGAGAGCATGCAAGATCATAAACAACACATAGGTATAAATTGATAATCAACATAACATGGTATTCTCTATTCATCGGATCCCAACAAACACAACATATAGTATTACAGATAGATGATCTTGATCATGTTCGGCAGCTCACAAGATCCGACAATGAAGCATAACGAGGAGAATACAACCATCTAGCTACTGCTATGGACCCATAGTCCAGGGGTGAACTACTCACTCATCACTCCGGAGGCGACCATGGCGGTGTAGAGTCCTCCGGGAGATGAATCCCCTCTCCGGCAGGGTGCCGGAGGCGATCTCCTGAATCCCCCAAGATGGGATTGGCGGCGGCGGCGTCTCTGGAAGGTTTTCCGTATCGTGGCTCTCGGTACTGGGGGTTTCGCGATGAAGGCTATTTGTAGGCGGAAGGGCAGGTCAAGGGGCGTCGCGAGGGGCCCAGGAGATAGGTCGGCGCGGCCAAGGGCTGGGCCGCGCCGCCCTACCTCCTGGCCACCTCGTGGCCCCACTTCGTTGACTCTTCGGTCTTCTGGAAGCTTCGTGTGAAAATAGGCCCCCGGGGCGTTGATTTCGTCCAATTCCGAGACTATTTCCTTCCTCGGATTTCTGAAACCAAATACGGCAGAAACAAAGACAACTCGCTCTTCGGCATCTTGTTAATAGGTTAGTTCCAGAAAATGCATAAATATGACATAAAGTATGCATAAAACATGTAGATATCATCAATAATGTGGCATGGAACATAAGAAATTATCGATACGTCGGAGACGTATCAGGTAGCTAATCCATTCTTCCTCCTTTTGTTCATCACTCTCCTCTTCTTTTTCATCCAATGAGCTTTCAGGTTCATCAATTTCCTCCTCTTTTTCATCCAGTGAGCTTTCAGGTTCATCAATTTCTTCTTCCATAGGTTCCTGCAAATTGTGAGTGCATTCTTGTGCATTAATGAGTCTCTCTTTATAATGAATGATATAAGGATTATCACTGTAACTTTCTACGCAAAAGTTAAGGATAGAAGAGACATAATCTTTAAGGTCCTTACAAACAACACAAGCTTCATAATTTTTAACCATGAAGGATTCGATCTCATAGGCTCCCATAAATAAGACAAATTGTTCTACCTCTTCGAACCCAAGATGAATATAGCTATTCCAATTATAGTTCTTAATTAAAACCTCTTCACTAAAGCCACATTGGAATTTAAGATGTTTAGTATCCTGTTGAGAGCAACAATTTATATCATGGTGTTTAAGCAAGATTTTAGCAATTGTATTCAATTTTTCTATCACAACACTCATGACTTTACCCGTTCTTGATTCTCTATAATTATTATAAATTTCAATAAGCTCCAAATAGGTTGTGTCTTCCCCCATGCCAATGGTTTTTAATTTTTCGGTTTTTCAAAATTTTATGGAATTTTGGGTATATGAGAAAAATAAAACAAGACAAAAAGAAACTAGACAAAAGTAAACTAAGAAAAATAATACTAGACAGAAATAAACTAAGCACAAATAAACTAGATAAAAATAAACTAGGCAAAACAAAATAAAACAAAATAAAAACAGAGAGAGAGGTAGAGTGTACTCCCCAGGTGAACTTATGAGTAGAGCTATGCCTCCCCGGCAACGGCGCCAGAAAATAGTCTTGATAACCCACAAGTATAGGGGATCGCAACAGTCTTCGAGGGAAGTAAAACCCAAATTTATTGATTCGACACAAGGGGAGGTAAAGAATACTTATAAGCCTTAACAACTGAGTTGTCAATTCAGCTGCACCTGGAAAAGCACTAGTAACAGGGGTGATGCAAAAGAAACAGTAATATGAGAGCAATAGTAACAGTAACACAGCAGCAGTAGCAGTAACACAGAGGCAATGGCACCAGAAAATAGTTGATACTACTTCCAATGACATATAGAACGAGTATATGATGATGAAAGATGGACCGGGGTTCCCAGCGATCTATACTAGTGGTAACTCTCCAATAACAAGTGACAAGTGTTGGGTGAACAAATTACAGTTGGGCAATTGATAGGATTGAAATAGCATTAAGACAGAACATCAAGATTATTAATCATGTAGGCATGTTTTCCATATATAGTCGTACTAGCTCGCAATGAGAAACATGTACAACATCTTTTGTCCTACCAGTCGGTAGCACCCAGGCCTCAAGGGAATCTACTAGCTATTAAGGTACTCCTTTTAATAGAGCACCGGAGCAAAGCATTAACACTTGATGAAAACATGTGATCCTCATATCACAGCCTTCCCCTCCGGTTGTCCCAATTTCTGTCACTTTGGGGCCTCGGGTTCCGGACAGCAATATGTGCAAACAACTTGTAGATACAACTTGCAGAAAGTGTGTATCAAGTATTATCGAAGGATGGTGCATCTACAGCGGGGTGTGGAGTTTTCTCAACCATGCATAGTATATTGGATACATAAGTTTTAGCGGCTCCCTTTTCATTAGTCTTGGGCTTGCTATTCTCATCAAACAAATTTTCAGGAACAAGCCAAGCATAGTTATTTTCTAGTGCGTCATTCATCGCTAGGAGCTTACATGGTATTGGTGCTTTGATCTCCCCACCATCATTAATATTATTAGTGTACCTTACTCTCTCCATGTCCATCTTTTCAAGGAGACTAACAAAATTGGTATAAGAACCAAGCATCTTATATTTAATAAAGACCTTTCTAGCCTCTCTTGCTATACCACCAAATTCTCTAAGAAGGGTTTCTAAAACAAAATCTTTCTTTTCCCCTTCTTCCATATCACCGAGTGTAAGAAACATGTGTTGGATTATAGGATTGAGATTAACAAATTTAGTTTCCAACATGCGAACTAAAGCAGCAGCAGCAATTTCATAAGTAGGAGCAAGTTCTACCAAGTGTCTATCTTCAAAATCTTCAATGGTACTAACATGATTGAAAAATTCTTCTATATTATTTCTCCCAATTATAGACCCACGTCCTACCGGCATGTCTTTTACGGTAAAATTAAAAGGAAACATAATGAAATAAGTAAAGTAAATGCAAGTAACTATTTTTTTTTGTGTTTTTGATATAGAGTGCAAGACAGTAAATAAAGTAAAACTAGCAACTAATTTTTTTTGTATTTTGATATAATGCAGCAAACAAAGTAGTAAATAAAATAAAGCAAGACAAAAACAAAGTAAAGAGATTGCGATGTGGAGACTCCCCTTGCAGCGTGTCTTGATCTCCCCGGCAACGGCGCCAGAAAACGAGCTTGATACGCGTACAGCACGCGTCCGTTGGGAGCCCCAAGAGGAAGGTGTGATGCGTACAGCGGCAAGTTTTCCCTCAGTATGAAACTAAGGTTTATCGAACCAGTAGGAGCCAAGAAGCACGTTGAAGGTTGATGGCGGCGAGATGTAGTGCAGCGCAACACCAGGGATTCCGGCGCCAACGTGGAACCTGCACAACACAAACCAAGTACTTTGCCCCAATGAAACAGTGAGGTTGTCAATCTCACCGGCTTGCTGTAACAAAGGATTAGATGTATAGTGTGGATGATGATTGTTTGCAGAAAACAGTAGAACCAGTATTGCAGTAGATTGTATTTCAGATGTAAAGAATTGGACCGGGGTCCACAGTTCACTAGAGGTGTCTCTCCCATAAGATAAATAGCATGTTGGGTGAACAAATTACAGTTGGGAAATTGACAAATAAAGAGGGCATGACCATGCACATACATGATATGATGAGTATTGTGAGATTTAATTGGGCATTACGACAAAGTACATAGACCGCTATCCAGCATGCATCTATGCCTAAAAAGTCCACCTTCAGGTTATCATCCGAACCCCCTCCAGTATTAAGTTGCTAACAACAGACAATTGCATTAAGTATTGCGCGTAATGTAATCAATAACTACATCCTCGGACATAGCATCAATGTTTTATCCCTAGTGGCAACAGCACATCCATAACCTTAGAGGTTTCTGTCACTCCCAGTTCACGGAGACATGAACCCACTATCGAGCATAAATACTCCCTCTTGGAGTTACTAGCAAAAACTTGGCCAGAGCCTCTACTAATAACGGAGAGCATGCAAGATCATAAACAACACATAGATATAAATTGATAATCAACATAACATGGTATTCTCTATTCATCAGATCCCAACAAACACAACATATAGTATTACAGATAGATGATCTTGATCATGTTCGGCAGCTCACAAGATCCGACAATGAAGCATAACGAGGAGAATACAACCATCTAGCTACTGCTATGGACCCATAGTCCAGGGGTGAACTACTCACTCATCACTCCGGAGGCGACCATGGCGGTGTAGAGTCCTCCGGGAGATGAATCCCCTCTCCGGCAGGGTGCCGGAGGCGATCTCCTGAATCCCCCAAGATGGGATTGGCGGCGGCGGCGTCTCTGGAAGGTTTTCCGTATCGTGGCTCTCGGTACTGGGGGTTTCGCGATGAAGGCTATTTGTAGGCGGAAGGGCAGGTCAAGGGGCGTCGCGAGGGGCCCAGGAGATAGGTCGGCGCGGCCAAGGGCTGGGCCGCGCCGCCCTACCTCCTGGCCACCTCGTGGCCCCACTTCGTTGACTCTTCGGTCTTCTGGAAGCTTCGTGTGAAAATAGGCCCCTGGGCGTTGATTTCGTCCAATTCCGAGAATATTTCCTTACTAGGATTTCTGAAACCAAAAACAGCAGAAAACAGCAACTCGCTCTTCGGCATCTTGTTAATAGGTTAGTTCCAGAAAATGCATAAATATGACATAAAGTATGCATAAAACATGTAGATATCATCAATAATGTGGCATGGAACATAAGAAATTATCGATACGTCGGAGACGTATCAGGTAGCTAATCCATTCTTCCTCCTTTTGTTCATCACTCTCCTCTTCTTTTTCATCCAATGAGCTTTCAGGTTCATCAATTTCCTCCTCTTTTTCATCCAGTGAGCTTTCAGGTTCATCAATTTCTTCTTCCATAGGTTCCTGCAAATTGTGAGTGCATTCTTGTGCATTAATGAGTCTCTCTTTATAATGAATGATATAAGGATTATCACTGTAACTTTCTACGCAAAAGTTAAGGATAGAAGAGACATAATCTTTAAGGTCCTTACAAACAACACAAGCTTCATAATTTTTAACCATGAAGGATTCGATCTCATAGGCTCCCATAAATAAGACAAATTGTTCTACCTCTTCGAACCCAAGATGAATATAGCTATTCCAATTATAGTTCTTAATTAAAACCTCTTCACTAAAGCCACATTGGAATTTAAGATGTTTAGTATCCTGTTGAGAGCAACAATTTATATCATGGTGTTTAAGCAAGATTTTAGCAATTGTATTCAATTTTTCTATCACAACACTCATGACTTTACCCGTTCTTGATTCTCTATAATTATTATAAATTTCAATAAGCTCCAAATAGGTTGTGGGTTCCCCCATAACAACAGTTTTTAATTTTTCGGTTTTTCAAATTTTTATGGAATTTTGGGTATATGTGAAAAATAAAACAAGACAAAAAGAAACTAGACAAAAGTAAACTAAGAAAAATAATACTAGACAAAAATAAACTAAGCACAAATAAACTAGATAGAAATAAACTAGGCAAAACAAAATAAAACAAAATAAAAACAGAGAGAGAGGTAGAGTGTACTCCCCAGGTGAACTTATGAGTAGAGCTATGCCTCCCCGGCAACGGCGCCAGAAAATAGTCTTGATAACCCACAAGTATAGGGGATCGCAACAGTCTTCGAGGGAAGTAAAACCCAAATTTATTGATTCGACACAAGGGGAGGTAAAGAATACTTATAAGCCTTAACAACTGAGTTGTCAATTCAGCTGCACCTGGAAAAGCACTAGTAACAGGGGTGATGCGAAAGAAACAGTAATATGAGAGCAATAGTAACAGTAACACAGCAGCAGTAGCAGTAACACAGAGGCAATGGCACCAGAAAATAGTTGATACTACTTCCAATGACATATAGAACGAGTATATGATGATGAAAGATGGACCGGGGTTCCCAGCGATCTACACTAGTGGTAACTCTCCAATAACAAGTGACAAGTGTTGGGTGAACAAATTACAGTTGGGCAATTGATAGGATTGAAATAGCATTAAGACAGAACATCAAGATTATTAATCATGTAGGCATGTTTTCCATATATAGTCGTACTAGCTCGCAATGAGAAACATGTACAACATCTTTTGTCCTACCAGTCGGTGGCACCCAGGCCTCAAGGGAATCTACTGGCTATTAAGGTACTCCTTTTAATAGAGCACCGGAGCAAAGCATTAACACTTGATGAAAACATGTGATCCTCATATCACAGCCTTCCCCTCCGGTTGTCCCAATTTCTGTCACTTTGGGGCCTCGGGTTCCGGACAGCAATATGTGCAAACAACTTGTAGATACAATCTAAGCAGTAATTATAGAGCTTAAATCTAAGATCATGCCACTCGGGCCCTAGTGACAAGCATTAAGCATAACAAGATTGCAGCAACAATAACTTCACAAACTTTATAGATAGACTAATCATAATGTATCATCCATCGGATCCCAACAAACACAACACCGCTTACATCAGATGGATCTCAATCATGTAAGGCAGCTCATGAGATCATTGTATTGAAGTACATGGGACAGAGAGTACCAACTAGCTACTGCTAGAACCCGTAGTCCATGGGGGAACTACTCACGGAGCATGATGGAGGCGGTGGCGTCGATGGAGATGGCTTCCGGGGGCACTTCCCCATCCCGGCAGGGTGCCGCAACAGAGATTCTGTTCCCCGAATTGGAGTTTCGCGATGGCGGCGGCGCCCCTGGAGTCTTTCTGGAGTTTCGTCAACTCGTATCTCGTTTTTAGGTCGAAAGGGGTCTTATAGGCGAAGAGGCGGCGCAGGAGGGTGCCTGGAGCCTCCTCACCATAGGCCAGCGCGGCCAGGCCTGGGCCCGCGCCGCCTTATGGTGTGGTGGCCCCCTGGCCCGCCTCCGACTCCCCTTCGGTGTTCTGGAGCCTTCCGGGAAAAATAAGACATTGGGTCTTTGTTTCGTCGAATTCCGAGAATATTGCCCGAACAGCCTTTCTGGAACCAAAAACAACAGAAAATAGGAACTGGCACTTCGGCATCTTGTTAATAGGTTAGTTCCGGAAAACGCATAAAAACATAATAAAGCGTGAGCAAAACATGTAGGTATTGTCATAAAACAAGCATGGAACATCAGAAGTTATAGATACGTTGGAGACGTATCAGAAAGAGAAGAAAAACTTGCTAAAGAGAATAATGTAGCTAAAGTTTGGACTATTACCACCACTAGTAATGTTGATGCTTCACATCTTGCTAAACCTCCTACTATCAATGGTAAAATAATTGGTGTTAGCAATGTTTCTACTCCTAATGCAAAGCGTGCAAAACTGTCTGAAACTGCTAAAACTGCTGAAAATGCTTGTGATTAGACCGCTGAAATTTTTCAAAATATTGGGGACAATGATCCCATTGCTTTAGATCATAATGGTTTAGATTTTGATGATTGTCATATCTCTGAAGTTATAAAGTTCTTGCAAAAACTTGCTAGAAGTCCTAATGCTAGTGCTATAAATTTGGCCTTTACAAAACATATTACAAATACTCTCATAAAAGCTAGAGAAGAGAAATTAAAACTTGAAACTTCTATTCCTAGGAAGTTAGAAGATGGTTGGGAGACCATCATTAAGATGAAGGTCAATGATTTTGATTGTAATGCTTTATGTGATCTTGGTGCAAGTATTTCTATTATGCCTAAGAAACTCTATGATATGCATGACTTGCCACCATTGAAAAATTGTTATTTGGATGTTAATCTTGCTGATAATTCTATAAAGAAACCTTTGGGGAGGATTGATAATGTTTGCATTACGGTTAACAATAACCTTGTCCCCGTTGATTTTGTTGTCTTGGATATTGAATGCAATGCATCTTGTCCCATTATTTTGGGAAGACCTTTTCTTCGAACTGTTGGTGCTATTATTGATATGAAGGAAGGGAATATTAAGTATCAATTTCCTCTCAAGAAAGGTATGGAACACTTCCCTAGAAAGAGAATGAAGTTACCTTACGATTCTATTATTAGAACAAATTATGATGTTGATGCTTCATCTCTTGATAATACTTGATTCACACTTTTTGCGCCTAGCTGAAAGGCGTTAAAGAAAAGCGCTTATGGGAGACTACTGATACGTCTCCAACGTATCTATAATTTCTGATGTTCCATGCTTGTTTTATGACAATACCTACATGTTTTGCTCACACTTTATAATGTTTTTATGCGTTTTCCGGGACTAACCTATTAACAAGATGCCGAAGTGCCAGTTCCTGTTTTCTGTTGTTTTTGGTTCCAGAAAGGCTGTTCGGGCAATATTCTCGGAATTCGATGAAACAAAGACCCAGTATCTTATTTTTCCCGGAAGACCCCAGAACACCGAAGGAGAGTCGGAGGCGGGCCAGAGGGCCACCACACCATAAGGCGGCGCGGCCCCAGGCCTGGCCGCGCCAGCATATGGTGAGGAGGCCCCAGGCGCCTCCTTGCGCCGCCTCTTCACCTATAAGACCCCTTTTGACCTAAAAACGCAATACGGATTGACGAAACTCCAGAAAGACTTCAGGGGCGCCGCCGCCATCGCGAAACTCTAATTCGGGGGACAGAATCTCTGTTCCGGCACCCTGTCGGGACGGGGAAGTGCCCCCGGAAGCCATCTCCATCGACGCCACCGCCTCCATCATGCTCCGTGAGTAGTTCCCCCAAGGACTACGGGTTCTAGCAGTAGCTAGTTGGTACTCTCTATCCCATGTACTTCAATACAATGATCTCATGAGCTGCCTTACATGATTGAGATCCATCTGATGTAATCGGTGTTGTGTTTGTTGGGATCCGATGGATGATACATTATGATTAGTCTATCTATAAAGTTTGTGAAGTTATTGTTGCTACAATCTTGTTGTGTTTAATGCTTGTCACTAGGGCCCGAGTGGCATGATCTTAGATTTAAGCTCTATAATTATTGCTTATATTGTATCTACAAGTTGTTTGCACATATTGCTGTCCGGAACCCGAGGCCCCAAAGTGATAGAAATTGGGACAACCGGAGGGGAAGGCTGTGATATGAGGATCACATGTTTTCACCAATTGTTAATGCTTTGCTCCGGTGCTCTATTAAATGGAGTACCTTAATAGCCAGTAGATTCCCTCGAGGCCCGGCTGCCACCGGCTGGTAGGACAAAAGATGTTGTGCAAGTTTCTCATTGCGAGCACGTACGACTATATATGGAAAACATGCCTACATAATTAATAATCTTGATGTTCTGTCTTAATGCTTTCAATCCTATCAATTGCCCAACTGTAAGTTGTTCACCCAACACTTGTCACTTGTTATTGGAGAGTTACCACTAGTGTAGATCGCTGGGAACCCCGGTTCATCTCTCATCATCATATACTCGTTCTATATATCATTGGAAGTAGTATCAACTATTTTCTGTTGCCATTGCCTACGTATTCTTTATTCTTTTCTTTGTATTCTGTTACTATTGCTCTCATATTACTGTTGCTTTCGCATCACCCCTGTTACTAGTGCTTTTCCAGGTGCAGCTGAATTGACAACTCAGTTGTTAAGGCTTATACGTATTCTTTACCTCCCCTTGTGTCGAATCAATAAATTTGGGTTTTACTTCCCTCGAAGACTGTTGCGATCCCCTATACTTGTGGGTCATCAAGACTATTTTCTGGCGCCGTTGTCGGGGAGGCATAGCTCTACTCATAAGTTCACCTGGGGAGTACACTCTACCTCTCTCTCTGTTTTTATTTTGTTTTGTTTTATTTTGCTTAGTTTACTTTTGTCTAGTTTCTTTTTTGCTTAGTTTATCTCTGTCCTGTTTTATTTTTGTTAGTTTACTTTTGTCTAGTTTCTTTTTGTCTAGTTTTATTTTTCTCATATACCCAAAAATCCATAAAAATTTGAAAAATCTAAAAATTAAAAACGGTTGTTATGGAAGAACGCATAACCATGTTGGAGCTTATAGAATATTATAATAATTATAGATAATCAAGAACGGGTAAAGTAATGAGTGATGTGATAGAAAAATTGAATACAATTGCTAAAATCTTGCTTAAACGCCATGATATAAACTGTTGCTCTCAACAGGATACTAAACATCTTAAATTCCAATGTGGCTTTAGTGAAGAAGTTTTAATTAAGAACTATAATTGGAATAACTATATTCATCTTGGGTTCGAAGAAGTAGAACAATTTGTCATATTTATGGGAGCCTCTGAGATAGAATCCTTTATGGTTAAAAATTATGAAACTTGTGTTGTTTGTAAGGATCTTAAAGATTATGTCTCTTCTATTCTTAATTTTTGCATAGAAAGCCATAGTGATAATCCTTATATCATTGATTATAAAGAGAGACCCATTAATGCACAAGAATGCACTCACAATTTGCAGGAACCTGTGGAAGAAGAAATTGATGAACCTGAAAGCTCATTGGATGAAAAGAAGAGGAGAGTGATGAACAAAAGGAGGAAGAATGGATTAGCTACCCCTGCCAACCTTCTAATGAGAGTAACTCTTTATCTCTTACACTATTTGATTGTCCTCCATGCTTACCAAAGGAGGATGAATGTTATGTTCCTGTGGATTCTCTTGAAATAGTACCTATGAGTAAAACTTGTGAGAATAATTATGCTACTGTTATCTATGATAATCCATGCCACTTTGATAAATCTTATGATAATGCTTTGTTTATGCCTGATGTCGAAATGCATGGTACAAAAGAGTTTTGCGCAGCAAATGTTTATGATAAATCTCTAGATGATGGTCCTATGTTGCTTGATAATATTAATTGTACTATTAATGAAAATGGGATTGGAGAAGTCTTGACTTTATCTAGGAGTCCCATATCTCTTGAGAATGATCAATCATCTTGTTATATTATTGAGCTTATCTAGAAGGTTTGAAAGTTTTAATCCCATTATTTTTGAGCTTGATAAAAATTATGTGTTTATGGATCATGAAAAGCATGCTATATGTGATAGTTATATTGTTGAGTTTGTTCATGAAGCTACTGAAAATTATTATGAGAGAGGAAAATATGGTTGTGGAAATTTGCATGGTACTAAAACACCTCTCTATATGCTTAAAATTTTGAAGTTACTCTTGTTTTATCTTCTTATGCTTGTCACTTTGTTCTTCATGAATTTATTTGTGTACAAGATTCCTATGCATAGGAAGTGGGTTAGACTTAAATGTGTTTTGAATTTGCTTTTTGATGCTCTCTTTTGCTTCAACTCTTATTTCTTGCGAGTGCATCATTAAAATTGTTGAGCCCATCTTAATGGCTATAAAGAAAGCACTTCTTGGGAGATAACCCATGTCTTTATTTTGCTACTGTTTTGTTGTGTCTTGGAAGTTGTTAATACTGTAGCAACCTCTCCTTATCTTTATTTTATTGCAATGTTGTGCCAAGTGAAGTCTCTAATAGAAGGTTGATACTAGATTTGGATTTCTGCGCAGAAAAAGATTTCTATCTGTCACGAATTTGGGCAGGGTTCTCTGTAGGTAACTCAGAAAAATCTGCCAATTTACATGCGTATTCCTCAGATATGTACGCAACTTTCATTAGTTTTGAGTTTTCTGATTTGAGCAATGGAAGTACGTCTTAAAAATTCGTATTTACTGGCTGTTCTGTTTTGGCAGATTCTGTCTCTGTCTTTTTGCATTGTCTCTTGTGGACTGATACGCGTACAGCACGAGTCCGTTGGGAACCCCAAGAGGAAGGTGTGATGCGTATAGCGGCAAGTTTTCCCTCAGTAAGAAACCAAGGTTTATCGAACCAGTACGAGCCAAGAAGCACGTTGAAGGTTGATGGCGGCGAGATGTAGTGCGGCGCAACACCAGGGATTCCGGCGCCAACGTGGAACCTGCACAAAACAACCAAAGTACTTTGCCCCAACGAAACAGTGAGGTTGTCAATCTCACCAGCTTGCTGTAACAAAGGATTAGATGTATAGTGTGGATGATGATTGTTTGCAGAAAACAGTAGAACAAGTATTGCAGTAGATTGTATTTGACTAAAAGAATGGACCGGGGTCCACAGTTCACTAGTGGTGTCTCTCCCATAAGATAAATAGCATGTTGGGTGAACAAATTACAGTTGGGCAATTGACAAATAGAGAGGGCATGACAATGCACATACATGATATGATGAGTATAGTGAGATTTAATTGGGCATTACGACAAAGTACATAGACCGCTATCCAGCATGCATCTATGCCTAAAAAGTCCACCTTCAGGTTATCATCCAAACCCCTTCCAGTATTAAGTTGAAAACAACAGACAATTGCATTAAGTATGGTGCGTAATGTAATCAATAACTACATCCTCGGACATAGCATCAATGTTTTATCCCTAGTGGCAATAGCACATCCACAACCTTAGAACTTTCTGTCACACCGTCCTGCAGTTTAATGGAGGCATGAACCCACTATCGAGCATAAATACTCCCTCTTGGAGTTAAGAGTAAAAACTTGGCCAGAGCCTCTACTAATAACGGAGAGCATGCAAGATCATAAACAACACATAGGTAATAGATTGATAATCAACATAACATAGTATTCTCTATCCATCGGATCCCAACAAACACAACATATATCATTACAGATAGATGATCTTGATCATGTTAGGCAGCTCACAAGATCCGACAATGAAGCTCATAAGGAGAAGACAACCATCT
The DNA here is from genome assembly GCF_019359855.2 of Lolium perenne. NCBI lineage: Eukaryota > Viridiplantae > Streptophyta > Magnoliopsida > Poales > Poaceae > Lolium > Lolium perenne. Next base: position 173,062,325 of record NC_067250.2, on the reverse strand, counting down.
AGCTACTGCTATGGACCCATAGTCCAGGGGTGAACTACTCACTCATCACTCCGGAGGCGACCATGGCGGTGAAGTGTCCTCCGGGAGATGATTCCCCTCTCCGGCAGGGTGCCGGAGGCGATCTCCTGAATCCCCCGAGATGGGATTGGCGGCGGCGTCTCTGGAAGGTTTTCCGTATCGTGGCTCTCGGTACTGGGGGTTTCGCGACGAAGGCTATAAGTAGGCGGAAGGGCAGGTCAGGGGGCCACACGGGGGCCCCACACGCTAGGCCGGCGCGGCCAAGGCCCAGGCCGCGCCACCCTGGTGTCTGGGCACCTCGTGGCCCCACTTCGTATCATCTTTGGTCTTCTGGAAGCTTCGTGTGAAAATAGGCCCCTGGGCGTTGATTTCGTCCAATTCCGAGAATATTTCCTTACTAGGATTTCTGAAACCAAAAACAGCAGAAAACAGCAACTGGCTCTTCGGCATCTCGTTAATAGGTTAGTGACGGAAAATGCATAAATATGACATAAAGTATGCATAAAACATGTAGATATCACCAATAATGTGGCATGGAACATAAGAAATTATCGATACGTCAGAGACGTATCAGTATCCCCAAGCTTAGTTTCTGCTCGTCCCGAGCAGGTAAACGATAACAAAGATAATTTCTGGAGTGACATGCCATCATAACCTTGCTCATACTATTGTAAGCATATGTAATGAATGCAGCGATCAAAACAATGTAAATGACATGAGTAAACAAATGAATCATATAGCAAAGACTTTTCATGAATAGTACTTCAAGACAAGCATCAATAAGTCTTGCATAAGAGTTAACTCATAAAGCAATAATTCATAGTAGAGGTATTAAAGCAACACAAAGGAAGATTAAGTTTCAGCGGTTGCTTTCAACTTGTAACATGTATATCTCATGGATAGTTGTCAATGTAAAGTAATATAACAAGTGCAATATGCAAGTATGTAGGAATCAATGCACAGTTCACACAAGTGTTTGCTTCTTGAGGTGGAGAGAGATAGGTGAACTGACTCAACATAAAAGTAAAAGAATGGCCCTTCGCAGAGGGAAGCATTGATTGCTATATTTGTGCTAGAGCTTTGGTTTTGAAAACAAGAAACAATTTTGTCAACGGTAGTAATAAAGCATATGTGTTATGTAAATTATATCCTACAAGTTGGAAGCCTCATGCATAGTATACTAATAGTGCCCGCACCTTGTCCTAATTAGCTCGGATTACCTGGATTATCATCGCAATGCATATGTTTTAACCAAGTGTCACAAAGGGGTACCTCTATGCCGCCTGTACAAAGGTCTAAGGAGAAAGCTCGCATCGGATTTCTCGCTATTGATTATTCTCAACTTAGACATCCATACCGGGACAACATAGACAACAAATAATGAACTCCTCTTTAATGCATAAGCATGTAGCAACAATTAATTTTCTCATATGAGATTGAGGATATTTGTCCAAAACTGAAACTTCCACCATGGATCATGGCTTTAGTTAGCGGCCCAATGTTCTTCTCTAACATTATGCATGCTCTAACCATTTTAGTGGTAAATCTCCCTTACTTCAGACAAGACGAACATGCATAGCAACTCACATGATATTCAACAAAGAGTAGTTGATGGCGTCCCCAGGAACATGGTTATCGCACAACAAGCAACTTAATAAGAGATAAAGTGCATAAGTACATATTCAATACCACAATAGTTTTTAGGCTATTTGTCCCGTGAGCTATATTTTGTAAAGGTAGAGAATGGAAATTTAAAGGTAGCACTCAAGCAATTTACTTTGGAATGGCGGAGAAATACCATGTAGTAGGTAGGTACGGTGGACACAAATGGCATAGTGGTTGGCTCAAGGATTTTGGATGCATGAGAAGTATTCCCTCTCGATACAAGGCTTAGGCTAGCAAGGTTATTTGAAACAAACACAAGGATGAACCGGTGCAGCAAAACTCACATAAAAGACATATTGTAAACATTATAAGACTCTACACCATCTTCCTTGTTGTTCAAACTCAATACTAGAAATTATCTAGACCTAAGAGAGACCAATTATGCAAACCAAATTTTAGCATGCTCTATGTATTTCTTCATTAATAGGTGCAAAGTATATGATGCAAGAGCTTAAACATGAGCACAACAATTGCCAAGTATCACATTATCCAAGACATTATAGCAATTACTACATGTATCATTTTCCGATTCCAACCATATAACAATTTAACGAAGAAGATTCAACCTTCGCAATGAATATTATGAGTAAAGTCTAAGGACATATTTGTCCATATGCAACAGCGGAGCGTGTCTCTCTCCTACACAAAGAATGCTAGGATCCATTTTATTCAAACAAAACAAAAACAAACCGACGCTCCAAGCAAAGTGCATAAGATGTGATGGAATAAAAATATAGTTTCACTAGAGAAACCTGATAATGTTGTCGATGAAGAAGGGGATGCCTTGGGCATCCCCAAGCTTAGACGCTTGAGTCTTCTTGATATATGCAGGGGTGAACCACCGGGGCATCCCCAATCTTAGAGCTTTCACTCTCCTTGATCATATTGTATCATCTCCCTCTCTTGATCCTTGAAAACTTCCTCCACACCAAACTCAAAACAACTCATTAGAGGGTTAGTGCACAATCAAAATTTACATGTTCAGAGGTGACACAATCATTCTTAACACTTCTGTACATTGCACAAAGCTACTGAAAGTCAATGGAATCGAAAAATCCATCAAGCATAGCAAAACAGGCAATGCGAAATAAAAGGCAGAATCTGTCAAAACAGAACAGTTCGTAAAGACGAATTTTATTGAGGCACCAGAATTGCTCAAATGAAAATGCTCAAATTGAGTGAAATTTGCGTACATATCTGAGGATCACTCACGTAAATTGGCATAATTTTCTGAGTTACCTACAGAGAATTTTGCCCAGATTCGTGACAGCAAAGAAATATGTTTCTACGCAGTAATCCAAATCTAGTATGAACCTTACTATCAACGACTTTACTTGGCACAACAATGCAACAAAATAAGATAAGAAGAGGTTGCTACAGTAGTAACAACTTCCAAGACTCAAATATAAAATAAGGGTGCAGTAGTAAAATCATGGGTTGTCTCCCATAAGCGCTTTTCTTTAACGCCTTTCAGCTAGGCGCAGAAAGTGTATATCAAGTATTATCAAGAGAAGAAGCATCAACATCATAATTTGTTCTAATGATAGAATCAAAAGGTAACTTCATTCTCTTTCTAGGGAAGTGTTCCATACCTTTCTTGAGAGGAAATTGATATTTAATATTATCTTCCTTCATATCAATGATAGCACCAACAGTTCGAAGAAAAGGTTTTCCCAATATAATGGGACAAGATGCATTGCATTCAATATCCAAGTCAACAAAATCAATGGGGACAAGGTTATTGTTAACGGTAATGCGAACATTATCAACTCTCCCCAAAGGTTTCTTTGTAGAGTTATCAGCAAGATTAACATCCAAATAACAATTTTTCAATGGTGGCAAGTCAAGCATATTATAGATTTTATTAGGCATAACGAAAATACTTGCACCAAGATCACATAAAGCATATTACATATTTAAAAGCTGAACCCCTTTGCTGAAAGGAGAGCACTTTGAGCACTATTCATGGTTTCCTTTAGTCCAATCAAGAATTGACACGTATCTATTTTGTACAATGTGTTCTTTTGTAGTGTAGTTTTACACGAAACAACTTTCCATCTTCTGATTTTCGGTTGTAGCTACCTACATCTATCTCTCAAACAAAAATGTTACATACATCTGCAGCAGTGTTTTTAACGTCCCTTCCTTTAAAACTACTTAAAGATAATTGCCGACCAAATATTTTTTACCTTAATTGATGGTAATCTTCCAGCGTTTTGGCCATAAATTTCCGACGTTAGTTAGCCTATGTCTATGGTGGTATTTTCCCATGATGGTTATTTTCTGGCACAACTTTTTGTTCCAATCAGTATCCATCACGTGTCCTATGCTACAATTTTTTTCCTCTTTTGAGACTCTTGGATTATAGTTTAGACGCAGCAATTTTTCTACCGTACTTTCCCGCTGGCTGGTACCTACGTCTAGATCTCAAATAAAAAAAACTACGTACGCATGTAACGTCGGCTTTTATGTTCCTCCTGTTAAGACTACTTGGCGGTAATTTCTTGACACATTTTTATGGCCATAATATGTAGACTGTATAAGTTTAGCTCCTTTTCAAACAAATTACTTGACAGTAATCTTTTGGCTGTAATCTTTGACGCAACTCGATTCAATACATATTTTCGGCCATAACTATCCGACGGTAGTTAGCCTATGTCTCGGGTGGTATATTTCCCAACTTATTTTAATTACCCGATGGTCATTTTCTAGCACAACTTTTTGATCATAAATATCAAGTCTTCGAGATTACTAACTTTATGGCCGTAATGTTTCGTTGGCTATTCTGACACAACTTTCCAACTATACTTTCCCTATGTGATTTTCACACTCACTCTTCAACCGTGCATAATTTTCTATTAGCCTATTAATTTTCTGTGTTACTATATGCGTCAGAAAATACACTTCAGGCATGATATATCGTGCAGCTACTGTATACGTATATACTACGTACGATGTGAACATATATAACTCACATCACTCCACCGCGTGGGCGCCGAAGAGGCATCGTTTTCTACTAATCAGCGGCAACCATGTTGCCCATTGCTGGAAAAAATATGTTCTTTTACGTTTCTTTCCTTTAATTTTATGAGGGTAACTTCTAGGGATAAATTTATGCCCGTAACTTTTTACCGGTAGTTACCCCACGGTACCCCTCAACAATGAGAAATTCTCCAACAGTACTTCTCTGGCCATTTTTGCTGTTTTCCTTCTTTTACTCTTCGACGATAGTTTTTCGAGATAACTTCCCGGCTGTAATGTCACACCGGTACTTATTCCAAGGTACCTACTCTACGATGAGTAATTCTCTTATAGTAGTTCTCTAGAATTAATTTATTTTTGCCCTTTTCTATTATTTGACATAATTTTCCAGTCGTAATTTCAACATGGTAACTTAGAAGGTGATTTGTCGGTTTCCTTTATGGTTATTTCTGCACACAGACTTTTGACCGCGGTAGTGATTATTTGAGATTAATCCTTTATCAGCGTGTCGGTAGTTACTTGATGTAAATCATCACTCACAAATAGTGATTTCTCTACGGCAATTATTTGACAACAATTTTTAAACAACGCGTAATTCTTCAGCGGTGGTATTTTCTTACCAGTAATTTTCAAATGTGCACAAGAAGCAATCTTCATCGGTAATTTTCAAATGCGCAGCAGCAATCTGCAATCTTCAGCAATAATTTGTCGATGGTAACTCTCAGACCCATAGTTGTCTTCATCTATAGAACCTTCATGGTCCTGCTACGGGAACTGCGAGAAATAAAATACTGCACCATTTGCCGCCTCTTCTATTTCAAAATGATATTAATACCTTATGTTAATCGTCTCATGATCGCACTACGAGAATACTGCTACCTTCTTCCACAACTATTTAGACACACAAAAAAACTACATTATCATCACCCCTTTTATTCAAGTAACAAATGTTGTTGTTTTTTATTAATCTCCTCATGATAACCCTACGGGCACGGCGTGTCACCGTGCCAATACTTCCTAGTTACAATCAAAGTCATTGACCTTCATCTTAATGATGGGCTCCCAACCATCCTCTAGCTTCCTAGGAATATAAGTTTCGCGTTCTAGTTTCTCTTCTCTAGCTTTTATGAGAGCATTTGTAATATATTTCGTGAAAGCCAAATTTATAGCACTAGCATTAAGACTCTTAGCAAGTTTTTGTAAGAACTTTATAACTTCAGAGATGTGGCAGTCATCAAAATCCGAACCATTATAATCTAAAGCAATGGGATCATTGTCCCCAATGTTGGAAAAAAATTCAGCAGTTTTATCACAGGCAGTTTCAGATTTTAGCGATTTCAGCAGGTTTTTCGCGCTTTGCATTAGAAGTGGAAACATTGCCAACACCAATTCTTTTACCATTATTAGTAGGAGGTGCAGCAAAATGTGTAGCATTAGCATTGCTAGTGGTGGTAATAGTCCAAACTTTAGCTATATTATCTTCTTTTTCATTATCTTCTTTTTCCCACCTAGCACGCAATTCGGCCATCAATCTTATATTCTCATTAATTCTAACTTGGATGGCATTTGCTGTAGTAACAATTTTATGATTATGATTTTCATGAGGCATAACTTTCGATTTCAAAAGATCAACATCAGCAGCAAGACTATCGACTTTAGAAGCAAGTATATCGATTTCCCAAGCTTTTCTTCAACAGATTTGTTAAAAGCAGTTTGTGTACTAATAAATTCTTTAAGCATAGCTTCAAGTCCAGGGGGTGTGTTCCTATTATTGTTGTAAGAATTCCCATAAGAATTACCATAGCCGTTGCCATTATTATAAGGATATGGCCTATAGTTGTTACTAGAATTGTTCCGGTAAGCATTGTTGTTGAAATTATTATTTTTAATGAAGTTTACATCAACATGTTCTTCTTGAGCAACCAATGAAGCTAACAGAACATTATTTGGATCAACATTAGTCCTATCATTCACAAGCATAGACATAATAGCATCAATCTTATCACTCAAGGAAGAGGTTTCTTCGACAGAATTTACCTTCTTACCTTGTGGAGCTCTTTCCGTGTGCCATTCAGAGTAATTAATCATCATATTATCAAGAAGCTTTGTTGCTTCACCAAGAGTGATGGACATAAAGGTACCTCCAGCAGCTGAATCCAATAGGTTCCGCGAAGAAAAATTCAGTCCTGCATAAAAGGTTTGGATGATCATTGATGTCTACGTTCCCCCTCCTTTCCTGTAGACAGTGTTGGGCCTCCAAGAGCAGAGGTTTGTAGAACAGTAGCAAGTTTCCCTTAAGTGGATCACCCAAGGTTTATCGAACTCAGGGAGGAAGAGGTCAAAGATATCCCTCTTATGCAACCCTGCAACCACAAAGCAAGAAGTCTCTTGTGTCCCCAACACACCTAATAGGTGCACTAGTTCGGCGAAGAGATAGTGAAATACAGGTGGTATGAATATATATATGAGCAGTAGCAACGGTGCCAGGAAATAGCTTGATGGTGTGTAGTTGATGGTGGTAGTATTGCAGCAGTAGTAACACAGTAAAACAGTAAACAAGCAGTAGTAACTCAGCAGTATTTAGGAACAAGGCCTAGGGATTACACTTTCACTAGTGGACACTCTCAACATTGATCACATAACAGAATAGATAAATGCATACTCTACACTTTTGTTGGATGATGAACGCATTGCGTAGGATTACACGAACCCTCAATGCCGGAGTTAACAAGCTCCACAATTTGTTCATATTTAAGTAACCTTATAGTGTAAGATAGATCAACATAACCAGATAGATCACATCAATACCATCATAATGATAATTAACTCCATAATCTACAAGAGATCATGATCATAGCCTACGACAAGAACCACACGGTGCACACACTAGTCACCTTTACACACGTGCAGGAGGAATAGAACTACTTTAATAACATCACTAGAGTAGCACATAGATGAATTGTGATACAAAACTCATATGAATCTCAATCATGTAAAGCAGCTCATGAGATCATTGTATTGAAGTACATGGAGAGAGATTAACCACATAGCTACCGGTACAGCCCCGAGCCTCGATGGAGAACTACTCCCTCCTCATGGGAGCAGCAGCGGTGATGAAGATGGCGGTGGAGATGGCAGCGGTGTCGATGGAGAAGCCTTCCGGGGGCACTTCCCCGCTCCGGCAGCGTGCCGGAACAGAGACTCCTGTCCCCCAGATCTTGGCCTCGCGATGGCGGCGGCTCTGGAAGGTTTCTGTGGTTTTCGTCAATTGGTACTGCGTTTTTAGGTCGAAAGGGCTTTTATAGGCGAAGAGGCGGCGCAGGGGGGCTTCTGGGGGGCCCACAACATAGGGCGGCGCGGCCCCCCTCTGGCCGCGCCAGGGTGTGGTGTGGGGCCCCCAGGGCTCCCCTCTGGCGGCTCTCGGGTGTTCTGGATGGTTCCGGGAAAAATAGGAACCTGGGCGTCGATTTCGTCCGATTCCGAGAATATTTCGTTACTAGGATTTCTGAAACCAAAAACAGCAGAAAACAGAACGGCACTTCGGCATCTTGTTAATAGGTTAGTTCCAGAAAATGCACGAATATGACATAAAGTGTGCATAAAACATGTAGATAACATCAATAATGTGGCATGGAACATAAGAAATTATCGATACGTCGGAGACGTATCAGCATCCCCAAGCTTAGTTCTGCTCGTCCCGAGCAGGTAAAACGATAACAAAGATAATTTCTGGAGTGACATGCCATCATAACCTTGATCATACTATTTGTAAAGCATATGTAGTGAATGCAGCAATCCAAGACAATGGTAATGACATGAGTAAACAACTGAATCATATAGCAAAGACTTTTCATGAATAGCACTTCAAGACAAGCATCAATAAGTCTTGCATAAGAGTTACTCATAAAGCAATAAATTCATAGTAGAGACATTGAAGCAACACAATGGAAGATTAAGTTTCAGCGGTTGCTTTCAACTTGTAACATGTATATCTCATGGATAGTTGTCAATGCAAAGCAATATAACAAGTGCAATAAGCAAGTATATAAGAATCAATGCACAGTTCACACAAATGTTTGCTTCTTGAGGTGGAGAGAAATAGGTGAACTGACTCAACAATAAAAGTAAAAGAATGGTCCTTCAAAGAGGAAAGCATCGATTGCTATATTTGTGCTAGAGCTTTTTATTTTGAAAACATGAAACAATTTTGTCAACGGTAGTAATAAAGCATATGTATCATGTAAATTATATCTTACAAGTTGCAAGCCTCATGCATAGTATACTAATAGTGCCCGCACCTTGTCCTAATTAGCTTGGACTACCGGATCATCACAATGCATTGTTTTTACCAAGTGTCACAAAGGGGTACCTCTATGCCGCCTATACAAAGGTCTAAGGAGAAAGCTCGCATTGGATTTCTCGCTATTGATTATTCTTCAACTTAGACATCCATACCGGGACAACATAGACAACAGATAATGGACTCCTCTTTTATGCAAGCATATACCAACAATTAATAATTTTCTCATTTGAGATTTGAGGATTGTTGTCCAAAACTGAAACTTCCACCATGGATCATGGCTTTAGTTAGCGGCCCGATGTTCTTCTCTAACATATGCATGCTTAACCATATGGTGGTAGATCTCTCTTACTTCAGACAAGACGGACATGCATAGCAACTCACATGAAATTCAACAATGAATAGTTGATGGCGTCCCCAGTGAACATGGTTATCGCACAACAAGCAACTTAATAAGAGATAAAGTGCATAATTACATATTCAACACCACAATAGTTTTTAAGCTATTTGTCCCATGAGCTATATATTGCAAAGGTGAATGATGGAATTTTAAAGGTAGCACTCAAGCAATTTACTTTGAAATGGCGGGAAAATACCATGTAGTAGGTAGGTATGGTGGACACAAATGGCATAGTGGTTGGCTCAAGTATTTGGATGCATGAGAAGTATTCCCTCTCGATACAAGGTTTTAGGCTAGCAAGGTTATTTGAAACAAACACAAGGATGAACCGGTGCAGCAAAACTCACATAAAAGACATATTGAAAACATTATAAGACTCTACACTGTCTTCCTTGTTGTTCAAACTCAATACTAGAAATTATCTAGACCTTAGAGAAACCAAATATGCAAACCAAATTTTAGCATGCTCTATGTATTTCTTCATTAATGGGTGCAAAGCATATGATGCAAGAGCTTAAACATGAGCACAACAATTGCCAAGTATCACATTACCCAAGACATTTATAGCAATTACTACATGTATCATTTTCCAATTCCAACCATATAACAATTTAACGAAAGAGAAACTTCGCCATGAATACTATGAGTAGAAACCAAGGACATACTTGTCCATATGCTACAGCGGAGCGTGTCTCTCTCCCACACAAGCATGATGTAATCCAATTTATTCAAACACAAACAAAAACAAAAACAAACAGACGCTCCAAGTAAAGTACATAAGATGTGACGGAATAAAAATATAGTTTCAAGAGAAGGAACCTGATAATTTGTCGATGAAGAAGGGGATGCCTTGGGCATCCCCAAGCTTAGACGCTGGAGTCTTCTTGAAATATGCAGGGATGAACCACCGGGGAATCCCCAAGCTTAGAGCTTTCACTCTTCTTGATCATAGTATATCATCCTCCTTTCTTGACCCTTGAAAACTTCCTCCACACCAAACTCGAAACAACTCATTAGAGGGTTAGTGCACAATAAAAATTAACATATTCAGAGGTGACACAATCATTCTTAACACTTCTGGACATTGCATAATGCTACTGGACATTAATGGATCAAAGAAATTCATCCAACATAGCGAAAGAGGCAATGCGAAATAAAAGGCAGAATCTGTCAAAACAGAACAGTTCGTATTGACGAATTTTAAAATGGCACCAGACTTGCTCAAATGAAAATGCTCAAATTGAATGAAAGTTGCGTACATATCTGAGGATCATGCACGTAAATTGGCTTAATTTTCTGAGCTACCTACAGGGAGGTGGACCCAGATTCGTGACAGCAAAGAAATCTGGAACTGCACAGTAATCCAAATCTAGTACTTACTTTTCTATCAAAGACTTTACTTGGCACAATAAAACACTAAACTAAGATAAGGAGAGGTTGCTACAGTAGTAAACAACTTCCAAGACACAAATATAAAACAAAATACTGTAGCAAAATAACACATGGGTTATCTCCCAAGAAGTTCTTTCTTTATAGCCATTAAGATGGGCTCAGCAGTTTTAATGATGCACTCGCAAGAAATAGTATTTGGAGCAAAAGAGAGCATCAAGAGGCAAATACAAAACACATTTAAGTCTAACATGCTTCCTATGCATAGGAATCTTGTAAATAAACAAGTTCATGAAGAGCAAAGTAACAAGCATAGGAAGATAAAACAAGTATAGCTTCAAAAATTTCAGCACATAGAGAGGTGTTTTAGTAACATGAAATTTTTTGCAACCATATTTTCCTCTCTCATAATAACTTTCAGTAGCAACATGAGCAAACTCAACAATATAACTATCAAGTGAAACATTCTTATCATGAGTCTCATGCATAAAATTATTACTCTCCACATAAGCATAATCAATTTTATTAGTAGTTGTAGTGGGAGCAAATTCAACAAAGTAGCTATCATTATTATTCTCATCAAGTGTTGGAGGCATAGTATAATCACAACAAAATTTACTCTCCATAGTAGGCGGCACTAAAAGACCAATATCATTATAATCATCATAAATAGGAGGCAAAGTATCATCAAAGAAAATTTTCTCCTCAATGCTTGGGGGATTAAAAATATCATGCTCATCAAAGCCAGCTTCCCCAAGCTTAGAATTTTCCATATTATTAGCAACAATGGTGTTCAAAGTATTCATGCTAACATGTTCCATGGGTTTTTTAATTTTCGCATTAAACCATTCATGTCTTGACTCAGGAAATAGAATAAAAAGCTCACAGATGTTGTCCATTATGCCTTACTAGTGTAAACAAGAAACAAAAAGATGCAATTGCAGGATCTAAAGGAAATACCTTCGAGCACAAACACAATGGCGCCAGAAAAGTACTTTACCTGGAACCGGAGTATGAGTGCCTTTTACCTTTCCTCCCCGGCAACGGCGCCAGAAAAGTGCTTGATGTCTACGTTCCCCCTCCTTTCCTGTAGACAGTGTTGGGCCTCCAAGAGCAGAGGTTTGTAGAACAGCAGCAAGTTTCCCTTAAGTGGATCACCCAAGGTTTATCGAACTCAGGGAGGAAGAGGTCAAAGATATCCCTCTTATGCAACCCTGCAACCACAAAGCAAGAAGTCTCTTGTGTCCCCAACACACCTAATAGGTGCACTAGTTCGGCGAAGAGATAGTGAAATACAGGTGGTATGAATATATATATGAGCAGTAGCAACGGTGCCAGGAAATAGCTTGATGGTGTGTAGTTGATGGTGGTAGTATTGCAGCAGTAGTAACACAGTAAAACAGTAAACAAGCAGTAGTAACTCAGCAGTATTTAGGAACAAGGCCTAGGGATTACACTTTCACTAGTGGACACTCTCAACATTGATCACATAACAGAATAGATAAATGCATACTCTACACTTTTGTTGGATGATGAACGCATTGCGTAGGATTACACGAACCCTCAATGCCGGAGTTAACAAGCTCCACAATTTGTTCATATTTAAGTAACCTTATAGTGTAAGATAGATCAACATAACCAGATAGATCACATCAATACCATCATAATGATAATTAACTCCATAATCTACAAGAGATCATGATCATAGCCTACGACAAGAACCACACGGTGCACACACTAGTCACCTTTACACACGTGCAGGAGGAATAGAACTACTTTAATAACATCACTAGAGTAGCACATAGATGAATTGTGATACAAAACTCATATGAATCTCAATCATGTAAAGCAGCTCATGAGATCATTGTATTGAAGTACATGGAGAGAGATTAACCACATAGCTACCGGTACAGCCCCGAGCCTCGATGGAGAACTACTCCCTCCTCATGGGAGCAGCAGCGGTGATGAAGATGGCGGTGGAGATGGCAGCGGTGTCGATGGAGAAGCCTTCCGGGGGCACTTCCCCGCTCCGGCAGCGTGCCGGAACAGAGACTCCTGTCCCCCAGATCTTGGCCTCGCGATGGCGGCAGCTCTGGAAGGTTTCTGTGGTTTTCGTCAATTGGTACTGCGTTTTTAGGTCGAAAGGGCTTTTATAGGCGAAGAGGCGGCGCAGGGGGGCTTCTGGGGGGCCCACACCATAGGGCGGCGCGGCCCCCCCTCTGGCCGCGCCAGGGTGTGGTGTGGGGCCCCCAGGGCTCCCCTCTGGCGGCTCTCGGGTGTTCTGGATGGTTCCGGGAAAAATAGGAACCTGGGCGTTGATTTCGTCCGATTCCGAGAATATTTCGTTACTAGGATTTCTGAAACCAAAAACAGTAGAAAACAGAAGCGGCACTTCGGCATCTTGTTAATAGGTTAGTTCCAGAAAATGCACGAATATGACATAAAGTGTGCATAAAACAAGTAGATAACATCAATAATGTGGCATGGAACATAAGAAATTATCGATACGTCGGAGACGTATCAATCATCCAAGTAGTCAGTCCATGGGTTGGACAATTGTTAACCAAAGATTTCATTCTTTCCCATGCTTGTGCAACATGCTCAGTATCCAATTGTTTAAAATTCATTATGCTACTCCTCAAAGATATAATTTTAGCAGGGGGATAATATCTACCAATAAAAGCATCCTTACATTTAGTCCATGAATCAATACTATTCTTAGACAGAGATAGCAACCAATCTTTAGCTCTTCCTCTTAATGAGAAAGGAAACAATTTTAATTTTATTATATCACCATCTACATCCTTATACTTTTGCATTTCACATAGTTCAACAAAATTATTGAGATGGGCAGCAGCATCATCAGAACTAACACCAGAAAATTGCTCTCTCATAACAAGATTCAGTAAAGCAAGTTTAATTTCAAAGAATTCTGCTATAGTAGCAGGTGGAGCAATAGGTGTGCATAAGAAATCATTATTATTTGTGGTTGTGAAGTCACACAACTTAGTATTTTCAGGAGTACCCATTTTAGCAGCAGTAAATAAAGCAAACTAGATAAAGTAAATGCAAGTAACTAATTTTTTTGTGTTTTTAATATAGCAAACAAGATAGCAAATAAAGTAAAACTAGCAACTAATTTTTTTGTATTTTGATTTAGTGCAGCAAACAAAGTACTAAATAAAATAAAGCAAGACAAAAACAAAGTAAAGAGATTGGGATGTGGAGACTCCCCTTGCAGCGTGCCTTGATCTCCCCGGCAACGGCGCCAGAAAAAGAGCTTGATACGCGTACAACACGTGTCCGTTGGGAACCCCAAGAGGAAGGTGTGATGCGTACAGCGGCAAGTTTTCCCTCAGTAAGAAACCAAGGTTTATCGAACCAGTAGGAGCCAAGAAGCACGTTGAAGGTTGATGGCGGCGAGATGTAGTGCGGCGCAACACCAGGGATTCCGGCGCCAACGTGGAACCTGCACAACACAACCAAAGTACTTTGCCCCAACGAAACAGTGAGGTTGTCAATCTCACCGGCTTGCTGTAGCAAAGGATTAGATATATAGTGTGGATGATGATTGTTTGCAGAAAACAGTAGAACAAGTATTGCAGTAGATTGTATTTGATTAAAAGAATGTACCGGGGTCCACAGTTCACTAGTGGTGTCTCTCCCATAAGATAAATAGCATGTTGGGTGAACAAATTACAGTTGGGCAATTGACAAATAGAGAGGGCATGACAATGCACATACATGATATGATCAGTATAGTGAGATTTAATTGGGCATTACGACAAAGTACATAGACCGCTATCCAGCATGCATCTATGCCTAAAAAGTCCACCTTCAGGTTATCATCCGAACCCCTTCCAGTATTAAGTTGAAAACAACAGACAATTGCATTAATTATGGTGCGTAATGTAATCAATAACTACATCCTCGGACATAGCATCAATGTTTTATCCCTAGTGGCAACAGCACATCCACAACCTTAGAACTTTCTGTCACTGTCCCAGATTTAATGGAGGCATGAACCCACTATCGAGCATAAATACTCCCTCTTGGAGTTAAGAGTAAAAACTTGGCCAGAGCCTCTACTAATAACGGAGAGCATGCAAGATCATAAACAACACATAGGTAATAGATTGATAATCAACATAACATAGTATTCTCTATCCATCAGATCCCAACAAACACAACATATAGCATTACAGATAGATGATCTTGATCATGTTAGGCAGCTCACAAGATCCGACAATGAAGCTCATAAGGAGAAGACAACTATCTAGCTACTGCTATGGACCCATAGTCCAGGGGTGAACTACTCACTCATCACTCCGGAGGCGACCATGGCGGTGAAGAGTCCTCCGGGAGATGATTCCCCTCTCCGGCAGGGTGCCGGAGGCGATCTCCTGAATCCCCCGAGATGGGATTGGCGGCGGCGTCTCTGGAAGGTTTTCCGTATCGTGGCTCTCGGTACTGGGGGTTTCACGACGAAGGCTATGAGTAGGCGGAAGGGCAGGTCAGGGGGCCACACGAGGGCCCCACACGCTAGGCCGGCGCGGCCAAGGCCCAGGCCGCGCCGCCCTGGTGTCTGGGCACCTCGTGGCCCCACTTCGTATCATCTTCGGTCTTCTGGAAGCTTCGTGTGAAAATAGGCCCTTGGGCGTTGATTTCGTCCAATTCCGAGAATATTTCCTTACTAGGATTTCTGAAACCAAAAACACCAGAAAACAGCAACTGGCTCTTCGGCATCTCGTTAATAGGTTAGTGCCGGAAAATGCATAAATATGACATAAAGTATGCAGAAAACATGTAGATATCATCAATAATGTGGCATGGAACATAAGAAATTATCGATACGTCGAAGACGTATCATGGACTTTAAGCAAGGCTTTCTAGACGTGGAGAGTTGTAGCTAATGTTTTATTGAGTTCTTACAATGTGTCACTATAGGGCTAAGGTGGATTAAAGTTTTTTGAGTACTAACCCCTCTAATGAAGTTTATGATAAGTTTGGTGTGAAGGAAGTTTTCAAGGGTCGAGAGAGGAGGATGATATATGATCAAGAAGAGTGAAAAGTCTAAGCTTGGGGATGCCCTCGTGGTTCATCCCTGCATATTTCAAGAAGACTCAAGCGTCTAATCTTGGGGATGCCCAAGGCATCCCCTTCTTCATCAAGGCATCCCCTTCTTCATCAACAATTTATCAGGTTTCTTCTATTGAAACTATATTTTTATTCGGTCACATCTTATGTGTTTTATTTGGAGCGTCTGTGTGTTTTTTTTTTGTTTTTTTTGAATAAGATCGGATCCTAGCAATCCTTGTTTGGGAGAGAGACACGCTCCGCTTTTTCATATGAACACTTGTGTTCTTCGCTTTTACTTTTAATGTTCAATGGTAAAAGTTGGAAGCTATTGCATCTATTGTTATTTGGTTGGAAACAGAAAATGCCTCATATTGTCTTGGATAATTTGATACTTGGCAATTGTTTTGAGCTCTCAAGTAGATCATGATTAAATTCTTGCATCATATAGTTTAAACCCATTAATGGAGAACTACCATAGAGCTTGTTGAAATTGGTTTGCATGATTGGTCTCTCTAAGGTCTAGATATTTTCTGGTAAAAGTGTTTGAGCAACAAGGAAGATAGTGTAGAGTCTTATAATGCTTCAATATGTTCTTATGTAAGTTTTGCTGTACCGGTTCACACTTGTGTTTGCTTTAAATAACCTTGCTAGCCAAAGCCTTGTACTGAGAGGGAATACTTCTCGTGCATCCAAAACCTTGAGCCAAAACCTATGCCATGTGTGTCCACCATACCTACCTACTAAGTGGTATTTTCTGCCATTCCAAGTAAATACTTCATGTGCTACCTTTAAACAATTCAAAAGCTATTATCACTTATTTGTGTCAATGTTTTATAGCTCATGAGGAAGTATGTGGTGTTTTATCTTTCAATCTTGTTGGGCAGCTTTCACGAATGGACTAGTGGCTTCATCCGCTTATCCAATAATTTTGCAAAAAGAGCTGGCAACGGGGTTCCCAGCCCCAATTAATCACAAATAGACACTCCTCCATGGTATGTGAAATGTTGGAAGGCACCCGAGGATTCGGTTAGCCATGGCTTGAGAAAGCAAAGGTGGGGAGGAGTGTCATCTAAATAAAACTAAAATAAATAGACACTCCTTCATGGTATGTGATTGTTGGAAGGCACCCGAGGATTCGGTTAGCCATGGTTTGTGAAAGAAAAGGTTGGAAGGAGTGTCACCCAAAAATAAAAATTTCATGGGAGCCGCTCTTTGAAAGTCTGTCTGGCAAGGGGGTTAGAGTGCCCACTACCATTCGTTGACAACAACAAACACCTCTCAAAACTTTACTTTTATGCTCTCTATATGATTTCAAAACTTAAAAAGCTCTAGCACATGATTTTATCCCTACTTCCCTCTGCGAAGGGCCTTTCTTTTACTTTATGTTGAGTCAGTTTACCTACTTCCTTCCATCTTAGAAGCAAACACTTGTGTCAAATGTGCATTGATTCTTACATACTTGCTTATTTGCACTTATTATATTACTTTGTGTTGACAATTATCCATGAGATATGCATGTTGAAAGTTGAAAGCAACCGCTGAAATTTAAATCTTCCTTTGCGTTGCTTCGATGCCTTTACTTTGAATTTATTGCTTTATGAGTTAACTCTTATGCAAGACTTTTGATGCTTGTCTTCAAAGTACTATTCATGAAAAGTTTTGCTATATGTTATCTATTTGTTAGCAACTATAGATCATTGCCTTGAGTCACTGCATTCATCTCATATGCTTTACAATAGTATGATCAAGATTATGTGAGTAGCATGTCACTACTTAAATTATTCTTTTTATCGTTTACCTACTCGAGGGCGAGTAGGAACTAAGCTTGGGGATGCTGATACGTCTCCAACGTATCTATAATTTCTGATGTTCCATGCTTGTTTTATGACAGTACCTACATGTTTTGCTCACACTTTATAATATTTTTATGCGTTTTCCGGAACTAACCTATTAACAAGATGCCGAAGTGCCAGTTCCTGTTTTCTGTTGTTTTTGGTTCCAGAAAGGCTGTTCGGGCAATATTCTCGGAATTCGACGAAACAAAGACCCAGTATCTTATTTTTTCCGGAAGACCCCAGAACACCGAAGGAGAGTCGGAGGCGGGCCAGAGGGCCACCACACCATAAGGCGGCGCGGCCCCAGGCCTGGCCGCGCCAGCCTATGGTGAGGAGGCCCCAGGCGCCTCCTTGCGCCGCCTCTTCGCCTAGACCCCTTTCGACATAAAAACGCGATACAGATTGATGAAACTCCAGAAAGACTCCAGGGGCGCCGCCGCCATCGCGAAACTCCAATTCGGGGTACAGAATCTCTGTTCCGGCACCCTGTCGGGACGGGGAAGTGCCCCCGAAAGCCATCTCCATCGACGCCACCGCCTCCATCATGCTCCGTGAGTAGTTCCCCCGTGGACTACGGGTTCTAGCAGTAGCTAGTTGGTACTCTCTATCCCATGTACTTCAATACAATGATCTCATGAGCTGCCTTACATGATTGAGATCCATCTGATGTAATCGGTGTTGTGTTTGTTGGGATCCGATGGATGATACATTATGATTAGTCTATCTATAAAGTTTGTGAAGTTATTGTTGCTGCAATCTTGTTGTGTTTAATGCTTGTCACTAGGGCCTGAGTGGCATGATCTTAGATTTAAGCTCTATAATTATTGCTTAGATTGTATCTACAAGTTGTTTGCACATATTGCTGTCCGGAACCCGAGGCCCCAAAGTGACCGAAATTGGGACAACCGGAGGGGAAGGCTGTGATATGAGGATCACATGTTTTCACCAAGTGTTAATGCTTTGCTCCGGTGCTCTATTAAAAGGAGTACCTTAATAGCCAGTAGATTCCCTTGAGGCCCGGCTGCCACCGGCTGGTAGGACAAAAGATGTTGTGCAAGTTTCTCATTGCGAGCACGTACGACTATATATGGAAAACATGCCTACATAATTAATAATCTTGATGTTCTGTCTTAATGCTTTCAATCCTATCAATTGCCCAACTGTAATTTGTTCACCCAACACTTGTCACTTGTTATTGGAGAGTTACCACTAGTGTAGATCGCCGGGAACCCCGGTCCATCTCTCATCATCATATATTCGTTCTATATGTCATTGGAAGTAGTATCAACTATTTTCTGGTGCCATTGCCTACGTATTCTTATCAACTTCTTTGTATTCTTTGTTACTATTGCTCTCATATTACTGCTGCTTTCACATCACCCCTGTTACTAGTGCTTTTCCAGGTGCAGCTGAATTGACAACTCAGTTGTTAAGGCTTATAAGTATTCTTTACCTCCCTTTGTGTCGAATCAATAAATTTGGGTTTTACTTCCCTCGAAGACTGTTGCGATCCCCTATACTTGTGGGTCATCAACAACCCATTATTTTACTTCTGCACTTTTGTTTTATATTTGAGTCTTGGAAGTTTTTACTACTGTAGCAACCTCTCCTTATCTTTATTTTATTGCATAGTTGTGCCAAGTAAAGTCTTTGATAGTAAGGTTGATACTAGATATGGATTACTGCGCAGAAACAGATTTCTTGCTGTCACGAATTTTAGTAGCCCCCTCTGTGTAACTCAGAAAAATCTGCCAATTTACGTGAGTGATCCTCAGATATGTACGCAACTTTCATTCAATTTGAGCTTTTTCATCTGAGCAAGTTAAGTGCCTCTAAAAAAAATCGTCTTTACGGATTGTTCTGTTTTCACAGATTCTGCCTTTTATTTCACATTGCCTCTTTTGCTATGTTGGATGGATTTGTTTGTTCCATTAACTCTCAGTAGCTTTATGCAATGTCCAGAAGTGTTAAGAATGATTATGTCACCTCTGAATATGTGAATTTTTGATTATGCACTAACCCTCTAATGAGTTTGTTTTGAGTTTGGTGTGGAGGAAGTTTTTAAGGATCAAGAGAGGAGGATGATACAATATGATCAAGAAGAGTGAAAAGTCTAAGCTTGGGGATGCCCCCGTGGTTCATCCCTGCATATTTCAAGAAGACTCAAGCATCTAAGCTTGGGGATGCCCAAGGCATCCCCTTCTTCATCGACAACTTATCAGGTCACCTCTAGTGAAACTATATTTTTATTCCGTCACATCTTATGTGCTTTACTTGGAGCGTCTGTATGTTTTTGTTTTTGTTTGTGTTTGAATAAAATCGGATCCTAGCATTCTTTGTGTGGGAGAAAGACACGCTCCGCTGTTGCATATGAACACTGGTGTTCTTAGCTTTACTTTTAATGTTCATGGCGAAGGTTGAAACTGCTTCGTTCATTGTTATATGGTTGGGAACAGAAAATGCTTCATGTGGTAATTGGTATATTGTCTTGAATAATTTGATACTTGGCAATTGTTTTGCTCAATAGATCATGTTTAAGCTCTTGCATCATGTACTTTGCACCTATTAGTGAAGAACTACCATAGAGCTTGTTGAAATTTGCTTTGCATGATTGGTATCTCTTAAGTCTAGATATTTTCTGGTGAGGTGTTTGAACAACAAGGAAGACAGTGTAGAGTCTTATAATGCTTGTAATATGTTCTTATGTAAGTTTTGTTGTACCGGTTCATACTTGTGTTTGCTTCAAACAACCTTGCTAGCCAAAGCCTTGTATTGAGAGGGAATACTTCTCGTGCATCCAAATCCTTGAGCCAAAACCTATGCCATTTGTGTCCACCATACCTACCTACTATGTGGTATTTCTCTGCCATTCCAAAGTAAATTGCTTGCGTGCTACCTTTAAAAGTTCATTCCTTGTCTTTGCAATATATAGCTCATGGGAAAATAGCCTCAAAAACTATTGTGGTAAAGAATATGTAGCTTATGTATCTTATTTCTTATAAGTTGCTTGTTGAGCGGTAACCATGTTTCTGGGGACGCCATCAACTATTACACCTTTGTTGAATATCATGTGAGTTGTTATGCATGTTCGTCTTGTCTGAAGTAAGGGTGATTTATCATGATTAAATGGTTTGAGTATGCATATTGTTAGAGAAGAACATTGGGCCGCCAACTAAAGCCATGTATCATGGTGGAAGTTTCAGTTTGGACATTAATCATCAATCTCTTATGAGAATATTATCTGTTGTTGAATGCTTATGCATTAAAGAGGAGTCCATTATCTGTTTTCTATGTTGTCCTGGTATGGATGTCCTAAGTTGAGATGTATCAAAAACGAGAAATCAAATGCGATCTATCTCCTTGGACCTTTGTACATGCGACATAGAGGTACCCCTTTGTGACACTTGGTTGAAACATATGTTATGCAATGATAATCCATGTAAATCCAAGCTAATTAGGACAAGGTGCGAGCACTATTGGTATTCTATGCATGAGGCTTGCAACTTATAGGATGTCTTATGCATAACACATATGAATTATTACTACCGTTGACAAAATTGTTTCTATGTTTTCAAAATAAAAGATCTAGCACAAAAATAGTAATCCATGCTTCCCTCTGCGAAGGGCCTTTCTTTTACTTTTATGTTGAGTCAGTTTGCCTACTTCTTTCTATCTTAGAAGCAAACACTTGTGTCAACTGTGTGCATTGATTCCTACATACTTGCTTATTTGCATTCATCATATTACTTTGTGTTGACAATTATCCATGAGATATACATGTTGAAGTTGAAAGCAACTGCTGAAACTTATATCTTCCTTTGTGTTGCTTCAAAACTTTCTACTAAGAATTTATTGCTTTATGAGTTAACTCCTATGCAAGTCTTATTGATGCTTGTCTTGAAAGTACTATTCATGAAAAGTCTTTGCTATATGATTCAGTTGTTTAATCATCGTCTTTACCATTGCTTCGAATCACTTCATTCATCTCATATGCTTTACAATAGTATTGATCAAGATTATGATAGCATGTCACTTCAGAAATTATCCTTGTTATCGTTTACCTACTCGAGGGCGAGTAGGAACTAAGCTTGGGGATGCTTGATACGTCTCAAACGTATCTATAATTTCTTATGTTCCATGCTAGTTTTATGATAATACTCACATGTTTTATACACACTTTATATCATTAATATGCATTTTCCGTCACTAACCTATTAACGAGATGCCGAAGAGCCAGTTACTGTTTTGTGCTATTTTTGGTTTCAGAAATCCTACAAAGAAAATATTCTCGGAATTGGACGAAAGCAACGCCCAGGGTCTTATTTTTCCACGGAGCTTCCAGAAGACCGAATAGGATACGAAGTGGGGCCACGAGGCGGCCAAACCACATGGCGGCGCGGCCAAGGAGGGGCCCGCGCTGGCCTATGGTGTGGGCCCCTCGTCAGCCCTCTGACTCTGCCCTTCCGCCTACTTATACTCTCCGTCGCGAAAACCCTATCACCGAGAGCCACGATACGGAAAAAGTTCCAGAGATGCCGCCGCCGCCAATCCCATCTCGGGGGATTCAGGAGATTGCCTCTGCCACCCTGCCGGAGAGGGGAATCATCTCCCGGAGGACTCTACATCACCATGATCGCCTCCGGACTGATGTGTGAGTAGTTCATCCTTGGACTATGGGTTCATAGTAGTAGCTAGATGGTTGTCTTCTCCTCATTGTGCTATCATGTTAGATCTTGTGAGCTTCCTATCATGATCAAGATCATCTATTTGTAATGCTACATGTTGTGTTTGTTGGGATCCGATGAATATGGAATAATATGTCAAGTTGATTATCAATCTATCATATATGTGTTGTTTATGATCTTGCATGCTCTCCGTTGCTAGTAGAGGCTCTGGCTAAGTTGATACTTGTGACTCCAAGAGGGAGTATTTATGCTCGATAGTGGGTTCATGCCTCCATTGAATGCAGGACAAGGACAGAAAGTTCTAAGGTTGTGGATGTGTTGTTGCCACTAGGGATAAAACATCAATGCTTTGTCTAAGAATATTTGTGTTGATTACATTACGCACCATACTTAATGCAATTGTCTATTGTTTGCAACTTAATACTGGAAGGGGTGCGGATGCTAACCCGAAGGTGGACTTTTTAGGCATAGATGCATGCTGGATAGCGGTCTATGTACTTTGTCGTAATGCCCTAAGTAAATCTCATATTATTCATCATGATATGTATGTGCATTGTTATGCCCTCTCTATTTGTCAATTGCCCAACTGTAATTTGTTCACCCAACATGCTATTTCTTATTGGAGAGACACCACTAGTGAACTGTGGACCCCGATCCATTCTTTTACATCTGAATACAATCTACTGCAATCATTGTTCTCTGCTGTTCTTCGCAAACAAACATCATTTTCCACACCATACATTTAATCATTTGTTTACAGCAAGCCGGTGAGATTGACAACCTCACTGTTAAGTTGGGGCAAAGTATTTTGATTGTGTTGTGCAGGTTCCACGTTGGCGCCGGAATCCCTGGTGTTGCGCCGCACTACACTCCTCCGCCAACAACCTTCACATGGCCCTGGACTCCTACTGGTTCGATAAACCTTGGTTTCTTACCGAGGGAAACTTGCTGCTGTACGCATCACACCTTCCACTTGGGGTTCCCAACGGGCGTGTGCTTTACGCGTCAACAATGAGGTGGCGATGATGTGGCGACGCGAGGTGCGAAAAATCACTATGATGGCAAGTGTCTCAAACTGATCCCCAAGGTCTAAAAACAGTATAGCCTCAGAAAAAATTTTGTCGAAATTTTGGAAGTGCTCCGGAAAGCGCGCAAGCGCCAAAAAAATGTCGCTATAACGGCCAGTGGCGAAAAGTGATCGCCAAAGTGAAAACCAATGTAGCCAGAAATTTTTTTTTTGAGGCGTTTCCAGACTTTTTTTTTCTCTCCTAAATCTTTACTGGCGACCAAAACTTATCTCACGGAATTTTTTTCTACAGCACAGGTTGAAAATAGAAGGCGACGGCTATTAAGGAAAACAAGAAAAACCTTAGTCTACACGGACTCTGTCGCGGCAGAGAAACAGCACAAATCCGTGTCGTGGTAGGAACCAGGGTATATGGTAGATGCGGGTGTGTATGGCAGGTGTATATGGCAGGTGTATATAGCGAAGGCGGAAGTATATGGCAGGTGTATATAGCAGGTGACAAGGTATTAACTTGTCAATGCCTATGGATTGTAGGCTAGGGTTTAGTTGGAAGTAGAGGGCAAGTAGATCTCGAAGGTTTCAGCCGAAAAGTACTTGACGATTATGAAACTAGGGTTTAGTAAAACAATGATTCGATCCTCTCTGCGTCCCTCGACTCCCCCTTATATAAGAGGTGGAGCCGAGGGATTCGTGCTGTACAAGTTACAAAGTCCGGGAAGGTTTCTAACTCATCCCGCAAGATTACAAATAAGACTATCTATTACAACTCTAGCTTTCCTTAATAATATCTTGGGCTTCCGAATCTTCTTATTCTTCGGGTAGTGGGCCTTCAGTAAACCCCGGGTACTATCTTCGGCAGGCCCATTTGGGATGCCTATGTCAGTAGCCCCCGAGATTTTGCTAGAATCGCAGAGTTAAGGAAAATCTCCACTGTTTATTTTTATTCGACAGCTTCAACTTTTTCTATATTTCTTCTCATAAACTTCTATATTGTACAGGGATAATGGTAGTTGGGGCTAGTTCATCTGACGGATCAGGTACTAGTTAACTGCTCTAGTGGCAATTCGCAAAAACCTACTTCAAGATCACGTCCCAGGACATGACCTCGGGATACTGGTGTAAACTTCGACAGGTGCCGCTTAAGGTCTTACCATTCTGTCGAGTCCCGTAAAATTTATCGGGTACCTAACGCGTCCGTTAGGATTTTTCTTCGTATCTGTTGATACGGATAAAAGTAGCAGAGCGCAGTCTTCGGCGATGCCACGCCCAGCAGAACGGATCTGGGGTCTTACCTTCGCAAATTTGCGGCATTCAGAAATTGATCGCAACTTCAGCGTTCTGAGAATATATTGTCGAGTGCTTTTTCGGCTGTTGGAATGGCACATTTTATCGAGTCAAAATTGACTTATATTGCCCTCCCGATGGGAGTATATGTAGAGTTAATTATAACTCGAAATATACTTTTTTACTCTTCTATCTTTCTTTTTCTCTTTCTTTCTTTCTTTTTTATAATTTCATCGGGCACGCGAGCAGCGTTCCCGATGGGAGTAGCCCCCGAGGCTACAGCCAAGGACTTGTACTTGGGTGTAGGCTCCACGCCTTATGCCGTTATATCTTCTTTTATCTCCCGAAGTTTTATAATTTCTCGGGTGCGCGAACAGCGCTCCCGATGGGAGTAGCCCCCGAGGCTATGAACAAATATTTGTATTTGGTCATAGGCTCACGCCATTTCTATCTTGTCATTCTGGATCTTTTCCTTTTTTCCAAAGTAGCCCCCGAGCATTTGATCAAAAACTTGTATTTGATCAAAGGCTCAGCATTATTTTTCCATGTCGCCTTTTATGAAGCTATTCAGTCGAATTTTTTCTTCTGCCAAGGTGACGTTATTGCTGACGATAGCCACGATTGCTAGTCAGAAATTTGCGACAAGTCTTTTCTCGCTGCCATGCGGGCCCAATTGATCCACTATCTTGACACGTCGTGCAAGTGGGGGACACACGTCCTCCGCTTTTACGGCGCACGCACCGTAACTTCCCCAACACTGAATTACTTTTTTACCCTTGTTGCAACGTGGGTTTCATCTGCCACACATTTTCCTTATCCAACGGCTCGTCGTTTCACCGCACCCCTATATAAGATCGTCTTCTTCCTCCTTGAGCACTTCCGCTCGCACCGTCCTCCTGATCTCATCTGCAAACTTCTTCCTGCGATCCACAGCCACCTAAGCTCCTCGCCTCCAGGCTGCAAACCCTGCGCCATTGTTGATGCCACCTCATCGATTGACAAGGCACAGCACGCCGGAGTCCTCCATGGCCGCCGTCGATCTTGGGGCGGCGGAGTGGGAAAGATCGAAAATTTCCACTCAAGACATCAACATGCTGAAGAAGCTGGGGATCAGCAAGAAACCCAAGGCATTGTGCTTCCCCAGTGAGGAGAGCTACCCAACCCCTCCAATGGGGTACCGGGTAAGTTTTGTCGATCACCTCATCCGCGGTCTGTCCGCCCCCATTCATCCTTTTCTCCGTGGACTGCTTTTTATCTACGGTCTGCAACTCCACCACCTCACGCCAAACTCCATTCTTCACATCTCCATTTTCATCACTCTTTGCGAGGCTTTCCTTGGCGTCCAGCCTAACGGGGCGCTATGGAAGCGCATTTTCTTCTGTCGCCGTAATGGCTCTCCCAATGTCGCCTATAATATAGGCGGCGTTGTAATTTCTGTTCGGTCCACTGTCGACTACTTCGATGTTAAACTCCCTGACTCAGTTCAAGGATGGCGCAAGAAGTGGTTGTACATTCAGGAGGAAAACCACGGATGTGCTGAGGACAACATCCCTCCTTTTGATGGGGGCCAAGAATATCTTTCGCCGCCACTCCTGGGACGCAGAGGCTACCGATGAAGAAAAAGCGTCGACAGAAGCCTTGATGGCTCGCATCCACGAGTTACAAAATACTCGCGGCAAAGAATTATCAGGTATCCAAATCACTGCATACTTTCTTAGGACTAGAGTGCAGCCACTTCAAGCTCGCAAGTATCCTCTCTGGAAATATCTTTGGCGAGAAGGATGAAGATCGTTTGTCGGTGGATTTGGAGGTCAAAGACTTGGAAAAGCTTGTCCGAAAAATCTCGTCTCTCAAGAAAAAGATCCTGTCCCTTCTTCTTGTCGTGTAAAACCATTCAGCGCCGCCAATCCACTCCCCAAGGTAACCTTTGTCGACTGTCTGGTTATTGCTTTGCTATTTTTATTGCAACTCCTTTTTTTACATCTTCCCCTATTGTATTTTTATGTTGTGCATAACCATCCAGTCCTTGTCTCGCTTCCTCCTCTTCCTGAAGGTGGAGAAGTCGAAGAAAGGGCCATTATCCCTGATGACAACCAAGAGGCTCCCTCTTTTGTGAATGAACCCGTGGATTCTCTAAAATCTGCGGCTTCTTCTGAAAAAGACGGTGCTTCCGAAGGTACTGCATCAGCGCAATCTCCTCCTCCTGCTGTTTCTCCAAGGAACAAAAGGAAGAGGAATGATGTTGAAGATTTCGGCACCTCCAAAGCCGAAGAAGTTGATCCTTCACGCCAGAAGGCAACTTATGATCCATATCTCGCCTCCCTCGTCAGCTCGTAAGTCACCTTGATTTCCCCTTATTTCTGTACTCGAAGATTTTTATCTCATCTTGCTTTTTATGCTGTCGACCTTTAATCACAGTGACGATGAGGAAGAAGTACCCACTCGTGACGTGGCTCCTCGGACGAGCACGTTACATACTTTACTTGTCTCGGAGACACCAGTTGAGGGAGAAGAATCCTCGCCTCCTCAACAAAACGTCGTCACCACCACTTCTCCTTCAAGCCACCTTGCTCCTTCACCAAAAAGGACAAGGGTTGAAACGATCATTGAGCCTGCCCCTCAATTGGGTAGCTCTTCTACTCCGCTCTTGGATGATGTAAGTTTTTAATTTTCTTGCCAATATGTGTGTTTCCTCTGTTTGCTTCTTTATGCCTTCACGTTTTTCTTATACCGATGTTTTTTCTGCCTTTGTTTTTCTTTGACAGCCCATGATCAAAGAGCTTGTTCGCATCGGATCCCAATTTATTGGGTACCATGAATATGCCAGCAGGACTGAGGGTAACAACTTTTTTGCTGCCACTATTTCTAACTTCTTGCTCCTATTCTTGTCGCAATCTTGACTGTTCTTTTCTATTTTGTCAGAGAAACTTGCAGAGGCCAACAAGCTTGCCGACACTCTTGCTCAGAAACTGGAGCAAAGTGAAGCGGCTCGCAAGAAAGCCGAACTTGATGCTAGCCAAGCCAAAGCAGAGGCTGATGAGGCCAAGGCAAAAGCTGCTAGTGTCGAAGAACTGCAGAAGAGACTTGAGGATGTCGAAACTGCTTTAAACGAGCACAAGGCTGCACAGGCTACTCGTGAAAAGGGAATCCTCAAGCGCTTGAGCACGCAAAATCGACGCTTCCTCGGTAACTTTGTTGATCCTTTCTATTTTTCTTAGGACTTGCTTCCTTTTGTTTTTACTTGCTGTTGACTAACATATATTTTTTATGGCAGGTCAAACAAGCCAAGAGTTTGATCTTGAGAATCCCACCAATGATCCTCTGCTTGACGCACTTTCTTATCTGGAGTTTCATGGCCAAGAAATTCGCGAAGGCGTGGTGAATGCTGACGCAGGATTGTCGAAGTTGTTCCCCTACTTCTTCCCGAAGAAAGAGGAGCCTAAGACCTTCCTTGCCCTTGCCAAGGATTTCAATCCACCGGAGGATCTTGGACTGAAGATGCGCCAAGAGAACATGAAGGTTGCTGTCGAGAACACTATTGCCTTGGTCGCTGACAGCCAACAAACTGTTGACTGGATGAAGGTTGGCGATACCGAGCAGATAGATCAAGCAAAATGGCGGTCGTTGATCAAGGCTGCCAAGCCCAACACGAAGAAAATCTTGGCCTATCTCGGGATAAAGCCATCTGCGACTCCTAGCTCATCAAGGCCGGAGGTCTAGTTGACAAGGTATCAACTTGTCAATGCCTATGGATTGTAGGCTAGGGTTTAGTTGGAAGTAGAGGGCAAGTAGATCTCGAAGGTTTCAGCCGAAAAGTACTCGACGATTATGAAAACTAGGGTTTGTAACAATGATTCGATAATCTCTTCGTCCCTCGACTCCCCCTTTATATAGGAGGCGGAGTCGAGGGTTTCGTTTTGTACAAGTTACAGAGTCCGGGACGGTTTCTAACTCATCCCGCCAGATTACAAATAACACTTCCTATTATAACTCTAACTTTCCTTAATATATCTTGGGCTCCCGAATCTTCTTATTCTTCGGGTAGTGGGCCTTCAGTAAACCCCGGGTACTATCTTCAGCAGGCCCATTTGGGATGCCTATGTCAGTAGCCCCCGAGATTTTGCTTGAATCGTAGAGTCAGGGAAAATCTCCACCGTTTATTTTTATTTGACAGCTTCAACTTTTTCTATATTTCTTCACATAAAATTCTATATTGTACAGGGATAATGGTAGTTGGGGCTAGTTCATCTGACGGATCAGGTACTAGTTAACTGCTCTCGTGGCAATCCGCAAAAACCTACTTCAAGATCACGTCCCTGGACATGACCTCGGGATACTGGTGTAAACTTCGACAGGCGCCGCTTAAGGTCTTACCATTCTGTCGAGTCCCAGTAAAATTTATCGGGTACCTAACGCGTCCGTTAGGATTTTTCTTCGTATCTGTTGATACGGATAAAGGTAGCAGAGCGCAGTCTTCGGCAATGCCACGCCCAGCAGAACGGATGCTGGGTCTTACCTTCGCAAATTTGCGGCATTCAGAAATTGATCGCAACTTTGGCGTTCTGAGAATATATTGTCGAGTGCTTTTCCGGCTGTTGGAATGGCACATTTTATCGAGTCAAAGATGACTTATATTGCTCTCCCGATGGGAGTGTATGTAGAGTTAGTTATAACTCGAAATATACTCTTTTACTCTTCTATCTTTCTTTTTTCTCTTTCTTTCTTTCTTTTATAATTTCATCGGGCACGCGAACAGCGTTCCCGATGGGAGTAGCCCCCGAGGCTACAGCCAAGGATTTGTTCTTGGTTGTAGGCTCCACGCCTCATGTCGCTATATTCTTTTTCATCTGTCGATGTTTTATAATTCCTCGGGTGCGCGAACAGCGCTCCCGATGGGAGTAGCCCCCGAGGCTATGAACAAATATTTGTATTTGATCATAGGCTCATGCCACTTCTATTTTGTTTTTCAAGATCTTTTTCTTTTTTCCAAAATAGCCCCCGAGCATTTGATCAAAAACTTGTATTTGATCAAAGGCTCAATCATTATTTTTCCGTGTCGCCTTTTATGAGGCTGTTGAGTTGAATTTTTCCCTCTGTCAAGATGACGTTGTTGCTGACGATAGCCACGATTGTTTGTCAAAAATTTGCGACAAGCCTTTTCTCGCCGCCATGCGGGCCCAATTAATCCACTATCTTGACACGTCGTGCAAGTGGGGGACACACGTCCTCCGCTTTTTCTGGCATACGCACCGTAACTTCCGCGACGTTGAATTACTTATTTACCCTTGATGCCACGTGGCTATCATCTGTCACACATTTTCCTTATCCAACGGTTCGTCGTTTCACCGCACCTCTATATAAATTCATCTTCTTCCTCCTTGGACACTTCCGCCCGCGCCGTCTTCATTCTCTCATCTGCACTTCCCCTTGCAATCCACAATCTCCTGAACTCCTCACCTCCAAACTGCGAATCCTGCGCCATTGTTGATGCCACCTCGCCGGTTGACCAGGCAAAGCACGCCGGAATCCTCCATGGCCGCCGTGGATCTCGGAACGTCGGAGTGGGAAAGATCCAAAATTTCCACTCAAGACGTCAACATGCTGAAGAAGCTGGGAATCACCAAGAAACCCCAGGCATTGCGCTTCCCCAGCGAGGAGAGCTACCCGACCCCTCCAATGGGGTACCGGGTAAGCTTTGTCGACCACCTCATCCGCGGTCTCTCCGCCCCCATCCATCCTTTTCTCCGTGGACTTCTTTTTGTCTATGGTTTGCAACTCCACCACCTTACGCCAAATTCTATCCTCCACATCTCTATTTTCATTACTTTGTGCAAGGCCTTCCTTGGCGTCCAGCCTAACTGGGCGCTATGGAAGCGCATTTTCTTCTGCCGCCGCAATGGCTCGCCCAATGTCGCCTATAATATAGGCGGCGTTGTAATTTCTGTTCGTCCTACTGTCGACTACTTCGACGTCAAGCTTCCTGACTCAGTTCAAGGATGGCGCAAGAAGTGGTTGTACATTCAGGAGGAGAACCACGGATGTGCAGAAGACAACATCCCTCCTTTTGATGGCGCCGAAAAAATCTTTCGCCGCCGCTCATGGGACGCGGAGGCCACCGAAGAAGAAAAGGCGTCGACAGAGACCTTGATGGCTCGTATCCACGAGTTGCAAAATACTCGCGGCAAGGAGTTATCTGGTATCCAAATCACTGCATATTTTCTTAGGACCAGGGTGCAGCCGCTTCAGGCTTGCAAGCATCCTCTCTGGAAATATGCCGGCGACAAGGATGTAGATCGGCTGTCGGTGAATTTGGAGGTCAAGGACTTAGAAAGACTTGTCCGAAAATTTTTATCTCTCAACAAAAAAGACGATGTCCCTTCTTCTTGTCGAGTGACGCCATTCAGCGCCGCCAATCCACTTCCCGAGGTACTCTTTATCTAATTGTCTTGTTGTTGCTTTGCTATCTTTTTTGTAACTTTATTTCTGATATTGCTCCCTGTTTTGTTTTGCACAGAATCATCCAGACCTTGTCTCGCTTCCTCCTCTCCCTGAAGGTGGAGAAGTCGAAGAAAGGGCCATTGTCACTGATGACAATCAGGAAGCTCCATCTTTTGTGAATGAACCCGTGGATTCTCGAAAATCTGCGGGTTCTTCCGAAGGTACTACGTCGGCACAATCTCCTCCTCCCGCTGTCTCCCCGAAAGGCAAAAGGAAAAGGAATGATGTCGAAGACTCCGGCACTTCTAAAGCCGAAGAAGTTGTTCCTTCTCATCCAAAGGCAGCTTATGATCCTTACATTGAATCCCTCGTCAGCTCGTAAGTTATTTTTATTTCTCCTTATTTCTGTACTCGAAATGTTTATCTTGTCTTGCTTTTTATGCTGTCGATTTTTAATCACAGTGATGACGAGGAAGAAGTACCAACTGTTGACGTGGCTCCTCGGACGAGCACGTCACATACTTTACTTGCCTCAGACACGCTAGTTGAAGGAGAAGAATCCTCGCCTCCTCAACGAAACGTCGTCACCACTACTCCGCCATCAAGTCCCCTTGCTCCTTCACCAAAAAGGACAAGGATTGAAACAATTCTTGAACCTGCCCCTCAATTGGGCAGCTCTTCGACCCTGCTCTTGGATGATGTAAGTTTTTTCATTTTCTTGCCGCTATCTATATTTCCTCTATTTTGCTTTTTTACACCTTCAATCTGTTTTCATACTGATATTTTTCTTTCTTTGTTCTTTTTTGACAGCCCATGATCAAAGATCTTATCCGCATCGGATCCCAATTCATTGGGTACCGTGAGTATGCCAACAGAGCTGAAGGTAATAACTTTTTTGCTGTCGTTGTTTTTGACATCTTGCTCCTGTCATTTGTCACGACTTTTTTTGACCTTTCTTGTTTTTCTTTTTTATTTCGACAGAGAAACTTGCAGAGGCCAACGAACGTGCCGACGCACTTGCTCAGAAACTAGAGCAAAGTGAAGCGGCCCGCAAGAAAGCTGAACTTGTTGCTAGCGAAGCCAAAACAGAGGCTGATGAAGCCAAAGCAAAAGCTGCTAGTGTCGAGGAACTGCAGAAAAGACTTGAGGATGCTGAAACTGCTTTGAACGAGCATAAAGCTGCACAGGCTACTCGTGAGCAGGGGATCCTCAAGCGCCTGAAATCACAAAGTCGACGCACTCAAAGTAATATTATCGACCCCTTCTATTTTTTAGTGGACTTGCTATTTCTTGTTTTTTGATCAACGTTTATTTCCTGTGGCAGGCCAAACAAACCAAGAGTTTGATCTGGAGAATCCCGACAATGATCCTCTCCTCGACGCACTTTCTTATCTGGAGCTTCATGGATCCGAAATTCGTGAAGGCGTGGCAAATGCTAGTGCAGGATTGTCGACGCTGTTCCCCTACTTCTTCCCGAAGAAAGAGGAGCCCCCGACTTTCCTTGCCCTTGCCAAGAGCTTCAATTCATCAGAGGACCTTGGATTGAAGATGCGCCAGGAAAATATGAAGATTGCTGTCGAAAGCACTGTTGCCCTGGTTGCTGACAGCCAACAAACTGTTGATTGGATGAAAGTTGGCGACACCGATCAGATAGAGCAGTCAAGATGGAGGTCGCTGATTAAGGCAGCCAAGCCCAACACGAAGAAAATCTTGGCCTATCTCGGGATCAAACCAGCTTCAACTCCTAGCTCATCAAGGCCGGAGGTCTAGTTGCATGCCTCTTTGTTTTTCTTTCTCTGTTTCTTTTGCTCTTGTCGCCAAAGTAGTTATTTGGCGACACGTACTTCATTAGCTCCACTGTAAGGCCTTTGTAATTATTCCGAAAGATTAATGAAAACTCTATCTTTGCTTGTTGATTGATGTTGTCTTGTTTTATTAAATTTCAGTTGGTATTTGATAACTATACTCCATCTTCCGCTCCTTCCAATGTTTCGCCTTCTTCTTCTCGCTCAAGGAGAACTCTTGCTGATGCTACACCTGTCGAAGATTCCTTGCCGCGAGAATTGGATGAACTTCGGCAGCAACTTCAGTATGCAAAGAAGCAAACACTTGTGATGATGGAAAAGTCTCGTAAGTCATCTAAAGCCGAAAAAATTGCACTTCAGCAAGCTCACGAGGCCGTGGCTGCTAAGGAAATCGCTGCTTCCGAGGCTGAAAAGGCGACTACTAGAGAAAATTTCATGCTCGAGTTAATGAATGAAGCCAGTGCGGATATGTCGGGTATGCTTGTTTCATCCTCCGATATCTTCCGTCTTCATGCTACGTCTCTTAAAGTTTTCTGCTCCGTTGTTTTAATAGGTTCCTTTACTGATGCTGTTGCCGAAGAAGAGAGGGTAAATACTAGGACGAACCTCCTTGTTAACCTTTCCCTTGACCATGGTTCTCTGTTTTGGGCTACCCCAGAGAGGACCCGCCAGATTGTCAGATTTCAGGATCGCACCTCTCAAACTCGCGACTTCCTTGACTTCTGTACCAGGACCCTGTCTATGGTTTATAACTCCATGTTTCCTCGGAACGTTCAACCAAAAACTCTTCCCGAGTTAATGGGGAAATTTAAGGATGCCCACAAGATCCATGATTTTGTCAGAGCTCAACTGGTAGCTGGCGCCATATTTGCTCTTATCATGCTTCAGATCTGCCACTCAAATCTTGACCTGGCCCAAGTTGTTGCGAAAGTTCATGAGAAGGTAAGGCGCCGAAGAGTTGGTGTCGATCGAATTAACACGAAGGTTTCGCCTATAGCCAAAGAAATGATTGAAGACCTTCTTCGGATGGATGCCGACTTTTTTGCAGATGGTCATTATGCTAATTTTCTTGGCGCTGCTCCTGAAGAAAACAGAATTACCCTTGATGACATATTGAATCATGACTAATTATTTTCCTTTGGTAGATAACTCTTCTTTGTAACCCATGATTGTGATTATATTGTGAAGCAATCATCATATTTCTATATTTGTCTAGCCCCCGAGTGTTTCGGTGGCTATTTACTGTATTTGTGTATTGCGAGGTTTTGAACCAAGGCATTTATTCAATATGTAGTTTTGGCGAATATCAGCCCCCGGGCTTCTTTGTTGAGTACTATTTTGTATTTTTATTGACTCACGAGGTATTTTAATACCAAGGCAAGGCTTTTCTTTTTTCGAGGAACTATATTGAAATTCGTCGGGTCGGAGACTTTGAGCATGTCGATAAAGAAAAGTTATATTGACACTATCGTTATTATATTGCAGCACCGCGAGCCCGCCTCATTAAAAACCTTTCCCGGCCCCACTCGGTGCCCCGAAAAAGGAAAAGAGTGCGTCT
Organism: Lolium perenne; assembly: GCF_019359855.2. Taxonomy (NCBI): domain Eukaryota; kingdom Viridiplantae; phylum Streptophyta; class Magnoliopsida; order Poales; family Poaceae; genus Lolium; species Lolium perenne. The sequence continues at coordinate 173,027,860 of NC_067250.2, read as the reverse complement.
GTAAACTCGCGGGCGTTTCAGTACATTGAAGTTTTACAAGGACTATATTTCAACTCTAGGCGTAGAACCGCCTGAGTTGCGCCACGTTCCAGGGGTTTTGCTCCTCCACCCCTGTCTTCTTGTCCTTTATCCTGTATGCTCCTCCTCCGATTACTTCCGTGACAATGTAAGGGCCTAGCCATGGTGACTCGAGTTTTTCATGACTTTTTTGCGTGAGCCGAAGAACTAGGTCTCCCACCTGAAAGGATCTTGGCCGCAAGCGTCGACTGTGGTAATTTTTCAAGTCCTGTTGGTATTTGGTTACCCGAGACAGTACTTCGTCTCTAGCTTCGTCAAGTGCATCGACGTCATCTTCTAGCGCTTTTCTCGACACCTCGTCATCATATTCCACGACTCGTGGAGAGTTATGCTCTATCTCGATTGGTAGTACTGCTTCTGCTCCATGAACCAAGAAGAACGGAGTTTCTTGTGTTGCTGTGTTTGGTGTTGTTCGTATGCTCCATAATACACTGGGCAGCTCCTCTGGCCAGGTGTGTCGAGCTTTCTCTAATGGTGCTAATAAGCGTTTCTTAATGCCCTTGCAGATGATTCCATTAGCTTTCTCGACTTGGCCGTTGGTCTGCGGGTGCGCAACTGACACAAAGTGTAACTTGATACCCACTTCTTCGCAATAATCTTTGAATTCGTGGGATGTGAAGTTACTGCCATTGTCTGTGACGATGCTATGGGGCACTCCAAATCTGAAGACGAGGCCTTTTATGAATTTTACTGCGGATGCTCCGTCTGGTGAATTTATCGGCTTCGCTTCTATCCACTTTGTAAATTTGTCGACAGCTACTAACATGTACTCCTTTCCTCCTGGCCAGGATTTGTGTAACTTGCCCACCATATCAAGTCCCCATTGGGCAAAGGGCCACGACAATGGTATTGGTGTTAGTTCTGCTGCTGGAGAGTGAGGTTTTGCGGCAAACCTTTGACACGTGTCGCAAGTTCTTACTATTTCCTTGGCGTCCTCGATTGCTGTCAACCAGTAGAATCCTGCTCGAAAAACCTTGGCTGCAATAGCTCGACTACTCGCGTGGTGGCCACATATTCCTTCGTGTACATCCTTCAGAATTATTCTTCCTTCTTCGGGTGTGACACACCTTTGCAGGACGCCTGAAATACTTCGCTTGTACAGTTCTCCTTTGATCACCGTGAAAGCTTTGGAGCGTCGAATCACTCGCCTTGCCTCAACTGGATCATCGGGTATTTCTTTCCTGAGGATGTATGATATGTACGTCTGCATCCATGGTATCTGTATCACCATGACCAGGTCCTGATCTTCTTCTTCTTCCTCTTGCTCTTCCTTGGTAGCCCCCGAGGGTTTCTTCTCCTTCTTTTTTGATTTTGTCGATTTTGTAGATCTCTCTGTTATCTCTTCCCAAAATACACCTGGCGGAGCTGCAAGGCATTGCGACCCGATGTTTGCAAGAACGTCGGCTTCGTCGTTCCTCAATCTGCTAATATGATTTACTTCGCATCCATCAAACAACTTTTCGAGCTCGTTGTACACCTCCTTGTATGCCATCATGCTATCATTGACTGCATCACATTGGTTCATAACTTGCTGAGCCACCAATTGTGAGTCACCAAAGATTTTTAGTCGAGTTGCGCCGCAAGCTTTCGCCATCTTCATCCCGTGTATGAGAGCTTCATATTCTGCTTCGTTATTGGATGCGTTAGGAAACGTCATCCGAAGGACATATTTCAACTTGTCGCCTTCAGGTGATATGAGTACTACTCCTGCGCCAGCTCCTTCTAGTCTTTTGGACCCATCAAAGTTCATGGTCCAGGTTCTCGACAAGTCTGGGGGTCCTATGTTTTGCAACTCCATCCACTCTGCGATGAAGTCTGGCAGAACTTGCGACTTGATTGCTTTTCTTTTTTCATACGTGATGTCCCGAGGGGAAAGTTCTATTCCCCAAAGGGAGACACGACCCGTAGCTTCTGGATTGTTTAGTATATTTGACAAGGGAGCTTCATTGACCACTATGATCGGGTGTGCCGAAAAATAGTGGCGCAATTTTCGTGCTGTTGTGAGCACTCCATATGCTAGCTTTTGGTACTGAGGGTACCTTTGTTTTGATGGCGATAAAACTTCGCTGACGAAGTATACTGGCCTCTGTACTCCGTGGAGTTTTCCTTCTTCTTCTCTTTCGACAACTAGCACCGTGCTCACCACTTGGGGCGTGGCTGCAATATACAGCAGGAGAGGTTCCTTTTCCTTCGGCGCCACCAAAATTGGTGGTGTCGAGATTGTGCGCTTCAAATCCTCGAAAGCTACGTCCGGCCTCTTCGTTCCACCGGAATTTATCTCCTTGCTTTATCGAGCGTAGAATGGTAACGCTTTTTCTCCCACTCGGCGACGAATCTGCTCAAAGCTGCGACTCGCCCAGTTAGCTGTTGTATTTCTTTCAACTTTGTTGGCTTTCTCATTGTTACGATAGCTTGTATTTTATCGGGATTTGCTTCAATCCCTCTTGCTGAGACTAGAAACCCCAGAAGTTCTCCTGCTGGGACGCCAAACGAACACTTTGTCGGGTTCAACTTCAGGCAGAATTTGTCGAGGTTGTCAAAAGTTTCCTTGAGATCCTCGATCAGTGTTGTCCCCTTTTTTGACGTTATGACGACATCGTCGATGTATACTTGCACGTTTTTCCCAATCTGTGTCGCCAAACACTTCTGCATCATCCTCTGATATGTTGCTCCCACATTTTTTTAGACCAAAGGGCATTGTTCTGTAGCAAAACACGCCGTAAGGTGTAATAAACGCGGTCTTTACTTCATCTTCTTCTTTCAATCTGATCTGGTTATAACCAGAATATGCGTAGAGGAAGGAAAGACGTTCACATCCAGCCGTGGAGTCGATAATTTGATCGATCCTCGGGAGGGGAAAGTGATCCTTTGGACAATGTTTATTGAGACACGTAAAGTCGACGCACATGCGAAGGACCTTAGTGTTTTTCTTCGGCACCAACACATGATTTGCTACCCATGTGGCTTCTGTGAATATCTCTTTGATAAAACCAGCTTCTCGTAGTCGATTGATTTCTGACAGCATAGCTTTGCGGTTTGGTTCCGAAAAACGCCGCAAAGGTTGTTTGATTGGTCTCGCTAATGGATCCAAGTTTAGGTGGTGCTCGGCAAGTTCCCTGGGTACTCCTGGCATGTCAGCTGGACACCATGCGAAGATTTTCCAGTTCTCACGGAGGAACTCGACGAGCGCGCTTTCCTATGCGATATCCATGTCGTTTGCGATAGATGTCGTCTTTTTCGGGTCTGTCGGGTGAATCTGCACCTCCTTAGAATTTTTCTCGGTATTGAAAGTTGATTCTTTATTTGGCCTTCCAACGTCTGGCAGTACGTCGTAATCAGTCATGCTTTTTGACGCCAAATACTGAGCTTGCATCCCGAAAGTTTCTGATAGCCGATGAAAATCCTTGTCGCACTTATCGGCTAAGGCGAAGCTTCCTTTAACTGTGATTGGTCCCTTTGGTCCAGGCAATCTCCACAATAGGTATGTATAGTGTGGCACCGCCATAAATCTAGCATATGCTGGTCGTCCCAACAAAGCGTGGTACTGCGATGGAAAAATCCACGACTTCAAATTCCAGCTTCTCGATTCTATAATTTTCTCGGGTTCCAAACTGAACGTCGAGATTGATCTTCCCCAATGGATAACTTGGTTTCTCTGGTGTGATGTCGTGGAACCTTGTGTCTGTTGGCTTCAAGTTTGCTAAGGATATGTTCATCTTCCTCAATGTATCTGCATACATAAGGTTTAGGCTGCTGCCGCCGTCTATGAACACTCGAGAGACATCAAATCCCGCAATAATCGCCGCGTGATAAGTGCCGATCGCCTGGTCGAGGAACTTGCTGCGGATGATCTGCTATGGTGAAGCCAATATCTTGTCCCGACCAATTAAGATAATCAACTGTTGGTGGAGGCATTTTTTCTCGCCATAAACACTCGTCGTGAGATTACTTTCTGAGCTCTATTGGATGGCCTTCCCTTCTGAATCATCGACACCGCTCCGTTGGAGTTAGGATCAACATAAGGTGGTGGTGGAGGTGCTGCCGCTATTCTGAGCTGATGCCGATTGTCGTCTGTAATCGCGGGAGGAGGCGGCAAGTGAATCTCGCTCCTGGGTTCTCGAGGATTTCTCTGTGTTGCCCGCGCATTAGCGTGCTCTGCATACCTTAGCATTGCCTGAAAATTTCGACAGTCTTTCTGCAGGTGCCCTGACTGTCTTTTACCGTTCTTTGTCGAGGAAAAAGTGCATTTGACACGGCCCATTCATCATCTCTTCAGGGGACACGAAAGGCCTTGGGAACCTAGGCCCGCTATTTTGCCTGTTGTTGCGAGAATCATCCCTGTTATCACCTCGCTGTTCACTGCTTCTCTGATAATCATCTCTGTTGTTTCCTCCTGTGTTTGCCCGAAAACCTGCCGAAATTTGCCCTGGAGCATCATAGTTCGGATACTGCCGAGGAAATCGTCGCCTCGGTTGATAATTTCGACCACGGTCCTCCTCTGGCGACCTGTGCCGTTTGTTGTGGACAGCGTCTTCTCCATCTGCCCATCTGTGTGCTATCTCCATTAACGCGGATACTGTCTTTGGATTGGTCCTTCCCAAGTCCTCGACAAAATCTCCGCGCCTGATTCCTGCGACAAACGCATCTATTGCTCTCTCGTCAGATATATTTTCTGCCGAGTTTTTGATGATATTCCACCTTTGGATGTACTTTCTCATTGGCTCATCTGGCTTTTGTCGACATGCTCTCAACTCTTCTAACGACGCAGGTTTTTTGCACGTGGATCTGAAGTTCTTGACGAACACGTCCTCGAAACTTTCCCAGCTGTCGATAGATCCTGGAGTGAGTTTCTTTATCCAAGATCGTGCGGCTCCACTCAAATGCACCTGGATGCTTTGCATAGCTGTTGCCCTGGTTCCTCCTGTGAGCTTCACTGTCTCGAGATAATCAACTAGCCAATCCTCTGGATCTTGAAGGCCGTCGAACTTCTTGAAGTTGTCGGGTAACTTGAATCCTGAGGGGACTCGAGTTTTTCGGACTCTCCTCGTGAAGCATGGCAAGCCGCACATATCTTCATCGTTAAGCTCCGGGGATTGCCGATGATCCCTTCTGCTTTGCCGCGCTCTGTCGACCCTTGCTTGTGCTGCCGTGTCTCTTGCTCCACTTGGTCCTTCAGGTGCTGCCGCTGTTGCTGCTGCAGGTCGTGGACTATTTTGCCTTGCCGCTCCTTCGGGAGGTGTTGATACGAACGCTGTCCCCATAGCTCCAACTCCTGCTACCGCCATATTGTATAGCATTTCCCTTGGATCACCTGGAGGTGGTTTAGATGCAAGGATAAAAGCATGTGTCGCCATATACCCAGCCTCTAGTGTCTTAGGGATGATGTTTCCTCTTGTATCTATCGACATAAAGGACATGTCGAGGTTTTGGACCAAGTGCTCTATTTCTGCTTCGGGTATATGCTGCAACCTTGATCTTGCTCTGTTCCGCGCCTCCCTGTGGCTATCACCCGAAGTTCTAGATTGTCGGCTTAAATCTGCCCTTCTCCTGCTAGATGCAGAAGCTGCCTCCTTTCTTCTGTTTAACTCAGCTGTCTGTTTTTCCAATTCTCTTGTAGCTCGTGCGAGCCTATATTGATATGCTTGCAATTCCTCTGGTGTGGCTGTGGTGGCCATTGGTTCTGAACCGTTCATAGCTCTCGCGGCTCTATCCCACGCTGCTTGCGAAAGTTGAACTCTATCTCGCGGCTGTGGCCCAACGTATTTGTTGCCCAGGCCTTGTCGCAGATTGGAGGGATCGACGTATGGATTTCCCAGATCGTCGAAAGCCTCCGACGTTTCCTCTTGATCTTCAATGGCATAAATCTGATGATATTTTGTATTCAGATCTATGTTGGGTTTGGTGACATCATCGTTGAGATTGATGAAGACCTTGCCCACTGTGATAGATTTGTCGATGAAGTCGTAACTGTCGACATCGCTTGAGCCATCGCTTATATATGAGTCCGCAGATGACTCAAACGACATGTCGTTGAAGATCTTGGCGAGTTTCTCTCTTGCTCTGGTGCTGACGTAGCGTGTCGACGAAGTTTCTTCTTCTCCTGACTCGGTTGACGATGTATAGCTTGAAAAATCGGAATCGACCGCCGACGATCCCGACGAAATCGGAATTTCGACACGATACGATCCTTCCTTCTCGACGCGAAAGTGAAACCTTCCGAACGTCATCTCCGTGGGCTCCGCCAGATACGCATATGCATCCAAACGGGAGGGTGGGTGAGGAACAAAATCGACAGGACCAGCAGCGATCTGTTTACCTCGATCCATTGCGTTGCTTGCGGTTGACGATGCCGAAGATCTTGAACGTGCCATTGAGATCAGATCCTTACGCCTCTAGTTCCCACAGACGGCGCCAATTGACAAGGTATCAACTTGTCAATGCCTATGGATTGTAGGCTAGGGTTTAGTTGGAAGTAGAGGGCAAGTAGATCTCGAAGGTTTCAGCCGAAAAGTACTCGACGATTATGAAAACTAGGGTTTGTAACAATGATTCGATAATCTCTTCATCCCTCGACTCCCCCTTTATATAGGAGGTGGAGTCGAGGGTTTCGTTTTGTACAAGTTACAGAGTCCGGGACGGTTTCTAACTCATCCCACCAGATTACAAATAACACTTCCTATTATAACTCTAACTTTCCTTAATATATCTTGGGCTCCCGAATCTTCTTATTCTTCGGGTAGTGGGCCTTCAGTAAACCCCGGGTACTATCTTCGGCAGGCCCATTTGGGATGCCTATGTCACTAGTTGAATGCCTTTTCTTTTTCTTTCCTTTGCTTTCTCTATTTCTTTTGCTATTGTCGCCATTTTAGCTTTGGCGACGATTATCCTGTTAGTCCCTTTGGAGAACTTCTTTTGTAATGTCCGTGTAAACTTTCTAGAAATCAATGAAATTCCTCTTGGTACTATCATTGATCCTGGGACTTTCTTTTCCAGTTGATATTTGATAATTATTCGACCAACCCTTGCTCTGCCGATGCTTCACCTGCTTCTTCCTTCTCGAAGAAAATACTAGTCGATGATAATCCCCTTGAAGGTTCTTCAAGCAAACATTTGTCGAAAGATTTGCAAGAACTTCGACAACAACTTCAATCCATGAAGAAACAGACTCTGGCAATGATGGAACAATCTCGGAAAGCATCCGAACAAGAAAAACTTGCTCTCCAACAAGCCAAAGAGGCTATGGCTGCCAACAAGCCAAAGAGGCTATGGCTGCCAGGGATACTGCTGTATTGGAAGCAAAGGGAGCCACTACCCGAGAAAATAGCATGCTCGAGCTAATGTTGGAAGCTAGCACAGATACGTTAGGTATGTTTTTCCAACCTCACAATGCCTCTTCTTTAGTTTGCTGTGCCCCCCTTCAAATTTCTTGCCTTGTCGCTTAATAGGCTCGGTTCTTGATGCTGCCGCCGAAGATCGAAGAGTAAACGAGAGAACAAATCTTCTTGTCAATCTTTCCCTTAACCATGGCTGTTTATTCTGGGCCACCCCTGAACGAACCCAGCAAATTGTCACGTTCCAAGATCGTGCTTGCCAAGTGCGCGAATTTCTAAATTTTTGCACGACAACATTAACCCTTGTTTACAAGACTTTGTTTCCTCGAAATGAAGTTCCCAAAACTCTTCCTGAATTGCTGGAGATATTCAGAGATGCTCCCCGCATTCATAATTTTGTGCGAGCTCAATTGACTGCTGGAGCAAGGTTCGCCATGATTATGATAAATATTTGTCATCCAAAATTAGACCTGACGAAGATTGTTGCTGATTGCCTGGCCAAGAAATCGCGGCGAAAAAATGATATTGATACAATCAATGAGATGGTAACTCCTGTGGCCGAGTCGATGATAGATGAGCTTCTTCGGATGGACTCAGAATTCTTCGTCAAGGGGTCCTATGCTGAACATAAAACAACCAGAGGCTTGTCCATAGATAGTATTTTAGGCTTTGACTGATTTGTACTATATTGCAAAACATTGTGTCTATATCTTTTTTGATTTCTTTTTTATTTCCGAAGATATATGTTGTATATTGTAAAGTGCTATATATTGTTGGAGCCCCCGAGCCTTCTGGCTAGGGTTTGTACTGTTTTTTCCATCTCGAAGATTTTTCCTCTTGTCGTAAGAAGATATCTTTTATTTTTTCCTCAAACAAGTTGCAAGCCCCTGAGTATCTTAGTGTCGAAGTTCTATATTTTTGCTGCGAGGTTTTTATACCAAAGCAATGAGTATGCTATATTTATAACTTGTTGGCTTCCGATGTTATATTTGGCGAGGTATTAGTGTACCAAGGCGAAATATTTCGGTAGGACTAGTTTATCTATATTGGACATATTTTGTAACTTGAAGGCGTTGAGACCCCGAGCATATCGAAGAATAAGAAATATATCTCCACTATCTTTATTATATTGCAGCACCGCGAGCCCGCCTCATTAAAAACCTTTTCGGCCCCACTCGGTGCCCCGAAAAGGAAAAGAGTGCGTCTGAAAACTCGCGGGCGTTTCAGTACATTGTATTTTTACAGAGAAGGACTATATTTCGACTCTAGGCGTAGAACCGCCTGAGCTGCGCCACGTTCCAGGGGTTTTTCTCGGGAGCCCCCGTCTTCTTGTCCTTGATCCTGTATGCTCCTCCGTCGATGACTTCCGTGACGACATAAGGACCTAGCCATGGTGATTCGAGCTTTTCAGTACTTTTTTGATTTAACCGCAAGACCAAATCCCCGACCTAAAAAGACCTTGGCCTTAACCGTCGACTGTGGTAGTTTTTGAGGTCTTGCTGGTATTTGGTGACTCGTGAAAGTACTTCATCTCGAGCTTCGTCGAGTGCATCCATATCATCCTCCCGAGCTCTTTGTGATGTTTCTTTGTCATACTCTGTTACCCTTGGAGAATCATGCTCTACTTCAATTGGTAGTACTGCTTCGGCTCCGTGGACGAGAAAAAACGGAGTTTCTTGTGTCGCCGTATTTGGTGTTGTTCGGATGCTCCACAAAACACTTGGCAGTTCCTCTGGCCAAGTATGTCGAGCTTTTTCAAGCGGTCCTAGCATGCGCTTTTTGAGGCCGTTGCAGATGATTCCATTGGCTTTCTCGACTTGTCCGTTAGTTTGCGGGTGCCCAACTGACGCAAAGTGCAATTTAATGCCTACTTCTGCGCAGTACTCCTTGAATTCCTTGGATGTGAAGTTTGAACCATTATCTGTGACAATGCTATGAGGCACTCCAAACCGAAAAACGAGGCCTTTTACAAACTTTATTGCCAATGCTGCATCTGGTGAATTTATTGGCTTCGCTTCTACCCACTTGGTGAATTTGTCGACAGCGACCAGCAAGTACTCATACCCTCCTGGCGAAGCTTTGTGCAACTTGCCCACCATATCAAGTCCCCATTGGGCAAAGGGCCACGACAATGGTATTGGTGTTAATTCTGCCGCTGGAGAGTGAGGTTTTGCGGCAAATCTTTGACACGCATCGCAGGTTCTTACTATTTCCTTGGCATCCTCGATTGCTGTCAACCAATAGAATCCTGCCCGAAAAACTTTGGCTGCAATAGCTCGACTACTTGCGTGGTGGCCACATATTCCTTCGTGTACATCCTTCAGAATTATTCTTCCTTCCTCGGGTGTGACACACCTTTGCAGAACGCCTGAAATACTTCGCTTGTATAACTCCCCCTTGATCACTGTGAAAGCTTTGGATCGTCGAATAATTCGCCTGGCCTCAACTGGATCATCGGGTATTTCTTTCCCGAGGATATATGATATATATACTTGCATCCAAGGAGTTTCTACCATCATCACAAGTTCTTGGTCCTCTTCATCCTCTGTGGTTTCTTTGAGGGGCGCCGAAGTTTTTTCTTCCTTTGCTTTTTTCTGCACCTTTTTCGGCTTCGTGGATCTCTCCGCTATTTCTTCCCAAAATACTCCTGGCGGGATTGGGAGGCACTGCGATCCGATGTTTGCGAGAACGTTGGCTTCATCATTGCTCAATCTACTGATGTGATTTACCTCACACCCATCAAACAGCTTCTCAAGCTCATTGTACACCTCCTTGTATGCTATCATGCTATCATTGACTGCGTCACATTGGTTCATAACTTGCTGAGCCACCAATTGTGAGTCGCCAAAGATTTTTAGTCGAGTTGCACCGCAAGCTTCTGCCATCTTCATCCCGTGTATGAGGGCTTCATATTCTGCTTCATTGTTGGATGCGTTAGAGAACGTCATCCGAAGGACGTACTTCAATTTGTCGCCTTCAGGTGATATAAGTACTACTCCTGCACCAGCTCCTTCTGCTCTCTTGGACCCATCGAAGTTCATGGTCCAAGTTCTCGACAAATCTGGGGACCCGTTTTTTTTAGCTCCATCCACTCTGCAATGAAATCGCGAGAACTTGCGACTTGATTGCCTTTCTTTTTTCATACGTGATGTCCCGAGGGGAAAGTTCTATTCCCCAAAGGGAGACACGCCCTGTAGCTTCTGGATTGTTCAGTATATTTGAAAGAGGTGCTTCGTTGACTACTATTATCGGGTGTGCCTAAAAATAGTGGCGCAACTTCCTTGCCGTTGTAATTACTCCATATGCTAGTTTCTGGTACTGCGGGTACCGCTGTTTGGAAGGCGATAAAACTTCACTGATGAAATATACTGGCCTTTGCACTCCATGGAGTTTTCCTTCTTCTTCTCTTTCAACAACTAGCACCGTGCTTACCACTTGGGGCGTGGCTGCAATATACAGCAGGAGAGGTTCCTTTTCCTTCGGCGCCACCAAGATTGGTGGTGTCGAGATTGTGCGCTTCAAATCCTCGAAAGCTCTATCGGCCTCTTCGTTCCACTGGAATTTCTCTCCTTGCTTTATCAGAGCGGAAAATGGTAACGCTTTTCTCCCACTGGCGACGAACCTGCTCAAAGCTGCGACTCGCTTGATTAGCTGCTGTATTTCTTTCAACTTTGTTGGCTTCCTCATTGTTACGATAGCTTGTATTTTGTCGGGATTTGCTTCAATCCCTCTTGCTGAAACTAGAAACCCCGAAGTTCTCCCCGCTGGGCGCCAAAAGAACACTTCGTTGGGTTCAGCTTGAGGCAGAATTTGTCGAGGTTGTCAAAGGTTTCCTTGAGATCCTAGATCAGCGTTGCCCCCTTTTTTGACGTTATGACGACATCGTCGATGTATACTTGCACGTTTTTCCCAATCTGTGTCGCCAAACACTTCTGCATCATCCTCTGATATGTTGCTCCCGCGTTTTTTAGCCCAAAGGGCATTGTTCTGTAGCAAAACACGCCATAAGGTGTGATGAACGCTGTCTTTATTTCATCTTCTTCTTTCAATCTGATCTGGTTGTAACCAGAATATGCGTCCAGGAAGGAAAGACGTTCACATCCAGCCGTGGAGTCGATAATTTGATCGATCCTCGGGAGGGGAAAGTGATCCTTTGGACAATGTTTATTGAGACACGTAAAGTCGACGCACATGCAAAGGACCTTAGTGTTTTTCTTCGGCACCAACACATGATTTGCTACCCATGTGGCTTCTGTGTGCAACTCCTTGATAAAACCAGCTTCTCGTAGTCGATCGATTTCTGACAGCATAGCCTTGTGGTTTGGTTCCAAAAACGCCGCAAAGGTTGTTTGATTGGTCTCGCTAGTGGATCCAAGTTTAGGTGGTGCTCGGCAAGTTCCCTGGGTACTCCTGGCATGTCAGCTGGACACCATGCGAAGATTTTCCAGTTCTCACGGAGGAACTCGACGAGCGCGCTTTCCTATGCGAGGTCCATGTCGTTTGCGATGGACGTCGTCTTTTTCGGGTCTGTCGGGTGAATCTGCACCTCCTTAGAATTTTTCTCGGTGTTGAAAGTTGATTCTTTATTTGGCCTTCCAACGTCTGGCAACACGTCGTAGTCAGTCATACTCCTTGACGCCAAATACTCAGCTTGCATCCCGAAAGTTTCTGATATCCGATGAAAATCCTTATCGCACTTATCGGCTAAGGCGAAGCTTCCTTTGACTGTGATTGGTCCCTTCGGTCCAGGCATCCTCCACAACAGGTACGTATAGTGTGGTACCGCCATAAATCTAGCATATGCTGGTCGTCCCAACAGAGCGTGGTACTACGACGGAAAATCCACAACTTCAAATTCCAGCTTCTCGATTCTATAATTCTCTCGGGTTCCAAACTGAACGTCGAGATTGATCTTCCCCAATGGATAACTTGGTTTCTCCGGTGTGATACCATGGAACCTCGTGTCTGTTGGCTTCAAGTTTGCTAGGGATATGTTCATCTTCCTCAATGTATCTGCATACATAAGGTTTAAGTTGCTGCCGCCATCTATGAACACTCGAGAGACATCAAATCCCGCAATAACTGCTGGTAAGATAAGTGCTGACTACCCTGGTCATGGAACTTGCTGCGGATGATCTGCTATGGTGAAGCCAATATCTTTCCCTGACCAATTAAGATACTCGACTGTTGGTGGAGGCATTTTTCTCGCCATGAACACCTGTCGTGAGATTACTTTCTGAGCTCTATTGGATGGCCTTCCCTTCTGAATCATCGACACCGCTCCGTTGGAGTTAGGATCAACGTAAGGTGGTGGTGGAGGTGCTGCCGCTATTCTGAGCTGGTGTCGATTATCTTCTGTAATCGCGGGAGGAGGTGGCAAGTGTCTCGCTCCTGGGTTCTCGAGGATTTCTCTGTGCTGCCCGAGCGTTAGCGTGCTCTGCCCACCTTAACATTGCCTGGAAATTGCGACAATCTTTCTGCAGATGTCCTGACTATCTTTTTCCGTTGCTGTCGAGGAAAAAGTGCATCTGACACGGCCCATTCATCATCTCTTCAGGAGACACGAAAGGCCTCGGGAACCTAGGTCCGCTATTTTGCCTGTTGTTTTGAGAATCATCTCTATTATCGCCTCGCTGCTCATTGCTTCTCTGATAATCATCTCTGACGTTTCCTCCTGTGTTTGCCCGAAAACCTGCCGAAATTTGTCCTGGAGCATCATAGTTCGGGTACTGCCGAGGAAATCGTCGCCTCGGTTGATAATTTCGACCACGGTCCTCCTACGGCGACTGTGCCGTTTGTTGTGGACAGCATCTTCTCCATCTCGCCCATCTGTTTGATTTTTACATTAACGCGGATACTGTCTTTGGGTTGGTCCTTCCCAAGTCCTCGACAAAATCTCCACGCCTGATTCCTGCGACAAACGCATCTATCGCTCTCTCGTCAGATATATTTTCTGCCGAGTTTTTTATGATGTTCCACCTTTGGATATATTTTCTCATTGGCTCGTCTGGCTTTTTTTGACATGCTCTCAACTCCTCTAATGACGCAGGTTTTTTGCACGTGGACTTGAAGTTCTTGACGAACACGTCCTCGAAGCTTTCCCAACTGTCGATAGATCCTGGAGGTAGTTTCTTTATCCAAGACCGTGCGGCTCCACTCAAATGCACCTGGATGCTTTGCATAGCTGTTGCTCTGGTTCCTCCTGTGAGTTTCACCGTCTCGAGATAATCAACTAGCCAATCTTCTGGATCTTGAAGGCCGTCGAATTTTTGAAATTATCGGGCAACTTGAATCCCGAAGGTACTCGAGTTTTTCGCACTCTCCTCGTGAAGCACGGCAAACCGCACATATCCTCGTCGTTTAACTCTGGGGACTGCCGATGTTCTCTTCTGCTTTGTCGCGCTCTGTCGACCCTTGCTTGTGCTGCCGTATCTCTTGCTCCACTTGGTCCTTCAGGAGCTGCTGCTGCTGCTGCCGCAGGTCGTGGACTATTTTGCCTTGCTGTTCCTTTGGGAGGTGTTGATACAAACGCCGTCCCCATGGCTCCAACTCCTGCTATCGCCATGTTGTACAATGTTTCCCTTGGATCTCCTGGAGGTGGTTTAGATGCGAGGATAAAAGCATGTGTCGCCATATACCCAGCCTCTGGTGTCTTAGGGATGATGTTTCCTCTTGTGTCTATCGACATAAAGGACATGTCGAGGTTTTGGACCAGGTGCTCTCTTTCTGCTTCGGGTATGTGTTGTAACCTTGATCTTGCTCTGTTCCGAGCTTCCCTGTGGCTATCACCCGAAGTTCTAGATTGTCGACTCAACTCTGCCTTCTCTCGCTGGATGCGAAGCTGCCTCCTTTCTTCTCGTTTAACTCACCTGCTGTTTTTCCAATTCTCTTGCGGCTCGTGCGAGCCTATATTGATATGCTTGTAATTCCTCGGCGTGGCTGTGGTGGCCATTGGTTCTGATCCATCCATAGCTCTCGCGGCTCTATCCCACGCTGCTTGTGGGAGTCGAACTCTGTGTCGCGGCTGTGGCCCGACGTATTTATTGCCCAGGCCTCATCGCAGATCGGAGGGATCGACGTATGGATTTCCCAGATCGTCGAAAGCCTCAGATGTTTCCTCTTGGTCATTGCTTGGCTCTCCAATGACATAAATCTGATGATATTTTGTGTTCAGATCTATGTTGGGTTTGGTGACACCATCGTTGAGATTGGTGAAGACCTCGCCCACTGTAGTAGATTTGTCGATGAAGTCGTAACTGTGGACACTGCTTGAGCCATCGCTTATATATGAGTCCGCAGATGACTCAAACGACATGTCGCTGAAGATCTTGGCGAGTTTCTCTCTTGCCCTGATGCTGATGTATCGTGACGATGAAGTTTCTTCTTCTCCTGATTCGGTTGACGATGTATATCTTGAAAAATCGGAATCGACCGCCGACGATCCCGACGAAATCGGAATTTCGACACGATACGATCCTTCCTTCTCGACGCGAAAGCGAAACCTTCCGAACGTCATCTCCATAGGCTCCGCCAGATACGCATATGCATCCAAACGGGAGGGTGGGTGAGGAACAAAATCGACAGGACCAGCAGCGATCTGTTTACCTCGATCCATTGCGTTGCTTGCAGTTGATGATGTCGAAGATCTTGAACGTGCCATCGAGATCAGATCCTTACGCCTCTAGTCCCCACAGACGGCGCCAATTGACAAGGTATTAACTTGTCAATGCCTATGGATTGTAGGCTAGGGTTTAGTTGGAAGTAGAGGGCAAGTAGATCTCGAAGGTTTCAGCCGAAAAGTACTCGACGATTATGAAACTAGGGTTTAGTAAAACAATGATTCGATCCTCTCTGCGTCCCTCGACTCCCCCTTATATAGGAGGTGGAGCCGAGGGATTCGTGCTGTACAAGTTACAAAGTCCGGGAAGGTTTCTAACTCATCCCGCAAGATTACAAATAAGACTTTCTATTACAACTCTAGCTTTCCTTAATAATATCTTGGGCTTCCGAATCTTCTTATTCTTCGGGTAGTGGGCCTTCAGTAAACCCCGGGTACTATCTTCGGCAGGCCCATTTGGGATGCCTATGTCAGCAGGTGTATATGGCAGGTGTATATGGCAGGTCTATATGGAAGGTGTATATGGCGGCGGCGGCGTGACTAATATGACCAGAACTCGAAACTCTAAAGGAACTAGATGCTAAGACCAGCAACTCGACACGAAGATGCAGACACAAATTCAACTATGCAAAACTGAAAAGACAATGCAAAGACATGGCAGGGGGTTTATGGGACGATGATCTAAACCCTAATAGTATTTTTTGGCTTTTTTGTGGTTTATGGGTATGATGGCAGATGCAATCTACACTAGGAAAACTGTAAAATCTCACCGAGCAACCTGAAATCTGATACCACTTGATAGTGCAAAGGTGGCCGATCTTTCGATGAGACGTGGATAAATCGATTTGTTGCTGGAGTTCGTGCTTGACGATCCGACTACACGTGCAAAGCTCGTGCGCCAATGCAATCGCTAGGACAATCTCCGGGAGTTACTGATCTTGCGGATGCGTGATCAGCCTGACCAGCGAGGGTCTTAATTCCTATCTGAAATCGAGAACAAGTGAGAACTAAAGATGCAATCAGAATATTGCGAATATAGATGAAAGCTTTATTGAATAAGGTGGGATTCCGAATAGTCGGTCTTGTTCTGGGCGTTGGCCTCAAAAGAAGTACACGAAGTTGCAACAATTGGCTAACTTTTAATCTAATCAAAATCCGAGTCTAAACGTGACGGCTATGGGGGTATTTAAAAGAGGAAAAGGTGGGGTTTCGACCAACCATACGTATGGTGGCCGAACCAAACCCTAGAAGGCATTTCCCCCTTCAATACGGACTCTAAAAAGTGGCTGACTTAATTCCTGCGAAAATAACATGGGCCTGGCCCAAAACTGAAGGTGACGCAGCACCATAATATGCTATGGACGAAATTATGAAGTGGGAAACTCTATATTGCGTCCATGTCTTCATCTCTTCTTATGGTGGCTTCAAAGTTCTGAAATCTCCACTTGCGGCGTCATCTTCAATCCTCAAATGCTTGCTGCCATCTCCTCCATGCGTAATCATGCTCCAATGCTTGTCCTCCTCATCCATGATTGGTCCATCATTCCTAAGAGTAACAAACATATCTGATTTAGGCAGCATCATATTCTCATGTATGTGAGGAATAGTTCCAAGAAACGAAAGTACCTGATAGTTAAGTTGTTTGGCACGAGCTCGAGTGATTGGTCCTTGTATTTGTGTGGCTGTAGGTACATCGGTTGTATCAAGAGATGGGATGTCCTCATCAACTGACCTGCATGCATCGCCCGTATGAGGCTTGTCCATCGCCCATCGCCCGTCGCCGGACGCCCGTCGTGTCCGTCGCCCGTCGGCAGTGGAGGCCCGACAGATAGAGGCCCGACGGGAAGCAGCCGCCGCCAACCCTAGGCGGCGGCCCCGCCCGGAGTAGGGTGCGCGCGTCCGTCCTAGGGTAGGTCTGCCGTGTCCGGGACGGAGGGATCCATGGGAGGTGGGGATATGGGGCGGTGCTAGCCGGCGATGGTGGTGGAGGCTGAAGCGGGTAGCAGCGCCGGCACGAGAACCTTCATCGCGTGAGGTAGGAGAACGGGAGGCGCGAGAAGACTGATTGACTGGTTCGGTGGTTTGGGGGATTTTTTCTGGGCTGGGCTAATCTGGTGGAAGGCTCGCGAGCCGAGCCTCGAGCCTGAATTTTATGTTATTATTTGCAGCAAGCCAAGCCTGAGCTCGGCTCGAATATCGTCGAGCCTACGGCTCGGCTCGATTCCACCCCTGTATACGGAGCTACAGGCTACCTTAGGAGGCGGGAGTAGGCTCTAAAGACTCGCAGGCTCACCGTGATGCTTGCAGAAGTCTTGAAGACGATGATTGTCGATGGAGGTGAGCACAATTTCACCTCTCCCGATGATGGCCGGTGGAAGGGAACGGACGATTGGCGGCGTCTAGGACCTCCTCTTCTCGATTCCTTCAACCAGGATGCTCACCAGACTCGGGCGCATCTCCTCGACTATGCGCCAGACCGTGGGGTGGCTCCTATCGCCAGATTCTTTCTCAACGCCGGTGGCGGGTTCCAGATGAAATCGAGGGATAGAGAGGGAGTCAGAGAGAATGGATGGACATCGAGGTTCTAGGGTTTCCGGGCAGAGCTTCTGGCGCATTTATAGGGCTTGGCAAGGACAGAATCGTCCTTTCCATCACCGGCGATGGCCCAGATACACCGGTGATGTCGGCGAGGTTTCTGGCATGAATCCTTTCGTATTTGGATAAGCTCGGACGCGGCGGTTCTTGTATGCGTTGTTTAGCTAGTCGCTGGCATCCATGCTCATCCTTATCGATGACGAGGTCGTGGCCGACTGGCACAACCGCAATGGCGAGCTCGGGAAGGAGGACGAAGACGTTTGTCTTCTATTTTGATACCGTTTCGGTGGTGGGCTTGGTTGGGCTGGTGTTGATGGGCTGCTCGGTGGGTTGCACGACCAGGTGAGGTCTGGTAAACCCTTTTCTTTTTCTGTTTTATTTCCTGTTTTCTAATTCCTTTTTGAATTCCAATTTTAATTCAATTGGGTTTGCATATGTTTCTATCTATTTAATTATATTAAAATTATCAAATACTTGTAAATATTATTATGATACATATTAGGAGATTTGTATGGGTTTTAATATATTAGTTTATTACTTACTATTAGAATTTGGATTAAAAATTCATATGGGCATGAATTTGGATATCACCTTGGAAATATTCAAATTATTTTCCAAATGATAGTTTTCTTACCCAGTGATATTGATGAGGTCTAAGACCCCGTGTGTGGCCCGATCTCGCGGATTGACTTCGAAACCAAGGGGAGAGATGGGAGAACGCGAGGAACACGAAGAACACGACGGACACGAGGAACTCCGAGACTCACGCACGCACACCAACCCGATACACCCGATGCTTACCTCCGTGGCTCGATGGACCACGGCAATAGAATCTCCGAGGAAGAGGCACGTGGCAAAATTCCCGGAGAGAGATTGGGGTTGGAGAGGAAGAGCTTGGTGAGGGAGAGAGAGTAACTTGTACTAGAATCTCACTCAACAAGATCAAAGTCAACAACCAAGGTGCCTTGATTACAGAGGGATGATACCCAAGGGAGACTAAGCTCAAAGGTAGGTTTGAGTTCAAAACAAGTCTAAAGAGCAAAGGAGGGGTCCAGGCTACTTATATAGGCATACATGGCCAGCAAGGGCGAATGGGTACGCGAAAGGATAAGTTAAGGCAGTTTGGTGGGTCATTCCCGTCAGATCCGGTTTGGGTCCGGTCTGACCGGGCCTGTGACCGGGCTGTCCGGTCATGGGTCCGGTTGACCGGGCGCAAACCGGGAATCTGCGAAGTTTCCGGTCCTGGGTTCGGTCATCGTCCGGTACGAGGGAGCTGCGCCGGTTTGCGCCCGGTTGACCGGGCCTGTGACCGGGGCGCCCGGTCGTGGGTCCGGTCTGACCGGGTCCTGGACCGGCCAGCGTCCGTCTCTTCCTTGGAGCGCTTCGAGCGACGTCGGCTTCGGCTTCATGATCAACTCCATGTCCAGCTGCTTCTCTCCTTCCCTTGACCTTGGCTTGTCCTCCTCTCCGTGGTCTTGATGCTCCTTGTACCTAATGACACATAGCACGTCGGCATGAGGTAGCAATCCATCCAAAGGGGTACCAAGATCAAGGGTGGTGAGGAGCGAGTTCACCTCATCATGTAGAGCTTTGACTCAGGCTCGTGTCATCGGTCCACTTGGGGGACTTGTTGGTCTTGGTGTAGCGACGTCGGTGAGCGGGGCTACATCATCTCCACCCCCCTTGGGAAAGAGCCGTCCTCGACTCTTGCACCTCTTCATCTCCATGATAGGGCGACAAGTCCGAGACGTTGAACGTGTTGCTCACCAAGTACTTTGATGTCGGTATGTCGATGACGTAAGCGTTGTTGTTGATGCGTTTGAGGACCTTGAAGGGGCCATCTCCTCTTGGCTTGAGCTTGGAGTTGCGCTCATGAGGGAACCTTTCCTTCCGGAGGTTGATCCAAACGAGGTCTCCTTCTTGAAATATCCTTTCCTTCTTCTTGGCGTTGATGCGGTTTGCTTGACGAAGCACATGTTCTTGTATGGTCGCTCTTGTTTCTTCATGTAGTTTCTTGACGGCGGCGGCGCGCTTGTCGAAGTCCATGTTGATGCGCTCGTGGAGGGGTAGCGGAAGTATGTCGAGTGCCGTGTAAGGTTCGAAGCCATAGACGACCATGAAGGGGCTCCTTGATGTCGTCTTGTGCTTGGCGCGGTTGTAGGCGAACTCCGCGTGGGGAAGGCACTCCTCCCATGACTTCAAGTTCTTCTTCACGAGGATGCGTAGGAGGGTGGAGAGGCTTCGATTGACCACTTCCGTTTGCGGGTGCGAGGATGATGAGAATAGGAGCTTCACTCCAAACTTTGCCATGAGCGACTTACATATATAACTCATGAACTTGACGTCTCGATCCGACACAATGCTTTGCGGTACTCCATGTAGGCGAACAATTTCCCTGAAAAACAATGAAGCAATGTGTGAAGCATCGTCGCTCTTATGGCAAGGTATGAAATGAGCCATCTTAGAGAATCTATCCACTACCACGAATATAGAATCATGACCATGCTTAGTGCGAGGCAAGCCTAATACGAAATCCATGCTAATATCGGTCCATGGTGCATATGCAATAGGCAATGGAGTGTAAAGACCATAAGGGTTGGAGGTAGACTTAGCTTGTAAGCAAGTGGTGCACCGGCGGCAAAGGCGTTCCACATCTCGCTTCATCTTTGGCCAATAGTAGTGGGTTGAGAGCATGGCATATGTCTTGTCACGTCCAAAGTGACCCATAAGACCACCTCCATGTGACTCTTGCAAAAGCAATTTTAGAAGCGAAGACTTGGGAATGCAAATCTTGTTAGCTTTAAACAAGTAGCCATCATGCAAATAGAAATCATCCACTCCTCGTTCAATGGAGCACTTCTCAAATATGGGAGCAAAGAAAGAATCGGAAGGATAGAGTTCTTTGATCTCTTCAAGTCCCAAGACATGAACATCCAAACGAGTAAGCAAAAGGGTGTTTTTGCGGGAAAGAGCATCCGCCACAATATTCTCCTTGCCCTTCTTGTATTTGATCACATATGGGAAGGACTCAATGAACTCGACCCATTTTGCATGTCGTTTGTTCAAGTTGTGTTGGCTTTTCAAATATTTCAAGGACTCATGGTCGGAATGAATGATAAACTCTTTTGGCCAAAGATAGTGTTGCCAAACTTCAAGAACATGAACCAAAGCGTAGAGCTCCTTGTCATATATAGGATAGTTGAGGCGTGCGCCATCTAACTTCTCACTATAGTATGCCACGGGTTTGCCCTCTTGCATAATAACACCACCAATACCAAGCCCACTTGCATCACACTCAATCTCAAAAGTTTTTGCAAAATTTGGAAGAACAAGGAGGGGAGCTTCGGTAAGGCGTTTCTTCAACTCATCAAAAGCATTTTGTTGGGCGTTGCCCCAAACAAACGGAACATTCTTCTTGGTAAGCTCATTCAAAGGGCAAGCAATGGTGCTAAAATCTTTCACAAAGCGGCGATAGAAACCGGCAAGTCCATGAAAACTTTAGACTTGGCCAACATTTGTAGGGGTAGGCCAATTATGGATGGCCTCCACCTTGGAAGAATCAACTTCAATCCCATTAGCGGAAACCACAAAGCCAAGGAAAACCAATTTGTTTTGAGCAAAGGTGCACTTGGTGAGGTTAGCATAAAGCTTTTCATGACGCAAGATGCACAAGACCTCTCTCACATGTTGCACCTGGTCCTCGAGACTTTTGCTATAAATGAGAATATCATCGAAATAGACAACCACACTCTTGCCAATGAGAGGACGCAAGATGTGATTCATGAGGCGCATGAAAGTAGATGGGGCATTGGAAAGACCGAAAGGCATAACGAGCCATTCATAGAGACCGAGTTTGGTCTTGAATGCCGTTTTCCATTCATCACCAATGGCCATGCGGATTTGATGGTAACCACTACGCAAATCGACTTTAGAGAAAATCGTGGCACCACTAAGTTCATCAAGCATGTCATCTAAACGCGGAATGGGATGGCGGTAATGGACGGTAATGGCATTGATGGGGCGGCAATCCATACACATCCGTTGCGTCTCATCCGGTTTAGGCACAAGAATCACGGGAACCGCACAAGGGCTAAGGCTTTCGCAGACATACCCTTTGGCGAGGAGATCTTGAATTTGGCGTTGGATCTCCTTTGTCTCTTCGGGGTTGGTGCGGTAGGCGGCACGGTTTGGAAGTGGAGCACCGGGTATGAGGTCGATGCGGTGTTCTATGCCTCGGAGTGGTGGTAGTCCATGAGGGAGCTCGTCGGGGAAGACGTCTTGAAATTCCTGCAAAAGAGACAACAAAGACGGAGGAATGTTGGTTAAGTCGTTATTCGCCGACGAGGGTCCCTTGCATATGAGCACATAGTGCAATATGGTGGATGAGTTCTCTTGGAGCTCTCTCCACTCACTCTTGGTGGCTAGAAGGACACTCTTGGACTCACTCATATGTGGCTTGTGGCGCTCACTATCTTTGTGGTGGGTCGTTCCCTCTCCTCTCATCTCACTATGGTGGGTGCGGAGTTGTGCCCTCGCTAAAGCCTTCGCATTATCCGCGATGATTTGGCTAGGAGTCATCGGGCGCAACTCGAACTTCTTGTCGTTGACCTTGAAGGTGTATGTGTTGGAGAGTCCATCATGTATAGCCTTCTTGTCAAATTGCCAAGGGTGGCCAAGCAACATGTGGCACACCGTCATGGGTACCACGTCACACTCGATAGTGTCCTCATAAGGTCCAATCTTGAAAGTGACGGTGACGGTATGTTGTATCTTGACGTTGCCCTTGTCACTCAACCATTGGATATGTTAAGGGTGAGGATGCTTGCGGAGAGTGAGGTTGAGCTTCTCACACAACTCGGTGCTAGCAAGGTTATGGCAACTTCCACCATCTATGATGACCTTGATCGACTTGCCACCAATTCCGGCACGGGTTTGGAAGATGTTGCACCGTTGTTCTTCCATAGCATGAGGTTGTGTTGTTAGCACCCTAGTGACCACAAGTGAGGGACTTGGGTCATGCTCACATAAGAGAGGATCTTCTCCACTTTCTTGCTCATAAGCTTCTTCACTTTCCACGGCGGCTTGCACAAGGGCTTCATATTCATCCTCATCAAGCGTCTCGATGTCACCATTCTCCATAGTGATCATAACCTTGGTGTTCTTGCACTCAAATGATTTGTGACCTTGGGTGCCACACTTGAAGCAAGTGACACTAGAGGGTCCCGTGGATGCCTTAGAGGAGGCGGTGGAGGAGACCGTTTGCTTCATGCGACTTTGAATAGTCGGTTTCTTGGATGTTGTAGATGACACGTCGGCCTTGGCACTTGTAGCATTAGGAGTTGATGTAGTAGGAGGAGTTGATGTAGCGAGCTTGGAGGAGAAATAGGTCTTGGCCTTGGAGTACTTGATGTCCTCAATCACTTGGCGCTCGGCCTTCGATGCTTGGTGGACCAACTCAACCATGTTGGAGTAGGGTTGGAACTCGACAATCCTCTTGATGGGGTAAGTGAGGCCATTGAAGAAGCGAGCAATGGTTTGTTCCTCGGACTCTTGGATGTTGGCTCGCATCATAGTGAGCTCCATCTCCTTGTAGAACTCCTCAACGGTCTTGGTACCTTGCTTCAACTTTTGGAGCTTGTTGAAGAGGTCGGTCATGTAGTGCGTGGGGACAAAGCGAGCATGCATCTCTTTCTTCATCTCTTCCCAAGTGTCAATAGGCGGTTCACCCTTTTCTTCCCGAAGAGTGAGGACTTGCTCCCACCAAGTGTTGGCGTAATCCTCAAACTCAAGCGATGCCATAGCCACTTTCTTGGCACCGGAGTAGTTGTGGATGCGGAATATCTTGTCAACCTTGAGTGCCCATGAGAGATATGCCTCGGCATCTTCTTCACCTTTGAACTTCGGCATGGTGAACTTGAGTCTTCCAAACATGTTTTCTTCATCCTCCAAGTTTCTTCTACGAGGAGGGGCGCCTTCATCTCTTGCGGCTAGAGGAGGAATAGGAGGTCTTCTACGGCCAACCATAGCATTGGGTTGGCGTTGGAGATGAACGCTTGCTTCACTTGGTTCACGGTGAGGATGTGGTTGAAGATCTTGTCGCGGTTGTTGACGATGCCCAATGTTGGGTCTCTCATCTTGATCATGGTGTGGCTCTCCTCGTCCACGTTGATCATGGCGAGGGTGGCGGCGGAGATCTCGTCGAGGTTGATCTTGAGGACCTTGGTCTTGGGGTTGGTCGTCACGCACATGGTGGGCATGGCGATCCGCTTGGTGACGATCTTGTTGTAGGACTTGGTCTTGTGGGGGGTCGCTCATGTGGACGAGCATGGCGATGTATTTCTCCACGCCTAGAGTTGGAGCGAGAGTCTTCATGACGAGCATGTGGGCGATGAGGTCGATGATGGTCTTCATGCCTTGAAGAAGAGCTTGAGGACGAAAGGCCACCATGAGAGTAGTAATCTTGTGGTGAGCTTGATGAAGATGAAGTAGAGCGTTGTCGACGATGACGACCCAAGTTGGTGATGGCGCGCTCGAGGCTATCCATGCGCCGCTCCATGTTGGCATCATTGGCCGCCATTTGGTCATTCAAGTTGTCCGTAGCTTCACGAAGAAGAGCCAAGTCTTGGTTCACGGCGGAGAAGTTGTGAGCCACCTCATCGTATTGCTCATCGATGCGCGTCTCGAAGAGGGCTAGTTGCTCCTTGAACTCTTGTCGATGCATCCATAGGTTGTGTTGAGTCACCAACCTCTCGGTGTTGCGAAGGACTTCATCATCCCTTGGGGTATCTCCGTTCCTATCCATGATGGAAAGACAAGAACTATGTTGTGTATGTTAGTGGAAGGAGACTACCTCGCACTCTTACCAAGGTAAGATAGTATTGAGGCAATCCACCAAGCCAAAAGCAAGATCAAGTGTATCGGGGACACACGCAAAACCACACGCAAAAGCTAGCAAATATGGTGTTAGGCGAGTGTTGTGGAAAGCCAAATGACAAATCCAAGATCGATTATGTTGTTAAAAATGGATAAGGTCCAAAAATCCAAATGTCAATGTGAAGATCACTATAAACACGGAAAAAGTTGTGGAACACACACACGAGATAAGCGGGGTTAGTGCAACCAAAAGTGAGCGGAAAAGTGTATGTATAAGTGCTCGGTGTCACACTAACACAAGGAGAGCCAAAGCTTCGGTTGCAAAGGAAGAGACAACAAGATTCACACGCGGCCTCTCTTCTCGTATCTCTCTTTGCTTAAAAGCTTTTTCTCTTTTGTATATGGTGGCACTTGCACTCGTTTGTATCTTTGGTGGCACTTGGACACTTTGTATGTATGGATGTATGGATGTATGGATGTATGGTGCTACTCGCACTCTTTTTGTGTTTTTGGGGCTTTTTCACGCACTATGTTAGCGTTAGCCTCGCTTTTGCTATCTTGCCACACGAGTGTTTGCTTGGATGCCTTACTCAACGCGACACACACATCACAATGCGGGGCCACGTGCAATGTCTCGCAACACTAGACAAGCAATGCTCGATGGGATAGATCGCAAAAGGAAGAGGGGTTACAAGGTGAAAGCTGCCAGTTATACGTGCGATGGTGGTGGTGGTGGTGGAGATCGCCGGAAGTCGAGCTCGAAGGAGGGCGCGAAGATGCGCCCGGTCTGGGGCCCGGTTGGACCGGATCCTGGACCGGCCTGTCCGGTTGCCGCCCGGTCGACCGGGTTCTGGGCTGGCTCGGCCGGTCGTGGATCCGGCTGACCGGGTTCGCAACCGGGTTTCACGATTTGGAGCTTTCTCTCTCCTGTTCTTCCCCAAACAAAAACCAAAAGAGCAAATCGATGGGAAAACGATGGAATTGGAGGCTCAAAGTTGGGGAAATAGTAGATCAAGCACAACAACACCAGATCCACGGACCAAAACCACTCAAAACGCAACCAAATCACAAATCGGTCAAGAGGCAATTTGGGGCTATTTTTGGGGATTTTTTTGGAAAACTTTTTAGAAACGAAATCGGGTGGGTGGAGGGTCAAGTCCGTGGTAACCAAGAGCTGCTGATACCATATGATGAGGTCTAAGACCCCGTGTGTGGCCCGATCTCGCGGATTGACTTCGAAACCAAGGGGAGAGATGGGAGAACGCGAGGAACACGAAGAACACGACGAACACGAGGAACTCCGAGACTCACGCACGCACACCAACCCGATACACCCGATGCTTACCCAACGCCAATAGAATCTCCGAGGAAGAGGCACGTGGCAGAATTCCCGGAGAGAGATTGGGGTTGGAGAGGAAGAGCTTGGTGAGGGAGAGAGAGTAACTTGTACTAGAATCTCACTCAACAAGATCAAAGTCAACAACCAAGGTGCCTTGATTACAGAGGGATGATACCCAAGGGAGACTAAGCTCAAAGGTAGGTTTGAGTTCAAAACAAGTCTAAAGAGCAAAGGAGGGGTCCAGGCTACTTATATAGGCATACATGGCCAGCAAGGGCGAATGGGTACGCGAAAGGATAAGTTAAGGCAGTTTGGTGGGTCATTCCCGTCAGATCCGGTTTGGGTCCGGCTCGACCGGCTCGTGACCGGGCTGTCCGGTCATGGGTCCGGTTGACCGGGCGCAAACCGGGAATCTGCGAAGTTTCCGGTCCTGGGTCCGGTCGTCGTCCGGTACGAGGGAGCTGCGCCGGTTTGCGCCCGATTGACCGGGCCTATGACCGGGGCGCCCGGTCGTGGGTCCGGTCTGACCGGGTCCTGGACCGGCCAGCGTTCGTCTCTTCCTTGGAGCGCTTCGAGCGACGTCGGCTTCGGCTTCATGATCAACTCCATGTCCAGCTGCTTCTCTCCTTCCCTTGACCTTGGCTTGTCCTCCTCTCCGTGGTCTTGATGCTCCTTGTACCTAATGACACATAGCACGTCGGCATGAGGTAGCAATCCATCCAAAGGGGTACCAAGATCAAGGGTGGTGAGGAGCGAGTTCACCTCATCATGTAGAGCTTTGACTCGGGCTCGTGTCATCGGTCCACTTGGGGGACTTGTTGGTCTTGGTGTAGCGACGTCGGTGAGCGGGGCTACATCAGATATGTAGGGTTTGATTTGGTATTACTTTGCAAGAAACAATTTACAAATTAATACTTATTTATGGATTTCTATTAACAAGGTGATTTAATGGCATGATTTCACGTGCTTAAATATCTTAAGGATATGGACATTCTAAAAGATAATTGGTGGAATATATAAAGGTGTGTTCTTAGATTCTTATAGGTTTTCTATTATGTTTCCCATAAAAGAATGTATGCTCTTTATATTCAAGTTTGAGTGCATTTAAGGTTTTACCCACTTGTCTCACAAGATTGAGTATGATTTTTATAATGATTGGTTGGTTAAATCTCATGGATTTAAGGTTAGGCTTAGTTCTAAAGCTAATCAACTAATCATTTTACTAGTACTTGAGTTTAGGGCATGGTCTTAAGGTTTACTTACATTCACTAGTTGAAGTATAAGTGAAATAAAGATGTGATCTCTAAGTGGTACACAACTATAGGTTGGAATCTCATACAAGATTTTAGGTATGTAAGGAATATGTCAAGTTGACTTGGGTTTGATATTCCTCCCATTAATAGGATTGTTACCTCAAAGGACCACTTAGGTTTATATAGAGGCTTGACTAGACACGGTCTTGATATCCTTCATGTGTTTCACTACTTAAGATGTGGAGAATGATCTAGGGTTGCTTACTTAGTAGTCTTCCTATGATTTCATGAGATTAATGATTTCTGCTTATTATACTAAGTTTAACTTATGGCTTATTCTCCTATTTCTCCAAAGCATGATCATGGTATTATCATGATCCACTTATTCTTAATGGCTTCTACTTCAAGTTCTTAGGGTTTATGATCATTACCCAATGGTGATGATCATGGTATGGGCTTCCTGTAATATCACTATAAGATATGGTTCCTACCTCCAAGATCAAAAGTTTACTAAAGTTAAGCTAGAGTGTAGTACTACTCTTGTACTCTCATGGATAGGCATGGCTAATGCTAGTATCAATAACCTCTATCACTTCTCAATGACTTGAAACATCCTAGGGCTCTACTCATGAGATGATGATTTAATCATCTAAATATCTGTAGCTTGTTCTTCAATAATTCTGATAAACCTGCATCTTGTGGTATGCCTCCACCTCCTAGCTGCTTCATCTTGGTCCTATCTAAAACATGGAGTGGCCCAACTCTTTGGTGTGCTTGTATCATGGTACAAGATGATGAAATTGATGAGGTAGAGGGTTCCTTTTATAGGCTTGGGCATGCTCTAATATCACGGCACATAGGTGGGTGACTCTTGTTTTGATTTGATGAGTAAGGTGCTTGGTTGTCATGCTCTCCATAGCAATCCTTTAAGCATGAGGTGGCATAGCTTAGGATTCAAGCTATGTAGATATTTTCATCCTATGTGGCATGGGTATTATCCTCTCATGTGATTTGTTTTTGGATAGCCAAGTGGATTTTGTTACTAAATATCTTGTGAATGATTTTATGCTTGTGGGTGAGTCACTATATCATATGTGATTGTATTTATATTATAATTGGGATCAAAATGTCAATGATAAGGATTATCCCCAATTTTGAATGGTGATGTTTGATTTCACCAAGGCATGATCATATGAGTTTCAAAATACTCATTGTTTATTTTATTCAAATAGTTTGAACGATAATTCGTAATGTAAACAAATTTAGTTTTGTGATATTCCACATATTTAATAAGTTATGATTAAAATCAGAATGTGTGACTTTTATGCACTTAGGTCCTTGTGTTTTACCATATTTGGTAATAAGTTTTAAAGTGGATTCAATTATACCTCAAGGTAGTTGCTCAACTTTTAAGTGTTAATAATTTAGAGTTTGTTTCTTATCTCTTTGATGGGTGTAGACCTCTCCTATCTCTAGGGTTTAATGATAATCTTGTGTTGGTGCTAAATTCAAAAGTCTAGTTAAGAAATACCACCAGGTTCATGGTAGGAATATTTATTTGTTAAAGACATGTAACAGATAAGTCAAGAATAGTTTCTCATTTGTTTCTTATTCTTTGATTTGTAGTTTCATATGAATCAAGGTGTTGGTGCAAGGAATACCCTATTATGATCTTTTAGAAGATCAAACAATTGATCATTGCTTACAGTGTTGTTGTGTTGATTTTAGTTCCATTTGATCTAACCCATAGATCAAATCATATCTACCCAAAATAAGGTTTTTTCAAAGGTCACATTGAGGTTTATAGCACTTGACTTGATGAGCTACTTCAATTCCATCAGGTCAAGTGAAACTTCAGTTACTGTGACAGGTTTTACTTGAAAGCGCGAAAATTCCCCTGATTTTCTATGCATGAATGCAATGCACACATCTGTTTTCTCTATTTTTGTAACCCCAAATCCTGGGATATTACAAAACCTCATAAAGGAGACACTATTGTAACTTATATAATACAATGAAGAAACGAGTATTACCATCATCTATGTAGATCACCTGTCTTTCATTCACAAATAATTTCCCATATAGAATTGTGCTTGGGGCTAGCGCTTCATGACCTCACCAACCGTAACTCCTTACTATTCTTAAACTCAATATACCCTAAAAGTCATGACCATAAAAGTGTGACACTAAGTCGAACGTGCAACATTAAGGCACGAGGACACACGCGTACCTAAGACACTGGAGAAGGTGCCCACAAAACATCCATCATCTCCAACACGGTGGTCATATTTTAAATGGTAGAAACAAGTCAGATAGGGAAGGGTGTATGCCATGTTGATTGTATAAGGACGAAGCTTTTAACCAGGATGTTTTTCCTAAGCTTGAGTTGCGCTTAAATTTCATCACATATATCGATAGAGGGTAGTCATACCATTGTAGGATTAGGGGTACGCATGCCAAGAGGATATGCATGGATTGCACCAAGTCCAGTTGGTATGCACCCCAGATCCATAAGAAAAGTCTTATAGGATAAGGATGGTGGCAATGAGTCCTACTCATAGATTTATGGGAGTTCTACTCGTATGTGAAAGAGGATGTTGACTCGGAAAGAAGAGGGCGTCGTCTCATGACGACTATAAGAAAGAGCATCAAGACGTCGTACGAGGATCCAAGTTCTTCAGCTAAGGCATTAGTGATCTAGAGCGACACGCCTTGTTTTACCATCTTACATTTGTAGATGCTCATCAAAAAGTTGGATGCATCTTTGTACTCGTGATTGCACTTTGTTTTCAATATAATATCAATCCAATGCACGCGTAGAGCTATATACCTCGTAAAGGGCACACACCTGCATAAAAGTCGTGATCCATAGTGATTTACGGGTACATACATGACCAAACAAATTACATACCCTTGTCCTATATGCTTGTAAGATTTTATTCCTTGAAGATCTACATATAAATTGGGATTGCATAATCCTTAGTTGATCGTTTCTCCATCTTAGAGCATTTCTAGTAGTGACTGAACTCGCCGAAACTGAAAATGGCGAGTTCAGTCTCCCAAATTTTAGGATTTTGTTGATTTTAGGTGAGGCGTGGAATAGAAACAGAATACACGAACTTAAAAACAAAATCAATTTTTCGTGGGAAATTTTAGACGTTGAACTTGCGATGTGACAAGTTCGATGCTCCGATAGAGCTACATACTAACTTAATTTACATATAAAAAGCAGAAATTAACTACTAATCCTTCGCCGCACGCCTACTTTGTCCAAAATTTGGCCCCGTGATAGTCACCGGGTCCTCTACGCGCGTCGGAGGACGGCTAGGCGAGGACGAGGGCGACGAGCTTGATCACCGTCGCCTCATCCGCGTCGTCTCCACCGGCCCCGGTGGTGACGTGAAGCGCCGTCGCGTCGTCCTCGTCGTCATTGTTGCCGGGGAGCGGCGGAAGCGGAGAGCGGCACGAGCCGACAGACGAATGCGCACCGACATGCGCGTTGACCGCTTGCGCGCTCCCTCGGAGCACACCCACTTCACGTGCTCCGACTCTGAACGTAAAAATGGCGGACGAGGCGGCGAGTCTCCGCCGCCGATACGACCGCCTCCCCTACCAGATCTTGTTGCACAATCCATGGGGAACGGAGTAGAGGTCACGAGGGAGCGGCGGGAATTTCTCGCCGAAGTGGGAGGGTTTTCACGGTGGAGCTGCGGATGCGGCGAAGGGGAGTAGGGTTTCGGAACCGAACTCCCCTCAATGACTTGGTTAAATAGGCGCCCCCCTAACCCCACTAACTGAACTCCCCTACGTGGTTTTTGACCTAAACGTGTAACTCCGTCGGAAAAATTCAGTTTCGGTGGCATTTAACGGGCTCGTTTAGAGTTTGTGTTACCTTTTTCTAAGATTCCAAATGGGACAAGTGAATTGGAACCTCCCCTAACCCCACTACCCTACCAAACATAGCCAACCCCTCCAAATCCCCAAATAATTATCTCCCTAAAATCGGTGAGCAGAAGAAGCGTGGGAGATAGTCGTCTTCGTCTTCGGTACCCCAGCTCACTCGCTCCAGATCTCCTCCTCCCATCCCAGATCTCAACAACCCCACGCCCCCGCCGAAACCCTACCTCGCGCCGCTCTGCCGCGCAGGTCGGGCTGCGCCGCCATGGGCATCGTGTTCACGCGGCTCTTCTCGTCGGTGTTCGGGAACCGCGAGGCCCGCATCCTCGTCCTCGGCCTGGACAATGCCGGAAAGACCACCATTCTCTGTAAGCGAGCCCGACCACTTCTTTCCCCCCCGAGTCTCCCGCGGCTCCGCCTTGGATCCGTGCTTCTCTTTGTTGGGGTTTCTGAATTCTGATCCCTCTGTGTTGTGGCTCGCAGATCGGCTGCAGATGGGGGAGGTCGTCTCCACCATCCCAAGTGGGTTTCCTGTCCCGATGCCTAAACTCGTGTGTGCATTTCTTTTGATGGGTACGTGTCGAGCATAGATTTGACGTCATGTGTGTGTCTTGCTGCAGCGATCGGGTTCAACGTGGAGACGGTCCAGTACAACAACATCAAATTCCAAGTTTGGGATCTCGGTGAGTGTTACATATACCGTCGCTCTTCATTTGAATGCTGGCTTTCGGATTAACGGACCGCAATTCAGATAGCCATATCACCCAAAGCCCAATCCTGGTATAAATCAAAGGCAGAACTAACACTGGTAAAACCACACAAGTTGAAGTTGGTTAGGATTGACAGACCAACCTTAATGCTGTCTTGACATATGTGAAAAACATCAAGTAGAGCTGGATGATTTGCTGCGTGTTGCCAATGTCGTCTCAATTTTTGAATAATCACCATGGAGTTTTACCTTATGTTTAATCCAATTAAAATGCGGCTTAGGTAACTGATATGATGCTTAAAGTAGTGGGTGCAAGTATGGTGCCTTTTGGAAGCTCTCTCGTAACCAAAAATGGGCTTTGAAGCAAAACATATGGTCCGAGTACGACTCCCTTGGGCATATTATTTCATTTCATTTATTTTGAATAAATTGATGCTCGACCTTCCTGAGCTTATTTTGTCTTCTATCTTTATTAGTATGCTGAGCGAATTGAAAATAATATTTTTTGTGTTTCCCGAATATATTTCGTTGTTTTCCTGCATGGATAAAAGCTTGCTCTGCATGTTGGTACATTTGATAGTGAATGAGGGATTCATGTTAGAGCAGTTGACTCCAGTATATGACCAAGGAGAATTACAAACATTAGTTTAATTGACGATTTGATATGTGAAATGTGATTTATTTGCCTGGAAAATGCTAGTTATCTACATGATTTTTTATAAATACCATCCGTATAAAGGCATGTTGTGAATGAAGTAAAAAAAATCTAGTACGCCATTAAACACCAACTTCAGAGATTAATATCGCTAAAAGTTCAAAATATGGTTACAAGCTGTGTGACTTCAAATATCTCTTGTTGTCATTGCAACATGACATCTACACTTTGGATAGAGGGTGTTGAATCTATTGCAAACTATTATGTTTGTAAACTCCTGCTTTTGTGGACAATTATTCAAATATCAAGCACATGCATCTACACTTTATGAATTATAAGGTCGTAATGTGTCCACTTGCGATGCACGTTGAGTGGACTTTTAAGTCGTGGTGAGATTTCCTTGTGATTGTCCGGATTTGCATGGATTTTACTGTTTCTTGAGACAAGCTGCTGTCCTCCATTTTTTTTAGTGTTGTAATTGTTTTCGTTTTTAACATGAATTTTTTTCTCAACAGGTGGCCAAACAAGCATCAGGTACATTCTCTTCACGATCATTATTTGAATCCAAAGTCTTTCATATAACGTGCTATTTATTTTGTTCAATTTATATCCATTTTCAGTAATTCAACCTTTTATCAGACATTTAAGTTTAGGTGCTTACAATAGTCTTATCACACTTTTCAGTCTCTAGAACCCAATTCATGATGTTGCAGTAGCAAGGTTACATTTGGCGGTAGGTGCTAAGCGAGTGGTAGGCATCTGCCTAGTGCAATCATTGCTTAAGCGGCACCTAGGTGGTGCTCTGTACAGACATGGCAGGAGGGTGGCTGGGTGCATTTTTCAGAGCATATAAGCTTCAATCTTGGTACAATATTGGCCCAATCAGTATGGAAACCTAGCTTGCCCAGCCCAATCTGAACATCAATATGTTTTATTCTGAAACGTGCATCTGCTCTCCTCTGTCTCGTTCTCTCACCTGCTCCCCTCCAGGCACACATCGACTGCACAAATAAAGGTGCTGCAACTCCTCTTGCACAGACTCCCGGCTTCCGCCCCCTCCTTCCCCGCCTACGCCCCCTCCTTTGCTCCCTCCGCCTCTCCTCCACATGGGCATCACCGCCAGAGTACCTCGTCGTCTGCCTAATCGACCGCCCAGGGCCAAAGCAAGGCGTTTGCCTCCACCGGTGCCTATAAGTTACCCTGAGCATTCCCGGTTTCTACCGGTTTCCGCCAGTTCCTCAAACCAGACCATTGATGCAGGTTTAATTGGGTTAGTCGGTGTACACCACAATGATTGAATGTAATGGGACGGGTTGGTGCGGGTTGGTTATACGGTGTTACTGGTTTGGCACCGGCTAACAAAAATCAACACTAATGCAAAGAGAACACACATGCACAAGTGGCAGTTACAGGACATGTTCCACCACGGCGACTGCGGCTTCTACAACGCCAAAGCTCTCGTTCACGTACCTGCAGGACCAAGGACAACTACGTCGCGGTGACTGCGGCTTCCATTTCCTGACGACGCCAAAGCTGATGGTCATGTGGTACCTGCAAGACCAGTGCGGGCTCGACACGGAAAGCTACGTTGTAGTGTTGTCGGTGGCGTGCGACCGGCACCGCGACGAGCATCTGCTGGACAGCTCCTTCATCCTTGTCGCGAGCATCATGCTCAGCAAGATGGGCGATGGCAAGGACACCGACAGCGTGGGCGTGGCGCAGGCTCGGCGCAGGCGGCTTCAATCAACGGGAAGTACCTCAGACTGCACATGGTTCTAGCGCAGCATGCTGAGCAGATCAAGCTCGACATGCTCGTGCTCGAGGACCTGATCCTCTTGGCCGCCATCAAGCTGCTCGTTGCCTCACGCAGCAGGCTGAAGCTCTGACATTGTGTCGAGCAGGTTGTGCTCGGGTGCTTCAACGACATGTACTCCATCTTCTCCACACCGCTGCAGCTCATCAAGATCAAGGAGTTGGAGTGGAGCGGCTCCCCTGCTCCTTGGAGCTTCGGCACTCTGCAGGGTAGTTCCGGCCGGCGTTGGCAGAGATGGATAGTCAAGATGCAAAAGCCACCCCGGCATGTCGTTCGGTAGCCGCCGCCTAGCCCCCTGGATGTGTTTCCACGTCCATGAGTACATCGTGGTGACTCCACTGGGCGCATGGGGTGTCCGTCACGGACACACATCTCGCGGTGGACGGGAGACAGAGGTTGCACGGCGGGTTGGTCGGTTTACCTGGTTCAGGCAGTCTCAACCCAGTGAAGAATTTTGTTTCTGACGATTTCAAACCAGAAACCGGCTAACCTGGCAGAAACCATTGATTCGGTGTGGTGCGGTCTGGGCTTGTGGTTTCGCCAGTTTGAAACCAAACTGTGCCTGGGGTTACCTACATGTGATTAAGAGTGTGCCTAGAAGCACCTAATTTTTCATCGTGCTGTAGTATTTTATTTTCCAAGGCCTGAATCTGAGAAGAATGTAGATTTAAGTTAAAATTATATTCCGCTACTGCCTTTCACCTGTTTAGCATGTTGTCTGTTGCTTTAATCTCTGAGATATGTAATTTTAGTTGAAACTACTTTAGTATGCCTATCTGGATTGTTGTCATTGCCAGTTGATTTGTATACCACCAATGCCACTGGATCTGTTTGAGTAGTATTAGTATTGTAATGGTTCCATTTTATTCTTTTCATTCTTTGGAGTTAGGGTGTGTTACTTAAATAACGGCCTGGTATGTGGTATTTTAAATCTTAATAATCCATCTCAGTTTCGATAATTCTATAAAACTGTAAAATTAAGAGACTAGTGAGTATGGCTATAGTCCCAGCTAAGAATTCTGATATCTGCCCTGCATCTGTTTACCATCAGAACGAAAATCATAGTCTATAGCTGTCATGACACTTTGTAAATTTATACTTCTATATTATTTTTCTTGTGATTGTTTATAGGCCATACTGGAGATGCTACTTTCCAAACACTCAAGCTATCATATATGTTGTCGATTCAAGTGATACTGATAGGCTGGTAACTGCAAAAGAAGAATTTCATTCCATCCTTGAGGTATGCAAAGTGAATGAGTCTTCTGATTTTTATCACATTTTATATGCATTTCCTGCGATGCACATTAGTAGTACAAGGATTAAGGTATTCCTCACAAATAAGATAATTATTAATGCTGATTGTACAATAGCAGCACATGACCTTTTAATCAGTTTGAAGTAATTGAGTAGGAATGTAGCAGATCTCAACAGGTTAAATAAATCCGCTGTAGTTAGAAAATCATTTTGCTTGCTTTGACCTGGAATTTCTCGGTGTTAGGTTGACTGCATGATTTCAGTATCAATTACACACTGTAAATAGGAACTACGGATAATTTTTTTTCCTAATGCGCGATGTCACGCAAACAACTTGCGTAGCACAAGTTATTCCTTGAATGACACTGGCCTTGCGAGCCAGATGTACTTATAGTAGAATAACCTGGATGTAAATTATTTCTCGAGGTAATCCATCTGATTGCTCATCAATTGGAATATGCGTCCTGATTGTGCGCTGTACATGGCAGGAGGATGAGCTGAAAGGTGCGGTTGTCCTTGTATACGCAAATAAACAGGTGAAGAAGCTAACCATTATTTTGTTTACTGTTCTGAAATTGGTATAATTATCTGGACATTGCCACTATTCTCAGAACTTTCATACAAAGTTTTAGTAATTTATGATTTGCACCATACCTGCAGAGTATTCTCATTTTTGCATTACATTTTCTCCTCATTTTGTCTAGTAACAAGACACCTGCCTTTTTATGAGTTTCCATGATTAATCTTTCATTGGGCAAACCATGACACTTGAATACTTGTTAACTGGGAATTTAATGCATCAAAATGAATTTATATTTCCATATACCCGGTGGGTGCAGGTTGCTCCATATACTGTTTGGTCTGTTGTATCTTAACTATTCAACTGTATATTCTTATTCAGGACCTGCCAGGTGCACTTGATGATGCTGCCATAACGGAGTCACTAGAACTTCACAAGATTAAGAGCCGCCAATGGTCAATTTTCAAAACCTCTGCCATAAAAGGGGAGGGCCTTTTTGAAGGCTTGGACTGGTACGTTCTGTAAAACTTTCTTTTCTTGAGTGACGCTAGAAAGATGCCTAAGCCCAACAAACAATCTGGCAAGACTGGCTAAATGATTTCGAAAGAAAAATGATACCAACCAGGACTAGCCCTTGGTGTCATATTTTTATAGAAGAAGGCTCCTTGGTGAGAATAATTCCAATAATTCACTCCCAAGGGGAGTTGAACTCTAGTTGTTGGTGCACTCTAGTTGGTGCGCCACTGCAACCTCAACCACTAGGCCTCTGCCTCACCCATGTGGCTAAATGATTTCAGTAAATGAATCATTTCACATAAGGATCTATTTTCTCATGTGGATCTCTATCTAACCAGTTGGCAGCTGTCTGATGGATTCCTTAAACACTGAACTTCAGTAACAAGCTGTCTGATATTAGTTGGTTATTGTTGCTGCAGGCTCAGTAATACACTCAAATCTGGAAGCAGCTAATGTACGTGCCTCAGCCTCCATTGAGTGAATTATTGCATGATGGTAAACAACACAAGACGGTGACCCTTCACCTCACTAGTTTGCGTGGAAATCACATTCTCTTCATTTTTAACTCTGGAAGTTCTACACCATCAGTTATCTGTAAAGTGCTTGTTGAAGTTTCCGGATACAACTCTAGATGTACCTTCATATTGAGAGCAAGAATAGGTTTGTAGAAAATACTGAGCAAACTGTTACGACTCGAAAGCTGTGTCTTTACCCGTATATCTTGTCTGATGCCATTTTCTTATCCATGATTGATTGCTCCCAGTTTCCCCTGTGTCACACGTTTGACTCGGAATGAGATGGTGTTTCCGACTCGGACCAGATCGGATGCTTACACTGGTTCAAATGTACCAATCCCAAGCCAGTAACAACTGAAATCCGACCATATAAAACTGAACTCTTTCATTAACCCAGATCTCAGTAGCCCGACCCCCGCGTCGTCTCCAGGGGCGGCTCGGGGGAAACCTAGCCTGCCGCCGCCGCCACCCCAGCCCCCAGGCTCCAACCCCCCTCGCCGTCGCCGGATGACTTCGCCGGGCAAAGCCCGTGCGGAAGACGGCGGCGGCGGGGCCTCTCCCGCGCGGCCGCGCTGCAATCGCGGATCGGGGCGGCGGCTCTGCTTCGGTTGGGGAGGCTCGGCCCCCTGCGGCGGCGGACGGTCCGGCGGCTCGGGCGGCCTGGAGCCCTCGCGCGCCGTGGACTCCCATGCCGCGCCTCCCGGTGGCCGAGCTCGGCCTCCCCGCACTGCCCGGCGGCGGCGACGCCGGGCAGCCCCGTGGGCTGCGGCTCGTCGCGTTGGGGTGGGGTGGCGGCCTCCCTCTGCTTGGTGGTTCCTTTGTGCGGGGTGGCGGCTCGCCGTCGTTGTCGGGTCGTCGGCGGTGCCCTGGTGGTGGTGGCCGATCGTGCAGATTCGGCCCGTCGACTTCGTCGGCGGCGAGGTCTGTGGTGGCCCCGCTCGCGATGGCGCGGTCGTGGTTGCGGTGTGTGCGGGCCGGTGGAACTGCAGCTGGCCCGGCCGATTGCGTGGGGATGGTGGCCTTGATGTTCCGGCGAAAGTCTGCCCGGCTATGTCCGGCCGGCGGTGGTCGCGCTGCGGCGTTGTTCCCTCGT
This sequence comes from Lolium perenne, assembly GCF_019359855.2. Classification (NCBI taxonomy): domain Eukaryota; kingdom Viridiplantae; phylum Streptophyta; class Magnoliopsida; order Poales; family Poaceae; genus Lolium; species Lolium perenne. The sequence goes on along the minus strand of NC_067250.2, from coordinate 172,989,798 downwards.
TGGAGGCACCGCCGTGGAGCTCCCTCGGCCTCCAAGCTCGGATCAGGCTCTTCGGGTGAAAGCTTTGGCCCTGTTGGGTCGGGCGACGGGCGTCGTCTCACGTCGCTTACCTCCTTTGGGGCGTCGTCTAGAAGACCTCGATCACATCTGCTCTTCCTTTGGGCTGGACGCACACATCTTCGCGGTTGGCAGGTGTCCAACCGGCGATGTCGGTGTTCCGTGTGGCGGCTTATGTGGCAACGATGGCGTTGAAGAGTGATGGTTTGGTCGCGGCAAGACCTTGTTAGTCGGCTTGGCCCGGCGTGTCCGAGTTTCCTCCATGCTGGTCTTCCGTTGCTGTGGAGTCGGAGCTGCCATGTTCTTCGAGGTCTTCTCTTGGGCGGCGTACGATGACCTGCAAGGGGCGGTCCAGGTGAAGTTCACCTTCGGCGCGGGTCTTGCGCATCCCCTCGCCGGAGCTCGTCATCCGAGTCGGAGCTGCTTTCCCCTACACGAGGAGCCACCTGTTTGGCGTTGGCCAGCTTGAACCTCGCGGTGCCGCTTCGGCAAGGTCTTCTTTGTTGGTCGCTTCTTCGGGGAAGTCGGAGTCGCTGCGGGTGCGGAGTGATGACGATGACGCCGGTGGGCAACCTCGACGACGATCTTCGCCTAGGTGGTGTTTGTGCAGCTTCGGTGGGTTGCCAGGGTGGTTGTGTTTGCCCATGCGACGGTCGTGTTCCATGACGGTCGGCATGGGTGTTTGTACTGGTTTTTGGTCGGTTTTCCGTTAATAAACTGACCACCTTTTCTTCTCTATTAATGAAAATGGCAAGTCTTGCCGTTTCAAAAAAGAAATCCGACCATATGATTAACTATGACGTTGTACTTTCGAGCTTAAGTGCACCGACCAATCACTCATCTGATTTACCGGTAATCAGGCAAATAACCTGGCTTGCCCTCTTCAACACTTCAGCCACACAGCTGTTGATCTCAAAAAAAAAAAAAAAAGGAAAAAAAATCCACACAGCTGTTCGCATAAAGTGAAAGCAGTTAACTAACATTATGTTTTGAACACTGTCGAAGAGAAGCCAACCAAGTGGCACACCGACTAAGTTTTGATTCAGAAGTCGTAGCGAATGGAAGTGGCATTTTTGATTGAACTTTTACTTCAACAGGAAGAAATTCACTGGTTGCAACGGTTGAGGTCAAAGTGGTTGCAGTATGGGGATCGAAACACGTCCTTTTTTCATAATTTTACATCTGCTCGTAGGAAGAGGAATTTCGTCAAGAGGCTTCGGAATAGTGATAATAATTCGGTTGAGGGCACGACCTCTCTCAAGCCCATGATTTTAGAATATTTTGAACAGCTCTTTACGTCTGAAGTTCATGTCATATTGTCATTGATGTAGCGGTTCTTGTACCTTTTTCTACCGAAGATGTGAGGAAAGCTACCTTTTGTATTGGTGACTACAAAGGGTTACATGCGGTCTACTACAAAAAGTTCTATAGTTTTTGTGGAGAGTAAATCACTAATGTAATTCTCGAAGCTTTGAACACTGGCGCTATTCCTGAAAGTTGGAATGATACAACTGTTGCACTAATTCCAAAAGTTGATGATCCATAGTTAATCACCTAGTTTAGGCCAATAAGCCTGTGTAATGTTATCTACAAAATTATCTAAAAAATGCTTGCTCTACGCTTGAAGCAAATTTTCCCAGAGGTTATTTCTCCATCTGAAAGTGCCTTTGTACCAGGGTTGATTACCGACAACGTTCTAGTTGCTTATGAGTGTGTCCATACTATAAAAACTAAAAGAGGGGAAAGCAATGGATATTGCGCGGTAAAGCTTGATATGCATAAGGCGTATGATAGAGTTGAGTGGGTTTTTGATGTGATCTGAGATCTAGGGATTGGTCCAATCTTGAAGTTGACGGTGACGGTATGTTGTATCTTGACGTTGCCCTTGTCACTCAACCATTGGATATGGTAAGGATGAGGATGCTTGCGGAGGGTGAGATTGAGCTTCTCACACAATACGGTGCTTGCAAGGTTATGGCAACTTCCACCATCTATGATGACCTTGATCGACTTGCCACCAATACCGGCACGGGTTTGGAAGATGTTGCACCGTTGGTCTTCCATAGCTTGAGGTTGAGTTGTTAGCACCCTTGTGACCACAAGTGAGGGACTTGGGTCATGCTCACATAAGAGAGGGTCTTCTCCACTTTCTTCCTCATAAGCTTCTTCATTTGCAACGGCGGCTTGCACAAGGGCTTCATATTCATCCTCACTTAGCGTCTCTATGTCACCGTTCTCCATAGTGATCATGACCTTGGTGTTCTTGCACTCAAACGATTTGTGGCCTTGGGTGCCACACTTGAAGCAAGTGACATTAGAGGGTCCCGTAGATGCCTTAGAGGAGGCGGTGGAGGACACCGTTTGCTTCATGCGACTTTGGGTAGTCATTTGTTTGGATGGTGTAGATGACACGGTGGGCTTGACACTTGGTGGAGAAGTTGATGTGGCGAGCTTGGAGGCGAAGTATGACTTGGACTTGGAGTACTTGATGTCTTCAATCACTTGGCGCTCGGCCTTCGATGCTTGGTGGACCAATTCAACCATGTTGGAGTATGGTTGGAACTCCACAATTCTCTTGATGGGGTAGTTGAGGCCATTGAAGAAACGAGCAATGGTTTGGCTCTCGGATTCTTGGATGTTGGCTCGCATCATGGTTAGCTCCATCTCCTTGAAGAACTCCTCAACGGTCTTGGTGCCTTGCTTCAACTTTTGGAGCTTGTTGAAGAGGTCGGTCATGTAGTGTGTTGGGACAAAGCGAGCATGCATCTCTTCCTTCATCTCTTCCCAAGTGTCAATAGGAGGTTCACCCTTTTCTTCCCTTAGAGTGAGGACTTGCTCCCACCAAGTGTTGGCATAATCCTCAAACTCAAGAGACGCCATAGCCACTTTCTTGGCACCGGAGTAGTTGTGGATGCGGAATATCTTGTCAACCTTGAGTGCCCATGAGAGGTAGGCCTCGGCATCCTCTTCACCCTTGAACTTTGGCATGGTGAATTTAAGCCTTCCAAACATGTTCTCTTCATCCTCCAAGTTTCTTCGGCGAGGACGGATGCCTTCATCTCTTGCGGCTTGAGGTGGGATAGGAGGTCTTCCACGGCCAACCATAGCATTGTGTTGGCGTTGAAGGTGGACACTAGCTTCACTTGGTTCACGGTGATGATGTTGTTGAAGATCTTGTCGAGGTTGTTGACGAGGCTCATTGTTGGCCCTCTCATCTTGATCATGTGGTGGATCTCCTCTTCCACGTTGGTCATGGTGAGGGTGACGTCGGAGATCTCGCCGAGGTTGATCTTGAGGACCTTGGTCTTGGGGTTGGTCGTCACGCCCATGGTGGGCATGGCGATCCGCTTGGTGACGATCTTGTTGGAGGACTTGATCTTGTGGAGGGCGTTCATGTGGACGAGCATGGCGATGAATTTCTCCTCGCCTAGAGTTGGAGCGAGAGTCTTCATGACGAACATGTGGGCGATGAGGTCGATGATGGTCTTCATGCCTTGAGGAAGAGCTTGAGGACGAAAGGCCACCATGAGAGTAGTAATCTTGTGGCGAGCTTGAGGATGATGATGTAGAGCGGTGTCGGCGATGACGACCCAAGTTGGTGATGGCGCGCTCGAGGCTATCCATGCGCCGCTCCATGTTTGCATCATTGGCCGCCATTTGGCCATTCAAGTTGTCCGTAGCTTCACGAAGGAGAGCCAAGTCTTGGTTCACGACGGAGAAGTTGTGTGCCACTTCATCGTATTGCTCATCGATGCGCGTCTCGAAGAGGGTAAGTTGCTCCTTGAACTCTTGGCGTTGTGTCCATAGGTTGTGTTGATTAGCCAACCTCTCGGTGTTGCGGAGGACTTCTCCATCCCTTGGGTCATCTCCGTTCCTATCCATGATGGAAAGACAAGAACTATGTTGTATATGTTAGTCGAAGGAGACTACCTCGCACTCTTACCAAGGTAAGATAGTATTGAGGCAATCAACCAAGCCAAAAGCAAGATCAAGTGTATCGGGGACACACGCAAAACCACACGCAAAAGCTAGCAAATATGGTGTTAGGTGAGTGTTGTGGAAAGCCAAAAGACGAAATCCAAGATCGAGTATGTTGTTAAAAGTGGGTAAGGTCCAAAAATCCAAATGTCAATGTGAAGATCACTATAAACACGGAAAAGTTGTGGAACACACACACGGGATAAGCGGGGTTAGTGCAACCAAAAGTGAGCGGAAAAGTGTATGTAAAGGTGCTCGGTGTCACACTAACACAAGGAGAGCCAAAACTTTGGTTGCAAATGAAGAGACAACAAGATTCACACGCGGCCTCTCTTCTCTTCTCTCGTTTGCTTAAAAGCTTATGACTCTTTTGTACACGGTGGCACTTGCAATCTTTTGTATATATGGTGGCACTTGCACACTTTTGTATGTATGGATGTATGGTGCGACTTGCACTCTTTTTGTGTTTTTGGGGCTTTTTCACGCACTATGTTAGCGTTAGCCTCGCTTTTGCTATCTTGCCACACGAGTGTTTGCTTGAATGTTTTACTCCACACGACACACACACCTCACAATCGGGGCCACGTGCAATGTCTCGCAACACTAAACAAGCAATGCTCGATAGGATAGATCGCAAAAGGAAGAGGGTTACAAGGGAAAACTGCAAGTTATACCTGCGATGATTGTAACATCTCAAGTTTCAACAATACTAAATCAAGAAAAGAAATTTCCCAAACTCAAAATTAGCAACAAACAAAAACTTTTTCTATGCATATAATGTCACATATAGTTTCATGCATAAGAGTGCTTTTCTTTTGTGCAATTGCCATGATGAGTGTTGATATGTTGATCCCTTGCTATTAAACCCTAAACTAAGATCACCCAACCCTAATTTGAGACGAATAGAAGAAATAGAAAATAACTCATTTCCCACTCACATACAACTTAGGCCAAATATGCAAATCATCATCAAAGGCCACCATTGCTTGATCTCTTGCTTGTAGAATACTTATATATGATAAACAAACACAAATGCATCAAAGAAACAAGAATCAAATCAAAGCAAATCTCAAAACCAACATACATGTGATAATGGTCAAATGTGAGATTTATAAAATGTTCCTCACTTTACCCCCCTGGTTTTATCTTTTCTTAAACTAAACTTGGTCAACACTTGCCATGTCATCCAAGACCTTGTCAAGGTGAGCAACTTTCATGTTGACCACCATGGCTAACTTTGACCAGGTTGACCAGAATGAATTTGACAAGTGGTGACCTTGAAACAAAGTAAAGATGACCCCATTTTTGAAACTTTGCAATTCAACTCCAAAATGAACACCACCACCACCATTCTAACACAATAATTATATGATTGAGTTGCACCAAAAAGAAATCCAAATTTCAACCAAAATGTTCTTGCGGGCATTGTGCCGAGCACCTTGCTGGCATTAATCCAGTTTTGTGTTACACACCATTACACACTGGTTCATAGCCTAAACCACCTTTAACTTGTGATCATTAGGTCCCTCTGCATCCCCTGCTTCGAGCCTATTCTTTGCCATCGTCGTTTAAAGTGGAGAAAAGAGGAGAGGAGCACCACACCGTACCATGCCGGCCACCTTTGGCCAATCTCTCTCATTTTCTCTCTGGCCTCCCTCTCTCCTCCAAACCTTGTCCTGGAGAATCTACACAGCACAAGGACATCGACGGTACACTGCCCTAGCTCGCCAAGGCTCGGCATTGGCCAGACGCGTCGCGTCCAAATCGGTGCCAGTGCACGCCAGGGCATGCGGTGAGCGCGCTCTGGACGCGCCAGTGCGTCGCACGCTCGAGCATCGTCGTCCTCCCCTGCACAAGCCATCACTGCGTCGAGCATCTACTCACCACCCTCTACGAGCTAGACAAGCTCCATAGCCTGCCCCTGCACCGTCTCCGTCGTCCTCGTCGGAATCATCCCGCGTGTACCGCCGCACTCAATACAAGCGCCCGATCGACCCCGTCGTCTTTTCTCTGCGCCCGCTGCACGTTGAGCATCGCCAGGACGACGCCTACACCTAGCCGTCCTCGCCTTGCCCCTTCGACCACCGTAGACGCCGCGCCATGGACGCCCCTTCGCAGCACCACGACACCCCTTCATCCCGCTATAAATAGAGGAGCTCTGAGCTCCATTTCTTCACACAATCTGCTCCCCTCTCATCCCTGCCTCTTCTCCACCCATCAATTCCACACCACCTCGCCGGAGCAGCGCCAATTGCAAGCTCGTCGCCGCCGGAGCGCACGGAATATCTACATCGACTGGAGCCTCGCCGAGCTCCGCCGCTGTACCAGGGACTTCCTCATCTACTTCCACTTCACCGAGCAGCTTGCCCTCCATCGCCGGTGGCCTGGTACGCCCTCCGACCCCCTAGTCACGCCGCCAGCACGTCGGGATCTCGTCGGAGACGACGAAGATCCTCGACCGCTCGATCCCTTTCTAATCCGACGGTGCACATCACGCGTACCGTTTCGCTGTTTTAATAGCCACTGACGGGTGGCCCACACCTCGTCAGCACGGCCCAGTTGCGCCAGATGCTAGTTGGGCCGCGCTGTGTTGTTTAAACTCGTTTCGGCCCGTTTACGTTTCCCGCCTAGCCCACAAATTCAAATCTGGATTTATTAATAATTCAAATACCCTGCTGATGCTTTAGTAAAATTTGAATAGTTTGAAATCTACATTTCCAAATTTAGCCAACTTTATATCTATGGAAAGCTAATGAAATTATCTAACTAATTCCACTGGTCCCATCTCCAAATTCATAGTAGAATTAAACTGCTAAAAATAACAAGACAGGGACTTTTACAAATTAAAACTTTATTTAAATTTCAACCACAATTGATTTTGAGTTGATTCCAACTCTCATAAATCACAAATGTTGTCCTCTAATTGATTATACAATAATATAGCTAAGTTGTTTTAATGATCATGGACTAGATCAAAATAGTGGCTATGTAGCCATTACTAGTGCATTTAAATCTTGAAATTTAAAATCTATAAATAGCATGAGAGCTACTCTCTCATTTAAATCTTGATCCTAAGTAATATAATCAGAGGAAATGACCCTAGGCTAATAAACCCCTGGTTGCTATTACTTAGAGATTTTAAATCATTTAAATGTTAGTCTTAAATTGTGTGAAGTGTAGCACTTCATTTAAATTATACTCCCATATAATAGATATGAAATGTTGACCTTGGTCAACTTATATTTCATACCTGATTATTATTTGAGGAGATTAAATCTTAATAAGATTTAATGAGAGGAAATTATTTTCTCTAAAGATCTAAATAGCAAATTAAAGAAATAAGAATAATGAGAGGAAATTATTTTTCTCTTAAATAAGAACCAACAAATTAATTTATCATGCCATGAATGATATGATGCTAGAATTAGTTGAGTGAACTCTTTGGTGTGTTTTAGTTTAGTATGTGAGTTTGGTTTGGTGTTTATACCTCGTATTCGTATATAGACGCTAGTACCGAGGAGTATCAAGAGGAGGAAGCCTACTCCCAGGAGGAGGAGGAGAACTTTGACAACTACCCCGCTCAAGGCAAGCTAACCCTTGCTAACCACCAAGTGCATAGCTCTACAAGAGCAAGGCACCATCACACTTTATTTAATTCTTACCTATCCCATGTTTTTACCTTGCAATTATTTTGCTTATTTACTTTCAAAGTACTTTTTGATTTATGATTCACTTGGTCTAGAGTAGAACAATATCCAAGGTTAGCCTAGAGCAAATCAAAGCTAGATAGCACCCCTCATGAAATAGTTGCTAGTGCTAATCAAATAAAATTTGACTACTCTAGATGGGAACATGGTGAAATGAGATGACTTTGAAAGAATGTGACTTTGAAGGTGACATGGTTGACTTGGTGAATTTAAATGAAAACTGATGATTGGGTTTGAATGCGATACCCTTCCAATTATACAAGTACCCCCACAATACCTGATTATGGGTAGGGCTTAACTAGAAGCTTGTATATTTTAGTATGGGTTCCCTCTAAACAAGCATCATAGGGGTTACGCCGAGGCTGCCTCCGTATATGTGAAATGATGTGAATGTGAGGTGAATGTACGACCCAAGCCCTGTGCAGTTCCCGGGTTGACATTTGGTTTTCACCGGGAGGCCAAGCTCATGGGGAGAGGTGCCTATACTAGTATATATAAGTGAAAGGTTATGGTTGATGATCCGCGTACTGAGTTACGATGATTCGGGGTTATCCTCGACGGATGTAATCAAAAGTTGTGGCACAAGAGTACAACCTCTGCAGAGTGTTAAACCTATTCGAATAGCCGTGTCCACGGTTACAGACGATTGGAAAGGCCATACTGTTCCGTTATCAGAATTTTGATCTTAAAAAGGAATGGTGAATTGAAAGGTGATATTGACTTGAATCACAATGATTTGTGGGAATGACACTAATGTTCCCACTTGAGTTAGTCTAGCAAATGATAAGGCTTACTCAATGTTTATCAAACTAAAACTTGGCTTTATGCAAATAAACCTAGAGCTTAGCACCCATTAATATACTTAATAAGTAATTACTTTAGTATTAGTTTGCGAGTACTTTAAAAGTACTCATGGCTTTGCCCTGGCTATTCAAATGCCAGACTTTGAAGGAGAGCAACAGTATCAGGATGACGGACAGCAAGACGTCTACGATAACTAGGATCGTCTTCTAACGTCAAGCGTTGCCTGTGGAATAGATAGTCCACTACTACTTCATTTCCACTACTATTTGTGTTGTTGAACAATATATTTGTGTAATATTGGATCATGTGATCTATGGTTGTAAGACAAGTATGTGTTGTAATAAATGATGACTCTATGCTACTTAACTATTATGTCTCGCAAAAACATTATTCCTGGGATTGCGATGTCCGGCATAATAGGCATCTGGACTTAAAAATCCGGGTGTTGACAATGATGGTGGTGGTGGTGGTGGTAGCCGAAATCGAGCTCGGAGGAGGGCGCGGAGCTGCGCCCGGTCTGGGGCCGGTTGGACCGGACTGTGGACCGGCTGGTCCGGTTGGCGCCCGGTCGGCCGGGTGCTGGGCCGGCTGGTCCGGTCCGGGGGCCGGTCAACCGGGTTTCTCAACCGGGTTTCGCGGTTTCTCTCTCCTGTTCTTCCCCAAACCAAAACCAAAAGAGCAAATCGACGAGAAACGATGGAATTGGAGGCTAAAAGTTGGGGAAATAGTAGATCAAGCACAACAACACCGAATCCACGGACCAAAACCACTCAAAACGCAACCAAATCACAGATCGGTCAAGAGGCAATTTGGGGCTATTTTTGGGGATTTTGTGGAAAATTTTCTAGAAACGAAATCGGGTGGGTGGAAGGTCAAAATCGCGGTAACCAAGAGCTGCTGATACCATATGATGTGATCTGAGATCTAGGGATTGGCCCGATCTCGCGATTTGACCCCGAAAACCAAGGGAAGAGGTGGGAGAACACGAGGAACACGAAGAACACGAAGAACGCCGGTACTCACGCACGCACACCAACCCGATACACCCGATACTTACCCCCGTGGCTCGATGGACCACACCAATAGAATCACCCGGAAGAGGCACGCGGCAGAATTCCCGGTGAGAGATTGGGGTTGGAGAAGAAGAGATTGGTGAGGGAGAGAGAGTAACTTGTACTAGAATCTCACTCAATAATATCCAAATCAACAACCAGGATGCCTTGATTACAAAGGGATGCTAACCCTAGGGAGACAAAGCTCAAAGTTGTGTTTAAGCTCAATTCAAGTCTAAGGGGTAAAGGAGGGGTCCAGGCTACTTATATAGGCATACATGGCCAGCAAGGCGAAAAGGTACGCAAGTGGATAACTTAGGCACTTTGGTGAGTCATTCCCGTCGGATCCGGTTTGGGGCCGGTCAGACCGGGCCTGTGACCGGGTGGTCCGGTCCTGGGGCCGGTCGACCGGGCGCCAACCGGAAACCTCGTAAGTTTCCGTCTGGTTGCTTCCCGGTACGATGCAGGGAAATCCGGTTGGGCGCCCGGTTGACCGGGCCTGGGACCGGATTGGCCGGTTGTGGGGCCAGTCCGACCGGGTCCTAGGCCGGCCAGCATTCTTCTCTTCCTTTGAGTGCTTCGAGCGACGTCGGGTCCAGCTTCGTGATCATCTCCATGTCCCGCTGCTCCTCTCCTTCCCTTGACCATGGCGTGTCCTCCTCTCCAGGGTCTTGATGCGCCTTGTACCTAATGACACATAGCACATCGGCATGAGGTAGCATTCCATCCAAAGGGGTACCGAGATCAAGGGTGGTGAGGAGCGAGTTCACCTCATCATGTAGAGCTTTAACTCGAGCTCGCGTCATTGGTCCACTTGGGGGACTTGTTGGTCTTGGTGTAGCGTCGTCGGTGAGCGGGGCTACATCAGTTTTCCTGGAAAATATGATGTGAAAGATGGGTTTTGCAGAGCAGTGGATTACTCTCATGATGGCTTGTGTTAGACCAGTTAGATACCAAGTCAGATTCAACTCTGAAGAGACAGACACATTTTTCCCACTAGAGGCCTTCAGCAGTAAGATCCTCTCTCTCCATATTTGTTTCTTCTGTTTGCGGAAGGGTTATCTGGTCTTTTGATGCATGAAAAAGAAGTTGTTGGCATAGGGTGTGTAGAAATGCACCATCAGTTTCACACCCTTTATTTGTTGATTATTCCCTCATTCTCATGAAAGCTGTTATGAATGATGCAACTTCCTTGCAAACTCGAGACATCTGGTGAGTTTGACAAAGTCTAGCATCTTTTTCTCTCCAAATACTAATGTTTTATTGAGAGCAGAAATTTGTGAAGTCTTGCACATTGATACTGAAGCGCGCTCGGATAAATACTTAGGCCTCCCAGTATTGGTGGGAGCTGATAGGAGTGATTGTTTCATACATTTCATTGAAAGAATCATCCAAAGAATGAACATATGGAAAGAGAAGATTCCGTCCTTAGGTGGTAAGGAAATTCTTTTGAAAGTTGTTGCTCAAGCCATTCTTGTGTATGCAATGTTTGTTTTTTAATCCCTAAAGGCATTTGCAAGAGTGTGATGGATGCTATATCTCAATTATGGTGGGGAGATGATGAAAATAGCAAGAAAATGCATTCGCTTGCATGGTGGAAACTGTGTTATCCAAAAAGAGAAGGAGTCATGGGGCTCAGGGACTGCCACTCCTTTAATCTAGCCATGCTTGCTAAACAAGCTTGGAAACTTGTTACACTACACCAGATTCTCTATGTGCCCGTGTTCTTCAAGACAAATACTATCCTAATGGAGATATTCTCAAAGCAGCGCCGAAGGAAAACTCCCCTTTTACTTGGCAAAATATTCTGGCTAGCTTGACGTTATTTAAGAGAGGTTATATTTGGAGGGTTGGCACTGGGGAAATATTAATATTTGGAATGATCCTTGGATCCCTTCAAGCCAATCTAGAAAGATCATATCTCCAAGAGGTGATGCGGTGCTCACAAAAGTTTCTGAACTTATCTCTCCAATCACATGCATGTGGGATGAACAATTAATTTTTGACTTACTCAATCCCCTGGACGCTAGTCGTGTTCTGCAAATTCCAATTAACAACCAAGGTTTTGATGAATTTATTTCTTGGCATTTTACGAACCATGGAAGGTATATGGTGCGACAATGGACGCACCAGCTCGGGCCAAGGGTGGCACAACTGTCTGCCCCTGGAGAATCTGGTCTAAACCCAGTTTGGAAGCTTCTTTGGAAACTAAAAAATCCTAGTAAAGTGAAGATATTTATGTGGTGGGCACTTCATGGTATTGTTCCCCTAAAAAGCATTATTGTTAATAGACACATTGGTTCTTCAGGGGAATGTTCTGTTTGTCAACTGGGCCCTGAACACATCCTTCGTATGCTTTTCCTCTATCCATCGACGATTGAATTGTGGGATGATCTGGGCTTACATTAGTATATCCAGGAAGCAGTTGATTTGGAACGATCAGGGTCTCTGGTCCTGGTAAATATACTCCGAGCGCCCAGCCACAATATGCCAGGGTTTAATGGCGTGGGTGTTAAGGAAACAATTATGGTGGCCCGTTGGTATCTATGGTGGATGAGTAGGAAAAGAACTAGAGGAGAACCTATCCCTCCAATTCATAAATGTAAGATGTTGATCCTAGGAATCACTGCTAATGCTTTCAAATCACTCTCTCGTCAAAGTGGCAGTCCCTTTATTCGATGGTGTAAGCTTGAACGAAGATAGGTGAAGTTGAATGTCGATGCTTTCTTCCACGCTGATGTTTGTGCATGATGTATTGGTGCGGTTATTAGGGACTATCGAGGTACCCTTCTGGTGCTACATGTGCTTATATTGATAATGTTGCTTCACCAGCTATGGCTGAGGTAATGGCTATGCGTGCGGGGCTTTCTTTTGCTAATGGCACGGGCCTTCAATCTATTACCGCTGAGTCGGATTTCATGGAAACAATTGAAGCTTGTACATGTGAAGAGGCTTGGTGGAATCTGCTGCATTTTTTGCTAATTGTGTTGATCTCGTGGCGCAGATTGGAACTGTTACCTTTAAATATTGCCCGAGGGAAGCAAATCAAGTGGCTCATGAGATTACTAGTTTTAGTTATAGTAATAAAACCACTTGTAATTGGCTCGATGAAGCCCCTAGTTTCCTTACTAGCAAACTCATAAACTATGTAACTGTACTTCAATTGGAGTAGCAAGTTTCTTACATACTCTTTTTCTCAACATGGTACCTAAGGGGACTGGAAGGTTTTTAATGAGGCGGCTTGCTTGCTTAATATATTACTAATAAAAAGTTGGAATGATGCTCCACATTGCTTTGTTATTCTCTTTCTACTGGATGATGTAAATCTGTTGGCTTCTAAATAAAATGTGTTGAACTATTTTCCTCAAAAACAAAAAAAAACATCAAGCCCATTTTAGGACGTTAAGAGCGGCATGGTGGTTAGAAACCTTTTTATGTTCCTTTTTTTTATCATAGCATGGTTAAAATTTCGATGGTTGAATAGTGTTGGATAAATAGAGATTAGGATGTAGCCGGTAGCCCTACCTTAATATGTTGAAAACCAGCTAATAGGAAACGAAAAAATAAAAGCATATAAGAAAAGGAAATGAAACACAACTTGAGCTTCGTGTCCATTATCTAGCCTTGCGATCTGCTGATGGGGAGGCGGAGCTGGTGAAGATGGACACCACTGAAGGACTTGCACCATCGTCAACCTCCAGAGGTGAAGCAAAGCCCAACACCATCCATTTTCACCTCCGAAGAAGCTTCCTGCTTTCTTGCCCCGGATCAGAGGGTGACGCACCCGTCGGAAAGAGAAGCTCCCTGCTTTGTGAGCAGGCATGGGTATTGTAAATCTACTACCAAGGAGAAGGATTACGAGCACTCACCTCGCCGCACCGCCACCCACGAACATCACCACCACCCACAACCCTAACCACAACACACTGGACCAAGCTAGCAGGAGCAAGCAAAAGATGATGCCTACCTCCACCACTGAGCTCGTCCACACAAACTCGTTACCTAGAAATGTTTCCTCCAGTGAGGGAACGACACCAGAACACCGCCGCCGCCTAAACCGAAGCTTTGGGTTTTCACCCGAGATAGGTAGGACGGGAGGGAGGGGATACAATCTCGACATCGCCTTCAAGAAGGAGAACGGGGAAGGCGGCAGCGTCGACGTCGACGTCGTGGCCGTCACCGTTGTCCAAGGGTTTGCCCCAGTCCAAAGCCCACATCCGACCCCACCCCACCAACCACCGGAGTAAAGTCTGCGGCCGGGGAGGTGGTCTGAGCACCATAGGGAGGACCAACAACAATCTCCAGATCTGATGCCACATGCCCATTGGGGCGACCTCCACACCATGCCACACGGCCGAAGAACACGGTCTGCAACACCGCAGCCTGCCACCCACCGCCCCACCCCACACCCAAGGTCGACGCCCTGAATTCCATTGTCCCAGCTTGCTCTGCGGAGGGTAACACCCCAGCCACCGGCCACCACTCCCAAGCACCGAAGAGGCCGAGCCTGAGAGGGGGGCAAAGGGAGAAGGCCGCAACTTCGCAGTGGCGGAGACTACCCCCACTCCCACATGGCCGCCTTCTTCCCTTTAATCGCAGCGAGGTCCCAAGAGCATATTCCCTGCCGTCCCCTTAAATAGTGATGGGTATATGCCAAAACAACATTGTATTCTTCTTAGTTTTCATAATTTAGGTTTGTGAAATCCTTGAACTCGCCCACTTAAATAGTTTAGGCCCTTTGTTTTATGCCTTGGTTTCCTGTCGTTATGTTTTGACACTATTAGTTGTGTTTTTTTATTGTTGTTTGGGCTTCTATATTTAAGCTTTAGTGTTCGTATGGGTTTTCTATAGATGCAAGAGCATTCTCTTTCTTCGTCCCCTTCTCCGCGTGTGTGGTGTTGTTAGAGACAATACATTTTCTGTTATTTATAGTAATGAAAAGCGGGTAGCCCGTTCTGAAAAACATAGTGGAGTTGGAATAATGTGTTATATCGATCGCAAACTTATGATTTGGTGCATACTCTCTCTGTTCACAATTAGCTTGCGTTCTAGATTCGGTCAAAGTCAACTATGGTACGATTTAACCAAATATTTAAGAGAAAATAAGATCTCAATTTAAACCATCATAAAATGTATTTGTATATTATATGTATTTAGTATTATCAATGTTGATAGTATATTTTTTTTATAGTTTTTCAGATTTTATAAAATTTAAACTTTGATCAAATCTAGAATCTAAAGTAAATAAAAACAGAGGGAGCATGCTTAAGGCATGGGCAATGGTGGCACATGCTTGCTACTTCCCCGATAGTTGAGGCAATCTTTTGTACCATTACATGCAACCCTCATGCTATGTCGTGATTTTTCTATTTGTTCCTTACATCTGAGTTACTGCAAGCTACAATTTTATTTTTAAAGCTGCTATTTTTCTAGTTTTGGGACATTTGTACCTATCTGAACCCGTGGGACGATGTGTTGAGGCAATACCATCAGCCATGCTCAGTGAGATCCACTCGGCCTAACAAAGGACACCGCTGTGAATTGACGTCATCCCATACGTCACCTGATAAGTATAGACGTGTGCTAAACGCCAAGCATGTGGGAAATGTGGTGGCGACTGGTGAACACTCTTTAGCCTCGCGTCAAAATCAGGTACTGCTTAGACCACCTCGACTTAAACAGTTTACAAAGACTTGAAAAATCTCATCTGGTTGATGCTACAGGCGCCTCCACGACAAGGACACGCGTCGTGCCGACTGTTCCGGCCGCCCGCCCTTCCACTGAGAAGTCTGAATGAATTCGTCGCACATGAACATAGCAGCTCCGATGCATCTTTCGTCTTGAAAACTGCAATTCTGATGTGATTGTATATGAAGGAATTAAGCTTGCCTACAGTTGAAGTTGCGGTATTTTATGGTACCTCCATATCCTGAACGCGCTGCAATGGCTTGGCTCGCGCGTAGTACTCATCAGTATTGCCGTCGCTTGCCGACGTGTGATTAAAGCCCAAGACGACCAAGACTTGGCTTCTTACTATTGCCGAAAGAGATGCATTGGATGATGAGACAAGACCGTCCGGTCCTGTATGTTTGGAGGCGCGAAGGGGCAGGAAAGTAAAGAGGATCTCCGGAAGGTTCTGGAAGCACAATAGACGGATAAGATAAGGCCAACCAACTTAATGACCTCATCCCTGAAGAGGAAGCATCGCTGTCTAGTTGAAGAATCAACCATGATCGCGATTAAACCTTATTAGAGCATCTCTAGCAGAGCCCCGTAAACGATTCATAATCGAAAAATAACAGTCAGTTTAAGGGTTCAGGTTGAAAAATAGCGCCGATCAGTTACCGTAAAAGGGCCGAAACCGAAAAACTTTTTTCGGGCCGAGACCGAAAACCCAAATCGGTCTGTATTTGTCGGGGTCGATCGAGCGAACCGAACGCTCAATCCATATCTAGGGCGTGCTGAAATTTCAGTTGACGCAAGAGCTCGCTCTCTCCGTCCCCGCACCCCCCACACCCCGCCGCCGCCGCCGCACTGCCCCGCTTCGCTCGAGCCTCGCATCCCGGAGCTAGCGCAGGTCGCCCCGCACCCCGCCCGCTGTTCCTCGCCCAACTCCGGGTGCCGCCCCCGCTGCGCCGTCCGAATCGAGGATGAGCTCCAGCGACGACTTCGTCGATGTCGATCTGTCCGATTCGTCGAGCTCGGACTATTCCGGCCTCGACGAGCTGCTGCAGCACGACGAGATGGAGGCCACGATGCTCCTCCTCTCCGTCAAGGAGCTCGAGGACCGTGCGAAGCTGCTGAACCGGAGGCGCGGGTCGGTGCTGGGCCGGAACCACATCCAGCGGAATCCCCTCCTCGGCCACGAGCAACCGATGGAGGATTACTTCACCGAGGTACCTACCTATTCGCCCCATCTCTTCCGTAGGAGGTATCGCATGAGGCGTAGTTTGTTCATCAGAATCGTCAAGGCCTGCGAAACCAATTCGTACTTCAAGCAACATAGAAATGCCGCCGACGTGATGGGTTTCAATGCTTTCCAAAAAAATTCTGCTGCCATGAGGGTCATTGCGTATGGCATCCATGCGGATTACACTGATGAGTATCTTCGAATTGGCGAAGATACTACATCGGAGTCGGTGCGCAGGTTTGCTCGGATGATTATCAAGTTGTCCAACCTATCTCCGAGCTCCCAATGAGGATGACACCAAACGATTGATGGAGATAAATGAGAAAAGAGGTTGGCCGGTCATGCTTGGTAGTCTTGATTGTATGCATTGGACATGGAATAATTGTCCAAAAGCATGACATGGACAGTACTGTGGCAAGAGCAAAGATGCAACCATTGTACTTGAAGCCGTTGCATCACAAGATTTGTGGATTTGGCATTGTTTTTTTGGTCTGCCGTGAACACTTAATGACATCAATGTGCTACAAAGATCCCCTTTGTTTGCCAAATTAGCAAATGGGGAAGCACCTACTTGCAACTACAAGGTCATGAACAATGAGTACACAATGGTATATTACCTAGCCGATGACATTTATCTAGATTGGGAAACTTTTGTTAAGTCTGTGAAGGACCCCCAAGATAGAATAGAAGCTGAATTTGCCAAAGCTCAAGAAGTAGCTCGCAAAGGACATTGAAAGAGCTTTCGGTGTTTTGCAGGCTAGGTTTGCCATTGTCCGTGGCCCAACCCGATTTTGGGACAAAAAAACCCTTGTAATACCATGACATGTTATGTGATTCTTCACAACATGATCGTCGAGGATAAAAGAGAATTGAGCTTGCCCTGCTTCTATGACAACGTTGGCACCCGAGTGAAACCCCAACGCAATCCGGATCGCATTGAAGCTTTCCTTGAAACTCATCGGCAGATTGAGAATGCCAGTACCCATGCCCAACTCGTTTATGATCTGAAGATGCACCACTGGCAGTGACATGTCCGTCGCGTTTGATTCTACCATTCCATTCATTTATTTATCACATGTATCATTGTTGAGACATTTGTTCATTTGTCCAATTTTCTGAGCATTGTTGTAATTTGGTTAAGACATTTTTCATTTGTTCAATTTTCCCAAAACTATTATAACAATTTGGTACAGACTATTGTTTATGTGTTGTAATAATTTGGATGGTTATTTGATTATTTAGGATCGATTGTTATATGTGCTGCATATGAATTCTATGAAAAACCCTGCCCTTACGGGTTCGGAAGCCGCTGGCGCAGAACAGAGCCCGTAAACCAAAACTGTAAAACAGAATATTCTGTTTTACAGTTTTGGGGTTTACGCACCAGCCATTTTACGACCCGTAAACACGAGTTCGGTGAACTGAACTACACTTTTTTAGTTCGCGTGTTTCGGGCTCTGCTAGAGATGCTCTTAGCATTTGGTCGGCGTCTCCTTCCAAGTTTCAAAACCATCGTTTCTAAAACCGGTCACTTATTGATGGAAGCACCTTTAGCCAAGAACTGTATATTTCTGGATGCCTCTCTTCGGGCACCAAAAACGAGTTCATAACATGTCATGCGAATCATTATCAAAATGCGATCACAAGTTCATCCTACCATTATTGTGTCAACCAACCACCACATATCCTACCACCATAAGTTCACCATCATATGACAAGTTAATATATACCACCTCGTCAAAATATACATGCCGTAAGTTTTCTAAGCCCTAACTACCACGAAATATACATTATCAACATCATGCATGGATCGCTGCCCAGGCGGCATGAAAGGAAACCAAGAACTACACATTATAGGGGTGCTTGCTAAGGTAGTGTAGGAACTCAATTTTATTTGGCTACATATTCACATTCTTATTGATAATATCATGTTTATCACTTCAAATCAATAATCTTGATGCCAAATCACAATCCATAACATTATCTTCATTGCATCTAACCTTGAACCAGCATGGTCTTCAAGCCTTGACTACGAATAATCCCTTCATATATAGCTCAATGAAAACATTAGTCTATAGAGATTATCATTAAATCCCCAAAACACACTTAGGAGCTAGATGCGCTTTCAACAACACGACCAACCGTGGTTGCGGAGGCCTCTCCCCATGGAAGGCATTGGAATTCATCATGAACTATAATATTGCAACGGAGAGGGCTTAATTGTACTATGATTGGAAAGCATCAGTGCCACAACAAGTGGGCAGATTTTGCCCACTATGCTTCCATATATAGGTTCAAGTGGATTCCATAGTGCGACGAGAAGGCGTTGATGGTAGCGGTGCTAGTCTAGCCCATCACCATGGTCACTGACATTGACATTGCCTTTAGGTACACAAACATTGACATGTACTATGGGTCGGGCAACACCACCCTCAACCATGACGTCTTGGTGGTCAGCTATGGCATTGAGGAGTTCACCCATAAATATTGGATCTTCAAGAACTCACGGGGATACAAATGAGGCGGTGAAGGGTAATGGTACATGAGCAGGGGTGCCGACAGCCCGGAGGTCCTCTACATATCCTAACGGTGCTGATATATGTAGTGAGTGCACCAATCTGGTGAATACATATGTACTCCAGTCAGCATTTTGTCTATCTTGTGAATCACAATAGTACATAATTAATGTTGGATTGTTTTAGTCATCAGTGGTGAAGCTATGATGAAGTCGAGGTGGAGGGGGGTGGCTCTGCCCCAGCTAGCCCAAGATAAAAATTTAGTTACTAATAATTTCTTGAAAAGTGAAAAAATAAGTCCATTGATCTCGAACATCGGTATCATCATCTACACCCTTGCCATTGAGAAGGGCGTGGGGAGGAGAGAGAAAGAGAAAGGAAAAATGAGAGTCTTGTGTCCACACCGCGCCTTCTATAGTTCAGCAATCGAGGGATGTTAGTTTGTAGGATGCTAAAGACATAAACTATATTATTATATGTACAAAGCATGATGATGGAAACCCCATGAACTTTGAAAAACTCGGGGTGATTGGTTTACATGAATACAGAAATATATCAACCCTATACTTAGGATAATATTACAACACTAATGACTTCGTTTAAATTTTCGTGGCTAGAAATTTCAAAAGGAGCTCCTAGTGAAATGTAACTTCCTGCATTTTTTTTCTTTCAAGGTAAGATTAAATAAATGTTCACTTGTTTTTCATTTGCTCCGATCTTTGAACCAAATGGTTGAACAGTGCTGCCGTAGGAAAATTTCCTATCTATATGTTTTTGTACATTTACTGTTTGAACAAAATAGGCCTATATATTTTCCCTCCTTCACTGCCATGGATAAATTTATATTGCATACCCATATCGATTGCCTAAAATTGTACAAATTTGACCATACTCCAATAAGACAATATCATGGATGGACCTAGTGGGTGGGCCGGTTGGGCCGTGGCTCACCTATAACTCTAGGTTTTTTACTACCCCTAATATAAAGTTTAGATGTGGCCTGATTTGCCTCTTTTTCATGTCGATTCTTCATATGCAGTTTTCAGTCGTACATGTCAGCCGACACATTGCTACCCTCTCTCACCCCTCCCTATGCTCCCCACACTGGCTTGTTTCCTCTCTAACTTACTTGCCTTTGCACCCAACACTCCATTATTAAGGGGTTGAAAACACTGATCATGAATGATTCACCATCAACATATTATATCCACTGCTTTGGACATCAACTTTAGTTGGTTTTATTTGACATGTCAAAGGAATAAGCATGAGAAATCCATCGAGTATCACTGGGTTAAAACAACCACATTTTTTTGATATAATCCACTTCTAGTCTTAGTTTCACCCATTTCAAGTGCTTCCAAAACAAGCGCATTTTGAATATTGTTGATATGAACCCCACAATCCTTTGAGTAATCGTAAGCATCGAACAAGATCCTTCACAAAAGAGCTAGTGGATAAGAATACATGGAGTAAATGGAGCATTTGAACCATTTGCCGGTTTTCATCAGCCGATATGCTGTATATCCCAGCCCTCCTGTGACTCCCCAGCCCTAAACGCCGCCGCCGCCGCCTCTAGCGCCGCCGGGGCAAAGGCCCTCGGGGAGTGGCGGCGGCGGGGGCCCTTCCTCGTCGACGCCTGGTGGACGGCGGCCGGATCCCCTTCCTCGTCGCATGGCGGGCGCGCGGATGGGTTGGGCGGCGTTGGCCTGCGCTGCGCCCCCTTCTCCCGTCGGCTCTCCCTCGACCGGCGCGGTTGGGATGGGCGGCGGCGGCCAGCGCTGCGGCCTCCCTCCTCCCGTCGGCTCTCCGCAGCACTCCGACAGGGCCTGGTGGTGGGCGGCGGCCAGGCTCATGGCCTGCGCTAATTTCCCCCCGCCTCTCGCCGGTGAGTGGAGGCGATCTCGGGCTTCACCCGCGACACGAGGTCGCCCGAGGTAGTAGCCTTGGGTAAGACGGTGGAGGTGGCCCTCTTCTTCATCGGAGAGGGTTGGCCTGCGGTTGGTGGTGGTGGATCTATCGATCTATCACCGCGTTCCGGCGGCGAGATGGAGATGCTTGGAAGCCGGCGACGGAGTCGCCGGTGGAGGGTTGGAGTGGCCAGCCCGGGATGGTCGCCGACGTGGGGGTCCGACCTGAATAAAGGCGGTGGTCCTAGGGTCTCTCTTGCGCGAAGAGGAAGACCTACCGGAGGCCTGGACTCGTGATCTAGCCGGAGTGTTGAGTTCCGGAAGGCTCCGCCGGCGAATGTAACAGTGCTTTTTGCCCGGAGTTTGCTGGATCGGTGGTATTCGGTCGTGCGCACCCATGCCTTTATTCCGACCGATTGGTTCTGGAGGGAGCGGCGCGAAGCTCTTTTTCTGTGTTGACATCAAGTGACTATGGATCCATGATGAAAGTCGGAAGAAGAGAAGTTCATGAAGGCCGGAGGGGAGGACTAGCTAAGGGAGGTTCAAGTCTCCGCGTTGTTGAGGGACTTGCTTGGTGTTCCGGGCTTCACAGCAGCGGTATGAAAGTGGGGGCGACAACACAGGTGAAGTTCAGAGTCCTACCTTTCAGGGTGAAAACCCAAGGTCTGGCCTTAACTGGTTGTGCCTGGCAATGACCTTGTTGGAGGCATTGTTTTGAGAGCGGGGACTATCTTCAGGGTGAAAACCTAAGATCGTTGATCGGGCGACGATGGTGTTCGCGCACTGTTCCCTTCTTGGAGGCGTCGTTTTTGGAGATTCTGTATTTCAGGTGTTGTCTTGGCGGTGGATGTATTGCTGTTGTTAGGCCCGAGATACTGTAGCGGGACTTTTGTTTCTTAGTTTTCTTTTCTTCTTTTGGCTGTGTGCATCAGTAGTGCCATTAGGGTGGTGCGTTGTTGCAGAGGCTGGGTGTACTTGGTATCGTTTTGATATTAATATATTCCCTTTATCGATTTTTTTTTGAACCATTTGCCTTTGTTTTCAATCTTGAGTTGATGCTTGTTATTCTTGGCTACACAAATTATTTGTCTCAATATTTTCAAAAAGGGTCAATATATTGTTAATTCAATTTCACTAGTTGGATTGCAAAAAAGATAGATTTCAACATATGAGGTCCCATGGATGGGTTGGATTTCGTGCAGAGGTGACACTGTTTTGCAGGAAACATGGCAATGAAGTTCGTTCACCGTAGGATAACTATGTGGCTCATGGAAGATCACATCTATATTAGAAAATACAAATAAATGATGCTATTTTTAGAAGATAATTATGTCTTGTTGTATGCGATCAACTTATTCAAGAGTTTTCCACTCAGTTTCATGATGATAATATGGAGTTGCTTAGATGTGTGTTGGCTATGGATCCCCTGAATTCATTTGCTTCTAATGATGCACAAAAGGTACCGAGAGTTGCCGAATTCTACCCCAAGAACATATCAATCACATATTTGGTTGGGCTTGAATTCTACCTTGATGCCTTTAATCGATGATATTTGGAAAAATATGATAGGATCAAAGTGAATATGCCGTAGATGAAGCTTTCATGGAAATGGGGAAGCCTAGAGTTACCAAACCCTAGTAATACACTACCACCGTTCCATAATGTAACAGAGTGATAGTTTTTTCTTGACGAGACTCTGAACATATGTATTTTATTACAATGTTGTGAATCAGTTGGCTACTTAGGGCACAAGCAATGGAAACGACAAGTTTGTGTCATCCCAGCCAACTAGGTATGGATAGATGGAGCAATAGCTAAGTATTTTTTACATCCAAAGCCAACAATTACTTATGAAGTCATCAAAGTATACAATACCATCTCTCTTGCATCCTTGTCCCTATCTGTTTATACTCTCTTTCTTGCCTTTCTTGGAGAAGTGGCCTCCTCTAAAAGGGTGGGTATTTGTAGCTCGAGCTACACATAACTCATTTTTTTCGACGAAAATGATATTTTGAAGTATCAAAAAAAAAATATGAAAACAAATCTTGATGTATACAATGTGGTGATCTACGTACGTGCAAAATTTCAAATCGAAATACCTTATATTGTGGGATGAACAAAAATGAAAAAATGAAAAATTTTGAGGTTTTGAAATCTTGCACTGTTCACTACTATAGTTGTCAGACTTTGTCAGTTTTGTGCATCCCACAATATAAGGTATTTCGAGTCGGTGGTAGAACACAACATTGGTGACATGTAGATTTATTTTCATATATTTCTAAAACTTTAAACTGCTTATTTTGATATTTTTTTTTCAAAAACCAAGTTATTTTATTTTGAATATTTCAAAAATCGAATTACATATAGCTCGGTTTACACTTGTGGTTTCTGCCTCCTCTACAAGCTACAACTTCACTGTTAGGTTATTACTTTTCTAACTTCGGAATATCCGAATCGAGGTGAACTAAAGCATTTCATTGGCCATGCCCTTGTACTATGCATTTGATAAATAAATATCGGTGCAGGCATCCAGTTTCTCCTTGTGTGCGCAACTGGACAGGGTCAATTTTGATTTGTCGCCATGCGCTATGTAACAACCGATGTTGCAACAATTGTTCTATTTTGTGATGATTATAAAACAACAACATTGGTTTCTTGGAGTAGAGCCTGTGTTAACCGATTTCTTGTTAGGGCATCTCCAACGGGGCGACGTAAATAGACGTTTTTCGTCCGTTTGTGTCTGCGTGGACAAAAATCCTGACGCAAACGTGGACCAACTATGCGCTAGGAATGTTTCTGTGCGGACGCATCCGCGCGTCCGTTTGTGTCCGGTTGGGCTGCATGCAGCCCTCTCTCTCCTCCTTTAATCACGCATGCGGTCATTCCTAGCCACACAAATATAATCTTTTCCTCTCTCTCCTCTTTAATCACGCATGCGGTCAAATAAATGCGTCTCTGCCACTGGAAAAAGGGAAGATACATGCGGACATGCGGACGTTTTTTTGTGTCCGTGCCCAACGCAAACAGACATAAATATGCGTCCCGTTGAAGATACCCTTAGAGCATCTCCGGTCGCGTCCCCCAAAGGGATTTGGGGCGCGCCGGACAAAAAAAGCGTTCCAGCCGCGTCCCCCAAAGCCCATTTTTGTCCGGCGCGGCCCGATACGGTGTCCGGCGCCCCGAGCCCGTCCCCGTCCCACAGGGGACGCTCCGGGGACGCCGGACACAACGAAAAGCGAGGCCAACCGACGCGGGCCCGACCCGTCAGCGGCACGGAAGGCTAAAACCCCGTCGCCTACCTTTGGTCAAGCGACGTTAATGGCGTCCCTGTTTTCCCAGGCGACGCAGGGACGCGTCTCGTCGTGCATGGCCGCGTGGCCGTCCGCGCCGGAGTTATTGCGTGCAACCACCCGCTGTCGCCGCTGTTTTAAGACGCCCTGTAGTTATCGCCGCTCATAATCCTTCTCGTCGCCGCCGCCTCCCCCCTCCCAGATCCTCTCCTCGCCGCTCAAAAAATGTCGAGCTCGTCCTCCCGCAAGATCACCGCGGCGAACGGCTTCGGACGCGGCAGCCTCACCGTGGCGGAGGCGTGGGCGCTGTACCACGCCCGGTATCCAGTCCCGCCGGACATGCGGCTGCTGCTGGCCGGCGGCTGGAAGATGGCCGTGAACGGCATTGGCGTTCCGCCGCCGCCGAAGCCGAAGACGGACCAATGGAGGGACGCCATCAAGGCCCGTCGGGCTCAACTCACCGCCGAGGAGCGGGCGGATCCGACATGGGCGGCCAAGGACAACGACGACTGGTGGGTCACGTACTTCAAGGCCAAGTACGACGTCGAGATGCACAGCACCACCGGCCTCATCGGCGGGCCCAACAGCTGGAACAGGGAAGGCCGCGCCCGTTCGGGGCGTTCCGGGGCGCACCCTCGAGAACGTCATCCGCGGCCTCCGCAACGGCGCTCCAAGGCTGGAGATGCCGTCGTCGCCGCCGCCGTCTCCTCAATGGCAGCCGAGGAGGACGACGTACTCGTCCTCCTCGCACTCTTCTTCCTCGGGACCGGCGCGATCGACGCCGTCCTCGTCGTACCGGTCGGCGCCCTACACCGTCCCCAAACGGGAGGTCAAGGAGGAGCCGGCGACGCCCGTCAACACGAGGCGTGGCGGTAGCGGCAGCGGGCGGCAGCAAGGGAGGCGCGGCGGCGCCCTCCTCATCCCGAAGCCGGAGGTGAAGGAGGAGCCGGAGGAAGCGTCGCGCAGCGGCGCCGCGGCGGAGTACGAGCGGCGACCGGCTCATCGCCGCCAGCGACGACCCCGAGGACTGCCCAGGGCTGCGGGCGGCGTTCTTGGCGTCCATGGACGACAAGGACGCCTGGAGGGGCGACCTGGACGCGGCGATCGCCATGTCCATCCGCGACTCCGGCAAGCCGCTGGTGGACCTCACCGACGACGGCGAGGCAGGACCAAGCGGCTTGGTGAAGGACGAGCCCGTGGACGAGCCCGTCGACGAGCGCGTCAAGCAGGAGGTCGTCACCGACGAGATGTACAACTTCCAGCAGTACTACGACGCCTCCGGCCGCCGCAAGTGGTTCTAGATTAGGTTTAGTTTTAAAGTTAGTCAAATTTCGTTCGAATCTATGTAAGTTTGGACGAATCTAATCGAATCTAGTTAAGTTTAAAATTTGCGAAATTTTGTTTGGGGGACGCGACTGGGGAGCGACGTCCCCCAAACGCGGCACGAACGAAACACGTCCCCCAAACGCTCAATCCGGCGCGGTTTGGGGAACGGTTTGGGGGACGCGACTGGAGATGCTCTTACTACTCCAGCCCTGCCATGGCTACATTCGCAGCCTCCAAATCCAAACGCAGGAGCCGTCACTTTGAGCCATAGACTTTTCGCTCCCACGAAGAAATGAAAAATCGAGTCGTGGTCGGCGCGTTCTGTCGACCAAACCAAGCTTATCGTGCAATCAGCAACCTCATCAGGAGCAGTAAAGTAACTAGTGCGTGCCGCCCACGTCATCGTCGCTAGCGGGGGCGTGCAGTGTGGTCTGACCTGGCCCTGCTCTGGCCGGCGCCGCTCTCCACACAGCGCCCTCGCCTGTCATCGCACTCGGAAGCTAGCTACTTTCCGAAGTTTCCAGAAGGACACGCGTCCCGCGTGCACGATGAAGCCGTGCTTGTTTCTGCGGATGAACATGTCAACGCGCCGACTGTGGCGCTCGCTGATTAGGCCATACGTAGATCAGTGCACCATGAGGCCAATGATGGATGTCAACACGTACCTAGTGCTATGCGGCCTTTTCGTTCGTTAGTTCAACGAGCAACACCAATATGCGGCGGCTCTTTTTTTTCTTTCTCTCGACACCATGTACTCCTCCGTTTCATACTACCTTAGAGCATCTCTCCAGCCGCGTCCTCCAAACCGTCCCCCAAACCGCGCCGGATTGAGCGTTTGGGGGACGTGTTTTGTTCGTGCCGCGTTTGGGGGACGTCGCTCCCCAGCCGCGTCCCCCAAACGCCGCCCCCAAACATTTAAAATAATTTTTTTAGCACATAAACCATTTATATCAAATGTAGCATATGAAAAAAAATGTTTTCGAGGATTGTTTTCAAATTAAATTACAACAAACAATAAAACAAGTAATCAAATATAATAAAAAGGGCTAGATGATACATCAAGGTGCCACGGTATTTCCTTTGATCCATGGCTAAAGCAAAATCAATGGTTAAAATTACGCCGAGGCAGACGACGCAACAAACAGCGACCAATCGCGCCTACCTGGCAAGTCGTCGAGCACCTTCTGTGCGCGGAGGTGGGGCGGATTTGACGGCGCGTTCTGGGAGGCGCTGGCGACGCGGCGGCGGCGGCACGACCGGCGGGAGCCCCAGCCGCGACAACGGTGCTGACTCGCGCAGATCGTACGCCCAAACGGCCGGGAAATCCAGCGGCGGCGGTGGGGTGGGAGGCGCGGGAAGGAAGGAGCGACGAGAAAAGAGGCGCGAACCAATGGTTTATGCAAATAGTCGCCGACATGTGGGAGCCCGCCTCGCTTTTCGTTGTGTCCGGCGTCCCCGGAGCGTCCCCTGTGGGACGGGGACGGGCTCGGGGCGCCGGACACCGTATCGGGCCGCGCCGGACAAAAATGGGCTTTGGGGGACGCGGCTGGAACGCTTTTTTTGTCCGGCGCGCCCCAAATCCCTTTGGGGGACGCTTTGGGGGACGCGACTGGAGATGCTCTTAGAGCATCTCCAGCTGTATCCCCCAAAACAACTCTAAACGCCGCCGGATCGAACGATTGAGGACGTGTTTTCTTCGTGTCACGCTTGGGGGACGTCGCTCCCTAGCCGTGTCCCCTAACACGCCCCCAAATATTAAAATAATGTATTATTTGTTTTTTTTCATTTTTAATTCAATAGAGAGAAGGAAATTTTTAGGTACGGTAACCACTTCGAAAAATATGAACTAATTTAAAGTAGTGCAACATAAATAAATTACATATAAAACTTCGAATAAATAAACTAATTTTTTAAACTATGGCCCCGCCTCGTCGTGCTCACGGAGGCGCTTCCTGCACGTCAACTCTTCCGAAGGGCCGGTGTCTTTCGATGCGTCAGTGGAACTTGTGTCCCCCTCGTTCGAATAAATAAACTAATTTTTTAAACTATGGCCCCGCCTCGTCGTGCTCATGGAGGCGCTTCCTGCACGTCAACTCTTCTGAAGGGCCGGTGTCTTTCGATGCGTCAGTGGAACTTGTGTCCCCCTCGTTCGAATAAATAAACTAATTTTTTAAACTATGGCCCCGCCTCGTCGTGCTCATGGAGGCGCTTCCTGCACGTCAACTCTTCTGAAGGGCCGGTGTCTTTCAACGCGTCAGAGGAACTTGTGTCCCCCTCGTTCGAATAAATAAACTAATTTTTTAAACTATGGCCCCGCCTCGTCGTGCTCACGGAGGCGCTTCCTGCACGTCAACTCTTTCAAAGGGCCGGTGTCTTTCGACGCGTCAGAGGAACTTGTGTCCCCCTCGTCATCGGCGGTGCTCGCCGGCTGCGCCCCGCCTCCGCCTTTGCCTTCGCCTTCGCCCGGGTCATTGCCTCCTTCTTTGCCGTCTCCGCCTCTTTAGCCTCTTCGTCCTCCTCATCCTTCTCATTCCCGTCGTCGTCCTCCCAATCCTTCTACTGGCTGTCCGTCGGCGGGGGAACTAGAGATGCTAGGTATTGCAACTCTGTCCCACCAATGGCGTCATCCCGGTGGCTTGCCCTCGCTGTCGGTGTCCGATGGCAGAGAGAGGTTGCTCATGGTGAGAGAGGAGATGAGAGATGAATGGTGCCGGCCGGTTGTAGATCGAAAAGCGCATACATAGGGCTTTTATTAAGCGCGGATGAATGGCGACGCAGATATCAAAGAGAGTTGCGGTTGCTCTTCGGCGGAGTTCGCGCTCCACTCCGGCGGTTCGTGCGTCGATCGACGCGGTTGCCACTACGACGTTACCCCTTCCTGGCAACTGCACTGTCGCTAGGTACGCGACGGTTGAGCGTCCGTTCGTGTGTCGCTGACACGTCGGTCCCGCCACTCCTCACCTCGCTTCTCGCTGTGTCCGGCATGCCCCAAATACCTTTGAGGCTGGTCGCTTTGGGGGACGCGGCTTGAGATGCTCTTACCAGCCTGGCCTTAGAAGCGCGGGGGCTTATCTGCAGACGAGGCGCAACGCATAGCCAAGGCGTTGGCCAACATCTCACCATTGACCAGAAGCACTGGTTGGGCGGCCATGGCCTGTGCGTTAGCGCTGGCCTGAACTTGGGCAGCGTATGCCAAGGCTTCCTCCCTTTCTTGGGCTGTCGGGCAGCGGAGAGCTTGGTCTTCGTGTTTCCTTTGCGACCAACTTGCTTCCTCAACTCCGCCTCCCTCTCTTTCGGCGTGAGCTCCTTCTTTGGCTTAACCGAACCGGGAACGACGACCTTTTTTGGTCGACCGCGACCACGACTGGTGATGCGTGTGGTTGGCACGTCCGTTGGGAACCCCAAGAGGAAGGTGTGATGCGCACAGCGGCAAGTTTCCCTCAGTAAGAAACCAAGGTTTAATCGGACCAGTAGGAGTCAAGAAGCACGTTGAAGGTTGATGGCGGCGGGATGTAGTGCGGCGCAACACCAGTGATTCCGGCGCCAACGTGGAACCTGCACAACACAACCAAAGTACTTTGCCCCAACGAAACAGTGAGGTTGTCAATCTCACCGGCTTGCTGTAACAAAGAGTTAACCGTATTGTGTGGAAGATGATTGTTTGCAGAAAACAGTAGAACAAGTATTGCAGTAGATTGTATTTCAGTAAAGAGAATTGGACCGGGGTCCACAGTTCACTAGAGGTGTCTCTCCCATAAGACGAACAGCATGTTGGGTGAACAAATTACAGTTGGGCAATTGACAAATAAAGAGAGCATGACCATGCACATACATATCATGATGAGTATAGTGAGATTTAATTGGGCATTACGACAAAGTACATAGACCGTCATCCAACTGCATCTATGCCTAAAAAGTCCACCTTCAGGTTATCATCCGAACCCCCTCCAGTATTAAGTTGCTAACAACAGACAATTGCATTAAGTATTGCGCGTAATGTAACTAGTGACTACATCCTTGAACATAGCACTAATGTTTTATCCCTAGTGGCAACAGACATCCATAACCTTAGAGGTTCTTGTCACCCCTCGATTCACGGAGACATGAACCCACTATCGAGCATAAATACTCCCTCTTGGAGTTACTAGCATCAACTTGGCCAGAGCATCTACTAATAACGGAGAGCATGCAAGATCATAAACAACACATAGATATAACTTTGATAATCAACATAACAAGTATTCTCTATTCATCGGATCCCAACAAACGCAACATATAGAATTACAGATAGATGATCTTGATCATGTTAGGCAGCTCACAAGATCCGACAATGATAGCACAATGGGGAGAAGACAACCATCTAGCTACTGCTCTGGACCCATAGTCCAGGGGTAGACTACTCACACATCACATCGGAGGCGACCATGGCGGCGTAGAGTCCTCCGGGAGATGATTCCCCTCTCCGGCAGGGTGCCGGAGGCGATCTCCTGGATCCCCCGAGATGGGATCGGCGTTGGCGGCGTCTCTGGAAGGTTTTCCGTATCGTGGCTCTGATGCGGGGGTTTCGTCACGGAGACTTTTTATAGGCGGAAGGGCAGGTCAAGAGGCGGCACGGGGCCCCACACTACAGGCCGGCGCGGCCAAGGGGGGCCGCGCCGCCTATGGTGTGGCCCCTCCGTGGCCCCTCTTCGTCTCTCCTTCGGACTTCCGGAAGCTTCGTGAGAAAATAGGCCCCCGGGCTTTGATTTCGTCCAATTCCGAGAATATTTCCTTACTAGGATTTCTGAAACCAAAACAATGAGAAAACAACAACTGGCACTTCGGCATCTTCTTAATAGGTTAGTTCCAGAAAATGCACGAATATGACATAAAGTGTGCATAAAACATGTAGATACCATCAATAATGTGGCATGGAACATAAGAAATTATCGATACGTCGGAGACGTCTCGGCATCCCCACGCTTGGTTCTGCGCGTCCCAGCGGTAAAACGATAACACGTATAATTTCTCGGAGTGACATGCCATCATAATCTTGATCATACTATTTGTAAAGCATATGTAATGAATGCAGCGATCAAAACAATGTATATGACATGAGTAAACAAGTGAATCATATAGCAAAGACTTTTCATGAATAGCACTTCAAGACAAGCATCAATAAGTCTTGCATAAGAGTTAACTCATAAAGCAATAATTCAAAGTAAAGGCATTAAAGCAACACAAAAGAAGATTAAGTTTCAGCGGTTGCTTTCAACTTGTAACATGTATATCTCATGGATATTGTCAACATAGAGTAATATAATAAGTGCAATAAGCAAATATGTAGGAATCAATGCACAGTTCACACAAGTGTTTGCTTCTTGAGGTGGAGAGAGATAGGTGAACTGACTCAACATTGAAAGTAAAAGAATAGTCCTCCATAGAGGAAAAGCATCGATTGCTATATTTGTGCTAGAGCTTTGATTTTGAAAACATGAAACAATTTTGTCAACGGTAGTAATAAAGCATATGCATCATGTAAATTATATCTTATAAGTTGCAAGCCTCATGCATAGTGTACTAATAGTGCCCGCACCTTGTCCTAATTAGCTTGGACTACCGGATCATCACAATGCATTGTTTTTACCAAGTGTCACAAAGGGGTACCTCTATGCCGCACTGTACAAAGGTCTAAGGAGAAAGCTCGCATTGGATTTCTCGCTATTGATTATTCTTCAACTTAGACATCCATACCGGGACAACATAGACAACAGATAATGGACTCCTCTTTTATGCATAAGCATATACCAACAATTAATAATTTTCTCATTTGAGATTTGAGGATTGTTGTCCAAAACTGAAACTTCCACCATGGAGCATGGCTTTAGTTAGCGGCCCAATGTTCTTCTCTAACATATGCATGCTTAACCATATGGTGGTAGATCTCTCTTACTTCAGACAAGACGGACATGCATAGCAACTCACATGAAATTCAATAATGAAAAGTTGATGGCGTCCCCAGTGAACATGGTTATCGCACAACAAGCAACTTAATAAGAGATAAAGTGCATAATTACATATTCAATACCACAATAGTTTTTAAGCTATTTGTCCCATGAGCTATATATTGCAAAGGTGAATGATGGAATTTTAAAGGTAGCACTCAAGCAATTTACTTTGGAATGGCGGAAAAATACCATGTAGTATAGGTAGGTATGGTGGACACAAATGGCATAGTGGTTGGCTCAAGTATTTTGGATGCATGAGAAGTATTCCCTCTCGATACAAGGTTTAGGCTAGCAAGGTTTATTTGAAACAAACACAAGGATGAACCGGTGCAGCAAAACTCACATAAAAGACATATTGAAAACATTATAAGACTCTACACCGTCTTCCTTGTTGTTCAAACTCAAAACTAGAAATTATCTAGACCTTAGAGAAACCAAATATGCAAACCAAATTTTAGCATGCTCTATGTATTTCTTCATTAATGGGTGCAAAGCATATGATGCAAGAGCTTAATCATGAGCACAACAATTGCCAAGTATCACATTACCCAAGACATTTATAGCAATTACTACATGTATCATTTTCCAATTCCAACCATTTAACAATTTAACGAAGGAGAAACTTCGCCATGAATACTATGAGTAGAAACCAAGGACATACTTGTCCATATGCTACAGCGGAGCGTGTCTCTCTCCCATAAAGTGAATGCTAGGATCCATTTTATTCAAACAAAACAAAAAACAAAAACAAACCGACGCTCCAAGAAAAAGCACATAAGATGTGATGGAATAAAAATATAGTTTCAGGGGAGGAACCTGATAATGTTGTCGATGAAGAAGGGGATGCCTTGGGCATCCCCAAGCTTAGACGCTTGAGTCTTCTTAGAATATGCAGGGGTGAACCACCGGGTGCATCCCCAAGCTTAGAGCTTTCACTCTCCTTGATCATGTTGCATCATACTCCTCTCTTGATCCTTGAAAACTTCCTCCACACCAAACTCGAAACAACTCATTAGAGGATTAGTGCACAATATAATTTGACATATTCAGAGGTGACACAATCATTCTTAACACTTCTGGACATTGCATAATGCTACTGGACATTAATGGATCAAAGAAATTCATCCAACATAGCGAAAGAGGCAATGCGAAATAAAAGGCAGAATCTGTCAAAACAGAACAGTTCGTATTGACGAATTTTAAAATGGAACCAGACTTGCTCAAATGAAAATGCTCAAATTGAATGAAAGTTGCGTACATATCTGAGGATCATGCACGTAAATTGGCTTAATTTTCTGAGCTACCTACAGGGAGGTGGACCCAGATTCGTGACAGCAAAGAAATCTGGAACTGTGCAGTAATCCAAATCTAGTACTTACTTTTCTATCAACGGCTTAACTTGGCACAACAAAACACAAAACTAAGATAAGGAGAGGTTGCTACAGTAGTAAACAACTTCCAAGACACAAAATAAAAACAAAGTACTGTAGTAAAAACCATGGGTTGTCTGCCAAGAAGTTCTTTCTTTATAGCCATTAAGATGGGCTCAGCAGTTTTGATGATGCACCCGCAAGAAATAGTATTTGAAGCAAAAGAGAGCTTCAAGAGGCAAATTCAAAACACATTTAAGTCTAACATGCTTCCTATGCATAGGAATCTTGTAAATAAACAAGTTCATGAAGAGCAAAGTGGCAAGCATAGGAAGATGAAACAAGTGTAGCTTCAAAAATTTCAGCATATAGAGAGGCATTTTAGTAACATGAAAAATTCTACAACCATATTTTCCTCTCTCATAATAACTTTCAGTAGTATCATGAGAAAACTCAACAATATAACTATCACATAAAGCATTCTTATCATGAGTCTCATGCATAAAATTATTACTCTCCACATAAGCATAATCAATTTTATTAGTTGTAGTGGGAGCAAATTCAACAAAGTGGCTATCATCATATATAGGAGGCATATTGTAATCATAAAATAAAATTTTCTCCTCAATGCTTGGGGGACTAAAAAGATCATGCTCATCAAAGCCAGCTTCCCCAAGCTTAGAATTTTCCATAGCATTAGCAACAATGGTGTTCAAAGCATTCATAGTAATAACATTCCCATTAGCATGCATATAAAGTTCCATGGGTTTTTTAATTCTCTCTTCAAACACATCATGTCCTAATTCAAGATAAAGTTCATAAAGATCTCTCATATTTTTGTTGTTTTCCATTATGCTTAACTAGTGAAATAAAAACATGCATGATATTAAGTAAAGTAAAACAAGTAACTAATTTTTTGTGTTTTTGATATAGCAAACAAGATAGCAAGTAAAGTAAAACTAGCAACTAATTTTTTTGTATTTTGATTTAGTGCAGCAAACAAAGTAGTAAATAAAACTAAGCAAGACAAAAACAAAGTAAAGAGATTGAGAAGTGGAGACTCCCCTTGCAGCGTGTCTTGATCTCCCCGGCAACGGCGCTAGAAATTTGCTTGATGCGTGTGGTTGGCACGTCCGTTGGGAACCCCAAGAGGAAGGTGTGATGCGCACAGCGGCAAGTTTTCCTCAGTAAGAAACCAAGGTTTAATCGGACCAGTAGGAGTCAAGAAGCACGTTGAAGGTTGATGGCGGCGGGATGTAGTGCGGCGCAACACCAGTGATTCCGGCGCCAACGTGGAACCTGCACAACACAACCAAAGTACTTTGCCCCAACGAAACAGTGAGGTTGTCAATCTCACCGGCTTGCTGTAACAAAGAGTTAACCGTATTGTGTGGAAGATGATTGTTTGCAGAAAACAGTAGAACAAGTATTGCAGTAGATTGTATTTCAGTAAAGAGAATTGGACCGGGGTCCACAGTTCACTAGAGGTGTCTCTCCCATAAGACGAACAGCATGTTGGGTGAACAAATTACAGTTGGGCAATTGACAAATAAAGAGAGCATGACCATGCACATACATATCATGATGAGTATAGTGAGATTTAATTGGGCATTACGACAAAGTACATAGACCGTCATCCAACTGAATCTATGCCTAAAAAGTCCACCTTCAGGTTATCATCCGAACCCCCTCCAGTATTAAGTTGCTAACAACAGACAATTGCATTAAGTATTGCGCGTAATGTAACTAGTGACTATATCCTTGAACATAGCACTAATGTTTTATCCCTAGTGGCAACAGCACATCCATAACCTTAGAGGTTCTTGTCACCCCTCCAGATTCACGGAGACATGAACCCACTATCGAGCATAAATACTCCCTCTTGGAGTTACTAGCATCAACTTGGCCAGAGCATCTACTAATAACGGAGAGCATGCAAGATCATAAACAACACATAGATATAACTTTGATAATCAACATAACAAGTATTCTCTATTCATCGGATCCCAACAAACGCAACATATAGAATTACAGATAGATGATCTTGATCATGTTAGGCAGCTCACAAGATCCGACAATGATAGCACAATGGGGAGAAGACAACCATCTAGCTACTGCTATGGACCCATAGTCCAGGGGTAGACTACTCACACATCACACCGGAGGCGACCATGGCGGCGTAGAGTCCTCCGGGAGATGATTCCCCTCTCCGGCAGGGTGCCGGAGGCGATCTCCTGGATCCCCCGAGATGGGATCGGCGTTGGCGGCGTCTCTGGAAGGTTTTCCGTATCGTGGCTCTCGGTACTGGGGGTTTCATCACGGAGACTTTTTATAGGCGGAAGGGCAGGTCAAGAGGCGGCACGGGGGCCCCACACTACAGGCCGGCGCGGCCAAGGGGGGGGCCGCGCCGCCCTATGGTGTGGCCCCTCCGTGGCCCCTCTTCGTCTCTCCTTCGGACTTCTGGAAGCTTCGTGAGAAAATAGGCCCCTGGGCTTTGATTTCGTCCAATTCCGAGAATATTTCCTTACTAGGATTTCTGAAACCAAAAACAGCAGACAAAGAATCGGCACTTCGGCATCTTGTTAATAGGTTAGTTCCAGAAAATGCACGAATATGACATAAAGTGTGCATAAAACATGTAGATAACATCAATAATGTGGCATGGAACATAAGAAATTATCGATACGTCGGAGACGTATCAACTGGCGGCGGCAACATATGTGGCCACGACGGTGGCGGGAAATGTGGCCACGACGGTGGGTATGGTTTCGGGCAAGGCGGTGGCGCGGTTGGGGGTAGGGGTACCATGGTCTCCATGGATGACACTAGGACAATGGCGATTGGAATAGAGTGGGGAGGTAGAAGTGTGGCTGCCTGGCGGGCCAGGGGCGGACTAGTGCTCGCACCATGCAAACGCGTAGACTCTAAATCCATCCAACATTTGGCTTGTGTTTGTTCCAAAATGGACATATCTATTTGTGGTTCGTCGTTGGACCTCCGTATTAGAGCATCTCTAACAACGCCCGCAAATCCCACCGGAACTGAACTTTTCCGGAGTATTTACGGGTTCGGGCCGAATGTGTCGCAGAAAGGAGCCCAAAAAGATGGGCCGGCCCGTAAAAGAAGTTCAGGGGCCCGATAAAATCCCCGCACGCCCCGTATTAAAAGGGTTCACAGAGGGGCATTCGGTTCGCAAACCCTACTCCCCTCTTCCGTTCCACTCCCTCCGCCGACGCCAAGCACGTTTTCCGGCGAGCAATCCAGCGAGCCCCAGGCAGCGATCCAGCCCCCGCGTCGGCGCGATGGCGTCCCGTGGTGGCTCCAAGGCCGTGGCGCCAGATTGGGCGGCGGCGACTCTCCGGCGTGTCCGCCCGTGTTTCGTACCGACGCGGAGCAGCGCAAATGGAACCGGTCGGAGGGCGCGCGCAAGCGCACCGCCCGCCGCTGGATGAACTGGGGGCTCACGCCCCTAGGGAAGCTCGCCAGGTACGGCAACGCCGGCGAGGGCTCCTCATCCGGCCAATCAAGCCGCGCACAGCGGCTCCCCGTCCCTGACAGTAGCGACGACGAGGACCTCGTCCCCGCGCGGTCGCCCACCATCTCCGCCGGGGACTACGTCCACGGCAGCGATGAGGAGGAGGCCGTCCTCGCGCAGACCAAGTCCGTTAGTGCGGCGGAGGCTCGCGCGCGTTTCCGCCGGGAGGAGCCGGACGCCGTCCGCCAGGTCCGTGAATACGAGGCGGCCCGTCGGGAGGCCCGCGTCAAGCTCGAAATAGTCGAGCTTGACGCCGACGATGCGTGAAGGTCGTCCACGACAGTGTCGGCGCCGTCTGCCGCCGACACACTGCGCCACCACCGGCACCGCCGCGCGCGTAGGTCACTATATTGGCCGCATTATGCTTTAGCTAAGTAGCGCTCACCGGTGTACCACTAATGTAGCTTTAATTTGTCGAACAATGTAACCTTTGATGCTCAATCGGAGCATCAATTTCATGTCGAACTATGATCATCGCCTAATTTACCCGCGCCATTTCGAAATCCGCTTTTCAATTCCATTTTTACGGTTTCTAATCTGCGCCACTGCCTAAATCGAACGAACTTCCGTTTTTGGAAGACTGAAAACCGCTTTTTCGGTTTGCACTTTTTCGGGCTCTACTAGAGATGCTCTTATACCGCGCAGGCAGTGACAGATAGTGACAGACGCAATATGTCAGTTTGCGGTGGCCTGTTAATGATGGCGTAGAGCATCTCCAACAGTCGCGTCATACGCTGCAAAAATATAGCTCGCGATGTGAGATATTTTCCTCCGCCAGAGGCGCTAAATTGCAGTGCGAGCGCGGGCGCAAAAAAAATCCTCCGCCGGGCGCTCCAAAACATATTGCGCGCGCCGGCGGAAAATAACTTTGACACACTACTATGCATTCAACAAGATCAAATACTCACATGAATCATCAACCAAATGATCTATCATAATTCAAATGGACACAAAGTGCATACACACAACATATAGTTCAAGAACCAACACAACATGACGTAGTTCAACAACCACACACAACATATAGTTCAAATGAACACAAATGCAAGGTAGAATCTCACACTTCCGCATTTTTTCAAGTCATCGCCATCTTTTGCTTCTTCTTCATCAACACTTTGGCTTGACGGAGGAAGAGTAGGATCCATAGAGGCCACGAATCCTCCCGGTGATGCTCCCATGACTCCATACATACCACTTACCGATGCTCTCATGGTCCCTCCGAAGACTCCTCCATAGGTTGGTCCTCCCATGCCGGCCATGACGGGCGTGCCTCCCATGCCGGGCATGCCTCCCATGCCGGCCATGCCTGTCGCGGCGGCGGCACTTGTGTGCAGCGTCGTGCGCGGCGGGACGAAGAGAGCTCGGGCCGCGGTGTTCTCGGCGTCGGCGCTACCGCTAGGGTTTGGCGCATGGGGCGGCGCCACGACGGAGGCGGCGACGGTAGGTGGAATGGAGTAGGGAGGGTCGGTGGGGTGCCAGAAGTCGCGTCCATCGCCGGAATTGTGCCGGCGGCCGCGCGGAGGCAAGGATTGGGCGGTGGAGGGGCGATGCGCGGGGGCAGTTTCAGGGCGGGTTTTCTTCGCGCGTGCGTCGAGTGATGCTGCGCGCTGCAGCCGGAGCCCATAGTATAGCGTCCAGGATAGGGCAAAATGGCCCGCGCCCAAAAAAAAATGCAGCGCCTACTAAGGAACGCTTTCAAACTTCGGCGCAACATATCGACAGTTTATATAGCGCGCGATCTATACGACGCACCTGTTGAAGATGCTCTTATGCCGGTCTTATGCCGGGAAGGAGTGGAAAAATTGCAACAGAATTAAAACCGCGTAAATAGGAAGAAAACTGATTTTTCCGCTTGGCGACAGTAAACTTGACAAGGCGACAAGCTAGCAAAGCGGGCCAGCATGCGTCTCGCCTGTAGTACACCACAGGCAGGCATACTATTCGGCACCTACACGTTGAATTCAACGGAGCCAAAAGCTCGTGGATCCCGCCACAATAACGGCCGCACCATTGAAGACGCCATATCATCATCAAGATCATTTTCTGCTCCTGCATAGGCCAGGTGGGTCCCAAGTCGGCACAGACCAAGCACATCACGGACAGCTCCCTTGGGCAGTATATACTGTAAGCTAATCACGGACAACTACGCTACGCCCACTATGATTTCTACACCGCAGGACTTCGTGTTCCATGTTTTCTTTTACAAATTACTGCCACTTTTTTTTTTTGAATCAGCAGTGTTCAATATATGTTGTGTTTGATGCACTAACAAATGATGACTAATTCGTTTATTAATTTGCACAAAGCAAAACATAGCTAGGCAAGTCAATATAAAACTAAAGAGAGCGTTTTATACATACGAAAGTCAATGCCAACGATAGAAAGCCAAACTAGATATATTGAGATAGCCACAACATTTTCTATTGCGTGAGTTCATGGTTATCTACACGATAGTTCTCCTATGATTTAAATGCAACAGAAAAATAAAAAAATCAAAGTTGTATTTGTTGTACGAGCAGAAATGTGTAATCAAAACAAGGCCAAGCAAAGGTGAATGCACGATTTGAATTAGACGAATAGCGAGCTGGGGGGCGGGAAAAGGGAAAAACGTTCTTGTTCGTACCATGGATTGGCATTGGTCTCCCTCGACGATTTCACTAATATCAACATATGCTAGGGATGCAGATCAACTCCTCTAACCAAACGAATTAGGCTCACTTCTTATAGTAGCTACTAGTATTCAACACATATTAGTAGTCCTCACAAGCACCTAGAGTTAACTGATTGGCAGAAATATTACGCTACTTCACTACTCATAAAGACACAAGCCTACGATCGCTAATCGCATAATTTGTGGTTTCAAATGGACATTCTAGTTCACATGGACATTTTTCTTTTTAGGTTTTGACTCAAGTCGACCGTCAATCTCAAAGTTCCATTTTTTAATGAAAAGTGGCCCTGAGAGACCCAGAAGCTTCACTAAAATGCAGCAGGAACATAATTACAAGGAGACCCTCTAGCTTATATTGCCCTGAACAAAATTGCAAAAAAGACCCTAGCAACTATTTTGCCAATGCAATACCAATTTTGTGTTAGGGTCCTTTTTGCAATCAGGTGCTAGGGTCCTCCACCGCCGCACACCGACGAACTCAAGGCACTGGCCTCGCCGACGAGGGAACACCTTGCCAATGCCTACGTATTGTAGACTTGGGTTTCGGGAGAGAGCGACGATGGAGATTCCGGGAGCGAGATTAGGCACACGACGTATCCAGCTTCGGATCCCCTCGGCGGAGGATCCCTACGTGCTGCTAGCAATCTAGTATATGATCACAAGTATGTTTAGAAGGGTCACCCGTAGGCGGAGCTATGTTGTCTATCTGTTCTCCTCTCTATCGGGTGCCCTGGCTAGCTTTATATATGCAACCAGCCTAGGGTTTTACAAGAGTCCTAGTCGACTACTTCTTCGGGTTGCCTTGTTGGACTTTCTCCATATTGGGCCGAGCCGAGCCAGGTATACCAATAATGGGTACCCGAAGGGTATACCCATGTCACTCGCCGAGGTCCGAACGGAATTTGCTTGTGGTGCTATCATTGCCAATACAATAACAATTTTGCAAGTCATCACTACACCTCGAGGGACTAACCGCTTGGGTGCGAAGTTACGGCGAGCTCCGGTGCTTGGCAAACGAGAAAAGCCTCCAGATGGAGGTTGAACACCTGGAGAAGAGTCGCCTTTCGACTATAGCGAGCAGGGGCAAGACAGGAACGCCAGCACATGTCCCATGCTGATGAGCTTCCCAACGTGTGCTTCTTAAGATTGCCACAGATTCCTTCAGTTCTTCCCACTATGCAGATCTGCAAAAGCCAGCAGTAGATCGGCACCCCCTTCTTCTCCACCACTGCGGTAGCCCGAAGAAGAGAAGAAATCAATCGCTTCGGCTTGATATGGAGATCTCCAATCGACCTTTATTGACACGGATGCAGCAGTCGCGCCGCTGCCTGCCTCTGGCTCCCTCCATCAGAGCGCCACGAGTAGCCACACCGCCGCCACGTACCACCAGAAGCAGCTCGCACACCCCTCGGCAGCCAGATCCCCATGGGCATCTCGCCATTCTCCACACGGTAAAAACTAAACCTAGACTAGACCTACTACTACAACTACATATAGGAGGCCAACCACCTCTTCCCCGTCGTCTCCGGCCAGCAAAGCCGCCGAAGAGGAGAAGGAAGCTCTCAAGAAGAAAGGAGGAGGAGAGAGAAAGGGAAGGGGGAAACGAGAGCCCCCACTCCCTCTGAGTTCCATATGCTTTGGTGATGCCAACAACTACTAGCTATCGGCTAGACTCTCAACATGTGGATTTCAAAATATAGTCCATTTTAGTTTACAGCGTTAACTAAAATATCTATTATGGAAAATCCAACCCTAGGTATAAATCAAACACACCCTAACTAGACTAGCTAGAAGAAAGTTTGGTTGGGAAGAGAACAAGGGTGCCTACCAGTACACCTACCAATTCTTGCTAAACTGCACTCACTAAGCAGGGGGCAAAGTTTACAGGGCCAGTAGACTTCCACGTGTCCTCTCAAGCGCTTCACCAACTCCACCCTCTCCAAGCTCCCTTCTCCTCCTCCTCCACCTCGCTATTTATACAGCTCAGCAGCTCACTTGCATTTCCCACTCACACTCGATTACATTAACCAATCAAAGCGACAAGCTCATTGTCAGCAGAGTAGCTTAAGGCAACTAAACAGAGATGGGAAGCGAAGGCAGCAGCACGAGCCCGAATGGCAGCGGCGCCGCAGCCTGCGCCGTCTGCGGCGGCACGGCGGTGGTGTACTGTCCGGCTGACTCGGCGGCCCTCTGCGCACCATGCGACGCGGCTATCCACGCGGCGAACCCTCTGGCTTCCCGCCACGAGCGCGTGCCGCTGGCGGCCGCCATGGTGGCGACCTCCGGCGTGTACGACCTCTTTGCGGCTGATGATGAAGGGGTGTCGTCCTGGCCGGGACAGGGGCTGGCGCAAGGCAGCCCCAACAGCAGCTCGTCCAGCTTCAGCAACTACAGCGGTGCCGAGACGAGCCTTTTTCACCTTCTCTCCGACGTCGACCTCATGGCTACCGGCGCCGCCGGTGGGAGTCTGTCGGATGGCATGCCCATTCACGGGGCCGCCGCACCGTTGTGGCTGCAGCCCGGCATCGCCGTGGATGCCTCTACCTGGTCTTCGCCGTTGGAGTCCGCCGTGGTCGCGGCGGCAGCGGCGGACAGACGGGAGAGGGTCAGGCGGTACCGCGAGAAGCGCAAGAACCGCAAGTTCCAGAAGACCATCCGGTACGCCTCCCGGAAGGCGTACGCCGAGGCGCGGCCAAGGATCAAGGGCCGCTTCGTCAAGCGCGCCGCCGGCTCAGACGACGACAGCACGAGCGCCGCCGCCGAGGGGGCCAAATACTGGCTCTCCTTCTCCGACGACAGCGTTGTGTTCGACGCCCCGTCCTACGGAGTCGTGCCAAGCTTCTAGAAAGATCTGGAAACATAGGCGAAGAAACAGGTGGGATCGGACCTTTTAGTGAATGGTTAAGGTGCTCGATCAATCGTGGCAATGGCGTCTGCTCAGCTTGAAACACAATTCAGCAAAGGGCAGATGCCATGCCATGCTGCGATCCTAGTGGCGCCAATTGATGCGCCGTCGTGTTCATGTTCGTGTCGTGCCATCGTGAAAATCCGCCATCGCTATTTTTAACTGATGATGCGGGTTTTCGATGGATGGAGTGTAATTTTTATTTGAATTAGGCGATTAGTTAATTTATTTCCGCATGTAGCTGCTTGTTGATTTTCTTTGTTAAGATAAATAAATTTGGTAAACTCCTTCGAACAAACCACACTGCCGTTCATGATGTGTTACAGTTGCGGCAATGCGGCCAGTCATTTTGTGCCCAGTTTTTTTTTTTTTTTTGGTTGGCGTTCTCTATCTTGATGATGTCAGCTTTCGGCAATAATGGCATAATGCCATTCCATAACCAGATTAAGGAGGGGATAAATCTATTCTAAGATAGCTCGTGCAGTTGTTCACATGTAGTTTTCAGGTTTTAATTTTCTATGCTAAGATAATAAATCCCATGTCATTTTTTCTTATGAATAGATAGCAAGCCATGACGATGCTCATCTTTTCTTAATTCGAGCTTGGAGATGTGACTTGATCATTGATGTTTTTTTGACAGTTTTGATCATTGGTGTTCCGGACTTCGCAGCAGTGGTATGTAAGTGGGGGCGACAACACATGTGAAGTTCGGAGTCTTACCTTTCAGGGTGAAAACCCAAGATCTGGTCTTAACTGGTTGTGTCTGTCAATATCCTTGTTGAAGGCATTGTTTTGAGAGCGGATACTATCTTCAGGCTGAAAACCTAAGATGTTTGATCGGTCGACGACGACGCTGGTGTACTGTTCCCTTCTTGGAGGTGTCGTTTTTGAAGAGTCTGAATTTCAGGTGTTGTCTTGGTGGTGGTTGTACTACTGTTGCTAGGGCTGGGATACTGTAGCAGGACTTTTATTTCTTAGTTTTCTTTTTCTCTTTTTTGGCTGTGTGCATCCGTAATGTTTTAGTGCATTGCGTTGTTGCAGAGGCTGGGTGTAATTGGTATCGTTTGATATTAATATATTCCCTTTATCGAAAAAAATTGGTGCTAAGTGCTAACTTTGTTGTCTGGTAATAATGCTAAAGTATATGAGCATGTAGTGAGTTTGACAAATAGTTTCCGAATCACGAATTATTCCTGGGATCATTCTTCTTCTCTCTGGTTCTTTAGTTGAAGGACGAAGTGAAGGTAAATGTCTCTTTATTTCTGTGGGATGTTTGTTTATATGGTGACTCACTGTAGGTTGCCTTATTTTATTTTGACCAAGATGTTAGTTCCACCTGTCAGTGATTTCTTATGATGTTATGCTTGCAGGTATTCACACTTGAACAAAAACAACTTCCTTTGCTCATCCATACCCCACTTGAACTGATAAAGTTAGCCAGCATTGGATACATTTCAAAAATCTCCTTCCTAAATCACCTGAATACATCCCAAGCATCTAACGCTCAAAAACCAAAACCCATAGGGGAAAAAAACAATAGACATACCCGGTAGCACAGCACATGACAGAACCACAATAATAAGCCATATCGACACCAAAATA
The DNA here is from genome assembly GCF_019359855.2 of Lolium perenne. Lineage (NCBI taxonomy): Eukaryota > Viridiplantae > Streptophyta > Magnoliopsida > Poales > Poaceae > Lolium > Lolium perenne. The sequence continues at coordinate 172,946,181 of NC_067250.2, read as the reverse complement.
AATAATAGCCTCTATAAATCAGGGAGAACAACATTCAGAAAATAATGTGCAGTCATCCATGTCGTCGACTTCGTCCTCTGGAATGTTCCATTTCTCAGGTTCCGTCAGGCACTCATCAGTAGACAGAAAATGCAGCACCTAGAAATATGACATTTGTTGTCATTTCATTTAGTAGTGTAAAACATGTACTGTCTGTACTAATAGTGTGTCGGTCAGATCATATCATATCAGCTAGTATGAGATGATGAATGGGTACCTCGGCCATGGACGGACGCCACATGGCTGGCCGCAAAATGCAGCGTGACGCGACTGCGACCATCCTCTTCAGCTGATCCTTGTCGTAGTCGTCGCCGAGGTCAGGATCTGCAAGTTCGGTTGCTTGCCCAGCCTCCAGAAGTGGCTTTGCCTAGACAGCAAGAGCAAACGTACAGTGTGAACGGTGCTTTGGCAATCCATTTATTTGAATGTGTTGATTTATTCTAGCAATGCTCACCCACTGAAGAAGGCTCAGCTTGGAGCAGTCAATGGGCCGCCTTCCGGTAACAATCTCTAGGAGAAGAACCCCGAAAGCGAAGATATCGGTTTTTTCGTCGACGATGCCGTGCATGAAGTACTCTGGTGCTAAATACCTGCTCACAATTTACATTGATGTTTTAAAGGTTTTCACTAGACGTGATGTATTTGTTTTTTATATTACGGCTGTTGATTACACATGATTGCAGATGGATGGCACTTTGCCAGTCCTTACCCAAATGTGCCTTCTATGGGTACGACAGAGTGATGAGTCCATTGTTTGGGAAGCCACTTTGCCAGTCCAAAGTCAGAAATCTGTTTCATAGAATAGAAAAAAACACATCACATTGATTCAAGTTTACGTCATTATCATGGAACTCAGAAGATTTCTTTGCATAGCGGATACTACTAGACCGACTGTTTTGTTCCTCTGGTTAGAAGAAGGATCATTGTTCAACGCGAAAAAATAGGGCTACCTGAGGTTCAAAGTCATCACCAAGAAGTATATTGGCTGCCTTTATGTCGCGGTGGATGATCCGATGCCTGCAGAACATGTGCAGATACTGCAAGCCCCTCGCAACGCCTACCGCAATCTTTTGCCTCAAAGACCACTCAAGGACCTTCCCACTCTTCCCTGAAAAATGTGATCTTCTGTTGTCACATTGTTACTGACAAAATCATCAGCTCAATTCTGAAATAACACTACTGGCTAAAACTGATACCGTGCAGTGCAGATGCGAGCGTCCCATTTGTGCAGAACTCGAAGATTAGGTACAGTCCATTCTCAACACAGCAGCCAAGCAGGTCAGCTGTGTTTGGATGGCAGACATGCCCTTGGATCCCTAGCTCTGATAGGAACTCCTTCTCCTTCTGCTCACTGGGCTTGCCTTTGGCCAGCCTCTTCACTGCTATGCATTGGCCATCAGACAGTATACCCTTGTATACTTCCGCATAGCCTCCTCTTCCGCATATGCTATCTGAGGAGCAAAAATATCAATTAGATGCAGTCTTATAGATCAATCCGTTGGCCGTATTTTGCATGATGATAAACCGTACAAATTGTATGGATCATTAGTGCTTCAAATTAGGACATTAAACACCTGAAAAGTGAAAATAAGTACCTGGATGGAAGTCATCAGTTGCTACTGAAATCTCTTGGTAGCTGTAACACTTCCAGACAGGTTTCTGATCCTCCGTAAACGTCGAGCAGACATCGCTGCCTTTCACGCTTTCATCATCCACAGACCGTAGGAATGGAAGCCAGAGCTTCATGTCTGATAACCGCCTCCAGAGGCCATTCTGACTACGACGACTCACCTCATTGCTACATGTGCTGTAGCACTCTTCAGTGACTTGCAGGTGCTCCACTTCCTCCGGTCCATCGAGTACTGCCCTCGGCGAGCTCTTGTCTTCATCGTTGCCATCACCCGTGGATTGAGGAACCTGCTTGTGTGTCGAGCTTGATCTAAGTAGTTTCTGAAGTGGTGGAAATCTTCTACTCCATGTTGAACTTGAGGACATGCTGCTGTCTGTAATTTATGGTTCAGAATTAGTACATGAACTAACATGGATGCTCGTCGGGAAATCTGAATCTATGTACAGAATTTCTCACCGTCAAATGACCGAGACTTCAACCTAGTGCTACTCTTTGCCAGGCCTTCCCTTCCAGCAGCAATGACTGAGCAGTTGTTTGGAGCATGCATGAAGCAGTAGTTTGCAACCTCAAAGTGATTCCTAGAATGGCGGCAATAATAGCATTGAGTGTCTAGGGAAACAGTAGCAGCATAAATTATTTCTGCGGTACTTGCACTAAATTAAAGCATATCTATTATTGCTTTTGAGTTGCATAAACTACATACCAAAGTGACAAGAACGTAAACTGATAGAAAGTTCAGTTCAGTATCTGAACATGAACAAAGAAGTCCCTCTGTTCCTCTTTATAAGGTCTATTACTTTTTCAAATTTCAAACTTTTATATCGTTGAGTAAGCTTATAGAAAAAACTATCAACATTTAAAATAGTAAATAATCAAACATATTTCATGATGAATCTAACATACTGATTTGGTATGGTGAATGGCGATAATGTTTTCTAGAAACTTAGTCAAAGGTAGTCGATTTCGACTTTAAAAAAACTAATACGCCTTGAAAGAAGGAATGGAGGTTTTTGTTTTGAGGAGATTTTAAACTACATTCTGAAGTGACAAGACCAGAAACTTATGGAAAGTTCAGTTCAGCATCTGAATATGAACAAAGAAGTAGGAGTACCTAATTATTTTTGCACCTTTTTCTTTTCTTTTGAGTAGCTTATTAGGATTACCTGTGATATGTACTCTTAGATCTTCCAACAATTAGAAACTTTGCATCAGTAAATTCAGCTTCCCGGGTCAGGGCTCTTGGAATGCTTGAGCTGCATATCACCTTTGCCTCCAAATTGACCTGAAAGAAAAGACATAGGATGCATACTAGTATCAGAGCACTACAAAACTACAGCCCTTTTGTTTTAGCTTAACTCAATAGTACTCCATAAGCTTAAATGGAAGTACAATCTCCCAAATTAGCAACATTGAAGCACATGAGGAAGCATGAAAGAAGATAAACTCAGACCACGGTACTAATCATTGCGTTTTGGTCCAGATATACCTAACAGCTGAAAAGGGACATGACAAGGCTGACAGGAAGGGGGCACCAAACTAAAATCTAATGAGCACAACTTTGCTTCCAAGTTCCCACTACACTGTGTTCACCAGAAGAAAACAAATGCACACACCAACAAAGAAATAAAATTGGTAACAAAAAGAATGCAATAACTGAACACCAAAGAATGTAGTGCTTGAACCCCCACTGTGTCAACAAATGAATATATTATACAGGAGGCAAACAAAACGATTGCAAAACTGAATTGGGTTAATTATTTGATCAATCTGCACCTGTTTAGCCTCGCATGTCTCCACAAACTCCCCAAGCATGTAGATCACGAAGGCGTTCGCCTTCTGCAGCCTGTTCTTCCTTCCCCTTCCTCCTGCCGTCCAGAAACCACGACAGAAAGGCGACAACAGTAAATCATCAAGACAAGAACAAGAACTCATGCAGCTGCAGCAATTACTCAACAAAGTTGCCAGACAGTTACCGAGAACATGAACCGCAACGATGGAATCGTTGGGCTTCGCGATGACCCTGATCGCCCACGACAGCAGCTCGGAGCATCCCCGGGAGTTGTTGGGCACGCCGACCAGTATCCTGGAGCCTTGGTGCCGACCTCCATCGCTGCTGCACTCCTCAATGGCGTCCATGCCCATACCCCCTCTCCCCAACATCGATCCTAGGCAGCACTACTATTAGTGGCACCTCTCGTTGGGGCTGCGACCGATGGCGACGAGGATGACGACGACGGCCACGACAATGACAGGGATTTGTAGGAGGACAGCGCCGTGGCATGGTGAAAGGTATAGGAGTGCAGTGTAGTGGAAAAGGGCGGTGGTTAGTTAGTTGGAGGTAGTGATGGCCATTAGCCAGCTCTATGCCCTGTGGGCCACCACCATGCACCAGCACTTGGCAACTACCGTGGCATACTGGCATTGCTTGCTTACAAAATTGGGGTTGCTTGGGACTGAAGATGCGTGCATGTACAAAGACGGGTAGAGCTGGGAGTACCTAGCATTGGTGCACGCTTGAATCTGATCGGATCCTGCAGTATTCGGTACCCAATCTTATCTGACATATGTGGTGCAGTTAACTGTTTTTCAGTTTTGAGGAAACCGTTAAACGTAGCTGTTCTAGGAGTTTACATCAACAACTTTTAGCATGACATAAGTATGGAGCTACTGAAATGCACATTACCAAGTTTACATTTGCAGCGTTCTTACTGGACAAGTTCTGAAGTCTGAAAAAGGTAAGCAATATTTAGGTGCAGGCTAAGCTTTTTTGCACGGTTGGAGTATTTCAACAGAATGAACTAATGCCCCAACGATAAACATTGTACTTTTTTTTTGAGAAAGCGCATACACTCACCCCTATGAACGCACGCACGCACACCCTACCCCTATGAGCATCTCCGAAAGACTGAGCCGGCGGATTAGATCTTGAAATTGATGAAGTCACCACAGGCGCCTCGCTGTCGACGGGAACGTCGCCTCCCACTAAATAGATATTCCGCTTTTATGAGACACACATATGTCAAATATGGGATTTGAACTCTGGTGGGCTGGGGGTACAACCACCCTCCTAACTACCCAACCTCGGGTTGTCATATATAGGATAATTTTATATTCCCACGTGCATGGCCGTTGTTTATTTGGTGTTTGCAACACAGTTATCTAGCTTACCACTCTCTCTGTTCTAAAAGTTGATCGAATATGTGGGAAAATATGTCAATATCTACAACCTCAAATATATATAGTACAAAATATATTTTTATGGTACCATGAATCTTATAAAATAGTTGGGGCGATAGATGTTGACATAACTTTTACAAATTTGACCAAACTTAAATTAGTGTGTCTTAGAAAAACAAGAGCTTCTATTAGCTTGGAACCGAGCGAGTATTTGAGGAGAAAACAAAGTGTGGATGTCTAGGAGGAGGAACTAGGTATTAATTTTACGGTTTTGTTACTTCTGAGTTAGCTGAGAATTAAGTTAGTGCTTAGTCAAGTCCTACTCCGTTCGATTGTATCGTGATTTGTGCATATGAGTTACAAGTTGAATTGCAACTCAGATTTTTATTTGTTACAAGTGGGGATGTCTTAACACCACTCTAGTACAGAGATCTAGTGCTCATCTATTCCGTTTACAATCCAAGGAATCATAGGGTTCTAGCCATTACAGAGAAGAAGGAGAGGAGCGGAGGAGGAAGACGAGGAGCGGAGGAGGAAGACGAAGACAGAAGCCGAAGGCCGAAGCCATCCAATTCCCAAGCCGAGTCCTTCCGTAGTTGTGCTGCTTGTATATATCCGGCCTTCTCATCGTCTGGCTTCCAAGCAAGGCCCGGACCAATAGTAACAGCCCATCGAACAGTAGAAGGGTCGCTAACAGGATGCAACTAAGAAAAATGCTTCAAATTTATAGATTTGCTTCGTGATGCGTGCTAGTCATGAGTTGCAGCTGAGATTTGATATGCCATCTGATTGAAAACTAAGTTAGTTCTCGTTCGACTAAGAACCAGCCAAACCCTTAATTTTAATTAAGAATCGTACCAACTTCAAGTTGGACATATACATGAATCTTTAGTGGAGTGTTTGTACACTCAGCAAACTGAACTTCATTTCAACTCGAGGAATAAAAAGCAGTTTTATACAATCAAATGTTTATGCGAAAATCATCTATTGCATTACATGTTCATCTTGTGTAATAAAGTTTTGTAGGCCTCTCGTATCATAAACCCAAATAATTCCATTGAATTTTCCTCTGTTTTTTGTTCATGTAACCGGACTATGATATTTGGTTACACAAGTTCTACAAGAGACGACAAACAGTTGGTTACCATTGGCTGAGGCAGCAGTGCTTGTTGGTAGTGCCAAGAGATGCTTGTTTAGTGTGGAAGCAAAGAAAGATCTTACTCGCATGCATGCGGTGTAGAGAGGGCTCCCGTCCTGGTGTCTTATTGGGCAGTTGGAAGTGAAATCAGGGAAGGAGCGAGTGCAGTGGTCTAAAGCTTCGGTGGCCAGTGGGTATGGTCTCTGAATTCTCATCAGATCAGCTCACTCGTAGTGCGGCAATGGGACACTTGGCTCCATTCTGGTCCTGGTAGGGTTGCGTTTCATGCCAAATCTTCCACTGCGCAGAGGGGTGATTATTGTTAGCGTAGATATGTAGATATGTGTGTATTATATTTTGCTCATATGTTAGGGGCCCTTTTGCATATTGCACCTGTACATTGTACTATATATTGTGGCCTTTTGGCCCCCAGTAATACAACACAGATTATTCTCGTATCATGGTATCAGAGCCGTAAGGCTTCTTTTCGCATCGCAGCCGCCGCCGCCGCCCGCCTTGGCATCTCGCCGCCGCGCCCGGTCGCCGCCGCCGCCTCTCCTTCACCAGCTCCGGCCGCCTCTCGCTGCTGGCCGCCCGCTCGTCCCGCACGTGGAGATCCCGATTGCCGTCCGCCCGTCCGCGCCCGTCGGTCCGCCCGTCCCGCGCCCGTCGCCTGCTGCCTGCTCTCCGGTCGCACGTCCCGCGCGTGGCCGCCTGTGGTCAATCTCCTTGCTGCAACCCCCGCTTGATCTCTTCCTGGATCCCGCGCGTGGCCTTGGCTGCTCCCTGGCTGCTCCTGGCCGATTGGATCCCGATCCGCTCAATCTCGCTTCTGCCTCCTGAGATCGATCTGACTTCCGTCTCAGCTCGGCTCGGCTTCGTTAGTTTGTAAAAAAAAAAGCAAAAAAAGAAGGAAAAGAAAAAAAAATCGACAGAGCTATGTCTTCCTCGTCGGGTTATGTTGCGATTCCTCGCTGCCCGGTGACTTTTGATGGCGCGAATTATCCTGATTTCGCTGCCTTTATGCGCGTCCACATGCGCGGTCTTCGTCTTTGGGGTGTGCTTTCTAGCGAGGTCCCTTGTCCGCCGCGCCCCGTTGCTCCTACAGCGCCTACTGCACCGACGCCCGTTTCCCTTGCCCCCGATGCTTCTCAGGAGGACAAGGATGCAGCCAAGAGTGCCGCTGATACTGCTCTGGCTGATTATGACCGGAAGGTTCAGGAGTATTCTGTTGCTGTTGCGACCTACCGGCTGGATCTGACTGACTACACTCAGTGGATCGATGATGATGCTCGTGCTGCTGCTGTTCTCACTTCCAGTGTTCTGCCTCAGTATCTTTGCCGAGTTCATGAGTCTTCCCACCGCTGCTGCTCAGTGGGCTTTTCTTCGTCAGCGCTATCAGCCGTCTGGGGATGCTCTTTATCTGTCTGTGGTTCGTCAGGAGCATGATCTTCAGCAGGGTGATTCTACTATTGACGAGTTCTATACTCAGAGTGCTGCTATTTGGCGTCAGCTTGATTCTCTTCGTACAGCTGTGTGTGGCACCTGTCCCTGCTGTCTGACTGTGCGCGCGGATCTGGAGTTTCAGCGCGTTTTTGAGTTCTTATCGCGGATCCGCACGGAGTTTGAGCCGCGTCGTGCCCAGCTGCTTGCCCGTGGTCGTGTTCCGCTCTCTGAGGTACTCGCTGAGCTGCGCGCAGAGGAGACTCGTCTTTGTGGTGCTGGTCTTCTTGCGGTTCCCTCTGCACTTGCTGCTCGTGGTCCTCCTGTGCCGTCTGCTCGTGGTTCTCCTGTGCCGTCCGCTTCGTTGCGGTCTCCAGCACCGCCGTTACTCTCTACTCCGCCGGTCCAGGGCCAGAGTCAGTTTCAGCAGCCTCGTGGTCCTCGTCCTCCCTGCGCCTTCTGTGGCAAGGCTGGCCACGACGTCTCTGGCTGCTGGAGGAGGGACCCCAGCTTACGTCAGCAGTACCTTGATAAGCTTGCTCGTCGGCAGGCTGGTTCTTCAGGCTCGTCTGCTGTTGCACTATCTGATCAGGACATTATCCGTGGTCTTCGTGGTCTGCTCGCTGCTACAGGCTCTTCTTCGACGGGTACTGCTGGTTCTGTGTCTGGCTCTTCTGGCACCGTGCGACCACCACCTTCTACACAGTCAGGTACGTCATCCCCGTGGTATCTGGATTCTGGAGCTTCTTTTTATATGACTTCTGCGTCTTCTATCCTTTCCGCTCTTCGCTCTCTTATTTCTCCTGTCCGTGTTATCACGGCTGATGGTTCATCTCTTCCTGTTTCCAGTCGAGGCACCCTTTCTACTTCGTCTTTCTCTGTTCCTGATGTTTCTCATGTTCCTAGCCTTAAGATGAACCTGTTTTCTGCTAGTCAGCTTCGATTACGGTTGTCGCGTCATTCTTGACGCTGATTCTTGTGCTGTTCAGGACCGCCGTACACAGGCCCTGGTTGGAGCTGGCCCTCGCAGCCTTGAGTCCCCGGGCCTCTGGGAGTTAGACTGGCTTCGCGTTCCTTCCGCCGACACTTCATCTGCCAGCTCTCCTGCAGTTGCTGCATACATCACTGGTTCTTTTCAGCAGTGGCATCATCGGCTGGGTCACCTTTGTGGCTCCCGTTTATCGTCATTAGTTCGTCGTGGTCTTCTGGGGTCTGTCTCAGGAGATGTGTCTTTACATTCGTGTCAGGGTTGTAGGTTAGGCAAACAGATTCAGCTTCCCTATCCTACCAGTGCGTCTGTATCTCAGCGACCTTTTGATTTAGTTCATTCTGATGTTTGGGGTCCGGCTCCCTTTGCTTCCAAAGGGGGCCATCGATACTATATTTTGTTTATTGATGACTTTTCCCGGTACACCTGGTTATTTTTTATGCGCTCTCGCAGTGAGGTGCTTCCTATTTATCAGCGTTTTGTGGCCATGGTTCGTACTCAGTATTCCACTTCCATTCGTGTGTTCCGTGCTGACTCTGCAGGAGAGTATATCTCCCAGCACCTGCGTGGTGTCCTTGCTGAGCAGGGCACGCTTGCCCAGTTCTCGTGTCCTGGCGCCCATGCTCAAAATGGTGTCGCCGAGCGTAAGCATCGTCATATTCTTGAGACTACCCGTGCTATGATGATTGCTTCCTCTCTTCCGCCGCATTTCTGGGCGGACGCTGTCTCTACGTCCACTTATCTTATTAACATTCAGCCTTCTGCTGCTCTTCAAGGTGGCATTCCTCTCGAGCGTCTCTCTGGCAGCTTGCCAGACTACTCGACTCTTCGTTTATTTGGTTGCGTTTGCTATGTCCTTCTCCCTCCTCGCGAACGCACCAAACTGACTGCTCAGTCTGTTGAGTGTGTTTTTCTCGGCTACAGTGATGAGCATAAGGGCTATCGCTGTTGGGACCCCGTTGGTCGTCGGATGCGCATCTCTCGTGACGTCACGTTTGATGAGACGCGTCCTTTCTATCCTCGTCCCACCTCTGGTACATACCCGGTGGATGATCTCTCTTTTCTTCTCCTTCCTGATGCACCACCCTCTGTCCCTCCTGTTTCTCCTCCTGATGCGCCCCCTCCGACTCCAGTGCCATCTTCGCCTCCTAGTTCTCCTTCCTCTTCTTTTTCTGATTCCGTTGGTCCTCCTTCTCCCTTGTCTCCTTTTCCCTTCCACTATTCTCGGCGTTCTACAGTTCCGGACTCTTCGCCTGATGATCCTTCTCCCTCCTCTTCCGATCAGTTGTCTTCTTCTGATGAGTCTCCTAGTTCTCCACCTCTTCCACCTGTTCGTCAGCGTCGTGCTCCCAACCGTTTCTCTCCCAGTCAGTATGGTCTCTCTGTCGTCTCTGAGCCGACTTCTTATCGGGATGCCGCGTGCCATCCTGAATGGCAGCTTGCCATGGCTGAGGAGATCGCTGCGCTTGAGTGCACTACCACCTGGGATCTTGTTTCTCCTCCTCCTGGTGTCCGTCCTATCACGTGTAAGTGGGTCTATAAAATTAAGACCCGCTCTGATGGATCTCTTGAGCGCTATAAAGCGCGTCTTGTGGCACGTGGCTTTCAGCAGGAGCACGGCCGTGATTATGATGAGACTTTTGCCCCTGTGGCTCATATGACTGATGTCTACTTCCCCCTCCTTTTCCTGTAGACAGTGTTGGGCCTCCAAGAGCAGAGGTTTGTAGAACAGCAGCAAGTTTTCCCTTAAGTGGATCACCCAAGGTTTATCGAACTCAGGGAGGAAGAGGTCAAAGATATCCCTCTCATGCAACCCTGCAACCACAAAGCAAGAAGTCTCTTGTGTCCCCAACACACCTAATAGGTGCACTAGTTCGGCGAAGAGATAGTGAAATACAGGTGGTATGAATATATATGAGCAGTAGCAACGGTGCCAGAAAATAGCTTGCTGGCGTGTAGTTGATGGTGGTAGTATTGCAGCAGTAGTAACACAGTAAAACAGTAAACAAGCAGTAGTAACGCAGCAGTATTTAGGAACAAGGCCTAGGGATTAGACTTTCACTAGTGGACACTCTCAACATTGATCACATAACAGAATAGATAAATGCATACTCTACACTTTTGTTGGATGATGAACACATTGCGTAGGATTACACGAACCCTCAATGCCGGAGTTAACAAGCTCCACAATTAATGTTCATATTTTAGTAACCTTATAGTGTAAGATAGATCAAAAGACTAAACCAAGTACTAACATAGCATGCACACTGTCACCTTCATGCATATGTAGGAGGAATAGATCACATCAATACTATCATAGCAATAGTTAACTTCGCAATCTACAAGAGATCATGATCATAGCATAAACCAAGTACTAACACGGTGCACACACTGTCACCTTTACACACGTGCAGGAGGAATAAAACTACTTTAATAACATTGCTAGAGTAGCACATAGATAAATTGTGATACAAACTCATATGAATCTCAATCATGTAAAGCAGCTCATGAGATTATTGTATTGAAGTACATAGGAGAGAGATGAACCACATAGCTACCGGTACAGCCCCGAGCCTCGATGGAGAACTACTCCCTCCTCATGGGAGCAGCAGCGGTGATGAAGATGGCGGTGGAGATGGCAGCGGTGTCGATGGAGAAGCCTTCCGGGGGCACTTCCCCGCTCCGGCAGCGTGCCGGAACAGAGACTCTGTCCCCCAGATCTTGGCCTCGCGATGGCGGCGGCTCTGGAAGGTTTCTGTGGATTTCGTCGAACGCCTCAGGGTTTTCGATCCAGGGGCTTTATATAGGCGAAGAGGCGGCGCAGGAGGGTCGAAGGGGCGACGACACCATAGGGCGGCGCGGCCAGGGCCTGGGCCGCGCCGGCCTATGGTCTGGGGGCCCAGTGCCCCCCCTCTGGTCCTTCCCGGGTGTTCTGGATGCTTCCGGTGAAAATAGGAACTTGGGCGTTGATTTCGTCTGATTCCGAGAATATTTCATTACTAGGATTTCTGAAACCAAAAACAGCAGAAAACAGGAACTGGCACTTCGGCATCTTGTTAATAGGTTAGTTCCAATAAATGCACGAATATGACATAACGTGTGCATAAAACATGTAGATAACATCAATAATGTGGCATGGAACATAAGAAATTATCGATACGTCGGAGACGTATCAGCATCCCCAAGCTTAGTTCTGCTCGTCCCGAGCAGGTAAAACGATAACAAAGATAATTTCTGGAGTGACATGCCATCATAACCTTGATCATACTATTTGTAAAGCATATGTAGTGAATGCAGCGATCAAAACAATGTATATGACATGAGTAAACAAGTGAATCATAAAGCAAAGACTTTTCATGAATAGCACTTCAAGACAAGCATCAATAAGTCTTGCATAAGAGTTAACTCATAAAGCAATAATTCATAGTAAAGGCATTGATGCAACACAAAAGAAGATTAAGTTTCAGCGGTTGCTTTCAACTTGTAACATGTATATCTCATGGATATTGTCAACATAGAGTAATATAATAAGTGCAATAAGCAAGTATGTAGGAATCAATGCACAGTTCACACAAGTGTTTGCTTCTTGAGGTGGAGAGAAATAGGTGAACTGACTCAACATTGAAAGTAAAAGAATTGTCCTCCATAGAGGAAAAGCATCGATTGCTATATTTGTGCTAGAGCTTTGATTTTGAAAACATGAAACAATTTTGTCAACGGTAGTAATAAAGCATATGTATCATGTAAATTATATCTTACAAGTTGCAAGCCTCATGCATAGTGTACTAATAGTGCCCGCACCTTGTCCTAATTAGCTTGGACTACCGGATCATCACAATGCACATGTTTTAACCAAGTGTCACAAAGGGGTACCTCTATGCCGCCTGTACAAAGGTCTAAGGAGAAAGCTCGCATTGGATTTCTCGCTATTGATTATTCTTCAACTTAGACATCCATACCGGGACAACATAGACAACAGATAATGGACTCCTCTTTTATGCATAAGCATGTAACAACAATTAATAATTTTCTCATTTGAGATTGAGGATATATGTCCAAAACTGAAACTTCCACCATGAATCATGGCTTTAGTTAGCGGCCCAATGTTCTTCTCTAACAATATGCATGCTTAACCATAAGGTGGTAGATCTCTCTTACTTCAGACAAGACGAACATGCATAGCAACTCACATGAAATTCAACAAAGAATAGTTGATGGCGTCCCCAGTGAACATGGTTATCGCACAACAAGCAACTTAATAAGAGATAAAGTGCATAATTACATATTCAATACCACAATAGTTTTTAAGCTATTTGTCCCATGAGCTATATATTGCCAAGGTGAATGATGGAATTTTAAAGGTAGCACTCAAGCAATTTACTTTGGAATGGCGGAAAATACCATGTAGTAGGTAGGTATGGTGGACACAAATGGCATAGTGTTGTTTGGCTCAAGGATTTTGGATGCATGAGAAGTATTCCCTCTCGATACAAGGTTTAGGCTAGCAAGGTTATTTGAAACAAACACAAAGATGAACCGGTGCAGCAAAACTCACATAAAAGACATATTGTAAACATTATAAGACTCTACACCGTCTTCCTTGTTGTTCAAACTCAATACTAGAAATTATCTAGACCTTAGAGAAACCAAATATGCAAACCAAATTTTAGCATGCTCTATGTATTTCTTCATTAATGGGTGCAAAGCATATGATGCAAGAGCTTAATCATGAGCACAACAATTGCCAAGTATCACATTACCCAAGACATTATAGCAAATTACTACATGTATCATTTTCAAATTCCAACCATATAACAATTTAACGAAGAAGAAACTTCGCCATGAATACTATGAGTAGAAGCTAAGGACATACTTGTCCATATGCTACAGCGGAGCGTGTCTCTTTCCCACAAAGTGAATGCTAGGATCCATTTTATTCAAACAAAACAAAAACAAAAACAAACCGATGCTCCAAGAAAAAGCACATAAGATGTGATGGAATAAAAATATAGTTTCAGGGGAGGAACCTGATAATGTTGTCGATGAAGAAGGGGATGCCTTGGGCATCCCCAAGCTTAGACGCTTGAGTCTTCTTAATATATGCAGGGGTGAACCACCGGGGCATCCCCAAGCTTAGAGCTTTCACTCTCCTTGATCATGTTGCATCATACTCCTCTCTTGATCCTTGAAAACTTCCTTCACACCAAACTTCTCATAAACTTCATTAGAGGGGTTAGTACATAATCAAAAACTCACATGTTCAGAGGTGACACAATCATTCTTAACACTTCTGGACATTGCTCAAAGCTACTGGAAGGTAATGGAACAAAGAAATCCACCCAACACAGCGAAAGAAGCAATGCGAAATAAAAGGCAGAATCTGTCAAAACAGAACAGTCCGTAAAGACGAATTTCTAATAAATACTTCCGTTGCTCAGATCAGAAAACTCAAAACTAATGAAAGTTGCGTACATATCTTAGGAACACGCACGTAAATTGGCATATTTTTATGATTTTTCTACAGAGAGAAAATCCCAGATTCGTGACAGATAGAAATCTGTTTCTGTGCAGAAATCCAAATCTAGTATCAACCTTTGATTAGAGGCTTCACTTGGCACAACAAAACACAAAACTAAGATAAGGAGAGGTTACTACAGTAGTAAACAACTTCCAAGACACAAAATAAAAACAAATTACTGTAGCAAAATAACACATGGGTTATCTCCCAAGAAGTTCTTTTCTTTATAGCCATTAAGATGGGCTCAGCAGTTTTAATGATGCACTCGCAAGAAATAGTATTTGAAGCAAAAGAGAGCATCAAGAGGCAAATTCAAAACACATTTAAGTCTAACATGCTTCCTATGAAGAGGAATCTTGTAAATAAACAAGTTCATGAAGAGCAAAGTAACAAGCATAGGAAGATAAAACAAGTGTAGCTTGAAAAATTTCAGCACATAGAGAGGTGTTTTAGTAACATGAAAATTTCCACAACCATATTTTCCTCTCTCATAATAACTTTCAGTAGTATCATGAGCAAACTCAACAATATAACTATCACATAAAGCATTCTTATCATGAGTCTCATGCATAAAATTATTACTGCCCACATAAGCATAATCAATTTTATTAGTTGTAGTGGGAGCAAATTCAACAAAGTAGCTATCATTATTATTCTCATCATGTGTAGGAGGCATAGTATAATCACAACAAAATTTACTCTCCATAGTAGGTGGCACCAAAAGACCACTATCATTATAATCATCATAAATAGGAGGCAAGGTATCATCAAAGAAAATTTTCTCCTCAATGCTTGGGGGACTAAAAAGATCATGAAAACCAGCTTCCCCAAGCTTAGAACTTTCTATATTATTATCAACAATGGTGTTCAAAGCGTTCATACTAATATTACTACCAGCATGCAAATAAGATTCCATAGGTTTTTTAATTTTCGCATTAAACCATTCATGTCTTGACTCAGGAAATAGAATAAAAAGCTCACAGATGTTGTCCATTATGCCTTACTAGTGTAAACAAGAAACAAAAAGATGCAATTGCAGGATCTAAAGGAAATAGCTTCGAGTACTTACAACGGCGAAAATAGCTTAGTAGCCGAGATCCGGAGTGTGAGTACCTTTTACCTTTCCTCCCCGGCAACGGCGCCAGAAAATTGCTTGATGCTGTCCAGGACTGGCGCGTGGTTGACGAGGGAGGAAATCCCTGTTGTGTAGCTTTCTGGTCCCCGGCAACGGCGCCAGAAAAGTGCTTGATGTCTACTTCCCCCTCCTTTTCCTGTAGACAGTGTTGGGCCTCCAAGAGCAGAGGTTTGTAGAACAGCAGCAAGTTTTCCCTTAAGTGGATCACCCAAGGTTTATCGAACTCAGGGAGGAAGAGGTCAAAGATATCCCTCTCATGCAACCCTGCAACCACAAAGCAAGAAGTCTCTTGTGTCCCCAACACACCTAATAGGTGCACTAGTTCGGCGAAGAGATAGTGAAATACAGGTGGTATGAATATATATGAGCAGTAGCAACGGTGCCAGAAAATAGCTTGCTGGCGTGTAGTTGATGGTGGTAGTATTGCAGCAGTAGTAACACAGTAAAACAGTAAACAAGCAGTAGTAACGCAGCAGTATTTAGGAACAAGGCCTAGGGATTAGACTTTCACTAGTGGACACTCTCAACATTGATCACATAACAGAATAGATAAATGCATACTCTACACTTTTGTTGGATGATGAACACATTGCGTAGGATTACACGAACCCTCAATGCCGGAGTTAACAAGCTCCACAATTAATGTTCATATTTTAGTAACCTTATAGTGTAAGATAGATCAAAAGACTAAACCAAGTACTAACATAGCATGCACACTATCACCTTCATGCATATGTAGGAGGAATAGATCACATCAATACTATCATAGCAATAGTTAACTTCGCAATCTACAAGAGATCATGATCATAGCATAAACCAAGTACTAACACGGTGCACACACTGTCACCTTTACACACGTGCAGGAGGAATAAAACTACTTTAATAACATTGCTAGAGTAGCACATAGATAAATTGTGATACAAACTCATATGAATCTCAATCATGTAAAGCAGCTCATGAGATTATTGTATTGAAGTACATAGGAGAGAGATGAACCACATAGCTACCGGTACAGCCCCGAGCCTCGATGGAGAACTACTCCCTCCTCATGGGAGCAGCAGCGGTGATGAAGATGGCGGTGGAGATGGCAGCGGTGTCGATGGAGAAGCCTTCCGGGGGCACTTCCCCGCTCCGGCAGCGTGCCGGAACAGAGACTCCTGTCCCCCAGATCTTGGCCTCGCGATGGCGGCGGCTCTGGAAGGTTTCTGTGGATTTCGTCGAACGCCTCAGGGTTTTCGATCCAGGGGCTTTATATAGGCGAAGAGGCGGCGCAGGAGGGTCGAAGGGGCGACGACACCATAGGGCGGCGCGGCCAGGGCCTGGGCCGCGCCGGCCTATGGTCTGGGGGCCCAGTGCCCCCCCTCTGGTCCTTCCCGGGTGTTCTGGATGCTTCCGGTGAAAATAGGAACTTGGGCGTTGATTTCGTCTGATTCCGAGAATATTTCGTTACTAGGATTTCTGAAACCAAAAACAGCAGAAAACAGGAACTGGCACTTCGGCATCTTGTTAATAGGTTAGTTCCAATAAATGCACGAATATGACATAACGTGTGCATAAAACATGTAGATAACATCAATAATGTGGCATGGAACATAAGAAATTATCGATACGTCGGAGACGTATCAATGACCACCGTGCGTACTCTTCTTGCTGTTGCTTCTGTTCGACGCTGGTCTGTCTCTCAGCTTGATGTTCAGAATGCATTTCTTAATGGCGAGTTGAGTGAGGAGGTTTACATGCAGCCTCCTCCTGGGTATTCTGTTCCCGATGGGATGGTTTGTCGTCTTCGACGTTCTCTTTATGGCCTGAAACAGGCCCCTCGTGCCTGGTTTGAGCGCTTTGCCTCTGTGGTGACTGCTGCTGGTTTCTCTCCTAGTTTTCATGATCCAGCGCTATTTGTTCACACTTCTCCTCGTGGACGTACTCTTCTCCTTCTCTATGTTGATGATATGATCATTACTGGTGATGATCCTGAGTATATTGCCTTTGTCAAGGCTCGTCTTCGTGATCAGTTTCTTATGACCGATCTTGGTCCTCTTCGCTATTTTCTTGGGATTGAGATTTCCTCCACTTCTGATGGTTTTTATATCTCCCAGGAAAAGTATATTCAGGATCTCCTTACTCGTGCTGCTCTTGTGGATGAGCGCACTGTTGAGACTCCTATGGAGCTTAATGTTAAGCTTCGTCCTACTGATGGTGATCCTCTTCCCGATCCCACACGCTATCGCCATCTTGTTGGGAGTCTTGTTTATCTTGCTGTCACTCGTCCTGATATCTCTTATCCTGTTCATATTCTGAGTCAGTTTGTCTCAGCTCCTACCACCGTTCACTATAGTCATCTCCTTCGTGTCCTCCGTTATCTCCGTGGCACGATTACTCGTCGCCTTTTCTTTCCTAGTTCCAGTTCTCTCCAGCTCCAGTGCTACTCGGATGCTACTTGGGCGAGTGATCCTACGGATCGTCGTTCACTTTCTGCTTACTGTGTGTTTCTTGGTGGTTCGCTTGTTGCTTGGAAGATGAAGAAACAGGTAGCGGTTTCCCGTTCGAGTGTTGAGGCTGAGCTGCGGGCTATGGCTTCGTTGATTGCTGAGGTGACATGGTTACGGTGGTTGCTTGCAGATTTTGGGGTCTCTGTTATGACACCCACTCCACTTTTGTGTGACAGTACAGGTGCTATCAGTATTGCACGTGATCCGGTCAAGCATGAGCTGACCAAGCATATTGGTGTTGATGCCTTTTATACACGTGCTCAGGTGCATGATCAGGTTGTTGCGCTTCATTATGTGCCTTCAGATTTACAGTTGATGGATTTCTTTACAAAGGCACAGACTCGCGCGCAACATGACTTCTTACTCTCCAAACTCAGTGTTGTGGATCCACCCTGAGTTTGAGGGGGGGTGTTAGCGTAGATATGTAGATATGTGTGTATTATATTTTGCCCATATGTTAGGGGCCCTTTTGCATATTGCACCTATACATTGTACTATATATTGTGGCCTTTTGGCCCCCAGTAATACAACACAGATTATTCTCGTATCAATTATTACTTGGTAGTGCTGATTGTGTGTAAGGATCTTTACTCTTTAGACTAGCCACAATGGGAGTATCATAGCTAGTGACATAGGCATCCCAAATGGGCCTGCCGAAGATAGTACCCGGGGTTTACTGAAGGCCCACTACCCGAAGAATAAGAAGATTCGGGAGTCCAAGATATATTAAGGAAAGTTAGAGTTGTAATAGGAAGTGTTATTTGTAATCTGGCGGGATGAGTTAGAAACCGTCCCGGACTCTGTAACTTGTACAAAACGAAACCCTCGGCTCCGCCTATTATATAAAGGGGGAGTCGAGGGACGAAGAGATCATCGAATCATTGTTACAAACCCTAGTTTTCATAATCGTCGAGTACTTTTCGGCTGAAACCTTCGAGATCTACTTGCCCTCTACTTCCAACTAAACCCTAGCCTATAATCCATAGGCATTGATAAGTTGATACCTTATCAATTGGCGCCGTCTGTGGGAACTAGAGGCGTAAGGATCTGATCTCGATGGCACGTTCAAGATCTTCGACATCGTCAACCGCAAGCAACGCAATGGATCAAGGTAAACAGATCGCTGCTGATCCTGTCGATTTTGTTCCTCACCCACCCTCCCGTTTGGATGCATATGCGTATCTGGCGGAGCCCATGGAGATGATGTTCGGAAGGTTTCACTTTCGCGTCGAGAAGGAAGGATCGTATCGTGTCGAAATTCCGATTTCATCGGGATCGTCGGCGGTCGATTCTGATTTTTCAAGCTATACATCGTCAACCGAGTCAGGAGAAGAAGAAACTTCGGCGACACGCTACGTCAGCACCAGAGCAAGAGAGAAACTCGCCAAGATCTTCAGCGACATGTCGTTTGAGTCATCTGCGGACTCATATATAAGCGATGGCTCAAGCGATGTCGACAGTTACGACTTCATCGACAAATCTATCACAGTGGGCAAGGTCTTCATCAATCTCAGCGATGATGTCACCAAACCCAACATAGATCTGAGTACAAAGTATCATCAGATTTATGCCATTGAAGATCAAGAGGAAACATCTGAGGCTTTCGACGATCTGGGAAATCCATACGTCGATCCCTCCAATCTGCGACAAGGCCTGGGCAATAAATACGTCGGGCCGCAGCCGCGAGACAGAGTTCAGCTTTCGCAAGCAGCGTGGGACAGAGCCGCGAGAGCTATGAACGGTTCAGAACCAATGGCCACTACAGCCACACCAGAGGAATTGCAAGCATATCAATATAGGCTCGCACGAGCTGCAAGAGAATTGGAAAAACAGACAGCTGAGTTAAACAGAAGAAAGGAAGGAGCTTCTGCATCTAGCAGGAGGAGGGCAGATCTAAGTCGACAATCTAGAACTTCGGGTGATAGCCACAGGGAGGCGCGGAACAGAGCAAGATCAAGGTTGCAACATATACCCGAGGCAGAAAGAGAGCACTTGGTCCAAAACCTCGACATGTCCTTCATGTCGATAGACACAAGAGGAAACATCATCCCTAAGACACCAGAGGCTGGGTATATGGCGACACATGCTTTTATCCTCGCATCTAAACCACCTCCAGGTGATCCAAGGGAGACACTATACAATATGGCGGTAGCAGGAGTTGGAGCTATGGGGACAGCGTTTGTATCAACGCCTCCCGAAGGAGCGGCAAGGCAAAATAGTCCACGACCCGCAGCAGCAACAGCGGCAGCACCTGAAGGACCAAGTGGAGCAAGAGACACAGCAGCACAAGCAAGGGTCGACAGAGCGCGGCAAAACAGACGGGATCATCGGCAATCTCCGGAGCTTAATGACGAAGATATGTGCGGCTTGCCATGCTTCACGAGGAGAGTCCGAAAAACTCGAGTCCCCTCAGGATTCAAGTTACCCGACAACTTCAAGAAGTTCGACGGCCTTCAAGATCCAGAGGATTGGCTAGTTGATTATCTCGAGACAGTGAAGCTCACAGGAGGAACCAGGGCAACAGCTATGCAAAGCATCCAGGTGCATTTGAGTGGAGCCGCACGATCTTGGATAAAGAAACTCACTCCAGGATCTATCGACAGCTGGGAAAGTTTCGAGGATGTGTTCGTCAAGAACTTCAGGTCCACGTGCAAAAAACCTGCGTCGTTAGAGGAGTTGAGAGCATGTCGACAAAAGCCAGATGAGCCAATGAGAAAGTACATCCAAAGGTGGAATATCATCAAAAACTCGGCAGAAAATATATCTGACGAGAGAGCAATAGATGCGTTTGTCGCAGGAATCAGGCGTGGAGATTTTGTCGAAGACTTGGGAAGGACCAATCCAAAGACAGTATCCGCGTTAATGGAGATAGCAAACAGATGGGCAGATGGAGAAGACGCTGTCCACAACAAACGGCACAGGTCGCCAGAGGAGGACCGTGGTCGAAACTACCAACCAAGGCGACGATTTCCTCGGCAGTACCCGAACTATGACGCTCCAGGGCAAATTTCGGCAGGTTTTCGGGCAAACACAGGAGGAAACAACAGAGATGATTATCAGAGAAGCAGTGAACAGCGAGGTGATAACAGGGATGATTCTCGCAACAACAGGCAAAATAGCGGGCCTAGGTTCCCAAGGCCTTTCGTGTCCCCTGAAGAGATGATGAATGGGCCGTGTCAAATGCATTTTTTCCTCGACAGCAACGGTAAAAGACAGTCAGGGCACCTGCAGAAAGACTGTCGAAATTTTCAGGCAATGCTAAGGTATGCAGAGCACGCTAATGCGCGGGCAACACAGAGAAATCCTCGAGAACCCAGAAGCGAGATTCACTTGCCGCCTCCTCCCGCAATTACAGACGACAATCGGCATCAGCTCAGAATAGCGGCAGCACCTCCACCACCACCTTATGTTGATCCTAACTCCAACGGAGCGGTGTCGATGATTCAGAAGGGAAGGCCGTCCAATAGAGCTCAGAAAGTAATCTCACGACAGGTGTTTATGGCAGAAAAAATGCCTCCACCAACAGTTGAGTATCTTAATTGGTCAGGACAAGATATTGGCTTCACCATAGCAGATCATCCGCAGCAAGTTCCTCGACCAGGGCAGTCAGCACTTATTCTGCCAGCAGTTATCGCAGGATTTGATGTCTCTCAAGTGTTCATAGACGGCGGCAGCAGCCTAAACCTTATGTATGCAGATACATTGAGGAAGATGAACATATCCTTAGCAAACTTGAAGCCAACAGACACAAGGTTCCACGGCATCACACCGGAGAAACCAAGTTATCCATTGGGGAAGATCAATCTCGACGTTCAGTTTGGGACCCGAGAAAATTATAGAATCGAGAGGCTGGAATTTGAAGTCGTGGATTTTCCGTCGCAATACCACGCTCTGTTGGGACGACCAGCATATGCTAGATTTATGGCGGTGCCACTCTATACATACCTGTTGTGGAGGTTGCCTGGACCAAAGGGACCAATCACAGTCAAAGGAAGCTTTGCCTTAGCCGATAAGTGTGATAAGGATTTTCATCGGCTATCAGAAACTTTTGGGATGCAAGCTGAGTATTTGGCGTCAAAAAGCATGACTGATTACGACGTACTGCCAGACGTTGGAAGGCTAAATAAAGAATCAACTTTCAATACCGAGAAAAATTCTAAGGAGGTGCAGATTCACCCGACAGACCCGAAAAAGACGACATCTATCGCAAACGACATGGATATCGCATAGGAAAGCGCGCTCGTCGAGTTCCTCCGTGAGAACTGGAAAATGTTCGCATGGTGCCCAGCTGACATGCCAGGAGTACCCAGGGAACTTGCCGAGCACCACCTAAACTTGGATCCATTAGCGAGACCAATCAAACAACCTCTGCGGCGTTTTTCGGAACCAAACCGCAAAGCTATGCTATCAGAAGTAAATCGACTTAAGGAAGCTGGTTTTATCAAAGAGATATCTACAGAAGCCACATGGGTAGCTAACCCAGTGATGGTGCCGAAGAAACACACGACAGTCCTTCGCATGTGCGTCGACTTTACGTGTCTCAATAAACATTGTCCAAAGGATCACTTTCCCCTCCCGAGGATCGATCAAATTATCGACTCCACGGCTGGATGTGAACGTCTTTCCTTCCTGGACGCATATTCTGGTTATAACTAGATCAGATTGAAAGAAGAAGACGAGGCCAAAACAGCGTTCATAACACCTTACGGCGTGTTCTGTTACAGAACAATGCCTTTCGGTTTAAAAAACGTGGGAGCAACATATCAGAGGATGATGCAGAAGTGTTTGGCGACACAGATCGAGAAAAACGTGCAAGTATACATCGACGATGTCGTTATAACGTCAAAAGAGGGGGCAACACTGATCGAGGATCTCAAGGAAACCTTCGACAACCTCAACAAATTCTACCTCAAGCTGAACCCGACGAAGTGTTCCTTTGGCGTCCCAGCAGGAGAACTTCTGGGATTTCTAGTCTCAGCAAGAGGGATTGAAGCAAATCCCGACAAAATACAAGCTATCATAACAATGAGGAAGCCAACAAAGTTGAAAGAAATACAGCAGCTAACTGGGCGAGTCGCAGCTTTGAGCAGATTCGTCGCCAGGTTGGGAGAAAAAGCGTTACCATTTTACGCTCTAATAAAGCAAGGAGATAAATTCCAGTGGAACGAAGAGGCCGACAGAGCTTTCGAGGATTTGAAGCGCACAATCTCGACACCACCAATTCTGGTGGCGCCGAAGGAAAAGGAACCTCTCCTGCTGTATATTGCAGCCACGCCCCAAGTGGTGAGCACGGTGCTAGTTGTCGAAAGAGAAGAAGAAGGAAAACTCCACGGAGTACAGAGGCCAGTATACTTCGTCAGCGAAGTTTTATCGCCATCAAAACAAAGGTACCCTCAGTACCAAAAGCTAGCATATGGAGTGCTCACAACAGCACGAAAATTGCGCCACTATTTTTCGGCACACCCGATCATAGTGGTCAATGAAGCTCCCTTGTCAAATATACTAAACAATCCAGAAGCTACGGGTCGTGTCTCCCTTTGGGGAATAGAACTTTCCCCTCGGGACATCACGTATGAAAAAAGAAAAGCAATCAAGTCGCAAGTTCTGCCGGACTTCATCGCAGAGTGGATGGAGTTGCAAAACACAGGACCCCCAGACCTGTCGAGAACCTGGACCATGAACTTTGATGGGTCCAAAAGACTAGAAGGAGCTGGCGCAGGAGTAGTACTCATATCACCTGAAGGCGACAAGTTAAAATATGTCCTTCGGATGACGTTCCCTAATGCATCCAACAACGAAGCAGAATATGAAGCTCTCATACACGGGATGAAGATGGCGAAAGCTTGCGGTGCAACTCGACTAAAAATCTTTGGCGACTCACAATTGGTGGCTCAGCAAGTTATGAACCAATGTGACGCAGTCAATGATAGCATGATGGCATACAACGAGCTCGAAAAGTTGTTTGATGGATGCGAAGTAAATCATATTAGCAGATTGAGCAACGACGAAGCCGACGTTCTTGCAAACATCGGGTCGCAATGCCTTGCAGTTCCGCCAGGTGTATTTTGGGAAGAGATAACAGAGAGATCTACAAAATTGACAAAATCAAAAAAGAAGGAGAAGAAACCCTCGGGGGCTACCAAGGAAGATCAAGAGGAAGAAGAAGATTAGGACCTGGTCATGGTGATACAGATACCATGGATGCAGACGTACATATCATACATCCTCAGGAAAGAAATACCCGAGGATCCAGTTGAGGCAAGGCGAGTAATTCGACGCTCCAAGGCTTTCACGGTGATCAAAGGAGAATTGTACAAGCGAAGTATTTCAGGCGTCTTTCAAAGGTGTGTTACACCCGAAGAAGGAAGAATAATTCTGAAGGATGTACACGAAGGAATATGTGGCCACCACGCGAGTAGTCGAGCTATTGCAGCCAAGGTTTTTCGGGCAGGATTCTATTGGTTGACAGCAATCGAGGACGCTAAGGAAATAGTAAGAACTTGCGACGCGTGTCAAAGGTTTGCCGCAAAACCTCACTCTCCAGCAGCAGAACTAACACCAATACCATTGTCATGGCCCTTTGCCCAATGGGGACTTGATATGGTGGGCAAATTACACAAATCCTGGCCAGGAGGAAAGGAGTACATGCTAGTAGCTGTCGACAAATTTACAAAGTGGATAGAAGCGAAGCCGATAAACTCACCAGACGGAGCATCCGCAGTAAAATTCATAAAAGGCCTCGTCTTCAGATTTGGAGTGCCCCATAGCATCATCACAGACAATGGCAGCAACTTCACATCCCACGAATTCAAAGATTATTGCAAAGAAGTGGGTATCAAGTTACACTTTGCATCAGTTGCGCACCCGCAGACCAACGGACAAGTCGAGAAAGCTAATGGAATCATCTGCAACGGCATTAAGAAACGCTTATTAGCGCCACTGGAGAAAGCTCGACACACCTGGCCAGAGGAGTTGCCCAGTGTATTATGGAGCATACGAACAACACCAAACACAGCAACACAAGAAACTCCGTTCTTCTTGGTTCATGGAGCGAAGCGATGTGCCAATCGAGATAGAGCATGACTCTCCACGAGTCGTAGAATATGATGAAGAGGTGTCGAGAAAAGCGCTAGAAGATGACGTCGATGCACTTGATGAAGCTAGAGATGAAGTACTGTCTCGGGTAACCAAATACCAATAGGACTTGAAGAATTACCACAGTCGACGTTTGCGGCCAAGATCTTTTCAGGTGGGAGACCTAGTTCTTCGGCTCACGCAAAAAAGTCATGAAAAACTCGAGTCACCA
Organism: Lolium perenne; assembly: GCF_019359855.2. Taxonomy (NCBI): domain Eukaryota; kingdom Viridiplantae; phylum Streptophyta; class Magnoliopsida; order Poales; family Poaceae; genus Lolium; species Lolium perenne. Next base: position 172,921,318 of record NC_067250.2, on the reverse strand, counting down.
TGGATAGGCCCCTACATTGTCACGGAAGTAATCGGAGGAGGAGCATACAGGATAAAGGACAAGAAGACAGGGGTGGAGGAGCAAAACCCCTGGAACGTGGCGCAACTCAGGCAGTTCTACGCCTAGAGCTGAAATATAGTCCTTGTAAAACTTCAATGTACTGAAACGCCCGCGAGTTTTCAGACGCACTCTTTTCCTTTTTCGGGGCACCGAGTGGGGCCGGGAAAGGTTTTTAATGAGGCGGGCTCGCGGTGCTGCAATATAATAAAGATAGTGTCAATATAACTTTTCTTTATCGACATGCTCAAAGTCTCCGACCCGACGAATTTCAATATAGTCCCTCGAAAAAAGAAAAGCCTTGCCTTGGTATTAAAATACCTCGTAAGTCAATAAAAATACAAAATAGTACTCAACAAAGAAGCTCGGGGGCTGATATTCGCCAAAACTACATATTAAATAAATGCCTTGGTTCAAAACCTCGCAATACACAAATACAGTAAATAGCCACCGAAACACTCGGGGGCTAGACAAATATAGAAATATGATGATTGCTTCACAAATATAATCACAATCATGGGTTACAAAGAAGAGTTATCTACAAAAGGAAAATAATTAGTCATGATTCAATATGTCATCAAGGGTAATTCTGTTTTCTTCAGGAGCAGCGCCAAGAAAATCAGCATAATGACCATCGGCAAAAAAGTCGGCATCCATTCGAAGAAGGTCTTCAATCATTTCTTCGGCTACAGGCGAAACCTTCGTGTTAATTCGGTCGACACCAACTCTTCGGCGCTTTACTTTCTGATGAACTTTCGCAACAACTTGGGTCAGGTCAAGATTTGAGTGGCAGATCTGAAGCATGATAAGAGCAAATCTGGCGCCAGCTACCAGTTGAGCTCTGACAAAATCATGGATCTTGTGGGCATCCTTAAATTTCTCCATTAACTCGGGAAGAGTTTTTGGTTGAACGTTCCGAGGAAACATGGAGTTATAAACCATAGACAGGGTCCTGGTACAGAAGTCAAGGAAGTCGCGAGTTTGAGAGGTGCGATCCTGAAATCTGACAATCTGGCGGGTCCTCTCTGGAGTAGCCCAAAACAAAGAACCATGGTCAAGGGAAAGGTTAACAAGGAGGTTTGTCCTAGTATTTACCCTCTCTTCTTCGGCAACAGCATCAGTAAAGGAACCTATTAAAACAACGAAGCAGAAAACTTTAAAAGACGTAGCATGAAGACGGAAGATATCGGAGGATGAAACAAGCATACCCGACATATCCGCACTGGCTTCATTCATTAACTCGAGCATGAAATTTTCTCGACTAGTCGCCTTTTCAGCCTCGGAAGCAGCGATTTCCTTAGCAGCCACGGCCTCGCGAGCTTGCTGAAGTGCAATTTTTTCGGCTTCAGATGACTTACGGGACTTTTCCATCATCACAAGTGTTTGCTTCTTTGCATACTGAAGTTGCTGCCGAAGTTCATCCAATTCTCGCGGCAAGGAATCCTCAACAGGTGTAGCATCAGCAAGAGTTCTCCTTGAGCGAGAAGAAGAAGGCGAAACATTGGAAGGAGCGGAAGATGGAGTATAGTTATCAAATACCAACTGAAATTTAATAAAACAAGACAACATTAATCAACAAGCAAAGATAGAGTTTTCATTAACCTTTCGGAATAATTACAAAGGTCTTACAGTGGAGCTAATGAAGTACGTGTCGCCAAATAACTACTTTGGCGACAAGGGCAAAAGAAACAGAGAAAGATAAACAAAGAGGCATGCAAACTAGACCTCCGGCCTTGATGAGCTAGGAGTCGAAGCTGGTTTGATCCCGAGATAGGCCAAGATTTTCTTCGTGTTGGGCTTGGCTGCCTTAATCAGCGACCTCCATCTTGATTGCTCTATCTGATCGGTGTCGCCAACTTTCATCCAATCAACAGTCTGTTGGCTGTCAGCAACCAGGGCAACAGTGCTTTCGACAGCAATCTTCATGTTTTCCTGACGCATCTTCAGTCCAAGGTCCTCTGATGAATTGAAGCTCTTGGCAAGGGTAAGGAAAGTCAGGGGCTCCTCTTTCTTCGGGAAGAAGTAGGGGAACAGCGTCGACAATCCCGCATAAGCATTTGCCACGCCTTCACGAATTTCGGACCCATGAAGCTCCAGATAAGAAAGTGCGTCAAGGAGAGGGTCATTGACGGGATTCTCCAGATCAAAATCTTGGTTTGTTTGGTCTGCCACAGGAAACAAAACATTGGTCAACAACAAGAAACAGCGGTTCTCATAAAAATAGAAGGGATCAATAATATTACTGTGAGTGCGTCGACTTTGTGATTTCAGGCACTTGAGGATCCCCTGTTCACGAGCAGCTTGTGCAGCTTTATGCTCGTTTAAAGCAGATTCAGCGTCTTCAAGTCTTTTCTGCAGTTCCTCGACACTAGCAGCTTTTGCTTTGGCTTCAACAGCCTCGGTTTTGGCTTCGCTAGCAACAAGTTCGGCTTTATTACGAGCCGCCTCACTTTGCTCCAGTTTTTGAGCAAGTGCGTCGGCAGGTTTGTTGGCCTCTGCAAGTTTCTCTGTCGAGATAAAAAAAAAGAAGAAGAAAGATCAAAAATCGCGACAAACAACAAGAGCAAAAAGTCAGAAAGAACAGCAAGTATAAAAGTTGTTACCTTCAGTTCTGCTAGCATACTCACGGTACCCAATGAATTGAGATCCGATGCGGATAAGATCTTTGATCATGGGCTGTCAAAGAAGAACACAGCAAGAGAAACATCGGCATGAAAAAATAGGGAAGGCGCGAAAAAGCAAAATAGAGGAAATATAGATATCGACAAACTTACATCATCCAAGAGCAGGGTCGAAGAGCTACCCAATTGAGGGGCAGGTTCAAGAATTGTTTCAATCCTTGTCCTTTTTGGTGAAGGAGCAAGGGGGCTTGCCGGCGGAGTTGTGGTGACGACGTTTCGTTGAGGAGGCGAGGATTCTTCTCCTTCAACTAGCGTGTCTGAGGCAAGTACAGTATGTGACGTGCTTGTCCGAGGAGCCACGTCAACAGTTGGTACTTCTTCCTCGTCATCACTGTTGATCAAAAATCGACAGCATAAAAAGCAAGACAAGATAAACATTTCGAGTACAGAAATAAGGAGGAATAAAGATGACTTACGAGCTGACAAGGGATTCAATATAAGGATCATAAGCTGCCTTCGGATGAGAAGGAACAACTTTTTCAGCCTTAGAAGTGCCAGAATCCTCGGCGTCATTCCTTTTCCTTTTGTTTCTTGGGGAAACAGCAGGAGGAAGGGATTGCGTCGACTCGCTGGCGTCAGATTCAATTTCTTTTTCATGGGAAGCCGCAGATTTGTGAGAACCTGCGACTTCACTTTCAGGAAGAGAAGAACCTTGGTTGTCTTTGGCAACGATAGCCTGTTCTTCAACTTCTCCATCCTCAGGAAGAGGAGGAAGGGAAGCCATAGTAGGATGGTTCTGCAGGAAAATAGCGACAAAAGAAAAATTAGAGAGATATCAATACAATGAGATGCAGGGAAAGTTCGGAACAAGAGAAAAATTCGAGAAGACAAAATACCTCAGGGAGAGGATTGGCGGAGCTGTATGGTTCCACGCGGCAAGAAGAGGGAATAGGATCCTTCTTGTTCAAACGGGAAATTCTTCGAATCAGCTTCTCCAAGTCCTTTATAGAAAGATCATTGGAGAGCCTATTGGCGTCATTTTCACCAGAATATGTCCAAAGGGGATTTTTGCGAGCCTGAAGAGGCTGCACTCTAATCCTAAGGAAATAGGCAGTGATTTGAACACCAGACAGCTCTTTGCCTCGAGTATTTTGAAGCTGATGAAGGCGAGACATAAGTGCTTCTGTCGCCTTTTTCTCTTCTTCGGAAGCTTCAGCATCCCAGGAGCGGCGGCGCTGAATTTTGGCACTTCCGTCGAAAGGGACTATGTTGTGTTCCACAGAATTGGCACTTTCTTCGTGTATGTAGAGCCACCTTTTGCGCCACCCTTGGACAGAATCAGGAAACTTGACGTCAAAGTAATCAACGTCAGTTCGGACACAGATAACAACGCCGCCTATGTTATAGGTGGCGTTGTGGGAGCCATTGCGGCGGAGGCAGAAAATGCGTTTCCACAGAGCCCAGTTAGGAGGGATTCCAAGGAAGCATTCGCACAGCGTGATAAAAATGGAGACATGGAGGATGGAATTGGGGGTCAACTGGTGCAGCTGAATCCCATAAACAAAAAGAAGGCCGCGGAGGAAATCGTGAATTGGGGCAGAAAGGCCGCGGATGAGGTGATCAACGAAACTAACCCGGTACTCCATTGGAGGGTTTGGGTAGCTTTCTTCGCTGGGAAAGCGGATGGCGTCTTCTTTCTTCATCAGGCCAAGCCTCTTCAGCATGTTGACGTCTTGGTTGGAGATTTTAGATCTCTCCCACTCAAGATCTTCAGCGGCCATCTTGGACTCTGGAGTACTGTGGCGAGTGAGTCGCGTGCGCGGTGGCATCAACGGCACTGGAAAAGCAAAGTTCGCGCGTGTGGAAGATCAAAGAGAGTTGGGCGTAGCGGAAGCTTTTTGCAAAGAGGAACAGATGTGCGGCGCAAGCGAAGGAGTGAACGGAGGTTGAAGAAAGGTTTATATAGGAATTGGGCGAAGCAATGCACCGTTGGATGAAGAAATCGTGCGGTGAAAAAGGATCTTGTAGATAAAGGGTAAAAAGGTATTTTTACTGAGATGGAATAGAACAGGCGTTACGGTACGTGCGCCAGGAAAAGCGGAGGACGTGTGTCCCCCACTTGCACGACGTGTCAACGTGGTGGAAACAATGGACCCACAAGGCAGAAAAATCACGACTATTAACAGAGACGAAGTAAATTTGATTAAGGGAAGCATGCCGACAAGAAAAATCAAAGAAGATTGGCGACAGGAGACGTCATTGAATACTTCGGGAGCCTTTGATCAAATACAAGTTTTTGCCCAAATGCTCGGGGGCTACTTCGACAAAAGTAAAATTTCGAGTATGGCAATATAGAAATTGTGGGAGCCTACAACCAAGCACAAGTCCTTGGCTGTAGCCTCGGGGGCTACTCCCATCGGGAGCGCTGTTCGCGCACCCGAGAGATGAAAAGAAGATCATATCGAGAAATAATGACAATATAGCGACAAGGTGGACTAAAATGTTGAGCCTACAACCAAGCACAAGTCCTTGGCTGTAGCCTCGGGGGCTACTCCCATCGGGAACGCTGTTCGCGTGCCCGATGAAATTAAAAAAGAAAGATAGAACAGCAAAAGAGTATATTTCGAGTTATAATTAACTCTACATATACTCCCATCGGGAGAGCAATATAAGTCATCTTTGACTCGATAAAATGTGCCATTCCAACAGCCGGATTTGGGCTTTCATCCATCCGGCCTGCCGAAGATAGTACCCGGGGTTTACTGAAGGCCCACTACCCGAAGAATAAGAAGATTCGGGAGTCCAAGATATATTAAGGAAAGTTAGAGTTGTAATAGGAAGTGTTATTTGTAATCTGGCGGGATGAGTTAGAAACCATCCCGGACTCTGTAACTTGTACAAATCGAAACCCTCGGCTCCGCCTCCTATATAAAGGGGGAGTCGAGGGACGAAGAGATCATCGAATCATTGTTACAAACCCTAGTTTTCATAATCGTCGAGTACTTTTCGGCTGAAACCTTCGAGATCTACTTGCCCTCTACTTCCAACTAAACCCTAGCCTATAATCCATAGGCATTGATAAGTTGATACCTTATCAGCTAGTATCATGCACATTGGTCCCACAAAAATGTTGATGTGGCAGCTAATTAAGGAGGAGAGAGGAGATTAGAGTAACATAGGTAGATACTGTATCATAGCGCATGTCACGAGAAAAGTTAATGACAAACAAATCTTGTGCACAAATTTGCATTGAGATTCTAAAAAACAATAAATATAGCATGACTATGATACTACTTCATGATACTAATCACTATAGAAATAGTATCATACACAAGTATCATATGCATGATACTACTACATGATACTTACCACTATGACCAGCCTAAGTAGTATCATGCATGCCATGTTGGCAAAAATCTGATGTGGCACATCAATTAATGAGGTGAAAGATTAGAGTGGTATCATAATATGATACCATATCATAGCACGTAAAACTAGAAAACTTAATAAGAAACACATCATGTACACATTTGCATTGAGATTCTACAAAACATTAAATATGATGATACTATGATATTATCTTATGATACTATGCATTATGGGGTTAGTATCATAAACTAGTATCATATGCATGATACTACCATATGATACTTCCCATTGTGAGTAGTCTTAGATTTCTTGGCTTAGTTCTCACATAGTTGGAGATGATCATTGCATAGCAATCTGGTGCGGCCCATATTTCATGACTGACACGATGAGTTCAATCACGTGTACCCCGGTTCTTGTGCAACCGTTGCACCAGACTAAAAGTCCATAATAATAAAAAATCTGAAAATAACAGTACACATTGACACAATATATATCTGCTATGTCATAAGTTTTTGTCATAGTTCAACGCATAGCTTGAGAAATAAAAAGGACAAATAATGTGGTAAAAAGTAGTTAACTGAAATTGGGCTATGATCGAGCCGTTAACACTGTCCCAACTTTCTTTGGGAGTTGTGAATTGAAATTGTAACAATTTATTTGACATATTAGATACATCATATGTCTATGTACTCAATTAGAGCATCTCCACTCGTCTCTGCGAACAGGCCCCCGGCGTGCCATTTTTTCATCCGGACGGCGAAAAATGGTCCAGCCGCGCCCTGGTTTCTCGTTTTTCGCCGGATTTGGGCTTTCATCCATCCGGCGAGCCCACGCCAACCCCGGCCTACCGGGGAGCGCTCGGGGACTCCGGACGAAGCGAAAGCGCGCGAAACACCGAGATATTTCTCCCGCGCTTTTCGCTTCGTCTTCGCCGCAGAGGTGGACCCAACCGGTCAGCGACACACACATCGTCTTCCGCGCGCACTAAAAGCCTGCCGCCGGTCAGCTCGCCGCGGACGCGTCGCATTCCACGCGTCATTTAATCGCCGGCACCAACCGCGCCTATATACCCCGTTCGTCTTCGCCGCGACGTGTATCCCCGCTCCACTCTCCCTCCACTCTCCCGATCCATGGCGTTCTACGATGAAGACGGCGCAGCCAACAACGGCTTCCCCCGCCGGTCGCTCCACGCGTGGGAGGGGCACCTCCTCCACCAGGCGGGGTACCCCTGCCCGCCGGACACGAGGCCTCCCGGCGGCGGGTGGCGGCTAAGTGCTGGAGGCGTACCAATCCCGCCGCCGCCCCGGGGCCACGCCCTCGACGTCTCCATCGAGGAGGCTCGGATGACGATGACGGACGAAGAGCGCGCCGACCCGCGCCACCACCCCGACAACTACACGAGTTGGAACTCGTTCTTCCTCCGGCGGTGGGAGCGGGAGCTGGCGGCCTACGACGGCCCGCCGCCTCCGCCTCCGCGCAACAACGTCGCGGGTCGCCGACGTTGGTGGAGCGCGACAAATAGGATGCTGGAGAACGTCCTCGAGCACATCGAGGGCGGCAACTTCCCGGTGCTGACGATGCCCCCTCCATCGAGGGCATCGGCCAGCCGCCGCCGGGGAAACATCTGGCAGCCACGGCGCATGGCTGCCAGCTCGTCGTCTTCCGGATCGGCGTCGAGGCCATCCGTGGCGCCGGTGAAAAAGGAGGTGGCGTCTCCGTCGACACCGGCGCGCGTCAAGAAGGAGCCGGCGTCTCCACCGCCGAGCAGAGGGCGCAGCAGCGGCGCCCTCGTCATCCGTGACCAACCCTCCTCTCCGCAGCGCGGGCGGAAGAGGAAGTCGGCGAAGAAGGAGGACGCCGCGGCCGCCGCGAACCAGCTCGCTGAGGAAGAGGCGAAGCGCGCAGAGGACGCCGCGGTGGCGGAGGCGATCGCCAGGTCGCTGAAGGACCTGGTGCCCGCCGACAACAGCCTCCCCATCGACGCCGCACTGGAGTGGTCCAGGCGCGACTGGGAGCGCCAGGAGGCGGAGCAGCAGCAGCGGATGTTGGATCTGGCCGCCGCGCGTCAACTCGCCGAACGCGCCGCCGCACCGTCCTCCGCGCGGAACGCCGCGCCCAGGGAGGTGATCAAGCTCGAGGAGAGCAGCGACGACGACATCTACCGGCCGTCGCCGCCACGCACCGGCGACGCTGGCTAGGGTACGAGCCGCTGGTACGAAGCACCGCCGCCCCAGGAAGACGCCGGCTCGAGCGACAACGATGACGGCGGCGACTACACGTCCTTCTACCGCCATTTCGGCATGTAGGAGGACGCTTTTTAGTTTAAGTTTTAGTTTGTCAATCGCCGAATTCAAATATATGTACGAATTCGGCCTATTTATGTACGAACTCGCGTCTATATGTTAAATATCATTAAATTTCGCTTATGTCTGAACGAGCTTCGCCCAATTTTATCTGAATTCGCCGTATCATTCTGGGATCGCGGCTGGGAAGCTGGCCCTGCTCACGCCATTTTTTCGTCCAATCCGGACGAAATTAACCCCGGATTTCGGCGTGGGAAGGCCAAACGAGTGGAGATGCTCTTATGTACTCCCTCCAATTCATACTACTTGTTCTATGTCTAGATATATCCATCTTAGCGACAATTAATATGGGTCGGACGGAGTACATACTTCAGAACTGAACATGTGTTTAGATGTTTGATGGAGAGGTTAAACTTCTAGCCAAATCTGCCCTCCGTGCAACATGGCGGGGACTGAATGCGCGTACGCAGGGAAAAAATGGTTTGCATGTTTTTAGGTTTCCTGCAAGAATGATTGAAAAAACTGGAAACCGTTATTTGGCTGGAAGTGTCGCGCCTTCTTGGGCTAGGATAATGCAGATAGGGTGTGTTTGCTTGCATGCAAAACGGTCGTTATGGTAACATCTTCTCTTAGTGGTGAGCTTACAAGCCACTTGTGAACAATAACTATTGAGTGCTGAACGCACTTAAACTCATACACATATACATATGATAACTAAAGGGTTAAGACACTACTGATCAACACCAATCATATTTCACAAAGCACAAATAATCCAGCAACACGTACTTAATCAATGAACCGAAATATGTAACATCAGTACAACTAACATAAACCATCTACTCGTCGACTTCTGTGTCATCGATCATGGCCAGGGCAGCTTAGTGCTCTTTGCGCTTCTAAACCACCTTAGAGCAAGAATAGTCAAAGATGACCACCCTGGACACATATGACTTCACCAGCTTGAATGTAAGGAAGTAGTATATCATCATTTGGTTCAACTTGATCTACCGCGATGAGGATAATAACAACGGGCACCTAGACCGCCGGATGATGGGCAGGTTTCGGCGTTTCCTCAATGACTGCGAGCTGAAGGAGGTGTACTTGCATGGGAGAGGCTACACGTGGTCGAACGAGCGCGAGACCCCGACACTAGTCAAGCTGGACAGGGTGTTTGTCACCATCGGGTGGGAGGAGCTTCACAACAGCTGCTCATTGCGTTGTTTGGTGACGGTTCTGGCGGATCACTGTCTCCTCCTCCTCGACTGCACTACTCAGTCGGTGGGTCAGAAACGGTTCCAGTTTGAACGTTTCTGGGTGAAACTCGATGGGTTCAGCGATGTGGTGCAGTCCGCCTGGGCTGTGATTGACGGCGATCCGGATCCCTTCCGGCGACTCAACACAAAGCTGAAGCGTACGGCACGCAGCCTCATGAGCTGGAGGGACAAGAAGGTTGGGGATGTAAAACTGCAGCTGATGACAGCGTGGGAAGTGGTGTTGAGGCTGGATGTCGCCATGGAATCATGAACACTGTCTCTGAACGAGCGTCGACTCTAGGCCCACCTTAAACGCGCCTATTTGGGGTTGGCTTCCCTCGAGCGCACGATGGCCCGCCAACGGGCCAAGATTGCATGGCTGAGGGAAGGGGATGCAAACAAGGCCTTCTTCCACCAACATGCAGCCTACCGTCGTCAAAAGAACGTTATCCATAGCCTCCAGGTCGAGGGCGCAGTTATCTCAGACCATGCTGCCATGGCGGAGGCTTCTTTCACGCACTTTGAGGGTCTCCTAGGCACTCCTGTGGACCGTCAATACTCGCTGGATCTGGACTTCCTGGGAACGCACCCAGTGGACCTATCCGAGCTTGAGGCTGCGTTCACGGAGGACGAGATCTGGGAGGTTGTTAGGCGGTTGCCCCATGGCAAAGCACCGGGCCCAGACGGGTTCACGACTGAGTTCCTCCAAAGTTGTTGGGGGATAGTGAAAGAGGATTTTATGCCAGCTTTCAATAAGTTGTTCACGTTGTGCGGGCGCGGATTCCAGGGCCTGAATCAGGCTCTGATGATACTGCTGCCCAGCGCCCGGATGCGGCGGCGCTGGGTGACTACCGACCGATCAACCTGATACATATCTTTGCCAAGCTGGTGGCGAAAACTTTGGCGTCTCGCCTGACCCCTCGGATGGAGTCACTGGTGGATTGCAACCAATGTGCTTTCATTCGCAAACGGTGCATCCACGACAACTTCATGTTGCTTCAGCAGACGGCTAGGTTCCTCCATCTGATGAAGGAGCCACGGGTGATTCTCAAGTTGGACATAGCGCGGGCCTTCGACTCCATCTCATGGGGATTCCTTGTTGAGATCCTCCGTAAGATGGGGTTTAGACCGAGGTTCTGTGAGTTGGTGGCCATTCTACTGTCCACGGCAAGCACTATGGTGATGCTCAATGGAGAGCCAGACCCCCCCCCTATCTAGCATTGGAGGGGCCTGAGACAGGTTGATCCGTTGTCGCCTTCGGTGTTCATGCTAGCCATGAATGATACGCGTAGAGCACACGCCCGTTGGGAACCCCAAGTGAAAGGTGTGATGCGTACAGCAGCAAGTTTCCCTCAGTAAGAAACCAAGGTTTATCGAACGGGTAGGAGTCAAGGAACACGTGAAGGTCGTTGGTGACGGAGTGTAGTGCGGCGCAACACCAGGGATTCCGGCGCCAACGTGGAACCTGCACAACACAATCAAAATACTTTGCCCCAACGTAACAGTGAGGTTGTCAATCTCACCGGCTTGCTGTAAACAAAGGATTAAATGTATAGTGTGGATGATGATGTTTGTTTGCGAAGAACAGTAAGAACAAGTATTGCAGTAGATTGTATTTCAGATGTAAAAGAATGGACCGGGGTCCACAGTTCACTAGTGGTGTCTCTCCAATAAGAAATAGCAAGTTGGGTGAACAAATTACAGTTGGGCAATTGACAAATAAAGAGGGCATAACAATGCACATACATATCATGATGACTACTATGAGATTTAATCAAGGCATTACGACAAAGTACATAGACCGCTATCCAGCATGCATCTATGCCTAAAAAGTCCATCTTCGGGTTAGCATCCGCACCCCTTCCAGTATTAAGTTGCAAACAACAGACAATTGCATTAAGTATGGTGCGTAATGTAATCAATACAAATATCTTTAGACAAAGCATCGATGTTTTATCCCTAGTGGCAACAGCACATCCACAACCTTAGAACTTTCTGTCACTGCCCCAGATTCAATGGAGGCATGAACCCACTATTGAGCATAAATACTCCCTCTTGGAGTCACAAGTATCAACTTGGCCAGAGCCTCTACTAGCAACGGAGAGCATGCAAGAACATAAAAAACACATATATGATAGATTGATAATCAACTTGACATAGTATTCCATATTCATCGGATCCCAACAAACATAACATGTAGATAGATGATCTTGATCATGATAGGCAGCTCACAAGATCTAACATGATAGCACAATGAGGAGAAGACAACCATCTAGCTACTGCTATGGACCCATAGTCCAAGGATGAACTACTCACACATCAATCCGGAGACGATCATGGTGATGAAGAGTCCTCCAGGAGATGATTCCCCTCTCCGGCAGGGTGCCGGAGGCGATCTCCTGAATCCCCCGAGATGGGATTGGCGGCGGCTGCGTCTCTGGAAGGTTTTCCGTATCGTGGCTCTCGGTACAGGGGTTTTCGCGATAGAGGCTATAAGTAGGCGGAAGGGTAGGGTTGGAGGCGTCATGAGGGGCCCACACACTAGGGCGGCGCGGGCCCCTCCTTGGCCGCGCTGCCTTGGTGTGTCGCCACCTCGTGGCCCCACTTCGTATCCTCTTCGGTCTTCTGGAAGCTCCGTGAAAAAATAAGACCCTGGGCGTTGATTTCGTCCAATTCCGAGAATATTTTCTTTGTAGGATTTCTGAAACCAAAAACAGCAGAAAACAACAACTGGCTCTTCGGCATCTCGTCAATAGGTTAGTGCCGGAAAATGCATATAAATGATGTAAAGTGTGTATAAAACATGTGAGTATCATCATAAAAGTAGCATGGAACATAAGAAATTATAGATACGTTTGAGACGTATCAAGCATCCCCAAGCTTAGTTCCTACTCGCCCTCGAGTAGGTAAACGATAACAAAGATAATTTCTAAAGTGACATGCTATCATAATCTTGATCAATACTATTGTAAAGCACATGAGATGAATGCAGTGATTCGAAGCAATGGTAAAGACAATGATTAAACTACTGAATCATATAACAAAGACTTTTCATGAATAGTACTTTCAAGACAAGCATCAATAAGTCTTGCATAAGAGTTAACTCATAAAGCAATAGATTCATAGTAGAAAGCTTTGAAGCAACACAAAGGAAGACATAAGTTTCAGCGGTTGCTTTCAACTTCAACATGTATATCTCATGGATAATTGTCAACACAAAGTAATATGATGAATGCAAATAAGCAAGTATGTAGGAATCAATGCACACAGTTGACACAAGTGTTTGCTTCTAAGATAGAAAGAAGTAGGTAAACTGACTCAACATAAAGTAGAAGAAAGGCCCTTCGCAGAGGGAAGCATGGATTACTATTTCTGTGCTAGAGCTTTTATTTTGAAAACATAGAAACAATTTTGTCAACGGTACTTATAAAGCATATGTGTTATGCATAAGACATCCTATAAGTTGCAAGCCTCATGCATAGATTACCATTAGTGCTCGCACCTTATCCTAATTAGCTTGGATTTACATGGATTATCATTGCATAACATATGTTTCAACCAAGTGTCACAAAGGGGTACCTCTATGCCGCCTGTACAAAGGTCTAAGGAGAAGGTTCACATTGGATTTCTTGCTTTTGATTATTCTCAACTTAGACATCCATACCGGGACAACATAGAAAATAGATAATGGACTCCTCTTTAATGCATAAGCATTCAACAACAAATAATATTCTCATAAGAGATTGAGGATTAGTGTCCAAACTGAAACTTTCACCATGATTCATGGCTTTAGTTAGCGGCCCAATGTTCTTCTCTAACAATATGCATACTCAAACCATTGGATCATGATAAATCACCCTTACTTAAGACAAGACGAACATGCATAGAAACTCACATGATATTCAACAAAGGTGTAATAGTTGATGGCGTCCCCAGAAACATGGTTACCGCTCAACAAGCAACTTATAAGAAATAAGATACATAAGCTACATATTCAATACCACAATAGTTTTTAAGCTATTTTCCCATGAGCTATATATTGCAGAGACAAAGAATGAAAGTTTAAAGGTAGCACTCAAGTAATTTACTTTGGAATGGCAGAGAAATACCATGTAGTAGGTAGGTATGGTGGACACAAATGGCATAGTTTTTGGCTCAAGGATTTTGGATGCACGAGAAGTATTCCCTCTCAATACAAGGCTTAGGCTAGCAAGGTTATTTGAAGCAAACTCAAGTATGAACCGGTACAGCAAAACTTACATAAGAACATATTGCAAGCATTATAAGACTCTACATTATCTTCCTTGTTGTTCAAACACCTCACCAGAAAATATCTAGACTCTAGAGAGACCAATCATGCAAACCAAATTTTAACAAGCTCTATGTAGTTCTTCATTAATAGGTGCAAAGTACATGATGCAAGAGCTTAAACATGATCTATATGAGCACAACAATTGCCAAGTATCAAATTATTTAAGACATTATACCAATTACCACATGAAGCATTTTCCGTTTCCAACCATATAACAATAAGTGCTGTAGCTTCCAACTTTTGTCATGAACATTAAAAGTAAAACGAAGAACACAAGTGTTCAAATGAAAAAGCGGAGCGTGTCTCTCTTCCACACATGGATTGCTAGGATCCGAATTTATTCAAAGAATGAAAATAACAAAGCGAAAATAAAACACACAGACGCTCCAAGTAAAGCACATAAGATGTGACGGAATAAAAATATAGTTTCACTAGAGGTGACCTGATAAGTTGTCGATGAAGAAGGGATGCCTTGGGCATCCCCAAGCTTAGATGCTTGAGTCTTCTTAAAATATGCAGGGATGAACCACGGGGGCATCCCCAAGCTTAGACTTTTCACTCTTCTTGATCATATTGTATCATCCTCCTCTCTTGACCCTTGAAAACTTCCTCCACACCAAACTCAAAACAAACTCATTAGAGGGTTAGTGCATAATTCAAAATTCACATATTCAGAGGTGACATAATCATTCTTAACACTTCTGGACATTGCACAAAGCTACTGAAAGTTAATGGAACAAAGAAATCCATCAAACATAGCAAAACATGCAATGCGAAATAAAAGGCAGAATCTGTCAAAACAGAACAGTCCGTAAAGATGAATTTTTATGGGCACTTAACTTGCTCAGATGAAAAAGCTCAAATTTAATGAAAGTTGCGTACATATCTGAGGATCACGCACGTAAATTGGCAGATTTTTCTGAGTTATCTACGGACGGGGCTGCTCAATTTTGTGACAGTAAGAAATTTGTTTCTGTGCAGTAATCCAAATCTAGTATCAACCCTACTATCAAAGACTTTACTTGGCACAACAATGCAATAAAATAAAGATAAGGAGAGGTTGCTACAGTAGTAACAACTTCCAAGACTCAAATATAAAACAAAAGTGCAGAAGTAAAATAATGGGTTGTCTCCCATAAGCGCTTTTCTTTAACGCCTTTCAGCTAGGCGCAGAAAGTGTGAATCAAGTATTATCGAGAGATGAAGCATTAACATCATTACCAGGGGCGTTGGGAGTTTCCTCAACAATGCATTGTATCTGGTCTATGTAAGTAACTCCTCTTTGTATGCTTTTAGGCTTACTATTTTCATCAAACAAATTTTCAGGAACAAGCCAAACATAGTTATTTTCTAGAGCTTCATGCATTCCTAGGAGCTTACTAGGTATCGGTACTTTAATATCCCCACCATCATTGACATTATTAGTGTACTTTATTCTATCCATGTCCATATTTTCAAGTGTTCTTGCAAAATCGGTGAACAAACCAAGCCTCTTATGCTTAATAAAAACTTTTCTAGCTTCTTTAGCTATATCTTCAAATTCTCTAAGGACTTTTAATACAAAATCTCTCTTTTCTCCCATCTCCATATCAGAAAGTGTAAGAAACATATGTTGCATTATGGGATTGAGATTAACAAATCTAGTTTCCAACATGTGTACTAAACAGGCAGAAGCACTTTCATAAGTAGGAACAGCTTTTACCAAGGGTATATCTTCAAAATCTTCATCCATACTAACATGGGTGAAAAATGCTTCTATATTATCTCTTCCAATGATAGACCCTCGTCCTACCGGTATATCTTTCAGAGTGAACTTAGGAGGAAACATGATGAAATAAAATAAAGTAATGCAAGTAACTAAATTTTTTGTGTTTTTAATATTGAGAACGCAAACAAGATAGTAAATAAAGTAAAGCAAGTAACTAATTTTTTGTGTTTTTGATATAGAGAACAAACAAAGCAGTAAATAAAATAAAGTAAAGCAAGACAAAAACAAAGTAAAGAGATTGGATGTGGGAGACTCCCCTTGCAGCGTGTCTTGATCTCTCCGGTGATGCTGTCCAGGACTGGCGCGTAGTTGACGAGGGAGGAAATGGTGTAGCTTTCCTTCGTTCCCCGGCAACGGCGCCAGAAAATAGCTTGATGTCTACACACACTCCTTTTCCTGTAGACAGTGTTGGGCCTCCAAGAGCAGAGGTTTGTAGAACAGCAGCAAGTTTTCCCTTAAGTGGATCACCCAAGGTTTATCGAACTCAGGGAGGAAGAGGTCAAAGATATCCCTCTCATGCAACCCTGCAACCACAAAGCAAGAAGTCTCTTGTGTCCCCAACACACCTAATACACTTGTCAGATGTATAGGTGCACTAGTTCGGCGAAGAGATAGTGAAATACAGGTGGTATGAATAAATATGAGCAGTAGTAACGACACCAGAAAATAGCTTGCTGCTACAACTGGCGTGTGGTTGATGGTGGTAATATTGCAGGCAGTACAGATGCAGTAAAACAGTAAACAAGCAGTGATTTCAGTATTTGGGAACAAGGCCTAGGGATCTTACTTTCACTAGTGGACACTCTCAACATTGATCACATAACAGAATAGATAAATGATATACTCTACACTCTCTTGTTGGATGATGAACACCACTAATTGTGTAGGATTACACGAACCCTCAATGCCGGAGTTAACAAGCTCCACAATATTTGATATTCATGTTTAAATAACCTTAGAGTGCACGATAGATCAACACAACTAAACCAAGTACTAACATAGCATGCACACTGTCACCTTCACACTATGAAAGGAGGAATAGATCACATCAATACTATCATAGCAATAGTTAACTTCATAATCTACAAGAGATTACAATCATAACCTACGCCAAGTACTACACGACGCACACACTGTCACCATTACACCGTGGAGGAGGAATAGAGTACTTTAATAACATCACCAGAGTAACACATAGATAAATAGTGATACAAAGCACATTGCAATCATAAAGGGATATAAATAAGCACTTTACTATGCTATTCATAACAGTGAATAGGTATTCTGTGAAATATAGCCTAAGAGACCCACACGGTGCATACACCGTCACCTTTACACACGTGGGACAAGGAGTCTCCGGAGATCACATAAGTAAAATTCACTTGACTAGCATAACGACATCTAGATTACAAGCATCATCATATGAATCTCAATCATGTAAGGCAGCTCATGAGATTATTGTATTGAAGTACATAGGGAGAGAGATGAACCACATAGCTACCGGTACAGCCCTTAGCCTCGATGGAGAACTACTCCCTCCTCATGGGAGACAGCAGCGTTGATGGAGATGGCGGTGATGTCGATGGAGGAGCCTTCCGGGGGCACTTCCCCGTCCCGGCGGCGTGCCGGAACAGAGAGTCCTGTCCCCCAGATCTTGGCTTCGCGATGGCGGCGGCTCTGGAAGGTTTCTCGTACCGTGACTTTTCCGTATCGAAGATTTAGGTCAGGGACCTTTAAATAGGTGAAGAGGCGGAGTCGGAGGGTCGACGAGGTGGCGACACAATAGGGGGGCGCAGCCCCCCCCCTCTGGCTGCGCCAGGGTGGCGTGTGGGGCCCCCAGGGCTCCCCTCTGGCGGCTCTCGGGTGTTCTGGAAGCTTCGTGGGATTTTAAGATCTTGGGCGTTGATTTCGTCCAATTCCGAGAATATTTCCTTACTAGGATTTCTGAAACCAAAAACAGCAGAAAACAGGAACTGGCACTTCGGCATCTCGTCAATAGGTTAGTTCCGGAAAACGCATAAAATCATCATAAAGTGTGAACAAAACATGTAGGTATTGTCATAAAACAAGCATGGAACATAAGAAATTATAGATACGTTGGAGACGTATCAGCATCCCCAAGCTTAGTTCCTACTCGTCCTCGAGTAGGTAAACGATAACAGAGATAATTTCTGAAGTGACATGCTACCAACATGATCTTAATCATACTATTGTAAAGTGATGCGTGTGGTTGGCACGTCCGTTGGGAACCCCAAGAGGAAGGTGTGATGCGCACAGCGGCAAGTTTCCCTCAGTAAGAAACCAAGGTTTAATCGGACCAGTAGGAGTCAAGAAGCACGTTGAAGGTTGATGGCGGCGGGATGTAGTGCGGCGCAACACCAGGGATTCCGACGCCAGCGTGGAACCTGCACAACACAACCAAAGTACTTTGCCCCAACGAAACAGTGAGGTTGTCAATCTCACCGGCTTGCTGTAACAAAGGATTAACCGTATTGTGTGGAAGATGATTGTTTGCAGAAAACAGTAGAACAAGTATTGCAGTAGATTGTATTTCAGTAAAGAGAATTGGACCGGGGTCCACAGTTCACTAGAGGTGTCTCTCCCATAAGACGAATAGCATGTTGGGTGAACAAATTACAGTTGGGCAATTGACAAATAAAGAGAGCATGACCATGCACATACATATCATGATGAGTATAGTGAGATTTAATTGGGCATTACGACAAAGTACATAGACCGCCATCCAACTGCATCTATGCCTAAAAAGTCCACCTTCAGGTTATCATCCGAACCCCCTCCAGTATTAAGTTGCTAACAATAGACAATTGCATTAAGTATTGCGCGTAATGTAACTAGTGACTACATCCTTGAACATAGCACTAATGTTTTATCCCTAGTGGCAACAGCACATCCATAACCTTAGAGGTTCTTGTCACCCCTCCAGATTCACGGAGACATGAACCCACTATCGAGCATAAATACTCCCTCTTGGAGTTACTAGCATCAACTTGGCCAGAGCATCTACTAATAACGGAGAGCATGCAAGATCATAAACAACACATGGATATAACTTTGATAATCAACATAACAAGTATTCTCTATTCATCGGATCCCAACAAACGCAACATATAGAATTACAGATAGATGATCTTGATCATGTTAGGCAGCTCACAAGATCCGACAATGATAGCACAATGGGGAGAAGACAACCATCTAGCTACTGCTATGGACCCATAGTCCAGGGGTAGACTACTCACACATCACACCGGAGGCGACCATGGCGGCGTAGAGTCCTCCGGGAGATGATTCCCCTCTCCGGTAGGGTGCCGGAGGCGATCTCCTGGATCCCCCGAGATGGGATCGGCGTTGGCGGCGTCTCTGGAAGGTTTTCCGTATCGTGGCTCTCGGTACTGGGGGTTTCGTCACGGAGGCTATTTGTAGGCGGAAGGGCAGGTCAAGAGGCGGCACGGGGGCCCCACACCATAGGGCCGCGCGGCCAAGGGGGCCGCGCCGCCTAGGGTGTGGCCCCCTCGTGGCCCCTCTTCGTCTCTCCTTCGGACTTCGGAAGCTTCGTGGAAAAATAGGCCCTCGGGCTTTGATTTCGTCCAATTCCGAGAATATTTCCTTACTAGGATTTCTGAAACCAAAAACAGCAGAAAATAGCAAATCGGCACTTCGGCATCTTGTTAATAGGTTAGTTCCAGAAAATGCACGAATATGACATAAAGTGTGCATAAAACATGTAGATAACATCAATAATGTGGCATGGAACATAAGAAATTATCGATATGTCGGAGACGTATCAGCATCCCCAAGCTTAGTTCTGCTCGTCCCGAGCGAGTAAAACGATAACACGAGATAATTTCGGAGTGACATGCCATCATAATCTTGATCATACTATTTGTAAAGCATATGTAGTGAATGCAGCGATCAAAACAATGTATATGACATGAGTAAACAAGTGAATCATAAAGCAAAGACTTTTCATGAATAGCACTTCAAGACAAGCATCAATTAAGTCTTGCATAAGAGTTAACTCATAAAGCAATAATTCAAAGTAAAGGCATTGAAGCAACACAAAAGAAGATTAAGTTTCAGCGGTTGCTTTCAACTTGTAACATGTATATCTCATGGATATTGTCAACATAGAGTAATATAATAAGTGCAATAAGCAAGTATGTAGGAATCAATGCACAGTTCACACAAGTGTTTGCTTCTTGAGGTGGAGAGAAATAGGTGAACTGACTCAACATTGAAAGTAAAAGAATGGTCCTCCATAGAGGAAAAGCATCGATTGCTATATTTGTGCTAGAGCTTTGATTTTGAAAACATGAAACAATTTTGTCAACGGTAGTAATAAAGCATATGCATCATGTAAATTATATCTTATAAGTTGCAAGCCTCATGCATAGTGTACTAATAGTGCCCGCACCTTGTCCTAATTAGCTTGGACTACCGGATCATCACAATGCACTGTTTTTACCAAGTGTCACAAAGGGGTACCTCTATGCCGCCTGTACAAAGGTCTAAGGAGAAAGCTCGCATTGGATTTCTCGCTATTGATTATTCTTCAACTTAGACATCCATACCGGGACAACATAGACAACAGATAATGGACTCCTCTTTTATGCATAAGCATGTAACAACAATTAATAAATTTCTCATTTGAGATTTGAGGATATATGTCCAAAACTGAAACTTCCACCATGGATCATGGCTTTAGTTAGCGGCCCAATGTTCTTCTCTAACATATGCATGCTTAACCATATGGTGGTAGATCTCTCTTACTTCAGACAAGACGGACATGCATAGCAACTCACATGAAATTCAACAATGAATAGTTGATGGCGTCCCCAGTGAACATGGTTATCGCACAACAAGCAACTTAATAAGAGATAAAGTGCATAATTACATATTCAATACCACAATAGTTTTTAAGCTATTTGTCCCATGAGCTATATATTGCAAAGGTGATGATGGAATCTTAAAGGTAGCACTCAAGCAATTTACTTTGGAATGGCGGAAAATACCATGTAGTAGGTAGGTATGGTGGACACAAATGGCATAGTGGTTGGCTCAAGTATTTTGGATGCATGAGAAGTATTCCCTCTCGATACAAGGTTTAGGCTAGCAAGGCTTATTTGAAACAAACACAAGGATGAACCGGTGCAGCAAAACTCACATAAAAGACATATTGAAAACATTATAAGACTCTACACCGTCTTCCTTGTTGTTCAAACTCAATACTAGAAATTATCTAGACCTTAGAGAAACCAAATATGCAAACCAAATTTTAGCATGCTCTATGTATTTCTTCATTAATGGGTGCAAAGCATATGATGCAAGAGCTTAATCATGAGCACAACAATTGCCAAGTATCACATTACCCAAGACATTAATAGCAATTACTACATGTATCATTTTCCAATTCCAACGATATAACAATTTAACGAAGAAGAAACTTCGCCATGAATACTATGAGTAGAAACCAAGGACATACTTGTCCATATGCTACAACGGAGCGTGTCTCTCTCCCATAAAGTGAATGCTAGGATCCATTTTATTCAAACATAACAAAAAACAAAAACAAACCGACGCTCCAAGCAAAGCACATAAGATGTGATGGAATAAAAATATAGTTTCAGGGGAGGAACCTGATAATGTTGTCGATGAAGAAGGGGATGCCTTGGGCATCCCCAAGCTTAGACGCTTGAGTCTTCTTAATATATGCAGGGGTGAACCACCGGGGCATCCCCAAGCTTAGAGCTTTCACTCTCCTTGATCATGTTGCATCATACTCCTCTCTTGATCCTTGAAAACTTCCTCCACACCAAACTCGAAACAACTCATTAGAGGGTTAGTGCACAATATAAATTGATATATTCAGAGGTGACACAATCATTCTTAACACTTCTGGACATTGCATAATGCTACTGGACATTAGTGGATCAAAGAAATTCATCCAACATAGCAAAAGAGGCAATGCGAAATAAAAGGCAGAATCTGTCAAAACAGAACAGTTCGTATTGACTAATTTTAAAATGGCACCAGACTTGCTCAAATGAAAATGCTCAAATTTAATGAAAGTTGCGTACATATCTGAGGATCATGCACGTAAATTGGCTTAATTTTCTGAGCTACCTACAGGGAGGTGGACCCATATTCGTGACAGCAAAGAAATCTGGAACTGTGCAGTAATCCAAATCTAGTACTTACTTTTCTATCAACGGCTTAACTTGGCACAACAAAACACAAAACTAAGATAAGGAGAGGTTGATACAGTAGTAAACAACTTCCAAGACACAAAATAAAAACAAAGTACTGTAGGTAAAAACATGGGTTGTCTCCCATAAGCGCTTTGCTTTAACGCCTTTCAGCTAGGCACAGAAAGTGTGCATCAAGTATTATCAAGAGACGAAGTGTCAACATCATAATTTGTTCTCATAATAGAATCAAAAGGTACCTTCATTCTCTTTCTAGGGAAGTGTTCCATACCTTTCTTGAGAGGAAATTGATATTTTATATTACCTTCCTTCATATCAATAATAGCACCAACAGTTCGAAGAAAAGGTCTTCCCAATATAATGGGACAAGATGCATTGCATTCAATATCCAAGACAACAAAATCAACGGGGACAAGGTTATTGTTAACGGTAATGCGAACATTATCAACTTTCCCCAAAGGTTTCTTTGTAGAATGATCAGCAAGATTAACATCCAAATAACAATTTTTCAGCGGTGGCAAGTCAAGCATATTATAAATTTTCTTAGGCATAACAGAAATACTTGCACCAAGATCACATAAAGCATTACAATCAAAATCTTTAACCTTCATCTTAATGATGGGCTCCCAACCATCCTCTAGCTTTTTAGGAATAGAGGCTTTACGCTCTAGTTTCTCTTCTCTAGCTTTTATGAGAGCATTTGTAATATGATGTGTGAAAGCCAAATTTATAGCACTAGCATTAGGACTTTTAGCAAGTTTTTGCAAGAACTTTATAACTTCAGAGATATGGCAATCATCAAAATTCAAACCATTATAATCTAAAGCAATGGGATCATCATCCCCAATGTTGGAAAAAATTTCAGCAGCTTTATCACGAGCGATTTCAGCGATTTTAGCAGTTTCAGGCAGTTTCTCGCGTTTTGCATTAGAAGTGGAAACATTGCTAACACCAATTCTTTTATTAGTATTAGTAGGAGGTGCAGCAACATGTGTAGCATTAGCATTACTAGTGGTGGTAATAGTCCAAACTTTAGCTACATTCTTCTCTTTAGCTAGTTTTTCATTTTCTTCTCTATCCCACCTAGCACGCAGTTCAGCCATTAATCTTATATTCTCATTAATTCTAACTTGGATGGCATTTGCTGTAGTAGTAATTTTATCATCTAAATCCTCAGGTTTAGCAGCCATTTTATTAATTAAAGAAGATTGTGATGCAGACATATATGAGATTCGGGTTTCAGCATTAGCAAGTTTAGTTTGCAACCCCGAGATCTCCCTATTCAAATTTTCAAGTTGATTCCCTATATTCTTCAACAAGGTAGATTGCTCATTCATAGTTTTAGTAAACAATTTATTTTGCTCATATTGTGATTGCATAAAGCTCTTAGTGGATCTTTCAATTTCTAGCATCTTTTCTTCATTAGATGAAGCATATCTACCATAAGAATTACCATTAGCAGGGTATGGCCTAGAATCATTGTGATTGTTATTTTTAATGAAATTCACATCAACATATTCTTTTTGAGCAACTAATGACGCTAACGGAACATTATTAGAATTAACATTAGGCCTACCATTCACAAGCATAGACATAATAGCATCAATCTTATCACTCAAGGAAGAGGTTTCTTCGACAGAATTTACCTTCTTACCTTGTGGAGCTCTTTCCGTGTGCCATTCAGAGTAGTTGATCATCATATTATCAAGAAGCTTTGTTGCTTCACCAAGAGTGATGGACATAAAGGTACCTCCAGCAGCTGAATCCAATAAATTCCGTGAAGAAAAATTTAGTCCTGCATAGAAGGTTTGGATGATCATCCAAGTAGTCAGTCCATGGGTTGGGCAATTTTTAACCAGAGATTTCATTCTTTCCCAAGCTTGAGCAACATGTTCAGTATCTAATTGTTTAAAATTCATTATGCTACTCCTCAAAGATATAATTTTAGCAGGGGGATAATATCTACCAACAAAAGCATCCTTGCATTTAGTCCATGAATCAATACTATTCTTAGGCAGAGATAGCAACCAATCTTTAGCTCTTCCTCTTAATGAGAAAGGGAACAATTTTAGTTTAATAATATCACCATCTACATCTTTATATTTTTGCATTTCACATAGTTCAACAAAATTATTAAGATGGGCAGCAGCATCATCAGAACTAACACCAGAAAATTGCTCTTGCATAACAAGATTCAGTAAAGCAGGTTTAATTTCAAAGAATTCTGCTGTAGTAGCAGGTGGAGCAATAGGTGTGCATAAGAAATCATTATTATTTGTGGTTGTAAAGTCGCACAACTTAGTATTTTCAGGGTTGGCCATTTTAGCAACAGTAAATAAAGCAAACTAGATAAAGTAAATGCAAGTAACTAATTTTTTTGTGTTTTGATATAGCAAACAAGATAGCAAACAAAGTAAAACTAGCAACTAATTTTTTTGTATTTTGATTTAGTGCAGCAAACAAAGTAGTAAATAAAACTAAGCAAGACAAAAACAAAGTAAAGAGATTGAGAAGTGGAGACTCCCCTTGCAGCGTGTCTTGATCTCCCCGGCAACGGCGCCAGAAATTTGCTTGATGCGTGTGGTTGGCACGTCCGTTGGGAACCCCAAGAGGAAGGTGTGATGCGCACAGCGGCAAGTTTCCCTCAGTAAGAAACCAAGGTTTAATCGGACCAGTAGGAGTCAAGAAGCACGTTGAAGGTTGATGGCGGCGGGATGTAGTGCGGCGCAACACCAGGGATTCCGGCGCCAGCGTGGAACCTGCACAACACAACCAAAGTACTTTGCCCCAACGAAACAGTGAGGTTGTCAATCTCACCGGCTTGCTGTAACAAAGGATTAACCGTATTGTGTGGAAGATGATTGTTTGCAGAAAACAGTAGAACAAGTATTGCAGTAGATTGTATTTCAGTAAAGAGAATTGGACCGGGGTCCACAGTTCACTAGAGGTGTCTCTCCCATAAGACGAACAGCATGTTGGGTGAACAAATTACAGTTGGGCAATTGACAAATAAAGAGAGCATGACCATGCACATACATATCATGATGAGTATAGTGAGATTTAATTGGGCATTACGACAAAGTACATAGACCGCCATCCAACTGCATCTATGCCTAAAAAGTCCACCTTCAGGTTATCATCCGAACCCCCTCCAGTATTAAGTTGCTAACAACAGACAATTGCATTAAGTATTGCGCGTAATGTAACTAGTGACTACATCCTTGAACATAGCACTAATGTTTTATCCCTAGTGGCAACAGCACATCCATAACCTTAGAGGTTCTTGTCACCCCTCCAGATTCACGGAGACATGAACCCACTATCGAGCATAAATACTCCCTCTTGGAGTTACTAGCATCAACTTGGCCAGAGCATCTACTAATAACGGAGAGCATGCAAGATCATAAACAACACATGGATATAACTTTGATAATTGATGGCGTGTATTTCACACGTTCGTTGGGCAACCCCAAGAGGAAGGTATGATGCGCACAGCAGCAAGTTTTCCCTCAGAAAGAAACCAAGGTTTATCGAACCAGGAGGAGCCAAGAAGCACGTTGAAGGTTGATGGCGGCGGGATGTAGTGCGGCGCAACACCAGGGATTCCGGCGCCAACGTGGAACCTGCACAACACAACCAAAGTACTTTGCCCCAACGAAACAGTGAGGTTGTCAATCTCACCGGCTTGCTGTAACAAAGGATTAACCGTATTGTGTGGAAGATGATTGTTTGCAGAAAACAGTAGAACAAGTATTGCAGTAGATTGTATTTCAGTAAAGAGAATTGGACCGGGGTCCACAGTTCACTAGAGGTGTCTCTCCCATAAGACAAACAGCATGTTGGGTGAACAAATTACAGTTGGGCAATTGACAAATAAAGAGAGCATGACAATGCACATACATATCATGATGAGTATAGTGAGATTTAATTGGGCATTACGACAAAGTACATAGACCGCCATCCAACCGCATCTATGCCTAAAAAGTCCACCTTCAGGTTATCATCCGAACCCCCTCCAGTATTAAGTTGCAAAGCAACAGACAATTGCATTAAGTATGGTGCGTAATGTAATCAACAACTACATCCTTAGACATAGCATCAATGTTTTATCCCTAGTGGCAACAGCACAACACAACCTTAGAACTTTCGTCATCTGTCCCGGTGTCAATGCAGGCATGAACCCACTATCGAGCATAAGTACTCCCTCTTGGAGTTACAAGCATCTACTTGGCCAGAGCATCTACTAGTAACGGAAAGCATGCAAGATCATAAACAACACATAAGTATAACTTTGATAATCAACATAACAAGTATTCTCTATTCATCGGATCCCAACAAACGCAACATATAGAATTACAGATAGATGATCTTGATCATGTTAGGCAGCTCACAAGATCCGACAATGATAGCACAATGGGGAGAAGACAACCATCTAGCTACTGCTATGGACCCATAGTCCAGGGGTAGACTACTCACACATCACACCGGAGGCGACCATGGCGGCGTAGAGTCCTCCGGGAGATGATTCCCCTCTCCGGCAGGGTGCCGGAGGCGATCTCTGGATCCCCGAGATGGGATCGGCGGCGGCGGCGTCTGCGGAAGGTTTTCCGTATCGTGGCTCTCGGTACTGGTGGTTTCGTCACTGAGGCTATTTGTAGGCGGAAGGGCAGGTCAAGAGGAGGCACGGGTGCCCCACACCACAGGGCCGCGCGGCCAAGGGGGGCCGCGCCGCCCTAGGGTGTGGCCCCCTCGTCGCCCCTCTTCGTCTCTCCTTCGGACTTCTGGAAGCTTCGTGGAAAAATAGGCCCCTGGGCTTTGATTTCGTCCAATTCCGAGAATATTTCCTTACTAGGATTTCTGAAACCAAAAACAGCAGAAAACAGCAACTGGCACTTCGGCATCTTGTTAATAGGTTAGTTCCAGAAAATGCACGAATATGACATAAAGTGTGCATAAAACATGTAGATAACATCAATAATGTGGCATGGAACATAAGAAATTATCGATACGTCGGAGACGTATCAGCATCCCCAAGCTTAGTTCTGCTCGTCCCGAGCAGGTAAAACGATAACACAGATAATTTCTGGAGTGACATGCCATCATAATCTTGATCATACTATTTGTAAAGCATATGTAGTGAATGCATCGATCAAAACAATGTATATGACATGAGTAAACAAGTGAACCATAAAGCAAAGACTTTTCATGAATAGCACTTCAAGACAAGCATCAATTAAGTCTTGCATAAGAGTTAACTCATAAAGCAATAATTCAAAGTAAAGGCATTGAAACAACACAAAAGAAGATTAAGTTTCAGCGATTGCTTTCAACTTGTAACATGTATATCTCATGGATATTGTCAACATAGAGTAATATAATAAGTGCAATAAGCAAGTATGTAGGAATCAATGCACAGTTCACACAAGTGTTTGCTTCTTGAGGTGGAGAGAAATAGGTGAACTGACTCAACATTGAAAGTAAAAGAATGGTCCTCCATAGAGGAAAAGCATCGATTGCTATATTTGTGCTAGAGCTTTGATTTTGAAAACATGAAACAATTTTGTCAACGGTAGTAATAAAGCATATGCATCATGTAAATTATATCTTATAAGTTGCAAGCCTCATGCATAGTGTACTAATAGTGCCCGCACCTTGTCCTAATTAGCTTGGACTACCGGATCATCACAATGCATTGTTTTTACCAAGTGTCACAAAGGGGTACCTCTATGCCGCCTGTACAAAGGTCTAAGGAGAAAGCTCGCATTGGATTTCTCGCTATTGATTATTCTTCAACTTAGACATCCATACCGGGACAACATAGACAACAGATAATGGACTCCTCTTTTATGCATAAGCATATAACAACAATTAATAATTTTCTCATTTGAGATTTGAGGATTGTTGTCCAAAACTGAAACTTCCACCATGGATCATGGCTTTAGTTAGCTGTCCAATGTTCTTCTCTAACATATGCATGCTTAACCATAAGGTGGTAGATCTCTCTTACTTCAGACAAGACGGACATGCATAGCAACTCACATGAAATTCAACAATGAATAGTTGATGGCGTCCCCAGTGAACATGGTTATCGCACAACAAGCAACTTAATAAGAGATAAAGTGCATAATTACATATTCAATACCACAATAGTTTTTAAGCTATTTGTCCCATGAGCTATATATTGCAAAGGTGATGATGGAATTTTAAAGGTAGCACTCAAGCAATTTACTTTGGAATGGCGGAAAATACCATGTAGTAGGTAGGTATGGTGGACACAAATGGCATAGTGGTTGGCTCAAGTATTTTGGATGCATGAGAAGTATTCCCTCTCGATACAAGGTTTAGGCTAGCAAGGCTTATTTGAAACAAACACAAGGATGAACCGGTGCAGCAAAACTCACATAAAAGACATATTGAAAACATTATAAGACTCTACACCATCTTCCTTGTTGTTCAAACTCAATACTAGAAATTATCTAGACCTTAGAGAAACCAAATATGCAAACCAAATTTTAGCATGCTCTATGTATTTCTTCATTAATGGGTGCAAAGCATATGATGCAAGAGCTTAAACATGAGCACAACAATTGCCAAGTATCACATTACCCAAAACATTTATAGCAATTACTACATGTATCATTTTCCAATTCCAACCATATAACAATTTAACGAAGGAGAAACTTCGCCATGAATACTATGAGTAGAAACCAAGGACATACTTGTCCATATGCTACAGCGGAGCATGTCTCTCTCCCATAAAGTGAATGCTAGGATCCATTTTATTCAAACAAAACAAAAAAACAAAAACAAACCGACGCTCCAAGAAAAAGCACATAAGATGTGATGGAATAAAAATATAGTTTCAGGGAAGGAACCTGATAATGTTGTCGATGAAGAAGGGGATGCCTTGGGCATCCCCAAGCTTAGACGCTTGAGTCTTCTTGATATATGCAGGGGTGAACCACCGGGGCATCCCCATGCTTAGAGCTTTCACTCTCCTTGATCATGTTGCATCATACTCCTCTCTTGATCCTTGAAAACTTCCTCCACACCAAACTCGAAACAACTCATTAGAGGGTTAGTGCACAATATAAATTGACATATTCAGAGGTGACATAATCATTATTAACACTTCTGGACATTGCATAATGCTACTGGACATTAGTGGATCAAAGAAATTCATCCAACATAGCAAAAGAGGCAATGCGAAATAAAAGGCAGAATCTGTCAAAACAGAACAGTTCGTATTGACGAATTTTAAAATGGCACCAGACTTGCTCAAATGAAAATGCCCAAATTGAATGAAAGTTGCGTACATATCTGAGGATCATGCACGTAAATTGGCTTAATTTTCTGAGCTACCTATAGGGAGGTGGACCCAGATTCGTGACAGCAAAGAAATCTGGAACTGTGCAGTAATCCAAATCTAGTACTTACTTTTCTATCAACGGCTTAACTTGGCACAACAAAACACAAAACTAAGATAAGGAGAGGTTGCTACAGTAGTAAACAACTTCCAAGACACAAAATAAAAACAAAGTACTGTAGGTAAAAACATGGGTTGTCTCCCATAAGCGCTTTTCTTTAACGCCTTTCAGCTAGGCGCAGAAAGTGTGTATCAAGTATTATCAAGAGACGAAGTGTCAACATCATAATTTGTTCTCATAATAGAATCAAAAGGGTACTTCATTCTCTTTCTAGGGAAGTGTTCCATACCTTTCTTGAGAGGAAATTGATATTTTATATTACCTTCCCTCATATCAATGATAGCACCAACAGTTCGAAGAAAAGGTCTTCCCAATATAATGGGACAAGATGCATTGCATTCAATATCCAAGACAACAAAATCAACGGGAACAAGGTTATTGTTAGCGGTAATGCGAACATTATCAACTTTACCCAAAGGTTTCTTTGTAGAATGATCAGCAAGATTAACATCCAAATAACAATTTTTCAGCGGTGGCAAGTCAAGCATATTATAAATTTTCTTAGGCATAACAGAAATACTTGCACCAAGATCACATAAAGCATTACAATCAAAATCTTTAACCTTCATCTTAATGATGGGCTCCCAACCATCCTCTAGCTTTTTAGGAATAGAGGCTTCACGCTCTAGTTTCTCTTCTCTAGCTTTTATGAGAGCATTTGTAATATGATGCGTGAAAGCCAAATTTATAGCACTAGCATTAGGACTTTTAGCAAGTTTTTGCAAGAACTTTATAACTTCAGAGATGTGGCAATCATCAAAATTCAAACCATTATAATCTAAAGCAATGGGATCATCATCCCCAATGTTGGAAAAAATTTCAGCGACTTTATCACAGGCAGTTTAATGAGTTTTAGCAGTTTAGTGCAGTTTTCGCGCTTTGCATTAGAAGTGGAAACATTGCTAACACCAATTCTTTTATTAGTATTAGTAGGAGGTGCAGCAACATGTGTAGCATTAGCATTACTAGTGGTGGTAATAGTCCAAACTTTAGCTACATTCTTCTCTTTAGCAAGTTTTTCATTTTCTTCTCTATCCCACCTAGCACGCAGTTCAGCCATTAATCTTATATTCTCATTAATTCTAACTTGAATGGCATTTGCTGTAGTAACAATTTTATTATGATGATTCTCATTAGGCAAAACTTTTGATTTCAAAAGATCAACATCAGAGGCAAGACTATCAACTTTAGAAGCAAGTATATCAATTTTCCCAAGCTTTTCTTCAACAGATTTGTTAAAAGCGGTTTGCGTACTAATAAATTCCTTAAGCATGGCTTCAAGTCCAGGGGGTGAATTCCTATTATTGTTGTAAGAATTCCCATAAGAATTACCATAGCCGTTGCCATTATTATAAGGATATGGCCTATAGTTGTTACTAGAATTGTTCCGGTAAGCATTGTTGTTGAAATTACTATTTTTAATGAAGTTTACATCAACATGTTCTTCTTGTGCAACCAATGAAGCTAATGGAACATTATTAGGATCAATATTAGTCCTATCATTCACAAGCATAGACATAATAGCATCAATCTTATCACTCAAGGAAGAGGTTTCTTCGACAGAATTTACCTTCTTACCTTGTGGAGCTCTTTCCGTGTGCCATTCAGAGTAGTTGATCATCATATTATCAAGAAGCTTTGTTGCTTCACCAAGAGTGATGGACATAAAGGTACCTCCAGCAGCTGAATCCAATAAATTCCGCGAAGAAAAATTTAGTCCTGCATAGAAGGTTTGGATGATCATCCAAGTAGTCAGTCCATGTGTTGGGCAATTTTTAACCAGAGATTTCATTCTCTCCCAAGCTTGAGCAACATGTTCAGTATCTAATTGTTTAAAATTCATTATGCTACTCCTCAAAGATATAATTTTAGCAGGGGGATAATATCTACCAATAAAAGCATCCTTGCATTTAGTCCATGAATCAATACTATTCCTAGGCAGAGATAGCAACCAATCTTTAGCTCTTCCTCTTAATGAGAAAGGGAACAATTTTAGTTTAATAATATCACCATCTACATCTTTATATTTTTGCATTTCACATAATTCAACAAAATTATTAAGATGGGCAGCAGCATCATCAGAACTAACACCAGAGAATTGCTCTCGCATAACAAGATTCAGTAAAGCAGGTTTAATTTCAAAGAATTCTGCTGTAGTAGCAGGTGGAGCAATAGGTGTGCATAAGAAATCATTATTATTTGTGGTTGTGAAGTCACACAACTTAGTATTTTCAGCGTTGGCCATTTTAGCAACAGTAAATAAAGCAAACTAGATAAAGTAAATGCAAGTAACTAATTTTTTTGTGTTTTTGATATAGTAAACAAGATAGCAAATAAAGTAAAACTAGCAACTAATTTTTTTGTATTTTGATTTAGTGCAGCAAACAAAGTAGTAAATAAAACTATGCAAGACAAAAACAAAGTAAAGAGATTGAGAAGTGGAGACTCCCCTTGCAGCATGTCTTGATCTCCCTGGCATTGCCAGAAAATATGCTTGATGGCGTGTATTTCACACGTTCGTTGGGCAACCCCAAGAGGAAGGTATGATGCGCACAACAGCTAGTTTTCCCTCAGAAAGAAACCAAGGTTTATCGAACCAGGAGGAGCCAAGAAGCACGTTGAAGGTTGATGGCGGCGGGATGTAGTGCGGCGCAACACCAGGGATTCCGGCGCCAACGTGGAACCTGCACAACACAACCAAAGTACTTTGCCCCAACGAAACAGTGAGGTTGTCAATCTCACCGGCTTGCTGTAACAAAGGATTAACCGTATTGTGTGGAAGATGATTGTTTGCAGAAAACAGTAGAACAAGTATTGCGATGGGTGTATTTCAGTAAAGAGAATTGGACCGGGGTCCACAGTTCACTAGAGGTGTCTCTCCCATAAGACAAACAGCATGTTGGGTGAACAAATTACAGTTGGGCAATTGACAAATAAAGAGAGCATGACAATGCACATACATATCATGATGAGTATAGTGAGATTTAATTGGGCATTACGACAAAGTACATAGACCGCCATCCAACTGCATCTATGCCTAAAAAGTCCACCTTCAGGTTATCATCCGAACCCCCTCCAGTATTAAGTTGCAAAGCAACAGACAATTGCATTAAGTATGGTGCGTAATGTATTCAACAACTACATCCTTAGACATAGCATCAATGTTTTATCCCTAGTGGCAATAGCACAACACAACCTTAGAACTTTACATCACTTGTCCCAGGTGTCAATGCAGGCATGAACCCACTATCGAGCATAAGTACTCCCTCTTGGAGTTACAAGCATCTACTTGGCCAGAGCATCTACTAGTAACGGAAAGCATGCAAGATCATAAACAACACATAAGTATAACTTTGATAATCAACATAACAAGTATTCTCTATTCATCGGATCCCAACAAACGCAACATATAGAATTACAGATAGATGATCTTGATCATGTTAGGCAGCTCACAAGATCCGACAATGATAGCACAATGGGGAGAAGACAACCATCTAGCTACTGCTATGGACCCATAGTCCAGGGGTAGACTACTCACACATCACACCGGAGGCGACCATGGCGGCGTAGAGTCCTCCGGGAGATGATTCCCCTCTCCGGCAGGGTGCCGGAGGCGATCTCCTGGATCCCCCGAGATGGGATCGGCGGCGGCGGCGTCTCTCGGGAAGGTTTTCCGTATCGTGGCTCTCTGCGGGGGGTTTCGTCACGGAGGCTATTTGTAGGCGGAAGGGCAGGTCAAGAGGCGGCACGGGGGCCCCACACCACAGGGCCGCGCGGCCAAGGGGGGGCCGCCCCGGCCGAGGGTGGTCGCCCCTCGTCGCCCCTCTTCGTCTCTCCTTCGGACTTCTGGAAGCTTCGTGGAAAAATAGGCCCCTGGGCTTTGATTTCGTCCAATTCCGAGAATATTTCCTTACTAGGATTTCTGAAACCAAAAACAGCAGAAAACAGCAACTGGCACTTCGGCATCTTGTTAATAGGTTAGTTCCAGAAAATGCACGAATATGACATAAAGTGTGCATAAAACATGTAGATAACATCAATAATGTGGCATGGAACATAAGAAATTATCGATACGTCGGAGACGTATCAATAATCAACATAACAAGTATTCTCTATTCATCGGATCCCAACAAACGCAACATATAGAATTACAGATAGATGATCTTGATCATGTTAGGCAGCTCACAAGATCCGACAATGATAGCACAATGGGGAGAAGACAACCATCTAGCTACTGCTATGGACCCATAGTCCAGGGGTAGACTACTCACACATCACACCGGAGGCGACCATGGCGGCGTAGAGTCCTCCGGGAGATGATTCCCCTCTCCGGCAGGGTGCCGGAGGCGATCTCCTGGATCCCCCGAGATGGGATCGGCGTTGGCGGCGTCTCTGGAAGGTTTTTCGTATCGTGGCTCTCGGTACTGGGGGTTTCGTCACGGAGGCTATTTGTAGGCGGAAGGGCAGGTCAAGAGGCGGCACGGGGGCCCCACACCATAGGGCCGCGCGGCCAAGGGGGGGGGGCCGCGCCGCCCTAGGGTGTGGCCCCCTCGTGGCCCCTCTTCGTCTCTCCTTCGGACTTCTGGAAGCTTCGTGGAAAAATAGGCCCCTGGGCTTTGATTTCATCCAATTCCGAGAATATTTCCTTACTAGGATTTCTGAAACCAAAAAAAGCAGAAAAACAGAATCGGCACTTCGGCATCTTGTTAATAGGTTAGTTCCAGAAAATGCACGAATATGACATAAAGTGTGCATAAAACATGTAGATAACATCAATAATGTGGCATGGAACATAAGAAATTATCGATACGTCGGAGACGTATCATAAAGCATATGAGATGAATGAAGTGATTCAAAGCAATGGTAAAGACAATGAGTAAACAATTGAATCATATAGCAAAGACTTTTCATGAATAGTACTTTCAAGACAAGCATCAATAAGTCTTGCATAAGAGTTAACTCATAAAGCAATAAATTCATAGTGAAGGCATTGGAGCAACACAAAGGAAGATTAAGTTTCAGCGGTTGCTTTCAACTTGTAACATGTATATCTCATGGATAGTTGTCAATGCAAAGCAATATAACAAGTGCAATAAGCAAGCATGTAAGAATCAATGCACAGTTAACACAAGTGTTTGCTTCTAAGATAGAGAGAAATGGGTAAACTGACTCAACATAAAAGTAGAAGAATGGCCCTTCGCAGAGGGAAGCAGGGATTAAATCATGTGCTAGAGCTTTTTAAGTTTTGAAATCATATAGAGAGCATAAAAGTAAAGTTTTGAGAGGTGTTTGTTGTTGTCAACGAATGGTAATGGGTACACCAACTACCTCGCCAACCAGACTTTCAAGAGCGGCTCCCATGAAGGACGTTATCTCTACCAGCAAGGTAGATCATCCATCTTCTCTTTTGTTTACACATGTACTTTAGTTTTTATTATAAGTGACACTCCCCCAACCTTTGCTTACACAAGCCATGGCTAACCGAATCCTCGGGTGCCTACCATCAATCTCATACCATGGAGGAGTGTCTATTTGCAAAATTAAGTTTCTTACTGATGAATCAGAGCAATAACATGTGAAGAGAATTATTAATGAAGTTTGATTAATCGGGGCTGGGAACCCCATTGCCAGTTCTTTTCGCAAAATTATTGGATAAGCGGATGTGCCACTAGTCCATTATGAAAGTCTGTCAAGAGTAAATGACAAGGTTGAAAGATAAACATCACATACTTCCTCATGAGCTATAAAACATTGACACAAATTGAGAAGCATTTTGAAGGTTTAAAGGTAGCACATGAAGTATTTACTTGGAATGGCAGGAAATACCATGTAGTAGGTAGGTATGGTGGACACAAATGGCATAGTGTTTGGCTCAAGGATTTGGATGCACGAGAAGTATTCCCTCTCAGTACAAGGCTTAGGCTAGCAAGGTTATTTGAAGCAAACACAAGTATGAACTAGTACAACAAAACTTACATAAAAGACATATTGCAAGCATTATAAGACTCTACACCGTCTTCCTTGTTGTTCAAACCCTTACCAGAAAATATCTAGACCTTAGAGAGACCAATCATGCAAACCAAATTTTAGCAAGCTCTATGTATTTCTTCACTAATAGGTGCAAAGTATATGATGCAAGAGCTTAAACATGAGCAAAACAATTGCCAAGTATCAAGTTATTCAAGACATCATACCAATTACCACATGTAGCATTTTCTGTTTCCAACCATACAACAATTAACGAAGCAGTTTCAACCTTCGCCATGAAAATTAAAAGCTAAGAACACATGTGTTCATATGAACCAGCGGAGCGTGTCTCTCTCCCACACAAGCATTTATTCAAACAAAAACAAAAACAAAAAACATACAGACGCTCCAAGTAAAGTACATAAGATGTGACCGAATAAAAATATAGTTTCAAGGGAGGAACCTGATAAATTGTCGATGAAGAAGGGGATGCCTTGGGCATCCCCAAGCTTAGATGCTTGAGTCTTCTTGAAATATGCAGGGATGAACCACCGGGGCATCCCCAAGCTTAGAGCTTTCACTCTTCTTGATCATATTGTATCATCCTCCTCTCTTGACCCTTGAAAACTTCCTCCACACCAAACTCGAAACAAACTCATTAGAGGGTTAGTGCATAATCAAAAATTCACATGTTCAGAGGTGACACAATCATTCTTAACACTTCTGTACATTGCACAAAGCTACTGGAAGTTAATGGAACAAAGAAATCCATCAAGCATAGCAAAACAGGCAATGTGAAATAAAAGGCAGAATCTGTCAAAACAGAACAGTCCGTAAAGACGAATTTCTAAGAGGCACCAGACTTGCTCAAATGAAAATGCTCAAATTGAATGAAAGTTGCGTACGTATCTGAGGATCACGCACGTAAATTTTAATATTTTTCTGAGTTACCTACAGAGAACCCTTCCCAAATTCGTGACAGACAGAAATCTGTTTCTGCGCAGTAATCCAAATCTAGTATCAACCTTGCTATCAAAGACTTTACTTGGCACAACAATGCAATAAAATAAAGATAAGGAGAGGTTGCTACAGTAGTAAAAACTTCCAAGACTCAAATACAAAATAAAAGTACTGTAGTAAAATAAACACATGGGTTATCTCCCAAGAAGTTCTTTCTTTATAGCCATTAAGATGGGCTCAGTAATTTTAATGATGCACTCCCAAGAAATAAGAGTTGAAGCAAAAGAGAGCATCAAGAAGCAAATTCAAAACACATTTAAGTCTAACCCACTTCCTATGCAAAGGAATCTTGTACACAAATGAATTCATGAAGAACAAAGTGACAAGCATAAGAGGATAAAACACGAGTAACTTCAAGATTCTCAACATAAAGAGAGGAAACTTAATATTATTAAGATGCATATAACCATGTTTCCCTCTCTCATAATAACTTTCAGTAACATCATGAGCAAACTCAACAATATAACTATCAAATGAAACATTCTTATCATGAGTCTCATGCATAAAATTATTACTACCCACATAAGCATAATCAATTTTATTAGTTGTAGTGGGAGCAAATTCAACAAAGTAGCTATCATTATTATTCTCATCATCAAATATAGGAGGCATATTGTAATCATAATCAAATTTATCCTCCATAACAGGCGGCACCAAAAGACTACTATCATTATAATCATCATAAATAGGAGGCAAAGTATCATCAAAGTAAATTTTCTCCTCAATGCTTGGGGGACTAAAAAGATCATGCTCATCAAAACCAGCTTCCCCAAGCTTAGAATTTTCCATATCATTAGCAACAACGGTGTTCAAAGTATTCATACTAATATGTTCCATGGGTTTTTTAATTTTCGCATCAAACCATCCATGTCTTAACTCAGGAAATAATTTTAAAAGCTCATTGTTGCTTTCCATTATGCCAAACTAGTGTAAAACAAGAAACAAAAAGATGCAATTGCAGGATCTAAAGGAAATAGCTTCGAGTACTTACAACGAAAATAGCTTAGTAGCCGAGATCCGGAGTGTGAGTACCTTTTACCTTTCCTCCCCGGCAACGGCGCCAGAAAATACTTGATGCTGTCCAGGACTGGCGCGTAGTTGACGAGGGAGGAAATGGTGTAGCTTTCCCTCGTTCCCCGGCAACGGCACCAGAAAATAGCTTGATGTCTACGCACACTCCTTTTCCTGTAGACAGTGTTGGGCCTCCAAGAGCAGATGTTTGTAGAACAGAAGCAAGTTTTCCCTTAAGTGGATCACCCAAGGTTTATCGAACTCAGGGAGGAAGAGGTCAAAGATATCCCTCTCATGCAACCCTGCAACCACAAAGCAAGAAGTCTTTTGTGTCCCCAACACACCTAATACACTTGTCAGATGTATAGGTGCACTAGTTCGGCGAAGAGATAGTGAAATACAGGTGGTATGAATAAATATGAGCAGTACTAACGACACCAGAAAATAGCTTGCTGCTACAACTGGCGTGTGGTTGATGGTGGTAATATTGCAGGCAGTACAGATGCAGTAAAACAGTAAACAAGCAGTGATTTCAGTATTTGGGAACAAGGCCTAGGGATCTTACTTTCACTAGTGGACACTCTCAACATTGATCACATAACAGAATAGATAAATGCTATACTCTACACTCTCTTGTTGGATGATGAACACCACTAATTGTGTAGGATTACACGAACCCTCAATGCCGGAGTTAACAAGCTCCACAATATTCGATATTCATGTTTAAATAACCTTAGAGTGCACGATAGATCAACACAACTAAACCAAGTACTAACATAGCATGCACACTGTCACCTTCACACTATGAAAGGAGGAATAGATCACATCAATACTATCATAGCAATAGTTAACTTCATAATCTACAAGAGATTACAATCATAACCTACGCCAAGTACTACACGATGCACACACTGTCACCATTACACCGTGGAGGAGGAATAGAGTACTTTAATAACATCATAAAGGGATATAAATAAGCACTTTACTATGCTATTCATAACAGTGAATAAGTATTCTGTGAAATATAGCCTAAGAGACCCACAAGGTGCACACACTGTCACCTTTACACACGTGGGACAAGGAGTCTCCGGAGATCACATAAGTAAAATTCACTTGACTAGCATAACGACATCTAGATTACAAGCATCATCATATGAATCTCAATCATGTAAGGCAGCTCATGAGATTATTGTATTGAAGTACATAGGGAGAGAGATGAACCACATAGCTACCGGTACAGCCCTTAGCCTCAATGGAGAACTACTCCCTCCTCATGGGAGACAGCAGTGTTGATGGAGATGGCGGTGATGTCGATGGAGGAGCCTTTCGGGGGCACTTCCCCGTCCCGGCGGCGTGCCGGAACAGAGAGTCCTGTCCCCCAGATCTTGGCTTCGCGATGGCGGCGGCTCTGGAAGGTTTCTCGTACCGTGGCTTTTCCGTATCGAAGATTTAGGTCAGGGACCTTTAAATAGGCGAAGAGGCGGAGTCAGAGGGTCGACGAGGTGGCGACACAATAGGGGGGCGCAGCCCCCCCCTCTGGCCGCACCAGGGTGGCGTGTGGGGCCCCCAGGGCTCCCCTCTGGCGGCTCTCGGGTGTTCTGGAAGCTTCGTGGGATTTTAAGATCTTGGGCATTGATTTCGTCCAATTCCGAGAATATTTCCTTACTAGGATTTCTGAAACCAAAAACAGCAGAAAACAGGAACTGGCACTTCGGCATCTCGTCAATAGGTTAGTTCCGGAAAACGCATAAAATCATCATAAAGTGTGAACAAAATATGTAGGTATTGTCATAAAACAAGCATGGAACATAAGAAATTATCGATACGTCGGAGACGTATCACCCGGCAACGGCGCTAGAAATTTAGCTTGATATGCGTAGAGCACACGCCCGTTGGGAACCCCAAGTGGAAGGTGTGATGCGTACAGCAGCAAGTTTCCCTCAGTAAGAAACCAAGGTTTATCGAACCAGTAGGAGTCAAGGAACACGTGAAGGTCGTTGGTGACGGAGTGTAGTGCGGCGCAACACCAGGGATTCCGGCGCCAACGTGGAACCTGCACAACACAATCAAAATACTTTGCCCCAACGTAACAGTGAGGTTGTCAATCTCACCGGCTTACTGTAAACAAAGGATTAAATGTATAGTGTGGATGATGATGTTTGTTTGCGAAGAACAGTAAGAACAAGTATTGAAGTAGATTGTATTTCAGATGTAAAAGAATGGACCGGGGTCCACAGTTCACTAGTGGTGTCTCTCCAATAAGAAATAGCATGTTGGGTGAACAAATTACAGTTGGGCAATTGACAAATAAAGAGGGCATAACAATGCACATACATATCATGATGACTACTGTGAGATTTAATCAGGGCATTACGACAAAGTACATAGACCGCTATCCAGCATGCATCTATGCCTAAAAAGTCCACCTTTGGGTTAGCATCCGCACCCCTTCCGTATTAAGTTGCAAACAACAGACAATTGCATTAAGTATGGTGCGTAATGTAATCAATACAAATATCCTTAGACAAAGCATCGATGTTTTATCCCTAGTGACAACAACACATCCACAACCTTAGAACTTTCTGTCATTGTCCCAGATTCAATGGAGGCATGAACCCACTATCGAGCATAAATACTCCCTCTTGGAGTCACAAGTATCAACTTGGCTAGAGCCTCTACTAGCAACGGAGAGCATGCAAGAACATAAACAACACATATATGATATATTGATAATCAACTTGACATAGTATTCCATATTCATCGGATCCCAACAAACACAACATGTAGCATTACAAATAGATGATCTTGATCATGATAGGTAGCTCACAAGATCTAACATGATAGCACAATGAGGAGAAGACAACCATCTAGCTACTGCTATGGACCCATAGTCCAAGGATGAACTACTCACACATCAATCCGGAGGCGATCATGGTGATGAAGAGTCCTCCGGGAGATGATTCCCCTCTCCGGCAGGGTGCCGGAGGCGATCTCCTGAATTCCCCGAGATGGGATTGGCGGTGGTTGCGTCTCTGGAAGGTTTTCCGTATCGTGGCTCTCGGTACAGGGGTTTTCGCGACGGAGGCTATAAGTAGGCGGAAGGGTAGGGTTGGAGGCGTCATGAGGGGCCCACACACTAGGGCGGCGCGGGTCCCTCCTTGGCCGCGCCGCCTTGGTGTGTCACCACCTCGTGGACCCACTTCGTA
This sequence comes from Lolium perenne, assembly GCF_019359855.2. NCBI lineage: Eukaryota > Viridiplantae > Streptophyta > Magnoliopsida > Poales > Poaceae > Lolium > Lolium perenne. Next base: position 172,880,720 of record NC_067250.2, on the reverse strand, counting down.
TCCTCTTCGGTCTTCTGGAAGCGCCGTGGAAAAATAAGACCCTGGGCGTTGATTTCGTCCAATTCCGAGAATATTTCCTTGGTAGGATTTCTGAAACCAAAAACAGCAGAAAACAACAACTGGCTCTTCGGCATCTCGTCAATAGATTAGTGCCAGAAAATGCATATAAATGATGTAAAGTGTGTATAAAACATGTGAGTATCATCATAAAAGTAGCATGGAACATAAGAAATTATAGATACGTTTGAGACGTATCAATGAACATGCTTAATAGGGTGCTGGCTAAGGCCATCGAGTTGGGGATCCTTCGACACTTGGCGCAGAGGGAGATGGTTACGTCGGTATCACTTTACGCTGACGACGTGGTTTTGCCATCCGGATGAGACAGAATTGCGTGCTATTCGCGGCATCTTGGAGCTCTTCGGGGAGGCATCAGGACTGCATGGAGGTCGATTTCCCGAACCGACGGAGCTAGTGGCCGAATATTCCCATCGGGCCTTCACAAATGTTGTTCCGTTTGACGAAATGGAGCCGACAGAGTCCCATACGCCCGTACGGTACGGGCGGGCTCTGCTCATACCGATGGTCGCTAAAGTTAGTGGACTTTCGTATATTGGCCGCCATTTCTTCGTACGAACTCCGATTTGGGTGTTCTTTGGCTCGTTGAACCCATATGGACGAGGGCTACAACACCATGGCCTTATATGGCTAAGTCTAGTGCTTGTAATTCTCCCATATTATACCCTCTTGGTCCGTTTGCCTCCCTTTCTCCATGATTGTCCATAACACCAAAATACATATAAAAGACAAGTGAAACATAATAAAATCCTACTAAAACTACTAAATATACGATGGTCATATGAAAGTGAACACGAACTCGTAAGTATGCAAAATAGGCATAGGTGTATCTAGCTGGAACATGACATAGTGTCAATATGAGTAATAATATAATTAAAAAGCTCATTAAAATAGTGCAAAATTTCGAGCTATCATTTACCAGGTCCTTCATGGCAACAACTCCATGTGTACCACTCGTTGGGACTCCAAGTGCAGAGTGTTGTAGCGATGACTCAAGGGTTCATATCAAACTCTCGGGGAGTTGGCGAAGAACTTCTCTCCTTTTCCTCTTCAAACAACCTACAAAACAAAATATAATAAAGCCTTGTGTCCCCAACTCCACCATGTGGTTGTCAAGCACAAGGTTTTGCGTGAGTAAACTAAAATAAACTTGTACACAAATGATAGTAAAAAACAATCTATAACTACGCGATAAATTAAAAGCAATATAGTAAATGTGTTTTGTGGTTTTTGATTAGTGTTTCTAATATTAAAGTATTTTTGTATTTTTTAAATTAATAAATATTGAACATGTAAATGAGGAAAAAAAGCAATGTAAAGATGTTTATTATGATAAAAAATGGACCGAGGTTCATGGTTTCACTTGTCCGCTCTCAAATAAAGATGTAGTGGACATAAAACAATTCACAAGAGATATAATATTGATGGAACTTCTATTTATGTAATAAGCATTCATATGGGCAACACGTCGTAACATAGAGATGATGCAACTCATCTCTCTTACACTCCTCCAGAAAGGGGAAACTCCATACAGTCTAACTTTAAGAAAAAACAAACTATAGCCTTAAGTACTATGACATGATGTTTGAATATAAAATATGCTACCTTGAACAAACAAGATCACCCAGATTTTCACTAGTTGAAACTATAGCACATTCATTCACTTAATCCCTAGTGAGGTAACAAAAGAAAGATAAAAACCATAGTAGATCATGAATTTGGTGTCAATATTCAATCGACACCACCATTTTACTCCTAATTAATACACACGTTCCCACAAATATTCTCTCATACAAGTTGGATCAAAACACGTATTAAATAAAGGGGTTGATAACCCCCAAGTACTGGGGATCACCGCAGTACAATTCAATAAGTATTTGAGTGTCGAACCCACGAGAATCTGAAGGTAAACTATCAATTCTGTAAAGCCCTATAGCCCACTTATATGGACTTCTATGCAAAACTAGGATCTATAGTGTGTGTGTGAAGTTGTTTTTGCTACAAAACTACGAATGCTAAAAATAAAATGCAACGAGTAAAACTAATGCAAGATAAGTAAAGTGCAATAAAAGTAAAATAAGATGAAGTGAAGTAAAGTGGAGTAACTCAAGGGAGTAAGTGTTCTAGCAAATTTCTATTTCAATTCGTTTGTGTGGTTGTCATAATTAGTGAAGCACAATAGTCTTTTTATTGTTTCTTCTAAGGAGGAGCCACGAATAGGTGCAACCATATACATGAGCAATTACAGCCTTAGTGATTTATCCTAAGGCCAATTAAGAGCAAATAAAGGAATTATTAAGACATAAAGTCCAACCACCGCATTTAGATCTAAGGTCCCCATGATAATACCCCCGTTGATTAACCATGAATTAATACAACATGAATCTAAGAATTGGGACATGGTTTGTGTCAAGATCCAGTTGACCCTCCTCCTATCATCATGAAACAGTGACAACCTCATGCATTCCCCAACATATGTGTGCACTCATATATCAGTACAAGATATCATCATAGAAGATAACATATACTTGTATGCAACCAACAACAAACTATATCACAATTGCCGAGAACAAGTCATTACTCAATCATCAACATAGAGATACAATAGTTCATGGGAAAACAATATATTGCATCATACATCATGTTCATCAAGAGATTACAATGGGGGTGATGGAAATTTACTATATATGGTGATGGAGATGATGATGTTGATGAAGATGACCACACCAGAGGGGGTGGAGTCCACCGGAGGAGATTTGGGTAGCGTTTCCCCCTCCGATTTCCACCCCTGGTGGCCTACTGACTATATGTTTATGAGCTTTTGATCTCCACCGCTGTAGCGTCGACAAAACCCTCGAGGGTTGTATATATAGGGGTTTTTAGGTCAAAACAAGTCGGTTCGTGAAAGATTGAAGCAAATCAGACGAACGGTAAAATGGGACTAGGTGGCGCACCTAGAGGGGGAGGGTGCACCACTAGGACCCATTTTCATCCCATTGAACTCCTGGTGTCCCACTTTAGCTCATTTTATTTTTCGCAAAATTTCCGAAGTGTGGCCCCTGACCTTGCCCTTTTTCGAGTCCCGTAGCTCCTGGAAAGTCAAAAACACTAAAAAGAGGTGTTTTCTGCCAAACATAGTTAAAACCAGAGGAGAGTTGATTGTTTAGAAAATCCCCAAAAACAATATAAAACATGCAAATAACATTATAAAAGGTGCAAATATGTGGTAATATGTGGCAAGTGAAAATTTCATGTATGCATTTTACATGCATCAACATCCCCAAGCTTAACCTATGCTTGTCCTCGAGCATAAAGGTAATAAAGCTAACATGTACTTTAGAGTTTATTGCATTGCTTCTAAAAGAGTTTGACAAGAACTTTTCTCTATGCATGTATAATAATATAACATGGCAAGTATTTAAACATATCTTAATTAATGAATAGCAAAGTGCTAATAAAAATCCACTATGTTGGTGTGCTGCTATCTATGCATGGTGTAAAAGAGATAATATATGGCAACACTACTTGGACAAGATTAATTGACAGTAGCAACAAATAGAGTTCTCACATCGCATTTGATTGAATCATAAGTAAGGTTTTTTAGATCTTTGATTCCTTCAATTGTTGACTAGTAATTCATCATGCTTGCATTGCAAACCAGATAATGGGAGGATGTTGTATCCTTCCAGTCCTCTAACATTTAAACACTCATAGAAGACTCATACATGAGTAAGTAGCTAGTATCTTCAGTTTACCATAGGATAGAGTGGAAGTGGGTTAGGTGTTCGCTTCTTAGCTTTAACACCTTATGAATGGAAGGGGTTCTTCCCCTTTGGAGCATAAAACCATTTGGTTTGGCTTTGGGCACTTCTTAGTTTTAGCCCTTTCTTTGACATCATCATAATGTTCTTCTCTTTTCTCCTTTTTCCCTCTTTTCTTTTATTTCTTTTCTCTTTCTATTTCTCTATTTTATTTCTAAGTGGCGTCTCATTGGTTCAAAGGCTAGCAAGAGGTTGGTTTCTCAACTAAAGATACTATCAACCGACTTACATGTGCTTCAACGATGAAGTTCACAATTTAAAAGACTGGACCATCACACACACACATCAACCTTCATATTTTAAAGACACATAGTAATATGATTATTCCTCGGGCACTTATTAGTTTTAGCCCTTTCTTTGATATAATTATTTATCATTGAATATGTTCCAAGTCTGTAATAACAAGCATAATGGGATGCATAGACTTTTATTCAAAGCTACTATCTCTCAATCAAGTATAAGTAATGTTCCTCAATAATATCTCATTTGCATCAAATATAGCGAGGATAAAAAAATATTAAACATCTAATATCACTTCCCCAAGTATTGATGAAACTATGCACAAGTATTTTCTATGGTAAAAGTGGATACATAAATATAGCAAACGTGTCATACTTTTTTTTATCAATTCTCACATAAGCATGCAAATAATTTTCATTAAGAATTTTAAGAATAGGATAATTTAGTTCAGTATCTCCTTCATAAGCATTCAAGGTATTTTTCATGATGGTCTTATTTATTTCGAAGCAAAACTAGACAAAAAAACTAATAAAGGATGCTCCAAGTTTTTGCGGTCATTATATCTTCTCAAAAAACAAGGTTTAGGGGTGTGCAAACCGAGAGTTTTAAGATGAGTCCATTGGTGTGACTTGGGAATCCCCAATCTTATGGTCTTCACCATTCTTAGATAGTTCTTGGTATGATGTTCCTCTATTCCCTGTGAAAAAACTCCAACAAAATTTTCTCCCACTTCTTCTCTATGGGGTGACATTAGTTGTACAAGAATAATATGCTTGTTGCCATTTTCTTCAAATAGAAATTATTTATTCATGAAACAGAGAGCACATAATTTCCTACTAATTATAGTATATCAAAAGTTTTAAGCACATTTTGATACTTAAAAGAATGGTTCTAACATTAAGAGGCGGAATCTGTCTAAAATTTTAGCACCAGCAGAACTGATTTTTTAGAGCACTTAAACATATCAGAAATTTTAGCCAATTTTTTTGCACATAGAGGATGAAAAGTTGCAGCTACTGTGAATTTATCAAGATTTTAGGAGCTACCAAAAAATTGATAAAAAGCGTGCACTAAAAAGTGCAGTGCAGGAATCAGCAACACCATTTTTGTTTCACAAATTTTAACATCCAATGGGTAAAACTTGGTACTTAATTTTATAAACTAGAGGATAAACTAAAAATATACTATCTTGAAACATCAATCATGCACGGGAAAAACTTAAAACAATCAAATATAGATAAAAACATGGTCCCCGCAAACATTCAAAGCGATCATGAAGATAAAACTAGAACATGAGTTTGAAATAATTTACTTGAGATATTTGAAAGAAGGGGGGATGCATGGGAATCCCCAAGCTTATGATATTGCTACTTCGGGTCCAGCACTTTTTCCTTGTCATATCATGTTGCTCGTCTCAAACAACGAAATATTTTCATCTCCATGATACCCCAATGCCTGCAAAAAGGTTAGTTCTCCAAAACAAATGATATAATAATTTCTACCAAGATGGAAACTACAGTAATTATTGGGGAACCATTTTATTCAAGAATATAACATATATAAAAGGTAAAAACTCCTTTTGTTTATTTTAATGTAGGAAGATTTTTCATGATATAGACTTTGCAATGGTTTCATTGGCATGAACAACACATGCTCAAGGTCGACCTCAACTTCTCCCCTCTTCTTCTTTCTCATGTAGTCTCCACAGCTTATTTTTATTAAGACTTATAAACTAATTTCTATGTAATAATAAGTAAAGTTATTTTACAATTTAATAAAGACATAAATGTGTGCTCAAATTATATTTCATTCGAAAGTGTATGGAGCACACCACAAGATTTGAAGCCATTTAATTTTAAGTCTAACTCTCTTCCTATGAATTAGCATTTTATATATGAATAAATAACATCAACTTAATGGTAGCCAATGCATATAATGACCAGTAGTTGCATTTTAAATAATATGAAAACATAAAGAGGCTCTTATCTCTTCCTCTTTCATAATATTTGTAAGCATCAAAATTAGACTCAACAGTATAGTTCTGAATAGAATCACCACGTAAAGATAAATCATCTAATGAGCATATTGTATCATCTATTTCTTTTGCATCATCATGATCCTCCCATAATTTAGACGAACTTATATTACATAAAGGATCATCGTCAATAGTATAAGAAGGAGTGTTCATAGGAGTTTATGTGTTACCATTGTTGGAGTGAGAGATGGGTAGCTACTCCATTCTTCCTCCACTTCTTTTTCTTTATCCTCTCCTTGGGGTTGTATGGGTATCCCCAAGCTTATGCGTTTATCATCCTCCTTCTTTTGTTTTTCCTTGGCACTCTCAAAATGGCTTCTTGCATTAAAAATATGGGATTTCTATTTTCGTGCCCTCAGTTCCTTAGTTGTGCTCAGTTTTCCCCAGCTCCTTAGTTTTTCCTCAGTTTCCGCCAAGTGCTTGTTTGAAACCCACAGAAGCAGCTAAGACATAGGATTCCCGTTAAGTTGACCGCTCCGTGCTGACGTGTGGGGCCGCGTCGTGTGGGCCCGCATCGCGTGGGGCTGGTAGAAAGGGACCGCGTGGGACAGGACGAGATAGCATTTGGTTGCACGTGAGCAGGAGCTGGGTTTTGTCTCTCTCGGCCATTGGCATTTCCCTTTTAAGAGTACCTTTTCTGCCTCCTTCTCTCTGCCTTTTTTCACCTAATTAGTATCAAATCTAGAGAAGCTTGCATTTCTGTCTTTCTTCAATTATTATTTGTGCCTTTTGGCCCTCGTTGTTTGCCCAATATGGCAGCAAATCTAGTAGGGAGCCCAATCTAGTACTCCATCTGGTCCATATGTATGTAGTTAAATCTAGAAGCAAATCTACAGGGAATGTACGATAAATTCACAAGGTCATATAGTAGAATAGGGATAGATAATATAGATAATAAGCTGCATTCAGCAGCCAAACATAGTAGGGTTCGAGGTTCTTCACAGCAGTACAACACCATCATACTAACAACATAACAACGAGGGATCCCTAGCTAACAACAAAGGGATCCCAACAACAAAATGGAGGAGGCAGCAGCAGCACACGTCCAGGACTCCGCCTACCCCATCTGCCTCTGCCTCCACTTGTTGCTCCCCTTGGGAGCCTTGGGCTTGAGCGGAGGCATGCGCCCGCCGGAGATCTCCACCCGCTGGATGCTGCGGAGGTGCATGCCGAGCGCCAAGTGCTTGGCGCAGAAGGAGTTGGGGTTCACCGACGCACCGACCTTGGGGTTGGTGTTGCCGATGTTCTCGGCATGCGTGAGGAGGCAGTTGAAGTCAGTGCCGCCGAGCCTCCTAGTGCAGAAGGGGCACCTGTAGACACCCTTGGCGATGGTGAGGTAGGAGACGTACTGGCCGACCTGCAGCCTCCGCAGCACCTGGCGAGTCTTGACGTCATGGTGCTCGTCGTCGCTGCCAGACAGCTGATCCATATCAAACGGGAATTTATTAGTGAATGAGTTTCAACGATGACTAACGTGCATGATAACAAAGTTAGGAAAAACAGAGGCAGCCTCAGTTAGAGTGGACACGATTATATGTCTACAGGGACGGTGTAAGCGAACCAAAGCTCATGCACAACAGATTTGTACACAGAAATGGTTCGCTGAACCCTCCCTGTAAAAATCTATGCCCACCGATTCATCATAGGCAAAGAAACAGATTCCAGATCTGAACTTGAACACATTCCAGATTATTTGCAAAATTAAACGGTTGATATCTTTTGATTCGTGCATAAAATAACTGATTGAGATCATATGATTACTTGCATAAATTAACTGATTTAGATCCCATTATTACTTGCATAAATTAACCGAACGGCCGAACCCCAAATCTTAAACGAAATCAAGGAGGGATCAAAGCAAAATGGAATAAAATCGGCGCAAATATTAGCCCAATACTCATCCATCCACAGATCCATCTACACCAGCACAAATAGGGTTCAAAAAGGAATGGGGAACAAAAAAGGAAGCAAACCGTAGTTACCTCGTTCCATGGGTCCTCCATGGAGGTGTCGTAGGGGTTCGGGGGCGGGACGTACGGCACCGGCTCGTAGGGGTCATATCCCGGCGGGATCTGACCGCGACCGGCGGCAGCAACCTCCGATGCACCGGCGGAGGAGGCGGCGACGTCCGTTGAGGGGACGGCGGCGACGTCCGTTGAGGGGACGGCGTCGAAGAGGGAGGCGTCGCGCTTGGAGCCGACGGCGCCGTGGACGATGGGATTGGCATTCTCCTTGTCCATCTCGCCGGCAGAGGAGAGAGAGAGGGAGAGGGTTTTTTGCTTTGGAGAAGATGATGGGATGTGAGAGAGGCGGCGTTGCGTAGGCGAGTGAGAGTGACAGAGATAGTGCGAGGAGGCGTCTATAAAGGCAAGGGGTGGTTAATGCGACCCGCGTCCTACGCGTCCACCGCTGCACGTCTGCACGTCTTGGACTTCTGCAATGCGCCACGCGTCCACGATTGCACGTCTTCGACTTCTGCACCGCGACCGGCGTCTACGCGTCAACAATTGCACGTCTTTCATTTCTGCACCGCAACACGCGTCCTCGAGTCTAACCCTGGAAATTTAGATATACTCAGGTATAACCTCGAGTATTATACTAGCATTTTTTGTGTGCTCAGTTTTCCCCTTGAGTGCTAATACTGGCTAGTGCAATATGCTCAGTTTTACCCTCAAGTAGCTGGTCAACAGACAGTCAACAAATGGGATTAACTAGTTAAATGAGTCATTTAATGTGCAAAAAATTCCGAAAAATAGTGGCACATACTCATGGAGTCTTTACCACAAATTGCTAGTTCTCAAAACATAGATAAGTCATAGATAAATAAAGTTTTACCACAAATTGCGACTTCTCAAAGGCCTTCTCAAATCACCTAGTAGCTATGAAGGTGCATGGTTTTCCACAATAAGCCCTTCCCAAAACAGCTTTCCCCAAAACATACTTCGTCTAAATGAGGCCACAATTCTCACACTCATGTATATTTGTATTGCAAATAGTTTGAGATAGGCCAAGATGGGTTTTATTGTACAAAACACGCATTTTCCATTTTTTAAATCTCATATTTGAATCCCTTAGTCTGTTTATTACATAGGTGCCCTTGGTTTCTTGATACTACTCAGTTTTGCCCTCTCCCTCCACAAATTCTCTCACACGTGCAACACTGCCCTGATTGGTCTAGCCCATGTCACGCGGATCGTGCCCGCCAACCGTTGATCGTATGATCTAACGGGCAGGATAACCCCTCTCTCTCTGTCGGCGGTTACCTTCCACTCTCTAAGTATGCTAAAGGGCGGTTTTCTGTATTTATTTTCACGCGCTAAAAATTATAAACTCTTTTAGAAATTACTTTTCACGCAAAAATGATAAACCATCACCGATTTGTTGTAGCCATAAATTTTCACGCAAAAAATGATAAACCGTCACCGATTTGTTGTAGCCATTAATTTTCACGAAAATCCCAAATGATAAACCATCACCGATTTGTTGTAGCCATTAGTTTTCACGCAAAAAATGATAAACCATCACCGATTTGTTGTATCCATTAATTTTCACGCAAAAAATGATAAACCATCACCGATTTCTTGTAGCCATTACTATTCACGATAAAAATGATAAACGAACCAATCTATCTATCTCTGTATTTGAAGTTTGGAAGGGTTCACCATCTAGTTATGTTAACTTTCGAGGTTTTGACCTGAAAACAAATGGGTATTATAAAGGGAAATAAAATTTCAAAAAAATGTAAAAACGAAACAATCTACCTATCTTTGTATAGAAGATCGTCTGTATGATTTTGAGGTCATTTAGAGAAGGTAAAAAAAAATCCCTTTTGAGAAGGTCGAAAAAACCTAACTTGTTACAAAAGCTGGTTTCAGTGAGACCTAACCAAATTTGGCATACATTATGCCATATCTATAACAACAAGGAATATCTAAAAGGGAAAGTTTCACAAAATTTGAAATTTATGGCGAAAATGATGCCATACATGATGCTGTTTTTCGAGGTTTTGACCTGAAAATCAATTGGATATTATAAAGGGAAATAAAAAGTTCGAAAAATATAAAAACGAAACAATCTATCTATCTATGTATAGAAGATCAGCTGTATGAAATTTGAGGTCATTTAGATAAGGTAGAATAAATCACCTTGTTAGAAAAGCTGGTTTCAGTGAGACGAAACGGCATGCGTTTAAGCAAAGTGATTTTTTTGAACATATCCAAATGATCCCAAATTTGCCATACATGATGCCATACGTGTAACAACAAGGAACCCTATCTAAAAAGTGTCAAAAAAGTTTGCCCAACCGTATAGCTCTATCAAAAAGAACCTCACCATGGCGCTAGTATAATTTTGGGCTTAGTTACAAACTTTCGTTACCTAACCTTCAACACGAAACTTGTTTCAAATCACTTTTGGCGTACAAGAAACAAATCCCTCCTTGATTCGAGCACCACAGCCTCCAAACATTGCCGATGCCGATATCGGCATGGTCAGAATGGCTATGCTCGACGCCACTGCTAGGTCACCGTCGGGATGCACCCTCAATACCGTCCCCTCATTCGATCACTGACACACCAGAGATACCGCCGAGGCCAATGCCGAACGTACATGCTGATGCCAATGCCGAACATGCATCCACGCCGATGTGGGCACGGCCGCGCCGCCCCGCTATGCTGGACGCCACAGACCACCGCGAGGTCTTTCCCTTCGCCACCACACTCTTCTAGCACCCATCTATACACGCCAGAAAGGAGAGACACTAGTTTTCTCTACATTGCTCGTGTTCGTGTCGGACACGGTCAGTCAAAGTTTTGAGGTAGTCGTCGATGTCGTCGACCATTTCTTCTCTTCTTTGCATGGTTAAACGCGTCTAGTTCATATCTATCTAATGCGTCTGGTCTCGCCTCATGCAGTTCTTTGTGGACGTCGATCTCATCTCGGCACCCCGCAGGCCACCTCCTCCGTGCCATCGCTGTAGAGCTCCGTTTAAAAATCTATTCCTACCCGTGTATTGCCCCTTGTATCAGCGCCATGGCCCACTTGTCATTCGATATACCGAAGCCCCACTCGTGCGTGTTTTGGTCAGGGATACATCGATGCTTACGGTCAAACAAAGATGGATGGTCTGACGTGTCTTTGCGGGCTCTACGTGGCCCCACTAGTCAGAAGATAACGGTCAACCGTCGGGCAACCGGCCGTTACAGCATCTGTGATGGTTTCAGACAAGGTCTTGGGGAAAACTGAGGAAAAACTAAGGAGCTGGGGAAAACTGAGCACAACTAAGGAACCGAGGGCATGAAAATAGAAATCCCTAAAAATATTAGTAGGCATGGGAATATTCAAGTTTCTAGCATTGTTATCTAGCAATTCCTTCAGATATTTGCGAGAATCACGAGAAGTCTCCATAGCATGTTTCATTATCTAATTTTTTTATGATTTTAATTTTACATATAAGGTTCTGGAAGTAAACTAGCAATGCAAACAAGAATAGAAGCCTAGTGCTACGCTCCCCGGTAACAGCACCAGAAAAGTATCTTGATAACCTCCAAGTTCAGGAGATCACCGCAGTACAATTCGATAAATATTTGAGTGTCGAACCCATGAGAAGTTGAAGGTAAACTATCTATTCTCTAAATCCCTATAACCAACTTACATGGTTTTCTACGCAAAACTAGAATCTATAGTGTGTGTGTGTGTGAAGTGATTTTTTGCTACAAAACTATGAGTACTAAAAACAAAATGCAATGAGTAAAACTAATGCAAGAAAAGTAAAGTGCAATAAAGTAAAATGCGATGAAATGAAATAATGTAGAGTAACTCAAGAAAATAAGTGTTCTAAAAAAGAGAAGTATAATTTTAAATTCAAAGGGAAAGTTAACATACTAGGTGACTCATTTTCTCTAAGTTGCTACCGAAAAGATCGTACTGTAGTTTTGATCCACTTGTAACAGAAAAATACTCTCAGTTACAACCTATGGACAACTCATTGACTAGTAGTAATCACAATGCAAATTGAATAGCTAAAAACTTGACTGGGCTTTAACCTAATTCTCAGCTGCTTTTATGACAAATCGCTAAGGCTGGCCATAGTGCTAGTATCATACACACTGGTCCCACAAAAATGCTGATGTGGCAGCTAATTAAGGAGGAGAGAGGGAGATTAGAGTAACATAGATGGATACTGTATCATAGCGCATGTCACGGGAAAAGTTAATGCCAAATAAATCTTGTGCACACATTTGCATTGAGATTCTAAAAAGTAACAAATATAGTGAATGGATCGTAGCGAACAAGAGGGGGGTGAATGGCGCTACGGCAAGTTTTAGTCTTTTTAAAGTTTTATGCAACGGAAGGTAAAGGGTGACTTTTAGCAATGGGGGTGATCCTACAATGAATATCGGACGATTGCAACAAGTAAAGGAATCAACAAGATAACGAGAGTAAGGAGCGAGACAACCGGGGGGGCGCGAGGCAAGTCGAGGTTTGTTTCCCGCAGTTCCTTCCACTAAAGGAAGTACGTCTACGTTGAGGAGGTGCTAGTCTCACACAAGAGACTAGGCAGCCACACCACGAAGGAAGGCCTCACCCTCTTCCTCGAGAGAGCTCCACGGAGGTGCTCTCCCTCTTCCACTAAGGCACCGGTCGAGGCGGTGATTCCTTCACAAGGTTGGGGCGAGCTCCACACACAAGGATGCTCCCAAAACCCTATGGATCTAGTACATCACCAAGCTAGACTCCATAGCTGCACACATCCAATGCTCCACCATAGAAACCCATCACCAATGCTCCACCATAGGAACTCTTCCAATGCTCCACCAAAGGAACTCTCCAATGCTCCACCAAAGGAACTCTCCAATGCTCCACCAAAGGAACTCTCCAATGCTCCACCAAAGGAACTCTTCTCCAAGATCCACCAAAGGAACTCTACCACCAAGATCCACTAAGGAATAGCTAGTATTTGTGAAATCTCTCTTGGTAGAACTATAGATCGGGGTCTCCTCCACCTATCCTCAAAGTTTGGGCAAGATTGGTTGGATGGGGAAGGAGATCCTCAAGGATTAAGCTCAGCAACAATGGAGGAGAGAGAAGGGGAAGAGATAAAATCGTGTTGGGGAAGAAGGGGCCCTTAAATAGGCTCCTCCAAATCCAACCGGTATGTCCAGATTTAGCCTAAGCGGTACTACCGCTTTGGGGTAAGCGGTACTACCGCTCTGAGTTCAAATTCGATCCAGATCTGGTCAAAGGACGCAGAGCGGTACTACCGCACGAGGTACCGCTTGAGGTACCGCAATAGGGTCCAGACCTTACTGGATCCAGAGCGGTACCAGGGCGGTACCGGAGCGGTACGACCGTAACTTGGTTACGGTACCTAAGCGGTACCTTGAGCGGTACTACCGCTCCAGGTACTGCAGGGGTACCGCAGCGTGTTTCTGGAGGGCGAATCAGCGCAGACTCAGAGCGGTACCGACAGCGGTACCTATAGGGGTAGCGGTACTACCGCTACAGGTACCGGTAGTACCGGCCTGGCTAAATCTGGTTTTCTTCCCTTTTTCTCCCCAACTTTGTTACCTCGCTAAACACACACAAAACCAGAAAACCTATCAACTACGCTTCAGTCTTCCGATCTTGACGCGTCCGGCGAGGTCACCGTGTACTTGCAAATCTAACAATGATACTCAAGGCACACGGTGAGATTACTCAAGTGTTGTCATCAAACACACAAAACTCGGGGTGTAAATTTTGCTCTTACAATCTCCCCCTTTTTGGTGTTTGATGACAACACAAGAGTAGACAATAACATATGATATTATGATGAGAACATTAGATTTGCAAAAACTCGACGGAGCTCCCCCTACACATGTGCATATCATGAATATGTATTTGAATACAAATACACATGTTATAGAGACATCACTCCCCCTAGTTTTTACAAACCAAGCACATATGCAACATAGATAGATGACATGTTCAAGAGGCATATGCACAATATGGAGGCAACATAAGATCATATACGGAGATTTGGGTGAAGTTATCATACCATAGCCTTGAGAATACCCAAACTCGCAATAAGATGCCTCCATTGGGTTGTTGATGTAGCCATAAGACAAGATAAGCAACTGGGACCAAACGGCTACAAACAACAAAGGTCTCCATCCACCTAGGAACTTCTCCCCCTCTGGCATCGGAACACCAAAAAGGAGGGTAATGAAACTAGAGAGATGGAGAAAAAGAACATACAACCAAGCTTGCAAAAATCACGAGAAAACAAGCTTGATAGAGGTTCTTAAAACACGAAGAAGAAAGAAAAGAAGAAAGACAAAACAAGGTCATGAAGAACCGAAAACCCGCAAAGAGGGGGTGTTGGTGGCCGAGGCCACCGTGTAAGAGTATAGTAGTTGTGAGGTCGCGTAGATGTATCTAGGACTCACGGACTACAACTCAACATGAAGCTCATAAGTAACTTATTTGACAAATAGAAAATGTTTTGGATTTCTTTATGCATTATGGGGGGAGTGATAGCTCAATGGATTTAAACCGCACTCCCCCTATGTCCATGCGTGCCTTTCATCTAGATATGACGGTAAGATTGGTATGTGCGCACGATGGTCAAGCAAAGTTCGATGGATCAATGATATTTAGCTCATGCCTCAACTCAATAAAGCGCTTCTCATCCAAGGGCTTCGTGAAGATGTCCGCCAATTGCTCCTTGGTGCTAATATAGGATAGTACAATATCTCCGCGAGCAATGTGGTCCCGGATGAAGTGGTTCCATATCTCAATGTGCTTCGTCTTGCCATGAAGAACCGGATTGTAGGCGATCTTGATTGCGCTCTCATTGTCACACAAAAGAGGCACCTTGCTATACTCGAGGCCATAATCTCGCAAGGTTTGCCTCATCCATAAGATTTGAGCACAACTACTTGCCGCGGCAATATACTCGGCTTCCGCGGTGGAGACGGAGACACAATTTTGCTTCTTCGAGGACCAACATACCAAAGATCTTCCAAGAAAGTGACATGCTCCAGAGGTAGACTTCCTATCAATCTTGTCACCCGCCCAATCGGAGTCGGTGAAACCAACCAATGCAAAGTCCGTGTCCCTTGGGTACCATAGTCCGAAGTGTGGGGTATCAACTAAATATCGAAAGATCCTCTTGACCGCCACAAGGTGGCTTTCCTTCGGACTTGCTTGAAACCGTGCACACATACCAACGCTCAACATTATATCCGGGCGAGAGGCACAAAGGTAGAGAAGCGAACCTATCATCGAACGGTAGAGCTTGGTATCCACCGCCTTGCCGCCCTCGTCAAGAGTGAGTTGACACTTGAGTTGCATCGGAGTTCCCCCTTGGCATCCTTCATATCAAAGCGCTTGAGCATGTCTTGAAGGTACTTTGCTTGATTGATGAAGGTGCCTTGTCGCATTTGCTTGATCTCGAACCCAAGAAAGTACTTGAGTTCACCCATCATTGACATTTCAAACCTATTTGTCATCAACATAGCAAACTCATCATTGAATTTTGTGTTAATAGAGCCAAATATGATGTCATCTACATAGAGTTGGCCTACGAAAAGCTTGTAGGATAACGTTGCATAGAAAACAAAAAATTTCCTACCGCGAACACGCAATCCAAGCCAAGATGCAATCTAGAAGACGGTAGCAACGAGGGGTTTATCGTGTCTCACCCTTGAAGAGATTCCAAAGCCTACAAGAGGAGGATCTTGTTGCTGCGGTACACGTTCACTTGCCGCTTGCAAAAGCGCGTAGAAGATCTTGATCACGATCGCTTCCGGCGCCACGAACGGGCAGCACCTCCGTACTCGGTCACACGTTCGGTTGTTGATGAAGACGACGTCCACCTGACCGTTCCAGCGGGCAGCGGAAGTAGTAGCTCCTCTTGAATCCGACAGCACGACGGCGTGGTGTCGGTGGTGGTGGAGAAGTCCGGCGGAGCTTCGCTAAGCATGCGGGGCGTGGTGGAGGAGAGAGGCCGCTAGGGTTTGGGGAGAGGGGGCGCCGGCCACTATGGGGTGCGGCCACCTTGTGGTTCTTGGGTGGCCGGCCCCCTCCCCTTGGCCCCTCATTATATAGGTGGAACCCCAAGTGTTGGTCTCCAAGTCTTCGAATAAGACCCGAACCAAAAACCTTCCATATGGTGGGGAAACCTACCCAAGCTAGGACTCCCACTAGAGGTGGGAGTTCCACCTCCCATATGGGGGGGTGGCCGGCCCCCTAAGGGGGAGTCCACTTGGGACTCCACCCCCACTAGGGTTGGCCGGCCATGGAGGTGGAGTCCCATGTGGACTCCACCTTCCTTGGTGGTTTCTTCCGGACTTTTCTAGAACCTTCTAGAACCTTCCATAGAACCTTCCGCGTCATTTTAATTCACATAAAATGACATCCTATATATGAATCTTATTCTCCGGACCATTCCGGAACTCCTCGTGATGTCCGGGATCTCATCCGGGACTCCGAACAAATATTCGAACTCCATTCCATATTCAAGTTCTACCATTTCAACATCCAACTTTAAGTGTGTCACCCTACGGTTCGTGAACTATGCGGACATGGTTGAGTACTCACTCCGACCAATAACCAATAGCGGGATCTGGAGATCCATAATGGCTCCCACATATTCAACGATGACTTTAGTGATCGAATGAACCATTCACATACAATACCAATTCCCTTTGTCACGCGATATTTTACTTGTCCGAGGTTTGATCTTCGGTATCACTCTATACCTTGTTCAACCTCGTCTCCTGACAAGTATTCTTTACTCGTACCGTGGTATGTGGTCTCTTATGAACTTATTCATATGCTTGCAAGACATTAGACAACATTCCACCGAGAGGGCCCAGAGTATATCTATCCGTCATCGGGATGGACAAATCCCACTGTTGATCCATATGCCTCAACTCATACTTTCCGGATACTTAATCCTACCTTTATAACCACCCATTTACGCAGTGGCGTTTGGTGTAATCAAAGTACCTTTCCGGTATAAGTGATTTACATGATCTCATGGTCATAAGGACTAGGTAACTATGTATCGAAAGCTTATAGCAAATAACTTAATGACGAGATCTTATGCTACGCTTAATTAGGTGTGTCCATTACATCATTCTTACAATGATATAACCTTGTTATTAATAACATCCAATGTTCATGATTATGAAACTAATCATCCATTAATCAACAAGCTAGTTTAAGAGGCATACTAGGGACTTCATGTTTGTCTACATATCACACATGTACTAATGTTTCGGTTAATACAATTATAGCATGATATATAAACATTTATCATAAACATAAAGATATAAATAATAACCACTTTATTATTGCCTCTAGGGCATATCTCCTTCAGTCTCCCACTTGCACTAGAGTCAATAATCTAGATTACATTGTAATATACCTAACACCCATGGCATTACGGTGTTGGTCATGCTTTGCCCTAGGGAGAGCTTTAGTCAACGGATCTGCTACATTCAGATCAGTGTGTACTTTGCAAATCTTTACTTCTCCATCTTCGATGTACTCGCGAATCGAGTGGTAACGCAGCTTGATATGCTTCAGCCTCTTGTGTGACCTTGGCTCTTGTGCATTGGCGATGGCACCCATGTTATCACAATAAATGATTAATGGGTCCAATGCACTAGGAACCACACCGAGCTCTACAATGAACCTCTTCATCCATACCGCTTCTGATGAAGCCTCTGAAGCCGCTATGTACTACGATTCCGTTGAAGACTTCGCCACCGTGCACCGCTTCGAGCTTGCCCAGCTATCGCAGCACCATTCAATATAAACACGTACCCAGATTGTGACTTAGAGTCATCAGGATCAGTGTTCCAACTTGCATCGGTGTAACCACTTACAACGAGCTCTTGGTCACCTCCATAACAAAGAAACATATCCTTAGTTCTTTTCAAGTACTTCAGGATATTCTTGACCGCTGTCCAATGTTCCATTCCTGGATCACTTTGATATCTGCTAGTCAAACTAACAGCATGTGCTATATCCGGTCTAGTACATAGCATGGCATACATGATAGATCCTACTACCGAGGCATAGGGGATTTTACTCATCCTTTCTCTTTCTTCTGTCGTAGCCGGTCCTTGAGTCTTACTCAAGACTTTGCCTGGTAACATAGGTAAGAACCCTTTCTTACTTTCGTCCATTCTAAACTTCTTTAGAATCTTGTCCAGATATGTACTTTGTGATAGCCCTATTAGGCGTCTTGATCTATCTCTATAAATCTTGATGCCTAATATATACGATGCTTCACCAAGGTCTTTCATTGAAAAACTATTATTCAAATAACCTTTAACACTGCTTAATAGTTCTATATCATTCCCGATCAATAATATGTCATCTACATATAATATTAGGAATGCTACAGAGCTCCCACTCACTTTCTTGTAAATACAGGCCTCTCCATGACACTGTATAAACCCGAAGTCTTTGATCACCTTATCAAAACGTCGGTTCCAACTTCTCGATGCTTGCTTCAGTCCATAGATTGAACGCTGAAGTTTGCATACTTTGTCAGCATTTTTAGGATCGACAAAACCTTTGGGTTGTACCATATACAACTCTTCCTCAATGTCTCCATTAAGGAACGCCGTTTTGACATCCATCTGCCAAATCTCATAATCGAAAAATGCAGCTATTGCTAACAAAATCCTCACAGATTTTAGCTTCGCTACAGGTGAGAAAGTCTCATCGTAGTCAACTCCTTGAATTTGTCGGAAACCCTTTGCGACAAGTCGAGCTTTATAGACAGTAATATTACCATCAGCATCTGTTTTTCTCTTGAAGATCCATTTATTTTCGACAGCCTTTCGGCTATCAGGTAAGTCTACCAAAGTCCACACTTTGTTATCATACATGGATCCCATTTCGGATTTCATGGCTTATTGCCATTTGTTGGAATCTGGGCTCATCATCGCTTCTTCATACGTCGCAGGGTCCTCATCATTGTTATCCACAATCATAACATTTAGACAAGGATCATACCAATCAGGAGTGGCACGTTCCCTTGTCGATCTGCGAGGTTCAGTAGTTTCCTCGTTCGAAGTTTCATGATCATTATCATTAGCTTCCTCTGTTGCCGGTGTAGGCGGTACAGGTACAACTTCTGGTATTGCGCTACTCTGATCAACGAGTATAGATTCATCAATCTCATCGAGTTCTACTTTTCTTCCAGTCACTTCTTTAGTGAGAAATTCTTTCTCAAGAAAGGTTCCGTTCTTAGCAACAAAGATTTTGCCTTCGGATCTGTGATAGAAAGTGTACCCTATAGTTTCCTTAGGGTATCCTATGAAGACGCATTTCTCCGCTTTGGGTTCTAGCTTGTCCGGTTGTAACTTCTTTACATAGGCTTCGCAACCCCAAACTTTTAGGAACGACAGCTTATGTTTCTTATTAAACCATAATTCATACGGTGTCGTTTCTACGGATTTTGATGGTGCTCTATTTAAAGTGAATGCGGCTGTCTCTAATGCATAACTCCAAAAAGATAACGGCAAATCAGTAAGAGACATCATAGAACGAACCATATCTAAGAGAGTTCGATTACGACGTTCGGACACACCGTTTCGTTGAGGTGTTCCCGGCGGTGTCAATTGTGAAAGTATTCCGCATTTCTTTAAATGCATGCCAAACTCATAACTCAGATATTCACCTCCACGATCAGATCGTAGAAATTTAATCTTCTTGTTACGTTGATTTTCTACTTCACTTTGAAATTCCTTAAACTTCTCGAAAGTTTCGGATTTATGTTTCATGAAATAGATATACCCATATCTACTCAGATCATCTGTGAAGGTTAGAACATAATGATAACCACCGCGCGATGCTACGCTCATTGGTCCGCACACATCGGTATGTATGATTTCCAATAAGTCGGTAGCTCGCTCCATCATACCAGAAAATGGAGTCTTAGTCATTTTACCCATTAGACATGCTTCGCATCTATCAAGTGACTTAAAGTCAAGTGATTCAAGTAATCCATCAGTATGGAGTTTCTTCATGCGTTTCACTCCAATATGACCAAGACGACAGTGCCACATATAAGTAGAATTATCATTCAATTTAATTCGCTTAGCATCAACGTTATGTATATGCGTATCACTACTATCGAGAT
The DNA here is from genome assembly GCF_019359855.2 of Lolium perenne. Classification (NCBI taxonomy): domain Eukaryota; kingdom Viridiplantae; phylum Streptophyta; class Magnoliopsida; order Poales; family Poaceae; genus Lolium; species Lolium perenne. The sequence continues at coordinate 172,860,397 of NC_067250.2, read as the reverse complement.
CTAACAGAAATAAGCCATTCTTTTGTGGTGCTCGACCATAAAAGATATTATTCATAAAAATAGAACAACCATTATTCTCAGACTTGAATAAATAACCGTCTTGCATTAAACAAGATCCAGATATAATGTTCATACTCAACGCAGGTACATAATAACAATTATTTAGGCTTAAAACTAATCCCGAAGGTAGATGTAGAGGAAGTGTGCCGACTGCGATCACATTGACCTTGGATCCGTTTCCAACGCGCATCGTCACTTCATCTTTCAGCAGTTGTCGTTTATTCTTTAGTTCCTGTTTCGAGTTACAAATATGAGCAACCGAACCAGTATCAAATACACAGGTACTAGTACGAGAACCAGTGAGATAAACATCTATAACATGTATATCAAATATACCTTCTTTCTTCTTCTTGACAAGGCCGCTCTTCAGATCAGCCAGATACTTGGAGCAATTACGCTTCCAGTGTCCCTTCTCCTTGCAGTAATAGCACTCAGCATCAGGCTTAGGGCCATTCTTAGGTTTCACAGGAGGCGTGGCATCTTTCTTGCCACCCTTCTTGAATTTTCCCTTAGACTTGCCCTGTTTCTTGAAACTGGTGGTCTTGTTGACCATCAACACTTGGTGCTCTTTCTTGATCTCAATCTCAGCAGCTTTTAGCATGCCAAAGAGTTTAGGTAACTCCTTGTTCATGTTCTGCATATTGTAGTTCATCACAAAGTTCTTGTAACTTGGTGGCAGTGATTGAAGGACACGATTAATCCCCAGTCTGTTAGGAATCACTATTCCCAAGTCACTGAGTTTCTTCGCATGCCCGGTCATGGCGAGCATGTGCTCACTAACGGAGCTGCCTTCTTCCATCATGCAGCTGAAGAATTTTTTCGATGCTTCATAGCATTCCACGGCCGCATGAGTCTCAAAAATAGCTTTCAGCTCTTTCATCAACTCATGAGGATCGTGGTGCTCAAAACGTTTTTGAAGATCGGATTCCAGACTGCACAGGATGGCACACTGAACTTGAGAGTACCGAATTTTCCGAGTCTCGTAAACAGCTTTTACTTCATCGGTTTCAGTTTCTGCAGGAGGGTCACCTAGCGGTGCATCAAGCACATATTGCAGATTTCCGCCAGAGAGGAAGATCCTCACATGACGGAACCAGTCGGTGAAGTTGCTACCGTTGCTCTTAAGTTTCTCTTTCTCTAGGAACTGGTTAAAATTGATTGGGGACGCCATCTCTTCAACATATATTTGCAAAAAGTTTAGACTAAGCTTATGACAAATTGAGTTCAAATTTTAATTCAACATAATTAAAAATCTAGGTGAACTCCCACTCAAAACAATATCCCTCGCATTGTCTTAGTGATCACACGAACCAAATCCACCGCACCTAAGCCCGATCATCACGAGATAAGGTGTGATTTCAATGGCGAACACTCAAAGTGTTCATCATATCAACCATATGATTCATGCTCTACCTTTCGGTATCACGTGTTCCGTGACCATGTCTGTACATGCTAGGCTCGTCAAGGCCACCTTAGTATCTGCATGTGCAAAAACTGTCTTGCACCCGTTGTATGTACTTGTTGATTCTATCACACCCGATCATCACGAGATGCTTCGAACCGACAAGACTTGGTAACGGTGCTACTAAGGATGAACACTTTATTATCTTGAGATTTTAGTGAGGGATCATCTTATAATGCTACCGTCGCGATCTAAGCAAAATAAGATGCATAAAAGGATTAACATCACATGCAGTTCATATGTGATATGATATGGCCCTTTTGTCTTTGCGCCTTTGATCTTCATCTCCAAAGCACGGACATGATCTCCATCATCTTCGGACATGATCTCCATCATCGTCGGCGTAGCGTCAAGGTCAATGGCGCCGTCTTCATGATTGTCCTCCATGTAGCAACTATTACAACTACTTTGAAATACTACTCAACATGAAATTTAAAGACAACCATAAGGCTCCTGCCGGTTGCCACAATACAATAATGATCATCTCATACATATTCATCATCACATTATGGCCATATCACATCACCAAACCCTGCAAAAACAAGTTAGACGTCTCTAATTTGGTTTGCATATTTTACGTGGTTTAGGGTTTTCGAGAGAGATCTAATCTACCTACGAACATGAACCACAACGTTGATACTAATGTTTTCAATAGAAGAGTAAATTGAATCTTCACTATAGTAGGAGAGACAGACACCCGCAAAGCCTCTTATGCAATACAAGTTGCATGTCGAACGAGGAACAAGTCTCATGAACGCGGTCATGTAAAGTTAGTCCGAGCCGCTTCATCCCACTATGCCACAAAGATGCAAAGTACTCAAACTAAAGATAACAAGAGCATCAACGCCCACAAAACCATTGTGTTCTACTCGTGCAACCATCTATGCATAGACACGGCTCTGATACCACTGTAGGATAACGTTGCATAGAAAACAAAAAATTTCCTACCGCGAACACGCAATCCAAGCCAAGATGCAATCTAGAAGACGGTAGCAACAAGGGGTTTATCGAGTCTCACCCTTGAAGAGATTCCAAAGCCTACAAGAGGAGGCTCTTGTTGCTGCGGTAGACGTTCACTTGCCGCTTGCAAAAGCGTGTAGAAGATCTTGATCACGATCGCTTCCGGTGCCACGAACGGGCAGCACCTCCGTACTCGGTCACACGTTCGGTTGTTGATGAAGACGACGTCCACCTCCCCGTTCCAGCGGGCAGCGGAAGTAGTAGCTCCTCTTGAATCCGACAGCACGACGGCGTGGTGTCGGTGGTGGTGGAGAAGTCCGGCGGAGCTTCGCTAAGCGTGCGGGACGTGGTGGAGGAGAGAGGCCGCTAGGGTTTGGGGAGAGGGGGCGCCGGCCACTATGGGGTGCGGCCACCTTGTGGTTCTTGGGTGGCCGGCCCCCTCCCCTTGGCCCCTCATTATATAGGTGGAACCCCAAGTGTTGGTCTCCAAGTCTTCGAATAAGACCCGAACCAAAAACCTTCCATATGGTGGGGAAACCTACCCAAGCTAGGACTCCCACTAGAGGTGGGAGTTCCACCTCCCATATGGGGGGGTGGCAGGCCCCCTAAGGGGGAGTCCACTTGGGACTCCACCCCCACTAGGGTTGGCCGGCCATGGAGGTGGAGTCCCATGTGGACTCCAACTTCCTTGGTGGTTTCTTCCGGACTTTTCTAGAACCTTCTAGAACCTTCCATAGACCTTCCGCGTCATTTTAATTCACATAAAATGACATCCTATATATGAATCTTATTCTCCGGACCATTCCGGAACTCCTCGTGATGTCCGGGATCTCATCCGGGACTCCGAACAAATATTCGAACTCCATTCCATATTCAAGTTCTACCATTTCAACATCCAACTTTAAGTGTGTCACCCTACGGTTCGTGAACTATGCGGACATGGTTGAGTACTCACTCCGACCAATAACCAATAGCGGGATCTGGAGATCCATAATGGCTCCCACATATTCAACGATGACTTTAGTGATCGAATGAACCATTCACATACAATACCAATTCCCTTTGTCACGCGATATTTTACTTGTCCGAGGTTTGATCTTCGGTATCACTCTATACCTTGTTCAACCTCGTCTCCTAACAAGTATTCTTTACTCGTACCGTGGTATGTGGTCTCTTATGAACTTATTCATATGCTTGCAAGACATTAGACGACATTCCACCGAGTGGGCCCAGAGTATATCTATCCATCATCGGGATGGACAAATCCCACTGTTGATCCATATGCCTCAACTCATACTTTCCGGATACTTAATCCTACCTTTATAACCACCCATTTACGCAGTGGCGTTTGGTGTAATCAAAGTACCTTTCCGGTATAAGTGATTTACATGATCTCATGGTCATAAGGACTAGGTAACTATGTATCGAAAGCTTATAGCAAATAACTTAATGACGAGATCTTATGCTACGCTTAATTGGGTGTGTCCATTACATCATTCTTACAATGATATAACCTTGTTATTAATAACATCCAATGTTCATGATTATGAAACTAATCATCCATTAATCAATAAGCTAGTTTAAGAGGCATACTAGGGACTTCATGTTTGTCTACATATCACACATGTACTAATGTTTCGGTTAATACAATTATAGCATGATATATAAACATTTATCATAAACATAAAGATATAAATAATAACCACTTTATTATTGCCTCTAGGGCATATCTCCTTCAAAGCTCCCCATTGACCTTCTTAGTAAAAATAGTGGGATCGATTTTCCCCACTTCGAAACCACGGTCTTCAAGCAACTCCTTGAGATGCTCATACCAAGCTCTAGGAGATTGTTTGAGACCATATAGGGCCTTTTTGAGCTTGAAGACATGGTCCGGGAAATGGGGGTCCTCGAACCCCGGGGGTTGCTTCACATATACTTCCTCATGTAGAGGACCATTAAGAAAAGCACTCTTAACATCCATTTGTTGCAACTTAAAGCCATGATGTGTCGGCTTGAGGAGATGGTTCTTGAGAGTCCTCTTGGCCTTCATCACGGTTTAGGTCCTCTCCTTGACCTCCATTGTCGTTGAAAGAGGCAACTTTGTCATGAGATCCGGATGGCTCGGGGGTATAGGGAATATCATTGTCCATGAAGATTGTCCCCGAACCACTCGGAGAAGAACTTGAAGCTTGACCTTGGTCACTTGATGTTGGGTGTTGAGGTAGACGAGCTTGCGGTGTATGTTGTTCTTGAGCTTGTTGAGGTGAACTTGGACTTGATTGTTGTTGTAGATGTCGAGGTTGATCTTGAAGTTGTGGTTGAACTTGAGGTTGTTGTAGAGGTTGACTTGCATTTGTTAGATCAACGGAAGAAGCTTGGCCTTGTGGTGTAGATGGCTCCACTTGGGTGGAACTTGGTCCTTCCCCGGTACTCATAGAAGGTAGCGTTTGAGGTAAGCGAATGCCAACACCCATCCTTCCTATGGTATCCGGGGGAATTGCATCTCCTTTCTCACAAGAAGCATTTCGCTCCTCCAATGATCTATCATCTTCATCGAACGTCACATCACAAGATTCTACAACACGTCCACTTGACTTGTTGAAGACTCTATAGGCGTGAGAATCCGTAGCATAGCCAACGGAAATTCCTTCTTGAGCTCTTGAATCAAACTTGGATAGGCGCGTGTCCTTGACAAGTATGTAGCACTTGCATCCGAAGACCTTGAAGTATGACACATTCGGCTTGTTGCCGGTGAGGATCTCATATGGTGTCTTCTCAAGACCTTTGCGAAAGTAGAGGCGATTAGTAGCATGGCAAGCGGTAGAGATGGCTTCCGCCCAAAAATTGTAGTTGGACTTGTATTCCATCATCATGGTTCGAGCGGCTTCAATCAAGGTTCGATTCTTCCTTTAGGCGACCCCATTTTGTTGGGGAGTATATGGCGTGGAGTATTGGTGTTCGATTCCTTCCTCGCCGAGAAAGTCATCCAATGTGTAGTTCTTGAACTCCGTTCCATTGTCGCTCCTTATTGCGAGAATCTTGTTGTCGTACTTGCGTTGAACTTGGTTGGCAAACTCCATCATGGTCCGTTGAGTCTCACTCTTGTACTTGAAGAAAAATACCCAACAATAGCGTGAATAGTCATCAACGATGACGAGGCAATACTTCTTTCCTCCAAGGCTTTCATGAGATGGTGGACCAAAGAGATCAACATGTAGGAGCTCCAAGCATCTTGTGGTAGAGATGATAGTCTTGGCCTTGTGAGGAGCTCCATGCATTTTTCCTTGTACGCAAGCCCTACAAACACGATCCTTGCAAAAAGAGACATCTTCTTTTAGTCCGAGAATGTGGCCACCCTTGTGGAGACTTTGCAAGGTCCTCATGTTGACATGGGCTAGTCGGCAATGCCATAACCAACCCTTGTCACCTTTGGCGAATAGGCAAAGAGCGGAAGATGTTATCTTTCCGGAGAAATCAACAACATACAAACCGTTCTCTACATATCCAACAAAAGCTACATTGAGTGTCTTGCTCCACAAGAGGACCACCATATGTTCATCAAAGAATGTGTATAGTCCCATACGAGCAATTTGATGAACGGAGAGTAAGTTGTAACCAAGGGTCTCGACAAGGAGGACATTCACAAGTGAGATGTCGGGTGTTACCACCACCTTGCCAAGACCCAATACCTTAGAGCACGTGTTGTCGCCATATGAAACGGTAGAGAGAGAAGGCACGAGGTCGACAACAATATCCTTGCTTCCGGTCATATGACTTGTGGCTCCACTATCAACCACCCATTTAGCGCCACCGGAAGCATAGTCCTACAAGGAATCAAGTCTTGGATTTAGGTACCCATTTTTCAATGTGTCCTAGCATGTTAGTAACAAGGGGTTTGGGAACCCAAATAGTCCAATCAACATTGTCCTTTTGAGGACCAATAAAGCGAGCACGAATATGTCCATAGTAATCAACAAAAAGAACATGAGAAGGGTTGTTAGAGCCGGCGAAACCCGTCGAGGCGGAGTTGGGTACTCGATCCCTTCTTGAGCTAGCATTGCTCCCTTCGCGGTTGGTCTCCATGTTCTTCTTGTTCATCTTCTTCTTGGTCCTCCTCTTCCTCTTTCTCTTTGGCTTGGTAGCCACTCCTCCTTCATTGCACGAGCCCTCTTTGGCTCCATCTTTTGCTTCAATGATTCCTTCCAAGTACTTGGCTTGAACTTGGAGTCTATCAACCTTGGCCTTCAAGCGATTGACTTCATCTTCATGCTCCGGGTGTGGATGGAAAATATCAAACACTTGGACCTCCTTTGCCTTGTTCACCCGGAAGTGTTCCATCAAAGCTTCTTCTTGGAGAGCGTTCAACTTCATGAGCAAACGCTTGTCATTCCATCTTGGCAATGTCGCTTTCATGAGTGCAACATGCACGGTCCTTGCTCAAAGGAAAGTACTCCTTCAAGGTTTCTTCTTGCATGGAGTTGATCTCCATGAGCTTGGCTTCCCTTCTCTTCAAGGCGGCTATTTGCTCCTCATGATCACAACACATATTCTTCTCCTTACTCATACGGAGACACTCCTCCAACGACTCTTCTTGCTTGCTACTCAAACTCAATAGCTTGGCCTTGGTGATCTCAAGAGCGGCATTTTCTTCTTCATGGTTGCAACATGAGGTCTTCTCTTTGAACAAGCGGTAGTACTCATCCAAGGCTTCTTCTTGAAGAGCATTGACTTCCAAGAGGAGAGCATTGTGCCTCCTCAAGGAAGTAACTTGATCCACAAGCTCATCATGGGAAGAATCGGGGTCTTCATCGTCTTTTGCTTTGTTGGCTTCCTCGAGCAAGAGCATCTTCTTCTTGAGGTCACCAACCAACTCAAGAGCATGGTCTCGATCCTTGGTGAGACGTGAAACAATAGCTTCATTCTTGTCTTCAAGAACAATGACACTAGCTTCAAGAGACATGCGAAGATTCCATTCATCATCAAGCTCCTCCTTGAGATTGGCAAGCTCAAAGGCCGCTTCCCTTTCCAACTTCTCCCTCTTCTCGACAAGATCTTGTGCCGCACCAAGTTGGGCTAAGAGAGCCCCAACATGAATCTTGGTGCCCCCCTTCATGTTAGTGAGAAAAGAATCCAAGGAATCCAAACCCATAATCTCACGTTTAACGGTGAGACTAGTGGCATCATCAATATATGAGGCATTAGTCGAAGATGATGGTTTGGAAGGGGATTTTACCTCCGTGGATACCTTTGCCATGAGGCACCGTGCATTGTTGGTGACGAGGTTCTCATTTGGAGAGTCGAAGAGGGAGGTAGAGGGAGTGGAAATGGCGATGGCGGCTACTCCCTCTCCTTCCTTGTTGGAGCGCTTGTCCTCATGCTCTCCATCTTCATCGGATGAGTACTCTTCTCGAATGATGAAGGCTTTAGGCTTCTTGTTGGAGGAGACCTTGTCGTCATCGGACCTTGGGGAGAACTTGGAGAATCATTTGGAGAGTGGCTTGTACCTATCCTTTGGGATAAGCCTTCCACCATGATCTTCTCTTCTCTCAAACATACAATCCGCGACAAAATGATTCTTGTCACCGCAATTGTAGCATGTTCTCCCTTTGTCCCTTCTCTTGGGCTCTTGGAGAGTCTTCTCAGAGAATCACGTGATCTTCTTGGTCTTGTGTTTCGGGACATGTTTCCATCCCAAAACTTCTTGGCAGCGAGAGCCATGTGCTCATGGTAGTTGAGCTTGAGATCATCCGAACCCCACTCAACGGGATCCTCATCACCTTCACTAGCTTCATGCACCTTCATCTTCAATGCAAGGTTGGGCTTGCGGGAGTTGTGGGCGCGAGCAACAAGATCCTCTGCATTCTTCTTGGAGATGTCCAAAGTGATGACTTCGCTAAGGACTTCATCGGATGTCATAGCACGGAAGGAGGTGTTTTGGCGGATGGCCGTCAACTTCACTTCCTCATAAGGGAGGAGAGCGTTGTAGAACTTGCGCTTGATCCAATGGTCATCCACGAACATTGCTCCAAGATCTTGCATTTGTACGGCAAGAGCGATGAGGCGCCGATACATCTCTTCGGGGGTCTCTCCTTCAATCATGACGAAATTGTCGGCCATGTTGTTCACTTCATCAAAACGAGAGCTTTGGATGCTTGCATTGCCGAGGAAGAGCTTCTCAAGTTTGTCCCATGCTTCCTTGGCGGTCTTGAGCGAGCGAATATGAGCGCGGTCCTTGGGGGTGATGGCCATATGAATCATGTTGATGGCGGTGGCGTTGAGTTGGTCATCCACCACATCTCTTCTTGTCAATTTCTTGGGATCTCGTGGTGAATAGCCCTCCTCAATGATACGCCAAAGCTCGGTAGAAGCTCTGCGCACATGAGAATGCATTAAGAATTGCCAATTCTCAAAGTTGTTTGACTCGAGTAACGGTGGTGAACCATGCGACAAGATATGCGGCATCGGTATCGGAACGTTGATGGTGTAATCATTTGGTGGTGGAACCGCATGATAACCCCCTTGACGTTCCGCAACCGGTGTGTCATCATCCTTCCCTTTTGTTGAAGTGCCGGTATCCCCAACCCCTTCCTTTTGTGAATCTTTTGTCACTTCCGCAACAAAATCAACAAGAGGAAGGGTGTTAGCTTTTGGTGGCGGATCCTCGGCACTTGCATTTGGTGGAGGGTTTGGCTTTTGTACAACCAACTCCATCATCATCGCCTTCATTTGGGCAACGATGGATGACTCCAATTTCTTGAGGTCATCCAACGTAGCCGTCGTGGAATCGATGGGCGATGATGGAGCGGGTGGCACAAGGGAAGGTGACCCATTCTTATCCGCCTCTTGTTCGGCCATTTCTTAGGCGGTAAAGCCCGAGCAAGAAAACCTTGCTCTGATACCACTTGAATGGATCGTAGCAAACAAGAGGGGTTGTGAATGGCGCTACGGCAAGTTTTAGTCTTTTTCATGTTTTATGCAACGGAAGGTAAAGGTGTGACTTTTAGCAATGGGGGTGATCCTACAATGAATATCGGACGAGTGCAACAAGTAAAGGAATCAACAAGATAACGAGAGTAAGGAGCGAGACAACCGGGGGGGCGCGAGGCGAGTCGAGGTTTGTTTCCTGCAGTTCCTTCCACTAAAGGAAGTACGTCTGCGTTGAGGAGGTGCTAGTCTCACACAAGAGACTAGACGGCCACACCACGAAGGAAGGCCTCACCCTCTTCCTCGAGAGAGCTCCACGGAGGTGCTCTCCCTCTTCCACTAAGGCACCGGTCGAGGCGGTGATTCCTTCACAAGGTTGGGGCGAGCTCCACACACAAGGATGCTCCCAACACCCTATGGATCTAGTACATCACCAAGCTAGACTCCATAGCTGCACACATCCAATGCTCCACCATAGAAACCCATCACCAATGCTCCACCATAGGAACTCTTCCAATGCTCCACCAAAGGAACTCTCCAATGCTCCACCAAAGGAACTCTCCAATGCTCCACCAAAGGAACTCTCCAATGCTCCACCAAAGGAACTCTTCTCCAAGATCCACCAAAGGAACCCTACCACCAAGATCCACTAAGGAATAGCTAGTATTTGTGAAATCTCTCTTGGTAGAACTATAGATCGGGGTCTCCTCCACCTATCCTCAAAGTTTGGGCAAGATTGGTTGGATGGGGAAGGAGATCCTCAAGGATTAAGCTCAACAACAATGGAGGAGAGAGAAGGGGAAGAGATAAAATCGTGTTGGGGAAGAAGGGGCCCTTAAATAGGCTCCTCCAAATCCAACCGGTATGTCCAGATTTAGCCTAAGCGGTACTACCGCTTTGGGGTAAGCGGTACTACCGCTCTGAGTTCAAATTCGATCCAGATCTGGTCAAAGGACGCAGAGCGGTACTACCGCACGAGGTACCGCTCGAGGTACCGCAATAGGGTCCAGAACTTACTGGATCCAGAGCGGTACCAGGGAGGTACCGGAGCGGTACGACCGTAACTTGGTTACGGTACCTAAGCGGTACCTTGAGCGGCACTACCGCTCCAGGTACTGCAGGGGTACCGCAGCGTGTTTCTGGAGGGCGAATCAGCGCAGACTCAGAGCGGTACCGACAGCGGTACCTATAGGGGTAGCGGTACTACCGCTACAGGTACCGGTAGTACCGGCCTGGCTAAATCTGGTTTTCTTCCCTTTTTCTCTCCAACTTTGTTACCTCGCTAAACACACACAAAACCAGAAAACCTATCAACTACGCTTCAGTCTTCCGATCTTGACGCGTCCGGCGAGGTCACCGTGTACTTGCAAATCTAACAATGATACTCAAGGCACACGGTGAGATTACTCAAGTGTTGTCATCAAACACACAAAACTCGGGGTGTAAATTTTGCTCTTACAATCTCCCCCTTTTTGGTGTTTGATGACAACACAAGAGTAGACAATAACATATGATATTATGATGAGAACATTAGATTTGCAAAAACTCGACGGAGCTCCCCCTACACATGTGCATATCATGAATATGTATTTGAATACAAATACACATGTTATAGAGACATCACTCCCCCTAGTTTTTACAAACCAAGCACATATGCAACATAGATAGATGACATGTTCAAGAGGCATATGCACAATATGGAGGCAACATAAGATCATATACGGAGATTTGGGTGAAGTTATCATACCATAGCCTTGAGAATACCCAAACTCGCAATAAGATGCCTCCATTGGGTTGTTGATGTAGCCATAAGACAAGATAAGCAACTGGGACCAAACGGCTACAAACAACAAAGGTCTCCATCCACCTAGGAACTTCTCCCCCTTTGGCATCGGAACACCAAAAAGGAGGGTAATGAAACTAGAGAGATGGAGAAAAAGAACATACAACCAAGCTTGCAAATATCACGAGAAAACAAGCTTGATAGAGGTTCTTAAAACACGAAGAAGAAAGAAAAGAAGAAAGACAAAACAAGGTCATGAAGAACCGAAAAACCCGCAAAGAGGGGGTGTTGGTGGCCGAGGCCACCGTGTAAGAGTATAGTAGTTATGAGGTCGCGTAGATGTATCTAGGACTCACGGACTACAACTCAACATGAAGCTCATAAGTCACTTATTTGACAAATAGCAAATGTTTTGGATTTCTTTATGCATTATGGGGGGAGTGATAGCTCAATGGATTTAAACTGCACTCCCCCTATGTCCATGCGTGCCTTTCATCTAGATATGACGGTAAGATTGGTATGTGCGCACGATGGTCAAACAAAGTTCAATGGATCAATGATATTTAGCTCATGCCTCAACTCAATAAAGCGCTTCTCATCCAAGGGCTTCGTGAAGATGTCCGCCAATTGCTCCTTGGTGCTAATATAGGATAGTACAATATCTCCGCGAGCAATGTGGTCCCGGATGAAGTGGTTCCGTATCTCAATGTGCTTCGTCTTGCCATGAAGAACCGGATTGTAGGCGATCTTGATTGCGCTCTCATTGTCACACAAAAGAGGCACCTTGCTATACTCGAGTCCATAATCTCGCAAGGTTTGCCTCATCCATAAGATTTGAGCACAACTACTTGCCGCGGCAATATACTCGGCTTCCGCGGTGGAGACAGAGACACAATTTTGCTTCTTCGAGGACCAACATACCAAAGATCTTCCAAGAAAGTGACATGCTCCGGAGGTAGACTTCCTATCAATCTTGTCGCCCGCCCAATCGGAGTCGGTGAAACCAACCAATGCAAAGTCCGTGTCCCTTGGGTACCATAGTCCGAAGTGTGGGGTATCAACTAAATATCGAAAGATCCTCTTGACCGCCTGATACGTCTCCAACGTATCCATAATTTCTGATGTTCCATGCTTGTTTTATGACAATACTTACATGTTTTGCTTGCACTTTATAATGTTTTTATGCGTTTTCCGGAACTAACCTATTAACAAGATGCCACAGTGCAGTTCTCGTTTCGTTGTTTTTGGTTCCAGAAAGGCTGTTCGGGCAATGTTCTCGGAATTGGACGAAATCAACGCCAAAGATCTTATTTTTCCCGGAAGCATCCAGAACACCGAAGAAGAGTCGGAGGAGAGCCAGGGGGCCACCAGGAGGGTGGGCCGCGCGGGCCAGACCCTGGCCGCGCCCCCCTATGGGGAGGCCACCCTGTCGACCCTCCTGCACCGCCTCTTCGCCTATATAACCCCTTTCGACCTAAAAACGCAGTACCTTTTGACGAAACTCCAGAAAGACTCCAGGGGCGCCTCCGCCATCGCGAAACTCCAATTCGGGGGACAGAAGTCTCTGTTCCGGCACCCTGCCGGGACGGGGAAGTGCCCCCGGAAGCCATCTCCATCGACGCCATCACCTCCATCATGCTCCGTGAGTAGCTCCCCCATGGACTACGGGTTCTAGCAGTAGCTAGTTGGTATTCTCTCCTCCATGTACTTCAATACAATGATCTCATGAGCTGCCTTACATGGTTGAGATTCATCTGATGTAATCGGTGTTGTGTTTGTTGGGATCCGATGGATGATACATTATGATTAGTCTATCTATAAAGTTTGTGAAGTTATTGTTGCTGCAATCTTGTTATTCTTAATGCTTGTCACTAGGGCCCGAGTGGCATGATCTTAGATTTAAGCTCTATAATTATTGCTTAGATTGTATCTACAAGTTGTATGCACATGTCACTGTCCGGAACCAAAGGCCCCGAAGTGACAGAAATCGGGACAACCGGAGGGGATGGCGGTGATGTGAGGGACACATGTTTTCACGGAGTGTTAATGCTTTGCTCCGGTACTCTATTAAAAGGAGTACCTTAATATCCAGTAGATTCCCTTGAGGCCCGGCTGCCACCGGCTGGTAGGACAAAAGATGTTGTGCAAGTTTCTCATTGCGAGCACGTACGACTATATATGGAAAACATGCCTACATGATTAATGAATTGATGTTCTTTCTTAATGCTTTATCAATCCTGTCAATTGCCCAACTATAATTTGTTCACCCAACACTTGTCGCTTATTGGAGAGTTGCCACTAGTGTAGATCGCTGGGAACCCCGGTCCATCTCTCATCATTATATACTTGTTCTACATGACATTGGAAGTAGTATCATATATTTTCTGGTGCCATTGCTCTCATATTGCTATTACTGCTGCTGTGTTACTATTACTACTGCTCTCATATTACTGCTACTTTCACATCACCCCTGTTACTAGTGCTTTTCCAGGTGCAGCTGAATTGACAACTCAGTTGTTAAGGCTTATAAGTATTCTTTACCTCCCATTGTGTCGAATCAATAAATTTGGGTTTTACTTCCCTCGAAGACTATTGCGATCCCCTATACTTGTGGGTCATCAAGACTGTTTTCTGGCGCCGTTGCCGGGGAGGCATAGCTCTACTCATAAGTTCACCTGGGGAGTACACTCTACCTCTCTCTCTGTTTTATTTTATTTTGTTTTGCTTAGTTTACTTTTATCTAGTTTATTTGTGCTTAGTTTATTTCTGACTAGTTTTATTTTGCCTAGTTTACTTTTGCTTAGTTTCTTTTTGTCTTGTTTTATTTTATACCCAAAAATCCATAAAAATTTGAAAAACCTAAAAATTAAAAACTGCTGTTATGGGAGAACCAACAACCTACTTGGAGCTTATAGAATGTTATAATAATTATAGAGAATCAAGAACTGGTAAAGTAATGAGTGTTGTGATAGAAAAATTGAAAACAATGGCTAAAATCTTGCTTAAACGCCATGATATAAACTGTTGCTCTCAACAGGATACTAAACATCTTAAATTTCAATGTGGTTTTAGTGAGGAATTTTTAATTAAGAACTATAATCGGAATTGCTATATTCATTATGGGTTCGAAGAGGTAGAACAATTTGTCGTATTTATGGGAGTCTCTGAGATAGAATCCTTCATGGTTAAGAATTATGAAACTTGTGCTGTTTGTAAGGACCTTAAAGATTATGTCTCTTCTATCCTTAATTTTTTCAATGAAAGTTACAGTGATAATCCTTGTATCATTGATTATAAAGAGAAACTCATTAATGCACAAGAATGCACTCACAATTTGCAGGAACCTGTGGAAGAAGAAACTGATGAACCTGAGAGCTCATTGGATGAAAAAGAGGAGGAAATTGATGAACCTGAAAGCTCATTGGATGAAAAAGAAGAGGAGAGTGATGAACAAAAGGGGGAAGAATGGATTAGCTACCCATGCCAACCTTCTAATGAGAGTAACTCTTTATCTCTTACACTATTTGATTGTCCTCCATGCTTACCGAAAGAGGTTGAATGTTATGTTCCTGTGGATTCTCTTGAAATAGTCCCTATGAGTAAAACTTGTGAAAATAATTATGCTACTGTTATTTATGATAATCCATGCTACTTTGATAAATCTTATGATAATGCTTTGTTTGTGCCTGATGTCGAAATGCATGGTACTAAAGAATTTTGCTTAGCAAATGTTTATGATAAATCTTTAGATGATGGTCCTATGTTACTTGATACTATTAATTGTACTACTAATGAAAATGGGATTGGAGAGTTCTTGACTTATTCTATGAGTCCCATATCTCTTGAGATTGATCAATCATCTTGTCATATTATTGATAAAAGTGAGTTTGAAAGTTTAAATTCCACTATTTCTGAGCTTGATAAAAATTATATGTTTGTGGATCATGAAAAGTATGCTGCATGTGATAGTTATATTGTTGAGTTTGTTCATGAAGCTACTGAAAATTATTATGAGAGAGGAAAATACGGTTGTAGAAATTTTCATGGTGCTAAAACACCTCTCTATATGCTTAAAATTTTGAAGTTACTCTTGTTCTATCTTCCTATGCTTGTTACTTTGCTTTTAATGAACTTGTTTATTTACAAGATTCCTATGCATAGGAAGCATGTTAGGTTTAAATTTGTTTTCAATTTGCCTCTTGATTCTCTCTTTTGCTTCAACTCTTATTTCTTGCGAGTGCATCATTAAAACTGCTGAGCCCATCTTAATGGTTATAAAGAAAGAACTTCTTGGGAGATAACCCATGTGTTTATTTTGCTACAGTACTTTGTTTTATATTTGTGTTTTGGAAGTTGTTACTACTGTAGCAACCTCTCCTTATCTTTATTTTATTGCAATGTTGTGCCAAGTGAAGCCTCTAATCGAAGGTTGATACTAGATTTGGATTTCTGCGCAGAAACAGATTTCTATCTGTCACGAATATGGGCTGTTTTCTCTGTAGGTAACTCAGAAAAATATGCCAATTTACATGCGTGTTCCTCAGATATGTACGCAACTTTCATTAGTTTTGAGTTTTCTGATTTGAGCAACGGAAGTATTTCTTTAAAATTCGTCTTTACTGGCTGTTCTGTTTTTGCAGATTCTGTCTCTGTTTTTTGCATTGTCTCTTGTGGACTTTAAGCAAGGCTTTCTAGACGTGGAGAGCTGTAGCTAATGTTTTATTGAGTTCTTGCAATGTGTCACTACAGGACCAAGGTGGATTCAAATTTTTTGAGTACTAACCCCTCTAATGAAGTTTATGAGAAGTTTGGTGTGAAGGAAGTTTTCAAGGGTCAAGAGAGGAGGATGATATATGATCAAGAAGAGTGAAAAGTCTAAGCTTGGGGATGCCCCCGTGGTTCATCCCTGCATATTTCAAGAAGACTCAAGCATCTAAGTTTGGGGATACCCAAGGCATCCCCTTCTTCATCAACTTATCAGGTTTCTTCTATTGAAACTATATTTTTATTCGGTCACATCATATGTGCTTTACTTGGAGCGTCTGTATGTTTTATTTTTGTTTGTGTTTGAATAAATTCGGATCCTAGAAATCCTTGTTTGGGAGAGAGACACGCTCCGCTTTTTCATATGAACACTTGTTCTTCGTTTTACTTTTAATGTTCAAGGATAAAAGTTGGAAGCTACAATACTTATGGTTATTTGGTTGGAAACAGAAAATGCCTCATATTGACTTGGATAATTTGACACTTGGCAATTGTTTTGAGCTCTCAAGTAGATCATGATTAAGTTTTTTCATGTAGTTTAAACCTATTAGTGGAGAACTACTGTAGAGCTTGTTGAAGTTGGTTTGCATGATTGGTCTCTCTTAAGGTCTAGATATTTTCTGGTAAAAGTGTTTGAGCAACAAGGAAGACAATGTAGAGTATTATAATGCTTGCAATATGTTCTTATGTAAGTTTTGCTGTACCGATTCATACTTGTGTTTGCTTCAAATAGCCTTGCTAGCCTAAGCCTTGTATCGAGAGGAAATACTTCTCATGCATCCAAAATCCTTGAGCCAACCACTATGCCAATTGTGTCCATCATACCTACCTACTACATGGTATTTCCTGCCATTCCAAAGTAAATTGCTTGAGTGCTACCTTTAAACAATTCAAAATGCTTCTCAATTTGTGTCAATGTTTTATAGCTCATGAGGAAGTATGTGGTGTTTATCTTTCAATCTTGTTGGGCAACTTTCACCAATGGACTAGTGGCTTCATCCGCTTATCCAATAATTTTGCAAAAAGAGCTGGCAATGGGATTCCCAGTCCCAAATTAATTAACAAAAATAGACACTCCTCCATGGTATGTGATTGTTGGACGGCACCCGAAGGATTCGGTTAGCCATGGCTTGAGAAAGCAAAGGTGGGGAGGAGTGTCATCATAATAAAACTAAAATAAAAAGACACTCCTTCATGGTATGAGATTGTTGGCAGGCACCCGAAGGATTCGGTTAGCCATGGTTTGTGAAAGAAAGGTAGGAAGGAGTGCCACACAAAAATAAAAATAAAATGGGAGCCGCTCTTTGAAGGTTTGTCTGGCAAGGGGGTTAGAGTGCCCACTACCATTCATTGACAACAACAAACACCTCTCAAAACTTTACTTTTATGCTCTCTATATGTTTTCAAAATCAAAGCTCTAGCACAAATATAGCAATCGATGCTTCCCTCTGTGAAGGGCCTTTCTTCTACTTTATGTTGAGTCAGTTTACCTACTTCCTTCCATCTTAGAGGCAAACACTTGTGTCAACTGTGCATTGATTCTTACATACTTGCTTATTTGCATTCATCATATTACTTTATGTTGACAATTATCCATGAGATATGCATGTTGAAAGTTGAAAGCAACCGCTGAAACTTAGTCTTCCTTTGTGTTGCTTCGATGCCTTTACTTTGAATTTATTGCTTTATGAGTTAACTCTTGTGCAAGACTTATTGATGCTTGTCTTGAAAGTACTCTTCATGAAAAGTTTTGCTATATGTTATCTATTTGTTAGCAACTATAGATCATTGCCTTGAGTCACTTCATTCATTTCATATGCTTTGTAATAGTATGATCAAGGTTATGTAAGTAGCATGTCACTACAGAAATTATTCTTTTTATCGTTTACCTGCTCGGGACGAGCAGGAACTAAGCTGGGGGATGTTGATACGTCTCCAACGTATCCATAATTTCTGATGTTCCATGCTTGTTTTATGACAATACTTACATGTTTTGCTTGCACTTTATAATGTTTTTATGCGTTTTCCGGAACTAACCTATTAACAAGATGCCGCAGTGCCAGTTCCTGTTTTCTGCTGTTTTTGGTTCCAGAAAGGCTGTTCGGGCAATATTCTCGGAATTGGACGAAATCAACGCCAAAGATCTTATATTTCCCAGAAGCATCCAGAACACCGAAGAAGGGTTGGAGGAGAGCCAGGGGCCACCAGGAGGGTGGGCCGCGCGGGCCAGACCCTTGCTGCGCCCCCCTATGGGGAGGCCACCCTGTCGACCCTCCTGCACCGCCTCTTCGCTTATATAACCCCTTTCGACCTAAAAACGCAGTACCTTTTGACGAAATCCAGAAAGACTCCAGGGGCGCCGCCGCCATCGCGAAACTCCTATTTGGGGGACAGAAGTCTCTATTCCGGCACCCTGCCGGGACGGGGAAGTGCCCCCGGAAGCCATCTCCATCGACGCCATCACCTCCATCATGCTCCGTGAGTAGTTCCCCCATGGACTACGGGTTCTAGCAGTAGCTAGTTGGTATTCTCTCCTCCATGTACTTCAATACAATGATCTCATGAGCTGCCTTACATGATTGAGATTCATCTGATGTAATCGGTGTTGTGTTTGTTGGGATCCGATGGATGATACATTATGATTAGTCTATCTATAAAGTTTGTGAAGTTATTGTTGCTGCAATCTTGTTATTCTTAATGCTTGTCACTAGGGCCCGAGTGGCATGATCTTAGATTTAAGCTCTATAATTATTGCTTAGATTGTATCTACAAGTTGTATGCACATGTCACTGTCCGGAACCAAAGGCCCCGAAGTGACAGAAATCGGGACAACCGGAGGGGATGGCGGTGATGTGAGGGACACATGTTTTCACGGAGTGTTAATGCTTTGCTCCGGTACTCTATTAAAAGGAGTACCTTAATATCCAGTAGATTCCCTTGAGGCCCGGCTGCCACCGGCTGGTAGGACAAAAGATGTTGTGCAAGTTTCTCATTGCGAGCACGTACGACTATATATGGAAAACATGCCTACATGATTAATGAATTGATGTTCTTTCTTAATGCTTTATCAATCCTGTCAATTGCCCAACTGTAATTTGTTCACCCAACACTTGTCGCTTATTGGAGAGTTGCCACTAGTGTAGATCGCTGGGAACCCCGGTCCATCTCTCATCATTATATACTTGTTCTACATGACATTGGAAGTAGTATCAACTATTTTCTGGTGCCATTGCTCTCATATTGCTATTACTGCTGCTGTGTTACTATTACTACTGCTCTCATATTACTGCTACTTTCACATCACCCCTGTTACTAGTGCTTTTCCAGGTGCAGTTGAATTGACAACTCAGTTGTTAAGGCTTATAAGTATTCTTTACCTCCCCTTGTGTCGAATCAATAAATTTGGGTTTTACTTCCCTCGAAGACTATTGCGATCCCCTATACTTGTGGGTCATCACCGCCACAAGGTGGCTTTCCTTCGGACTTGCTTGAAACCGTGCACACATACCAACGCTCAACATTATATCCAGGCGAGAGGCACAAAGGTAGAGAAGCGAACCTATCATCGAACGGTAGAGCTTGGTATCCGCCGCCTTGCCGCCCTCGTCAAGAGTGAGTTGACACTTGAGTTGCATCGGAGTTCCGATCCCCTTGGCATCCTTCATATCAAAGCACTTGAGCATGTCTTGGAGGTACTTTGCTTGATTGATGAAGGTGCCTTGTCGCATTTGCTTGATCTCGAACCCAAGAAAGTACTTGAGTTCACCCATCATTGACATTTCAAACCTATTTGTCATCAACATAGCAAACTCATCATTGAATTTTGTGTTAGTAGAGCCAAATATGATGTCATCTACATAGAGTTGGCATACGAAAAGCTCCCCATTGACCTTCTTAGTAAAAAGAGTGGGATCGATTTTTCCCACTTCGAAACCACGGTCTTCAAGCAACTCCTTGAGATGCTCATACCAAGCTCTAGGAGCTTGTTTGAGATCATATAGGGCCTTTTTGAGCTTGAAGACATGGTCCGGGAAATGGGGGTCCTCGAACCCCGGGGGTTGATTCACATATAATTCCTCATGTAGAGGACCATTAAGAAAAGCACTCTTAACATCCATTTGTTGCAACTTAAAGCCATGATGTGAGGCAAAGGCCAAAAGGATACGGATGGACTCGAGCCTTGCAACGGGTGCAAAGGTTTCACCAAAGTCCACGCCTTCGACTTGAGAATAGCCTTGTGCCACCAATCTTGCTTTGTTGCGGATGACCGAGCCACTAACGGGCCCAACTTTGTCTATACTTCTGGATGTGTTTCGTTTCATTTCCATGCGCATATTTAAACTTAGAGCATCTTCACTCGCGTCCTCTAAAGAGATCATAAAAAAATTTAGGTCAACATTTAACCGGCCCTAGTGGTGTGCCTCAAAGATACTTTTCGCCTAGCGCGGCCCAATACACTGTCCAACACCTCGAGGCAATCCCCGCTACACAGCGAACGCGCCGGATAGAGCACGGAACCGCGTCGTGAGTGGCGGGCCCAATGCGTCGTTGCCACGGAAGTCCAAAACTCGTCACCTGCCTCTGGTCAAGCGACGTTAATGGTCTGACGGTTTTGGAGGAACGCAGTGAAGCGTCTCGTCGCGCATGGCCGCGTGGCCATCCGCGCCGATGTTTATTGCGGCCAACGTCCCCGCTGCCGCTTCGTCTGTCGCCGCTGATTAAAACGGTCGTCCCTCTTTGCTTGTCGTCCCTTCCACATACCATTCTCGCCGCCGCTCTCAACCGCGCCTCCTTCCTTCACGCCACCTTCCTATTCCGACAATGTCGTCGTCCCGCAAGAGCGTGCTCACCGCGAACGGCTTCAGGTGCGGCAGCCTCACGGTGGCGGAGGCATGGGCGTTTGATACGTCTCCAACGTATCTATAATTTATGATGTTCCATGCTTGTTTTATGACAATACCTACATGTTTTATTCACACTTTATATCGTTTTGATGCATTTTCCGGAACTAACCTGTTAACAAGATGCCGGAGTGCCAGTTCCTGTTTTCTGCTGTTTTTGGTTTCAGAAATCTTACACAGGAAATATTCTCGGAATTGGAGGAAATCAAGGCCCACGATCTTATATTTCCACGAAGTTTCCAGAACACCGAAGAGGGGCCAGAGGGGAGCCAGGGAGGCCCCACACGCCAGGGCGGCGCGGCCAGAGGGGGGGCGTGCCCCCTACTGTGTGGGCCCCCAAGCCTCTTCCGACTCCGACTCTTTGCCTATTTAAGCCTTCGTGACCTAAAACATCGACACCAATAAGCCACGATACGAGAAAAGTTCCAGAGCCGCTGCCATCGCGAAGCCAAGATTCGGGGGACAGAAGTCTCTGTTCCGGCATGCCGCCGGGACGGGGAATTGCCCCCGGAAGGCATCTCCATCGACACCACCGCCATCTTCATCGCCGTTGCTGTCTCCCATGATGAGGAGGGAGTAGTTCTCTCTCGAGGCTAAGGGCTGTACCGGTAGCTATGTGGTTCATCTCTCTCGCACGTACTTCAATACAATGATCTCATGAGCTGCCTTACATGATTGAGATCCATATGATGAGCTTTGTATCACTATCAATCTATGTGCTACTCTAGTGATGTTATTAAAGTACTCTATTCCTCCTCCATGATGTAATGTTGACAGTGTGTGCATCATGTAGTACTTGGCATAGGCTATGATTGTAATCTCTTGTAGATTATGGAGTTAACTATTACTATGATAGTATTGATGCGATCTATTCCCCCTTTCATAGCCTGATGGTGATAGTGTGCATGCTATGTTAGTAATCGGTATAATTGCAATGATCTATTATGCACTCTAAGGTTACTTAAATATGAACACCGAATGTTGTGGCGCTTGTTAACTCCGGCTTGAGGGAGCTCTTGTAGCCCTACACAATGAATGGTGTTTGTCATCCAACAAGAGAGTGTAGAGTAGTTTTATTATGTGATCAATGTTGAGAGTGTCCACAATGAACATCGAATCTCCGCTTATTTACTGTTCTGTTGCATGTTTACTCGCTGCCATATTTATTTCAGATTGCTATTACCACTCATATTCATCCATATTACTTGTATTTCACTATCTCTTCGCCGAACTAGTGCACCTATACATCTGACAAGTGTATTAGGTGTGTTGGGGACACAAGAGACTTCTTGTATCGTAATTGCAGGGTTGCTTGAGAGGGATATCTTTGACCTCTACCTCCCTGAGTTCGATAAACCTTGGGTGATTCACTTAAGGGAAACTTGCTGTTGTTCTACAAACCTCTTCTCTTGGAGGCCCAACACTGTCTACAGAAATAGAAGCGTGCGTAGACATCAAGCTATTTTCTGGCGCCATTGCCGGGGATCTGAAGAAAAGTTACACCACAGAGAATTGCCTCCCACGGCAACAAGCTATTTTCTGGCGCCGTTGTCGGGGAGGTAAGTTAAAAGGTATTCACATCCTCCGACTACTAAGCTATTTCCTAGCACTGTTGCCGGTGTGTGAGTGCTTGAAGCCATTTCCTTTAGATCCTGCAATTGCATCTTTTTGTTCCTTGTTTTTCACTAGTTAGGCATAATGGAAAATAACAGTGAGCTTTTTAATCTATTTCCTGAGTTAAGACATGGATTGTTTGATGTGAAAATTAAAAAACCTATGGAACCTTATTTGCATGCTAGTAGCAAAGATATTAGTATGAACGCTTTGAACACCATTGTTGCTAATGCTATGGAAAATTCTAAGCTTGGGGAAGCTGGTTTTGATGAGCATGATATTTTTAGTCCCCCAAGCATGGAGGAGAAAATTTACTTTGATGATACTTTACCTCCTATATATGATGATTGCAATGATGACTATCATCCACCTACTATTGAGGAGAAAATTAATTATGATTATAATATGCCTCCTATATATGATGATTATGGTGATAATAATAATAATGATAGCTACATTGTTGAATTTGCTCCCACTACAATTAATAAGAATGACTATGCTTATGTTGGGAGTAGTAATTATTTTATGCATGAGACTCATGATAAGAATGCTTCATGTGATAGTTATATTGTTGAGTTTGTTCATGATGCTACTGAAAATATTTATGAGAGAGGAAAATATGGTTGTAGAAATTTTCATGTTACTAAAACACCTCGCTTTTTGCTGAAAATCTTGAAGTTGCGCTTGTCTAGTTTTCCTATGCTTATTGCATTATGCCTACATGACTTGTTTATTTACAAGATTCCTATGCATAGGAAGTGGGTTAGACTTAAATTTGTTTTGAATTTGCCTTTTGATGCTCTCTTTTGCTTCAACTACTACTTCTTGCGAGTGCATCATTGAAATTACTGAGTCCATCTTAATGGCTATAAAGAAAGCACTTCTTGGGAGATAACCCATGTTTTTATTTTACTAAAGCAATTTTGTTTTATATTTGTGTCTTGGAAGTTGTTACTACTGTAGCAACCTCTCCTTATCTTTATTTTATTGCATTGTTGTGCCAAGTAAAGTCTTTGATAGTAAGGTTGATACTAGATTTGGATTACTGCACAGAAACAGATTTCTTGCTGTCACGAATTTGAGTAGTATTCTCTGTAGGTAACTCAGAAAAATCTGCCAATTTACGTGAGTGATCCTAAGATATGTACGCAACTTTCATTCAATTTGAGCATTTTCATCTGAGCAAGTTAAGTGCCCCAGAAAAATTCTTCTTTACGGACTGTTCTGTTTTGACAGATTCTGCCTTTTATTTCGCATTGCCTCTTTTGCTATGATTGATGGATTTCTTTGTTCCATTAACTTTCAGTAGCTTTGAGCAATGTCCAGAAGTGTTAAGAATGATTGTGTCACCTATGAACATGTGAATTTTTGATTATGCACTAACCCTCTAATGAGTTTGTTTCGAGTTTGGTGTGGAGGAAGTTTTCAAGGGTCAAGAGAGGAGGATGATACAATATGATCAAGGAGAGTGAAAGCTCTAAGCTTGGGGATGCCCCCGTGGTTCATCCCTGCATATTTCAAGAAGACTCAAGCATCTAAGCTTGGGGATGCCCAAGGCATCCCCTTCTTCATCGACAAATTATCAGGTCACCTCTAGTGAAACTATATTTTTAGTCCGTCACATCTTATGTGCTTTACTTGGAGCGTCTGTTTGCTTTTGTTTTTGTTTTGTTTGAATAAAACTGGATCCTAGCATTCATTGTGTGGGAGAGAGACACGCTCCGCTGTTGCATATGAACACATATGTTCTTAGCTTTATTTTTAATGTTCATGGCGAAGGTTGAAATTGCTTCGTTCATTATTATGGTTGGAAACGGAAAATGCTACATGTGATAAATGGTATAATGTATTGAATAATTTGATACTTGGCAATTGTTGTGCTCATATAGATCATGTTTAAGCTCTTGCATCATGTACTTTGTACCTATTAATGAAGAACTACATAGAGCTTGCTAAAATTTGGTTTGCATGATTGGTCTCTCTAGAGTCTAGATATTTTCTGGTGAGGTGTTTGAACAACAAGGAAGACAATGTAGAGTCTTATAATGCTTGCAATATGTTCTTATGTAAGTTTTGCTGTACCGGTTTATACTTGTGTTTGCTTCAAACAACCTTGCTAGCCTAAGCCTTGTACTCAGAGGGAATGCTTCTCGTGCATCCAAAATCCTTGAGCCAAAAACTATGCCATTTGTGTCCACCATACCTACCTACTACATGGTATTTCTCCGCCATACCAAAGTAAATTACTTGAGTGCTACCTATAAAATTCTATTCTTTGTCTTTGCAATATATAGCTCATGGGAAAATAGCTTAAAAACTATTGTGGTATTGAATATGTACTTATGTATCTTATTTCTTAATAAGTTGCTTGTTGAGCGGTAACCATGTTCCTGGGGACGCCATCAACTATTACCTTTGTTGAATATCATGTGAGTTGCTATGCATGTTCGTCTTGTCTGAAGTAAGGGTGATTTATTATGATCAAATGGTTTGAGTATGCATATTGTTAGAGAAGAAAATTGGGCCGCTAACTAAAGCCATGATCCATGGTGGAAGTTTCAGTTTGGACAATAATCCTCAATCTCTTATGAGAATCTTGAATACTTATGCATTAAAGAGGAGTCCATTATCTGTTGTCTATGTTGTCCCGGTATGGATGTCTAAGTTGAGAATAATCAAAAGCGAGAAATCCAATGCGAACTTTCTCCTTAGACCTTTGTACAGGCGGCATAGAGGTACCCCTTTGTGACACTTGGTTGAAACATATGTTATGCAATGATAATCCATGTAAATCCAAGCTAATTAGGACAAGGTGCGAGCACTAATGGTAATCTATGCATGAGGCTTGCAACTTATAGGATGTCTTATGCATAACACATATGCTTTATTACTACCGTTGACAAAATTGTTTCTATGTTTTCTAAATGAAAAGCTCTAGCACAAAATAGTAATCCATGCTTCCCTCTGCGAAGGGCCTTTCTTCTACTTTATGTTGAGTCAGTTTACCTATTTCCTTCCATCTTAGAGGCAAACACTTGTGTTAACTGTGCATTGATTCTTACATACTTGCTTATTTGCATTCATCATATTACTTGGTGTTGACAATTATCCATGAGATAAACCTGTTGAAGTTGAAAGCAACCGCTGAAACTTATATCTTCCTTTGTGTTGCTTCAAAACTTTCTACTATGAATTTATTGCTTTATGAGGTAACTCCTATGCAAGTCTTATTGATGCTTGTCTTGAAAGTACTATTCATGAAAAGTCTTTGCTATATGATTCAGTTGTTTAATCATTATCTTTACCATTTCCTTGAGTCACTGCATTCATCTCATATGCTTTACAATAGTATGATCAAGATTATGTAAGTAGCATGTCACTTCAGAAATTATCCTTGTTACCGTTTACCTACTCGAGGACGAGTAGGAACTAAGCTTGGGGATGCTGATACGTCTCCAACGTATCTATAATTTATGATGCTCCATGCTTGTTTTATGACAATACCTACATGTTTTATTCACACTTTATATCGTTTTGATGCATTTTCCGGAACTAACCTATTAACAAGATGCCGAAGTGCCAGTTCCTGTTTTCTGCTGTTTTTGGTTTCAGAAATCTTACACAGGAAATATTCTCGGAATTGGACTAAATCAAGGCCCACGATCTTATATTTCCACGAAGTTTCCAGAACATCGAAGAGGGGCCAGAGGGGAGCCAGGGAGGCCCCACACGCCAGGGCGGCGCGGCCAGAGGGGGGGCACCCCCCTACTGTGTGCCCCCCCCAGGCCTCTTCCGACTCCGACTCTTTGCCTATTTAAGCCTTCGTGACCTAAAACATCGACACCAATAAGCCACGATACGAGAAAAGTTCCAGAGCCGCCGCCATCGCGAAGCCAAGATTCGGGGGACAGAAGTCTCTATTCCGGCACGCCGCCGGGACGGGGAATTGCCCCCGGAAGGCATCTCCATCGACACCACCGCCATCTTCATCGCCGTTGCTGTCTCCCATGATGAGGAGGGAGTAGTTCTCTCTCGAGGCTAAGGGCTGTACCGGTAGCTATGTGGTTCATCTCTCTCGCATGTACTTCAATACAATGATCTCATGAGCTGCCTTACATGATTGAGATCCATATGATGAGCTTTGTATCAATATCAATCTATGTGCTACTCTAGTGATGTTATTAAAGTACTCTATTCCTCCTCCATGATGTAATGTTGACAGTGTGTTCATCATGTAGTACTTGGCATAGGCTATGATTGTAATAACTTGTAGATTATGGAGTTAACTATTACTATGATAGTATTGATGCGATCTATTCCCCCTTTCATAGCCTGATGGTGACAGTGTGCATGCTATGTTAGTACTCGGTATAATTGCAATGATCTATTATGCACTCTAAGGTTACTTAAATATGAACACCGAATGTTGTGGCGCTTGTTAACTCCGGCTTGAGGGAGCTCTTGTAGCCCTACACAATGAATGGTGTTTGTCATCCAACAAGAGAGTGTAGAGTAGTTTTATTATGTGATCAATGTTGAGAGTGTCCACTAGTGAAAGTATGATCCCTAGGCCTTGTTTCCAAGCATCAAATCTCCGCTTATTTACTGTTCTGTTGCATGTTTACTCGCTGCCATATTTATTTCAGATTGCCATTACCACTCATATTCATCCATATTACTTGTATTTCACTATCTCTTCGCCGAACTAGTGCACCTATACATCTGACAAGTGTATTAGGTGTGTTGGGGACACAAGAGACTTCTTGTATCGTAATTGCAGGGTTGCTTGAGAGGGATATCTTTGACCTCTACCTCCCTGAGTTCGATAAACCTTGGGTGATTCACTTAAGGGAAACTTGCTGCTGTTCTACAAACCTCTACTCTTGGAGGCCCAACACTGTCTACATGAATAGAAGCGTGCGTAGACATCAGCGTTGTACCACGCGGGGCTACCATGTTCCACCGGACATGCGCCTGCCAAGCAGCGGCAGATGGAGGATGGCCGTCAACGGGATCGGCGTCCCGTCGCTGCCGCCGGGCACAGACCGGTGGAGGGATGCGGTCATAGCCCAACGCACACGCCTTAGCGCCAAGGAGTGCGCCAATCCCACTTGAGCCCCCACCGTCAACGACGACCGGTGGGCGGACTTCTTCCAAGCGCGGTATGACGCCGACATGGCCAGCACCGATGGCCTCATCGGCAGGACCACCACATTGAACAGGGAGGGGCGCCTCCGTTTCAGGGGATTCCTGGGCGCACCCTCCCGGACATCATCGATGACATCCACAATGGCGTCGCCAGGCTAGAAATACCACCTTCGCCGCCACCATTTCCTCGGGCTCCGGCGCGCTGGCAGCCGAGGAGGATGAGCTTGTCCTCCTCGCACTCTTCTTCTTCGGGACCGGTACAGTCGGTGCCTTCTCGCACCACGCTACGCCCTACACCGTCCCGAAGCACGAGGTGAAGTGATAGGGAAAAGGTGTCTGATCTTTCGATGAGAGGATGATAACGTCGATTGTTGGTGGAGTTCGTGCTTGACGATCCGACTACACGTGCAAAGCTCGTGCACCAATGCAATCGCTAGGACAATCTCCGGGAGTTACTGATCTTGCGGATGCACGATCAGCCTGACCAGCGAGGGTCTTAATTCCTACCTAAAATCAAGAACAATTAAGAACTAATAATGCAATCAGAATATTGCGGATGAAAGATGAAAGCTTTATTGAATAAGGTGGGATTCCGAATAGTCGGTCTTGTTCTGGGCGTTGGCCTCAAAAGAAGGACACGTGAGTTGAAGCAATGGCTAAATTTTAGTCTAATCAAAATCCGAGTCTAAACGTGACGGCTATGGGGGTATTTAAAGGAGCAAAGGGTGGGGTTTCGGCCATCCATACGTATGGTGGCCGAACCAAACCCTAGAAAGCATTTCTGTAATATCCCAGGTATTGGGGTTACAAAAATAGAGGAAACAGATGTGTGCATTGCATTCATGCATAGAAAATCTGGGGAATTTTCGCGCTTTAAAGTAAAACAGTCACAGTAACTGAAGTTTCACTTGACCTTGGTGGAATTGAAGTAGCTCATCAAGTCAACCGCTATAAACCTCAATGTGACTTTGTTAAAACATTGTTTTGGGTAGAGATGATTTGATCTAAGGGGTTAGATCAAATGGAATTAAAATCAACACAACAACACTTGAATCAAGGATCCATTGCTTGATCTCATAACAGATCATAATAAGGTAATCCTTGTCATAACATATGAACAACAATTCAATTGCAAACCAAGTAACAATAAAATGGAGAAACCATTCTGCACTTATCTTTTCCATGTCTTAAACTAATCCATGATCCTACCGTGAACCTCATGGTATTCATTATATTTCAATCTTGGAAACAAGACAAGGAGATCAACTCTAGAAATATATATCCTTCTCTATTCCATATTATTGTACATCAAACCAAGAGAGATAAGAGTTCTACAATAATTATTAGAGAAGCAACAAACCTTGAGCTAAACCTTGGATATACATCCAAGTATTCAAATCATCATCTTTAAGAGGAACCCTAGGATATTATTCAAGACAATTCCTAGAGAGAGAATCCATTTATGTTAACCATAGACATTGGTGACCACATCATTACCTTTGGAGAATAACCTTAGGTTAGAATTGAAGTCCTTCCCAAGTGAGAGAGACCATTCATACCAATTCTAGATTTACCTATTTAAGAACCAAGAACAAATCCTGAACTAAAGTATTAGGTTGTAAACCATTTCACCTTGGAGGGGTGAGATAACCTAATATCAAATGGAACAAGACTATATCCATGAATAGGTGAAGTAAAGTAGAGACTAATTCAACTAAGCCATCTAGGTAGAGACTTAACCCTTTACTATCTAATGAGATCTTGTGAGTACACCATAAAACCTAGAATAACCACTCCTATAGAGAGAACTCAAGCTATGGAGTTACACATAAGTAGTTGAGGCAACACTTGAACCTTAGGGAGATAATTAACCAATCATCAGGATGATTATATCATCATACCTTGAGAAGAACTCTAAGTTAATATCTGAGACATTCTCCTGGGATATAAACTAATGAGGCAACCATAGTAGTACCATCCAAGAAAGTAAAATAGAAGTGTTATATCCTAGTTGATCAAGACAATGCTTGATCATGGAAGTGAGAACCCATTTAATGAGAGATCCTTAGGAAGCCAAACCTTGATCATTATAAATTGAGTAATGATCATAAACCCTAAGAACTTGAGGTAAGGATATTAAGAACAAGTGGATCATGCCTAATCCATGACCATGCTTTGGAGAAATAGGAGAATAATCCAAATGCTAACACTTATATGATTAGTACATATTAATTCACCACATGAAATCATAGGGAGATCACTAGTAATCAAATCCAGGCTTATATCCCAACCTTAACTTGTGAACCACTTGGTGATCATAAGTAGAATCCTACCATATCCATACTTCAGAAATTAAACAACCTAAGAAAACCTTAGAGTTAAACTCTATACTTTATATGGTGAGAAACCATATATCCATATGACCAAAGTTAACTATAAAAAGAACTATAACCAATGTAGTTACTTAAATGATAAATTGAGGTTAACAATAGAAGCCAATTGGTAGAAGATAAAACTAATTCTCAATATCATAGTAACTAGAGGAGAACACAAAATGTTAAGTAAACAACCACCTTATCATGGTTAGGGGAGATTAAACCCTAGCACATGCAATATGGTGTCATCTCAACTCTACAACCCAGAATTATATCTCAAACCTAGTTGTGAATAACTTGGGTGATTACAATTATAAAACCAGACCATAATTGAGATTCAAACCAATTGCTCATTAGATAAATTCTATGCTTCACTAATTAACCCTAAGAAACATCTAGTGCTTAAACTCATAATTAAATCCATGGGTGGTGATCAACCCCTTATCTCTGTAAATAAAGCCCAACCTTGAGGAGAGTAATACATACTCTAGGATTTTAAGTTATATTTAAAATACAGTACTAATACTACCCTTGATTTTGGGTTATTATCAAACCTACAAAATCCTAAGAAAATGTTGCTCACATGAAATGCCAGTGATTAATTCCTCAAATGGAAACCAAGACATAGTAACAATCTCTGAAATACTTCGAGATGAAAATATCAACTCTCATAATTCTAAACAGAATTGATTGCATAATAAAAAGAGAATTAAAGTAAAAATATAAGATTATGTCCAAATGTTATTTTAATTGAATTCACAAATATGCAAGTAATTCAATATAAAATATGAATTCAAAATAGAATAGGGAAACAATAGTTAGTATACTAAATTTGAATGAATTAGCATAATTACAAATATCTGCAAATAGAATTGAATTCAATTATGAGTTAAAATAGAAAATATACAATAGGAGAAATAAAAACAGAGAAAAAAATAAGGGAAATACTTACCTGGCCGTCGCAGCCCAGCAAGCGGCCTGGCAGAAGCCCAGCACTTCGGCCCAAGCCACAACCCAACATACCACCACGTACCCCTTCGTTTAAAAAAACAGAGGAGAGGGTCATCCTCATCCTCTCCTGCGCTCGAGGAGGACAACACGACGACGTGCTTCCCTTCCCCTCGTCGCTGGCAGCACCTCCTCGTCTGAGTGCGTGACGAGGCACACTCCCGAGCCGTATAAAACCAAAACGATGAACCCTAGCCTCGATTTCTTCCTCTCTTGCTCAATTTCTTCCCGGAAGGAAACCCTAGCCCGCCCCGGTCACCTTCATCGTCACCGTTTGGAGCCTCCTCAAGCCTCGACGCGACCACCATCAGCACCGCCATGGTCGACTTTCTATTCCTGCAAGAGGAATCGGACCACCGTGCTCGGAATCACCGTCGATGAGCTCGTCTCCCTCAACACCAGCATCGATGAATTTCGGCGATGCCGACCACCATAGACCTCGCCGTCAAGCTCGGCGTGCTCCTGGTGAGCCCCTGAATCTCGTAGCATGCCTATCCTGCTCGATTGCGTCCCCTAGCTTCGCCGCATCACGCATACCGCGAGCTCTGCCACTCCGTCTCGCCGCCGGCCAAGTTCCGGCGACCATTTGGAGGCGGCGCCACCACTGCTAGGTTCACCTCGTCGTCCTCTTTCCAACGCACCCACTCACAGCCCCGCGGGAACCCTACAACTCCAGCGACCCTCACCATCTGACTGTTGGCCACCGTGAGCAGTGCCACGTAGTCGCCACTATGGCAGCTGACGTGGTCTAGCCCCACCAGTCATTGACTGTGTGGGTGCTCTGACCGGGTAGGTTTAGTCATTTCTATTTAAATTCAATTCCAGAAAAATTGCTGCAACTTTGATAAATTGTAGAAAATCCAATATAGCTCAGAAAAATAAATATAAGATATCAAAATTCTTATAAAGATAAGCTCTATCCAATTAAAATATAAAATGAAATTTTTATTTTTAATAAAAATTCAATTATTTAATACTTGTTATTTAAGCCTTATTTATTAATTCTAAACTCTATTAAACTTCAATAATTAGAAAAACTATCTAAAATAAATAAAAAACCAGTAAAGTAAATAAAGAAAACATTAACATTAAGTTTCTTTATTTGTAACTTATTTAATTCTTAAAATTAGAATTTAAACCCTAATTAATAATTACCTTAATTATTAATTCATTAAAAATAATATAATGCCAAATTCAATATTATTTTTAATTCCAAGTTACTAATAACTTCAACTTTAAAATGAAGTTATTAATTATAGAACCATATGGTAAATAGCAAACCCTAATTCCATGTTGAATGGTATTACAACATTATCATTGCATGTGAAACCCTAAAACCCTAATACCATTAAGAACCCTAGCTCCATTAATTCATGGGAACCGTAATTTGTTTCTAACCTAAACCCTAGGTTAGGAGATATGATCATGATATTTTCCTTTTGATCCATAGAACCATAATTGGCAATTAAATACTTTCCATGTCCACATAAAATGTAGGAGCCCTGTATCCTAATTCAGTATTCCATGTATGCACACCTATCTTATCTAGATGATCAAATAGGACCAACCCTAGTCCTTATTACCAAGAATCTTATCCTTACTCATCCTGATTTAGCATCACACCATTGTGATGAACCCTAGTAGCAACCACACCAATTATTTACCATTACATCACTATAGTCCACTAAACCCTACTAGTGTTAAATACTTATGAACCATCCTATGTAGAAACTAATTATTACTTACCTAAAGGAGCCAATAGCAAAACCTTGTACCTATAAACCCTAATTGCAATACTTCTTATTATTTAAGAAGTATGTTCTTCAAAAGTTATTCCTTTGAAGAAAATAAAGAATCATCATCAATCCTGCCTTATATGACATATAAACCCTAGCTAGCTATCACCAGTATAATGAACCCACCATGATAGCAACCATGTATAAATAATTGCTTAAGTTGTTTATGCTTAAGTAAAACCAATCAAGCCTAGTTGCTGATGAATCCAACCCTGTTGGAATCCATCTAATCCTTACTCCAGAAACCAATTAGAATCATAGTAAACCATAGATCTCCACAAACCTAATTATCATAATTATTCTTTATTAAAGAATATGTTCTTCAAAAGTTATTCTTTTGAAGTATATGATAATTAATCATTAAGCATGCCATATAGTGCTAAAACCAACCACTATTCATTACATGTTAGGATTATACCAAATGTTATTGTTGTGTACTATTAGTGTTATTATTATGATATATTACGTCACCTGTTTATGATGCTAAGCAACCAATCCTTAATAAGAACCTTGTTTGTGAATCACTCTAAAAGTGCAACACACCCTGCATCAATCATTACAACTCACTGATCCTAAATCATCAGGGTGAGGTCACGTTTAGAGCGATTGCATCTCATACTTATGCATTATTGCATCCTTGCCAATCTTATAAACATCATCCTTACCGGACGATGATGCTATTTCAGAATTTGGAGTTATTGCGTATCGAAGACCTTGCCTGCATAATCTTGCAGTCAAGAAAGGCAAGTTCATCACTTGCTCATACCATTTGAGTATCTTTATCAAATTACTTGCAAAGTACTATGATTATCACTAATGCATAAAAACCAAAACCACTATTTTCATAACTATGAATATGACTATGTGGTGGGCAATGGAACCATGGATTGTGTGGATATGGTGGAGGTTCCATTGCAAGGGTTTATATCCATCTAGGATTAAACAACAAATGTCGTCCAGTGATTCTTGTGCCGTAATACCCGTGTTAACCATTAGATCCGGAGTGGGACGGAGTAGTCAAAAGTGTTTCCACCTCTCGTTCATCAACGGATGCGCTTTACCGTAGACACTTGTATCTGTCAGGGCAAGCGGTTGGCTGGGGAAGCCTTAAGTCCCCACGGCATAGTCCGTAGACACTTGTCGCTCGAAGAACAAGCGGTTGGCTGGGGAAGCCTTAAGTCCCCACGGTATTGCGGTCTATGATGGGTTGCAGCTACCGGCGAAGGAGTTTGGTTAACGAGTCCCAAACTGTTGTCGTGGTCGGGGTCCACCCGTGAGTGGGAATAATGGGACCGGCGAGGACCCAGGGTCGGGGCATGCAACAAAGGGTGGGTGTTCGAGGTAGCAGAGGAACATGATTGGCTAGACCTTATACCGGGCCTCACACCAAAGGAAGTGTGGACGAGAACTTAAGCTCGGTTGGCACCAAGGTTAAGATCTCTTATGGGTAAAGCAACACACCTCTGCAGAGTGTAATGAACCGTGACCTGTCACTCCCTGTTCCGGGATATGGAACTGCGAACGCGGCCGGAAAGGAGCTCCATGAAGTTCTAGTAAACCGGTGAAGGCTGACGGACATAGCTCTTCTGAATAAAAGTAACCTTTTGAAGAAATGATTATGAAAACCTGCATTGGTATTAGACTTTCTGGTCTAATGCCGTAGCTAGTGCATTAAACACCTCTTTCCTATAATGAACTTTTTGAGTACGCTCGTACTCATCCCACTCTTAAATCCCCTGCTTAGATATGGAGGCATCAAAGGAGGATCTACAGTGCAACTCGAAGGCCGAGGAGTCAACATCTACTTCAAGAGACAGGACCCTGTCAGAGGAGTCAGATACACAGCCAACAAGGAGAAAACCTAGTTTAGCCATAGAAGGGAACTAGCTTCCTAAACCTAACTCCTATTTAGCTAGAATCTATTCATAGCCTCTATAGCTAGTCAAATACTCTACAAATAGAGTTCGTGATAGGATTAGACTACGAGTCGTTCTTCTGGAGTTATCTGCAGTTTTACCTCATTGTAAAGTAGGAGGCTGTGATGATCTTATGTAACAGAGTCTGTGTGTAATTCTATAGATATGCCTTGGACCCACATATGTTTCTGTTGTACCACTCTGAGCGATATAATATTAGTGGAACAGTGTTTCATTGGTGTTATATCAGACTTGCATACTACACCATGCAGTGGTATGCCGGGTCACCACAATTTCCCCCTTCAATACAGACTCTAAAAAGTGGCTGACGTAATTCTTGCGAAAATGACATGGGCTTGGCCCAAAACTAAAGGTGACGCAGCACCATATTATTCTATGGACGAAATTATGAAGTGGAAAACTCTATATTTCGTCCATGTCTTCATCTCTTCTTATGGTGGCTTCAAAGTTCTGAAATATCCACTTGCGGCGTCCTCTTCAATCCTCCAATGTTTGCTGCCATCTCCTCCATGTGTGATCATGCTCCTATGCTTGTCCTCCTCCTTCATGCTAGGTCCATCATTCCTAAGAGTAACAAACATATCTGATTTAGGCAGCATCATATTCTCATGTATGTGAGGAATAGTTCCAAGAAACAAAAGTACCAGATAGTTAAGTTGTTTGGCACGAGCTCGAGTGATTGGTCCTTGTATTTGTGTGGCTGTAGGTACAGCGGTTGTCCTCATCATGCCCCCCCTTCTTGAATTGAAGTCGTCCTCGATGAAAGCTCCTCCTCTTCCCCAAAGTAAGGCTTCAAATCTGCAATGTTAAATGTAGGACTAACCAGACCCAATTCTGCAGGAAGCTCAAGTTTATATGCATTATCATTTATTTTCTCTAACACCTTAAAAGCACCAGCAACGCGTGGCATTAGTTTAGACTTGCGTAATTCAGGAAAACGATCTTTGCGCAAATGCAACCAAACAAGATCACCAACATCAAACACAACATGCTTTCTTCCTCTATCCCCAGCAATTTTATATTTAGCATTCATGTGTTGTATGTTGTCTTTAGTAGTCTTATGTGATTTTAGTATGAATTCAGCACGGTCTGTAGCATCCAAATTATTTTGCACCAAAGATGGTAAAGGCAACAAATCAATAGGTGCACGTGGTACAAAACCATACACAATCTCAAAAGGGCACATCTTAATGGTAGAATGCAGCAAACGATTGTAAGAAAATTCAATATGAGGTAAACATTCATCCCACAATTTTAATTTCTTCTTCAAAACAGCCCGCAACATAGTAGACAATGTTCTATTTACTACTTCAGTTTGTCCATCAGTTTGGGGATGACATGTAGTATTAAACAGCAATTTAGTCCCCAACTTAGCCCATAAACATCTCCAAAAATGGCCAAGAAACTTAGTATCACAATAAAAAACAATAGTATTTGGCACATGATACGTCTCCAACGTATCGATAATTTCTTATGTTCCATGCTACTTTTATGATGATACACACATGTTTTATACATACTTTATGTCATATTTATGCATTTTCCGGCACTAACCTATTAACGAGATGCCGAAGAGCCAGTTGCTGTTTTCTGCTGTTTTTGGTTTCAGAAATCCTAGTAAGGAAATATTCTTGGAATTGGACGAAATCAACGCCCAGGGGCCTATTTTTCCACGAAGCTTCCAGAACATCGAAAGGGAACCGAAGTGGGGCGACGAGGCGCCCACACAATAGGGCGGCACGACCAAGACTTGGGCCACGCGGCCCTAGGGTGTGGGGCCCTCGTGGTGCCCCCTGACCTACCTCTTCGCCTACTTAAAGTCTTCGTCGCGAATACCTCAGTACCGAGATCCACGATACGGAAAACCTTCCAGAGATGCCGCCACCGCCAATCCCATCTCGGGGGATTCAGGAGATATCCTCCGGCACCCTGCCGGAGAGGGGAATCATCTCCTGGAGGACTCTTCACCGCCATGGTCGCCTCCGGAGTGATGTGTGAGTAGTTCACCCCTGGACTATGGGTCCATAGCAGTAGCTAGATGGTCGTCTTCTCCTAATTGTGCTATCATTGTTGGATCTTGTGAGCTTCCTAACATGATCAAGATCATCTATTTGTAATGCTACATGTTGCGTTTGTTGGGATCCGATGAATATGGAATTCTATGCTATGTTGATTATCAATCTATCTATGTGTTGTTTATGATCTTGCATGCTCTCCGTTATTAGTAGAGGCTTTGGCCAAGTCATTACTTGTAACTCCAAGAGGGAGTATTTATGCTCGATAGTGGGTTCATGCCTCCATTAAATCTGGGACAGTGACAAAAAGTTCTAAGGTTGTGGATGTGTTGTTGCCACTAGGGATAAAACATCAATGCTATGTCTAAGGATGTATTTGTTGATTACATTACGCACCATACTTAATGCAATTGTCTGTTGTTTGCAACTTAATACTGGAGGGGGTTCGGATGATAACCTGAAGGTGGACTTTTTAGGCATAGATGCATGCTGGATAGCGGTCTTTGTACTTTGTCGTAATGCCCAATTAAATCTCACACTACTCATCATAACATGTATGTGCATGGTCATGCTCTCTTTATTTATCAATTGCCCAACTGTAATTTGTTCACCCAACATGCTATTTATCTTATGGGAGAGACACCACTAATGAACTGTGGACCCCGGTCCATTCTTTTACATCGAATACAATCTACTGCAATTCTCGTTCTTACTGTTCTCTGCAAACAATCATCATCCACACTATACATCTAATCCTTTGTTACAGCAAGCCGGTGAGATTGACAACCTCACTGTCACGTTGGGGCAAAGTAATTTGGTTGTGTTGTGCAGGTTCCATGTTGGCGCCGGAATCCCTGGTGTTGCGCCGCACTACACTCCATCGCCATCAACCTTCAACGTGCTTCTTGGCTCCTACTGGTTCAATAAACCTTGGTTTCTTACTGAGGGAAAACTTGCTGCTATACGCATCACACCTTCCTCTTGGGGTTCCCAACGGACGTGTGCTGTACGCGTATCAAGCTCTTTTTCTGGCGCCGTTGCCGGGGACCTGAAGAAAAGTTACACCACAAAGATTTCTAACTCCCACGTCAACTGCACGCCGGCTCTTTTTCTGGCGCCGTTGCCGGGGAGATCAAGACACGCTGCAAGGGGAGTTTCCACTTCCAATCTCTTTACTTTGTTTTGTCTTGCTTTACTTTTATTTACTACTTTGTTTGCTACACTAAAACAAAATACAAAAAAAATTAGTTGCTAGCTTTACTTTATTTACTATCTTGTTTGCGTTCTCCATATTAAAAACACAAAAAAATTAGTTACTTGCATTTACTTTATCTAGTTTGCTTTATTTACTATTGCTAAAATGGGTACTCCTGAAAATACTAAGTTGTGTGACTTCACAAACACAAATAATAATGATTTCTTATGCACACCTATTGCTCCACCTGCTACTACAGCAGAATTCTTTGAAATTAAACCTGCTTTACTAAATCTTGTTATGAGAGAGCAATTTTCCGGTAAAGGCAGATTGAGCCTAACCTGAGGCGGCGGAGTCGCAGAGGAAGCGGTTCACCGGAGGAATGGCGAGCTTGCGGTTGACGAGGGGGTCCGTCGACGGCAAGGTGGAGAGAAGCTCGAGGAAGCACGAATGTCGCGGCCGCGAGAGGAGCACCACAGAGATTCTTCGCGCGGCGAAGTACGGCGAAGTCCGGCGGAGCAGCAGCGAGGACTCGCCAAGCGAAGAGGTTCGAGCGGCGAATGAAGCGGCGGAGGCGCAGAGAGCGAAGGGCACTGTGCGCGAGGAAGTGGTGAATGCAAGAAGAGGAAGAAGAAGGGGCGCTTTCGCCTTATAAAGGAAGAGAGAGAGGTGGGCCGAAAACCGCCGGGCCGCGGCGGTTCGCTCCGCGGGCGACCATGTGGCGCAGTGATACACGCGTAAAAACAGAAAGCCACATGGAGGTGCACACGGATCCGGAACGGTGACTAGGATCCGCTGTGAAGCAGTTAATACGCGCGCGGAAGCCGAAGGGAAGTGACCCCTGACACTGACGCGTCAGTCACAGTGCGCATGTCACTGACAGGCGCGGGGCCCGAGAAATTCTCGACTTCGCCGAGGAGAGAGTTAATGGCTAAGATACCGGAGGAAAAGATACCGGAAGATACCTTGCAAAGAGAGAAAACGTAAGTCCGGGCAAAGATGCCGGATCCAAGCTGAGCGCCGGAAAGATTAAACCGGTACCCTAAAAAAGAGAACCTGGCATGGTCTGTTGGATAGAATCCACCAGGCTATACCAGCTTCGGGGACTAATGTCGGGGGGATGACCCCCGGTATGCCAAAGGCATGCCAAACCGGATGGTTTGAGCCATCAGGATACCGGTTTAATGTTTATACCGGAACACAAGGATAAGTGTTTGGCTAGGTAAAGCCAGACCGGTATCCCCAAGAGGGGTATACCGGAACCGGATGAAGAAGATACCGGGCTACCGGAAATAAGAGCATGTCAGCAAGACTGGTCAAAGATTCTCTTCGGAGCTAGAAGACAAGGATGAGCTAAGCAAAGTGGCTTTAATCGGAGCCCTGGCGCCAAAGAGAGGGGTGACGCGGAAAGAAGCCGGAGGACGTCAGCCTCCCTGATTAAAGAAGACCTCGGCGTCATCTATGATTAAAGTTACTTTGTAAGGTAGTTTGTCCAGTCAAAGATGCCATTAGGGTTTCTTGCTCTGTAAGCCACCCTCTCCCCTATATAAGGAGAGGGGGCACACCCGTATCCGGGATGGTCAGATGATCAATCTCTAGATGAACCTTGTATCCAAAAACCTGTAACCATGTGGAGATCAATGAAAACCGTGATCTAGAGCAGAGTTCTTCCTTGTGTGTTTCTTCTTGTATCCCTGCCTTTGGCTGTGTTCTTGAGGAAAGCATCCGGAAGTTCATCCCATCTAATCACAAACCCTCCCCCGAATCCTCTTGCGCCCATTCGGCCCCAACTCAAGCCATCCCATGGCATCTGCTCGTTCGCCACGACGACACTAGTTAGAATGGACGTCTGAAAAACTTAGTTTCAAAACCAATGAAGTTAATATTTATGAAAACCTATTCTCACTCTTACCTTTGAGATCTTTTCAAAATGCGAAATCCATGCTCTACTTTTCCTTGTAATCCTACATAAAATTTTGCACACTTGACCACTTCTCTAACTTACTCATCCTAATTTCTCACAGATGGAGGAAAACTGTGAGTCCTATCAGCTTGCCCACGGAGGAAACCTAATGTTCGAGAAGGATTTGAAGCAATTAGTTGAATATCTAGGACGCCCGTATCCCGAGTTCTTTGGAGTGCCACTCAATAATCAGCCGGGAGGATGACCTCAGTGGGAAGTTACTGCAGATCCGAGAAGAAAGCTAGGAGCCCCAATTTGGGAAACCATATGATTTTCTGTAAGGGGAAACACTTGGAAGGAAGGAATAGCTAAAGCCATGCAAGAAGCAATTGCCCGTATGTGTGGACAGAATGTGAACAAGCTCAAGAACACTCGCTTCATTTATTACCCAAGACATGATCCCAGGGGAAGACCAATAACCATGCCCCCGCACCTGGAGATGAACCACTATGTTGCATACCTGGACTTCATGTTGTACAAGACCCGCAAGGAGTTGGACAACTCCCGCACCTTTCGCCAAGCACATTACCCCTGAAGACGAACTACCCACTATTCCGGATGAAGAGTAGTATCATTAGAGCACTTGCGTAGGTGTAAGTTTGTATCGGTCCCCTTGTATCATAGAACGAATGAATGGTTCTTAAAACCACCGGTGTGTTAGTGATGTAATGTGTGATGTTTGGTGATGTCTACGCACGCTTCTATTCTTGTAGATAGTTTTGGGCCTCCAAGAGCAGAGGTTTGTAGAACAGCAGCAAGTTTCCCTTAAGTGAATCACCCAAGGTTTATCGAACTTAGGGAGGAAGAGGTCAAAGATATCCCTCTCAAGCAACCCTGCAATCACGATACAAGAAGTCTCTTGTGTCCCCAACACACCCAATACACTTGTCAGATGTATAGGTGCACTAGTTCGGCGAAGAGATAGTGAAATGCAAGTGATATGAATGTATATGAGTGGTAATAGCAATCTGAAATAAATATGGCAACGAGTAAACATGCAGTGGAACAGTAAATAAACGGAGATTCGATATGTGGAAACAAGGCCTAGGGATCATACTTTCACTAGCGGACACTCTCAACATTGATCACATAATAAAACCACTCTACACTCTCTTGTTGGATGACAAACACCATTAATTGTGTAGGGCTACAAGAGCACCTCAATGCCGGAGTTAACAAGCTCCACAACATTCGATGTTCATATTTAAGTAACCTTAGAGTGCATGATAGACCAACGCAATTATACCGAGTACTAACATAGCATGCACACCGTCACTGACAGACTATGAAAGGAGGAATAGATCACATCAATACTATCATAGTAATAGTTAACTTCATAATCTACAAGAGATCACAACCATAGCTTATACCAAGTACTTCATGATGCACACACTATCAACATTACATCATGGAGGAGGAATAGACTACTTTAATAACATCACTAGAGTAGCACATAGATTAATAGTGATACAAAGCTCATCATATGGATCTCAATCATGTAAGGCAGCTCATGAGATCATTGTATTGAAGTACATGGAAGAGAGATTAACCACATAGCTACCGGTACAGCCCTTAGCCTCGAGGGATAACTACTCCCTCCTCATCATGGGAGACAGCAGCGGCGATGAAGATGGCGGTGGTGTTGATGGAGATGCCTTCCGGGGGCAATTCCCCGTCCCGGTGGCGTGCCAGAACAGAGACTTCTGTCCCCCGAATCTTGGCTACGCGATGGCGGCGGCTCTGGAACTTTTCTCGTATCGTGGCTTATTCGTTTAAGGTTTTTGCAATGGAGACCTTAAGTAGGCGGAAGGGCAGCCTCGGAGGGGCCCTGGTGGGGCCACACAATAGGGGGGCGCGCCCCACCCCTTGGCCGCGCCGCCCTGGCGTGTGGGGCCCCCTGGCTCCCCTCTGGTCTCTCTCCGGTGTTCTGGAAGCTTCGTGGAAAAATAAGATACTGGGCATTGATTTCGTCCAATTCCGAGAATATTTCCTTACTAGGATTTCTGAAACCAAAAACAGCAGAAAATAGGAACTGGCACTTCGGCATCTTGTTAATAGGTTAGTTCCGGAAAACGCATAAAAACATTATAAAGTGTGAGCAAAACATGTAGGTATTGTCATAAAACAAGCATGCAACATCAGAAATTATAGATACGTTGGAGACGTATCAGCATCCCCAAGCTTAGTTCCTACTCGTCCTCGAGTAGGTAAACGATAAAAAGAATAATTTCTGTAGTGACATGCTACTAACATAATCTTGATCATACTATTGTAAAGCATATGAGATGAATGAAGTGATTCAAAGCAATGGTAAAGACAATGACTAAACAACTGAATCATATAGCAAAGACTTTTCATAAATAGTACTTTCAAGACAAGCATCAATAAGTCTTGCATAAGAGTTAACTCATAAAGCAATAGATTCATAGTAAAAAGCTTTGAAGCAACAGAGAGGAAGATATAAGTTTCAGCAGTTGCTTTCAACTTCAACATGTATATCTCATGGATAATTGTCAACACAGAGCAATATAACAAGTGCAATAGGTAAACATGTAAGAATCAATGCACACGGTTGACACAAGTGTTTGCTTCTAAGATAGAAAGAAGTAGGTGAACTGACTCAACGTAAAAGTAAATGAATGGCCCTTCGCAGAGGGAAGCATGGATTACTATATTTGTGCTAGAGCTTTTATTTTGAAAACAAGAAACAATTTTGTCAACGGTAGTAATAAAGCATATGTGTTATGTACTCCCTCCGTTCCTTTCTATAGTGCCTATAGATTTTTTGCATTTGTTTCAGAATATAAGGTTGTATCTTAGTTTTTTTCAATTACACCCTCCCCGTTCAGCTCCCGAATCGCTCAGCTCCCAAAATTGTTATGGTAACTTTGGAAGATATGGATTTCCCAAATTTTACGTTGATCTCAAATCGTTCAGCTAGGGGTCTAGTGTAAAAAATACTCTTGCGCTAATTTCCGTGCCAGAAAACAATAGGCACTATAGAATGGAACAGAGGGAGTATAAGATATCCTATAAGTTGCAAGCCTCATACATAGATTACCAATAGTGCCCGCACCTTGTCCTAATTAGCTTGGATTTACATGGATTATCATTTCATAGCATATGTTTTAACCAAGTGTCACAAAGGGGTACCTCTATGCCGCCTGTACAAAGGTCTAAGGAGAAAGCTCGCATTGGATTTCTCGCTTTTGATTATTCTCAACTTAGACATCCATACCGGGACAACATAGACAACAAATAATGGAATCCTCTTTAATGTATAAGCATTCAACAACAGATAATATTCTCATAAGAGATTGAGGATTGCTTTCCAAACTGAAACTTCCACCATGGATCATGGCTTTAGTTAGCGGCCCAATGTTCTTCTCTAACAATATGCATAATCAAACCATTGATCATGATAAATCACCCTTACTTCAGACAAGATGAACATGCATAGCAACTCACATGATATTTAACAAAGGTAAAAGAGTTGATGGCGTCCCCAGAAACATGGTTACCGCTCAACAAGCAACTTATAAGAAATAAGATACATAAGTACATATTCAATACCACAATAGTTTTTAAGCTATTTTTCCCATGAGCTATATATTGCAAAGACAAAGGAATGAAAGTTTTAAAGGTAGCACTCAAGTAATTTACTTTGGAATGGCAGAGAAATACCATGTAGTAGGTAGGTATGGTGGACACTAATGGCATAGTTTTTGGCTCAAGATTTTGGATGCACGAGAAGTATTCCCTCTCAATACAAGGCTTAGGCTAGCAAGGTTGTTTGAAGCAAACACAAGTATGAACCGGTATAGCAAGACTCACATAAGAACATATTGCAAGCATTATAAGACTATACATTGTCTTCCTTGTTATTCAAACACCTCACTAGAAAATATCTATACTCTAGAGAGACCAATCATGCAAACCAAATTTCAACAAGCTCTATGTAGTTCTTCATTAATAGATGCGAAGTATATGATGCAAGAGCTTAAACATGATCTATATGAGCACAACAATTGCCAAGTATCAAATTATTCAAGACATTATACCATTTACCACATGTAGCATTTTCTGTTTCCAACCATATAACAATTAACGAAGCAGTTTCAACCTTCGCCATGAACATTAAGAATAAAGCTAAGAACATATGTGTTCATATGCAACAGCGGAGCGTGTCTCTCTCCCACACAATGAATGCTAGGATCCAATTTATTCAAACAAAAACAAAAACAAAAACAAAAAGACGCTCCAAGTAAAGCACATAAGATGTGACGGAATAAAAATATAGTTTCACTAGAGGTGACCTTATAATTTGTCGATGAAGAAGGGTATGCCTTGGGCATCCCCAAGCTTAGATTCTTGAGTCTTCTTGAAATATGCAGGGATGAACCACGGGGGCATCCCCAAGCTTAGACTTTTCACTCTTCTTGATCATATTGTATCATCCTCCTCTCTTGACCCTTGAAAACTTCCTCCACACCAAACTCAAAACAAACTCATTAGAGGGTTAGTGCATAATCAAAAATTCACATGTTCAGAGGTGACACAATCATTCTTAGCACTTCTGGACATTGCACAAAGCTTCTGAAAGTTAATGTAACAAAGAAATCCATCCAACATAGCAAAAGATGCAATGCGAAATAAAAAGGCAGAATCTGTCAAAACAGAACAGTCCGTAAAGACAAATTTTTTAGAGGCACCAGACTTGCTCAGATGAAAATGCTCAAATTGAATAAAAGTTGCGTACATATCTGAGGATCACTCACGTAGATTGGAAGATTTTTCTGAGTTACCTACAGAGAATACTACTCAAATTCGTGACAGACAGAAATCTGTTTCTGCGCAGTAATCCAAATCTAGTATCAACCTTACTATCAAAGACTTTACTTGGCACAACAATGCAATAAAATAAAGATAAGGAGAGGTTGCTACAGTAGTAACAACTTCCAAGACACAACAAAACA
This sequence comes from Lolium perenne, assembly GCF_019359855.2. Classification (NCBI taxonomy): domain Eukaryota; kingdom Viridiplantae; phylum Streptophyta; class Magnoliopsida; order Poales; family Poaceae; genus Lolium; species Lolium perenne. The sequence continues at coordinate 172,815,516 of NC_067250.2, read as the reverse complement.
GTAGCAAAATAAAAAACATGGGTTATCTTCCAAGAAGTGCTTTCTTTATAGCCATTAAGATGGGCTCAGTAATTTGAATGATGCACTCCCAAGAAATAAGAGTTGAAGCAAAAGAGAGCATCAAAAAGGCAAATTCAAAACAAATTTAAGCCCAACCCACTTCCTATGAAAAGGAATCTTGTAAATAAACAAGTCATTTAAGCATAATGCAACAAGCATAGGAAAACTAGACAAGCGCAACTTCAAGATTTTTAGCATATAGAGAGGTGTTTTAGTAACATGAAAACTTCTACAACCATATTTTCCTCTCTCATAATGATTTTCAGTAGCATCATGAACAAACTCAACAATATAACTATCAAATGAAACATTCTTATCATGAGTCTCATGCATAAAATTTTTACTACTCCCAACATAAGCATAGTCATTCTTATTAATTGTAGTGGGAGCAAATTCAACTAAGTAGCTATCATCAAATATAGGAGGCATATTGTAATCATAATTAGATTTATCCTCCATAGTAGGCGGCACCAAAAGACTAATATCATTATAATCATCATAAATAGGAGGCAAAGTATCATCAAAGAAAATTTTCTCCTCGATGCTTGGGGGACTAAAAATATCATGCTCATCAAAGCCAGCTTCCCCAAGCTTAGAATTTTCCATAGCATTAGCAACAGTGGTGTTCAAAGCATTCATACTAATAACATTGCCATTAGCATGCAAATAAGGTTCCATAGGTTTTTTAATTTTTGCAACACACCATTTATGTCTTAACTCAGGAAATAGATTAAGAAGCTCACAATTCTTTTCCATTATGCCTTACTAGTGTTTAACAAGAAACAAAAAGATGCAATTGCAGGATCTAAAGGAAATAGCTTCGAGCACTCACCCAGAAAATAGCTTAGTTGCCGGGATCCGGAGTGTGAGTGCCTTTTACCTTTCCTCCCCGGCAACGGCGCCAGAAAATAGCTTGCTGTCTACTGTTGGCTTCTTTTCCTGTAGACAGTGTTGGGCCTCCAAGAGCAGAGGTTTGTAGAACAGCAGCAAGTTTCCCTTAAGTGAATCACCCAAGGTTTATCGAACTCAGGGAGGAAGAGGTCAAAGATATCCCTCTCAAGCAACCCTGCAATCACGATCAAGAAGTCTCTTGTGTCCCCAACACACCCAATACACTTGTCAGATGTATAGGTGAAATGCAAGTGATATGAATGTATATGAGTGGTAATAGCAATCTGAAATAAATATGGCAGCGAGTAAACATGCAGTGGAATAGTAAATAAACTAACATTGATCACATAATAAAACCACTTGATACGCGTACATCACGCGTCCGTTGGGAACCCCAAGAGGAAGGTGTGATGCGTACAGTGGCAAGTTTTCCCTCAGTAAGAAACCAAGGTTTATCGAACCAGTAGGAGCCAAGAAGCACGTTGAAGGTTGATGGCGGCGAGATGTAGTGCGGCGCAACACCAGGGATTCTGGCGCCAACGTGGAACCTGCACAACACAACCAAAGTACTTTGCCCCAACGAAACAGTGAGGTTGTCAATCTCACCGGCTTGCTGTAACAAAGGATTAGATGTATAGTGTGGATGATGATTGTTTGCAGAAAACAGTAGAACAAGTAGATTGTATTCGATTAAAAGAATGGACCGGGGTCCACAGTTCACTAGTGGTGTCTCTCCCATAAGAATAAGCATGTTGGGTGAACAAATTACAGTTGGGCAATTGACAAATAGAGAGGGCATGACAATGCACATACATGATATGATGAGTATAGTGAGATTTAATTGGGCATTACGACAAAGTACATAGACCGCTATCCAGCATGCATCTATGCCTAAAAAGTCCACCTTCAGGTTATCATCCGAACCCCTTCTAGTATTAAGTTGCAAACAACAGACAATTGCATTAAGTATGGTGCGTAATGTAATCAATAACTACATCCTCGGACATAGCATCGATGTTTTATCCCTAGTGGCAACAGCACATCCACAACCTTAGAACTTTCACATCCTTGTCCCAGATTTAATGGAGGCATGAACCCACTATCGATCATAAATACTCCCTCTTGGAGTTAAGAGTAAAAACTTGGCCAGAGCCTGTACTAATAACGGAGAGCATGCAAGATCATAAACAACACATAGGTAATAGATTGATAATCAACATAACATAGTATTCTCTATCCATCGGATCCCAACAAACACAACATATAGCATTACAAATAGATGATCTTGATCATGTTAGGCAGCTCACAAGACCCGACAATGAAGCACAATTAGGAGAAGACGACCATCTAGCTACTGCTATGGACCCATAGTCCAGGGGTGAACTACTCACTCATCACTCTGGAGGCGACCATGGCGGTGAAGAGTCCTCTGGGAGATGATTCCCCTCTCCGGTAGGGTGCCGGATGCGATCTCCTGAATCCCCCGAGATGGGATTGGCGGCGGCGTCTCTGGAAGGTTTTCCGTATCGTGGCTCTCGGTACTGGGGGTTTCGCGACGAAGGCTATAAGTAGGCGGAGGAGATAGGTCAGGGGGCCACACGAGGGCCCCACACGCTAGGTCGGCGCGGTCAGGGCTTGGGCCGCGCCGCCCTGCTGTGTGGCCACCTCGTGGCCCCACTTCGTGACTCCTTCGGTCTTCTGGAAGCTTCGTGTGAAAATAGGCCCCTGGGCATTGATTTCGTCCAATTCCGAGAATATTTCCTTACTAGGATTTCTGAAACCAAAAACAGCAGAAAACAGCAGCTGGCTCTTCGGCATCTCGTTAATAGGTTAGTGCCGGAAAATGCATAAATATGACATAAAGTATGCATAAAACATGTAGATATCATCAATAATGTGGCATGGAACATAAGAAATTATCGATACGTCGGAGACATATCAGCATCCCCAAGCTTAGTTCCTGCTCGTCCCGAGCAGGTAAACGGTAACAAATATAATTTCTGGAGTGACATGCCATCATAACCTTGATCATACTATTGTAAGCATATGTAATGAATGCAGCGATCAAAACAATGGTGAATGACATGAGTAAACAAATGAATCATAAAGCAAAGACTTTTCATGAACAGTACTTTCAAGACAAACATCAATAAGTCTTGCATAAGAGTTAACTCATAAAGCAATAATTCAAAGTAAAGGCATTGAAGCAACATAAAGGAAGATTAAGTTTCAGCGGTTGCTTTCAACTTATAACATGCAGTTGATACGCGTATAGCACGCGTCCGTTGGGAACCCCAAGAGGAAGGTGTGATGCGTACAGCGGCAAGTTTTCCCTCAGTAAGAAACCAAGGTTTATCGAACCAGTAGGAGCCAAGAAGCACGTTGAAGGTTGATGGCGGCGAGATGTAGTGCGGCGCAACACCAGGGATTCCGGCGCCAATGTGGAACCTACACAACACAACCAAAGTACTTTGCCCCAACGAAACAGTGAGGTTGTCAATCTCACCGGCTTGCTGTAACAAAGGATTAGATGTATAGTGTGGATGATGATTGTTTGCAGAAAATAGTAGAACAAGTATTGCAGTAGATTGTATTCGACTAAAAGAATGGACCGGGGTCCACAGTTCACTAGTGGTGCCTCTCCCATAAGAATAAGCATGTTGGGTGAACAAATTACAGTTGGGCAATTGACAAATAGAGAGGGCATGAAAATGCACATACATGATATGATGAGTATAGTGAGATTTAATTGGGCATTACGACAAAGTACATAGACCGCTATCCAGCATGCATCTATGCCTAAAAAGTCCACCTTCAGGTTATCATCCGAACCCCTTCCAGTATTAAGTTGCAAACAACAGACAATTGCATTAAGTATGGTGCGTAATGTAATCAATAACTACATCCTCGGACATAGCATCGATGTTTTATCCCTAGTGGCAACAGCACATCCACAACCTTAGAACTTTCTGTCACTGTCCCAGATTTAATGGAGGCATGAACCCACTATCGAGCATAAATACTCCCTCTTGGAGTTAAGAGTAAAAACTTGGCCAGAGCCTCTACTAATAACGGAGAGCATGCAAGATCATAAACAACACATAGGTAAAATCAACATAACATAGTATTCTCTATCCATCGGATCCCAACAAACACAACATATAGCATTACAAATAGATGATCTTGATCATGTTAGGCAGCTCACAAGACCCGACAATGAAGCACAATTAGGAGAAGACGACCATCTAGCTACTGCTATGGACCCATAGTCCAGGGGTGAACTACTCACTCATCACTCCGGAGGCGACCATGGCGGTGAAGAGTCTTCCGGGAGATGATTCCCCTCTCCAGCAGGGTGCCGGAGGCGATCTCCTGAATCCCCCGAGATGGGATTGGCGGCGGCAGCGTCTCTGGAAGGTTTTCTGTATCGTGGCTCTCGGTACTGGGGGTTTCGCGACGAAGGCTATAAGTAGGCGGAGGAGATAGGTCAGGGGGCCACACGAGGGCCCCACACGCTAGGTCGGCGCGACCAGGGCTTGGGCCGCGCCGCCCTGCTGTGTGGCCACCTCGTGGCCCCACTTCGTGACTCCTTCGGTCTTCTGGAAGCTTCGTGTGAAAATAGGCCCCTGGGCGTTGATTTCGTCCAATTCCGAGAATATTTCCTTACTAGGATTTCTGAAACCAAAAACAGCAGAAAACAGCAACTGGCTCTTCGGCATCTCGTTAATAGGTTAGTGCCGGAAAATGCATAAATATGACATAAAGTATGCATAAAACATGTAGATATCATCAATAATGTGGCATGGAACATAATAAATTATCGATACGTCGGAGACGTATCACCACTCTACACTCTCTTGTTGGATGACAAACACCATTAATTGTGTAGGGCTACAAGAACACCTCAATGCCGGAGTTAACAAGCTCCACAACATTCGATGTTCATATTTAAGTAACCTTAGAGTGCATGATAGACCAACGCAATTATACCGAGTACTAACATAGCATGCACACCGTCACCGACAGACTATGAAAGGAGGAATAGATCACATCAATACTATCATAGTAATAGTTAACTTCATAATCTACAAGAGATCACAATCATAGCTTATACCAAGTACTTCATGATGCACACACTATCAACATTACATCATGGAGGAGGAATAGACTACTTTAATAACATCACTAGAGTAGCACATAGATTAATAGTGATACAAAGCTCATCATATGGATCTCAATCATGTAAGGCAGCTCATGAGATCATTGTATTGAAGTACATGGAAGAGAGATTAACCACATAGCTACCGGTACAGCCCTTAGCCTCGAGGGAGAACTACTCCCTCCTCATCATGGGAGACAGCAGCGGCGATGAAGATGGCGGTGGTGTTGATGGAGATGCCTTCCGAGGGCAATTCCCCGTCCCGGTGGCGTGTCAGAACAGAGACTTCTGTCCCCCGAATCTTCGCTTCGCGATGGCGGCGGCTCTGGAACTTTTCTCGTACCGTGGTTTATTCGTTTAGGGTTTTCGCGACGGAGACCTTAAGTAGGCGGAAGGGCAGCCTCGGAGGGGCCCTGGTGGGGCCACACAATAGGGGGCGTGCCCCACCCCTTGGTCGCGCCACCCTGGCGTGTGGGCCCCCCTGGCTCCCCTCTGGTCTCTCTCCGGTGTTCTGGAAGCTTCGTGGAAAAATAAGATACTGGGCGTTGATTTCGTCCAATTTCGAGAATATTTCCTTACTAGGATTTCTGAAACCAAAAACAGCAGAAAACAGGAACTGGCACTTCGGCATCTTGTTAATAGGTTAGTTCCGGAAAACGCATAAAAACATTATAAAGTGTGAGCAAAACATATAGGTATTGTCATAAAACAAGCATGGAACATCAGAAATTATAGATACGTTGGAGACGTATCATTTGGTATGAATGAAAAAGTGTTGTTGGTTTTTACCACCTCAGCACTACTCAACTTTTGAAACTTTTTGAACTTTAAACCAAACAAACCATAGAAAATTCCCTCTTATCTTATCATCTACCTCAATGTTCAGATGGCCCCTCCAATCTGCAGCACCAACCAGGATGCAATGCTGCAGATGATGATGGCAGACCGAGAAGTAGAAAGAGCTGAAAGACAAGCCAACCTTGCTGCACTGCAACAACTAGCTCAGAACAACCATGGCCATGGAAACCATGACCACAATGGATCCAAGTTAAAGAATTTTCAGAATACAAACCCTCCAATGTTCAGCAAGACTGAAGAGCCACTGGATGCTGATGACTGGCTCCAGACAATGGAGAATAACTTGGAAGTTGCGGGAGTAGAAGCCGCAGAAAATGTACTGTTCGCCACCCACTACCTGGTAGGACCTTCCAGAGCCTGGTGGACCAGTGCCCGTGCAATGAATGCGGGACAAATGATGACTTGTGAAGACTTCAAACTCAAGTTCAGCAAGTACCATGTGCCCCAAGGACTGATAAAGAAGATGAGAGATGAGTTCCGCGAACTCAAACAAGGAAGGATGTCGGTGGTGGAATACCGCGACAGATTCCTCACTCTGTCTAGGTACGCCCCTGATGAGACCGACACCAACGAGAAGCGAAAGGAGAGATTTCTGAACGGATTGCATGATGAGATGCAGACGGTCTTAGTGAACATCCCGTTTGCTGACCTAGAAGCCCTTGTGGACTCAGCCATCCAGATGGAAGGAAAGCTCCATCAAGCCAATGAGAACCACAAGCACAGAATGATGCACCAGAATGGACCCAGCAATGCACAGAAGTACCGCAACAATTCATCTGGAGGATTTGCCCCAAGACACAACAAGCCACATGTTCCGATGTTTCGTCCGAACTTCACCAACCACCATGGAGGACCCCCGAAGCCCGGAGGCAACAACAACAACCACAACAACAACAACAACAACAACAACAACAACAACAACAACAACAACAACAACAACAACAACAACAACAACAACAACAACAACAACAACAACAACAACAACAACAACAACAACAACAACAACAACAACAACAACAACAACAACAACAACAACAACAACAACAACAACCATAATGGTGCCAACAACAACCCCAATACTGCCCCAAGGACTGGGAGCAATACAGTCCCCGTCACCCCAAAGGATAAGTCAACGGTAACCTGCTATGAATGTGCAACTATTGGGCATTACTCCAATGAATGCCCCAAGAAATTGGCGAAGACAACCCCCAATACCACTGCACCTGCCCAGCAACAGCGTCGTGTTTCAACTAGAAGAAACCCGAACAACCGCAACGGCCGTCTCTACCAAATGAATGCAACTGAAGCCCAGGAAGCACCCCAGGACATGCAGAGTATGTTTTCCTGTTAACCCAATTGCCCAATCTCTCTTAGGTTCCTAACTTTTCTTAAATCTCTGGACGAGATCTTTTGTAAGGGGGAAGGGTTTGTAACATCCCAAATTTCAAATCAATAAGAAAAGTGGTTTCCAATATTCAAAATTTAGAACTAACAAAAACTTTTATTTGAATATGGTGCTATGCATAGTGGTCATGCATTATTATGTGACATTGCCATGATGATTGTTTGTGTGCTTATCAATGATGCTAAAACCCTAGAGTATGATCATTGGATCAAGAAGAGAGAAAGAAGAAAAATAAAAAAAATACAAATCACCTCACATATGTGCGTTTGGCCATTTTTGCCAAATCAAAACCTAGGCCAATTTGACTTGTGCCAATGTTTGGAAAGGTTACTAAACACTTAAGAGACACTTGGGAATCAAAGAAACTCAAATCAAATCAAAATAAAATGCAAAATCTACTCACATATGATAATGGTCAAAACTCCCATTTATATCATGATACCCACTTTGAGCCCCTGGATTAAGATATTTCTAAACTAAAACCTCCCAACTCTTTGCACCTCATCCAAGACCTCATCAAGATGAACAACTTTGGTAAATACCACCCCTGCAAATTCTTTCTAGATTTCAAAATATCATCAAGCAAAGTAGCAACACCAAAACAGATTCTAGATTATGTCACTTTTGGTTTTTTCCCAAATCAACTCAATTTTGCACACCCCCACCATTGTGTTCCAAATATTATGTGAATCAACTCCACCAAAAATCTTTACAAAATTCAAAAAGAATTCTCTTGCGGCCATTAACACAAACACCTTATGTGCAATAATCTGCCAACTACACACATGCTTTTATCCAGCAGATATTTGTCTAAACCATCAAGCTTTGGTCAACATTAGTCCTCTCCTGTACCCCTTACATCATGCCAAGCACCAGAGACACGGTTTGGAGCCTGAGATCATCACCATTTTGACCATGCCGTGTACCTTGCCACTCCACCATGCCACTCTCCTCTCTGGTCACTTCTACTGTGCACCACCATGTCAGCCACCTCCCTCACACTCCCCTCGTCACGCTCGTGCCAGCCCCTGGCCAGTAGACGCGCTGCAGTGACGAGAACGCCACGCGCCCGTGACGTCCAGTGAGCGCCAGACGCCGACGCGTGCACGCCCGGAGCGCGCCAGAGCACGGCTCGCCCTCATCACTCTCGTCCTCCCTTCACCCTCTCCTCGTGCCGGTAGCATCGCCACGACTCCAGGAGACTCCCAGACACACTCACCTGCCCGCACGAGCTCTGCAGACGACGCCATCGTCGACGACTTTCGCCGCCGTACTGCAAGCTCCCGTCAACCTCCAGAGCGCGTCACTGCCTCATTTTCATCGCCATCAAGCCTATCATGATCGCCATGACGTCGCTGATACGTCGCAAATGTATCTATAATTTTTGATGTTCCATGCTTGTTTTACACTAATTACTATATGTTTTAAGGGACTAACCTATTAATAGTTGCAAAATTGCACAAGTTCTTGGTTTCAACTTTGTTGTGCAGGAAATAGGAAAATATGGAAGGAAATAGCTCATTATGGTGAAATCTGGAATTTCCCGGAATCTGTCCCTGCTGAATACTTTTCAAAGATCGCTTCGAAACTCCATCAAAAAAGTTTTATGGAAAAGTCGTAAACTACAAAGTTGTAGAGAATTTCAAACCGAACAATTTGGACATCTTATTCGTCCAGAACGGACAACGGATGCATCCGGGGAAGCAGAATTACTGCGGAGGTTTGTGCAGTCTCGGGACTCCGAAAGTTGGTGACGTATTTGACACAAACTCTTTCCATACCTGGATATTTTGGCCCAGCCACGAGTTGTGAGGCTCATGAAGGACAGAGTGGAGTCCTAGGAAGGTTCTAGAGGTGCCCAAGAGCCCTTGGATCAAAGGGGCATCCATCCCATGGCCTAAATTGCATCTCCAACACTATATATTGATGGAAAACCCTATTTTTGGAGGCCCCCAAGCATTGTCACGAAAATCAGCCAAGGAGGGGGAAACACTCATATACACCAGCACCAACTCAAGGAAGAAGAAGGCTAAGGGGCGGCGCTCCCCCATGATGCCGGTAGCGGGGAAGGAGTCCCCCGCGCCGCCGCCGCCGCCCACGCCTCCGCCTCCCGGCGCTCCTCGCTGAGCCCTCCAACGTCTTCACCGCCATCTCCATCACCAACTCCTCATTGTATTCAGTGGTCCATCCTCTCACAAACCTCTGTACCGCCCTATGTAAACATGGTGTTTGATGCTTCAAGTTATAATCCTATGATCTATGTCATGTTGCCATAGTTTATTTGTTCTTTGATTGATTGGTTGTTTCTCTTTGGTTCATTAGAGTTGTATGTTGATATGTTACCGTCCTTGGTTCCCATTATATTTGTGTGCGCATGGATCAAGCACCATAGGGTTGGTAGTACTTGTGTACTAGAAGGGGGAAGTTCTGCCGGAGTGACAGAAACCTAAGGACGCGAACCGGATAGTTGCATGTATGGGAGTAAGAGGACCATTTACTTAAGGCTATGGTTGGGGAAACCTTAATGCTTGCTAGTATTTACGATGTTTTCTAGCAATCCAATCATATAGTACTTGTAATCCCGGAGGGAGAGCATGTATATTTAGCCTCTCCTACATAGAAAGCTGCATCGAAGACATTGAACCCAAGATCCTCACTAATTGATCTTGGACAAAGCCACCACTATTACCACCACCTTTCCACACTCATGGTACTGTTAGTTTAGTTTGTTTTATTGCTGTAGCACTAACATTTATTCCGTGTATTTTATTGTTCTGCAAAGTCACCTCACATACCCGTTATCGCTCTAGTTTTATTTCCTAGATATTGCAAACGCTTAGTGTGCGTAGAGTTGGTTCAGTGGTTGATACAACTTGAGAGAATGTTTATCCTACCTTTTAGCTCCTCGTTGAGTTCGACACTCTTACTTATCGAAAAGGCTACACGCGATCCCCTATACTTGTGGGTTATCAAGACCTTTTCTGGCGCCGTTGCCGGGGAGGCATAGCGTAGGTGAATATTTTCGTGTGCACTTGTTTGCTTTATCTCTAAGTAGTATTACTTCCTGTACCTAGTTGTTCTCTATCTCTTATATGGATAGGAATGCGAATTACAAAAAAAAATAGTTGTACTTGTTAAATAAAAAAATAAAAAAATGTTTTCAGAAAATAAAAGTGATTGGAAAGATGAGTAATGGTGAAGTGGGGGTCGACCTTGAACACTTGTGTTCATTCCTGCGAAACCAAAACAATTATTTCCATGGAAGCTTTTCATTAAAAACTTGTAAATATTGTATATAGTGTATATAGTGTACATATCCCGCTGTAAATAGAATGTATAGATAACCCCTAGTTTGTTATGCAAGATTGTCACTATGCTGCCTAGAAAACAGATTTCCTATGCTCCACTGTAGAAAATTTTAAAAATCACCAGAACGTGATTTTGATCTGAAATTTCTTGAGTGCATAGTAGTTCTTGCTATCTAACTTTCGTTAGTTCTGACTTTTCTGATTTGAGGTACGTAGACAGATCTAATAATTCAATCTTTACGGACTGATTCTGTTGAGACAGATTTCCTGTGTTGTGCTGCAAAAATTCGTGAAAAATCTCAATATGGCATTTTGATCTGAAATTTTTTGTGCATAGACCTGAGGTTATGATCTGTCTTTCATTAATCATGAATTTTTCGATTTCAGTTACGTAACTATCTCATTGAGTGACATCTTTACAGACTGTTCAGTTTTGACAGATTTCTATTCTCATTGTTTAAATATTGTACTTAGGATTCAAAAGTTTCCTTCGTTTTCGACGTACGATTGAAATAATAAGAAACCTCAGTATTACAGTGGATAAATATTTGATAGATTTTATAGAAATTAGGGATACTTGAACACTTGTGGATTTTATTTAATGAGTACTAACCTACTAATGAGTTTTCTGAAGCTTTATGTGGATGCAGTTTTTAAGTTCCAATCAATATGGTGATATGAGATGAGCAAGAGGATGCAAGAGCTCAAACTTGGGGGTGTGTAGATGGATCCCAAGAGAATATTAAAGAAGATGCAAATATCTAAGCTTGGGGATGCCCAAGGCATCCCCCTATTCATCAACCAACATGAGGTTGTCTCCTTCAAACTCAATATTACCCATCCACATGTAAGCATTGTATATAGTTGCTTTTATTATCTTTGATTTTATCCTATCTATTATATAATTAAAACAACAAACAAACAACGGTCCAGATTTAGCACCAAGCTACAAACGGTTCAGATTGGATGAAAAATTAGCCCTAGAGGAAGGCGATTGAATATGCACGCGACTCAGGCGTTCATCCTATTCTTTCCATCTTACTCCATCCAGATCGGCGCGCCGCCGGTCTCCTCTTCATCTACATACAGAAGAAGGCATGCACCCAGATTGGATCTCCCGTATGAGAAGCACCACGCCACCACCGCTAGCTCTGGATGATCGATGCGGCGGGGCAGGCTCTACTCATCATGCAACACAACCTCCTCTGAAAACGCTGCCTCTAAATGGATCAATCAAACCTGCCATGTGCTTGAGTCACGCCTTCTACGAGCATGCTCGGACGGTAAGAATCCTGACGCCGTCGGCCCGCCGCTATGTTGTGTATGCACCTGACAGAGTGTATTGATCTGAACATGTTACTTAGCGCCATGAACACCAGCAACATACGTAGATCTATATGATCGTCAGCGCGGCCGGCAGTATACGATGCAACATGGAATCCACTTGCAGCACTTGAATTCATCCCCGTTCTGCTGTTCATATAATACGTGCCCAGCAACAAGCCAACAACTACCAAAGATGCAATGGAGGCAGCTGCCGATACCACTCGAACGGCGGCGCTATCTTCCGGCAGTGGCGCATGGCCAAAATCTGCATCAAAACCTGATCGGTAAGACAATTCATCCACTCTTTAGCCTATGCGTATGTTTACCAGATTGAACTTTCTCTGGATACATGAGCTAAGAAATTCGACCAGTGAACTGATTATATAAATCGGCAAGCTGACTCGCGCACTGTAGTAATTGCTCTGATCGATTGCAAAAGCCAACATGCATGAGCATGCATGCTTCTGCCTAGCATCTGCCGACTAAGAAGCATGGCACACTTCACATCTTAATCTACTATCCATGCATACATATCTAGAAACGTGTCTGTTTTTATTTTTATTTTGTTATACTTCTGAATTGTTCAAGCAGTCAGTCAAGCCTCTATTCTCAAGGAAACCACCTGGTGCGCATATTGCTGCTAAAAGGCAGAGTTAGATTCAGTAAGTTTTTATACCTAGCTGATATTTTTGGCAATTGCTAGCTAAGCTTTCTGCTACTTGGTTTGGTACACGGCTATACAACTAGGCAAGGTCCAGGATGGCGGTAGGATGGTCGCTGCCTTCCCACATCCAAGCAATCACAAAGCAGCAGCAGCCAGCACCAAGCAAGTTCGGTCCTCTCTCTCATCATCATGAACACCAGCAACATAGATATATATGATCGCCAGCATGGAATTCATCCCCGTTCAGATAATCTGGGATCAGCAACAACTATTCAAGATGCATTAAGGATTTGGTGTTGCTCACAAAATTGATCGGAACGAACGATGGAGACATGACGATTCTCTCCGTCTAACCGGCGTACGTTCGTCCGCTTCTAGGTTCATGAGAAAATAAGGCAGTCAGGCACGCCGCCCAGCAACGCTTAGGCCGCTGTCTCACAAGTACACGATAGCCTCTAGCGGTGTTGCCTTACTACTATTCGGAACAACCAGGTACGCTTGATTAAATCGTGCTACATGACCTACCAGATAGCAGTTTAGATGTACATATAATTTTTTTAAATTAGCTAGGCTATATATACATGTGTATTTGTGATGAATATGTATGTTGTTTAATTCTATAGATGCGATAGCTGATCAAGTATACATATTTTGTCAAAAAAATTATACATATTTTTTTACATTGGCCAACGTGTTAAAATTATCTTTATGGAGTCCACTTGATTAGGAATGAGAATGAATATGGCTAACGTACAACCTATGAACCTCCAGCGCCTATGACCAGTTTATAATAATGGTCCACTAGATCGATGCATGGTTCCAACAGGTTTATGTATAAATATATTGGAAAACATCACCACAGGGAGTCAGGGATTCAATTCTCCACGGTCTCAACGTCGGTTTATATATAGTACCAAAATTCTACTACAGTTTTCTTCAAAAGAATGAGACTCTAAATTTAGTTGTGGCTATGAATATTTATATATTAGGTGGACACATAATACAACATATTTTAAACATAATAAGATTTGGGCGGACTAGCGAATTTTAGAACACAATTGCATTTATTTAACAAACTAACCAATAAAATGCAAACTACTACATTCAGTCTCTTTTATTCTACGTCTTGGGAAAATAATCTGATAATTTAACAGTTTATTTTTAGTAATACTTGGTTTGAATATTTAAAGTAGTTCCACAAAAAATAAATCACATGCTCTAAAGAAAGAATAAATCAATAATGTAATTTGCGTGCAAAATGGGCTTGGTGGCTAACGTATCCCTATCTTTCACGCTAATAGAGTGATGCATTGAGCTAAATGATCATATTTTCCAGAAAATTAGTGTATAATATTTGATTATTATACCACATAATTTATAAATAATTTTAAGTAATATTATATGGAGTAAATCTAGCCGCGCAAATGCGCGGCCCACGTGACTAGTTTAGTTTTATTAGGTTCTTTATTTGGTTCTTGTTTCTTTGTCAGTTTCACTTATAATTGGAAAACAACAAAAAAAAGTGGGGTTTGAGAGCTTCATCAAATAATCATGCCCATCTTAAATGGCTATAAAGAAAGAGCTTTATGGGAGACAACCCAATATGTTTATATTTCTGTTATTTACTGCTTTGTTGAGTCTTGGAAGTCATTACTACTGTAATGACCTCTCCTTATCATGTTTGTTTTGTTTTTGTGCCAAGAATGGCCTCTAATGGTAAGAAAGTGGTATTTGGGGGATTTGCAATCTTGTTTACTTTTCTGGTTCGTCACGAGAAAAATCTCCAAAAATCACCAGAACATAAGTTTGAGCTGCCAATTTACGAGCATCTTCTCCAGGTATTTATCTAACTTTCATTAGTTCAGAGTTTTTCGAGTTACGCAGCATAAATATTTTTCAAAAATCAATTTTTACGAACTGTTCTGTTTTGACAGATTCTTGCACTGTTTTGCATTTGCATCTTTTTGCCCACCTTTTTGAGTTCTCTTGATCAAAGAACCTTATTGAAGTTGTGCTACAGTAGCTAATTCTTATTAAAATACTTTTCATATGGCATACTGAACTTTGTAGATTTGATTAATATTATCATTGCACTAACGCTGCTAATGAGATTTGTGATGAGTTTTGTATGAAGGAAGTTTTCAAGTGTAGGAAAGAAGAATGATGAGATGAGATGAAGAATGGACAAAAGCTCAAGCTTGGGGATGCCCATGTCACCCCAAGATATATTCAAGAAGTACAAGCGTCAAAGCTTGGGGATGCCCAAGGCATCTCCTTCTTCATCAATAAAAATATCAGGTCTTGTTTCTGTTCACTATATATTTATTGCTTCATATACTATGTGTTATTCTTGGAGCGTCTTTATTTTCTGTTGTGTATTCTATTTTCAATAAAGTGGGCACCATCATACCATGTTTGTTTGGGAGAGAGACACTCTCCGTTTTAATTGTATGAACGCTCTAGTTTTCACTCTTATTGTTCAACGAGCGTTTTATTTTTGTTAGTACTGCGTTTAGCTCTAGTTTTTCACTCCTATTTTGTTCAGAGCGTGTTAGTATGCTTCAGTTATATATGATTAGCTCTCTGATCTTTAATGAATATTATAAATGAGAGTTGTTTCAAATAAGTTGATTGGTGTTGGATACGAGTAAAAAGGTTTCATATTAATAGTGATGCAAATGGAAGATCTCCTCTGATGTTTCAATTGGGTTGAATTGATCATTTAGTTTAGACTTTTAATATCACCATATGCTTTAATTAATAAGTTTTGTCGCTATGCATGATTATGACCATTATTGCTCTCTTAGTTGGTCGCTATCTTTCTTTTTGCTAGCCTTCATTCTGTACTGAGTATGATCTCTACTCGTGCATCCAACCACCCAAAACCAAAATATGCCAAAAGTGTCCACCATACCTACCTATATGTGGTATTTCACCGCCACTCCAAGTAAGTTTACATGTGCTACCTTTAAAACCTTCAAAATAATTCCTTGTTTTTGCAATAAATAGCTCATGGGAAAGTAGCGTAAAAAATATTGTGGTGAGGAATATGTCACCTATGTATCTTAGTTCTTATAAGCTGCTTGTTGTGTGGCAACCATGCTGACATGGGGACACCATCATCATATTTTTGATAAATATCATGTGAGTTACTATGCATGTCCGTCTTGTCTGAAGTAAAGAAGATAACCATGATAAAAGGTTAGAGTATGCATATTGTTAGAGAAGAACATTGGGTCGCTAACCAAAGTCATGTTTACATGGTGGAAGTTTCAGCATGGACATTAAAACCTCAAAAATCTCTTATGAGAAATTTATGTTGCCAAAAGCTTTAAGCTTAAAGAGGAGTCCATTTGTCTGTTGTCCATGTTGTCCCGGTATGGATGTCCAAGTTGAGAATAATCAAAAGCGAGAAATCCAATGCGAACTTTCTCCTTAGACCTTTGTACAGGTGGCATGGAGGTACCCCTTTGTGAAACTTGGTTGAAACATATGTAGTGTGATGATAATCCATGGAAATCCGAGCTAATTAGGACAAGGTTTAGGCACTATTAGTATTCGATGCATGAGGCGTGCAACTTATAGGAAGTTTTATACATAACCTATATTACTTATTGCTACCGTTGACACAATTGCCTCTCTTAAAATTTTATATCTCTATGTTTTCAAAATAAAAAGCTCTAGCACATGTTTAATCTTTGCTTCCCTCTGCGAAGGGCCATTCTTTTACTTTTACGTTGAGTCTTCATCTTCTAAGTTATATGCACCGTCTTATGAGAGCATAGTTGTCATACTTAGTTCTATGTGCATGGTCCCAAAATTATTATTGATTGAATCATGAATGTGTTATTAATTGTTCTTAAATTATTTGTATCTAGTCATCCTTTGAACTTTGAAGGTGCATGTCACCTCAAAAATTATTCTTTCTATCACTTACCTACTCGAGGACGAGCAGGAGTTAAGCTTGGGGATGTTGATACATCGCAAACGTATCTATAATTTTTG
Source organism: Lolium perenne (assembly GCF_019359855.2). NCBI lineage: Eukaryota > Viridiplantae > Streptophyta > Magnoliopsida > Poales > Poaceae > Lolium > Lolium perenne. Next base: position 172,798,840 of record NC_067250.2, on the reverse strand, counting down.
ATATTACATGCTTGTTTTACACCAATTACTATATATTTTAAGGGACTAACCTATTAATAGTTGCAAAAGTGCACATGTTCTTGGTTTCAACTTTGTTGTGCAGGAAATAGGCAAATATGGAAGGAAATAGCTCATTATGGTGAAATCTGGAATTTCCCGGAATATGTCCCTGCTGAACACTTTTCAAGATCGCTTCGAAACTCCATCAAAATGACGTCCAATGGAAAAGTCGTAAACTACAAAGTTGTAGAGAATTTCAAACCGAACAATTTGGACATCTTATTCGTCCAGAACGGACAACGGATGCATCTGGGAAAGCAGAATTACTGCGGAGGTTCGTGCAGTCTCGGGACTCCGAAAGTTGGTGACGTATTTGACACAAACTCTTTCCATACCTGGATATTTCGGCCCAGCCACGAGTTGTGAGGCTCATGAAGGACAGAGGGGAGTCCTAGGAAGGTTCTAGAGGTGCCCAAGAGCCCTTGGATCAAAGGGGCATCCATCCCATGGCCTAAATTGCATCTCCAACACTATATATTGATGGAAAACCCTATTTTTGGAGGCCCCCAAGAATTGTCACGAAAATCCTCCTCCTTGGCAGCAGCAGCCAAGGAGGGGGAAACACTCATCTACACCAGCACCAACTCAAGGAAGAAGAAGGCTAAGGGGCGGCGCTCCCCCATGATGCCGGCGGCGGGGAAGGAGTCCCCCGCGCTGCCGCCGGCGCCGCCCACGCCTCCGCCTCCCGGCGCTCCTCGCTGAGCCCTCCAACGTCTTCACCGCCATCTCCATCACCAACTCCTCATTGTATTCAGTGGTCCATCCTCTCACAAACCTCTGTACCGCCCTATGTAAACATGGTGTTTGATGCTACAAGTTATAATCCTATGATCTATATCATGTTGCCATAGTTTATTTGTTCTTTGATTGATTGGTTGTTTCTCTTTGGTTCATTAGTGTTGTATGTTGATATGTTACCGTCCTTGTTGCCCATTATATTTGTGCGCGCGTGGATCAAGCACCATAGGGTTGGTAGTACTTGTATACTAGAAGGGGGAAGTTCTGCCGGAGTGACAGGACGCGAACCGGATAGTTGCATGTATGGGAGTAAGAGGACCATTTACCTAAGGCTATGGTTGGGGAAACCTTAATGCTTGCTAGTATTTACGGATGTTTGCTAGCAAGCCAATCATATAGTACTTGTAATCTGATACATCTCCGACGTATCGATAATTTCTTATGTTCCATGCCACATTATTGATGATATCTACATGTTTTATGCATACTTTATGTCATATTTATGCATTTTCCGGCACTAACCTATTAATGAGATGCCGAAGAGCCAGTTGCTGTTTTCTGCTGTTTTTGGTTTCAGAAATCCTAGTAAGGAAATATTCTCGGAATTGGACGAAATCAACGCCCAGGGGCCTATTTTCACACGAAGCTTCCAGAAGACCGAAGGAGTCACGAAGTGGGGCCACGAGGTGGCCAGACGCTAGGGCGGCGCGGCCCAAGCCTTGGCCGCGCCGGCCTAGTGTGTGGGCCCCCCGTGACGCCTCCTGACCTGCCCTTCCGCCTACATATAGTCTTCGTCGCGAAACCCCCAGTACCGAGAGCCACGATACGGAAAACCTTCCAGAGACGCCGCCGACGCCAATCCCATCTCGGGGGATTCAGGAGATCGCCTCCGGCACCCTGCCGGAGAGGGGAATCATCTCCCGGAGGACTCTTCACCGCCATGGTCGCCTCCGGAGTGATGAGTGAGTAGTTCACCCCCTGGACTATGGGTCCATAGCAGTTGCTAGATGGTCATCTTCTCCTAATTGTGCTTCATTGTCGGATCTTGTGAGCTGCCTAACATGATCAAGATCATCTATCTGTAATGCTATATGTTGTGTTTGTTGGGATTCGATGGATAGAGAATACTATGTTAAGTTGATTATCAATTTATATCAATGTGTTGTTTATGATCTTGCATGCTCTCCGTTATTAGTAGAGGCTCTGGCCAAGTTTTTACTCTTAACTCCAAGAGGGAGTATTTATGCTCGATAGTGGGTTCATGCCTCCATTAAATCTGGGACAGTGACAGAAAGTTCTAAGGTTGTGGATGTGCTGCTGCCACTAGGGATAAAACATCGATGCTATGTCCAAGGATGTAGTTGTTGATTACATTACGCACCATACTTAATGCAATTGTCTGTTGTTTGCAACTTAATACTGGAAGGGGTTCGGATGATAACCTGAAGGTGGACTTTTTAGGCATAGATGCATGCTGGATAGCGGTCTATGTACTTTGTCGTAATGCCCAATTAAATCTCACTATACTCATCATATCATGTATGTGCATTGTCATGCCCTCTCTATTTGTCAATTGCCCAACTGTAATTTGTTCACCCAACATGCTATTTATCTTATGGGAGAGACACCACTAGTGAACTGTGGACCCCGGTCCATTCTTTTACATCGAATACAATCTACTGCAATACTTGTTCTACTGTTTTCTGCAAACAATCATCATCCACACTATACATCTAATCCTTTGTTACAGCAAGCCAGTGAGATTGACAACCTCACTGTTTCGTTGGGGCAAAGTACTTTGGTTGTGTTGTGCAGGTTCCACGTTGGCGCCGGAATCCCTGGTGTTGCGCCGCACTACATCTCGCCGCCATCAACCTTCAACGTGCTTCTTGGCTCCTACTGGTTCGATAAACCTTGGTTTCTTACTGAGGGAAAACTTGCTGCTGTACGCATCACACCTTCCTCTTGGGGTTCCCAACGGACGCGTGTTGTACGCGTATCAAGCTCTTTTTCTGGCGCCGTTGCCGGGGAGATCAAGACACGCTGCAAGGGGAGTCTCCACAATCCAATCTCTTTACTTTGTTTTTGTCTTGCTTTATTTTATTTACTACTTTGTTTGCTGCATTATATCAAAATACAAAAAAATTAGTTGCTAGTTTTACTTTATTTGTTGTCTTGTTTGCACTCTATATCAAAAACACAAAAAATTAGTTACTTGCATTTACTTTATCTAGTTTGTTTTATTTACTGTTGCTAAAATGGGTACTCCTGAAAATACTAAGTTGTGTGACTTCACAACCACAAATAATAATGATTTTTTATGCACACCTATTGCTCCACCCGCTACTACAGCAGAATTCTTTGAAATTAAACCTGCTTTACTGAATCTTGTTATGCGAGAGCAATTTCCTGGTGTTAGTTCTAATGATGCTGCTGCCCATCTCAATAATTTTGTTGAATTGTGTGAAATGCAAAAGTATAAAGATGTAGATGGTGACATTATAAAATTAAAATTGTTTCCTTTCTCATTAAGAGGAAGAGCTAAAGATTGGTTGCTATCTCTGCCTAAGAATAGTATTGATTCATGGACTAAATGCAAGGATGCTTTTATTGGTAGATATTATCCCCCTGCTAAAATTATATCTTTGAGGAGTAGCATAATGAATTTTAAACAATTGGATAATGAGCATGTTGCACAAGCTTGGGAAAGAATGAAATCTTTGGTTAAAAATTGCCCAACCCATGGACTGACTACTTGGATGATCATCCAAACCTTTTATGCAGGACTGAATTTTTCTTCGCGGAACCTATTGGATTCTGCTGCTGGAGGTACCTTTATGTCCATCACTCTTGGCGAAGCAACAAAGCTTCTTGATAATATGATGATTAATTACTCTGAATGGCACACGGAAAAAGCTCCACAAGGTAAGAAGGTAAATTCTGTCGAAGAAACCTCTTCCTTGAGTGATAAGATTGATGCTATTATGTCTATGCTTGTGAATGATAGGACTAATGTTGATCCTAATAATGTTCCGTTAGCTTCATTGGTTGCTCAATAAGAACATGTTGATGTAAACTTCATTAAAAATAATAATTTCAACAACAATGCTTACCGGAACAATTCTACTAACAACTATAGGCCATATCCTTATAATAATGGCAACAACTATGGTAATTCTTATGGGAATTCTTACAACAATAATAGGAATCCACCCCCTGGACTTGAAGCCATGCTTAAAGAATTTATTAGTACACAAACTGCTTTTAACAAATCTGTTGAAGAAAAGCTTGGGAAAATCGATATACTTGCTTCTAAAGTCGATAGTCTTGCTGCTGATGTTGATCTTTTGAAATCGAAAGTTATGCCAAGTGAAAATCATAATAATAAAATTGTTACTACAGCAAATGCCATCCAAGTTAGAATTAATGAGAATATAAGATTGATGGCCGAATTGCGTGCTAGGTGGGAAAAAGAAGAAAATGCTAAAAGATAATATAGCTAAAGTTTGGACTATTACCACCACTAGTAATGCTAATGCTTCACATGTTGCTGCACCTCCTATTATTAGTGGTAAAAGAATTGGTGTTAGCAATGTTTCCACTTCTAATGCAAAGCGCGAAAAACTGCCTGAAACTGCTAAAACTGCTGAAACTGCTGAAACTGCCTGTGATAAAACTGCTGAAATTTTTTCCAACATTGGGGATAATGATCCCATTGCTTTAGATCATAATGGCTTGGATTTTGATGATTGCCACATCTCTGAAGTTATAAAGTTCTTACAAAAACTTGCTACGAGTCCTAATGCTAGTGCTATAAATTTGGCTTTCACGAAACATATTACAAATGCTCTCATAAAAGCTAGAGAAGAGAAATTAGAACGCGAAGCTTCTATTCCTAGGAAGCTAGAGGATGGTTGGGAGCCCATTATTAAGATTAAGGTCAATGACTTTGATTGTAATGCTTTATGTGATCTTGGTGCAACTATTTCCGTTATGCCTAAGAAAATCTATAACATGCTTGACTTGCCACCATTGAAAAATTGTTATTTGGATGTTAATCTTGCTGATAACTCTACAAAGAAACCTTTGGGGAGAGTTGATAATGTTCGCATTACCGTTAACAATAACCTTGTCCCCGTTGATTTTTTTGTCTTGGATATTGAATGCAATGCATCTTGTCCCATTATATTGGGAAGACCTTTTCTTATTGTTGGTGCTATCATTGATATGAAGGAAGGTAATATTAAATATCAATTTCCTCTCAAGAAAGGTATGGAACACTTCCCTAGAAAGAGAATGAAGTTACCTTTTGATTCTATCATTAGAACAAATTATGATGTTGATACTTCGTCTCTTGATAATACTTGATACACACTTTCTGCGCCTAGCTGAAAGGCGTTAAAGAAAAGCGCTTATGGGAGACAACCCATGTTTTTACTACAGTACTTTTATTTTATATTTGAGTCTTGGAAGTTGTTACTACTGTAGCAACCTCTCCTTATCTTAGTTTTGTGCATTGTTGTGCCAAGTAAAGTCGTTGATAGTAAGGTTCATACTAGATTTGGATTACTGCGCAGAAACAGATTTCTTTGCTGTCACGAATCTGGTCCTAATTCTCTGTAGGTAACTCAGAAAATTATGCCAATTTACGTGAGTGATCCACAGATATGTGATGGCGTGTATTTCACACGTTCGTTGGGCAACCCCAAGAGGAAGGTATGATGCGCACAGCAGCAAGTTTTCCCTCAGAAAGAAACCAAGGTTTATCGAACCAGGAGGAGCCAAGAAGCACGTTGAAGGTTGATGGCGGCGAGATGTAGTGCGGCGCAACACCAGGGATTCCGGCGCCAACGTGGAACCTGCACAACACAACCAAAGTACTTTGCCCCAACGAAACAGTGAGGTTGTCAATCTCACCGGCTTGCTGTAACAAAGAGTTAACCGTATTGTGTGGAAGATGATTGTTTGCAGAAAACAGTAGAACAAGTATTGCAGTAGATTGTATTTTAGTAAAGAGAATTGGACCGGGGTCCACAGTTCACTAAAGGTGTCTCTCCCATAAGACGAACAGCATGTTGGGTGAACAAATTACAGTTGGGCAATTGACAAATAAAGAGAGCATGACAATGCACATACATATCATGATGAGTATAGTGAGATTTAATTGGGCATTACGACAAAGTACATAGACCGCCATCCAACTGCATCTATGCCTAAAAAGTCCACCTTCAGGTTATCATCCGAACCCCTTCCAGTATTAAGTTGCAAAGCAACAGACAATTGCATTAAGTATGGTGCGTAATGTAATCAACAACTACATCCTTAGACATAGCATCAATGTTTTATCCCTAGTGGCAACAGCACAACACAACCTTAGAACTTTCTGTCACTGTCCCAGGTGTCAATGCAGGCATGAACCCACTATCGAGCATAAGTACTCCCTCTTGGAGTTACAAGCATCTACTTGGCCAGAGCATCTACTAGTAACGGAGAGCATGCAAGATCATAAACAACACATAAGCATAACTTTGATAATCAACATAACAAGTATTCTCTATTCATCGGATCCCAACAAACGCAACATATAGAATTACAGATAGATGATCTTGATCATGTTAGGCAGCTCACAAGATCTGACAATGATAGCACAATGGGGAGAAGACAACCATCTAGCTACTGCTATGGACCCATAGTCCAGGGGTAGACTACTCACACATCACACCGGAGGCGACCATGGCGGCGTAGAGTCCTCCGGGAGATGATTCCCCTCTCCGGCAGGGTGCCGGAGGCGATCTCCTGTATCCCCCGAGATGGGATCGGCTGCGGCGGCGTCTCTGGAAGGTTTTCCGTATCGTGGCTCTCGATGCTGGGGTTTCGTCACGGAGGCTATTTGTAGGCGGAAGGGCGAGTCGGGGCCAGACGAGGGGGCCACACCATAGGGCGGCGCGGGCCCCACGGGCCGCGCCGCCACGTGGTGTCGCCACCTCGTGGCCCTACTTCGTGTGTTCTTCGGTCTTGGAAGCTCCGTGGAAAAATAGGCCCTGGGCTTTGATTTCGTCCAATTCCGAGAATATTTCCTTACTAGGATTTCTGAAACCAAAAACAGCAGAAAACAGCAACTGGCACTTCGGCATCTTGTTAATAGGTTAGTTCCAGAAAATGCACGAATATGACATAAAGTGTGCATAAAACATGTAGATAACATCAATAATGTGGCATGGAACATAAGAAATTATCGATACGTCGGAGACGTATCAGCATCCCCAAGCTTAGTTCTGCTCGTCCGGCAGGTAAAACGATAACACGAGATAATTTCTGGAGTGACATGCCATCATAATCTTGATCATACTATTTGTAAAGCTTATGTAGTGAATGCAGCGATCAAAACAATGTGTATGACATGAGTAAACAAGTGAATCATATAGCAAAGACTTTTCATGAATAGCACTTCAAGACAAGCATCAATAAGTCTTGCATAAGAGTTAACTCATAAAGCAATAATTCAAAGTAAAGGCATTGAAGCAACACAAAAGAAGATTAAGTTTCAGCGGTTGCTTTCAACTTGTAACATGTATATCTCATGGATATTGTCAACATAGAGTAATATAATAAGTGCAATAAGCAAGTATGTAGGAATCAATGCACAGTTCACACAAGTGTTTGCTTCTTGAGGTGGAGAGAAATAGGTGAACTGACTCAACATTGAAAGTAAAAGAATGGTCCTCATAGAGGAAAAGCATCGATTGCTATATTTGTGCTAGAGCTTTGATTTTGAAAACATGAAACAATTTTGTCAACGGTAGTAATAAAGCATATGCATCATGTAAATTATATCTTATAAGTTGCAAGCCTCATGCATAGTGTACTAATAGTGCCCGCACCTTGTCCTAATTAGCTTGGACTACCTGGATTATCACCGCAATACATATGCTTTAACCAAGTATCACAAAGGGGTACCTCTATGCACTTTGTACAAAGGTCTAAGGAGAAAGCTCGCATTTGGATTTCTCGCTTTTGATTATTCTCAACTTAGACATCCATACCGGGACAACATAGACAACGAGATAATGGACTCCTCTTTTAATGCTTTAAGCATTCAACAACAATTAATTCTTTTCTCATTAGAGATTTGAGGATGTTTGTCCAAAACTGAAACTTCCACCATGGAACATGGCTTTAGTTAGCGGCCCAATGTTCTTCTCTCACAATATGCATGCTCAAACCATTCAACTCAGAGTAGATCGCCCTTACTTCAGACAAGACGAACATGCATAGCAACTCACATGAAATTCAACAATGAGTTGATGGCGTTCCCCAGTAAACATGGTTATCGCACAACAAGCAACTTAATAAGAGATAAAGTGCATAATTACATATTCAATACCACAATAGTTTTTAAGCTATTTGTCCCATGAGCTATATATTGCAAAGGTGAATGATGGAATTTTAAAGGTAGCACTCAAGCAATTTACTTTGGAATGGCTGGAAAATACCATGTAGTAGGTAGGTATGGTGGACACAAATGGCATAGTGGTTGGCTCAAGTATTTTGGATGCATGAGAAGTATTCCCTCTCGATACAAGGTTTAGGCTAGCAAGGCTTATTTGAAACAAACACAAGGATGAACCGGTACAGCAAAACTCACATAAAAGACATATTGAAAACATTATAAGACTCTACACCGTCTTCCTTGTTGTTCAAACTCAATACTAGAAATTATCTAGACCTTAGAGAAACCAAATATGCAAACCAAATTTTAGCATGCTCTATGTATTTCTTCATTAATGGGTGCAAAGCATATGATGCAAGAGCTTAAACATGAGCACAACAATTGCCAAGTACTACATGTATCATTTTCCAATTCCAACCATATAACAATTTAACGAAGGAGAAACTTCGCCATGAATACTATGAGTAGAAACCAAGGACATACTTGTCCATATGCTACAGCGGAGCGTGTCTCTCTCCCATAAAGTGAATGCTAGGATCCATTTTATTCAAACAAAACAAAAAACAAAAACAAACCGACGCTCCAAGAAAAAGCACATAAGATGTGATGGAATAAAAATATAGTTTCAGGGGAGGAACCTGATAATGTTGTCGATGAAGAAGGGGATGCCTTGGGCATCCCCAAGCTTAGACGCTTGAGTCTTCTTGATATATGCAGGGGTGAACCACCGGGTGCATCCCCAAGCTTAGAGCTTTCACTCTCCTTGATCATGTTGCATCATACTCCTCTCTTGATCCTTGAAAACTTCCTCCACACCAAACTCGAAACAACTCATTAGAGGGTTAGTGCACATTATAAATTGACATATTCAGAGGTGACACAATCATTCTTAACACTTCTGGACATTGCATAATGCTACTGGACATTAGTGGATCAAAGAAATTCATCCAACATAGCGAAAGAGGCAATGCGAAATAAAAGGCAGAATCTGTCAAAACAGAACAGTTCGTATTGACGAATTTTAAAATGGCACCAGACTTGCTCAAATGAAAATGCTCAAATTGAATGAAAGTTGCATACATATCTGAGGATCATGCACGTAAATTGGCTTAATTTTCTGAGCTACCTACAGGGAGGTGGACCCAGATTCGTGACAGCAAAGAAATCTGGAACTGTGCAGTAATCCAAATCTAGTACTTACTTTTCTATCAACGGCTTAACTTGGCACAACAAAACACAAAACTAAGATAAGGAGAGGTTGCTACAGTAGTAAACAACTTCCAAGACACAAAATAAAAACAAAGTACTGTAGGTAAAAACATGGGTTGTCTCCCATAAGCGCTTTTCTTTAACGCCTTTCAGCTAGGCGCGAGAAAGTGTGCATCAAGTATTATCAAGAGATGGTGCATCAACCTTACCTTGGGCTTTACCCTTACCTTTCTTGTTGTTTTTCTTTCCCTTTGGTTTAGGAAATATATGAGTTTCTCCCGGTATAGAGGTGAATTTCAGAGTGCCTTCTCCGACATCAATGACTGCTCCCAATAGTTTCAGCAGGGATCTTCCGAGTGTGAGTTTTCCTGTTTCAACAACAAGATAATCAATGGATATTGTTCTTCCACAAATAGTTGTATGCACACCTGCAGCTATTCCTTTAGGAGTTATGGTAGAGTTATCAATGAGAGTTATTTCTTCTCCTCCTTCCTCAACTCCCCAAAGTTTCAAAGATTTATAAATACTTTCAGGCATAAGGCAAAATTCATACATAATATCACAGTAGGCATGGAGGGTTCGATCACCGATAACAATTTTAACAGCAGGATCCCACAATGAGAGTTTAGAGTTCACTAGAACTTGTTCAAGACGATTACGAACGTGGCAATAGTTATCATTCAAGCGAGATGTACTTATCTCTAGATTATTTAATCTACTATATATGCTAGTGAGGACTGAATCAAAGTTATTAGCTGAATCATGTGATGCAACCAACTTCTTTATGGCATTAAAAGCTTGATCCCCATTGCAATGAAGGAAATCTCCTCCCACCAAAGTATCCAAAGCATATCTATAGCGAACCATAAGACCAAAATAAAAATTACTAAGGAGCAAACTTAGAGTCATTTGAGGTTCAGTTTTACGATAAGAAGAAAAAATTCTAGACCAAGCATCCTTAAAACTCTCCTCATCCCCTTGTTTAAAAGTGAAGACTAATTCTTCAGGTGAAGAAGTAACAGGTTCAGAGCTAGACATGGTAACAAAAGTAACTAATTTTTTTTGTATTTTTAATATAGAGTGCAAGACAATAAAGCAAACTAGATAATTAAATGCAAGTAAACTAATTTTTTTTGTGTTTTCGATATAGCAAACAAGATAGCAAATAAAGTAAAACTAGCAACTAATTTTTTTGTATTTTGATTTAGTGCAGCAAACAAAGTAGTAAATAAAACTAAGCAAGACAAAAACAAAGTAAAGAGATTGAGAAGTGGAGACTCCCCTTGCAGCGTGTCTTGATCTCCCCGGCAATGGTGCCAGAAATCTAGCTTGATGGCCTGTATTTCACACGTTCGTTGGGCAACCGCAAGAGGAGGGGCTGATGCGCACAGCAGCAAGTTTTTCCTCAGAAAGAAACCAAGGTTTATCGAACCAGGAGGAGCCAAGAAGCACGTTGAAGGTTGATGGCGGCGAGATGTAGTGCGGCGCAACACCAGGGATTCCGGCGCCAACGTGGAACCTGCACAACACAACCAAAGTACTTTGCCCCAACGAAACAGTGAGGTTGTCAATCTCACCGGCTTGCTGTAACAAAGAGTTAACCGTATTGTGTGGAAGATGATTGTTTGCGAGAAAACGATTAGAACAAGTATTGCAGAGATTGTATTTCAAGAAAGAGAATTGGACCGGGGTCCACAGTTCACTAGAGGTGTCTCTCCCATAAGACGAACAGCATGTTGGGTGAACAAATTACAGTTGGGCAATTGACAAATAAAGAGAGCATGACAATGCACATACATATCATGATGAGTATAGTGAGATTTAATTGGGCATTACGACAAAGTACATAGACCGCCATCCAAGCGCATCTATGCCTAAAAAGTCCACCTTCAGGTTATCATCCGAACCCCTTCCGGTATTAAGTTGCAAAGCAACAGACAATTGCATTAAGTATGGTGCGTAATGTAATCAACAACTACATCCTTAGACATAGCATCAATGTTTTATCCCTAGTGGCAACAGCACAACACAACCTTAGAACTTTCTGTCTTTGTCCCGGTGTCAATGCAGGCATGAACCCACTATCGAGCATAAGTACTCCCTCTTGGAGTTACAAGCATCTACTTGGCCAGAGCATCTACTAGTAACGGAGAGCATGCAAGATCATAAACAACACATAAGCATAACTTTGATAATCAACATAACAAGTATTCTCTATTCATCGGATCCCAACAAACGCAACATATAGAATTACAGATAGATGATCTTGATCATGTTAGGCAGCTCACAAGATCCGACAATGATAGCACAATGGGGAGAAGACAACCATCTAGCTACTGCTATGGACCCATAGTCCAGGGGTAGACTACTCACACATCACACCGGAGGCGACCATGGCGGCGTAGAGTCCTCCGGGAGATGATTCCCCTCTCCGGCAGGGTGCCGGAGGCGATCTCCTGGATCCCCGAGATGGGATCGGCGGCGGCGGCGTCTGGAAGGTTTTCCGTATCGTGGTTCTCGTGCGGGGTTTCGTCACGGAGGCTATTTGTAGGCGGAAGGGCAGAGTCGGGGGCCAGACGAGGGGGCCACACCATAGGGCGGCGCGGGCCCCCCCTGGGCCGCGCCGCCACGTGGTGTCGCCACCTCGTGGCCCTACTTCGTGTGTTCTTCGGTCTTCTGGAAGCTCCGTGGAAAAATAGGCCCCTGGGCTTTGATTTCGTCCAATTCCGAGAATATTTCCTTACTAGGATTTCTGAAACCAAAAACAGTAGAAAACAGCAACTGGCACTTCGGCAGCTTGTTAATAGGTTAGTTCCAGAAAATGCACGAATATGACATAAAGTGTGCATAAAACATGTAGATAACATCAATAATGTGGCATGGAACATAAGAAATTATCGATACGTCGGAGACGTATCAATATGTACGCAACTTTCATTCAATTTTAGCATTTTCATTTAAGCAAGTCTGGTTCCTCAATAAAATTCGCCTTTACGAACTGTTCTGTTTTGACAGATTCTTCCTTTTATTTCGCATTGCCTGTTTTGATATGCTTGATGGATTTTTCGATTCCATTAACTTTCAGTAGCTTTGTGCAATGTCCAGAAGTGTTAAGAATGATTATGTCACCTCTGAACATGTAAATTTTAATTGTGCACTAACCCTCTAATGAGTTGTTTTGAGTTTGGTGTGGAGGAAGTTTTCAAGGATCAAGAGAGGGAGATGATACAATATGATCAAGGAGAGTGAAAGCTCTAAGCTTGGGGATGCCCCGGTGGTTCACCCCTGCATATTTCAAGAAGACTCAAGCGTCTAAGCTTGGGGATGCCCAAGGCATCCCCTTCTTCATCAACAACATTATCAGGTTCCTCTAGTGAAACTATATTTTTATTCCATCACATCTTATGCACTTTGCTTGGAGCGTCGGTTTGTTTTTGTTTTTGTTTTTGTTTTGTTTGAATAAAATGGATCCTAGCATTTATTGTGTGGGAGAGATACACGCTCCGCTGTTGCATATGGACAAATATGTCCTTAGGCTTTACTCATAATATTCATGGCGAAGGTTGAATCTTCTTCGTTAAATTGTTATATGGTTGGAATTGGGAAATGATACATGTAGTAATTGCTAAAATGTCTTGGATAATGTGATACTTGGCAATTGTTGTGCTCATGTTTAAGCTCTTGCATCATATACTTTGCACCTTTTAATGAAGAGATACATAGAGCTTGCTAAAATTTGGTTTGCATAATTGGTCTCTCTAAGGTCTAGATAATTTCTAGTATTGGGTTGAACAACAAGGAAGACGGTGTAGAGTCTTATAATGTTTACAATATGTCTTTTATGTGAGTTTTGCTGCACCGCTTCATCCTTGTGTTTGTTTCAAATAACCTTCCTAGCCTAAACCTTGTATCGAGAGGGAATACTTCTCATGCATCCAAAATCCTTGAGCCAACCACTATGCCATTTGTGTCCACCATACCTACCTACTACATGGTATTTCTCCGTCATTCCAAAGTAAATTGCTTGAGTGCTACCTTTAAAATTTCTATCCTTTACCTTTGCAATATATAGCTCATGGGACAAATAGCCTAAAAACTATTGTGGTATTGAATATGTACTTATGCACTTTATCTCTTATTAAGTTGCTTGTTGTGTGATAACCATGTTCCTGGGGACGCCATCAACTACTCTTTGTTGAATATCATGTGAGTTTCTATGCATGTCCGTCTTGTCTGAAGTAAGGGAGATTTACCGCTAGAATGGTTAGAGCATGCATAATGTTAGAGAAGAACATTGGGCCGCTAACCAAAGCCATGATCCATGGTGGAAGTTTCAGTTTTGGACAAATATCCTCAATCTCATATGAGAAAATTAATAATTGTTGAATGCTTATGCATAAAAGAGGAGTCCATTATCTGTTGTCTATGTTGTCCCGGTATGGATGTCTAAGTTGAGAATAATCAATAGCGAGAAATCCAATGCGAGCTTTCTCCTTAGGCCTTTGTACAGGCGGCATAGAGGTACCCCTTTGTGACACTTGGTTAAAACATATGTATTGCGATGATAATCCAGGTAATCCGAGCTAATTAGGACAAGGTGCGGGCACTATTAGTATACTATGCATGAGGCTTGCAACTTGTAGGATATAATTTACATAACACATATGCTTTATTACTACCGTTGACAAAATTGTTTCTTGTTTTCAAAACCAAAGCTCTAGCACAAATATAGCAATCAATGCTTCCCTCTGCGAAGGGCCCTTTCTTTTACTTTTGTGTTGAGTCAATTCACCTATTTTTCTCCACCTCAAGAAGCAAACACTTGTGTGAACTGTGCATTGATTCCTACATACTTGCATATTGCACTTGTTATATTACTTTGCATTGACAATATCCATGAGATATACATGTTACAAGTTGAAAGCAACCACTGAAACTTAATCTTCCTTTGTGTTGCTTCAATGCCTTTACTTTGAATTATTGCTTTATGAGTTAACTCTTATGCAAGACTTATTGATGCTTGTCTTGAAAGTAATATTCATGAAAAGTCTTTGCTTTATGATTCATTTGTTTACTCATGTCATTCACCATTGTTTTGATCGCTGCATTCATTACATATGCTTACAATAGTATGATCAAGGTTATGATGGCATGTCACTCCAGAAATTATCTTTGTTATCGTTTACCTGCTCGGGACGAGCAGAAACTAAGCTTGGGGATGCTGATACGTCTCCGACATATCGATAATTTCTTATGTTCCATGCCACAGTATTGATGATATCTACATGTTTTATGCATACTTTATGTCACATTTATGCATTTTCCGGCACTAACCTATTAACGAGATGCCGAAGAGCCAGTTGCTGTTTTCTGCTGTTTTTGGTTTCAGAAATCCTAGTAAGGAAATATTCTCGGAATTGGACGAAACCAACGCCCAGGGGCCTATTTTCACACGAAGCTTCCAGAAGACCGAAGGAGTCACGAAGTGGGGCCACGAGGTGGCCAGACGCTAGGGCGGCGCGGCCCAAGCCTTGGCCGCGCCGGCCTAGTGTGTGGGCCCCCCGTGACGCCTCCTGACCTGCCCTTCTGCCTACATATAGTCTTCGTCGCAAAAAACCCAGTACCGAGAGCCACGATACGGAAAACCTTCCAGAGACGCCGCCGCCGCCAATCCCATCTCGGGGGATTCAGGAGATCGCCTCCGGCACCCTGCCGGAGAGGGGAATCATCTCCCGGAGGACTCTTCACCGCCATGGTCGCCTCCGGAGTGATGAGTGAGTAGTTCACCCCCTGGACTATGGGTCCATAGCAGTAGCTAGATGGTCGTCTTCTCCTAATTGTGCTTCATTGTCGGATCTTGTGAGCTGCCTAACATGATCAAGATCATCTATCTGTAATGCTATATGTTGTGTTTGTTGGGATCCGATGGATAGAGAATACTATGTTATGTTGATTATCAATTTATATCTATGTGTTGTTTATGATCTTGCATGCTCTCCGTTATTAGTAGAGGCTCTGGCCAAGTTTTTACTCTTAACTCCAAGAGGGAGTATTTATGCTCGATAGTGGGTTCATGCCTCCATTAAATCTGGGATAATGACAGAAAGTTCTAAGGTTGTGGATGTGTTGTTGCCACTAGGGATAAAACATCGATGCTATGTCCGAGGATGTAGTTGTTGATTACATTACGCACCATACTTAATGCAATTGTCTGTTGTTTGCAACTTAATACTGGAAGGGGTTCGGATGATAACCTGAAGGTGGACTTTTTAGGCATAGATGCATGCTGGATAGCGGTCTATGTACTTTGTCGTAATGCCCAATTAAATCTCACTATACTCATCATATCATGTATGTGCATTGTCATGCCTTCTCTATTTGTCAATTGCCCAACTGTAATTTGTTCACCCAACATGCTATTTATCTTATGGGAGAGACACCACTAGTGAACTGTGGACCTCGGTCCATTCTTTTACATCGAATACAATCTACTGCAATACTTGTTCTACTATTTTCTGCAAACAATCATCATCCACACTATAAATCTAATCCTTTGTTACAGCAAGCCGGTGAGATTGACAACCTCACTGTTTTGTTGGGGCAAAGTACTTTGGTTGTGTTGTGCAGGTTCCCCGTTGGCGCCGGAATCCCTGGTGTTGCGCCGCACTACATCTCGCCGCCATCAACCTTCAACGTGCTTCTTGGCTCCTACTGGTTCGATAAACCTTGGTTTCTTACTGAGGGAAAACTTGCTGCTGTACGCATCACACCTTCCTCTTGGGGTTCCCAACGGACGCGTGATGTACGCGTATCATAATCCCGAAGGGAGGGCATGTATATTTAGCCTCTCCTGCAAAGAAAGCTGCATCGAAGACATTGAACCCAAGATCTTCACTAATTGATCTTGGACAAAGCCACCACTATTACCACCGCCTTTCCACACTCATGGTACTGTTAGTTTAGTTTGTTTTATTGCTGCAGCACTAACATTTATTCCGTGTATTTTATTGTTCTGCAAAATCACCTCACATACCCGTTATCGCTCTAGTTTTATTTCCTAGATATTGCAAACGCTTAGTGTGCGTAGAGTTGTATCAGTGGTTGATAGAACTTGAGAGAATGTTTATCCTACCTTTAGCTCCTCGTTGGGTTCGACACTCTTACTTATCGAAAAGGCTACACGCGATCCCCTATACGTGTGGGTTATCAGTCGCCAACGCCCCTACGCCATCGCCCTAGCCATGCCGCCCCTATAGCCTCGTCGCCATGGTCGACCACATCCACCGAGCCGCAGACCCCCTCGCAACTATAAATAGAGGCCTCCCGCGCCTCAAATCTTCACACCACTGTAATACCCTAGATCTCTCACACACAGGATTCTCACGATTATTGTCTAGGATTCGAGCAAGGATCTGATACACCTCCGCGTCACGCAGAGTCTAGGAATCCTGACGAGCTGAAGCTCCGGAGAGGAAGGAGATAGAGAGACTCGACGAGTCAGGATTGGTTTAGCAATACATTCAATGCCTTTGACCGGACGCGGCCGTGGCTAATAAACGACCCTGGTCGATGGCGACGCTGGCAGGTGGGCTAGCTTCCCTCGCAGATGCGTCTCCCGTATCTCTTGGCGTCTCACCCTTCGGTTGGTGGCCTTGATCGCCTGTGGCAGAGTCCGTGCCGTGACAATACCCCCTCCTGAAGACACAGCTTGTCCCCAAGCTGTAGCTGAAGGAAAAACATCGACGATAGCGAATAAGTTTTCCCAGGTGTCGCAATTGGAAGGCATACCTGACCAATGCACTTTGAGTTGAGGCACCATTTTGGCTCCGCGGCGGATGAATCTCTCATCGGTCACTATGTGAGGTTGCACCAAGAGGAAATCCACCAAGGAGACTGGCAACTCTGTGCTGACTGTATCAGTGGCTTTGATTGCTTTTTTCAGTTGAGATACATGAATTACCGGGTGTATCTTGGCTGTGTCTGGCAGCTTCAGTTTGTATGACACTTGCCCCACTCGTTTCAACACAGAATAAGGACCAAAGTACTTGAATCCGAGTTTCTGGGAGGAACAGTTCGCCAGGGAAGTTTGCACATAAGGTTGGAGTCTGAGGTATACCTGATCACCCACCTGGAACACGCGGTCCGTGCGATTCTTGTCCGCCTGATGCTTCATACGTTGTTGAGCGTGAGCCAAATGTTGTCTGGTTAGTTCAGTCATAGTTTGCCTCTCTCGCAGCCAAGTATCCAGTTCGCCCACACCTGTGTCTGTAGTGTTGCTGATGCCAAAATGGCGGGGAGAGCGGCCGTATACAACCTCAAACGGAGAACGCCCTAACGCTGAGTGTGGAGTTGTGTTGTACCAATACTCAGCCTGTGTCATCCAGCTAGCCCACTTCTTCGGAGTTGCATGTACTTAACAGCGTAGGTAGGTTTCGAGGCACTGGTTTAGGCGTTCTGTCTGACCATCGGTTTGAGGGTGATAGGAGGAGCTCATATTGAGGTTGGTGTCTGCCAGTCGAAACAACTGTTGCCAGAAATGACTGACGAAGATTTTATCTCTGTCGGCGATGATTACCTTGGGCAGTCCATGCAGCCGGTATACCATGTCGAAGAATGCTTGTGCGACAGTAGTTGCCGTGAATGGGTGTTTCAGAGGGATAAAATGTCCAAACTTGGTCAGCTTGTCCACAACTACCAGGATAGTGTCGAACTTGTTTGAGACTGGTAGCCCTTCAATGAAATCCATTCCCACTGTGTGCCAAGCTTCTTTCGGAATTGGTAGTGGCTGTAGCTTCCCTGGATAGCGGACATGCTCGCTTTTTGCTTGTTGACACACTGTGCAAGATTGTACAAATTTGGTAACTGACTCTTTCATTCCAGGCCACGAGAATAGCTTTTTGATCTTCTGGTATGTAGGAAGAATGATGAGGACATCCCTACTACACCACTACCTCTGTCATTAATAAATGAAGATGAACCTGCTGTGGAGCTCAAGTCCAATGAAGTTCGGATTGGACCAATTACAAGGGCTCGTGCGAAGCTACTTAAACAACAGGTGAACTTGTTTCTAAACGGTACTTTGATTGATGAGAACTTTATACTGCCTAAGTCCTATTACTTATGTATCATCAGGTATCAAGAAGAGACGAGCATCGCACGAGGAGGAGAAGAGCAGCTGGACGTGAAGACGGACGTCAAGATGGACGTGAAGCTGGACATGGAGTTGGACATGAAGATATCTCATGGACGCGCGAGGGAGGAGCGGGAGGCATGCGCGAGAGGAGAAGAAGACGTCCAGGCCGGTCCAGCACCCGGTCCGACCGGCCGCCAGACCGGCCAACCCGGTCACTGACCCGGTCGACCGGGCGCCAACCGGACGCGATTTATCATACCGGATGAAAACCGGAAAACCTCGCAACTATCCGGTTGCCGCCCGGTTGACCGGACCCCAGACCGGCCGACCCGGTTGCTGCCCGGTTGACCGGACCCCAGACCGGCCGACCCGGTCCCTGGCCTGGTTGACCGGATTCAAGACCGGATTTGTCCGAGTCTGTCTCGACCAGATCTATTCTGGGTCGGTTATTTTTGTATCTTTTCGACCAGAACTCATCCCGGACGCCTATATAAGTGCCCAGGACGCCCCCTAGCTGCTTTAGACCATGTTTAAGATAAACCCTAGTTCTTAGTTGTTTGCTCTAGCGAAACTATTGAATTCCTACACCATATTGCTTGATATTGTGTTGATCCTGAAAAAGTCTTGTGTGATCTGCTGTTCCATTGGGAATTAGACGGTTGCAACTTACCGCTTCGTGGTCGGCGGCTACGTGCGCAAGTGTGTGGAGTTGCGAATATCTTGCAGGGTTGAGAGTTGTTGCATTGGCGACAGGGACCAATCGAGAGATCTCATTGCGTCATACAAGTTATCATCCACTTCATCGTCGTGTATCTCCGCTGCCATCACCCCGTGATCATCATCACCACCGTTGCTTACTGAGAAGATCGGGCCACCCCTTATCATCTTGGTATCAGATTTCCAGTTTTCCTCGGTAAGACATCCACAATCCACCCCATAGTTGAGTTGTGAGTGTTTCCTATCCAAAAAAAAGCCAAAAAAAAAATTAGGGTTAGGGTTTGCCATAGCCTTAGATTGCACTAATTTCAGGTTTTCGTTGCTTTTCGTAGTTGTTTTTGCGTATCTTTTCTTTCCATCTAGTCTTTTAGAGTTTGAATTTACTCTATCCTCTTGTGTTACTTTATCTTGTGGTGTCAGTTTTTGTTACTCCGAGTCCACATAGCGTACAGTGTGCTTGTTCCCAACCATAGACACAGCCTTTCGATATAACGTGACTAGGAACTTCCCCAAAAGAGACTAGTTTTACCGCTCGATAGGCTGCTCGTTAGGTTATCGGTGCTTTGCATATTTTTGTTGGCCGTGTTATCAAGGAGTTGTGTCAGAAAATCAAAAAAAAAAAGAGAAAATTGAAAAGAAGCAAAAAGAGCTACATAGCTGCGTGTGTTCTACGAAAAATAAAAATCCAAAAAGAGAAGTGTAGTGCTAGTTGAATCAAGTGAAGGCCTAAGTTTACTTTACTGCACCTGTAGTTGAGCAATCTTGTGCCTGTCTCGTTGAGCTTTGCTAGCGTCTCTCATGTGCATTGCAACCTTTCCCACATATAGTTGCATTGCCCCATTATATCGCCTTGTGTGAGTATCATTGGTTGTCTACGGTCAGCGCTAGAGCTTGTTATTTGGTGCAAATAGGTAGCCTACCTACAGCCCCACATATACCCTGCTTTGTCGTGTGATTTGTTCTTATACCCTTGATATTCGCTTCGCTGCATCCGTGCACTAGTTGTTACTACAAGTGGTAAGCAACACTAATTTACTTTGGAACGGTAAGATCTCCTTTTCTTATCAGTTTTGAGTGAGAGTACCACCATATACTTTTGATTTAGTGCACTAACCTACTAACGATGTCTGCTAGTGATCATAGAATTGTTAACCAGGAAAACAAGAGTGCTGCAGATATCATCACATGGAGGGAGTATGAGGCTCTTCGTAATGAGATGCGACGTGAATTCCGCGCTCAGGACGATGTGCTTAATGGGAAGATTGACGAGATCTCCCAAAAGCTGGATGCTACTCATGTGACCGTCACTACAATGCAAGATCAAATGACGGATGTACAACGCAATCTTGCTGATTTGCGCTTAGCTGTTGAGAATTTGACCGCGCAACAACAACAAGAAGATGACGATGATCCTGAGCTTCAAGATGACGCACACAATGCTCGTGATGCACCACGTGGTAATCGTCCTCGCGGTTGGGTTCCACTTGGCTGCAATGGTCGTGGACAAGATGAGGAAGATGGTTTGGGTAAGCCCAAATTTTCTATACCCAAGTTTGAAGGAGGAGCTGATGTTGAAGAATACCTTACTTGGGAGCTCAAGATTGAGAAGTTGTGGAGCTTACATCCGCATTATACTGAAGACCGGAAGATCAAGCTTGCTTCTTCCGAATTTGATGGCTATGCTTTGCGTTGGTGGGATGCTTTTGTTCGTAACCGCGAAGAGGATCGTGATCAGCCTATATGCACATGGCGTGCCATGAAGGAGGCGATGACTTCTCGCTTTGTTCCTACAAATTACTTGCGGAATATATATGATAAGCTGACTCTTTTGAGACAAGGTGTGAAGACTGTGGATGAATACTACATGGAGATGGAGATGCTTATGCAGCGTGGCCGTGTCCATGAGTCTCTTGAGATGAAAATGCAGCGTTTCCTCAACGGTTTGAAGTATGACATCAAAGGCATTGTTCGTCACTACAGCTACACCAATATGAATCAATTGTTACATCATGCAAGAGAAGCTGAATCTCAGTTGGCTGACGAAGAAAAGATCAAAGGTCGAGCTACAGGAGCTGGGCGTTTCACACCCCACGCGGCCCCATCTATGGCGCCGGCGCCTTCGACGCGCTCCGCCCCTCCGCCTAGTAAGTCGGTCTCCAATGTGTCTAACACAAAGAAGTCCGAATCTGCTGCAAGTACGAGTGGCTCTAATGTGTCTACTGCGCATAACCGTGATATGGTTTGTCATACATGTGGTGGCAAGGGTCACTTTAAGAGAGATTGTCCTAACCGCAAAGTCATGGTTATCAATGAGGACAATGAGTATGAGACTGGAGATGATGTTGATCTTAATGCTCCAGAAGATGATGACTATGACACTGATGGTGAAGATGCATATCCGTCTGATGCTCGCACCATTGTTGTGTCGCAGCGTGCTCTTAATGTGTTGCCTAGTGCATCTACTCAGCGCTGCAATTTGTTCCAAACAAAGGCTTTAGTTGGTCCTGACAAGGCTTGCAAGGTCATTATTGATGGCGGGAGTTGCCGCAATTTAGCAAGCAAGGAGTTGTGTACCAAGCTGAAGTTGAAGTATCTACCGCACCCGCATCCATACTATATTCAGTGGTTGAGCGACAATGGTAAGATGAAGGTAAACCACATGGTGCGTGTTGAGTTTGCTATTGGGCCGTATAAGGATTGCATTGATTTTGATGTTGTTCCTATGACGGTGTGTCACCTACTATTGGGTCGGCCTTGGCTCTATGACCGTTCTGTGCAACACAATGGCCGTGCCAATACATATCACTTGGAGTTCAAGGGCAAGAAAATCAATTTACAGCCTATGACACCACAGCAAATTGTCAATGAGTCTCGTCAGAAAGTTGAAGTCAATTTGGAGGATGCTTCTTTAGATAGGCGAGAGAGTTGTAATGTTGTGAGTGATATAACGAAAAGTGAGAGAGTGAATTCCTTAGTCTCATTAGCCACCAAAGAACACATGAGAGAATTTAGTGAGGATCCTACAGCCATGCCTCTTGTGCTCTTGTACAGGGGTACGGTTTTGGTTTCTAACGACATGACCCCTCTTCCTCTTGGTGTTTCCGGATGAGGTACCCGCAGGACTTCCACCATTGCGAGGTATTGAGCATCAAATCGACTTGATTCCCGGAGCTTCGCTACCCAATCGGGCACCATATAGAACGAACCCCGAAGAGACGAAGGAGATACAGAAGCAAGTACAAGCGCTACTCGAAAAAGGTTATATCCGCATAAGCCTTAGTCCTTGTGCTGTTCCTGTTATTCTTGTTCCTAAGAAAGATGGTACATGGCGCATGTGCGTAGATTGTAGAGCTATAAACAATATCACTATTTGATATCGTCACCCTATTCCCCGTTTAGAGGATATGCTAGATGAATTGAGTGGTGCTACTGTGTTCACTAAAATTGATTTGCGTAGTGGTTATCATCAAATTAGGATGAAAGAAGGGGATGAGTGGAAAACCGCCTTTAAAACAAAATTTGGTTTATATGAGTGGTTCGTAATGCCTTTTGGTTTGACTAATGCACCTAGCACTTTCATGAGACTGGTGAACCATGTTTTGCGTGAATTTATTGGCAAGTTTGTGGTTGTGTATTTTGATGACATATTAATTTACAGCCGCAATGAATCTGATCATATTATACATATTCGACATGTTTTGCAAGTGTTGCGTGATAGTAAACTCTATGGTAATCTTGAGAAGTGCACATTTTGCAAAGATAAGGTCATATTTCTGGGTTATGTTGTCTCTAAGCATGGAGTAGAAGTAGATGTGTCTAAAATTGAAGCTATTCCAAATTGGCCTACTCCCATGAATGTGAGTCAAGTTAGAAGTTTTCATGGTCTAGCTGGGTTTTATCGCCGTTTTGTGCCCAATTTTTCTACTATTGCTGCACCTTCGAATGAATTGACTAAAAAGGGTGTTGCATTTGAGTGGGGCGTTGCCCAAGATCATGCTTTTCATGAACTGAAACGATTGTTAACTTCTGCACCGTTGCTTGCACTTCTTGATTTCAATAAGCAATTTGAGATTGAATGTGATGCTAGTGGTATTGGAATTGGTGGTGTGTTGATGCAAGAGGGTCGCCCAATTGCATATTTTTCTGAGAAACTTTCTGGTGCTAAGTTGAACTATCCAATATATGATAAAGAATTGTATGCTTTAATTAGAGTTCTTGAGGTTTGGCAACATTATTTGTGGCCAAAAGAATTTATCATACATTCTGATCATGAAGCTTTGAAATATCTGAAAGCCCAATCTACTTTGCATAGGCGTCTTGCTAAGTGGGTTGAGTTTATTGAGTCTTTTCCATACATTATTAAGCATAAGAAGGGAAAAGATAACATTGTTGCTGATGCTCTATCTAGGAAGAATATGCTATTAACTCAACTTGATGTTAAAATTCATGGTTTATAGGTGTTATGTGATTTGTATGCCACTGATCATGATTTTGCTGAACCATATCGCTTATGTGCTCTTGGTAAAGCATGGGAAAAATATCACATACATGATGGGTTCTTGTTTCGAGCTAACAAACTATGTGTTCCAGAATCGTCTGTGCGTTTGCTCTTATTACAGGAATCACATGCTGGGGGTTTGATGGGTCACTTTGGGCGTGAGAAGACGCTACTCATGCTCGCTGATCACTTTTATTGGCCAAAGATGAGGCGGGATTTGGACAGGTATGTGAAGAGATGCATTACTTTGCAACAAGTCCAAGTCCAAGCTGAAGCCTCACGGTTTGTATACTCCATTACCGGCACCTACTACACCTTGGGAAGATATTAGTATGGATTTTGTGTTGGGTTTGCCGCGTACTAAAAGAGGCCATGATTCTATTTTTGTGGTAGTGGACAGATTTTCTAAAATGTCACACTTTATTGCCTGCCACAAAAGCGACGATGCGTCACATATTGCTAACCTGTTTTTCAGGGAGATTGTTCGACTACATGGAGTCCCGAAGACTATTGTTTCTGATCGTGATGTGAAGTTCATGAGCTACTTCTGGAAGACACTTTGGGGAAAGCTTGGGACAAAGCTACTGTTCAGTACTACTTGTCATCCCCAAACTGATGGTCAAACTGAGGTGGTGAATCGAACCTTGTCGCAACTGTTGAGATCCATGATCAAGAAGAACCTGAAGGAGTGGGAAGAGTGTTTGCCGCATGTAGAGTTTGCTTACAACAGGGCGGTACATTCTACCACTGAGCTATGTCCTTTTGAGGTGGTGTATGGTTTCAAACCCATTACTCCACTTGACTTGTTGCCTTTGCCCATACATGAGAGAGTTAATATGGAGGCATCCAAGAGGGCAGATTTTGTGCGAAAAATCCATGTGAAGACTAAAGAGTTGATAGAGAAGAAAGGCAAGAGCAATGCTGCAAGGATGAATAAGAAGCGCAAAGAGATGTTGTTCAAGCCTGGTGATATGGTCTGGGTACATTTTCGCAAGGATAGGTTCCCGAAGCTGCGGAAGTCTAAGTTGAAGCCTCGTGGTGCTGGTCCTTACAAAGTGCTTGCCAAGATCAATGATAATGCATACTCGATAGATCTTCCAGTTGATGAGTTTGGTGTCAGTAATTCTTTCAATGTTGCTGATTTGACACCATATGACGGAGAAGACCTTGGAGCGTCGGGGTCGATGCCTTTTGAAGGGGGGGAGATGATGAGGACATCCCTATTACACCACTACCTCCGTCATTAATAAATGAAGATGAACCTGCTGTGGAGCTCAAGTCCAATGAAGTTCGGATTGGACCAATTACAAGGGCTCATGCGAAGCTACTTAAACAACAGGTGAACTTGTTTCTAAACGGTACTTTGATTGATGAGAACTTTATACTGCCTAAGTCCTATTACTTATGTATCATCAGGTATCAAGAAGAGACGAGCATCGCACGAGGAGGAGAGGAGCAGCTGGACGTGAAGACGGACGTCAAGATGGACGTGAAGCTGGACATGGAGCTGGACATGAAGATATCTCATGGACGCGCGAGGGAGGAGCGGGAGGCATGCGCGAGAGGAGAAGAAGACGTCCAGGCCGGTCCAGCACCCGGTCCGACCGGCCGCCAGACCGGCCAACCCGGTCACTGACCCGGTCGACCGGGCGCCAACCGGACGCGATTTATCGTACCGGATGAAATCCGGAAAACCTCGCAACTATCCGGTTGCCGCCCGGTTGACCGGACCCCAGACCGGCCGACCCGGTTGCCGCCAGGTTGACCGGACCCCAGACCGGCCGACCCGGTCCCTGGCCCGGTTGACCGGATTCCAGACCGGATTTGTCCGAGTCTATCTCGACCAGATCTATTCTGGGTCGGTTATTTTTGTATCTTTTCGACCAGAACTCGTCCCGGACGCCTATATAAGTGCCCAGGACGCCCCCCTAGCTGCTTTAGACCACGTTTAAGATAAACCCTAGTTCTTAGTTGTTTGCTCTAGCAAAACTATTGAATTCCTACACCATATTGCTTGATATTGTGTAGATCCTGAAAAAGTCTTGTGTGATCTGCTGTTCCATTGGGAATTAGACGGTTGCAACTGACCGCTTCGTGGTCGGCGGCTACGTGCGCAAGTGTGTGGAGTTGCAAATATCTTGCAGGGTTGAGAGCTGTTGCATTGGCGATATGGACCAATCGGGAGATCTCGTTGCGTCATACAAGTTATCATCCACTTCATCGTCGTGTATCTCCGCTGCCATCACCCCGTGATCATCATCACCACCGTTGCTTACTGAGAAGATCGGGCCACCCCTTATCAAAGAATACCCGAATGACCACCCAAAGCGCTGTGGTGAAAAGCGAGCAAGACTGCCTGATGGGCTTGGTGTTGTGTGCCCAGCCAGACACGCCCTTTGTGGCGAATGAAACCTTTGTGCAAGGAATATCCTTGGTCATTTGTTTGGGTGATGGACAGTTCAGTGAGCAATTCCTGCGCTTTGGGGTCGTTTTGGTATCCCTCAATTACTGATTCGACCCATCGAGGCTGCACTGCAGATATGGCCATAGCTGACCCCTTTCTTGTACACCACCCTGTACTGTAACCCCATGAGCTTGAAAAAGGCTTTTTATTGGATGGGAGTACTGAATTTGTGCTCCCCCAAGTGTATCAGGCTGCGTTGGTCTGTGTGTATAGTGAACTGTTTGTGTTGTAAGTAGCTCCTCCATTTGTCGATGGCTAAGAGGATAGCAAGACACTCCTTATCATAGACTGATAATGCTTGGTTTCTCGGGCCTAACGCCTTGCTCAGGAATGCCAGAGAATGACCCTGTTGCATTAGTACAGCACCTACACCAGTGGCACAAGCATCTGCTTCCAGCACGAAGTCTTTTGTGAAATCTGGTAAAGCCAACACAGGAGCCTGGACCAAGGCTGTTTTGAGGGAAAGGAAGGCATCATGAACCACTGGTGACCAGACGAACGCCTTGTTCTTCTTCAGGAGATCTGTCAAGGGCCGAGAAATTATCCCAAAGTGGCGTATGAACTTTCTGTAGTATCCCGCGAGACCAAGGAAGCCCCTTAATTGAGTTGGATTAGTAGGTTGAGGCCAATGTTGTACTGCTTCTATCTTGGTAGGGTCAGTAGAGACACCATCAGCACTGATGATGTGGCCGAGATACTCAAGGGATTGTTGTGCGAAGGAACATTTGCTACGCTTCACATAGAGCTTGTTCTGTTCCAACAGCTGGAGGACGGTGTCGAGATGGTTCTTGTGTTCTTGAATAGTGGAACTGTATACCAGAATATCATCCACAAATACCAGCACGTATTTGCGTATGATGTGGGCAAACACTGTGTTCATCTCTGCTTGGAATGTGGCTGGTGCACACGAGAGACCAAATGGCATCACTAAGAATTCGTAGTGGCCGTTGTGGGTTCGAAATGCTGTTTTGCTCTCATCATGAGGTACCATGCGTATCTGATGGAAGCCGGAGCGCAGATCAAGTTTGGTGAAGAACTTTGCTCCAGCTAATTCATCCAAGAGTTCTTCGACCACTGGCATTGGATACCTGTCCTTCACCGTGACAGCATTCAGTTGGCGGTAGTCGATACAAAATCGCCATGTACCATCTTTCTTTTTCACCAGTAAGACTAGCGAGGCAAACGGGCTCTTGCTCTCTTTGATGATGCCCTGCACCAGCATTTCCTTTATCTGTTTTCCTATTTCATCCTTCTGCTGCGGTGAATACCGGTATGGTCGCACATTCACAGGTTGCACGCCTTGCATAAGATTGATCTTGTGATCATACGGCCGGTGCGGCTGCAACCCTTTTGGTGTACCGAAACAAGACTCATGTTCCCTTAGTACTTGAGAAATTTCCTTTGGAAGGTCTTGCTAGGTGGAGTCGATAGTAGCAGATGACAGTTACACAATGTGTAGAATTTCCATATCCTTCTCTAGTTGCTGCAATTCTTCTGGGGAAATGAAGGAACAAGAAGAAGTCTTATCCTGTACTCCTTTTCTAGTGATTCTCTTGCCATTCTGCTTTATCCGGAAGACTTTCTTCTTCCAGACCATCCACATTGGGCCCAGAGTGTCCAACCAGTCCATGCCAACAATTATATCATATGAAGGCAGATCGAACACACGAAATGAGGTTGTGAAAGTGGCTCCTTGACATTCCCAGGGCACATCAACCACTGCTGTGCGAACTTGCTCTCTTGCTCCATTTGCTACTGTTACTGTAACCGGATCGATGTCGATGGTAGGCAGCCCCAACTGCTCCACCGCCGCTGAGCTGATGAAGTTCCCAAAACTTCCAGAGTCGACGAGAATAAGGACATGTTTATCTCGTATGGTGCCTTGGAGATGCAGACTTTTCTTTTTCACAGTTCCACCAATGGCTCCCAAGGACATGTGCATGAACGTTTCTTCGCTGCTGCTGTTGCCCTCGGACTCCTCGCCTTCACTGTCAACCACCGACATTTGCAATATCTCGACCAGTTCCTCAACAAGATTGATAGGTACTGATTTACTGCATTTGTGGCCTAAATGGAACTTATCACCACATTTGAAGCACTCGCCTCGTTCTCTTCTCTGAGCTTTGAGGAGTTGAAACTTGTTCTGCCATTGTGGTTTGTTATCCCCCTTGTCCTTGTCTTCGGGTTTGTGGTTGAGGATCCCTTTGCCGGGAAATCCAGTTCTTGCATAGGCTGGCTGATAGTTGCTTTTGTACCGTGAAGGAGGTGAAAATGGCCTTGATTCTTCAGACAATTCTTCCTGCGTTTCAGCACGAGACAAGGCGGCATCAACTGTTCGAGGATGATGCAAACGAATAGCACGCTGTATATCTTTGCGTAATCCTTTGAAAAATTTAGTAACAAAGAAAGCCTCATCATAATGCTTGTTATGAATCAAAATTTTGTGTCTAAGTTCCTCAAATTGTTGGTAGTATAGAGCTACTGTTTCTTTCTGTCTACACCTTTCTATAGCCTGTAAGTATCTATGGTGTTTGTTTTTACCAAATTTCTCATGAATTGCTACACACAACTCTTCCCAGCTATCTATATCGTGCTCGGCCTCATATGTTTGCAACCACAAAGCAGCATTGCCTACAAAATGCATAGAAGCGAAGCTAGCCCAGGTATCATGCTCTACATCATAAAGTGCAAAGTATTTCTCGCAGACCCCCTTCCACCACTTGGGATTTTCTCCATCAAACTTAGGGAAATCAGTTTTGGGAGGTCTACTGCTGGTCCTATTGTATGAACGAGATTCGTGAGTGAAGCTGTCGGCTCCAGCATCAGATCGGTTGGACATGTCAAATTTCACAGGAGTGTTGGGGAATTTTCGCGTACCCTTGCCCAGGGCAGGTGCCATTGCCTTGGAGGCTCTGGTCACGATACCCTGTGGATGATGATCCTCGCGGTGCCCATCGGGCCGTGGCGTCTCGTCGTCGTCTGAGGACAGTGCCGATTCGAGCACAGCCACACGCTCACCCACTTCCGCCAGGGATAGTTGCAGAGCATGAAGAGAACCCTCCACGGTCGGCATCCAGGAGGAGAAGCTCTTGAGGTTCTTGCACATCGTTGTCTGGTTGACAGCGAATGATGCAAGCGAGGCGTTGACGGCCTTAAGTGCCGCTGCCGTATCCTCCCCTTGCTTCTTCATCGCCGCGCCGAAGGAGACCATATCTGCTTGTAGCTTCTCCATGGCTACGAACTCACACCCCGCCCACGTCGACAAAGTCGTGGCGAGTGTCAGCCGTCGCTGCCGAGAGGTGCCCCCAATCTGGCTCGGTGGATGGATCGGGATCTGGCTAGACGAGGAAGGATCTGCACCCGCGCCCGTCTCCCCGTCTGAGTAGCCCGCGCCGCCGAACCACCTCCGATCTCGATTTTTTTTGGAATTTTTGTGGGGATTTTGGTGGATTTTTGGTGGCGATTTCGGAGGATCTATGGCTCTGATACCATGTGTAATACCCTATATCTCTCACACACAGGATTCTCACGATTATTGTCTAGGATTCGAGCAAGGATCTGATACACCTCCGCGTCACGCAGAGTCTAGGAATCCTGACGAGCCGAAGCTCCGGAGAGGAAGGAGAGAGAGAGACTCGACGAGTCGGGATTGGTTTAGCAATACATTCGATGCCTTTGACCGGACGCAGCCGTGGCTATTAAACGACCCTGGCCGATGGCGACGCTGGCAGGTGGGCCAGCTTCCCTCGCAGATGCGTCTCCCGTATCTCTTGGCGTCTCACCCTTCGGTTGGTGACCTTGATCGCCTGTGGCAGAGTCCGTGCCGTGACAACCACTCGCCTCTCCTCTCGTCTCTGACCGTCCTCGAGCTCTCCCTCCTCTCAATTTGATCCATAGCTAGCCAATTTGATCGCCGGAGTCCGTGGAGCCGCCGCAGAAGAAGAAGATAGGCGCCACCCCTGGAGCAACCGCTTGTACCAGGAGGATCGCCGTCATCCATAACGTCGCCGCGCACCCTCGCCGATGATCGTCGGAGCTCCGGTGGCCTCCGACCCCGTACCCTCGCCGCGCCAGTAAGCGGTGCTCGTCGTCGACGACGATGCACGCCAGCCGTCCGATCTGATTCTAATCGTGCGCCTCTCTTTGATTCATACAGCTTCGGCGTGTAAGCGTCACTGACATGTGGGGTCCACTGTCAGGCGGCCCACTGCACGCGAGACGCGTATCTGGGCCGGCCATTTTCTTTTTTCCCTCTCCTGGCCCAGTTTCTTTTCCCGCGCAGCCCATAGATTCAAATTAGGATTAATTATTTCAAATCAAATTCAATACTGTTGTGAACTTCAAATTTAAAAATAGAGAGATATACTAGGCCAAATCTTATGAATTTGGTATTGTTGGAAATCTTATGAAAAGCTCTAACCAACTACACTGGTCTCAACCCTAGATTCATTGTAGAACTTGTGTAGTAAAAATAACAAGGCAGGGCCTTTTCAAACTTCAAATATTTATTAAAAATCAACCATAAATGATTTTGAGTTGATTCCAACTCTCAAAAATCAAATTTCATATTATCTATCTGAATATGTAAAAATATGGCATGGTTGCTTCATATGATCATGGGCTAGAATAAATAATGCCTATGTGGCTATTTCTAGTCCATTTAAATTACCCAAACTTTAATTATTAAATAGTATGAGAGGCATCCTCTCATTTAAATCTTTGTCTCAAGTAATCCAACATGAGGTAATGACCTTGGCCTATATAATCTCATATTGTATTATTTGGTGATATTAAATTATTACTAAGGTAGTGTTAAATTGCATGAGGTGTAATACCTCATTTAAATCATTTTCCCAAATGATAAATATGAAGTGTTGACCTTGGTCAACAGGTGTTCATACCTTATTATTTGAGGAGATTAAATCTTAACAAGATTCAATGAGAGGAAATTATTTCTCCAAAGAACTAAATGGAAACCCTAACAAATACTTTCAATGAGAGGAAATTATTTTCCTTAACAAGAACACAAAGTTAAACACCATCTTAATAATGTTGTGATACTAGAATAACTTGTGTGAACCATTTGTGTGCTTAGTCTAGCCCTTAAGATTTGTTTGGTGATTTTATACCTCGTATCCGTTTATAGACGCTAGTACCGAGGAATACCAGGAGGAGGAGGTCTACTTCGAGGAAGAAGAAGAGAACTTTGACCACGGTACCACTCAAGGCAAGCTATACTCTTGCAAGCTACCCTAATGCCAAGCTCTACAAGAGCAAGGCACCATTACATATTACTTTGTGTTTAATAATCCCAACCCAAGTTTTTACCTTACAAGTTTTTGACTTTGGTTTATCAAAGTTCATCTTTGATTCATGATTCATTTGGTCTAGTTATGGAGTAGTACAAGAGCATCACACTTAGCCTAGAGAGATACAAGTTAATTAGTACCCCTCATGACTAGTTGCTAGTGCTAAAACTAAAGGTGACTACTCTAGATGGGAACATGTGAAAACAAATGACTTTGAAAACCTTGGAATGATGAGTCATTCTATCGAAAGATTTTTGAAGGTGAATATGACATGAATGACATGGTGACTTTGACAAGAACTGATGATTGGGTTCGGATGCGATACCATTCTAATTTTACAAGTACCCCCACAATACCTAATTATGGGTAGGGCTTAAGTGGAAGTTTATGTATTTTAGTATGGGTTCCCTCTAAACAAGCGTCATAGGGGTTATGTCGAGGCTGCCACCGTTGAATGTGAAATGACGTGAATATGAGGTGAAAGTCCTACCCAAGCCCTGTGCAGTTCCCAGGTTGACGGTTTGTCTTCACTGGGAGGCCAAGCTCATGGGGAGAGGTGCCTATACTAGGGTATGTAAGTGAAAGGTTAATGGTTGATGATCCGCATACTGAGTTATGATTATTCAGGGCTATCCCTGACGGATGTAATCAAATGTTGTGGCACAAGTGTGCAACCTCTGCAGAGTGTAAACCTATTCGAATAGCCGCGTTCCGTCATCAAAACTTTTCCAAAAAGGTGACATGTGATGGGTGACTTGTGAATTGAAATTGAAAGGTGACTTTGACGTGAATCGGAACAGAGTTGTGGGAATGACACTAATGTTCTCACTTGAGTTAAGTTAGGCAAATGAATAGTCTTTGTTTACTAGTAAATGCCTATGAAATAAAACTGGCTTTATGCAAATGAACCTAGAGCTTAGAATCCTCTCACTAAAACTGTTAGTACTTACACTAGTATTAGTTTGCGAGTACTTTAAAGTACTCACAGCTGTGTTCCTGGCTATTCAAATGGCCAGACTATGAAGAGGAGCACTACTACCAGGAAGACGGACAACAGGACGTCTACGATAACTAGGACTACTCCTGACGTCAACAGTTGCCTGTGGAACAGATGGACCGCTACTACGCTACTTCCGCTGTGTGTTTTGTATTGGATCCTTAGATCCACTATGTTGTATTAAGACTGGATCATGTGATCCTTTGATGTAAGACAATTATGAGTTGTAATGAATGATGTTCTGTGATATCAATCTATTATGTCTCACAAAAACAATATTCCTGGGATAGCGATGTATGGCATAATAGGCGTCTGGACTTAAAAATCCGAGTGTAGAGTTGTAGGAAGGCTAATATGGTAGCAAAACAACAATTGTCAAAACAACAATGCAATATTGAAAGTATGCTCAACAACGGTACTATGCTGGTCCTAGGCTAGACCGTACTAGAGACGCGAGCCTAGAACACTAACGAGGTCACGGCGCGGCACACAAGCAAATAGCAGCGATGAGGTGGCGATGATGTGGCGAACCGAGATGCGAAAAATCACTATGATGGCAAGTGTCTCAAACTGATCCCCGAGTTCTAAAAACAGTATAGCCTCAGAATTTTTTTTGTTGGAATTTCTGGAAAGTGCTCCGAAAAGCGCGCAGGTGCCAAAAAAATGTCGCTATAACGGCCAGTGGCGAAAAGTGATTGCCAAGGTCAAAAACCAATGTAGCCAGCAATTTTTTTCGGAGGAGGTTCGAGACTCTTTTTGTTTTGCTCTCCTTCACAACTCTTTACCGGCGGCCGAAACTTATATCACAGAAAAAAATTCTACAACACGGACGAAATTAGAAGGCAACGACTAAGGAGGAAAAACAATAAAACCTAATTCTACTCTAACTCTGTCACGGCAGAGAAACAACACAAATCTGTGTCGCTGTAGAAAACAGGGTATATGGCAGATGTATATGATGGAGTATATGGCAGTGGTGGAAGTATATATGGTGGTGTATATGGCTGGCGGAAGTATATAGTGGGTGTATATGGCAGTGGTGGCGGTGATCTGCGTATGGTGCGAGCGGCAGTGGCGTGACTAATATGACCAGAACTCGAAACTCTAAAGGAACTAGATGCTAAGACCAACAACTCGACACGAAGATGCAGACACAAATTCAACTATGCAAAACTGAAAAGACAATGCAAAGGCGTGGTAGGAGGGTTTATGGGATGATATGATCTAAACCCTAACTGTAATTTTTTTTTGGCTTTTTCGTGGTTTATAGGTATGAAGGCGGATGTAATCTACATTAGGAAAACTGTAAAATCTCACCGAGCAACCTGAAATATGATACCACTTGATAGGGCAAAGGTGTCCGATCTTTTGATGAGAGGATGATAACGTCGATTTGTTGGTGGAGTTCGTGCTTGACGATCCTACTACACGTGCAAAGCTCGTGCACCAATGCAATCGCTAGGACAATCTCCGGGAGTTACTGATCTTGCGGATGCACAATCAGCCTAACCAGCGAGGGTCTTAATTCCTATCTGAAATCGAGAACAAGTAAGTACTAATAATGCAATCAGAATATTGCGGATGAAAGATGAAAGCTTTATTGAATAAGGTGGGATTCCGAATAGTCGGTCTTGTTCTGGGCGCTGGCCTCAAAAGAAGTACACGAGAGTTACAGCAATGGCTAACTTTTAGTCTAATCAAAATCCGAGTCTAAACGTGACGGCTATGGGGGTATTTAAAGGAGGAAAAGGTGGGGTTTCGGTCAGCCATACATATGGTGGCCGAACCAAACCCTAGAAGGCCTTTCCCCCTTCAATACAGACTCTAAAAAGTGGTTGACTTAATTTCTGCGAAAAAGACATGGGTCTGGCCCAAAACTAAAGGTGACGCAGCACCATATTATGCTATGGACAAAATTATGAAGTGGAAAACTCTATATTTCGTCCATGTCTTCATATCTTCTTATGGTATCTTTAAAGTTCTGAAATCTCCACTTGCGGCGTCCTCTTCAATCCTCCAATGCTTGCTGCCATCTTCTCCATGTGTGATCATGCTCCAATTCTTGTCCTCCTCCTCCATGCAGGTCCATCATTCCTAAGAGTAACAAACATATCTGATTTAGGCAGCATCATATTCTCATGTATGTGAGGAATAGTTCCAAGAAACGAAAGTACCTGATAGTTAAGTTATTTGGCACGAGCTCGAGTGATTGGTTCTTGTATTTGTGTGGCTGTAGGTACAACGGTTGTATCAATAGATAGGATGTCCTCATCATGAAGGAGGACCCGCTATTTGGAGGCGCGATAGCAGCGTCGGCGGAATCACAATCCGCGAACCGGCGCGGCAGCAGCAGATGCACGCCGATACCTTCCTCATTTCAAAGCCGGAGGTGAAGGAGGAGCAGGACGACAAGGAGGCCATGAAGATGGCGGTGTACCTGCATCAGCAACGTCTCGTCGCTAGTAGTGTTGACCCAAAGACTTCCGGCGACTGAACGCGGCATTCATGGCGTTGTTGAACGACAAGGACGCCCGGAGGGGCGACATCGATGCGGCGATCGCCATGTCCATCCGCGACACCGGAATGCCGCTCATCAACCTCACCCACAACGGCGAAGCTGGACCCAGTCCCGCGGTGAAGGATGAGCCCGTCCACGAGCGCGGCAAGCAGGACATCATCAACGACAGCATGTACAACTTTCACCGGTACTTCGACCCCTCTGGTTGTTGAACGACAAGGACGCCTGGAGGGGCGACATCGATGCGGCGATCGCCATGTCCATCCGCGACACCGGAATGCCGCTCATCAACCTCACCCACAACGGCGAAGCTGGACCCAGTCCCGCGGTGAAGGATGAGCCCGTCCACGAGCGCGGCAAGCAGGACATCATCAACGACAGCATGTACAACTTTCACCGGTACTTCGACCCCTCTGGGCGCCGCAAACATTCAACTTGATTAAATAGATTGAATGAAGTTGAATGTTTTCGGTTAAATTTAAAAAATACTACATTCATGTTTGGGGCCGCGGCTGGATAGCAACACATCCAAACGCGTCACGAAGCAATAGCGTCCCCCAAACGCTAAATTTGACACGTTTTGGGGGACGCGAGTGGAGATGCTCTTATATTCTACTATCTACTACTAAGAGCATCCCCACTCGTTGGCGCTCCCCACGCCCAAATCCGGCGAAATTTTCGTCCGGATTGAAGGAAGATTTGGCGTGGGGAGGAGTAGTTTCCCAACCGCGTGCCCAGGCGAAGACGACGATGCGAATTTGAAAAATGGAAACTTGACAAACTTTGGCTAAATTCGGGTGAATATAGACTAAATTTAATGATATTTAGACTAAAAACGGGCGGAGTTAATACATAGAGGCCGAATTCGACTATATTTCGAATTTGGCTAGGGGAATTCAAATGCTAATTTTAAAACACGGCGCTCTACATGCCGAAATGGCGGTAGAACACCGTGTAGTCGCCGTCGTCGTCGTCGGAGCCGTCGTCCTCGACCTTCGGCAGCGCGGCCTGGCGGCTGCTGCCCTGGCCGGCGTCTCCCCACCCCAGGGATGGCTTGTACCATTCGTCGTCCGAGGACTCGAGGTCGACGAAGGGGACAACGACGCCGGATGGAGGTGTCGCAGGACGGCGGTAGCGCGCGGCGTCGTCGGCGGCGGTTGGAGCGGCGCGGGCGGCGAGTCGGCGTGCGGCGGCCAGGTCCAGCAGCCGCCGCTGCTGCTCCGCCTCCTCACGCTCCTAGTCGCGCCTGGACCACGCCAGGGCGGCGTCCTCGGGGAGGGCGTTGTCAGCGGGCACCAGGTCGTTGAGCGACCTGGCGATCGCCTCCGCTACGGCAACTTCCTCCGCGCGCTTCGCCTCCTCCTCGGCGAGCCTGTTTGCGGCGGCGTTGGTGGCGGCCGCGGCATCCTCCTTCTTCGCCGCCTTCCTCTTCCGCCCAGGCTGCGAGGGTTGGTCGCGGATGACGAGGGCGCCGCTGCTGCGCCCTCTGGTCGGCGGCGGAGACGCCGGCTCCTTCTTGACGCGCGCCGGCGTCGAAGGCGACGTCGCCTCCCTCTTCACCGGCGCCAAGGATGACCTCGGCGCCGATCCGGAAGACGACGAGCTGGCAGCCATGCGCCGTGGCTGCCAGACGTTTCCCCGGCGGCGGCTCGCCGATGCCCTCGATGCAGGGGGCATCGTGAGCACCGGGAAGTTTCCGCCCTCGATGTGCTCAAGGATGGCCTCGAGTGTCCGGCCCGGCGCGCTCCACCAACGTCGGTGGCCCGCGGCGTTGTTGCGCGGAGGCGGAGGCGGCGGGCCGTCGTAGGCCGCCAGCTCCCGCTCCCACCGCTGGAGGAAGTAGGAGTTCCACCGCGTGTAGTTGTCGGGGTGGTGGCGCGGGTCGGCGCGCTCCTCGTCCGTCAGGGTCATCCGCGCCTCCTCGATGGCGATGTCGAGGGCGTGGCCCCGAGGCGGCGGCGGGATTGGTACGCCGCCAGCACTGAGCCGCCACCCGCCGCCGGGAGGCCTCGTGTCCGGCGGGCAGGGGTACCACGCCTGGTGGAGGAGGTGCCCCTCCCACGCGTGGAGCGACCGGCGGGGGAAGCCGTTGTTGGCTGCGTCGTCGTCGTCGTAGAACGCCATCGGGAGAGTAGAGGAAGAGTGGAGCACGGGGTACGCCTCGCGGCGAGCGGACCGACGTATATAGGCGCGGCTGGCGCGGGGGATTAATGCCGCGTGGAATGCGACGCGTCCGCGGCAAGCTGACCGGCGGCAGCCTTTACTGCGCGCGGAAGACGATGACATTAACTCGCCGCGTGGCCGGCGAATGCAGACCGGCGGCAGGCTTTTACAGCGCGCGGAAGACGATGCGATGAGGACGACGATCGGTTTCTCTCGCCGACAAGTTGGGGCCACCAGACGCGCGGGAAGTTTCCTCGTTGTTTCCCGCGCTTTCGTTTCGTCCGGACTCCCCGAGCGCTCCCCCGGGGGGCCGGGGATGGCGTGGGATCGCCGGATGAATTTAGGCCCAAATCCGGACGAAAACGAGGAACCGGGGGCACGACTGGACCGAATTACGCCGTTCGGATGGGAAAAAAAACGTCGTTCGGGGCCTCGCCGGGGAGACGAGTGGAGATGCTCTAACACTTGAAAACATCAGCTCCGGTCTACAATAGTTATAAAAAAAATATACAAAGAGAAATAAAATACTCACGAATTAGTACCACACAAGAAAAAGGATTACTAAATTGAGTACTATCACAAGCAACTCGTCCCTACATAAAGAAAATCGAAAAACTAATTTGACAATCTTTTGTAGCGGAGTTTACAATATCGAAAGTGCTGAAGAAAAAGAAATTAAACAGAAAAAACAGAGATTAAACACTACTCACAAAACTCCCTAGAACATCGTCTCTCTTGTCGTATCAGCTCGCATTTCACACCTGTATCTAGTTTGCTAGCTCGGCTAGCCTCTCACAAATCAGTCAGTTACCACCAGCTGTCGTGATCGTACCACCCCCGAATTGCCACGGTTCTTCTCATCCTCCGTGTCCAGCGAGCCCTCTCCGTCCGCAGCGTCGTCACCAGCTCGCCGGACGATCGGCGCGGCCAAGAAAGTGGGCACCGTCTCCCCGGCCATAACGACGGCGACGAGGTCCGTGAGCATGGACGGAGACGCCGCTGCAGTGCCCGCCGGTGATTTGGAACCGGCGCCGTCGGTGGCACCTGCGCCGGAGGAGGAGGAGGTGCTGCCGGTGCCTAGAATGTTGTTGAGCTTCCAGTAGGAGCAGGCGAGGATAAGAAGCGCGAGGGCGATAAGCCCAATCATAGCGGCAAGCCCGCCGATCAGGTACGGGACCGGTGAGTGCCAGGGCGAGACAGCGGCTGTAGGAGTCGCCGCCGGCGCAGCTATCGACCTCATGGCTTCGAACGTCAAGTGATATTTGATCTTTGGTGGATTGTCACCAAGTCTATCTGCAGCAACTAGCAAGTGTATATGTGTGAGAGAGAAAGATTATGATGACGATGATGACTTGCAGCAGGGGAAATGGCAAGTGTAAGGAGATGGAAGTGCCAGGATGGTGAGGATTGAGAGCATTTATAGGAGGTTAAGGTCACGCGTTTATTAATTCTCGGTTGCCCAAAATTTGAGCAACCTCTGCTAATTTCGAAAAAAAATACAAATCAGTAATTTTGATAGGTCATATTGTAGTTTTCAACATTTGCAAATGCGCAAAAAGTACCATTTTTCTCAAAAAAAAGTACCAATTTTATATATGTACTCAAAGTAATAGTCAAAAAGTAATTAAGATTAAGCAACCAGTCTCAAAAAATGTAAAAAAATGAATGCTTCGCTCGAGCACTCCACCCCCCTCCAATAGCTTCTTCCCACACCCTTGTTCGTCCGGTCGCATGTGGCACCTCCACTTCGTGCTCCTCCTCTTGAGCACCTTTGCTTTTGCCTTCCTACAGGTCCTGTTTTCCAAAGCTTCCGGCATCCT
The DNA here is from genome assembly GCF_019359855.2 of Lolium perenne. Taxonomy (NCBI): domain Eukaryota; kingdom Viridiplantae; phylum Streptophyta; class Magnoliopsida; order Poales; family Poaceae; genus Lolium; species Lolium perenne. Next base: position 172,759,764 of record NC_067250.2, on the reverse strand, counting down.
CCCATTTCCCTCCTCCAAGCACCATGGAAGCTCGTGGTGGAGAGCAAGGTCAAGCCATAGAATCCTGTGAGAGGATGTATGTGGGGAATGGGTGGTCAGGTTTCCTTACCCAACCCTAACGATTATTGAGCGAGCCAAAATCGGTGAAGACCACGATATGATCGATAATGTAAGGATAATGAGTTCGGGGATTTTTCTTGAATATGTTATTTCGTCACGCTGCAAGCGACCATGTTGTTGATCACATGCACACTATCGCCCGTTGCAATAATAACAGGTGTGTGCTTCAAGGGGATTTTCTCACGTTGCAAACATTCCAGTGTTTTACATGTTGGTTTTTCATGTTCCGACTTCCATGACACGTTTCCCACTTTTATTTGCAATAAAGTGGTATATGTTGCATGTGTAGAAAGTCTTCACGCATTGCTCGTTTGAAATGATGCAAACATTTCCAATGCGGGAACATGCATAAAAATCATAACCAAGATATACGATAATCTTACGCAACTTAGAACTTGTTAAATCACTTAGCTGCCTAACTAGGAGTGTAAATTTTGAAGTACTACTACACTGACCTCCTTAATCCTTCAAATTTTGGATACCAATTAATATATGCACAAGTACATATAGTGATTTACATATATACGCACTATATAAATTCTTAGAAATTTTTTGCATTACAAAATTCATTCAAAGTGTTGATAAACTATTGTAGGGAAATCCCATAATTTTCTATAAATTACTGGTTTGCATAGAAATATTTCATGGTGGAGCATTCACACAAGTTTCGATTTAAGATTAATTTGTTTAAAAGGTTTTGGTTTAAAATTGAAATTTTATAGCCTGCACTATGAGTTAAAATAGACTTATTTGTTTTCCTTGGGCAGCAAGTTATCATATTTGTACATTCGTTTGGTCCACAGGCTACATGAATGACATTTATAGATTTTTCTTGAAGGCAGCGCTGTCAAAGTTTAGCGTCCATGCCTTCTCGTTAGAAACCTTGTGAAGGCATTTTTAGCACATTTTATACGATTTGTGCTCCTACTTGATTAGTTTTTTTTTTGAACAGATAAGGCCCCGAAGGGCCGAGAAGCTCCATTAGACGGTGGGTACATTTACAAAAAGGACCTTGGCTTTAGTGACAATAGCGCAAGAGTCCAAAGAAATTACAGAAAGGAACCCAGAAAGATAAAAAATGAAGCAATCGGGTCCTTCTTCTCCACCGCATCGATGATTGAATCTTGGGCCATGGTCGCTGACGGCGACGCCGAGGACTAGGCCACTTGGTCCGCCGCCAGGATGGATCACCACCCCAAGATTGAAGATCTTCCCCTTCAGCACTTGGGCCTGGAGGAAGTAGATACTCCCCGGAGCAGTTCCTTCCGAGGTGCGGAGAGGCCCCCTTGGCCAATGATAGCGACGGCGGAGGACGCCGCCGCTTGAGATCTGCCGCCGATAGTGAGCTTCCGACGAGGTGAGCACCACACGCTCACAAGTGTGCCTTCTAGCTCCAGATCGACGAACTCCGGGTCTCTCACCCTCCTGTCTGTCTCCACGACCACAAGGAGGAGGAAGAAGAGAAGCCCAAGAACTCGTCAAACTCAGCGCCAGAGAGAGGTACCTGGGTCTCTGCTCCTCGAGGGAGAACACACAGCTAGGCCTCTCCTCCTCGCCTCCACGGCCGGCCAGGAGAAGCTCCACCGCGTGACACGGAGAGCATCGCCCCTCCCCCTCGCCTCCATGGCCGGCCAGGGGGGGCTCTGCTCCGTAGCGCCTCGGCAGCATCAGAAGACCCGCAACAACTACTTTATTTGCAGAGACCGTGGCTCCTTTCTCGTTTCCATGCTCCGACCATCGGAGACATAGCAACAAAAAGAGGAACCCTAATCCCCAGATCTTGCCGCCGGGATCTGAGGAACGGCTCCAAACCGCCACTAGGGGAAGAAAACTAGAGGGAAAACCTAGGTATATACAGCCGGCGCCTTCTCCTCTCCATCTCCGACCGGCTATTCCGACGGAGAGGAGGAAGAAGCGGCCCGGAGCAGAGGAGGAGGGGGGCACTTACTGTAGAGGGCTGAGAGCCGGAAGGGGGGGGGGGGGGGGGGAATGAGTGTGTCGGCCTATCTACTTGATTAGTTGAACTTATCGTATTGAGCAACACAGTAGATGTCGGTGCGTACGCCGCCTTGGTGTGTGGCACCGTTTCGTCCTTGTCTGCCGGAATGACGCGTGCTCCGGCCACGCCCACGCCCCGCTTCCGGACATCCCGCAGCTACCTAGCTAGCTCTAGCTGACGCCAAAACTTGCCTCGCTAAAGTTCATTACAAATTGCCACGCCATTTCGTCACTACGTACTACTCACGATAGATATGTGTATGTTGCGTGCGGCCAGGCCTAATTTTCTACCTGACCCACCCCAAACATTCCGGCAGGATGGAGGACCGATGGACCGGGAAAGCATGACTCCGGTCATGCTGGTGAGTGGTGACTCTCTCGTCTCGTGCCTGGCTTAACGTGTGGAACGAGAACACGGCCGGGAAGAGGAAGAAAACAAACTTATCCTCCCGAGTCCTCCAAGACAAGAAGATAAAATGCTGCTAACACCTGACATCTTAGCTAGCCACGGCGGCACGGCGTAGCTGGCTAGCACCCAGATAAACAGGAGGATCAGGAACGACGCGCCACAGATCAAAGAAAGCTTCCGCTTCCGCTTGCCACTTATGAATTCCCGGGGCTTGATGCATGAAACCCGTTTTCAGAGTTGGTTTCGTCAGGCTGAAGAATCGTTATCAGGCTGGCGTAAATTGCCGATGAGTATGCATGCATTATGTAGAAGGATAGAGGGGGAGAGAGATATGCGGAATATGATACATGTTGTGTTGCGCCTCATGGGCGAGTATATATAGGGTACAAGACTTGGAGGCTAAGAAGCTCTCCTAGAGATAAGACAGGAGATGAATGACAAATCCTATACAAATCCCGTGATATCTAATACTACCTAATATATCTCTAACACCCCCCCCCCCCCCCCCCCGCAGTCGTAGCGGTAGCGACGTGAACAAGATTAGCGTCGCGGACGGTCAGACTGGAGAAGAAGCTGGTGAGGCGCAGGCGAGGTGGTAGCCCTTTGTGCCGATGTCGAGGTAGCCGAGAGCGTGGGTGCTGCAACCTTGGTCGAGGGAACCGCGCGAGGGATTGCCGTGGTCGATATCGTGGGCGGGTGCCGGTGTCGATGTAGCCGCAAGCGCGTAGTGCGCGAGGAGAGTGACGGAGACGCGTCGAGGCAGTCGTGGAGTTTGTCGATGCCGAAGTCGATGCAGTCCGAGCCGTCGAGGACGAGGTGCGGCCCTAGTTTTGCCAGAACCAGGCGCACGTCGGGGACGAAGGCATACTTCGGTTTTGCCAGAACCGAGTACACATAGAAGAAGTCGGTGACGCGGTCGAGGCAGTGGTAGAGGCGATGCCGATGAAGACGAGACGTTCGGCGCGAGTTTGCCAGACTCGGGAACGTGTCGGGGACGAAGGCACTTCCGGTGTTGCCAGTACCGGGCATGCGAGGGGCAGAGACCATCATGAACTTATCGCCGTGTCAGAGGGACTAGCAGAGGAGGCCTCCGGAAGCGACACGGTCGCAGATCGACGGAGAGATGCCGACGCTACCCGCGGTTCTCAGAGTAGAGTAGCAGGTGGTGTAGACGGGGACGAGGCGATGGCACGGGCGACGAAGTCGAGACGGTTGGAGACGTAGAAGGCGGCTAATGCAGCGGTGACCAGGAGTGGTCATGTTGGACGCCTAGACGGGCGTTGCGGTGGTCGGCGAGCCCAGCGCGACCTGAAGTGGTTGGCAAGCCCAGCGGCGACCTGGGGTGGGGGCGCGGCGGCGGTACACGAAGTAGGCGAGGAAGACCCAGCGGCGTGACGAAGACCATGCGCGGATGGAGGCGACTCGCGCCGAAGGGGCGGCGCTGTGGTAGCCTCGGACATCGACGCGCGGGGGACGGCGAAGGTGCCTCAGAAGGCGCGTCGTTGGCTAGCAGCGTGGACCAAAGGTGGCGGCGCTGCGACCCGAAGGGGCGACGCAGCGGCAACCCGATGCTCAATCGGTGGTATGCGCGTGCTCGGGGACGTGCTTGGCGGAGACGTGTGCGGGGTCGGTTGATCAGACCGACGGCGGCGCTACACGTGCCATGGCGTAGACTACGCGCCGCATATCGGAGTCGTTGGCGACGTTGTCGTTGATGTCCTGGGCGATGACGGCGAAGACGAACCGGCGATGGAGACCGTGCAGGCGAAGGCGGCCGGCTGCGACGCAAACGGCGTCCCATGTGCATCGCGTGCAGCCGTGCCGCACGGTCGATGGAGGCGATGCCAGGCCCGGTCAACCGGCTCTACGACCGGCCCGGTCGGCCCTGGTCCCGGTTGGACCGGATGCTGGACCGGACCAGCCGGCCACAGTCCCGGTCAGACCGGCTGCTGGACCGGACCAGCCGACCACAGTCCCGGTTAAACCGGCTGCTGGGCCGGACCGGCCGAGGCGGAGACGACGCGGGCGAGCCGGCCGCGGCAGCCTACCAAGGCAGGCGCTACAGCCAGCCAGCGAGTCGACCGCGGTGGCCGGCGTAGGGCGGATGATGGAGGAGAGCCGGTGCAAAGTCGACGCCGAGGTTGGAGTAGAGGCGCGTGATGACGGTGGCGGTGGGCGACTCAATCCGATCTATGATCGGTAAAACCAAAAAGAAAAACGCCGGTCGAGCGACCGGCGACGCAAAAAGAAAACCAATCTACGGATTGGAAAAAAAAGGACTCGAGGGCAGCGGATCAACGGATCGGCGGACGAACCCTCATACGAGTTGCGCGGCCCCCGGAGTAGATCATGGAGATCGAGCTCCCCGGGGGCGGCGCGGCGCGGAAGCTTGGGCGGCGGCTAGGTTAGGATCGGCGCCGCTCTGATACCATGTAGAAGGATAGAGAGGGAGAGAGAGATATGCGGAATATGATGCATGTTGTATTGCGCCTCATGGGCGAGTATATATAAGGTACAAGACTTGGAGGCTAAGAAGCTCTCCTGGAGATAAGACAGGAGATGAATGACAAATCCTATACAAATCCCGTGATATCTAATTAGTTAACGGTATAATAGAACCAGCTAGAGCTCTCCACAGCGCTCGGACGTTCTGGGCCATTGGATGCACGTATTCAACGCACCAAATCATCCCAGGATCGTTACTGCAACCAATTCCCCCGTTAATTCGCGTGAAAGGCTAGCCCAACGTTATATGGGCCGCTACTCTGGAAGCCAACCTGGGAGTTTTGTGGTTAACCGGGCCGAAAATTCTTCCATACAGGCCGAGTGGCCCACCATCCGATCCATTTTGTGCCTTGCCGATCGATGTAATCATGTCGCATCCACACCTGGCGCAAACAGGGAATTACAGAGGGGTGAAGCTTCGCTGCAATTGCAGAGTTATGTGTTCCGGGCGATTGAAATCTCCATTGAAGGAAGCAGTGATGTGTGCCACTCGCTGAATCAATAAATACCGGTACGTTAATGTCTCCAGAGAAACGAAGGGCCTCTCCTCCCCATCATCGTTTCTCTTCCCTCTACCTCTCTCTTTCATGGGGAGCTGACGATTGTACACCCAAAACCCTAGCTGTGGCTCATGGTCGATGGCCAGGCGGCTGGGACGGTGGGTGTGAGGGGCCTCCAGGCAGTCATGTATGTGTGCGTTAGAGCATGTCGGCGGCGGAGAGGACCACGGTGAGGCTGGAGTGCGGCCATGAGATCTTCTATCTCGGTAAGGACTAAGAAGTTATGTAACGCGCATCTTCCAGTGATTTGATTCTGAGTTTCGATCCCCACCCACCTTATTTTCTCCTTTCTGTAGCAACCATGCTTTTTGCCCAGGTAGCAGGCCTCATGCCTTGGTAGTTGGTGCAGATCCGATAGGTTCGTTGGGCTTGCCCCCTCCCTATGATTTGATCTTGAGTTTTAAGTTTCAAGTATTCGACAAAATGTTAATGATACTCATGTATTATTGACAGATATAAGAGACAAGCTAATAGGGGCAAAATTATTTAAAGCATATTTTCCTTCAAGAGCATTGTGTTTACTATAATTTAGTAAGCAGAGATTGCAGAGACTACTCATAAGAATGAAAGAATCACCTGTTAACGATGAGTCTGGTGAGGCAAGGCTAACCCTGGGGAGGCCCTCTCCGTGCCGAAGTCACTGGCGTTGGTACAGAAGCTTGCTGGCTCATGATCTTCTTTTCGGCAGCGGGCAGGCGCAAAGGAGGAATGGGGGAAAAGCTATAGCTGCAGCTTGCCGATGCAAATGAACACGATGCCACCTTTCTTTATCCATGTGTCCTTGTGCTCTCGATAATTTGCCTCTCTTATGGTTACAAAATTGTCCTACTGCATGGTTTTTTCTGCTAGCAAATTGTAATGGTTTGTTATTTCGCAGGAGTATAACAGACTGAGACCATCAAGTTACCGTGGAGCTGATTTGTTTCTTTTTTTCCTTCTCACCTATCAGAAGGCCAACTATAAGAATGTCCCAAACTTTCAGTTTAAAGAATATTCCAAGGAAGGCACCATGCTTATTCTTATTCATCTTATGCGAATAAATTTTTGCTCTATCTATTGCTGGTTCCAAAAGTTCCTTGGATAATTCTATGACATCTTTCGTATGGCTACTTTCAAAGATCTGACTATCTTATAAGCTTGTTGGGCTCCTGGCATGTCTATCATGATCGATGAATGGTTTTCTTCTTCAGTGACACCTGTGCAGAATGTTGCTTACCACATGCATTTTTTGAAAAAATAAATATTACTAATTCTTATATAGAGGTGCTTGTTCTCATGCTTGTGAGCTATTAACCTACCACTACGGTTAAGATATTCGATGAACATTAGTCCAAGAACAGTTATTTTGTGTCCACTACAAAAGGTTCTTTTCAATTGGCACTGTTGTGTTAATATTAGTACTAAAATTTTCTGATGTGATCTTGCATTTCTATATTGTTTTCCATTTCAGGGGCTAAGAGTTTTTGTTTTCCTTATATCATTAATTGGAACTATTTATGATTGCCAGGTGCAGAATGATTTCCCGAAGATTTTATCAACAACCACTTGTATCACTTGGTTACTAGAAGGTTCATCAGAAAATGCTAACTCCAAATTCAATGTGTACAGATAATTTCTTTCATGTGAAAGGACAATGTTCTCCATCTAAAAAGACATGGATGTAGGATTGCAAATGATGGTCTGCCCTAGATACCCACAAGTTGTGGTGCCGGTTTAATGATTCTTCAAGTCAAACAGTTTGCAGGTCAGAACACTTATTCTACTTATGTGCTCTCAGCCTCTCACACATGAAGCACCTATCCCAATCACATCCACTGTGTAAGCTCAGTTTGCCAATTATAACTTTGAATATGCTTATTTTCTAGCCGACCTAATTCCAGTTGGCTGGATTTAACTAACATTTTGGTGGCTGCACCCTTTTAGCTCTGTAATAGAACTCGTAGTGTGCATGCAGAGTGGATTTAAAGTAAGGCATCAAGTTAATTCTCGGTTCTGTATTTAGTTGATGTACAAATTTAAGGGCTGAAGCTCTTGTTGCTTATAGGGAAGTGTTGGCTATTTTGAGAATAAGAGGCTTATGATTTTCTTTTTATCATTTTCATCCTGGGATAAATTGAGTTGGAACTACGTACATAATTTTGATTTAAAAAAAAAAACGGAGAACTCTCAGTTTAGAAATCCTGTCCTGTTTCATTAACACACCCTCTTCCTCAGATAGTTATGTCCACAGCTTGGTGCTAAATGCAGTGGTAAGTTCCTAAGTGAAGCTAAACTATTTCTCATCTTTGAATGCGTTCTGTTTCTTTTAGAAAAAATGTGTTCTTCTGTAAAAAAAAGTGTTCCATGGGACAATTTCTCTTCTTATTTCTTCTCTAGCTATTCCTTTTCTTGAATAATCATAATTCGTGTTGATCCCTTTATCTAAAGATAAATGCGTGTGTTCTTGATGAAAAGAAAGTCCCTTGGTATTGAATGATGAATTCGTCCGTTCTCGGCTGTATCAAATGCTAGCTTGACAGGCCTTTTTTCTTGATACTATCATGTACTTCCTCCCTCCTACTACTATAATATAAGATATTATTACATTCAACAATATATGCGTATATTGGATGTAATAATAGCTGTCCCTTCTTGACCACTTGGCCTCGTTTCGTTTGCCACGGTGAGACGGCGTTGGTGTCTGCAAGGCTGTGGTGGCGCGAGCTGGTGGGCAGCAAGTATGGTGGAGCACGATGGAGTGTCTGGGGCAGGGTTGCGAGGGTCAGGAGAAATCTCTGTCGGTTTGGCCGACGCTGGCGCGGTGGCATCCGTGGGCGCCACCCTACCTTCCTGAAGGGCGTTGGGTGAAGTCTTCCTCTCTTGCCCCTGTGTGTACCGGGGGAAACCCTAGGATTCGTCCGGGTAGCAGCGTTGTCGTCGTCGCATCCCTTCTTGGAGGTGCTTCTTGGTACGAGGCAATCTAGAGTGCTAGGAGCGCGGTGGGAAATCTCCGGACGGCGCAGCGGCTGCAAGTCATCTTCGTTTTTCATCGATCCGACCTCTTCGGCATTTCTTTCTCTTTTCTTTCTTTTATATTTTCTCTTGGGCGTGCTTGTGTGCTGTTTGCCCCAGCAATGTCTGCTATGTTGTATCGGTTGGTTGCTATATTAATATAGCGGGACGAAAGCCTATTTCGAGAGATAATGTGAATTATTTTTAATTCTATTTCAAAATGTCAAAAATTCCAAAAAAAAATCACCTGGGCCTACATCCAGACACTATCTTTGCTCACAAAAATGCGCGGGAAAAAAAAGACATTTAAATGGACCATGTAAAAATAAATATTTTTTTTGTAAAGCTATTTTGAAACACTGAAATTTTTCTTTGTGTGCGAACATAGTATGTCTTGAAGTACACACAAATTTTTATTTTTTAAAATTTAGACATTCTTATGCAGAGAGTGTATCTACACCTATGAGAAAAAATAAATTTTTGATGTAATAGCATCTTACATTAGGGGACAAACGAAAAATCTAATAGAAAGTAGTACAATGGGACTTAAACAATCATAACATTGATGAGTATATTATTCGAAATTTGGAACAATAATATCTTTTACCCATATATTTGCGAAAATTTCATTTGTTTATATCAAATAGGACGGGCGCGGCAACGCGCGCCACTATGGTCTAGTACTACCTAATATATCTCTAACACATTAAGCCCGTAGGTGCAGCTCAGCTGTCCTAGTCGATGTTTACTTTGGACTAGGCGGGTTGGTTGCTCCCAATCTCGTACCCACTAGGCTAAAAATTGTGCATTTCGTATTTTGGTTGTGCTGCTCCTATGCTGCATCGTACAGGTTTTAAAACAGCTTAAAACTTGACCCAACGGGCATGGTCAATTCCATCGTTTTCGCGCGGCATGGCTCTAGTGGATGAAACGTGCCTTCTCTGTGCACGCGGCAGGAAGCGTGGGAGACCTTCCCTGAACTCCTCTCATCGCTGAAACCTCCAACACTACAACACGACATGCTGGCCGCATCAACTTCAAACGCCGAGGCTTGTCCGTAATCGTCGCGTTCACGCTGGCATAATTTCTCTCTCCTAATCAGATTGCACTTTTCATGTCATTAGGATACGAAATTCATTTCATTAAGATATAAAATTCCATTCCATTACATCAAATGGAGAATCTATCAACTATTAGCTACAACAATAAAAAGGAGTTGCTAAGAAACTTAAAAAATTGCATCAAAAATAAATAAATAAATATTATAGTAAATCACACTCTAAAATTAGAGGTACACTTCCTAATGAAGTGTACCCTAGTTACAAAAATTCTCCTAGTTGTACTAGGAGTTCTTGAGCGCCTCTCTATTTTGGTCGGTTTTGTCATCGTGTTGCTTGAGCAAGATCTGCGCGACGGGTCACAGATTTGGTCATCATCGACCTCACGACTTCAGCTGACGGACTTGCCATAGATCCGCTCTTCATCCACCCCTTGCTCACGACCTTGCTGCATATCTAGTCGAGGCTACGGTGGCGGTGATCAAAAACACATAAACATAGAGTCAACATGCCACCACCGGCGGAGATCGGAGGGGGGAAACGCTACCGGAATCACCTCCGGTGGAATCCACCCCCATTCGGTGTGGTCATCATCATCTTCTTCTTCAACACACTCTGCACCATCTTCATCTACCATTTGTAATCTCTTGGAAAACATGATGTATGATGCAATATATTGGTCTCACATGATCTATTTTATCTCTATGTTGATGTTTAAGTAGTGACTTGTTCTTGGCAATTGTGATATGGTTTGTTGTTGGTTGCATAGAAGTATATGCTATCTTATATTATGATCTTGTTGTACTAGTATATGAGTGCACACATATGTTAGAGGATGCACAAAATTGTCACAAAATTGTTACCGTTGCATGTTGGTAGAATGAGGGATAGCCGGAGTTTGACAAAAATCGAATCCCAATTCTTAGAGATACATGTTGTATTAATTCTGGTTAATCAACAGGGGTATTATCATGGGGGCCTTAGATCTAAATGTGGTGGTTGTACTTTATGTATTAATAATTTCATTGTTTACTCTTAATTAGCCTTGAGATCAACACTATGGGTGTATTTGCTCATGTATATGGCTTCACCTATTCATGGCCCCTCCTTAGAAGAAACAATAAACATACTATCTTTGTGCTTCACTAATTGTGACAACCAACCAAATGAAATAGAATTTTCCAAGACAATTACTCCCTTGAGTTACTCCACTTCACTTCACTTCACTCCATCTCACTTTACTTTACTGCACTTTACTTATCTTGCATTAGTTTTACTTCGTGCATTTTATTTCAGCACTTATAGTTTATAGTAAAAATCACTTCACACACACACAACACACACACACACACACCCCCCCCCACACACACACACGCACACACACACGCACACACGAACACGCACACACGCACACACACACCATATCTCCTAGCTTTGCATAGAAGGCCATATGAGTGGGTTATAGGGATTTAGAGAATAAATAGTTTACCTTCAGCTTCTCGTGGGTTCGACACTCAAATACTTATCGAACTGTACTACGGTGATCCCCTGCATTTGGAGATTATCAAGGTACTTTTCTAGCGTTGTTATCGGGGAGCGTAGCGCTAAGCTTCTATTTTTGTTTGCATTGCTAGTTTACTTTCAGTACCTTGCATATAAAATTAAAACCATAAAAAATATTAGATAATGAAAGATGTTAGGGTGATTTCTCGTGAATCTCGCAAATATATGAAAGATATGGTAGACAACTATGTTAAAAGTTTAAATATTTCTTTGTGTACTAATGTTTTGAATGCAAAAAACCATGTTGAAAGTGCCAAGGAAGAACAAAAGAAGGAGGATGATAAAGCCATAAGCTTGGGGATGCCCATGCAACCCCAATACGAGGATAAAGAAGAACAAGTGGAGGAAGAACGGAGTAGCTACCCATCTCCAACTCCCAACAATGGTAACACACAAATTCCTATGAACATCCCTTCTTACAATATTGATGACGATCCTCTATCTGATATAAGGTTGTCCAATTTATGGGAGGATCATGATGATATAAAAGAAATATATGATACCATAAGCTCATTAGATAATTTGTCTTTATGTGGTGATTCTATTCACAACTATATTGTTGAGTCTACTTTTGTGGCTTGCAAATATTATGAAAGGGGAAGCGATAAGAGCCCTCTTTATGTTTCCATGTTATTGAAAATGCAAGCTAATGGTTATTATATGCATTGGCTACCACTAAGTTTCTGTTATTTATTCATATATAAAATTCCAATGTATAGGAAGAGAGTTAGACTTAAAAATTAATGGGTTCAAATATTTGGTGTGCTCCATATGCTTTAAAGTAAAATTTAATTTGAGCACACCTTTATGTCCCTATTAAATTGTAAAATAACTTTACCCATTATTACATAGTAATGAGTTATAAGTCTTAATAAAAATAAAAAATAAACTGTGGATAATAAATGAGAAGGATGAGAAATGGAGAAGTTGGGGTCGACCTTAAGCATGTGTTGTTCATGCCAATGGAACCATTGCAAAGTCTATATCATTAAAACTCTTCCTACATTTAAAAAATATAAAAAAGAGTGTTTCCTTTCTATATATGTTATCTTCTTGAATAAAATGGTTTTCCAATAATTACTATAGTTTTCATCTTGGTAAAAATCATCATATCATTTGTTTGGAGAACTAACCATTTTGTAGGCATTGGAGTATCATGGAGATGAAAATACTTCTTTTTTTAGATGAGTAACATGATATGATGAGGAAGAAGTAGAGGATCATAAGTAGCAAGATCATAATCTTGGGGATGCCCATGAACCCCCTCTTCTTTCAAATATCTCAAGTAAATCATTTCAAACTCATGTTCTAGTTTTATCTTCATGATCCCTTTTGAATGTTTGCGGGAATCGTGTTTTCATTTACCTTTGATTGTTTTTAGTTTTTCCTATGCCTACTTTCTGTAGAAATATAGTTTATTTTTAGTTTACTCTCTGGTTTCTAAAATAAAGTACCAGGTTTTACCCATTTGGATGTTAAAAGTTGTGAAACAAAATTGGAGTTGCTGATTTCTGTGTTGCACTTTTTAGTGCAAGATTTTTCTAACTTTTTTGGTATCTCCTAAAATCTTGATTAATTCACAATAGCTGGAAATTTTTATCCTATATATACATAAATATTTGCTAAAATTTCTGACATGTATAAGTGGTCGAAAAAATCAGTTTTTATTTTTCTAAAATTCTCGACAGATTCTCCCTCTTAATGTTAATTAGGACCATTCTTTTAAGTATCAAAATGATTTTTTAAAAAAAACTTTTGATATAGTAGAATGAGTAGGACATTATGTGCTCTCTGGTTCATGAAGAAATAATTTTATCTTTGAATAAAATGGAATCAAGCATATTATTCTTGTACCACTAATGTCACCCCATAGAAAAGAATGGGAGAAATTTTTGTGTTGAAGTTCTTTTTACAGGAAATAGAGGAACACCACACCAAGAGCTATCCAAGAATGGTGAATACCATAAGATTGGGGTGCCTAAAGAACCCCACTGGACTCATCTTTAAACTCTCGGTTTGCCCACCCCTAAACCTTGTATTTTGAGCAACATGATCGCAAAATTTTAGAGCGTCCTTTATTTCTTTTGTATCTAGTTTTGCTTTGAAATAAATAAGATCATCATGAAAAATACCTTGCATGCTTATGAAAGAGCTACTGAAGTAAATTATCATATTCTTAAATATCTTAATGAAAATAATTTGCATGCTTATGTGAGAATTGATTAAAAAAAGGTATGTCACCTTTGCTGTATTTATGTGTGCACTTTAACCATATCAAATACTTGTGCATAGTTTCATCAATACTTGGGAAGTGATATTAGATGTTTACTACCTTTGTGTTCCCCTCGCTATATTTGATGCAAATGAGATATTATTGAGGAACATTCGTTATACTTGATTGAGAGATAGTAGCTTTAAATAAAAGTCTATGCATCCCATTATACTTGTTATTGCGGACTTAGCACATATTCGATGATGAATAATTATATTCCTATGTGTCTTTAAAATATGAAGGTTGATGTTTGTGTGACAGTCCAGTGTTTTAAATGGCGAACCTCCTCATTGAAGCATATGTAAGTCGGTTGATACTCTCTTTAGTTGACCAACCAACCTTCTCCTAGCCTTTAAACCAATGATCCACTACCTAGAAAAAGAAAAGGAAAAAGTGAATGAAAAAATGGGAAAAGGAGAAAGAAAAATAAAATAAAAGAAAGAGAAAGAGAAAGCGAATAAACCCAATGAGTTGGTGCTCCAAGGATAATCAAAGAGGAAGTATCCAGCCACTCATATAAGGTGTTAAAGCTAAGAAACAAACAACTATCCCATTTCCAGTATATCCTTTGATCAACTAAGATACTAGCTACTTACTCATGTATGAGTCTTCTATGAGTATTTAAATGTTAAAGGACTGGAGGGATACGACATCCTCCCATTATTTGGTTTGTAATGCAAGCATGATGAATTACTAGTTAAGAATTGAAGGAATCATAAAAGGTTTCAAAAACCTTACTCATTATTCAATCAAATGCAATGTGAGAACTCTGCTTGTTGCTACTATCAATTAATCATGCCCAAGCAGTGTTGCAATATATTATCTCCCTTGCACCATGTATAAAGAACAGGACACCAACATAGTGGATCTTTATTATCACTTTGCTATTCATTAATTAAGGTATGTTTCAAATACTTTGCCATGTTAAATTGTTATGCATGCATAGAGCTAAGTTCTTGTCAAGGTCATTTAAAAGTAATGCAATAAACTTCAAAGTCCATGTTAGTTTTATCACCTTTATGCGCGAGGACAAGCATACGTTAAGCTTGGGGATGTTGATGCATATAAAATGCATACAAAAACTTTGCACTTATTGCCACATATTACCACATATTTGCATCTTATAAATGTTATTTTTATATTTTATTTTGTTTTTGGGGATTTCTAAACAATCCCCTCTCCTCTGGTTCTAACTTTGTCTGGCAGAAAAAACTTTATGTAAGTACTTTTTACTTTCCAAGGGCTATGGAACTCGAAAAAGGGCAAGGTCAGGGGCACGCTTCAAAAATTTAGATGCAAACAAAATGAGCTAAAGTGGGACACCAGGAGGTCAACATGCTAGGAAAGAGGTCTTGTGGCGCGCCCTCCCCCTATGGGCGCGCCACCAGGTGTCTTTCTCCCTCATCCGTCCAATTCGCCTCAATCTCGCGCTCACGGACTTCGTTTGACCTAAAAACCCTATATATACGACCCCCAGGGTTTCCTCAAGGCTAGAGCGGCGGAGATCAAAAACACATAAATTGAGAGTCAGCAGGCCACCGCCGCTGGAGATTGGAGGGATAAACGTTGCTGGAATCGCCTCCGGTGGACTCCAACCCCCTCCGGTGTGGTCATCATCATCATCATCTTTACCAACACCCTCTGCACCATCTCCATCTAACCTTTGTAATCTCTTGGTAAACATGAAGTATGATGCAATATATTGTTTTTCCATAATATATTGTATCTCTATGTTGATGTTTAAGTTGTGACTTGTTATTGGCAATTGTGATATAGTTCATTGTTGGTTGCATACAAATATATGTTATCTTTTATGATGATCTTGTTGTTCTAACATATGAGTGCACACATATGTTGGGGGATGCACAAGGTTATCACCGTTGCATGTTGATAGGATGAGGGATAGCCAGAGTTTGACAGAAACCGAATCCCAAGTCTTAGAGATACATGTTGTATTAATTCATGGTTAATCAACAAGGGTATTATCATGGGGACCTTAGATCTAAATGCGGTGGTTGGATTTTTATGTCTTAATAATTTCCTTGTTTGCTCTTAATTGGCCTTGGGATCAATAACTAGGGGTGTATATGCTCATGTATATGGTTGCACCTATTCATGGCTCCCCCTTAGAAGAAACAATAAAAAGATTATCTTTATGCTTCACTAATTGTGACAACCAACCAAATGAAATAGTAATTTGCCAAGACAATTACTCCCTTGAGTTAATCCACACCTCATCTCACTTTACTTTACTGCACTTTACTTATCTTGCATTAATTTTACTTCGTGTATTTTATTTTCAGCACTTATAGTATATAGTAAAAATCACTTCACACACACACACACCATATCTCCTAGCTTCGTGATGACCCACAAGTATAGGGGATCGCAACAGTCTTCGCGGGAAGTAAAACCCAATTTATTGATTCGACACAAGGGGAGACAAAGAATACTTGAAAGCCTTAACATCGGAGTTGTCAATTCAGCTGCACCTGGAAACAGACTTGCTCGCAAGAGTTTGTCAGTAGTAACAGTTTTATAGCAGTAGCAGTGGTGAGATAGCAGCAGCAGAGTAACAAAGACAGCAGTAGTGATTATAGTAAACAGCAGGATTAAAATACTGTAGGCACAGGGATGGATGACGGGCGTTGCATGGATGAGAGAAACTCATGTAACAATCAAAGCAGGGCATTTGCAGATAATAATAAAGCGGTGTCCAAGTACAAAGCAATCCATAGGCATGTGTTCCTTATATAGTCGTACTTGCTCGCAATGAGAAACTTGCACAACATCTTTTGTCCTACCAGCCGGTGGCAGCCAGGCCTCTAGGGAATCTACTGGATATTAAGGTACTCCTTTTAATAGAGTATCGGAGCAAAGCATTAACACTCCGTGAACACATGTGATCCTCACATCACCGCCATCCCCTCCGGTTGTCCCGATTTCTGTCACTTCGGGGCCTTTGGTTCCGGACAGCGACATGTGTATACAACTTGCAGGTAAGATCATAAAACAATGCATATTATGATGAAATAATAACATGTTCAGATCTGAGATCATGGCACTCGGGCCCTAGTGACAAGCATTAAGCATAACAAGTTGCAACAATATCATCAAAGTACCAATTACGGACACTAGGCACTATGCCCTAACAATCTTATGCTATTACATGACCAATCTCATCCAATCCCTACCATCCCCTTCAGCCTACATCGGGGAAATTACTCACACATGGATGGGGGAAGCATTGCTGGTCGATGGAGAGGCGTCGGTGGTGATGATGGCGATGATCTCCTCCAATTCCCCGTCCCGGCGGAGTGCCAGAACGGAGTTTCTGGTCCCCGAGACGGAGTTTCGCGATGTGGCGGCGTTCTGGAGGGTTTCTGGCGACTTCGACTTCCTCCTCGCGTTTTTTAGATCGAACCCTTTAAGTAGTCCAGAGGAGGGCGTCGGAGGCCAGCCGAGGGGGCCACACACTAGGGCGGCGCGCCCCCCTGGGCCGCGCCGGCCTGGTGTGTGGGGCCCTCGGGCCTCCACCTGGCTTGCCCTTCTGGCTCCGTGAGTCTTCTGGTAAAATAGGCCATTTGGTATAAATTCCGAGGATTTTCCCGAAAGTTGAATTTATGCACAAAAACAAGACACCAGAGCAATTCTGCTGAAAACAGCGTTAGTCCGTGTTAGTTGTATCCAAAATACACAAATTAGGGGCAAAATAATAGCAAAAGTGTTCGGGAAAGTAGATACGTTTTGGACGTATCAACTCCCCCCAAGCTTAGCTTATTGCTTGTCCTCAAGCAATTCAGTTAACAACTGAGTGCGATAAAAGAACTTTCAAGAACACATTTGCTCATATGATGTAAATATTCTCATGATATGGCTAACACTTAGGTAGTTCATAATAAGGTACATGCAAATAAGATCATCTAATAGCTATGTTAATCATGGAAAGGTACCAACAATTAATAATAAGCATCATGAATCATGTCTATAAGCAGGATTGCAATGTTCATAAAAGGGTATGATAAAGTAGTATCTCGCTTGCCCGAATTTGAACGGCAAAACATAAATGCTCAGGCACCTCTGAGGTTCATAGAAAGACTAGAAATAGAGATTGTCAAAGATAAAAGCATCAAAGTTATACCACAGTCAATCATATTTTGGGACAAGCATATTATACTAAGAATGACAGTTATGCTCTCAAGAAAGTGCTCAAAGAAAGGATGGAGACACAACATAAAAGTAAAAGATTGACCCTTCGCAGAGGGAAGCAGGGATTAACATGCACTAGAGCTTTTCATTTTTTTAAATAGGAGTAAAATTATTTTGAGAGGTGTTTGTTGTTGTCAACGAATGGTAATGGGTACACCAACTACCTCGCCAACCAGACTTTCAAGAGCGGCTCCCATGAAGGACGTTATTTCTACCAGCAAGGTAGATCATCCCTCTTCTCTTTTGTTTACACATGTACTTTAGTTTTTATTATGAGTGACACTCCCCCCAACCTTTGCTTACACAAGCCATGGCTAACCGAATCCTCGGGTGCCTTCCATCAATCTCATACCATGGAGGAGTGTCTATTTGCAAAATTAAGTTGCTTACTGATGAATCAGAGCAAAACATGTGAAGAGAATTATTAATGAAGTTATTAATTGGGGCTGGGCACCCCGTTGCCAGCTCTTATTATGAAGGTCCGTCAAAAGTAAATGACAAGGTTGAAAGATAAACACCACATACTTCCTCATGAGCTATAAAACATTAACACAAATTGAGAAGCATTTTGAAGGTTTAAAGGTAGCGCATGAGAATTTACTTGGAATGGTTTGAAATGCCATGCATAGGTATTTATAGTGGACACTTTGGAACAACTTGGTTTTCAGGTGTTTGGAAGCACGAGCAGCATTCCCGCTCAGTACAAGTGAAGGCTAGCAATAGACTAGGGTGCGACAAATCAAGAGAGCAATCACTGTCATAATCATGCTTGCGGCAAAATAAATTAACGGAGGCATAAAAGTGATACAAGAACTCTGAAGCAATGTAAATCATAGAGGCTTAATTGACTTTTGTTCAGTCATATGCATGCGTGAGCATGTGCCAAGTCGATTCAAATGAATTATTCAGAGGAGGATACCACAATGTCATACCTATTTATGAATAAAACAATGCAAGCAAATATCCATGACATGCTACTCATATTAATAAATTGGAGCTAAACACGAGAGATCATGAACTACTAGACTTTCTTAAATGACATATACCTCACATGAACCAACTAAGCATGCTCACATGGATGAGTATATGTACAAAAATGAAAACAAATAGAGTTCATACCAGCCTCTCACCACAGTCGAATTGTCGTAGATCGTCATTATTGCCTTTCACTTGTGTATCTTGGATAATATGAAATGAAAACCACGCTCCAGCCACCGAAGACATTGAACTCATAATGAACTTTACAAAACCAAAGAAGAACAGCAAATATTTTTGGTGTTTCTGAATTGGAAACAGGAACAAAAGGAAACAAGCAAACAAAGCAAAATCTTTTTGGATTTTCTTATAGCAAACCAACGATAGCAAATAAGCAAAATAAATGCAAGAAACCAAAATAAACAAATGATGAAGAGAAACAACAGAAATATTTTTGGTCATTTTGTGTTTTAGGAAAGAAACAAAGCAAAAACAAGAAAATGGGAACTAGAAGAGTCACATAAACACAAAGCAGCAGGAATTCGTCAAACTTGACAGCAGTAAAGTAATCGATTTTTAAGAAATCCTTCCGCTGCTCAAATCGAAAAGTGTTCAACT
This sequence comes from Lolium perenne, assembly GCF_019359855.2. Classification (NCBI taxonomy): domain Eukaryota; kingdom Viridiplantae; phylum Streptophyta; class Magnoliopsida; order Poales; family Poaceae; genus Lolium; species Lolium perenne. Next base: position 172,740,486 of record NC_067250.2, on the reverse strand, counting down.
AATGAAAGTTAGATAACAACCTGGGGAACATGCACAAAAATTGGCTTCGCAAAATAATGTTCTGGCCATTTTTGAGAATTGTTTTGGTAACAGTCCAGAATCTGTTTTCAGGTAGCACTTCCCCAAATATCATCTCCCTCTCATTAGAAAACCACTTAAAGAAACTAAACAAGTGTATACAAGTATCCAGCAACCATAATATGCAAAGAATGAGTAATGCCGGTATACCTCCCCCCAAGCTTAGGCTTTTGGCCTAAGTGGAGTTCACTCCCATGGTGCCCATGAAGTAGCACCTCCGTAGTACGACGAAGATGGATCATATTCCGGGTATATGCTGGAAGAAGCACCCGGATACATGACGGTGTAGTCGTAGGAGGGCTCGGCGTCCTAGAAGTCATGCTGCTGGTGGAAGCCTTGTATCTTCATTTTCTCATCCACCTCCTCCTTAGAGCGCGACCATGGTTTCCTGTCAATACTGAACAAATCTGGCTGGGGCAAAGGGATTTCCCTCTCATCCCCGTCAGCAAACAACATTCTATAGACCAAATTATCTGAGCTAGAATCAGCTGTAACAAATTGATAGCTCTTCATAGCAGCAATATCAAGCCTTGTAGGGGTTAATGGCACATCAGTAGAGTCAAGAGGAAGTTCTAGATGTGCTAAAATGCGTGATGCAATAATTCCTCCAAACATAGGCCCCTTGCTAGACAAGCGGCGAGCAATAAGAGAACCAAGATGATAAGGTGTCTCTCCAGTAAGTGCAGCAATTAAGAAAGCAAGATGATAGCTAGAAATATTGCTAGTGTTCTCCCTACCAAGAATGCTAGTAGCAATGTAATAGGCAAAATACTTAATGGCGGGGAGTTGAATGTTTCTTATCTTGCCACGCTGAATGGTGCGACAGTCATCATTGGTGATCCCTCGATAGAGCTCCAACAAGGCCCTGGGGTTGTTCTCAATCCTCCTTGCTGTACCTACAGGGGCAATACCCAATGCAACACAAAATTCTTCCAATTTCATAGTAATAGGATCACCATAAATCTTGAATCCAACTGTCGGGTGATAGTGCTTGTTGTTGAACTTGAAGCTCTCAACAAAGATTTTGGTGAGCATGAGGTATTGCTCCCTTTCATCTCCCATATAAGCGGTTAAGCCCGCCTTATCAACGAGGGTCAGGAAATCATCCAGCAACCTTGCATTACTCAAAAAGTCATAACATGGGAAAGATGAAGCGTTAGGGACTCCATTGTCTTCTTCGGGCTCGAAGCTTGGCGCGATGACATCCTCATTGTAGGATCGCCTGAATCGAGTGGCGGTCCTAGAGAGCCTTCCCGTGCTGGTCGTCTCTCTCTCAAACACTTCTCCAAAGTTGAAATTATCCATCTTCCTTTTCTTGAATTGTATTGATATGGATCCAATCATAAGATTTTGATATCCTTCTTGAGGCTCATATATAGGACAATCAATAGTTCCAACTTTGATAGTTCTCACATTAGAAATAGTATTCACTCCACATACTTTATCAATCCTCTTGGGAAAATAGACGGTATGCTCCTTGTCATCAACATTGAAAGTAACTTTTCCTTTATTGCAATCAATATCAGCTCTTGCGGTGTTAAGAAAAGGTCTCCCAAGAATAATAGACATATTATCATCTTCAGGCATTTCCAACACAACAAAATCAGTTAATATCAAGCAGTTATTAGTAACTTGAACAGGAACATCCTCACATATACCAATAGGAATAGCAGTAGATTTATCAGCCATTTGCAAAGATATATCAGTAGGTATCAACTTATCTAAATAAAGTCTCTTATAAAGAGAAAAAGGCATAACACTAACACCCGCTCCCAAATCACATAGAGCAGTTCTAACATAATTATTCTTAATAGAACAAGGAATAGTAGGTATACCTGGGTCGCCCAACTTCTTTGGAACTTTGCCATTGAAAGAGTAATTAGCAAGCATAGTGGAAATCTCCTCATTAGGGATTTTCCTTTTGTTAGTGACAATATCTTTCATATACTTTGAATAAGGAGGCAATTTAATAGCATCAGTCAAAGGGATTTTAAAGAATAAAGGTTTCATCCAATCACAAAATTTATTATAGTGTTCTTCTTCCTTTGATTTTAATTTCTTAGCAGGAAAAGGCATTTGCTTTTGTACCCAAGGTTCCCTTTCATTACCATGTTTCTTAGCAATAAAATCTTCTTTAGTATACTTTTTATTTTTAGCATGCTTTTCAGGTTCATCTTCAACTTCTTCTTTATCAGAAACATCATTCTTATCATTATCATTTTCATGTTCATTACCACTTTCAGTTTTCGCATCAGAAATAGAAATACTATTAGGATCATTAATAGGTTCAGAGGATTCTACAACCTTTTTATGTTTCTTCTTCTTTTTCTTAGAAGGAGCACTAGGTTCAATTCGTTGAGAATCTTGTTCAACTCTTTTGGGATGCCCTTCAGGATATAGAGGATCCTAGGTAGAGACACCGCCTCTAGTTGTTACTTCATAAGCATGTTTCTCTTTAGAATTATTTTTTAACAGGTCATTTTACACTTTAGTGAGTTGATCAATTTGAGTTTGAACCATTTGAAAATGTTTGACAAGCATCTTAACATCATTGGAGGTTCTCTCCACAATATCATGCAAATTACTAATAGCTTGAGAATTTTTTATTAGATGATTCTCTACTCTCATATTAAAATTTTCTTGCTTAACAATATAATTATCAAACTCATCTAAGCATTGAGCAGGAGGTTTTGAATACGGAATGTCTTCCCTAGTAAAGCGTTGAAGGGAGTTTACCTCAATCATGGATGAAGGGGGAATTATCTCGCGGAGTGTTAATGTTTTGAATACGGATGGCTGGTACTCCTTTTAATAGAGTACCGGAGCAAAGCATTAACACTCCGTGAACACATGTGATCCTCACATCACCGCCATCCCCTCCGGTTGTCCCGATTTCTGTCACTTCGGGGCCTTTGGTTCCGGACAGCGACATGTGTATACAACTTGCAGGTAAGATCATAAAATAATGCATATTATGATGAAATAATAACATGTTCAGATCTGAGATCATGGCATTCGGGCCCTAGTGACAAGCATTAAGCATAACAAGTTGCAACAATATCATCAAAGTACCAATTACGGACACTAGGCACTATGCCCTAACAATCTTATGCTATTACATGACCAATCTCATCCAATCCCTACCATCCCCTTCAGCCTACAGCGGGGGAATTACTCACACATGGATGGGGGAAGCATTGCTGGTCGATGGAGAGGCGTCGGTGGTGATGATGGCGATGATCTCCTCCAATTCCCCGTCCCGGCGGAGTGCCAGAACGGAGTTTCTGGTCCCCGAGACGGAGTTTCGCGATGTGGCGGCGTTCTGGAGGGTTTCTGGCGACTTCGACTTCCTCCTCACGTTTTTTAGATCGAACCCTTTAAGTAATCCAGAGGAGGGCGTCGGAGGCCAGCCGAGGGGGCCACACACTAGGGCGGCGCGCCCCCCTGGGCCGCGCCGGCCTGGTGTGTGGGGCCCTCGGGCCTCGACCTGGCTTGCCCTTCTGGCTCCGTGAGTCTTCTGGTAAAATATGCCCTTTGGTATAAATTCCGAGGATTTTCCCGAAAGTTGAATTTCTGCACAAAAACAAGACACCAGAGCAATTCTGCTGAAAACAGCGTTAGTCCGTGTTAGTTGTATCCAAAATACACAAATTAGGGGCAAAATAATAGCAAAAGTGTTCGGGAAAGTAGATACGTTTTGGACGTATCACTTCGCATAAAATGGGGTTATATGACTTTAGAGAATAGATAGTTTACCTTCATCTTCTCGTGGGTTCGACACTCAAATACATATTGAATTGTACTACAGTGATCAATAAGGCACACAAAACCCATTTGGATTTTCTAGTTTGGGTGACTGGGTGTCCGAGATAATTCTTACTTGTCAGCGAAAGCATGAAATCCGCGAGGCCAACACTATTAGGTTTTCTTATTTTGCAATTTTTGAACCATGTTTCAAACTATGTGGTAGTTTGTATAATGTTTCTATCTATGGTTAAATGAGAAAATAAAAAATAGGTAAAAATATGTGCATTGGGCTGGTGGGGGCACCCATAGACGCAAACAGACGCGCGATCAAAATAACTATTTTTGTGTTCACGAACCGACACAAACAGACGTGCGTGAGCATTTTAAGCGTCAACTTGCGTCGTTCTGTTGAAGATGCCTTTAATTATTTACAAGAATGGGCTAAAGCCGGAGGAACATAATTGAGAAGTGGTTCGAGCCTAAGACAAAGCAGAGTAGTACAGGCCATAGTGGGGCACGGAGTTCATGAGTCATGAAATTAACACACATTAGGTCATACTTAGCACGGGGGTTTTAGCGGAGATTAGTGGAGATTCTGAATGTATATTTGGTGTAGAGTATGAACGAGTTTAATCCTTGCTCATTCCACTTTTTTCTAAATTTTAGTGTATTTTTTTGCAATCCCCAATACCCTACTTAGTAGATTGGAGATAAAGTATTGTGGAAATTGGGTGACAGCTGAGGTTTCACTACAATACTTTTAGAGTACTATATATCAGACTAATTCCCAATGCACCTGTAATACCAAACAAGTTGTATTCTAGAGATTTATGTTTGAAATTTTATGGGGCAACGAGGAAAACATGTCCAGAATGTTCCGGGTGCTCTTTTTCGATACTGAAAGTTTGAAACTCTCCGCTGTGGCCCCGTCCATCTCTGCTCTTGCGGCCGTAAACCCTCCTGGCTGCCCCTGCTCGTCTCTCCCACTCCACCAATTCCTCGAACACTCGCCGTCGCCGCCGTCTACATTCCATTTCGATCCACCGCCACCACTCCCGCCGGCAGCAATGGAGGAGTACCTGGCGAACATGAAGACCCTCCGCTGCTACATGAACGGTTCGTCCTCGTCCTGCGCTACCAGATCCCCCGTCCCACCCCCCACAGCGAGTCGATCTGATTTCTCCGTCGCCGCCGCCGCCGGCGGCGATGGTTGTGCCGCCGGGCTGCAGATCTGGAAGAGGAGGCAGCGAAGCGGTCGGCGGACGAGCAGCGGCAGCGCACGGCCATCGATGCCCACGACAGCGACACTGCCTTAGGTTCGGATGTCTCTTGTTTCGTCGCGCTCCATTCGCTCTGCTGATTTTGCCTTGCCTGGGTTAATGATGTCTCTCGGTGTTGGTGTTTGGGCAGTGAGGGCGCAGGCGAAGCAGGTGAGCGACGAGGCCGAACACCTTGCCAAGGCGAGGGCGCAGGTCTGTGTGGAGATGGCCGAGAAGCAGGGCAGGATCGCCGCACTGGAGATGGAGTGCGCCACGCTGAAGCAGGTCAGTGTCCGAAATTTGTTTGTTCTAGCTCTCGCAGGGTTTGCTATCCTGCAAATATGTGCACCTAAACCGTAAGGAATTTGATGACATTCCTTTGTTCTGGCTTGTTGGTTGAACCGCAACGCTGCCAATGACAACGAGTGTGATATTTAGATATCCTTGTAGTTTAGTTCTGTGTTATAAATGATAGTGACAGAGTCCTAGCATGCCAGGATAGACACAGGGTCTCTCCATTTACCTCTCCATGCCATCATTGCGTGGAAGCTTGTATGGCTATATAGTTGTTGCATTTGTGTTTTAGTATTGTATACATGAAAGTTCTCAGTGCAATACCGTAGTGAGGTACACATACTCGGATTTAAGATTCCATGGCTGAACTGTTCCAACCAGCATCTTGGTACCAAATTTCTGGCTTGATGTTTGTTCACTTGTGCTCACTATTGCAGGATTTATCTTTACAACTAACTGGCAGCTAATGTCAGTTTCGATTCGGGTTCCAAACTTCCAAGTTGGTACCCAGTCCTAGAAAGCCCATCCATGTTGATATGATTGTAGTAGCCAGCTTGTTAGCAACTTCTGTTTTAGTGATAAAAGAGACCAGGTCCAGCTTTTTTTCCCCTGCAAATAAATATTATAAAATGCATTTTTTTCTGAATTATTTTTTCTTGGACCGATTATTTACAATATGTTGTCTCAATACAAGCAAGTGTATACTTGAAGATATTACTTTCCTTTGGTATTTGTTGACAAGATGGACTGGGCGTTTTTGCTCCCGAGCACATATGAGCTCGTTTTGTGGACCATTCATTTGGTCTTCGGACATGAGCGAGTGTAGTTCTTTAATCGTGATACTGAGCCTAGAAAATATAATAAATGCATGTCACTGGGACAATGTTGACAACAGTGGGCGTTTTTGACGGTAGATGCGGTGGACCTATGGTACAGATGTTAGATGAGCATGCATGCGCCCTGTCTATACTGCTGCTCACCGCTCACGACATGCTCAACCCGTCCCAGCTCGATGAAAATGTGCCCCGCCACCACGGGCACCGTTGGTCGCCTCGCCGAGGGGGCTCGTCCTTGCGCAGACCTGCTGCATCGCGCGAGGGACCGGGACACGTGTCTTCGGCGCCGTGCTTTCTGGTGCTGATCCTAAGGGCAACGCGGCCGACAGCCCAGCGCTCGCTCTACGGGCCAACGAGGCAACGAGGACATCTTCGGCAGCGGCGCACCAGCGGTCGTGGCCTCGTGGGTGTGGCGCCCGCGTCGTCCACAGCTTACCTGACATACAACACGATTGCACTCGCACACCTCACGACCAACCGGAGATTGACGTCCATGCCGCGCACGACGTGCAGTGGACACCGTTTCTGCAGGCCACCTGCGACCATGCCGACAGCAACCTCCGCGCTCACCTGAGGTTAGGATCACCGGCGCCGGCCACGGCAGCTACGTGCTCCTCCGCGCCTAAACCGCCTACGTGCCTTCGAAATGTCCCTCGACCTCGCATTCTGCTTCCACCCGCTGCTCTTCCCCTGCACGGCCTAGCTCGCAGTTGACCCAGTCACAACCACGGTCCATGAGCTACACCTATACGAGACGCTGGCCGTCAACTGCGTGATGTTCCTCCCACGGACTTTCATGGGATAGGTGACCTCGCCGCGTTCTTGAGGTGGGTCTATCAGACGAGCCCGGAGCCCCGCGGTAGCTACGGTCGCCGAGACAGAAGCTGGCGGAGGAAACGACGACGAAGACCAGCGTGGCGGGTGGCCGCTGCTATGGACTTCTCGGTGATGCTCCATGCGCTAGAGACCATAGTGCGGCCGGGCAGTGCGGAGCGGCTGTCGATGGAGCAGTAGGTCCTGAGCATGGCGACTAAGGTTGGAAAGGCCCAACGGCGGTGGCAGGAGTCCCCGCTGCTTCAAGGCGTGCGTCGCCGCGCGGCGCTGGGCGATGACCGGCAAGCACGTTCCACAGTGCAGGTGTGGCTCCGCTCCAGGTATGGCTGCACTGCACTGCTGCACTACCCAGTCTACCCGTCGATCGGAGCAATACGGTCAGGCGCAGAGGAGTCCCGCGGTCAGTGTTTTCTGGTTGTGTACCGACAACAGCCGTCCGTTAAAGCAACGTTAAATATGTGCACAGATGTGGGCCCGTGTGCTGCAAACTGTATGATTTTAAAATTGACATACCATCTACAGCAGAGGAAACGAGTGGTCCAGAAAAGGAGCTCAGCTGTGCTCGGGATCAAAACAGTATTTTCGAAAGTTCTTGTCCTTTTAAAATACTCACACCATTTCATTCGACGTGATCCATGCTCCATTTTATCTCGAGGGATATGTTTGTCTTGTGGGCTGATAATTCCCATGGCAGTACCAAGTCCACGAGGAACTGTGCATGTTATGCCGGTGGCAGTGGACCCTGCAGCGGTGGAGGCAATCCAAGCAGCAGCAGAGGAGATGGCATCTAGACTGGTTAATACACTCTGCAGGGCGGCGGTGGTTCAGCCTAGCTGGAAGCCTGAAAGGTGACAGTTCTTAAGCACTGGCACCAGCGAGGGCATCTACTATTGTTGTAGTGCTCCAAAAGGCTGCAGCGTGCAGCCCTTATACCTTTAGCAGCAGAGGCGGCAACACTTCAGGAGGTGGTCGTGACCGTCGACATGGCAATGGCAGCAATGCATCAAAATACGAGGATTGTCATCGTTGACAAAGAACTAGGTGCAGAATGAGATGTGGTGGGGCCTTTAAGGAACGCATCGTGCTCATGTACAGAAGGCTCCAGGAGGATAAGCATATCGAGCTAATTAGAGGCATGCCATCAGGTGCAAGCTTAATCTTTCGGAAAATGGAGCTGTATTCAACAGCCGTGGAACACATAACACTTGGATGGGATATAACCATGATCACGCATAGCAGCCTGAGGACATGCAGTTCCTCAAACGAGTGTTGCAGTCCGTCATCAGCATGGAGACTCCTGGGCTTGCATCCGCGGGTGCTGCCTAGCAGCATGAGGACATGTTGGTCACTAAAAGAATAGGAAATGTCATGTGAGCTGATAATCCCCATGGCAGTACTAAGTCCGCAAGGGGCTGCAACTTGCAGCAGTGGTTCAGATCCTTAATTAATTAGTTTCCTTTTAATTAAAGATACGATTTGTTTCCAAGTTAGTTATCCTTACTTATCTCCTAAGCTAGGTTGTAACGCAGGTTATATAATGCCTTGCCATATCACTGAATAAAGCTAGCAAGAATAATATCAATCTAGTCTCATTCCCTTCTGGTCCCTGCTCTTCAGGTGCTATCTGCCATTATTTGCTGAACTGTTCTGGCAACATTGCATTGGCATGGCATATTGCTATACACATATGCAGATTAGCGCAACCTAGTGGAACTGTTCGCATCACTTCGCTTTCATTAAAACCTATATCCCATAGTTCGTCTGGTTTTGAGTGATTTTTTCTTGCTAAATTTATGATTTGTTTTATCTGGAGTAAAATAAATTGTATACTTGGTAGGTTATAAAGGTGTTCGTTGAAGAGACCTGTTATAGAATTTCTGACCATGTTTTTACTCGGTGGAATCTTAATATTCCTGCTTTGTCTATCTTTTCCACAAATGCTCAATTTCCACCCTTTGGTCGTGGTATCCAGAGATTAGTTAAGTTTGTAGAATTTAGATAATCTTGCAAGTTGCAACACCATGGTTCACCTTATATTTTTTCGCATGTATGTTTGAATAACATTTCAGACAATAGAGCATCATACATCACGTCTGTAAGCTTGTAATTCTGACTTCTTTGTCATCGTTCATGATTTACAGACATTAGAGCTCCTCCATCAGGAAATCACAAGTACAACCACAAAACTTAGCGAGAAAAGGTACATCTCTGACCCCTAAAAAGGATCATGCTGTGAGTTGTAACATGGACACATCGTTTACTTTTTATGGCAGATTGTTTTACACAAAGACAGCGGAAACTTTGACTGTCAAACTGCAAGAGCATCAGGTTGATATTTTAGTTTGTTCTTATGTTGATATGTTTTGACCAAATTATTTCTTTCATGGGTCTAGCTCTGGATGCCATTTCCTTGAACCACTGCATTTTCACTTTTCAGGATTGGCTTGGTTCAAATAAGAATAAGATGGTTGCAGTAGAACCATTTGTAAGTCTTTGAGTCTCGTAGTAAAACTACTTTGTTTTCTTAACATGATGACTATTTTCGTGTAAAGAATATCATGTCCCTGTTATTTAATTTGTGCAAACAAGAATTAATCTGCTAGTGGAAGAAGACCCTTAGGGATAAGAGATATAGGACCAAAAGGAAGCAAAGAAGGCGGATCTTCCTATGAAATCTTGTATAATCTCATGTGTAATCAGCTCTTGTACGCCTTTTATTTTTTCGTCCTATGTGGTACTAGTTTGAGTCGTGTCCGGCTAGTTCATGGTGATGACTGTTGACTGTCATAGATCAAACGTATCTCTGTGTAGTGAACATATTTTCTGTCCTAATAGCCATTAGCAACCTCTTACCTCTAACCAAAGTAAAAGTAATTTAAGCATTATAACCAATTTATTTGACGTGTTTGTTCATGGTAATTCAGTTCTTAAGTTGTCCGGGAATATTTGTCAAATTATCAAGCCACTTGAAATTTAATAAATAATTTACTTTGATATCCAAGTATCCAACATGTAGTATGCAAGTTTGACCATAAGAAGTAATAGTAGTTGACTGACTCTTCAGTATCTTGTTAAGTGAGGTAAAATATATGTTTATGGTCATTGTTGCAATGTATGTACCCATGCAGGTTGAAGCACCTCCCAACACGCAAAACTTTGTTGAAGGTATGGGTAAACAGAAAGTAAAATAAGCAGTGTCTTTCAGTTATTCTCTTTCCTATTTGGACATGGGTTCTTTCATAGGCTTGTTGTATGCATGTCAATTAGCTTATTGTGGGGTTACGCTAGCCTCACTAGTCGACAAAAAACTTGTTTTCCCCACCTACAAGTACCATCCATACTGCGGGATAGAAAATACTTCTGTTCACAAGCTTGCCAAAACGTCTTATATTTGTTATCGAGTATCTGAAGAGTCTTCACCAGGTGGTTTTCTGAAAAAAAAAAAAGGAAAACAGAAACTTTTGATGGACGCAGTGGGCAGACTACATGTGTGCACTGACCAGCCTGTGTTTATATTATCCGGTTTCTGTTTGAGTGATGTACTTTGCTTGAAATTCTGAGATAAACTATTAGCTTTTATCATGCACGCACCAATTTCAATATCATCTTGCCTTATGGCTTTTCTAAATGCAACATTGAATAACACAAATGGATTTTTTTGTCAAATTGTGAAACTTCGTAATTAATAACCTCACTTGAACATTATTGTTCTGTGTTATTGCAGGGAACGGGTATGGAATGCTTAACTCAACAGGGAGCATAGACAAGGTATACCATGCTTCCCGCTCCCCTCTGGGAAATAAACATTCAAACTGTGATTTGTCTGTCACTAACTAATAAACAGGAATCTGATGTTGGAAGCAAGCAGCTGGAGTTGGCTCAACTTAAGATAGATGATATCAAAGAAAAAAGATCACGACTCCTCTTAGAAATCAGCGAAGTATTCTAATCTGGGACACTTCTAGCCCTATATCTGCCAAGCAGTCGCTATTGCTGTTTTACGAAACTAAAAAAATGATGTACTAACTTTGCAGCATAAGCAGATCCTTGAGCAGGATAGGAACATAACCCGTAGCTTTCCTGTAAGTTCAATGTGTTTCTTTCACCGTAGAAAACATTTGGTTATTAAGTATAATTTGCAAATGTGCCGTTATTTCATCCTGGTGCTTGCAGGCTGCAGTACAGCAGATGGATATGAAGTCCTTGGAGGAGGAATACAAAGCCCTACAATGTGATAAAGCTGGAGAAGTTGAGTACTTGCAGTCTCTTGAAGAACGAATCAACGGAATGAAGGTATTTTGCTGATACTGTTCAGTTTGGTTGCTCCATCATGATTAATGATTTCGTTTTTTTTCTTCTCATGGTGATATACAGGTATGTTATTTCAATGATGTTATGTGCAATTTTAAGAGGCTGGTCATCTTTTTTTCTGCAGGGAGTTTCTGATCCTATCAAATGCTGCTGCGGACTGGAGTACACGGTAGAACTAGGCGGTGAAACCATGTGTGCGAGTTAAACTCATATGTAGATGATCACAGGTCCACTCTGTTCGCACTATGTATATGCGTGTCTGTTGGTACAGCTTGAAAACTCCATATAGAGTTACTAAACGTGATAAATGGACAACTGAAAAGTATACAGCGACAACTTAGTCTATAACTCTATATTACATCCGCTCCCAAATATAAAGCTTTTTTAGAAAGCTGAATTAGTTTTTTCTGAAAAGGCTTATACAGTATTTCGGAATGGAGGTAGTAGTACTTTGTGAAAGCGTGATTTTTTTTGTGTGAAAGCGTGATTTGTAATGTAGGAAGTTGAACTCTTTGGGAGCTTCAGTAGATCTCATAGTACATTCATCATTTGAACAGATAGTGTGTCATTTGTCTACAAATGCGATCAAGTGGTAAGTTAAGGGGAATTACTCGGGATTCGGGAACAACAAGCCATAGTGACAACTGACAAGTTGGCCCACCAAGTTTGAAAGATGAACATGGCGACATCCCTCCGCTCCAACGTTCATGACCAAGCATCATACCACATCTGTTTTTGAGCATATTATATGTAACTAGTTGAATGCCCACATTGCAACGGGATTTCAAATTTCTTTGCTAACCTTCCATGTTAAAACACAATACATGTGTATTCTCACTAATTTGGAGGATATACAAAAGGAGACCTAAACATAATGCACATGTATATTCTCATTAATGTTAGTAATAAGGAGGTCTTTGAAACCAAAAATAGAGCAGGCAATATATTCGTAAGGAGAGCCACCAAATTTAGTACAACATGTCTATCCTAAGCGCGACAAAGAACATAAGATTATTATTTCCCCGTGAAGTCATTATGACTGGCTTTGTCCCTTGTGGCATCACCACTCACAATGGTGTTCTTTGCCTTCTCCTCCATCACAAAAGCAATATCTTTGGAAGGCGGAGTAGTTTTGGTCTTCTTCTTTCCATTCTTCTTATTCTTCTTCGACTTGGGACATATCTAAGTCCCTTTTTTTTTACCTATATTGTCCCATTTGATTGCTCAAAAGATCATTTAAGCTTTATGTCTTCCCTCGGATGCAAGTGGCTAGACCCTTTCAAGTTGATCCTTCAACATAGTGTTCCCCTCAACAAGAGATGCATGCTCACAACCATGATCAATAGAGCAAGCATTAGCAATTATAGCAATATGAAGAAACTTAGAAACCTCTGTTGTTAGTTGAACTTGTAGTTGGTGGTAAGACTTTAAGAGGTTGAAGAGCTTACTCTGCAATGCTTTGAATTCCTTCTTAAGTTTCTCATGATTCTCGCATTCTGTCTAGTGATAGAGTAAAAAATAACAAGAGAACTTTTTTTCTCGAAATCCTTGAAAAAAAGAAGAACTTCTACTTCTTTCGATAAGATCTAATGAAAATTGATAAATCATTTAATATAATTTCCATGCTTAGTGTGTGACAAGAAGTCTAGAATGACCATCAACAAGTTCATCATTTTTTTTATCTTGAGATAATTAGTAAGAGAATATTATCTTAATATCATTAGTAAGTCTAGAATTACTCAAAATAATGCTAGGCAATGGGCAGATTCCCGACGAGTAGTTAGCAAGGAGAGACGATGGAATACTACTATTGCATGGACAGCTAGGAAACTTCTAAAACGATTAGACACTTTCCTTTCCTAATTTATAGAGTAATGCATTTATTAGGTAGCATAACTTAGCAATAATCTGGATGCCCTAATTTTTGGGAGGCCCTGTGCGGGTGCACATCCTACACATGCCCCCCGTACGGGCCTGGTTTAGCAAGATCCAAGTCATGGGTCTCCTCAAGAGTCAGACTAAGATATTTCTCTTTCTCTATAGCTTGAGTAAGACTACCAATGTCATCGGCGTAATCATGAGCATGCCCTTGCATCTCAATGATGTTTTCTTCTTTCTCCACAAGATGAGAGCTTGTGCTTCACCTAGTTCCATAATCATGTATTTTTACAGGAGATTGTGAACACTCATCTCCCATGATTATATTTCTCTCTCCAAGACTACACCATCATCATGATGGTGGCAATTGACTACTAAGGGCCTCGCAGTCCCATTCCCGGTGTTGTCCGGACCTCTTGGGACCTTCCAAGCCCCACCCCGATCCACCATGACTATCGTTGCCACTCCTTCGATTTTGGTGCCGCCCTCGCCTCATACTAGTCAGAGGATTGAGAAGAACTTTAGGAGCCTCCTGTCATCATCGCACCTGAGTAATGCATCGTCCGAAGCCACCCACGCGCCCCCCTCGGATAGAGCCCCGATCAAAACCACTGCCACGCGGTGTCGCGACATGGTCTTGTGGACTAAAAATAAGGACACCGAGTTCCTCAACACTTGCGTTCACTACGTAGAGTCATCGGACGAGGTGCATTTTTTAGGGTTTAAAATCTGGTCAATTGGGGATTTTGTAACTGCCAGTTCGATTGTTTTGCAAATTTTGTAGAAAACCTCATGTGGCTGCGATATGCATTTTGAGTTTAGGTCGTGTGTTGAAGGTTAGATGCGGTTCTAAACTACATAGTCAAGAAGAAGAACAAAGCCAAGGAAGAAACATAGATGGTAGAAGAGAAGCTAGAGCTAGCACATGAGCAAACATGAAGAGGGTGAGGGTGACTGTGAAAGAAAGGAAGAAGCATGTTGAAGAATAAAATATGTAGATGGATATCATTCATTAACACAAGATGACGACAGATGCATGTAAATTGAAGATGAGGACGATAAGAAAATGCAGAAGGAATTTTGGCGGCATTATGCATTGCAATCGTCATTGTGATCACCATCTTTTGATTATCTAGATGCATGTATTATTTGTGCGAATATTTGAGCAAGTTTGAAACATTTGGATTTTAGTTTGGATATGAAATGGAGCTTGCATGGCCAAAGAACTAAAATGAATGTAGAAAACGAAAAAAATATAAATTATTAATAACGAAATAAATGCATGAAATCAAAATAACGATCCCTCCTCCCCGCACGGGGGGCGAAAACCTAAGTGCCGCATCTCTCCGATCCCTCCTCCCCTCCGCTGCCGCCGACGCAGGCTGCTGGGATTGCCTGCGTGGCGCGACGGTGGTCGGCCGTTTCCCATGAGCGAGGAGTCGCGACGCAGCGCGCGACGACCGTGGTGGGACTTGTTGAAGGTGATGCTTGGTATGCAGCAATTCGGTGTGCTAGGAGCATGGTGGGACTTCTCCGGAAGGCGCAGCGGCGGCGGCTTGTCTTCGTTTTTCGTCGATATGCCGGTGTTGGCATTTATTTCTCTTTTCTTTCTTTCTTTCTCTTTGCTTTTGGAATTGGTTGTGCTACGATCCTAGCATACTCGGTGTATCATGTGGTTGCTATATTAATATAGCGGGCGAAAACATATTTCGAGGAAATGTGTAAAAGTTAATACTCCTAGATGGCCATGCCCATATGGGAAGAACCAAACACAGGTTTTGTTGTAGACATCGACCCCAACAACGATATATCTATTTCCACCGCTACCCTTTCTCGCCTCCTCTCCCCCGAACCCAATCTCTCTCTCGCTCTCGGGTTAGGGTTCGCGTCATCTCCATGGCTGGCGCCGGCATCCACCCGTTTCACCAACAGTGGCCGCCCGCGGCGGCGGTGCTAGCACCTCCCGCCGTCCCGCCGCCTCCCCCTGTTCCCGGTGCACCAGACGCCACCGCCCGCCCCGGCTCTGACGAGGTCCGCACCATCTTCATCACGGGGCTCCCCGTCGACGTTAAGGAGCGGGAGCTGCAGAACCTGCTGCGCTGGCTCCCGGGTTTCGAGGCCTCCCAGATCAACTTCAAGGGAGACCAGCCCATGGGGTTCGCGCTCTTCTCCTACGCAGACCACGCCATCGCCGCCAAGGCCGCGCTGCAGGTCCGCTTTTCGGTTCGGCTTATCTCGACGTGGGGTAAGGATTTGTCCTGTGAACTGAGGTTCTGCTCTGCAGGATCTGGTCTTTGATGCGGAGACCAATTCGAAGCTGCACATCGAGATGGCCAAGAAGAATCTGTTCATCAAAAGAGGTGCGCTTTTTTTTTCCATGCATTCTGCACTTTCTTCTTGCTGTTGCATAATGTCGATCAATACATGGAAAATAAGCTTGTGGGCCTGTGGAGACTGCCTATAGAGTGTGAATTTGAGGCAGCGCATGTTGTTCCCGTGGTTTAAATGTAGAGTGGGATCAACCAGTTGGCATGTTGAGATGGCACAGAAGAAATGCTTGTTACTACTGTATGTTGGACAGTGGCCCTGTTTGTCATCTGTGGAAACTAGACAAAGCGTGAACTAATGCAAAATTGTGGCCGCTCATCAGCAACTAGATATTTTCTATACAAGTTATGTTCTGCTGCATCTTTTCTTATCCATAATGCCAACAGTAATGTGAACCAAATTGATAGGTTAATTTGCAAAATCGTATCTACAAATGTGATGTCATCTCACTTCATTCTGTCTCTTCAATATTTGTTTACACCATCTACTGCGTGGCTTGGTTTATATGGAATTTTGCATATGCATCATCTGTTGAAACAATTAATACCTATATTAGGTGTGGGAGCTGATGCAAATCCTATGGACCAAAGCAAACGCTTGCGAACTGGTGGAGATTACACCCATTCTCCGTATGCTCCTCCTCCATTTCACCCACCCCCACCAGCTGTTTCCATGTGGGGGACTGCAGGGTAATTTAATTTTTTTTCCTCTTTCCTTCAACTAATTGCACATTTATGGTCTTCTCTAATGCGTCGTTTTGGGTGTTCTTCAGTTATATTGCAGCACCGCCTCCTTATAATCCATATGCTGCCTATCCGGTGCCACCAGTACCAATGACTTCACCTTCTCCTGTGCCACCAACAGCATATGCTCCCGTGCAGGTGATCATTTTCGATTTATTGCATAAATTAAGTGTTGTTGTACTTAGTTTATCATGGATTGTGACTTTGTTTTTATCTGAGTCTTTAAAAGCCTAGTAATATGCTGTAGAGTTTACAGTGACATAGCCATATTTCTTCATGTATTGATTACACTTGTTTTTTCTTCAGTCTATTGCTGAAATATGAATAGTTTGTGTTTGCATAAGAAGAGATAATATATCTTTTATATAGTAGTCCAAAAACATCGTTCATGTCCCTGCACTACTAAACAACATTCTATTGCACTCCATCTATTCTTGCGTTCTCCACCTGAATACCTTCATAAGCTTTTTAATGGGCTTTTATAGTTTACGTTTCCTGGAATATCCTGTACCTAATTGTTTTTTAGTATTGGACCCCTTGCATTGGTCGAGACTTGTAGGGGAATTTAGATGTCCAAGAACTGAATGAACATTTACATTTTGAAGTAATCTTGAAAGACATTTTTCGGATAGTCACATCACATCATTTACATCCCAGTATGCTATCAACATTGATTTAGTGGAAAACACTATTGTTACTTGATGTTCTTACATCTTGGTATGTGTGGCGATATATGTGTATATTATGGTCTTCTTTGTCACATACAAATCATTTTGGTACGGTGAATGACAGTATGGATAACAACTTGTCAGGTTTGAATGAAATTATATTAAACATGATACGATTTTGATTTGAGCATTGTACCTGGTGAAAATGCCAATCTAGTGCATTTAGGAAAATTAATATCAGGATTGTTAGATACCTGATGAATACTCCAGATCTGACATGGGTTTGTGAGAAATGTGCTGCAGTTCAATAGAACATTTGTTTGGGTATATTTTCGTTTTTCAGTCTTATAGTTCAAGATTTTGGAAGATACAGTTGTTGATCGAACATCTAATTTCTCTTGCAGAACACCAAAGATAACCCTCCCTGCAATACCCTTTTCATTGGAAATCTTGGTGAAACTGTTGTTGAAGAGGAATTGAGGGGCCTGTTCTGCTTGTAAGAATCAACACTATCAATAGAACAATTCAAGTGGATATTGTTTTGCTTATTTGCTTATTTGGTGCAATTGAGCTGCCCACTTTGGTTCCAGTTGTTGCAGCAACTGTATCTGATTTTCCTTCAAAAAAATTACAGGCAACCTGGTTTCAAACAAATGAAAGTGTTGCGTCAAGACAGAAACACTGTCTGCTTTATTGAATTTGAAGTAAGTAGTTGCGATGGCAATAATTATTTTATGAGCATACCACTACTTCTGTTTCCTAATCATGTCTCAAACTTCTGCCATCTGTAGGATGTGGGTTCTGCTTCTGCTGTACATCATACTTTGCAGGGTGCTGTTATTCCTAGTTCTGGCCGCGGTGGAATGCGAATTCAATATCCTTTATTAGTTTATAATTTGGTTTCATAATTGAATCTGATCTCTTAATTTCAGTTTATTAGTTAATTGATTTATAGTTGCTTCCCATTAGCTTTCTGCATTATGCCTTCATTTGCTTGTTTGCACATGGTTTACAATGACCTTGTAGTCCTTAATGTTTTTAACGTTTTCGAAAAATCCCTTTGGACGAAGGAAGGATTTAGTCAGTGGCAGTGGCATGGTTGGCACGCTGAACGGAGCTCCTGCTTGATGGGGATGTATCTTGAACTTTAGCATGGCATCTTGAATTATCATCTGCATGTTTCTGCTAAATGTTCTGTTGCCATCATGTGTGACATCAGCATCTTCATTACCTGGAGTTTCTGGGGCATGATCATCATCTTCATTGGGTGGAGTTTCTGGGACATGATCATCATCATCTGGTAGACATTGCATTGTCACCATTGTCATCGTTGGTGGTGTCAACTCCATTATATTAGCTATTGTGGTTTGAGGTCACTCTGAATTGTTTCCTAGATGTGCATCTGGCATCGGTCATGAATATTTTGTAGTGTTATGTAGTTTTCTACCGTTCAGTACTGCAGTTACACCATTTCATGTGTTCATGTCATTACAATGCTGTAATAGTATAACCGACTTGGCTTGCAATTCAGTTCTGAGGGATGTTTCATATCATGGCATGCATGTTCATGAAGGAGCTCAGTTTATAGGCATCATGATATGGCATTATACTTACTTTGGTCCATATCTACTCCACTTTGAAATGTCTAAAAGGTTTTACATTAGTGAATACAGGAAGTACTATTTATTTCCCTCCCGGCTGAGTAGCTACAATGGTCATAAAATTGAAAATTCTGCAACCCTTTTTTCTTCAGTACTAGATGGTAACACCTAAGATGTCGCAGTTGATTCGGTAAGAGAAGCCCGTGATGCCAGTGGAGAGATAGCCTTGTCTGCGGAGGTGATGCATATGAAGAGTTAGTCCAGAGGTGACGGTGATGAGGAGATGATTATGCAAGTAATGGAGGGCTAATACCAGCTTTATTCTATTATTTACCCAGAAGTTCCACTATCGAGTCATTTTTGAAGTTCTCTATATAAAAGTTGACAAGCATGTAACTTGATGTTCTCCTTTTTTAAATGCAAGCATGGAGAACAAGCACTTACACAGCCGATGTTAGAAATGACTTTGATTCTTGACCATATTTTTTCTATATAAAAAATGAGAATCTTCACTCTCATTCTTATTCTTATAAGCACCTGAGTTTGTGATGGTTGCATGGTCCGTTCATACTATTATAGCAAATTAGCACCATACATTCTATACAGGACCCGTGGTTAATTTTAAAAACATACATTCTCGAATTAAAAATGCAAAATTATTTAAAGATGCAATTGTTGTTGAAAATATAAGTTTCCATGGGTGTAAGGAGGTCACCTCACTGTTATACGAGATTAGGAACGAGACGGAGTTCTCGATCGTCTCCTTATCTCTTTTAATATTATTATTGCTCCCATATATTTTAAAGCTCTATTTATTTATATTTCCAAAATAATTGATTATGCTGCCTGAACCCTTTTCCTTCTACATGGTCATCATATCAACACAAAAGAAGATCCTGGGGACGTCAGCCAACAAAATCACTTATAATTGTTAGAACTTACAGTGGGGAGGAGATCTGTGAAGTAAAAGATTTGAGAGATGAGTGCTATCTTCTTTCTTCAAATCGAGTTGAGATTAAACTCGAAATGAATCATGGAATAGTAGTTTCCATAAGATTTCCTCTGTACATTCGGGAGGAAAGAACTGCAGTTTTGTCTGACGCCTCTCTTTTACATCTGGTCGTGTGGTACAATCATTCAATCAACAAGGTCGTCCCTACCAGTACCGACCTGAAATTACTGAACATATGCAACATCAACTTCATGCGGTACACATGATGTTAATTCAGAACTCCGATCAAATCACATGGGCATGGCTACATTCTGTTGTTGTTCTATGAACTCTATGTATCCTCAACTCCATATAAAGTTATGGTTTTGTGCAAGCATGATCAGGATTCAGCTCGATGTCCATCAAGCTTCCTCGTTGGAAGCTGAAAATTGTTTTGGGCAGGTCCAGCTAGGCCAGGACTCTAAATCTTTAGCTCTCACTAACGATCTGCACCATTGATGATCAATGACCGGTAAGGCACCCTTTTGATATCAACGAATGTCGAATACTCGGCGTTCAGCGGTTGCTTCCATGGCTCCCCATCCATTTGCATGTATGCATCCCTCCATTGACCACCTTTGATCTCTAACCGGATTGCTGCTGCCTGAAATAGCACATTTTGAACAGTTATACCACGAATTCAACACTACAATAGTGATGCCGATGTGTGTTTCTTGCTTCAGCTTTCTGTGACTTCTTCATTTCTACCTTTGTTTTTATTTGCATCATTTGCTTACCATATTCTTCAGTGTTAACGAACTTGGAATTGAACTCTACTGCGTAGTTGATCATTTGGCATTAGTATTCTCTGCTTTGACAATTTTAGGTTTTTAGTCAATTATGAAAGCTTCGTGTAGCTCGAGTTTTGCTGTCATGTATCCATGCATTAACATGTCACCGTGATAATACGTGATAATACGCCAGTTGTTTTCTACTCAGCTGCTCTACATGCCACAAAAACCATATTCTTCTATAGCGATCAAGAAAATGTATCACAAGCTATGCCAATAGATATTTATCATTCCATATGTGTACCCGATAGTTTTTGTGTACACAAATACCTGAGCAATGTGTTTGGCAGATATAAGTTCAACCATCACGAGCGATGCATGCCACCCTTGCTTCAACCCAAATATTTCAAGAAGGCCATCATCTGATTGGGCTTCGACAAATCCTTTCTATTCACATGAGAGGAAAATATTAGTAAAGAGGAAAAACAATAAATAATCACATTAATGTATTCATCGCACCTTTTCCAAGTATTCAGGTTTCAAAGTTCCCCATGGGTTCCTTCCACTCGCATAGTTGTGAAGGTTTAACGCAACAATAGCCCTTACACTGCATCAGAACAATTTTCTGAACTGTAATTACATTATATATATTTGTGCTATAGTATTTCGGAAACATATGTGTCCATAATACTCTCAGATATACCACAGAGCGGTGGACCCAATGTTTCCAGTAACTAAATAGTTCTGAGATCAATTTAAAATATGCAGACCAAAATTGTTTCACTGATAGCAAGAAACTGCCAACTTGCCTTGATGGTACAGGGATGTGCTCCCACTCAGAACTGTCCATCTTCTTTACTGATAAACGGATAATGTTCGTCAATCCCCTAATATGATAAAGAATGTCAGGAGCGTTAATCACTGCAGATAATTGAAATACTTATCTGAAACCCTGGGGGTTAACCAAGTCTTTACTGGTCTACTCTAGCTTAGAAAAAATCACAGTTATGAATGAGTTTGACTTGGTCACTTGGACATATCATAACGGAATCAAAGAAACTGAACAAAGCTAAAATAAATTCTAAGATGATAATTTCGCAAAATTAGAGCAGTGGAAATGACAGCTATGATCTTGAATCACACATATGTAAGCATTTCAACATGCTCTCTTTGTACAAAAAACACACTTGGCCCATTTAAAAAATGAAAGCCGATAGCAGAAATACGAAAATAATCACTTGGTTGATGGTGTTCCCAGATTTCCAGGTATTAGTAATAGGCACCATATATTAAGAAAAAAGGATATTGTACCGTAGTTCAGGGTCGCTAATACACTGTGTAAAGAACCATCCTTGCTTGCAGGTATATCCTGCGTAAATTAACTGTCATAAAATCAGCTAATCAGTAATTTAGTTATCAGGGTTCACTTCAAAATCTTGTTAGAAGAACTATAGAATGCCATAACAAAATTCACAACTTGAAACTATCCTCATCCCCTACCAAAAGATAACTATCCCCTACTAGATAAAGTATTCATCAACCTATGCAAGCAAAATAAATTCTGAATCATCTCTGTAGCCATAAAGCCACTCATTTTATGTTTTGATGCAATTCACAGACAATTAACCAGATGTTTTGTAAATCAGCTAATCAGCTGTCATTTCCCACTGCTCTAATTAACCAGATGCTTGCAAAAACAGATGCAACCTCTCTTATTCAGTTATTTTTCCTTTTTCTTGTAAAGAAGTTACATCATCAATGGTCGAAACTTTAACTATAAATAACAGCTTCAGAAGATGTCTTGTAGTCTCTAGACAGTAACGATGGTTCTACTCCAAGTAACCATTACGACTATAGAACCAAAAAGGACATAAAACTTGAACAGACAAAGCTATATCAAAAAGTTTAGGCTGGGGAGTTGTAGAATTCCCATTATTGAAGGAAATGGCGTAAGTAAGTTGCATACCTTATTAGATAAAGGACCACTTGCAAGGAATGGCTTCTCGTCACGTAGCTGATGAAATCCGTATGCCACTTGAGCATCCATCCCTGCATTTCAGACCAAATGCACGGTGAAGGCCCTTTTGTTTTTGGAATGATACATACACGAGTGAAAATTAGAAATAACAACATATGGTAACAACAAAACAAGCTCGACATATGTACATTAGGTTATATGCATCATTTTGTCCGGCGCTGATATGAATGTCAAGGGTGACAGAAATAACTCTAGAGAGATGATTCATCTTATTATTTCCAAGGAAGAACTAACAAATGTGTTACTTTACTATTAAATAGCATAAAAATGAACAAACTTATCACCCAGGAACAATATGAGGAAATATGCTCGATTTTTTAGAAGACAATGAGCAAAGGAGTTTGCTCAAGCTTAGAACAATCTGTAGCATATTCGTCTAGAAGAATGGATAAATTGAAACAAATTTCTCTGCTACTCTTTTGCCTAGAAGAAGACACTGTAAATATATAACCAAGATTATTCCAAACAAGAGCCTCATCTAAATTTCTTTATTAGGAGATGCTAGCAAATACTCCCTCCGCCACATAATGTAAGATGTTATTAGAACCAAAGTATATTGGTTATCATACATCTTATATTATGGGACGAAGGGAGTACGTTCTTAAATAATGAAGACAAATACAAGCAATGCAACTAGAAGTTGCCATGTCAAGAAAGAAAGTACCTATGCTGAAGTAATTATAGAAGACGCCATCAAAGCATAAAATTGTCTCAGGCAACTCTCCCTCAGCAGTGCCGTCCTGCAGGACATATTATTACAATCATGTGGAGTGTGGGAAAATAAACTGCACTTTGCTGATGAAACATTGCTACAAGAGAGTCCATAAGAAGTACATCATAAAATGTACACTCCCCGAGGTGCCTAAGGGAGTGGGGAAGATTCAGTTCTTGTTCTTCCTCTTTTTCTTCTGGCATAGAAACAACGACGTGCCAGCTGCACAAGGTGACTGATATTCAACAACTGGAAGTGATCAATTCTGGAAGTATAAAACATACCTATTCCCTCTGTCCCATGATATAAGAAGTTATTACAACAGTTATACTCATATTGGTTGTAATAACATCTTATATCATGGCACAAAAGGAGTACTAGAGAAGAAACTTGATTATACAGTTCTGCAGCTATAGTGCTATAGTTGACACACATAAAATAACATGTCATGCAAGAACAGTGGATGAACACACAAAATAAACATGATGTAGCAAGTTCAGTGACGAGCTATACTGATGGAATAGGTCACTTCAAGCATGAGTATCTCCCGTACAAAGGAAACCTTAATGGCATTAATATGGACATGGAATCTTTCAGGATAGCTACGATAGTCTGGCGTTTCAGTCACTGCATGCTCTGTTAAACAACAAAAACACCCCTAAAGCCGATGTGTATTATCAACAGCTGCAGTGCCTACCATAAAACAGGACCTTCTAATACGGACCTGACAGATCACCAGGATAATATTCCTACTAACATGAGCACATCAAGGACAATGTTAGTCCTTGTTTGTTATGGGCATGGCTAGCTAAGGTATGGGTCCGTGCATAGGCAACCAGGGGCAGCTATCCTTTGAATCAGGTTAGGATTGCTTTCGGTGTAAATTAGTTTATACTTGATACATATGCATCACATCTACTAAATTAAAAATCAGAATGCAAAGAAAGATCTTAACAACTTTATTATTAGATAAACAAGAATAACCTGTCCAAAGAAGAAACTGGGCCCAAAATAGCCTTGTAGAGAGATCGTTTAGCAGCAGCTTTCCATGAGAAAGGAAATGAAGCACCCTGAAAATAACTGTTAAGGATGAAAACTTGCAGTAAGTATCATTGGGTAACTATAAGAACCAAAGAAAGAGATCCTTTTACCCAACCAAAGCTCCTGGAAAGATCATTTCCTGTTCCAAGTGGTATGACAGCAACTGGCGGAACAGGTTCCCGGTTCTGAACATATAGTTCTCCTAAGCATCCCAACACCCAGCCTACTGTACCATCACCTCCTGCTACCTAGGTAGGTAAAGCACAGCAAATATTTAGAAGCTTTCGGAGAATATGAAAGGGTGTTGCTGACTACTGTGTGTGCCATTGGATGAAACAGTGAAACAATATACTTCTTGTCCACAAAATAGGTAAGAATACTTATTTGTAAATTCAAAATACTTAGCATCAACTAGTATAATATTATCTGTAATGTGTGATGTCAGAATACTTATTTGTAAAATACTTAGCATCAACTAGTATAATAATATCTATAAGGTGTGATGTCACTACTCAGTAGCACTTTCAAATGCATAAACTAAAACAAAGAGAAATGCATATATTATGTAGTGGTCTTTAGTTGTTTACAGTTATTGCATCTAGCAAAGTTAGTACATACATACCATGACTCTCAGGTTATCGCGAACTGATCTTGCACTATGATCCCCAGAATCGGCAAGTTGCTCCAAACAACCCAGAGCATACTCCACAAATTCAGAAGGTTTGACGATCGTAATATCAAAAACCTGGAGTAAAAAAAGGTGGTGTCAGTAACAAGCATTTACTAGAAAATCCCTTTCTATCTTTTAAAAACAGACCAGTCAAAAAGTTTATATGGCACGCTGATTAACATTCCCACACTTCATCTGAATTTAAGTACAAAGAGTGCTGAGAAGGAAACTACTTGGGACACCTGGAAGACTAGGAATGCTTAAGTCTTTGACAATGTAAATCTTAGTTTGAGTTCCTTGTCCTAACAACTTGGGCTGCACCCTTTGTATCTCTCCTCCCCTCTGGTCCCCCTCCCATCTCTTTCTTGTATGTGTTATTCTCTCATCAATAAAAAAAAAACTGTAGTAGCCTCACCTACAGTTTGCAGTTAAATAGGAAGTACAAAAGAAAGAGTTTTCTAATTTGAGTGATATCCTGCCAATTTATACTCTGAGAATGTTTACTCTCCCCGTAAAGGAAAATACGTTATTACACGATGGATGATAAGCGACAGGTAGCAAGTAAAACACTTTACACAACAGAGCTAATTCAGATCCATATGAAATAAAACAACTTCAATGCGATTCAGATTGTAACGCGAAAGGCTGTGGCAATCATTCATATATTTGTGTCAGCTCTGAGAACTAACTATTCTGGTTTTCCATAGCAGAGAAAAACCTTGGACATATTTGTACCCCACGCACATATCTATATATCTATTTTCTTATCAAGCATATAATCTTTTCTACTTTTAATCATGTTCCAGTTATGCAGTTGTTTATTTTACAGAGTTATTCACCATCTTTTTAAGCCAGCATCTCTCTTGGGTTCAATCTCTACCGACCTTCCGCAGTTCGTCTCTTGCTAGCATTGCCATACTGTGTAAGCATGGTACTAGTGTAACAATGGAGGAGGATCTTTTCCAGCTAAATCTGTCAACAAGGTTCATATATATAGTACATTGCTTTTGATTCTTTTCAAGAGAAAACAGTAGAGCTTAAAAAAGACAGTATCCTTGGTTCAGAACTAAATGTAACGCGAGACTGAATGCAGATTAATAATGCTATATATTTGTTCAGAGATGAACATGAATGTCTATTGACGATTTACTGCATTTATTTATGTACATTATAATTAGGAGGGATTTTTTGTACTCCACTAACTTTATACCTCAACTCATGCATCACTGATGTATCATGAATAACATATTTTTCTGGGCTGAATAGTCCATGCTCGATAATGAGACAGGTACAGCTGTTAGTACACAGTTTGCTAGTTACTACCAATAGTCCTTGCATGAACAGGTGCCATCTTTGAACAAATGGAAACGAGCTCGATCTCTGACAATAATTTCTCTCCCGTATACTTTGGATATAAGTTTTGTGACATGATGGCAATCTTGGCAGACTCTGAGGTTCTTGACAATCCGAATGGGCGTATTATCACTTGTACTAATCAAAGCAAATGCGATGGCCAGCTTCTCACTGTGGCGGCTGAGAGCACCTTCCTTCTCTTCTTCTTCAATGTCAAGCAAAACTTCTTTCCTGTCAGGGATATAACCTTCCTCCAACCTTATCCTAGTATCAATCTCATACCACTTGGTCAAAATATCTTTGATGCAGGGATGAGACAGATCTCCAGCAATGAATTGATGGACAACTCCCTTAATCTCCACATTGCTACATCCAGGTATCTTCTCAACCCCCTTGTCACGCATTACGTACCTGATTTCCTTGGCAGAAGCATGCCTACCAGAGGCAGAGTATATGTTAGCTAAAAGCACATAAGCACCACTTTTGTGGGGCTCCAATTCAATCCAATGCTTTATAACATACTCGGCCAGCTCTACATTCTTGTGAAACCTGCAGCCAGCCATTAGAGCTCCCCAGATTAAGGCATCAGGTTTCATGGGCATTTTGTGAACCATGTCTCTGGCCTCGCTGAGCAATCCATTCCGTGCCAGGAGGTCTACCATGCATCCATAATGCTCAATCTTGGGTTTAATGCCGTACCTGTTCAACATGGAATCGAAAAGCTCCCTGCCCTTGTCAACCAATCCGGTGTGCGTGCACGCGCACAACGCACCAATGAAGGCGATGTCATCCGGCTTAACACCTAAGCTCTCCATCCGGGAGAAGAGCCTCAGTGAATCCGAGCCTCGGCCGTGCATCGCCAGGCCCTTTATCATAGTAGTCCAGGTGAGCACGTTCTTGTCCTTCATTCCCTCAAACACCTCCATTCCGAGCTGCACCTCACCGCATTTGGCGTACATATCAACCAGTGCAGTGCCCAGAAACACGGTGATCCTAGTAGAGGTAGCTTTGAGGTAACCATGCACCCACTTGCCCTGCTCCAGAGCCCCCAGCTGCGCACAGGCAGCGAGCACCCCAACGAGAACCGTGTCGTCCGGGGAGACACCTTGGTCCTGCATCCGAGAGAAGACAAGGAGCGCCTCCCTCCCATCACCCGCCTGCACGTAGGCGTTCACCATGGCGCTCCACGACACGACGTTCCTGGTGGGCATTTCGTCGAACAGCGAGCGCGCGTCGGCGACCCGCCCGGCCCTGGCGTGCGCCGTGATGAGCGTGTTGAAGGTGGAGGCGTCGACGGAGGCGGAGGTGCGCAGGAGAAGGTGCGCGTCGGGTAGGCGGTCGAGGAGGCCCGCGTGGACGCGGATGAGCGCGTTGTTGACGAGGAGGAAGCCCGTGAGGCCGAGCCTGAGGGCGTGCGCGTGGACGGCGAGCGCGAGGCGGCGCGCGCCGGGGACGGCGGGGGAGAGCGCGAGCGACTTGAGGAGGGAGGGGAGCGTGTGCGGGGTGGGGCGGAGCCCCGCGCGGAGGAGGTGCGCGTAGAGCGGCAGCGCGGCGTGCGGCCGGCCGGAGCTGGCGAGCGCCCGGATGAGCGCGTCGTGGAGCTCCACGCTGCGCCGGAGCAGGCCCGACGTGATGAGCGCCGCCTGGATCCGCGCGATCGGCCGCGCGTCCCCGCCGCGGCACCGCGCGAGGAGCTCCGCGTAGCGCCCGACGGCGGCCATCTCATGACGGAGCATTATGTTTCCGGTTTCCCTCACTCACAGGTAACGCCACGCGCTCGAGGTGGAACCGATACGATACTAACATGCAAAGGGAGAGAGAGAGGTGGGTTGTGGTTTGACCTGGTCTTCGCCAATGAGCTCCTGGAGGCGGGTCTTGAGGACGGGGCCGAGGCGGCCGCCACTGCGCGGGTTGACGAAGGCGACGAGGGGGTTCTCGGGTGCGTCCTCGGGCGCGAGGGCGAACCACGGGTTGGCGGCGCCGCCGACCCCGGGTGCTTCGGCGAGCGCGAAGGCGCCGGCGGACGGGTCGCGCGCCTTGAGCGCGGCGTGCACGGCGTCGCGGAGGCGCTGCGGGAGCGTGGCGCGGAGGCGGAGGTCCTCCTTCTCGAAGGCGGAGGAGGCGGCGCGGCCGAAGCCGCAGCTCCGGAAGGAGAGCGACTCGATGAGCGCCCCCACCAGCGGCGGGGACGCGTAGGCCGGCGGCGAGCGCGGCGTGCGCAGCGCCTCCCGCTCGGCGGGCGACGGCGCCGCCGAGAGCGATATGGACATCTCCGAGAAGGAGCGCGACCGCGACCGCATCGCGCGCGATCGGCCGGGGGGTAGGATCCGGGCCGGAGCTGAAATGCGTTTTGCAGAGGAGGCCTGAAGGTGGGGAGAGAATCGAAGAATCGAGGCGGCGGTTGGAACGGAGGAGGTGGCGGAGCTTAATTTGTACGGTCGGTTTTTCCCTTCCCGCGCGCGGTGGGAAGGAGGGAGGGAGGGAGGGAGGCGGAGCTGGCTGCACCGCTCCTCACCTCACCGGCCAAGGAAAACGTACGTAGGAAATAGCTAAAACTTGAGCTGTTGGAATGGAGCTATGGAGATCGCCAGGCCAGGGGGAAAACGAGAGCGAATTTGCTGCATTTCGCCCACGGGAGTTTCACTTTGCGTCGTGCATATGTGCCTCTCGATCCACCCTTGAATGAAGCAATACGTCAGTTTTAGACTAGAACAGTTAATATATGCTTTGTACTAGCAGACGTGCAGACGTGGCCAGATAGTACCGTATGTGGAGGGCTCGACCACGCACGACATGGAAACCACATGGAATATGAGCATGACACTCGGCATGAATTTTTTTTTTTTTGTATTTTTAAATTTTAAATAATACAATATTGCATATTACGACATGGAAACCACAATGTTGCCAACCGCTTTCTGGGTTTGCCGAGCCTCGGCATGCTCTTTTTTGTATTTTTTTAATTACAATATTGCATATTAGGTACAAAGGTTGTATCCTGGCATGATAAACAATACTTATTGTCAAAAGGAGTTCCTATTGTCATGGCATACTTCGTGATAATATGCTCATATTTGGTATAACGATGGCATAGTGGGTCAAATCTGAACTATATGTGCTTCATAGTTTGCTCTCTTTTTTTTTCTTTCAAAAATTATTTTAAGGTGCACAAGTATAGATCTCCAAATAGTTTTGCATGCTTCAACCCTTGCTATGAATGGCCATGCTAGCAATTTTGAACACATTTAGTATGAACAACATGAATATATAGTTCCACAACCGAATCGCATATTCAATGATCTCCAAATGGGAGGGAGATGCCCTTTCAACAATAACAAATTGCACCGACCTTGGGAAATCCATCCCCTCGTTGAGATCCAATAAAGTTGCATGGTGCCCTGAGATAGTTCTAAATGAGTCGAGGTTTCCCTCGACAAAATCATGAATGCACTAACTCGATCAAGACATAAAGGTGTTATCCCCAACGCCAATGAAGGCGACTGTTCTAGCTCGAACCCGTCAACTCCTGCATCACCCCACCGCCGCCAAGGATTAAAGAAGTAAATGTTGTCAAGGCACCACCTAGCCAAGAAGTGTCGAGGACAATGCCTTTGCCAATCATGGGAGTGATGAGACAATTTAATATCCTACCACTTCTCATTGAGATTAAGTTGTAACTCACATGATTTACTTTTCACTTTATAAAATAGACTATCTAAATGAGCAAGGTTGCATGCTACTAGTGGTCACATTCTCCCCTTTGCTAGCCTTTCTAACACTAAGGGCATGTTTGGTAGGCTGGGCCCATTTTTTGCATCACTGCGCCAACGAGATGGGAGCCCCTGCGTGTTGAGAACGGGCCATGGGCTAGAAAACGCCACTTGTTTGGCAGCCTGTGCATAATTTTTTGGCCCAGCGGAAACGAAGGGCTCAGTCTGTTTGGTTTCATATGAGCCTAGCTTTAGCCTCACCAATAATCCACATGGTGACCTTACCTCTCACCTGCTCACCTATCACAAAGCTTGACGCCGCTGTCACGAAGCCTGGCACCACGCCGGTGCGCGGAAAGACCACCATGCATGTCGTTGCCTATTCGACGGTACCTCAGAGGAGAGATCCTCACGAGGGGGAGAAGAAGTAGGGGCCATCGGGCGGAGAGTCCTCGGGACGGTGGTACGCGATTTACCCAGCTTCGGAACACCTGCACGATGATAGAGCCTACTGCTGCTTGTCTGGAATTATCTAGGCGCTTTCGAGTTGTTACAATGAGTTGTGGTTGTGCCTCTAGGGCTCCCGGGATCCGGCTTATAAAGGCGCCAGGATCTAGGGTTTACACGGTGAGTCCTAGCCGGAATACAAGTCACCTAACTATGGAATATTACATTGTCGTGCATGTCAAGGATCCGCCTTTCCTTATACGTCGTACCAGATCCGGCTACCCCTAACGGGCCAGGACGGATCCGACTTTCAGGGTCGGCCGGTGGATCCGGCTCCTTGTTCCTAGGCTGGACTTCATCCATCTTGATCTACAGCAACTGGGCCGCCCGATGGGCCATACGCCACCATCACCGTCTATGGGCCATCCGGGCTTGCCGGATCTAGGCACTGTCGATGGTACACCCATGAAGTATACCCACAACAGTAGCCCCCAGAGTTCTCGGAGATTCACCTCTTGTTTCCGCCTTGCTCAAATCATTTTGGTTCAGACAATCCTCTCGGTAACATGAGGAAACTTGAAGAACTCCAACTTCATGATCTTTTCCAGCTCGCATGCCGGAAAGATCCCTCATCTCGCGGGACTTCATCCATCGACATCATTTTTACAACGAGTCTCCGGGTTACTCCCCTGCAGAGATAACAGCTCGTCGTTTTAAATTTTTACCCGGAACCTTGAAAGGTTCAAACGGTTCTGCCAATGTTGGCGCCATTTTCGGGTAATTTGAATGGTAACTTATCCTTAGCCATTTTTACCGCTAGGGTTTTCGACACGTGTCCATCATCCAACGGTGCGATGCTTGCGTTCCGACCACATGATGTAGAGCACGAATCTCATCCCGCGCCTATAAATATCCCCACCGCACACACCTAATCACTTCATTCCCCCCATTTCACCTTTCGCTCAAGCGCAGCCACTGAGCTCCAGCTTCCGCCGTGTCGGTGTCTGCCAAAACTTCGCCGGAGTCAGCGCCGCCGCGCCGTGTTCGTCCTGTTCTTAACTTCGGCGAGCCACCACAGCGAATTCCTCACCGCCGGCAACTCTGACCACCGCGGAATCCATCTCCGGTAAGCCTTCAACTCAAGCTTTTTCAACGGCGTTGGTAGAGACGACTAGTGTGTAGCAGTAGTTCCGACTAAGTTAGTTCATCTGCAATTTGTAGATGTCTTCCTTTACTCCACCTCCATCGCAGACGAAGCCCATCGCAGCAAATCCTATCTCCTCCGCCCCTCCCCCATTCAGCCATGTCCAGCTGGATCCTACTAAGGGATCCGGCAAGAACATCGAGGGGACGTCTGCCAATCCGGAAGACTTAGCCGGATTGAAGCAGATGGAAAAGAAACTGGAGGAGGTTGGCGCCAAAAAATCAAAGGCCCGATCTCGCGAAGGCTTTTGCAACTCTGTCCCAAACCGCTTGCGGAAGTTGCACCATCTGTCGCGTTGCAGGTCCGACATACTTGGTGCCCAGACCTCGCATAAGATCAGCGGGATCGATATACGGATTTCCCGCATCATCGAAAGCCTCTGTTGTCTCCTCCTGTGGGCGACTTGCTTCTCCAATTACATAGATTTGATGGTATTTTGAAGTCTGACCTTCGTCGGGATTGGTGACACCGTGGTATAGATCGGCGAAGACCTCCCTAACAGAAGTAGATTTGTCGATGAAGTCGAAGCTGTCGACGATGTCTGAGTCGCTGCTTATATTGGAGTCCGCAGACGACTCGAAGGACATGCCGCCAAAGATCTTGGCGAGTTTTTCGCTTGTCACAATCTTGACGAAGTGTGGCGGCGAAATCTCCTCGTCGCCCGTCTCGAACGATGACGATGATTCCGAAAGATCGGAACCGACCGCCGATGATCCCGACGAAACCGGAACCTCGAGACGATGTGATCCCTCTTTCCCGACGCGGAAGTGGAACCTTCCAAGCGTCATCTCCATAGGCTCCTCCAGATACGCATATGCATCCAAACGGGAGGGCTGGTGAGGAAAAAAATCGACTAGACCAGTTTCGATCTGTTTACCTCTGTCCATCGTGTTGCTTACCAAAGATGTCGACGATGTTGAGCGTGCCATCGAGATCAGCTCCTTGTCGCCTCTAATTCCCACAGACGGCACCAATTGACAAGGTATCGACTTTTCAATGCTTACAGATTGTAGACTAGGGTTTTTGTAGGAAGTAGAGGGCAAGTAGATCTCGAGGGTTCAGCCGGAAAAGTACTCAACTGCTAGAAAACTAGGGTTGTGTTGACAATGAGATCGATCCTTTCTTTCTCCCTTGACTCCCCCTTATATAGGAGGCGGAGCCGAGGGTTTCATGATGTACAAGTTTACAAAGTCCGGGAGACTCTTTGAGTTCGTCCCGTAATAGTTACAAGTCATTATTCCTAGTACAACTCTATCTTTCCAAACTATCTCTTAATTGGGCTTCCGAGCTTCATAAACTTTGGGTTGTGGGCCTTCAGTAAACCCCGGGTACCATCTTCGGCATTCCCATTGGGGATGCCTATCTCCTCCGCCCCTCCCCCATTCAGCCATGTCCAGCTGGATCCTAGTAAGGGATCCGGCAAGAACATCGAGGGGACGTCTGCCAATCCGGAAGACTTAGCCGGATTGAAGCAGATGGAAAAGAAACTGGAGGAGGTTGGCGCCAAAAAATCGAAGGCCCGGTCTCGCGAAGGCGAGGTCAAGGGGCAATGGTGGCCCTTCACCACCACAGAAGGTGAGCTCCGCAACCTCGAGGCGGAGGGATTTGTACAACCCGGATCCTGGCGAACGGTTCGGGGTGCCCCGATCTCGGCGCCCGAAGCCGGAGAATGGGTGTTGATCAAGGCGCTGGTCGAATGTGGGTTGTCGTTGCCGCCGAGCGACTTCTTGATGGAAATCCTCAAGGCGTACAACCTGCAACCCCACAACATATCGCCTAACAGCATCCTCGTCATCGCCAACCACGTCATCCTATGCGAGGGTCATCTTCGGGTAACACCTGAGTTGCCCTTATTTCAATATTACTTTTCCGTCAAGAAGGAGACGGTCTTGCAGATTTCTTCGCTTGTCACCTGCGGGAGCATCACCTTCAAAATCCGCCCCGACCGCATCTACCCCCACACGGATCGTCATGAGGCCGTCAGGTACTAGTCAGGGGGGATTCTTCTATGTGAAGGATGTCTCAGATCCAGCCAGCCCGAAGACGCTGCCATATTTTAAAAATGGGCCCGCCAGCGAGACCCCTGCCTGGACAAACTGCCCTCACCTCTCCGAGTCACCTCAACTGACTAGGGCGGTAAGGCGGATCTGCAAGCTGACGGAGTCGGGCTTGTCGGGGAAGGACCTGACGCTGTCATGGTTCACCAAGCGGATCCAGCCTCTTCAACATCGGGATCGCCTCATGTATTAATACAGCGGCCGCGACGACACCATGCGCGCCTCCAAGGACAACCTCTCCTCCGGCGTCCTGGACAAGCGGATCCGAGTAATGATCAAGATTCCACGTGACGTTCGCTCTCACGTGTGCAATCTTGACATATACACGGGTGGCGCCGGCACCGCGGTAACTCTTCCGACTAATCATCACTTCCCTTTTTGTTCCTACGAATTTGTCTAAGGACTTTATCTTTGTGTGTTCAGCTTGAAGCCCTCAAGGAGAAATATCTCGGAACCTTGACCCGAGTTCCGCACTCCGGCAACACAAACCCGGAGGCCGCGTATGACGCGGAGGCTCCTGCTCCCGCCAAGCGGAAGAGAGGCGCAGCCTCCGGCCCGGCCACGAAACGTGCGCGCGAGGCTCCCAGCGCCGCGGCCACCCGGAAGGCCGAGAAGAAGAAGAAGCGCCTCAAACAAATTGATACTAGCAAAAGCTCGCACCCAACATCGAGTAGTTCTTCCTTACATCTGGGTAAATGCTTTGCTTCCGGCTTACCTTATTTTTTCAACTTAACTCAAAAACTGCTAAGTGTTATGCTCTCTCTTGTCATGCAGCAAAAGTTCCGGAAGCAAGCCCCCCAAGAAGAAGTCCAATCCATCGCCTACCTCAATGCCTATTACACCAGAAGTAGAGGTTCCGCCTAAAGACACCTCCTCTGTAGCTCCGAATCCAAAGAATGTCATCCACATCGATGATATTCCGGAATAACCAGCTGCAGATTCCGGCAAAGGCGCCTCCTCATCCCAGCATCCACCTGAAGAGCCTGAAACCACCTCGGCTGAAGCTAAGGCTAATGATGCCAAAAAGAAATTGTTGCTGAGCGGTGCGACCGGTACGCCCCAAACGCACCCGCATCTGTTCCGGTACTTCAAAAGATTCCCCTATCACAACGTCATGCAGAGATGACCAATTTAATGAATGAAGTGTGGGCGAATCCGGAGATGGAGCAACAAGACCTGTCGATGCTCAAAGATAATCTCCGGGTCTTCTTTGCTAAGCACAAGGCCGTGCGCTAGGTAATACCAGCCCGCAAGCATTGGTTTAGAATTTTCCGAGTAACATTTGTGAACCGATGCTTCAACTGTATCATCTCAATAGGATCTTAGCGGAAACTTGAAATTTCCCATCACAAGAACTTTTAACTTTGCCTCTAGTCCCCCAGATTTTAAATTTCCGGCTAACCATTCCTAGTTGCTTCACAGAACACCCGTAAATTGCATGAAGATATGCGTACGCTGGTGCTGGAGCAGAAGACGGAGATCGAGAGGCTGTACAAGAAGGAGGCGGAGGACCAGAAGGCAATCGTGATCCTTGGAACTCATTTGAAAAACAACGAGGGTATGAACTTAGACTTGCTTAAAATTCCTCAACGCACTCTTTGTTATTTGAACATGTTTTTGTTTTTATATTTTGATCTTGCTTTCCGCCTTACAGAAAAACTTGCCAAGCGCCCCTCCATCGACTCCATCTCCACCGAGAACTGAGCGAGGGTGCCAAGAAAGAAACCAAGGCCAAGAGGGAACTGGAGGAGAAGCATGCAAAGGCTATGTCGGGACACGAGAACTGAGCGAGGGTGCCATGCTTAGCAAGGACACCACGCAGGTGCTGGGAGATATACTCACCTGCAGAATCAGCACGAAACACACGAATAGGCGTGGAATACTGAGTACAAACCATGGCCGCAAAGCGCTGATAAATAGAGAGCACCTCACTGCGAGAGCGTATAAAAAACAACCAGGTGTACCGTGAAAAATCATCAATGAACAAAATATAGTATCGATGGCCCCCTTTTGAAGCAAAGGGAGCCGGACCCCAAACATCTGAATGAACTAAATCAAAAGGTCGCTGAGATACAGACACACTAGTAGGATAGGGAAGCTGAATCTGTTTGCCTAACCTACAACCCTAACAATTTAAAGACACATCTCCTGAGACAGATCCCAGAAGACCACGATGGACTAATGACGATAAACGGGAGCTACAATGGTGACCCAGCCGATGATGGCACTGCTGAAAAGAGCCAATGACGGAAGCAGCAACCGCGGGAGAACTGGCAGAAGAAGTGTCAGCGGATGGAACTCGAAGCCAGTCTAACTCCCATAGCCCAGAGACTCAAGGCTGCGAGGGCCAGCTCCAACCAGGGCCTGTGTACGGCGGTCTTAAACAACAGAAGAATCAGCGTCAAGAATGACGCAACAACCAGAATCAGTAAGCTGACTAGCAGAAAAAAGGTTCATCTTAAGACTAGGAACATAAGAAACGTCAGGAACTGAGAAAGAGGAAGTAGAGAGGGTGCCTCGACTCGAAACAGAAAGAGAGGTACCATCAGCCGTGATAACACGGACATGAGAAATAAGAGAGCGAAGAGCAGACATAATAGAAGACGCAAAAGTCATATGAAAAGAAGCTCCAAAATCCAGATACCACGGGGATGACGTACCTGACTGTAGAAGATGGTGGTCGCGCGGTGCCAGAAGAGCCAGGCACAGAACCAGCAGTACCCGTCGAGGAGGAGCCTGTAGCAGCGAGCAGACCACGAAGACCACGGATAATGTCCTGATCAGACAGTGCAACTGCAGAAGATCCTGAAGAGCCAGCCTGCTTACGAGCATGATACTGCTGTCGTAAACTAGGGTCCCTCCTCCAACAGCTAGAGACATCGTGGCCAGGCTTGCCACAGGAGGAGCAAGGAGGACGAGAAGGTGTTGTCATACCACGAGGCTGCTGAGGCTGACTCTGGCCCTGGACCGGAGGAGTAGAGAGTATCGGCGGTACTGGAGACCGCAGCGAAGCCGACGGCACAGGAGGACCACGAGCAGTCGACACATGAGGACCACGAGCTGCAAGTACAGAGGGAACCTCAAGAAGACCAGCACCACGAAGACGAGTCTCCTCAGCACGAAGCTCAGACAGGACCTCAGAGAGCGGAACACGACCACGAGCAAGCAGCTGGGCACGGCGAGGCTCAAACTCCTTGCGGAGCCTCGACAAGAACTCAAAGACGCGCTGAAACTCCAGATCCGCGCGCACAGTCAGACATCAGGGATAGGTGGCACACACAGCTGTACGAAGAGAATCAAGCTGACGCCATATAGCAGCACTCTGAGTATAGAACTCGTCAATAGTGGAATCACCCTGCTGAAGAGCATGCTCCTGGCGAACCACAGACAGGTAAAGAGCATCCCCAGACGGCTGATAGCGCTGACGAAGAAAAGCCCACTGAGCAGCAACAGTGGGAAGACCCATGAACTCAGCAGCATACTGAGGCAGAACACTGGAAGTGAGAACAACAGCAGCACAAACATCCTCATCTATCCACTGAGTGTACTCAGTCAGATCAAGCCGGTACGTTGCAACAGCAGTAGAATACTCCTGGACCTTCCGGCCATACTCAGCCAGAGCAGTGTCATCAGCACTCTTGGCTGCATCCTTGACCTCCTGAGTAGCATCGGGGGAAAGGGCAACCGGCGTCGGTGGAATAGGCGCTGTAGGAGCAGTGGGGCACGGCAGACAGAGGACCTCGCTAGAATGCACACCCCAAAGATGAACACCGCGCATGTGGACCCGCATGAAGGCAGCGAAATCAGGATAATTCGCGCCATCAAAAATCACCGGGCAGCGAGGAATCGCAAGATAGCCCGACGAGGAAGACATGGTTTTTTTCAGAGACGAGATCAGATCGAAACAGAGGCAGACGCGGCGGGAGAGGCCGGGGCCTAGCGGGGCGGGCGGCGGCGGGAGTGGGGGCGGAGCGGCCGGGGTGTCGGCGGCCGGGCGGCGGGAGTTGGAGCGGGCGACCGGACTCGGGCGGCCGGGCGGAGGTGGCGGCACGACGGCCGGGGGAGGCGGCGGCGGCCCGAGGGAGGCGGCGCGCGGTGGTGGGGCGGTCGGCGGAGACACGGCGGCGGCAGGGGCGACGAGGGAGAGGCGGCGGCGGCAGCAGAGGGCCGGGGCAGGCGGCGGCTGCGAGGAGAGGAGCTAATTTTGCTCATGTTAGGGTAATAGACTTGTTAGGGCCGATGTGCAATTTATTATAGGTTGCCACTTTATAAATTTATTTTGCTTTCCTTGTGCACAAATAAAATGGGAAATCTATGTTTTTTTTTTCAAAGAAGCAAAAAAAAAAGTCTAGTTGGCAAAGTCGCTGGCCACGTGAAGATGCACATCTCTGCCAAAAATTGGATGGTAGACTTTGAAGAGCCAACCAGAATCCCTCGATAGTGCAAATATGCAGGAAGTCCCCTAACATATGGGAAAACTACAATATACAATATACATATGGGAAAA
This sequence comes from Lolium perenne, assembly GCF_019359855.2. Classification (NCBI taxonomy): domain Eukaryota; kingdom Viridiplantae; phylum Streptophyta; class Magnoliopsida; order Poales; family Poaceae; genus Lolium; species Lolium perenne. The sequence continues at coordinate 172,702,448 of NC_067250.2, read as the reverse complement.
CTACAATATACAATATACACATCTAACAACAACAACAGCTGAATACTACAGAAACATTATAAGCAACTAGAAATAATGTATCTACTTGTTGATAATCTGCGATCATCCCCATCATAAAATTGACACCACAGATGCAGCGTCACGAACTTTTAAAACAACATTCTACAGTTTACCACAACCTTAGTAAAAAAGTCGCACAAACAACAACACCACGAGGATTCAGCCTCTGGAAGGTAAAGTAGCTAGACAAGGTATTCTCATGGAATTTGGTTCAAAGTTGTAATGACTACTACGGGTTCCTGCTCTCCCAACTGGCAGCTTTGCATCAGGTATCCTGCTGTTCTTCTTCCTTGGCCTTCTTCTCAAGCTCCAGCATCATATTGGCAGCTGCAGAGCACCTCGCCTCGCGTGGGGTCGGACTAGGATCGCCAGCGATGCTCATGTCAAAATCAGGGCATGTAAGATGTACACTGGCGTGGAACATTCCTGAAAAGAATAGGAAAATGACTAGTGAAAACTTGCTCGGAAACAATGTGTGAGCTCTGAAACAGAGACGATGACAGTCAATCAAACATAAGTTACTGGTTACTGCTAGCGGGAGACCTAATCAGTTTCTCACAAGTGATTGCAATGCTATGGCTAGAGGTGATCTCTAATAAAGCCTAAAAGGCGCACACATGTCTTTAGTAACCATCGACAGAACCCCAACGTTTGATATTTACATAATGTGGTAAACAGCAAGTGGTCTATTGACCTGATACCTTGAAAACTCTTTTGGCCCAAGCATGGTTAGTGCAGTAGTGTCACTATGTATGTTATCATTTCAATGCACAAAACTTACGGGGTACTGTCGGGACTGAAAACAGTAAACGATAATCAGAAAGTCAGTGGCGCAAGACCTACTTGTATGATATTTTTATTTCTTATGCTTATATGGTCCAAGGACCCAATGCTTGTCCATGCATAAATATTAAGAGGTAAAAGTATATATTTATATATACCATCTGCTACTGAAGGTACTATTGTGTATCTTGGGAGTATCCACTTGCCCTCATTGCAGATCTTGTCAAGCTCCTGTATTGACAAATGTCAGGTGGCATTTAATGTTTCTAATAAATCGGCTCTACTTGAGGTTTCTTACCTGGCATTTGTTATTGCTCACGAGGAGTGCCTCCTTCACTCTCTTCCTCTTTAAGCTCATGGTTTGACCGCCATCTCCAGAACAAGATGAGTTGGCAACTTGCATCATATTTGAGCAAGTTCCCTTATATTTCTCTCCTATTGACAGCACTTTGGGTGTCATCTCCCCTTCTGCATAAGGTTTAAACATGATGAGTAATAGGAATGTGGAACCGATATAGAAACACCTTCTTGCCTACAATTTTTTTTTTTTTTTTTTTTTGCGTCCACAATGAAAAGTGTGCCACACCACAAGTTACCACAAAAAGTTTGGAAATGTATGGCTCCTAGCCAAACATTACCATTCAAGATTGTCTGAAAATCCATATCACATTGAATACTTCGTTCTTGAAGTATGCGTTCCTTGTGAAGCTGAAACAAACAGAGAACAGGATGAATTCACATCAGCTTCTCAACCAGACAAAAAAATATAGGAAATATGCATCATTTTGCCTAAAATAAAAGAGGAGACATATAACATACAGTTTCATCCCGTATTTTCTGAATTGATCTTAGTAAATCATACATCTGATCACTATTGTTCTCAGTGACTCCACCTTCAATGAAATTATGAACACATAGGTTAAGAACTTAGATAACCAATAATAATAGAAACAAGCTGTCTTGGGTGGTTTATCACAACCTGAATTCATTTCCATATTTTGGGGTTCCAAAGCACTTTTCTCGATTATAGGATCAGCATATGGTACCTGATACAACATTTGGTTATTTAATTGGAGACTAGATAAATCAGACAAAAACTTGGCCTACTCATCACTACCTCATCAAACACAACTGTTAGCCAAGACTTGCCAAACTTATGGCGGCTATTTGGTCGCTAGATCATAGCGTAGATGAGACAAAACTCGAGACAAAAACTGACCTATGAAAGTATAAATACTTGATTAAACATGGACAGTGCGGCTCCTCTTTTTTATTGAAATGATTAGCCCCTAACAGTAGGATTAATCTTAACCCATTGATCTGTTCCTAACATTAAGAATATTCTTAACTAGTAAGATGCTCTTAAGTAATGTGATATTGTTCCTTATTTGGTAGTATTGGGTCAGCTTCCTCTCCTCACCCTAATCCCTAACAAATGGTGTGTTCTATCACACTTTCAAAAATATTCACCTGGCAACATGATAGATGCCCAAACTCCATGTTACTTATAAAAATAGTGTGTAGGAAAACACAAACAAATAGAATAAAGCACAACAAACATCACAATAATATTTGTATGGATAAAGACGGAACCATAAAATTTACAATTATTACCAGGTCAACATATTTGAAAGTTTACTTCTATAACCATTTCAGAGTTGTTCGTAATGGGCGCTACTATTATAATCTGTCAATACTTACAAGCTGTAATTTTGCTTACCATAGGAGGAAAGATATCTCGGGGCATATTACCATTCTGTTTTCCATTCTTGTCCACTTGATCACCTAAAGTTGATTGTATCAGAACACTAATAACGAACGATGTATCAGTAATACCTAAATACAGTTAGAATGACTCACCGGATTGTCGGAGTATGCGTTCTCCACTTAATGTTGTTGTTCCTTTTGTATTTATTGACTTAGTCACGAGTCTTGAAGTTTCAACATCAGGAACAATAAGTGATTCATTTTCTATTATGGGGCTCTCACCATCTAGACCTTTTGCTTCTGTAGCCCTGGAGGCTTCAACGTTTCTTTTGCAACTTTTCTTCTGCTTGCTGATGCCGGAGGTCTGGTTGCTATTGGCACCGGTTGCTTTAATTGCTCGATTGTTTTGCTTTGGAGTTGACACTTTTGCAATTTGCTTTCGCATCTTCGGCGTGCTATTCTCGTCTTGCTCTTCCAATTTTTCATCTATCACAGAGTGCAATCCATGTCGGGGGACAGCAGGCCATTTCCTGAAACATGTCAAGTGGTACGACCAATTGTGTTACCTGTGGAGCACTGAAGGAGTCCTGGTTTCACGTATAAATAGCTGAGAACAAATATTATGTTACCTGTGGAGAAGTCCTTGTAAAATCTCCTTATATGGAAGAATGTGAAAGTACTCAACTACAGATGTTGTTTTCGGGAACGGATCATTTACAAATACTGGACCAGTCATACTGTCAGAGGAAAAAGTGAAAAATGTCAATATCGTGGAGAAATAGCAAAAGCTAGCAATCATACATCATTGAGCAAACCATCCTCATTTTAGAGGAAAATGAAAAAAAAATACATGATTTACACAATAAGCACGAGCAGAACAACATCACGTATACATGGAATGCGTTACCGCCAGAGGAAAAAAAGGGAAGAACTATAGCAAAGCAACTTGTGCTGACATATGCAATAAATGTGTTTTTTTAGAGAGAGAATAAGTGTGTTATTAAGCAAGCCACACAATACTATTTAATAAACTAATGAGTGGTTTATAAAAAGGGATCTAACCTCAATCATAGAACTATCTAGTAGGTAAAAGCAAACCTGTGAATCAACTCTTCTAGAGGCATTTCCACAAGTTTACCCTTCGTCATTTTCTTATATTCCACAATGAACAATTTGGTAGTCGTCCTTTCTTTACTCAATGAGTATGCAAAATCTTCGTCCAGAACAAGCAAGTCTGAGCCCTCCATGCCTAGAGACAATAATTTTACCATAATGAGCACAAAGGATGCATAGGTTGACCAAACATAAAATGCATAAATTATTGATAAAATCAAGTTCATATATCACACTTTTACATGATCATAGTTATAGAAACAGATAGCGTTCTTTAGCAAACAATGAGCTGCTATTTGTTCATGACTTCGTGCACAAAGGGATTAACCATTATAGCAGCCCAAGTTATTTTCAGTCTACTAGTTGATAAAATTAAATAAATTTCATTATTAGCAGGTTGTACACAACCAAAACAAATGAGGAACAGTGACACAAGAAATAATTAACAAATTTTCTTTGCTAATGTTATTGTTTTGCCTGAGACAAAATGGTTTTACATAAATCAAAATCAAGTGAGAGGTGCATTTTTGGGGTACATTCTGGGACCATGCACTTGTTCTTGTTTTCTGTAAAGCAAGTGTACAACTCAAACTCATGTTTGGGTTCATTTGCAATTCCAGTTTACTACAATTCGGAACAGTAACTCATGTAAACCTTTATTTACAAAATTAACAGAAACTCATGTAAACTCTGATCCACGCCCTTCTTCTTGTTCTGGCAAGTATCAAGTATGTTTGATGACATGAAAAGGCAATACTACTAATAACATCAAAGTGAGGAAACCTCACCAACTCGAAAAAGAAAACTGCAGATATTGATATATATAAATTAAAGGCTGTAGTGATTTAAAAAAAACGACCTGTTCTACGCTGCACTTCTGATATTGCTAGTTGTTGAAGCATAAGTGGACCATCCAAAGCACCAAAGGTTGTTTTATTTGTCGATTCCTGGCCTGCTGGCTGGTTGGTACTGTGTGAAATACCAGCTGCCGCATCATATTCCTTTTCTACGATTGACCAGACACCCTTGGTGTGAGTACCATACTCGATCAAGCATTTTGTCTTTGTCGGGTCCAGAAGAAGCACAGCAACTTTTGCTACTGGCCACATTCGCACGTCTGGATAACCTTCACTCGCACCGAGTTCTACAGCGATCTCACAAGCCTGTATTGCTTCTCTATCAGTAACAGATAAGCTCCCATGCTTTCCAGAATTGTTCTCACGCTCATGGACTATACTAGAGTATGGTAGCAGATCTTCTCCAACAGAAAGAGAAGCGCACATAAAAAACCGCTTGGCATCAGCGAAAGCAAGCACCGGACACCTCTTCCTGTGGTAGTAATTGTACAGAATGATAGCCGTGTGAACCTGCAAAACCACACACACCGGTGTGATGAGTTAGCAGCTAACCGGGTATTTATCACAATCCTTGTATGCACAGAGAAACACTGTCAGGAATAGAATAAAAGAACACAACGCTGCACACAAACAAAACAAGACGAGCATTTCATGGCTATGATGAGGGATATTGTCATGAATGCCAAAGGAAAATAAACTAGTAATACAACTACAATGGTAAATCGACAGGGAAAATGAACATGACCTGGCAAGTACTGCAATCCAATAATTAAACCAGGTCATTACATAGACAAATCAAACACAAATTTGATTTCACTATCATATGCAATCCAATTCAATCAAAATTCGTAGATAAATTTGGGAGGCATCCCAAGGTGGCAAATAATTTCATCGGAACTAAAAGCACGCCGAACATTTCTGCTTCAGTTTTACATTTGTACGGTTACTGTACGAATACTCGCATCTGAAAAGTAATTTTGACAGAGCCCGATTTCTCAGATTTTTCAGTAAAAGAGCAAAGCAGAAACTAAAGAGGCGCTAGTGGCTTGCCTTCTTCCTCCTCCTGACGACGTTTCCCATGACCCATCCCCGCTTCGTACCGCTGCCTGACTGCAGCCTGCCGGTGCCCTCCGGGAAGGAAGCGACCCTCCATTCCACTGCCGCCGCGCGGTGGTAGACCGAGACGCCCCTAATATCTAGCAACGTTGGTGGGTACGTCACGCACGACCGCCGCCAACAGCGACAAGACGAGCAAGATCACCGCAAAAATCAAACTACCGGAGAGCATTTCTGCGCATCCCTCCCCTCCCAAAACCGTGAGGAATTCTACCAATTTCACCTCCATGGATGGACCAGACCAGCCACCCCAACCAAAAGAAAACCCCGTCCTAGCAACAGATTACAGGCTACACAAGAAAGATAGCAATGCTGACCTGCTGGGCAACGGCGCGCTGCTTCTCCAGCGTCAAGAGGTGCGCGTCCTTGCCGGCGCGGCGTGGCAGGACCGGCCTCACCAGGTGCTCCACCAGCAGCTTCACCGCGTCCTCCATGTGAACCACCTCCTCCTCGACCACCGCCTCATTTCCTCCCCCTCCACCTCCAGACATATCGCTCTGGTAAATTCACGGCACAGACGAGTCAGCGCAGCTCGATCTCTAGGGATTGGGATTCTGTACAGCGGCGCGGCGGCGGTGGCTGGCTGACCCTGCGGTGGGTTGGGGTTTTTCCGTTTCAGTAGAGTGGGGAGTGGAGGCGGAGAGAGCTAGAAGTGGAAGAAACACGCCGCAGACCCGCAGTGGTGTGAGCGAAAGTGGAAAGGGCGTGATAGGACCGATAAGTGGTACGTTTACAGCACTTGCAACGGATCGCTGCCGTCCATCGCTGTGGCCAGTGGGCAAGGTGTCGAAGAGGATGGGACATGAGAGGACAGCTCTCCGCTTTGCTCTGTTTCCAACAAATTGCTTTCTTCAGCTCGGGTCTCTTATGCATCTCCTGGCCGACGCATTTCGAACGTCTAAATTGACCATCTACGTCTTTTTGCATCGACCTGCGGAGGCTATATGGCTTGGGATGACCGTTTGTATTGGGGGTATCCTAGCGGTGCGGACGTATTTTTTTTAGCTCTGACACCGTTAAGGTCGATAATGACGGTTTAGCATCCCATCGAGGCCTGCCGTCGGTGATTACCGGTTCCCGCGCGACGACGGTAGTTCTCGTGCGTGGCCAACGAATTGGCGCGTTTCGCTGCCGTCCATCGCTGTGGCCAGTGTTGAATAGGACGGGACAAGACACTAAGACAGGACCGTTCTCCGCTTTGCTCCGTTTTCAACAAATTGCTTTCGAGCACCGCAGAGATGATGTATTTTATATTGAGTGTGATATATTTTACATTACTTGTTTTTGCTTCTTTTTCTGTTTTTACATCACCTGTTTTTCTCATAAAGTCCACCGAGACAGTCGGGAACGATAGTCGGCGGTCGTCTCCGATGACGGAGAAAGGCGGAGAGCGCTTCTTCGCGATGGAGACGACGTCGGCCACGCTGAGGCACACGACTCAGGAGGACGTGTTACGTGTAGAGGCGGCCGTCTGCGGGAGGTGGGGGTCTGGGGAAATGGCAGGGTTCGATCTAGAAAAAAAAAATTGTACAATGAGATCTATTGGGCCGGTCATCTCTTCGGCATGTTAAGGATTTACCTCCCAGATGTGAGAATTAGAAATTCTACTTATCTTCCTTTAATCAGCATTAGAAAATGCTAATAACCATCTGATTGATCAAAACGAATGGATGTGGTTCCTCTGGAGGTACCACAAAACACCTCTTGATGTAGTGCTCCGGATGTGCCGGTGAGAGTGAAACCACCACCGATAGGAGGAGAGTGAGAGAAGAGAGTGAGTGGTGAGGGGATTTATGGCGTGCATTCCCGAAACACCGGGTCATCTTTCGCTCTACCATGTGCTTGCACATGCGTGCCTCTTTGCGCTCCACCAGACTTGGCTCCAAAATGGTCAATGCGGCCCCCTCCCGGGCAAGGCCTTGGGCTGCTTTGGTTTTTGTGTTACAGGCCTAGCCAAATGCGCATCTAATCAGCCACTGATACGTCTCCAACGTATCTATAATTTCTGATGGTCCATGCTTGTTTTATGACAATACCTACATGTTTTGCTCGCACTTTATAATGTTCTTATGCGTTTTCCGGAACTAACCTATTAACAAGATGCCGAAGTGTCAGTTCCTGTTTTCTGTTGTTTTCGGTTTCAGAAATCCTACAAATGAAATATTCTCGGAATCGGACGAAATCAACGCCCTGGGTCCTATTTTCCACGGAAGGTTCCAGAGCACCGAAGATGGACCAGAGGGGAGCCAAGGGGGCCCCACCCCACATGGCGGCGCGACCAAGGGGGGCGCGCCCCCCTATGGTGTGGGTCCCCCAGGACCCCTCCGAGGCTGCCCTTCCGCCTATAAAGTCTCTCCGTCGCGAAAACCCTAAACAGATAAGCCACGATACGGAAAACCTTCCAGAGCCGCCGCCATCGCGAAGTCAAGTTCGGGGGACAGAAGTCTCTGTTCCGGCACGCCGCCGGGATGGGGAATTGCCCCCGGAAGCCATCACCACCGCCATCTTCATCGCCGCTGCTGACTCCTATGATGAGGAGGGAGTAGTTCTCCCCCGAGGCTGAGGGCTCTACCGGTAGCTATGTGGTTCATCTCTCTCTCCCATGTGATCTTTATGTGATCATGAGCTTTGTATCACTATTAATCTATGTGCTACTCTAGTGATGTTATTAAAGTAGTCTATTCCTCCTCCATGATGTAATGTTGACAGTGTGTGCATCATGTAGTACTTGGCGTAGGTTATGATTGTAATCTCTTGTAGATTATGAAGTTAACTATTACTATGATAGTATTGATGCGATCTATTCCCCCTTTTATATCTATTGTTGACAGTGTGTATGCTATGTTAGTACTCGGTCTAAATTGCAACGGTCTATTATGCACTCTAGAGGTTACTTTAATATGAACTCCGGATGTTGTGGAGCTTGTTTACTCCGGCTTGAGGTGTGCTTTTATAGCCCTACACAATGAATGGTGTTTGTTATCCAACAAGAGAGTGTGAGAAAGTAGCACAAGTGAAGAGCTTTATTTAATTATGTGATCATTGTTGAGAGTGTCCACTAGTGAAAGTATGATCCCTAGGCCTTGTTTCCAAATATCGAATCTCCGTTTATTTACTGTTCTACTGCATGTTTGCTTGCTGCCATCTTTATTTCAGATTGCAGTTACTACTTACAATCATCCATATTACTTGTATTTCACTATCTCTTCGCCGAACTAGCGCACCTATACATCTGACAAGTGTATTAGGTGTGTTGGGGACACAAGAGACTTCTTGTATCTTAATTGCAGGGTTGCTTGAGAGGGATATCTTTGACCTCTACCTCCCTGAGTTCGATAAACCTTGGGTGATTCACTTAAGGGAAACTTGCTGCTGTTCTACAAACCTCTGCTCTTGGAGGCCCAACACTGTCTACAGGAATAGAAGCGTGCGTAGACATCAAGCTATTTTTTTGGCATCGTTGCCGGGGAGGTAAGGTAAAAGGTATTCACATCCTCCGACTACTAAGCTACTTCCTAGCACTGTTGCCGGTGTGTGAGTGCTCGAAGCTATTTCCTTTAGATCCTGCAATTGCATCTTTTTGTTTCTTGTTTTTATTTTTCACTAGTTAGGCATAATGGAAAACAACAGTGAGCTTTTTAATCTATTTCCTGAGTTAAGACATGAATTATTTGATGCGAAAATTAAAAAACCTATGGAACCTTATTTGCATGCTAGTCGCAATGTTATTAGTATGAACGCAATTACTGCTAATGCTATGGAGAAGTCTAAGCTTGGGGAAGCTAGTTTTTATGATCTTTTTACCTTCCCATCTTTAGGGGAGAAAATTTGCTCTGATAATACTTTATCTCCCATATGCGATAACTCTAATGATGCTTGTGATATTTTAAATCCACCTACTGAAAGTATTTCTTTCAAGATACCCATGAAAATTATTGAACGTGTTATGGATAACCGCTATGAAGGGGATGAAACTGTCCATCCTGTAGATCATTTACTGTTTTTGCATGAATTATGCGGGTTATTCAAGTGTGCAGGTATCTCTATGGATGAAGTGAGGAAGAAACTATTCTCTATGTCGCTGTCCGGTAAAGCGGCGCATTGGTATAAATTGCTGAAGAATAGGCATTCTCTTGATTGGGAGGATATTATGCCTCTCTTTTATTCTAAATTTTATCCTCCCCATGAAGTGCATATTGATAGAAATTACATTTATAACTTTTATCCTCGTGATGAAGAGAGTATTTCCCAAGCATGGGGGAGATTGAAGTCACTAATGCTCAAATGTCCCATTCATGAGCTCCCCCGTAATGTTATTATTAATAATTTTTATGCAAGGCTTTCAGGACATCACAAGGACTATCTAGATGCCTGTTTGGAGGGATCTTTCACAAGCAAGGAGGTTGAAGCTAGATGGGATCTTCTTGAAAGAATTCAGGAGAATACTGAAGATTGGGAGAACGACAAAGGTAAAGAATCAGGTATAAATTATGATTATGAATGCATTGAAACTTTTATGGATAATGATAAATTTCGAAATATGAGTGCTACTTATGGTCTTGACTCTCAAGTTGTTGCAAATCTTTATAAAGCTTTTGCCTCTCATTTTGAATTGCCTAGGAAGAATTTTGATAAGTATCATGAACCTTTTAAAGACACTTGCATGGAAAATGGAATTGTTGTTAATGATTGCAATGAACATGCTCAAACTCCTGAGAATGCTATTTCTTATAAGCATGTTAATTTTTGTGGAATGCATAGACCTTGTGGAATTAATCAAATCGAAGATGAATATTGTATCCATCATAGGAATGAAAAAACTAGAAAGTGGTCTAGGGCTCTAGATGATCTTGGTGAAAAAGTTTGTGCCCTCTATCCTTTTATTTGTGAACTTTGCCATAGAGTAGGTCACTTTAATTTTCAATGCTCCTCCAATGATAATTCGAACCTCATGAGTGCTGCAAATTTGTATTGTGATGATGAAATTACTCCTAATCAGCATGATGAACTTGCTTTATTTTTGAAGTGTGAAGAGTTATCAAGAAAAATTTCTTTGTTAGATATTAATGATCTTGATATTAATAGTGTCATGCATGGGTGTCTTTCTTATTACATTGATAATTGCCATACAAATACTTACATACAAAATATTTTAGAAGATGACACTTTGCCAAAATATGATAGGACAGCTGTGTGTTTTAAACTTATTAATGAAAAGGAGGAATCCTCCCAAGTTTCTTCTATTGTTTCTGGAAATAAATCAGGTTATGTGGAGAAGCCTCCCTTCAAGCCTCTTCCTCCTAAAGAAGGGAACGAGGAGAAGGAGAAGAAGAAGAAAAAGGGAACCAAGAAGAAGAAGAAGAGGGGAAATAAAAAGAAAGAGGTAATAGCATATCCCCGCGTGTATGAGATAACGATAGGTAACCGTAAGTATGTTGCTCCTAATGATTATTATGATAATGAATCTGAGTACAATTATCTTCCTATGCCCTTTACCTACATTAGTGATCATGATTTGAAAGAGCACACTACTTTTGATATTGAAAATCTCTGGAAAACTAATTCTGAAAATGATGATGTTAATAATTGTCATAGTATTAGTACTATCCATGCTTCTTCCCATAATGATATAGAAAGCTCTAAGCTTGGGGATAAGGTGTTTGAAAATCCTTTTGCTACTGATGATTATATGTTTGATACATCTCCTTCTAGTAACAATGATGGTATGGTTACAGATGAACATACTGTGAAAGATAACTATTCTATTTCTTATGATGATACTATGCCTCCAATCTTTGACAATTATTATAAAGAATGCTATGACATAGGTTATAATTATCCTTATGAAACTTGTCATAGTTATGATGGGATTGCCAAAAACAATTCCCTTAGTATGCAACTTGTTTACCATGTTCAAATTCTTGATAATGATCATGCTCCAATTACTACTAATGAGAAGAATTCTTCTTGTGCCAAAATTAATGATACTTTTATGCATATGAACCATGATAAGAATGTTTTAAGTGATGGTTATATTGTTGAGTTTGTTCATGATGCTACTGAAAGTTATTATGAGAGAGGAAAATATGGTTGTAGAAATTTTCATGTTACTAAAACACCTCTCTTTATGTTGAGAATCTTGAAGTTACTCATGTTTTATCTTCCTATGCTTGCCACTTTGTTCTTCATGAATTTGTTTATTTACAAGATTCCTTTTCATAGGAACTGGGTTAGGCTTAAATTTGTTTCATACTTGCTTTTTGATGCTCTCTTTGCTTCAAGTCTTGTTACTTATGTGAACATCATTGAAATTACTGAGCCCATCTTAATGGCTATAAAGAAAGCACTTCTTGGGAGATAACCCATGTTTTTATTTTACTACAGCAATTTTTGTTTTATATTTGTGTCTTGGAAGTTTTTACTACTGTAGCAACCTCTCCTTATCTTTATTTTATTGCATTGTTGTGCCAAGTAAAGTCTTTGATAGTAAGGTTGATACTAGATTTGGATTACTGCGCAGAAACAGATTTCTTGTTGTCACGAATTTGAGTAGGACTCTCTGTAGGTAACTCAGAAAATTCTGCCAATTTACGTGCGTGATCCTCAGATATGTAAGCAACTTTCATTCAATTTGAGCATTTTCATCTGAGCAAGTTAAGTGCCCCAGAAAAATTCGTCTTTACGGACTGTTCTGTTTTGACAGATTCTGCCTTTTATTTCGCATTGCCTGTTTTGCTATGTTTGATGGATTTCTTTGTTCCATTAACTTTCAGTAGCTTTGTGCAATGTCCAGAAGTGTTAAGAATGATTATGTCACCTCTGAACATGTGAATTTTTGATTATGCACTAACCCTCTAATGAGCTTGTTTTGAGTTTGGTGTGGAGGAAGTTTTCAAGGATCAAGAGAGGAGGATGATTCAATAGGATCAAGAAGAGTGAAAATTCTAAGCTTGGGGATGCCCCCGTGGTTCATCCCTGCATATTTCGAGAAGACTCAAGCATCTAAGCTTGGGGATGCCCAAGGCATCCCCTTCTTCATCAACAACTTATCAGGTCACTTCTATTGAAACTATATTTTTATTTGGTCACATCTTATGTGCTTTACTTGGAGCGTCTGTGTGCTTTTATTTTTGTTTGTGTTTGAATAAATTCGGATCCTAGCAATCCTTGTGTGGGAGAGAGACACGCTCCGCTTTTTCATATGAACACTAGTGTTCTTCGTTTTACTTTTAATGTTCAATGACAAAAGTTGGAAGCTATTGCACTTATTATTATTTGGTTGGAAACAGAAAATGCTTCATATTGTCTTGGATAATTTGATACTTGGAAATTGTTTTGAGCTCTCAAGTAGATCATGATTAAACTCTTGCACCATGTAGTTTGAACCTATTAGTGCAGAACTGCCGTAGAGCTTGTTGAAATTGGTTTGCATGATTGGTCTCTCTAAGGTCTAGATATTTTCTGGTAAAAGTGTTTGAGCAACAAGGAAGACAGTGTAGAGTCTTATAATGCTTGCAATATGTTCTTATGTAAGTTTTGCTGTACCGGTTCATACTTGTGTTTGCTTCAAACAACCTTGCTAGCAAAAGCCTTGTACTGAGAGGAAATGCTTCTCGTGCATCCAAAACCTTGAGCCAAAACCTATGCCATTTGTGTCCACCATATCTACCTACTATGTGGTATTTCCTACCATTCCAAGTAAATACTTCATGTGTTACCTTTAAACAATTCAAAAATTATTATCTCTTATTTGTGTCAATGTTTTATAGCTCATGAGGAAGTATGTGGTGTTTTATCTTTCAATCTTGTTGGGCATATTTTCACCAATGGACTAGTGGCTTCATCCGCTTATCCAATAATTTTGGAAAAAGAGCTGGCAACGGGGTTCCCAACCCCAATTAATTAACTTTCATTAATAATTCTCTTCACATGTTTTGCTCTGATTCATCAGTAAGCAACTTAATTTTGCAAATAGACACTCCTCCATGGTATGCGAAATGTTGGAAGGCACCCGAGGATTCGGTTAGCCATGGCTTGAGAAAGCAAAGGTTGGGAGGAGTGTCATCTCTAAATAAAACTAAAATAAATAGACACTCCTTCATGTTATGTGAATGTTGGAAGGCACCCGAGGATTCGGTTAGCCACGGCTTGTGAAAGCAAAAGGTTGGAAGGAGTGTCATCCATAAATAAATAAAAACTACACTAAAGTACATGTGTAAACAAAAGAGAAGAGGGATGATCTACCTTGCTGGTAGAGATAACTTCCTTCATGGGAGCCGCTCTTTGAAAGTCTGTTTGATGAGGGGGTTAGAGTGCCCACTCCCATTCGTTGACAACAACAAACACCTCTCAAAACTTTACTTTTATGCTCTCTATATGATTTCAAAACTTGAAAAGCTCTAGCACATGATTTTATCCCTGCTTCCCTCTGCGAAGGGCCTTTCTTTTACTTTTATGTTGAGTCAGTTTACCTACTTCTTTCTGTCTTAGAAGCAAACACTTGTGTCAACTGTGCATTGATTCTTACATACTTTCTTATTTGCATTCATCATATTACTTTGTGTTGACAATTATCCATGAGATATACATGTTGAAAGTTGAAAGCAACTGCTGAAACTTGTATCTTCCTTTGTGTTGCTTCAATGCCTTTACTTTGAATTTATTGCTTTATGAGTTAACTCTTATGCAAGACATTTTTATGCTTGTCTTGAAAGTACTATTCATGAAAAGTTTTGCTATATGTTATCTATTTGTTAGCAAATATAGATCATTGCCTTGAGTCACTTCATTCATCTCATATGCTTTGCAATAGTATGATCAAGATTATGTAACTAGCATGTCACTACAGAAATTATTCTTTTTATCGTTTACCTACTCGAGGGCGAGTTGGAACTAAGCTTGGGGATGCTGATACGTCTCCAACGTATCTATAATTTCTGATGTTCCATGCTTGTTTTATGACAATACCTACATGTTTTGCTCGCACTTTATAATGTTTTTATGCGTTTTCCGGAACTAACCTATTAACAAGATGCCGAAGTGTCAGTTCCTGTTTTTTGCTGTTTTTGGTTTCAGAAATCCTACAAAGGAAATATTCTCGGAATCGGACGAAATCAACGCCCAGGGTCCTATTTTCCACGGAAGGTTCCAGAGCACCGAAGAGGGACCAGAGGGGAGCCAAGGGGGCCCCACCCCACATGGCGGCGCGGCCAAGGGGGGGCGCGCCCCCTATGGTGTGGGTCCCCCAGGAACCCTCCGAGGCTGCCCTTCCGCATATAAAGTCTCTCCGTCGCGAAAACCCTAAAAAGATAAGCCACGATACGGAAAACCTTCCAGAGCCGCCGCCATCGCGAAGTCAAGTTCGGGGGACAGAAGTCTCTGTTCCGGCACGCCGCCGGGACGGGGAATTGCCCCCGGAAGCCATCACCACCGCCATATTCATCGCCACTGCTGACTCCTATGATGAGGAGGGAGTAGTTCTCCCCCGAGGCTGAGGGCTCTATCGGTAGCTATGTGGTTCATCTCTCTCTCCCATGTGATCTTTATGTGATCATGAGCTTTGTATCACTATTAATCTATGTGCTACTCTAGTGATGTTATTAAAGTAGTCTATTCCTCCTCCATGATGTAATGTTGACAGTGTGTGCATCATGTAGTACTTGGCGTAGGTTATGATTGTAATCTCTTGTAGATTATGAAGTTAACTATTACTATGATAGTATTGATGCGATCTATTCCCCCTTTCATAGCTATTGTTGACAGTGTGTATGCTATGTTAGTACTCGGTCTAAATTGCAACGGTCTATTATGCACTCTAGAGGTTACTTTAATATGAACTCCGGATGTTATGGAGATTGTTTACTTCGGCTTGAGGTGTGCTTTTATAGCCCTACACAATGAATGGTGTTTGTTATCCAACAAGAGAGTGTGAGAAAGTAGCACAAGTGAAGAGCTTTATTTAATTATGTGATCATTGTTGAGAGTGTCCACTAGTGAAAGTATGATCCCTAGGCCTTGTTTCCAAATATCGAATCTCCGTTTATTTACTGTTCTACTGCATATTTGCTTGCTGCCATCTTTATTTCAGATTGCAGTTACTACTTAAAATCATCCATATTACTTGTATTTCACTATCTCTTCGCCGAACTAGCGCACCTATACATCTGAGTGTATTAGGTGTGTTGGGGACACAAGAGACTTCTTGTATCTTAATTGCAGGGTTGCTTGAGAGGGATATCTTTGACCTCTACCTCCCTGAGTTCGATAAACCTTGGGTGATTCACTTAAGGGAAACTTGCTGCTGTTCTACAAACCTCTGGTCTTGGAGGCCCAACACTGTCTACAGGAATAGAAGCGTGCGTAGACATCAGCCACACAAATTTTGGCTCTTTAGGGGTTTGTATGGTGGTTCGTCGGCAACCAAACATGACCCTAACATCCTTCCAGTGTCCTAGTCGCCTCCTCGGTTCACACACTTACACACATGTCGTGTCTTCTCCACCTTTGGTGATATCGTCATCTTCCACCGTCTCCATCAGACCCTAACTCATCTTAGGGAGACCCTAACCCATCTTCAATCCCGCCACGGGATGTCATGCAGTGGGCAGTGCTGCATTATCACCCTGCCCCCAACCATGATCGATGTCGTCTAGCCATCCTTGTAGGCCTAGCCAAATGCGCATCTAATCAGCCACACAAAATTTGGCCCTTTAGGGGCTTGTATGGTGTTTTGTCGGCAACCAAACATAACCCTAACATCCTACCAGTGTCCTAGTCGCCTCCTCAGTTCACACACTTACACATCCGTTGTGTCTTCTCCACCTTCGGTGATATCACCATCTTCCACCGTCTCCATGAGATCCTAACTCATTTTCAAGCCCGCCACGAGATGTCATGCAGTGGGCAATGCTGCATTATCATCCTGCCCCAACCATGATCGCCTTCGTCCAGCCAATCTTGTAGGCCCAGCCAAATGCGCATCCAATCAGCCACACAAATTTGGCCCTTTAGGGGCTTGTATGGTGTTTGGTTGGCAACCAAACATGACCCTAACATTCTACCAGTGGCCCAGTCGCCTCCTCGGTTCACAAACTTACACATCCGTTGTGTCTTCTCCACCTTCGGTGCACTAGTAGGAAAAACGCTATAGGGGAACGCTCATTGGCACCGCACTCGTCTAAACGCACGTGACCGGTATTTGTAGTCGCGTTCAAAAAAACGCGAACGCGACTGGTATGTGTGTAATGGTAGCGTAGCGGAGGGTAGCGCACACGACTAGTATGTGGGGCCCTATTGTACTCAGGTACATAAAGTACCCGCAGCGCGCTCCCACGGGGGCACGCGACTGCTATCTCCATACCGGTCGCGTGCTTTGCCCGCTCACTACAAATATATTAGGCAGACGGGCGCGAATCAGGCAAAATACTAGTCGCATGCCTTATTTGGGCACGCTGCTCTATCAATTTAGTGGTAGCGTGCCCTAGTTGGACACCGTGCTAGTAATCTCAGGAGTTGCACCCCCCATCGATATCACCTTTTCAGTTTTCAAAAAAAATCATAGAAAACGTTAGAAAATTCAAAAAATAAAATTCTTTGAGATGGACGTATGTTATGTCATCTAGTTTTAAAGGGAATTAACAAACATGAATTTTGATATATTATGCAAAATGGGGTCATGTCTCGATAAAACGGCTTTTCTGGTCGCATACGAATTCCGATGAAAATCTTTAATATATAAAAATCTGTCTACGCAAAATTTTACATCCGATTTCAATACCCTATGGGCGTTTATCAAATTTTTAAATTTCCAAAAATCGGAAAGGAAAACAGAGTGTTTTCAGGTTTTAGATTTCAGCGCAAAAAAATTCAAATCTAAAAACTTCCAAAAAATCACTCTCTCTTGTTTCAATTTTTTTCCTGCTCATCTACCCCTTCTACACCTTATCCCCTCCTACTCTGCCACTTCTCCACCTTCTCCTCTCCTCCTCTTCCACCTTCTCCTCTCCTCCTCTTCCACTTCTCCTCCTTCTCCCAAAGGGTGATGTCTACGGGAGCCTTTATTCTTGTAGACAGTGTTGGGCCTCCAAGAGCAGAGGTTTGTAGAACAGCAGCAAGTTTCCCTTAAGTGGATCACCCAAGGTTTATCGATCTCAGGGAGGAAGAGGTCAAAGATATCCCTCTCAAGCAACCCTGCAGCCACAAAGCAAGAAGTCTCTTGTGTCCCCAACACACCTAATACAATAGGTGCACTAGTTCGGCGAAGAGATAGTGAGATACAAATAATATGGATGAGTATGAGTGATAATAGCAATCCGAGTAAAATATGGCAGCGAGTAAACATTCAACAAAACAGTAAACAAACGGAGATTCGATGCTTGGAAGCAAGGCCCAGGGATCCTGCTTTCACTAGTGGACACTCTCAACAATGATCACATAATAGGACTACTCTACACCCTCTTGTTGGATGATGAACACCACTAACTGTGTAGGATTACATGAACCCTCAATGCCGGAGTTAACAAGCTCCACAATATTCAATGTTCATATTTAAATAACCTTAGAGTGTAAGATAGATCAACACAACTACACCGAGAACTAACATAGCATGCACACTGTCACCATCACACTATGAAGGAGGCATATATCACATCAATACTTATCATAGCAATAGTTAACTTCATAATCTACAAGAGATCACAATCATAGCATAAACCAAGTACTAACACGGATGCACACACCGTCACCATTACACCGTGTAGGAGGAATAGACTACTTTAATAACATCACTAGAGTAGCACATAGATAGTATTCAACTTGATCACAAAGAGAGAGAGAGAGAGATGAACCACATAGCTACAGCGGAGCCCTCAGCCCCGGTGGTGAATTACTCCCTCCTCATCATGGAGGCAGCGATGGCGGTGAAGATGGCGGTGGAGACGGCGGTGGAGATGGCTCCGGGGGCAATTCCCCGTCCCGGCAGGGTGCCGGAACAGCGACTTCTGTCCCCCGAATTGGAGTTTCGCGATGTGGCGGCGCCCCTGGAGTCTTTCTGGAGTTTCGTCAATCGGTGTCGAAGTTTTAGGTCACGACGGCTTAAATAGGCGAAGAGTCGGAGTCGGAAGAGTCCCGAGGCGACGACACCATAGGGTAGGGTGACCACCCTCCAGGCCGCGCCGGCCTATGGTGAGGAGGCCCTGGGCCTCCCCCTGGCTTGCCCTTCTGGCTCCGTGAGTCTTCCAGCGAAATAGAATTTCTGTAATTTTTCTGGATTTTTCCGAGCACTTTGGTTTTTGGGCCTTTTCTGCAATAAAGACATAATAAACGAAATCGCACCGTGGCATCTTGTTAATAGGTTAGTCCAATAAATGCCATAATATGATATAAAGTGCAAGCAAAACATGTAGGTATTGTCATAAAACAAGCATGGAACATCGAAATTATAGATACGTTGGAGACGTATCGCATCCCTGCTTAGTTCCTACTCGTCCTCGAGTAGGTAAACGATAAAAAGATAATTTCTGAAGTGACATGCTACCAACATAATCTTGATCATACTATTGTAAATCATATGAGATGAATGCAGCGATTCGAAGCAACGTTAATGCAATGAGTAAACAATTAATCATATAGCAAAGACTTTTCATGAATAGTACTTTCAAGACAAGCATCAATGAGTCTTCCATAAGAGTTACTCATAAAGCAATAAATTCTTAGTAAAGACATTGAAGCAACACAATGGAAGATTAAGTTTCAGCGGTTGCTTTCAACTTGTAACATGTATATCTTATGGATAGTTGTCAATGCAAAGCGATATAACAAGTGCAATAAGCAAGTATGTAAGAATCAATGCATAGTTAATACAAGTGTTTGCTTCTAAGATAGAGAGAAATGGGTAAACTGACTCAACATAAAAGTAGAAGAAAGGCCCTTCGCAGAGGGAAGCATTGATTGCTATATTTGTGCTAGAGCTTTTATTTTGAAAACAAGAAACAATTTTGTCAACGGTAGTAATAAAGCATATGTATCATGTAAATTATATCTTACAAGTTGCAAGCCTCATGCATAGTATACTAATAGTGCCCGCACCTTGTCCTAATTAGCTTGGACTACCGGAATTATCGCAATGCACATGTTTTAACCAAGTGTCACAAAGGGGTACCTCTATGCCGCCTGTACAAAGGTCTAAGGAGAAAGCTCGCATTGGATTTCTCGCTATTGATTATTCTCAACTTAGACATCCATACCGGGACAACATAGACAACAGATAATGGACTCCTCTTTTATGCATAAGCATGTAGCAACAATTAATTTTCTCATATGAGATTGAGGATATATGTCCAAAACTGAAACTTCCACCATGGATCATGGCTTTAGTTAGCGGCCCAATGTTCTTCTCTAACAATATGCACGCTCTAACCATAAGGTGGTAGATCGCCCTTACTTCAGACAAGACGAACATGCATAGCAACTCACATGATATTCAACAAAGAGTAGTTGATGGCGTCCCCAGGAACATGGTTATCGCACAACAAGCAGCTTAATAAGAGATAAAGTGCATAAGTACATATTCAATACCACAATAGTTTTTAAGCTATTTGTCCCATGAGCTATATATTGCAAAGGTAGAGGATAGAAATTTAAAGGTAGCACTTCAAGCAATTTACTTTGGAATGGCGGAGAAATACCATGTAGTAGGTAGGTATGGTGGACACAAATGGTATAGTGGTTGGCTCAAGTATTTTGGATGCATGAGAAGTATTCCCTCTCGATACAAGGCTTAGGCTAGCAAGGTTGTTTGAAGCAAACACAAGCATAAACTAGTACATCAAAACTTACATAAAAGACATATTACAAGCATTATAAGACTATACATCGTCTTCCTTATTGTTCAAACACCTCACTAGAAAATATCTAGACTCTAGAGAAACCACTCATGCAAACCAAATTTTAACAAGCTCTATGTATTTCTTCACTAATAGGTGCAAAGTATATGATGCAAGAGCTTAAACAAGAGCACAAAAATTGCCAAGTATCAAGTTATTCAAGACATCATACCAATTACTACATGTAGCATTTTCTGTTTCCAACCATATAACAATTAACGAAGCAGTTTCAACCTTCGCCATGAACATTAAAAGCTAAGAATACATGTGTTCATACGAACCAGCGGAGCGTGTCTCTCTCCCACACAAGCATTTATTCAAACAAGAACAAAAACAAGAAACATACAGACGCTCCAAGTAAAGTACATAAGATGTGACCGAATAAAAATATAGTTTCAAGAGAAGGAACCTGATAATTTGTCGATGAAGAAGGGGATGCCTTGGGCATCCCCAAGCTTAGATGCTTGAGTCTTCTTTAAATATGCAGGGATGAACCACCGGGGCATCCCCAAGCTTAGACTTTTCACTCTTCTTGATCACATTGTATCATCCTCCTCTCTTGACCCTTGAAAACTTCCTTCACACCAAACTCAAAACAACTCATTAGAGGGTTAGTGCATAATCAAAAATTCACATGTTCAGAGGTGACACAATCATTCTTAACACTTCTGGACATTGCCCAAAGCTACTGGAAGTCAATGGAACAAAGAAATCCATCCCACATAGCAAAAGAGGCAATGCGAAATAAAAGGCAGAATCTGTCAAAACAGAACAGTCCGTAAAGACGAATTTTATTGAGGCAACAGACTTGCTCAAATGAAAATTCTCAAATTGAATGAAAGTTGCGTACATATCTGAGGATCACTCACGTAAATTGGCATAATTTTCTGAGTTACCTACAGAGAATTTTGCCCAGATTCGTGACAGCAAAGAAATATGTTTCTGCGCAGTAATCCAAATCTAGTATCAACCTTGCTATCAAAGACTTTACTTGGCACAACAAAACACAAAACTAAGATAAGGAGAGGTTGCTACAGTAGTAAACAACTTCCAAGACACAAATATAAAACAAAGTACTGTAGCAAAATAACACATGGGTTATCTCCCAAGAAGTTCTTTCTTTATAGCCATTAAGATGGGCTCAGCAGTTTTAATGATCCACTCGCAGGAAATAGTATTTGAAGCAAAAAGAGAGTATCAAGAGGCAATTCAAAACACATTTAAGTCTAACCCACTTCCTATGCAAAGGAATCTTGTACACAAATGAATTCATGAAGAACAAAGTGACAAGCATAAGAGGATAGAACACGAGTAAATTCAAGATTCTCAACATAAAGAGGGGAAACTTAATATTATTAAGATGCATATAACCATGTTTCCCTCTCTCATAATAACTTTCAGTAGCATCATTGATGAAATCCACAATATACCCATCACTTAAAACATTCTTATCATGGTTCTTATGCATAGAAGTATCATTAATTTTGGCATAAGAAGAGTTCTTCTCACTAATAGTAACTGGAGCAAGATTATTATCAAGAATTTGAACATGGTAAACAAGTTGCATATTAAGGGAATTGTTTTTGGTAATCCAATCATGACTATGACAAGTTTCATAAGGATAGTTATAACCTATATCATAGCATTCTTTATAATAATCATCAAAGATCGGAGGCATAGTGTCATCATAAGAAATAGAATAGTTATCTTTCACAGTCGGTTTATCTGTGTCCACACCATCATTGTTATTAGAAGGAGATGTATCAAGAACATAATGACCAGTAGCAAAAGGATTTTCAAACACCTCTTCCCCAAGCTTAGAGCTTTCTATATCATTATGGGAGGAAGCATGGATAGCACTGACACTATGGCAATTATTATCATCTTCAGAATTAGTTTCCCAGAGATTTGTAATATCAAAAGTAGTGTGCTCATTCAAATCATGATCACTAATGTATGTAAAGGGCATAGGAAGATCATCGTATTCAGATTCATTATCACAATAATCATTAGGAGCAACATACTTACGGTTACCTAGCGTTATCTCATTCACGCGGGGATACGCCGTTACCTCTTTCTTTTTATTCTCCTTCTTCTTCTTCTTCTTCTTCGTTCCCTTCTTCTTCTTCTTCTTCTCTTCCTTCTCCTCGTTCCTTTCTTTAGGAGGAAGGCTTGAAGGGTGGCTTGTCCGCATAACCTGATTTACTTTCAGAAACAATAGAAGAAACTTGGGAGGATCCCTCCTTTTCATTAATTAGTTGAAAACGCACAGCGGTCCTATCATATTTTGGTAAGGTGTCATCTTCTAAAATATTTTGTATGTAAGTATTTGTATGGCTATTATCAATGCAATAAGAAAAACACCCATGCAGGACATCATCAATATCAAGATCACTCATATGTAACAAAGAGATTTTTCTCGACAATTCTTCACACCCCAAAAATAAAGTAAGTTCATCATGCTGATTAGGAGTAATTTCATCATCACAATACAAATTTGCAGCACTCATTGGGTTCAAATTATCATTGGAGGAGCATTGAAAATTAAAATGACCCACTTCATGGCAAACTTCACAAATAAAAGGATAGAGGGCACAAACTTTTTTACCAAGATCATCTAGAGCCCTAAGCCACTTTCTAGTTTTTTCATTAGCATGATGGATACAATATTCATCTTTGATTTGATTAATTCCACAAGGTCTATGTATTCCACAAAAATTAACACGCTTATAGGAAATAGCATTCTTAGGAGTTTGAGCATGCTTATTGCAATAATTAACAACAATTTCATTCTTCATGCAAGCCTCTTTAAAAGGTTCATGATACTTATCAAAATTCTTTTTAGGCAATTCAAAATGAGAAGCAAAGGCTTTATAAAGATTTGCAGCAACTTGAGAGTCAAGACCATAAGTAGCACTCATATTTTGAAATTTATCGGTATCCATAAAAGCTTCAATGCATTCATAATCATAATTTATACCTGAATCTTTACCTTTGTCGTTCTCCCATCCTTCAGCGTTGTCCTCAATCCGATCAAGAAGATCCCACCTAGCTTCAGCCTCTTTGCTTGTGAAAGATCCTTCCGAACAGGCATCCAGATAGTCCTTGTGTTGTCCTGAAAGCCTCGCATAAAAATTATTAACAATAACATTACGGGGGAACTCATGAATGGGACATTTGAGCATTAGTGACTTTAATCTCCCCCACGCTTGAGAAATACTCTCTCCATCACGAGGATAAAAGTTATAAATATAATTCCTATCAATATGCACTTCATAAGGAGGATAAAATTTAGAGTAAAAGAGAGATGCAATTTCCTCCCAACCAAGAGAATGACTATTCTTCAACAATTTATACCAATGCGCCGCTTTACCAGACAGTGAAAAAGAGAATAGCTTCTTCCTTACTTCATCCATAGAGATACCTGCACACTTGAATAACCCGCATAATTCATGCAAAAACAGTAAATGATCTTTAGGATGGACAGTTCCATCCCCTTCATAGCGGTTATCCATAACACGTTCAATAATTTTCATGGGTATTTTATACGGAATACTTTCAGCAGGTGGATTTAAAATATCAGAAGCATTATTAGAGTTATCGCATATGGGAGATAAAGCATTATCAGAGCAAAATATTTCTTCCAAAGCCGAGGAGCAAAAAATATTATTTTTATATAAACTAGCTTCCCCAAGCTTAGACTTATCCATAGCATTAGCAGTGATTGCGTTCATACTAATAACATTGCTACTAGCATGCAAATGAGGTTCCATAGGTTCTTTAATTTTCGCATCACACAATTCATGTCTTAACTTAGGAAATAAATCAAAAAGCTCATAGTTGTATTCCATTATGCCTAACTAGTGTAAACAAGAAACAAAAAGTTGCAATTGCAGGATCTAAAGGAAATAGCTTCGAGCACAAACACAATGGCGCCAGAAAAGTACCTAACCTGGAACCGAAGTATGAGTGCCTGTTACCTTTCCTCCCCGGCAACGGCGCCAGAAAAGTGCCTGATGTCTACGGGAGCCTTTATTCTTGTAGACAGTGTTGGGCCTCCAAGAGCAGAGGTTTGTAGAACAGCAGCAAGTTTCCCTTAAGTGGATCACCCAAGGTTTATCGATCTCAGGGAGGAAGAGGTCAAAGATATCCCTCTCAAGCAACCCTGCAGCCACAAAGCAAGAAGTCTCTTGTGTCCCCAACACACCTAATACAATAGGTGCACTAGTTCGGCGAAGAGATAGTGAGATACAAATAATATGGATGAGTATGAGTGATAATAGCAATCCGAGTAAAATATGGCAGCGAGTAAACATTCAACAAAACAGTAAACAAACGGAGATTCGATGCTTGAAAGCAAGGCCCAGGGATCCTGCTTTCACTAGTGGACACTCTCAACAATGATCACATAATAGGACTACTCTACACCCTCTTGTTGGATGATGAACACCACTAACTGTGTAGGATTACACGAACCCTCAATGTCGGAGTTAACAAGCTCCACAATATTCAATGTTCATATTTAAATAACCTTAGAGTGTAAGATAGATCAACACAACTACACCGAGAACTAACATAGCATGCACACTGTCACCATCACACTATGAAGGAGGCATAGATCACATCAATACTTATCATAGCAATAGTTAACTTCATAATCTACAAGAGATCACAATCATAGCATAAACCAAGTACTAACACGGATGCACACACCGTCACCATTACACCGTGTAGGAGGAATAGACTACTTTAATAACATCACTAGAGTAGCACATAGATAGTATTCAACTTGATCACAAAGAGAGAGATGAACCACATAGCTACAGCGGAGCCCTCAGCCCCGGGGGTGAATTACTCCCTCCTCATCATGGAGGCAGCGATGGCGGTGAAGATGGCGGTGGAGACGGCGGTGGAGATGGCTCCGGGGGCAATTCCCCGTCCCGGCAGGGTGCCGGAACAGCGACTTCTGTCCCCCGAATTGGAGTTTCACGATGTGGCGGCGCCCCTGGAGTCTTTCTGGAGTTTCGTCAATCGGTGTCGAAGTTTTAGGTCACGACGGCTTAAATAGGCGAAGAGTCGGAGTCGGAAGAGTCCCGAGGCGACGACACCATAGGGTGGGGTGACCACCCTCCAGGCCGCGCCGGCCTATGGTGAGGAGGCCCTGGGCCTCCCCCTGGCTTGCCCTTCTGGCTCCGTGAGTCTTCCATCGAAATAGAATTTCTGTAATTTTTCTGGATTTTTCTGAGCAATTTGGTTTTTGGGCCTTTTCTGCAATAAACAGACATAATAAACAGAAACTGGCACTGTGGCATCTTGTTAATAGGTTAGTCCAATAAATGCCATAATATGATATAAAGTGCAAGCAAAACATGTAGGTATTGTCATAAAACAAGCATGGAACATCAGAAATTATAGATACGTTGGAGACGTATCAAAGGGCGAGCACCACCTTCGGCGATGGCGACCACCCCCTCCGCCCACATCTGGCGCCCTGCTCCGCCTTCGGTGACCGTCTCCTCATTCGCACCACCTCCAGCAACGGTGAACACCTCCTACTCCGCACCACCCCCCGCGACGGGTGACCGCCTCCTCCTCCTCTGCATCACCTCCGACGATGGCGACCGCCTCCACCTCCTCTGCACCACCTCCGGCGATGGCAACCGCCTCCTCCGCACCATATCCTTTCGTAAACGCCACAAGAAGACGACATGGACTTGATTGCTTTCTTTTAGTTTTTTGAGTGTTTTGTGTAAAATCACGTGGACAACTGGGCAATGGTCCTAGCATTTTTTTAAAATAGCGACAAAATGACATTAGCAGCGGACCTAAATGGCGCACGCAGCTAGTACTTTAGTGGCAACGTGCCAGGCCCGCACGTGACTAGTACCTGTCATACTAGTTGCATGTCGGGTTCACACGCGACTAGCAAGACTTACCACTGGCGAGGTACCTGTGGCGGGCCAGGCCACGCGACTAGTAGCAAAAATGACACGCGACTGGTAGGATTTTTCCTACTAGTGGTGATATCACCATCTTTCACCGTCTCCATGAGACCCTAACTCATCTTTGATGAGGACATCCCTACCACACTACCACCTCCGTCATTACCAAATGAAGATGAACCTGCTGTGAAGCTCAAGTCCAATGAAGTCATGATTGGACCTATTACAAGAGCTCGTGCGAAGCTACTTAAACAACAGGTGAACTTGTTCCTAAACGATACTTTGATTAATCAGAACTTTATACTACCTAAGTCCTATTACTTATGTATCATCAGGTATGAAGAGGAGACAAGCATCGCACGAGGAGGAGAGGAGCAGCTGGACATGAAGATGGATGTGGAGCTGGACAAGGAGCTGGACAAAGAGCTAGACATGAAGATATCTCATGGACGCGCGAGGGAGGAGCGGGAGGCATGCGCGAGAGGAGAAGAAGAAGTCCAGGCCGGCCCAGCACTTGGTCAGACCGGCCGCCACGCCGGCGCGCCCGGTCGCTGGCCCGGTCCAACCGGGCGGCACGCCGGATCCGGCCCGGCGCCAACCGGGTTTTCCGCTGACTGCAACCGGGTGGGGTACTGAGCCACACGTCCCGCCACCCGGTCGCCATCCGGTCCCTGGCCCGGTCCAGACCGGACCGGCCGGTCCCAGGTCCGGTCGACCGGCCCCCAGACCGACCGTGTCCGAGTCTGTCTCGACCAGATCTATTCTGGGTCGGTTATTTTTGTATCTTTTCGACCAGAGGTCGTCCCGGGCGCCTATATAAGTGCCCTGGACGCCCCCCTAGCTGCTTTAGACCACGTTTAAGATAAACCCTAGTTCTTAGTTGTTTGCTCTGCAAAACTATTGAATTTCCTACACCATATTGCTTGATATTGTGTAGATCCTGTTAAAGTCTTGTGTGATCTGCTGTTCCATTGGGAATTAGACGGTTGCAACTTACCGCTTCGTGGTCGGCGGCTACGTGCGCAAGTGTGTGGAGTTGCGAATATCTTGCAGGGTTGAGAGCTGTTGCAGTGGCGACAGGGACCAATCGAGAGATCTCGTTGCGTCATACAAGTTATCATCCACTTCATCAAGTTACCTCCGCTGCAATCACCCCGTGATCATCATCACCACTGTTGCTTACTGAGAAGATCGGGCCACCCCTTATCATCTTGGTATCATATTTCCAGTTTTCCTCGGTAAGCCATCCACAATCTACCCCATAGTTGAGTTGTGAGTGTTTCCTATCCAGAAAAAGCCAAAAAAAAATTTAGGGTTAGGGTTTGCCATAGCTTTAGATTGCACTAATTTCAAGTTTTTGGTTGCTTTTCGTAGTTGTTTTTGCGTATCTTTTTCTTGCATCTAGTATTGTTAGGGTTTGATTCTCTATTATTATCTAGTTTCAGTTTTGTTAGAGCGGTGTTTTGGAACATGGGTGCATATGCTCCCTATATTTTGAAATGCATCTTACATACATTTTAAATTTTTAAAAAATTGAAACTAAAAGTTCGCACGTATATCTTCACGTGCTACGTGCTCACAAAGTCGTTTCATAAAAAATCGACTTATCATGTGATATGTGTAAAAAAGACAAAATTCTGTGCTAAAATAATGCTTTTCACAAGATAAACTTTCTCTTTTTTATATAGACCACACAAAATATTGGTTTTTCGTGAAACTTCACGAACACGTGTATATTATGGAGATGTACATGTACAATTTTTTGTTCAAATTTTTCGACATTTCGAAATATGATTTTTTGGTAAAGGGAGCATATGCACCCGGGAGCCGAATTGAATTTCCGAGTCCACATAGCGTACAGTGTGCTTGTTCCCAACCATAGACACAACCTATCGATATAAAGTGACTAGGAACTTCCCCAGAATAGACTAGTTTTACCGCTCGACAGGCTGCTCATTAGGGTTTTGGTGCTTTGCATATCTTGTTGGCCGTGCTATCAAGGAGTTGTGTCAAAAAAAAATAGAAAATTGAAAAGAAGCAAAAAGAGCTACATCGCTGCGTTACAAAACAAAACTACAAAAAGAAAAGTGAAGTGCTAGAAGAATTAAGTGAAGGCCTGAGTTTACTTTACTACACCCGTAGTTGAGCAATCTTGTGCATGTCTCGTTGAGCTTTGCTAGCGTCTCTCTAGTGCATTGCAACCTTTCCTCCATATAGTTGCATTTTCCCATTATATCGCCTTGTGTGAGTATCATTGGTTGTCTACGGTCAGCGCTAGAGCTTGTTATTGGTGCAAATAGGTAGCCTACCTACAGCCCCACATATACCCTGCTTTGCCGTGTGATTTGTTCTTATACCCTTGATATTCGCTTCGCTACATCCGTGCACTAGTTGTTCCTACAAGTGGTAACCAACACTAATTTACTTTGGAACGGTAAGATCTCCTTTTCTTATCAGTTGTTGAGTGAGTTGTGAGAGTACCACCATATATTTTTGATTTCGTGCACTAATCTACTAACGATGTCTGCTAGTGATCATAAACTTGTTAACCAGGAAAACAAGAGTGCTGCAGACCTCATCACATGGAGGGAGTTTGAGGCTCTTCGTAATGAGATGCGACGTGAATTCCGCGCTCAAGACGATGTGTTTAATGGGAAGGTTGAAGAGATCAACCAAAAGTTGGATGCAACTAATGCGACCGTCACCACAATGGCTGATCAAGTGACGGATATACAGTGCAATATTGCATATATGCGCCTAGCTATTGAGAATTTGACCGCACAACAACAACAAGACGAAGACGAAGATCCTGAGCTTCAAGATGACGCACACAATGCTCGTGGTGCGCCACGTGGTAATCGTCCTCGAGGATGGGCTCCGCTTGACCGCCATGGTCGTGGACATGATGAGGAAGATGGTTTGGGTAAGCCTAAGTTTTCCATACCCAAGTTTGAAGGAGGAGCTGATGTTGAAGAATACCTCACTTGGGAGCTCAAGATTGAGAAGTTATGGAACTTACATCCGAACTACACTGAAGATAGGAAGATCAAGCTTGCTTCTTTTGAATTTGATGGCTATGCATTGCGTTGGTGGGATGCTTTTGTTCGTAACCGAGATGAGGATGGTGAGCAACCTATACGCACATGGCGTGTGATACGTCTCCAACGTATCCATAATTTCTGATGTTCCATGCTTGTTTTATGACAATACTTACATGTTTTGCTTGCACTTTATGATGATTTCATGCGTTTTCCGGAACTAACCTATTAACAAGATGCCACAGTGCCAGTTCCTGTTTTCTGCTGTTTTTGGTTCCAGAAAGGCTGTTCGGGCAATATTCTCGGAATTGGACGAAATCAACGCCAAACATCTTATTTTTCCCGGAACCTTCCAGAAAGTCAGAGGGGGACCAGAGGGGTGCCCTGGGGGACCCACACGTGTGGCCGGTGCGGCCCAGGAAGGAGGCGCGCCGCCCTAGTGTGAGGAGGCCCCGTGGCCCCTCCGACTCCGACTCTTCGCCTATTTAAGCCCTGGAGACCTAAAAACTCGACACCAATTGATGAAACTCCAGAAAGACTCCAGGGGCGCCGCCGCCATCGCGAAACTCCAATTCGGGGGACAGAAGTCTCTGTTCCGGCACCCTGCCGGGACGGGGAAGTGCCCCCGGAAGCCATCTCCATCGACGCCACCGCCTCCATCATGCTCCGTGAGTAGTTCCCCCATGGACTACAGGTTCTAGCAGTAGCTAGCTGGTATTCTCTCCTCCATTTACTTCAATACAATGATCTCATGAGCTGCCTTACATGATTGAGATTCATCTGATGTAATCGGTGTTGTGTTTGTTGGGATCCGATGGATGATACATTATGATTAGTCTATCTATAAAGTTTGTGAAGTTATTGTTGCTACAATCTTGTTATGCTTAATGCTTGTCACTAGGGCCCGAGTGGCATGATCTTAGATTTAAGCTCTATAATTATTGCTTAGATTGTATCTACAAGTTGTATGCACATGTCGCTACCCGGAACCAAAGGCCCCAAAGTGACAGAAATCGGGACAACCGGAGGGGATGGCGGTGATGTGAGGATCACATGTTTTCACTGAGTGTTAATGCTTTGCTCCGGTACTCTATTAAAAGGAGTACCTTAATATCCAGTAGA
The DNA here is from genome assembly GCF_019359855.2 of Lolium perenne. Taxonomy (NCBI): domain Eukaryota; kingdom Viridiplantae; phylum Streptophyta; class Magnoliopsida; order Poales; family Poaceae; genus Lolium; species Lolium perenne. Next base: position 172,671,828 of record NC_067250.2, on the reverse strand, counting down.
TTCCCTTGAGACCCGGCTGCCACCGGCTGGTAGGACAAAAGATGTTGTACAAGTTTCTCATTGCGAGCACGTATGACTATATATGGAAAACATTCATACATGATTAATGAATTGATGTTCTATCTTAATGCTTTGAATCCTATCAATTGCCCGACTGTAATTTGTTCACCCAACACTTGTCACTTATTGGAGAGTTACCACTAGTGTAGATCGCTGGGAACCCCGGTCCATCTCTCATCATCATATACTTGTTCTATATGTCATTGGAAGTAGTATCAACTATTTTCCGGTGCCATTGCTCCTGTGTTACTGTTACCGCTGTTGTGTTACTATTACTACTGCTCTCATATTACTGCTGCTTTCACATCACCCATGTTACTAGTGCTTTTCCAGGTGCAGCTGAATTGACAACTCAGTTGTTAAGGCTTATAAGTATTCTTTACCTCCCCTTGTGTCGAATCAATAAATTTGGGTTTTACTTCCCTCGAAGACTGCTGCGATCCCCTATACTTGTGGGTTATCAAGACTGTTCTACCTCTAGTATATTATGGAGATGTACATGTACAATTTTTTGTTCAAATTTTTTGACATTTCGAAATATGATTTTTTGGTAAAGGGAGCATATGCACCCGGGAGCCGAATTGAATTTCCGAGTCCACATAGCGTACAGTGTGCTTGTTCCCAACCATAGACACAACCTATCGATATAAAGTGACTAGGAACTTCCCCAGAAGAGACTAGTTTTACCGCTCGACAGGCTGCTCATTAGGGTTTTGGTGCTTTGCATATCTTGTTGGCCGTGCTATCAAGGAGTTGTGTCAAAAAAAATAGAAAATTGAAAAGAAGCAAAAAGAGCTACATCGTTGCGTTACAAAACAAAACTACAAAAAGAAAAGTGAAGTGCTAGAAGAATCAAGTGAAGGCCTGAGTTTACTTTACTGCACCCGTAGTTGAGCAATCTTGTGCATGTCTCGTTGAGCTTTGCTAGCGTCTCTCTAGTGCATTGCAACCTTTCCTCCATATAGTTGCATTTTCCCATTATATCGCCTTGTGTGAGTATCATTGGTTGTCTACGGTCAGCGCTAGAGCTTGTTATTGGTGCAAATAGGTAGCCTACCTACAGCCCCACATATACCCTGCTTTGCCGTGTGATTTGTTCTTATACCCTTGATATTCGCTTCGCTACATCCGTGCACTAGTTGTTCCTACAAGTGGTAACCAACACTAATTTACTTTGGAACGGTAAGATCTCCTTTTCTTATCAGTTGTTGAGTGAGTTGTGAGAGTACCACCATATATTTTTGATTTCGTGCACTAATCTACTAACGATGTCTGCTAGTGATCATAAACTTGTTAACCAGGAAAACAAGAGTGCTGCAGACCTCATCACATGGAGGGAGTTTGAGGCTCTTCGTAATGAGATGCGACGTGAATTCCACGCTCAGGACGATGTGTTTAATGGGAAGGTTGAAGAGATCAACCAAAAGTTGGATGCAACTAATGCGACCGTCACCACAATGGCTGATCAAGTGACGGATATACAGCGCAATATTGCATATATGCGCCTAGCTATTGAGAATTTGACCGCACAACAACAACAAGACGAAGACGAAGATCCTGAGCTTCAAGATGACGCACACAATGCTCGTGGTGCGCCACGTGGTAATCGTCCTCGAGGATGGGCTCCGCTTGACCGCCATGGTCGTGGACATGATGAGGAAGATGGTTTGGGTAAGCCTAAGTTTTCCATACCCAAGTTTGAAGGAGGAGCTGATGTTGAAGAATACCTCACTTGGGAGCTCAAGATTGAGAAGTTATGGAACTTACATCCGAACTACACTGAAGATAGGAAGATCAAGCTTGCTTCTTTTGAATTTGATGGCTATGCATTGCGTTGGTGGGATGCTTTTGTTCGTAACCGAGATGAGGATGGTGAGCAACCTATACGCACATGGCGTGTGATACGTCTCCAACGTATCCATAATTTCTGATGTTCCATGCTTGTTTTATGACAATACTTACATGTTTTGCTTGCACTTTATGATGATTTCATGCGTTTTCCGGAACTAACCTATTAACAAGATGCCACAGTGCCAGTTCCTGTTTTCTGCTGTTTTTGGTTCCAGAAAGGCTGTTCGGGCAATATTCTCGGAATTGGACGAAATCAACGCCAAACATCTTATTTTTCCCGGAACCTTCCAGAAAGTCAGAGGGGGACCAGAGGGGTGCCCTGGGGGACCCACACGTGTGGCCGACGCGGCCCAGGAAGGAGGCGCGCCGCCCTAGTGTGAGGAGGCCCCGTGGCCCCTCCGACTCCGACTCTTCGCCTATTTAAGCCCTGGAGACCTAAAAACTCGACACCAATTGACGAAACTCCAGAAAGACTCCAGGGGCGCCGCCGCCATCGCGAAACTCCAATTCGGGGGACAGAAGTCTCTGTTCCGGCACCCTGCCGGGACGGGGAAGTGCCCCCGGAAGCCATCTCCATCGACGCCACCGCCTCCATCATGCTCCGTGAGTAGTTCCCCCATGGACTACGGGTTCTAGCAGTAGCTAGTTGGTATTCTCTCCTCCATTTACTTCAATACAATGATCTCATGAGCTGCCTTACATGATTGAGATTCATCTGATGTAATCGGTGTTGTGTTTGTTGGGATCCGATGGATGATACATTATGATTAGTCTATCTATAAAGTTTGTGAAGTTATTGTTGCTGCAATCTTGTTATGCTTAATGCTTGTCACTAGGGCCCGAGTGGCATGATCTTAGATTTAAGCTCTATAATTATTGCTTAGATTGTATGTACAAGTTGTATGCACATGTCGCTACCCGGAACCAAAGGCCCCAAAGTGACAGAAATCGGGACAACCGGAGGGGATGGCGGTGATGTGAGGATCACATATTTTCACGGAGTGTTAATGCTTTGCTCAGGTACTCTATTAAAAGGAGTACCTTAATATCCAGTAGATTCCCTTGAGACCCGGCTGCCACCGGCTGGTAGGACAAAAGATGTTGTACAAGTTTCTCATTGCGAGCACGTATGACTATATATGGAAAACATTCCTACATGATTAATGAATTGATGTTCTATCTTAATGCTTTGAATCCTATCAATTGCCCGACTGTAATTTGTTCACCCAACACTTGTCACTTATTGGAGAGTTACCACTAGTGTAGATCGCTGGGAACCCCAGTCCATCTCTCATCATCATATACTTGTTCTATATGTCATTGGAAGTAGTATCAACTATTTTCCGGTGCCATTGCTCCTGTGTTACTGTTACCGCTGTTGTGTTACTATTACTACTGCTCTCATATTACTGCTGCTTTCACATCACCCATGTTACTAGTGCTTTTCCAGGTGCAGCTGAATTGACAACTCAGTTGTTAAGGCTTATAAGTATTCTTTACCTCCCCTTGTGTCGAATCAATAAATTTGGGTTTTACTTCCCTCGAAGACTGCTGCGATCCCCTATACTTGTGGGTTATCAAGACTGTTTTCTATTTTATTTTATTTTGTTTTGCTTAGTTTACTTTTGTTTAGTTTATTTGTGCTTAGTTTATTTCTGTCTAGTATTATTTTGCTTAGTTTACTTTTGCTTAGTTTCTTTTTGTCTTGTTTTATTTTTCTTATATACCCAAAAATCCATAAAAATTTGAAAAACCTAAAAATTAAAACTGTTGTTATGGAAGAACGCATAACTATGTTGGAGCTTATTGAATTATATAATAATTATAGAGAATCAAGAACGGGTAAAGTCATGAGTGATGTGATAGAAAAATTGAATACAATTGCTCAAATCTTGCTTAAACGCCATGATATAAATTGTTGCTCTAAAGAGGATACTAAACATCTTAAATTTCAATGTGGCTTTAGTGAAGAAGTTTTAATTAAGAACTATAATTGGAATAACTATATTCATCTTGGGTTCGAAGAGGTAGAGCAATTTGTTTTGTTTATGGGAGCTTCTGAGATCAAATCCTTCATAGCTAAAAATTATGAAACTTGTGTTGTTTGTAAGGACCTTAAAGATTATGTCTCTTCTATCCTTAATTTTTGCATAGAAAGTTACAGTGATAATCCTTATATCATTGATTATAAAGAGAGACTCATTAATGCACAAGAATGCACTCACAATTTGCATGAACCTGTGGAAGAAGAAATTGATGAACCTGAAAGCTCATTGGATGAAAAAGAGGAGGAAATTGATGAACCTGAAAGCTCATTGGATGAAAAAGAAGAGGAGAGTGATGAACAAAAGGAGGAAGAATGGATTAGCTACCCATGCCAACCTTCTAATGAGAGTAACTCTTTATCTCTTACACTATTTGATTGTCCTCCATGCTTACCGAAAGAGGTTGAATGTTATGTTCCTGTGGATTCTCTTGAAATATTACCTATGAGTAAAACTTGTGAGAATAATTATGCTACTGTTATTTATGATAATCCATGCTACTTTGATAAATCTTATGATAATGCATTGTTTGTGCCTGATGTCGAAATGCATGGTACTAAAGAATTTTTCTTGGCAAATGTTTATGATAAAGCTCTAGATGATGGTCCTATTTTACTTGATAATATTAATTGTACTACTAATGAAAATGGGATTGGAGAGTTCTTGACTTCATGTATGAGTCCCATATCTTTTGAGATTGATCAATCATCATGTTATATTATTGATAAAAGTGGGTTTGAAAGTTTTAATTCCACTATTTTTGAGCTTGATAAAAATTATGTGTCTATGGATCATGAAAATAATGCTTTATGTGATAGTTATATTGTTGAGTTTGTTCATGAAGCTACTGAAAATTATTATGAGAGAAGAAAATATGGTTGTAGAAATTTGCATGGTACTAAAACACCTCTCTATGTTCTTAAAATTTTGAAGTTACTCTTGTTTTATCTTCTTATGCTTGTCACTTTGTTCTTCATGAATTTATTTGTGCACAAGATTCCTATGCATAGGAAGTGGGTGAGACTTAAATGTGTTTTTAATTTGCCTTTTGATGCTCTCTTTTGCTTCGACTCTTATTTTTGCGAGTGCATCATTAAAACTGCTGAGCTCATCTTAATGGCTATAAAGAAAGAACTTCTTGGGAGATAACCCATGTGTTTATTTTGCTACTGTTTTGTTGTGTTTTGGAGGTTGTTACTACTGTAGCAACCTCTCCTTATCTTTATTTTATTGCATTGTTGTGCCAAGTGAAGCCTCTAATCGAAGGTTGATACTAGATTTGGATTTCTGCGCAGAAGCAGATTTCTATCTGTCACGAATCTGGGTATGATTCTCTGTAGGTAACTCAGAAAAATCTGCCAATTTACATGCGTGTTCCTCAGATATGTACGCAACTTTCATTAGTTTTGAGTTTTCTGATTTGAGCAACGGAAGCACCTCTTTAAAATTCGTCTTTACTGGCTGTTCTGTTTTGGCAGATTCTGTCTCTGTTTTTTTATTATCTCTTGTGGACTTTAAGTGAGGCTTTCTAGACGTGGAGAGCTATAGCTAATGTTTTATTGAGTTCTTGCAATGTGTCACTACAGGACTAAAAGTGGATTCAAGTTTTTTTGAGTACTAACCCCTCTAATGAAGTTTATGAGAAGTTTGGTGTGAAGGAAGTTTTCAAGGGTCAAGAGAGGAGGATGATATATGATCAAGAAGAGTGAAAAGTCTAAGCTTGGGGATGCCCACGTGGTTCATCCCTTCATATTTCAAGAAGACTCAAGCGTCTAAGCTTGGGGATGCCCAAGGCATCCCCTTCTTGTAACACCCCAAATTTCAATAAAAAGAAAGTTAGAGAATTCCAGAAAGCAAAATTTCAAACCAACAAAAACTTTTCTTTTTGCATATAGTACCATGCATAGGACTTGTGCATTTGAGTGATATGCCATGATGATTGTTATTACTTGTATTTGAAATGCTCTAAAACCCTAGTGTGATCTTATGAAGATCACCAACCAAATAAATCAAAGAGGAAGAAATTCCATAAAATGCAAAACCCTAAAAACCCTCACATATGCCCTATGGCATTTTTATGAATTTTGATCCTAGACCTATTTGGTCTTCACCATTAGTTGAGTATTGTTATTAAACACTTACTACAACTTTTGGAATCAAAGATTCACAATTCAAATGGAATTCAAACACAAATCCAACTCACATATGATAATGGTCAATTTTGACAATTCTAGTCTGATCACCACTTTGAGCCCTTGCCATTCAAATTTCCCAAACCAACTCTTGCTAACTCTTTGCACCATTTCAAAGTCAACATCAAGGTGAACAAATTTGGTGAAGAGCACCATGCCAAATTCATCTTGGATCATGAGCAAGGCTCATCCAAAGTTCCAACTTTCTCACATATGCAACATTCTCCACTTAGCCATTTTTGCCAATTCTTGAATTCTAATTTTTCCACCACCACCTCAAATCCTCTTTGGTCAATTACAACTTATATCAACACTCGCATTTCAAAAAGATTCACCATTTGAATTATTTCAAATTTGGATATTTTTGCAAATTACAAAATCGGGCACTATTTGCAACTATTGCAAATAGTGATCTACACAACCTAACCTACTCCAAATACAATCTACATGGTCCCCTGGTCCCCTTAAACCAAATTAATATCAAATAGCATGCTAGGGAGAGAGAGGGCAAGCTAGGGCATGGCCATGCCGGCCATGCCACACACGTCGAGCTACCCCCTCTCCTTCTTCCTCCCTGGCCGTGGCCACCTTGCCAAACCGCACCAGCACACCACCCTAGCACCGCCTACGCTCGCCGTTGTCGAGGAGGACGATGACACACGCCGGACGACGCGCGCCCAGAGCGCGCTCACCATGCCGATGACGTCGCGCATGGACATGCGCGCGGACGTCACAGTACACGCGCCGCGCCACCACCTCGCTCTCGCCCTAGACCTGCTCTCGACGCCTTGAGCATCCACTCGCCACCTGGAAGCCGCCAGACACCCGCCAGACCACGACCCGCGCCCACCGCCGCCGAAGAAGGAAACCCTGCTCCGCCGCGGGCGCGGCAGACATGGAAGCAATGCGACATAACCAGGCCCTCCCTGACCGAGCTGTCGCCACCATTCGCCTCGCCTGGACACGTAGAACACCTCTACACCCTCGCCTAGCTCGACCAGCCACCGGAAGCGCCGCGCCATGGTCGACCACCACCCTGCCCCGCAGCACCCATGCGCTGCTATAAAAGGAGACCTCCCCTGGATGATCCAAGCACACCACCGCGCTCCCCACCTCTCACAGCTTCTCAACCACCTTACCACTCACCTGATTCACGCCGGAGCAAGGCCAATCGAGAGCTCGCCGCCGCGGAAGCTCTGCAGCAATCGCCGGCGAACCAGTCCACCTCAGGCGACGCCACCTGTACCTGGAGTTTCGCCGTCGTCCACATCTACCCCGAGCACACTGCCATCCCTCGCTGGAGCTCTGGTTAGCCCTCCGACCCCCTACCGCCGCCGCCAGAGCGTCGGGTTCTCGTCGGAGACGACGATGAACTCGAGCCGTTGATCTTTGATCTAATCCTACGTCTCTGGTTCACCCATACCGTTTTGGGTTTAAACACTCGCTGACGGGTGGCCCCCGCTGTCAGGCAGCCCACGCGGCACTGGACCGTGGCTGGGCTGGCTTGGGCCGTGTAATTTGAATCTGGCCCGTTTAGCTTTCCCTCCCGGCCTTTTAATTCAAATTCGTTTTAAACAATTACAAATGAATTTCAATACTGCCTCCACTTTGAAAATCAATAGATTCAAATTGGCTAAACCAAATTCAATGAACTTTATATGGTTGGAAAGCTAGTGAAATTATCTATCAAATGCCACTGGTCCCATGACCAGATTCTTTGTAGAATTAATTTGATAAAAATAACAAGGCAGGGACTTTTCCCTATTCAAATAATTATTAAAAATCAACCAAAATAGATATTAAGTTAATTCCAACTCTAATAGCTCACTTTTGACTTACACTAATTGTTTATGCAATAAAATGGTGTGGTCACTTTGCATGGTCATGCCCTAGTTTAATTAATGGGTAATATTGCTAGTTTAACTAGTTGATATTGTCCAAAACTATTAAAGTAAATTATGTGGAGTCTTATACTTCATTTAAACTTGTCTCACATGAATTCATGGGATGTTTGGACCCCTGGTCCAAACTCTCTTATATGAATTACTTGAGATTTAAATCATATGTAGTGTTATTAAACGATATGAGGTGATCTACCTCATTTAAATCATCTTCTCAAATGATGATGATGAACATTTGACTTAGGTCAATATAAGTTCATCCATGATGGTTTGAGAAATTAAATCTTAAGAAGATTTCAATGAGAGGAAATTATTTCTCAAGAACCCTATGGAAACTATCATTTACATATGAAATACAAAGATGTGATTTCTTTTCAAACAACACCACCCATGCACCTAAGTAGATTATTTTGTGTGCATAGAATAGTTTGTGTGTTTATATGTGATGTATGGAATAGCCATTGAATTAGTGAGTAATTATACTCGTATTCAAATTTAGACGGTAGCACCGGAGAGTACGCCGAAGAAGAAGGTTGCTACCAAGAGGAAGAGGAGGAACAGTTTGAGAACTACCAAGGCAAGCTAATATTCTTGCAAAGTGCAAAGCCCCTTGGGGCAAGGCACCATGATTCTTATCTTTTCTTACATGAACCTATCCCAAGTTTTTACATTACAAGTTTTACTTGTTTTCTAAATGAGTTACTTTTATAGTTAACTTTGGTCAAAGTACAAGTTGGATACTAGAGTAGTGAGTTAGTCTCTTCCAAGCAAAGCAAGATAGCACCCCTCATGATTTAGAGCTAGTGCTAATGAAATAAAACTTGACTACTCTAGATGGGAACAATGTGAATTTGAAATGGTTTTGAAACCTTGGAATGAAGATGCATTCCATTGAATGATTTTTGAAGGTGAATGTGAACAAGAGAAGATGGTGATTTTTGATAAACAATGATGTTGGTTTGAATGCGATACCTTTCCAATTATTAAGTACCCCCACAATACCTGATTATGGGTAGGGCTTAACTGGAAGTTTATGCATCTTAGTATGGGTTCCCTCTGAACACACGTCATAGGGGTTACGCTTGAGGCTGCCTCCGTTGTCGAGAAATGATGTGAAATTGAGGTGAATTGTACGGCCAAGCCCTGTGCAGTTTCCAGGTTGACAGTTGGTCTTCACTGGGAGGCCAAGCTCATGGGGAGAGGTGCTCATACTAGGATTTGTAAGTGAAAGGTTATGGTTGATGATCCGCGTACTGTGTTACGATGATTTGGGGTAATCTCGACGGATGAAATCAAATGTTGTGGCACAAGTGTGCAACCTCTGCAGAGTGTAAACCTATTCGAATAGCCGCGTCCACGGTTACGGACGGTTGGAAAGGCCATACAGTTTCCGATGTCATATCTTTGAAAATGATGTTGCAAGAGTGATGGTGAAATGACTTGTGGTGAATTGAATTGAAATCACCACTTGAATGGTGGGAATGACACTAATGTTCCCACTTGAGTTAGTTAGCACTTGAACAAGCTTTTCTCAAACTTTGTGAACTAAAACTAGCTTTATGCAAATAAACTAGAGCTTAGCAAACCATACTAGAATGTCTAGCACTTACATTAGTATTAGTTTGCGAGTACTTAAAGTACTCACGGCTTTGTCCCTGGCTATTCAAATGGCCAGAGTATGAAGATGAACAAGGAGACGACCAGCAGGACGCCTACGACAACTAAGCGCCTTCCGACGTCAAGCGTTGGCCTGTGGACTAGAGAGTCCTTGTATCTTACGCTTCCGCTATGTTGAACTATGAACTTGTGTTTGTTCGTTGATCAATAGATCAACTATTCGTGTAATATGGATCATGTGATTCCAAATTTGTAAGACTTATGGTTTGTAATGAATGATGACTGTGATACTTAACTATTATGCCTCGCAACAACAATATTCCTGGGATTGCGATGTATGACATAATAGGCATTCGGACTTAAAAATCCGGGTGTTGACACTTCTTCATCAACTTATCAGGTCACTTCTATTGAAACTATATTTTTATTCGGTCACATCATATGTGCTTTACTTGGAGCGTCTGTATGATTCTGTTTTTGTTTTTGTTTGAATAAAGATGAATCCTAGCAATCCATGTTTGGGAGAGAGACACGCTCCGCTTTTTCATATGAACACTTGTTCTTCGTTTTACTTTTAATGTTCAATGATAAAAGTTGGAAGCTACAATACTTATTGTTATTTGGTTGGAAACAGAAAATGCCTCATAATGTCTTGGATAATTTGACACTTGGCAATTGTTTTGAGCTCTCAAGTAGATCATGATTAAGTTTTTTCATGTAGTTTAAACCTATTAGTGGAGAACTACCGTAGAGCTTGTTAAAATTGGTTTGCATGATTGGTCTCTCTTAAGGTCTAGATATTTTCTGGTAAAAGTGTTTGAGCAACAAGGAAGACAGTGTAGAGTATTATAATGCTTGCAATATGTTCTTATGTAAGTTTTGCTGTACCGGTTCATACTTGTGTTTGCTTCAAACAACCTTGCTAGCCTAAGCCTTGTATCGAGAGGGAATACTTCTCATGCATCCAAAATCCTTGAGCCAACCACTATGCCATTTGTGTCCACCATACCTACCTACTACATGGTATTTCTCCGCCATTCCAAAGTAAATTGCTTGAGTGCTACCTTTAAACAATTCAAAATGCTTCTCAATTTGTGTCAATGTTTTATAGCTCATGAGGAAGTATGTGGTGTTTTATCTTTCAATCTTGTTGGGAAACTTTCACCAATTGACTAGTGGCTTCATCCGCTTATCCAATAATTTTGCAAAAAGAGCTGGCAATGGGATTCCCAGTCCCAAATTAATTAACCTAAATAGACACTCCTCCATTGTATGTGATTGTTGGACGGCACCCGAGGATTCGGTTAGCCATGGCTTGAGAAAGCAAAGGTGGGGAGGAGTGTCATTATAATAAAACTAAAAGAAAAAGGCACTCCTTCATGGTATGAGATTGTTGGCAGGCACCCGAGGATTCGGTTAGCCATGGTTTGTGAAAGAAAGGTTGGAAGGAGTGCCACCCAAAAATAAAAATAATTCATGGGAGCCGCTCTTTGAAGGTTTGTATGGCGAGGGGGTTAGAGTGCCCACTACCATTCGTTGACAACAACAAGCACCTCTCAAAATTTTACCTTTTATGCTCTCTTTATGTTTTCAAAACCAAAGCTCTAGCACAAACATAGCAATCAATGCTTCCCTCTGCGAAGGGCCTTTCTTTTACTGTATGTTGAGTCAGTTTACCTACTTCCTTCCATCTTAGAAGCAAACACTTGTGTCAACTGTGCATTGATTCTTACATACTTGCTTATTTGCATTCATCATATTACTTTATGTTGACAATTATCCATGAGATATGCATGTTGAAAGTTGAAAGCAACTGCTGAAACTTGAATCTTCCTTTGTGTTGCTTCGATGCCTTTACTTTGAATCTATTGCTTTATGAGTTAACTCTTGTGCAAGACTTTTGATGCTTGTCTTGAAAGTACTATTCATGAAAAGTTTTGCTATATGTTATCTATTTGTTAGCAACTATAGATCATTGCCTTGAGTCACTTCATTCATTTCATATACTTTGTAATAGTATGATCAAGGTTATGTAAGTAGCATGTCACTACAGAAATTATTCTTTTTATCGTTTACCTACTCGAGGACGAGTAGGAACTAAGCTTGGGGATGCTGATACGTCTCCAACGTATCCATAATTTCTGATGTTCCATGCTTGTTTTATGACAATACTTACATGTTTTGCTTGCACTTTATGATGATTTCATGCGTTTTCCGGAACTAACCTATTAACAAGATGCCACAGTGCCAGTTCCTGTTTTCTGCTGTTTTTGGTTCCAGAAAGGCTGTTCGGGCAATATTCTCGGAATTGGACGAAATCAACGCCAAACATCTTATTTTTCCCGGAACCTTCCAGAAAGTCAGAGGGGGACCAGAGGGGTGCCCTGGGGGCCCCACACGTGTGGCCGGCGCGGCCCAGGAAGGGGGCACGGCCCTAGTGTGAGGAGGCCCCGTGGCCCCTCCGACTCCGACTCTTCGCCTATTTAAGCCCTAGAGACCTAAAAACTCGACACCAATTGACGAAACTCCAGAAAGACTCCAGGGGCGCCGCCGCCATCGCGAAACTCCAATTCGGGGGACAAAAGTCTCTGTTCCGGCACCCTGCCGGGACGGGGAAGTGCCCCCGGAAGCCATCTCCATCGACGCCACCGCCTCCATCATGCTCCGTGAGTAGTTCCCCCATGGACTACGGGTTCTAGCAGTAGCTAGTTGGTATTCTCTCCTCCATGTACTTCAATACAATGATCCCATGAGCTGCCTTACATGATTGAGATGCATCTGATGTAATCGGTGTTGTGTTTGTTGGGATCCGATGGATGATACCTTATGATTAGTTTATCTATAAAGTTTGTGAAGTTATTGTTGCTGCAATCTTGTTATGCTTAATGCTTGTCACTAGGGCCCAAGTGGCATGATCTTAGATTTAAGCTCTATAATTATTGCTTAGATTGTATCTACAAGTTGTATGCACATGTCGCTGCCCGGAACCAAAGGCCCCGAAGTGACAGAAATCGGGACAACCGGAGGGGATGGCGGTGATGTGAGGATCACATGTTTTCACGGAGTGTTAATTCTTTGCTCCGGTACTCTATTAAAAGGAGTACCTTAATATCCAGTAGATTCCCTTGAGGCCCGGCTACCACCGGCTGGTAGGACAAAAGATGTTGTACAAGTTTCTCATTGCGAGCACGTATGACTATATATGGAAAACATGCCTACATGATTAATGAATTGATGTTCTATCTTAATGCTTTGAATCCTATCAATTGCCCGACTGTAATTTGTTCACCCAACACTTGTCACTTATTGGAGAGTTACCACTAGTGTAGATCGTTGGGAACCCCGGTCCATCTCTCATCATCATATACTTGTTCTATATGTCATTGGAAGTAGTATCAACTATTTTCCGGTGCCATTGCTCTTGTGTTACTGTTACCGCTGTTGTGTTACTATTACTACTGCTCTCATATTACTGCTGCTTTCACATCACCCCTGTTACTAGTGCTTTTCCAGGTGCATCTGAATTGACAACTCAGTTGTTAAGGCTTATAAGTATTCTTTACCTCCCCTTGTGTCGAATCAATAAATTTGGGTTTTACTTCCCTCGAAGACTGCTGCGATCCCCTATACTTGTGGGTTATCAGCGTGCCATGAAGGAGGCAATGACTTCTCGCTTTGTGACTACAAATTACTTACGGAATATATTAGATAAATTGACTCTTTTGAGACAAGGTGTGAAGACTGTGGATGAATATTACATGGAGATGGAGATGCTTATGCAGCGTGGGCGTGTCCGTGAGTCTCTCGAGATGACAATTCAACGTTTTCTCAACGGCTTGAAGTATGATATCAAAGGCATTGTTCGTCACTACAGTTACACCAATATGAATCAATTGTTGCATCATGCAAGAGAAGCTGAATCACAGTTGGCTGAAGAAGCAAAGGTGAAAGGTCGTACTACGGGAGCTGGGCGTTTCACACCCCGCGCGCCCCCATCTACGGCGCCTCCGCCTTCAATGCGCTCAGCCCCTTACTCTACTCCGCCTAGCAAGCCGGTCTCCAATGTGTCTAATACAAAGAAGTCCGAATCTGCTGCCAGTACGAGTGATTCTAGTGTGTCTACCGCGCGCAACCGTGATATGGCTTGTCATACATGTGGTGGCAAAGGTCACTTCAAGAGAGATTGTCCTAATCGCAAATTCATGATTATCAATGGGGACAATGAGTATGAGATTGGAGATGATGTTGATCCTAATGCTCCAGAAGATGATGACTATGTCACTGATGGTGAAGATGCATATCCGTCTGATGCTCGCACCATTGTTGTGTCGCAGCGTGCTCTTAATGTGTTGCCTAGTGCATCTACTCAGCGCTGCAATTTGTTCCAAACAAAGGCTTTAGTTGGTTCTGACAAGGCTTGCAAGGTCATTATTGATGGCGGGAGTTGCCGCAATTTAGCAAGCAAGGAGTTGTGCACCAAGCTGAAGTTGAAGTATCTACCGCACCCGCATCCATACTATATTCAGTGGTTGAGCGACAATGGTGAGATGAAGGTAAACCACATGGTGCGTGTTGAATTTGCTATTGGACCGTATAAGGATTGCATTGATTTTGATGTGGTTTCTATGACGGTGTGTCACCTACTATTGGGTCGGCCTTGGCTTTATGACCGTTCTGTGCAACACAATGGCCGTGCCAATACATATCACCTGGAGTTCAAGGGCAAGAAAATCAACTTACAGCCTATGACACCACAGCAAATTATCAATGAATCTCGTCAGAAAGTTGAAGTAAACTTGGAGGATGCTTCTTTAGATAGGCGAGAGAATTGTAATGTTGTGAGTGATATAACGAAAAGTGAGAGAGTGAATTCCTTAGTTTCATTAGCCACCAAAGAATACATGAGAGAATTTAGTGAGGATCCTACAGCCATGCCTCTTGTGCTCTTGTACAGGGGTACGGTTTTGGTTTCTAACGACATGACCCCTCTTCCTCTTGGTGTTTCTAATGTTTTGCAGGAATGGCGACGTGTTTCTGGATGAGGTACCCGCAGGACTTTCACCATTGCGAGGTATTGAGCATCAAATCGACTTGATTCCAGGAGCTTCGCTACCCAATCGGGCACCATATAGAATGAACCCCGAAGAAACGAAGGAAATACAGAAGCAAGTACAAGCGCTACTCGACAAAGGTTATATCCGCATAAGCCTTAGTCCTTGTGTTGTTCCTGTTATTTTAGTTCCTAAGAAAGATGGTACATGGCGTATGTGCGTAGATTGTAGAGCTATAAACAATATCACTATTCGATATCGTCACCCTATTCCCCGTTTAGAGGATATGCTAGATGAATTGAGTGGTGCTGCTGTGTTCTCTAAAATAGATTAGGATGAAAGAAGGGGATGAATGGAAAACAGCCTTTAAAAAAAATTAGTTTATATGACTGGTTAGTAATGCCTTTTGGTTTGACTAATGCACCTAGCACTTTCATGGGACTGTTGAACCATGTTTTGCGTGAATTTATTGGCAAATTTGTGGTTGTGTACTTTGATGACATATTAATCTACAACCGCAATGAATCTGATCATACTATATATATTCGACATGTTTTGCAAGTGTTGCGTGATAATAAACTCTATGGTAATCTTGAGAAGTGCACATTTTGCAAAGATAAGGTCATATTTCTGGGTTATGTTGTCTCTCAGCATGGAGTAGAAGTAGATGTGTCTAAAATTGAAGCTATTCAAAATTGGCCTACTCCCATGAATGTGACTCAAGTTAGAAGTTTTCATGGTCTAGCTGGGTTTTATAGAAGATTTGTGCCCAACTTTAGTACTATTGCTGCACCTTTGAATGACTTAACTAAAAGGGTGTCATATTTGAGTGGGGCGCAGCCAAGATCATGCTTTTGATGAACTTAAGAGATTGTTAACTTCTGCACCGTTGCTTGCACTTCCTGATTTCAATAAGCAATTTGAGATTGAATGTGATGCTAGTGGTATTGGAATTGGTGGTGTGTTGATGCAAGAGGGTCGCCCAATTGCATATTTTTCTAAGAAACTGTCTGGTGCTAAGTTGAACTATCCTATATATGATAAAGAATTGTATGCTTTAATTAGAGTTCTTGAGGTTTGGCAACATTACTTGTGGCCAAAAGAATTTATCATACATTCTGATCATGAAGCTTTAAAATATCTGAAAGCTCAGTCTACTTTGCATAAGCGTCTTGCCAAGTGGGTTGAGTGCATTGAGTCTTTTCCATACATTATTAAGCATAAGAAGGGAAAAGATAATATTGTTGCTGATGCGCTATCTAGGAAGAATATGCTATTAACTCAACTTGATATTAAAATTCCTGGATTAGAAGTACTATGTGATTTGTATGCTACTGATCATGATTTTGCTAAACCATATCGCTTATGTGCTCTTGGTAAAGTATGGGAAAAATATCACATACATGATGGGTTCTTGTTTAGAGCTAACAAACTATGTGTTCCAGAATCGTCTATGCGTTTGCTCTTATTGCAGGAATCACATGCTGGAGGTTTGATGGGTCACTTTGGGCGTGAGAAGACGCTACTCATGTTAGCTGACCACTTTTATTGGCCAAAGATGAGGCGGGATGTGGACAGGTATGTGAAGAGATGCATTACTTGCAACAAGTCCAAGTCCAAGCTGAAGCCTCACGATTTGTATACTCCTTTACCGGCACCTACTACACCATGGGAGGATATAAGTATGGATTTTGTGTTGGGTTTGCCGCGTACTAAGAGAGGCCATGATTCTATATTTGTGGTAGTGGACAGATTTTCTAAAATGTCACACTTTATTGCCTGCCACAAGAGCGACGATGCATCGCATATTGCTAACCTGTTTTTCAGGGAGGTTGTACGTCTACATGGAGTCCCGAAGACTATTGTTTCTGATTGTGACGTGAAGTTTATGAGCTACTTCTGGAAGACGATGTGGAGAAAGCTGGGGACGAAGCTACTGTTCAGTACTACTTGTCATCCCCAAACTGATGGTCAAACTGAAGTGGTGAATAGAACATTGTCACAACTGTTGAGATCCATGATCAAGAAGAACCTGAAAGAGTGGGAAGAGTGTTTGCCGCATGTGGAATTTGCTTACAACAGGGCAGTACATTCTACCACGGAGCTATGTCCTTTTGAGGTGGTGTATGGTTTCAAACCCATTACTCCACTTGACTTGTTGCCTTTGCCCGTACATGAGAGAGTTAATATGGAGGCATCCAAGAGGACAGATTTTGTGCGAAAGATCCATGTGAAGACTAAAGAGTTGATAGAGAAGAAAGGCAAGAGCAATGCTGCAAGGATAAAAAAGAAGCGTAAGGAGATGTTGTTCAAGCCTGGTGATATGGTCTGGGTACATTTTCGCAAGGATAGGTTCCCGAAGCTGCGGAAGTCTAAGTTGAAGCCTCGTGGTGCTGGTCCTTACAAAGTGCTTGCTAAGATCAATGATAATGCATACTCGATAGATCTTCCAATTGATGAGTTTGGTGTCAGCAATTCCTTCAATGTTGCTGATTTGACACCATATGACGGAGAAGACCTTGGAGCGTCGGGGTCGATGCCTTTTGAAGGGGGGAGATGATGAGGACATCCCTACCACACTACCACCTCCGTCATTACCAAATGAAGATGAACCTGCTGTGAAGCTCAAGTCCAATGAAGTCAGAATTTGGACCTATTACAAGAGCTCGTGCGAAGCTACTTAAACAACAGGTGAACTTGTTCCTAAACGATACTTTGATTGATCAGAACTTTATACTACCTAAGTCCTATTACTTATGTATCATCGGGTATGAAGAGGAGACAAGCATCGCACGAGGAGGAGAGGAGCAGCTGGACGTGAAGATGGACGTGGAGCTGGACAAGGAGATGGACATGAAGATATCTCATGGACGCGCGAGGGAGGAGCGGGAGGCATGCGCGAGAGGAGAAGAAGAAGTCCAGGCCGGCCTAGCACCCGGTCAGACCGGCCGCCACGCCGGCGCGCCCGGTCCCTAGCCCGGTCCAACCGGGCGGCACGCCGGATTCGGCCCGGCGCCAACCGGGTTTTCTGCTGACTGCAACCGGGTGGGGTACTGAGCCACACGTCCCGCCACCCGGTCGCCATCCGGTCCCTGGCCCGGTCCAGACTGACCGCCGGTCCTGTGTCCGGCTGATCGCCCCAGACCGGCCGTGTCCGAGTCTGTCTCGACCAGATCTATTCTGGGTCGGTTATTTTTGTATCTTTTCGACCAGAGGTCGTCCCGGACGCCTATATAAGTGCCCTGGACGCCCCTAGCTGCTTTAGACCATGTTTAAGATAAACCCTAGTTCTTAGTTGTTTGCTCTGCAAAACTATTGAATTCCCTACACCATATTGCTTGATATTGTGTAGATCTTGTTAAAGTCTTGTGTGATCTGCTGCTCCATTGGGAATTAGACAGTTGCAACTTACCGCTTCGTGGTCGGCGGCTACGTGCGCAAGTGTGTGGAGTTGCGAATATCTTCCAGGGTTGAGAGCTGTTGCATTGGCGACAGGGACCAATCGAGAGATCTCGTTGCGTCATACAAGTTATCATCCACTTCATCAAGTTACCTCCGCTGCAATCACCCCGTGATCATCATCACCACCGTTGCTTACTGAGAAGATCGGGCAACCCTTTATCAATCTTAGGGAGACCCTAACCCATCTTCAAGCCCACCACGGGATGTCGTCCAGCCATCGTTGTAGGCCTAGCCAAATGCGCATCTAATTAGCCACACAAATTTTGACCCTTTGGGGGCTTGTATGGTGTTTCGTCGGCAACCAAACATGACCCTAACATCCTACCAGTGTCCTAGTCACGTCCTCGGTTCACACACTTACACTTCTTTTGTGTCTTCTCCACCTTTGGTGATATCGCCATCTTTCACCATCTCCATGAGACCCTAACTCATCTTCAAGCCCGCCACGGGATGTCATGCGGTGGGCAGTTCTGCATTATCACCCTGCCCCAACCATGATCGCCGTCATCCAGCCAACCTTGTAGGCCCAGCCAAATGCGCATCTAATCAGCCACACAAATTTTGGCCCTTTGGGGGCTTGTATGGTGTTTCGTCGGCAACCAAACATGACCCTAACATCCTACCAGTGTCCTAGTCACCTCCTCGGTTCACACACTTACACATCCGTTGTGTCTTCTCCACCTTCGGTGATATCGCCATCTTCCACCGTCTGCATGAGACCCTAACTCATCTTCAAGCCCGCCACGGGATGTCATGCGGTGGGCAGTTCTGCATTATCACCATGCCCCAACCATGATCGCTGTCATCCAGCCAACCTTGTAGGCCCAGCCAAATGTGCATCTAATCAGCCACACAAATTTTGGCCCTTTAGGGGCTTGTTTGGTGTTTCGTCGGCAACCAAACATGACCCTAACATCCTACTAGTGTTGTGTCTTCTCCACCTTCGGTGATATCGCCATCTTCCACCGTATCCATGAGACCCTAACTCATCTTAGGGAGACCCTAACCATCTTCAAGCCTGCCACGGGATGTCATGCATTGGGCAGTGCTGCATTATCACCCTGCCCCAACCATGATCGCTGTCGTCCAGCCATCCTTGTAGCCCCAGAGGCATTGTTACTCCAGCTCCAATGCTACTACCCCAAATTAGCCTCGGCTGCATGGTCATCCGCTTTTGCAACTAGGGGGTTTATTTTGTCATTTCTAGTTCTAATTCTAAGGACAAATTTCGAACTAGCATTCACAAAATGATTTAGTGGGATTCTGGCGCTATCCAACTTGCATTTATAGTAGCAACTGTCCCACCACATTGAAAAAAAATCCAGAATTTTCCATTTGTGTGAAGAACAGCAAACTCGTCATACCATGTGCCAAACAAAGTCAACACATCACACTACATCAGTGTGGCTGTGCTCGATAAAACCTTGAAGAACATCAATGCATTACCAATGGTAGCTGCACGATGTCTATTCTTTGTTTGATCAGCTGGGCATGACACACAACATCAAAGATGGTTAATTAAAAGTAAATTATGAATGCTGCTTGAAACTGAAGCACCATAAGATATACCGACACAGCTCATTTGAGTACCAAGAAAAGTTCACATGGCTAACAAGTACAGGACAAATAAGTAACGCAATAATAATAACATTGTGTCAGAATAGATCCATTATCACAGAAGGAATTTATTCTTCAGCATTGACCGTAAAGTCCAGCCAGATAACAGCAAGTTCCAGGTACAAAGGCTTGCAAGTAAGGCAAAGAACATTTCAAAACATCTTCAGGAAGGACTACGTCACAATGGCACCAGATCTTCATTCATCATCTGTGCGGAGAGCTGAACATGAAGAACCTAGTTAGTTTCAAGAGAACAAAACAGAATCTTCCAGATGAAAAGGCCAACAAAAATATTTAAAACAAGAGAAGAACCTCATTTAATTCTTGGTTTATAAGCAAATAATTAGTACTCCCTCTGTCCCACAAAAGATGTCTCAACTTTGTCTAAATTTGGATGTATCTAGACACTAAATAGTGCCTGAACACATCCAAATTTAGATAAATCTGAGACATCTTCTGCGGGATAGAGGGAGTATAAAACATGAACCATGAAGAAAGTACTGACTACATGTATAAGAAAACTTGTCACCAAATTATCACAGAAATCAAATATATAAGCATAAATAATTAATCCAATACTTCGTGCAAATCAACAGAGGCAGAGAAATTATAATAGTAACCTGGGAACTCAAAATATCCAACTAGGTCCTACTTTTGCAGTTCATGTAGTTCAAACTTGCAATTGCAGTATAGATTATCCTTATATGAAACTAAAACTCCATCCTATGCTAGAGATCCTTAAAAACTTAATTGCACCTCGCCATCTGTTCAATTCAGTGAGTACAATGCAATCATGCAGTTCAGCAAACCCTTTTGTGTTCACGGTCCGAATCATAAAAATAAAGCATGGCAAATCTGGAAAATTTGCAGAACTGCAAGTATGAATACATTGATGCTGAAACAAACTGATGCTAATTGTTATCACACTAGCCCTCTCTGGTGAATATGTACATGTCCTTTCCTTAATGGGTGTGAGGGGTTTCATTTCTTCGTGCGCCTGTAGTTGAGTGGTCATGGCCACACAATAGACAGAGGTACAGGTACCACAGATTCAGCTCGTAATATATTCTATAAAGTACAGGTGGTAATTCTCACCGTCAGGTTTACAAAAAACACTAAAAATTAAGTTTCTCCTGATTTTGATGGAATAAAAATCCACCTTTCTCATAAAGCTACAATCATAAGCATCACATTTCCACTAAATCTACTCAGCCTTTGCAAGATCAATAGTCAGTGTAGGATCATAAATTATTCATTTCTTCATGGTTATTCATCTCTATAAAGCTGAGAAGTAATACTACACTACTACTCCCTCCAGTATTAAAAGAGACCGGAGGGAGTAGAACATAATCTTGCAATTATAGCAGCTCATCGTTGTATGATGAGTTTATATTTCTGATACATCTTGAGAGAGCCGATTCCCTGGTTCTTAACTCATGGTACATATTTTATTCGAAGAGTTCTCTTACGAATTTTGGAGGATTGGAATCCTTAAGTAATTTTCGGATGTCAAGTCTTTTTATTCGTAGCAATTTTACATCCAATCAAACCTCTTGAAAAGGATTTGTTTGTCCTGTGATGCAATCAAACAAACCAATACCCAGTACGATTCAAATGGGCATTACGTTGCAATTTTATGTTGTTCCTATTCCGGCGTTGTTAGAATAAGAATCCTATGAATCAAAGAGGTCCTAAACCTGTATTATATTGACAGCCAACTTTAGAAGTGGTATGAGGCAACAAGGGTTCCTCATTTAATATATATTCAGGCAATCTCATGTCTAACATTTCGAGCTTAGAACTACTGAACTGGCTCCCCGAAAACCCAGAATGTGATTCCTAATACTAAAAACATCTTTTGCACAGGACATATACAAAAATATCTACACCACATTTGGATGAAACAAACAAATCAACGATGCCCTCAAAGACGTGATGTCCCCAATTACCACACCACCTCGTCGATGTGCAGGAGGAGCACATGACTACGGGTAAGCGAACCTAACATCATCGCTGATCGCTTGTAATCTCTCCATTAGATCAATCAAGACATGCAAATCGCTAGTGGTCTATCCAATCCTTTAGATCAACTTAGACATGATCCACATCCAAAAGTACAAGACGAGTCCACGAACCCTAGGATCCATCCGGTCAAACACGAACCAGACGTATTCTAGAAAACAGACTAAAATCGGATCGAGGACGCAAGAGAATGGACGGGATCGGGATCTTACTGGGCTTCTCCTGCTTTTCGTCGGACCACTTGGAGAGGGAGAAGTGGACCTTCTCGCGGGAGGCGACCTCGGACTTGTAGGGCTCCTTGAGGCAGCTCCGCACCAGGGCGGCGCAGACGTTGGAGTAGCCGATATAGGTCATCCCCGCTGCACGCCAGAAGGGCACCGCCGCCGTAGTCGCCGACATCGTCGCCTCGGCTTCCTTTCCTCTGCTCGAGCCGCCGCCGCCGATGGGGATGGAGATGGGGAAATGTGTGAGGATGCAGGTGAGAGAGCGTCTGGAACCTGGGCTCAAGAGGTTGCTTCTTCTAATAGTGAGGTAATGGGCCGGGCTTGTTTGGACTAGTTCTTATGTCAGCCAATTCCTTCTCTTGTTCTAAAAAAAAAAAGCGAATTCAAATTAATCTGTCAAAAAGAAAAAAAGCGAATTCCTTCTATTTCATTTTTCGAATTTCACATTAGCCTTGGGTACTAGGACTAGATCTGACTTAAGCGTGTTGAGCAAGGTTTAAAATAGCGCGCTATTTCTTTGCTAATTGCACGCAATAGCATATTTCAACAGTTCACGCTAAAATTTTAGTAAAATTTGCTCGCTATGACCCTATTCTCGAAATAGCATACTATATCACGCTAAAACATCATAACCCAAGCTCGCTATCTTTTACAGCCTATTGGCATAAGGTTTTGTGTTTTCCTCGTTAAGAAAAGAAGAAATTTATATTTGTTTTTTTGTGGTGATGAATGTCAATCTGTTGATTCTTCTTCTGAATCGTAAGATAATATCGGTAAAACTGGTAATTCTTAATAAATAATTTATACTATATTGTTAGACTTTGAAAAATTGGAGAACTATTTTTGTATGTGATTATGTATGTACGAGTCTATCACTTTTGGACAGAAATCCTTTATTTTAAAACTTTATATAGTATTTTTTTCAAAACGCTATTTAAAATATAGCACTCTATTAGCACGATATAACGTGCATAGCAGGATGCCACCACTATTTATTTTAGCACGCTATTTAAAACTTTGATGTTGAGGGGTGCTTTTTGCAAATTTTGACGGAACGTGCTTTAACTTATATCATGTACCTACACTGTATCCAACGATTATGATCTGCAAGGTGAGCTGGAGTACTCCATGTATGGTTCTCTGACATTTCCTATTTGACGCTTCACGAGAACAATAGCGTCATGAATTGTAGGTTGATTCCTTTAGCAATCGATAGGTGGGCCAACCTGTTAGGTGACGGTCGGGAGGAAGAAGAAGTCCATGTGCGGTGCAAATGGGCCCTCCCATGTCATAAGATCTTATGGTTTGAGGTGTGGGGGGTCCATCGACGCCGAAGACAGAGGACATAGAAGGGTTAGAGGGAGGCATGGGACTATGGTGGACCGTAGTTGAGGAGGGCGGGGTGGCGAGGCACCGCGGGTGGCAACAACACACTGCCTAGTTGGTTATAGATATGGGGGACTGATACATCCAAAACGTATCTACTTTCCCGAACATTTTTGCTATTGTTTTGCCTCTAATTTGTGTATTTTGGATACAACTAACACGGACTAACGCTGTTTTCAGCAGAATTGCCCTGGTGTCTTATTTTTGTGCAGAAAATCAACTTTCAGGAAAATCCCCGGAAATAATTGCAATGGGCCTATTTTCACAGAAGACCTACGGAGCCAGAAGACAAGACGGAGGGGGGCCACGAGGTGCGCACACCACATGGCGGCGTGGTGGGTCCCTGGGCCGCGCCGCCATATGGGGACGCCGCCTCGGCCAGCCCCCGACACTCCCCTCTGGACTACTTAAAGCCCTTGACCTAAAAACGCACGGGGGTTCGACCAATTTGCCAGAAGACATCCAGAACTCTGCCGCCATCGAAAACTCTATTTCGGGATCAGAAACTCCGTTCTGGCACCCTGCCGGGACGGGGAATTGGAGGAGATCATCGCCATCATCGCCACCGACGCCTCTCCATCAACCATCCATGCTTCCCCCATCCATGTGTGAGTAAATCTCTGTTGTAGGCTGAAGGGGATGGTAGGGATTGGATGAGATTGTTCATGTAATAGCAATAAGATTGTTAGGGCATGGTGCCTAGTATCCGTTGTTGGTACTTTTATTATATTGTTGCAACTTGTTATGCTTAATGCTTGTCACTAGGGCCCGAGTGTCGTGATTTCAGATCTGAACATGTTATTGATTCATGATGATATTCATTGTTTTATGATCTTACCTGCAAGTTGTATACACGTATTGCTGTCCGGAACCCGAGGCCCCAAAGTGACAGAAATTGGGACAATCGGAGGGGAAGGCTGTGATGTGAGGATCACATGTGTTCAAGGAATGTTAATGCTTTGCTCCGGTACTATATTAAAAGGAGTACCTTAATTACCAGTAGTTTCCCTAGAGGCCCGGCTGCCACCGGCTGGTAGGACAAAAGATGTTGTGCAAGTTTCTCATTGCGAGCACGTACGACTATATATGGAACACATGCCTATGATTATTTAGTACTTGGATACTGCTTTATTATTATCTGCAAATGCCTTGTATTGATTATTACATGAGTTATCTTATCCATGCAGCGCCCGTTCATCCATCCCTATACCTACAGTATTTTAATCCTGCTGTTTACTATAATCACTACTGCTGTCTTTATTACACTGCTGCTTATATTTCACTACTGCTACTGCTATAAAACTATTGCTACTGATAAACTATTGCGAGCAAGTCTGTTTCCAGGTGCAGCTGAATTGACAACTCCGCTGTTAAGGCTTACAAATATTTTTTGGCTCCCCTTGTGTCAAATCAATAAATTGGGTTTTACTTCCCTCGAAGACTGTTGTGATCCCCTATACTTGTGGGTCATCAAGACTATTTTCTGGCGCCGTTGCCGGTGACAAGGATTAACTTGTCAATGCCTACGGGTTGTAGACTAGGGTTTTAGTCGGAAGTAGAGGGCAAGTAGATCTCGAAGGTTTCAGCCGATAAGTGCTCGACGATGTGAAAACTAGGGTTTGTGAGACAATGAATCGATGCTTTCTTTGTCCCTCGACTCCCCCTTATATAGGAGGCGGAGCCGAGGGTTTCGTGATACACAAGTTACAGAGTTCGGGAAGGTTTCAAACTCATCCCGCAAGATTACAAGTATTGTATCCTAATACAACTCTAGCTTTCCTTAATAGTAATTTGGGCTTCCGATTCTTCTTATCCTTCGGGTCATGGGCCTTCAGTAAACCCTACTGGAGATATGCCCAAGACGCAATAATAAAAGTGGTTATTATATATCTTTGTGTTTATGATAAATGTTTATATACCATGCTATAATTGTATTAACCGAAACATTGATACATGTGTGTTATGTAAACAACAATGAGTCCCTAGTATGCCTCTTAACTAGCTTGCTGATTAATAGATGATTAGTTTCATAATCATGAACATTGGATGTTATTAATAACAAGGTTATATCATTGTATGAATGATGTAATGGACACACCCAATTAAGCGTAGCATAAGATCACGTCATTAAGTTATTTGCTATAAGCTTTCGATACATAGTTACCTAGTCCTTATGACCATGAGATCATGTAAATCACTTTTACCGGAAAGGTACTTTGATTACATCAAACGCCACTGCGTAAACGGGTGGTTATAAAGGTGGGATTAAGTATCCGGAAAGTATGAGTTGAGGCATATGGATCAACAGTGGGATTTGTCCATCCCGATGACGGATAGATATACTCTGGGCCCTCTCGGTGGAATGTCGTCTAATGTCTTGCAAGCATATGAATAAGTTCATAAGAGAACACATACCACGATACGAGTAAAGAGTACTTGTCAGGAGACGAGGTTGAACCAGGTATAGAGTGATACCGATGATCAAACCTCGGACAAGTAAAATATCGCATGACAAAGGGAATTGGTATCATATGTGAATGGTTCATTCGATCACTAAGTCATCGTTGAATATGTGGGAGCCATTATGGATCTCCAGATCCCGCTATTGGTTATTGGTCGGAGAGAGTTCTCACCCATGTCCACATAGTTCGTGAACCGTAGGGTGACACACTTAAGGTTTGATGTTGTAATAGTAGAACTTGAATATGGAATGGAGTTCGAAGTATTGTTCGAAGTCTCGGATGGGATCCCGGACATAACGAGGAGTTCCGGAATGGTCCGGAGAATAAGATTCATATATAGGAAGTCATTTTATAAGTTTGAAAATGATCTGGTGATTTTATGGAAGGTTCTAGAAGGTTCTAGAAAAGTCCGGAAGAAATCACTAAGGAAGGAGGAGTCCCGGAGGGACTCCACCTCCCATGGCCGGCCAACCCTAGAGGGGTGGAGTCCAAGGTGGACTCCACCAAGGGGGCTGGCCACCCCCCCCCCCCCCTCATGGAAGGGTGGGAGTCCCACTTGAGGTGGGAGTCCCACCTTGGGTAGGTTTCCCTACACATGGAAGGTTTTGGGTTGGGGTCTTATTCGAAGACTTGTAGTCCAACACTTGGGGGTTCCACCTATATAATGAGGGGCATAGGGGAGGGGGTCGGCCACCACAACAACACCACCTTGGCCGCACCCAAGGAGGCCGGCCACCCCCTCTCCCAAACCCTAGCCGCCCCCTCTCCTCCACCTCTCCCGCAATGCTTAGCGAAGCTCCGCCGGAGTTCTCCATCGCCACCGCCACCACGCCGTCGTGCTGCCGGATTCAAGGAGGAGCTACTACTTCCGCTGCCCGCTGGAACGGGGAGAAGGACGTCGTCTTCATCAACACCGAACGTGTGACCGAGTACGGAGGTGCTGCCCGATTATGGCACCGTGATCAAGATCTTCTACGCGCTTTTGCAAGCGGCAAGTGATCGTCTACCGCAGCAACAAGAGCCTACTCTTGTAGGGTTTGGAAATCTTCAAGGGTGAGTCTCGATCATCCCCTCGTTGCTCCCGTCTTCTAGATTGCATCTTGGCTTGGATTGCGTTCTCGCGGTAGGAAATTTTTTGTTTTCTATGCAACGAATCCCTACAGTGGTATCAGAGCCGTGTCTATGCATAGATGGTTGCACGAGTAGAACACAATGGTTTTGTGGGCGTTGATGCTTATGTTGTCTTTAGTTTGAGTACTTTGCATCTTTGTGGCATAGTGGGATGAAGCGGCTTGGACTAACTTTACATGACCGCGTTCATGAGACTTGTTCCTCGTTCGACATGCAACTTGTATTGCATAAGAGGCTTTGCGGGTGTCTGTCTCTCCTACTATAGTGAAGATTCAATTTACTCTTCTATTGACAACACTAGTATCACCGTTGTGGTTCATGTTCGTAGGTAGATTAGATCTCACTCGAAAACCCTAAACCACGTAAAATATGCAAACCAAATTAGAGACGTCTAACTTGTTTTTGCAGGGTTTGGTGATGTGATATGGCCATAATGTGATGATGAATATGTATGAGATAATCATTATTGTATTGTGGCAACCGGCAGGAGCCTTATGGTTGTCTTTAAATTTCATGTTGAGTAGTATTTCAAAGTAGTTGTAATAGTTGCTACATGAGGTGAACAACCATGAAGACGGCGCCATGGACCTTGACGCTACGCCGACGATGATGGAGATCATGTCCGTGCTTTGGAGATGAAGATCAAAGGCGCAAAGACAAAAGGGCCATATCATATCACATATGAACTGCATGTGATGTTAATACTTTTTATGCATCTTATTTTGCTTAGATCGCGACGGTAGCATTATAAGATGATCCCTCTCACTAAAATATCAAGATAATAAAGTGTTCATCCTTAGTAGCACCGTTGCCAAGACTTGTCGTTTCGAAGCATCTCGTGATGATCGGGTGTGATAGAATCAACAAGTGCATACAACGGGTGCAAGCCAGTTTTGCATATGCGGATACTAAGGTGGCCTTGACGAGCCTAGCATGTACATACATGGTCTCGGAACACGTGATAGCGAAAGGTAGAGCATGAATCATATGATTGATATGATGAACACTTTGAGTGTTCGCCATTGAAATTACATCTTGTCTCGTGATGATCGGACTTAGATGTGATGGATTTGGTTCATGTGATCACTAAGACAATTCGAGGGATATTGTTTTGAGTGGGAGTTCACCTAGATTTTTAATTTTGTTGAATTAAAATTTGAACTCAATTTGTCATAAACTTAGTCTAAACTATTGCAAATATATGTTGTAGATATGGCGTCCCCAATCAATTTTAACCAGTTCCTAGAGAAAGAAAAGCTTAAGAGCAACGGTAGCAACTTCACCGACTGGTTCCGTCATGTGAGGATTTTCCTCGCTGGTGGAAACCTGCAATATGTGCTTGATGCACCGCTAGGTGACCCTCCCGTAAACTGAAACCGATGAAGTAAAGAATGTTTACGAGACTCGGAAAACTCGGTACTCTCAAGTTCAGTGTGCCATCCTGTGCAGTCTGGAAGCCGATCTTCAAAAACGTTTTGAGCACCACGATCCTCATGAGTTGGTCAAAGAGTTGAAAACTATCTTTGAGACTCATGCGGCCGTGGAATGCTATGAAGCATCGAAACACTTCTTCAGCTGCATGATGGAAGAAGGCAGCTCCGTTAGTGAGCACATGCTCATTATGACTGGGCATGCGAAGAAACTCAGTGACTTGGGAATAGTGATTCCTAACAGACTGGGGATTAATCGTGTCCTTCAATCACTGCCACCTAGTTACAAGAACTTTGTGATGAACTACAATATGCAGAACATGAACAAAGAGTTACCTGAACTCTTCGCCATGTTAAAGTCTGCTGAGATTGAGATCAAGAAAGAGCACCAAGTGTTGATGGTCAACAAGACCACCAGTTTCAAGAAACAGGGCAAGTCTAAGGGAAAATTCAAGAAGGGTGGCAAGAAAGCTACCACGCCTCTTGTGAAACCTAAGAATGGCCCTAAGCCCGATGTTGAGTGCTATTACTGCAAGGAGAAGGGACACTGGAAGCGTAATTGCTCCAAGTATCTGGCTGATCTGAAGAGCGGCCTTGTCAAGAAGAAGAAAGAAGGTATATCTGATATACATGTTATAGATGTTTATCTCACTGGTTCTCGTACTAGTACCTGGGTATTTGATACTGGTTCGGTTGCTCATATTTGTAACTCGAAACAGGAACTAAAGAATAAACGAAGACTACTGAAGGATGAAGTGACGATGCGCGTTGGAAACGGATCCAAAGTCGATGTGATCGTTGTCGGCACACTTCCTCTACATCTACCTTCGGGATTAGTTTTAAGCCTCAATAATTGTTATTTTGTACCCGCGTTGAGCATGAACATTATATCTGGATCTTGTTTAATGCAAGACGGTTATTCATTCAAGTCTGAGAATAATGGTTGTTCTATTTTTATGAATAATATCTTTTATGGTCGAGCACCTGAAAAGAATGGCTTATTTCTGTTAGATCTCGATAGTAGTAATACACATATACATAACATTGATGCTAAGCGAATTAAATTGAATGATAATTCTACTTATATGTGGCACTGTCGTCTTGGTCATATTGGAGTGAAACGCATGAAGAAACTCCATACCGATGGGTTACTTGAATCACTTGACTTTGAGTCACTTGATAGATGCGAAGCATGTATGATGGGAAAAATGACTAAGACTCCATTCTCTGGTATTATGGAGCGAGCTACAGACTTATTGGAAATCATACATACCGATGTGTGTGGACCAATGAGTGTAGCATCGCGCGGTGGTTATCGTTATGTTCTAACCTTCACAGATGATCTGAGTAGATATGGGTATATCTATTTCATGAAACATAAATCCGAAACTTTCGAGAAATTTAAGGAACTCCAAAGTGAAGTAGAAAATCAATGCAACAAGAAGATTAAATTTCTACGATCTGATCGCGGAGGTGAATATCTGAGTTATGAGTTTAGCATGCATTTAAAGAAATGCGGAATACTTTCACAATTGACACCGCCGGGAACACCTCAACGAAACGGTGTATCCGAACGTCGTAATCGAACTCTCTTAGATATGGTTCGTTCTATGATGTCTCTTACTGATTTGCCGTTATCATTTTGGAGTTATGCATTAGAGACAGCCGCATTCAGTTTAAATAGAGCACCATCAAAATCCATTGAAGCGACACCGTATGAATTACGGTTTAATAAGAAACCTAAGCTGTCGTTCCTTAAAGTTTGGGGTTGCGAAGCTGAAAGTATAGAGATGGTAAACCTAGAGGGGGGGTGAATAGGTTTCTACAAATTTTAATTCTTTCTTTGCAATATTAGGCTTTGCGGAATATAAAGATGAGCCTAATGCAAACTAGGTGAAGCAACCTATATGAAGATACAACTATCTCGAGCACGAAGGCTCTCTCAGGCAGTTTAAATCACAAGTAAGGAGTTCGGTTAGAGATAACCGATAGCACGCGGAGACGAGGATGTATTCCCGTGTTCCCTTGCTTTGCAACAAGGTACATCACGTTTGGAGGGGTCGAGGTCCCACGAAGGATTCCCCACGCCACGAAGGCTCACCCTATTCTCCGGAGCCTATCCCACGAAGGAATAGCTCACTCACTTGTGGTAGACTTTGAGGTAGCCTCCAAACCTTCACAATCTTGCCCGGAGCAAATCCACGTACTCCGGATGCTTCCGGACTCCTCTTGCCCACCTAGGGTTTCCAAGGAACCCTAGGAAGCAAGCTTCTCGATGAATACAAGGGGGAATGAGATTTGGCTTGGTAGAACAGTAGATCGGGTCCTCCTCTAGTGATTCCCCGGAGGGATTTGAGTTTGGGTGGAGGAGGAGGGAGATCGGAGGCTTTTGGTGTTTCTAACAATGGAGTAAGAGAGAGAGAGCTCAAGAACAGCTTGTAGTATGTTGCCTAACCCTTCCAAGGTAGAAGAAGGGGTATTTATAGTGTTCTTCAAAATCTGGCCGTTGCCACTTGCCACCTCAGCCTTTTTCCTCGACAAACCCGGTCGACCGGGCCACAGACCGGACAGCCCGGTCCAGAGGCCGGTCAGACCGGATCAGTGACCGGAGCTTCTTTGCGTCGTCCTGGCGCTTCTCCGGTTGGTGGCCGGTTGTCGCTCGGTTGCCGCCCGGTCGACCGGACGGAGCGCCGGACCCGCCGGTCGAGAGCCCGGTTGACCGGGCGCAAACCGGATCTGCTGGCTCCTCCTTTGGAGCCCGGTTGCCGCCCGGTTGACCGGCCAGCACGCCGGATCGGCCGGTTCTTGGCCCGGTTGGACCGGGCAGGTGACCGGATTTCTCCTGTAACCCCTTTTTGATTGTTGTTGAAATGGGGGGTCTCCTTTAGCCTTCTTGTTCCTTTGATACACCATTTACGCCTCATTGCCTAATACCTGAGATTATCCTTATAAACATATTAGGCCAAATACTTTAGCACGGTGTCATCGTAACCAAAATAATGGATAAGGGTGAAATACCCTTACAATCTCCCCCTTTTTGGTATACGATGACAAACCGAGCTAGAGTCACAAATAGATATTATGATAAGCACTAAACCTTGATTCCATATAAGATATTACGAAAGCTCCCACATAATGTGTGCACTTGGAGAATTTGCGTTTGAATGCAAAGTGCACCATTTGTGAAACATGAGAAGCTCCCCCAATATCTTTAGGAAACAAGCATGGTATGGAGATGTGCATATCAAGATATATAAGCATAGCACACATAATCATCCTAACATAGAGTAGCACACATAATAGTCGTCCATACACATCCATACACGAATTATTGGAAATAGCAAATGGTTCTTGAAAAACTCAAAGTAAACAAGCACAAGCCATATAAAATCCAAATAAAGCAACTCCCATGGCTTGTGGCAATCAAAGAACCCCGTGGTCCTAGACTCTACTCTCTTCTCCCCCTTTGGCATCGGAACACCAAAAAGGCGAAGAAAAGAGGAGAAATGCTATCGCACCCATCAGTAGTGACCAAACCCAAGCGAGGAGGAGCTCTCGCGTGCATCATCATCACCCGCATCATCATCACCCGCATTATCATCTCCCGCATTATCATCAGCATCATCAGCAGTAGGAGTGGGAGCACGAGCAGTCCTAGTAGGAAGAGCACCATGAGCGTACACGGAGAAGTCGAAGTTCTGGAGCATCTCATCGGTAAGAAGAGGCATCTCCCACTGAGGTGCTACCATAGGCTCCATCTCAAGTCCAGGAGGAGGAACAGGGTGGTTCCTTGAGGCCATGAATTCATTCTGGCGCCTCCGTGTCTCCTGAGTTATAGAAAGGGTCTGATGTGCAACATCATTGCTGTTCTTGCACATTTGGAACATGCATGTGAAGAATCGAGCGGCCCCATGCTGGGAGCGCCGAGAGTGACTGGAGCTAGCATCATGATCATGGTGTGCCTTGGAACGGCGCTCAGTGTTGGGCATCATGGAGGGAACGTCTGGACGAGTGGCCTCCTGAATGGGGAACCTGAATGGGTCCATGATGACTTTTCACCAATAACATTCCGAGGAGCGGGAACAATGTAGTTGATGAGCCGCTGAACATACTGGGCGTAGTTGGGAGTCATGCGGTCCATAATTGCTCTCTTCAGTTCACTGTAGATAAGATCACAGCCATCAATCTTCCTTACCCTGTCAGGATGACAATAGTACATCAAGTTGAGATGATAGTTCCGGACTTCACTGTGGTCGCCAGACTTGCTGATGAGGTTCTCACGGAACAGCTTAGCAAGTACCAGATAGGAGTAGTACATCCCAGAGATAGTGGGAGGTCGAGGCGAAGGGTTCGCAGGATAGCAGAAAGAGATGTCACCCCTAGTAAGCCTGGACCGTGAATGAATCTTGTACCCTGGATCACTGTCATCACCACAACCCATGGCTGCACGGAACTGAGAGTAGGAGCATGAGTACTTCGTCTTGCCGGTCATCCAGGTGAGAGTGCGGTCCTCATCATCATGGAAGAAGACGATGTAGTGAAACTGACGGACAAGGAGGGGACAAAAGGTAGGATCATCTTGGGTATCATCAGGCTTGAGGCACACAAGGTCATACAATCCCAGATTCTTCAAGGTTTGAACCACAAAACGGTACTTTGTGGCTTCATACAAGACAAGCTCGTCAGGGTTGATGGCCTTGGGTGATACAATATTACCATGCTTCATATACTCATGAGAATCATAGAAACCCTCCCAGAGGGCTGCTTGTGTGTTGGTCCAGAAGGCCTTGTCCGCACGAGTGTAAGTTGGCTTCTCAAAGCGATACGGATTCACTGTCCTCCATTCCTGCCACTCAAGACGGTTTGCAGCCCCAACATTGATGGTTGGCACTACCTCATCATCCTCTTGGGCAACATGCTTATCCTTGTGCTTGGTAGCAACAGACTTGGTTCTACCCCGAGCTGAGCTGCCAATGTCAGTACCTTGATGAGCTTGAGGGGGTGCACTACTACTAGAACGGCGGGGAGGATCAGCCGTCCTTCCTCGCTTGGCAACACCGCCACGTGGTGGCTCACCACTCCAACTATCTGTGAATGAGAAAATAGAGCAAGGATAGCAGTGGGGTAAGTGTACATGTCATCAGTAAGAGAGAAACCAAAAGAGCATAGCATATATCCAAGTGTAGTGATGAAATTGTGCGAAAACTGGGCAACCCGGCGCAGAGGCCGGTCAGACTGGGCAGCAGACCGGACAGGACGGTTTGCGCCCGGTTGACCGGGCCACGCACCGGGCCGGCCGGTTGAGCGGCGGTCGCCGACCGGGTGACCTGGTTCTGTCGAGTTGTGATGTTGTGCCCAGATTTTCTACCACAAAACCATGCAAAAGCTCATAAACTTGAATATAGACTATAGCAATATAGTGGAGAAGTGCATTGTGGTGTGAGACACTCTAAAGGCATGAGGACTTTACAAACCCTAACCCTAACCCTAAGTTTTCTCAACTTTCCTCAACATGTGGCAATGGGAGAGGGAAAGCAAGAAGGAGAGGGAATAGAAGGGAGATTTACCCGATGACATTGTCCTTGTTTGCCCAAGTGAGCAAGAAGAACACGTGAAGAGGGCTTGAGGGCCAAATCCCCAAGATCTCCCAAACGAGCTTGAGAAGGACCAAATCCTTCGGTGAAGAAGCTTGAGAGACCTCGATCTATGGTTGGGTGAAGTGTGGGGAGGAACTAGCGGTGGGAAGGGCCTAGGCGGTGGTGGAGATGGTTGGGGTGCCGGCCATGGAGGTTGGAGATTGGGGAACAATGGGGAAGATGACCCCAAGGGGTATCCCTTCCCCAATATATAGTAGGCGCGCGATCGGTCAGAGTCCTGGCCGACTCGGGCCGGGTGACCCGGCCTGCCTGCACCCGGTTGCCGCCCGGTCAACCGGACCATCCGGTCAGGGACCCGGTCCAACCGGGCCAGGAACCGGCCAGCCCAGAATTGTCTAATTTTGCCTCGTTTTTGCCCCTATGCTTTGTGTAAATGTGTGTGAGTGCTCAAATGATGACATGTACATATAGATAGATAGATGATGATGAGATGAGCATAGACAAGGGGTTGGAAACACAAAGTTCTCTAGGCATACCCATTGGAGAGAGAATCCAAACAAGATGTGAATAGCAACAATGGGCATGATTCGAAGTGTATATCAAGAATCATAAGTCATTTTGGAAATGATGCTCGCAATAAGATCATTGGGCCTTATATAGTCAAATCAATTTGTAATGAAGGCTCAATGAGGGGCGGGGGATTACTCCCCCTATGTGAAAGCACAAATGTCATGTGACCGCGAAGAGACATGCTTGGGTCCATATAATGACATTGGGTCTATTTATGTTGCACACATAGGTATGCATCATACCAAGACATGGTAAGATGACTATCCCCATATGTGCTATGCCTCTAAGCTAGATAGCAAGATAAATGCAAGAATATAGTGCAAGAAGTTAATCAATCCAAGTTTTTAGGATCAAGAATACCAAGTTCTCCTCTCAAGTTAACAAAGTGGGCTTCATCCAAAGGCTTAGTGAAAATATCCGCCAATTGGTAGGTTGTTCCCACATGAGTGAGATCAATATCCTTATTGGCAACATGATCACGTAGGAAGTGATGGCGAATGTCAATATGTTTGGTGCGACAATGTTGAACCGGGTTATTGGCGATCTTTATTGCACTTTCATTGTCACAAAGAAGAGGCACCGTACCAAGAGACACACCATAGTCTTTCAAGGTTTGCTTCATCCATAACAATTGAGTGCAACTAGATGCCGCGGATATGTATTCGGCTTCGGCGGTGGATAGGGCGGTGGAGTTTTGTTTCTTGGATGACCAACTCACCAATGACCGGCCAATAAATTGGCAAGCCCCGGAGGTAGACTTCCGATCAACCTTATCACCGGCCCAATCGGAATCCGAATAGCCAATGAGTTCAAAGGTTGACCCCTTTGGATACCATAGCCCGAGAGTAGGAGTGAGAACAAGGTATCTTAGTATCCGTTTGACCGCCACTAAATGGCTCTCCTTGGGAGCGGATTGAAAACGAGCACACATCCCTACACTTAGCATGATATCCGGCCTAGAGGCACAAAGGTAGAGCAAGGATCCTATCATGGAGCGGTATACCTTTATGTCCACATCCTTCTCACCGTCACATGAACCAAGTTGCCCCTTTACGGGCATGGGTGTCTTCATTGGACTCGCATTGGTCATGTTGAATTTCTTGAGCATGTCCTTCACATATTTTTCTTGAGAGATGAAGGTGCCTTTTGCAAGTTGCCTCACTTGGAAGCCTAGAAAGAACTTCAACTCTCCCATCATGGACATCTCAAATTTCCTAGTCATCAATAGCTCAAAAGCTTTGTTATGATTGGGGTTAGTTCCACCAAAGATAATATCATCAACATATATTTGACATATAAAGAGGCCACCCCCTTTAACCCGCTTGGTGAAAAGGGTGGAATCGATCGTACCCATGCAAAACCCATCATGTAGTAAGAAATCCCTAAGGAACTCATACCAAGCACGTGGAGCTTGCTTGAGACCGTAGAGTGCCTTATGGAGTAAATACACGTGGTTGGGTCGGCATGGGTCTTCGAAACCCGGGGGTTGAGCCACATATGCGGTTTCTTTTAGGGGACCATTAAAAATGCACTTTTCACATCCATTTGATATAATTTGAAATTGTGGAAAGATGCAAATGCAAGCAAAAGACGAATAGCTTCAAGGCAGACTACGGCGCAAAGGTATCCTCAAAATCCATACCTTCTATTTGGGCAAACCCTTGCGCCACTAACCTTGCTTTGTTTCGTATAACAATGCCATTCTCATCTTGCTTGTTCTTAAATACCCATTTGGTCCCAATGACATTGATGCGATGATCCTTGGGTCTCTCAACTAGAGACCATACTTCATTACGAGTGAAACACTCCAATTCTTCTTGCATGGCAATTACCCAATCCGGATCGACCAAGGCTTCATGTACCTTAAGTGGTTCAAAACTAGACACAAAAGCATGATGTTGACAATAGGTGATAAGTAATGCATGGTGTCTACGAGTTACCACTCCTCTTGAGATGCTACCAAGGACTTGATCCACTTTCATGTCACTTGCCCTTGTAGCGGCCTTGATCTTCCGAACGGTTCCTTCATGATCAATGAATTCATCTCTTGCTAGTACTTGATCATGAGGGACCACTTGAGCTTGATCATTAGTTGAGGATGTTTCTTGATCGTCATCATGATCTTGCTCCATGGAATGAGGATCTTCTTCTTGTTCTTCGGATTGAGACTCATCTTGAGTAGAGGATGGTTCTTGAGTTGCACTTGATGGTTCGGCTTGAGTTGAGCTAGGCTCCACTTGTGGCGTGCTTGAAACATCTACTGCATCATCTTGATCATCATTATGAACCTCCATGGGCCGGATGTGTCCAATGCCCATATGCTTGATGGCACTAGATGGATCATCATCATTACCTGCAACACATGGAACAACTTGCTCCACTTGGGAGTCATTATCCTCCAAGAACACCACGTCACAAGATACTTCAATAGTCCCGGAGGACCGGTTGTAGTATCTATAGGCGTGAGAGTTCTCCGCATATCCAACAAATATACCCTCTATGGTTCTAGTTTCAAATTTACCGAGCTTTTCTTTGTTGTTCTTAACAAGGCATTTGCATCCAAAGACACGAATATACATGACATTAGGCTTGTTACCGGTAAGGAGCTCGTATGGGGTTTTGTTGTGGAGGGGACGGAGGAAGAGCCGGTTGGAGTAGTGGACGGCCGTAGAGATGGCTTCTCCCCAAAAGTTGTGGGGTGAGTTGAATTCACTCAACATGGTTCTTGCCATCTCAATGATAGTCCGGTTCTTCCTTTCAACAACACCGTTTTGTTGAGGGGTGTATGGCACCGAAAACTCATGCTTGATGCCCCGGTCCTAATTGCCTTGATCTCGGATTCATACATACGTTGAGCTTTCTTGGCGAAGGTGATGAACTCTCTATGGGTCTCGTCCTTAGACTTAAGGAGAAAGACCCAAGAGTATCTTGAGTAATCATCAACAATGACAAGTCCATACTTGCTCCCACCAAGAGTATCATAATGTGATGGCCCAAAGAGATCCAAATGAAGGAGCTCCAAAGGCCTAGATGTGGTAACAATACTCTTGATGGGATGCTTCTTCTTGAGTTGCTTTCCGGCTACACATGCACTACAAACACGATCTTTCTCAAAAGAAACGCCGGTTAGTCCCACAATATGCTCACCCTTTAGGAGTTGTTTAAGATTCCTCATGTTAACATGACCAAGGCGGCGATGCCACAACCAACCTTCGTCATGCTTGGCCGCCATTAGACATGTGGAGAAGGAGGGGCTCTCTTTCGAGAGGTCAACCACGTAAAGGTTGTTCTCCACATATCCAACAAGGACCAATTTGAGATTGTCACTCCTAAAGACTTGCACATAATATTTAGTGAAATATGAATTGTAACCGGCATCGGCAAGATGATATATAGAAAGTAAGTTATAGCCAAGGTGTTCAACAAGCATAACTGTCTCAAGGCACAAGTCCTTAGAGATTGCTACCTTGCCATACCCATGTACCTTTCCCTTTGAGTTGTCACCAAAGGTAATGCTTGACTTCTTGTTGATATCTTCAATGAATTGATCAAGCACACCTTTTCCTCCGGTCATATGATTGGTGCATCCACTATCAAACACCCATTTTGGACCACCGGAGGAATACCCCTACAAAATCAAGTAGAGGATTTAGGAACCCATCGATTAATGGGTTCCTTTGCAATGGCAACAATATCTTTTGGTACCCAAATTGAGTACACTCTATAAGCATAGCCATTAGGAGGGCCAACATAGTTAGCATAGACATCACCATAATAATCAACAAATAATGCATAGTGATCGTTTGGCCCTGTGTGGTCACCACTAGTGGCTTTGCCCTTTGAGGCTTTGCCATTGTTAGTGACCTTCTTGTTCTTATCTTGAGCGGGTTTCTCCTTCTTGTAGTTGTTCTTCTTGTGGGACTTGGGAGCATATCCAAGTCCATACTTTTGATTGTTTGACCTTTGCTTACTCAAGAGGTCATCCAATCCCATCTTGTTCTTGGCGGTGGTGAACTTTGCAAGTTCCTTTGTTAGCCTAACATTTTCCTCAAGAATAGATGCTTGCTCACAAGAAGATTCATTAGGATGATAGTCAAGACCATATTTGGTCACCAAGGACTCAAGATATGCATTGGTCTCAACATGCAAAGAAAGTTCCTCTTGTAAACGAATACGTTCCTCAACAAGTTTAGCATGCTCACTAGTAAAGGAAATGGAGGAACAAGCAAGCTTTTCAACATCAATGGGATCCTTCATTGATCCAAGAGCCTTTTTGTAGGATTCTTGAAGTAGATCATGGTTCTCTCCAAGTTTCTTGAGCTCATCCTTGACAAGCTTGTTAGCTCTTTCAAGGTGGTCAAGATCCCTAGTGAGAGAAGCATGAGCAACTTCAAGCTCCTCCTTTGAGGCATTGAGCTCTTGGGTCAATAATTGAGCCCTATCAATAGTTTCTAGGTCCTTAACTTTATCAAGTTCATAAGTTTCAATTTGTTGCTTAAGGCCTTGAGATATGCACCTTTCGGTTTTTAGCTCTTGTCTTAGGAGATTGAATCTCCGTTCCTTCTCATTCAATTGATATTCTAATTCCTCAATGGACTCATCCTTTTCTTTGAGTGAGTCCATCAAGAAATCAAACTTGACAAGAGCTTCACCACGAAGGGTGCATCTAACATCATAGAGTTCCTTAAGCACAATTAATTCATCTTGATTTTCGTTCTCATCATCTAGAACACTAGATAGGGAAGGTGGAGGTTCCATTACCTTGGTTTCCCTTGCCATAAGACAAGAGCCAATGGTTGTAGATGAGGTAGAGTCATCGGAGTCATCATCTTGAGTTATCCTTGCCATGAAGGAGGATCCAACATCATTCTCCGTGGAGTAGTCCTTGGAGTAGTCATATGTAAAGAGTGACCCGGGCTTAGAGAAAGCCAAAGCGGCCACCCCGGCCTCCTTCTCCTCATCTTCCTCTTCATCATCGGGCAAGTACTCGGCCCCAACAAAGGCTCTTCCCTTGTTCTTCTTTTATCGGTCATTGATTGGGTTTGGCTTCAATCTTGGCTTGACCCCTTTGATGAATCTTGGCTTGTCCACCCTTTTCTCATAAGGGCACTCATTTGCAAAGTGGCTATCTTCATCACAATTGTAGCAAGTTCTCTTCTTCTTCTTGTCATTGAGGAGCATAGGGAACTTAGCCTTGTACTTCTTGGCAAAGAAAGCAAAGTCGGTAGCCATGTCACTAGTTGAGGTCATCTCTTCCTCTTCTTCAATCTCATAGTCTTCCTCTCCTCCATGATCGGCCCTAGCCTTGAGAGCAAGATTGCGTGGCGCTTCATGGTTGTATGAGGCTTCATCAACACGGTTCATTGCCATGAGCCTCTTTCCCGCTTTGGCCATGTTTTCATTGGCGGCCACATAGGAGACTAGATCATCGGAGTTGAGGTCGGCACTCTTGGTCATGATTTGTAAGTTGAGTGCAAGGTTGGTGTCTTCTTGTTTGACGGCAATCATAGCAATGACCTTGGACTTTATGAATTGTTCATTCATCTCGAAGCCATCATTGTACTTCTCAACACCGAGTCCCTTGACCCTTACTCTAAGAGCACCAAGTCTTGCATAAGCATCGGCCATGGACTCTCCTTCTCGAATCATGAATTGATGAGCCTCTTGCTTTGCGGTCTCATAAAGAGCGGATTGGATCAAATCGGTTCCCTCTTGGAGTACTACGATTCGATCCCACAACTCTTTAGCGGGCTCTATGTCATTGACTTGATCAAGGAGCTTGCGGTTGATGCCACTCCTAATCTTGTCACGGGCGGAGGCGTTGAGTTGACGGTTGTAGAATTCGGTGGAGGTCAACCGAATGGGATCTTGTGGCTCCCGGTATCCATGAACAATGATCTCCCACAACTCCACGCTGCAGCTGCGAATATGAGACTCCATAGAAGATTTCCAAAAAGGAAAGTGAGTTCCATCAAAATGGGGAACATTCCCACTATGGTTTATATGAGGCATGGGTGAAGTGTTTTTGGGATATTCATGGTTGACTTCGCGATAGCTCTCTAGTGAGGCCGAAGCCGTACTAGGAGGCCCACTAGTCAATTTCTTAAGCATGGTAGACATTTCTGCCATTTGGCTTTGTAGCTCATCCTCCTTTTTCTTCTTCTCGGCATCATATGCCAAGAATCTAGATTTCATCTCTTTAACCGAAAGGTTAGAGTTTTCATCTAGACCCTCGAATAGTTTTTCCATCTCACTCTTAAGGCGGTGAAGCCCTTAATAAGAGTCCAGGCTCTGATACCAATTGAAAGTATAGAGATGGTAAACCTAGAGGGGGGGTGAATAGGTTTCTACAAATTTTAATTCTTTCTTTGCAATATTAGGCTTTGCGGAATATAAAGATGAGCCTAATGCAAACTAGGTGAAGCAACCTATATGAAGATACAACTATCTCGAGCACGAAGGCTCTCTCGGGCAGTTTAAATCACAAGTAAGGAGTTCGGTTAGAGATAACCGATAGCACGCGGAGACGAGGATGTATTCCCGTGTTCCCTTGCTTTGCAACAAGGTACGTCACGTTTGGAGGGGTCGAGGTCCCACGAAGGATTCCCCACGCCACGAAGGCTCACCCTATTCTCCGGAGCCTATCCCATGAAGGAATAGCTCACTCACTTGTGGTAGACTTTGAGGTAGCCTCCAAACCTTCACAATCTTGCCCGGAGCAAATCCACAGCCCGGATGCTTCCGGACTCCTCTTGCCTACCTAGGGTTTCCAAGGAACCCTAGGAAGCAAGCTTCTCGATGAATACAAGGGGGAATGAGATTTGGCTTGGTAGAACAAGAGATCGGGTCCTCCTCTAGTGATTCCCGGAGGGAGTTGAGTTTGGGTGGAGGAGGAGGGAGATCGGAGGCTTTGTGGGTGTCTAACAATGGAGTAAGAGAGAGAGAGCTCAAGAACAGCTTGTAGTATGTTGCCTAACCCTTCCAAGGTAGAAGAAGGGGTATTTATAGTGTTCTTCAAAATCTGGCCGTTGCCACTTGCCACCTCAGCATTTTTCCTCGACAAACCCGTGGCCGATCGGGCCACAGACAGACAGCCGGTCCAGAGGCGGCCGACCGGATCGTGACCGAGGAGCTTCTTTGCGTCGTCCTGGCGCTTCTCCTGTTGGTGGCCGGTTGTCGCTCGGTTGCCGCCCGGTCGACCGGACGGAGCACCGGACCCGCCGGTCGAGAGCCCGGTTGACCGGGCGCAAACCGGATCTGCTGGCTCCTCCTTTGGAGCCCGGTTGCCGCCCGGTTGACCGGCCAGCACGCCGGACTGGCCGGTTGCTGGCCCGGTTGGACCGGGCAGGTGACCGGATTTCTCCTGTAACCCCTTTTTGATTGTTGTTGAAATGGGGGGTCTCCTTTAGCCTTCTTGTTCCTTTGATACACCATTTACGCCTCATTGCCTAATACCTGAGATTATCCTTATAAACATATTAGGCCAAATACTTTAGCACGGTGTCATCGTTACCAAAATAATGGATAAGGGTGAAATACCCTTACAGAAGCCTATATAAAGAAGTTACAACCGGACAAGCTAGAACCCAAAGCGGAGAAATGCGTCTTCATAGGATACCCTAAGAAAACTATAGGGTACACTTTCTATCACAGATCCGAAGGCAAAATCTTTGTTGCTAAGAATGGAACCTTTCTTGAGAAAGAATTTCTCACTAAAGAAGTGACTGGACAAAAAGTAGAACTCGATGAGATTGATGAATCTTCACTAGTTGATCAGAGTATCGCAGTACCGGAAATTGTTCCTGTGCCGCCTACACCGGCAACAGAGGAAGCTAATGATAATGATCATGAAACTTCGAACGAGGAAACTACTGAACCTCGCAGATCGACAAGGGAACGTACCACTCCTGATTGATATGATCCTTGTCTAAATGTCATGATTGTGGACAACAATGATGAATACCCTGCGACGTATGAAGAAGCGATGATGAGCCCAGATTCCAACAAATGGCAAGAAACCATGAAATCCGAAATGGGATCCATGTATGATAACAAAGTATGGACTTTGGTAGACTTACCTGATAACCGCAAGGCTGTCGAGAATAAATGGATCTTCAAGAGAAAAACAGATGCTGATGGTAATATTACTGTCTATAAAGCTCGACTTGTCGCAAAG
The DNA here is from genome assembly GCF_019359855.2 of Lolium perenne. Classification (NCBI taxonomy): domain Eukaryota; kingdom Viridiplantae; phylum Streptophyta; class Magnoliopsida; order Poales; family Poaceae; genus Lolium; species Lolium perenne. The sequence continues at coordinate 172,629,034 of NC_067250.2, read as the reverse complement.
GGTTTTCGACAAATTCAAGGTGTTGACTACGATGAGACTTTCTCACTTGTAGCGAAGCTAAAATCTGTGAGGATTTTGTTAGCAATAGCTGCATTTTTCGATTATGAGATTTGGCAGATGGATGTCAAAATGGCGTTCCTTAATGGAGACATTGAGGAAGAGTTGTATATGGTACAACCCAAAGGTTTTGTCGATCCTAAAAATGTTGACAAAGTATGCAAACTTCAATGTTCAATTTATGGACTGAAGCAAGCATCGAGAAGTTGGAACCGACGCTTTGATAAGGTGATCAAAGGCTTCGGGTTTATACAGTGTCATGGAGAGGCCTGTATTTACAAGAAAGTGAGTGGGAGCTCTGTAGCATTCCTGATATTATATGTGGATGACATATTATTGATTGGGAATGATATAGAACTATTAAGCAGTGTAAAAGGTTATTTGAATAATAGTTTTTCAATGAAAGACCTTGGTGAAGCATCGTATATATTAGGCATCAAGATTTATAGAGATAGATCAAGACGCCTAATAGGGCTATCACAGAGTACATACCTGGACAAGATTCTAAAGAAGTTTAGAATGGACGAAAGTAAGAAAGGGTTCTTACCTATGTTACCAGGCAAGGTCTTGAGTAAGACTCAAGGACCGGCTACGGCAGAAGAAAGAGAAAGGATGAGTAAAATCCCCTATGCCTCAGCAGTAGGCTCTATCATATATGCCATGCTATGTACTAGACCGGATATAGCACATGCTGTTAGTTTAACTAGCAGATATCAAAGTGATCCAGGGATGGAACACTGGACATCGGTCAAGAATATCCTGAAGTACTTGAAAAGAACTAAGGATATGTTTCTTTGTTATGGAGGTGACCAAGAGCTCGTTGTAAACGGTTACACCGATGCAAGTTGGAACACTGATCCTGATGACTCTAAGTCTCAGTCTGGGTACGTGTTTATATTGAATGGTGCTGCAGTAAGCTGGGCAAGCTCGAAGCAGTGCACGGTGGCGAAGTCTTCAACAGAATCAGAGTACATAGCGGCTTCAGAGGCTTCATCAGAAGCGGCATGGATGAAGAGGTTCATTGTAGAGCTCGGTGCGGTTCCTAGTGCATTGGACCCACTAGTCATCTACTGTGACAACATGGGTGCCATCGCAAATGCACAAGAACCAAGGTCACACAAGAGGCTGAAGCATATCAAGCTGCGTTATCACTCTATTCGCGAGTACATCGAAGATGGAGAAGTAAAGATTTGCAAAGTACACACTGATCTGAATGTAGCAGATCCGTTGACTAAAGCTCTCCCTAGGGCAAAGAATGACCAACACCAGAATGCCATGGGTGTTAGGTAGCTTACAATGTAATCTAGATTATTGACTCTAGTGCAAGTGGGAGACTGTTGGAGATATGCCCAAGAGGCAATAATAAAAGTGGTTATTATATATCTTTGTGTTTATGATAAATGTTTATATACCATGCTATAATTGTATTAACCGAAACATTGATACATGTGTGTTATGTAAACAACAATGAGTCCCTAGTATGCCTCTTAACTAGCTTGTTGATTAATAGATGATTAGTTTCATAATCATGAACATTGGATGTTATTAATAACAAGGTTATATCATTGTATGAATGATGTAATGGACACACCCAATTAAGCGTAGCATAAGATCATGTCATTAAGTTATTTGCTATAAGCTTTCGATACATAGTTACCTAGTCCTTATGACCATGAGATCATGTAAATCACTTTTACCGGAAAGTTACTTTGATTACATCAAACGCCACTGCGTAAATGGGTGGTTATAAAGGTGGGATTAAGTATCCGGAAAGTATGAGTTGAGGCATATGGATCAACAGCGGGATTTGTCCATCCCGATGACGGATAGATATACTCTGGGCCCTCTCGGTGGAATGTCGTCTAATGTCTTGCAAGCATATGAATAAGTTCATAAGAGACCACATACCACGGTACGAGTAAAGAGTACTTGTCAGGAGACGAGGTTGAACAAGGTATAGAGTGATACCGATGATCAAACCTCGGACAAGTAAAATATCGCGTGACAAAGGGAATTGGTATCATATGTGAATGGTTCATTCGATCACTAAGTCATCGTTGAATATGTGGGAGCCATTATGGATCTCCAGATCCCGCTATTGGTTATTGGTCGGAGAGAGTTCTCACCCATGTCCACATAGTTCGCGAACCGTAGGGTGACACACTTAAGGTTTGATGTTGTAATAGTATAACTTGAATATGGAATGGAGTTCGAAGTATTGTTCGAAGTCTCGGATGGGATCCCGGACATCACGAGGAGTTCCGGAATGGTCCGGAGAATAAGATTCATATATAAAAAGTCATTTTATAAGTTTGAAAATGATCCGGTGATTTTATGGAAGGTTCTAGAAAAGTCCGGAAGAAATCACTAAGGAAGGAGGAGTCCCGGAGGGACTCCACCTCCCATGGCCGGCCAACCCTAGAGGGGTGGAGTCCAAGGTGGACTCCACCAAGGGGGCCGGCCACCCCCCTCATGGAAGGGTGGGAGTCCCACTTGAGGTGGGAGTCCCACCTTGGGTAGGTTTCCCTACACATGGAAGGTTTTGGGTTGGGGTCTTATTCGAAGACTTGTAGTCCAACACTTGGGGGTTCCACCTATATAATGAGGGGCATAGGGGAGGGGCCGGCCACCACAACAACAACACCTTGGCCGCACCCAAGGAGGCCGGCCACCCCCTCTCCCAAACCCTAGCCGCCCCCCTCTCCTCCACCTCTCCCGCAACGCTTAGCGAAGCTCCGCCGGAGTTCTCCATCGCCACCGCCACCACGCCGTCGTGCTGCCGCATTCAAGGAGGAGCTAATACCTTCGCTGCCCGCTGGAACGGGGAGAAGGACGTCGTCTTCATCAACACCGAACGTGTGACCGAGTACGGAGGTGCTGCCCGATTGTGGCACCGTGATCAAGATCTTCTACGCGCTTTTGCAAGCGGCAAGTGATCGTCTACCGCAACAACAAGAGCCTACTCTTGTAGGCTTTGGAAATCTTCAAGGGTGAGTCTCGATCATCCCCTCGTTGCTCCCGTCTTCTATATTGCATCTTGGCTTGGATTGCGTTCTCGCGGTAGGAATTTTTTGTTTTCTATGCAATGAATCCCTACAAACCCCGGGTACCATCTTCGGCAGGCCCATTGGGGATGCCTATGTCAGTAGCCTCCGAGATTTTGCTTGAATCGCAGAGTCAGGGAAAATCTCCAACTTTATATTCATTCAATAGTTCTGAACTTTACCACATATCTTTGGATACGAATTTATATATTGTACAGGGATAATGGTAGTTGGGGCTAGTTCATCTGACGGATCAGGTACTAATTAACTGCTCTAGTGGCAATCCGCAAAAACCTACTTCAAGATCACGTCCCTGGACATGATCTCGGGATACTGGTGTAAACTTCGACAGGTGCCGCTTAAGGTCTTACCATTCTATCGAGTCATAGTCATATTTTATCGGGTACCTAACACGTCCGTTAGGATTTTTCTTCGTATCTATTGATACGAAAAAAAGTATCAAATCGACGTCAGAGACGGCACCACGCCACACAGAACGGATCTGGGGTCTTACCTTCGCAAAGTTTTGCGGCATTCAGAGATTGTTCGCAACTTTGGCGCTCTGAGAATATATTGTCGAGTGATTTTTCGGCTGTTGGAATAGCACATTTTATTGAGTCAACGGATGACTTATATTGCTCTCCCGATGGGAGTATATGTAGAGTTATTTATATAACTCGAAATATGCTCACTTTTTCTTTTTTCTTTTTTTTTTATAATTTCATCGGGCACGCGAACAGCGTTCCCGATGGGAGTAGCCCCCGAGGCTACAGCCAAGGACTTGTGCTTGGGTGTAGGCTCAACGCCTTACGTTGCTATATTTTCCTTCCTTCTCGCAGTTTTCATATCTGTCGGGTGCGTGAACAGCGCTCCCGATGGGAGTAGCCCCCGAGGCTATGAGCAAATGCTTGTATTTGATCATAGCCTCTCGCCATTTCTATTTTATCGTTCTCGAGTTTTTCATTGTTCCAAAGTAGCCCCCGAGCATTTGATCAAAAACTTGTATTTGACCAAAGGCTCCCGAAATAATCAATCAATCTTCTGTTGTCGCCATTCTTATGAAGTTGCTTTAGCCGATTTTTTCTCTTGCCAAGGTGACATCATTGCTGTCGATAGCCACGACCGCTGTATCGGGAAAACGCGATAATTGCTCGCTCTCTGCCGTGCGGGCCCAGACTGCCCATCAAGTTGACACGTCGTGCAAGTGGGGGACACACGTCCTCCACTTTTCCTGGCGCACGCACTGTAGCTCTTGTTCTTTCTCGTCTATATGAAATTTCTTTTTACCCCTTGTCCACGTGTACACCATCTATCCCGCAATCTCTTCATCCAACGGTGCGTCGATTCACCGCACCTCTATTTAAGGTCATCGTCTTCCTCCGTCAATACTTTCGCTCGCACCGCACCTCTGCTTCTCCTCTGCAAAATCCTCCACTGCTCCCATTGCTTCAAGCGCTCAACCACGCTCGCATCTTTCTCCTCCACGCTCATTGATGCCACCTCGTGCGCGTCTGATCAGGCACAGCACTCCGGAATCCAAGATGGCCGCCGAAGATCTGGAGTGGGAGAGATCCAAGATCTCCAACCAGGATATGAACCTGCTGAAGAAGCTGGGGTTCACCAAGAAGGAGAACGCCCTGCGCTTCCCTAAGGAGGAGAGCTATCCGTCGCCTCCAATCGAGTACCGGGTCAGTTTCGTTGACCACCTCATCCGCGGTCTTTCTCCCCCTATCCACGAGTTTCTTCGAGGTCTCCTTTTTGTCTATGGGCTTCAGCTGCATCAGCTGACACCCAATTCCATCCTGCACGTGTCAATTTTTATCACACTGTGCGAATGCTTCCTTGGAGTCCAACCTAATTGGGCTCTGTGGAAGCGCATCTTCTGCCTCCGCCGTAATGGCTCCCACAATGTCGCCTACAACATTGGCGGCGTTGTTATCTGTGTTCGTTCTGACGTCGAATATTTCGACGTCAAATTCCCCGACTCCGTCCAAGGGTGGCGGAAGAGATGGCTGTATGTGCACGAAGAGAGCTCCGACTCGGTGGAGGACAATATCGCTCCTTTCGACGGAGGAGCCAAAATCCTTCACCGCCATTCTTGGGATGCTGAAGCTACCGAAGACGAGAAATTGGCGACAGAGGCGTTGATGACTCGCATCCATGAGCTCCAGAACACCCGTGGCAAGGAACTGTCGGGTATTCAGATCACAGCCTATTTCCTTAGGATTAGAGTGCAGCCTTTCCAAGCACGCAAAAATCCCCTTTGGAGGTACGCTGGCGAAGAAGACGTCGACAGGATCTCCAAAGACCTTCCTTTGAAGGATTTGGAGAAACTGATCCGAAGAATCTCATCGCTCAGCAAGAAAGATACGATTCCATCCTCTTGCCGCATTACGCCATACAGTGGCGCCAATCCCCTTCCCGAGGTAATTTTTCCTCTTGACTACTATATTGTCTTCTCGAGTTTTTGGTATTTGTTGACTACTTTCTTGCTAGCGTCTTTTGCATAACTTTTTGTCGACACTCTTTGTTTTTCGCAGAACCATCCTGTTCTGGCTTCTCTTCCTCCTCTTCCTGAAGGTGGAGAAGTCGAAGAACGTACCGTTGTCGACGATGACAACCAGGGCACTTCTCGCCCTGAGAGTGAAGTTGCAGGTTCTCAAAAATCCGCGGCTTCCTCTGAAAAAGAAGCCGAGTCTAAGGCCACTGCCTCGACATGCTCCCTTCCTTCCGCTATTTCTCCAAGGAACAAGAGGAAAAGGGATGAAGTCGCCGATTTCGGCGCCTCCAAAGCCAAAGAAGCTGGTCCTTCCGAAAGGAAAGCAGCTTTGAACCCTTACGAGGATGCTCTTGTCAGCTCGTAAGTTCTCTATTGCTCTTTATTGTTCTGCTCTCGATGTTTTTGTCTATCTTGATTCTTATATTGTCGCCATTTTTATTGCAGTGGTGACGAGGAAGAAGAGTAACCTATTGACGCGACTGCTCGAACGAGTGCGTCGCGTAGTTTAGTTGTGTCTGAAGCTCAGCCTGATGGAGATGAAACTTCGCCTCCTCGGCAAAACATTGAGCATCCAACTCCTCCTGCAAGCCCCCGTGCCCCTTCACCGAAGAGGGCAAGGGTCGAGCCAACAAAGGAACTTGCCTTACTACCTGGTAGCTCCACGACTCCTTCCTTGGATGATGTAAGTTTTTCACTTCTTCTCTTCTATTCCGAATATTTCAATGGTGTCGACTCTTTTTTGTTTTTCGCTTCCCTTTTACCTTTTGCTGTCGAACTTTTTATTGTAGTGAGGCTTTCTTTCTCTATCTTTTTTTGTCAGCCTTTGATGAAGGAATTCATCCATCTCGGTACCCAATTCGTCGGGTACCGTGATCACGCCAAAAAAAGCCGAAGGTACTATTTACTATTTCTTCTGGTAAATGACCTCTCCATCATTTCTTACCATGATCTTGATTGTTGGTTACTATTTTGTCAGAAAATCTCGTAGAGGCCAACAAGCGTGCTGATTCTCTTGCTCGTAAACTGGAGCAAAAGGAAAAGGCTCTCAAGAAGGCTGAATCTGATGCTGCTGTCATCGAAGATCTGCGAAAAAGACTTCATGAAGCAGAAACTGCGTTGAGCGACAACATGGCCGGGCAAGCTGCTCGCGAAAAATAAATCCTCAGTCGCTTGCAATCGCAGAGTCGACGTTTTGTTAGTAAGTACTCAAATCCTTGTTTATTTCTTCGAGTTTCTTCACTTTCTCGAGCGTTCTTATTGACGAGCGTTCTTTTGCTTGTTTTCAGGGAGAACGCACCAAGAGTATGACCTGGAATGTCCTGAAGGCGATCAGCTTATCGACGCGCTTTCTCTCCTTGAAATCCATGGAGATGAGGCACGTGAAGGCCTTGCTGACGCCGAAGCAGGTCTGTCGAAGCTTTTCCCCTATTTCTTCCCAAAGAAAGAAGAGCCCAACACTTTTACTACTCTCGCCAAATGCTTCAACCTGACGGAAGATCTTGGGCTCAAACTTCGCCAAGAAGGCCTGAAGATTGGCGTTGAAGGCACAATCGCTCTGGTTGCTAACAGCCAACAAGACGTCGACTGGGCTAAAGTTGGTGACATAAAGGAGATGGAGACGAAGAACTGGCAATCTTTAATAAAAGCTGCCAAGCCACCTTCAAAGCCGATCCTTGCCTTCCTCGGTTGCAAACCAACTCCTGCTCCAAGCTCATCCAAGCCGGAGGTCAAGTAGACCACCCTATCTTTCTTGTTTTTTCTTTTTCTTTTTTCCTTTTGATGATGTCGCCAAAGTAGCTTTTGGCGACACTGCTCCCACTAGTTCTCTATGGTGTCCTCCATTGTAATGCCTTGTAAATATTCCGAAAATCAATGGAATTCTATTTTGCTTGATGATTGATGTCGAACCTTTTGTTTTCAGTTGATATTTGATAACTACACTTCAACTCCTCGTCCCTCCGATGTTTTTCCTACTTCCACTCGCTCGAAGAAAATGCCTATTGATAGTGAGTTTGGTGAAGATTCCTCGAGTAAGGGTGCAACGCAGGACTTGGAGGAACTTCGTCAGCAGCTTCAGTGTGGTGACCCTGCATACCACTGCATGTTGTAGTATGCCAGTCGTTGATATAACATTCACGAAGTACCATTCCGCAAATATTACATCCCTCAGAGTAGTACAACAGAACATAGCAGGTCCATAACTCATTCATTTATTATTACAAGCATAATGTACATATCATCTCGGAGCTCCTCTTGGGTCCTAAGAGGGATACTCCTGGGTTCGAGGCGAACCCATCTTAGCTTACAATATAGAAGTCTTACTAGGTGGTACATTTATTCCTTCGAGTAGTTAAGTACTAAGAGTTCGTACTGCTCGGATACTAATACTACTCAGTTAGTCTAAACTTGATCTCCTCCGGAACCCTCCCCGGTTCCGTAGACTATAAGGTAGTCTACGCCTTCAATACCTCCAGAGAGGTCTGGTTCTTCATAGCCGATAATCTCGGCTCCTTCAGGGTTGTCATTGTCCTCCTCCAGATGGTTCAGACAATCTAAGCAGGGGATTTAAGAGTGGTATGAGTACGAGCGTACTCAACAAGTTCATTATAGAAAAGAGGTGTTTAATGCACTAGCTACGATATTAGACCAGAAAGTCTAATGCCAATGCAGGTTTTGATAAACATTTCTTCAAGAGGTTGCTTTTATTTCAAAGAACTATGTCCGTCAGCCTTCACCGGTTTACTAGAACTTCATGGAGCTCCTTTCCGGCCGCGTTCGCAGTTCTATATCCCGGAACAGGGAGTGACAGGTCACGGTTCTTTACACTCTGCAGAGGTGTGTTGCTTTACCCATAAGAGATCCTAACCTTGGTGCCAACCGGACAGCTTTCCCGTCCACACTTCCTTCGGTGTGAGGCCCGGTATAAAGTCATAGCCAATCATATTCCTCCGCTACCTCATGCACCCACCCTTTGTTGCATCCCCAACCCTGGGTCCTCGTCGGTCCCTTGATACCAATTAAGGATGGACCCCGGCCACGACAACAGTTCTGGGCTCATACCATGAACTCCTTCGCCGGCAGCTGCAACCCCTCATAGACCGCAATACCGTGGGGAACTTTTGGCTTCCCCAGCCTACCGCTTGCACTTCGGCGACCAGTGTACTACGGACAAAGCCGTGGGGAACTTTTGGCTTCCCCAGCCTACCGCTTGCCCTGACAGATGACAAGTGTCTACGGTAAAGCGCGTCCGTTGATGCACAAGAGGTGGAAATACGATTGACTGTTCCGTCCCACTCCAGATCTTATGGTTAACACGGTTATTACGGCACAAGAATCACTGGACGACATTTGTTGTTTAATCCTAGATGGATATAACCCCTGCAATGGAACCTCCACCATATCAACACAATCCATGGTTCCGTTGCCCACCACATAGTCATATTCATAGTTATGAAAATAGTGGTTTTGGTTTTTATGCAATAGTGATAAACATAGTACTTTGCAAGTAATTTGATAAAAATACTTGAATGGCATGAGCAAGTGATGAACTTGCCTGAACACTGCAAAGTGTTTCAGTTGGATGGTGTGGACTGACCCTTGTCCTATGTTGCTGAAAAATAGCATCATTGTCCGATAAGGGCAATGGTTAAAGAAGCATTGATGCATGATTCCAGTTTTAGGGTTTGTTCCCCCTTCCGATGTCTTTATTATTTCATGTGAGAGGTTAATACTAAGAATAACTTAGGGATACTCTATTTAGGGCAAAATACAACCTTGAAATGTTGTCAAGGTGTTTTTAGAGTCCAGAAGAATTTATGGACTTATTTTCATTATTGAAAATAAAGTGTGTGATTTAAATGATTATTTAAATCATCAAATTTGAACTTATTATTGTTTAACTTCTAAAGTTCTATTTCATATTTTATTATGATAGAGTTTTTTATACTGAGTGATTTTCATATTTTTAATTATGTTTTTAGAGCTATAATGATTTTATAAAAATTGGTCAAAGTTCGTGTTTTTTAAATGAATTTGGAAATGACCAAATTACCCCTGGGCCCACCTGTCGGTGTAACCCAGTGGGGTTAGGTCGAACCGACCCACCTGGTCCGGCTCGACCTGCCTCACTTCTCTCTCTCGCGCACGTGTGAAACCCTAACCCTAACCCTTTCTCTGGCGACCTGCGTCGCCCTTGCCGTCGCCGCTCGATTCCGGCGAGCTCCGCCGGACTTGGCCCCCGCAATGGTGCGCAATCGACGAGGCGCTTGACGGCGCGTCGATCTATCTGCGTTGATTTGACGCGGGCGACCTGGTGTGCTCATCCTCGACCCTCTCTGGTGCTAGGGTTACGGTCCTCGCCGGCGATGCGTGTTGGTGGACGCCCCAGACATGATGGCGCCGCCGTGGCTTCACCGCCGTGGTGCGGGTGGTGCTGTGGCGCCGCCATGGCTTGGCTTGGCCTGGCGCCACCGCGCTCCGGCGTGTGCCGCCGTGGCCGCCATGGCTGCGTCGGTCTGCTCAACCCCGGGTAAGTGCGCCTCCCTTCTTTCCCTCTCCTGTGCCTGTTCTTCTTCCTCCTCTAGCTCTGGCCATGGCTTGTCTCTTTGTGTAGAGATGCTCGCCATGCCGATGCTCTACTGCTGCGCTTTGCTTGCCTGCTCATGAGCTGATGTGTGATACGTCTCCGACGTATCGATAATTTCTTATGTTCCATGCCACATTATTGATGATATCTACATGTTTTATGCATACTTTATGTCATATTTATGCATTTTCCGGAACTAACCTATTGACGAGATGCCGAAGTGCCAGTTCCTGTTTTCTGTTGTTTTTGGTTTCAGAAATCCTAGTAAGGAAATATTCTCGGAATTGGACGAAATCAACGCCCAGAGTCTTAAAATTCCACGAAGCTTCCAGAACACCCGAGAGCCGCCAGAGGGGGGCCACAGGGGCCCCAGATGACAGGGTGGCGTGGCCAGGGCCTGGGCCGCGTCCCCCTATTGTGTCATCGCCTCGTCGCCCTTTCGACTCCGCCTCTTCGCCTATAAGAAGCCCCTGACCTAAAACATCGATACGGAAAAACCACGGTACGAGAAACCTTCCAGAGCCGCCGCCATCGCGAAGCCAAGATCTGGGGGACAGGAGTCTCTGTTCCGGCACGCCGCCGGGATGGGGAAGTGCCCCCGGAAGGCTTCTCCATCAACACCGCTGCCATCTTCATCACCGCTGTTGTCTCCCATGAGGAGGGAGTAGTTCTCCATCGAGGCTAAGGGCTGTACCGGTAGCTATGTGGTTAATCTCTCTCCTATGTACTTCAATACAATGATCTCATGAGCTGCCTTACATGATTGAGATTCATATGAATTTTGTATCACTATTCATCTATGTGCTACTCTAGTGATGTTATTAAAGTAGTCTATTCCTCCTCCACGATGTAATGGTGACAGTGTGTGCATTGTGTAGTACTTGGAGTAGGCTATGATTGTGATCTATTGTAGATTATGAAGTTAACTATTGCTATGATAGTATTGATGTGATCTATGCCTCCTTTCGTAGCGTGAAGGTGTGATACGCGTACAGCACGCGTCCGTTGGGAACCCCAAGAGGAAGGTGTGATGCGTACAGCGGCAAGTTTTCCCTCAGTAAGAAACCAAGGTTTATCGAACCAGTAGGAGCCAAGAAGCACGTTGAAGGTTGATGGCGGCGAGATGTAGTGCGGCGCAACACCAGGGATTCCGGCGCCAACGTGGAACCTGCACAACACAACCAAAGTACTTTGCCCCAACGAAACAGTGAGGTTGTCAATCTCACCGGCTTGCTGTAACAAAGGATTAGATGTATAGTGTGGATGATGATTGTTTGCAGAAAACAGTAGAACAAGTATTAGTAGATTGTATTCAGTGTAAAAGAATGGACCGGGGTCCACAGTTCACTAGTGGTGTCTCTCCCATAAGATAAATAGCATGTTGGGTGAACAAATTACAGTTGGGCAATTGACAAATAGAGAGGGCATGACCATGCACATACATGATATGATGAGTATAGTGAGATTTAATTGGGCATTACGACAAAGTACATAGACCGCTATCCAGCATGCATCTATGCCTAAAAAGTCCACCTTCAGGTTATCATCCGAACCCCTTCCAGTATTAAGTTGCAAACAACAGACAATTGCATTAAGTATGGTGCGTAATGTAATCAATAACTACATCCTCGGACATAGCATCAATGTTTTATCCCTAGTGGCAACAGCACATCCACAACCTTAGAACTTTTTGTCACTGTCCCATATTTAATGGAGGCATGAACCCACTATCGAGCATAAATACTCCCTCTTGGAGTTACTAGCAAAAACTTGGCCAGAGCCTCTACTAACAACGGAGAGCATGCAAGATCATAAACAACACATAGATATAAATTGATAATCAACATAACATAGTATTCTCTATCCATCGGATCCCAACAAACACAACATGAAGCATTACAGATAGATGATCTTGATCATGTTAGGCAGCTCACAAGACCCGACAATGAAGCACATAAGGAGAAGACAACCATCTAGCTACTGCTATGGACCCATAGTCCAGGGGTGAACTACTCACTCATCACTCCGGAGGCGACCATGGCGGTGAAGAGTCCTCCGGGAGATGATTCCCCTCTCCGGCAGGGTGCCGGAGGCGATCTCCTGAATCCCCCCGAGATGGGATTGGCGGCGGCGGCGTCTCTGGAAGGTTTTCCGTATCGTGGCTCTCGGTACTGGGGGTTTCGCGACGAAGACTATATGTAGGCGGAAGGGCAGGTCAGGGGGCCGCACGGGGGCCCCACACAACAAGCCGGCACGGCCAAGGCTTGGGCCGCGCCGCCCTGGTGTTTGGCCACCTCGTGGCCCCACTTCGTCTCCTCTTCGGTCTTCTGGAAGCTTCGTGGCAAAATAGGCCCCTAGGCGTTGATTTCGTCCAATTCCGAGAATATTTCCTTACTAGGATTTCTGAAACCAAAAACAGCAGAAAACAGCAACTGGCTCTTCGGCATCTCGTTAATAGGTTAGTGCCAGAAAATGCATAAATATGACATAAAGTATGCATAAAACATGTAGGTATCATCAATAATGTGGCATGGAACATAAGAAATTATCGATACGTCGAAGACGTATCAGCATCCCCAAGCTTAGTTCCTGCTCGTCCCGAGCAGGTGAACGATAACAAAGATAATTTCTAGAGTGACATGCCATCATAACCTCGATCATACTATTGTAAGCATATGTAATGAATGCAGCGATCAAAACAACGGTAATGACATGAGTAAACAACTGAATCATAAAACAAAGACTTTTCATGAATAGTACTTTCAAGACAAGCATCAATAAGTCTTGCATAAGAGTTAACTCATAAAGCAATAAATCAAAGTAAAGGTATTGAAGCAACACAAAGGAAGATTAAGTTTCAGCGGTTGCTTTCAACTTATAACATGTATATCTCATGGATAGTTGTCAATGCAAAGTAATATAACAAGTGCAATATGCAAGTATGTAGGAATCAATGCACAGTTCACACAAGTGTTTGCTTCTTGAGGTGGAGAGAAATAGGTGAACTGACTCAACATAAAAGTAAAGGAAAGGCCCTTCGCAGAGGGAAGCATTGATTGCTATATTTGTGCTAGAGCTTTGGTTTTGAAAACAAGAAACAATTTTGTCAACGGTAGTAATAAAGCATATGTGTTATGTAAATTATATCTTACAAGTTGCAAGCCTCATGCATAGTATACTAATAGTGCCCGCACCTTGTCCTAATTAGCTCTGATTACCGGGATTATCATTGCAATGCACATGTTTCAACCAAGTGTCACAAAGGGGTACCTCTATGCCGCCTGTACAAAGGTCTAAGGAGAAAGCTCGCATTGGATTTCTCGCTTTTGATTATTCTCAACTTAGATATCCATACCGGGACAACATAGACAACAGATAATGGACTCCTCTTTAATGCATAAGCATGTAGCAACAATTAATGTTCTCATATGAGATTGAGGATATATGTCCAAAACTGAAACTTTCACCATGATTCATGGCTTTAGTTAGCGGCCCAATGTTCTTCTCTAACAATATGCATGCTCTAACCATTAAATAAGTGGTAAATCTCCCTTACTTCAGACAAGACGGACATGCATAGCAACTCATATGATATTCAACAAAGAGTAGTTGATGGCGTCCCCAGGAACATGGTTATCGCTCAACAAGCAACTTAATAAGAGATAAAGTGCATAAGTACATATTCAATACCACAATAGTTTTTAGGCTATTTGTCCCATGAGCTATATATTGCAAAGGTGGAGGATATAAATTTAAAGGTAGCACTCAAGCAATTTACTTTGGAATGGCGGAGAAATACCATGTAGTAGGTAGGTATGGTGGACACAAATGGCATAGTGGTTGGCTCAAGGATTTTGGATGCATGAGAAGTATTCCCTCTCGATACAAGGCTTAGGCTAGCAAGGTTATTTGGAACAAACACAAGGATGAACCGGTGCAGCAAAACTCACATAAAAGACATATTGTAAACATTATAAGACTCTACACCGTCTTCCTTGTTGTTCAAACTCAATACTAGAAATTATCTAGACCTTAGAGAGACCAATTATGCAAACCAAATTTTAGCAAGCTCTATGTATTTCTTCATTAATAGGTGCAAAGTATATGATGCAAGAGCTTAAACATGAGCACAACAATTGCCAAGTATCAAATTATCCAAGACATTTTAGCAATTACTACATGTATCATTTTCCGATTCCAACCATATAACAATTTAACGAAGAAGAAACTTTCGCCATGAATACTATGAGTAAAGCCTAAGGACATATTTGTCCATATGCAATAGCGGAGCGTGTCTCTCTCCCACACAACGAATGCTAGGATCCATTTTATTCAAACAAAACAAAAACAAAAACAAAAACAAACAGACGCTCCAAGCAAAGTACATAAGATGTGATGGAATAAAAATATAGTTTCAGGGGAGGAACCTGATAATGTTGTCGATGAAGAAGGGGATGCCCAAGCTTAGACGCTTGAGTCTTCTTAAAATATGCAGGGGTGAACCACCGGGGCATCCCCAAGCTTAGAGCTTTCACTCTCCTTGATCATATTGTATCATCTCCCTCTCTTGATCCTTGAAAACTTCCTCCACACCAAACTCAAAACAACTCATTAGAGAGTTAGTGCACAATAAAAATTTACATGTTCAGAGGTGACATAATCATTCTTAACACTTCTGGACATTGCACAAATCTACTGAAAGTTAATGGAATAGAAAAATCCATCAAGCATAGCAAAACAGGCAATGCGAAATAAAAGGCAGAATCTGTCAAAACAGAACAGTTCGTAAAGACGAATTTTATTGAGGCATCAGAATTGCTCAAATGAAAATGCTAATATTGAATGAAAGTTGCGTACATATCTGAGGATCACTCACGTAAATTGGCATAATTCTCTGAGTTACCTACAGAGAATTAGGCCCATATTCGTGACAGCAAAGAAATCTGTTTCTGTGCAGTAATCCAAATCTAGTATGAACCTTACTATCAACGACTTTACTTGGCACAACAATGCACAAAACTAAGATAAGGAGAGGTTGCTACAGTAGTAACAACTTCCAAGACTCAAATATAAAATAAAGGTACTGTAGTAAAAAAAACATGGGTTGTCTCCCATAAGCGCTTTTCTTTAACGCCTTTCAGCTAGGCGCAGAAAGTGTATATCAAGTGTTATCAAGAGGTGATGCATCTACAGCGGGGTTTGGAGTTTTCTCAACTATGCATTGTATCTTATCTATGTAAGTTTCAGAGTCTCCCTTTTCATTAGTCTTGGGCTTGCTACTCTCATCAAACAAATTTTCAGGAACAAGCCAAGCATAATTATCATCTAGAGCTTCATGCATCGCTAGGAGCTTACATGGTATTGGTGCTTTGATCTCCCCGCCATCATTAACATTATTAGTGTACTTAATTCTATCCATATCCATCTTTTCAAGTGTTCTTTTAAAATCGGTGATCATACCAAGCCTCTCATGCTTACTAAAAACTTTTCTAGCTTCTTTAGCTATATCCGCAAATTCTCGCACTAAGACTTTTAAAACAAAATCTCTCTTCTCTCCCCTCTCCATATCAGAAAATGTAAGAAACATGTGTTGTATCATGGGGTTGAGACTAATAAATCTAGCTTCCATCATGCGTACCAAACAAACAGAGGCATCTTCATAGGTAGGGACAGCTTTTGCAAGGGGTATATCTTTAAGATCTTCATGCATACTAACGTGGGTGAAAAATTCTTCTATATTATCTCTTCCAATTATAGACCCTTGTCCCACAGGTATATCTTTTATAGTAAAATTAAAAGGAAACATGTTGAAATAAGTAAAGCAAATGCAAGTAACTAATTTTTTGTGTTTTTGATATGGAGTGCAAGACAAGGCAGTAAATAAAGTAAAGCTAGCAACTAATTTTTTTTGTATTTTGATATAATGCAGCAAACAAAGTAGTAAATAAAATAAAGCAAGACAAAAACAAAGTAAAGAGATTGGGATGTGGAGACTCCCCTTGCAGCGTGTCTTGATCTCCTCGGCAACAGCGCCAGAAAAAGAGCTGCTGGCGCAAAGTTGACGTGGGAGTTAGAGATCTCTGTGGTGCAACTTTTCTTCAGGTCCCCGGTAACGGCGCCAGAAAAAGAGCTTGATACGCGTACAGCACGCGTCCATTGGGAACCCCAAGAGGAAGGTGTGATGCGTACAGCGGCAAGTTTTACCTCAGTAAGAAACCAAGGTTTATCGAACCAGTAGGAGCCAAGAAGCGAGATGTAGTGCGGCGCAACACCAGGGATTCCGGCGCCAACGTGGAACCTGCACAACACAACCAAAGTACTTTGCCCCAACGAAACAGTGAAGTTGTCAATCTCACTGGCTTGCTGTAACAAAGGATTAGATGTATAGTGTGGATGATGATTGTTTGCAGAAAACAGTAGAACAAGTATTGCAGTAGATTGTATTCAGTGTAAAAGAATGGACCGGGGTCCACAGTTCACTAGTGGTGTCTCTCCCATAAGATAAATAGCATGTTGGGTGAACAAATTACAGTTGGGCAATTGACAAATAGAGAGGGCATGACCATGCACATACATGATATGATGAGTATAGTGAGATTTAATTGGGCATTACGACAAAGTACATAGACCGCTATCCAACATGCATCTATGCCTAAAAAGTCCACCTTCAGGTTATCATCCGAACCCCTTCCAGTATTAAGTTGCAAACAACAGACAATTGCATTAAGTATGGTGCGTAATGTAATCAATAACTACATCCTCGGACATAGCATCAATGTTTTATCCCTAGTGGCAACAGCACATCCACAACCTTAGAACTTTACATCCTTTGTCCCAGATTTAATGGAGGCATGAACCCACTATCGAGCATAAATACTCCCTCTTGGAGTTACTAGCAAAAACTTGGCCAGAGCCTCTACTAACAACGGAGAGCATGCAAGTTCATAAACAACACATAGATATAAATTGATAATCAACATAACATAGTATTCTCTATCCATCAGATCCCAACAAACACAACATGTAGCATTACAGATAGATGATCTTGATCATGTTAGGTAGCTCACAAGACCCGACAATGAAGCACATAAGGAGAAGACAACCATCTAGCTACTGCTATGGACCCATAGTCCAGGGGTGAACTACTCACTCATCACTCCGGAGGCGACCATGTAGGTGAAGACTCCTCCGGGAGATGATTCCCCTCTCCGGCAGGGTGCCGGAGGCGATCTCCTGAATCCCCCCGAGATGGGATTGGCGGCGGCGGCATCTCTGGAAGGTTTTCCGTATCGTGGCTCTCAGTACTGGGGGTTTCACGATGAAGACTATATGTAGGCGGAAGGGCAGGTTAGGGGCCGCACGGGGGCCCCACACCACAGGCCGGCGCGGCCAAGGCTTGGGCCGCGCCGCCCTGGTGTTTGGCCACATCGTGGCCCCACTTCGTCTCCTCTTCGGTCTTCTGGAAGCTTCTTGGCAAAATAGGCCCCTGGGCGTTGATTTCGTCCAATTCCGAGAATATTTCCTTACTAGGATTTCTGAAACCAAAAACAACAGAAAACAGCAACTGGCTCTTCGGCATCTCGTTAATAGGTTAGTGCTGGAAAATGCATAAATATGAAATAAAGTATGCATAAAACATGTAGGTATCATCAATAATGTGGCATGGAACATAAGAAATTATCGATACGTCGGAGACGTATCAAGGTGACAGTGTGCATGCTATGTTAGTACTTGGTTTGGTTATGTTGGTCTATCATGCACTCTAAGGTTATTTAAACATGAATATCGAATATTGTGGAGCTTGTTAACTCCGGCATTGAGGGTTCGTGTAATCCTACACAGTTAGTGGTGTTCATCATCCAACAAGAGAGTGTAGAGTCTAGCATCTATCTATTTATTCTGTTATGTGATCAATGTTGAGAGTGTCCACTAGTGAAAGTATAATCCCTAGGCCTTGTTCCTAAATACTGCAATTATCACTGCTTGTTTACTGTTCTACTGCATCTGTACTGTCCGCAATATTACCACCATCAACTACACGCCAGTCCTTGACAGCAAAGCACTTTTCTGGCGCCATTACTACTGCTCATACTTATTCATACCACCTGTATTTCACTATCTCTTCGCCGAACTAGTGCACCTATTAGGTGTGTTGGGGACACAAGAGACTTCTTGCTTTGTGGCTGCAGGGTTGCATGAGAGGGATATCTTTGACCTCTTCCTCCCTGAGTTCGATAAACCTTGGGTGATCCACTTAAGGGAAACTTGCTGCTGTTCTACAAACCTCTGCTCTTGGAGGCCCAACACTGTCTACAAGAATAGAAGCACCCGTAGACATCAAGCACTTCTCTGGCGCCGTTGCCGGGGAGGAAAGGTAAAAGGTACTCACACTCCGGATCTCGGCTACTAAGCTATTTTCCGGCGCCGTTGTAAGTACTCGAAGCTATTTCCTTTAGATCCTGCAATTGCATCCTTTTGTTTCTTGTTTACACTACTTAGGCATAATGGAAAACAACAAAAATATGAGAGATCTTTATGAACTTTATCTTGAATTAGGACATGATGTGTTTGAAGAGAGAATTAAAAAACCCATGGAACTTTATATGCATGCTAATAGGAATGTTATTAATATGAATGCTTTGAACACTATTGTTGCTAATGCTATGGAAAATTCTAAGCTTGGGGAAGCTGGCTTTGATGAGCATGATCTTTTTAGTCCCCCAAGCATTGAGGAAAAAATTTACTTTGATGATACTTTACCTCCTATTTATGATGATTATAATGATAGTAGTCTTTTGGTGCCACCTGTTATGGAGGATAAATTTGATTACGATTACAATATGCCTCCTATATTTGATGATGAGAATAATAATGATAGCTACTTTGTTGAATTTGCTCCCACTACAACTAATAAAATTGACTATGCTTATGTGGAGAGTAATAATTTTATGCATATAGCTCATGATAAGAATGCTTTATGTGATAGTTATATTGTTGAGTTTGCTCATGTTGCTACTGAAAGTTATTATGAGAGAGGAAAATATGGTTTTAGAAATTTTCATGTTACTGAAACACCTCTCTATGTGCTGAAATTTTTGAAGCTACACTTGTTTTATCTTCCTATGCTTGTAACTTTGCTCTTCATGAACTTATTTATTTACAAGATTCCTATGCATAGGAAGCATGTTAGACTTAAATGTGTTTCGAATTTTCTTATTGATGCTCTCTTTTGCTTCAAATACTATTTCTTGCGAGTGCATCATTAAAACTGCTGAGCCCATCTTAATGGCTATAAAGAAAGAACTTCTTGGGAGATAACCCATGTGTTTATTTTACTACAGTAACTTTGTTTTATATTTGTGTCTGGGAAGTCGTTACTACTGTAGCAACCTCTTCTTATCTTTATTTTATTGTATTGTTGTGCCAAGTAAAGTCTTTGATAGCAAGGTTGATACTAGATTTGGATTACTGCACAAAAACAGATTTCTATCTGTCACGAATTTGGGTTGAATTCTCTGTAGGTAACTCAGAAAAATCTGCCAATTTACGTGAGTGATCCGCAGATATGTATGCAACTTTCATTCAATTTGAGCATTTTCATTTGAGCAAGTCTGGTGCCTCTTAAAAATTCGTCTTTACGGACTGTTCTGTTTTGACAGATTCTGCCTTTTATTTCGCATTGCTTCTTTTGCTATGTTGGATGGATGTCTTTGTTCCATTGACTTCCAGTAGCCTTGGGCAATGTCCAGAAGTGTTAAGAATGATTGTGTCACCTCTGAACATGTGAATTTTGATTATGCACTAACCCTCTAATGAGTTGTTTTGAGTTTGGTGTGGAGGAAGTTTTCAAGGGTCAAGAGAGGAGGATGATACAATATGATCAAGGAGAGTGAAATCTCTAAGCTTGGGGATGCCCCGGTGGTTCATCCCTGCATATTTCAAGAAGACTCAAGCATCTAAGCTTGGGGATGCCCAAGGCATCCCCTTCTTCATCGACAAATTATCAGGTTCCTTCTCTTGAAACTATATTTTTATTCGGTCACATCTTATGTACTTTACTTGGAGCGTCTGTATGTTTCTTGTTTTTGTTTTTGTTTGAATAAATGCTTGTGTGGGAGAGAGAGACACGCTACGCTGGTTCATATGAACACATGTGTTCTTAGCTTCTAATGTTCATGGCGAAGGTTGAAACTGCTTCGTTAATTGTTATATGGTTGGAAACGGAAAATGCTACATGTAGTAATTGGTATGATGTCTTGAATAACTGGATACTTGGCAATTGTTGTGCTCATGTTTAAGCTCTTGCATCATATACTTTGCACCTATTAGTGAAGAAATACATAGAGCTTGCTAAAATTTGGTTTGCATGATTGGTCTCTCTAAAGTCTAGATATTTTCTGGTGAGGTGTTTGAACAACAAGGAAGACAATTGATACGTCTCCGACGTATCGATAATTTCTTATGTTCCATGCCACATTATTGATGATACCTACATGTTTTATGCATACTTTATGTCATATTTATGCATTTTCCGGCACTAACCTATTAACGAGATGCCGAAGAGCCAGTTGTTGTTTTCTGCTGTTTTTGGTTTCAGAATCCTAGTAAGGAAATATTCTCGGAATTGGACGAAATCAACACCCAGGGGCCTATTTTCACACGAAGCTTCCAGAAGACCGAAGAGGAGATGAAGTGGGGCCACGAGGTGGCCAAACACCAGGGCGGCGCGGCCCAAGCCTTGGCCGCGCCGGCCTGTGGTGTGGGGCCCTCGTGCGGCCCCCTGACCTGCCCTTCCGCCTACATATAGTCTTCGTCGCGAAACCCCCAGTACCGAGAGCCACGATACGGAAAACCTTCCAGAGACGCCGCCGCCGCCAATCCCATCTCGGGGGATTCAGGAGATCGCCTCCGGCACCCTGCCGGAGAGGGGAATCATCTCCCGGAGGACTCTTCACCGCCATGGTCGCCTCCGGAGTGATGAGTGAGTAGTTCACCCCTGGACTATGGGTCCATAGCAGTAGCTAGATGGTCGTCTTCTCCTTATGTGCTTCATTGTCGGGTCTTGTGAGCTGCCTAATATGATCAAGATCATCTATCTGTAATGCTACATGTTGTGTTTGTTGGGATCCGATGGATAGATAATACTATGTTATGTTGATTATCAATTTATATCTATGTGTTGTTTATGATCTTGCATGCTCTCCGTTATTAGTAGAGGCTCTGGCCAAGTTTTTGCTAGTAACTCAAAGAGGGAGTATTTATGCTCGATAGTGGGTTCATGCCTCCATTAAATGCAGGACGATGACAGAAAGTTCTAAGGTTGTGGATGTGCTGTTGCCACTAGGGATAAAACATTGATGCTATGTCCGAGGATGTAGTTATTGATTACATTACGCACCATACTTAATGCAATTGTCTGTTGTTTGCAACTTAATACTAGAAGGGGTTCGGATGATAACCTGAAGGTGGACTTTTTAGGCATAGATGCATGCTGGATAGCGGTCTATGTACTTTGTCGTAATGCCCAATTAAATCTCACTATACTCATCATATCATGTATGTGCATGGTCATGCCCTCTCTATTTGTCAATTGACCAACTGTAATTTATTCACCCAACATGCTATTTATCTTATGGGAGAGACACCACTAGTGAACTGTGGACCCCGGTCCATTCTTTTAATCGAATACAATCTACTGCAATACTTGTTCTACTGTTTTCTGCAAACAATCATCATCCACACTATACATCTAATCCTTTGTTACAGCAAGCCGGTGAGATTGACAACCTCACTGTTTCGTTGGGGCAAAGTACTTTGGTTGTGTTGTGCAGGTTCCACGCTGGCGCCGGAATCCCTAGTGTTGCGCCGCACTACATCTCGCCGCCATCAACCTTCAACGTGCTTCTTGGCTCCTACTGGTTCGATAAACCTTGGTTTCTTTCTGAGGGAAAACTTGCCGCTGTACGCATCACACCTTCCTCTTGGGGTTCCCAACGGACGTGTGTTGTACGCGTATCAAGCTCTTTTTCTGGCGCCGTTGCCGGGGAACGAAGAAAAGTTACACCACAAACATTTTCAACTCCCACGTCAACAGCTCTTTTTCTGGCGCCGTTGCCGGGGAGATCAAGACACGCTGCAAGGGGAGTCTCCACAATCCAATCTCTTTACTTTGTTTTTGTCTTGCTTTATTTTATTTACTACTTTGTTTGCTGCATTATATCAAAATACAAAAAAATTAGTTGCTAGCTTTACTTTATTTACTGTCTTGCACTCTATATCAAAAACACACAAAAAATTAGTTACTTGCATTTTACTTAGTTACTTGCATTTTACTTTTGTTACCATGTCTAGCTCTGCACCTGTTACTTCTTCACCTGAAGAATTAGTCTTCACTTTTAAACAAGGGGATGAGGAGAGTTTTAAAGATGCCTGGTCCAGAATTTTTACTTCTTATCGTAAAGCTGAACCTCAAATGACTCTAAGTTTGCTCCTTAGTAACTTTTATTTTGGTCTTATGATTCGCTATAGATATGCCTTGGATGCTTTAGTGGGGGGAGATTTCCTTCATTGCAATGGGGATCAAGCTTTTAATGCCATAAAGAAGTTGGTTGCATCACATGATTCAGCTAATAACTTTGATTCAGCCCTTATTAGCATTTATAATAGATTAAACACTCTTGGGACAAGTGCATCTCGCTTGAACGACAATTATCGCTATGTTCGTAACCGTCTTGAACAAGTTTTAGTGAACTCTGAACCTTCATTATGGGATCCTACTATTAAAATTGTTATCGGTGATCAAACTCTTCATGCCAATTGTGATATTATGTCTGAATTTTGCCTTATGCCTAAGAGTATTCATGAATCTTTGAAACTTTGGGGATTCGTTGAAGGGGGAGAAGGAATAACTCTTATTGATATCTCTGTTATAATTCCTAAGGGAATAGCCGCAGGTGTGCATACAACCATTCTTGGAAGGACAATATCCATTGATTATCTTGTTATTGAATGTGCAGGAACAGGACAAATCACACTCAGAAGATCCCTGCTGAAACTATTGGGAGCAGTCATAGATATGGGAGAAGGCACCCTAAAATTCACCTCTACACCGGGGGGAAGACATGTATTCCCTAAATCAAAGAGTAAGAAAAAGAACAAGAAAGGTAAGGGTAAAGCCCAAGGTAATGTTGATACACCATCTCTTGATAACACTTGATATACACTTTCTGCGCCTAGTTGAAAGGCGTTAAAGAAAAGCGCTTATGGGAGACAACCCATGTTTTTTTTACTACAGTACCTTTATTTTATATTTGAGTCTTGGAAGTTGTTACTACTGTAGCAACCTCTCCTTATCTTAGTTTTGTGCATTGTTGTACCAAGTAAAGTCGTTGATAGTAAGGTTCATACTAGATTTGGATTACTGCGCAGAAACAGATTTCTTTGCTGTCACGAATATGGGCCTAATTCTCTGTAGGTAACTCAGAAAATTATGCCAATTTACGTGAGTGATCCTCAGATATGTACGCAACTTTCATTCAATTTGAGCATTTTCATTTGAGCAAGTCTGGTGCCTCAATAAAATTCGTCTTTACGAACTGTTCTGTTTTGACAGATTCTGCCTTTTATTTCGCATTGCCTGTTTTGCTATGTGACAAGGTATTAACTTGTCAATGCCTACGGGTTGTAGACTAGGGTTTAGTTGGAAGTAGAGGGCAAATAGATCTCGAAGGTTTCAGCCGAAAAGTACTCGACGATTATGAAAACTAGGGTTTGAGAGACAATGATTCGATGATTTCTCCGTCCCTCGACTCCCCCTTATATAGGAGGCGGAGCCGAGGGATACGTGTTGTACAAGTTACAGAGTCCGGGGCGGTTTCTAACTCATCCCGCAAGATTACAAATAATGCTTCCTATTACAACTCTAGCTTTCCTTAATAATATCTTGGGCTTCCGAATCTTCTTATTCTTCGGGTAGTGGGCCTTCAGTAAACCCCGGGTATTATCTTCGGCAGGCCCATTGGGGATGCCTATGTCACTATGCTTGATGGATTTTTCTATTCCATTAACTTTCAGTAGCTTTGTGCAATGTCCAGAAGTGTTAAGAATGATTGT
Source organism: Lolium perenne (assembly GCF_019359855.2). Lineage (NCBI taxonomy): Eukaryota > Viridiplantae > Streptophyta > Magnoliopsida > Poales > Poaceae > Lolium > Lolium perenne. The sequence continues at coordinate 172,604,736 of NC_067250.2, read as the reverse complement.
GTCACCTCTGAACATGTAAATTTTGATTGTGCACTAACCCTCTAATGAGTTGTTTTGAGTTTGGTGTGGAGGAAGTTTTCAAGGATCAAGAGAGGGAGATGATACAATATGATCAAGGAGAGTGAAAGCTCTAAGCTTGGGGATGCCCGGTGGTTCACCCCTGCATATTTCAAGAAGACTCAAGCGTCTAAGCTTGGGGATGCCCAAGGCATCCCCTTCTTCATCGACAACATTATCAGGTTCCTCCCCTGAAACTATATTTTTATTCCATCACATCTTATGTGCTTTGCTTGGAGCGTCTGTTTGCTTTTATTTTTTGTTTTGTTTGAATAAAATGGATCCTAGCATTCTTTGTGTGGGAGAGAGACACGCTCCGCTGTTGCATATGGACAAATATGTCCTTAGGCTTTACTCATAGTATTCATGGCGAAGGTTGAATCTTCTTCGTTAAATTGTTATATGGTTTGAAACGGGAAATGCTACATGTAGTAATTCTAAAATGTCTTGGATAATTTGATACTTGGCAATTGTTGTGCTCATGTTTAAGCTCTTGCATCATATACTTTGCACCTATTAATGAAGAAATACATAGAGCTTGCTAAAATTTGGTTTGCATAATTGGTCTCTCTAAGGTCTAGATAATTTCTAGTATTGAGTTTGAACAACAAGGAAGACGGTGTAGAGTCTTATAATGTTTACAATATGTCTTTTATGTGAGTTTTGCTGCACCGGTTCATCCTTGTGTTTGTTTCAAATAACCTTGCTAGCCTAAAACCTTGTATCGAGAGGGAATACTTCTCATGCATCCAAAATCCTTGAGCCAACCACTATGCCATTTGTGTCCACCATACCTACCTACTACATGGTATTTCTCCGCCATTCCAAAGTAAATTGCTTGAGTGCTACCTTTAAATTTCTATCATCTACCTTTGCAATATATAGCTCATGGGACAAATAACCTAAAAACTATTGTAGTATTGAATATGTACTTATGCACTTTATCTCTTATTAAGTTGCTTGTTGAGCGATAACCATGTTCCTGGGGACGCCATCAACTACTCTTTGTTGAATATCATGTGAGTTGCTATGCATGTCCGTCTTGTCTGAAGTAAGGGAGATTTACCACTTATTTAATGGTTAGAGCATGCATATTGTTAGAGAAGAACATTGGGCCGCTAACTAAAGCCATGAATCATGGTGGAAGTTTCAGTTTTGGACATATATCCTCAATCTCATATGAGAACATTAATTGTTGCTACATGCTTATGCATTAAAGAGGAGTCCATTATCTGTTGTCTATGTTGTCCCGGTATGGATGTCTAAGTTGAGAATAATCAAAAGCGAGAAATCCAATGCGAGCTTTCTCCTTAGACCTTTGTACAGGCGGCACAGAGGTACCCCTTTGTGACACTTGGTTAAAACATGTGCATTGCAATGATAATCCCGGTAATCCAAGCTAATTAGGACAAGGTGCGGGCACTATTAGTATACTATGCATGAGGCTAGCAACTTGTAAGATATAATTTACATAAAACATATGCTTTATTACTACCGTTGACAAAATTGTTTCTTGTTTTCAAAACCAAAGCTCTAGCAAAAATATAGCAATCAATGCTTCCCTCTGCGAAGGGCCTTTCTTTTACTTTTATGTTGAGTCAGTTCACCTATTTCTCTCTACCTAAAGAAGCAAACACTTGTGTAAACTGTGCATTGATTCCTACATACTTGCATATTGCACTTGTTATATTACTTTCCATTGACAATATCCATGAGATATACATGTTATGAGTTGAAAGCAACCGCTTAAACTTCATCTTCCTTTGTGTTGCTTCAATACCTTTACTTTGATTTATTGCTTTATGAGTTAACTCTTATGCAAGACTTATTGATGCTTGTCTTGAAGTACTATTCATGAAAAGTCTTTGCTTTATGATTCATTTGGTTACTCATGTCATTACCGTTGTTTTGATCGCTGCATTCATTACATATGCTTACAATAGTATGATCGAGGTTATGATGGCATGTCACTCCAGAAATTATCTTTGTTATCGTTTACCTGCTCGGGACGAGCAGGAACTAAGCTTGGGGATGCTGATACGTCTCCGACGTATCGATAATTTCTTATGTTCCATGCCACATTATTGATGATACCTACATGTTTTATGCATATTTTATGTCATATTTATGCATTTTCCGGCACTAACCTATTAACGAGATGCCGAAGAGCCAGTTGTTGTTTTCTGCTGTTTTTGGTTTCAGAAATCCTAGTAAGGAAATATTCTCGGAATTGGACGAAATCAACGCCAGGGGCCTATTTTCACACGAAGCTTCCAGAAGACCGAAGAGGAGACGAAGTGGGGCCACGAGGTGGCCAAACACCAGGGCGGCGCGGCCCAAGCCTTGGCCGCGCCGGCCTGTGGTGTGGGGCCCTCGTGCGGCCCCCTCACCTGCCCTTCCGCCTACATATAGTCTTCGTCGCGAAACCTCCAGTACCGAGAGCCACGATACGGAAAACCTTCTAGAGACGCCTCCGCCGCCAATCCCATCTCGGGGGATTCAGGAGATCGCCTCTGGCACCCTGCCGGAGAGGGGAATCATCTCCCGGAGGACTCTTCACCGCCATGGTCGCCTCCGGAGTGATGAGTGAGTAGTTCACCCCTAGACTATGGGTCCATAGCAGCAGCTAGATGGTCGTCTTCTCCTTATGTGCTTCATTGTCGGGTCTTGTGAGCTGCCTAATATGATCAAGATCATCTATCTATAATGCTACATGTTATGTTTGTTGGGATCCGATGGATAGAGAATACTATGTTATGTTGATTATCAATTTATATCTATGCGTTGTTTATGATCTTGCATGCTCTCCGTTATTAGTAGAGGCTCTGGCCAAGTTTTTGCTAGTAACTCCAAGAGGGAGTATTTATGCTCGATAGTGGGTTCATGCCTCCATAGTTCTAAGGTTGTGGATGTGCTGTTGCCACTAGGGATAAAACATTGATGCTATGTCCGAGGATGTAGTTATTGATTACATTACGCACCATACTTAATGCAATTGTCTGTTGTTTGCAACTTAATACTGGAAGGGGTTCGGATGATAACCTGAAGGTGGACTTTTTAGGCATAGATGCATGCTGGATAGCGGTCTATGTACTTTGTGGTAATGCCCAATTAAATCTCACTATACTCATCATATCATGTATGTGCATGGTCATGCCCTCTCTATTTGTCAATTGCCCAACTGTAATTTATTCACCCAACATGCTATTTATCTTATGGGAGAGACACCACTAGTGAACTGTGGACCCCGGTCCATTCTTTTAATCGAATACAATCTACTACAATACTTGTTCTACTGTTTTCTGCAAACAATCATCATCCACACTATACATCTAATCCTTTGTTACAGCAAGCCGGTGAGATTGACAACCTCACTGTTTCGTTGGGGCAAAGTACTTTGGTTTTGTTGTGCAGGTTCCACGTTGGCGCCGGAATCCCTGGTGTTGCGCCGCACTACATCTCGCCGCCATCAACCTTCAACGTGCTTCTTGGCTCCTACTGGTTCGATAAACCTTGGTTTCTTACTGATGGAAAACTTGCCGCTGTACGCATCACACCTTCCTCTTGGGGTTCCCAACGGACGCGTGTTGTACGCGTATCAACAATGTATAGTTTTATAATGCTTGCAATATGTTCTTATGTGAGTTTTGCTGTACTAGTTCGTACTTGAGTTTGCTTCAAATAACCTTGCTAGCCTAAGCCTTGTATCGAGAGGGAATACTTCTCATGCATCCAAAATCCTTGAGCCAAACACTATGCCACTTGTGTCCACCATACCTACCCACTACATGGTGTTTCTCCGCCATTCCAAAGTAAATTGCTTGAGTGCTACCTTTAAACAATTCAAAATTTTATCACCTCTGATTTGTGTCAATGTTTTATAGCTCATGAGGAAGTATGTGGTGTTTATCTTTCAATCTTGTTGGGCAACTTTCACCAATGGACTAGTGGCTTCATCCGCTTATCCAATAATTTTGCAAAAAGAGCTGGCAATGGGATTCCCAGTCCCAAATTAATTAACCTTAATAGACACTCCTCCATGGTATGTGATTGTTGGACGGCACCCGAGGATTCGGTTAGCCATGGCTTGAGAAAGCAAAGGTGGGGAGGAGTGTCATCTAAATAAAACTAAAATAAAAGGCACTCCTTCATGGTATGAGATTGTTGGCAGGCACCCGAGGATTCGGTGAGCCATGGTTTGTGAAAGTAAAGGTTGGAAGGAGTGCCACCCAAAAATAAAAATGTTTCATGGGCGCCGCTCTTTGAAGGTCTGTCTGGCAAGGGGGTTAGAGTGCCCACTACCATTCGTTGACAACAACAAACACCTCCCAAAAATTTACTTTTATGCTCTCTTTATGTTTTCAAAATAAAAGCTCTAGCACAAATATAGCAATCAATGCTTCCCTCTGCGAAGGGCTTCTACTTTTATGTTGAGTCAGTTTACCCATTTCTCTCTTCGTAGAAGCAAACACTTGTGTTAACTGTGCATTGATTCTTACATGCTTGCTTATTGCACTTGTTATATTGCTTTGCATTGACAACTATCCATGAGATATACATGTTACAAGTTGAAAGCAACCGCTGAAACTTAATCTTCCATTGTGTTGCTTCAATGCCTTTACTTTGAATTTATTGCTTTATGAGTTAACTCTTATGCAAGACTTATTGATGCTTGTCTTGAAAGTACTATTCATGAAAAGTCTTTGCTATATGATTCATTTGTTTACTCATGTCATTTACCATTGTTTTGATCGCTGCATTCATTACATATGCTTACAATAGTATGATCAAGGTTATGATAGCATGTCACTCTAGAAAATATCTTTGTTATCGTTTACCTGCTCGGGACGAGCAGAAACTAAGCTTGGGGATGCTGATACGTCTCCGACGTATCGATAATTTCTTATGTTCCATGCCACATTATTGATGATATCTACATGTTTTATGCATACTTTATGTCATATTTATGCATTTTCCGGAACTAACCTATTGACGAGATGCCGAAGTGCCAGTTCCTGTTTTCTGCTGTTTTTGGTTTCAGAAATCCTAGTAAGGAAATATTCTCGGAATTGGACGAAATCAACGCCCAGAGTCTTAAAATTCCACGAAGCTTCCAGAACACCCGAGAGCCGCCAGAGGGGGGCCACAGGGGCCCCAGATGACAGGGTGGCGCGGCCAGGGCCTGGGCCGCGCCCCCCTATTGTGTCATCGCCTCGTCGCCCTTCCGACTCCGCCTCTTCGCCTATAAGAAGCCCCTGACCTAAAACATCGATACGGAAAAACCACGGTACGAGAAACCTTCCAGAGCCGCCGCCATCGCGAAGCCAAGATCTGGGGGACAGGAGTCCCTGTTCCGGCACGCCGCCGGGACGGGAAGTGCCCCCGGAAGGCTTCTCCATCGACACCCCTGCCATCTTCATCACCGCTGCTATCTCCCATGAGGAGGGAGTAGTTCTCCATCGAGGCTAAGGGTTGTACCGGTAGCTATGTGTATAATCTCTCTCCTATGTACTTCAATACAATGATCTCATGAGCTGCCTTACATGATTGAGATTCATATGAATTTTGTATCACTATTCATCTATGTGCTACTCTAGTGATGTTATTAAAGTAGTCTATTCCTCCTCCACGGTGTAATGGTGACAGTGTGTGCATCGTGTAGTACTTGGAGTAGGCTATGATTGTGATCTATTGTAGATTATGAAGTTAACTATTGCTATGATAGTATTGATGTGATCTATGCCTCCTTTCGTAGCGTGAAGGTGACAGTGTGCATGCTATGTTAGTACTTGGTTTGGTTATGTTGGTCTGTCATGCACTCTAAGGTTATTTAAACATGAATATCGAATATTGTGGAGCTTGTTAACTCCGGCATTGAGGGTTCGTGTAATCCTACACAGTTAGTGGTGTTCATCATCCAACAAGAGAGTGTAGAGTCTAGCATCTATCTATTTATTCTGTTATGTGATCAATGTTGAGAGTGTCCACTAGTGAAAGTATAATCCCTAGGCCTTGTTCCTAAATACTGCAATTATCACTGCTTGTTTACTGTTCTACTGCATCTGTACTGTCCGCAATATTACCACCATCAACTACACGCCAGTCCTTGACAGCAAAGCACTTTTCTGGCGCCGTTACTACTGCTCATACTTATTCATACCACCTGTATTTCACTATCTCTTCGCCGAACTAGTGCACCTATTAGGTGTGTTGGGGACCCAAGAGACTTCTTGCTTTGTGGTTGCAGGGTTGCATGAGAGGGATATCTTTGACCTCTTCCTCCCTGAGTTCGATAAACCTTGGGTGATCCACTTAAGGGAAACTTGCTGCTGTTCTACAAACCTCTGCTCTTGGAGGCCCAACACTGTCTACAAGAATAGAAGCACCCGTAGACATCACTGTGCTCTGCTGCTGCGCCATGCTTGCCTGCTCCTGAGCTGCTGTGCTATGCTGCTGTGCCATGCATGTGCTACTGCTGTGTGCAGCCCTGCCATGCCTCTGTGCAAAAATTTCTAGTCTAAGTGCTTGCTATACTTGCATTTCTTGTCTAATTCTATCTCTGTGCCTCTGTTCTTGTTAATAAGCTTATCAGATACTCAAGTGTATTCATGTATATTGCCCTGGCTTGATTACAGTGTGTAGTTCTTGCAGTTTTGCAAGTGCCAGAGCCATTGTGTGCTAATTCTTGTGCTCAATTCATGATTATGCTCAATTGAGCATTACTGTGGGCTTATCAGTGTTATTCAGTGATGAATTGATATGTGCTTTGCTTGTGTATTATGATCCAGTGGTTCATCAAGCATTTGATGTGCTACTGGATACAATCATACGTCATTTATGTGATTATCTGTGAATTCAGTTATGACATAGTTGGATTTCTTCAGTATCTGGTTATTTCCTGTTACTGTACTTGGTTGTGGCAATCTGTAGCAAGAGCTAGTGGTGCTCTGATGATCAATTGATCAATAATTGCTTGTGAGTAATTGTGTGCTCATCTCTGTGACTCACTGGTGCTCATCCAGTGTTGTGTGTGCTTTATACAGGCTTAGCCTGTGTGTGCTGGTGCTTGCACAAGCATCAGTGGATGCTTGCAATGATCCATTGGATCATTTGCAAGGCTCTGTGCATCAGTAGCTTGCCTGTTTCATTTATCTGTTTATTTTGTCTTGATAAATGGATAAATGATGTGAACTGTGACACAGTGATGATCATTTCAATTAAATTAGCTAGGGCTAGCTGGATGACAACCTCTGGTTGGTACCCTAGCCCTCTACTGAATCCAAATGGATAATGATGTGTGGTTTCTTGTGCTGGCTTAGGGTTGAGGTGGCCCTGGCAGCACTTGTGATGCTGTCATGGTTGCTCCCCTCTCTGTGACTTGATATGGTTGGTGATTGTTTGCTGGAATGGAACAGATGTTCACTGGCTTGATCCAATATTGGACTTCCAGTGGCTTTTGATGTTGACAAAATGTATAGACGAGGAATTGTCTATAGTCTGATGGCCTAGTTAGCTGTAGGTGCTAAGTATGTGGGCTAGGCTAGCTGTGATTTCATTCCTTGCTGGATTTCTTTAGTTATGCACTGATTTTCATAACCGATGTTCCCATAGGATGATTGACTAATGGTCTTACCCATATTTGCTTGCACCAAATGGCTTTACAGCCAGATGATGACACAAACAGGGTATTCTACCCTTCTGTGCTTCTATGATGCATTGGATGCTTATTTATGAGCAAAACTTGGTTTTGCTCAGGTTGATTTGGTTTATACCTCACTCCAGCTCCTAGATGGTTTGTTGGTGTAGAGGATTGCTTCAGTGTTGAGCTTATGCTTGCCCAGCTCATCCTTGCAATCCTTGGGTGCTTGATCTGCTGCTGTGATGGTTTTGGGGCAGGTTGAACAGCAGTGTTGTTCTTCATGTTCTTGTGTTTTTGATTTCTGGTGACTTACCAATGAAGCCTGTCGATGGATTGCTGGTTCTGGCGGTGGAAAAGGTTTTATGTGAACCCTGCTTTGCTCTCCTGGTCGACAACAAGGCCTGGCCACACTTGGTGACACACTGACCTGTGTGTGTGTTGTGCTGCATGCACACTGCCTGGTGAGCAGGCTGGCTGTGTGTGTGTACCAGATGCTTGGTATCTGGCTTGTACTTGGCTTTGAGCAGATCAGCTCGGCAGAGCTGTGAGCATATCCCTTCATTTGCCATTTTTCTTCTAACCAGCCAAGTGGCTTTGACACTTGGCATAACTCTTACTTTGTTGTGTTTGTGTGCAGGGAGCTTGGAGATGATCAAGTGAAGATCAATTGAAGATCAAACTCAAGCCTTAGTTGAAATTAGCTTGTAGTTTTAGGATAGAATATGACATTGTACTTTTCTTTTCTTTTCCTTTTCTATTTTGCCAATTCTTGTAATGTGTTGTAATATTCTTTTATTTCAATTGTGAATATTGTAAAGACAATGTATATTGTGTGTTAATCAATAAAGCTCAAGGTTTTCTCTAATGAGCTTTACTTATTATTTGTATTGTTCATATTGTGTATTATTTATAATTTACTCAATGAATTTCCTCACAATTGAATTATGGGTTATTTATTTAATGTTTGAATTTGAAATTCAAATTCAACTTAGGTTTGAATTTAATCATGCAACTTAAATCTGAATTCAATCATGCAACTTAAGTTTGTGATGCAATATCTCTTCTCTCTTCTCAAAACCCTAATTTAGTTGAATAAGGAACAAGTTTGTGGCACTCTCGAAACCCTAACCCTGTAAGGTGTCGAGAGAGAAACTTGTCCCCCTTCGATGCAGTTTTTTTTTAAAGCGCGAAATTTCCCCAGAATTTACGATGCAATGCACACCCCTTTCTAAAATCTACCCCTCAATCGTCTCTAAACCTGGGACATTACATTCAGTATGCGAAGAAACAAACACTTGTGATGATGGAGCAATCTCGAAAGTCATCCGAAAAAGAAAAGGTTGCACTGCAGCAGGCTCAAGAAGCCATAGCTGCCAAGGAAGCCACCATTTCTGAAGCTGCAAAAGCTACCACCCGAGAGAATTTTATGCTCGAGTTGATGAATGAAGCCAGTTTGGATATGTCAGGTATGCTTTTGCGAACCAAAACTTCTTCTGTTTTTTCGCTGTTTCTTCCTTTGAAATTCTTGTGCTGTCGCCAAATAGGTTCCTTTCTAGACACTGCTGCTGAAGACCAAAGGGTAGACGCAAGGACAAATCTCCTGGTTAACCTTTCACTTGACCATGGTTCTCTGTTCTGGGCCACTCCAGAACGCACCCGACAGATTGTCATGTTTCAAGACCGCGCCTGTCAGGTTCGTGAGTTCCTTGATTTCTGTACCAGAACCTTGTCCTTGGTTTATAGTACAATGTTTCCTCGGAACGAGATACCGGACACTCTTATTGGTCTGATGGAAAAATTTCGGGATGCCCCTCGTATCCATAACTTTGTGCGAGCTCAACTGTCTGCTGGGGCAAGATTCACCATGATTATGATACAGATATGCTACCGAAAATTAGACCTGACGAAGATTGTTGCCAAGTGTCTGGCCAAGCAGTCGAAGCGAAAAAGGAACATCGACAAAATCAATGATGTTGTAACTCCTGTAGCCGAAGAAATGATGGAAGAACTTCTTTGGATGGACTCTGAATTCTTTGTCAAAGGGAGCTATGCTGAACATACGACAACTGCTGCAAATAACAAAGGTCTATCCATAGATAGTATATTAGGCATTAACTGAGTTGTACTATATTGCGGGAAATTATATATTTTTTGTGTCGAATTCTTCTTGACGATGAAGTTGTCTATATTGTAAAGTGTACTCTATATTGTGAAGCCCCCGAGCCTTTGGCCGGAGCTCAAATTTATTTTTTTGTGTCGATGAATTTTCTATTTTGCGAGAGTATATATATTTTGTTGTCATGGGTTATGAGCCCCCGAGCCCGTCTTCTTGTCCTTTATCATGTATGCTCCTCCTTCGATGACTTCCATGATGATGTAAGGGCCAAGTCATGGTGACTCGAGTTTTTCAGTGCTCTGTTGATTGAGTCGTAGAACTAGATCTCCAACCTGAAAGGATCTTGGTCGCAAACGTTGACTGTGGTAATTTTTCAGATCTTGCTGGTACTTGGTGACCCGTGATAGTACTTCATCTCGAGCTTCGTCAAGTGCATCGACATCATCCTCTAATGCTCTTCTGGAAGTTTCTTCATCGTACTCCGTGACTCTTGGAGAATCATGCTCTATTTCTGTCGGCAGTACTGCCTCTGCTCCATGGACCAGAAAAAATGGAGTCTCCTGCGTTGCTGTATTTGGCATTGTTCGAATACTCCATAATACACTTGGCAACTCCTCTAGCCACGTATGCCGAGCTTTTTCTAGTGGTCCCAACAAACGCTTCTTGATACCGTTGCAGATGATACCGTTGGCTTTCTCGACCTGACCATTGGTTTGCGGGTGCCCAACTAACGCGAAGTGCAATTTAATACCTACTTCTGCGCAGTATGCCTTGAATTCCTTGGATGCGAAGTTACTGCCATCGTCCGTGACGATGCTATGAGGTACTCCAAACCGAAAAACAATGCTTTTCACGAACTTTATTGCTGACGCTGCGTCTGGTGAATTTATCGGCTTTGCTTCTATCCACTTGGTGAATTTGTCGACAGCGACAAGCATATACTCCTATCCTCCTGGCGAGGCTTTGTGTAACTTTCCCACCGTATCGAGGCCTCATTGAGCAAAGGGCCAAGACAATGGTATTGGCATCAGCTCTGCTACCGGAGAGTGAGGTTTCGCGGCAAATCTCTGGCACGCGTCACAAGTTCGTACTATCTCCTTCGCGTCCTCGATTGCTGTCAACCAGTAGAATCCAGCTCGGAAAATCTAGGCCGCAATAGCTCGACTGCTCGCGTGATGACCACATATTCCCTCGTATACGTCCTTCAGGATTATCCTTCCTTCTTCGGGTGTGACGCACCTTTGTAACACACCCGAAATACTGCGCTTGTACAACTCCCCTTTGACCACTGTAAAGGCTTTGGATCGTCGAATAACTTGCCTTGCTTCAACTGGGTCATCAGGTATTTCTTTCCTTAAGATGTACGATATGTACGCTTGCATCCATGGGACCTGTACCATCACCACTAACTCCTAGTCCTCTTCTTCTTCTGGTGCTTCTTTGGGAGCCGTCGAGGTTTTCTCCTCCTTCTGCTTCTTCTGCGCCTTCTCCGGCTTTGTAGACCTCTCGGTTATCTCTTCCCAAAACACACCTGGTGGAATTGCGAGGCACTGCGACCCGATGTTTGCAAGAACATCAGCCTCATCATTGCTCAGCCTACTGATGTGGTTTACCTCGCATCCATCAAATAATTTCTCGAGCTCATTGTACACTTCTTTGTATGCCACCATGCTATCATTGACTGCATCACATTGGTTCATGACTTGCTGAGCCACCAATTGTGAGTCGCCAAAGATTTTTAGTCGAGTTGCACCACAAGCCTTCGCCATCTTCATCCCATGTATAAGAGCTTCGTATTCTGCCTCATTGTTAGACGCATTTGGGAACGTCATCCGTAAGACATACTTCAATTTGTCGCCTTCTGGTGATATAAGTATCACGCCTGCTCCAGCTCCTTCTACCCTCTTGCACCCGTCAAAGTTCATAGTCCAAGTTCTCGATAAATCCGGGGGTCCTGTGTTTTGCAGCTCCATCCACTCTGCGATGAAATCTGGCAGAATTTGTGACTTTATTGCTTTTCTTTTTTCATACGTGATGTCCCGAGGAGAAAGTTCTATTCCCCAAAGGGAGACACGACCTGTAGCTTCTGGATTATTTAATATATCGGATAGAGGTGCTTCATTAACCACTATTATCGGGTGTGCCGAAAAATAGTGCCGCAATTTTCTTGCGGTTGTGAACACTTCATATGCTAGCTTCTGGTACTGCGGGTACCTCTGTTTTGAAGGCGATAAAACTTCACTGATGAAATATACCGGCCTCTGCACTCCATGGAGTTTTCCTTCTTCTTCTCTTTCGACAACTAGCGCCGTGCTGACCACCTGGGGTGTAGCCGCAATGTATAACAGGAGGGGTTCCTTCTCTTTTGGCGCCACCAAGATTGGTGGTGTCGAAATTGTGCGTTTAAGATCCTCGAAGGCTCTATCTGCCTCTTCGTTCCACTGGAACTTCTCTCCTTGCTTGATTAAAGCGTAGAATGGTAACGCCTTTTCTCCCAGCCTGGCAACGAATCTGCTTAAAGCTGCAACTGGCCCAGTTAGCTGTTGTATTTCTTTCAACTTCGGTGGCTTCCTCATTGTTACGATAGCTTGGATTTTTTCGGGATTAGCTTCAATCCCTCTTGTTGAGACTAGGAACCTGAGAAGTTCTCCTGCAGGGACGCCGAAAGAACACTTCATCGGATTTGTCAAAAGTTTCCTTCAAGTCCTTGATTAGCGTGCCCCCTTTTTTGATGTTATGACGACATCATCAATGTACACTTGTACGTTTTTCCCGATCTGTGTTGCTAAGCACTTCTGCATCATTCGCTGATACGTTGCTCCCGTGTTTTTCAAACCAAAGGGCATTGTTCTATAGCAAAACACGCCGTAAGGTGTAATGAACGCTGTTTTGACCTCGTCCTCTTCTTTCAATCTGATCTGGTTATAACCAAAGTATGCATCCAGGAAGGAAAGACGTTCACATCCCGCCGTGGAGTCGATAATTTGATCGATCCTTGGGAGGGGAAAGTGATCCTTTGGACAGTGTTTGTTGAGACACGTAAAGTCGACACACATGCGAAGGACTTTAGTGTTTTTCTTCGGAACCAACACTGGGTTTGCTACCCACGTGGCCTCTGTATGCATCTCCTTAATGAAACCAGCTTCTCTTAGTCGATCAATCTCTGACAGCATAGCTTTGCGGTTTGGCTCCGAAAAACGCCGCAAAGTTTGTTTGATTGGTCTCGTGATTGGATCCAAGTTTAGGTGGTGCTCGGTGATACGTCTCCGACATATCGATAATTTCTTATGTTCCATGCCACATTATTGATGATATCTACATGTTTTATGCATACTTTATGTCATATTTATGCATTTTCCGGAACTAACCTTTTGACGAGATGCCGAAGGGCCAGTTGCTGTTTTCTGCTTGGTTTCAGAAATCCTAGTAAGGAAATATTCTCGGAATCGGACGAAATCAACACCGAAGATCTTAAAATTCTCGGAAGCTTCCAGAGCACCGGAGAAAGGCCAGAGGGGAGCCAGGGGGGCCCACCCCACAGGGCGGCGCGGCTAAGGGGGGGCGCCCCCCTACTGTGTGGGTCCCCTGTGGCCCCTCCGACTCCGCCTCTTCGCCTATTTAGTCGTCCCTGACCTAAATCCTCGACCCAGTTCGACAAAACCAGAGAAAACCATCCAGAGCCGCCGCCATCGCGAAACTCCAATTCGGGGGACAGAAGTCTCTGTTCTGGCACGCCGTCGGGACGGGGAATTGCCCCCGGAGTCATCTCCACTGCCGTCTCCACCGCCATCGCTGTCTCCATGATGAGGAGGGAGTAATTCACCCCCGGGGCTGAGGGCTCCGCTGTAGCTATGTGGTTCATCTCTCTCTCTTTGTGATCAAGTTGAATATCATCTATGTGCTACTCTAGTGATGTTATTAAAGTACTCTATTCCTCCTGCACGGTGTAATGGTGACAGTGTGTGCATCGTGTAGTACTTGGCGTAGGTTATGATTGTAATCTCTTGTAGATTATGAAGTTAACTATTGCTATGATAGTATTGATGTGATCTATGCCTCCTTCATAGTGTGATGGTGACAGTGTGCATGCTATGTTAGTTCTCGGTGTAATTGTGTTGATCTATCTTGCACTCTAAGGTTATTTAAATATGAACATTGAATATTGTGGAGCTTGTTAACTCTGGCATTGAGGGTTCGTGTAATCCTACACAATTAGAGGTGTTCATCATCCAACAAGAGGGTGTAGAGTAGTCCTATTATGTGATCATTGTTGAGAGTGTCCACTAGTGAAAGCAGGATCCCTAGGCCTTGCTTCCAAGCATCGAATCTCCGTTTGTTTACTGTTTTGTTGCATGTTTACTCGCTGCCATATTTTATTCAGATTGCTATTACCACTCATATACATCCATACTACTTGTATTTCACTATCTCTTCGCCGAACTAGTGCACCTATACATCTGACAAGTGTATTTGGTGTGTTGGGGACACAAGAGACTTCTTGCTTCGTGATTGCAGGGTTGCTTGAGAGGGATATCTTTGACCTCTTCCTCCCTGAGTTCGATAAACCTTGGGTGATCCACTTAAGGGAAACTTGCTGCTGTTCTACAAACCTCTGCTCTTGGAGGCCCAACACTGTCTACAAGAATAGAAGCACCCGTAGACATCAAGCACTTTTCTGGCGTCGTTGCCGGGGAACGAAGGAAAGCTACACCATTTCCTCCCTCGTCAACTACGCGCCAGTCCTGGACAGCATCAAGTATTTTCTGGCGCCGTTGCCGGGGGGGAAAGGTAAAAGGTACTCACACTCCGGATCTCGGCGACTAAGCACTTTTCCGGCGCCGTTGTAAGTACTCGAAGCTATTTCCTTTAGATCCTGCAATTGCATCTTTTTGTTTCTTGTTTTACACTAGTAAGGCATAATGGAAAACAACAAAAATATGAGAGATCTTTATGAACTTTATCTTGAATTAGGACATGATGTGTTTGAAGAGAGAATTAAAAAAACCCATGGAACTTTATATGCATGCTAATGGGAATGTTATTAATATGAATGCTTTGAACACTATTGTTGCTAATGCTATGGAAAATTTTAAGCTTGGGGAAGCTGGTTTTGATGAGGATGATCTTTTTAGTCCCCCAAGCATTGAGGAGGAAATCTACTTTGATGATACCTTGCCTCCTATTTATGATGATTATAATGATAGTGGTCTTTTGGTGCCGCCTGTTATGGAGGATAAATTTGATTATGATTACAATATGCCTCCTATATTTGATGATGATAATAATAATGAAAGCTACTTGATTGAATTTGCTCTCACTACAACTAATAAAATTGATTATGCTTATGTGGAGAGTAATAATTTTATGCATGCGACTCATGATAAGAATGCTTTATGTGATAGTTATATTTTTGAGTTTGCTCATGATGCTACTGAAAGTTATCATGGGAGAGGAAAATATGGTTGTAGAAATTTTCATGTTACTAAAATGCCTCTCTATGTGCTGAAATTTTTGAAGCTACACTTGTTTTATATTCCTATGCTTGTTACTTTGCTCTTCATGAATTTATTTGTGTACAAGATTCCTTTTCATAGGAAGCATGTTAGGCTTAAATTTGTTTTGAATTTGCTTCTTGATGCTCTCTTTTGCTTCAACTACTATTTCTTGAGAGTGCATCATTAAAACTGCTGAGCCCATCTTAATGGCTATAAAGAAAGAACTTTTTGGGAGATAACCCATGTGTTTATTTTACTACATTAATTTTGTTTTATATTTGAGTCTTGGAAGTTGTTACTACTGTAGCAACCTCTCCTTATCTTAGTTTTGTTGCATTGTTGTGCCAAGTAAAGTCTTTGATAGTAAGGTTCATACTAGATTTGGATTACTGCGCAGAAACAGATTTCTTGTTGTCACGAATCTTGGCCTAATTCTCTGTAGGTAACTTAGAAAATTATGCCAATTTACATGAGTGATCCTCAGATATGTACGCAACTTTCATTCAATTTGAGCATTTTTTATTTGAGCAAGTTTGGTGCCTCTTTAAAATTCGTCTTTACGGACTGTTCTGTTTTGATAGATTCTGCCTTTTATTTCGCATTGCCTCTTTTGCTATGTGGGATGGATTTCTTTGTTCCATTGACTTCCAGTAGCTTTGAGCAATGTCCAGAAGTGTTAAGAATGATTGTGTCACCTCTGAACATGTGAGTTTTTGATTATGCACTAACCCTTTAATGAGTTTGTTTTGAGTTTGGTGTGGAGGAAGTTTTCAAGGGTCAAGAGAGGAGGATGATACACTATGATCAAGAAGAGTGAAAGCTCTAAGCTTGGGGATGCCGCGGTGGTTCATCCCTGCATATTTCAAGAAGACTCAAGCATCTAAGCTTGGGGATACCCAAGGCATCCCCTTCTTCATCGACAAATTATCAGGTTCCTTCTCTTGAAACTATATTTTTATTCGGTCACATCTTATGTACTTTACTTGGAGCGTCTGTATGTTTTTGTTTTTGTTTTGTTTGAATAAATGCTTGTGTGGGAGAGAGACACGCTCCGCTGGTTCAAATGAACACATGTGTTCTTAGCTTTTAATTTTCATGGCGAAGGTTGAATCTTCTTCGTTAAATTGTTATATGGTTGGAAACGGAAAATGATACATGTAGTAATTGCTAAAATGTCTTGGATAATGTGATACTTGGCAATTGTTGTGCTCATGTTTAAGCTCTTTCATCATATACTTTGCACCTATTAATGAAGAAATACATAGAGCTTGCTAAAATTTGGTTTGCATAATTGGTCTCTCTAAGGTCTAGATAATTTCTAGTATTGGGATTGAACAACAAGGAAGACGGTGTAGAGTCTTATAATGTTTACAATATGTCTTTTATGTGAGTTTTGCTGCACCGGTTCATCCTTGTGTTTGTTTCAAATAACCTTGCTAGCCTAAACCTTGTATCGAGAGGGATTACTTCTCATGCATCCAAAATCCTTGAGCCAACCACTATGCCATTTGTGTCCACCATACCTACCTACTACATGGTATTTCTCCGCCATTCCAAAGTAAATTTGCTTGAGTGCTACCTTTAAACAATTCAAAATTTATCACCTCTGATTTGTGTCAATGTTTTATAGCTCATGAGGAAGTATGTGGTGTTTATCTTTCATTCTTGTTGGGCAACTTTCACCAATGGACTAGTGGCTTCATCCGCTTATCCAATAATTTTGCAAAAAGAGCTGGCAATGGGATTCCCAGTCCCAAATTAATTAACCTAAATAGACACTCCTCCATGGTATGTGATTGTTGGACGGCACCCGAAGGATTCGGTTAGCCATGGGTTGAGAAAGCAAAGGTGGGGAGGAGTGTCATCATAATAAAACTAAAATAAAAAGGCACTCCTTCATGGTATGAGATTGTTGGCAGGCACCCGAGGATTCGGTTAGCCATGGTTTGTGAAAGAAAGGTTGGAAGGAGTGCCACCCAAAAATAAAAATAATTCATGGGAGCCGCTCTTTGAAGGTTTGTCTGGCAAGGGGGTTAGAGTGCCCACTACCATTCGTTGACAACAACAAACACCTCTCAAAACTTTACTTTTATGCTCTCTTTATGTTTTCAAAATCAAAGCTCTAGCACAAATATAGCAATCAATGCCTCCCTCTGCGAAGGGCCTTTCTTTTACTTTTACTGTTGAGTCAGTTCACCTATTTCTCTCCACCTCAAGAAGCAAACACTTGTGTGAACTGTGCATTGATTCCACATACTTGCATATTGCACTTGTTATATTACTTCACATTGACAATATCCATGAGATATACATGTTACAAGTTGAAAGTAACCGCTGAAACTTCATCTTCCTTTGTGTTGCTTCAATGCCTTTACTTTGAATTATTGCTTTATGAGTTAACTCTTATGCAAGACTTATTGATGCTTGTCTTGAAAGTACTATTCATGAAAAGTCTTTGTTTCATGATTCATTTGTTTACTCATGTCATTTACCATTGTCTTGGATCGCTGCATTCATTACCTGTGCTTACAATAGTATGATCAAGGTTATGATGGCATGTCACTCCAGAAATTATCTTTCTTATCGTTTACCTACTCGGGACGAGCAGGGACTAAGCTTGGGGATGCTGATACGTCTCCGACGTATCGATAATTTCTTATGTTCCATGCCACATTATTGATGATATCTACATGTTTTATGCATACTTTATGTCATATTTATGCATTTTCCGGAACTAACCTATTGACGAGATGCCGAAGGGCCAGTTGCAGTTTTCTGCTGTTTTTGGTTTCAGAAATCCTAGTAAGGAAATATTCTCGGAATCGGACGAAATCAACACCGAAGATCTTAAAATTCCCGGAAGCTTCCAGAGCACCGGAGAAAGGCCAGAGGGGAGCCAGGGGGTCCCACCCCACAGGGCGGCGCGACCAAGGGGGGGGAGCCCCCCTACTGTGTGGGTCCCCTGTGGCCCCTCCGACTCCGCCTCTTCGCCTATTTAGTCGTCCCTGACCTAAATCCTCGACCCAGTTCGACGAAACCATAGAAAACCATCCAGAGCCGCCGCCATCGCGAAACTCCAATTCGGGGGACAGAAGTCTCTGTTCCGGCACGCCGCCGGGACGGGGAATTGCCCCCTGATACGTCTCCGACGTATCGATAATTTCTTATGTTCCATGCCACATTATTGATGATACCTACATGTTTTATGCATACTTTATGTCATATTTATGCATTTTCCGGCACTAACCTATTAACGAGATGCCGAAGAGCCAGTTGTTGTTTTCTGCTGTTTTTGGTTTTAGAAATCCTAGTAAGGAAATATTCTCGGAATTGGACGAAATCAACGCCCAGGGGCCTATTTTCACACGAAGCTTCCAGAAGACCGAAGGAGTCACGAAGTGGGGCCACGAGCTGGCGACACACTAGGGCGGCGCAGCACAGCCCTTGGCCGCGCCGACCTACTGTGTGGGGCCCTCGTGTGGCCCCCTGATCTGCCCTTCCGCCTACATATAGTCTTCGTCGCGAAACCCCCAGTACCGAGAGCCACGATACAGAAAACCTTCCAGAGACGCCGCCGCCGCCAATCCCATCTCGGGGGATTCAGGAGATCGCCTCCAGCATCCTGCCGGAGAGGGGAATCATCTCCCGGAGGACTCTTCACCGCCATGGTCGCCTCCGGAGTGATGAGTGAGTAGTTCACCCCTGGACTATGGGTCCATAGCAGTAGCTAGATGGTCGTCTTCTCCTCATTATGCTTCATTGTCGGGTCTTGTGAGCCGCCTAACATGATCAAGATCATCTATTTGTAATGCTATATGTTGTGTTTGTTGGGATCCGATGGATAGAGAATACTATGTTATGTTGATTATCAATCTATTACCTATGTGTTGTTTATGATCTTGCATGCTCTCCGTTATTAGTAGAGGCTCTGGCCAAGTTTTTACTCTTAACTCCAAGAGGGAGTATTTATGCTTGATAGTGGGTTCATGCCTCCATTAAATCTGGGACAGTGACAGAAAGTTCTAAGGTTGTGGATGTGCTGTTGCCACTAGGGATAAAACATTGATGCTATGTCCGAGGATGTAGTTATTGATTACATTACGCACCATACTTAATGCAATTGTCTGTTGTTTGCAACTTAATACTGGAAGGGGTTCGGATGATAACCTGAAGGTGGACTTTTTAGGCATAGATGCATGCTGGATAGCGGTCTATGTACTTTGTCGTAATGCCCAATTTAATCTCACTATAATCATCATATCATGTATGTGCATGGTCATGCCCTCTCTATTTGTCAATTGCCCAACTGTAATTTGTTCACCCAACATGCTATTTATCTTATGGGAGAGACACCTCTAGTGAACTGTGGACCCCGGTCCATTCTTTTAATCGAATACAATCTACTGTAATACTTGTTCTACTGTTTTCTGCAAACAATCATCATCCACACTATACATCTAATCCTTTGTTACAGCAAGCCGGTGAGATTGACAACCTCGCTGTTTCGTTGGGGCAAAGTACTTTGGTTGTGTTGTGCAGGTTCCACGTTGGCGCCGGAATCCCTGGTGTTGCGCCGCACTACATCTCGCCGCCATCAACCTTCAACGTGCTTTTTGGCTCCTACTGGTTCGATAAACCTTGGTTTCTTACTGAGGGAAAACTTGCCGCTGTACGCATCACACCTTCCTCTTGGGGTTCCCAACGGACGCGTGCTGTACGCGTATCACCCCCGGAGTCATCTCCACCGCCATCTTCACCGCCATCGCTGTCTCCATGATGAGGAGGGAGTAATTCACCCCCGGGGCTGAGGGCTCCGCTGTAGCTATGTGGTTCATCTCTCTCTCTTTGTGATCAAGTTGAATATCATCTATGTGCTACTCTAGTGATGTTATTAAAGTACTCTATTCCTCCTGCACGGTGTAATGGCGACAGTGTGTGCATCGTGTAGTACTTGGCGTAGGTTATGATTGTAATCTCTTGTAGATTATGAAGTTAACTATTGCTATGATAGTATTGATGTGATCTATGCCTCCTTCATAGTGTGATGGTGACAGTGTGCATGCTATGTTAGTTCTCGGTGTAATTGTGTTGATCTATCTTGCACTCTAAGGTTATTTAAATATGAACATTGAATATTGTGGAGCTTGTTAACTCTGGCATTGAGGGTTCGTGTAATCCTACACAATTAGAGGTGTTCATCATCCAACAAGAGGGTGTAGAGTAGTCCTATTATGTGATCATTGTTGAGAGTGTCCACTAGTGAAAGCAGGATCCCTAGGCCTTGCTTCCAAGCATCGAATCTCCGTTTGTTTACTGTTTTGTTGCATGTTTACTCGCTGCCATATTTTATTCAGATTGCTATTACCACTCATATACATCCATACTACTTGTATTTCACTATCTCTTCACCGAACTAGTGCACCTATACATCTGACAAGTGTATTTGGTGTGTTGGGGACACAAGAGACTTCTTGCTTCATGATTGCAGGGTTGCTTGAGAGGGATATCTTTGACCTCTTCCTCCCTGAGTTCGATAAACCTTGGGTGATCCACTTAAGGGAAACTTGTTGCTGTTCTACAAACCTCTGCTCTTGGAGGCCCAACACTGTCTACAAGAATAGAAGCACCCGTAGACATCAAGCACTTTTCTGGCGCCGTTGCCGGGGAACGAAGGAAAGCTACACCATTTCCTCCCTCGTCAACTACGCGCCAGTCCTGGACAGCATCACTCGGCAAGTTCCCTGGGTACTCCTAGCATGTCAGCTGGACACCATGCGAAGATTTTCCAGTGCTCACGGAGGAACTCGACGAGCGTGCTTTCCTATGCGAGGTCCATGTCTGTCGCGATAGACGTTGTCTTCTTCGGATCTGTCGGGTGAATATGCACCTCCTTGGAATCTTTCGCAGTGTTAAAGGTTCGTTCTTTGTTAGGCCTCCCTACATCTGGCAGCACATCATAATCAGTCGTGAGCCTTGACGCCATGTATTCTGCTTGCATCCCGAAAGTTTCTGACAGTCGATGAAAATCCTTGTCACATTTATCGGCTAACGCGAAGCTTCCTTTGACTGTGATTGGTCCCTTAGGTCCAGGCATCCTCCATAACAAGTACGTGTAATGTGGTACCGCCATAAACCTAGCATATGCTGGTCGTCCCAATAAGGCGTGATACTGCGACGAGAAATCCACGACTTCAAACTCCAGCCTTTCTATTCTGTAGTTCTCTCGGGTCCCAAACTGAACGTCGAGATTAATCTTCCCCAACGGATAACTCGGCTTCTCTGGCGTGATGCATGGAAACGTGTGTCGGTTGGTTTCAGATTTGCTAGAGATATGTTCATCTTCCTTAGTGTATCTGCGTACATAAGGTTTAGACTGCTGCCTCCATCTATGAATACTCGACATACGTCGAACCCTGCGATTACTGCTGGTAAGATAAGTGCTGACTGCCCTGGTCGAGGAACTTGCTGCGAATGATCTGCTATTGTGAAGCCAATGTCTTGCCCTGACCAATTTAAGTACTCAATCGTTGGTGGAGGCATCTTCTCTGCCATGAACACTTGTTGCGAGATTACTTTCTGATTTCTATTGGATGGCCTGCCCTTCTGAATCATCGAGACTGCTCCGTTGGAATTGGGATCAACGTAAGGAGGCGGTTGAGGTGCTGCCGCTATTCTGAGCTGGTGTCGATTTTCGTTCGTAATTGCGGGAGGAGGTAGCAAGTGGATCTCACTCCTGGGCTGTCGTCGTGGTGAACGAGCAGATGCCATAGGATGGCTTAGATTGGGGCCGAATGGACGCAAGAGGATTCGGGGGAGGGTTTGCGATCAGGTGGGAAGAGATTCCGGATGGTTTCCTCAAGAACTTGGCCAAAGCCAGAGGTTGAAGAAGAAAGGCACAAGGAAGAACTCCCTCTAGATCACCATGTTCATAGATTCACACAAGTTACAGGCTCTGCCTACATGCATACACGCGTCTCTTCTAACATAACCTCTCGTATCGTGCCCGCAAGGGGGGCTGCCCCCTCTCCTTATATAGGGGAGAGGGTGGCTTACAGAGCAAGAAACCCTAATGGCATCTTTGACTGGACAAACTACTTTACAGAGTTACTGTACAAAGCTACTTTAATCATAGATGACACCGGGGCCTTCTTTTATCATAGAAGCTGACGTCCTCCGGCTTCTTTCTCCGTCACCTCTCTCTTTGGCGCCAGGGCTCTGAATAAAGTTACTTTGCTTAGCTCATCCTTGTCTTCTTGCTCTGTAGAGAATCTTTGACCAGTCCTGCCGACAGGCACTCCTTTCCGGTATCTTCTATACCGGGTTCCGGCATACCCCTTTGGGGATACCGGCTTAGCCTTGCTCTCCCGGATTCCTACTAGGCTTCCGGTAAGAACATTAAACCGGTATCTCGATGGCTCAAACCATCCGGTTTGGCATGCCTTTGGCATACCGGGGGTTATCCCCCCAACATTAGTCCCCGAAGCTGGTATAGCCTGGAGGATTCTATCCTACAGACCATGCCAGGTTTTCATCTTTTTAAGATACCGGTTTAATCACTCATGTCTTGAGCTTAGTTCCGGCACCTTTACCCTTGTTCCTTTTTCTCCTCTTTGCAAGGCTCGTTCCGGCGTCTCTTTTTTCCGGCACCACGTGTCTTTGCTACTTCCTCGGCGAAGTCGAGAATATCTCGGGCCCCGTGCCTGTCAGAGACATGCGCACTGTAACTGACGCGCCAGTGTCCGTTGTCACATCGCTTCGACTCCCGCGCGCGTAGTTAATGCATCTCTGCGGATCCCACTACTTCTTCGGGATCCTGTGTGCGCCTCCGTGTGGCCTCCCTCTTCTCACGTGTATCCGTTCGCCACGTGGCGGCCCAAGGTGCGAACCGTCGCGGGCCGCGAGGCGAACCGCCGCGGCCCAGCGGTTCCATCCCCACCTTCTCTCTCCTTTATAAACACAACTGCCCGTCCCTCTTCATCTTCTTCGCATTCTCCTCCTTCGCGCACAGAGCTCCACGCCTTTGCGCCACCGCCGTTCTCCGTCCGCCGTCGCTCGTTCAAGCTCCGGCGCCCGGCGAACTCACGCCGCGCCTCCGCCGGACTTCGCTGTGCGGAGTTCTTCGGCAGCAACTTCCTCGCGTCCGCCGCATTTGTGCTTCTTCGCGAGCTTCTCCGCCTCGCCGTCGACGGAGCTCGCCGGCGACCGCAGACCCGCTTCACCGTCAGCGAACGCTTCCCTCAGCGACCGCGCCGCTCAAGGTTGGTACCAATTTCACTTTACTCGCCGTTCGCTTGCTTTCCAGATCTTGAGCCTTTGGTGTTCTTATTTGCTCTTTTTCTTTGGTTTTATTCTTACTCGTAGATCTTCACGCGGGGTTCAAGTTTGGGATTTCTGTTTCTCCGCCTACCCTCGCAATGTCTGACGAGGAATCTTCCTCCGCATCTTCTTCTTCCCTTTCTCTCAAGCGCCGTAGACCCTCTCCCGGTGAATCAACGGCCTCAGATCCGATGGAGACCGATTCCGGCAATCAGCAGGAATCCGGTAGCCTCCAAGAGTCCGGCGGCCACCTAGAATCCGGTAGCTTTAGCCAAGCTTCCGGTAGCCAAGAGGCCGATAGCTCTGGCCAAGCCTCTAGCAGCTCCAGCCAATCTTCCGGCGAGGAGCCTTCCCCAACCACCCGCGGAGCCTGGATGGGCTCCAACGTTACTGAGTTTGAGATCGATTGGTTGTACCGGTCTCGGAGGATTCCGGAAGGAGTTACCTGCCGGATTCCGGATGACGAGATCGAACCAGATCCGGAAGACGACGAGTATGTTGTTTTTCTCGCTCACTTTGAGCGTGGCTTCGGCCTTCCTGCCTCTACTTTTTTCCGGGAGTTCCTAGATTTCTACGAACTCCAACCTCACCACCTTCCTGGCAACGCCATTTTCTATCTTTCTTGCTATGCCACCTTCATGGAGGCTTACATCGGCATTCGTCCCACTCGTGAGACGTTTGCCCGCTTCTTCAACTTGCGGATCAACTCCGTCCGGGCAAGGAAATCCCTAAGCCCAAGCCGCCCGTGCAGTGCGGCTCTTGCATCGTCGGCTCCCGCCAGGGGAGCACTTTTCTTAAGTTTTCCGGCCTCGAGTCTTGCCGCGCCTGGCAAGGAACTTTCTTCTATGTGAAGAACACCGGCCGCGCCGATCTCATCAATCTTCCTCCATACCAAGAGGGGCCCCCCAGCAGAACCAACTGGAGCTACAACCCGAGGACGGAACACGCCGAAACCAACCGGGTAGTGCGCTTCTTGGCCTCTTTGAAGAAGGAGACCAACATCTGCTCTGATGATATCATCCGGACTTTCATATCGCGCCGGGTGCTTCCTCTTAAGCGCCGCGCACATAGGATGAGCGAGATGTATGGCCCAGGCGATCCTACCAAGATCACGAGGCCGTGCTCTCAAAGAAGAAAGACGTTGTTCGCAAGGCTAAGCAGATTTGTCAAACTGCTATGCCTTTTGCGTGGGAATGGGGCCTCCTTCCCCTCAGTTCCTCTAACCCTCCGACTCAAGAAGTAAGAGATTGCGCAATTTAGGGTTGTCTTCTGCCGGTAACTTCTGCTTTTGTTAACCTTCCTTTTTATCTTGTTTCAGGCCAGGGACCGCTTCCCTCTCATCCGGGCAGAGCCGCGAAGAACTCTCCGGAAGCGCGCCTTTGACTCCTTCGACCCGGATCCCTACATTTCTTGGAAGGATCTGAAGATGGGGAAGACTCCGGCTGCGCGCCTTGGCCGGGACCCGCCGGAGCCCACCGCAAACCCCGAGGACCTGGTTGTGCTCGAGGTACTTTCTTTTCCGGCTTCCTATACTTTGCCACTATTGCTTTCTTGCGAATTGCTTCTTAGCCATATCCAACTCACAGATCCACGAGCGCGTGCCGCCCCTGCGCGCCGAGGCCGGCTCTGAGTTTGTGGACAAACTCATGGCCCAGGGCCAGAAGAACAAGCAGCCGGCATCTACTGCCGGCTCCAGCCATGCTCCTCCCTCCAAGCGCTTCCGGACGGAGCCCGTGGGGGAGAAGGAAGTGGGCGTGCGCCGCTACGGGCGCAAAGCGATGCCAACCGCTTCCGGGTAATTTTCTTTTCCGGCTTGCCTCTTTTTTGCTAAGTTCTTTTTCCGGTTGCTTTTTCTCAACCATTGGTCTTTTCTCTTTTTCTCAGCCCCGCTCTCAAGCTTGGCCCAAGGCCATCGGGCTCTGAGGGATCCGCAAGGACCTCAACCCCTCCTCCTCGCTCAAGCCCGGCACCATCTGGTGCCGGCAACTCCTCTGCCTCCCTTTCGGGGGGGCACAACAAATTCGGGGCGTGCGGCCCCTTCACTGTCAGATCACCGCACGGAGGAGGATCTTTCCTTCCTCCCGGAACACCAAGACACCGGCGCCAGCGACATCGGCGCCGGAGAAGAAGAAGCTGCCGGGCGGGCGGAGCCTTCTGCTCCTCCCGTCCTTGAAAAGACAACTTCCGCGCCGGAACCTTCCGCGCCGGAAGGCTCCAACACGGGTGACGCTCCTAGCGCTCCCCCTTCTCCACGCACCATCCTCATGCCTCCGCCAGAGGCTCCTCGCGCCCAGCCCTCCAAGGCCGCTCCTAGCGCGCCGCCGGCCAAGACCTCCGGGGCCTCCTCTACCGCGCCGCCGCCCAAGCCTTCCAAGCTCATTAAGGGGAAGGCGACGGCCTCCAGCGCCCCTTCGGGCGGCCAGCAGCCCTTGGTGCTGCACGTCTCCAAGGCTGCCAAAGGTGCCAGCATGAAGGCCACCGGCCTCCTCGGCCGCATCACGGAGTTCCAGCGCCAAGGCCGGGACCTGGGGCACCTCCTGCCCTATGCTCAAAAGTGGAACGCCGCGGACATCACTCCGGCGACCCGCGGAATGGGCAAGGACCGGCTGCCGGCACCTGATCCTGTCGGGGATCGGTGTTCCGAGGAGCACTTCATGCGGCTCCGGGCTGCCGTAAAAGAGCTTGACAGCGCGTGGTACGATTCCACGAACAATCTGACGGTATGTTCTACTAACTTTCAATCTTTGCCGGTTTCTTCGTTTCCGGCTCTGTTTTCTCTTTTCCTTAGTTTCATGCCGGTTTCTCTCTTGTCTATCTTCCCAGTCCCCGAGTTTTGTGGTGAGAGCGCAGCTCTTAGCGCAAAACTTAACTTAATATTTTAGCGTGAAACCGGCATCGCCGATCCCGAGTTTCGGGTTAAACATCTTCTCCTTAACACATAATTTACCTTAGAAACGCGCAAAACCGGCACTGCCGATCCGAGTTTCGGGTTAAGAACTTTGTTCTTAGCGCAAAACTTATCTTAAAAACGCGCAAAACCGGCACTGCCAGTCCCCGAGTTTCGGGTTAAGAACTTTGTTCTTAGCGCAAAACTTAACTTATTTCTTCTTTTTCTTGAACAGGTCACCGCTGACGCTCGGAAGGCCCTCTTCGAGGAGCTTTTGTGGGAGCACCGGGAGCTCGCTGAGGCACATGACAAGTGCCAAGGTAAGTTTTTGTTCCACCGGCATCTTTGCTACCGGAAACCTTTTTTCCTTGTGATATTTACAATTTCTGTTCAACAGTGATCCCGGAAGCTTCCATCGATGCTACGAAGGAGCAGCTCGCTTGTGACCCAACGTACCATTTTTTCCTTTCTCCTTTGAACTTGGTTTCTTTTCATTTTTACTAGTGTAACCTTGTTAACACTCTTGTTTCCGGTTACAGGGGAGAAGGACCAGCTCAACCGGCAGCACCAGGAGGAGCTGAACGCGCTCAAGACCAGCTACCAGGAGCTCAAGTCTCAGCTGATTCAGCTGGGGCTTGACCACGCCAAGGCCCTCAAAGCCGCTGAAGTGACCGCAGCGGCCAAGTTGGACGAGGCTCTGGAGAATGCTTGCAATGCCACTGTGGTGTTGCGGGCAGAGCTGGAGGAGATGGCCAAGGCCCGGAAGGGTGCCGAGGAGAAGGCCGCGCGGCTGGAGGAGGAGCATAAGGAGTGCGATCGGCTGATCCTCGTGACCGACACACTCGCCCTTCGTAAGTTCTTTTCTTTTACACTTTGACTACTGCATACGAGCCTTTCTTCCTTCGACCCCATTTTCTTTCCGCTATCTTTCCGTCCGGTCTCTCTTCTTCCGGATTCTTTTCTCTCCGGTCTCTTTTTCTTCCGGACTCTTTTCCTTCCGGTCTCTTTTTCTTAAACTTTTTCTTTCTTTGCATAGGCCTCTTTCCGGACTCGCAGAGGTACGCCGTCAAGAAGGTCGACGCGCAACGCAAGGACAAAGGCCAAGCGGATCTTACCGTGCCATGGACGCCCAAGGACCATCTGGTCGCGCTTAACGCGCGGGTGTCCCATATGCGCTGCATAGACCGCAATCTTTCGGACATCCCTGATGTAGCTACCCAGCTATACAGGACTTTATGGCCTGGCGAGGAGGTGCCGGACACCTTCTCCCTCATCAGCGATCGCCTCAAGGGTGCCGGCAAGAGGATCCGCGAGTGGCAGTGCTCTGCTGCCCGCGCTGGAGCGGACTCCGCCCTCCGCGTCGCCTGCTCCTGGTACCCGGAGCTCGATCTGGACGCCCTTACCGGCGTGCGTGAAGACGCCGAAACGGATCTGGACCCGATCCTCTCCGCCAAGCGGCAGGATCGCGCGTACCGGATCGCGGAGTATGCCGACATGCGCACCTTCATCCCTCCCCCTCCTGGCGTCACGGACTATCTCGACGAGGAGGAGGGTGAAGCCGAAGAAGAGGTCCTGGACGATGCTGATGCCGGTGCTGCTCCTCCGGAAGCCCCTGCTGCGTGATTACTCTCTTTGAAGTGTTTGCCTGCTATATGTGTTGGTCCTGCTTATCTTTGAAACAATGTTCGTTAAATTCTGCCCCGGAATGCCGGGGTCTATGATGTAAGACTTTAAGTTTGCCTGTGGTTGTGCTACAACATTTCCTGCCGGTAAGTTATACCGGTAGCTAAGTATTTATAAGTTTGCCTTAGCATATTTTGCTTTTGGTTTTGATTTTATCCTGCACTGCAAAGATTTCTCAATTGTTTCCGCATCCAATTTGATGCATACTTGGTTCTTTTGCCTTGGCTCTGCCTGCCTTCTCTGGGCGTTCTTTGGCGTATAAGCACAAGGTTCTTTCACCAAACAAGCATCTTCTTGAACTTAGAAATAACTTTGAAATTTTGCAAAAAACCGGTTTAACCGGGGTTAGTTAGATTTTCCGGATTGTTCTTTCCTGCTCTCCCTCTTCGCAGTTCATGTGCTTATCTCCTACCGGTTTATCTTGCTTGCCATGAAGCCGGTTTGCGGACAGCAGCAGAGTCGAAGACTCCGGTAGGATTTAGCACACTACTAAACCGGAAAGAAAAAACATTCAATAAGCAACCGGTAAACTGAAAAAATAGACAAGTTACATGCAACTTTAGTTGGGGTAGTCCCCGAGATTCATTCAAGATTCCGGCAACTTTTATTCATAGCTTATAAGGTACAAAAAGGAACTTCTTACACCACCACTTCAAGAGTAGAAGGGACGCAACAGAGCTACGTTCCATGGACGTTTGCTCTCCTCTCCGGACCTGTCCGCCTTTCCTTTCTTCCACTCCTGTGCATCGATCAAGTAGTATGCATCATTGTGAAGCACCTTGCTTACAATGAAGGGACCTTCCCATGGTGGCAAGAGCTTATGCCGGCCTTCAGTGCGCTGCACCAGGCGAAGTACAAGATCTCCTTCCCGGAAAACTCTTGGGTTAACCTTCCGGTTATGATAGCGTCTTAGGTTTTGCTGGTAAATGGCTGTTCTTGCCAAAGCCAGCTCTCTTGCTTCTTCTAGCAAGTCCACATCGTTTTCTCTGGCCTCTTTGACCTCTTGCTCAGTATAGAGCTGTACCCTTGGTGAATCATGAATGATATCGGTTGGTATCACCGCTTCTGCTCCATAAACCATGAAGAAGGGAGTGTATCCGGTAGACCGGTTTGGGGTTGTTCTTATACTCCACAAGATGCGATGGCAGCTCATCGAGCCAACATCCCGTGATTTTTCCACCGCATCAATGAGTCTAGGCTTGATACCGGAAAGCACCAAGGCATTCATTCTTTCCACTTGGCCATTGCCTTGTGGGTGTGCCATGAGCACAAATCCAACCGGATGTTCTTTTCTTCACAGAACCTTTTGAACTCACCTTGAGCAAAGTTGGTTCCATTATCGGTGATGATCTTGTGCGGGTATCCATACCGCAAAATGACATCTTTTAGGAATTTCACCGCTGTATGCCCATCACACTTTGCGATAGGTTTTACTTCTAGCCACTTGGTGAACTTATCCACCATCACCAAGATGTGAGTCATGTCGCTTCTTGCGGTTTTGAATGGTCCAACCATGTCAAGGCACCAAACGGCGAATGGCCATGTTAGCGGTATTGTCTTTAAACCGGATGCTTTGGGGTATGATTTTGCTTGGCGTACCTGCGGCAGCCGTTGCATTTTCTTACTAAATCCTCAGCGTCCTCCAAAGCAGTGGGCCAATAGAACCCATGCCGGAATACTTTTGCTACTAGCGCCCTTGACGAAGCATGATGCCCACATTCTCCTTGGTGAATTTCTTCAAGCATTTCTTTCCCTTCCTCCGGTTCCACACATCTTTGAAGGACACCGGTAACGCTTCTCTTGTACACCTCACCATTGATGAATGTGTAAGCTTTGGACCTTCTTTGTATCCTCCTTGATTCATTTTCGTCGGTAGGCAAGGTGCCGTTGATCAGGAATTCCTTAATAGGTTTAACCCATGACGGTATCTCTCGAACCAAAAACACCGGTGCATCTATCTCCATGCTATCCACCAGCATCATTTCTTCCGGTATGGGTACAGCAGTCCCCGAGCTTACCGGAGCAGTCCCCGAGCTTGCCGGAGCAGTCCCAGGTTCCCTTCATCGATATCCATGGGTACTACGTGTGACTCCGGTACAAAAATTGATTACGAGTCCGGGCTCGGTTTGATCGATGGCACTCTTAGGTGAGCCAAAGCTATTCGGAGGAATTTCTTGCCTAGATGAGCCCAGCTTGGACAAAGCATCTGCGGCTTCATTTTCTGCGCGTGGCACATGGTGGAACTCACACCCTTCGAAGAATCCGGCAATCTTTTGCACGTGAAACCGGTACAAGGCCATGTTGGCATCTTTTGCATCCCAATCTCCTGAACACTGCTTTGTACCACAAGATCTGAATCGCCATAGCAAATGATCCGGTGTGCACCGATTTCTTTTGCGACCTTAAGCCCATGGATCAAAGCTTCATATTCAGCGACATTGTTTGATGCCCTGAAATGCACTTGCAAAACATACCGGAGGTGATCTCCTTTTGGGGAAGTGAGCACCACACCGGCACCTAGACCTTCCTTGAGCTTGGACCCATCAAAGTGCATCTTCCAGTACTCTATCCTCTGATCTGGCGGTTTGTATTGCATCTCCGCCCAATCAACAAGGAAATCAGCCAAAGCACGTGATTTTATGGCATCTCTTCTTTCATACATCGGCACGTATGGTGATATCTGGATTGCCCATTTTGCAATCCGACTGGCATCTTTGTTGCACATGATGTCGGAAATTGGTGCTTCACTCACCACCTTCATGGGGTGCTCCTCAAAGTAGTGCTTGAGCTTGGTGGCGGCCATGTACACGCCATAAGTCATTTTTACGGAAGTGAGGGTAGTTCTGTTTTGAGAGGGAGAGCACCTCGCTCAGGTAGTATACCGGCCTCTGGACGGTTTTTTCTTCCTCTTCTCTTTCAACCACAACCACTACACTCACAACCCGGTTTGTTGCTGCTATGTATAACAGCATAGGCTCTCTTTCTAGAGGTGACGCCAGTATAGGTGCTGTGGCTAGCATTGTTTTTAGCTCTTTAAACGCAGCGTACGCACGAGGGGTCCAAACGAACGTGTCGATTTTTTCATCGAGCATAGAGTGGCGAGCTTTTTCTCCCAACCTGCTCACGAACCGGCTCAGCGATGCCAAGCTTAGGTAAACTTACGCACATCTTTTAACTCTCGAGGGATAGCCATTCTTTCTATTGCCCGGATCTTTACCGGATTAACCTCTATGCCCCGGCTTGATACCAGGAAACCGAGCAGCTTGCCGGCAGGGACACCAAAGGTGCATTTTGCCGGATTGAGTTTCATCCGGAACCGTCTTAGGTTATCGAACGTTTGCCGGATGTCATCGATTAAGGTGTTCTTTACCTTAGTTTTTATCACGATGTCATCCACATAGACTTGCACGTTTTTCCAATTTGATCAAACAAGCATTTTTGCATACGTACTGGTACGTTGCACCAGCGTTGCGCAAACCAAAAGGCATAGTGACATAGCAATAAGCCCCGTGCGGGGTAATGAACGCAGTTTTTATTTGATCTTCCTTTTTCAAGGGAATTTGGTGGAAACCGGAATAGGCATCCAGAAAGGACAACAACTCACACCCAGCAGTTGAATCAATCACTTGATCGATTCGTGGCAAAGGAAAAGGATCTCTTGGGCAAGCCTTGTTCAGGTTGGTGTAGTCGATGCACATGCGCCACACCTTTGGAGCTTTGGCCTCCAGGTTCTCATCTTTCTTCTTTTCAACCATTACCGGATTGGCCAGCCACTCTGTGTGCGTGACCTCCACAATGAATCCGGCAACAAGCAGTTTGGTTACCTCTTCTCCTATGATCTTTCTTCTGTCTTCAGCGAACCGGCGCAGTGGTTGCCGCACCGGCTTGGCATCTTTCCGGACGTTTAGAGAGTGCTCAGCCAGCTCCCTCGGAACACCTACCAAATCATCAGTTGACCAGGCAAAGATATTCCGATTCTCACGGAGGAAGCCGACGACGCGCTTTCCTATGCTTGATCAAGGCCGGCACCGATACGAACGGTGCGCTGCGGGTAAGCCGGATCCAAAGACGATGTCCTTTGTTTCATTCGTTGGCTTGAATGCCGGTGAGCCCATGTTTTCACTCATTGCCGCTAAGCTCATTTGTGAGGATTGAGCCAACATTGTTTGCATTCTTTTCTTTTCCTCCGCAATCACCAGCGATTCCGCTAGGTTCGATCCGGCAGATGCAGTTTCCAGTGAGATCTTATAGTTTCCCACCACAGTCAGTGGTCCACGAGGTGCCGGCATCTTCATGTTGAGGTAAGCCGTATGAGTCGTGGCCATGAAGGCTGCCAATGCCGGTCTCCCCAGCAATGCATGGTAGGGGCTGTCCAGATCCACCACCTCAAACTCCAGATTTTCCACCCGGCAATTGTCACGTCCTCCAAATGCCACGTCCACCCGAACTTTTCCTATCGGGGCACAGGACAAGCCAGGAACAATCCCGTGGAACGTTGTGCGCGTTGGCTGAAGCATGTTTTCTGTTATGCCCAGCGTATGCATGGTGTGCTTGTACATGATGTTGATGCTACTGCCATTGTCTATCAGCACCTTGCTGAACTTCACTCGAGTTTGCGGCCCTTTCATGATTGGGTCCACAACAAGAGCATATCCACCCGGATTCGGCATGATCTTAGGGTGATCCTTGGATGACCAGGTAATTTCCTGATTGGACCACATCATGTACTTGGGAACTGCCGGCATCACAGCATTGACCTCCATGGAGCGCCGGTGTACACTTTGCCGGTCTGTTGGCTCAGTGACAAAGACAACACAGCACAGATGCGGATCTTCAGAACGTTCCGACCCAAAGGTGCCGGTGGGGGTGGTTGGTTGTCATTTTGCTCCACCCGGTTAACTTGCTGGTACTGCTGCCGGTTTGGCTGCACCGGTAAGGCGTTTGCCCCGGTAAGTGGTGGTGGTGGTGGTAGCTGTTGTTGCTACTGCGGCATGTCTTGTGGTGGCCGCGCATCTTTCACTGTTCCTTTTTGCATCAAGTACTTGGTCCAGGTGCAATCCTTTGTCAGATGGTTTGACGGGTGTGCCGGATTCGGCGTGTGCCACCGGCAAGGTTGGTCCATGGCAGCTTCCATGGTGTATTTTGCGGGTTCTTGCCGCTTTCTTTTACGGACCCAGGTTTCTTTTCCACCCATTGTTTCTTTGGACCCGCCCATGGCTGCGATCCGGTTTTTTGCCTCTGGGCGTCGGCGGCCTCAAAGTTTTCCTGCACAGCGGCAACTTGCTGCGGACCGTACCGTCGCTCCGGACACTCTGCTCTTCTGGTGTTATTCCGGGTGTCCCGGTGTTGTTCGTGGCGCAGCTGTTCCGGCTCGGTTGCCTTTGCCGGCTGCGTTGGGTCTCCCAACGCATAGCTATCCGCCACACGTATCATCTCTCGCCAACGTTGTCGGCATGTTGCGCTGCAACTTTTGCCACAACGGTGAACCTCTTCTGCATCCACTGCTAAACCAAGCAATGGCTTGTGCCTCGATTACCCCTTCACAGGAGTTCCTTGTGGTGTTCCACCGGGCCAGATAATCCCGGTCTGTTTCATTCGGGCGCTGCACGCACAGAGCAAGTTGCTGCGGCCTGTTTGGCCTCTGATAGGTGCTGCTGAAATTGCTCACAAAGGCCTCCTCAAAATCCAGCCAGCCATTTATGCTTCCTGCCGGCAAGTTGTTTAGCCAGATTCTTGCCGGTCCAACCAAAAACGATGGTATGATCCTCACGGCCCAACGCCGGTTTCCTCCTCCTGCTACGGTTCCTCCACCGCCTGCAACGTATACCGCGGTCACGTAATCCGCGAGCCAGTCTTCCGGCTTCGTGGTGCCATCGTATGTCTTTGTGTCACGGGGCAACATAAAGTTGCGGACTGGTGGTTTTTCTTTCATGATCCTTGGGCCAAAGCACTTTGGACCTGGAGGACCTTCCTCCTCGATCATTTCTGACAAGTACACTCTATCCAGACGGTGCCTCGCATCCCGTTCCGGTAAGTATCTCTCTCCTGTGCGTTCTCCCAATGGGTTCCGGTATCTGCCGGTGCGGTGGAATCGGCTTCATCGTAACATTCCGGTACCGCGGCCCTTGCCTGCCGGTACCTAGGGGGATCTATTTCCTCCTCATCGTACGCTGCCCTTGCAGCTCGATAGTTTTGCCCGGTCTCATATCTACCGGCATGATTGTTTCCGGCATAGCCTCTGGCGTAGCCTCGCTCTGCCCCTTGGCTTTTTCTTCCGGCATCATGTTGCCCGGCTTGTTGCTTTCCGGCAAGAACCGGATCGTACACAGTCATCTGCTGCGCATTCACATCTTTTTCTCTTTTTCTATCCGGATGGGGGGATGAAGCCTGCCCATGGGACTTGCTACCGGCATTCTTTGTTGAACGCGCGGATTTTGAGGCCGCGGCCTTGTTCAACTTAGCCAGCTGCTCAGCATTTTGCTGCTCTATGGTTTCCAGCAGCTCTCTGACACGCTCTTGCTGCTTTACCAAAGCCTCTCCGGAAAGCGACTCACATAGCTCTACTGCAGCCTTAGCAGCTTTTATAGTTTTATCCGGGCTGCTATACTTAGGCTTTTCCACGATGCTAACAGATGCAGAGGCGCTCTTGCCGGTAAGAATCTCTTTGCGCAAATCTTGATCTAGGTTGCGAGCTTTTAGCCGGTTTTCCGGCACCCTAGCAGCATGCGCGCTAACAGAAGCAAAGCCATGGGCAGCGTTATACTCACGTACGGTTAGGTTCAGCTCGCGCTGCGCCCTGACGATGTCCTTGCCGCTCTCCAGCATCTTCTGGCGCTGCGCCTCCAGCTCCACCTGAGCCGCTGCTGGGTCGATGTTCTGCGCGATGGGGGTGGCGAGGACGTTCATCGCTGCCTGGAGCGGTGTCTCCGGTGGCGCGGATGATGCTCCCGCTGCGCCTGCGCCGCGCTCCAGCGGTGGCTTAGCCGCACGGGTCGAAACCGCGCGACCGGCACCTTCAGCCGCAACCTCCTTTCCTGCACCAGCCACACCGGTCATCATTACCTCGACGCTGCCGGCGGCGCGGCCAGCACAAAGCCATCTTGGCGGGTCCGGTGCCACCAGCACCGGCGAGAGGCGCTGGCGGACGGGGACGGTGCCGAAGTAGACGCGGTGGCTGCCGAACTCGATGATGCGGCCGTTCTTGGGGAAGATGCCGCCGTTGGCGAAGCAGCCCGCGTTGTCGTTGATGAAGTCCATGGCGTAGATGCTCTGCACCAACGCGGACACCGTACGCTCGCCGGAGATCTTGAGGATGCCCGCCCGAATGTGAACTCCATCAAGCGCCACTTCATGCCCCACGGTGGGCGCCAACTGTCGTCGTGGTGAACGAGCAGATGCCATAGGATGGCTTAGATTGGGGCCGAATGGACGCAAGAGGATTCGGGGGAGGGTTTGCGATCAGGTGGGAAGAGATTCCGGATGGTTTCCTCAAGAACTTGGCCAAAGCCAGAGGTTGAAGAAGAAAGGCACAAGGAAGAACTCCCTCTAGATCACCATGTTCATAGATTCACACAAGTTACAGGCTCTGCCTACATGCATACACGCGTCTCTTCTAACATAACCTCTCGTATCGTGCCCGCAAGGGGGGCTGCCCCCTCTCCTTATATAGGGGAGAGGGTGGCTTACAGAGCAAGAAACCCTAATGGCATCTTTGACTGGACAAACTACTTTACAGAGTTACTGTACAAAGCTACTTTAATCATAGATGACACCGGGGCCTTCTTTTATCATAGAAGCTGACGTCCTCCGGCTTCTTTCTCCGTCACCTCTCTCTTTGGCGCCAGGGCTCTGAATAAAGTTACTTTGCTTAGCTCATCCTTGTCTTCTTGCTCTGTAGAGAATCTTTGACCAGTCCTGCCGACAGGCACTCCTTTCCGGTATCTTCTATACCGGGTTCCGGCATACCCCTTTGGGGATACCGGCTTAGCCTTGCTCTCCCGGATTCCTACTAGGCTTCCGGTAAGAACATTAAACCGGTATCTCGATGGCTCAAACCATCCGGTTTGGCATGCCTTTGGCATACCGGGGGTTATCCCCCCAACATGGGCCCTTGGGGATTTCTATTTGTCGCCTGTGCATTGGCTTGCCCTGCAAACCTTAGCATTGCTTGAAAATTTTGACAGTCCTTCTGCAAGTGTCCTGACTGTCTTTTCCCGTTGCTGTCGAGATAGAAGTGCATCTGACACGGCCCGTTCATCATATCCTCGGGAGACACGAAAGGTCTCTGGAACCTTGGCCCACTATTTTGCCTGTTGTTTCGGGAGTCATCTCTATTGACGCCTCGCTGCTCGTTGCTCCTTTGATAGTCATCTCTATTGCCTCCTCTAGCGCTTGCTCGAAACCCAACCGAGATTTGGCCAGGAGTGTCGTAATTCGAGAATTGCCGAGAAAACCGACGTCTATTTTGATAATTCTATTTTGATAATTTCAACCACGGTTCTCCTCTGGTGACCTATGCCGTTTGTTGTGAATAACATCTTCTCCATCTGCCCACCTGTTTGCTATCTCCATCAACGCTGATACTGTCATTGGGTTGGTTCTTCCCAAATCCTCGACAAAATCTCCTCGCCGGATTCCTGCGACAAACGCATCTATCGCTCTCTCGTCAGATATGTTCTCTGCCGAGTTTTTAATGATATTCCACCTTTGGATATACTTTCTCATTGATTCATCCTGCTTTTGTTGACACGCTCTCAGCTTTTCTAACGATGCAAGTTTTTTGCAGGTAGATCGAAAGTTCTTGACAAACACGTCCTCGAAACTGTCCCAGCTGTCGATGGAACCCGGAGGAAGCTTCTTTATCCAAGACCTCGCGGCTCCGCTTAAATGTACTTGGATGCTCTGCATAGCCGTTGCTCTGGTTCCTCCTATCAACTTCACTGTCTCGAGATAAATCGACTAGCCAATTCTCTAGATCTTGCAGGCCGTCGAACTTTTTGAAGTTATCGGGTAACTTAAACCCTGAAGGCACTCGAGTTTTCCAGACCCTCCTTGTGAAGCATGGCAGCCCACACATATCCTCGTCGTCTATCTCTGGGGAGTGCCGATATTCCCTTCTACTTTGTCGTGCTCTATCTACCCGTGCTTGTGCTGCTGTGTCTCTTGCTCCACTTGCTCTCTCGGGACCTGGTGCTGCTGCAGCAGGTCATGGACTATTTTGCCTTGCTGATCCTTCGGGAGGCGAAGTTACGAACGCCGTTCCCATGGCTCCAACTCCTGCCATGGCCATGTTGTACAATTCTTCTCTTGGATCTCCGGGAGGTGGCTTGGATGCGAGGATGAAGGCTTGCGTCGCCATATACCCAGCTTCCGGTGTCTTAGGGATAATGTTCCCTCTCGTGTCTATCGACATAAAGGACATATCGAGGTTTTGAACCAAGTTCTCCCTATCAGCCTCAGGTATGTTTTGCAGCCTAGATCTTGCTCTGTTCCGAGCTTCTCTGTGGCTATATCCCGAAGTTCCTGAATGTCGACTTAACTCCGCCCTTCGCCTGCTTGATGCGGAAGCTGCCTCCCTTCTCCTGTTCAGAGCAGCTGTCTGTTTTTCCAATTCCCTTCCAGCTCGAGCGAGCCTATATTGGTATGCTTGCAATTCTTCCGTCGTAGCGGTTGTGGCCATTGGTTCTGAACCATCCATAGCTCTTGCGGCTCTATCCCATGCTGCTTGTGGAAGTTGAACCCTAACACGTGGTGTAGGCCCGACATATTTATTGCCTAAACCTCGCCTTAGGTCAGAGGGATCGACATATGGATTTCCCAAATCGTCGAAAGCCTCCGATGTCTCCTCCTGATCGCGACTTGTTTCTCCAATGGCATAAATCTGATGATATTTTGAATTCTGAACCTTGCTGGTTTTGGTGACACCATCATAGAGGCTGGTGAAGACCTTGCCAACGGTAGTGGATCTATCGATGAAGTTGAAGCTGTCGACACTGCTCGAGTCATCGCTTATATCTGAGTCAGCAGATGACTCGAAGGACATGTCGCTGAAGATCTTGGCGAGCTTTTCGCTTGCCCTGGTGCTGATGAAGCGCGGCGAAGAAGTCTCCTCGTCGCCTGACTCGATTGACGATGTTGAACTTGAAAAATCGGAATCGCCCGCCGATAATCCCGATGAGATCGGAATTTCGATACGATACGCTCCTTCTTTCTCGACACGGAAGCGGAACCTTCTGAACGTCATCTCCATAGGCTCCTCCAGATACGCATATGCATCCAAACGGGAGGGTGGGTGAGGAACAAAATCGACTAGACCAGTTTCGATCTGTTTACCTCTATCCATCGCGTTGCTTGCTGTTGACGAAGTCGACGATCTTGAACGTGCCATCGAGATCAGATCCTTGACGCCTCTAATTCCCACAGACGGCGCCAATTGACAAGGGATTAACTTGTCAATGCCTACGGGTTGTAGACTAGGGTTTTAGTCGGAAGTAGAGGGCAAGTATATCTCGAAGGTTTCAACCGAAAAGTGCTCGACGATGTGAAAACTAGGGTTTGTGAGACAATGAATCGATGCTTTCTTTGTCCCTCGACTCCCCCTTATATAGGAGGCGGAGCCGAGGGTTTCGTGATACACAAGTTACAGAGTTCGGGAAGGTTTCCAACTCATCCCGCAAGATTACAAGTATTGTATCTTAATACAACTCTAGCTTTCCTTAATAGTAATTTGGGCTTCCGATTCTTCTTATCCTTCGGGTCATGGGCCTTCAGTAAACCCTGGGTACCATCTTCGGCAGGCCCATTGGGGATGCCTATGTCAGCCGGGGAGCATAGCTTTATTTGCAAGTTCACCTGAATTGATATTGTTCGCTGCAAATCCTCCATCATGGGTAAACCTCGCGATGCTAAAGTCGCCATATTACCATCCACTACAAGAAAAGGCACAACTCTGAGTACCTCTGCTGCTCTTGATTCACCATCTGTGATAAGTCAACTTGTTTCACCACCACAAGCTTCACATGTTGGTACTTCTGCTGAATCTGAAAATTCCTCTTATAATTTTGATGATGCTTCTACTGTGCTTGATGATAATGGTTCATTAGGTCCTTTTCTAGATGCTACAATTGCTAGGTCTAGACAAATTGAAAATACTGAAATTCCTAATGAAAATACTGTTACACCTGTTAATTCACCTGAGTCTGTTGAATACTCTAGTGATGATCTTGATGAAGATTATGTGGAACTTGACGATGATTTTATTGATAAATGTAATGCTACTACTGGTGCAAGTAACATTAAAAAGCTTCTTGCACAACATGCTGTTAGATACAAACTGTCTCCTGATCCTAAATTTGACACATCTCCTATAAACATTAAGGATAAGGATTATGATTTTTCTCTTGATTTATCTCATATATCTATTGTTGAGAAAACACCTTTTTGTGGTACTGAAAAATAAAGTGCTGTAGAGCACATGAATGAGCTTTCTACTTTAAGTAGCTTGTTTTCTGATGATATCAAGAAGCGTACTTATTTTGTTGCTAAAATTTTTCCTTTCTCATTAAAGGATGATGCTAAAACTTGGTATAATAGTTTGCCTCATGATTCTATTGATAGTCCAAGTGGTTTGCTCGATGTTTTCTTTCGAAAATATTTTCCTGCTAGTGCTCAACATATTGCTTTGCAGAAAATTTATAGTTTTGACCAGGAAGATGGAGAGAAATTGCCTGAAGCTTGGGCAAGGTTTTGCTCTCTTCTTAGAGCTCGGCCTGGACATGATTTGGAAAAGCATGACTTACTTGATATATTTTATAGTGGACTAACCATTGAGTCTAGGGCATACCTGGATAGTTGTGCTGGTTGTGTTTTCAAGAAAAGATCTCCAGACGAAGCTGAAGAATTAATGGCTAGAATAAGCCAAAATCATGATGATTGGACTACACCTGAACCAACCCCAACACCAATATTGAAGAAGAGGGGTATGATTAAATTAAGTGATGAAGATATGAGAGAAGCCAAGAAATCTCTTAAAGATAAAGGTATTAAATCTGAAGATGTGAAGAATTCACCTCCCACAGAAGATTTATGTAAGATAACTCCCCATTCATCCACAATTGAGGTACATTCTCTTCAACGCTTTGATAAAGGAGACATCCCTTACTCAAAACCTCCTGATCAATGTTTAGATGAATTTTATAATTATGTTGTTAAGCAAGATAACTTTGATATGAGAGTAGAGAATCATTTAATGGAAAATTCTCAAGCTATTAGTAAATTGCATGATATTGTGGAGAGAACCTCCAATGATGTTAAGATGCTTGTTAAACATTTTCATATGATTCAAACTCAAATTGATCAACTCACTAAAGTGCAAAATGACTTGTTAAAAAATACTTCTAAAGAAAAACATGCTTATGAAGTAACAACTAGAGGCGGTGTTTCTACTCAGGATCCTCTATATCCTGAGGGGTATCCCAAAAGAGTTGAACAAGATTCTCAACAAACTAAAGAAACTAGTGCTCCTTCTAAGAAAAAGAAGAAGAAACATAAAATTGTTGTAGAATCTTCTGAACCTGTTAATGATCCTAATAGTATTTCTATTTCTGATGCTGAAACTGAAAGTGGTAATGAACATGATAAAGATAATGATAAGAATGATGCTTCTGATAAAGAAGGGGTTGAAGATGAACCTGAAAAGCATGCTAAAAATAAAAATTATACTAAAGAAGATTTCATTGCTAAGAAACATGGTAATAAAAGAGAACCTTGGGTTCAAAAGCAAATGCCTTTTCATGTTAAGAAACTAAAATCAAAGGAGGAAGAACACTATAATAAATTTTGTGATTGGATGAAACCTTTGTTCTTGCAAATTCCTTTGACTGATGCTATTAAATTGCCTCCTTATTCAAAGTATATGAAAGATATTGTCTCAAACAAAAGGAAAATTCCTAATGAGGAGATTTCCACTATGCTTGCTAATTACTCTTTCAATGGCAAGGTTCCAAAGAAGCTGGGAGACCCAGGTATACCAACTATCCCTTGTTCCATCAAGAATAATTATGTTTGAACTGCTCTATGTGATTTGGGAGCAGGAGTTAGTGTTATGCCTTTTTCTCTTTACAAGAGACTTTATTTAGATAAGTTGATACCAACTGATATATCTTTGCAAATGGCTGATAAATCTACTGCTATTCCTGTTAGTATATGTGAGGATGTTCCTGTTCAAGTTGCTAATAATTGCTTAATATTAACTGATTTTGTTGTGTTGGAAATGCCTGAAGATGATAATATGTCTATTATTCTTGGAAGACCTTTTCTTAACACTGCAGGGGCTGTTATTGATTGCAATAAAGGAAAAGTTACTTTCAATGTTGATGACAAGGAGCATACTGTTTATTTTCCCAAGAAGATTATATGGAGTTAATACAATTTCTAATTTGAGAACTATCAAAGTGGGAGTTATTGATTGTCCTATATATGAGCCTAAAGAAGGATATCAAAATATTATGATTGGGTCCATATCAATACAATATAAGGTAACATGATTGATTTGAGGTTTATTTCTTCTTATGTCATGTAAAATTTATTTGGTGGCAAGACTTGATCAACCTTGTTAACAAGTAAATTTTAAATGCATGGAAGAGCTAAACAACATTTCTTTGTTTCTCCACACTTGTTTTACTTTCTGTAATACTACTTGTTTTGCAAGATACTTTAGTGGTTTAAAATTTTGAAAATCTTTTTCTGCCCTGAAACAATTATTTTAACACCCGGAAATGTGCATTTTTCGAAGTTTTCAAAAATTTACAAAAATTATACCACTGGTCCTATTTTTAAATTTGCAACCTGGGAGTGCCTGGGGCTGACCAGTGGGGCACCCCAGGGCTGCACCCCATGTGCCGGCGCGGCCAGCATGGGGGACGCGCCGCCCTATGGGGAGGGCCCCACCTGACCCTCCACTCACTCATTCACCTACCACTCCACTCTCTTCCACGGGAAAACACACCACCATTGTTCAAACCCGAGTTTCTTGCTGTTCTTGCTCGAGATTTTCGATCTCCTTGCTCAGCCCATCTTTGCTGCTGAGATTTGGGGAATTTGTTCTCCGGTATGTGACTCCTCCGATTATCCAAGTAGAATTTTGTTTAGTTGAGTATATCTTGAGTATTTTGCTGCTGTAGGTGACATGTTAAGTGAGTTTCCATGCTTGTTCTAAGTTGTAAAAATTAGTTTTGATGCATGTTTAGTACTCTATCAAGTTCCTATAGTAGTCTCCCTCATTTATATGTCTCAAAATCAACTTTTATAATGATTGTTGAAAAATTTCAGAAAAGGAAAATGCATAACCACACCTTTGGAGAAGTATTCGAGAGGGATACGACAAGAGTGGCAAGGCCTTCAAGGGCAGCCACTCGAGTTAGGCGATCCTATGATGAGGATGTCATTGCACCTAGCTTTGAAGATGATGAGGACAATGGGATTCCTAATGCTTCATCCTTTCCGTGCAATGACTTTTTGCGTAATGCAGGGCTACTTGATGACTTCTTGTTTCCCATTAATAGGGTGGGCTTGTCTACCTATATGGAAGATGAGAGTGATCAATTTTATAGGCTAACTAAAATATTTGTTGAAAGCTTTAAATTCTTTTTTTTGCGGGTTGAAAGCTTTAAATTCAGCAACTCACCTTTCACACCATCAGTTAAATTTAAGATTTATGATATGCCTATTACTATGAAGTTGGGTGATTTTTGTGCTGCATTGGACATTACTCCTATAGGTACAGCAAAGAAGATCGAGAACCGCCCCAAAGATTTGATGGAACTCTGTCGAGAAGTTACCAACGATGATAACCGTACCATTCAGCGCGGCAAGATAAGGAACATTCAGCTCCCTGCCATTAGATATTTCACTTACTATCTTGCTACCAGCATTCTTGGTAGGGAGAACACTAGCAACATTTGTAGTTATCATCTTGCTTTTCTGGTTACTGCACTTACTGGAAGTACATCTTATCATCTTGGTGCTCTCATTGCTCGTCGCTTGCCTAGTAAGGGATCTATTTATGGAGGAATTGTTACTTCATGTATTGTTGCATATCTAGGTCTTTCTGTAGATCCTAACGATGAGAAATTAATTCCTATTAAGCTTGATATTGCTGCTATGAATGGTCACCAATTTGTCACAACTAACTCTAATTTAGAAAATATTGTCTATAGAATGTTGTTTATTGACGGGGATGAGAGGGAAATCCCTTTGTCGCAGGCCGATTTGTTCAGTGTTCGCAGGAGGCCATGGTCGCGCTCCAAGGAGGAGGTGGATGAGCAGATGAGGATACTTGGCTTTCACCAGCAGCACGACTCCGAGGACGCCGAGCCCTCCGACGGGTACACTGTCACGTATCCTGGTGCGCCCTCCAGCTTGTACCAAGGACAGGATCCTCCTTCATCATATTACGGAGGTGCCACCTCATGGGCACCATGGGATTGATCTCCACTTAGGCCAAAAGCCTAAACTTGGGGGGAGGTATGCCGACATCACTCATTCATTGCATATTACAATTGCCGGTCATTTGTATATACTTGTTTCGTTTCTTTTGGTTGTTTCTCTTTCGGTTATTTTTATTTCAGTAGGTTCTTATTTTAGTTTTTGAAGGTTGTTACTACTGTAGTAACCTTTAATTTTACCTTTTTATTTCATTTGTGTGC
Source organism: Lolium perenne (assembly GCF_019359855.2). Lineage (NCBI taxonomy): Eukaryota > Viridiplantae > Streptophyta > Magnoliopsida > Poales > Poaceae > Lolium > Lolium perenne. The sequence goes on along the minus strand of NC_067250.2, from coordinate 172,560,839 downwards.
CGATGGTTGCCTCTAATATGAGGAAGATGATATTTGGGGAAGTGATGTCTAAAAAACAGATTCTGGACTGATACTAAAAAAATTCCTATAAATAGCCAGAACGTTATTTTGAGCAGCCAATTTTTGTGCATGTTCCCCAGGTTATTATCTAACTTTCATTAGTTGAGAACTTTTCGAGTTGAACAACAGAAGATTTTCGAACAAAATAATTACTTTTCGAGTTTTGGAAGATTTGGAAGATTTCTGCCACTTTTCGAGTTTTCATTCTCTTGTTTTTGCTTTGTTTCTTTTCTAAAACACAAAAATACCAAAAATAATTCTGTTGTTTCTCTTTATCATTTGTTTATTTGGTTTCTTGTTCCTATTTTGCTTTATTTACTATCGTTGGTTTGCTATGAGAAAATCCAAAAAGATTTTACTTTCGTTCTTGTTTCCAATTCGAAAACACCAAAAATATTTGTTGTTCTTCTTCGGTTTTGTAAAGTTTATTATGGAGTTCAACGGTCTCCGGTGGTTGGAGCTTGGTTTTCATTTCATATTATTCGAGCCACACAAGTGAAAGGCAATAATGACGATCTACGACAACTCGACCGTGGTGAGAGGCTGGTATAAACTCTATTTGTTTTCATTTTTGTACATATACTCATCCATGTGAGCATGCTTAGTTGGTTCATGTGAGGTATATGTCATTTAATGAAAGTCTAGTAGTTCATGATCTCTCATGTTTAGCTCCAATTATTAATAATGAGTAGCATGTCATAAATATTTGCTTGCATTGTTTTATTCATAGATAGGTATGACATTGTGGTATCCTCCTCTGAATAATTCATTTGAATTGACTTGGCACATGCTCACGCATGCATATGACTGAAAAAAAATTCAATTAAGCCTCGATGATTTACTTTGCTTCAGAGTTCATGTATCACTTTTATGCCTCCATTAATTTTATTTTGTCGCAAGCATGATTGTGACGGTTATTGCTCTCTTGATTGCCGCTTCTCATTCTATTGATAGCCTTCACTTGTACTGAGCGGGAATGCTGCTCGTGCTTCCAAACCCCTGAAAACCAAGTTATTCCAGAGTGTTCACCATAAATACCTATGCATGGCATTTCAAACCATTCCAAGTAAATTTTCATGTGCTATCTTTAAAACATTCAAAGTACTTCTTAATTTGTGTCAATGTTTTATAGCTCATGAGGAAGTATGTGGTGTTTTATCTTTCAACTTTGTCATTTACTCCTGATAGACTTTCACCAATGGACTAGTGGCATATACATCCGCTTATCCAATAATTTTGCAAAAAGAGCTGGCAACGGGGTGCCCAGCCCCAATTAATTAACTTTCATTAATAATTCTCTTCACATGTTTTGCCCTGATTTATCAGTAAGCAACTTAATTTGCATATAGACACTCCTCCATGGTATGTGAATGTTGGAAGGCACCCGAGGATTCGGTTAGCCATGGCTTGTCAAAGCAAAGGTTGGGGGGAGTGTCATCCATAATGAAACTAAAATACATGTGTAAACAAAAGAGAAGAGGGATGATCTACCTTGCTGGTAGAGATAACGTCCTTCATGGGAGCCACTCTTGAAAGTCTGGTTGACAAGGTAGTTAGAATGCCCACTACCATTCGTTGACAACAACAAACACCTCTCAAAACAATTTTACTTCTGTTTTAAAAATGAAAAGCTCTAGCACATGTTAATCCCTTCTTCCCTCTGCGAAGGGTCAATCTTTTACTTTTATGTTGAGTCACCATCCTTTCTTTGAGCACCTTCTTGAGAGCATACTTGTCATTCTTAGGGTAATATGTTTGTCCTGGAATATGGTTAACTGTGGTATAACTTTGATGCTTTTATCTTTGATAATCTTTACTTCTAGTCTTCCCATGAATTTCAGAGGTGCCTGGGCATTTATGTTTTGCTGTACAAATACGGGCAAGCGAGATACCACTTTATCATATCTTTTTATGAGCATTGCAATCCTGCTGATAGATATGTTTCATGATGCTTATTATTGGTCTATTGGTATCTTTTTCATGATTGACATAACTATTAGATGACTTTATTTGCATTTATCTTATCATGAATTGCCTAAGTACTCGTCCATACAATGAGAATATTTACATCATATGAGCAAATGTGTTCCTGAAAGTTCTTTTATCGCACTCAGTTGTTAACAGAATTGCTTGAGGACAAGCAATAAGCTAAGCTTGGGGGGAGTTGATACGTCCAAAACGTATCTACTTTCCCAAACACTTTTGCTATTGTTTTGCCTCTAATTTGTGTATTTTGGATACAACTAACACGGACTAACGCTGTTTTCAGCAGAATTGCCCTGGTGTCTTATTTTTGTGCAGAAAATCAACTTTCAGGAAAATCCACGGAAATAATTGCAATGGGCCTATTTTCACAGAAGACCTACGGAGCCAAAAGACGAGACGGAGGGGGGCCACGAGGTGCGCACACCACATGGCGGCGCGGTGGGCCCCTGGGCCACGGCGCCATATGGGGACGCCGCCTCGGCCAGCCCCCGACGCTCCCCTCTGGACTACTTAAAGCCCTTGACCTAAAAACGCACGGGGGTTCGACCAATTTGCCAGAAGACATCCAGAACTCCGCCGCCATCGAAAACTCTATTTCGGGATCAGAAACTCCGTTCGGGCACCCTGCCGGGACGGGGAATTGGAGGAGATCATCGCCATCATTGCCACCGACGCCTCTCCATCAACCATCCATGCTTCCTCCATCCATGTGTGAATAAATCCCTACTGTAGGTTGAAGGGGATGGTAGGGATTGGATGAGATTGTTCATGTAATAGCCATAAGATTGTTAGGGCATGATGCCTAGTATCCGTTGTTGGTACTTTTATGATATTGTTGCAACTTGTTATGCTTAATGCTTGTCACTAGGGCCCGAGTGCCATGATTTCATATCTGAACATGTTATTGATTCATGATGATATTCATTGTTTTATGATCTTACCTGCAAGTTGTATACACATATTGCTGTCCGGAACCCGAGGCCCCAAAGTGACAGAAATTGGGATAACCGGAGGGGAAGGCTGTGATGTGAGGATCACATGTGTTCACGGAATGTTAATGCTTTGCTCCGGTACTCTATTAAAAGGAGTACCTTAATTACCAGTAGTTTCCCTAGAGGCCCGGCTGCCACCGGCTGGTAGGACAAAAGATGTTGTGCAAGTTTCTCATTGCGAGCACGTACGACTATATACGGAACACATGCCTATGGTTATTTAGTACTTGGATACTGTTTTATTATTATCTGCAAATGCCTTGTCTTGATTATTACATGAGTTATCTTATCCATGCACCGCCCGTTCATCCATCCCTATGCCTACAGTATTTTAATCCTGCTGTTTACTATAATCACTACTGCTGTCTTTATTACATTGCTGCTTATATTTCACTACTGCTACTGCTATAAAACTGTTGCTACTGATAAACTATTGCGAGCAAGTCTGTTTCCAGGTGCAGCTGAATTGACAACTCCGCTGTTAAGGCTTACAAATATTCTTTGGCTCCCCTTGTGTCGAATCAATAAAATGGGTTTTACTTCTCTCGAAGACTGTTGCGATCCCCTATACTTGTGGATCATGAGGGACTCAGTGGACGAAACACAAGGTGAGGAAGAAGAAGACCCAACCATGACATTGCTTTCCTTTGTGGACCCCAACCCACCTTCCACCTTTAGTAGGCATTGATATCATACCAAACGCGTTGAACTCAACTAGGCCTAGTTCTAGGAGCTCCTATACATCGTTCAAAGCAGCGTGTGTGAGGTGTGGCACACCCGTGAGACCCGTGCGGAAGCTCTGTTGGGTAACTTGGGTTGGGCCTAAAAATGTACTCCCTCTTTATTTTTTCTTTTCCATTTTCTCTAATGTTTCATTTCTTTTACTTTTCCATTTCTTCTTAGGTTTTCTAAAATCTAAAACTACTTTTAAAATCTGATTTTTTCTAATATTCTTATTTTAAAAAATAAACATTTTCAAGATATAAACTTTCTATGAACATGAACATTTTTTAAATCTGAATATTTTGGAAATTGAGCGTTTCTTTTAATCAATATTTTTTCAAAAATCGACAAAACCCACATAAAAATCCATAAAACAAGGGGAAACCAAAAATAGATAGAAAACCAACAAAGCTTAATACTTTTTAAAATTTAACACTTTTTTGAAAATGAGTTTTCTTCCAAAATGAACTTTTTTCAAAAGTGAATTTCCCGAAAAACAACAAAACCCTGACAGGAAACCATAAAAACTGCTAAGAATTAACTGTATCTGGAAAAAATTGGACACAACTCACCTCGCAGCTATCGCATCGGAGAACGTTGAACAATCTTGAACAAATGGACCTGGCCCACGACCAAATCTCTCTGTGGGGCGCGAGCCGTTAGCATAGCACAGAGCGGTGTATAGGATTTTCATCTGGTTCTCCCCATAGGACCATTTGGAACCTCATATACGCCGCCTTGAGTGCTGCACAATGCTCATGTCGCTAGAAGGAGTGAGTTACTAGGCCGGGCCCATGATGGATCGTCATTTCTTCTTCCGCAACACATTCTCGTCTTCATCTTCTCCTCCTCGTCGACCCGCCGTCTCCCACTACCTGCAACCGATGTCGCTACTGCACCACCTTGCTACCCCTCCCTTCCCGAGCCGCCACCTTCACTGGCTAGAGTGCTTGACCCCCACCCTCACCCTAAGTTCGGTTGGTCATCCTCACCTCTATGATACAGGCATGAAGGATGAGGTGAATCCCAGTTTCAGGACTCCATCAAGCTAGGCGATATGGAATCGAGGATTTAGGTTTGACACACTAGGACGACCTACGCTATGTAATAATTAAGTCTAAGGTTGTGTCATTCATTCTATTGTAGGTTTTATTAGCCAGGTCATGTTGTGGGCCAATTAAGGTTTTTATTAAGTTGTGTCTATTTGACTTGGGCCCATCCGAGTCGAACTAGGAAAGCCCATAGGTTGGCCGGCCACCACCCCTCATATAAGGAGATGGTGCGGCTAGGGTTAGGGTTAGCATACGATTGAAGTTTAGTCTAAGTACTATCGCTTGTGCTCGTGGTTTAGTATCCCTCCGGGGACAACAATGCCGTTTATCTGTTTCCAATAAAGATTATTGCGAGGGTTCTTCTGTTCATCAAGGATTATCAAAGCTAGGGTTTGAGGCGTGTCGTTCATCGATATGTTGCTTGCTGGATTCGTCCATCTACTTCAGATTGCGTTCCACGCGTGATTGGGAGTATCTACTACCATGTTGTCTCGCTGTGAAAGATCGGGCAAACTCCCCGAGGATCAGGTTGTATCCTCGTATCATGTGATATCAGATTTCTAGGTTGCTCACGGCGAGGTTTTATTGATCGATCTCTTCAAGATCAACACCAGGGTGTGACGTGCGAGGCTCCGGCGCCGCAACAGGCGATGTATAGGGGTTGCCATCCATTTTAGGCTTTTAGCTCACTTCTTAAGGGAGGGTCACCACACACCCAAGGCTGGGGTGTTGAGCCGCCCCTTTTTTTGTCCTTTTCGGTTTTTCTTTCTTTCTTTTTTTCTTTTTCTTTTTCTTTTTCCATTTTTTCTTTTATGTTTTTTCTTTTTTTCTTTTCTATTTGCGTTTTTTTAAATTTGAACATTTCTATATTTTTTTTTTCAAAAATCTAAAGTTTTTTCAACATTTGGTTTTTTTCAATTTGGTAACTTTTTGAATATGAACAAATTTTCAAATTTGAACATTTTTGAAACTTGAATTTTTTTAATCCAAACATTTTTTGAATTTGAGCAATTTTTGAAGGTGACCATTTTTTGAATTTGAATTTTTTTCATAAACTTGTACATTTTTTTATTTTTTCTTCAAATTCTAACATTTTTCAAAATTTAGCATTTTCGAATCTAGAAATAAAAATGAAAATAAAAATAAATAGAAAAAAGGAAACTTAAAATGAAAAATGAAAATGGGCCAAACCGATGATCCTACCAGAGTGTATGGGGCTTCGTAGCGGCCGACGTGGTCGGTGCATAAAAAACGCACTTTGTAGCCGTGAGATTCGGCAAGCTTGAGCTTGAGCACCCGGCCAGGCCCGGCCCGGCCCGGCACTCACGGTAGCCTGACAAAACCCGGAGGCTTCGTTCAGCCGAAGCAAAACACCCACCCCGCCGCGCCTACCTCTTCACTCCCAAGCTGTCTCCTCATTTCCCCGATCTCGGTCTCCAGCCACCCGCCGCCGCCATGGACGGCGTTGTCAGCCAGGTAATTGCCCCATCTCGGTCCTATCGTGCTCGGCTCGCTTCCCCAGCTCCTCTCTCTGATTTGGCGTGCCCGGACGGCCGCAGATCTTGGAGCAACATGTCCTGTCGGCGGCCAAGGCGGTCGAGGACAAGCTAGACGAGCAGATCGCCGCGCTCGAACGCCTCGACCCGGACGACATCGAGGCGCTGCGCGAGCGCCGGATGCTGCAGATGCGCCGCGCCGCCGAGCGCCGCGCCAAGTGGCGCGCCCTGGGCCACGGCGAGTACACCGAGGTCCCCGAGAAGGAGTTCTTCTCCGCCGCCAAGGCCAGCGAGCGCCTCGTGTGCCATTTCTACCGCGACAACTGGCCCTGCAAGGTGCGCGCGCTTCCTTGGCATCCATCTTTTCTCTTCGTTTCGTCTCGTTCAAAAAAAAAAAAAGTTAAGATCGGATTGGATCTTGGACCGAGTCGCACACGGAATCCAGTAATTGCGTCGAGGGCTTGTATGGGTGGTGTGTTTAGATGTGGATCTCGTAGAAAACTATCATCGGTTTGCAATGCTGCTCGAATCTTCCGATTAGGGCGTGCTCTACTTTTCGTAGATCGAGATATCTTGAGTTGGGATTAATGCTTTGGTCTCAACTATCGAGTGACCGTTGCTCCATTTCTACTGCACAAGCCATGCTATTCAACATCCTATTCATCAATTTATTGACGGATACCCGCACTGAGCACCTTTCACTCATTCCAACTTAAATTACTTGCCTTTTATGAATGAAATGAAACTTAGAGGATTTTTGGCCTGTCCACTCACGTTGCACAGTGTCTCATTATTAGTTCTTGAGGTTAATACTCCGTGTGTGTGAAAATGCATGCAGGATGCCCTAGAGGTGAAGATCATAATTGTTGGATAAAACTTATCTATTAGGTGGATCTAAGAGTACCATATACATAGTACTCCCTCTGTTTACATTTAGATGTCGTTTCACGATTTCACACAACAAGATGGTACCAAAAAAAAAACTTGTCTCATAATAGTACATTGGGGATTCATGCAGGCACCATTTGCAATTTAATCATGTACATACTCATTAAGTTTAATGTGGGCATACTAGTAACTATCACTAAAAATGCCTTGGAATTGTACTATATCGTGTATTCTTGAACGAGAGAAAGAAGTCCAAAACGTCACCTATTTCCAAATGGAGAGAGTGATTTATGGTTGGCCCACACATTGAAGTGATCAGAGGTTATGCCTGAGGGCCTAAGCTCTACTACGTTCAAATCGTGCTATGCATAAATAATTGAGCCCTTGGTGTTGAGAGAGGACTGATAACCAATGCAAATTACCATTGGAACCCTAAAATTTTGGCACTGACACTCCTGCCCCTCTTAAGTCTTGAAGAGTTAAAGTACACAGCACAACTTCCCTTAATTTTTTTCATTCCATGGCCTTCCTGTGGTTGGTCAAAGGAAATCCATTGGCCTTGTTGGTGTAGCTTGGCTGTACCCACCGCAGTATTTTAATTTTGAAAGGCAGTTGTGATGGTGTCCAAGACGCTGCTCCACTCCAGACCAACATCTCTAACTGCTTGTCGCTCATCCTTGTAGCCAACCACCAGCGCAACACTGTTTTAGCATGAGGGTTCATATGTGATTGTATGCATATGGCTTGATATTATACATGCATGCAGGCTTTATGCATGTGAAGATGTTGAGGGGTTTCGTTGTTCCTGTGGTGTTAGGTTAGATTAATTTGCAAGTGAGTGCTTAAAATTATGGTGGTCTATTTCTTACTTATGTCACTTAGATACCAATTGCTATTATACTATTATGATTGGAGCACCATTATAAATCAAGATAGCTTGATGTAGCTTAGGCACCACCACTCTGATATGCCATTTGGCTGCTTATATCTACTTATATGCTGGTTACATTTTTCAAACATCACCAACACATTCCTCTAGTTCATCTATATTAGATTTGTGCATGTATAGGTGAACTTCAGTACCTAGAGCCTTCCACTTTTTGCTTTAATGAATAACATTACCTTTATTTCCTGTGCTTGTTGGGTGGTACATGTAAGCTGCAAGCACTTGTTTTCTAGCTAGTAGGCACTGATTGCACTGAATGATGCAAGGGAAGGGATTCCATCAGCTTCTGCCAGAAACTTGTGGATGTCCACAGACCGTTAATCTCAGCATTTTCTTGTATATTGCCCCTTCATATTCTGATTGGCAATGAAGGAACCAGATATAAAAGCATTAGTTGAAGCAATGTTTCTTTGGTCTTTGATGTTCAGCTTCTAGAATGCACCACAACAGTTATTAATTATTACCTCCATTCCAAAATAAGTGTCTCACTTTTGTCTAGATACGGACTTATCTAGATGTATTTTAGTTATAGATACATCCATATTTTGAAAAAAGTGAGATACTTAAGGATGGAGGGAGTAGCTATGAACTTCGGACCCATTGTTTAGGTAGTTGCTTGTGCTTGATACCTGGATCGCAACAGAGTATTGCATGGTATTGTCGATCAAATCATGCATGCTGTTTTTCTACGTGACTACTATCTAGGACAACACCTGTTTTGCGATGTCCATGTGTTGTGAGGTGCTTCATCTTGCAAGTTATTTCAGTAACATCAAATGTTAATTTTCCCACGTGTATGAATACACACCATAATCAATGGAAGTACCGCATATTTTGCATTTTGAAAAGCTCCATGCTGATATCTACACTATGATTATCGCTGATGACACCAATGGTAATACTTACAGTACACAAGAATCATGCACACTTAGAGTAGATGCTGTAAGCCTGTAATTTCATACATCTATCTGTTCTAGGAAGACCTGAAAATATTACAATTGTCAGTTAATTTTTGAAAAGTTAGGAATCTACATCACTGTTATGTCTGTCTAGTGTATATGTTTCGTTCATATTGAGCTTAGAATACGAAACATTAACAGATTGCTATGACTCGTTCCGATCAAGTTGTTTCTCTTGGCGGGCTAGCGTAGTTGTAAGTCAAGAAATGTCTAGTGTCATATTGTTTTACGAGCCCTTCTTTACGGCCAAGATAAATAGAAATAAGGTATATCTTCGAATATTAGTTGGAAGTCATATTATTTTGTTAAATTTCACACTTAGATATATCTATCTCTATTATTGAAGATATCGAGTTAATTTATTTAAGATACTATTTTAATGGGAATAAAAATGTATTTTTACTTTAAATTAAAAGTTATCTTCACCCTGTCCTGATTCCTGAGCTCCTCTTCAAATTCTATGTTAGATATTTAATTGACTAAAATAGGCAAGACATAACTTTATCCTGAGCTCTCTTCATTTTTTTATCTTTTGTATTTGTTAACTTAAATAGATAAACACAGTTGTATGCACACAATGCCGTGGCTGAGCTAACCATTCACAAATTGTACGCGACATATGGTCAGAGCACACGACACATCTCACTTGGAATTTATAAGCACAAAATAAGTATATAAGTAAGTATTTCATAAGTTTCTCATCTTTTGAGCTAAGGTTTATTTTGGCTTCAAATTTTTGTCCAGTCATCAGTTTATTATGATGGATATGCAAGTTAATTATAGTTACTGTTTTTCTCAATGAGTATGAATTAAAAAGACACTAATCACACATGGGTAAGCACTATCACAATCCTGCTGCCCTCACCAAGTCCCCACGCAAGGCACACACACATCTCTTTTTGGTCTCTCTCTCATAGTGACTCCCATGAATCCTGTGTCTATCGGTGGAGTTCCTCTCTTTGCACTTTGGCCTTAATCCTAGTGTGTCCGCCTGCATCCAAAATTTGGCGATCGGTGCTGCTGATCCAACAGTTTATCTTGGCTTCTAATTTTGTGCCCAGTCATCGTTTTATCATCATTGTATATGCAAGTTAATTATAATTACTGTTTTTTCTTAATGTATATAGTAATTAAAAAGACACCAATCACACACGCGTCACAATATCACAGTTTAGCACGTGCCAGCACAACACGGTGCTGGTCCTCACCAAGTCACCACGCACAGGGCATAAGAACTTCCCTTTCTCGGTCTCTCTAGTGACTCCCGTCTCTACCGGTGGAGCTCCCCTCTTTCCCCTTTGGCCTCATGCCTAGCGTGTCCGCCAGCATCCAAAATTCGGTGACCATCACCGCTGATGGACATGGGCGACCTATCTTTGTATTTGTGAAAATGCATGTGGGATGTCCTAGAGGTAAAGATCATAATTGTTGGATAAAACTTATCTATTCAGTGGATCTACATGTACCATATACTCCCTCCGTCCTCAAATAAGTGGACATCTAGCTCTAAACTTTGTCCACAAAAGAGTGTACTCCTATCTTCCCAATGCACTTTAATTGCTTCTCTCTTATCGCACGGAAATCAAACCCAATAATATTGAGCACATGTTCTCCTTTTTTTTTACGTGCACCTAGCTCATTGGAGGTGAAATAATTAAAGAGGAGAGATGCATCTTCCCAATGCATTTTTTTACTTCACTTCATAATTTGTCTTGAAAAACCCGCATGTACACTTATTTGATAGTACTCCCTCTGTTCACATTGAGATGCCATTTCAGGATTTGACACAAGAAGATACCAAAATACAATACTAATCCTCATAATAGTACATTGGGAATTCATGCAAGCACCATCTGCAATTTAATCATGTACTCCCTCTATGCCAAAATATAGTGCCTATAAGATTTTTTCGAAGTCAAACCCTGTAAACTTTGACCAAATTTATACCAAAAATGGCAACATTTAGATTCTCAAATCAATACCGTCAGATTCATCATATAGTTTATTTTAATATAGTATACATTAGGTATTGTAGACATAGATAATCTCAATAAACTTGGTCAAAGTTAGTGAATTTCGACTTTCGCGGAAACCAATGCACACTATATTATGGCAAGGAGGGAGTACATACTCATCAAGTTTAATGTGGGCATAATAGGAACCATCACTATAAAATGCCTAGAAAGGGCGGGAACAGAAGTCGCCAGATCTGTTTAGATAGCGACAGGGATGGCCAACAGGCCAAGCTGCTTCCTGTCCTCGGCATCGGAGGGTTTTCTGCAACGACAGAGAATGACCCTCCGTCTTCTTGTACTACTTATCCCTCCTGTACTGTGGCGGCCGCAGGGTCCCTTTCTGCCCGGGCACTGACGGTGTGCCCACAGGCACTTGTCCCTGTTTTCCGCGGCGGCAGGTGCATGGTGACGTGCTGCTGTCCATGCTGCCATCCTCGTCGAGGGCAATGAGACGGTGCAAGGCCCGCTTGTCGACGTGATGCCCCTATCCTTTGGCCACCGCCGGCATGTCATTGCAGTGCTTATGTTGTGGACCACCAGCACCACGAGCAAGGAGGAGCAGGTCTTCTGCACCTGCTCCTAGTGTTAAGACTACCAGACCATCAGCTACAAGTTACCGGAGGGTGAGTTGGCCCATACCCTGTCCTGAAGCACCATCGCACCCTTCTCGATTTGGCATTGGTAGGGTGGCGGCGCTGCTACCTGCAACCTTGCCAACATTGTCAGTTCCATGACCACCAACCGGCACCCCGCCACTGCTCAGCAACGTTGGATTTATCGTTGCTAGACACTTTCTTCTTTGCTTTTAGTGGCCAGTTGCAATACCTAGCGGACAACATAGTGCATGAGTACAGGCTGTTGTCTCTACTCTATAGTAAATTGTAATGTCCGTACTTTTTAAATATATTCTGATGAAACATGAGTGTGTGAAACTCAAGCACTAGTATATATAGCACTGCATATTCAGTGCTTTCCCATTTATGAGTTCAGAGCATTTTTTTTTCATTCTTTTTTTTTTCTTGAGCACACAGCTATGTGCTTTGGCATTGTGAATTAGGAAAACGCTGAGAAGGCACAATAACTTCTAAGCTATTGTTCCTCTGCTGTATTTGTTTTCTTTTTCGATGCAGTTACTATGTATCTGTCATGTGGGTTGTTTGCACGGATGGTGACATTTTGTGAAATCTTGCGTTGTCCAAAAACATTTCTTACACCCTCCTCTCTTGGGATGCAGGTTATGGACAAGCACATGTCAATTCTTGCGAAACAGCATGTAGAAACACGGTTTATCAAAGTTCATGCTGAAAAGTCTCCCTTTTTGACCGAAAAACTAAGGATTGTTGTGCTCCCAACTCTTGCTCTAGTGAAGAATGCCAAGGTTGAGGATTATGTGGTAAGACTGCTCTTCTCACAGTTAATTCTTCAGTAGTGTGAAAAATGCCATTAAGTGTAACTGTTATTTGTGATACTGCCAGGTTGGATTTGATCAACTCGGTGGTAAAGATGACTTTAGCACAGATGATCTGGAGGAACGCATTGCAAAAGCTCAAGTGATCTTCCTTGATGGAGAAGGATCTGGAAATCCTTCCAAGCAAACTGCCACCAGCAAACGAAGCGTTCGACAATCAGATACTGGCAACTCATCAGACTCTGAGTAGTTTTGTTGTACTGAAGGCGTGATTATGCTATCCGATCTAGTAATAGGAGAAGTTTGTGTAGTGATGACAAATTTGAAAGAATTTATGTACATGTTGAAATCTGAAGATAAAACATGGTATCAGCAACAACATACATACACCATATGGTATCTAGTTTGTTTATTTGAGTGATGATATTTCTTTCCATCTCGGACACTACCGTGGCAGGGTTTTCAAATATGAAGAGACATCCAACCATGTGGTGCTATTGCAGACTGTTTCGGTGCCTTATATACCCTGCAGCCTGTACAATAAATAAGGGCATCTCCAGCAGGCGACGCAAATGGATGTTGAGCGACCTTTGTGTCCGCTGTGACCGAAAATGCGTCTGGGCCCTCATCCAGCGGGGCGACGCAAAGTGACTGGACCGTCCGCGGCGACGCAAACCTGGCCAAATATGCGTCTCAGATGCGTCTCTACGGACGCGGAAAGTGTCCGCTCGCGTCTAGCAAACGTTTCATCGGGCCCGCCTGACAACGACCTTGCGTTGATGCGTCTTCTCAGGCGCGCCAGCGACTGGCGCCGCTGCGTCGCTTCGGCAGTCTGCGCCACGTTAATGGCGATGCCTCAGCTGCCGAGCGGTCGTTGCCCACCTCCGCCAACGAAGTTAATGGCGACGGCACGTGTCCCGCGGCCATCTCCTACCTCCGGCCTATATAAAGAGGACGCGCGTTCTTCTTCCTCATCCACTCCTCCAAGCAAACCCTAGCCGCCACAAACTCCACCGTAGCGCCGCCTAGCTCTTCCTGCGACGCAGCCAGACCCGCGAGGAAGTCCATGGCGGGACCCGGTGGCCAGCGAGGCGGTCGAGGCCGCGGGCCTGGGCGCCCCCGCGGCCGTGGTCGGGGCAGGGGCCGCCGTGGTGGAGCAGCTACGACACCACGGTCACCGTCGCCTGCGCCCTCCTCGTTTTCGCAGGAGGACCACTGCTTCCAGTTCCTCCTCCGCATCGATGATGATCCACTCGGCATCAAGCGGCTCCAGGACAAGTTCGCCGAGTTCGTCGATGCCGTCGAGGGAGCGCAGTTGCAGCTACGGGAGGCCAGCTGCAACTTCTGCCGGTGGAATGTTGAGGTCTTGTTCGATGGGCAAGGCAAGATGTACCTGCACATGGGGTGGGACAAGTTCGCCCGCGACCTCGAGCACGAGCCCGGCTGCCAGCTCACCTTCCTCTATGAGGGTGATGGCGAGATGATCGTCAAGATGTTCGATGACACAGAGTGCCGCATACACTACCACACCGGTGAATCCGGCTCGGATACCGATAGTTAGAACTTAGAGTGTTCTTTCTTTGCAGCGAATATGGCTACGGGCCAGTTGAAGCCACTAGTGAAGGTTTCTGGATGTTCTTCCTCGGAAGAACCAACAGGGACACCGTCACCAGCTGGATTTTCCAGTTTGGGTGACTGGGTGTGCCCTCGAGTGTTTTTTCTTGGCAGCGAACATACGAAAATCAACACAACTGGTTTTCTTTTTCTAAAATATTTTATTTGTGTCAACTATGGTTCAAACTATGTATTAGTTTGTGTAAACCATGTTCCAAAGTATGTATTAGCTTGTGTAAAATCATGTTCCAATATATAATATTTAGAACTATGTTTAAATGGAGAAAAGAAAAAAAAAGTAATAAAATGCGTCGCCCCGCTGGAGCCACGCCAGACGCAAACGGATGCGCGGATAAAAACGGTCATTTAGCGTCAACGGCGCGACGTAAACGGACGCCCGCTTGAGGGCTATAAAATGCGTCGACAAGGCTGCGCCAGCTAAATTGCCCATCAATAGATTCGGTGTCCTTGGTGGCACCTTTTCAGCTGCTCACTCATTTTCCCATGTGCTGCTCATCATCATCATGGTGACTTGAATAACTGTGGGGGAAAGGAGAACGGTGTAAAGCTGTTGGCGAGTCTGTGTGCAAATTGTGCTGCTGGTAGTACTACGTACTCTGCTTGCAGCTTCAATGCAGAGAAAATTCGGGCTAGATTGAATTGCAACTTCATGCCGGTCGGTTGGTCAGGCCACATGAATGCACTGGGAGGCATTTGCAGTAGGCGAATGATGTTGTTCGATGTTCATTTAGATCGAATAGTGTGTACTACTGCCAGTGGTTGAAGATTGATCTCTTGATATACACAGGACCATTCTAGGAATATAGTTTGCTCCTTGTTTTGTTTGATTTGCTTGGGAGTGGTGTTTTGACTAATGAGAGGCTTCCGGGTGCATAACTAATATATGCTTCCTCTAAAAAAAAAGCATATTTCAATAAAAAGTTTACATGTACATCTCCACAATATATGTGCGGTCGTTAAGTTTCTCGAAAAATCGATATTTCTCAACAAAAAAAAAATCTTGTGAAAAGTCTTATTTTTAGCACATAATTTGTTTTCCTTTTCTACACAAACTGCATGATAAGTTGATTTTTCATGAAACAACTTTGTGGACTCGTAGCACTTGAATACATAAGTGTGATTTTTTTTTTTGATATTTTAGAATATATCTAAGATGTATTTTAAAATAAGGAGACCATACGATCCCATGAATCAAAACACCACTCTTATGCATGAACCGTCTTTTGACTCTTTCATAGCATTATTATTATTTGGCTCTTATGACTGTCAGATTAGCATGGAAATGACGCCATTCACACTCGTTCTCGAGTATAAAATTGACTCAATCTAGAGGGAGACACGTACAACGTTTTGATTTGCGAGAGGTCAAATGTTCAATGATGCAAGCAGACATGACAGCACTTTTTTGCCATAGCAATCAACTCGGACGGCCAATTAACCAATTCCCAAATTGTTCGTAAGTGCTTTGTTTAGGACACATAACAGCTGATGTAACCATAAGAAGACATGGATCGGCCGGGCAGCTGACTAAGACCCATGATAATTGAGATGATATATAGTCATATATACATGGCTCTATCGTCACAATGAGTAGACGACAAAATGGAATTGGAGCAGGGGATGAAAAGTTGTTGGAAAGCATCACCCGTAAAGAATCGTCATCCTATCTATATACGCCTGAAAGGAAGCAAGATATGGATTTTGGATCACCGACGCGACACTCATCTCCACAGGAAATGATTTCCGATTTGAGGTTGCAACCACACGATTATTGGGTGCCGCTGGTTTGCTTGCTTGCTGGAGGTTTAACCACTACGAGTTGTGTTTGTTCGTCAGACCTGGCATATATAAAAAAAAGGGGTCTTAAATCTGAATTTCATCATGAAACTCCATGCCAATTTACTTCACCCAACATACAAGAAATCATCTGATCAAATCTAATCACGTAATAAGTAAACCAAGAGATAAATTAAAAGCCCCTTAACCTTAAGGTCCTGTTTGGATTGAGGGTAAAGATAGTGGGTCAATGGCTATTTAGTTCAACATTGAGCTAAATACCGGTATCCCCATAAGTTTTACCTCCATTCCAAACAAGCCCTAATATGTTTAAAAAAAGGCCCTGAAATGCGAGCAACTGGATTCGCATCTCCAAGAGCAAGTGCAAAAGCAGAGTCACTTGGAATCCCATTCTGGAAAGGTTGATTTTTTTTTTTTGCTTAGAAAGTCACCTTTCCCCCTTCTCTTTTTGATAGCATAGCACATATATATGCTGAAATGCTTATATTCTCTTTTACACGTGCTAAGCCCAAAGGATGACAGTTGATCACAAAGGTCCAACATTATTATTGTACTACCAGATATCTAGTCTAGAACAAAGGGATCGAAAGCTTTCTTATACAAATGTGACAGACACCAGCAGCTGAAAACACTTGGAATCCCATTCTCCCTCCACCAAAGAGTTGGGGGTCGGCATGCACTCGAAGAGGCCCCCAAAGTTGCATCACCATTGCACACACGCCAGATTCGGTAGCCAAACTGGCTGGCTCACCATTGCCTTCCATCTTGATGCCTGTCGGCCAGGAAAACTTTTTTGCAGTTTGCATTACATTTGACCCTGCTGCCTTTTCAGGCTCCCCATAATTGTGTGTTAGAAGGTGTTGAAGAATCCCTCGTGGGCCTCGTGAGTTGGTTACCTGTCTTTAGCCATCAAGAAAGGCAGGCAGAGAGGGGTGACAGAGTGCCATCAAGCCAAGCCTACTAGGCGTCCTCCTCCTCATCTTTCTCATCAGGATCAGGCCATCAGGGCCAGGGAAGCACCTTTCTGCCTTTATATCACTCGCTCCATCTAAGATTGTGCCCATGCTGGAAGTGGGATGTAGTTGACAGATGGAGAATTGTCAAGCTGAAATGATGCAGTGCTGACATGCCTGCATGCATGCGGTGCAGATTGCTCATCATTTGGTGATGAAAAAAACACTTACATAATTTAAACTATGTTTGGTGTTGTAAAGATAATTCATGCTATATTGTACAAATCAAAAGATGGAGTTATATGCTTACTTGGCAAGTATTCTTCAAATAGGTTTGATATTCAAGTTGGCTAACAAATATGTACATTAGAGCATCTCTCGCGGCGCTCCCTCTATATTGCTCGGATGCCCCCAAATATTGTCGGTTTTGAGGCATCAGGACTGATGTACCAACAGCTGGGGGAAGATACCCTCCAATGGCACCCCCAATAGACTAGCCCTAACTTCTCTGGCTTTATTTATATAATTCCATCAAAATAAAACAACTCTATTGCATCATAATTTCTAACACACAAATTAATTAAATAACAAATCAAACATCAAAATTATATAGTTTGCATAACAATAAGTTAAAACTAAAATTGATAAGGTTTTAGAAAAAAAAACAGTAGGCGAAGTCTACAACACATGCCAATCAAACTAGGTTTCACTTGAGCATCCAGGTAGTTGAGTATATGACAACTATCAAAATTTAGGAATCACAATCACATAATCATAACTAAACAATTGTTGAGAACTTAACATAGGTTCAAAAACTCAATAACTAGGATATGTGTATACCCACGGGTACAAGGCTATACTCGTGCCCTACCCGTTTCTTAACATGTAAGGTATGTGTACTACTCATGGGTATAAAAGTGTGCCCATATCCTGTCCATGCGAGTATGGTACCCTTGGGTATCCGTACAGTGGGTAAAATTGCTATCCTTAACACAAACAATCATGACCTCCCACATCTGATCAATCAGCCATGTTCTTGCATGGTGGCCGAGAATAGCACAACAAGATTGAAGCACACCAATAAAACATTCAGAAAATTGAATAGTCCTTCGAATTTCATCGACATCCATAGTTTACGAATGAAACAATGCATGAAACAATGCGATATTCAAACAACGAAGCAATCCATTGAACTTCAACGGGAGAAATTAGGACAAAAAATTATCTATTCATTCAAATGGCAATGAAGTGCAACAATAGAATTTGACCAAAGCTGCAAACTTGTTTGCACAACATAGTAACGCTCATGCTAGCACCACATCAAAAAACACCCAAAGGCGCACAATACACCATAAGAAATGCTAAAAAGTAATAAACGTGCGGCACTAACGAGAATTACATGGAGAGGGGAGATAGGCATGCAAATAGCATGTTACACAATAACGCACTTTCTTAGGAATGGGACCAATGGGTAATACTATTTGAGGCAAACAAAATGATAAAGGGCTACTTAAAAAAAATTAAACCTTACACCCAGCCTCTGCATAATTAGGATGCACATAGCTGACACATATCCATAAGTTATGAAATAAAAAAAGGCAAATTACATATCAAATAATGAGAATTGCAAAACGTCTATGATGGTGGAGGACCGATCCGAAGATTACGTTGCCATCCATGTTGGGTAAAAATTCCTTGCCATGTATTTTCATGTCGTGTAGGCACTTCCATAAATAGCTTGCGGTTGTCCACATGATGTATAGACAACCATAAACGAACCGTACTGGTACACAAGTAGATAACCCGCAAGAGAGTTGTATTTTTGTCATTAAAAACGCTATCATTTCAACGGAGCCACAACGACCAAATAATAGCAAACGCTAGTACCCTAAGAAGAATCCTAAACCTACCTATATCATGCGGTCAATTTCCAAATATATTTTCAACACTACGTGGTGGATATAAGTTCGAATCTACTTGGATGATTGACCATATAGAAAAGATAAAAATTGCATTGGGAGAACAACTGCTTGATTGTCTCATCATGATGAAAAAAAAACACATTTTGAGCTTCCATGCCAATTCTATGACAAGATTTTCTTTGGTAAAGATAACCCCTCGGCGAAAGATAGCATGCAAACATTTTAGTATTTAGAGGTATTTTCATCTTCTATATTTTGTAAACGTTGTCAACTAGTATTTGTGGCTGTACTAGTGCCTTGTACATAGAATCAACCAAGAATTTACCACTCTCGTCTAGATTCCAGTGAAATTCATCAGTCCTAGGCAATAAATGATCTAGAGCCAAGCATTGAAGCAAGGCGTTCCAAGATACTCCCTCCGTTCTAGAGTGTAAGTCATGTTTCCCAAAAACTATTTGTCCCATAACCCCACCTTCAAGGCATAATTTTATTTAATGAGGGAGAGAAAGGGCAATGAGTGAGAAAAAGAGAATGCATGCACTAATGAGAGAGAGAAAGGGGCTGCATGCACCAATGAAAGAGAGAAAATGAGACCCAATCAACTAGTACCTTGGATCAAGATATTCAAAAATTGTGACTTACAAACTAGGATGAGGGAGTACAAGCTTTGGTACAAGTAAATATCGACTAAGTGCCACATTCGGCAGAGAAGACTCCACAACCACAGCGAGTGTATCATGGCTATGATGAACAATATCGTACCTAGCAGGATATATACTGTTCCCAGAGTCTAGCATATAGCCACTTATCCTCCATATCTGAAAACCATTCTTAATTCAAAACGATCCAAAGCGGAAGAAACGTTTCTTTGTAGCTAGTATAAGACAAGCCTAGAAATGTGAGTCCCCGCGTCTCTAATATACTTGGGACAAAGCATTTATAGCACTACTAATCACTTAAACAATGCATAAGTATCAATTTAAAATGACTACTGTAGTATTTATATTTTGTAAAATCTAAACTCGATATCTCTGGATAGGCGTGCCAAGAGACGGCGGCGAGAGCGCGGCGCGGCAGATACGGGGCCCCGGCGCGGCGCGGAGCGTGACGACGAGCCGAGAAATCTATTTACAACAATAGAATAAAAAATCTATTTACAACAATAGAATTAAAAAATTTATTTTCAACAATAGATAAATTTACAACAATATATTTGTACAACAAAAAATGTATTTTTATTTACAACAATTAAATTAAAAAATATTTTTATTACTTAAACAGGCCGGGGGGCTAATTTTATTACTTAAAAAAATCACCAATTTTTAATTTAGAGAAAAAGAGGCCGGGGCGCCTCTGATGCGTGCGCGCGTTCAACGTGTGCGCTGCGGGTGGCGCTGGCGGGCCGGGGCGAGGGATGGCAGCGAGGCGCACTGCGAGGACGGGCGGCGCGCGAGGGCGAGGCGGCTTGTGACGGCGAGGGGAGGCTTGTGACGGCGAGGCGAGAGGCCGGCCGAAGAGCGCACGACAAGAGCGGCGCGGCAGAGCTTGGCCCCGGCCGGGGCGAGAGGACGCGCGCGGAGACGTACGCGGCGACGACGGCGAGGGAGGCGACGGCGGTGACGGGCGGCGTGACGGCGAGGACTTCCTCTCCTCGGGGGCGGCGGCGTCTTCGAGCGAATGATCCATGAAACACAGAGGCGCTTGCGCGTGAAATTTATAGTTTCGGGTCACCAACCGCGACTAAAGCCTTTTTCGCTGTCTTTTTTGGTTCCCGCGTGAAAAGCCTTTAGTCGCGGTTGGTGTCACCAGCTTCGACTAAATGCTTTTTTCATAACTAATTCATTTCAAATCAGAAAATACAAATAATACATCAAAATATTCAGAAAATAAAACTAATTCATTTCAAATCAGAAAAATTAATATATAAAAATATTCAGAAAATAAAACTAATTCATTTTAAATCAGAAAAATACAAATAATATATACAAAATTCAGAAAATAAAACTAATTCCTTTCAAATCAGAAAAATACAAATAATATATCAAAATATTCAGAAAAATAAAACTAATTCATTTCAAATCAGAAAAATACATATAATATATCAAAATATTTAGAAAATAGAACTAATTCATTTCAAATTAGAAAATACAAATAATATATCAAAATATTCAGAAAAATAAAATCTTATAATATATCAAAATATTTCTTCCCGCCAATTCTTCCCACCGCTTCCCGCCTCTGTCTTCCCCGCCTCATGTCTTCCTCCATTTCTCCCTCCCGCTTCCCGCCATTTCTTCCCGTCTCTGTCTTTCCCCGCCTCGCTCCTATCTTCCCTCCATTTCTCGCTCCCGCTTCCCGTCATTTCTTCCCGCCTCTGTCTTCCCGCCTCCTGTCTTCTCGGCCCCATTTTTCCCGCCATTTCTCACTCTATATATGTAGCCCGGCTTGGCCAACATAATCACATCTCTACAATCTCTCATCACTCTCTCATGGCTTTCACCGTACCCACTCTAACGTACCAGCAGGTGGAGGAGCTTTGCGCCTCGAACTACCCTTGCCCACCGGGCTACCGCGTCCCCCGCCGGTTGAAGCCTAAGCGCCGGAGGTGTGCCGGTCCTTCCCGTCCCTCAGGGTACTGCGCGTCGGGCGGCCATCACGAACCACTACTACCTTGACCTCACGCCGGAGCAGCGGATGAATCCCCGCTGGCATCCAGACGACCAATAGACTTGGGACGCCTTCTTCATCAATCGGCGTGAGAGGGCGCTCAGCAGTTATGAGGAGGACGGTCTGCCTCCTGGGAACTTCCACGAGGCCGGCCGTCAGCTATGGTGGAGCGGCCAAACTCTACAAAGCGTCATGGACTACATCATGGTCGGCGATATCCCCCGCCTACGCTAGCCTCAGTACTAGTAGAGGTTCGAGTCACGAGCGCCGCCCGACGACAACGAAGGCAGCGACGATGATGGCAGTAACTTAGAAGGCGACGACTACCAGTACAACAACGGCGAGTACAAACACTACGAGTATTCATATTATAGGCCTAGGCAGGAGTATGACTAAATTACTCCAACATTCCAAGATGTACTCGTAGGCCTAGACATGTCCTTCACATAATTGTCTCTAGTTCAAATTTCATGTATCATCAGTGGTATCTTGAATCAATCGAATCATTCAAAAATGGACACCAAGCACATCCCAGATAATATAATTCACATGATTCATGCAAAGTTTGGAACAAATTTTCCTCAACAAAGTTTGGTACGATAAATTATTACACATCATTTCTTCGCTTATGTCCCTTGCATCATCGCATCATGTACTCATTTTCTTATCTTTCCTTTTTTCTCGGTTTGCTACTCATGTTCTTCACATAAAAAACCTGAGCGATATCTTTGGCTAGGACGAATGGTTCATCAAGGTAACCAAGATTGTTGAAATCTACCATTGTCATTCTGTATTGCTCGTCCACCTTTACCCCACCTCCTGTTAGCTTGAACCATTTGCACCGGAACAAAGAGACCTTAAAGGAGGGTCCATAGTCAAGTTCCCATATCTCATCTATGTAACCATAATATGTGACCTTTTGCCCATTCTCGGTTGCTGCATCAAAGCGGACACCACTGTTTTGGTTGGTGCTCTTTTTATCGATCGTGTAAAATGTATTCTCATTTATCTTGTACCCTTGGAAAGTTGATATAGTCGAAGATGGTGACTCGGCCAACATGTACAGCTGATCTTCAACATCATTTTCACTTACTAAATATTTTTGCAACCAACCGCCGAAAGTCTCCATGTGGGCCTTTGTAATCCAGGATTCAGACTTCCCCGGGTTGTTTGAGAGTAAAATATTCTTGTGTTCCTCGAAGTACGGAGCCACCAAGATGGAATTTTGTAGAACTATGTGGTGTGCTTCAGTCATAGAATGGCCATCCATACATATCATTGATTTCCTTCCGATCGTGCCTTTTCCACTTAGTCTCCCCTCGTGCCGCGATTGAGGAAGACCAATCGGCTTAAGTTCAGGAACATAGTCAACACAAAAATCAATTACCTCCTCTGTTCCATAGCCCTTGGCGATGCTTCCTTCTGGCCTAGCACGGTTACGAACATATTTCTTTAATACTCCCATGAACCTCTCAAAGGGGAACATATTGTGTAGAAATACAGTACCGAGAATGGAAATCTCTTTGACTAGGTGAACCAGGAGGTGCGTCATAATATTGAAGAAGGATGGTGGGAACACCAACTCGAAACTGACAAGACATTGGACCACATCGTTCTGTAACCGTGGTAGATCTTATGGATTGATTACCTTCTGAGAGATTGCATTAAGGAATGCACATATCTTCACAATGGCTACTCGAACATTTTCCGGTAGGAGCCCCCTCAAAGCAATCGGAGGCAATTGCGTCATAATCACGTGGCAGTCGTGAGACTTCAGGTTTTGGAACTTTTTCTCCGCCATATTTATTATTCCCTTTATATTTGACGAGAAGCCGGACGGGACCTTCATACTGCTCAGGCATTCAAAAAAGATGACCTTCTCTTCTTTGGTAAGAGCGTAGCTGGCACGACCTTGAAACCGTTCCGGATGACGGTGTTCTGGGTCTTTCAAATGTTATTGGTCCTGCCGTGCTTCCTTTGTATCATTTGTCTCCCCATACACGCCCAAGAAGCTTGGCAGGATCACGCAAATATTCTTCGTAACATGCATCACGTCGATTGCAGAGCGGACATCTAGGACTTTCCAATATTCTAGCTCCCAAAATATAGATTTCTTATTCCACATGGGTGCGTGCCCGTCAACTCCCTGCGGAACTGATTGTCCGCCAGGACCCTGTCCAATGATGACTTTCAAATCCTTGACCATATCAAATACATCAGCACCAGTACATTCTATAGTCGGCCGATGATCTGCCTTGCCGTTGAAATGCTTGGCTTTCTTTCTTAAGTTATGATGTCGGCCAAGAAATCGACGATGCCCCAGGTACACATTCTTCTTACAATTATCCAAATATATACTTCCAGTCTCATGTAAGCAGTGGGTGCATGCCTTGTATCCCTTATTTGTCTGTCCCGAAAGGTTACTAAGAGCAGGCCAATCATCGATGGTTACGAAAAGCAACGCTCATAGGTCAAATTCCTCTTCTTTGTGCTCATCCCACACACGTACACCAGGTCTGCCCCACAACTGTAAAAGTTCATCAACTAAAGGCTTTAGGTACACATCGATGTCGTTGCCGGTTGCCTCGGGCCTTGGATGAGCACTAGCATCATAATGAACTTCCGCTTCATGCACAACCAAGGAGGAATGTTTTAGATGCATAGAGTCACGAGCCAGGTGCTATGACTGGAGCTCTGCTCGCCAAAAGAATTCATGCCATCTGTACTTAGACCAAATCTTAAGTTCTTTGCATCACCTGAAAAATCTTTGAACTCTCTGTCGATCTTTCTCCATTGCGTTCCATCAGCGAGGTGTCTCAACTCCCCGTCCGACTTATGGTCCTCTTTGTGCCATCGTAACAACTTGGCATGTTGTTTGTTCCTGAACAGACGTTTCAACCGTGGTATTATAGGAGCATACCACATCACCTTGGTGGGAACCCTCTTCCTGGGTTTCTCTCCCTCAACATCGTCACCAGGATCATCTCCTCTGATCTTATAACATAATGCAGTGCGTACTGGGCATTCATTCAAATTCTCGTATTCACTGCGGTAGAGGATGCAGTCGTTAATGCATGCATGTATCTTCTGAAACTCTAAACCTAGAGGGCAGACAATCTTCTTTGCTTCATACGTACTGGCGGGCAACTCGTTATTCTTTGGAAATATATTCTTCATCATTTTTAGTAACTTTTCAAATCCCGAGTCAGATAGACCTTCACGTGCCTTCCATTTCAACAAATCCAGTGTGCAGCCAAGCTTTTTCATACCATTATCGCATCCTGGGTACAATAACTTTTTGCGATCCTCTAACATGCGATTCAAATTCTCCCTCTCCTTCTCAGTTTCGCAGTCTCTCCGTGCATCAGCAATGGTCCGACCAAGATCATCAGCGGGCTCATCATGTGCCTCTTCTTCATCTCCCCCTCGACCTTCCCCTTATGCTTCCTCTCCTTCAGCATCCTCCATGAAAGTATCACCAAAATGACCAGGATAGTTGTCATCATCCCCTTCTTCATTATCTTCCATTCTAACCCCTCTTTCTCCATGCTTGATCCAACAATTATAGCTTGGCATGAAACCATGCCAAAGCAGGTGGACGTGAACGGTTCTTGAGGAAGAGTAATCCTTCTGATTCTTACAGGCAGCACATGGACAGAGAACAAAACCCCGCTTCTTGTTCGCATTAGCCACAACATGGAAATCATTCAAACCCGTAATGAACTCGTCACAGAGTCGGTTACCGTACATCCATTGCCGATTCATCCGTAAAGACCCGGAGACAGGGAGGTGTGTTCACCGGAAGAAAGTGTTTACTCCCACCGCCGCCCTTATTAAAGCAATGGGCGAAGCTCAAGCGGGGAAGATCAAGTACAGAGAGAACGACACGCTGACGGCCCTCGGGAATCCTGAACACCCAGGACGTGTACGAGGCAAAGGCGCCATTCCGTGGAAAGAATGGTTTCCCCAGGACAATGACCCGTACAGTTACAAAAGCCATAAGAGAAAGACGGAATGGGATGCAGATCGTATGGGGAGGATGGAAGTGGAACTATTTGAGTTGAAGCAGATGGTGCAGGAAATTGTAAAAGACAAACGATCGGAAGGGCCGCATGAAGATCGTGCAGCGGATGTCGGAAGCTAGCAGCGGAGAAGCAGCGTGGCTTCCACGGAGGCCCCGGCTATTGCTAATGCACCCTTGGCCCCGGCTGGTGCTAATGCACCGACGATCGATATTCGTGCACCGGAGCCTCACTACCCCGTGGACGATGTACAGGACATGAAAGAATGTGAGCTGCATTATCTAATGGGGAACATTTCCATGAAGGTAGCGATTGGCATCGCTTTACCTTGTACACCTGGAGCACTCCACCACAACAATCCCATTGCAGATGGCTATGCTCGTGTCACGGTGGAAGACATAGTCCAAGGGTGCGAGGACCTGGAGATTGACTATGCTACACTCGAAGGGGATGCGAGACTTTGAGATGTCAAGCGCCAATTCGTTCTATGGAAAAAGAAGTACATCAAGTTTCTAGGCGAGACGCCAAGGCCACCGACCCCGAGGAATCACCCAACAAGTCCACCCTCCTCCGGTGGTGGTGGTGGTCCACCTACACCTCCTTCACATCAGCCGACGCCGCCCCCCAATCCACCTCTGGCGGGTAAGCAGCCGCCGCCCCCAGTCCGCCTCCGGCGGGTACGTCGCCACCTAGTCCACCTCCGGCGGAGAAGCAGAAGCAGGGGGTTACGAAGGACAGCAAGGCAACCCCCTCCTGGCCTATTAACCCGGAGCCTTATGTACCTAAGACCACAAGGGTACCAATGCCATCACTGAAGCCTCTTCCCCCGAGACCTTGGGAACTTAGTGTTGAGGAATCCAACGTGGCCGCGACTGCTCACCATGAGAAATGGAAGGCGGAAGTCAAGGCGAAAAAAGAGCCTGAGCCTAAGCCGGTATTTACTGAGAAACAAAAGAAGTGGGCTAAGGATTTTTTGACGACATCGTCCCAAATCCAGCAGAATGTGCAAGATGACTATGGACATGAATTTCGTAGGAAAGTAGAATTATTGGAAGAAGCCATGGCGGAGAAGAAAGCCTTGGAGGATAAGGAGAAGAAAGCCTTGGTGGAGAAGAAAGAAGCAAGTAAAAAATGCGGGAAACAAGTTTCCCAGCTCGGGGAACAGGAAAACCAATCGATCCCCACGCTCAAAGTGGAAGCCGGTCCTTCCGTTGCGGCGTCCTTCAAAGACGATATGGATAAGGACATGGAACTATTGGACTCCGCTATCCTAGCAGCTCCTAGCGCACAGGGAATGACTGTAACGGTGGCCAAAGAACGAGCGGCCGAGTTCGGTATGACTCTTCGTGCATTGTTAGGCCTTGAGGATGCGCCAATAAGTGAGGTGGCATTTACATATGTGCTGAATGGGACTCTCGGAGAGCCTGCGCATGAAGCAAGTCGACCAACACAAATGTGAAAGCTGCTACTCTGGTACAAGGATTTCAAAAAAATAAGGCTGGCTGTCGAGGCGGTTCCTCGGCAATGCCCTCCATGAGGGGCTTGTGTTTAGAGAAAGGCGACGATGGAGGTTCCGGGAGCAAGAAAAGACACGACGTACCCAGGTTCACGTCCCCGCGGTGGAGGATCGCTACGTCCTGCTAGCAATCCAGTATGAGTACAGGGGGCCGCCATAGGCGGAGCTATTGTATCTAGTCTAGTTCTAATCTGCGGGTTGCAACGTCTAGGCGTGTCGCCTCTATGAATTGTGTTTCTAAATATGTGTCCCTAAGGGGTGCCCCTGCCTAACTTTATATATGAGCCAAGATAGGGTTTACAAGAGTCCTAATATGATTCGTATTGGAGTCTTCTTTCCTTGTAGTCCAAGTTGATTTTCCTTGTGGGTCCAGCTTGTTGAGTCTTTGTGCTGGTTCAGCTTCATAGTTTGCACCGGGTATGGTAATATCGAGTACCTGAAGGGTTATGCCCACATAACCGACAAAGAATATATTTATGCGGAAGTTAGAGAGGAGCATCACTTCAAATATTACCATGTATAAGTTCATATGAGTGAATTGTTCCAATTGTTCAATCTGCGCGTGCTCGACAAATCTATCCTAAGTTGCTACGTTCTGTAAGTGATTTATTTCTATAATTAAATCTCCACCTCATCTTGTTCATTGCCTGCACTATATTATCCTAACTATATTCTTGTGTACACTATTATGCAGAAGGAAGCTTGGGGAATGCAAAAGAAAGAACATCCATGATGTTAGGTTCATTGACCCACACATCATTAATGGATATGTGTTAGAAAGACCCCCAAGACATGGAGAGAGACCTGCACAAGTTTCTTACAAAGCAGGAACTCAAAAGTCAAATTCTATTTCCTTACCATTTTGGGTGAGTGTTTCTGTCTTGTGCACATTCTCTTTTGTTTACTCCATGCATGTTATGTCTAATCGATGAGTTATGCATGACTGTGTATGTAACGTGTCCGCAGGTTCCACTGGATTCTGCTAATAGGTGAATTTGACAACTCCAGAGTTCTCGTCATGGACTCTCTGAATATGGAACCAAAGCATTCGATCGACATCAGATTAATGCTGCAAAAGTAATTATTTTCAATCATTTGCGCACTATATCGGCCTCTTTCCTTCATTTCCTGATATCAAGTAACTAATAACTCCCATGTTCATTTAATTTCTTTGCCCTGTAGGGTTTGGAAACGGATCAAAGAAGACATAACCGGTGAATTCAAAGATGAGCTAACATTTAGAAGGTTAGCTAATGTGGATACTCAACCATCGGGGACCAATCTATGTGGATACTATGTTTGTGAGTTCATCCGGGGACACACCTCTAAGAGGAGGGCTCAGGATATCAACTTGCGGAGGAATGACTTGCGGAAGAAGCTTAATCCAGAAGCTCGCTTCCGATCAATTCAAGAGGAATTAGCAGGATTTTTGATGCGGGAAGTCCTCCATCCTACTAGAGAACACTATTACGAGGACGAAGAACTTCTAATGCGATAAATTGTATATGGAAACTTGTTTGAAGTTGTATATAGTCACCTGAGATTGAATATTATATATTTCTCTTGAATTCTTCTTGTTTGAAATTTCAAACTTGTTTGAAATTGTTTATTCATATGCATCAACGTGTAACGTATATATAGTAGCGTAGAATGTGTGTACTGAAACTTCTTTGAAAGTAAAATGAAACATAAAATAAAATATAAAAGAATTAAGCACAACAAAAAGAAACCATATTTAGGGGGGTTAAAACCCTAAACCTGCGGAGACCTTTAGTCCCGGTTGGTCTGGCCAACCGCGACTAAAGGTCCTCCGCCCCGACGGACTCCTGCCGCTCACGTGGATGGACCTTTAGCCACGGTTCGTAAGAAACCGCGACTAAAGGGGGGGGGGGGCTTTAGTTGCGTAAGGAAGTTATGTTCTAGACAAGGAAGTTATGTTCTAGACAAGCTAAAAGTTTCCTTCAATATTGTCCTATCAAACACATAGAATAATTGGTGAATTTGTTTTTGAGAAAATATTCATTTAATTCGTACTAATTATTATGGATGAGGAGTCAAAGGTCATTGACACAAGAGGAGCTCAGAATGATGACATCGCTTTTCAATTCCTAATTCGCATACCTAAATGCAAGAGGTTACCACTATAATTAAGTTAATATAAATTGATCCCAGCTAAGTAGTCTAGTTTGTGAAGTAACACCGGAAATTCAATTCGGCTCCCGGGTGCATATCTCCCTCTACCAAAAAAATATTTTGAAATGTCGAATTTTTTTGACAACAAATTCTACATGAACATCCCCATAAATATGTGAGTTCGTCAAGTTTCACAAAAAAACAATATTTTTTTGGTCTATGTAAAAAAGAGAAAATTTATCTAGTGAAAAACATTTTTTTAGCATTGAAATTTGTCGTTTTTACACACGTCACATAACAAGTCGATTTTTTATGAAACGGCTTTGTGAGCGCGTAGCATGTGAAGATGTATGTGAAACTTTTTATTTCAATTTTTTTAAAGTTTCAAAATATGTGTAAGATGCATTTTAAAATAGAGGGAGCATATGCTCCCATGTTCACAACACCACTCCCATTCTTATCTTGTGTAGTATTGCCATTCAAGTATTTATCACAAGAAAATAGAGCCAAAACATGGAACCGTGAGGACGGAAGCTAAGTTTTGACAAACTATACATTTTCTTCAAGATTATCCTATTAAACACATCAAAAAAATTGTGAAAAATATTTTGATTGAGGAGGCATTGATTTTAATTCATATTCATCATTATAGTTGGTGAATCAAGTCACTCACACAAGATGAGCTCTAAATTATGACATCATCTTGCTTTAGTTTTCAGTTACTTTCCTAAAAGCACGAGGTTAGTAGTGCTCGAAGTTAATAGACCCCTTGCTAGGTATATATGTACTCTAATTTGTGAAGTAACTAGCCTTATTATATTTTTTATTGCCTTGAACTATCCATCACAAGCAAATCCTATATAATTAAGAAGTTCATCCCCACTACCATATTTCTCTGAACATGCAGCCTATCCACATCAGCAATTTGCCATATCAGCAAGCACTACAATTTCTACTCCATTTGTTAAACTCTTTTCATAATCACCGAAGGAGATAGCTACATGGCAACTCAGCGGCCGCACGGCCGAACATCTCCTACTTCCGAACTTAGCTTACATTTATTTCTCTTGATGCACACATCATTTCTACTCCATTTTTAAACTCTTTTGATAATCACCGAAGGAGATAGCTGCATGGCAACTCAGCGGCCGCGCGGCCAAACATCTCCTGCTTCCCAACTTAGCTTACATTTATTCCTCTTGATGCGCACATCCCATGGTCTTAAATCCAACTCCCACTTATTTAATCTTGATTTCCAGGACAAAACAACCACCGGATGCCTGGACGCCTCTTTGTTTCTCCTTTCAACTAAGATTAGTCACAATGAGAGTATCATAAGTAGTATCATGCATGCCATGTAGGCAAAAATTTGATGTGACACACCAATTAATGAGGTGAGAGATGGGAGTGGTATCATAATATGATACCGTATCATAGCATGTAAAACTAGAAAACTTAATGGCAAACATATCATGTCATAAATTTGCATCGATATTCTACAAAACATTAAGAGTGAATTCCACTTTTTACCCCGTAGTTCTGTATTTGTGACACTAATTACCCTGTTGAATAAAAAATCATATAGATTAGGCATTTTAGAACACTTGGACCCTTGATTTCTGTTGCGT
This sequence comes from Lolium perenne, assembly GCF_019359855.2. Classification (NCBI taxonomy): domain Eukaryota; kingdom Viridiplantae; phylum Streptophyta; class Magnoliopsida; order Poales; family Poaceae; genus Lolium; species Lolium perenne. The sequence continues at coordinate 172,530,041 of NC_067250.2, read as the reverse complement.
ATTCATTGGGCAAGTGCGAGGTGATTACCGAGTTTCAAAAATATCAGTACGGGGATGAGGAATGAAACAATTGGATAAGATAAGTCTGGACATAATCGTAGATGATGACTTCCTATATTTACATATTTTGTCACACCACATCGATGAAATACGCCAGTCCTATCTAACAAAAATAAATAAAATGCTAAATTGGGGTAAAGCCGTGTTTACAGACTCCTAGATATGATATTTTTGTAAAAGTTACACTAAATAGGGTAATATGTGTCACAAATGCGCAACTATAAGGTAGAAAGTGGAATTCACTCAAACATTAAATATGATGATACTATGATACTATCTTATGATACTATGCATTGTGGAAGTAGTATCATAAACTAGTATCATGTGCATGATATTAGTGTATGATACTTCCCATTGTGACTAGTCTAATTCTGAATTTATGTACTTCCAAATTGACTCCGGCTTCTCACCTTCCTTCACAATAATGTCATGTTGCCGCTTTACCTTGCAATTAAAATAGAGTCCAGAAAACTCTACTCCCTTTATCTTAGTTTACTAGACATGCACGTGTACCTAGATTATCAATTTAATCTATATAATATAAATTATATAACATAAAAATTATAGCATTAGAAAGTATAAAACTTAAAGTTTCTAATGGTATATTTTCTGCAATATATATCTTATGTTAAGTTGGTTGAATTGATAACTTTGAAATACAGGTAGGACTAGTAAGCTGAAACGGAGGAACAACTGCTTGATTGGCATCGTTACTTCTGTGTTCTCCATTCCTTTTAATACCAGCTGCTTCTGTACGTCTGCACTTGGTTGAGTTTGTCTCTCCGAGCTCCACAGTGTCGTGGATTGGTCTACTGTATAACAAGTTTGTGTTGGTTCAGATCGCTGTCTTACTATTCTCGACCGGCTGGACATCCTCTGCTGCATAAGAGCAAGAACAGTAGAAGAGTTAGCAGTTGGCTACATGTTTTTGTCATGTCATATATAGTCTATTTATAGTCAGCCCATATAATAGTTAGATGACCCACCTTGCAATCTCATAAAGTGCTTAGGAGCATGCGCTGCAGCTGGCTATTATTTTATAGTCTGCTTCTCTTCTCTCTCCTCTTCTCTTTCATCCAACTCAGTAAAACTATATTATTTTAACTTTTATAGCATGCTGACTGTACTTTATTGTATTTGCTCTAGATCATCATGGCAAGAATGCTGATGCGCTTCCCTGCAGAACACGTGGATAAGCAGGAGGCTATGAAGGCGTTCAAAGCAGTCCCAAGACACAGCATGCAACATATTAACGGTCAGAAATCCAGTTCTTCTACAGATCATTGCAACAATATTAGATGTTTCGTCTTCCGGCAGATTGGTTGGGGTGATTATCTCTTCTCCGTCCAATTAGACCCCTGCACATGCAGTAATACCCGGTTGAATAACCTCTATATCTATCCAGATTCATGAAAATTTCTACATTCACTGATGGTTAATTCTTTTTTTTGAACAGAAACAGGGCCTAGAAGGCCCTAGAGATTTCATTCAGTCCACACGTGGTGGGTACAATTTACAAAGAGGCCCTTCAAAATCTCTCGCTCTAAGAAACCTAGAATTTGAAGAAAGGCCCTCAAGAATTACAAAAAACACCCTAAGACAAAATCTAGAAAAGCAACCGGGTCCCTGGGCGCCTTCGCCACCTCTCGTCGGCGATCTCGAGATGTTGCCGTCGAGATACGATGCCAAGCTGCTCAACAGCATACTTCCGGCGAAGCATCTGATCCGCCGGCCACTCCTCCTCCTCCGGGGAAGGACCACTTGTCGGTGGAGAAGTGTTGAGCTCCGACGAACCGAGCGCTGTAGGGCCTCTGTCTTGGAGGTTGAAGAAGGGCCGCTTTGTCGACCGAGGATCACGGCGTCGCTGGAGGATACCGCGTGTTTCGCTCGAAGGAGCTCTTGTCCAGAAGCTCCGTAGCACCCTGCAGGCAGAAGCTGACGAGCAAGGGCCGCCAGTGCATCGCCGCCGCTCCTCTTCTGGCCACCATGGCAAGGAAGAAGAAGTTGCAGGCTAGCAACCACCAGCCGCACACCGCATCGACGGAGAGGACAGGATCCTCCATCTCGATCCAAAATCAGCATGCCACACTCCTGCTCCTCCTCGCCACCAAGGCCGGCCAGGAGAGAATCAACTGCGTACCTTGCAGCTCCAAGAAGGATCCCCACCTCGCCTCAACGGCCGGCCTGGGGAGCTTCGTCTTCACTGCAGACGAGGGATGGAGAAGAACCTGCCGCCGCAGACTTACTGAAGAAGACGGCGTCGCTTCCCGCCGCACCTCCCTCCGAACACCGGAGCAGAGATAGCGCCAGCAGCAACCCTAGCCTAGCCGGGATCCGGCGGCGAGGATCCAGGCCACCGTCTCCTCTACGGGGCATCCACCCAAACGGTGGCAAACAGCCACAAACAACTAGAAAACCTGCAGATCTACACCTAGACTACACCGGCAACCAACCTAGACCTACTCTAGCCAGCTATTCCAGCGGAGTGGCTGTCGACGGCCCTGTCAAAGGAGGGGGAAGAACAAGGCTACTGTGGAGGCTTCAGAGCTGGGGAGTGGGGAAATGAGCCACTGCTGGTTTTCGAGTAGTTGTTGCATATAAAAAGGAACCTTCTGCCGAAGTGAAAACACACAAGCAGCAGCCTGGCAAATCTTTTGTTATAGGTCTCGGTCCTCCTTTCCAAACTCTTGCTGGTATAGTTTTGGTTGTTTATGTATGAAACTAATATATCATTTTTTTTTATTTTTTTCTATATTATTTCCATTGTATCGACTGTATGGATAGAAGGTTCATATACTCATAACCCATTCATGTCGTTTGCCCATTAATTTTGCAAGTGATTGGATTGGGTTTAGATGGCCTCCTTGCCTGCGATCCTTGGTTTCGTTGGCAATCATCAGATAGAGATTAAAATGACAAGATCTCCTTTGCTGATTTCATATTTCTTATTCTCATTATCTTCCATTTCACCTTGGACAATAGCGAAAAATTGGTACCGTGCCTAAAGGGTGAATACTCTTCTGTTTTTTTTCTCTGCAAAGTGGATCCGAATTTCTCACATTGGTGTATTGATTCTTATTCTATTTCATTGGTACAGAGGTAGATTGGTAAACCTGTCAATAGTTGCACATACGTCTTGGACTATTTTTCACAAATGTGTGACAATTTTTGTAGCATACATTTCCACAGCAACGTGCGGGGCATCCTCTAGTATAACCAAAACATGGAACCACACGAAGAAAAACATGGACCCGCTCTGGTGCGAAGAGGAATTAAGAGACGGGTGCATCATCACCCTCCCTCGAGGATCTCGTGCCTGTAGCAGGGACGGACTTATCACCGCTAGGTGACGGATCATCTTCCGGCGTGTGTTGTTTGTTTCTCGTGCATCACTTATATCTGATCAGTTTCTTCTTATTTTAATAAACTATTTGGATTGATTTTAAACTCTGATCATCTTCTTATGTATAACTTCATGCATCAGGGCTAGTTGTTCCCATAGGTCGACCCACCGAATTCCTCGGTGACGGTGACTGAGTCTGAGTTGTGGGTAATCGGGACCCTCACTACCATACTAGTCAAGCGGGATAAGCAGTTACTTGATGCCTTCGATGAGGGCCTCAAGCAAGACAATGGCGAGATATAACTTCTGTTGAGCCACCAACATGATGAGTATGTGCAATAATGAATTGGAGGAGATGATTGACATCCTCAACCAGAAGATTGAGGCCCAACACCAAGAAGCCGAGCTTCTCCACAAGGAGCTCGCGCTGGCCAAGGAGGGGTGATTCTTAGATTGCCGATCATCTTCATATTGCCTCAAGGGTGGGAAGTTCTCATGTTTAACTAGTTTAATTATGTTTAAGTTTGTGTCTATCTTTAACAGTCAGTGTTTATGTTGCCATCGAACATATACATATATGTTTTAATCAGTATGTTCTATAATTCTGTCATTTGTTTCTTAAGAATATGGAATGCACATTTCTTCATCGTATTTGATAAAAAACATGAAATGAATCAACTTGGTGCTAGTATAGAACATCAAAGTTCAAAATTGGCGCTCAGATCAAAATTAATTGCCGGGTATTTAGGAAAATATTTGCATAAAATCTGTCTATTCAGTGAACCTGCAACTAATTTCTTTAAGGAAATATAGTTCAACTACAATATTTGTTATATATATAGATAGAGAACTGCAACATTACATTGTTTAACTCCCATATTTATTCAACATTACCTGGAATACCGATTGCAAATAGTCGATCTTGATACAAACATAGTATGCTAAGTTACAATTTACTTATCGCAAATAGACTTTTCATCTCATGATTGGTATTGTTCTGATTAGCAGCGTTGAGCAAGCTAGGAATCTTCTCATTATCTTTCTTGAGATCATCCATTGCCTTACCCCATTTCTTCACCTGACACATGATCAACTGCTTATCACATTCTATATCATCTTTCGAATCCTTCAAGTCATCCTTCAGCGTGTCCTCATGTCCCATCAGACCGAACACCATCTTTGTGTTGAATGCCATTCCCATACAAGTGCCAGAGGGATAATCATAAAAAATGTAGCCATGCATCACACTCATCCTAATGTAATTTATCCACGTATGCACACGACGTATGTCGTGATTGTCCTTGTCATCAAGTAACTTCATGATCTCCTTACCAGAATCAACTTGGCTTCTCATTTGCCCATCAACACTTTGTTTATACATTTCACAAAGCGAAGTTCATTGCTTTAGGCCATTCAAGATCTGCCCACACGAAACCACATTCCACCTAATGAAGTATAATAAGAAAACAAGTATTGAGCTAAAAATCCATTAATTAACACAATGCTTCAAATTTATTTTGCACGGTCATTAACTTTCAAGACTAAATAAGTGTACTGAATAGAACGAGTTACGAAACAATTTTCACTTACGCACACTAGCTAATTAGCTCTCGCATAAGAACATAAACTTAACCAAACTAGTAATCATATAACCATAAAGCACAAAACTCACATCCATGCGTGGGCAGTGATAGAAACGTCTCCTTGTGTTAATGCCTTCTAATGCAATAAACTTTTCCGCCGGCTCCTTATGGATGCGATACAGGTACATGGATTCAGCAGCAACGGCGCATAAATCCTTATCATGGATATCCGCTGGTGCAAAGTCTATCTCGGTGAACTTACACATCCATGCGAACAAACAGAAAATCGTAGGTCAATCGAACCTCCAAAGAAAACCCCTAATTCGGAACTGTGGCGCGGCAAATTGGAACCATGGCACAACGATTGTAAATAAACAAAAAATAAAAGGACTCACATCAGTGAAGTCCTCGTTGGAGCTCTCGCCGTCGATCCAGGTAACCATTGCTGTGGTGGAAGTGACGTCGGAACTAGACGATGCAACTTAACTATGTTTGTTCGGTAGATATTAGTGGGGGTAGAGACTGTTAGACGAGGGAAGTAGTGGAAAATGCGCGTGGATCGGGTGTGCGCGGTTTGGTTTGACTTTTGAGCACTGAAAATACTAGTGACATCTTGTCGCCCAAAATTCTATGCATGTCACATATAATTTCAGCCGGTCAATTTAATCCTCATCCGCCTCTTCCTTCTTCTTCCCTCCGAAAACCTCCAAAGCAACAATTGTCAGTGCATCCCCCACCCAACAGTTGGAGATAAGCTCCCCTAGAGAAGTAGGCGAAGACTGAAGGTCCGGTTTGATGTTATCCGATAAGTTCTGGTAGAACTCAGCCAGAAAACCATCTGGACCACGGGGTTTGTTGTTTTCCATTTGAAAAACAACCTTTTTTAAGATTCTTCCTCAGAGTAAGGTGCAATAAATGGGTTATTTTCCTCTATTGAAACATGGGGTATGCGGTCTTTTTGAGTATCATCCATAGAGATGTTGTCTTCGCAACGAACAAACCTTTGTAGTAGTTTGTAATGTACGACTTTAGTTGCTTTCGGCCCTCAAACAATCACTCATCCTCAACATGAGAACGAGTAAGTTTCGTGTTTATATCTGCCATTGGTGACACTATGGAAGTATCTTGTATTTGAATCTCCTTCTAGTATGAATTGGGCTTTAGAACATTGATACCATTTGAGCTCCTCCTTGCGTATGAGTCGTGCTATATGCGCATTTGTTTGGCTTTTGAGATCAATTTCATGCATGGAAAGAGAGCGAACTTCTGCTAACTCTTCAAGGCAGTCAATAACAAATGAAAGCCGCTGGTTTTCTTTTTTAAAGTATGCTCATTGTGTGTCCCGCCCAACCACCAAGGTGTTTGCTTGTCGCACACATTTTATTGTTCCACCTATGTATTGGGGTACTTCATGCAGAAGATAATCCATATATATTTACCATATATTAAGAACATTATATCCACCACATATCCCATGCTAGATATCTACATATGCATCTATACACGGTTGATTCAGACGTGGATGAAAATTTGGAGCGAAATTATACATACCATTTATCCCTAACTATTACAAGCATACATGTGAACTGATAGAACGACAAAAACTATAAATCATACACGTAGCGAATTCGCCGTGTTGTCTACTGTTTTGTTTGATATTTTCTCAGTCCCTATTTACATGGAGCCCTCGATTTAACTTCGACCACTTATTTAGCCATTAAATTGTGAATGAAAGTGCCATATTAATTACACCAATAGAATCATCATTTGAATGCAAAGTCAATGTTATAATGTTTGTGATATAAAACTTGGATCTCAAATGTGGGCCACCTAGATGTGGATATGTAGTACATTGAAATTATAGATAGATATAACTAAAAAGACATCAGTCTGAGGGCACTCTTTGAGATATTTCCTTATAAATTATCACTAAACAATGATACATATACTTGATCAAGAAGGTTACTTAGACTACTAATAGTGGGAGTAACTAAATTAATGACATACAACTACTACCTTTGTTTAGGTTTATATGTCCTGCGCGTATTCTTAAGTTGTAAATTTTACTAACGTAAAATAAGGTATTTATTATAAAACATATATTATTAAAAAGTTCAGATATTTTACTTTGTAATGCTATATAATTTATATTATCTTTCGTAAAATTTATTGATCCAGGATACGTACAGGCCCTCCTCCCTCCGGATTGGTTAAGAGGCGTGCCCACAGTTCAAGAATATTCTTTGACCACTATTTTATTCTATAAAATATGATATATGTCACAAAAATTGTATCGTTGAAAATATTTTTAAATATGAATCTAATGGTATAAATTCTGTAGACATATAATTTATATTTTATTGAAAAAATTAATGGTTAAAGTTTGTCTTAAACTGCATGCGCACCTGATCTGGAGGGATCAGTTATTTTGATGACATGACATATCATTAAATGGAGAAAGATGGTTGTAATAACTAACTATGTTACTATAACATCAGACCTTTCAAGATAAAATGAGTTTATAAGCTAATTTATATACTCATGAATGATACGACATCTATGGTAATATGCATTGTGAAGATTTTTTTTAACAATATGCACTGTGTAACATGGACTAGTATCATATGTATAACACTACTTCATATTACTCCTTACTACGACTAATCTTAGTCCAATTCTACCAATTTTAAAGGCAGTCAACTCAATATTATCTATTGTTGACGATTAGCATGGAAAAGCGTCGGAAACGAAAGAAGACTATCCATGCATGAACCTACAGACAGAGAGATGATTATGGAGGAGAGCACCAGACCAATACGGCAATACCAAGGTTAGGTTTGGAGCAAAAGCAAATAAATGGATGCACATGCAAGTGCGGTTGGGAGTGGGACCAAACCTCCTTTTCAGTTTTAAAAGTCTCCATGTCCTTTACCGCTTGATTCTATGAACCTGGAAAGGCAATGCATCTTTCAGCACGCATATCTTAGACTTTCTTAGGCTGCTCATAGTGGGGAGTAACATAAGGTGGTGTCATGCATAAATTACTAGTCCATGTTACTACCTTCATAGTGGAAAGTAACTTAGAGATGGTATCATGCAAAGCCTTATTTATTAGTTTGTAGACTCATTTTATCTTGGGGTGTGTGATGTTATGGTAACATAGCTAGTTACCACCTCCCTCTCTTTCTTCATTTATTGCTATGCCATGTCACCAAAACATCTTGAAATGTGTGATGTTACTACCTAAGTTACTCCCACTATGAGCAGTCTTATGATACTTGTCTGCATTCTAAGAAACGGTTCCTCAATTATTATTCCCAGTGGCCACCCATGCACGCTGCTTATAGTTACCCTTTCTTTAAATGAAAAAAAATTCTGCAACATTGGCATGATTTGCTTGGAGGAACATATGCCAGCTTTTGATCAACGAACATGTTGAACAATATATGCAAAAGAAAATCATAGGGCTTTAAAGAAAGAAAGAAAATTTAAGCAAAGTAAAGTGGCGTTAGGAACTGGAGATCTAAGCTTACTCATGCTCAGATGACAAATGAACAGCCACACAAAAAAACAAATAACATTTACAGATAAAAAGTAGAAATATAGCACACGATTATTTACGTTTTTTTAAAAAAGACCATGAGAAAGCCAGATAACTGAACCTATCGGGTTGCCCCCAAAAAAACACCCCTTTCTTACTACAGTATTGAAAGCCGACAGTCATGGCAAAGACAAGGGCATAAAGATATGGACCCGGTCACAGAAATTTTGTCATGTTAAATGACAACTATGATGCCTGATGGAGCCAAACGAGATGGAGCTAATCATGCTAAGTACAACCAAAGTCCAGATTCTGATTGTCACTTGGGGTGAAAAAAGAAATGAGGCATGCATCTTTCTCAGACGCTAAACCATTTTAATTGGTTTAAATGTCAAAATTTACACATCAAATCAGACATAACAAAATTGAAACAACCGGAGTGCGCTTCCCACATGCCGCCACACTTAGAGCATCTCCAACATATGATGTAAAATAGGGCACCAATAAGTTTTAGGTCACCTTTTTTTTGTCTCCGTGTCTTCTTTGGGCAGCATGTTTTGGGCAACAATTTCAGATAATGTAAAATAGGGCACATGTGCAATTTTAGATAATTTAAAATAGAGCACCACACCTTGTGCCCTATATTCACAATTGCAAACATATATGCATAAAATATCATGAAACTCATATGTAAATGATTCTAAAACACAAATAAAATCCAAATAGTACCAAATATTACATCACACAAATAGTTCATCATTATTACACAAATAGTTCATGATCAAGTTTCACACGGATCAACTCACAAACACTAAAAGTTCATCACATGACCATTCTAGTCTAGACCACTCTCTGCACGATTCCGGTCCATGCCATGATGTCGCTGGACATTCCTCTGAAGGTCATTGAGGCGCTGCTTAATTAAGATATGTCGGGCCTTTCTTTAGAAAGGGCGGCGAGAGATCAATGGCGGTCACTGCATGGTCGCGTGGGACAAGGTGGCATCCTCTAAAGCCCTTGGTGGACTAGGTATTCCAAATCTCGGCCTTCTCAATCTTACCCTTCGTTGCCGGTGGGCGTGGCTACAGAAGGTGGATCAATCAAAGGCCTGGGCAGAGTTCAACAGTTAGCTTACTCATGGCGTGGACAAATACAAGGACATAAAGATATGGACCCGATCACAAAAGTCTTGTCATGTTAAATGGCAACTATGATGCCTTGTGGAGCCAAACGAGATGGAGCTTAATCATGCTAAGTTGAACATTAAGCTACCCAGTCTTTGCACCGCTATCTTCGATGCGATCACCTGCTATACAGTGGGTAATGGCGAACGGGCTCATTTCTAAACTGATGGTTGGCTTGATGGAGCCAAAGTGGCGGAGATTGCGCCGAACATGGCAAAGATGGTCTCGAAGAGGAGGTCCATTGGCTGCTTGGTAAAGGAGGGCTTATCCGGTCAATGGCTGCGTGATTGTGGCCTGACATGGGAGAGGAGGCCCTCCCTGTGTTCTTCTTGCTATGACAGAGACTAGCCAATTTCCATCTGACTCCTGAGCGGGAGGATGTGCTTATGTTGAGATGGTCTGCCGACGGTAGTTACTCAAGTTGGCTTATGGCAGGGGCCTTCTTTGCTGGTCGGGAGAAGGCCTCTGTCTCGCAGGAAATTTGGCGCTCGAGGGCTCCCTATAGTTGCAAGTTCTTTTTTTGGCCCGCCGTGAAGAACTGTGTTTGGACGGCCGATAGATTTCAGCGGCGTGATCGGCCCTGTCCATCGGCCTGCCCCCTCTGTGACCAGGATCCAGAGACCCTGTAGCACCTGCTTCTTGGTTGCGTGGTGGCGCGGGAGGTGTGGGCGTGGACTCTTCGTTGTTGGGGCAAGGTGGAGTGGCTCCCGGTGGCAGACACCGAGCTGCTGGAGTGGTGGACTACTCGCCCTTGCCCGGCGGCTCATAGGCGACACATGTGGACCACTATCATCCTAGTTTTCTGGTGCATCTGGAGGCACCGGAACGACATGGTCTTCAATGGTGTTGTGGGCTCGCAGTCCGCCATTAGGGACAAGGTTAGAGAGGAGTTCGATAGGTGGTGGCTTGCCAAGATCTTTCGTGGCACATTTTTTGCGTTTCATGACTCGAGTGTTTTACCGTGCCAACACAGAGAGTAGGCGTGTGTGGGGAGCTGCCCCTGTGGGTAATGACAACTTCCCCTTCTTTGACACTCATCTATATGGTTGATACACCTTTCCATGGTGTATTTTTGAAAAAAAATATCATCACATGCAACATACATTTCGTCACATACAACATGGAAGCTAGCACCTTTGTTAGCCAAACCATGACTACCACTACTCAATGAGATCCTTCTGAAGATCATCATGGATATCTGAATCGTGAATATCATGGTAGCGCTCAACGAAGAGGGCGGTATAGACTTGCCTGTGCTAGGTCCGGTCCTATTGCCATCAACTCATAGAACCTATAATCCAAAATCTTGACCATACTCGTTCTCAATGATCATGTTATGCATTCCCACACAAACATTTATGATGTACTAACGGATCTCTTGATCCCAAAATCTCGCCGGTCCTCTCACAATAGCAAAATTAGGCTTGCAAAATCCCAAATGCCCTCTCTACATCCTTCCTAGCCACCGATTGTCTATAGTGAAAGTCAAGTTCTTTTTTACCATATGCCATCTTAATACCATGAGAAGGTCCTAAAGAGAATGGGACTGTGAATACATGTATTTATGAGGTTCAATAAGGATTGAATAGACTAATTGCAAGCATCGTCCTTATATTTTCAGTTCCTCTGAATTGGTGTTTCGGGGAGATCAAGGTTAGAAGATGGGCGCCTATTAGAGGAATCACGTGTGTATATAGTAGTAGCATCAAAAGATGCTTTGGAGTCTTTGTTCCGAAATGCGGCGGTGACCTTTTGGTAGGTGCAATGTCCAAGATCTTCAGCACAATTCCTCCTTTCATCGAAGAAGGTGTCTTGCAACTTCACAGACTCCGCAATGTGTTTGAACAACTTCGTTCCCATTCGAAACCGGCGGTGAAAGTATCGATCGGGATACACCGACGAATCGGCAAAATAGTAGAGCATCAACCGGTTGTGTCCATCAAACCTAGCGCACTGCAGCCTTTCACGACCAATAACAGAACCATCGTGCTTTGGTCGCTTGTTCTTTTGCAACGTTTTCTTCTTCATCCATGTCAAAATCCTCATCAGGTGTCGAATAATCTTACATCGTCAAAATCTTGTTCGAACTCAGGTACAATTCAATAATACTTGTGTCAAATTACTACTACAACACAACAACAAAATCTAGAAAACAAATTACCTACAAAAGAAGAATAATCTTACAGTTTACAAAAGGTATCAAACACCTTGTGTGCAACGCGAAGCTCATCGGCCGGTGGCGGTAGGAGCCTGCTTCGATGGCGGGGTAGATGAACTAGGCCAGCTGGAGCCTCAAAAGCATTGATGGAGCGCCGAGGTCGTGTGATACATGGCTAGATCTTAGACGTGGCACAACGGAGGAGGTCGGTTGACCCGTCAACCCGGTCAGACTAGGGCCACGTCGCACCTCTCGGGCATCAAATCGACGTTTTCTCGGGTGGTCTGATCCCAGAGATGACCGATAGAGGGCAGCGGTGGGCCAGAATTAGCTCAAGCTAACAGAGGAGGCGGGCTAGGTGGGGCGGGGCCAAAGGGCGACCATTGAGCGGCGGTAGGTCAATCCCCAGTCGATTTGGTCGGGATTCGGCCAACGATGGTGGGGAGCGGCCGCCCGGGGAGGAGACAGGAGGCGCGTGCGTGACCGTTATTGGTAGTTGGTGCGCCTGGGGTTCCTGATTCTGTTTTGCGGCAGCTGATTGGTGTTGTGTATTTGCAGCCCAAACGCAAATTTTTCTTTGGTTTACATCAAGCCTTTCTGCCCAAGGTGCCATATATGACAGGTTTTTTGGTTATATCACCTGTGGAAAACCCTTTTTTTTTCTTCTGTGCACAAATTAACCTTTCACATTAAATAATCAGGTTACGAGAGAAATCATTCCACTATCCAATTTATACTTAGAGTAAAGATTGAAGACAAAACAGAAGATGCTATGGTGGACATTATTACTTATTGATTCGCTTTGTGAAACCTAGCAAAAGTCTCCTCTATGTTTTGAAAGATTCAAGAAAAATAATCGAGGTATCTAAAACCAAAAGGTGCCTGTTACCACACTCGTGTCGCTTTCACTTTGCATACGCGGCCAGAAGAAAGGTAAAATTAAAAACAAATGATGGTGATACATAAAAAAGGGACTGATGAACACATTAGCACCCGATATTTTCTGGCATTGGCAGCGCTCCCCAAGCCACAACTTTTTTCCAGCATGATTAATGACTAAAACGTATCACCTACGATCCCTGACGAGCAACAGTAGTATGTAACATAATCACTTAATTGCAAGTGGACCATGAAAACTAAGTTTATCTGCCGTCGAGAAGTGTTCTAGATACACCATCTTCTGTTCTCTCTCGGCTTTTGGTGTTAGCAAGAGAAACTATCTTTTGTGATTTTGTCACATGGAGATGCACTTTTTTTTTTTTGCAGAAGTTTGAATCACTCCAACTGATTAATGTAAGGAAATAGGAGGCCAGCTATAAAGATCAAAGAAGAACAATCACAACCACTGGTGTACTCACGGTGGGCATATAATAATCTCTGACATGTGGACCCACCACAAATGAAATATCATCTCATCTATGGTCCCTGGCAAATATAGGCTTTTCAATATTAAGTTTTTGGTGTGCCATTTGGCACTGTGACTGATCTGAAGCTTCTATTGAAAACAAAGCTTCACAAGTGGCACCAAGATTGATATCTTATAAACAAGCATTGAATGTTTCCAAGTTGATTAGAGTTGGTGATCTGCCACATCAATGTGGGCCCACATTTAGGCCAAAAAGTGGCCTTTTGGTTTAGACCAAAAGGTTCCTTCGTTCATCATAGGAGAATATACAAGATGCCTCACCTCCAAACATAGTGTTGGTCAGAATAACTAAACGCACACTAATTAAATATGGGCTGTTAAGCTTGCTGGCAGGGAACTACCCGGCCACATGGCACATACAAAAATAACACAAAAGACAAAAATGTTGGACTTTTTAGTATTAGTATTTTGATGATTCAAGAGAGAGGGTAGAGGAAAAAAGAAAGAAGAATACATAGCACAACTTTTGAATAGAAATGACAGCAATGAGTGATAGTGATCTGTATTGTCAGCCTTTTAACATGTTATTAAGTAAAAATGTGAAAGGGGAGGTATCTAGTGCGAAATGTCGTCATTGTGCAAAGTCTTGAGAAACTGAGAATCTATGCCTGTGAGTTATCATCTTAAAAGTTTCTGGAAATTTGTGAAAGCATGGTTCGATAAGGACCACGGTGTGGCCAACATTTATTCCGATTAGAATCATGAAAACGATGTACACCAAGGATAACCGAGCAAAATATGAGGAAATAGTACTTCCAGACAAGACCATATTGAAGACTTGGTGAGAATATTTGAAGACCACGTTTCCCTGTTTATCAACATCCTGCTAAATAGGGGTATACCTTACCCTAGACACCAATCCAATTAGATGACCTGAATATGTGAATCTATTTACTTTCAGGGCAAAAACAAACATATCAAGTATCAGTATTTACTCTCTCTAAATTGTCCACCCTCATAACAATAGGAAGAGGAAAAGAACATATCCATTTTTAGTTCCAAGGACCATAGCTATAAATATTATCAAAACTATAACCACATTTGGGTGTCATAAGATCTATAACCTCCTGCCTATTTGGTAGTCAAAGGATATTCACTCCCCCTCTCCTCCTATGTACTTCAGGAGGTTTACCTCCCTCAAGCTTATAACAAGAGAGTTGCCCCAAATATTTACATATCTACCGTACAAAGAATTTACTTTCTCCAATCCCTCTACATGCCATCGATGGCGATCGTTACTGCCGCCGGTAGCCCTTCCTTCCCCCCACCCCACCTTGGCGATGCCTTATCCGCAACTGATGCGAGACGGACGACAGTGCGCGCATTATCATGCTTCACATTGTGCCACAATCGCTCAATGCTTGGCACAAGTACTTTACCGGCCCAGTCATCAATCTTCTCCTCGGCGAGCCAGACGCTGCTAACCATGCGGTCAATGACATCTTCATCGATTCTGAATGAGTTGCTGCTCCCCATGACCGACTCGAATTTCGCTGATATGCAATCTGTAATAGTCTTCCTAAATGGACCAAAGTCGACTGGGCGAAACACAATGGCATCATCAACGAGTTGCAATAGATCGCAGTCAGGAGCCGGCGTTGAGCACAGGACTGCAAGCTGCCCTTTCTCTTGCTCTTGCTCCACAGAGAGATCGCTGGAATTATGCGAGCTCTCAGTATCATCCAAGGCACCAACTGCCAAATTGAGGTCAAGAGACAGACCATGACCACTGGACAATTCTTTTGCTACCTTTGCAGGGCGAGCATCATCACAGAGCCAATCTGCTCGGTGCTTGACCTGCTTGTCCCCAATAGAGAGTTCTAGCTGCCAATTAGAGCTTGATATCTCCAGCATCCTTCCTTCACCTTGGAGCAAAGTCTCGATGTTTGGCCCTTTAATTTCCTCGGGTACCCAGTTGGTAGTAAGAACAAAGATGACATTGCCAAGGTTGACCTCACGGCCACGAGAGTCCGGAAGACGGCCTGTCTCCATTGCCCGCTTGATCTTTCCACGAACAACTGTGTCCAATTGATCAATGCCTTCGAGAACAATTACTGAGAATGGGTTCTGCCGAACTGCCTCAGTAACCCGATCGAGTGCAGTCTTCCCCCAGAAACCCATGTTCAACTGGGAGTCACCACCAAAGTTCACAATCACTGGTCTTGCGTTCACCATCAGCCCAGACAGTGCGTTCACCATCTTCCGCTTACCTGCCTGATCAGGGCCAACAAACATGAGCCACATGTCACCTCTTGTTCGAAGGGTCCGACGCTTATCACTTCCAGATCTGCATTGTATCACAACAGCAGCGATGGCTGCAGCTGCATCAGACTGCCAGCTAACCTTCTCTGTTAGCCCTTTGAGGAGCCTCTTGAAGGAATCAATATCCGAAATTCCAGCTATCTTAGCCTTCTGCATGGCAGTTAGTCCCTCGTAATTTTCCTTCTGTTCATTCTCCACAGTAGGATTAAAGGCAGGGTCCAAGCGACCAAGCATAAGGTCAGTTTTCACTGGGCTTCCTGGTGGGCTCTTGCGGAGCTCAAGTGTCGGAGTGGCTGCTGGCTTCTCCCAATTGGTGTTCATCTTAAGAGTGGGAACGGCAGCACTCCTTGCAATTGCCAATTTGGGCTCGACACGTGGGCGTGGAGCGAGCGGGATCGATGGCACAGAGAGTGCTGGTGCTCCAGCACGGGTCGAATGGACGCGGGCACACGTTTCACGCCATTTCTTCTCAAGTTCATCCTTGCTCCTCTTCCATTTCAACTCCTGTGCCTTGGACTGTAGAGAACACAGATGATTATATTGATGAGGATTTCAATAAAACAATAGGTTGCTTTGTCAAGATTAAGCATGGAGAAACACAAACCTGATTTTGATCACTAGTGCGTTGCAGCCAGTGTGGCAAACCAGGGTTTGTAGCCTGAGGGCCGGATACTGGCTTGTCCGTTCGCTCTGCTGTAAGTTTGGCTAGGTCGCGCTCATAACCATCCTTGCAAAGCATGCACATTGGAGTATGGTCACCCCCTGGCCGCCATTGGAGAGGTGTCGGTATCACTGGCACAGGCCGGGGCATCGGCGACAACATCCCCATCGAGTTGCTGAGAATTGCACTACCTCCAGGCCTAACAAAATTCGATAGTTGGTTACATCTCTAGAATTAGACTAGAACGAGACTACGAAGTACAAAGTAGTAGTATTGATTTTTGCAGCAGCAAATGATCAAAGGATGAAGAAAGGAATTGCACAAGACCAGACATGTTAAAAGATGGGGATCCAATCCAACAAAGGAAGGTGGTGAAAATGAAGTGGGACGCACCTGATGAGAGCAGGTCCCTCAAGACACGGCGGCGTGGTGCGGGCGATGGGCACGACATGGAGATCCCATTCATCCTCTATCCCAGGGTAATAGATCTTGCATCGGAGGTACGTGGCGCACGCGGCCGTGGCGACGGCCCACACAAGGCCGCGACCGAAACGCCTGAGCAGACGGCCCATCTCAGCAACGGCCGCCTTGCCCCCTTCCGACGAGGGTGCGGCGGGGCCTTGGACGAGCCACTTGAGGTCCCCGAGGTCAAGAACCACCCCGCCGTGGTCAGCGACGAGCCTCTCGACGACGGCGCCTAGGTCGACGATCCTGTCAGCCATGGCCGGCTTGTCTCCGGCGAGTTTAGCGAGGTCGGCCTCCAGGCGCAGGATCTTGGCCGCAGCAAGGGCAGGCGAGGTGGCCGTTGGGATTCTCCGGATTGCCTCCTTGAGAATCGCGTCCGGGCCGGCGTCCCCAACGAGCACTGGGTTGCGGCGCGCTGGCTTGAGCATGACGTCGAGCACCTTATGCGCGTCGTCCCCGCCGGCGACTCCAGCGGCGGCCGCGAGGCGAGGGTTGAGGTAGGCGCTGGCGGTGCCGGCGCGCGGGAGAGGGGAAGGGGACGGGGAGAACGGGGTTGGCGTGGTTTGGGGGCTAGACGCGGCGGCGGAAGAGGACGGGGAGGGCGAGGTGAGGGACTGCTCGATGGTGTTCTTGACGGCGGCGGAGGAGAAGGAGGCCTCGCGCATGACGCGGCTGACGGAGGGATCGTCGAGGATGGAGAGCACGAGCTGCTCCAGCTCGACCTTGACGGCGAGGAGCGGCTGCTGCGCCGCCTCCGGGCAGCCCCGGCGCTGCTGGGCCTGCGCGCGCTTGAGCGCCGCGACGAGCGCGTTGGACACGGGAGGCGCCTGAGCCGCCCCGCCGGCCTTGGCGCCGGCCGCCATGGCGGGCAGCCTGTCGAGCGCGACGGAGAAGCAGAGCTCGAGAGCGCGGCAGTGGAGCGGGTGCGCGCCACCGGAGGCGGCGGCGGCGCCCCCCGCGGCGGCGGCCCGCGCGCAGGCCTGGCGGAGCAGGCCGGCCGGCGCGGTGAGGAGCGCGGCGGCGACGTGGAGCGGCGTGGTGGCGACGTGCCTCCGTCGCGCCGCCTCGTCCATGGCTCGCGCCAGCGCGGCGGCCGCGTCCGGCGTGAGCGTCTGTTGGATGGTGCTGAGATCCGCCCTCATGGTCGTCGCCGCCGGTGCGGCCTGCCGCTCATGAATCGATCAGAGAAGAGCGCGAATTCTCCTGTGTTCTTCACGTAGGTGGGTTCCTGTTTCCGGTGTGGCCGCCGCCGTGGCGCGGTACGGCGCGTCGGATCGTGGGAAAAGGGGGAGCCTCGGAGGAGGAGGCGGAGGAAACGAGAGCAGTGCGAGGCGAGCAAAAGGGGAAGAGAGAGAGAGGAGGAGGAGGAGGAAGAGGCGAATAGAATCTTCGTCTCCGACTTCGCTTCCTCTCTGCAATTTACACTGCTAGCCTAGCGTAGCGTCAGCCGCAGCTGCGGATGAGGTGAGAACTCAACGCCAGAATTTCTTTTCCTCTTTACTATTTTCGTCTCTCTTCTTTGTTATTTTTGCTCGTCTGTGGTTTCCAGTGAAGAGAGTATCGCGTCACCACTTTCCAGCCACGGAAAGAAACGTTACCGGTAATGGCTTTTTTCCTCGTCGACAAAATATGAACATGAATTCTTATGTGCGGGTTTGGTTGCCCTGAGCTGGATTCTTGCACCAACGTGAAGAACTTCCAGGAAGGTGAGTTACTTTTGTTGTGCCTACTCCAACGTTTCATACCCTCTGTAGCTGTTGTTGGAGTAGCCACTGGCTTAGTCTTGACAGATCCTCCATGAGTTGTAGATTCCTCGCACCCGTCCGCGGAACACCACATACCACTAGCACGACATAAGAAGAACAAGTAATCGATCACAACCATGAACCAATTCATAACATAGCAATAGAACTACACAAGTGTTGACTCCAACTGGTAACCTAACAGGCCGGGGCATGCATGATCATTATAAAAGTGGATCACAAGTTCATTCTACACTACTATGGTGTCATCCTACCACCACAGCAAAAGTGGGTGTCATTCTAACACCGATAGTTCACCATCACCTGAGAGGTTAGTATATACCACCTCATCATAGTTATAAAAGGGGCCCATCAAATGTCTTTCAACCCTAGCTACTGCCAAAATGTACATCATCAACATCATCATCAAGTTCATCACCTCCATGCATGCATCCCCTAAACCACCCCCTCAAGGGCACCACTACAGCTTGCAGTGGTACTTGGCAAGGTAGTTCCTTAGCCATAGGACGCGGTGTGGCTCGATCATGCGCACAAAGCTGCAACCCTAGGCCTTGTGGTCGACTAGGTGGCTTAGTGCCGTCATGATATCCTCCTCGGCGAAGCCAATCATGTCCATGACCGCGTTGTACAGGTCAGGGTGCATGTCCGTGGGCTTATTGTCCTTGATGGCCTGAGCGACGTCCTTCACAACAGTCATGTTGGTGAAGGCCACCATCTTGTCATCGGCGAAGGCACCTCTCTTCCTCTTGCCGGCGGTCGCCTTGTCTGGCGCATCTGCAGCCTTTTTAGAAGGGCCATCGAGGATGATTGTGTCGGACTCCTGTGTTTTAGCATCCTCAGGTGAAGGAGTAGCTGCAGCCGAGCCCAGGGGCTCACTGGATCCCATGGTGTACTTGCCGGTGGCGAGGCCGAAAGAGAAGGTGGTATGCATCTCGTCGTAGTTCGCAATGGGCACATTTAGAAACTTCGCGTCCTTTGGGTGATCCTACGATATGAAGGGACAATGATGTTAGGTGTGCTCGTCGCTGATCAAAAGAGTTAGTGAGGTGGATAGAGCGTGCTCACCGCGACGTGCCCGCGGTAGTGCTCACCCTCAAGGATGATGCATTTGGTATCGTCGCACCACTGAGCCCCGCTTAGATCGCGGAGCCTAGTAATGGCGAGCCACCTCTGCCTCCATTTCCTCGGGTGGTTGTACAACTGAGTGGAGCTAACGTGTACACCACAGTTCAAACAGGGCCTTCGCCACATCAATCAGATGGACTTCCTTGAATCCTTTGTCAATTCTCACTCCGGTCTTGATCAAGCTGCACATTCTTCTCCAACACGAAGCTGGACATGAATGGAAGCCATTTCATGCTCATATTCCCTTTCTGTGAGGTTTTCAAGGCCTTGGCCACTTCACTACGGTTCTTGCTCTTCTTTGTGGAGCCAACCTCGCTGCCACCTTTGCCGCTATCTGAGCCACCAGGTCAGCCATAGGCCCATTGACGGTCGGCACATGGGTGACCGCCACCTTGGACTCAAAGAGGGGTTGTGAATCAGCAACTTGCGAAGGGATCTGAGAGTCCCCAAAGCAGACAAGCGCCTGGTTAAAGTCAGCACAGAAGGAGTCCTACACACATCGTAGTATACATAACGTGAATCTACTTGGGAACAAAGACATGGCTAAAGTAGACAACACAAACCATACCAACATCATCCTAAATCAGAGAAGCAATACATTGCAACTGTGGACAGCACAAACCCTAGCGAGATCATGGTAGCTCAGCACATTTGGGACAAACAAGGAAACGAAAATGTGGCACCCTAGCAAGATCATGATAGCTCGGCACAATCGGGACTAACCCCTCCTACAAGATCAAAACCTAGCCAAGATCTGACAACTCCTAACCTAGATCTAAAGATAACCGAGGTACCGGGGTAAGGGAATCCTTACAGTCATCGCCGGAGGTGAATAAGTACTGTTGCACCAGGAAGAAGATGAAGCCGCCCAGATGGAGTCATCGTTGCCGCCGCTGCCACCGTCGTCGACTGGAGATGTGTGCGCCTCTTACCTTCTTGCCGATGAGAGGAGGAGCTCGAAATGTGGGGGAGGGTGGAGGAGGGGGTATAAATAGGCGATGGGGCGCAGCGGGAGGTGGCGGAATCCTTCCCGCCCCCATTTTTGCTTTTCGTCGATGCGCGTCGCAGCTCCCGCCATCTCCCTCCTCATCTCCGCGCGTGGGCCAAAGATTCACTTTTCATCAGCTGCGTACGAGATTTGTCTGCATTGTTAGAAACGGCTAATCCGGGCGTTCCTCGAGGGCCTAGCCCGAGGGCGCTTTAATATCCTATTCGTGCAACATCGCGAGTGAGCCTAGGCAACCAAATGGGCCGAAAATTGCAGGCCGATGCGAGCCAAGGCGAGGCCATGCAACCAAATGTGCCCTATATTTTAGGGGAGGCTGCAGATCGGAACAGCCAAAGTGGCTCCCAAGTATTGCAAAAAAACTATAGAATTTAAATGAAACCATGATCATTTTTTACCTAAAAGGTTTGATACCAATTATCTCGCACATGGCTATTGAAGAGATTGTAAAATGGTTAAGGGAGTTCTTCTAGGCTGGAAAGAAAGAAGTGAGCGGTGGTTAATGTTTATGTCTTGGGACACTATCTGCACGCCAATTCAATTTGGAGGGCTGAGAGTGAAGGATCTGCGGCTACAAGGAATGGCTCTCAGGGTTAGATGGATTTGGCTGCACCAAACATATCCTACCAGGTCATGGCAAGGGATACTTGCGATCAATGACACATATGCCAATGAGGTGTTTTAGAGTTTGGCTATGTTCCAAATTGGAGATGGAAGAAACATTTTCTTCTAGAGGGATAGATGGATAAATGGGCAGAATGTTGGGGAAATTGCGCTAGAGGTTACTGCCTTGGTGCCCAACAGGAGGAAAAACACGAGACGGGCTGTCGTTGCCTATTCGACGGTACCTCGGAGGAGGGATCCTCACGAGGGGGAGAAGAAGTAGGGTCCATAGGGCGGAGTGCACACGGGATGGTGGTACGCGATTTACCCAGCTTCGGAACACCTGCACGATGACAGGGCCTACTGCTGCTTGTCTGGAATTATCTGGGCGCTTTCGCGTTGTTACAATGAATTGTGGTTGTGCCTCTAGGACTCCCGGGATCCGACTTATAAAGGCGCACGGATCTAGGGTTTACATGGAGAGTCCTAGCCGGATTACAGATTGCCTAACTACGGTACAATGACTTGCCGTGTACGTCAAGGATCCGCCCTCCATACACGTCGTACTGGATCCGGGTTCCTTATGGGCCTCCATGGATCTGAGTTCCTCTGAAGGTCGGTACGGATCCGACTAACTGATCCTGGGCCGGACTTCATCCTTCACGATCAACAGCAACTGGGCCGCCCGATGGGCCACACGCCACATCACCGTCTATGGGCCACCCGGGCTTGCCGGATCTAGGCACTGTCGATGGTACACCCATGAAGTATACCCACAACAGTAGCCCCCAGAGTTCTCCGAGTTTCACCTTCAGTTTCCGCCTTGCTAGCACCTTATGGTCTCCGGCAATGTTGGTAATGCGGAGAAACTTGAAGAACTCCAACTTCACATTTTCTTCTTTCCCAACTTTTAGTCGGAAAATCCCCTCATCCTGCGGGACTTCATCCATCGACAGCACACAGCACGTCTCCGGATTACTCCCCTGCAGCAGACAAGGATCCGAGTACCTTCGCGCTGCAACCCGGAACCTTAAAAGGTTCAAACGGTTCCGCCAATTCTGGCGCCATTTTCGCGCGATTTGAGCGGTAACTTATCCTTAGCCATTTTTACCGTTTAGGGTTTGGACACGTGTCACGCATCCAACGGCACGACGCTTGCGTTCCGACCACAGGATGCGGAACATGAATCTCCTCCTCTCGGCCTATAAATATCCACCGTCAACCCTGATCTTCCCATTCACCCCCTCTTTCACCTCTCTGCGAAGCGCCGCCCGCGAGCTCCTCCTCCGCCGTGCCGGAGTCTGCCGGAAAACTCGCCGGAGTTTCGCCGGAGCGATTTCACCACCGTGCAGTTCATCCTGTTCTTAACTTCGGCGAGCCACCACGCACAAACCTCGCCGCCGGCGACTCCGATCACCGTGGAAACCATTACGGTGAGTTCTTGAGCTTCGTCCTTTCGCCGCAGTTGGTAGGGATGAACCTGGGATTTAACATAGGATCCGACTAAGTCAGTTTCCGTCTTCATCATCCTATCAGATGTCTTCTTCGACTCCGCCTCCCGCTTCCGAACCAATTATGGCGACGCCCATCTCCTCCGCCCCTCCTCCATTTGTCCCAGTTCGGCTGGAGTCCTCAAAGGATTCCTACAAGAATATCGAGGGCACCTCTGCTAACCCGGAAGACATCACGGGCGCAGAGCAAATGGAAAAGAAGGCGGAAGAGGCAGCCGCCAAGAAATCTAAGGCTCGTCAACGAGACAATGAGTCTAAGGGAAAATGGTGGCCCTGCACCACCACCGACGCAGAGCTCTCCAACCTCGAGGCGGAGGGCTTCATTAAACCCGGATCCTGGCGGACACTCTCGGGTGCCCCCACTCCAGCTCCCGAAGACGGAGAGATGGTGGTGACGAAGGCGCTAGTGGAGCACAGATTCTCCTTTCCGCCATCTGATTTCTTTTCAGAAATCTTGAAGACCTATGGGCTCCAGCCCCACAATATTTCCCCGAATTCCGTCTTGGCGATCAGCAACCACGTGACGCTCTGCGAGGGCCATCTCCGGGTAGCTCCTGACCTTGCTCTGTTCCAGTACTACTTCTCCGTGAAAAAAGGAGAAGATTCCCAAAGCTTCCGAGCTGGCTACCTGCGGATCAATCACTTTCATGCTCCGCCCCGGCCGCGTTTACCCTCCAACTGATCGCCATGAATCCGCGCGATACTGGTCAGGGGGTTTCTTCTATCTGAAGGACGTCTCCGACCCGGCGAGCGAGAGGGTGCTGCCACCTTTTAAGAACAGCCCCGCCAGCGAGGATCCGGCCTGGACACAATGTCCTCATCTCTCCGAGTCACCTCAGCTGACTCGGATGGTTAGGCGGATTTGCAAGCTGACAGAGGAGGGTCTGACGGGGAAGGACCTTACCATGTCCTGGTTTACCAAGCGGATCCAACCACTTCAGCACAGGGACCGCCTGATGTTCCAGTACACGGGGCGCGACGATCCTATGCGTGTGTCCAAGGACAACCTCTCCGCCGACGCCATCGACAAGCGGATCCAACTGTTGATCAAGATTCCGCGTGATCTTCACGTTCACGTGTGTAACAAGGACATCCACACCAACGGTTCCGGGACCGCGGTATGTTATCGCGTCTTAACTTGTTATTTTATTTGTAATCTGTATTTTGACTAAGTACTGACTCTGCAACAAAGCTCGAAGCCCTCGAGGAAGGCGACCTCGGAACTCTCCTCCGGGTTCCTCATGCGGGCAATACTGACCCGGAGGCCGCATCGGAGGCGGAAGCTCCTGAAGCACCGCGCCCATCCAAGAGGAAGAGGGCTGCCCCCTCCAGTCCTTCAGCCAAACGTGCCCGCGAAGTGCTCAGCACCGCGGCAACTCGCAAGGCGGAGGCGGAGAAAAAGCGCCTCAAACTTATCGATACCAGCAACCGAGCCCAACCAAAAATCCACCAGTTCTTCAGACCTTCCGGGTAAGTGCTAAGTTTCCGAAGGAAAATTCTTCCGCCATCGTGAATTAGCATATACTTAATCATAACGCTCTTTTCTTTTCGCGACAGAAGTTCTGAAAGCTAGCCCCCCCAAGGCCCATAAAGCCCCCAAGAAGAAGACTAAGCCATCTCCGGCTTCCATACCAGTCACACCAGAAGTCGGAGTTCCGCCCAAGGCTTCTTCAGCCGGCAAGCCGGATCCTAAGGACGTCATCAACATTGATGACATCCCTGAAGACCCGACCGACGAGACTGGCCAAGGCGATTCCGGCAAGGGCGCCTCCTCATCTGTTCCTCCGCCTGAGCAACCCACCGCTACTTCCGCCGAGCCTACGGCCGAACAATACGAGCAGAAAGTGCAGCTGATCCGTGCCACTGGCGCATCCCAGACTCCGTCGCTGCAGAAGCTCCCCCTCTCTCAACGTCACGCGGAAATTTCAGCCATGATGGAGAAGGTGTGGGGGCCTGCGGATACAGAGATGAAGGAGCTCTCTGACCTCAAGAGCGATCTCAAGGTCTTCTTTGCTAAACATAAGGAGGTGCGCCAGGTAACACTAGCTCCCAAGCATTGGTTCAGACATTTTTTCCGTGTAACATGTGTTAGCTGATGCTTCTCTCAACATTAGTCTTAGACAGAAATTTGAAATTTTCTCGATCCAAAACTTTGAACTCCTCGCCAGCCCCCAGAATTTTGAATTTCCGGCTAAATCCTCTCTGCGTCTCAGAGCACGCGGAAGCTGCACGAAGACCTGCGCGTTCATGTGCTGGAGCAGATGACGGAAATAGAAGGGCTGCACCAGACTGCTGAGAATAGTCGTCAAGCTGTGCTCCGCCTGGAGACCCGATTGAAAGGTGAAAAATCCGAGTTGCTTAAATTTGTACTGTATGAACAACCATAATGTATAACTTGTGTGATGTTCTGTTTTCAGAAGAAACTGACAAGCGCCCCACCATCGATGCCTTGTCCACAAAGATTCAGGTATTGGAGGCGGAGAATGAAACTCTGAAGAACTTCTTGAAAGAGTCCTCCGAGAAGGAAACCAAAGAAAAGAAGGAGCTCTCGGAAAAACATTCCCGCGAAATGGCGGAACTGACTGGCAAACTCAAGAAGAGCCATCAAAGGGTGACCACCCTGGTGGCCAGGAACAAGAGCCAGGAGGCAGAGGCGGAGGCTATTGACAAGATGATCTTCCGTAAGGACCCTTTTTGTTATTGTTTTGACTCCGGCTTCCTCAAAATTTTCTCTGTCCGCGGAAGAAACTGATCTTTTTTACTTTGCAGCAAGCCTTGGCTTTGAATGGACCAAAGATTCAACCCTCAAAAGGACTGAGGCATATGATGAAGCTGTTGGAGATATGCCCAAGAGGCAAAAATAAAAGTGGTTATTATATATCTTTATGTTTATGATAAATGTTTATATACCATGCTATAATTGTATTAACCGAAACATTGATACATGTGTGTTATGTAAACAAACAAATGAGTCCCTAGTAAGCCTCTTAACTAGCTTGTTGATTAATAGATGATTAGTTTCATAATCATGAACATTGGATGTTATTAATAACAAGGTTATATCATTATATGAATGATGTAATGGACACACCCAATTAAGCGTAGCATAAGATCACGTCATTAAGTTATTTGCTATAAGCTTTCAATACATAGTTACCTAGTCCTTATGACCATGAGATCATGTAAATCACTTATGCCGGAAAGGTACTTTGATTACATCAAACGCCACTGCGTAAATGGGTGGTTATAAAGGTGGGATTAAGTATCCGGAAAGTATGAGTTGAGGCATATGGATCAACAAGTGGGATTTGTCCATCCCGATGACGGATAGATATACTCTGGGCCCTCTCGGTGGAATGTCGTCTAATGTCTTGCAAGCATATGAATAAGTTCATAAGAGACCACATACCACGGTACGAGTAAAGAGTACTTCTCAGGAGACGAGGTTGAACAAGGTATAGAGTGATACCGATGATCAAACCTCGGACAAGTAAAATATCGCGTGACAAAGGGAATTGGTATCGTATGTGAATTGTTCATTCGATCACTAAAGTCATCGTTGAATATGTGGGAGCCATTATGGATCTCCAGATCCCGCTATTGGTTATTGGTCGGAGTGAGTACTCAACCATGTCCGCATAGTTCGCGAACCGTAGGGTGACACACTTAAAGTTGGATGTTGAAATGGTAGAACTTGAATATGGAATGGAGTTCGAATATTTGTTCGAAGTCCCGGATGAGATCCCGGACATCACGAGGAGTTCCGGAATGGTCCGGAGAATAAGATTCATATATAGGAAGTCATTTTATGTGATTTAAAATGATCCGGAAGGTTCTATGGAAGGTTCTAGAAGGTTCTAGAAAAGTCCGGAAGAAACCACTAAGGAAGGCGGAGTCCCGGAGGGACTCCACCTCCCATGGCCGGCCAACCCTAAGGGGGAGGAGTCCCAAGTGGACTCCCCTATGGGGGCCGGCCACCCCCCCACATGGAAGGGGGGAATCCCACCCCAAGTGGGATTCCCACCTTGGGTAGGTTTCCCTATCACATGGAAGGTTTTGGGTTCGGGTCTTATTCGGAGACTTGTAGTCCAACACTTGGGGCTTCCACCTATATAATGAGGGGCCAAGGGGAGGGGGCCGGCCACCCAAACACCACAAGGTGGCCGCACCCCTAGATGGCCGGCGCCCCCCTCTCCCCAAACCCTAGCCGCCCCACTCCTCCTTCTTCCCCGCACGCTTAGCGAAGCTCCACCGGGATTCTCCACCGCCACCGACACCACGCCGTCGTGCTGTCGGATTCAAGAGGAGCTACTACTTCCGCTGCCCGCTGGAACGGGGAGGTGGACGTCGTCTTCATCAACAACCGAACGTGTGACCGAGTACGGAGGTGCTGCCCGTTCGTGGCGCCGTGATCAAGATCTTCTACGCACTTTTGCAAGCGGCAAGTGAACGTCTACCGCAGCAACAAGAGCCTCATCTTGTAGGCTTTGGAATATCTTCAAGGGTGAGACTCGACAATCCCCTCGTTGCTACCGTCTTCTAGATTGCATCTTGGCTTGGATTTCGTGTTCGCGGTAGGAAATTTTTTGTTTTCTATGCTACGTTATCCTACAGTGGTATCAGAGCCGTGTCTATGCATAGATGGTTGCACGAGTAGAACACAATGGTTTTGTGGGCGTTGATGCTTTTGTTATCTTTAGTTTGAGTACTTTGCATCTTTGTGGCATAGTGGGATGAAGCGGCTCGGGCTAACTTTACATGACCGCGTTCATGAGATTTGCTCCACGCTCGACATGCAACTTGTATTGCATAAGTGGCTTTGCGGGTGTCTGTCTCTCATACTATAGTGAAGATTCAATTTACTCTTCTATTGACAACACTAGTATCACCGTTGTGGTTCATGTTCGTAGGTAGATTGGATCTTTCTCGAAAACCCTAAACCACGTAAAATATGCAAACCAAATTAGAGAACGTCTAACTTGTTTTTGCAGGGTTTGGTGACGTGATATGGCCATAATGTGATGATGACTATGTATGAGATGATCATTATTGTATTGTGGCAACCGGCAGGAGCCTTATGGTTGTCTTTAAATTTCATGTTGAGTAGTATTTCAAAGTAGTTGTAATAGTTGCTACATGGAGGACAATCATGAAGACGGCGCCATTGACCTTGGTGCTTTGCCGACGATGATGGAGATCATGCTCGTTGATGATGGAGATCATGTCCGTGCTTTGGAGATGAAGATCAAAGGCGCAAAGACAAAAGGGCCATATCATATCACATATGAACTGCATGTGATGTTAATCCTTTTATGCATCTTATTTTGCTTAGATCGCGACGGTAGCATTATAAGATGATCCCTCTCACTAAAATATCAAGATAATAAAGTGTTCATCCTTAGTAGCACCGTTGCCAAGACTTGTCGTTTCGAAGCATCTCGTGATGATCGGGTGTGATAGATTCAACAAGTGCATACAACGGGTGCAAGACAGTTTTGCACATGCGGATACTAAGGTGGCCTTGACGAGCCTAGCATGTACAGACATGGTCTCGGAACACGTGATACCGAAAGGTAGAGCATGAGTCATATGATTGATATGATGAACACTTTGAGTGTTCACCATTGAAGTTGCATCTTGTCTCGTGATGATCGGACTTGGTGTGGTGGATTTGGTTCGTGTGATCACTAAGACAATGCGAGGGATATTGTTTTGAGTGGGAGTTCACCTAGTTTTTAATTATGTTGAATTAAAATTTGAACTCAATTTGTCATAAACATTAGTCTAAACTATTGCAAATATGTTGTAGATATGGCGTCCTCAATCAATTTTAACCAGTTCCTAGAGAAAGAAAAGCTTAAGAGCAATGGTAGCAACTTCACCGACTGGTTCCGTCATGTGAGGATCTTCCTCAATGGCGGAAATCTGCAATATGTGCTTGATGCACCGCTAGGTGACCCTCCTGCAGAAACTGAAACCGATGAAGTAAAGAATGTTTACGCGACTCGGAAAACTCGGTACTCTCAAGTTCAGTGTGCCATCCTATGCAGTCTGGAAGCCGATCTTCAAAAACGTTTTGAGCACCACGATCCACGTGAGTTAATCAATGAGTTGAAGACTATGTTTGAAACTCATGCGGCCGTGGAATGCTATGAAGCATCGAAACACTTCTTCAGCTGCATGATGGAAGAAGGCAGCTCCGTTAGTGAGCACATGCTCGCCATGACCGGGCATGCGAAGAAACTCAGTGACTTAGGAATAGTGATTCCTAACAGACTGGGGATTAATCGTGTCCTTCAATCATTGCCACCTAGTTACAAGAACTTTGTGATGAACTACAATATGCAGAACATGAACAAAGAGTTACCTGAACTCTTCTCCATGCTGAAATCTGCTGAGATTGAGATCAAGAAAGAGCACCAAGTGTTGATGGTCAACAAGACCACCAGTTTCAAGAAACAGGGCAAGTCTAAAGGCAAGAACAAGAAGAGTGGCAAGAAAGCTGCCACGCCTCCTGTGAAACCTAAGACTGGCCCTAAGCCTGATGCTGAGTGCTATTACTGCAAGGAGAAGGGACACTGGAAGCGTAATTGCTCCAAGTATTTGGCGGATCTGAAGAGCGGCCTTGTCAAGAAGAAGAAAGAAGGTATATATGATATACATGTTATAGATGTTTATCTTAATCGGTTCTCGTACTAGTACTGGTATTTGATACTGGTTCGGTTGCTCATATTTGTAACTCGAAACAGGAACTAAAGAATAAACGAAGACTACTAAAGGATGAAGTGACCATGCGCGTTGGAAATGGATCCAAAGTCGATGTGATCGCTGTCGGCACACTTCCTCTACATCTACCTTCGAGATTAGTTTTAAGCCTCAATAATTGTTATTTTGTACCCGCGTTGAGCATGAACATTATATCTAGATCTTGTTTAATGCAAGACGGTTACTCATTCAAGTCTGAGAATAATGGTTGTTCTATTTTTATGAATAATATCTTTTATGGTCGAGCACCTGAAAAGAATGGCTTATTTCTGTTAGATCTCGATAGTAATGATACACATATACATAACATTGATGCTAAGCGAATTAAATTGAATGATAATTCTACGTATATGTGGCACTGTCGTCTTGGTCATATTGGAGTGAAACGCATGAAGAAACTCCATACCGATGGATTACTTGAATCACTTGACTTTGAGTCACTTGATAGATGCGAAGCATGTCTAATGGGAAAAATGACTAAGACTCCATTCTCTGGGATTATGGAGCGAGCTACTGACTTATTGGAAATCATACATACCGATGTGTGCGGACCAATGAGTGTAGCATCGCGCGGTGGTTATCGTTATGTTCTAACCTTCACAGATGATCTGAGTAGATATGGGTATATCTATTTCATGAAACATAAATCTGAAACTTTTGAGAAGTTTAAGGAATTCCAAAGTGAAGTAGAAAATCAACGTAACAAGAAGATTAAATTTCTACGATCTGATCGCGGAGGTGAATATCTGAGTTATGAGTTTGGCATGCATTTAAAGAAATGCGGAATACTTTCACAATTGACACCGCCGGGAACACCACAACGAAACGGTGTGTCTGAATGTCGTAATTGTACTCTCTTAGATATGGTTCGTTCTATGATGTCTCTTACTGATTTGCCGTTATCATTTTGGAGTTATGCATTAGAGACAGCCGCATTCACTTTAAATAGAGCACCATCAAAATCCGTTGAAACGACGCCATATGAATTATGGTTTAATAAGAAACCTAAGCTGTCGTTCCTTAAAGTTTGGGGTTGTGAAGCCTATGTAAAAAAGTTACAACCGGACAAACTAGAACCCAAAGCGGAGAAATGCGTCTTCATAGGATACCCTAAAGAAACTATAGGGTACACTTTCTATCACAGATCCGAAGGCAAGATATTTGTTGCTAAGAACGGAACCTTTCTTGAGAAAGAATTTCTCACTAAAGAAGTGACTGGAAGAAAAGTAGAACTCGATGAGATTGAAGAATCTTTGCTCGTTGATCAGAGTAGCGCAGTACCGGAAGATGTTCCTGTACCGTCTGCACCGGCAACAGAGGAAGCTAATGATAATGATCATGAAACTTCAAATGAGATAGCTACTGAACCTCGCAGATCGACAAGGGAACGTGCCACTCCTGATTGGTATGATCCCTGTCTAAATGTCATGATTGTGGACAACAATGATGAAGACCCTGCGACGTATGAAGAAGCGATGATGAGCCCAGATTCCAACAAATGGCAAGAAGCCATGAAATCCAAAATGGGATCCATGTATGATAACAAAGTGTGGACTTTGGTAGACTTACCTGATAGCCGCAAGGCTGTCGAAAATAAATGGATCTTCAAAAGAAAAACAGATGATGATGGTAATATTACTGTCTATAAAGCTCGACTTGTCGCAAAGGGTTTCCGACAAATTCAAGGTGTTGACTACGATGAGACTTTCTCACCTATAGTGAAGCTAAAATCTGTGAGGATTTTGTTAGCAATAGCTGCATTTTTCGATTATGAGATTCGGCAGATGGATGTCAAAACAACGTTCCTTAATGGAGACATTGAGGAAGAGTTGTATATGGTACAACCCAAAGGTTTTGTTGATCCTAAAAATGCTAACAAAGTATGCAAACTTCAGCGTTCAATTTATGGACTGAAGCAAGCATCAAGAAGTTGGAACCGACGCTTTGATAAGGTGATCAAAGACTTCGGGTTTATACAGTGTCATGGAGAGGCCTGTATTTACAAGAAAGTAAGTGGGAGCTCTGTAGCGTTCCTGATATTATATGTAGATGACATATTATTGATTGGGAATGATATAGAACTATTAAGCAGTGTAAAAGGTTATTTGAATAATAGTTTTTCAATGAAAGACCTTGGTGAAGCATCATATATATTAGGCATCAAGATTTATAGAGATAGATCAAGACGTCTAATAGGGCTATCACAGAGTACATACCTGGACAAGATTCTAAAGAAGTTTAGAATGGACGAAAGTAAGAAAGGATTCTTACCTATGTTACCAGGCAAGGTCTTGAGTAAGACTCAAGGTCCGGCTACGGCAGAAGAAAGAGAAAGGATGAGTCAGATCCCCTATGCCTCGGCAGTAGGCTCTATCATGTATGCTATGCTATGTACAAGACCGGATATAGCACATGCTGTTAGTTTGACTAGCAGATATCAAAGTGATCCAGGAATGGAACACTGGACAACGGTCAAGAATATCCTGAAGTACTTGAAAAGAACTAAGGATATGTTTCTTTGTTATGGAGGTGACCAAGAGCTCGTTGTAACAAGTTACACCGAAGCAAGTTGGAACACTGATCCTGATGACTCTAAGTCACAGTCTGGGTACGTGTTTATATTGAATGGTGCTGCAGTAAGCTGGGCAAGCTCGAAGCAGTGCACGGTGGCGAAATCCTCAACAGAATCGGAGTACATAGCGGCTTCAGAGGCTTCATCAGAAGCGGTATGGATGAAAAGGTTCATTGTAGAGCTCGGTGTGGTTCCTAGTGCATTGGACCCATTAGTCATCTACTGTGACAACATGGGTGCCATCGCCAATGCACAAGAACCAAGGTCACACAAGAGGCTGAAGCATATCAAGCTGCGTTATCATTCGATTCGCGAGTACATCGAAGATGGAGAAGTAAAGATTTGCAAAGTACACACTGATCTGAATGTAGCAGATCCGTTGACTAAAGCTCTCCCTAGGGCAAAGCATGACCAACACCAGAATGCCATGGGTGTTAGGTACCTTACAATGTAATCTAGATTATTGACTCTAGTGCAAGTGGGAGACTGTTGGACATATGCCCAAGAGGCAATAATAAAAGTGGTTATTATATATCTTTATGTTTATGATAAATGTTTATATACCATGCTATAATTGTATTAACCGAAACATTGATACATGTGTGTTATGTAAACAAACAAATGAGTCCCTAGTAAGCCTCTTAACTAGCTTGTTGATTAATAGATGATTAGTTTCATAATCATGAACATTGGATGTTATTAATAACAAGGTTATATCATTATATGAATGATGTAATGGACACACCCAATTAAGCGTAGCATAAGATCACATCATTAAGTTATTTGCTATAAGCTTTCAATACATAGTTACCTAGTCCTTATGACCATGAGATCATGTAAATCACTTATGCCGGAAAGGTGCTTTGATTACATCAAACGCCACTGCGTAAATGGGTGGTTATAAAGGTGGGATTAAGTATCCGGAAAGTATGAGTTGAGGCATATGGATCAACAAGTGGGATTTGTCCATCCCGATGACGGATAGATATACTCTGGGCCCTCTCGGTGGAATGTCGTCTAATGTCTTGCAAGCATATGAATAAGTTCATAAGAGACCACATACCACGGTACGAGTAAAGAGTACTTGTCAGGAGACGAGGTTGAACAAGGTATAGAGTGATACCGATGATCAAACCTCGGACAAGTAAAATATCGCGTGACAAAGGGAATTGGTATCGTATGTGAATGGTTCATTCGATTACTAAAGTCATCGTTGAATATGTGGGAGCCATTATGGATCTCCAGATCCCGCTATTGGTTATTGGTCGGAGTGAGTACTCAACAATGTCCGCATAGTTCGCGAACCGTAGGGTGACACACTTAAAGTTGGATGTTCAAATGGTAGAACTTGAATATGGAATGGAGTTCGAATATTTGTTCGAAGTCCCGGATGAGATCCCGGACATCACGAGGAGTTCCAGAATGGTCCGGAGAATAAGATTCATATATAGGAAGTCATTTTATGTGATTTAAAATGATCCGGAAGGTTCTATGGAAGGTTCTAGAAGGTTCTAGAAAAGTCCGGAAGAAACCACTAAGGAAGGCGGAGTCCCGGAGGGACTCCACCTCCCATGGCCGGCCAACCCTAAGGGGGAGGAGTCCCAAGTGGACTCCCCTATGGGGGCCGGCCACCCCCCCACATGGAAGGGGGGAATCCCACCCCAAGTGGGATTCCCACCTTGGGTAGGTTTCCCTATCACATGGAAGGTTTTGGGTTCGGGTCTTATTCGGAGACTTGTAGTCCAACACTTGGGGCTTCCACCTATATAATGAGGGGCCAAGGGGAGGGGGCCGGCCACCCAAACACCACAAGGTGGCCGCACCCCTAGATGGCCGGCGCCCCCTCTCCCCAAACCCTAGCCGCCCCACTCCTCCTTCTTCCCCGTACGCTTAGCGAAGCTCCGCCGGGATTCTCCATCGCCACCGACACCACGCCGTCGTGCTGTCGGATTCAAGAGGAGCTACTACTTCCGCTGCCCGCTGGAACGGGGAGGTGGACGTCGTCTTCATCAACAACCGAACGTGTGACCGAGTACGGAGGTGCTGCCCGTTCGTGGCACCGTGATCAAGATCTTCTACGCGCTTTTGCAAGTGGCAAGTGAACGTCTACCGCAGCAACAAGAGCCTCATCTTGTAGGCTTTGGAATATCTTCAAGGGTGAGACTCGACAATCCCCTCGTTGCTACCGTCTTCTAGATTGCATCTTGGCTTGGATTTCGTGTTCGCGGTAGGAAATTTTTTGTTTTCTATGCTACATTATCCTACAGAAGCGCGGAGCTCAATCGAGGACCTCGTCGAAGCATGTCGCGGAATTGCCAAGGCCCTGAACCTGAAGAGAGCCAAGACAACGGTGATTGACCGCATGACGAAACTCATGAGGAACGTGCCGGAACTCATCAAGGATTGGCAGGAGTCTTCATCTCGCGGAGTTGCTGCCCTCGTGCTAGCTACCTGCAAGGCGCACTTCCCCACCATGAAATTTGCAGATGTCACACGCGGAGTCCCCAAGGGTACCACCATGAGACATCTCCTCGCGGAAGCCATGGGATTTGATCGCCTTTTCGCTGGACGAGTTAACCACTCGTTCTGGTACAACAAGTATGATCTTCCCAAAGGCTTTTCCGACCCGGAGGAAGAGGAAGAAGAAGCTGCCGAGGAAGGCGACGAGGAAGGCTCCGGGTCAAGTGCTGACCATGACGAGGAAGGCTCCGACTTCAACGGCGACGGCTCAGGCGATGGCTCGGACGACGGCTCCGCCTACATAGCTTCTGATGAAGAGCAGTCCTCCGAGAACCTGTGAAACAATGAGAACTGATGCATCAGTTTTGACCCCGGAGTGGGTTTGTAATGAATAACTTAAATTCTTAAGTAGCTAGGGACGAAAACATGTTATGCGCGGGGGGAAACACTTATCCTGCTATCCGTTTAATATTATTTGCATGTTTCGTTGGGTTTGAAAGCAAGTGCTGGTTTTGTATTTTCCGGCTTGCCCATTTGACCTTCCGCGAGCCGGAAGACCCTTAGCCAGAAACGCTCGCCAGCAGCGACGAAGCCCAATGGAAATCCATCAATAACCGCGGAAACAAGCCCCCAGCCAGGGTGCCGGAAATCGCTGCCAGGACTCCATGAGTTTGCAACAGAAAATATTTCCGCCAGAAAACTTAAGCTTACGTCCTAAGGGACGATTTTTGAAAATCACAACTTTCATACACGCCTAGGCGGAAATATCCAGCTCTGCGGTTTTAGTCGGAAAGCATACACGATCTAAAAATGAACAAGTAAAGGAGGTAAATGACTCATAGAGTGAACCAAAAGCTTTATTTCATTGATCATGTATAATATTGTTACAAAGTATGTAATTCTATGCTAAGTGTGGAAAGGACGTAGCTGTGCAATGTTCCAAGGACGTTCTGTTTCATCGTAAATGTCACCCGGATCCTCCCGTTTACGTTTCCGGTGCCAATTGGCAGGTCTATCCTTTAACTCTCGGAAATCGACAAGGTAGTATGATCCGTTGTGAAGCACTTTGCTAACGACGAAGGATCCTTCCCATGGGGATTGCAACTTGTGATCTTTCACCTGGCGAAGGCGGAGAACCAGGTCTCCAGCCATGAACGAGCGATTCCGGACTCGACGGCTATGATAGCGTCGGGGCTTCTGCTGGTAAATGGTGGAGCGTTGGTTTGCTAAGTTCCGAGCTTCTTCGATCAGGTCCACAGATAGCTGTCTGGCCTCGTCAGCAGTTTCTTCATCATAGGCAAAAACTCGCGGTGAATCGTGGATGATGTCGGAGGGGAGCACGGCTTCGGATCCGTATACCAGGAAGAACGGAGTGAATCCTGTTGACCTGTTGGGGGTAGTTCGTAAACTCCACAGGACGGAGTCTAACTCCTCAGCCCAAGCTCCGGCTGCGCGGCGCAGCGGTTCTTCAAGGCATGGTTTTATTCCGGATAATAGGAGTCCATTGGCTCTTTCGACCTGACCATTGGACTGTGGATGAGCCACTGATGCCAAGTCTAGTCGGATCACAACGTCATGGCAGTAATCCTTCAATTCTCCTTGGGCGAAGTTTGTGCCGTTATCTGTGATTATGCTGTGCGGGATGCCGAATCTCGTCACGAGGCTGCAGACAAATTTGAGTGCCGTAGCACCGTCGGCTTTTCTCACTGGCTTTGCCTCGATCCATTTACTGAATTTATCAATAGCGACCAGGAGGTACTCAAAACCGCCAGGAGATGATTTCTTTAACTTACCAACCATATCGAGCCCCCAGACCGCAAACGGCCAGGTGATAGGGATGGTCTTCAGCTCTTGGGCTGGAGCATTTGGTTGAGTAGCATAGTACTGACAACCTCGGCAGGTTTTTACCAACTTGTCAGCATCTTCTTTAGCTGTGAGCCAGTAAAATCCAAGCCGAAAAGCTTTGGCAACGAGGGACCTGGGAGCGGCGTGATGCCCGCAATCCCCTGCGTGGATCTCTCTGAGGATTTCAATGCCATCTTGATTGGAGACGCATTTGAGGAGTACTCCCATTGCGCTTCGTTTGTAGAGCTGTCTGTCAACGATTGTGTAGGATCTTGCTCGTCTGATGATCTGCCGTGCAAGGACCTCGTCCTCCGGCAACTTCTGATCAATGAGGTAATCCAGGAAAGGCTGCGTCCAAGCCGGAATGATAGCCATCACTTCTCTAACCGGAGATACCGCCACATCTGGGTTTTCCGGGTTAGCGCCCTTTACCGAGGGTATCCGTAGGTGCTCCAGGAAAATACCAGGCGGAATTGGCTTTCTGCCGGATCCGAGCTTGGATAGCATGTCTGCCGCTGCGTTGTCATCTCTCCTGACGTACTTGACTTCGTATCCGAGAAAACACTTGGCGATCTCGTCAACTTCATCTCTGTAAGCCGCCATGACGGAGTTTCTGGCGTTCCAGGTTCCGGCTACTTGCTGTGCCACCAGGTCGGAATCGCCGCAGCAAATAATGTGCTTGATCCCTATCTCCTTAGCGATGCGCAGTCCGTGTAGTAGAGCCTCGTATTCCGCCATGTTATTTGTAGCTTCGAAGTGGATCTGCAAAACGTACTGCAGTTCTTCTCCGGTGGGGGACTTCAGGGTGACTCCGGCTCCTGAGCCTTGATGCTGCTTGGATCCATCGAAGTGCATAACCCATGTTTCTGGTTCCGGCTCCAGATTTATATTCGGAGCTTCTGTCCAATCTGCAACAAAATCTGCCAAGATTTGGGATTTGACCGCGGTCCTGGCTTTGTAGTTGATGTCGAAGGCGGATAATTCGATGCCCCATTTTGCTGTGCGCCCTGTTGCGTCAGCGTTATTGAGAATCGTTGACAGCGGAGCTTTGCTCACGACTGTTACTGGATGCTCCTGGAAGTAGTGTCTCAGCTTCCTGCTGCCCAGGAATACTCCATAGGCTAGCTTCTGAAAGTGAGGGTACCTTTGTTTGGATTCCGTCAGCACTTCGCTGATGAAATAGACTGGTCTTTGGACTCCATACTCGTGTCCTTCTTCCTGTCGCTCCACCACGATGATGAGGCTGATGACTCTGTTGGTATCCGCCAGGTAGAGGAGCATGGGCTCTGACTCTCCTGGTGCCGCCAGAATGGGTGGGGAGGTGAGTATTTCCTTCAACCCTTGAAGCGCAACATCTGCTGCCTCGTCCCAAACAAATTTGTCTGTCTTCTTCAATAGCTTGTACAGGGGTAACGCCTTCTCGCCAAGACGGCTGACGAACCTACTGATTGCTGCAACCCAACCAGTTAGTCGCTGCACATCTTTAAGACAAGTTGGCCTTTTAATGCACAGGATTGCCTTGATTTTCTCCGGGTTAACTTCAATGCCCCTATTAGAGACAATGAAGCCAAGGAGTTTTCCGGCTGGAACACCAAAGACGCACTTCAGCGGATTTAACATCATCTTGTACCGTCAGAGATTCTCAAAGGTTTCTGTAAGGTCGCTGATCAAGTCGGATCCTTTCCGGGTCATGACCGCGATATCGTCAACGTAGGCGTGTACGTTCCGGCCAATTTGGTCCTTCAAGCACCGCTGCATCGTACGTTGGTAGGTGGCACCTGCATTTTTCAAGCCAAAGGGCATGGTGACATAGCAGTAAGTGCCAAAGGGGGTGATGAACGAGGTCGCCTTTTGGTCGGACTTCTTCATCCGGATCTGATGATACCCGGAATATGCGTCAAGAAAACATAGAAGTTCCGCCCCTGCCGTCGAATCAATGACTTGGTCAATGCGCGGCAGGGGAAACGGATCCTTCGGACAATGCTTGTTCACGCCGGAGTAATCGATGCACATTCTTAGTATTTCAGAATTCTTTTTGGGTACAAGGACGGGATTTGCGACCCAATCAGTGTGGATTACTTCTTTTACAAAACCTGCCTCTAGTAACTTTGCTAATTCCATTCCTATGGCGCGGCGCTTCTTATCTCCAAAGCGTCGCATAGCTTGCTTCACCGGTTTAGCCCCCGGGTTTATGTTGAGGTAGTGCTCGGCGAGTTCCCTTGGTACTCCGGACATGTCAGAAGGTTGCCATGCGAAGATATCCATGTTAGCGCGGAGGAACTCGACGAGCGCGTCTTCCTATTTGGGGTCCATGTTGGCTCCGACTGAAACCTGCTTGGAGGCGTCACCTACGACGAGGTCGTGCTTCTTGGTTTCTATCGCGGCCTTGAATGAGGTCTTCTGTTCGGAGATCTGCTTCTTGGTGGTCTGCATCTCAGTCGGATCCACCGCGGCTCTGTAGCCTTGCAGCTCCTCTCCAGATATCACAGACTCTGCGAAGGCGGCTTCGCCTAACTCGCATTCATGAGCCTTCTTGTAGTCTCCGGATATGGTGATCATACCTTTTGGACCCGGAATCTTGAGCTTGTTGTAGATGTAGCACGCTCTTGCGTGAAACTTGTGGTAGGTGGGCCTGCCGAAGATGACGTGGTAGGAGCTTTTGAAGGGCACGACCTCAAACGTGATCATCTCTTGGCGGAAGTTATTTGCATCGCCGAAAGCCACGGGAAGTCTGATGCTGCCCAAGGAATTTGCCTTTTTACCCGGAACCACACCATGGAATTCGGTGGTGCTATGCTTGAGCTGTTCCTTGGTAAGGTTCATCCGCTCCAATGTTTCTAGGTACATGATGTTCAGGCTGGCCCCGCCGTCCATGAGGCACTTGGAGAAATCATACCCATCGATACGGGGACTTACAACCAAGGCGTAGCACTCTTTCGGGATGATAGTAGGATGATCCTTTCTATCAAACGTACACGGAGTTTCCGACCACCTGACATACTGCGGCACAGCGGGGACTGTGGCGTTCAGGATCCGGAGAGCTGATTTGCTTGCACGGACTGTTGGGGTTCCAAGGAAGGTGTGGTACGCGCCCACACTCTTTTTATCGAAGGGATTGGGTTTAGCTGCGGATCCGGCTTTGGGATCCGGCGAAGCATCATCCTCATCCATCGCCTCGGAACTGTCTTCCTCCTTGTACTTGTTCTTGCCCTTGCCTCCTTTGCCGCGTGGGCGGTGCTTCCGGGCTCGTTTGTATCCTGCTTCCGGGTCAGATTTTAGATCATTGACCCACTTGCAGTTGCGGTTGGTGTGAGTGGACTTCCCTGTAGCCGGATCCAGGTGGGCCAGGCAAGGCATGTCTCTGTACTCTTCATAAGTTTGGGGGGCGCGGGTTCCGGCAGCTGTGACCTCTTCACCACGCTGCTGGCCCCTTCCAGCTCCGCCACCGCGGCCGCGGCCTCTTCCGCCTCCTAGGCCTCCGCGCTGGAAGGCCATGGCGATCAAGTCGGATCCGCCACTCTTTTGGTCATCAGGGGGGTTTTTCCGCTTGGTGCCGCTGCTGCTGCCGTTGTCACGGTTCTTCTTTTGCTGGTGCAGGGGGATTGATGTGGCTGCTAGATCTCCGCCTGCATCATCATCGGCGGCAGTATGATCACTGGCGATGGTGATCATGTCATCCAAAGTCAGTTTATTTGCATTGACCAGGCAGGTTAGCTTGTGCCGCAGCAGTCCTCCTCGCTGCAAGCTACCGATGAAAGCATGCATTGCTGTGCGGTTATCGACGTTCTCGCACTCGTTTCTGCATGCCAACCATCGGGTGAGGAAATTCCTCGATGTTTCACCCTTTTTCTGAATACATGCCTGTAAGTCGCTTGTTGTGGCATGTCTCTTGTAGGTGCCCCTGAAGTGTTTCTCGAAGGCGTTTTTCAGGTCAAACCAGCAAAAGATGGAGTTCTTCTCGAGGTCACTGAGCCAGATCCGGGCTGGACCTACAAGGTACAGCTGAAGCATGCGGCAAGCGATATTAGGGGTTCCTCCGGCAAAGGTTACAGCATTATAGTATCCTCAATCCAGGTATCCGGCCTTTCCGTGCCATCATAGTTCTTCAGGTTTCCGGGTAGCTTGAGGTTCATCCTTGGCTTTGGTTCCTCTCGAATCATCCTGCCAAAGCATTTTGGGCCGATGTAGTCAGATCTGTACTCATTGAGGCGTTCTCGGGCATCGCGTGGGCCGCCGCCCGGGGTTTTTGAGCGAGATCTTCGGCCACCACCTCCGCCTCCGCCTCTGCCACTAGGTGGCGGTGAGGGAGACCTGCGAGGGGGCCTGTAAGATTTTTTGCTTCCTCCCTCTAATTCCCGGCGATCTTCCCGTGGCTCGCTCCGGCTTCGGTGGCTACCTTCACCTTGGTGATAGTCTCCTCCGTCGTTCCGGCTACGGCGGGGCTCCGGCTCACGCTCTGCGTTCCGGCTCCTCCTGGGCTCAGGATCACGGTCGTTGTTCCGACTCCTTCTGGGCTCCGGCTCACGATCGTTGTTCTGGTTCCGACGTGGCTCCGGCGTACGCTCCCTGGTCCTTGGTGGCGGTATGTTGTCGCGGATGTTGATTCCACCGGTTCCATGGGGCCTGGTGTTTCCGACTGGTCTACGGCGGCGAGGAGGTGGGGGACGCGGGTACCCGTTAGGCGGAGGTGACGGATTCCGGTACTTGTTCCTACCAGTGTACATTGCATCTTTTCCCTTCTTCGGATCTGACGGAGGCGTCTTTGACGGTACGGGGATCGGATTTGGGTGTTCCCTGGCTTTTCTTCTGCGCTCCGTGGATCCGGTGCGCGATTCATCATCGGGATGTCGATTGGCATGAGCGTCCTTCTGCGCGGTAGATACACAGTGATCCGGATTGGATTCCAACCTGCGCGAGGTATCCGCCTTGCTTTGCTGCTGCTTTGCTGAAGCAACAAGTTTGCGGACGTAGTTGATATCAACCTCTTCGTCCTTCTTTTTCAGGAGCTCCGCAGCTTTTAGCATGTTATCCTTTGGAGTTTCCAGCGGCTGCTGCTCTGCAGGTGTGGCGAAGTTGATCCTGCGGGGCGGGATTGCTTCTCTGACGATCCGATCAGCCTCCGCCTGCGCATAGGTCATCTTTACTTCCCACTCTTTCCTCATGCTCTTGACGTGCTCGAGTGTTTCAGTGATTTCGCGATCCTGTCTTTCGAAGCGGTCCATCAAGTTTGCAGCTTCTGCCCTCTCATCCATTATTGCGGCTGCGGTATTGGCGAACTTCTTGGCTGTGGCCAACATTTCCTTTCTCGTGGCCTCTAAAGCCTCTGGATCTGCGGCGTCGCCCGGAGTTATGGGTTTGTTGAGGACAGCAGATTTCGCCACTAAATCCATGCGAGCTTGCGCGACTATCTCTTCAGGGGACATGACGTCTTCGTATGGTCGTTCCCGATCTAACGGAGATCCTACATTGGACGGTCCTGGATCGGAGGCGGTGTTTTCATCTTCGGGTTCCTGCTGATCCAGCTGTGCCACGGTTGCGAGAACCTGCATGGGCTGGGCGGATTCAACGTCGGGTTGCTCACCGTATCCGTATTCTTTTATCTTCCGATCGAACTCTTCAGTGTCCATGGAATCCCCGGACATTGGGCTTAGGTTGCCGAGGATTGATTCCTCAGGGTTTCCGGCACACTCTTGCCCCGGAGCATCGCTTTCTCCGACAGCCTCCTGCTGATCCGGAGCGACAGCGTTTTCCGGCGCCTCATCCTGCACGGGGCCAACTCCGACTTCTTGAGGGGCGGCTCCGGCGGTATGGGCTATGAAGTGCACGAAGTGACACCTTTGCTTCTCTAACACCTGGGAGACCCAGGCGGATCTGCATTGGTCTTCCACCTTTATCTCCTGCTCGGGGGCGGATTGGGTGGGTTTTGAATTTTCCAGATCTAAGGCGGATTCTTTCTTGGAAAGTTCCTGTGACTCGGATCGGATCTTCGCGACTGCGTCCTACTCAGCGGCGGTCGCGTCAGCACTACTTACCAGTGGGTTTCCGTCGGAATCGACGGTTTCCCCGATGAAGATGTGTATGCCGCCAACTGGGACGATGGAGAGCTTGACGGGGTCTGTCTTAGCCGGAATCCAGCACTCATCCGGAGGGACGATCGGCAGATTTCCGGCGTAGAGGACGCACCCCACAGCGATGGTGTCGTCGAAGCTCCCCATGGCGGAACCCTCCCGGTTCCGGCCTCCAGACGCCGCAGGCCCCACGGTGGGCGCCAACTGTCGTTGCCTATTCGACGGTACCTCGGAGGAGGGATCCTCACGAGGGGGAGAAAGAAGTAGGGGCCATAGGGCGGAGTGCACATGGGATGGTGGTACGCGATTTACCCAGCTTCGGAACACCTGCACGATGATAGGGCCTACTGCTGCTTGTCTGGAATTATCTGGGCGCTTTCGCGTTGTTACAATGAGTTGTGGTTGTGCCTCTAGGGCTCCCGTGATCCGGCTTATAAAGGCGCACGGATCTAGGGTTTACATGGAGAGTCCTAGCCGGATTACAGATTGCCTAACTACGGTACAATGACTTGCCGTGTACGTCAAGGATCCGCCCTCCATACACATCGTACTGGATCCGGGTTCCTTATGGGCCTCCATGGATCCGAGTTCCTCCGAAGGTCGGTGCGGATCCGGCTAACTGATCCTGGGCCAGACTTCATCCTTCACGATCAACATCAA
The DNA here is from genome assembly GCF_019359855.2 of Lolium perenne. NCBI lineage: Eukaryota > Viridiplantae > Streptophyta > Magnoliopsida > Poales > Poaceae > Lolium > Lolium perenne. The sequence continues at coordinate 172,486,980 of NC_067250.2, read as the reverse complement.
CTGGGCCGCCCGATGGGCCACACGCCACATCACCGTCTATGGGCCACCCGGGCTTGCCGGATCTAGGCACTGTCGATGGTACACCCATGAAGTATACCCACAACACGGGCAACCGATGCACTACTCAATAACACTTGGATTGTGGATATCCTTGAAGATTTGTCCTTAGAGGGATGGGTACAGTGCATCAAGATTTGGGAGGAGATCGAATGAATCACCTGAGATGTAAACGTCCCTGATTGCATCACCTGGAAAGGTTTGACGTCAGGTGCATACTCAACCAGAGCAACCTACATCATGCTATGTCAAGGGAATATCACATGGAGTATGACTAAGCCAATCTGGAGTTCTTTTGCACCCCTTAAGTGCAATTTTTTTGGTTGGCTGGCGGCGTAGACTATGGACTTTGGGTAGGATGGGTAGGCATGGGCTACAAGAACATCCTGACCCATGTGTCACATACCTATTGGAAGAAGATGACGCCGGTCACATCCTAGCACAGTGTCGGTATGTGAAGATGGTCTGGTATGGATGATTGAGAAGCATGGGAATTTAGCTACAAAATCCACAAGAGAACACCAACCTTGAGAGATGGTGGACAAAAGCTAGAAAGAGGTTAAGGAAAGCTGACAAAAGATGGTTTGACACGTTTGTACTGTTGATCGCATGGATGCTTTGGAAGCAAAGAAATACTCGAGTATTTAGCAAGTTAGAGAGGAAGCTCTCAACGGAGTAGATCAATGACAAATTTAGAGAGGAATTCAACATGTGGAAGGCTGCGAGAGTTAGAGGGAGAGGATGCGTGAGAGTACGAGCATAGGTTTTGGGAGGGGTGTGTGTGTGTTGGAGTTACCGTGAGATGATGTTTGCATTTCCCTCACGGTTCTTGTACACATTTGTCTCTTATCCTTCTATAAAGATATGGCATGTCGTTCGTGTGCTCGCGAAAAAATGTCTCACACAACAAATTATATTATATTATCATTGCTATTTTTCAAACCACATGCTCAACACAATTCAAAGGAAAACATCTTACTCATCATAAATTTATTGGATCCTCTTCATCTTGTTATTTTTTTGCATCACTAGCTTTTAGAAGATCAAATAACATGTATTCCAGTTCTTTCATTTAAGCGTGTGTTTGGTTCTAGACCAAGAGAGGGATGTGATGGTCCTCCATTTGCATGTGTTTGGTTGTAAAGTGATGGGGATGGTACATCCATCTAAGGAAATATTTCCTAAAAATGGTGGACCAACTGGATCCTTCTAAATCGGTCAAACCTCTCAGTTCACCTTTTCTAATTTCATGGATGGCAGCCTAGTTTTCTCTCCTTTCCGAGTTCACTCGTCGTCGTGCCACCACCCCGTCCAAGGACGGCTACCACACTCCGACTGGGCCATGGTGCATTGTGTCGCCACTCTGAAAGTTCCGCTGTGAGTCGGGCTGCAGCTCAGCTTGACTGCCTTCCACACCTCCTCAAGCTTCCTCATCTCCATGAACGTCATCGTTCTTGCGGAGCCACCAGTAGGATGTCGTTGGAGATCAATTTGATAGCCACCGAAGCTCGCTTCGATCATCACCTGAGCTCGATGTTGCCCCGTCGTTTGAGCTCGCTGCGCCACATCTCCCCTCACCGATGGATCCTGGACATCATCCATGTTGGGCGGCGCCTCAAATTTGGGTGACGACGCGTTGAACTGGGCAGCGACGCATGAAGTGGACATAGAGGCACGAGTTGGTGATGCCTGGGTGCTGCATCGCGGATCCAGGCTTCGTCTTCACGGCCCATCGCCGCCCGCACAGACACGGCGACGACATCGTGGATCCCGTCCCGGTCTTCACGGCCAGAGGTGCCCACACAGCCATGGAACGGCGAGCGGCTAGCTTGCTATGTTCGTGCGACACCCGATCTCCACGGCGGCAGCCTCGATAAGTACGTGTGGGCGATGACCTCTCTAGGGCCCAACGGGCGGCGGCGTCGCTAGGTTCGTCCTCCGACACGAAGAGAAAAGGAGCTTGTTAATTACGAGTTAACCTCTCTGTTAATGGCATACTTATCCTTTTTATCAATGGTTAATTAAAACATATTCCATCCCATCCACCTTAGATCCCTTAAACCAAACCGAAAATGGGATCATCTAATATGGGCCATCCCGTCCCATACATATTGTCCATGGACATAGACAATTCATCACAGTAAACAAGCGTAAGCAACTTCTTGTTTCAGAAAACAAGAAAGCAAACAAAGGAGTTGGATAAACCATATTAGGACAATTTAATAACCCGACAACTTCAGAACTATTAACTCCCAAACATAGCATAAAATTATCATAATATGTAGCAAGAAAATAGATGGACTTTAATCGCCATGATCTAGTTACCATACATATATGATCTTAACTCAAATATACCAATAATGGATGAACAACATGATTACGTAAGCAAAGGAATGATGAATATATAGCCCGCGGGAACAAAGCTATGAAACACATATGATCATCAGTAAAATATATAATGAAAGGATCATCACAATGGTTAATAACTAAGCAAATGAACTACAAATATAAAGTATGTTGGAATGGCCTTAATGTTAAAATAGCCGACGACCCTGTAGGGAATAGAAAAATACAAACGTGAATATATGGACGTAGACAATTCACCACAGTAAACAAGCGTAATCAACTTCTTCAAAAAACAAGAAAGCAAATAAACGAGTTAGATAAACCATACTAAGAAAATTTAAAAATCCAACACCTTAAGGCAAATTTAATAATCCAACAACTTTAGAACTATTAACTCTCAAAGATAGCAGGAAATCTTCACAATACACTAAATTGGCATCAACATGGATATACTTAAATAAATATGGTATAGTTAGCATATGTATGATCGTCGCTCAAATATAGCAATAGTGGATCAAAAGCATGATTAAGTAAGAGCATCTCTAGCAAAGCCCGTAAAAACGCGAACCGAAAAATACGAGTTCAGTGCATCGAACTCGTGTTTACGGGCCAGAAAATGGCAGGCGCAGAACAGAGCCCGTAACGAAAACTGAAAAACAGAATATTTTGTTTTTCAGTTTCGGTTTACGGTCTGTGTTCTGCGCATGCGGGTTCCGAACCCGTAAAGGCAGGGTTTTTCATAGAATTCATATGCAACACATACAACAATCTATCATAATTAATCAAATAATCATCCAAATTATTACAACACATAAATAATTGTCTGAACCAAATTATTACAACAGTTTTGAGAAAATTGAACAAATGTAAAATGTCCCAACCAAATTACAACAACTTCAGGAAAATTGACAAATGCACAAATATATCAACAATGATACATGTGACAAACAAATGAAAGGAATGGTAGGATCAAAGGCGACGGCCATATCGCTGTCAGTGGTGCATCTTCAGATCATAGACGAGCTGGGCATGGGTATTGGCATTCAGACGAACAAGCTACGCCGCATGCGATACCTCCTACAGAACAGATGGGGAGGATAGGTAGGTACCTCGGCGAAGTAGTCCTCCATCAGATGCTCGTGGCCGAGGAGGCAATTCCGCTGGATGTGGTTCCGGCCGAACACGGAGCCGCGCCTCCGATTCAGCAGCTTCGCGCGGTCCTCCGGGTCCTTGACGGAGAGGAGGAGCATGGTGGTCTCCATCTCGTCATCCTGGAGCAGCTCGTCGAGGTCGGAATCGTCGGAGCTCGACGAATCCGACAGATCGAACTCGTCGCCCGAGGTCATCCTCGATTCGGACGGAGCGGCGACGGCGGCGGTGGGGGCGGCAGCCGGAGTTGGGCGAGGAACATCGGGTGGGGTGCCGGGTGACCGGCGCTACCTCCGGGATGCGGGGCTCGGGCGAATCGGGCGGGGCGACAACGGCGGAGTGTGGTGGCGGTGTGGGGAAGGAGCGAACGAGCGGTTGCGTCAGCTGAAATTTCAGCGTGCCCTAGATAGGGATCGAGCGTTCGGTTTGCTCGATCGATCCATACAAATACATGCCGTTTTGAGTTTTCGGTCTCGGCCCGAAAAAAGTTTTTCGGTTTTGGCCCTTTTACGGTCACTGATCGGCGCCAAATTTCAGCCCGAACCCGTAAACTGGCGGTTATTTTTCGATTTTGGCCCGTTTATGGGCTCTGTTAGAGATGCTCTAAGCAAATAATGATGAATATATAGCTCGCAGGAACACATCTAGCATACATATGTTATCATAAGTTAATTATTGCATGAAAGGATCGATCACCATGGTTAACTAATCTAAGATACTGGAGATACAAGTGTTCGAATGACCTTAATCTTAAAATAGTTGACGACTACATGGAGTACTTGTAAGGAATAGCGAAAGACAAACATGAACATGTGAACATAGACAATGCATCACACTAAACAAGCGTAAGCAACATCCAATTTCAGAAAACAAGAAAGGAAACGTAGAAGGTAGATAAACAAAACTTGGCAAATTTAATAATACAATAAATATTGGTCCCCTAGCACAATATAACTACTAGGAAAACAAATAGCCGTGGGTTTGCTAGCAGTGGTGCACCGTGCTACTGGTGCGTCACAACTATATAGTAGCTATATAGTAGTGGCACATCACTAAGGGATGCACCACCGTTAGAAAATTACCGGTGGTGCACTAGGTATAGAGATGTGCCACTACTATTCTTGGGCCTGATTGAACATAGCTGTCAGACTCATCGGTGGCGCAATGCAGCCAGGTGCGCCACTACTATTTTAGATACTAATGGCGCACCTAGGTGTGGTGCGTCACCAGTAAGTCTGACAACAATTGTTATAAAATTGGACCATTGGTACCTAATACATGTAAAACGCATACATGAACTTTGTCCTTTATCATATTGAATTCTCACATATTTGAAAGATCTATGATGTTAATAACATGTTTTACATTGATTTATGAGGATTTACCAATGATCCCCTTTATTTGGTTTATAACTCTGCAGAGCAAGAAAACCTGTTTTACGTATTTTTCACTGTTTCATCAGTAGAAGCACCCTGACGCTTTGAATGAGGCCTGGATGGGCCTGAGGCCCAAAAGAAATCAGGTGGCGCGCCCAAACATGTAGGGCGCGCCACCCGAGGTCTTTCGACCGTCGATCATCCAGTTGACCTGATTCTTTCGCCCCCGTCGTATTTTGACCTAAAAATCACTATATATATGTCCCCGAAGAGTTCTCGGGAGGGGAGAGCCGCAGAAAGATAGAAACACAAAAACGGTGCCTACAACAGAGAAGATTGGAGGGGGAAACTCTGCCGGGATCACCGCCGGAGGGATCTCCACCTTCTCCAACGTCTTCAACATCATCACCATGATCAATGGAGAGTAGTACACCTCTAGACTACGGGTTTGTGGCAGTAGCTTGATCTATTTCTCTCATGTTCATCATAGTGCTTAGTGTCATATGAGCTGCCTCAAATGATTATGACCATATTTGTAATACATATGTGGTGGATCCTTATTCTATGATATTGTGCTATGAGATCTGATCGTATTATGTGTAAGATGTATTGATAGATGCATATTATGTACCTCGTTCTTAAGTATTTGTTCTGATCCAACATCTATGCAAGAGCGTCTGTCGGGTGATGTGTGTATTAGAAGGAGTGGTATGGTTTTAATGATTGAATAGTGACAACAAATTCATGATCTATTATGGTTTTGCCTTTTCTTTTGCTACCTTACTAGGGGTACTGTGAATGCATGTGCTATGTTCGTCACATGAAAAAGTGATGATCTTGTTTGTTCAAGGTAGCATATTTGATATTCAAACATCATATCAAAGTACTTATGGCTATGCTTTGCTAATTCTTAATACAAGATTGCATGGAGTTTTCCCTTTCTTGTGGAGTATAAGAGAGATGTGTTGCATCATCTCTATGTTAGGATGTGATACCCATATGAATCTGTATCTTACTCATGTTATCATTTTGCATCCTCATATCTCATTGAGGAATTACTATTTGTCCACTACAACTTAAAAGATAGAATATTCATGTGAACCCATGAACCTGATAACACTTTTTATCATAAGAAACACATCTATATTGCTTTTATGTTGTTCTCTATTTGCTTCACTATTTTAATCCAAAAAAAAATTATTTTTCTTATTTCCATCCAAAACACCAAAAACAATCAACCCCTTTATAGTTTTTACTAGTTACTATATTTTATTTAGTTTTACTCATGCTCGCTTTATATTTACTTGTGTTTTATTTACTTACACGAAACCTTGTGCTTGACAACCACACAGTGGAGTTGGGGACACAATGATTTTATTTTACTTGCAGGATTGCTAGAAGAAAAGAGAAGAGAATACTCTTTGCTCAGTTCCCCGAGAGTTCGATATAAATCCTCGAGTCACCCTTGTGGAGAAAATATTTTGCTGACACAACACTCTGCACTTGGAGTCCCAACGTGATAAATACTTTTTGGTGTCGTTGTCGGGAGTAATCAAGACACTCCATTAAGCCCCGTCAACCGCTATCAGTACCTCACATACCAGTGGTGCACCAAGACATGGTGCGGCATTGCTAAGCGGTGCCCAAAATCACACCCTCTTGTCGATCACATTTTTAATTTTTTTTAAAGAAAATGATAGAAATTTCAAATTCCTCAAGATGGCCATGTGTTCTAATTGTTAGGAAAATTAAAAAAAACATGAGTTTCAACATATTTTGCAAAATGGCTCCACTTTTTGGTAAAGTGGCTCATGATTTTGCATGCGACTTCCAATGAAAAAGGTTTTTATATGAAAATGTACCTAGAGAAAAAATGACATCCGATTTGAACAGCCCACGGTTCTTTACCAACTTTTTAAATCCCTCAAAATCAAAAGGAAAATATAGTTTTGGAGGATTTAGATTTCGCTGAAAACAAAATCAAAGAAAAGAGCAATGGTGAGAGAGCATGCTCTATCTCTACGGTTTTGTGTGTTTGATAACAGCACTCGAATTAGAATTCTACCATATGTTCTCAAGCGTGCATGAATCAATTTTATCGACCCACGTTTTGTTATTGGTCCAATCTCTAGTTCTTCTGTATTCGATGTTTGATCTTTGATATTGGTGGAATAAGAGATCTTGTTGAGGAGGCGTGTATGTGAGAAGAGGAAGTGAAGAGAAGGTCTGAAAGTTTCCCCAGGCAGGATCATCCGGCTCCTGGGTGGCCGAACCATTCGCCCCCCTACGCTCAAAAGTACCCAGTGACGACTGGTAGAGATGGGGGCGGACAGAAAACCCATGCGCCCCCGGAAGTGATTTTCATCCGGCCCCTAAACCGTGAGTTGGCAAAGTCAAGAAAGGGGGGATCCGCCCCCCCGGACGCAAATTACATCTATCCCTATGTCGTGAGTTATCAAGCCTTGGGAAAGTGCCTACCCAACCTCAGATGGTGGGGCGAAAGGGTATCACATCCGGGGCCGGCCGGAACATCCGCCCCGAGTGCCTACATCGACCATCCCGGATCATCCAGGGAGCCGGACCATCCATGTTAAACCCGGATCATCCGGCCCTCGATGTTTCAATAGCTCCAACGCCCGATACAGGCTATAAAAGGGGGAGCCTTCTTCCTCCTTAGATCAGAATCTCCCAGCACAAAGAACACTCTCTCTCCTCCATAGATCTTGAGCTACAATCGCGTGGATCTTCCTCCCTAGCCAACTAAACCCACACAAACTTTGGGAATCGAAGGAGGAGGGTTAAATCTACCTATCTACCCAAGAAATTTCCTTGCATCTGACGTGCCTCGTGACGCTGCTCCTTCGGATCCGCGTCGATCTTTTTTTCCTTGCGGTTCCTAAGCCCGCTTCCTCCGCTGCGTAACCCTAGGGTTCGACCTGGGAGTTCCCCTCTGCCAGGCCCTCTGCCCATCATGGCTGCTGGTTCTAGGTGACGACCCAGTGTTCACGCCTCTCTCCTTCCTAGTGGTTTGGCCGGCTTAACATCGGCGTCGTCCTGGAGCTTTGCAGTGGTCACGATCGTCTGGGGCACTGCTCCACCATGCCATGGCCGCTGCTCCCGGGTGTAGATAAATCCTTTCTTTTCCTTTGAGGAGGTATTAACTCATCAATGCCTATGGTTTGTAGACTTAGGGTTTCGTAGAAAGTAGAGGGCAAGTGGATCTCAAAAGTTATCAGCCGAACAAAGGTGTTCAACTCAATATTACGGTCGCTAGGGTTTAAAAAGATTCGATCATTATTTTGGCCTCAGCGTCCCCTTTATATAGGAGGAGAAACCAAGGGTTACAATGTGTCGTACAAGATCTTTTGGGCCGCACTCGGCCTTTCCCGATATTGATACAACTTTCCATAATAACTACACTTTCCTAATCCGAACATCTTCAATATTCTGGGCCTCCAAAGCTTCGAGTTCATGGGCCTTTGGCTACAATAATAAACCAGGGGTATATATACGACATACCCCTTAGGCATTCCTATGTCAATAACCCCCGAGATTTTACTCGAGTCGTAGAGTCGGGCAAAATCTACATCTTTCATCTATTTGATAGTACTTTCGAGTTGTGCTCAATTCTTACTCAATGTCCATATTGTGCATGGATAATGGTAAACGAGGCTGGTTCATCTGACGGATCAGGTACCAGTTAATTGCTCTTGTGGAAAACCCGCATAAACCTACTTCAAGGTCAAGTCCCTGGACTCGAACCTGGGAAACTGGTGCAATTCAGTACGTGCCGCTTCAGGACTTACCGAAAACTGAATTCCAGCCATTTTATCGAGTACCCAACACCGTCCATCGCGATTTTGCTTCACATATGTTGATGTGGATAAAGTGGGAGAGCGCATTTGGGTGCGATGCCACGCCACACAGGACGGATCCTGGGGTCTTACCTTCGTGACCCTTTTGCGAGTCACGACATTCAGAGTTTTTATCACGACAAACACGCTCTGCAAATATATTGTCGAGTGCCTTTGTTCGCCTGATGGAATATTCCATTTCTTCGAGTTGATGTATCTCACCAAATAATATCTTGGCTCCCGGTGGGAGTACACGATGAGTTTCATGGAACTCGAAGATGTATGCCCACAACCGAAATTCTTCGGTTCCATTCTGTATTGCTTTGCTATTTTGCTTTCTTTTATCATCAAATTTTATCGGATGTGTGACCAACGCTCCCGATGGGAGTAGCCCCCGAGGCTACAGTCGACTGTTTGCACTTGGGTGTAGAGTCAACATTGCTATTAACCAACTCTATATTTTTTCATCATTTACCTTGTCTTATCAACAGTATAATATATACTGCTGATAAGAGTAGCCCCCGAGCATATGGTCGGGTGCCTGCAGCTGGACATATGCTCCAGATTTTATACTTCTCACCATATATTGTCCTGGTAACTCGAATATTTTCTCAAACGTGACGTCGATGCTGACGAAGACCATGTGCTCTCATCTCGAGAAGACATGACTGCTAGTGGACCACTGTTTTGTGGGTCCAAAATCCCTGCTCTTCTCCCATGTCGCACAAGTGGGGCTCGCACGTTCTCCGACATTCCCGGCACACGCGTAGTAACTTCTTTGTTTCCAAAATAAACTGTAAAATAATTTTACCATGCTGCCACATGTAAGGCCAGGATTAACCAGCGTATATCCAATAGTTCAACCACTTCATCTTCCAAGTTATAAAGGTTAACCCTGGATCTCATTTTTCCTCTTCACTCCGCCACACGAATCATTTGCCTCTTCCATTGCCCTAGCTCTTAGCCACTGTTCACGCTCGCTGCTCCAGAACTCCTCGTCACTTCCTCCGTGCTCCTGTGTCGCCACCATGCCTCCGCGAACCAAGCACACCAAGAACATCGCCGCCGGTACCTCCGCTCGAGCGGAGAAGGAGAAAGTCTCTGGGTGGGAGAGATCGAAGTTCACCAAGAAGGACCACCGCATGCTCAAGAAGATGGGCTTGCTAACGAATAATGAGGTGATGCAGATCTCATGGGATGAAGCACTCCAAATCCTCCCGAAGGTTTCCGGGTAATTTTCACCGATTTCCTTGTTCGCGGCTTGTCCATTCTAGTCCACAAATATCTTTGTGGGCTTCTGTTTGTCTATGGGTTTCAGCTGTATCAGCTGACTCCTAATTCCATTCTCCACATTTCTATCTTCGTCACACTTTGCAGGGGCTTCCTTGGCATCCATCCCCACTAGGGCCTATGGAAACACATCTTTTATCTCCTCCGAAACAACTTGAGAAACGCCATCTACAACGTAGGTGGTGTTTGTATCTGCGTGCGGCCAGAAGCGAAATATTTTGACTTGAAATTCGCCGACTCCGTCCAAGGCTGGCACAAGACGTGTCCGTACTTCAAGGACGAATCAATTGGCACCCAACAATACGGCCTTTCTCCCTTTGATATGTCGGAAAAAATCTTGAGGCACAAATCTTGGGATGCTGAAGCTACACCCGAAGAATTGGCGGCTACCGAGTCCCTGATTTTTTTGGATTGAAGCTCTGCAAAATACCCAAGGGCAAGAATTGTCGGGTGTGCAAATCATCACACATTTTCTGAGAATTCGTGTGCAGCCCCTCCAGGCTCATGTGAGTTCCCTCTGGCTGTACTCCGGTGCCGGTGATGCTGCTAGGATTTCCAAAGATCTTCCCGTGAAGGACTTGGAGAAACTAGTGCGCCGCTTTACCTTACTTAGCAAAAAGAGTCCAGTTTCCGCCTCCTGCCGCGTGGAGCCATTCAGTGCTACCCACACCCTTCCAGATGTAAGTGTTTTTCTCGAGTTTTTTTGTCTTTGTCTTTCCTGCTTATTTTGTACCTCCGTTATGTTAACTCGCACTTTTATTATGTAGAACCATCAAATACTTTCTTCCCTTCATCCTACTCCCGAAGGTGGGGATGTGCCTGAGCGAGCAATTGTCCCTGATGACTCGCAAGAAACTTCAGTTCGCAAAAGTGAACCCGCAGAATCTGAAAAGAGTGCGGGTTCATCTGATAAAATCTCGGAGTCAATACACACCTCTGACCCCTCTCAATCAAATTATGTTCCTCATGCAGCTTCTCCAGAGAAGCGCAAGAGAAAAAGTACACATGATGAAGAGGATTCCGGCGCATCCAAGCTATCTCATGAAGAACAAGCGGATTTTGACCCCTTTGCTTCTGCCGTCGTAAGCTCATAAGTTTATTTTTCTTCTGCCCAACTATTTTGACTTGATTTCTTTTTTCATATGCTGAACTATTTTGTTTACGGATAGGGATGATGAAGAGCATCCAGACCTTGATGCTTACAGACCAGCAAACATGAGTACATCCCATACGCCGGTCATCTCCGAGGACCCGAAAGCTGCCCCGGAATCTTTGGATCCACCGCAAAGCCCCCGAGCATTAAACAAAAAACCAAGGACGGGTGCTGCTGGTAAGGGGGTAGTTCAGTAGTTGCCACCGGGAGTTTATCGACTCCTCTCCTTGATGATGTAAGTTTAACTTTTTTGCTTGCTTATGCTTTTTTGTTTACTCGAAAAACACCATCTTCTTGACTATTTTGCAGCCCGTAATGAAGGAGATGGTCAACATAGGTTCCCGATTCATGGGGTTCCGAGATGAAGCTAACTCCTTAAGAAGTAAGTTTCTTGCATATATTGCCTAATATTTCTTTGCTGTTTTTTCTTATAACATAATCCTTCCTTTTACTCAGGGTCCTTGCACCTTGCTGAGAAGCGCACCGAAGAAGTGGAAAAGAGACTCGAAGGCAGCGAAAAAGCTCGTGCAGAAGCTGAAAGAAAAGTTGCGAGTGTTGGAGACCTTCGAGATAGGCTCAATGCCGCTGAAACAACTCTGAGTGAGAAGGAAGAGCAAATTGCTAAATGGGAAGTCGCCATTATTGCGCGTCTCGATACACAATCCGCCAGAGTCTCGAGTAATATTTTTTTTCCTTTCGCTGCCCTTTGTTTGTTTGCTTATACAACCTTCATATTTTTATTGAAAAGTACCTCTTTTTTCAGCAGAAAAAATTGGTGAGATGTATACCAGGAACCAGGATTTGGAAGAAGATGCCCTCCTGGATACTCTCTCAATTCTGGAGATGAACTTCACCTTGGCGCGCGACTGCTTGAATGCGGGGCGAATTGCACTTGAACGCATATTCCCGCACTTCTTCCCGAAAGATGCGCTGCCAGACAAGCTTGTCGCCAAAATTTTCACAGATAAAGGTGATCCAGCTTTGGCGCATCGCCAATCGAGTCTGAAGATTGGTGTCAAAGGCACTATCGCGCTAGTGATAGCCATCGACCAGAAAGTTGACTGGGCGAAGGTTGCGGCTATTCGAGGACTAAACAACGATAAATGGACTGCTTTGATAAAGGGTGCAAAGGCCTTCTCGAAGTAAATTATTGCCATCTTCGACCCGAGATCTTCTGCCTCTGCCAACATTGCTCAGACGGAGGTCAAGTAGACAATCTTATACTCCTTCGTTTGTAAATTTTTATCCTTTTGTTGCTCCCAATTATCATGTAAGCGCCTTATGGGCTGCATCTTTTGAACTCCTTTTTGTAATATATCATGATGATGAATGGAAAAATTCAACTTGCGGAATGATTGATGTCGAACATACTTTTACTTTCCAGCTAGTGTTTGACAACTATACCGAGACTGGATGTTCCGACGTGTCTCCCGCTGCATCACAAGCCGCAAAAATTCCAAAAAATATCTCCTCGGATGCATCTTCAATACCCGACTCGACGAAACGGGAGATGGAAGAGCTACGACAACAACTGTGATGACCCACAAGTATAGGGGATCACAACGGTCTTCGAGGGAAGTCAAATCCAAATTTATTGATTCAACACAACGGGAGCCAAAGAAATATTTATAAGCCTTGACAGATGAGTTGTCAATTCAGCTGCACCTGGAAATAGACTTGATCGCAATAGTTTATCAGTAGTAACAGTTTTATAGCAGTAGCAGTAGTGAAGTAACAGTAATAATGAAATAAAAACATCAGCGGCAGTGATTGCAATAGACAACATGATTAAAATACTGTAGGCATAGGGATGGATGAACGGGCGTTGCATGGATAAGATAATTTATATAATAAGCAAGACATGGGCATTTGCAGGTAACAATGATAAAAGCATCAAAGTACTAAGTAACCATAGGCGTGTGTTCCTATTTAGTCGTACGTGCTCGCAAGAAGAAACTTGCACGTCATCTTTTGTCCTACCAGCCTATTTGGAGCGGGGCCTCAAGGGAACCTACTGGTAATTAAGGTACTCCTTTTAATAGAGTGCCGGAGCAAAGCATTAACACTCCATGAACACACGTGATCCTCACATCACAGCCATCCCCTACAATTATCCCAATTGTTGTCACTTTGGGTGACATGGGCATACCCTTCGGGTACCCATTATTGGTATACCTGGATCAGCTCGGCCCAATATGAAGAGAAGGCCCAACAAGGCAACCCGAAGAAGTAGTCGACTAGGACTCTTGTAAAACCCTAGGCTGGTTGCATATATAAAGCTAGCCAGGGCACCCGAAATAAGGAGGACAACATATAGGCATAGAGATAGACAACATAGCTCCGCCGATGGCGACACCATGTAAACATACTGTGATCATATAGTGGATTGCTAGCAGCACGTAGGGATCCTCCACCGAGGGGACCCGAAGCTGGGTACGTCGTGTGCCTAATCTCGACCCCGGAATCTCCATCGTCGCTCTCCCGAAAACCCTAGTCTACAATATGTAGGCATTGCCGAGGTATTCCCTCGTCAATTGGCGCCGTCTGTGGGAATCGCGACGACTGGATTTTGTGATCCGGGCGGGATCTCTAATTATCGACAACATATGGGTTACGTTCTAATCGGCTGCATCATCATCAACAAACGACGGCCACTTCGTGGAAGATCCGGCTAAAATCGTCCGTGTGTGGAGGCGCGGAACATCAAATCTGTCCAATTTGTACGCCGCAGCGCAACTTTTTTCTCCGTCAGGCTTAGGCTGAGCCGCCAAAATCAATCAACAAGACATCTCTGCTCCAAGGCGGAGCAAACCAACGACAAGTCAAGCAGCATACGCCACGCAATTAATGCCAAGGAATTATAAATTCTACTCGAACAGGAGCATCCGTGATGCATGATTAATCCTGGCAAGCTACTGTTACAGGAGGGCTCGGTTCCCAAAGGAAAGCATGATCGTCCAATCTTATACAGCAGGGGATCAAGGCTCAGGGAACAATTACCGAAGGAAGGATCAAGGTCAAAAAAAAAAAAAAAAAAAAAAAAAAAAAAAGCAACAGATGCTCACGTAAAATCAAGGATGATGATTCAGACGCCAGCAAGTCGTATGGATAAGACGAAACATATTTCAATTTCACCAGGATCACCTTCGCCGCTGATGCTATCGAGACTAAAGAAATCTGCGTCGCCACCGGCTCCGGAGAAGCTAGCATCGTCATCAAAGGCGAATATTACCATACCGATACCATCTGCGTCGCTGCACCACCCGACAATCAGGTGCTATAGTTTCAATTACGCAAAATATGTTTCATAAAATATTTTTTGGGGCGTGCTATTATTTGCGCGCGGATTTGCGCACTACAGTATAACTGCAGATTGAAACAAAGCTTCGACTGCTCAGTCGCCAGCGCCCGCCATCGTGCACTGGGGGCTCGCCTATCGCAGACCCAACATGGCGGACCCGATATACTGCGCCCACTTCATCGACTACTCCTGGGCAGGCGCCGCGCAACTTCATCGACCGCGACCACCACACGACCTGCTTTCACGTTGGCTTCGCCGCACCTGATAATAAAGCTAAGTGTTCCTTTTTCAAAAGTTAACTATTATTTAGTTTCGCCACACCCAAATATTCGGGGGCTGCAACATCGCATCATTACAGCAAATTTACCCGACATTTGGGGCTGCGCTATTACTTCATTATCACAAATATATTCGGTTACTTGGTGAATTTCTTTTCTTCGGCTTAGTGGAAATATCTTCTCCGGTTCAATGGAATTATCTTCTTCGGCTCAGTGGAATTATTTTCTTCGGCTCAGTGGAATGAAGTTCTTCGACTTAGTGGCTTTATCTTCTTCGGCTCAATGAATTTATTTTCTTCGGATTACTGGATTGGTTTTCTTTGGGTTATTATTGGTTCACTTATACAATATTACCCGACGCGTTTCCGGGTCAATGGATTCATCTTCTATGGTTATTACTGGAACTATTTTTTTTTCCGGCTCAATGGATTCATCCTCTATGATATCAACGGATTCATCTTTTATGGTTATTACCGGATTCTTCGGGTCAATGGATTCATCCTTTATGATATCAACGGATTCATCTTTTATGGTTATTACTGAATTCTTCGGGTCAATGGATTCATCCTCTATGATATCGGCGGATTCATCTTCAATATATGATAGTGTAATCTTAAATATGGATTCATCTCAAGTACTTCATCTCGGACTTCATCTTCAGTATTTCATCCTTAATGGTCTTCTTTCGGCGACACGGATAATACTCGGGGGCTTGACAACGACTTTGCCCCGAGTAACAATGGTGGCACGGTGTCTAAGCAACAATCATGACATCACCTCAGCAACGCTCGGGGGCTCGGCTATTTCTTCATCAACAATTTCGCGGCATCCACTTTTGCTATTTGGTGGTTTCTACTTTGGCTAGAATTCTTATCTACACTCGAAGACTTCATCATGCATCGATTTCATCGTAAAGCTAAGTGTTCTTTTATTTTGTACAAAGTTGATTATCATTTACTTTCGCCGCACCCGACGCTCGGGGGCTGCGCGGCATATATTCACTTTACATATCATCGAATCTGAGCATCTGACACCGCATGCGAAAAAGAGAGTCAAGGAAAAGATAGAAAAAGTTTGTTTATTTTTGCAGGAGAAAGCAAATTCAAAGTATATAAGGGAGAACCCGAAAAAATTGTTTTCAGGGAGGAACCCGATGAAATTGTCTTCAAGAGGGAACCCGACGAATTCAAAAGAGTACCCGACGAAATCTTGAGAGAACCCGACAAATTATTTCCAAGGAGGTCCCGAAGAATTTTCCTTAGGAAGGACCCGAAGAATTTTCCTCAGGGAGGTCCCGAAGAATTTTCCTCAGGGAGGTCCCGAAGAATTTTCCTCAGGGAGGTCCCGAAGAATTGTCCTCAAGGAGGACCCGAAGAAATTTTCCTGAAGGAGGAACTCGACGAAATAATCATCAAGGAGGAACCCCCAAAAAAAAAAAAAAAAAAAAAAAAAAAAGAGAGAGAAGAGGATAGACAAATTTTCGGGTCCATTGACTCGTCATTTGTTCCGAGCAAGAGTATCGGCAATGTGCCTGCCGACAATATAGAAGAACCCAATATATGCGGCTGTCTCATCACGTCAGAGAAAAATATAGAAGAACCCGCAAAATGGGTCATTGCATCAGCCGAACAAGGCACTCGACAATATATTCTCAGAACGCCAAAGTTGCGATCAATTTCTGAATGCCGCAAATTTGCGAAGGTAAGACCCCAGATCCGTTCTGCTGGGCGTGGCATCGCCGAAGATCGCGCTACGCTACTTTTATCCGTATCAACAGATACGAAGAAAAATCCTAACGGACGCGTTAGGTACCCGATAAAACATGACTGGGACTCGACAGAATGGTAAGACCTTAAGCGGCACCTGTCGAGTTAACACCAGTATCCCGAGATCATGTCCAGGGACGTGATCTTGAAGTAGGTTTTTGCGGATTGCCACAAGAGCAGTTAACTAGTACCTGATCCGTCAGATGAACTAGCCCCAACTACCATTATCCCTGTACAATATAGATATGGATGTCAAATAAAAATAGCAACGGCTTGGAGTCGATAAAAAGAGGGGCTACGCCAAGTTCTTTATTGAGTAGTACAACTTGAGCCTATGCCAGGTGCAAGCACCTGTTCATAGGCTCGGGGGCTACTCTTATCGAGAGCATTGTTTACCCTCTCGATAAGATACAAGAAAGAGAAAAATTGTGGAGTCGATTAAAAGCAAGTTGAGCCTACACCCAAGTGCAAACACTTGGCTGTAGCCTCGGGGGCTACTCCCATCGGGAGCGCTGGTCGCGCACCCGATAAATGTGAAAAGCTCAAAAAAGAATGACAATATAGCGGCATAAAGAGTTGAGACTACAACCAAGCACAAGTTCTTGGCCGTAGCCTCGGGGGCTACTCCCATCGGGAGCGCTGGTCGCGCACCCAATAGAAAAAAAAATTCGACAACATCTACGACAATTAAGGTTTGTAGACTCAACTCGATTCTACGACTCGAGTGGAGCCTACTCCCATCGGGAGCACATGGATTTCATCAAATACTCTAGAAATATAGTTAAGTTTTTCATCGAGTAGTACAACTTGAGTTTATGCCCAAGTGCAAGCACTTGCCCATAGACTCGGGGGCTACTCCCATCGGGAGCGCTGCCGCGCACCCGATAATTTCAAGAATCGTCTACATCATCTACGCTACACATGATCCACGACATGGACCTCGCCTTGTGACGAGGGAATACCTCGGCAATGCCTACATATTGTAGACTAGGGTTTTCGGGAGAGCGACGATGGAGATTCCGGGGTCGAGATTAGGCACACGACGTACCCAGCTTCGGGTCCCCTCGGTGGAGGATCCCTACGTGCTGCTAGCAATCCACTATATGATCACAGTATGTTTACATGGTGTCGCCATCGGCGGAGCTATGTTGTCTATCTCTATGCCTATATGTTGTCCTCCTTATTTCGGGTGCCCTGGCTAGCTTTATATATGCAACCAGCCTAGGGTTTTACAAGAGTCCTAGTCGACTACTTCTTCGGGTTGCCTTGTTGGGCCTTCTCTTCATATTGGGCCGAGCTGATCCAGGTATACCAATAATGGGTACCCGAAGGGTATGCCCATGTCAGTAGCCCCCGAGTTTATAGGGAAGTCGAAGACTTGCGTAGAAACTCCAAGCATAACCATCTCCGAAGTCGAAGAAACACAAGGTGACATAGGCATCCCAAATGGGCCTGCCGAAGATGGTACCCGGGGTTTACTGGAGGCCCAATACCCGAAGAATAAGAAGATTCGGGAGCCCAAGATTTACTAAGGAAAGATAGAGTTGTAATAGGAAGTGTTGTTTGTAATCTGGCGGGACGAGTTAGAAACCGTCCCGGACTCTGTAAACTTGTATAGCACGAATCCCTCGGCTTCACCTCATATATAAGGGGGAGTCGAGGGACGAAAGAGAGGACCGAATCATTGTCTGCAAATCCTAGTTTTCACAATCGTCGAGTACTTTTCGGCTGAAACCTTCGAGATCTACTTACCCTCTACTTCTAACTAAACCCTAGCCTACAATCCATAGGCATTGACAAGTTAATCCCTTGTCATTGGGGCCTCGGGTTTCGGACAACGATATATGTACACAACTTGCAGGTAAGATCAAAAACAATAATTATCCTCATGAATCAATAACATGTTCAGATCTGAGATCATGGCACTTGGGCCCAAAGTGACAAGCATTAAGCACAATAAGTTGCAACAATGTTAAAAGTACTAGCAACGGATACTAGGCACTATGCCCCCTAACAATCTTATAGCTATTACATGAATGGTCTCATCCAATCCCTACCATCCCCTACAGTCTACAGCGGGGGAATTACTCACACATGGATGTGGGAATCATGGATGGTTGATGGAGAGGCGTCGGTGATGATGATGGCGATGATCTCCAATTCACCGTCCCGGCAGGGTGCCAGAACGGAGTTTCTGGTCCCCGGATTGAGGTTTCTGGTGGCGGCGGAGCAGCGGAACTCTTTCTGAAAAAACGTCGAATCCCCCTCTATTTTTCAGGTTAGAGGCTTAATATAGCCAGGCGGAGAGGTCGAGGGGGTGCCTGAGGCTGCCACACAACCCCTAGGCGCGGCTAGGGGGTGGCCCGCGCCTAGGCATGGTGTGGCCTCCCAATGGCTCTTCTCCGTCTCATCTTCTGGCTCCGTGAGTCTTCGGGTAAAATATGGACTTTGCGATAATTTCCAGGGATTTTCCCGAAAGTTGGATTTCTGCACAAAAATGAGACACCAAAGCAATTCTGCTTAAAACAGCGTTAGCCCGTGTTAGTTGTATTCAAAAAACACAAATTAGAGGGAAAATAATAGCAAAAGTTTTCGGGAAAGTAGATACATGTAGGACCTATCAAACTGCAGTTGCTAAAAAAACAAACTATGACTTCCCTGGACCAAGCACGGAAATCATCGAATCATGAGCAAACCGCTCTTCTTCAAGTACAAGAGTCCCTGAAATTGGAAGAAACTGCCACTGCCAAGGCCACTCGCTCTACCGAACGTGAAAACTACATGCTTGACCTCATGACTGACGCAAGTCAAGACATGGCTAGTATGCTTCCTTTGTCCTTTCAAATCAGATTATCTTGCTTTGTTCACTCACTTACTATAATACTTTTCTTTTTCCATAGGTGCCTTTTTAGATACTACTGCTGAGGAACAAAGGGTGAACTTACGGGTTGGTAGTCTCACGCGCCTTGCTAGAGAGAACAATATTGATTTCTGGGCAGATAAGGCACGCTGTCATCATATTGTTGAATTTCAAGATCGTTCTAGCCAAGACTCGAGAGTATCTTGATTTCTGCAACAACACATTGAGCATGGTGTACAATGCTATGTTTTCTCGTAATCCACAGCCCGACAATCTTACTCAGATGATGGAGAAATTTAAGGATGTGCGTAACATCCATAACTTCGTGAAGATTCAAATGGTTGCTGGTGCTAAGTTTGCGTTGATCTGGCTTAGGATTTACCACCCGAAAATTGATTTGGACGAAGTCGCGCAGGGTGTTCTTTTGAAGAGCTCAAAGAAAAGGATAAAACTTGACTGACATATCGTGGCTGTATCTGAAGCCGCGGAAAAGATGATTGATACGCTACTTGAAGTAGATTCTGCCTTCTCTAAAGAATTCCAATATGATGACTCGACACATCAGATGCTTGCTGCAAAAGAGAATATAGAAAAATTGATATAGAAGTTCTTTTATATTGGTTACTGGGCAAGGTTTGAGCCAAAACACATCGTTGTAAATATGTACTTGTTATACACTTTGTTGCTTGAGCATCAGATCATTGTGTAAACAAAGATTTTTTTATATATGGTATATTGTCGTGCTATGTTTATAATTTTGCGAGACGCTTATGCAGTCAAAGCAAACTTTACTTATGACGATCAACTCTTTTTGAAATTTAATTTCCATCTCAGCCCCCGAGTGTTGGGGTGCCGAAGATTATTGATTGTTTTTATCCACGAGGCTTGTGCCAGACCAAGGCGAATATGATTATTTTTGGCTGAATTATATTGACTTGTGCGGGTATAGCCCCCGAACCTGAAATTTGCGCCAAGAAACAATAATTCTCGATACCATTATCTTTATTCAACCATGCTATATTTCTGCAAAGAAAGCCCGACTTATTAAAAACCTTTTGGTCCCACTTGGTACCCTGAAAGGAAAAGAGTGCGTCTGAAAACTTGCGAGCTGTTCAAGTACATTGTATATTTACGTGGTCGCTGCTAAACTGACTGCTTTTTTATGCGTAAAAATGTCACAATTGTGCAACGTTCCACGAGTTCCCTTCATCTTTGCTCGTCTTCTTATCTTTTAGTCAATAGGCTCCGCCTGGAATAAATTCGGTGATGATGTATGGTCCCAACCATGGTGATTACATCTTTTCATGGCCATCTTGCTTGAGTCGAAGAACTAAATCCCCAACTTCAACAGATCTGGATTGCAATCAACGACTGTGGTAGTTCTTGAGGTTGTGCTGATATGCGCTTACCCTGGACAACACAACGTCTCTTGCTTCATCGACGCATCAACGTCGTCTTCGAGTGCCCTTTGCGAGGCCTCTTCGTCATATTCCATAACTCTGGGAGAATTGTGTTCTATTTCTATCGACAGTATAGCTTCGACACCATGGACCAGAAAGAAATGAGTCTCTTGAGTTGCTGCGTTCGGTGTTGTTCGAAAGCTCCATAACACGGAGGGTAACTCGTCGACCCAAAAACGCCTTGCCTTTTCGAGTGGCGCCAGTAAACGCATCTTAATGCCATTGCACATGAGGCCGTTTGCTTTTTTAGCTTGGCAATTGGTTTGTGTATGTGCTATGGATGCAAACTGCAACTTAATGCCCACACCTTCGCAATAATCCTTGAACTCTTGGGAGGTGAAATTGCTGCCGTTGTCCGTTACGATGCTGTTAGGGACACCAAACCATAAAAAAACTACGCCCTTGATGAAATTTACTGCTGCTGTTGCGTCTGTTGTTGTTATTGGCTTTGCTTCAATCCACTTGGTAAACCAGTTGACTGCTACGAGCAAATAAATGTGTCCTCCTGGCCAAAACTTGTGTAGCTTTCCCACCATATATCGAGTCCCCATTGGGTGAAAGGCCATGCCAGAGGTATTGACATTAGCTCGGCTGCTGGAGAATGAGGATTGGACGCGAATATCTGGCAAGCTTCACAGGTACGCACGATGTCCTTCGCGTCTTCTATTGCTGATAACCAGTAAAAACCAGCTCGAAAAGTTTTGGCTGCAATAGCTCGACTGCTTGCATGGTGGCCAAATATCCCTTCATGTATATCCTTGGGTATGAGGTGCCCTTCTTCAGGTGTAATACATCTCTACAGGACACCCGGTATACTACGTTTATATAGTTATCATTTGACCACTGTGAATGATTTAGATCGCCTGATAAATCTTCGTGCTTCCACCGGATCTTCTGGTATTTCTTAATTTGTGATATATGGCAGATACGTTTGCATCCATGATATTTGTATCATCATCACCTCTTCTGGCTCTTCCTCTTTGTCCGAAGTCGACGGTTATGGGGCTGCTGCAGCCTCCGAGACTTTCTTGGGCTTATCTTTTTTCTTCGGCTGCTTCTACACTATATACTTCTTCAGCTTGGTTGATCTCTCACTAATTTATTCCCAAAACACTCCTGGTGGTATGGGCAAACACTATGACTCGATGTTTGCCAGGACATTGGCTTCATCATTGATGAGTCTACTCACATGATTTACTTTAGACCTGTCGAAGGTTTTCTCAAGTTCATTGTATGCATCCCTGTATGCTATCATGATGTCGTTGACTGCGTCGCACTTGTTCATCACCTATTTTGCTACCAACTAAGAGTCACCGAAAATTTTCAGGCACGTTGCGCCACACACCTTTGCCATCTTCATCCCATGGAGAAGAGCTTCGTATTCTACTTCGTTATTTGACGCATCGGGGAAGGTCATCCGCAGTATGTACTTCATCTTGTCACCTTGCGGGAAACAAGTATCACGCCTGCTCCTGCTCCTTATGTTCTCTTGGACCCGTCGAAATTCATGTGCCAAGTACTCGACACGTCCGGCGGCCCTGTGTTCTGGAGTTCCATCCACTCTGCGACAAAGTCCGGCAAAATTTGCGACTTGATTGCTTTTCTTTTTTCATATGTGATGTCCCGAGGGGAAAGTTCTATTCCCCGAGGGGAGACGCGTCATGTAGCTTCTGGATTGTTCAAGATGTTCGAGAGGGGTGCCTCGTTAGCCACTACTATCAGGTGCGCCGAAAAGTAATTCCTTAGCTTCCTTGCTAACATGAAAACTCCATACACTAGCTTATGATAGTGCGGGTAGCGTTGCTTGGATGGATAAAAAACTTCGCTAAGGAAATATACTGGGCGTTGAACTCCATGGTTTTTTCCTTTTTCTTCCCGTTCCACCACGAGAACTGTGCTGACCACCTGCGGTGTGGCCGCGATGTACAACAACAGAGGTTCTTTTTCTCTTGGCACCACCAACGCTGGTGGTGTCAAAATAGTACGCTTTAAGTGCTCAAAAGCCTTGTCTGCTTCTTCATTCCACTCGAATTTTTCTCCTTGCTTTATAAGCGCGTAAAATGATAGCGCTTTTTCTCCCAACCTGGCGACGAATCTGCTTAGAGCTGCGACTCGTTCCGTTAGCTGTTGTATCTCCTTAAGCTTGGTTGGTTTCCTTATTGTCAGGATAGCTTGTATTTTTTTGGGGTTTGCTTCAATTCCCCTGGCTGACAACAAGTATCCGAGGAGTTCTCCCGCAGGAACACCAAAGGAATATTTCGTCGGGTTCAGCTTGATGCAGAACTTGTCGAGGTTGTCGAATGTTTCTTCGAAGCTCGTCGATGAGGAATAACCCTTGTTTTGTTGTGATGACCACGTCATCGATGTATACTTGGACGTTTTTTTCCAATCTGTGTGGCGAGGTACTTCTGCATCATCCTCTGATATGTTGCTCATACGTTCTTTAACCCGAAGGACATTGTTCTATAGCAGAACACGCCATAAGGGGTTATGAAAACTGTTTTGAATTCATGTTCTTCTTTCAGTCGGATCTGGTTGTAACCAGAATACGCGTCCAGGAAGAAAAGATGCTCACAACCTACCGTGGAGTCGATAATTTGATCAATCCTTGGAGTTGATAATGTGATGTTTGGATGTACCTGTCACAATCAAGGATCAGGTCATTAAGTATATGAGACACTGCCTTTGGAGGAAGAAAACATCAGATGTACAAGCAAAAGGGAATGCATTGGTTTCCTGGAAAAAAATCTGTAGACCAAAAGAGCAAGGAGGTTTGGGAGTACTTAACCTGGATGTTCAAAATAAAACTCTACTCCTAAAGAATTTGGATAAATTTTACAATAATCTGGACATTCACTGGGTTAACCTCATAAGAGATACTTACTATGATGAGGACAGTCCACCAGGGATTAAAATGGAAGGATCTTTCTGGTGGAAGTCACACCTAAAGCTTATAGATACCTACAAAGCACTTGCAAGATGTAATGTGGGTAATGGGAAAACTGCTTTATTCTGGACAGATCTTTGGAGTGATAATTGCCTTCACTTGAAATTCCCTCATCTTATATCCTTTGCTAAAAGAACTGATTTATCTGTAAGCAAAGTGATGCAAATGGAGTTCCTTCAAGACATGTTTCATCTCCCACTATCTCAACAAGCTTTTGCTGAGTTTGAACAATTAGAGATTTTATGTGATCCTACAAAATTTCAAGCTCTCTCTCAACAAGCAGACTCATGGAGTTATATTTGGGGATCTGATAAATTCTCTACTACATAGGCCTACAAATTCCTGATTGGTGTTCAACAGGCTCCTAAGTTTTTCACTTGGATATGGGAATCCTCATGCCAGCCAAAGCACAAATTCTTTTTCTGGTTGCTGTTACATGACAGGGTAAATACAAGAAATCTGCTAAGGAGAAAAAATTGTCAGCTGCAAGATTATAATTGTGCAACCTTCCAATGCAGTCAAGAAGAAACCTTAGTTCATCTTTTCAGGAGCTGCCCTTTTTTGCAACAATGCTGGTCTTTTATCTGCCCTCAAGTCTCAAACCAGCACTCAATTCTGGAAGCATTTTATGACATCAAAGAGAAGCTAAATATACCTTTTGCGGTGGAGATTATCATACTTGCTTCATGGTCCATTTGGATAGTCAGAAACAGGAAAATCTTTGAAGGACAACCACCCTCTTTTTTGGCCTGGAAGATTGTGTTCAAACAAGAAATTCAGTTACTCTCTTATAGAATGAAGAAGAAATGGGACACAGCGTTCAAAACATGGCTTCATTCCTTCATGTCTACTTAGCTTGTACATTAGCTTTAGCTTCAATCTTTCTTTCTTTTCTTTTTTTCTTTTTTCTTCTTCTAGTTTTTGCACTTCTTGTGCATCTGTAAACTCTTTTACCTTTATATAATAATAAAAATTGCAGTGGGGATTTTCCCCACTGTTTCACCCTAAAAAAAAAGGGGAAGTGATCCTTCGGGCAGTGTTTACTGGGACACATGAAATCGACACACATGCGAAGGACTTCAGTGTTTTTCTTCGGGACGAACACTGGGTTAGCGACCCAAGTGACCTCGGTTTCTATTTCCTTGATGAAACCAGCTTCTTCAAGTCGATGAATTTCTGACAACATGGCCTTGCGGTTCGGCTCGGAGAAATGACACAAATGTTGTTGAATTGGTCTAGCTCTTGGATCCATATTAAGTGCGTGCTCGGTGACTTCCATGGGTACTCCTGGCATGTCAGATGGACACCATGCGAAGATTTCCTGGCGCTCACGAAGGAACTCGACGAGCGCGCTTTCCTATGCGCTGTCCAAGTTGGTCGCGATGGATGTCGTCTTCTTGGGATCCGTCGGGTGAATTTGCACTTCTTTAGAATCCTTAGAGGTGTCGAAAGCTTGCTCTTGCAAGGATCTACCTCCATCTGGCAACACATCATGGTTGGTGGTAAGCTTGGAAGCCTCTTACTCAGCTTTCATTCCGAATGACTCAGAAAGTTTGTGAAAATCTCTATCGCATTTATTTGACAGGGCAAAACTCCCCTTAACCGTTATCGGACCCTTAGGTCCAGGGATCCTCCACAATAGATACGTATAGTGTGGCACTGCCATGAATCTGGCATACGCGGGTCATCTGAAGAGGGCATGATATTGCGATGAGCAATCTATGACCTCAAACTCGAGCTTCTCTTTCCTGAAGTTTTCTATTGTTCCAAACTGCGCGTCGAGCGCTATTTTTCCCAAGGGATAAGTTGGTTTCTAGGGTGTGACGCCGTGGGAAAGTGTATCTGTTGTCGCCAGGATAGCCAATGAGATGTCCATCTTCCTCAATGTATTCGCATAAATGAGGTTTATGCTGCTCCCTCCATCAATAAATATGTGATAGACATCATATCCTTCAATAACTGCTGTAGCACCATTGCTGAGTGTCCTGGCCGTGGCACTTGGGGTGGGTGATCTTCTATGCTAAATCCTATTGGTTGACCTGACCAATTTAGGTACTCGATGGTTTTCGGAGGTACGAACACTGCCATGTTCACTTCTCGAGAAATCAGCCTCTTCGATCTATTCGACGATCGGCCTTTCTAGTTCATCGACACTGCTCCCCTTGTACGTGTGAACTCCTCGTCAGCGTTTGAAGGACCTGCAAATTGTAACTGATTGCGGGTGGCGGTGGCAATGGTATGTGCACCTCACTCCTTGGTCCTTGCGTGTATCCCCCTCTAATCTCTTCTGCTTGCGTGTTCTTTGTCGCCCTTCGCAGAGCTTGAAATGTTCGACAATCTTTCTGGAGGTGACCCGATTGTATCCTCCCATTAGAATCACGTAGAAGTGCATCTGGCACGGTCCATTCAAAAGTTCTTCGGGTGACACGTTGTATGGCCGTGGATACCTAGGTCGATTATTTTGTCTGCTAGAGCTTGGTGCATCTCTATAGTTACTTCGTTGCTCATTGCTCTTGTGATAATCATCGCGATGGTTTCTACCATTATTACTGCGTAAGCCAGCCGATACTTGGTTGGGACCGTTGTATTCCGCAAAGTTACGGAAACGTCACCTGTATTGATTGTTGTTTCTGTTGCGATCCTCCTCAGGTGAACGTTGTCGTTTATTATGGACAACATCTTCACCATCAGCCCATATGTTCACTGTTTCCATGAGCTCTGCCACCGTTCTTGGGTTAGATCTTCCCAGCTCCTCGACGAGATCCCTTCGACGGATACTTGCGATAAATGCGTCGATTGCCCTTTCATCAGACACATGCTCAGCCGAGTTTTTGATAAGACTCCAACGCTGGATGTATGCTCTCATCGATTCGCCTGATTTTTGCGTGCAAGTCCTTAACTGCTCTATTGATGCTGGTTTTTTGCAAGTGGACCTGAAGTTCTGCACGAACAGGTTCTCAAAATTTTCCCAGCTATCTATGGATCCTTCTGTCAACTTCCTCATCCAATATCTTGCGGCTCCGCTGAGGCGGACTTAAATGCTTTGCATGGCAGCCGCTCTCGTGCCACCCATTAACTTTACTGTTTCTAGATAAACGACCAACCAATCTTATGGATCTTGAAGTCCGTCCAACTTTTTATAGTTGTCGGGTAGTTTAAAGCTAGTGGGTACTCGAGTCTTGCTAACCCTTCGGGTAAAGAAAGGGAGTCCACACAATTCTTCCTCACCATCCTCTGTTGTTTGGCGATTTTCTTGGGTTCTATTCTCTTGACCTCTTTCTTCTCGTGCTCTGTCGACCCGAGCCTGGGTTGTGGTGTTCCTCGCGTCACCTTCTCTCTGGATATCTCGAGTTGCCGCCACTGCGCGTCGGGGACTATTTTTGTCTTGAATTGTTACGGCATGGAGAACTTGCGGGTTGTTACAATCTCTCTCCCCACTATTACTGCGCCCATGACACCGATTCCTGCCATAGTCGTTTGGTACAACGATGCTCGAGGATTGCCTTGGGGTGGTCTGGTTGCCATCAGGTATGCGTGTGTTGCCAAGTATCCCGCCTCTAGCATTTTCGGTATTATATGCCCTCTCATATCTATCGACATAAAGGACATGTCGAGGTTTTGGACCAGATTCTCTCGCTCAGCTTTGGGTATGCCTGCCATCTGAGATCTTGCTCTTCCGCGGCTATCTCTGTGGTTATCTGCTGAATTCCTCGAGTGTGCACTCAAGTTAGCTCTACGCTCGCTGGAAGCGTCCACTGTAGCTTTTCTGTCGTCAAGTTTCCGTTGCAACTTTTCCAACTCGCGCCTCGCACGACTGAGTTTATATTGATACGCTTATAGCGCTGCTGCCAAGGGTTGTGTGGTTGATACGTCTCCAACGTATCTATAATTTCTGATGTTCCATGCTAGTTTTATGACAATACATACATGTTTTGCTCACACTTTATAATGTTTTTATGCATTTTCCGGCACTAACCTATTAACAAGATGCCAAAGTGCCAGTTCCTGTTTTCTGCTGTTTTTGGTTCCAGAAAGGCTGTTCGGGCAATATTCTCGGAATTCGACGAAACAAAGACCAAATATCTTATTTTCCCCGGAAGGTTCCAGAACACCGAAGGAGAGTCGGAGGCGGGCAGCAGGGGGCCCACACCATATGGCGGCGCGGGTGGCCCCCTGGCCGCGCCAGCCTATGGGGAGGGGCCCGTGGCCCCTCCGACTCCGCCTCTTCGCCTATAAAGTCCCTCGCGACCTAAAACCTCGATACGAATTGACGAAACTCCAGAAAGACTCCAGGGGCGCCGCCTCCATCGCGAAACTCCGTTTCGGGGGACAGAAGTCTCTGTTCCGGCACGCCGCCGGGACGGGGAAGTGCCCCCGGAAGCCTTCTCCATCGACGCCACTGCCTCCATCATGCTCCGTGAGTAGTTCCCCCATGGACTACGGGTTCTAGCAGTAGCTAGTTGGTACTCTCTCTCCCATGTACTTCAATACAATGATCTCATGAGCTGCCTTACATGATTGAGATCCATCTGATGTAATCGGTGTTGTGTTTGTTGGGATCCGATGGATTGTTACATTATGATTAGTCTATCTATATAAGTTTGTGAAATTATTGTTGCTGCAATCTTGTTGTGTTTAATGCTTGTCACTAGTGCACGAGTGGCATGATCTTAGATGTAAGCTCTATAATTATTGCTTAGATTGTATTTACAAGTTGTTTGCACATGTCTATGTCCGGAACCCGAGGCCCCAGAGTGACATCAACTGGGATAACTGGAGGGGAAGGCCTAGGTATGAGGATCACATGTTTTCACCAAGTGTTAATGCTTTGCTCCGGTGCTCTATTAAAAGGAGTACCTTAATTACCAGTAGATTTCCTTGAGGCCCGGCTGCCACCGGCTGGTAGGACAAAAGATGTTATGCAAGTTTCTCATTGCGAGCACGTATGACTATATATGGAAAACATGCCTACATGATTAATAATCTTGATGTTCTGTCTTAATGCTATTTCAATCCTATCAATTGCCCAACTGTAATTTGTTCACCCAACACTTGTTACTTGTTATTTGAGAGTTACCACTAGTGTAGATAGCAGGGAACCCCGGTCCATCTTTTATCATCATATACTCGTTCTATATGTCATTGGAAGTAGTATCAACTATTTTCTGGTGCCATTGCCTCTGTATTCTTATTCTTTCTGCTGTGTTACTGTTACTATTGCTCTCATATTACTGCTGCTTTCACATCACCCCTGTTACTAGTGCTTTTCCAGGTGCAGCTGAATTGACAACTCAGTTGTTAAGGCTTATAAGTATTCTTTACCTCCCCTTGTGTCGAATCAATAAATTTGGGTTTTACTTCCCTCGAAGACTGTTGCGATCCCCTATACCTGTGGGTCATCAAGACTATTTTCTGGCGCCGTTGCCGGGGAGGCATAGCTCTACTCATAAGTTCACCTGGGGAGTACACTCTACCTCTCTCTCCGTTTTTATTTTATTTTTGCTTAGTTTACTTTTGTCTAGTTTATTTGTGCTTAGTTTATTTCTGTCTAGTATTGTTTTGCTTAGTTTACTTTTGTCTAGTTTCTTTTTGTCTTGTTTTATTTTTCTTATATACCCAAAAATCCATAAAAATTTGAAAAACCGAAAAATTAAAAACTGTTGTTATGGGAGAACCCACAACCTATTTGGAGCTTATTGAAATATATATGAATTATAGAGAATCAAGAACGGGTAAAGTCATGAGTGCTGTGATAGAAAAATTGAATACATTTGCTAAAATCTTGCTTAAACGCCATGATATAAATTGTTGCTCTAAACAGGATACTAAACATCTGAAATTCCAATGTGGCTTTAGTGAAGAAGTTTTAATTAAGAACTATAATTGGAATAACTATATTCATTTTGGGTTCGAAGAGGTAGAACAATTTGTCTTATTTATGGGAGCTTCTGAGATCGAATCCTTCATATCTAAAAATTATGAAACTTGTGTTTTTTGTAAGGACCTTAAAGATTATGTCTCTTCTATCCTTAATTTTTGCATAGAAAGTTACAGTGATAATCCTTATATCATTGATTATAAAGAGAGACTCATTAATGCACAAGAATGCACTCACAATTTTTAGGAACCTGTGAAAGAAGAAATTGATGAACCTGAAAGCTCATTGGATGAAAAAGAGGAGGAAATTGATGAACCTGAAAGCTCATTGGATGAAAAAGAGGAGGAGAGTGATGAACAAAAGGAGGAAGAATGGATTAGCTACCCATGCCAACCTTCTAATGAGAGTAACTCTTTATCTCTTACACTATTTGATTGTCCTCCATGCTTACCAAAGGAGGATGAATGTTATGTTCCTGTGGATTCTCTTGCAATATTCCCTATGAGTAAAACTTGTGAGAATAATTATTCTACTGTTATCTATGATAATCCATGCTATTTTGATAAATCTTTTGATAATGCTTTGTTTGTGCCTGATATCGAAATGCATGGTACTAAAGAGTTTTGCTTAGCAAATTTTTATGATAAAGCTCTAGATGATGGTCTGTAACATCCCAAATTTTAAAACAAAGAGAAAATGAATTTCCTTTTTCCAAAAATGAGAACCAATAAAAACTTTTCTTACATAGAGTGCTATGCATAGTGCTCATACCTAATACTTGTGTTTTTGCCATGATTGTTTGTTTATTACATTGAACACATTTCCAAAACCCTAAACCCTAACCTCCTCTAATCCAAGTGGATCTATTTTGAGACACCAAAATAAAAGAAAAAGACATAGGTGGGCATATAGCCTTAATATGTAAATATTGAACCCTACTTTTCTTATTTTTCTAAATGGTGGTGAACCATGGTGAACCCCACTAAACCCTAAACCTCATCCCTCTTGTCACCAACCTTTGAAAGACAAAATAAAAAGAAATGATCTTAATTAAGAAAAAGGCATATGCAAGCCTATGGCTACTTTTTGCAAATGCTAAACTTTAATTGCCTACCTTGGTAGATGGTTTGGAAATACTTCAACAAATCTGAATTAAGGCTTACCACTCAAATCTTGGTAAAACCAAAAAGAAAACCAAAAATCAAATAAAGGACATGCATAGAGGCATATGTGGCACTTAGCCAAAATATCAAATCTTGACCTAGGCACCCATATTGTCCCAAAATGGTTGGAACCCTTTACCCAACTCTTTATAACACCAAATAAACCTCAACCTTGTCAAAGTGAAGCAAAGAAAAACAAAAGAATAAAAAAATAGAAAATCACAAAACCCTCACATATGGCTTATGCCATTTTTACAAATCTTTGACCTAGACCATTTTGGCCTTTACCATTAGTGGTATTATGTTATTAAACACTTATTTCAACTTTTGGAATCAAAGAAACACAAATCAAATCAAATTAAAACTCAATTTGTGAGCACATAGAATAATGGTCAAATATGTCTTTTATAATCTGGTCACTATTTGAGCCCCTCTATCTCAAGTTTTTCAAACTAAACTTTCCCAATTATTTGCACCTCATCCAAGAGCACATGAAGGAGAACAACGTTTGTAAAGACCACCATGTCAAATTCATCTTGGATCAAAATCTATGCTCATGTAAAGTTGAGACTTTTTATTATGTGCAACAATCTCACTGTGCCTTTTTGCATTTCTTTGATTTTTAAAATTCCACCACCACATATGGTTGTCTCTGGTCATTTGCAACTCAACCAAACCCACCACTTTCAATTTTTGAATCCTTATGAACTCAACCAAATTTTGCAAGTTTTTGAATTGAGCAATTATGGAATAAATTCAAACACTATTTTAAATAGTGATCTAGCCAAACCTACTGCCCCATCTCACTCCAACCTGTCCCCTGGTCCCCTCTCTCACTCATGCTTGCATAGGAACCCTAGGAGAGCAAGCCTAGCATGCCATGGCCATGCCATGCCGGCCACGTGCATGTGCACACACTCCCCTCCTCTCCTTCCCTTGTCCAGCACTGCCACCGTGCCCCATCGCGCCACCTCGCACCCCTGCACCTGCCTACGCACGCCGTTGTCGAGGAGGAAGCCGACAGTCGCCGGACGACGCGCGCCAAGGACGGCCACGCCATGCCGATGACGTCACGCATGCACGCCAAGGACGCCCACTGGCCACGCGTCGCCCCGCCGTACCACGACAACCCCGACCACCTCCGCTCGCCCTGGTACTTGCCACGCCACGCGGAGCCCGCCGAACACGCTCGCGTCACCAGCCCGCGCCCATAGTAGCCGGAGAGGACGCGCCGGCCCGCCACGGCCGCTCCAGTACATGCCCTCACCCGACCGTCCCCCACCTAGCCAACAAGCGCGCTAGCACCACCTTGACGTCGCCTACCTAGAGCTCCCGTCGCCTACCCCTATCCCTCGCCGGAATCACCGCGCCGCTGTCGCCTTCGCCGCAGAACCTCGGCCACCTCGCGCCCTATAAATAGAGCCATCCCCGCGCCTTCATCTCCACACCAATTCTGCTCCCCTCCTCTCTCTGATTCTCCTCGACCCATTTCCCCTCTCCAATTCTCACCGGAGCTCTCCAATTGCTCTGTCGATCACCGGAACCCGACGCAGAAGCCGCCATCGATTTACGCCTCCCCGAGCGACGCCGCTGCTACCAGTCGACTCCCCGTCGTCGACAACGTCGCCCTGATTCATCGCCGCCCCTCGCCGGAGCTCCAGCTCGCCGCCGACCCCCTACCTCCGCCGCGGCAGCAACCTCTTCTCCCCGACGACGACGACGACGCCCAGCCACTCGATCGCCTTCTAATCGCACGGCTCACAGAGAAAGGTACCGTTTCGGTGAGTTTCAGTCACTGACGCGTGGGCCCCACTGTTAGCTGGCCCGCAGCGCTAGCTGGGCCGGCCCAATCCTTCTCTGCTGCGCAGCCCACCTATTTTCCCGCCTAGGCCCGAAATTCAAATCCTGTTAAATGTTTTTAGTATGAATTCAAATATTGGCTCTGTGTTGGAATTCAAATAGTTTCAAATCTACCCAACCAAAATTGATGAATTTTATATTATCGGAAAGCTTATGAAAAGCTCTATCCAACCACACTGGTCTCACTTTGAAATCTTTTGTAGAATTAATGTGACAAAAATAACAATTCAGAGACTTCTACCACTTCAAATAATTCTTAAAAACCAACCAAAATTGATATTGAGTTGATTTCAACTCTCATAGCTCACATTTCACTTACACTAATTGTTTATGCAAAAATATGGCAGGGTTACTTTGAGTGATCATGGCCCAAATTAAATAAAGGACTATAAGGCTAGTTTAATTAAGTGATATTGTCCAAAACTATTATGCAAATCATATGAAGTGTTTCACTTCATTTAAATCTTGTCCCAAGTACTTTCATATGAAGTTGAACCCCTGGTCAAATACTCTCACATGAAATACTTGGTGATTTTAAATCATAATAAGCATTGTTAAATAGTATGAGGTATTCTATCTCATTTAAATCATTTTCTCAAATGATGATGATGAATGGTTGACTAAGGTCAACATGATTTCATGTATGATTGTTTGAGAAGTTAAATCTTAAGAAGATTCAATGAGAGGAAATTATTCCTCAAGAACTAAATGGGAACTATCATTTACATATGTAATGACAGGAAATTATTTCTCTAACCCTAAGTAAGAAAACCCTAGATTAATTCTTGGTAGCAATGCTTAGTGATGATGCTAGATCATTTGGAGTGAGCCATTAAGGCTAATTAAGGCTACTTAAGTATTGCTTGGTGATTGTATCCTCGTATTCGTGTATAGACGCTAGTACCGGAGAATACCAGTAAGAGGAAGGATTCTACCCAGAAGAAGAAGCGAACTTTGACCACCTCAACAACCAAGGCAAGCTAACACTATTGCAAGCTCTATTGTTGCAAGCTAATATTTTCTTGCTAAGTGCAAAGCTCTACAAGAGCAAGGCACCACCACATTTTACTTTATGCTTAATGATCATATCCCAAGTTACTATCTTACAAACTTTGGATTTTGTTTATCAAAGTTTACTTTTTGATTCATGATTCACTTGGTCTAGATATAGAGTAGAACAAGAGTATCAAACTTAGCCTAGAAAGCTATATGCTAGTTAGCACCCCTCATGCCTAGTTGCTAGTGCTAACAGATAAAATTGACTACTCTAGATGGGAATATGTGAAATGAAATGACTTTGAAAACCTTGGAATGATGAATCATTCTATTGAAAGATTTTGAAGGTGAATATGACTGGTGAATGACATGGTGAACTTTACAAAAACTGATGGTTGGGTTCGGATGCGATACCATTCCAATTTTACAAGTACCCCCACAATACCTGATATGGGTAGGGCTTAACTGGAAGTTTATGTATCTTAGTATGGGTTCCCTCTAAACAAGTGTCATCGGGGTTATGCCAAGGGCTGCCTCCAAAGAAATATGAAACGATGTGAAATGACGTGAAATGAGGTGAATGTCCGGCCCAAGCCACTGTCTTTGTTGAGTGACGGTTTGTCTTCACTGGGAGGCCAAGCTCATGGGGAGAGGTGCCTATACTAGGGTATGTAAGTGAAAGGTTATGGTTGGTAGTCCGCACATGGAGTGTGATAAATTAGGGCCAGTTAACCCTGACGGATTATTGCAAATGTTGTGGCACAAGTGTACGACCTCTGCAGAGTGTAGAACTATTCGAATAGCCGCGTCCACGGTTATGGACGGTTGGAAAGGCCATACTGTTCCGTCATCTGAACTTTTCAAAAATGTGACATGTGAAGGGTGACTTGTGATTTGAACTTGAAAGGTGAATGGTGAACTTGACTTGAATCACAACTGAGTTGTGGGAATGACACTAATGTTCCCACTTGAGTTAGTTAGCACATGAAGAGTCTTTATTTCAAATACTTGTGAACTAAAATTGGCCTTATGCAAAATAAACTAGAGCTTAGCACCCCCTTACTAGAATTGTTAGTAATTACATTAGTATTAGCTTGCGAGTACTTTAAAGTACTCACGGCTGTGTCCCTGGCTATTCAAATGGCCAGACTATGAAGAGGAGCAATGATACGTCTCCGACGTATCGATAATTTCTTATGTTCCATGCCACATTATTGATGTTATCTACATGTTTTATGCACACTTTATGTCATATTCGTGCATTTTCTGGAACTAACCTATTAACAAGATGCCGAAGTGCCAGTTGCTGTTTTCTGCTGTTTTTGGTTTCAGAAATCCTAGTAACGAAATATTCTCGGAATTGGACGAAATCAACGCCCAGGTTCCTATTTTGCCACGAAGCTTCCAGAAGTCCGAAGAGGAGACGAAGAGGGGCCACGAGGGGGCCACACCCTAGGGCGGCACGGCCCCCCCTTGGCCGCGCGGCCCTGTGGTGTGGGGCCCTCGTGCCGCCTCCTGACCTGCCCTTCCGCCTACTTAAAGCCTCCATTGCGAAACCCCCAGTACCGAGAGCCACGATACGGAAAACCTTCCAGAGACGCCGCTGCCGCCGATCCCATCTCGGGGGATCCAGGAGATCGCCTCCGGCACCCTGCCGGAGAGGGGAATCATCTCCCGGAGGACTCTACGCCGCCATGGTCGCCTCCGGAGTGATGTGTGAGTAGTCTACCCCTGGACTATGGGTCCATAGCAGTAGCTAGATGGTTGTCTTCTCCCCATTGTGCTATCATTGTCGGATCTTGTGAGCTGCCTAACATGATCAAGATCATCTATCTGTAATTCTATATGTTGCGTTTGTTGGGATCCGATGAATAGAGAATACTTGTTATGTTGATTATCAAAGTTATATCTATGTGTTGTTTATGATCTTGCATGCTCTCCGTTACTAGTAGATGCTCTGGCCAAGTAGATGCTTGTAACTCAAAGAGGGAGTATTTATGCTCGATAGTGGGTTCATGCCTGCATTGACACCGGACGATGTGAGAAAGTTCTAAAGTTGTGTTGTGCTGTTGCCACTAGGGATAAAACATTGATGCTATGTCTAAGGATGTAGTTGTTGATTACATTACGCACCATACTTAATGCAATTGTCTGTTGCTTTGCAACTTAATACTGGAGGGGGTTCGGATGATAACCTGAAGGTGGACTTTTTAGGCATAGATGCAGTTGGATGGCGGTCTATGTACTTTGTCGTAATGCCCAATTAAATCTCACTATACTCATCATGATATGTATGTGCATGGTCATGCCCTCTTTATTTGTCAATTGCCCAACTGTAATTTGTTCACCCAACATGATGTTTATCTTATGGGAGAGACACCTCTAGTGAACTGTGGACCCCGGTCCAATTCTCTATACTGAAATACAATCTACTGCAATACTTGTTCTACTGTTTTCTGCAAACAATCATCTTCCACACAATACGGTTAATCCTTTGTTACAGCAAGCCGGTGAGATTGACAACCTCACTGTTTCGTTGGGGCAAAGTACTTTGGTTGTGTTGTGCAGGTTCCACGTTGGCGCCGGAATCCCTGGTGTTGCGCCGCACTACATCCCGCCGCCATCAACCATCAACGTGCTTCTTGGCTCCTCCTGGTTCGATAAACCTTGGTTTCTTTCTGAGGGAAAACTTGCTGCTGTGCGCATCATACCTTCCTCTTGGGGTTCCCAACGAACGTGTGAGTTACACGCCATCAAGCTCTTTTTCTGGCGCCGTTGCCGGGGAGATCAAGACACGCTGCAAGGGGAGTCTCCACTTCTCAATCTCTTTACTTTGTTTTTGTCTTGCTTAGTTTTATTTACTACTTTGTTTGCTGCACTAAATCAAAATACAAAAAAATTAGTTGCTAGTTTTGCTTTATTGCTATCTTGTTTGCTATATCAAAAACACAAAAAAATTAGTTACTTGCATTTACTTTATCTAGTTTGCTTTATTTACTATTGCTAAAATGGCTACCCCTGAAAATACTAAGTTGTGTGACTTCACAACAACAAATAATAATGATTTCTTATGCACACCTATTGCTCCACCTGCTACTACAGCAGAATTCTTTGAAATTAAACCTGCTTTACTAAATCTTGTTATGCGAGAGCAATTTTCTGGTGTTAGTTCTGATGATGCTGCTGCCCATCTCAATAATTTTGTTGAACTATGTGAAATGCAAAAGTATAAAGATGTAGATGGTGACATTATAAAATTAAAATTGTTCCCTTTCTCATTAAGAGGAAGAGCTAAAGATTGGTTGCTATCTCTGCCTAAGAATAGTATTGATTCATGGACTAAATGCAAGGATGCTTTTATTGGTAGATATTATCCCCCTGCTAAAATTATATCTTTGAGGAGTAGCATAATGAATTTTAAACAATTAGATACTGAACATGTTGCTCAAGCTTGGGAAAGAATGAAATCTCTGGTTAAAAATTGCCCAACTCATGGACTGACTACTTGGATGATCATCCAAACCTTCTATGCAGGACTAAATTTTTCTTCGCGGAATTTATTGGATTCAGCTGCTGGAGGTACCTTTATGTCCATCACTCTTGGTGAAGCAACAAAGCTTCTTGATAATATGATGATCAATTACTCTGAATGGCACACGGAAAGAGCTCCACAAGGTAAGAAGGTAAATTATGTCGAAGAAACCTCTTCCTTGAGTGATAAGATTGATGCTATTATGTCTATGCTTGTGAATGATAGGACTAATATTGATCCTAATAATGTTCCGTTAGCTTCATTGGTTGCACAATAAGAACATGTTGATGTAAACTTCATTAAAAATAATAATTTCAACAACAATGCTTACCGGAACAATTCTAGTAACAACTATAGGCCATATCCTTATAATAATGGTAACGGCTATGGTAATTCTTATGGGAATTCTTACAACAATAATAGGAGTTCACCCCCTGGACTTGAAGCCATGCTTAAAGAATTTATTAGTACACAAACTGCTTTTAACAAATCTGTTGAAGAAAAGCTTGGGAAAATTGATATACTTGCTTCTAAAGTCGATAGTCTTGCTGCTGATGTTGATCTTTTGAAATCGAAAGTTA
This sequence comes from Lolium perenne, assembly GCF_019359855.2. NCBI lineage: Eukaryota > Viridiplantae > Streptophyta > Magnoliopsida > Poales > Poaceae > Lolium > Lolium perenne. Next base: position 172,449,133 of record NC_067250.2, on the reverse strand, counting down.
TGCCTAATGAAAATCATCATAATAAAATTGTTACTACAGCAAATGCCATCCAAGTTAGAATTAATGAGAATATAAGATTAATGGCTGAATTGCGTGCTAGGTGGGATAGAGAAGAAAATGAAAAACTAGCTAAAGAGAAGAATGTAGCTAAAGTTTGGACTATTACCACCACTAGTAATGCTAATGCTACACATGTTGCTGCACCTCCTACTATTAATAATAAAAGAATTGGTGTTAGCAATGTTTCCACTTCTAATGCAAAGCGCGAGAAACTGAAATCGCTAAAGCTCATTTGAAATCGCACGTGATAAAACTGCTGAAATTTTTTCCAACATTGGGGATGATGATCCCATTGCTTTAGATTATAATGGTTTGAATTTTGATGATTGCCACATCTCTGAAGTTATAAAGTTCTTGCAAAAACTTGCTAAAAGTCCTAATGCTAGTGCTATAAATTTGGCTTTCACGCAACATATTACAAATGCTCTCATAAAAGCTAGAGAAGAGAAACTAGAGCGCGAAGCCTCTATTCCTAGAAAGCTAGAGGATGGTTGGGAGCCCATCATTAAAATGAAGGTTAAAGATTTTGATTGTAATGCTTTATGTGATCTTGGTGCAAGTATTTCTGTTATGCCTAAGAAAATTTATAATATGCTTGACTTGCCACCATTGAAAAATTGTTATTTGGATGTTAATCTTGCTGATCATTCTACAAAGAAACCTTTGGGGAAAGTTGATAATGTACGCATTACCGTTAACAATAACCTTGTCCCCGTTGATTTTGTTGTCTTGGATATTGAATGCAATGCATCTTGTCCCATTATATTGGGAAGACCTTTTCTTCGAACTGTTGGTGCTATCATTGATATGAAGGAAGGTAATATAAAATATCAATTTCCTCTCAAGAAAGGTATGGAACACTTCCCTAGAAAGAGAATGAAGTTACCTTTTGATTCTATTATGAGAACAAATTATGATGTTGACACTTCGTCTCTTGATAATACTTGATACACACTTTCTGCGCCTAGCTGAAAGGCGTTAAAGAAAAGCGCTTGTGGGAGACAACCCATGTTTTTACCTACAGTACTTTGTTTTTATTTTGTGTCTTGGAAGTTGTTTACTACTGTAGCAACCTCTCCTTATCTTAGTTTAGTGTTTTGTTGTGCCAAGTAAAGCCGTTGATAGAAAAGTTCATACTAGATTTGGATTACTGCGCAGAAACAGATTTCTTTGCTGTCACGAATCTGGGCTGTTTTCCCTGTAGTTAACTCAGAAAATTATGCCAATTTACGTGAGTGATCCTCAGATATGTACGCAACTTTCATTCAATTTTAGCATTTTCATTTGAGCAAGTCTGGTGCCTCGATAAAATTCGTCAATACGAACTGTTCTGTTTTGACAGATTCTGCCTTTTATTTCGCATTGCCTCTTTTGCTATGTTGGATGAATTTCTTTGATCCATTAATGTCCAGTAGCTTTATGCAATGTCCAGAAGTGTTAAGAATGATTGTGTCACCTCTGAACATGTTAATTTTTATTGTCACTAACCCTCTAATGAGTTGTTCTAAGTTTGGTGTGGAGGAAGTTTTCAAGGATCAAGAGAGGAGTATGATGCAACATGATCAAGGAGAGTGAAAGCTCTAAGCTTGGGGATGCCCCGGTGGTTCACCCCTGCATATATCAAGAAGACTCAAGCGTCTAAGCTTGGGGATGCCCAAGGCATCCCCTTCTTCATCGACAACATTATCAGGTTCCTCCCCTGAAACTATATTTTTATTCCATCACATCTTATGTGCTTTTCTTGGAGCGTCGGTTTGTTTTTGTTTTTTGTTTTGTTTGAATAAAATGGATCCTAGCATTCACTTTATGGGAGAGAGACACGCTCCGCTGTAGCATATGGACAAGTATGTCCTTAGTTTCTACTCATAGTATTCATGGCGAAGTTTCTCCTTCGTTAAATTGTTATATGGTTGGAATTGGAAAATGATACATGTAGTAATTGCTATAAATGCCTTGGGTAATGTGATACTTGGCAATTGTTGTGCTCATGTTTAAGCTCTTGCATCATATGCTTTGCACCCATTAATGAAGAAATACATAGAGCATGCTAAAATTTGGTTTGCATATTTGGTTTCTCTAAGGTCTAGATAATTTCTAGTATTGAGTTTGAACAACAAGGAAGACGGTGTAGAGTCTTATAATGTTTTCAATATGTCTTTTATGTGAGTTTTGCTGCACCGGTTCATCCTTGTGTTTGTTTCAAATAAGCCTTGCTAACCTAAACCTTGTATCGAGAGGGAATACTTCTCATGCATCCAAAATACTTGAGCCAACCACTATGCCATTTGTGTCCACCATACCTACCTACTACATGGTATTTCTCCGCCATTCCAAAGTAAATTGCTTGAGTGCTACCTTTAAACAATTCAAAATTTATCACCTCTGATTTGTGTCAATGTTTTATAGCTCATGAGGAAGTATGTGGTGTTTATCTTTCAATCTTGTTGGGCAACTTTCACCAATGGACTAGTGGCTTCATCCGCTTATCCAATAATTTTGCAAAAAGAGCTGGCAATGGGATTCCCAGTCCCAAATTAATTAACAAAAATAGACACTCCTCCATGGTATGTGATTGTTGGATGGCACCCGAAGGATTCGGTTAGCCATGGCTTGTGTAAGCAAAGGTTGGGAGGAGTGTCATCATCATAATAAAACTAAAATAAAAAGGCACTCCTTCATGGTATGAGATTGTTGGCAGGCACCCGAGGATTCGGATAGCCATGGTTTGTGAAAGAAAGGTTGGAAGGAGTGCCACCCAAAATAAAATAAAATGGGAGCCGCTCTTTGAAGGTTTGTCTGGCAAGGGGGTTAGAGTGCCCATTACCATTCGTTGACAACAACATACACCTCTCAAAACTTTACTTTTATGCTCTCTATATGTTTTCAAAATCAAAGCTCTAGCACAAATATAGCAATCGATGCTTTTCCTCTATGGAGGACCATTCTTTTACTTTCAATGTTGAGTCAGTTCACCTATTTCTCTCCACCTCAAGAAGCAAACACTTGTGTGAACTGTGCATTGATTCCTACATATTTGCTTATTGCACTTATTATATTACTCTATGTTGACAATTATCCATGAGATATACATGTTACAAGTTGAAAGCAACCGCTGAAACTTAATCTTCCTTTGTGTTGCTTCAATGCTTTTACTATGAATTATTGCTTTATGAGTTAACTCTTATGCGAGACTTATTGATGCTTGTCTTGAAGTGCTATTCATGAAAAGTCTTTGCTTTATGATTCACTTGTTTATTCATGTCATATACATTGTTTTGATCGCTGCATTCACTACATATGCTTTACAAATAGTATGATCAAGGTTATGATGGCATGTCACTCCAGAAATTATCTGTGTTATCGTTTTACCTGCTCGGGACGAGCAGAACTAAGCTTGGGGATGCTGATACATCTCCGACGTATCGATAATTTCTTATGTTCCATGCCACATTATTGATGTTATCTACATGTTTTATGCACACTTTATGTCATATTCGTGCATTTTCTGGAACTAACCTATTAACAAGATGCCGAAGTGCCGATTCTTTGTTTCTGCTGTTTTTGGTTTCAGAAATCCTAGTAACGAAATATTCTCGGAATTGGACGAAATCAACGCCCAGGGTCCTATTTTGCCACGAAGCTTCCAGAAGTCCGAAGAGGAGACGAAGAGGGGCCACGAGGGGGCCACACCCTAGGGCGGTGCGGCCCCCCCTTGGCCGCGCGGCCCTGTGGTGTGGGGCCCTCGTGCCGCCTCCTGACCTGCCCTTCCGCCTACTTAAAGCCTCCGTTGCGAAACCCCCAGTACCGAGAGCCACGATACGGAAAACCTTCCAAAGACGCCGCCGCCGCCGATCCCATCTCGGGGGATCCAGGAGATGGCCTACGGCACGCTGCCGGGAGAGGGGAATCATCTCCCGGAGGACTCTACGCCGCCATGGTCGCCTCCGGAGTGATGTGTGAGTAGTCTACCCCTGGACTATGGGTCCATAGCAGTAGCTAGATGGTTGTCTTCTCCCCATTGTGCTATCATTGTCGGATCTTGTGAGCTGCCTAACATGATCAAGATCATCTATCTGTAATTCTATATGTTGCGTTTGTTGGGATCCGATGAATAGAGAATACTTGTTATGTTGATTATCAAGTTATATCTATGTGTTGTTTATGATCTTGCATGCTCTCCGTTACTAGTAGATGCTCTGGCCAAGTAGATGCTTGTAACTCCAAGAGGGAGTATTTATGCTCGATAGTGGGTTCATGCCTGCATTGACACAGGGACGGTGAGAAAGTTCTCAGGATGTGTTGTGCTGTTGCCACTAGGGATAAAACATTGATGCTATGTCTAAGGATGTAGTTGTTGATTACATTACGCACCATACTTAATGCAATTGTCTGTTGCTTTGCAACTTAATACTGGAGGGGGTTCGGATGATAACCTGAAGGTGGACTTTTTAGGCATAGATGCAGTTGGATGGCGGTCTATGTACTTTGTCGTAATGCCCAATTAAATCTCACTATACTCATCATGATATGTATGTGCATGGTCATGCCCTCTTTATTTGTCAATTGCCCAACTGTAATTTGTTCACCCAACATGATGTTTATCTTATGGGAGAGACACCTCTAGTGAACTGTGGACCCCGGTCCAATTCTCTATACTGAAATACAATCTACTGCAATACTTGTTCTACTGTTTTCTGCAAACAATCATCTTCCACACAATACGGTTAATCCTTTGTTACAGCAAGCCGGTGAGATTGACAACCTCACTGTTTCGTTGGGGCAAAGTACTTTGGTTGTGTTGTGCAGGTTCCACGTTGGCGCCGGAATCCCTGGTGTTGCGCCGCACTACATCCCGCCGCCATCAACCTTCAACGTGCTTCTTGGCTCCTCCTGGTTCGATAAACCTTGGTTTCTTTCTGAGGGAAAACTTGCTGCTGTGCGCATCATACCTTCCTCTTGGGGTTCCCAACGAACGTGTGAGTTACACGCCATCAAGCAACAGTATGAAGATGATGGACAGCAGGACGTCTACGACAACTAGGACTACTCCTGACGTCAAGCGTTGGCCTGTGGACTATAGAGTCCCCTTCTATTTACGCTTCCGCTATGAATTGTGTTCGTTGATCAATAGATCAACTATTTGTGTAATTTGTATCATGTGATCTCTATTTTTAAGACGACTATGGTATGTAATGAATTATGACTTATGATATTCAACTGTTATGTCTCGCAACAATAATATTCCTGGGATTGCGATGTATGGCATAACAGGCATCTGGACTTAAAAATCTGGGTGTTGACAAGTTGGTATCAGAGCCATTGTTTGACCTTAGGAGACCCTAGTTAGAATGGACGTCTGAAAACCTTAGTTTCCTAAACAAAAGAAGGGAATATTTATGAAAACTTATTCTCACTCTTAGCTTTGAGATCTTTTTGAAATAAGAAGCCATGCTCTTCCTTATGAATCTACATAAAATTTTGTCACACTTGTTCACATCTCTAACTTACTCATCCAATCCTCTTTCAGATGGCGTTGCCCCACAACACCAAGTTTTACCGGTTGGGGAATGGTGGCAACATGCGCTTCGAGCAGGACTTAGACGCTTTGTCTGAGTATCTCGGACGCCCGCACCCGGAGTTCCTTGGAACTCAAATGGACCACTAGCCCGGAAGGGAACTGTAGTGGGTTATCACTGCGGATCTCAGAGGCAAGAAGGAGTCTCCTATTTCTATGAGGATCCATTTCTCTGTCATGGAAAGCAACTGGCTAGATGGACTAGCTAGAGCCATGCAGGAAGCACTTGCCCGTCTGTGTGGGCAGCATGTGACTGAGCTTTATGGGACTCGCTTTGCTCACTTTGCAAGGCATGACTCCATCGGAGGATCCAGGGCACTGTCACCCCACCCGGAGCTGAAATATCACGTGGAGCACCTGGATACTATGCTGCACGACACCCAGAAGGAGCTGGACAACTATCGCGTCTACGCCAACCAGATTCGCTCCCACCTAGCGCGGCAGACTGATACCGTCAGGATCCTTGCCTATGAGCGCAAGACACTTCGCAAGCAGCGTGTCAAGAAGGACGCTACCCTTGCGCGCCTCCACGCAAAGATAGTCTCCTTGGAGGCCACTATCAAGGCCCAAGAGGACCAGCTGAATGAGATGGAAGAGGAAGGTGAAGACCTTCAGGGAGGAGAAGCCTTCATGAGTGATGGCGATGACTTTGAGGAAGATGAGAACACTGATCTGGAAGACTACGAGTTTCTGGAAGCCGGAGAGGATGACCACATCCCGATAGAGGTGGATGATGAGTAGTAGTTTCATTTGATCACTTGAGTAGGTGTGAGTTTGTATCAGGATCCCCTTGTATCGTAGAGCGAATGAATGGTTCTTAAAACCAACGGTGTGTTAGCTTTGTAATGTGTGATGTTTGGTATGAATGAAAAAGTTGTGTTGGTTTCTACCCCCTCAACACTACTCAAGTTTTCAAGTTTTGAACTTTTGAACTTTAACTCAAACAAACCCTAGAAATTTCCCTCTTATCTTATCATCTACCTCAATATTCAGATGGCCCTACCAACCCGCAGCGCCAACCAAGACGCAATGATGCAGATGATAGAGATGATGATGGCAGACCGAGAAGCCGAGAGAGCTGAACGCCAAGCCAACATTGCCGCACTGCAACAGATCTCTCAGAACAACCAAGGCCTGGAAACCACGACCATCCTGGGTCAAGGCTGAAGAACTTTTAGAACACCAACCCACCTATTTTCAGCAAGACCGAAGAGCCACTTGACGCAGATGACTGGCTCCAGACAATGGAGAACAACCTTGAAGTTGCGCGAGTCGAAGCCGCAGAAAAAGTACTGTTCGCCACCCACTACCTGTCAGGACCTGCCAGAGCCTGGTGGACAAGCGCCCGCACAATGAATGCAGGATAGATGATGACCTGGGAGGACTTCAAGCTGAAGTTTAGCAAATACCATGTGCCCCAAGGACTGATCAAGAAGATGAGAGACGAGTTCCATGAACTCAAGCAAGGCAGAATGTCGGTGGTAGAATACCGCGACAGGTTCCTCACCTTGTCAAGGTACGCCCCCGATGAAACCGACACCAACGAGAAACGGAAGGAGAGATTCCTGAACGGACTGCACGACGAAATGCAGACTGTGCTGGTCAACATTCCCTTTGCTGACCTAGAAGCCCTGGTGGACTCAGCCATCCAGATGGAAGGGAAACTGCACCAAGCCAATGAGAACCGCAAGCGCCGTATGATGCCCCAGAATAGACCCAACAATGCTCAGAAGTACCGCGGCAATTCATCTGGAGGATTTGCCCCAAGATACAACAAGCCCCCTGCTCAGACATACCGCCCAAGCAACAACAACCACAACACCAACATCAACAATAACAACGGCAACCGCACCAACAACAACAACCACCCCAACGGCAACAACAACAACCCCAATACTGCCCCAATGACTGGAAGCAACACTGTTCCCGTCAACCCCAAGGACCAGTTCACCATCAACTGCTATGAATGTGGAGTTGTGGGTTACTACTCCAATGAGTGCCCCAAGAAGCTTGCCAAGATCGCCGCTAATACTGCTGCACCTGCTCAGCAACAGCGTCTCTTCGCAGCCCGAAGGAACCAGAACAACCGCAACGGCCGCCTCTACCACATGAATGCAGCAGAAGCACAGGAAGCACCTCAGGCCATGCCAAGTATGTTTTCCTGTTAATCCAATTGCCCAATCTCTCTTAGGAACCTAACTTTTCTTAAAATCTCGGGATGAGATTTGTTTAAGGGGGAAGGGTTTGTAACATCCCAAATTTTAAAACAAAGAGAAAATGAATTTCCTTTTTCCAAAAATGAGAACCAACAAAAACTTTTCTTACATAGAGTGCTATGCATAGTGCTCATACCTAATACTTGTGTTTTTGCCATGATTGTTTGTTTATTACTTTGAACACATTTCCAAAACCCTAAACCCTAACCTCCTCTAATCCAAGTGGATCTATTTTGAGACACCAAAATAAAAGAAAAAGACATAGGTGGGCATATAGCCCTAATATGTAAATCTTGAACCCTACTTTTCTTATTTTTCTAAATGGTGGTGAACCATGGTGAACCCCACTAAACCCTAAACCTCATCCCTCTTGTCACCAACCTTTGAAAGACAAAATAAAAAGAAATGATCTTAATTAAGAAAAAGGCATATGCAAGCCTATGGCTACTTTTTGCAAATGCTAAACTTTGATTGTCTACCTTGGTAGATGGTTTGGAAATACTTCAACAAATCTGAATTAAGGCTTACCACTCAAATCTTGGTAAAACCAAAAAGAAAACCAAAAATCAAATAAAGCACATGCATAGAGGCATATGTGGCACTTAGCCAAAATATCAAATCTTGACCTAGGCACCCATATTGTCCCAAAATGGTTGGAACCCTTTACCCAACTCTTTATAACACCAAATAAACCTCAACCTTGTCAAAGTGAAGCAAAGAAAAAGAAAAGAATAAAAAAATAGAAAAACACAAAACCCTCACATATGGCTTATGCCATTTTTACAAATCTTTGACCTAGACCATTTTGGCCTTTACCATTAGTGGTATTATGTTATTAAACACTTATTTCAACTTTTGGAATCAAAGAAACACAAATAAAATCAAATTTAAACTCAATTTGTGAGCACATAGAATAATGGTCAAATCTGTCTTTTATAATCTGGTCACTACTTTGAGCCCCTCTATCTCAAGTTTTTCAAACTAAACTTTCCCAATTCTTTGCACCTCATCCAAGAGCACATGAAGGAGAACAACTTTGGTAAAGACCACCATGTCAAATTCATCTTGGATCAAAATCTATGCTCATGCAAAGTTGAGACTTTTTATTATGTGCAACAATCTCACTTTGTGCCTTTTTTGCATTTCTTTGATTTTTAAAATTCCACCACCACACATGGTTGTCTCTGGTCATTTGCAACTCAACCAAACCCACCACTTTCAATTTTTGAATCCTTATGAACTCAACCAAATTTTGCAAGTTTTTGAATTGAGCAATTATGGAACAAATTCAAACACTATTTCAAATAGTGATCTAGCGAAATCTACTGCCCCATCTCACTCCAACTTTTCCCCTGGTCCCCTCTCTCACTCATGCTTGCATACGAACCCTAGGAGAGCAAGCCTAGCATGCCATGGCCATGCCATGCCGGCCACGTGCATGTGCACACACTCCCCTCCTCTCCTTCCCTTCTCCAGCACTGCCACCGTGCCCCATCGCGCCACCTTGCACCCATGCACCTGCCTACGCACGCCGTTGTCGAGGAGGAAGCCGACAGTCGCCGGACGACGCGCGCCTAGGACGGCCACGCCATGCCGATGACGTCGTGCATGCACGCCAAGGACGCCCACTGGCCACGCGTCGCCCCGCCGTACCACGACAACCCCGACCACCTCCGCTCGCCCTGGTACTCGCCACGCCACGCGGAGCCCGCCGGACACGCTCGCGTCACCAGCCCGCACCCACAGTAGCCGGAGAGGATGCGCCCGCCCGCCACGGTCGCGCCAGTACATGCCCTCACCCGACCGTCCCCCACCTAGCCAACAAGCACGCCAGCACCGCCTTGATGTCGCCTACCTAGAGCTGCCGTCGCCTACCCATATCCCTCGCCGGAATCGCCGCGCCGCTGTCGCCTTCGCCGCAGAACCTCGGCCACCTCGCGCCCTATAAATAGAGCCATCCCCGCGCCTTCATCTCCACACCAATTCTGCTCCCCTCCTCTCTCTAATTCTCCTCGACCCATTTCCCCTCTCCAATTCTCATCGGAGCTCTCCAATTGCTCCGTCGATCGCCGGAACCCGACGTAGAAGCCGCCGTCGATTTACGCCTCCCCGAGCGACGCCGCTGCTACTAGTCGACTCCCCGTCGTCGACAACGTCGCCCTGATTCATCGCCGCCCCTCGCCGGAGCTCTAGCTCACCGCCGACCCCCTACCTCCGCCGCGGCAACAACCTCTTCTCCCCGACGACGACGCCGCCCAGCCACTCGATCGCCTTCTAATCGCACGGCTCACAGAGAAAGGTACCGTTTCGGTGAGTTTCAGTCACTGACGCGTGGGCCCCACTGTCAGCTGGCCCGCAGCGCTAGCTGGGCCGGCCCAATCCTTCTCTGCTGCGCAGCCCACCTATTTTCCCGCCTAGGCCCGAAATTCAAATCCTGTTAAATGTTTTTAGTATGAATTCAAATACTGGCTCTGTGTTGGAATTCAAATAGTTTCAAATCTACCCAACCAAAATTGATGAATTTTATATTATCGGAAAGCTTATGAAAAGCTCTATCGAACCACACTAGTCTCACTTTGAAATCTTTTGTAGAATTAATGTGACAAAAATAACAAGTCAGAGACTTCTACCACTTCAAATAATTCTTAAAAACCAACCAAAATTGATATTGAGTTGATTTCAACTCTCATAGCTCACATTTCACTTACACTAATTGTTTATGCAAAAATATGGCAGGGTTACTTTGAGTGATCATGGCCCAAATTAAATAAAGGACTATAAGGCTAGTTTAATTAAGTGATATTGTCCAAAACTATTATGCAAATCATATGAAGTGTTTCACTTCATTTAAATCTTGTCCCAAGTACTTTCATATGAAGTGTGAACCCCTGGTCAAATACTCTCACATGAAATACTTGGTGATTTTAAATCATAATAAGCATTGTTAAATAGTATGAGGTATTCTATCTCATTTAAATCATTTTATAAAATGATGATGATGAATGGTTGACTAAGGTCAACATGATTTCATGTATGATTGTTTGAGAAGTTAAATCTTAAGAAGATTCAATGAGAGGAAATTATTCCTCAAGAACTAAATGGGAACTATCATTTACATATGTAATGAGAGGAAATTATTTCTCTAACCCTAAGTAAGAAAACCCTAGATTAATTCTTGGTAGCAATGCTAAGTGATGATGCTAGATCATTTGGAGTGAGCCATTAAGGCTAATTAAGGCTACTTAAGTATTGTTCGGTGATTGTATCCTCGTATTCATGTATAGACGCTAGTACCGGAGAATACCAGGAAGAGGAAGGATTCTACCCAGAAGAAGAAGAGAACTTTGACCACCTCAACAACCAAGGCAAGCTAACACTATTGCAAGCTCTATTGTTGCAAGCTAATATTCTTGCTAAGTGCAAAGCTCTACAAGAGCAAGGCACCACCACATTTTACTTTATGCTTAATGATCCTATCCCAAGTTACTATCTTACAAACTTTGGATTTTGTTTATCAAAGTTTACTTTTTGATTCATGATTCACTTGGTCTAGATATAGAGTAGAACAAGAGTATCAAACTTAGCCTAGAAAGCTATATGCTAGTTAGCACACCCCTCATGCCTAGTTGCTAGTGCTAACAGATAAAATTGACTACTCTAGATGGGAATATGTGAAATGAAATGACTTTGAAAACCTTGGAATGATGAGTCATTCTATTGAAAGATTTTGAAAGTGAATATGACTGGTGAATGACATGGTGAACTTTACAAAAACTGATGGTTGGGTTCGGATGCGATACCATTCCAATTTTACAAGTACCCCCACAATACCTGATATGGGTAGGGCTTAACTGGAAGTTTATGTATCTTAGTATGGGTTCCCTCTAAACAAGTGTCATCGGGGTTATGCCAAGGGCTGCCTCCAAAGAAATATGAAACGATGTGAAATGACGTGAAATGAGGTGAATGTCTGGCCCAAGCCCTGTGCAGTTCCCAGGCTGACGGTTTGTCTTCACTGGGAGGCCAAGCTCATGGGGAGAGGTGCCTATACTAGGGTATGTAAGTGAAAGGTTATGGTTGGTAGTCCGCACACGGAGTGTGATAAATCAGGGCCAGTTAACCCTGACGGATTATTGCAAATGTTGTGGCACAAGTGTACGACCTCTGCAGAGTGTAGAACTATTCGAATAGCCGCGTCCACGATTATGGACGGTTGGAAAGGCCATACTGTTCCGTCATCAGAAATTTTCAAAAATGTGACATGTGAAGGGTGACTTGTGATTTGAACTTGAAAGGTGAATGGTGAACTTGACTTGAATCACAACTGAGTTGTGGGAATGACACTAATGTTCCCACTTGAGTTAGTTAGCACATGAAGAGTCTTTATTTCAAATACTTGTGAACTAAAATTGGCCTTATGCAAAATAAACAATAGCTTAGCACCCCCTTACTAGAATTGTTAGTAATTACATTAGTATTAGTTTGCGAGTACTTTAAAGTACTCACGGCTGTGTCCCTGGCTATTCAAATGGCCAGACTATGAAGAGGAGCAGCAGTATGAAGATGATGGACAGCAGGACGTCTACGACAACTAGGACTACTCCTGACGTCAAGCGTTGGCCTGTGGACTATAGAGTCCCCTTCTATTTACGCTTCCACTATGAATTGTGTTCGTTGATCAATAGATCAACTAATTGTGTAATTTGGATCATGTGATCTCTATTTGTAAGACGACTATGGTATGTAATGAATTAGGACTTATGATATTCAACTGTTATGTCTCGCAACAACAATATTCCTGGGATTGCGATGTATGGCATAACAGACATCTGGACTTAAAAATTCGGGTGTTGACATGTGATACGTCTACGACGTATCGATAATTTCTTATGTTCCATGCCACATTATTGATGATATCTACATGTTTTGTACACACTTTATGTCATTATTATGCGTTTTCCGGAACTAACCTATTGACGAGATGCCGAAGTGCCAGTTCCTCTTTTCTGCTGTTTTTGGTTTCAGAAATCCTACAAAGGAAATATTCACGGAAAAGCAATGGTACGAGAAACCTTCCAGAGCCGCCGCCATCGCGAAGCCAAGATCTGGGGGACAGGAGTCTCTGTTCCGGCACGCCGCCGGGACGGGGAAGTGCCCCCGGAAGGCTCCTCCATCGACACCACCGCCATCTTCATCAACGCTGCTGTCTCCCATGAGGAGGGAGTAGTTCTCCATCGAGGCTCGGGGCTGTACCGGTAGCTATGTGGTTCATCTCTCTCCTATGTACTTCAATACAATAATCTCATGAGCTGCCGTACATGATTGAGATTCATATGATGATGCTTGTAATCTAGATGTCATTATGCTAGTCAAGTGGATTTTACTTATGTGATCTCCGGAGACTCCTTGTCCCACGTGTGTAAATGTGACAGTGTGTGCACCGTGTGGGTTTCTTAGGCTATATTTCACAGAATACTTTCGCTGTTATGAATGGCATAGTGAAGTGCTTATTTATATCTCTTTATGATTGCAATGTGTTTTGTATCACAATATATCTGTGTGCTACTCTAGTGATGTTATTAAAGTAGTTTATTCCTCCTGCACGGTGTAATGGTGACAGTGTGTGCATCGTGTAGTACTTGGCGTAGGCTATGATTGTGATCTCTTGTAGATTATGAAGTTAACTATTGCTATGATAGTATTGATGTGATCTATTCCTCCTTTCGTAGTGTGAAGGTGACAGTGTGCATGCTATGTTAGTACTTGGTTTGGTTATGTTGATCTGTTATGCACTCTAAGGTTATTTAAACATGAACATTGAATATTGTGGAGCTTGTTAACTTCGGCATTGAGGGTTCGTGTAATCCTACACAGTTAGTGGTGTTCATCATCCAACAAGAGGGTGTAGAGTCTAGCATCTATTTATTTATTCTGTTATGTGATCAATGTTGAGAGTGTCCACTAGTGAAAGTATGATCCCTAGGCCTTGTTCCTAAATACTGCTATCGCTGCTTGTTTACTGTTTTACTGCTTGTTTACTTCCTGCAATATTACTACCATCAACTGCACGTCAGCAAGCACTTTTCTGGCGCCATTGCTACTGCTCATACTTATTCATACCACCTGTATTTCACTATCTCTTCGCCGAACTAGTGCACCTATTAGGTGTGTTGGGGACACAAGAGACTTCTTGCTTTGTGGTTGCAGGGTTGCATGAGAGGGATAACTTTGACCTCTTCCTCCCTGAGTTCGATAAACCTTGGGTGATCCACTTAAGGGAAACTTGCTGCTGTTCTACAAACCTCTGCTCTTGGAGGCCCAACACTGTCTACAAGAATAGAAGCACCCGTAGACATCAAGCACTTTTCTGGCGCCGTTGCCGGGGAGGAAAGGTAAAAGGCACTCATACTTCGGTCCCAGGTAAAGTACTTTTCTGTTGCTGTTGTGTGTGTGCTCGAAGCTATTTCCTTTAGATCCTGTAATTGCATCTTTTTGTTTCTTGTTTACACTAGTTAGGCATAATGGACAACAATGAGCTTCTTATTCTATTTCCTGATTTAAGACATGGATGGTTTGATGCGAAAATTAAAAAACCTATGGAACATATTAGTATGAACGCTTTGAACACCATTGTTGCTAATGGTATGGAAAATTCTAAGCTTGGGGAAGCTGGCTTTGATGAGCATGATATTTTTAGTCCCCCAAGCATTGAGGAGAAAATTTACTTTGATGATACTTTGCCTCCTATTTATGATGATTATAATGATATTGGTCTTTTAGTACACTTTGTTATGGAGGATAAATTTGATTATGATTACAATATGCCTCCTATATTTGATGATGAGAATAATAATGATAGCTACTTTGTTGAATTTGCTCCCACTAAAACTAATAAAATTGATTATGCCTATGTGGAGAGTAAAAATTTTATGCATGAGACTCATGATAAGAATGCTTTATGTGATAGTTATATTGTTGAGTTTGCTCACGTTGCTACTGAAAGTTATTATGAGAGAGGAAAATATGGTTGTAGAAATTTTCATGTTACTAAAACACCTCTCTATGTGCTAAAATTTTTGAAGCTACACTTGTTCTATCTTCCTATGCTTGTTACTTTGCTCTTCATGAACTTGTTTATTTACAAGATTCCTTTTCATAGGAAGCATGTTAGACTTAAATTTGTTTTGAATTTGCTTCTTGATGCTCTCTTTTGCTTCAACTCTTATTTCTTGCGAGTGCATCATTAAAATTGCTGAGCCCATCTTAATGGCTATAAAGAAAGAACTTCTTGGGAGATAACCCATGTGTTTATTTTGCTACAGTACCTCTATTTTATATTTGTGTCTTGGAAGTTGTTACTACTGTAGCAACCTCTCCTTATCTTAGTTTTGTTGCATTGTTGTGCCAAGTAAAGTCTTTGATAGCAAGGTTCATACTAGATTTGGATTACTGCACAGAAACCGATTTCTGTCTGTCACGAATCTAGGCATAATTCTCTGTAGTTAACTCATAAAAATCTGCCAATTTACGTGCGTGATCCTCAGATATGTACGCAACTTTCATTCAATTTGAGCATTTTCATCTGAGCAAGTCTGGTGCCATTTTAAAATTCGTCTTTACGGACTGTTCTGTTTTGACAGATTCTGCCTTTTATTTCGCATTGCCTCTTTTGCTATGTTTGATGGATTTCTTTGTTCCATTAACTTTCAGAAGCTTTGGGCAATGTCCAGAAGTGTTAAGAATGATTGTGTCACCTCTGAACATGTGAATTTTTATTATGCACTAACCCTCAAATGAGTTTGTTTCGAGTTTGGTGTGGAGGAAGTTTTCAAGGGTCAAGAGAGGAGGATGATATACTACGATCAAGAAGAGTGAAAAGTCTAAGCTTGGGGATGCCCCGGTGGTTCATCCCTGCATATTTCAAGAAGACTCAAGCATCTAAGCTTGGGGATGCCCAAGGCATCCCCTTCTTCATCGACAACTTATCAGGTTTCTTTTCTTGAAACTATATTTTTATTCAGTCACATCTTATGTTCTTTGCTTGGAGCGTCGGTTTGTTCTTGTTTTTGTTTTTGTTTGAATAAAATGGATCCTAGCATTCATTGTGTGGGAGAGAGACACGCTCCGCTGTTGCATATGGACAAATATGTCCTTAGGCTTTACTCATAGTATTCATGGCGAAGGTTGAATCTTCTTCGTTAAATTGTTATATGGTTGGAATCGGGAAATGCTACATGTAGTAACTCTAAAATGTCTTGAATAATTTGATACTTGGCAATTGTTGTGCTCATGTTTAAAGCTCTTGCATCATATACTTTGCACCTATTAATGAAGAAATACATAGAGCTTGCTAAAATTTGGTTTGCATAATTGGTCTCTCTAAAGTCTAGATAATTTCTAGTATTGAGTTTGAACAACAAGGAAGACGGTGTAGAGTCTTATAATGTTTACAATATGTCTTTTATGTGAGTTTTGCTGCACCGGTTCATCCTTGTGTTTGTTTCAAATAACCTTGCTAGCCTAAACCTTGTATCGAGAGGGAATACTTCTCATGCATCCAAAATCCTTGAGCCAACCACTATGCCATTTGTGTCCACCATACCTACCTACTACATGGTATTTCTCTGCCATTCCAAGCAAATACTTCATGTGCTACCTTTAAACAATTCAAAAGCTATTATCTCTTATTTGTGTCAATGTTTTATAGCTCATGAGGAAGTATGTGGTGTTTTATCTTTCGATCTTGTCATTTACTTTTGACAGACTTTCACAATGGACTAGTGGCTTCATCCGCTTATCCAATAATTTTGCAAAAAGAGCTGGCAATGGGGTTCCCAGCCCCAATTAATTAACTTTCATTAATAATTCTCTTCACATGTTTTGCTCTGATTCATCAGTAAGCAACTTAATTTTGCAAATAGACACTCCTTCATGGTATGTGATTGTTGGAAGGCACCCGAGGATTCGGTTAGCCATGGCTTGTGTAAGCAAAAGGTTGGGAGGAGTGTCATCCATAAATAAAATAAAAAATAAAAACTAAACTAAAGTACATGTGTAAACAAAAGAGAAGAGGGATGATCTACCTTGCTGGTAGAGATAACGTCCTTCATGGGAGCCGCTCTTGAAAGTCTGGTTGATGAGGTAGTTAGAGTACCCACTACCATTCGTTGACAACAACAAACACCTCTCAAAACTTTACTTTTATGCTCTCTACATGATTTCAAAACTTGAAAAGCTCTAGCACATGATTTAATCCCTGCTTCCCTCTGCGAAGGGCCTTTCTTTTACTTTTATGTTGAGTCAGTTCACCTATCTCTCTCCACCTCAAGAAGCAAACACTTGTGTGAACTGTGCATTGATTCCTACATACTTGCATATTGCACTTGTTATATTACTTTAAATTGACAATATCCATGAGATATACATGTTATAAGTTGAAAGCAACCGTTGAAACTTAATCTTCCTTTGTGTTGCTTCAATACCTCTACTTTGAATTATTGTTTTACGAGCTAACTCTTATGCAAGACTTATTGATGCTTGTCTTGAAGTACTATTCATGAAAAGTCTTTGCTTTATGATTCATTTGTTTACTCATGTCATTACCATTGTTTTGTCGCTGCATTCATTACATATGCTTACAATAGTATGATCAAGGTTATGATGGCATGTCACTCCAGAAATTATCTTTGTTATCGTTTACCTGCTCGGGATGAGCAGAAACTAAGCTTGGGGATGCTGATACGTCTCCGACGTATCGATAATTTCTTATGTTCCATGCCACATTATTGATGATATCTACATGTTTTGTACACACTTTATGTCATTATTATGCGTTTTCCGGAACTAACCTATTGACGAGATGCCGAAGTGCCAGTTCCTCTTTTCTGCTGTTTTTGGTTTCAGAAATCCTACAAAGGAAATATTCACGGAAAAGCGACAGTACGAGAAACCTTCCAGAGCCGCCGCCATCGCGAAGCCAAGATCTGGGGGACAGGAGTCTCTGTTCTGGCACGCCGCCGGGACGGGGAAGTGCCCCCGGAAGGCTCCTCCATCGACACCACCGCCATCTTCATCAACGCTGCTGTCTCCCATGAGGAGGGAGTAGTTCTCCATCGAGGCTCGAGGCTGTACCGGTAGCTATGTGGTTCATCTCTCTCCTATGTACTTCAATACAATAATCTCATGAGCTGCCTTACATGATTGAGATTCATATGATGATGCTTGTAATCTAGATGTCATTATGCTAGTCAAGTGGATTTTAATTATGTGATCTCCGGAGACTCCTTGTCCCACGTGTGTAAAGGTGACAGTGTGTGCACCGTGTGGGTCTCTTAGGCTATATTTCACAGAATACTTATTCGCTGTTATGAATGGCATAGTGAAGTGCTTATTTATATCTCTTTATGATTGCAATGTGTTTTGTATCACAATATATCTGTGTGCTACTCTAGTGATGTTATTAAAGTAGTTTATTCCTCCTGCACGGTGTAATGGTGACAGTGTGTGCATCGTGTAGTACTTGGCGTAGGCTATGATTGTGATCTCTTGTAGATTATGAAGTTAACTATTGCTATGATAGTATTGATGTGATCTATTCCTCCTTTCGTAGTGTGAAGGTGACAGTGTGCATGCTATGTTAGTACTTGGTTTGGTTATGTTGATCTGTTATGCACTCTAAGGTTATTTAAACATGAACATTGAATATTGTGGAGCTTGTTAACTCCGGCATTGAGGGTTCGTGTAATCCTACACAGTTAGTGGTGTTCATCATCCAACAAGAGGGTGTAGAGTCTAGCATCTATTTATTTATTATGTTATGTGATCAATGTTGAGAGTGTCCACTAGTGAAAGTATGATCCCTAGGCCTTGTTCCTAAATACTGCTATCGCTGCTTGTTACTGTTTTACTGCTTGTTTACTTCCTGCAATATTACTACCATCAACTGCACGTCAGCAAGCACTTTTCTGGCGCCATTGCTACTGCTCATACTTATTCATACCACCTGTATTTCACTATCTCTTCGCCGAACTAGTGCACCTATTAGGTGTGTTGGGGACACAAGAGACTTCTTGCTTTGTGGTTGCAGGGTTGCATGAGAGGGATAACTTTGACCTCTTCCTCCCTGAGTTCGATAAACCTTGGGTGATCCACTTAAGGGAAACTTGCTGCTGTTCTACAAACCTCTGCTCTTGGAGGCCCAACACTGTCTACAAGAATAGAAGCACCCGTAGACATCAACATGGTCCTATGTTACTTGATAATATTAATTATACCACTAATGAAAATGGGATTGGAAAAGTCTTGACTTCATCTAGTAGTCCCATATCTTTTTAGACTGATCAATCATCTTGTTATATTATTGATAAAAGTGGGTTTGAAAGTTTTAATCCCACTATTTTTGAGCTTGATAAAAATTATGTGTTTGTAGATCATGAAAAGCATGCTGTATGTGATAGTTATATTGTTGAGTTTATTCATGAAGCTACTGAAAATTATTATGAGAGAGGAAAATATGGTTGTAGAAATTTTCATGGTACTAAAACACCTCTCTATATGCTGAAAATTTTGAAGTTACTCTTGTTTTATCTTGCTATGCTTGTCACTTTGTTCTTCATTAATTTATTTGTGTACAAGATTCCTATGCATAGGAAGTGGGTTAGACTTAAATGTGTTTTGAACTTGCTTTTTGATGCTCTCTTTGCTTCAACTCTCATCCTTATGTGAGCATCATTAAAATTGCTGAGCCCATCTTAATGGCTATAAAGAAAACACTTCTTGGGAGATAACCCATGTCTTTATTTTGCTACTGTTTTGTTGTGTCTTGGAAGTTGTTACTACTGTAGCAACCCCTCCTTATCTTTATTTTATTGCATTGTTGTGCCAAGTAAAGTCTCTAATAGAAGGTTGATGCTAGATTTGGATTTCTGCGCAGAAACAGATTTCTATCTGTCACGAATTTGAGTAGGTCTCTCTGTAGGAAACTCAGAAAAATCTGCCAATTTTCATGCGTTTTCCCCAGATATGTACGCAACTTTCATTAGTTTTGAGTTTTCTGATTTGAGCAACGGAAGTACCTCTTAAAAATTCGTCTTTACTGGCTGTTCTGTTTTGACAGATTCTGTCTCTGTTTTTTTTGCATTGTCTCTTGTGGACTTTAAGTAAGGCTTTCTAGACGTGGAGAGCTGTAGCTAATGTTTTATCGAGTTCTTGTAATGTGTCACTACAGGACCAAAGTGGATTAAAGTTTTTTGAGTATTAACCCCTCTAATAAAGTTTATGAGAAGTTTGGTGTGGCAGAAGTTTTCAAGGGTCAAGAGAGGAGGATGATATATGATCAAGAAGAGTGAAAAGTCTAAGCTTGGGGATGCCCCCGTGGTTCATCCCTGCATATTTCAAGAAGACTCAAGCGTCTAAGCTTGGAGATGCCCAAGGCATCCCCTTCTTCATCAACAACTTATCAGGTCACTTCTAGTGAAACTATATTTTTATTCAGTCACATCATATGTGCTTTACTTGGAGCGTCTGTGTGCTTTTATTTTTGTTTGTGTTTGAATAAGATCGGATCCTAGCAATCCTCGTGTGGGAGAGAGACAAGCTCCGCTTTTTCATATGAACACTGGTGTTCTTCGTTTTACTTTTAATGTTCATGGCGGAGTTGAAAGCCGTAGCACTTATTGATATTTGGTTGGAAACAGAAAATGCCTCATATTGTCTTGAATAATTTGATACTTGGCAATTGTTTTGAGCTCTCAAGTAGATCATGTTTAAGCTCTTGCATCATGTAGTTTAAACCTATTAGTGGAGAACTACCGTAGAGCTTGTTGAAATTTGGTTTGCATGATTGGTCTCTCTAAGGTCTAGATATTTTCTGGTAAAAGTGTTTGAGCAACAAGGAAGATAGTGTAGAGTCTTATAATGCTTGCAATATGTTCTTATGTAAGTTTTGCTGTACCGGTTCATACTTGTGTTTGCTTCAAACAACCTTGCTAGCCAAAGCCTTGTACTGAGAGGAAATGCTTCTCGTGCATCCAAAACCTTGAGCCAAAACCTATGCCATTTGTGTCCACCATATCTACCTACTATGTGGTATTTTCTGCCATTCCAAGTAAATAATTCATGTGCTACCTTTAAACAATTCAAAAGCTATTATCTCTTATTTGTGTCAATATTTTATAGCTCATGAGAAAGTATGTGGTGTTTATCTTTCGATCTTGTCATTTACTTCTGATAGACTTTCACCAATGGACTAGTGGCTCATCCGCTTATCCAATAATTTTGCAAAAAGAGCTGGCAATGGGGTTCCCAGCCCCAATTAATTAACTTTCATTAATAATTCTCTTCACATGCTTTGCCCTGATCTATCAGTAAGCAACTTAATTTTGCAAATAGACACTCCTCCATGGTATGTGAATGTTGGAAGGCACTCGAGGATTCGGTTAGCCATGGCTTGTGTAAGCAAAAGGTTGGGAGGAGTGTCATCCATTAATGAAACTAAAATACATGTGTAAACAAAAGAGAAGAGGGATGATCTACCTTGCTGGTAGAGATAACTTCCTTCATGGGAGCCGCTCTTGAAAGTTTGGTTGATAAGGTAGTTAGAGTACCCATTACCATTCGTTGACAACAACAAACACCTCTCAAAACTTTACTTTTATGCTCTCTATATGATTTTAAAACTTAAAAAAGCTCTAGCACATGATTTAATCCCTGCTTCCCTCTGCGAAGGGCCTTTCTTTTACTTTATGTTGAGTCAGTTTACCTACTTCCTTCCATCTTAGAAGCAAACACTTGTGTCAACTGTGCATTGATTCTTACATACTTGCTTATTGCACTTATTATATTACTTTGTGTTCACAATTATCCATGAGGTATGCATGTTGAAGTTGAAAGCAATTGCTGAAACTTAAATCTTCCTCTGTGTTGCTTCAAACCTCTTATTAAGGATGTATTGCTTTATGAGTTAACTCTTATGCAAGACTTTTTGATGCTTGTCTTGAAAGTACTATTCATGAAAAGTTTTGATATATGTTATCTATTTGTTAGCAAACTATAGATCATTGCCTTGAGTTACTTCATTCATCTCATATGCTTTACAATAGTATGATCAAGATTATGTAAGTAGCATGTCACTACAGAAATTATTCTTTTTATTGTTTACCTACTCGAGGGCGAGTAGGAACTAAGCTTGGGGATGCTTGATACGTCTCCAACGTATCTATAATTTCTGATGTTCCATGCTAGTTTTATGACAATACCTACATGTTTTGCTCGCACTTTATAATGTGTTTATGCATTTTTCGGCACTAACCTATTAACAAGATGCCAGTTCCTGTTTTCTGCTGTTTTTGATTCCAGAAAGGCTGTTCGGGCAATATTCTCGGAATTCGACGAAACAAAGACCAAATATCTTATTTTCCCCGGAAGGTTCCAGAACACCGAAGGAGAGTCGGAGGCGGGCAGTAGGGGGCCCACACCATATGGCGGCGCGGGTGGCCCCCTGGCCGCGCCAGCCTATGGGGAGGGGGCCCCGTGGCCCCTCCGACTCCGCCTCTTCACCTATAAAGTCCCTCGCGACCTAAAACCTCGATACGAATTGACGAAACTCCAGAAAGACTCCAGGGGCGCCGCCGCCATCGCGAAACTCTGTTTCGGGGGACAGAAGTCTCTGTTCCGGCACGCCGCCGGGACGGGGAAGTGCCCCCGGAAGCCTTCTCCATCGACGCCACCGCCTCCATCATGCTCCGTGAGTAGTTCCCCCATGGACTACGGGTTCTAGCAGTAGCTAGTTGGTACTCTCTCTCCCATGTACTTCAATACAATGATCTCATGAGCTGCCTTACATGATTGAGATCCATCTGATGTAATCGGTGTTGTGTTTGTTGGGATCCGATGGATTGTTACATTATGATTAGTCCATCTATATAAGTTTGTGAAGTTATTGTTGCTGCAATCTTGTTGTGTTTAATGCTTGTCACTAGTGCACGAGTGGCATGATCTTAGATTTAAGCTCTATAATTATTGCTTAGATTGTATCTACAAGTTGTTTGCACATGTCTATGTCCGGAACCCGAGGCCCCAGAGTGACAGCAACTGGGATAACTGGAGGGGAAGGCGTAGGTATGAGGATCACATGTTTTCACCAAGTGTTAATGCTTTGCTCCAGTGCTCTATTAAAAGGAGTACCTTAATTACCAGTAGATTCCCTTGAGGCCCGGCTGCCACCGGCTGGTAGGACAAAAGATGTTATGCAAGTTTCTCATTGCGAGCACGTTTGACTATATATGGAAAACATGCCTACATGATTAATAATCTTGATGTTCTGTCTTAATGCTATTTCAATCCTATCAATTGCCCAACTGTAATTTGTTCACCCAACACTTGTTACTTGTTATTTGAGAGTTACCACTAGTGTAGATAGCTGGGAACCCCGGTCCATCTTTTATCATCATATACTCGTTCTATATGTCATTGGAAGTAGTATCAACTATTTTTTGGTGCCATTGCCTCTGTGTTACTGTTACTGCTGCTGTGTTAATGTTACTATTGCTCTCATATATATTACTGCTGCTTTCACATCACCCCTGTTACTAGTGCTTTTCCAGGTGCAGCTGAATTGACAACTCAGTTGTTAAGGCTTATAAGTATTCTTTACCTCCCCTTGTGTCGAATCAATAAATTTGGGTTTTACTTCCCTCGAAGACTGTTGCGATCCCCTATACTTGTGGGTCATCAGTGGTCACCGGCTCTGTACCGTTTACAACTCTTGTAGCTCTGTCCCACACCTTTTACGGTAGCTGCACTTTTTCTCTTGGTTGAGCTCCCACATACTTGTTTCATGTGCCCCACGTGAGATCTGCGGGATCGACATAAGGGGTTGCCCGGATCGTCGAAAGCCTTAGATTGTTCATCTTCGTCAACCTCGCGACCTGACGCAGTGAGCACGTAGACTTGATGGTATATTGTATTTGCGCTTTTGTCGAGCTCAGGATCTTGAATCGTCGGGTTCCTGCTGCGTGACGCTGAGTTCAACGTCCGCGCAATATGCATAGGGTAGGTGACACCATCGTATAGATCGGCGAAGACCTCCTTGCTATCAGTGGAGTTGGTTGTGTTGGTGAAGTCGAAGTTGGTGAAGTTTTCAGTGTCTCTATCTTGGAATAGATCGGTTTCCGTGACCGACCCGAAGGTCATCCCACCGATTAGATCGGTGAGTTTTCCGCTATCAGCGGGCTTGGTGAAGTGTGGCGGCGAAACCTCCTCGTCGCCTGACTCAACGGATGACGCTGATGATCCCGAGTAATCAGGCTTAGCCGCCAACGGTCCCGAAAAAATCGGTGCCGAAAAACGGTGCGATCCCTCTTTCCCGACGAGGAAGCGGAAGCTCCCGAACGTCATCTCCATTGATGTCTCCGGATTGGCATATGCATGCAAACGGGTAGGCGGGTGAGGAACAAAATCAACGAGATCAGATTGGATCTGTTTACCTCCTTCCATCACATTGCTTGCTACCGACGATGATGTTGACGATGCCATCGAGATTAGAACCTTGCAACCTCCAATTCCCACAAACGGTGGCAATTGACGAGGTATTAACTCGTCAATGCCTACTGATTGTAGACTTAGGGTTTCGTAGAAAGTAGAGGGCAATTAGATCTCGAAAGTTATCAGCCGAACAAAGGTGTTCAACTCAAACGGTCGCTAGGGTTTACAATGATTCGATCCTTATTTTGGCCTCAGCATCCCCTTTATATAGGAGGGGAAACCGAGGGTTACAACGTGTCGTACAAGTACAATCTTTGGGGCCGCACTAGGCCTTTCCCGATATTGATACAAATTTCCATAGTAACTACAGTTTCCTAATCCGAACATCTTCAATCTATAGGCCTCCAAAGCTTCGAGTCCATGGGCCTTTGGCTACAATAATAAACCAGGGGTATATATATGACATACCCCTTAGTCATGCCTATGTCACCCTTCCCTACCTCTCTGTTCTCGCTCTCGATCCCTGCCTCTCCCTCTTGATTACTGCCTTGTCATGATTGAACTGGAATTCCCATCTGCTAAGTCGGTTTATTTAATGAGGCTATACTCCTGATTTTGTTATTGGGGTCGATACGATGGCTTCCGATGGAATCTGGGAGATCATATTATGCTGTTGTGCTGGCTGCTAATTTCTGCCACTATATCAGTTTGACTCTTGTCCCTGCATTATCTACTTTCTAGTATTCCTGGTAACCTTGGTTGTTCTAGTCCTCTGATGTGCATAGCATTGGTAGTTAGTGATCCGCCCATATGGAATGACTGAATAAGTTTATTTGTTATGTGCATATGATTTTATTTTGTTGAGTGTAAGCATGGATTGCCATGTTTTCCCTTACTAGAGTTATACTCAAGTAGGGTACATGTTCCTGCCGGCTTTGCTTAATAAAAACTGGTGATGCATAGGATTTATCTTAGCATTGCCTGTATATGATCTATCCTTTAGTGATAATTAGACTGCCCTCTATCTATGGGTTACTTCTATGATATTTTAGATGCAGTGAACTGCAGTAGCAATTTCTGCTGCTGCCTGTGTGCTCTCTAAACCCGTGCCACAAAGATTTGGGATGTGCTTGTCTAGCAGTAGGTGATCTTTACTTGATTGCCACTGCTGGTTTTGATGTTGAAACAAAAACATAATAGATAGACAATAGCTATGATATATAGCATGTTTAATATTCTGATGGCTTTCATCCGATCGGGCTAGGTGTTCCTTTGGCCTACTAGAGAATCTGGTGCAAGGTGGGTTGAGTTTCTGCCATGTTTTCTGATGTGAAGAGCATAGGAAGCATGATTAGCTTGTATCATCTGTCTAGTGACTACTTGGATTTCCAGTTTGATTTTGATTTGGTCAAATGATGATATACTTATATGAAACATTTATGTTTGATAACTATTTGAATTTCATTGCTTTTATGTTGCACTGGAACAGAATTCTAGGAAACTTGTCCTTGGGTTAATTTTTATACCTCTCTCCAGCTCCTAGACAACTGTTTGTTGAAGAAGCACTTGGGCTTCTTCTATTACTTGATGAACTAGTTATTGTTCTTCCTCTTGAGTTGCTGCTACTCCTCCTGGAGCATGTCCTGCTCCTCCAGCTCTGCTTCTCCTTGCTTCAGTTGGCTCCCTGCCCCATCTTTCCCAACTCCAAAGGTTGTCCGATGTGTGTGGTTTTACTGAATTTGATTCAGTGGTGGTTATGGTCAAGGAAAATTGTGCCTTGCAGGTTGCAAATGGTCAAGGAAAATACTACAAGAATAATTTATAGAAATAATTCATTTACTTGTAATTTTTGTAGATTGTAACTTTATAATTTAGTTTCTTTGCCTTTAATGTAAAGACAATGTATATATATGCATATATCAATAAAGCTCAAGTTTCTGCTTATTGATGTTTATATTTGTAATATTCATTTATAATCTTTATTTGTAATCAAAGATTTAATTCTTTACTTCCTAATGAATTTGTGAATGCATAACTTATTTCCAACACTAAAACTTTATTTAAATTTCTAATTCCAAATTCAAATTTCAAATTCAATCTAAAATTTCAAATTTAATTCAAACTTCAATTTTAAATGATTTCACTCCACTTCCCAAATAAGATCTTCAACTAAGATCATAGCTGAACTCATACAATTCCAATGGCTCCAAAACCTAATGGCCATTCGAAAAGGAATTCAACTCACTTAGAGATTTATTTTAATTTGCGAAAAATTTACCCGGGTTTTCAGATGCATGCATGCATATGCACAATTTCCTATTTCTACCCACCGGCTTCCTAGTTTGCTGGGTTGTTACAGGACGGAGCCTAAATTAGGTGCATCCATGAATATGTGCAAATGCACCTCTTATGATGGGTCTTAGAGCCATTTTCATGTGTAAGTATAGGAATCATTAAGACATAAATGTCCCACCGTAGCAATAAGATCATTGGTCTCTGACATAAACCCGCAACGCATAGTATTGGAAAACGGTTTATGTCATTCCGTCGCTTCCACACTAATGCATTACATTAAAGTGCCGCCCTTTAAGCCCATATAGGTGAAGTAATATGCAGTCGATGTTCGCATAAAACCATCATAGAACAACATAAAAGATAGAAAACTTGATCAAATACTCATTGCACATCATATAGAATCATAGCCAGATCATCCTATGCCCTCAGGAACGTGGGAAACTACTCACAAGTGTCAAACATGATATGAACAAGAGGCATAATGATTACAACACAATCTGAATATATAATCTCCCCACCAAATAATGACAAAGTATCGCGGGGGGCCGCATGGAAGTGGGGGAGGAGGGGCGACGCCGGCGGCGGCCGAATCGGGGCGGCGCGTGCGCCGGCTGAATCGGGCGCCAGCCGTGCGGCCGACGAACCGGGGCGGGTGGCGAGTCAGCGTGCGACGGGGCCTGGGGGAGGGGGGGGGGGGAGGGGGTAGGGGCGACGCCGGCGGCGGCGGAATCAGGCGGGAGGAAATGAACTTTCAGCCCGCGCTTACGAATTGGACAAGTGAGGGTCGAAGCCGTTTTCATCCACGAGCCTGTACAAGTGAGGGTCGATAAAGCAAAACAGAGTCGGGCCTCTAATTTTTTTTTGGGGTTCGATGCTCTTGGTCCGTTAGTCCATGGTAATATCGCACAAAATGATGGCTTCATCTCGTTGGTTATTTCGACCATGCGTCGATATCTGGTCGCAATTTTGTGGCCTGCAAAACCAGTTGGGACCTTGTGGTTGACATCTCGCAAAGCCGGGCTTCATCTCGTTGGTCATTTCGACCATGCGTCGATATCTGCTCGCAATTTTGTGGCCTGCAAGACCAGTTGAGACCTTGTGGTTGACATCTCGCAAAGCCGGCCGGCCCTAAACACAAATATTTATTCGGGTTCCGGAGCTGATTAGCTGCATACGGCCGGCCTTCCCATGGTCTTGTCCTGATTTGCCAAAAGGCGCATTTGTCATGTATCCATCTATGATTAACAAACTACTACTACTAGCGCTACTTGCCTTGCTTTGTCATGCTCTTGCTCCCTTTTAGCCAGTGGATGCTGTTGCCACTAATGATGTCGCTGCCACTATAGCTTGCCATGTGCTGACGAGTGTCAACTTTATTATTGCTCTGATTACTTGTTCAGCATGGCCTTGTGGGAAGGACGGCAACTTGTCCTCTTGTGTTCATGGGAATAAAATGTGAAACCCCTTCTTTATCGGGAGAGTTGTGAGTAACTTCTGGCTTTTCTCGGACGATATAATTGAAGGTAGACAAAGCTGTACACATAACAGTTACTCCTAAGTCAAGTTTTGACGAGACATGCTCGGTAGCACTCGGATGTGTAGCCATGGATTACCTAGAATAGTAAGAATTCTAGCTATTAACTTCTAAGGAAAATCTGAACAACTAGTATATGGTACTAACTATTTATTTGTAAGCAAAATTCTAGACAAACTAGTAACTTGAACTAGTATTTACTTCTAAGCACTTTCTACCTATCTACTGCAAAGCCATTTCTTACAACGATTTCAACCTACTTCTAACTAACCCTATCCAAATGCTGTAACTATTGAAGTCTACTTCTATGCAACTTTTACTATTTCTAACAAGATACAGGCTGACCTAGGTAACTATCGGACGATATAATTGTTGCAGAAATATTCGAGAAACCAGACTCACATAGCCCCGAAAACCTGGGAGGAAATCCATTCACATCAATAGTTCAATACTCACAGTGTTCTTTAAATTTACATCTTGATGATTCTTCTAGCAATCAATTTTTAGGTAGGGTTGGTGAAGTTATGGTTTAATTCCACATAACATATGTGTTTGTGAATTTTATTTTCATAGATATGGAATGCTATACTTCATGCCCTATTATTTTGCAAAGACAATTGTAGGTGCCATGATCGATATGAAATGAAAGAGGGAAACATAAAATTCCAATTCTCTCACACTAGTATTTGGAGCATTTTACAAGGAATACCATGAAAGTTTCCCACACCATGTTCATTCAGCAAAGTTATTGTACTCATGGAGACGAGTACAACAACATATGAATGTTGGAGATATGCCCAAGAGGCAATAATAAAAGTGGTTATTATATATCTTTATGTTTATGATAAATGTTTATATACCATGCTATAATTGTATTAACCGAAACATTGATACATGCGTGTTATGTAAACAACAATGAGTCCCTAGTAAAGCCTCTTAACTAGCTTGTTGATTAATAGATGATTAGTTTCATAATCATGAACATTGGATGTTATTAATAACAAGGTTATATCATTATGTGAATGATGTAATAGACACACCCAATTAAGCGTAGCATAAGATCACGTCATTAAGTTATTTGCTATAAGCTTTCGATACATAGTTACCTAATCCTTATGACCATGAGATCATGTAAATCACTTATGCTGGAAAGGTACTTTGATTACATCAAACGCCACTGCGTAAATGGGTGGTTATAAAGGTGGGATTAAGTATCCGGAAAGTATGAGTTGAGGCATATGGATCAACAGTGGGATTTATCCATCCCGATGACGGATAGATATACTCTGGGCCCTCTCGGTGGAATGTCGTCTAAATAGCTTGCAAGCATATGAATGGTTCATAAGAGACCACATACCACTTGCATTTAGTAAAGAGTACTTGTCAGGAAACGAGGTTGAACAAGGTATAGAGATACCGATGATCAAACCTCGGACAAGTAAAATATCGCGTGACAAAGGGAATTGGTATCATATGTGAATGTGTGGTGACCCGGCATACCACTGCATGGTGTAGTATGCAAGTCTGATATAACACCAATGAAACATCGTTCCACTAGTCTTATATCGCTCAGAGTGGTACAACAGAAACATATGCGGGTCCAAGGCATGTCTATAGAATTACATACAGACTCAGTTACATAAGATCAGCACAGCCTCCTACTTTACAATGAGGTAAATCTGCAAATAAACTCCAGAAGAACGACTCGTAGTCTAATTCTATCACGAACTCTATGTGTAGAGTATTTGACTAGCTATAGGGGCTATGAATAGATTCTAGCTAAATAGGAGCTAGGTTTAGGAGGCTAGTTCCCTTCTATGGCTAAACTAGGTTTTCTCTTTGTTGGATATGATATCTGATGGTCATGTCTCGTGAAGTAGTTGTTGACTCCTCGGTCTCCGAGTTGCACTGTGGATCCTCCTTCAATGCCTCCATATCTAAGCAGGGGATTTAAGAGTGGGATGAGTACGAGCGTACTCAACAAGTTCATTATAGGAAAGAGGTGTTTAATGCACTAGCTACAGCATTAGACCAGAAAGTCTAATACCAATGCAGGTTTTCATAACCATTTCTTCAAAAGGTTGCTTTTATTCAGAAGAACTATGTCCGTCAGCCTTCACCGGTTTACTAGAACTTCATGGAGCTCCTTTCCGCGTTCGCAGTTCCATAACCCGGAACAGGGAGTGACAGGTCACGGTTCTTTACACTCTGCAGAGGTGTGTTGCTTTACCCATAAGAGATCTTAACCTTGGTGCCAACCGGGCATATTCCCCGTCCACACTTCCTATGGTGTGAGTCCCGGTATAAGGTCTAGCCAATCATGTTCCTCCGCTACCTCGCACACCCACCCTTTGTTGCATACCCCGACCCTGGGTCCTCGTCGGTCCTCTTATACCAATTAAGGATGGACCCCGACCACGACAACAGTTTGGGACTCGTTAACCAAACTCCTTCGCCGGTAGCTGCAACCCATCATAGACCACTTACCGTGGGGAATTAGAATGGGATCCCCACCCCACCGCTTGCCCAACCTGGGTCAAGTGTCTACGGTAAGCGCATCCGTTGATGTACGAGAGGTGGAAACACTTTTGACTACTCCGTCCCACTCCGGATCTTATGGTTAACACGGGTATTACGGCACAAGAATCACTGGCGACATTTGTTGTTTAATCCTAGATGGATATCAACCCTTGCAATGGAACCTCCACCATATCAACACAATCCATGGTTCCATTGCCCACCACATAGTCATATTCATAGTTATGAAAGTAGTGGTTTTGGTTTTTATGCAATAGTGATAACCATAATACTTTGCAAGTAATTTGATAAAGATAATCAAATGACATGAGCAAGTGATGAACTTGCCTTTCTTGGCTGCAAGATTATGCAGACAAGGTCTTCGTTACGCAATAACTCCAAATTCTGAAATAGCATCATCGTCCGGTAAGGACGATGTTTAAAAGATTGGCAAGGATGCAATAATGCATAAGAATGAGATGCAATTCGCTCTAAGCGTGATCTAACCTCGATGATTTATGCTCAGTGAATTGTATTGATTGGTTCATGGTGTGTTGCACTTTTAGAGTGATTCACAAACAAGGTTCTTATTCAGGTGTGATTACTTGGTATCATGAACAGGTAGATAATAAAGTACAGTAATCAATTGAGCACACAAAGAATGATAGTTGGCATAATGTTAACGTGTAAAGAACAGTTGTCAATTTTAGTACTATATGGCATGGTTAATGATTACTTGTTATATTCTTCAAAAGAATAACTTTTGAAGAACATGTTCTTTAATAAAGAACAAGTATGATAATTAGGTTGATGGGGTTCTATGGTTGACTATGGTTTCATTTAGTTTCTGGGGTATGTATTAGATGGATCACAACATAGTTGGATTCATCAGCTACTAGGCTTGTATTGTTGAGTTAAGCCTGAACATCTGAATTACCAATAGTTGCTATCAAGGTGGTATACCTTGTTGGTGATAGCTGACTAGGGTTTATAGGTCCTTATAAGCAGGGTTGATGATGATTCCTTATTTTCTTCAAAAGAATAACTTTCGAAGAACATACTTCTTAAGTAATAAGAAGTATATTAATTAGGTTGAGGTTGTTTAGGTTTGCTATTTATTTCCCTAAGTAAAATAGTTGGTTTCTAAATAGGATGGTTCATAAGTATCTCACACTAGTAGAGTTTGGTGGAACAGGGTTCTGTAATGTAAAATAGTAGGTATGGTTGTTGTTAGGGTTCATCACAATGGTGTGATGCTAAATAGGAATAAATAAGGATGATGGTTTTGACAGTAGAAGCTAGGATTTAAACTTGGTTGATCCTACTTGATCAACTAGGTTTGGTGATATGCATACATGTAATACTAAATTGCTAGTGATAAGGTTCTACATTTTATGTGGACATAAGTATGTCTTTTAGTTGCTAATGGTAGCTCTATGATTTGAATTAAAGTATCATGATCATCTGTTCTAACCTTGGGTTTAGGTTAGATGCAAATTAGGATTCACATGTAATAATGGAACTAGGGTTTAGTGCATAGTTGAATTAGGGTTTTAGGGTTCCACATGAAATGATGAATTCCTATTTTCCTACCATATGGAACTAGGGTTTTCTAATTACCCTATAATTCTATGATTGATAACTTCAATTTAAAGTTGAAGTTATTAATAATTTGTGAATAAAAATAATATTGAATTTGGCATTTTATTATTTTAAACAATTAATAATTAGGTGATTATTAATTAGAGTTTAATTCTCTTTAATAATGATTTACTAAATTAACAAAATAAAGAAAATTAGTTTTAATGTTTTCTTTATTTATTTACTGGTCATTATTTAATTTGGAAAGTTTTCCTAATTATGGAATTTTAGTTGAATTTAGAATTAATAAATAAGGCTTAAACAACAAGTATAAAACAATTAAATTTTTATTAAAAATAAAAATTTCATTTTATATTTTTATTGGGTAGAGTTTACTTTTATAAGAATTTTGATATCTTATACTTATTTTTCTGAGTTTTTATGAATTTTCTAAGCATTTGCAAAGTTTCAGCAATTTTCTGTATTTAAAATTAAACGAAAATCCTAAATCTACCCGGACAGCACACACACACAGTCCATGACTGGTGGGCCGTGTCCACGCTGGCTGCCCCCGTGGCGGTGAGGTGGCAACCAGGGCCTTCACCGGCGGCCAGTGGCGAGGGTCGCCGGCGTTGGAGGCCTCCCGCGGACCCGTGCGTGTGCTCAAACGCGAGAGGACATCTAGGCGAACCTAATAGTGGTGGCGCCGCTCCGGTATGGTCGCCGGAGCGTGCTCGGCGGTGAGGGGCGGCGGCAGCACTCACGGTCTAACGACGCGGCGGCGATACAGCGAGCAATCGAGGGGGCTAGGAGGCGCTTGAGCATCAGTGACTCACCCTGAGCACGATGAGCATGGCGGCGAGACGAGAGGAGGTCGGCATCGCCGGAATTCCTAGCTCCGGCCGTCGGAGAGGATGGAGTCGACGACGGCGCTACGGGTCTCCCCAGCTCGATTCCTCTTGCAGGAAGAGCAAGTCGAGGACGGCGATGCTGATGGTGGCCACGGCGGTGATCGGGGAGGCTCCAGTCGTCGGCGGCGAGAATCGGCCGGGCGGCTAGGGTTTGCGTCTGGGAAGAAATGGAGCAGAGGAGGAAGAAATTCGGGACGAGGCTCGACCTGGAGCTTTTATACGGCCTGGGTGCGTGCCTCGTCACACCTTCGGACGAGGAGATGCTGCCAGCGACGAGGGGAAGGGAAGCACGTCGTCGTGCTGTCCTCCTCGAGCGCCAGAGAGGATGAGGATGACCCTCTCCTCTGTTTTTTAAGCGAAGGGGTATGTTGGGCTGACCTGGGCTGGCTCGTGGGCTTCGGTTTGGGCTGCGCTGGTGGGCTGGCACGGCCAGGTGAGGTCCAGGTAAGTCTTTTCCTCTTCTTTTCTTTTCCTGTTTTTATTTCTTGCTTTGAATTCTTGTTTTAATTCAAATTTCAATTCTTTTCTATTTTACAGGTGTTTGATAACTGAAATTAGGATTTGATAGCAATGGTCACTGCATTATTTTATTGCTCAAGACAAATGTGTAATGCATGATTTTGTTTGTATCCTTGTGGTTTCCTTTTTACATCTTTTTTTTTAATTTAGCCATGAATTTATGTGGTCTTTGACACTCCTTTTCCTCCATGCAATACAACTTTCTTTTGGATTATTTAAAGTGTATAATTAGTGCTCAAAGTATTTTAAAGATTATTATAAGGTATTGGGTTCTTAATTGAGAGTTTGTTTCACTTACATCTTATTTTATGGAATCACCTATTTATTGTAGTTTTTTGTAAATTCTCTTATAACCCCCTTTTAAGATGAACACTATTATTAATATTGAAAATGTCTAGAGTAAATATTGTTCTCATAATGGTTTGGTCTTGATTACAAAGGTAAGTGATTGATCACCTCACATGGTTTTAAATAAAGGGTTTCAACTATGTTCATCTTATGCTCCATAATTAAGTCTAGGATTTAACTAGTGAGCAATCCTAGGGTTCTAAGCATATTCACCTAATGGGAATTTGTTTGAATCTCAATTATGGCCTGGTTTTATATTATGAGCACCATAGTGATACATAAACCAGTGTTGAGATTTAATTCAAGGTTGTAGAAATGAGATGACACCATATTGCATGCTAGGGTTTAATCTTCTACCAATTAACTTCTATTGTTAACCTCAATTTATCATTAAAGTAACTACAGTGATTATAGTTCTTTTTATAGTTAACTTTGGTCATATAGATTGATGATTTCTCACCATATCAAGTATGGAGTTTTACTCTAAAGCTTTCTTAGATGAAGAATAAGTGGAATGTAGGTGTGGTAGAATTCTACTTGTGATCACCAATTGGTTCACAAGTTAGGGTTTAGGATATAAGTCTAGGTTTGTTTACTAGTTTCCCCCCTATGATTTCATGTGGGGAATAATATCTAGTAATCATATTAGGGTTTAAATTATCCTCACATACCTCAAGAGCATGATCATGGATTAGGCATGATCAATTTGTTCTTAATATCTCTACCTCAAGTTCTTAGGGTTTATGATCATCACTCAATTTATAATGATCAAGGTTTGGCTTCCTAAGGTATCTCTGATGAATTTGGTTTCTCACTCCCATGATCAAGTGTTGTCTTGATCAACTAAACATAGACTTTATTTATAGTTTCTTGAATGGAGAGGGTTATGGTTGTCTCAATTATCTTGAGTATAACACCATAGGTTGAGCTCTCTCATTTAAGAACAGTTATTTTAGGGTTTATGGTGTACTCTTAATATCTCCTTAGGTATCTAGGCTAAGGTTCCATTTGTCTAGCTTAATTGGGTTAGTCTCTTCCTCACCTTATCAATTCCTGGATATGGTATTATTTCATGTGATATTAGGTTGTCTCACCACTCCAAGATGAAATAGTTAATCTTCTAATACTTTAGTTCAATGATTATCCTTTATTCTTAAATAGGTAAAACTAAGATTGATATAAATGGACTCTCTCATTTGGGAAGGACTTCAATACTAACCTAGGGTTTCTCTTAAAGATGATGATTTGAATACTTGGATGCATATCCAAGGTTTAACTCAAGGTTTGTTAATGCATCTCTAATAATTGTAATAGAACTCTCACCTCTCTAAGTTTGATGTGTAATAACTTGGAATGGAGAAGAATATCTATTTCTGGAGTGGATCTTCTTGTTATAACTCCAATGTTGAAGTGGAATGAATACCATGAGATTTCATGGTAGGATCATGGATTAGTTTGAAGACATGGAGAAGATAAGTGAAGAATGGTTTCTCCATTTATTGTTACTTGATTTCCAATTAAATGGATGTTCATATGTTATGAGAAGGATTACCATATTATAATCTTTTATAAGACCAAGCAATTGATCATTGAGTAAGGTGTTGTTGTGTTGATAATTAGTTCCATTTGATCTAACCCCTTAGATCAAATCATCTCTTCCCAAAACAAGGTTTTAGCAAAGTCACATTGAGGTTTGTAGCGCTTGACTTGATGAGCTACTTCAATTCCACCAAGGTCAAGTGAAACTTCAGTTACTGTGACTGTTTTACTTTAAAGCGCGAAAATTCCCCAGATTTTCTATGCATGAATGCAATGCACACATCTGTTTCCTCTAATTTTGTAACCCCATTACCTGGGATATTACAGTCTCTACCCCTTAAACTAAACTTCGTCCTCGAAGTTTGATATCCCTCACGTTTCGGAGTGTGGATCTGACTTGTGCAGACTACATCTTTTCTCAAACTCCTTGGTGATCTCACTGGATATAATTGAATATATCCCTTGTCCAGATTCTTCCTGGAATCCATTAGTGTTTGACATCAAACAACTATTGCTTCCTTTACTTCCATGATTTCCTCCAATATTATAAGCTTGTTTCCTTTCTCATTGAATATTCAATGATTGGGACTTCTTCTTGTCCTGACAGTCTTAATTGAGGACTAATTGGATAACATTTTCCTATTTGATAAAATAGGTCTTTGTTTTTCCCTTACTACCAAGACTGCAATAATGGTACTTGGTAAGGTACTTACTATGGAATTGATCATGGTGGTTTATTCCTCTAAGAATGGATTAGACTCATTTAGTCCATCCAATCATGGTTTATAGTTGATACCTCTAACTATTTTGTGTTCTTTAGGTTCCATGAAAGGAATCATTCTATTAGTCCTTGACATTAGTATGTTCAATCTTCTTCATTCTTTGACCATCTTGGCTTTATTGGTCTACGGTATTTCCTTCGTCCAACTTCATTATACTTAGCTTACTTGAGCTTCTGTACTTCTGAGTAAATTGTACTTACTTTCTCAATTTATTATCCACTTCTTACTTCCTCGAGGTATAAACCTCGGCTTCTGGTCTGACATACTTCTGAAAGTAGTGTTCAACAGTCTTATGAAAATAAGATTGAACTTCCGTTCAGTTCAGACCTTCTGTTTCTATCTAACTTAAAGTATTGAGTCATTGTACATCCAACTCAATCTTTACTCTACCCCTTAGGGTTTTCTTATGGTCTTCGACTCCTTTTTATTCCAACCATTGGATTGATGGTTGGAATATTGGTCTAAGTATAGCTTATGGTTTGTATTCCTCTAAGGTCTCGTGAAGAATCTTTGTGATGTATCCACACAATTTGTGGACATTCAAGGTGAATCCTTCTACTCAATGATTATAGGTCATGGTTATTTGGTTAACAAAATTTTATTTGTTCACAACTTCTTGGTATAAATAATCCAATGGTGGACTACTGGGTACCAATTGTGGCTATTTGTTATCTAAAAATGGATTCTATTTTAGGTTATGATCAACTGGACGAGACATCTTCTACTTTATCTCGCAGTATTGATCCTATACCACAACTGTGGTCTTCTGATACCAACTATGGTCTCCTTATATTTTCTATGGTTTCATAAGTCATCTTCCGTTTTCGAGGGTTCATTGGTGCAAGAAAACCACTAGCTGACACTATGATTAT
Organism: Lolium perenne; assembly: GCF_019359855.2. NCBI lineage: Eukaryota > Viridiplantae > Streptophyta > Magnoliopsida > Poales > Poaceae > Lolium > Lolium perenne. Next base: position 172,411,902 of record NC_067250.2, on the reverse strand, counting down.
AGTATCCTAAGTGATTTCCCATGCATTCCCTCTTCTATGTGGAATATGGATCTGCTTCAGCTTCACCATAATCACCAGATTTCTCACCTTCATGCTTCTTCCGTACTAAAGTACTCCTCTGTAGAGGTAAAGCATGAGTTTTGGTTGGTACTTCCTTCTGAATATTGTGGTTGCTTCCCACAACTTTGTTTCCTTTATTTGATGAACCTTCATCTTGTCTTCAGAATCTTCCAAATTCGTCACTTCCTCACACGAATACATTCACCCTCTAGATCTATAGCATCAAGTAAGGACTTGATATTGCAACATGCATTTGCATATCAACATCAAACTTCATGTATGGATCTAGTCAAACAATGAAAATCCAATAAAAATCCAAGAAGGTTCAGCTTTGTGTATATAATACACACCATCATAAGCCTGAATATGATAGTTGAGTAAGACATCTCTAAACATCAGGCTCTGATGTGTAGTATATAACACCACATAGTTAGGTTTATATCTTGATACTAAGCACGATTATATGGGATTCTACTATTTGTCTCAACCTTTACCATAATTGCACAATTTGCAATGAGATAAACTTGAAACAAAGTGGTTTGGGATGGTTAAGGTTAACCTAAATTTCTTTGGAAGTACTACTTAACTTAGTATTATACCATATATAAGTGCTATTGAGGACTATTTTGTATGATACCTCTAGTTCTAACATGGTTACTCTGAATACATATTTATTAGGATATAGTTCCTATACTTCTAAGTGTTTCTACCATAAGCATATGGTCATGATGTGCTTGGCACACTTCCATATTTTTGGTACACAGTTCTTGCACTATTGTTGAACAACTGGCTTCTTATTGTACACATTTTAATTATTTATGATGTTTTAGTCCATCACATAATGACTCTCAAGTGAATCATCTATGATTAACAATTCTACCATGTAAGTAGACATCTTTTATTCCTATTTCTCTTCCTTACCTCTCATGATTGACTCATCATGGTCTATACTACCTCATATAACTCATAGTTATCAGTTACTATCAATTGTTTCACATGTCTAGATAATTTTACTTACTCATTACTTATCTTGGTCTACATCTTCTATTAGGATATCTTAATTACCTTCATCTTTTGGTATTACTCCACTTACAGGTCTAGATATATCTTACTTGACCATAACATGTGTTGGTACACATCTTCCAATAGGATATCTTCCTTATGGTTGTATCCTCTCTTTGGACTACCATGTATTGTATACCAACTGGGGTCTACTCATCTATTGTTTAAGGACTTCATGGTGTACTACATGTTTGGGATTAGCTAACTAAGTTCACTATATCTTGGTAAGTTAGGTAAGAAATGTTGACTCAAGTGTGTCAGGATTATTCTCAAGTGAATATCCATCTTAAGTCATAAAAAAATTATTTGGTCTAACTAAGACAACTTCCTATAGACACTACCAATCCTATAGGTCTCCTTTAAAGGGTTTTAATCCTAAGGTCAAAGCATTTGCTCTGATACCAACTGTGGTGACCCGGCATACCACTGCATGGTGTAGTATGCAAGTCTGATATAACACCAATGAAACATCGTTCCACTAGTCTTATATCGCTCAGAGTGGTACAACAGAAACATATGCGGGTCCAAGGCATGTCTATAGAATTACATACAGACTCAGTTACATAAGATCAGCACAGCCTCCTACTTTACAATGAGGTAAATCTGCAAATAGACTCCAGAAGAACGACTCGTAGTCTAATTCTATCACGAACTCTATGTGTAGAGTATTTGACTAGCTATAGGGGCTATGAATAGATTCTAGCTAAATAGGAGCTAGGTTTAGGAGGCTAGTTCCCTTCTATGGCTAAACTAGGTTTTCTCTTTGTTGGATATGATATCTGATTCTTCTGACAGGGTCATGTCTCGTGAAGTAGTTGTTGACTCCTCGGTCTCCGAGTTGCACTGTGGATCCTCCTTCAATGCCTCCATATCTAAGCAGGGGATTTAAGAGTGGGATGAGTACGAGCGTACTCAACAAGTTCATTATAGGAAAGAGGTGTTTAATGCACTAGCTACAGCATTAGACCAGAAAGTCTAATACCAATGCAGGTTTTCATAACCATTTCTTCAAAAGGTTGCTTTTATTCAGAAGAACTATGTCCGTCAGCCTTCACCGGTTTACTAGAACTTCATGGAGCTCCTTTCCGGCCGCGTTCGCAGTTCCATAACCCGGAACAGGGAGTGACAGGTCACGGTTCTTTACACTCTGCAGAGGTGTGTTGCTTTACCCATAAGAGATCTTAACCTTGGTGCCAACCGGGCATATTCCCCGTCCACACTTCCTATGGTGTGAGGCCCGGTATAAGGTCTAGCCAATCATGTTCCTCCGCTACCTCGCACACCCACCCTTTGTTGCATACCCCGACCCTGGGTCCTCGTCGGTCCTCTTATACCAATTAAGGATGGACCCCGACCACGACAACAGTTTGGGACTCGTTAACCAAACTCCTTCGCCGGTAGCTGCAACCCATCATAGACCACTTACCGTGGGGAATTAGAATGGGATCCCCACCCCACCGCTTGCCCAACCTGGGTCAAGTGTCTACGGTAAGCGCATCCGTTGATGTACGAGAGGTGGAAACACTTTTGACTACTCCGTCCCACTCCGGATCTTATGGTTAACACGGGTATTACGGCACAAGAATCACTGGCGACATTTGTTGTTTAATCCTAGATGGATATCAACCCTTGCAATGGAACCTCCACCATATCAACACAATCCATGGTTCCATTGCCCACCACATAGTCATATTCATAGTTATGAAAGTAGTGGTTTTGGTTTTTATGCAATAGTGATAACCATAATACTTTGCAAGTAATTTGATAAAGATAATCAAATGACATGAGCAAGTGATGAACTTGCCTTTCTTGGCTGCAAGATTATGCAGACAAGGTCTTCGTTACGCAATAACTCCAAATTCTGAAATAGCATCATCGTCCGGTAAGGACGATGTTTAAAAGATTGGCAAGGATGCAATAATGCATAAGAATGAGATGCAATTCGCTCTAAGCGTGATCTAACCTCGATGATTTATGCTCAGTGAGTTGTATTGATTGGTTCATGGTGTGTTGCACTTTTAGAGTGATTCACAAACAAGGTTCTTATTCAGGTGTGATTACTTGGTATCATGAACAGGTAGATAATAAAGTACAGTAATCAATTGAGCACACAAAGAATGATAGTTGGCATAATGTTAACGTGTAAAGAACAGTTGTCAATTTTAGTACTATATGGCATGGTTAATGATTACTTGTTATATTCTTCAAAAGAATAACTTTTGAAGAACATGTTCTTTAATAAAGAACAAGTATGATAATTAGGTTGATGGGGTTCTATGGTTGACTATGGTTTCATTTAGTTTCTGGGGTATGTATTAGATGGATCACAACATAGTTGGATTCATCAGCTACTAGGCTTGTATTGTTGAGTTAAGCCTGAACATCTGAATTACCAATAGTTGCTATCAAGGTGGTATACCTTGTTGGTGATAATGACTAGGGTTTATAGGTCCTTATAAGCAGGGTTGATGATGATTCCTTATTTTCTTCAAAATAATAACTTTCGAAGAACATACTTCTTAAGTAATAAGAAGTATATTAATTAGGTTGAGGTTGTTTAGGTTTGCTATTTATTTCCCTAAGTAAAATAGTTGGTTTCTAAATAGGATGGTTCATAAGTATCTCACACTAGTAGAGTTTGGTGCAAAACGCTTATGTAATTAAAAATAGTAGGTATGGTTGTTGTTAGGGTTCATCACAATGGTGTGATGCTAAATAGGAATAAATAAGGATGATGGTTTTGACAGTAGAAGCTAGGATTTAAACTTGGTTGATCCTACTTGATCAACTAGGTTTGGTGATATGCATACATGTAATACTAAATTGCTAGTGATAAGGTTCTACATTTTATGTGGACATAAGTATGTCTTTTAGTTGCTAATGGTAGCTCTATGATTTGAATTAAAGTATCATGATCATCTGTTCTAACCTTGGGTTTAGGTTAGATGCAAATTAGGATTCACATGTAATAATGGAACTAGGGTTTAGTGCATAGTTGAATTAGGGTTTTAGGGTTCCACATGAAATGATGAATTCCTATTTTCCTACCATATGGAACTAGGGTTTTCTAATTACCCTATAATTCTATGATTGATAACTTCAATTTAAAGTTGAAGTTATTAATAATTTGTGAATAAAAATAATATTGAATTTGGCATTTTATTATTTTAAACAATTAATAATTAGGTGATTATTAATTAGAGTTTAATTCTCTTTAATAATGATTTACTAAATTAACAAAATAAAGAAAATTAGTTTTAATGTTTTCTTTATTTATTTACTGGTCATTATTTAATTTGGAAAGTTTTCCTAATTATGGAATTTTAGTTGAATTTAGAATTAATAAATAAGGCTTAAACAACAAGTATAAAACAATTAAATTTTTATTAAAAATAAAAATTTCATTTTATATTTTTATTGGGTAGAGTTTACTTTTATAAGAATTTTGATATCTTATACTTATTTTTCTGAGTTTTTATGAATTTTCTAAGCATTTGCAAATTTCAGCAATTTTCTGTATTTAAAATTAAACGAAAATCCTAAATCTACCCGGACAGCACACACACACAGTCCATGACTGGTGGGCCGTGTCCACGCTGGCTGCCCCCGTGGCGGTGAGGTGGCAACCAGGGCCTTCACCGGCGGCCAGTGGCGAGGGTCGCCGGCGTTGGAGGCCTCCCGCGGACCCGTGCGTGTGCTCAAACGCGAGAGGACATCTAGGCGAACCTAATAGTGGTGGCGCCGCTCCGGTATGGTCGCCGGAGCGTGCTCGGCGGTGAGGGGCGGCGGCAGCACTCACGGTCTAACGACGCGGCGGCGATACAGCGAGCAATCGAGGGGGCTAGGAGGTGCTTGAGCATCAGTGACTCACCCTGAGCACGATGAGCATGGCGGCGAGACGAGAGGAGGTCGGCATCGCCGGAATTCCTAGCTCCGGCCGTCGGAGAGGATGGAGTCGACGACGGCGCTACGGGTCTCCCCAGCTCGATTCCTCTTGCAGGAAGAGCAAGTCGAGGACGGCGATGCTGATGGTGGCCACGACGGTGATCGGGGAGGCTCCAGTCGTCGGCGGCGAGAATCGGCCGGGCGGCTAGGGTTTGCGTCTGGGAAGAAATGGAGCAGAGGAGGAAGAAATTCGGGACGAGGCTCGACCTGGAGCTTTTATACGGCCTGGGTGCGTGCCTCGTCACACCTTCGGACGAGGAGATGCTGCCAGCGACGAGGGGAAGGGAAGCACGTCGTCGTGCTGTCCTCCTCGAGCGCCAGAGAGGATGAGGATGACCCTCTCCTCTGTTTTTTAAGCGAAGGGGTATGTTGGGCTGACCTGGGCTGGCTCGTGGGCTTCGGTTTGGGCTGCGCTGGTGGGCTGGCACGGCCAGGTGAGGTCCAGGTAAGTCTTTTCCTCTTCTTTTCTTTTCCTGTTTTTATTTCTTGCTTTGAATTCTTGTTTTAATTCAAATTTCAATTCTTTTCTATTTTACAGGTGTTTGATAACTGAAATTAGGATTTGATAGCAATGGTCACTGCATTATTTTATTGCTCAAGACAAATGTGTAATGCATGATTTTGTTTGTATCCTTGTGGTTTCCTTTTTACATCTTTTTTTTTAATTTAGCCATGAATTTATGTGGTCTTTGACACTCCTTTTCCTCCATGCAATACAACTTTCTTTTGGATTATTTAAAGTGTATAATTAGTGCTCAAAGTATTTTAAAGATTATTATAAGGTATTGGGTTCTTAATTGAGAGTTTGTTTCACTTACATCTTATTTTATGGAATCACCTATTTATTGTAGTTTTTTGTAAATTCTCTTATAACCCCCTTTTAAGATGAACACTATTATTAATATTGAAAATGTCTAGAGTAAATATTGTTCTCATAATGGTTTGGTCTTGATTACAAAGGTAAGTGATTGATCACCTCACATGGTTTTAAATAAAGGGTTTCAACTATGTTCATCTTATGCTCCATAATTAAGTCTAGGATTTAACTAGTGAGCAATCCTAGGGTTCTAAGCATATTCACCTAATGGGAATTTGTTTGAATCTCAATTATGGCCTGGTTTTATATTATGAGCACCATAGTGATACATAAACCAGTGTTGAGATTTAATTCAAGGTTGTAGAAATGAGATGACACCATATTGCATGCTAGGGTTTAATCTTCTACCAATTAACTTCTATTGTTAACCTCAATTTATCATTAAAGTAACTACAGTGATTATAGTTCTTTTTATAGTTAACTTTGGTCATATAGATTGATGATTTCTCACCATATCAAGTATGGAGTTTTACTCTAAAGCTTTCTTAGATGAAGAATAAGTGGAATGTAGGTGTGGTAGAATTCTACTTGTGATCACCAATTGGTTCACAAGTTAGGGTTTAGGATATAAGTCTAGGTTTGTTTACTAGTTTCCCCCCTATGATTTCATGTGGGGAATAATATCTAGTAATCATATTAGGGTTTAAATTATCCTCACATACCTCAAGAGCATGATCATGGATTAGGCATGATCAATTTGTTCTTAATATCTCTACCTCAAGTTCTTAGGGTTTATGATCATCACTCAATTTATAATGATCAAGGTTTGGCTTCCTAAGGTATCTCTGATGAATTTGGTTTCTCACTCCCATGATCAAGTGTTGTCTTGATCAACTAAACATAGACTTTATTTATAGTTTCTTGAATGGAGAGGGTTATGGTTGTCTCAATTATCTTGAGTATAACACCATAGGTTGAGCTCTCTCATTTAAGAACAGTTATTTTAGGGTTTATGGTGTACTCTTAATATCTCCTTAGGTATCTAGGCTAAGGTTCCATTTGTCTAGCTTAATTGGGTTAGTCTCTTCCTCACCTTATCAATTCCTGGATATGGTATTATTTCATGTGATATTAGGTTGTCTCACCACTCCAAGATGAAATAGTTAATCTTCTAATACTTTAGTTCAATGATTATCCTTTATTCTTAAATAGGTAAAACTAAGATTGATATAAATGGACTCTCTCATTTGGGAAGGACTTCAATACTAACCTAGGGTTTCTCTTAAAGATGATGATTTGAATACTTGGATGCATATCCAAGGTTTAACTCAAGGTTTGTTAATGCATCTCTAATAATTGTAATAGAACTCTCACCTCTCTAAGTTTGATGTGTAATAACTTGGAATGGAGAAGAATATCTATTTCTGGAGTGGATCTTCTTGTTATAACTCCAATGTTGAAGTGGAATGAATACCATGAGATTTCATGGTAGGATCATGGATTAGTTTGAAGACATGGAGAAGATAAGTGAAGAATGGTTTCTCCATTTATTGTTACTTGATTTCCAATTAAATGGATGTTCATATGTTATGAGAAGGATTACCATATTATAATCTTTTATAAGACCAAGCAATTGATCATTGAGTAAGGTGTTGTTGTGTTGATAATTAGTTCCATTTGATCTAACCCCTTAGATCAAATCATCTCTTCCCAAAACAAGGTTTTAGCAAAGTCACATTGAGGTTTGTAGCGCTTGACTTGATGAGCTACTTCAATTCCACCAAGGTCAAGTGAAACTTCGATTCGTGGACTGTTTTACTTTAAAGCGCGAAAATTCCCCAGATTTTCTATGCATGAATGCAATGCACACATCTGTTTCCTCTAATTTTGTAACCCCATTACCTGGGATATTACAGAATGGTTCATTCGATCACATCGTTGAATATGTGGGAGCCATTATGGATCTCCAGATCCCGCTATTGGTTATTGGTCGGAGAGAGATCTCGACCATGTCTACATAGTTCGCGAACCGTAGGGTGACACACTTAAGGTTTGATGTCGTTTAAGTAGATATGGAATAAGGAATGGAGTTCGAAGTTTTGTTCGGAGTCTCGGATGGGATCCAGGACATCACGAGGAGGTCCGGAATGGTCCGGAGAATAAGATTCATATATAGGAAGTCATATTCCAAGTTTGGAAATGATCCGGTGCATTTATGGCAGGTTCTAGAAGGTTCTAGAAAAGTCCGGAAGAAATCACCATGGAAAGTGGAGTCCCCCTTGCATGGCCAGCCAAACCCTAAGGGGTGGAGTCCCAGGTGGACTCCACCATAGGTGGCCGGCCACCCCACCTAAGGGAAAGGTGGGAGTCCCACCTTGGGTAGGACTCCCCCCTTGAGTAGGTTTCCCACCTATGGGAGGTTTTGTTGTTGGGGTCTTATTCGAAGACTTGGACTACAACTCTTGGGGATTTCCACCTATATAATGAGGAGGAGAGGGAGGGGGGCAGCCACTCTTGGCCGCACCACCTAGGGCTGCCCATGGCCGGCGCCCTAGCCACCCCCTCTCCCCAAACCCTAGCCTCTCCTCCTCCACATAATACTCCCGCAGCGCATAGGCGAAGCCCTGCCGGAGTTCTCCACCACCACCGCCACCACGCCGTCGTGCTGCCGGGATTCCGAGGAGGATCTACTACTTCCGCTGCCCGCTGGAACGGGGAGAAGGACGTCGTCATCAACACCGTACGTGTGACCGAGTACGGAGGTGCTGCCCGATCGTGGCACCGTGATCAAGATCTTCTACGCGCTTTTGCAAGCGGCAAGTGATCGTCTACCGCAGCAATAAGAGCCTACTCTTATAGGCTTTGGAAATCTTCAAGGGTGAGTCTTGATCATCCCCTCGTTGCTCCCGTCTTCTAGATTGCATCTTGGCTTGGATTGCGTTCTCACGGTAGGAATTTTTTTGTTTTCTATGCAACGAATCCCTGCAGTGGTATCAGAGCCGTGTCTATGCATAGATGGTTGCACGAGTAGAACACAATGGTTTTGTGGGCGTTGATGTTTTTGTTGTCTTTAGTTTGAGTACTTTGCATCTTTGTGGCATAGTTGGATGAAGCGGCTCGGGCTAACTTTACATGACCGCGTTCATGAGATTTGCTCCACGCTCGATATGCAACTTGTATTGCATAAGTGGCTTTGCGGGTGTCTGTCTCTCCTACTATAGTGAAGATTCAATTTACTCTTCTATTGACAACACTAGTATCACTGCTGTGGTTCATGTTCGTAGGTAGATTGGAACTCACTCGAAAACCCTAAACCACGTAAAATATGCAAACCAAATTAGAGAACGTCTAACTTGTTTTTGCAGGGTTTGGTGATGTGATATGGCCATAATGTGATGATGACTATGTATGAGATGATCATTATTGTATTGTGGCAACCGGCAGGAGCCTTATGGTTGTCTTTAAATTTCATGTTGAGTAGTATTTCAAAGTAGTTGTAATAGTTGCTACATGAGGTGAACAATCATGAAGACGTCGCCATGGACCTTGACGCTACGCCGACGATGATGGAGATCATGCCCGTTGATGATGGAGATCATGTCCGTGCTTTGGAGATGAAGATCGAAGGCGCAAAGACTAAAGGGCCATATCATATTACATATGAATTGCATGTGATGTTAATCCTTTATGCATCTTATTTTGCTTAGATCGCGACGGTAGCATTATAAGATGATCCCTCACATTAATATCAAGATAATAAAGTGTTCTCCCCTCGTATGCACCGTTGCACAGTTCGTTGTTTCGAAGCATCTCGTGATGATCGGATGTGATAGACTCAACGTTCACATACAACGGGTGTAAGCCATGTTGCACACGCGGAATACTTGGGTTTGCTTGACGAGCCTAGCATGTACAGACATGGCCTCGGGACAACGGAAACCGAAAGGTTGAACACGAGTCATATGGATGATATGATCAACATGTTGATGTTCACCATTGAAGCTACATCATCTCACGTGATGATCGGTTTTGGTGTAGTGGATGTGGATCGTGTACCACTTAACAACTATGAGGGATGTTGTATTAAGTGGGAGTTCATTAGTAATTAGATTAAAACATGAACTAATTATCATAAACATAGTCTGAGTAGTATTTTGAATTAATTTGTAGTATTGGCATCCATTTTTCTACCAAGCGTTAGTCTTGTAATTGAGATAGAAATACTGTTAAAATCTAACAAGAAAGTTTACGGACTGGTACCGTATTGTTAAAGAATCAAAAAATGATTAAGTCCTATTGCAAACTTTTAGTAAACCTCACATTGTTGATTCAAAGAGCTATGGTTTCAATTAGTACCTAAAGTTATCTTGTCTCCGTGAAACTTGAAGTTCAAATCTGTTTGAAAAGTAAGGAGCTGAAAATTTAGTTTTCAGAAATAATCAAGGTATGAGATATATGTGATATCTAAGACCTTATTGCAAGATGATAGAATATAATTTGGTGAGACTACATAAACTCATAAGTTTTATGGGAATGTAGGAAGGTTGAAGACGCAAGGCGTCCCAATCCTCCAACTATTGGGGCACTAACGATATTCGCATATCCATGAAGTGATCGTCCTTAGTATGCATCGTTGCTAAGACTCGTCGTTTCGTAGCATCACGTGATGATCGGGTGTTATAGATTCTACGTGTGCATACAACGGGTGCAAGCCAGATTTGCACATGCGAATACTGAGGTTAAACTTTACGAGCCTAGCATGTACAGACATGGTCTCGGAAAAGTCGTAATGATATGATGGATAAAATTATGAGTGAAATTGTTCATCATATTACAAAGTTACTAATAGTGAAATCTGAAACACTTGTCATATGATGATCAACTTCAGAGTAAGAACCTCAAGGTTATTGGTATTTGACCAACAAACCTAGAAGTTATTGAAGGTGAAGTATTTTCTGAATAATGAGGAAAGCTAAAAGAGAAACTACAAAAGATATTTTGGCAGAAAGAAAAGAGAAGACTAGAAAGTCAAGCTCAGGTGTATATACATGATATACATGTTATGGTTGTATTCCTAGTTTGGTCACACAATGAAATTCTTGGGTATTAGTACCATATTGGTTGGTATGAAATGTCATACAACGCAATACAAGAATACAATGGCCTAAGTGACTGACAAGGAATATGATAGGAATGCACTTCTGGAACAAAAATAAAGTGTTATTATATTCATCGTTGGCATCCTATCTAGCCCTTAGAATTTATAATAAAGAACTTAATAATTGTTATTTTGCTCTGGTCAAATGAAAACAATGAGTTGTTCAAATTATGACATTACTCCATGTACGATGGATAAGTTATTATAAATCTTAATGGTGAAACACACATACATAATACTAACGCTAAAATGCCATAAGGCAAATGATTTGAATTCCACTTATTTATGGAACCGCAATTTAGGTCATATTAGAAAGGAACGCATGAAGGAACTCCATGCAAATGGATTTTTTGGAGTCATTCGATTTTCGAATCGTTTGGCGCTTGCAAATCTTTTCTAAAGAGAATGACTGAAATACCGTTCATAGGCCAAGAGTTGAACGGGCAACTAACTTAGTGGAAAAATACATGATGATGTATGTGGTTCACTGGGCATAGGTTGTGCGGGAGATTCTTCTACTTCATGAAAACTTCCAACAATGAATTGAGTATATATATGTGGATATATTCGATAAGGAAGAAGTTTGAAACATTTGAATGGATTCAAATAAATTTCAGCATGAGGTGGAAATCATCGTAATAGAAAAGTCAAATATCTATGATTGGATCATAGTGGAAATATTTGAATTACGAGTTTTAGCGAACATCTAAGAGAGTTATGAAATTGTTCTACAACTCACGTTTCTTGGAGTATCATAGTGATGATGGAGTATCCGAGAGATGTATCCAAACCTTGTTGGGTCAATGATGAGATAAAATATTGATGCTATTATATTTTTGTGGATTATGCTTTAGTGACTACTGCTTTTACACTAAATAGAGCAACATCATGATCCGTTGAAATGACACCATACGAGTTATGGTATGGGTATGAACCCTAATAGTCCTTTCTTAAATTTTGGAATGCATAAGCATAAAGTAAATAAGTTTACAACCAAAATCGGATGAATGTCTTTGTTGGTTATCCCACAGAATTGATTGGGAATTCTTTCCACTATGGAGACAAAGACAAAAGTGTTTATCGATGTTTCTTACTTATTTCCAAGAAATTGTTTTTAGCGAAGTATTTGAGTGGGAGGACAATAAACTTGATAAGGTTTATGAACCTGAGCATAATGATCAGAGTAGCACAGCATCGGAATTGGTTCCGGAAGCGGCCACGACGATCATGGCTCCCATGTCTACAAAATGTTATAGTCATGGAGATCGAAGTACTTATTGAACCTTGTAGGTATGGTTTACTTTGTGATCAAATAAATGATTTGTGAACAAAGGATTGTTTTTGAACAATGATAAACCAACTACATACAAAGAAGTTATGATGGGCCCTGACTTCGTTAAAATGGCTATACGTCATGAAATCCAAGATAGATGAATACTTTTTGAAAGTAAACGGATCTATAAAATTGATGGACTTGGATGGAATATCCTTGAATAAGCTCGACTTGTCGAAAAATTGTTTACGACAAAGTTCAAAGAGTTGACTACGATAAGATTAGATCTTCCGTAGCAATGCTTATAGTCTATGTGGATTATTCTAGTAAACGCTACATATTTCTTTCATGAGATATGATAGTAGGATGGCAAAATACATTACTTAACAGAAGTGTGTATTAAAGGTGTATACAAGATACAACCAATTGTTTTGCTAGTCCGTGGAATACTAGATAGGTAAACAAACTTCAATTGGATGAAGTGAGTATCACGGAGTTGGAATCTTCACCGGATGAAATAGTCAAAGAGTTTTTGATTTCATCAGAAACGATGAAGAGGCTTGCATTTGCAAGAAATTAAGTGGGAGCGCTGAGACATATTTATAATACTTTATGTAGATACATATAGTTGGTTATAAATGATGTAATTATATACTTGATTATAAAAGGTTTCATTGAGAATTAACTTCAATGAAAGGATATGGACTGAAACATATTTAGTGTCAAGATCTATGAAGATAGATTGAAACACATAATAAGTTTAAGTCAAAGTACATAGAAAGGATATTGAAGTAGTTCAATATAGAAATATTAAGAAAATGTTCTTGTCATGTGAAGTTTTAACAAACTTGAGTGTATCTGACACTCAATGAGTAAAAACACATGAGTGATTTAGATCACAATTAATATGTACACAATCAGATGTCCTGTGCTCTAAAATGTTAGGAGCATATACCAGAATGATTCATGTGATAATCATTGGACAAACAGTAAGAATATCCCTGTGTACTTTAGAAGAACCAAGGATATATAAATAGTTTTGTATGGAGAAATGACAAACAAATCGCTGTAAGGTGTTGCACCGATATTGGTTTTGTCACATATAAAAATAAAATTTCAATCTCAAAATTAGGCTAAGTGTTGTTTAAAAGGTAGCACAATGCTAGATTTAGAAGAGTTCTAAATGTTGTGATGGATTCTACAAACGAAGGCAGAATATGTCGTTGTTTTGACAATGACTGAGGATGTTAAGTCAAGAGGTTCTTTGAGAACTTGGTGTAGTTCCGATAGTGTCAGAACCTTGAAGCTATATTGTGTATGACAATATTAGTGACTTATTTCAGACCGTGGAATTAAGGTTCCACCAGAAGACCAAACATATTTAATGCCGACTCATTTGGAAAATGAGTGATGCGTGAAGACGCAAATGAATTGCAAAATACATACGTTTCTGAGTGTGTCAGAACCGTTGACTAAAGCTCTCCCTAGGGCAAAGTATGACCAACACCAGAATGCCATAGGTGTTAGGTACATTACAATGTAATCTAGATTATTGACTCTAGTGCAAGTGGGAGACTGTTGGAGATATGCCCAAGAGGCAATAATAAAAGTGGTTATTATATATCTTTATGTTTATGATAAATGTTTATATACCATGCTATAATTGTATTAACCGAAACATTGATACATGTGTGTTATGTAAACAACAATGAGTCCCTAGTAAAGCCTCTTAACTAGCTTGTTGATTAATAGATGATTAGTTTCATAATCATGAACATTGGATGTTATTAATAACAAGGTTATATCATTATGTGAATGATGTAATGGACACACCCAATTAAGCGTAGCATAAGATCACGTCATTAAGTTATTTGCTATAAGCTTTTGATACATAGTTACCTAATCCTTATGACCATGAGATCATGTAAATCACTTATGCTGGAAAGGTACTTTGATTACATCAAACGCCACTGCGTAAATGGGTGGTTATAAAGGTGGGATTAAGTATCCGGAAAGTATGAGTTGAGGCATATGGATCAACAGTGGGATTTGTCCATCCCGATGACGGATAGATATACTCTGGGCCCTCTCGGTGGAATGTCGTCTAAATAGCTTGCAAGCATATGAATGGTTCATAAGAGACCACATACCACGGTACGAGTAAAGAGTACTTGTCAGGAAACGAGGTTGAACAAGGTATAGAGATACCGATGATCAAACCTCGGACAAGTAAAATATCGCGTGACAAAGGGAATTGGTATCATATGTGAATGGTTCATTCGATCACTAAGTCATCGTTGAATATGTGGGCCCATTATGGATCTCCAGATCCCGCTATTGGTTATTGGTCGGAGAGAGATCTCGACCATGTCTACATAGTTCGCGAACCGTAGGGTGACACACTTAAGGTTTGATGTCGTTTAAGTAGATATGGAATAAGGAATGGAGTTCGAAGTTTTGTTCGGAGTCTCGGATGGGATCCAGGACATCACGAGGAGGTCCGGAATGGTCCAGAGAATAAGATTCATATATAGGAAGTCATATTCCAAGTTTGGAAATGATCCGGTGCATTTATGGCTGGTTCTAGAAGGTTCTAGAAAAGTCCGGAAGAAATCACCATGGAAAGTGGAGTCCCCCTTGCATGGCCAGCCAAACCCTAAGGGGTGGAGTCCCAGGTGGACTCCACCATAGGTGGCCGGCCACCCCACCTAAGGGAAAGGTGGGAGTCCCACCTTGGGTAGGACTCCCCCCTTGAGTAGGTTTCCCACCTATGGGAGGTTTTGTTGTTGGGGTCTTATTCGAAGACTTGGACTACAACTCTTGGGGATTTCCACCTATATAATGAGGAGGAGAGGGAGGGGGGCAGCCACTCTTGGCCGCACCACCTAGGGCTGCCCATGGCCGGCGCCCTAGCCACCCCCTCTCCCCAAACCCTAGCCTCTCCTCCTCCACATAATACTCCCGCAGCGCATAGGCGAAGCCCTGCCGGAGTTCTCCACCACCACCGCCACCACGCCGTCGTGCTGCCGGGATTCCGAGGAGGATCTACTACTTCCGCTGCCCGCTGGAACGGGGAGAAGGACGTCGTCATCAACACCGTACGTGTGACCGAGTACGGAGGTGCTGCCCGATCGTGGCACCGTGATCAAGATCTTCTACGCGCTTTTGCAAGCGGCAAGTGATCGTCTACCGCAGCAATAAGAGCCTACTCTTATAGGCTTTGGAAATCTTCAAGGGTGAGTCTTGATCATCCCCTCGTTGCTCCCGTCTTCTAGATTGCATCTTGGCTTGGATTGCGTTCTCGCGGTAGGAAATTTTTTGTTTTCTATGCAACGAATCCCTACAATGAAATTATGTTACCAGTCCTATCTATATGGCTTCAAATAAATTGCTTCTATGAGGCAACCTATTTTTTTTGTTTGAGTATTGTTTTCTATATGTCGTGTGCGCGAACATGGACATACTGCATATTCCCTTTATTTGTTCAGCATGGGGATCTTGTGCGCCTCCGAGGTTTTTCCAAGAATGGTCTGAGCATAAGAACATGGTGGATCACCCAGGTTCATGCCGTTTGGAGGCTAACAACCCTACTTCATGCATTTCTAAACCTACGTGAAATTGTACTCACTGGGAGGTAATTTATGTGGGCCAGTCATCGAGATGTACCTACATATGAGAAGTTAGATAGAGTGTTGGCATCTATTACTTGGGAGCAGAAATTCCCATTAGTTACAGTGCGTGCTCTGTCTAGATCCGATTCCGATCACACTCCGATACTTATTGATTCAGGAGTGAAAGCACATCTGGGCAATAAGTCAAATTTCTCCTTTGAGCTATATTAGTTCCGACATGAAGGTTTTTTTTTGATATAATAGTAAAGGAGTGGAATTCGGTTTTGATAGGGTCGGATCCCATTGATAATTGGTTAAATAAGTTAAGACACTTAAGAAGATTTCTGAAGGGATGGGCAAAGAATCAAAATAGAAAGTATAAAAAGGAAAAAGAAAGATTATTAAATATTATTGATCATTTGGATTTAAAAGCAGAATCAGACCCTTTGAGTTTGAATGAAAGGGATGAGCTCAAAAAAGCTAATGAAAGTTTAAATAAATTAAGGAGGGAAGAGGAATATAAATGGGCTCAAAGAGCGAAGGTTAAACATATTCAGGAGGGGGCAACAACACGAAATACTTTCATTTAATTGCAAATGGCAAACATCACAAAAAGAAAATTTTCCAATTAGAACAAGAAGAGGGAACTATTGTTGGGGAACATAATTTGAAGGTATATATTACTGAATTCTATAAGAAATTATTTGGGGTGCCGGCACCCAGCACTATATCCTTAGTGGAGAATGCAGTACATGACATACCGCAAATTTCACAGGCGGAGAATGAGATTCTGATAGCTCCTTTTACTGAAGAGGAGGTGTTTGAGGCAATCTCACAGATGGAACTTAATAAAGCTCATAGTCCGGATGGTTTCCCAGCTGAGTTTTACCAAAAGTTCTGGAAAGTTATAAAACAAGATTTAATGGCGCCATTCTCTCAGTTTAGTAAGGGGGAATTGCCCCTCTACAAATTGAATTTTGGCGTAATCACATTACTTCCAAAGAAAGAAGATGCAGTACAGATTCAATAATATAGACCTATTTGTCTCCTAAATGTATGCTTTAAAAAATTTATGAAGGCTGGTACAAATCGCATCTCAAGGATTGCTCCAAGAGTGATAAAACCAACTCAATCTGCATTTATGCCGGGTAGGAATATTTTGGAAGGAGTGGTCATCCTACATGAACCAATCCATGAGTTACACACAAAAAAGATTGATGGGGTTTTGTTTAAAATTGATTTTGAAAAAGCTTATGATAAGGTGAAATGGCTTTTTTTGCAACGGACAATGAGGATGAAGGGTTTTGCTCCTGAATGGGGCCAATTACTACAACAGTTTGTTCAAGGAGGAAGTGTAGGTGTCAAGGTTAATGATTACATTGGTCATTATTTCCAAACAAAGAAAGGATTACGGCAAGGGGACCCTTTGTCTCCAATGCTTTTTAATATTGTAGTTGATATGTTGGCTATCTTAATTGAGAAAGCAAAAGAAGATAGTCAAGTAGGAGGGCTCGTACCCCATCTTGTTGAGGGTGGTCTCTCCATACTACCATACGCCGATGATACAATTCTTTTTTTGGAACATGACCTACAAAAGGCGGTTAACATGAAATTAATACTATATCTATTTGAGGAACTATCAGGACTAAAGATTAACTTCCACAAAAGTGAGATTTTTTTGTTTTGGAAAGGCCAAGGAGGAGGACGATCAGTACAAGCATATCTTTGGATGTGATGCTGGCTCACTTCCCTTTAGATATTTGGGTATTCCCATTCATTACAGAAAATTAAGAAATTCTGATTGGTATCCGGTTGAGACCCGATTTGAAAGCAAATTGGGATGCTGGAAAGGGAAATTACAATCCTACGGTGATAGGTTAGTCCTTATCAATTCAGTATTATCAAGTTTACCTATGTTTATGTTGTCTTTCCTAGAAATACCCGTTGGGGTAATGAAACGTCTGGACTTCTATAGATCTAGGTTCTTATGGCAGTCTGAGGAAAATAAAATAAAATATGGACTTACAAAATGGAATATTGTGTGTCACCCTAAAGATCAAGGGGGGCTTGGTATTGAGGTCCTTGAGATTAAAAACAAATGTCTCCTGAGTAAATGGCTCTTTAAACTTCTTAATGAAGAAGGGGTGTGGCAAGAGCTACTACAGAATAAGTACCTAAGACATAAGACTTTATCTGATGTGCATGCTAAACCTACTGATTCTCCCTTTTGGAAGGGATTGATGGAGGTTAAGGGGGAGTTCTTTTCTAGAGGTTCTTTCAAAGGGGGAAATGGTTTGAATACTCGCTTCTGGGAAGATACGTGGTTAGGAAAAACTCCTTTAGCACAGCAGTATCCATCCTTATATAATATTGTACATCACAAGAATGTAACAGTGGCCCATGTACTAGCTCAAACCCCACTCAATATTACTTTTCGTACAGTGTTGAGTGGTAATAAGTGGTTTTCATGAGTAAACTTATGTCGCAAATTGATGAGAGTGAACTTGAGTCAAGATAATGATCGTTTTGTTTGGGATTTGAGATCCACGGGATTTTTTACGGTTAAATCTATGTATGAAGATCTTATGAATGACCATACTCCTTTTTTGCGAAAGTATCTCTGGAAGGTTAAGGTTCCCCATAAGATAAAGATTTTCATGTGGTTCTTGATTAATAAGATTCTATTAACTAAAGATAACTTAGCAAAGCAACACTGGAGCGGGTGTACGAGATGTGTTTTCTGCGGGGATCAGGAGACTATCCAACATCTCTTCTTGGAGTGCCCTTTAGCTAAACTTCTTTGGCGTACAGTTACTTTCACTTATGATCTTCCACCTCCATCAAATATTATTAATATGTTTGGCAATTGGTTGAATGGAGTAGATAGACAATCTAAGACTTTTATCTGAATTGGGGTCTCTGCTTTATGTTGGTCTATATGGAGGGTCAGAAATGATATTATCTTTAACAGGAAAAATCCTTTTCACTTTTTACAGGTTATTCATATGGTGGCGCATTGGGTCCAGCTTTGGTCTCTCCTTTCGCCGGAGGGACAGCGGGATGTTATGCCTACTGGATTCTTTTCCTCGTGTGACTTACGGACCTATGTTACAACGAGATCAGGAGAGAATTGCCAACCTAAACAACATCTACAACTGCAACGACGTAGAGGCCATCCAGATACTACGGATGAGAAGAGCCCCTTTCTATGCACTTGTGAAAACGTTCAGGGAAAGAGGACTGCTGACTGATAGCATCCACACCTCTATCGAAGAACAAGTCGCAATGTTTCTTCATGTCGTCGGTCATAACCAGAGGTTCAGAGTCATCCATAACACATTCAGGAGATCCACGGAGACTATTTCTCGGTACTTCCAGTAGGTGTTGTACGTAATTGGGGAGCTTAGAGGTGAAATGATCATGCCAGCATCAATGAACACACCAACCAAGATCAAGAAGAGCTACAAGTGGTTCCCCTATTTCAGGGTGAGTACAAAATCATGTTCTTTGTACCTATCAGATGTGTGCTACTGTCAGAAACATGATTGTATGCTAATCTTTTTCCAGGATTGCATTGGGGCTATTGATGGTACTCATGTCACTGCGAAGGTACCGAGATCAATGTCTGCAGCATTCCGCGGGAGGAAGGACTACACCAGCCAGAACGTTCTAGGCTGTGGATTTCGATATGAGGTTCACCTACGTGGTTGCTGGGTGGGAGGGTTCAGCTCATGATGCCAGAATCCTGGCCGCCAGCTTATCAAGGCCTGATGGGTTGCAAATCCCTGACGGTAAGTTCTACCTTGGAGATGCTGGATATGCATGCCGACCTGGAATTCTACCTCCCTTCAGGAAAACAAGGTACCACCTCAACGAGTTCTCTGCGAAGCACCGACCTCTGAATGCGAGAGACACTACAAGAAATCTGCCATAATATGACGTTTTTTTTATGACTGGAAATCAAAATGTCATAGCTTTATGATGTTCCTAGCTTTGATCGTCGTTGGCCACTCGGGGGAGGCAAAACCCTAGAAAATTGTGACGTTATTGGGCAAAAACGTCATTGGCAATTTAGGTCAAAACGTCATTAGCAAAATTAAGTGGCCTACGACGTTTTTCCACTGCCGACTGCGACAAATCAATAACGTCATTGGCATTTGGCTCAATACAATGGTATGTGTTTGGCTGCCATGTCATCCATTTTGCCTATGCGCGCGTTGTGAAATTGGTGTTGGCGCCACAGGCTTTCGATTTTGGGCCGCGGGAGACCAAAATTTTTCTAGGTCAGCCCGTATCCAACCCCACCTACTCCTCTCACAGACCCCTCCCTCGTCTCCTCCACACACCCTCGTGCGCCGCCTCTCACAGATCTCTTCCTTCCCCGGCGCCACATCACCGGCCACCGCAGACCTCCGGCGCCTCTCCTCCCCTCCGCACCACCTCCGGCCCCTCACCCTCGACCGGTCGACACCCATCACCCCTCGTGGGATTTCTCCCCTGCGGCTGACCCCATATAGATCGAGGGAGCACGCCCGCCGTGCTGCCCCTTCTCGCCAGTGGCCAGGCTTCAACAGCTAGCCAGACATGTCGCGCGCGTGGCCAGGGTAGCTGACGCACTGCACGCCTACGGCGACCACAAAGGCGCGGCGCCGGCGAGCCCCAAGCGCAGCTTCGGGGCCCCTTCTTCCACGGGTCCTCCATGAGGCAGCTCCGCCGCAGCCCCTCGGTCGTCCTCCCCCACATCGCCGCCGGTGACCTCGTCAGCATCCACCGCGCGCTTGCCGTCCAAGGTGAGGACTCCCGTTACCCTCGCCCTCTGATTCGTGGTGATGTTCCTTGTTCTTAATTTGCGTTGAGTGGACCAGCCAAGAACATGGATTCTGACTTATAGTTTGCTCGGCTCGCATGTCCAGATCAGTAGGGAGTTCTTTGGTGTGCATTTGTACGAGCTAGGTGTACATCCAGAGACTACGTGTAGTAGATTCGATCTGAATTTTGATCGTGCTATGCAAAATTGGTTATCTATATGGCATGCGTGTTGGTTCAGTCCAAAAGCGATAAGTGAATGTTTCTTAATTTGTCCTCCATCGTTCTTGTTTGGACTGATGAAATCCATAACTAATAATAGCACATTACGTAGTAGCTATGATTTTAATCAATATCCACATCCCCTAACAGCTCAAGTTGAGTTCAGTTAATGAGATGAAGCTCAGCAAAAACCCATTAATAGTACACTCTAGCTAGCTGTTCTACATCCATGATAGTTAACCAAGCTACGATATAACGAACTAACTTATGTTTGTCTGCAAGCAGGAGACTTCGGTTTCCTCGATAATTATCGGTGATGTTTTTTAAACTTCAGGTTGTATGATTTATTGCTTTGTAAATCTGCGGCTTGTTTCTGATATAATTCAGAGGAATTTTTAAATGAATGCCTGCTAACTTTTCTCATCGCTGTGTTGCAGGGTCAGAAGAGAAAGGACAGAATCTGCATCGTGCTTGCAGATGATACATCTGAGGAGCCAAAGATCAGAATGAACAATTGGATTGTGAAATGATATATTTTTGTTTGTTCAGGAAGTTGCTCTAATTTCTGTCTATAACTAAATAAGGAACAATAGTTCTTTATGCACAGAGAAACTGGTTGAGATATTTAGTAGCTACTATTACCATGATTTTTATTATAGCTTGCTAGGTCATGTATAGATGCCATGTTACTTTACAAGTCAAGTACCTTTTACACTTTATATTCTTTATGCTAACACCAAGCTTGTGTGGTTCTATAGGTTGTTGAAGTAAGCTGTTTGCTTCCGAAGTTTGCTTACCATCGTTGAGGTTTGTGCCTTGTTACGATTATCTTAGTGATTTCAGTAATGTCATTGTGATGTATCTTACACTTGTTCCTGGTTGAACATGAGAATTGGTTCCTTATGGAAGTTAGATCTGTTCATTCCTAGTTTACTGTTGGATGCAATTTCATGTGTTCTTTTTTAACGTGATAGTGTTTATTGATTTGTTAGCTTGTTCCATGCGTGTCTGTGTATCCCCTTGCTCATTTGTGGCGCATGAGTATTTGCTGCTGTCTGGAGGCAATTATTTTACCAAGTATGCAATGTACTGAATTATTTTAGTACTACTCCTCTAGGGTTGTATCAAACCTGACACAACGTGTATTAGTTCAACAATGTGTAGATGCTTTCCTAGGGTCCTTTTACTGATTACTACAACAGTGCGTGCTTGCTGTCTAGATGCCAGCCATAGGAGTAAAGTCAATGGTTGCTTTACACCATCTTGGAGTACTAATTTTTCTTCAACTAGACTTAATTTTCTTGCAGTAGAGTAACTTCCTGATGGCAATGGTTGCATATCATAGAGATACGCTGCTGCTAGCGCAGGCGAGGTGTGCTTCTTGGAACTGGCTAGGTGCGAGCTGGTGAGATGCTGTCGAGCCTGAACCATTGACCTAGCAGTAACATAATTGCTGACTCCATCTTGATGATGCATATTATCTTGTCATGGCATCCCCAGTTTTCCTGCGATATGTGTATCCATCTTTAAGCTTATTCCATTGTTGAGATGCACATTTTATTTTGTAACCTTTCAGGCTGGAACTTTTATAGACTGAAAATATTTTGTAGAATTCCTAGCTGAATATTAAAAAATGCACTTGGTCCTCTTTGTATGTTGAAGGCCATTCTAATTTGGGGAACATTTGTCTCTCGTGATCATGCTAATGTTGCGCTGGGCTGCCTACTGCAATTTGTTGTTTCTTGCTGTTTGACAGTTAATCATGCCCTGATTAGTATATATTCGATTGAGTTAGGTGTTTACTGATTGAATTTTGGTGTCATTCCTTTCATCAGGTTAGATCAGCTACCGATAATTGGGACCTTCTGCTGCAGCGCAGGTTGTAATGGTGTGTCACCCTGGCTGCCTGGGTTCACGCCTTTGCCGGCAGCCAGCGCGTTGATGATGTCGCCGGGAGGAGGACGCTGCTTGGCTGTGGACGACCTCGAGCAGGTGCGGACAATTCCTTGTAATGTGAATCTGGAACTGAATGTCCCTGTAATGTGAATCTGGAACTGGATCTGGAACTGCTCGTTTTTCCCAGGATGTCTTTGGGGTGGCACTGGACACAATAACAAGTACTGAGCAGAGATCACTACAATGCAATGGGTCACTGTAGTACAAATATGAATCTGTTGTCAGTGTCTTTCTTGTATATATATCTGATTTGTGGAAATATTGTAATATATTCAGTTACTGCTCTTATATGGATGATTTCATCATGTGTTGATGTTTATATATTGTCTAATCTTGTTAATATAAACCTGACCAACCCAAGAATAAATGGATCGTAAAAGGCTAAGGCCCAAATAGAGAAAGGCTGGAAAAATGGTGAGGCCCAAAATAGAAAAAGGGTGCAAAACAGCTAAGGCCCAAAACAGAAATGGACCAAAACAAAGGCCAATGCTTACGGTAAAAGGCTGGAATTATTGGGCTCGGCCCATGTAGAATACAGAAATGGACTGGGCTGATTTCGAATTAAGACGTTTTGGTTTCGTCATAATTTTGCCACGTCGGATTGCCACGCTGGACTCGGGGGCAGGTGCCCATGACGTTTTGGGAACGTCATGCCGTCAGTGACATTTTAAAACGTCACAAAGCTCTACGACGTTTTCAACTGGAATGTCTTAAGCAGTCACTGCTGACTCCCAGCTTTCGACGTTTTGAAAAGCGTCACCATAACGTCACAAGTAGCCATTATTGACGTTTCAGTGACACCTCTATTTTGTCAACTTATGGCAGATTTCTTGTAGTGAGAGTTGTTCAATCTCAGACACTCCAGCCTTAGAGTCACCATTGAGAGGGCCTTTGCTGCATTGAAGAATAGGTTCAAGGTCCTTGACCAGAAACCGTTCCACATGTTTGACACTCAGGTAAAGCTGGTTCTTGCATGCTGCATTCTTCACAACTGGATCCTAGGTTGGGGCGAGGATGAGTTCTTCAAAGAGGTTGTCACTTTTGATGAAGTAGAGACCGGCCATGGCGTGGAAGCAGGCGACAATGATGCCTGGAAGGTGAAGAGGCAAGAGTGGACAGGTGCAATGTGGGAAGCCAGAGGCAACACCACCATCTGACAAGAAGTGAAGAAGTGAAGAAATGAAGAAGAAGTGAAGAAGAAGAAGAAGTGAAGAAGAAGAAGAACCCCTATGATCCCCTGTTTCTCGAACCCTTTTCGATCCCCGTATGTTGAACGACCCCGTTATGAAAAACTGCAATTCGTAGTAACTAGGGAGCAACATGTTATGAACTACCATTCGTAGTAGCTAGGGATAATTTCGTGAACTGATTGCAACTATCATGAACTCTGATTTCTGTGTCATGGGAGGTGAGAGCATAGTAAGGCTACCCGTCGTAGATAAGAGGTAACATTAGGCATGCATGGATGGTACCAAACAGACCCAATATCATCTTCATCGAGATTTGGGCTTGGATGCAGGCAAACAAACAGAAAGTCCTTTTTGGCCCATCCGGTGCAATCCGACCTAACAAACAACCGGCCAATTTTAGCCCGTGGCTCGTTCTGGACGTGCAAGTGTGCTTGCACCGCTGCGCCAGTGAGCCATGAATCAGGCCCAGACAACCAAACGAGCCCTTTGTTGGTCCACCGATAGACAGAATTTCGTTCAGAGCAACTAAACAAATCAATAAAAGTATCAAGTATCTAAGAACTCGTTGGCAACGGGGTAAGATCTACGGAGATTGCCACCAGGAAGGCCCCAAACCGAACCAGGCTAGCAAACGTGACCTTAGTTAAATCAACCGCCGATCCCCTTCTATCCATGAACTTGACTCGGCCCCTACCATTCGATGTAACAGCCAAAGAAGTGCACAAGTTGTGTGTGTGTGTGTGGGGGGGGGGGGGAGGAGGTTTTATTTGGTCTAAACGAGGGCGGTACTACTTGGACTATTTCTCGATAACTAATTTCGTGCTCAGTTAGATGATATTATTAAATCTAAATTGGAACTCATAACTAGCACGAATCACGATACAAAATAAATGGTGTAGGATTTAACTGAGCACGAAGTTGGTTCTCAGCTAGCTGCCAACTAGCAAATCTCGTAAAAAATTATTAAATTTGGCTAATTTATATATATGTAAACGCTATTTAGTGTATAAATACACCTAAGTTTTGATAAATCCAAATTATAAATAAAATGGTTATACTTATTTTTTCAAAAAAGATGAAGTAGCTGTATGTAGCCCGCCTCAAAGAGTGCACGAATTAAGGGACCCGTGGAGAGGCACAGCCTCCAGGAACGGTCGAACGGACGATGATTGTTGTAGGGGAGGCCGACGATGATGGCCAGGTCAAGGAAGTCGGCAGCAAGTCGGCGTCAGCTTCACTCGCTCTCGCACGGCTGCACCACAGACTAATCGCCGCTGGCGCCAAAAACCGCTTTTTGGGAAGACCGCGCACACGGTTTGGCCAGGAAATTTAAGTGGGAAACGAGTCCGCTGGAGTCGTGGAAGGGTCGACATACATATTCATACGGCATGGCTAGCAATGAAGACTCATGACCCGTGTCCGTGTTGAAGTAATTAAAGAGCCTGCGTACGATGGGTCTCGGTCGGCTGACGGCTGACCGACCTTCACGACGGGACGGAGGTCGTTTTCTATCTGCACTCTATCCTACAAGGTCAACAAAAGTTTAGCTCTTGGCATGCAGCTGTACGTACTCTGCATGCAGTTGCCCGGAAATTTGCACTCTTTTTTACATGCAGACCGTCCATGCATGTATACGCTCGTAAAGGTGCTGTACGACTCAGTTGACGACCCAAAAAAAGGTTTAGTGCTCCATCCGGAAATAGAGGTCTCCTACCGCGCCAGCCTTTTTGACTGGTTTCGCTCTAAGTAGCAAGGGCATCTTCAGCGATCTGATGCAACATAAATATTAAAATGTATCCGTCTGCGTTCGTTTGGGTTGGGTCTTGAATACAAAATTGGCTGCCATGACACGATTGATCAGTTGCCTTGGGTAGCCCAACGGCCCGAGGCAAAATTATTTTCCCTCTTCTAGCTTTTTCGGGAAGTAACAAGTGATTTGATTATCATATATTATAAAGACTATCTTCCTGCCAGTGTAATCGACGTTTTCTCCTGTATAATAAAAAGTTTACCATCATGAGGCATATCAAGTATTTATGAAATCAGTGGGTATGGCGTGCTGATCAATTCTGAGCAAAACATCTTCTATAATTCCCACAGACTTTTTTGTTGTTTTGTCTGCCATATGTAAAGTGATGGATGTTGGCGAGTACTCTCCTAGGCCTAATTTTTTAATAAAGATCATATGGCATAACGCTAACACTTGCACCTAGATCACATAAGGCATTATGAATACTAGTTGTCCCTATTGCACGCGTAATAGTAGGTATGCCAGGATTACCCAGTTTAGCGGGGAGCTTATCTCCATAGCTAGTCATAATGGCCACAATTGTAGTCACTTTCTTTTTCGTTTAAGAATATCCTGAAGAAATTTTGTATAAGTTGGTACTAGGAGAGCTTCAGTGAACGGAAGTTCTATGCGAAGTTTACCAAAAGCATCAGCGAAAGCATCATAAAAGTGTTTACTGTGATCAACCTTGATTCTATTAGGATAGGGAATATCTTAGTTGGTAGCTTTGGTTTTACCATTGGTGCTGGCTCTGGTTTCTTTTCTTTTGCCTTCCTCTTAGTTGTTTGCTTTTCTACTTGCTTCTCTTTGGATATTATTGCTTCTTCTTCCTGCTCATGGCTTACACTAGCTTCTTCCCTTGGGTCTAACGTCTCATCATCGGAATCGTATACCTCATCTTGATTCTCGGTATCATCTTCGGTATTTTCTCTTGAAGATTCTTTCTTCTTCCTTTGTTCTTCAAGATCAATATCATCTTGTGGATCTACGAGGTCATTCTCTCTATTTATTTAGCTTTCCGAGCTTGGTCTTCTTGATACCATACTGGCCCTGGAGGTTCCTGCGTTTCTGTACTCGTCTCATAACACTATTAGTAGAAATAGCTTTACTAAAATACGTGAGCTTTAGCTATCTGGTCACATTGTACTGGAACCATATCAAGATGTTTATTTTAGTGGTTAGTTGCGTGACTTAAATCTTCTAATGTTCCCACTAAAGCATTTATATCATTCTTATGGGGCGTCATTTGTTTAAACATTAGCTCTCTAAATTCAATTTGTTGATACCAAATTTTTTCATTTCCTTATTAAGCTCATTCTACACTACTAAGTCTTGTAGTCCATCAATCTTGTTGTCTATCGCAAGCTTAGTTGGTATAACTTTCTCTTCCTCTATAAAGACCATACCTTTCTTTGGTTCAATCTCACCTAATGGATTTTGTTGTTCATCATTTAAAGCTCTTTTCGCAAAAGGGTCATTGCCTTCTTGTATGTCAGTAAGTTTAGAGTTCCTCCTGCGCATGCATCAACCATTTGTTTAGATTCATCGTTAAGTCCACCATAGAAATGTTGCACAATCAAGTGGGCCATAAAACCGTGGTTCGGAACCCTCATAAGTAATCCGGAGAATCTTCCCCAAACTTGGCCAAAGCTCTCTCTAATGTTCTGGGAGAAATTTGTGATCCTCCCCTTAACTTGCATAGTCTTATAAAAATGATTAAATCTATTCATGAATTCTTTTATGCAGTCTTTCCAGCTAGCAATATTATTTCTTGGTGAAGCTTGTAGCCATTTGAAAACCTTGTCATTTAAGGACCAACAAAACGCTTGGGTCTTCATGATCTTCTCCTGAAAAGGCATCCTCTTGCATCATATTTAGTAATTCAGGATCTATTTCATATTCGATGCCCTTTACATCAGAATAGACTATAGGATTTTTTTGCAACTAATGTTGAAGGAGTTCCATATTCTTCTAAGGTTTTACTAGGCCCAACGGCCGTAGCAGTGATGGATAAATTTTCCATCAAAGTACATAAACTGTTTACCTCTACATCACGTGAATTAGCAAGATTTTGAATAACTTCCAGACGTCTAGAGTCTGGTACTCGGTCAATAAAATGTTGTAGATAGAGTTTACCTGAACGTGTATATCCTCCGTCCTCAACAAAGATCATCAAAACTTAAAGTGTCAAAAAAAAAACCTAGCGCTTAGCTCCTCGGCAACGGCGCCAGAAAATAGCTTGATGGCCTGCAAGAACAGAGGGTCATTCATGCATGTTTTCGTGGAAGTATTATTTCCGGTTTTTATATCGTATCCCTTCGAGGAGCTTAGTAGGAAGTTTAGCTGTGGTGTTTCTATCGCACCCAAGGTGTCACAAGTCTTAGGTGAATTGACTGCAATGATTAAAATAGACAAAGGTGAATGTGAATATAGGAGTTTTAAGTATTGAAAGTGCAATAAAATAAAATAAAGTGCATAAAAGTAAAGAACTATTGGAAAATATAATGAGGTTCTGTAGATGAAATATTAGGCGCGGGGAGATTCAGTTCATGGTGATAGTGGATGTGTTTGGTGAAACAAATATGATAAGTGAATATGATTCTTTCTATTTATATTTTAGTAGGCAAGCAACCCGAAAGAGAGAAAAACTCCTCTTGTTAGATTTCATCTTTCTCCAATGATCATTTTTTCCTGTTACCAAAGCCATGATCATCCCATCTATTAAGGTGATTAAACCAGATCAAAGCCGTAAGCTTGGTGGTTCCTTGTTTATCCTCGATTATTACTAGATCCCCTTTGATATCTGCCGTGTCACTCGAGGTCGCCGATTCACTAGCAAACAAGTTCATGTCTATGAGTTCTTGAGATTATGTTACATGGTTCCTTAAATTAGATAACATCATTAGGTGCACATAGACATTCATTCTCATACATAATCATCTTAATCATAATTTACAAATAGATTAAATAGAATAGGCACAACACATCTCACAAATCCCCTACATCTCCCACGCCTATGGGGTCTACTCACACAATGATGTCATATGAATATAAATGGAGTTCATCTCGATATTACCGTAGCAAGCCACAATAGTTGAAGATCAAATCAAATACAAATCGAGATGGAATAGATGTTTCAACCCACAATCTTACAGGTATGAATCTCTCTCTCAATACAAGTAGGATGTGATGGATGAGTGGATGATCTAGAGGGGGAAGATCTCCGCGAGAGTCGATGATGGTCTTGTCCTTCTTCAGATCTGTTCTCCTCTGTTTTGGTGTGAATGGTGGTTGCGTCTCTACTTTTTTCTTATTGTTGCCTTTACGAAAAGGGAATGTATTGATATGGGGAAGGCGGTGGCGTACAGTATGGACGCGTGGTACGGTCGGCCGCGCCCGTATGGGTGCCCTCTAAACACCCTGCCGCACCTTGATCAATTTGGCTTCAATAGGAAATCTTCATATTTTGTTGCAGTTGGCTCATAAATGCCCTGGGATCTTTCATAAGTGGTGATTTCCTAAAATACATAATTTGAAACATGGTTTCGTCTGGATTGCGATATTATCATTAGTTGAAACAAAAAATACAATAAAAACCGAATGAAACCAAGTGATAATAGTGAGAAATCCTCAGTAAAAAGCGTCAATATTTGGAGCTATCAATCCTCGATGATGACCACGACTGGAGGTGCCCACGGATATGTCTAGTAGAGAGTGCCATGTTGGGACGACGATGGAAGCGTTGGCGCGGGAGGAGGAGGAGGTGAAGGCGTACGCGCGGGCGGAGGCGGTGGATTGCATTGGCATGACTGGAGGAGGCGTCGACGCACCCAGAGCCATGACAGACTCGCGTAGATGGACGGGGAGGCCGTTCCACTGGCCAAGCTCCTCTAGCTCGCTCTGGGTGACAACCAACTTGAAGGCCTCATCCTACAGGAGGTCTGGTGGCTGGATCTTCGGGTTCGCCGCCACATCTGGAGTAGCACCATTGATGAATAGGATGTTTCCCTTGCCTCCGCCATCCTCGTCGTCGTGGCCTTCGTCTTGCTCCTCCTCGTTGTCGGTCAGGACGAACCCAAGATCATGGTAGAAGAAGTCCACGTGGCGTGGGTCAAAATCCCCAGATCTGAACATGAGCCAGTTGTCTAAGTGGAGGATGAACGCCAGATCATCGTGCAGATCCGGTGGCAGGATGAACCGGCGGCGCCACACCTCATCACGGAGCTCGCGGCCCTGGCGCGGCACCGACATGCGGCGGGAGTTAAGAAGCCAACCGGATGGCAGGCTCATATTCCTATAATCTCTATTTGGAAAATTAAAGGGAAATCAGAATACAAGGAGCCAAAATCACTATGTAAATGATCAAGTGACAAATGACTAGCAGTAGTAAGAGAGGTACTGTTGAATATTCATTTTGTAGAACTAGAAAGCTAGGCATAGAAGTTTGACAGCACCAGGAACAACAATACAATAAACATGATCAAGGAAAAGTGTGCCAAGCTCATTTAAAGTTAAGCAAAGGACAAACAACGCGACTAAAAGTCATCTTGATACTAACAGTCAGGATTATTTTCAGTAATAACCAAGGAAAAAGCAGCAACAGTCAAGGATATTAACATTATTCATCAAAAGTTGTAAAGCACAAGTTTAATTAAATAGTAATCAAGAGGAATTGACAACAAATAACTGGTATAAGACTAAGTAGCTAGAGTGTAAGGAAAGTAACCAGTCGAGCTCATCTGAAAGGGGAGATGCACAAGTCACAAGTTGAAACTTGAACTAGGGAGAGGACCCACAGGGAAGCAGCTCAGTCATCACATGCAATTAGAGAGGTGTAAAGCTAGGACATCAATCAAGGTACTACAAATAGAGGCAGTCAACAGCTGAAGCAAATCACATCATTCCGTCTGTTCTTGCTCAGCCAAGCAACCATACAATATTCTTGAACTACTCAAGAAAAACAAACACAAATATCTAAATCGAGAGAACATTTTCAAACACCACCAAATCAACCACCATCCAGGATGGTTATCTAGTATTATAAAGTCAAGCAACTAGGAGGAGCAGGCTATCCACAAGAAGTAGGCTAACCGGAGCCAGAAGACTAAAGCTTCACATCATACAACAAGTTGTATTCAACCCAATAGATATCATTGAAGGATAACGTAGCATAGAAAACAAAAAAATTCCTACCGCGAACACAAAATCCAAGCCAAGATGCAATCTAGAAGACGGTAGCAACGAGGGGATTGTCGAGTCTCACCCTTGAAGAGATTCCAAAGCCTACAAGATGAGGCTCTTGTTGCTGCGGTAGACGTTCACTTGCCGCTTGCAAAAGCTCGTAGAAGATCTTGATCACGTCGCCACGAACGGGCAGCACCTCCGTACTCGGTCACACGTTCGGTTGTTGATGAAGACGACGTCCACCTCCCCGTTCCAGCGGGCAGCGGAAGTAGTAGCTCCTCTTGAATCTGACAGCACGATGGCGTGGTGTCGGTGGCGGTGGAGAATCCCGGCGGAGCTTCGCTAAGTGTGCGGGGAAGAAGGAGGAGTGGGGCGGCTAGGGTTTGGGGAGAGGGGGTGGCCGGCCTCTATGGGGTGCGGCCAGCTTGTGGCTTTTTGGTGGCCGCCCCCCTCCCCTTGTCCCTCATTATATAGGTGGAACACCCAAGAGTTGGTCTACAAGTCTTCGAATAAGACCCCAAACCAAAACCTTCCATATGACATGAAACCTACCCAAGCTAGGACTCCCACTAGAGGTGGGATTCCCACCTTCCCTTGGGAGGGGGTGGCCGGCCACCTTAGGTGGAGTCCACCTGGGACTCCACCCCCTAGGGTTGGCCGGCCATGGTGGTGGAGTCCCTTCGGGACTCCGCCATCCAAAGTGACTTTCTTCCAGATTTTTCTAGAACCTTCTAGAACCTTCCATAAATGCACCGGATCATTTTCAAACACATAAAATGACTTCCTATATATGAATCTTATTCTCCGGACCATTCCGGAACTCCTCGTGATGTCCAGGATCTCATCCGGGACTCCGAACAAATATTCGAACTCCATTCCATATTCAAGTTCTACCATTTCAACATCCAACTTTAAGTGTGTCACCCTACGGTTCGCGAACTATGCGGACATGGTTGAGTACTCACTCCGACCAATAACCAATAGCGGGATCTGGAGATCCATAATGGCTCCCACATATTCAACGATGACTTTAGTGATCGAATGAACCATTCACATACGATACCAATTCCCTTTGTCACACGATATTTTACTTGTCCGAGGTTTGATCATCGGTATCACTCTATACCTTGTTCAACCTCGTCTCCTGACAAGTACTCTTTACTCGTACCGTGGTATGTGGTCTCTTATGAACTTATTCACATGCTTGCAAGACATTAGACGACATTCCACCGAGAGGGCCCAGAGTATATCTATCCGTCATCGGGATGGACAAATCCCACTGTTGATCCATATGCCTCAACTCATACTTTCCGGATACTTAATCCCACCTTTATAACCACCCATTTACGCAGTGGCGTTTGATGTAATCAAAGTACCTTTCCGGCATAAGTGATTTACATGATCTCATGGTCATAAGGACTAGGTAACTATGTATTGAAAGCTTATAGCAAATAACTTAATGACGTGATCTTATGCTACGCTTAATTGGGTGTGTCCATTACATCATTCATATAATGATATAACCTTGTTATTAATAACATCCAATGTTCATGATTATGAAACTAATCATCTATTAATCAACAAGCTAGTTAAGAGGCTTACTAGGGACTCATTTGTTTGTTTACATAACACACATGTATCAATGTTTCGGTTAATACAATTATAGCATGGTATATAAACATTTATCATAAACATAAAGATATATAATAACCACTTTTATTATTGCCTCTTGGACATATCTCCAACAATCATAGCCCTGATGATGATCAAATGGACCTCACACCAGGAACTAGATCCAAAGTCTTCTACAATCTATTTGGTGATTGGAGAGGAAGTATTTTAACATCATTTGATCCAATGGATCATAGCAAATCTAAACAAGTACAAGCACCTACTAAATATAACAACAGTGTCACTAGCATTTGCAGCAAATGGATTCACCAGGTACAATCAATAAGCAACCAAGCTATTGAATCCAGGGAACAAATACAAGTATAGCTAAGCTATAAACCCAAAGAAAATCATCATAGAAGTAAATTTCAAAATGGTTTTAGCAATATGTGTAAATTAATTAATGAGGCATCATAGAGTTGATGATGTTTACTTATAAGTAATTGCACCAAGTGAGAAAACCTCACTGGCACAAAAATAGCAACAAATAAGGCATACAATAGTGAGCTAAGCAAGCTCAAAGGATTGAAATAATGGAGCACAACAAAGCCAGTACATGTACATTCAGAATAAGACGTTCTGAATGGACATGCAAAGGAAATCCAGATAAAAGCTTTACAAAGTCATTGAATTATCAGTGCAGGGAAGCAGAGAGGTTGGATACATTTAAATAAACCTTAAACAAATGAATCATTGAAGCATATAAGCATAACCATGAGCATATCAAGCCAATACATCTAGGCGTAAAGCTTATACATGCATACAATTTAACTGACGAAACTGAAGAAATGACATCGACAATAACATATCAAGAATCACATGAATTGGAACATGGTAGTAAGCAGAAAAAACCACCAAGAAATTCGATAAATGGTATGAGATGATGGTGGATGTTCCATTACACTTGGGTTTATCATATAGGACCAATAACAAAGTGGATGACCATGCCTAGAGTTATACATGCAATAAGCAGAGCAAATCCACCAAGAAATGAACATGAACATCACAAGCTAAGGAACATTGCAGTATACAAATCGATAGAGCATCACTCATGTCGAATGAATGGAACTAGGACTAGCTATAGCATCAAAGAAACTAGAGAGAGGAGATAGGACCAGAGAGGGGGATTTACCAGTGGAGCGCAGCGGACGGTGTCGACGACGAACGACACGACAACATGGTGGCAAGGAAGAGGAGTACCACGGCTTCTAGCCGCAATCAACACACTGAGGAAGCCCAACGGAGCACCATCAGCCACCAGAGAGGAAGAAGACGATAGAGACAACTCAAATCAAAATCGTAGACCTGGTTAGGGTAAGCGCAGATTCGAGAGGAGGTCGAGTGACAGATCTTCTCGGACCACAAGATGCGGTAGAGCAGAACGAGTCAAAGGAGACCGCCGATGATGGCCAAAACTGCCGGAACTCGAAGAAATTGAGCGGCAACGGCGCAGGCATGTTGAAGTCATGAACTCGGCGGAACTGAGCCCGGCGATGGACAAGCATATTTTATAAACTTAGTAAAATATTTTCAAACAATATTTCAAATGTTAAAGATATGAAAAATGTCAAATTGATTCAAAAGATTTCCAAACCTTCTAAAGGAATTAAGATACCTTGAAATAAAATTAATATATAATTCTTTGGTAAAACATACAAAGAAGGGGGAAACAACTTTGAACCCTGAAGCCTGTCATAATTAAGCTTAGTAGCATAAGTTGCTTCTTTAAACATTTCTTATTAGACAACGTTATTGTTTTTTGAAAACACGAGGTGCAAGGTCAAGCTTAGACTTTGAACTACACTATCTCGCAATCACAAGACGAGTTCAACGCTTGCACATGTACTTTATTATTAATATCAAAGTATTTGCAAATTACTATTCGTGTCATTCGACATCGAAAAGCAAAGTATTACCTTTGATACCATGAATATGACTATGTGATGGGTGATGGAACCTTGGTATGAGGTGATGGTGGATGTTCCATTACACTTGGGTTTATCATATAGGACTAATAACAAATATCGTCAAATGGTTCTTGCGTAGTATATAAAGCATTAACCATGTTATTTGGTATGAGGCACAGAAGTCAGTTGTATCTTTTTTCCTTCCGTACGACTTCGGATGTCTAGTACGAGGGCTAAGAGAAGTCATTGGTTTGGAACAGACGGAAATGTTCCCATCCCTATTCACGGGGTGTCGTATACTAGGATATCCATGATGAATTGTAGACAATGTCGAGGGCGAAATTTCCCAAAGTGGGTAGGCGCTGAGGAAAGATTACAAAAGGGCAGGACTGCGGGCCCGTGGAGAAGAGCAATGATTGGCTTTGGTCAGCAGCTGGGCCCCATACATGAGAAGTATGGACGAGAAAGTATGCCCTTTTGGCAACAAAGATGTTGGTCTCTTGTGGGTAAAGCAACACACCTCTGTAAAGTGTAAAGAATTGTGTCATGTCACTCCGTATTTGGGAAGGAATTGCGAACGCGGCTGGAAATAAACTCCATGAAGTTTTAGACAACCTGTGAAGACTGGCGGATATAGTTTTTCAGAATAAAATGAATCTTTGAAGAAATGTTTATGAAAACTGCATTAGCCTATAACTTCCTGGTCAATGGCTAGATCAAACACCTCAGTTAAACTTGTTGAGTACGATGTACTCATCCAACTTCTCAAATCCTTGCTAGACTTGGACATCACCGAGGAGGAGACTAATGCGTGCAATTAACACACGTCCGTTGGGAACCCCAAGAGGAAGGTGTGATGCGTACAGTAGCAAGTTTTCCCTCAGAAAGAAACCAAGGTTTATCGAACCAGGAGGAGCCAAGAAGCACATTGAAGGTTGATGGCGGCGAAGTGTAGTGCGGCGCAACACCAGGGATTCCGGCGCCAACGTGGAACATGCACAACACAATCAAAGTACTTTGCCCCAACGTAACAGTGAGGTTGTCAATCTTACCGGCTTGCTGTAAACAAAGGATTAACCATATTGTGTGGAAGATGATGTTTGTTTGCGAAGAACAGTAAAGAACAATTGCAGTAGATTGTATTTCAGATGTAAAGAATGGACCGGGGTCCACAGTTCACTAGTGGTGTCTCTCCCATAAGATAAATAGCATGTTGGGTGAACGAATTACAGTTGGGCAATTGACAAATAAAGAAGGCATAACAATGCACATACATATATCATGATGAGTACTATGAGATTTAATCAGGGCATTACGACAAAGTACATAGACCGCTATCCAGCATGCATCTATGCCTAAAAAGTCCACTTTCAGGTTATCATCCGAACCCCTTCTGGTATTAAGTTGTAAACAACAGACAATTGCATTAAGTATGGTGCGTAATGTAATCAACACAAATATCCTTAGACAAAGCATCGATATTTTATCCCTAGTGGCAACAACACATGCACAACCATAGAACTTTCTGTCACTGTCCCAGATTCAATGGAGGCATGAACCCACTATCGAGCATAAATACTCCCTCTTGGAGTTACAAGTATCAACTTGGCCAGAGCCTCTAGTAGCAACGGAGAGCATGCAAGAACATAAACAACATATATGATAGATTGATAATCAACTTGACATAGTATTCAATATTCATCGGATCCCAACAAACACAACATGTAGCATTACAAATAGATGATCTTGATCATGATAGGCAGCTCACAAGATCTAACATGATAGCACAATGAGGAGAAGACGACCATCTAGCTACTGCTATGGACCCATAGTCCAGGGGTGAACTACTCACACATCGATCCGGAGGCGATCATGGCGATGAAGAGCCCTCTGGGAGATGATTCCCCTCTCCGGCAGGGTGCCGGAGGCGATCTCCTGAATCCCCCGAGATGGGATTGGCGGCGGCGGCGTCTCTGGAAGGTTTTCCGTATCGTGGCTCTCGGTACAGAGGGTTTCGCGACGAAGGCTTTAAGTAGGCGAAAGGGCGGAGTCGGAGGGCTGACAGGGGCCCCACACGCTAGGGCGGCGCAGGCCCAGCCCTGGCCGCGCGGCCCTAGTGTGGCGGCGCCTCGTCGCCCCACTTCGTGATCTCTTCGGTCTTCTGGAAGCTTCGTGGAAAAATAAGACCCTGGGCGTTGATTTCGTCCAATTCCGAGAATATTTCCTTTGTAGGATTTCTGAAACCAAAAACAGCAGAAAACAACAACTGGCTCTTCGGCATCTCGTCAATAGGTTAGTGCCGGAAAATGCATAATAATGACATATAATGTGTATAAAACATGTGAGTATCATCATAAAAGTAGCGTGGAACATAAGAAATTATGGATATGTTTGGTACGTATCAAGCATCCCCAAGCTTAGTTCCTACTCGCCCTCGAGTAGGTAAACGATAACAAAGATAATTTCTGAAGTGACATGTTATCATAATCTTTATCATACTATTGTAAGCATATGAGATGAATGCAGCGATTCGAAGCAATGATGAAGATAATGAGTAAACAAATGAATCATATAGCAAAGACTTTTCATGAATAATACTTTCAAGGCAAGCATCAATAAGACTTGCATAAGAGTTACTCATAAAGCAATAAATTCAAAGTAAAGGTATTGAAGCAACACAAAGGGAGATATAAGTTTCAGCGGTTGCTTTCAACTTCAACATGTATATCTCATGGATAATTGTCAACACAAAGTAATATAACAAGTGCAATAGATAAACATGTAAGAATCAATGCACACAGTTTACACAAGTATTTGCTTCTAAGATAGAAAGAAGTAGGTAAACTGACTCAAGAATAAAGTAGAAGAATGGCCCTTCGCAGAGGGAAGCATGGATTACTATTTTTGTGCTAGAGCTTTTCATTTTGAAAACATAGAAACAATTTTGTCAACGGTAGTAATAAATCATATGTGTTATGTATAAGATATCTTATAAGTTGCAAGCCTCATGCATAGTATCCTAATAGTGCTCGCACCTTGTCCTAATTAGCTTGGATTAACACGGATTATCATTGCATAGCATATGTTTCAACCAAGTGTCACAAAGGGGTACCTCTATGCCGCCTGTACAAGGGTCTAAGGAGAAGGTTCGCATTGGATTTCTCGCTTTTGATCATTCTCAACTTAGACACCCATACCGGGACAACATAGACAACAGATAATGGACTCCTCTTTTAATGCTTAAGCATTCAACAACAGATAATATTTTCATAAGAGATTGAGGTTTTGTGTCCAAACTGAAACTTCCACCATGATTCATGGCTTTAGTTAGCGGCCCAATGTTCTTCTCTAACAATATGCATACTCAAACCATTTGATCATGAAAATCGCTCTTACTTCAGACAAGACGAACATGCATAGCAACTCACATGATATTCAACAAAGGTAAAAGTTGATGGCGTCCCCAGAAACATGGTTACCGCTCAACAAGCAACTTATTAAGAAATAAGATACATAAGTACATATTATTCACCACAATAGTTTTTAAGGCTATTTTCCCATGAGCTATGTATTGTAAAGGCAAAGAATAGAAGTTTAAAGGTAGCACTCAAGTAATGTACTTTGGAATGGCAGAGAAATACCATGTGGTAGGTAGGTATGGTGGACACAAATGGCATAGTTTTTGGCTCAAGGATTTGGATGCACGAGAAGAATCCCTCTCAATACAAGGCTAGGCTAGCAAGGTTGTTTGAAGCAAACTCAAGTATAAATGGTACAGCAAGACTCACATATGAACATATTGTAATCATTATAAGACTTTACATCGTCTCCTTGTTGTTCAAACACCTTAACCAGAAAATATCTAGACTTAGAGAGACCAATCATGCAAACCAAATTTTAACAAGCTCTATGTAGTTCTTCATTAATAGGTGCAAGGTACATGATGCAAGAGCTTAAACATCATCTATATGAGCACAACAATTGCCAAGTATCATATTATTCAAGACATTATACCATTTACCACATGCGGCATTTTCCGTTTCCAACCATATATCAATGAACGAAGTAGTTCAACCTTCGCAATGAACATTAAGAATAAAGCTAAGAACACATGTGTTCATACGAAACAGCAGAGCGTGTCTCTCTCCCACATAAAGAATGCTAGGATCCGATTTTATTCAAACAAAAACAAAAACAAAAACAAACAGACGCTCCAAGCAAAGCACATAAGATGTGACTGAATAAAAAAATAGTTTCACTAGAGGTGACCTGATAAGTTGTCGATGAAGAAGGGGATGCCTTGGGCATCCCTAAGCTTAGATGCTTGAGTCTTCTTAAAATATGCAGGGATGAACCACGGGGGCATCCCCAAGCTTAGACTTTTCACTCTTCTTGATCATATTGTATTATCCTCCTCTCTTGACCCTTGAAAACTTCCTCCACAGCAAACTCGAAACAAACTCATTAGAGGGTTAGTGCATAATTGAAAATTCATACATTCAGAGGTGACATAATCATTCTTAGCACTTCTGGACATTGCACAAAGCTACTGAAAGTTAATGGAACAAAGAAATCCATCAAACATAGCAAAACAGGCAATGCAAAATAAAAGGCAGAATCTGTCAAAACAGAACAGTCCGTAAAGACGAATTTTCCAGGAGCACTTAACTTGCTCAGATGAAAATGCTCAAAATTAATGAAATTTGCGTACATATCTGAGGATCACGCATGTAAATTGGCAGATTTTTCTGAGTTACCTACAGAGAACCCTGCCCAAATTCGTGACAGCAAGAAATCTGTTTCTGCGCAGTAATCCAAATCTAGTATTGACTTTACTATCAAAGACTTTACTTGGCACAATGATGCGTGTAGTTGACACGTCCGTTGGGAACCCCAAGAGGAAGGTGTGATGCGCACAGTAGCAAGTTTCCCTCAGTAAGAAACCAAGGTTTAATCGAACCAGTAGGAGTCAAGAAGCACGTTGAAGGTTGATGGCGGAGGAGTGTAGTGCGGCGCAACACCAGGGATTCCGGCGCCAACGTGGAACCTGCACAACACAACCAAAGTACTTTGCCCCAACGAAACAGTGAGGTTGTCAATCTCACCGGCTTGCTGTAACAAAGGATTAGATGTATAGTGTGGATGATGATTGTTTGCGAAGAACAGTAAAACATGTATTGCAGCAGATTGTATTCAATGTAAAAGAATAGGACCGGGGTCCACAGTTCACTAGAGGTGTCTCTCCCATAAGATAAATAGCATGTTGGGTGAACAAATTACAGTCGGGCAATTGACAAATAGAGAGGGCATGACAATGCACATACATGATATGATAAGTATTGTGAGATTTAATTGGGCATTACGACAAAGTACATAGACCGCTATCCAGCATGCATCTATGCCTAAAAAGTCCACCTTCAGGTTATCATCCGAACCCCTTCCGGTATTAAGTTGCAAACAACAGACAATTGCATTAAGTATGGTGCGTAATGTAATCAATAACTACATCCTCGGACATAGCATCAATGTTTTATCCCTAGTGGCAACAGCACATCCACAACCTTAGAACTTTCTGTCACTGTCCCAGATTTAATGGAGGCATGAACCCACTATCGAGCATAAATACTCCCTCTTGGAGTTAAGAGCAAAAACTTGGCCAGAGCCTCTACTAATAACGGAGAGCATGCAAGATCATAAACAACACATAGGTAATAGATTGATAATCATCATAACATAGTATTCTCTATCCATCGGATCCCGACAAACACAACATATAGCATTACAGATAGATGATCTTGATCATGTTAGGCAGCTCACAAGATCCAACAATGAAGCACATAAGGAGAAGACGACCATCTAGCTACTGCTATGGACCCATAGTCCAGGGGTGAACTACTCACTCATCACTCCGGAGGCGACCATGGCGGTGAAGAGTCCTCCGGGAGATGATTCCCCTCTCCGGCAGGGTGCCGGAGGCGATCTCCTGAATCCCCGAGATGGGATTGGCGGCGGCGGTGTCTCAGTAAGGTTTTCCGTATCGTGGCTCTCGGTACTGGGGGTTTCGCGACGAAGGCTTTAAGTAGGCGAAAGGGTAGGTCAGGGGGCGTCACGAGGTGGCGACACAACAGGGCCGCGCGGCCAGCACCTGGGCCGCGCCGCCCTAATGTGTCGTCGCCTCGTGGCCCCACTTCGTTTCCTCTTCGGTCTTCTGGAAGCTTCGTGGAAAAATAGGCCCCTGGGCGTTGATTTCGTCCAATTCCGAGAATATTTCCTTACTAGGATTTCTGAAACCAAAAACAGCAGAAAACAGCAACTGGCTCTTCGGCATCTCGTTAATAGGTTAGTGCCGGAAAATGCATAAATATGACATAAAGTATGCATAAAACATGTAGATATCATCAATAATGTGGCATGGAACATAAGAAATTATCGATACGTCGGAGACGTATCAGCATCCCCAAGCTTAGTTCCTGCTCGTCCCGAGCAGGTAAACGATAACAAAGATAATTTCTGGAGTGACATGCCATCATAACCTTGATCATACTATTGTAAGCATATGTAATGAATGCAGCGATCAAAACAATGGTAATGTCATGAGTAAACAAATGAATCGTAAAGCAAAGACTTTTCATGAATAGTACTTCAAGACAAGCATCAATAAGTCTTGCATAAGAGTTAACTCATAAAGCAATAAATAAAAGTAAAGGTATTGAAGCAACACAAAGGAAGATTAAATTTCAGCGGTTGCTTTCAACTTATAACATGTATATCTCATGGATAGTGTCAATGTAAAGTAATATAACAAGTGCAATATGCAAGTATGTAGGAATCAATGCACAGTTCACAAGTGTTTGCTTCTTGAGGTGGAGAGAAATAGGTGAACTGACTCAACATAAAAGTAAAAGAAAGGTCCTTCAAAGAGGAAAGCATCGATTGCTATATTTGTGCTAGAGCTTTTATTTTGAAAACATGAAACAATTTTGTCAACGGTAGTAATAAAGCATATGTATCATGTAAATTATATCTTACAAGTTGCAAGCCTCATGCATAGTGTACTAATAGTGCCCGCACCTTGTCCTAACTAGCTTGGGTTAACACTGATTATCATTGCATAACATATGTTTCAACCAAGTGTCACAAAGGGGTACCTCTATGCCGCCTATACAAGGGTCTAAGGAGAAAGTTCGCATTGGATTTCTCGCTTTTGATCATTCTTCAACTTAGACACCCATACCGGGACAACATAGACAACAGATAATGGACTCCTCTTTTAATGCTTAAGCATTCAACAACAGTTAATATTCTCATAAGAGATTGAGGTTTTATGTCCAAACTGAAACTTCCACCATGATTCATGGCTTTAGTTAGCGGCCCAATGTTCTTCTCTAACAGTATGCATACTCAAACCATTTGATTGTGAAAACCGCCCTTACTTCAGACAAGACGAACATGCATAGCAACTCACATGATATTCAACAAAGAGTTGATGGCGTCCCCAGAAAACATGGTTATCGCACAACAAGCAAGTTAATAAGAGATAAAGTGCATAAGTACATATTCAATACCACAATAGTTTTTAAGGCTATTTTGTCCCATGAGCTATATATTGCAAAGGCGAATGATGGAAATTTAAAGGTAGCACTCAAGAAATTTACTTTGGAATGGCGGAGAAATACCATGTAGTAGGTAGGTATGGTGGACACAAATGGCATAGTGGTGGCTCAAGGATTTTGGATGCATGAGAAGTATTCCCTCTCGATACAAGGTTTAGGCTAGCAAGGTTATTTGAAACAAACACAAGGATGAACCGGTGCAGCAAAACTCACATAAAAGACATATTGTAAACATTATAAGACTCTACACCGTCTTCCTTATTGTTCAAAACTCAATACTAGAAATTATCTAGACTTTAAAGAGACCAAATATGCAAACCAAATTTTAGCAAGCTCTATGTATTTCTTCATTAATGGGTGCAAAGTATATGATGCAAGAGCTTAAACATGAGCACAACAATTGCCAAGTATCAAATTATTCAAGACATTTTAGAATGACTACATGTAGCATTTCCCGATTCCAACCATATAACAATTTAACGAAGAAGATTCAACCTTCGCCATGAATACTATGAGTAAAGCCTAAGGACATATTTGTCCATATGCAACAGCGGAGCGTGTCTCTCTCCCACACAATGAATGCTAGGATCCATTTTATTCAAACAAAAACAAAAACAAAAACAAACAGACGCTCCAAGCAAAGCATATAAGATGTGACTGAATAAAAATATAGTTTCAGGGGAGGAACCTGATGATGTTGTCGATGAAGAAGGGGATGCCTTGGGCATCCCCAAGCTTAGACGCTTGAGTCTTCTTAAAATATGCAGGGGTGAACCACCGGGGCATCCCCAAGCTTAGAGCTTTCACTCCTCTTGATCATAGTATATCATACTCCTCTCTTGACCCTTGAAAACTTCCTTCACACCAAACTTCAAGCAAACTCATTAGAGGGTTAGTGCACAATCAAAAATTCACATGTTCAGAGGTGACACAATCATTCTTAACACTTCTGGACATTGCACAAAGCTACTGGACATTAATGGATCAAAAAAATTCATCCAACATAGCAAAAGAGGCAATGCGAAATAAAAGGCAGAATCTGTCAAAAACAGAACAGTCCGTAAAGACGAACCTGGAAGGGGCACTTAACTTGCTCAAACGGAAAAACTCAAAACTAATGAAAGTTGCGTACATATCTGGGGATCACGCACGTAAATTTGCAGATTTTTTTGATTTTTTTACAGAGACTTCTGCGCGAATTCGTGACAGACAGCAATGTTGTTTCTGTGCAGCAATCCAAATCTAGCATCAACTTTACCATAGAGACTTTACTTGGCACAAAAACATGATAAGGAGAGGTTGCTACAGTAGTAAACAACTTCCAAGACTCAAATATAAAACAAAGTACTGTAGTAAAAACATGGGTTGTCTCCCATAAGCGCTTTTCTTTAACGCCTTTCAGCTAGGCGCAGAAAGTGTAAACAAAGTATTATCAAGAGATGAAGCATCGACATTACCTTGGGTGTTGGGAGTTTTATCAATTTTAGGCCTATAATAATTCTTTGGTTTAGGCACCTTAGAGACATACATGAATTTTTGCTCTTTACCCACATAAGCTTTCTCCTTGTATTTAAGAGAAGAAAAAGTTGAACCCAAGGTTCCCGTAGCCTTTTCAAGTTCGCCAACCCTATTGATTTGATTATCATGGTCAACACAAGTTCCTAGGAAACTAATTCTTTCATCAATTCCTTCTAAGGATTTATCAAGTTCATCAGTTTTATCAAGTAACATTTCCAATTTAGTTTCAATACTTGGAAAATTTTTCTCTATGGCTTCCAACTTTTTCATGACGTCCTCAAGAGAGATTTCAATTTTAGTTTCATTAGCTGGTGGTATTCCAACTAGACTCTCAATGATGCAACTAGCTTCTAAAGTAGGAGTACCTAGGAAATTACCCCCCGAAAGAGTATCAAGAACATACCTATTCCAACTAGATATACCAACATAAAAATTCCTAAGTAGGATAATAGTGGAGTGTTTCTTAGTGCACCTATGATGAGCATCACTAATTCTATACCAAGCATCTTTAAAACTTTCTCCACCTTGTTGTTTAAATGAACGAACTTCAACTTCAGGATTACTCATTTTAGCAGTAGTAAATAAAGCAAACTAGATAAAGTAAATGTAAGTAACTAATTTTTTTTGTGTTTTTGATATGGAGAACAAGACAGTAAATAAAGTAAAGCTAGCAACTAATTTTTTTGTGTTTTGTTTAAGTGCAGTAAACAAAATAGTAAATAAAGTAAAGCAAGACAAAAACAAAGTAAAGAGATTGGAAGTGGAGACTCCCCTTGCAGCGTATCTTGATCTCCCCGGCAACGGCGCTAGAAATATGCTTGATGCGTGTAGTTGACACGTCCGTTGGGAACCCCAAGAGGAAGGTGTG
This sequence comes from Lolium perenne, assembly GCF_019359855.2. Lineage (NCBI taxonomy): Eukaryota > Viridiplantae > Streptophyta > Magnoliopsida > Poales > Poaceae > Lolium > Lolium perenne. The sequence continues at coordinate 172,367,252 of NC_067250.2, read as the reverse complement.
ATGCGCACAGTAGCAAGTTTCCCTCAGTAAGAAACCAAGGTTTAATCGAACCAGTAGGAGTCAAGAAGCACGTTGAAGGTTGATGGCGGAGGAGTGTAGTGCGGCGCAACACCAGGGATTCCGGCGCCAACGTGGAACCTGCACAACACAACCAAAGTACTTTGCCCCAACGAAACAGTGAGGTTGTCAATCTCACCGGCTTGCTGTAACAAAGGATTAGATGTATAGTGTGGATGATGATTGTTTGCGAAGAACAGTAAAACAAGTATTGCAGCAGATTGTATTCAATGTAAAAGAATAGGACCGGGGTCCACAGTTCACTAGAGGTGTCTCTCCCATAAGATAAATAGCATGTTGGGTGAACAAATTACAGTCGGGCAATTGACAAATAGAGAGGGCATGACAATGCACATACATGATATGATAAGTATTGTGAGATTTAATTGGGCATTACGACAAAGTACATAGACCGCTATCCAGCATGCATCTATGCCTAAAAAGTCCACCTTCAGGTTATCATCCGAACCCCTTCCGGTATTAAGTTGCAAACAACAGACAATTGCATTAAGTATGGTGCGTAATGTAATCAATAACTACATCCTCGGACATAGCATCAATGTTTTATCCCTAGTGGCAACAGCACATCCACAACCTTAGAACTTTCTGTCACTATCCCAGATTTAATGGAGGCATGAACCCACTATCGAGCATAAATACTCCCTCTTGGAGTTAAGAGCAAAAACTTGGCCAGAGCCTCTACTAATAACGGAGAGCATGCAAGATCATAAACAACACATAGGTAATAGATTGATAATCATCATAACATAGTATTCTCTATCCATCGGATCCCGACAAACACAACATATAGCATTACAGATAGATGATCTTGATCATGTTAGGCAGCTCACAAGATCCAACAATGAAGCACATAAGGAGAAGACGACCATCTAGCTACTGCTATGGACCCATAGTCCAGGGGTGAACTACTCACTCATCACTCCGGAGGCGACCATGGCGGTGAAGAGTCCTCCGGGAGATGATTCCCCTCTCCGGCAGGGTGCCGGAGGCGATCTCCTGAATCCCCCGAGATGGGATTGGCGGCGGCGGCGTCTCAGTAAGGTTTTCCGTATCGTGGCTCTCGGTACTGGGGGTTTCGCGACGAAGGCTTTAAGTAGGTGAAAGGGTAGGTCAGGGGGCGTCACGAGGTGGCGACACAACAGGGCCGCGCGGCCAGCACCTGGGCCGCGCCGCCCTAGCGTGTCGTCGCCTCGTGGCCCCACTTCGTTTCCTCTTCGGTCTTCTGGAAGCTTCGTGGAAAAATAGGCCCCTGGGCGTTGATTTCGTCCAATTCCGAGAATATTTCCTTACTAGGATTTCTGAAACCAAAAACAACAGAAAATAGCAACTGGCTCTTCGGCATCTCGTTAATAGGTTAGTGCCGGAAAATGCATAAATATGACATAAAGTATGCATAAAACATGTAGATATCATCAATAATGTGGCATGGAACATAAGAAATTATCGATACGTCGGAGACGTATCACACAACAATGCAATAAAATAAAGATAAGGAGAGGTTGCTACAGTAGTAACAACTTCCAAGACTCAAATATAAAACAAAAGTACTGTAGTAAAATCATGGGTTGTCTCCCATAAGCGCTTTTCTTTAACGCCTTTCAGCTAGGCGCAGAAATTGTGAATCAAGTATTATCAAGAGATGAAGCATCGACATCATAATTTGTTCTAATAATAGAATCATAAGGTAACTTCATTCTCTTTCTAGGGAAGTTTTCCATACCTTTCTTGAGAAGAAATTGATATTTAATATTACCTTCCTTCATATCAATGGTAGCACCAACAGTTCGAAGAAAAGGTCTTCCCAATATAATGGGACAAGATGCATTGCATTCAATATCCAAGACAACAAAATCAACGGGGACAAGGTTATTGTTAACCATAATACGAACATTATCTATCCTCCCCAAAGGTTTCTTTATAGCATTATCAGCGAGATTAACATCCAAATAACAATTTTTCAATGGTGGCAAGTCAAGCATATCATAGATTTTCTTAGGCATAACAGAAATACTTGCACCAAGATCACATAAAGCATTACAATCAAAATCATTGACCCTCATCTTAATGATGGGCTCCCAACCATCTTCTAACTTCCTAGGAATAGAAGTTTCAAGTTTTAGTTTATCTTCTCTAGCTTTTATGAGAGCATTTGTAATATGTTTTGTAAAGGCCAAATTTATAGCACTAGCATTGGGACTTTTAGCAAGTTTTTGTAAGAACTTTATAACTTCAGAGATGTGACAATCATCAAAATCTAAACCATTATGATCTACAGCAATGGGATCATTGTCCCCAATGTTGGAAAAAATTTCAGCAGTTTTATCACAAGCAGTTTCAGCAGTTTTAGCAGTTTCAGGTGATTTTGCACGCTTTGCACTAGGAGTAGAAACATTGCCAACACCAGTTATTTTACCATTAATAGTAGGAGGTTTAGCAACATGTGAATTATTATCATTACTAGTGATGGTAATAGTCCAAACTTTAGCTACATTACTCTCTTTAGCAAGTTTTTCATTTTCTTCTCTTTCCCACCTAGCATGCAATTCAGCCATCAATCTTATATTGTTGGGGGGATCACCCCCGGTATGCCAAAGGCATGCCAAACCGGATGGTTTAGGCCATCAAGATACCGGTTTAATGTTTATACCGGAGCACGAAAATAAGAGTTTGGCTAAGTAAAGCTAAGCCGGTATCCCCAAGAGGGGTATGCCGGAACTGGGTAAAGAAGACACCGGGATACCGGAAAGAAGAGCAGGTCGGCAGGACTGGTCAAAGATCCTCTCTGGAGCTAGAAGACAAAGATGAGCTAAGCAAAGTAGCTTTAAACGAAGGGCTGACGATAAAGAGGAGGATGACGAAGAAAGAAGCCGGAGGACGTCAGCCTCCCTGATTAAAGAAGACCCCGGTGTCACCTATGATTAAAGTAACTTTGTAAAGTAGTTTGTCTAGTCAAAGATGCCATTAGGGTTTCTTGCCTTGTAAGCCACCCTCTCCCCTATATAAGGAGAGGGGGCAGCCTCCTTCACGGGCACGGAACACAGACACAGAGAGAGAGATCCTGTAAGCACGAACCTGTAACCTGTGGAAATCAATGAAGAAAGTGATCTAGAGCGAGTTCTTCCTTGTGTCTTTCTTCTTCAACTTCTAGCCTTGGCTAAGTTCTTGAGGAAACCATCCGGAAGTTCATCCCACCTAATCGCAAACCCTCCCCCGAATCCTCTAGCGTCCATTCGGCCCCAACTTAAGCCATCCTATGGCATCTGTCTGTTCACCACGACGACAGTTGGCGCCCACCATGGGGCGTGAAGTGGCGCTTGCAGGAGTTCATATTCGGGCGGGCAACCTCGAGGTCGCCGGCGAGCGTACGGTGTCCGCGCTCGTGCAGCGCATCTACGACAAGGACTTCATCAACGACAACGCGGGCTGCTTCGCCAACGGCGGCATCTTCCCCAAGAACAGCCGCACCATCGAGTTCGGCAGCCACCGCGTCTACTTCGGCACCGTCCCTGTGCGCCAGCGCCTCTCGCCGGTGCTGGTGGCACCGGACCCGCCAAGGTGGCTCTGTGCTGGCCGCGCCGCCGGCAGCGTCGAGGTAATGATGACTGGCGTGGTTGGTGCAGGAAAAGAAGCTGTGGATGAAGGTGCTGGTCGTGCGGCTTCGACCCGTGCGGCCAAGCCACCGCTGGAGCGCGACGCTGGCGCTGCGGGAGCGTCATCCGCACCGCCGGCGACACCACTCCAAGCGACGATGAACATGCTGGCAACACCTATCGCGCAAAACATCGACCCGGCAGCGGCTCAGGCGGAGCTAGAAGCACAACGCCAGAAGCTGCTCGCGAACGGCGCCGACATCGTCCGGGCGCAGCGCGAGCTGAACCTAACCTTACGTGAGTACAACGCTGCCCATGGCTTTGCTTCTGTTAGCGCTCATGCTGCTAGGATACCGGAGAACCGGCTTAAAGCTCGCAATCTAGATCAGGATCTGCGTAAGGAAGTTCTTGCCGGCAAAAGTACCTCTGCATCTGTTAGCATCGTGGAAAAACCTAAGTACAGTAGCCCGGATAAAACTATAAAAGCTGCTAAAGCTGCAGTAGAGCTATGTGAATCGCTTTCCGGAGATGCTTTGGCAAAACAGCAAGAGCGTGTTAGAGAGCTGCTAGAAACTATCGAGCACCAGAATGCTGAGCAGCTGGCTAAGCTGAACAAGGCTGCAGCCTCAAAATCCGCGCGTTCGACAAGGAACGCCGGAAGCAAGTCCCATGGGCAGGCATCGTCCCCCCATCCGGACAAAAGGAGAGAAAAAGAGATGAACGCACAGCAGATGACTGTGTACGATCCGGTTCTTGCCGGAAAACAACAAGCCGGGCAACACGATGCCGGTAGGAAAAGCCGAGGGGCAGATCAAGGCTACGCCAAAGGAGGCTATGCCAGAAACAATCATGCCGGTAGATATGAAACCGGGCAAAACTATCCGGCTGCAAGGGCAGTGCATGATGAGGAAGAAATGCCTCCGCCAAGGTACCGGCAGGCAAGGGCCACGGCACCGGAACGTTACGATGAAGCTGACTCGACAAGATTCACCGCTTACCGGAATCCCTTGGGAGAGCGCGTGGGAGAAAGACACCTGCCAGAACGGGATGCGAGGCACCGTCTGGATAGAGTGTACCTATCTGAGATGATAGAGGCAGAAGGTCCTCCGGGTCCAAAGTGTTTTGGCCCAAGGATCATGAAAGAACCACCACCGGTTCGCAACTTCCAGTTGCCCCGTGACACCAAAACATACGATGGCACCACTAAGCCAGAAGATTGGCTCGCGGATTACGTGACAGCGGTATACGTCGCTGGCGGCGGAGGATGTGTAGCTGGAGGAGGAAACCGGCGTTGGGCTGTGAGAATTGTGCCAACATTTTTAGTGGGACCGGCAAGAATCTGGTTAAACAACTTGCCGGCAGGAAGCATAAATGGCTGGCTGGACTTTGAGGAAGACTTTGTCAGTAACTTCAGTAGCACCTACCGAAGGCCCAACAGGCCTCAGCAGCTCGCTTTGTGCGTGCAACGCCCGCAGGAAATAGACCGGGATTACCTGACCCGATGGAACTCCATTAGAAACTCTTGTGAAGGAGTGATAGAAGCACAAGCCATTGCTTGGTTTAGCCAGGGATGCCGGCGAGGTTCGCCTTTGTGGCAAAAGTTGCAGCGAAACATGCCAACAACTTTGGCGGAAATGATACGTGTGGCGGATAACTATGCGTTGGGAGACCCAATGCAACCGGCAGTGCAAGCTGAGCCGGAACAGATAAACCTGCCTCAGCAGCGCCAGGAACAATACCGGGACAACCGGACCAACAAAAGAAGGGAAGATTTCCCGGATCGAAGGTACGCTCCGCAGCAAGTTGCTGCTGTGCAAGAAAACTCTGATGCCAGCGGCAGCCAGAGGCAGAAAACCGGATCGCAGCCATGGGCGGGTCCTAAGAAGCAATGGGTCGAAAAGAAACCCTGGGGCCAGAAAAAGAATTGGCAAGAACCCATGAAATACACCATGGAAGCCGCCATGGATCAACCTTGCCGGTGGCACACGCCAAACCCGGCTCACCCATCAAACCACCTGACAAAGGATTGTTCTTGGACCAAATACTTGATGCAAAAGGGAGCAGTAAAGGACGCGCAAGCACAAGGGTGCACCACAATGTTGCCGCCGTCACAGGATATGCTGCGCCAGCAATAGCTACCGCCACCACCACCACTTACGGGACCAAATGCTTTACCGGTACAACCTCAGCCAAACAGGCAGCAGTACCAGCAAGTCAATCAGGTGGGAGAAGGTTATGGCCAACCACCTCCACCGGCACCTTTGGGCCGGAATGTTTATGAGGATCCAGATGTGTGCTGTGTCGTGTTCGTCACTGAGCCGACAGACAAGCAAAGCCTACGTCGCCGTTCCATGGAAGTGAACGCGGTGATGCCGGCAGTACCAAAATACATGCTGTGGTCAGATCAGGAAATCACCTGGTCGTTCAAGGATCACCCTAAAATCATGCCGAATCCGGGTGGTTACGCTCTCGTGGTGGACCCAATCATGAAAGGGCCAATCACTCGCGTCAAGTTCAGCAAGGTGCTGATAGACAATGGGAGCAGCATAAACATAATGTACCGGCACACCATGCATACGCTGGGCATAACGGAAAACATGCTACAGCCAAGTCGTACGACGTTCCACGGAATCGTTCCGGGTTTGTCCTATGCACCGCTTGGAAAAGTCCGAGTGGATGTGTCGTTTGGAGGACGTGACAATTGCCGGGTTGAAAACGTTGAGTTTGAAGTGATGGACCTAGACAGTCCGTACCATGCACTGCTGGGGAGACCGGCATTGGCGGCCTTCATGGCCTCGACCCACACGGCTTACCTCAAGATGAAGATGCCGGCACCTCGTGGACAATTAACTGTGGTGGGAAACTATAAAGTCTCACTGGAAACAGCATCTGCCGGATCCAACCTAGCGGAATCACTGGTGATCGCGGAGGAAAAAAGAAGGATGCAAACTGCGGTTGCGCTGGCTCAGTCCTCACAGTTGAGTTTAGCAGCAATGAGTGGAGACATGGGTTCACCGGCATTCAAGCCAACAAATGAAACAAAGGACATTGTGCTGGATCCGGCTTACCCAGAGCGCATCGTTCGTATCGGTGCCGGCCTCGATCAAGCATAGGAAAGCGCGCTCGTCAGCTTCCTCCGTGAGAATCGGAATATCTTTGCCTGGTCCACAGATGACTTGGTGGGTGTTCCGAGGGAGCTGGCTGAGCACTCTCTAAACGTCCGGAAAGATGCCAAGCCGGTGCGGCAACCTTTGCGCCGGTTCGCTGAAGATAGGAGGAAGATTATAGGAGAAGAAGTGACGAAACTGCTGGTTGCCGGGTTCATTGTAGAGGTCACGCATACAGAGTGGCTGGCCAATCCGGTAATGGTCGAAAAGAAAAAAGATGAGAACCTGGAGGCAAAAGCTCCAAAGGTATGGCGCATGTGCATCGACTACACCAACCTCAACAAGGCTTGCCCAAGAGATCCTTTCCCTCTGCCACGGATCGATCAAGTGATTGATTCAACTGCTGGGTGTGAGTTGTTGTCCTTTCTGGATGCGTATTCCGGTTTCCACCAAATCCCCTTGAAAAAGGAAGATCAAATAAAAACTGCGTTTATTACCCCACACGGGGCTTATTGCTATGTCACTATGCCTTTTGGGTTGCGCAACGCTGGTGCAACGTACCAGCGCTGTATGCAAAAATGCTTGTTCGATCAAATTGGAAAGAATGTGCAAGTCTATGTGGACGACATTGTGATAAAAACTAAGGTAAAAAACACCTTAATCGATGACATCCGGCAAACATTTGATAACTTAAGAGGATTCCGGATGAAACTCAATCCGGCCAAATGTACCTTCGGTGTCCCTACCGGTAAGCTGCTTGGTTTTCTTGTGTCAAGCCGAGGCATTGAAGTGAATCCGGTTAAGATCCGGGCAATCGAGAGAATGACGATACCGCGAGAGCTTAAAGATGTACAAAAGTTTACCGGAAGCTTGGCATCGCTAAGCCGGTTCATAAGCAGGCTAGGAGAAAAGGCCTTGCCGCTATACGCTCTGATGAAAAAATCAGATACGTTCGTCTGGACCCCTCAGGCAGACGCGGCATTCAAAGAGCTAAAAACGATGCTAGCCACTGCACCAATACTGGCTTCGCTGCTGGAAAGAGAGCCCATGTTGTTATATATAGCAGCAACTAACCGGGTTGTGAGTGTGGTTGTGGTAGTAGAAAGAGAAAAGGAAGGAAAAACCGTCCAGAGACCGGTATACTACCTGAGCGAAGTGCTCTCCTCCTCGAAGCAAAACTACCCGCACTTCCAAAAGATGACTTATGGCGTGTTCATGGCCGCCACGAAGCTTAAGCACTACTTTGAGGAGCACCCCATGAAGGTGGTGAGTGAGGCACCCATCTCCGATATCATGTGCAACAAAGATGCTAGCGGTAGGATCGCAAAATGGGCGATTCAGATATCACCATATGTACCGGTGTATGAAAGAAGGGATGCCATAAAATCACAAGCTTTAGCTGACTTCTTGGTTGATTGGGCGGAGATGCAATACAAGCCCCCAGACCAGAGGGTAGAGTACTGGAAGATGCACTTTGACGGATCCAAACTCAAAGAGGGTCTAGGTGCCGGTGTGGTGCTCACCTCACCAAAGGGAGATCATCTTCGGTATGTTTTACAAGTGCATTTCAGGGCATCAAACAATGTTGCTGAATACGAAGCTTTGATCCATGGGCTTAAGGTCGCAAAAGAAATCGGTGCGCACCGGATCATTTGCTACGGAGATTCAGATCTTGTGGTACAACAGTGTTCCGGGGATTGGGACGCAAAAGATGCCAACATGGCCTCGTACCGGTTTCACGTGCAAAAGATTGCCGGATTCTTCGAAGGGTGTGAGTTTCACCATGTGCCGCGCGCAGAAAATGAAGCCGCGGATGCTTTGTCCAAGCTGGGCTCATCTAGGCAAGAAATTCCTCCCGGAATAGCCTTGGCTCACTTAAGAGTACCGTCGATCAAACCGAGTCCGGAATCGGAATCAATTTTTGTGCCGGAATCACATGTTGTACCAATGGATATCGACGAAGGAAACCCGGGGACTCCTCCGGTAAGCTCGGGGACTGCTATGCCCATACCGGAAGAAGCAATGCTGGTGGATAGCATGGACGTAGACGTACCGGTGTTCCTGGTCCGGGAGGCACCATCATGGGTTAAACCTATTAAGGAATTCCTGATCAACGGCACCTTGCCGGTTGACGAAAATGAGTCTAGAAGGATCCAGAGGAGGTCCAAAGCTTACACCATCATCAATGGCGAGGTGTACAAAAGAAGTGTTACCGGTGTCCTCCAAAGGTGTGTGGAACCGGAAGAGGGAAAAGAAATGCTCGAGGAAATTCACCGAGGAGAATGTGGGCATCACGCGTCGTCAAGGGCGCTGGTGGCAAAAGTATTCCGGCATGGGTTCTATTGGCCAATGGCTTTGCAAAATGCGGAGGATATGGTAAGAAAATGCAATGGGTGCCAGAGGTACGCCAAGCAAAACCATACCCCAGCATCCGGTTTAAAGACAATACCGCTAACTTGGCCGTTTGCCGTTTGGTGCCTAGACATGGTTGGCCCATTCAAAACCGCAAGGGGAAACATGACCCACATCTTGGTTATGGTGGACAAATTCACCAAGCTGCTAGAGGTGAAACCCATTGCAAAGTGTGATGGGCGCACAGCGGTGAAGTTTTTAAAAGACGTTATCTTATGGTACGGCTACCCACATAGCATTATCACTGACAATGGCACAAATTTTGCTCAAGGTGAGTTCAAAAGATTTTGTGAAGACAACAACATCCGGTTGGATTTGTGCTCAGTCGCACACCCACAAGGCAATGGCCAAGTTGAAAGAACAAACGCTTTGGTACTTTCCGGTATCAAACCAAGACTCATTGATGCGGTAGAAAAATCGCCGGGGTGTTGGCTCGATGAGCTACCATCCGTGCTGTGGAGTATAAGAACAACTCCAAACCGGTCTACCGGATACACTCCATTCTTCATGGTTTATGGAGCAGAAGCGGTCATACCAACCGACATTCTCCATGATTCACCAAGGGTGCAAATCTATACCGAAGAAGAGGTAAAAGAGGCCCGAGAAAACGATGTGGACTTGCTAGAAGAAGCAAGAGAACTAGCTTTGGCAAGAACAGCCATTTACCAGCAAAACCTCAGACGCTATCACAGCCGGAAGGTTAACCCGAGGGTGTTCCGGGAAGGAGACCTAGTGCTACGCCTAGTGCAGCGCACTGAAGGCCGGCACAAGCTTTCCCCTCCATGGGAAGGACCTTTCATTGTGAGCAAGGCTCTCCACAATGATGCCTACTACCTGATTGATGCACAGGAATGGAAGAAAGGAAAGGCGGACAGGTCCGGAGAGGAAACCAAGCGTCCATGGAATGTAGCCCTATTACGTCCTTTCTACTCTTGAAGCTGTGGTGTAAGAAGTTCCTTTTGTACCTTATTTACTATGATTAAAAGATGTCGGAACCTCGAATGAGTCTCGGGGACTACCCTTACTAAGCTTGCATGAAACATGTTTATTTTTTCAGTTTACCGGTTGCCTATTGAACGTTTTTTGTTTCCGGTTTAGTAGTGTGCTAGACCCTACCGGAGTCTTCGACTCTGCTGTTGTTCGTAACTTGGCTTCATGGCAAGCAAGATAAACCGGTAGGGGATAAGCACATGAACTGCGAAGAGGGAGAGCAGGAAAGAACAATCCGAAAAATTTAACTAACCCCGGTTATACCGGTTTTTTCCAAAAATTTCGAGTTATTTCTAAGTTCAAGAAAGTGCTTGCTTGGTAAAAGAACTTTGTGCTCATACGCCAAAAACGCCCAGAGAAGGTAGGCAGAGCCAAAGCAAAGGAGCCAAGTATGCATCAAATTGGATGCAGAAACAATTTCGGAATCATTGCAGTGCAAGAAAAAGCAAATCAACAAGCAAATGTGCTAAGTCAAACATAACTCAATTAACTACCGGTATAGCGTACCGGCATAAGTTGTTGTACCACAACCAAAATAGAAGTTAAGTATTATCTTACATCATAAAACCCGGCATACCGGGGTAGAATTTAACGGGCAATGTTTTCAAGTTAAACAGGGCAGGCCTATCACAGGCAATCAGTTAACTGGCAGTATTCAAGCAACAGGGGCTTCAGGGGGAGCAGCGTCGGCCTCGGGGGCTTCAGGGGGAGCAGCGTTGGCCTCGGAAGCTTCCGGCAGCACATCCTCGGCACCCTCATCTTCACCTTCCTCTTCTTCATCCTCATCGCTGAGGTAGTCCTTGACATCAGGAGGGGGAGGGATGAAGGTGCGAACCTGGGCGAACTCCGCGAGTCAGTAGGCCCGATCCTGCCGCTTCGCGGTAAGAACCGGGTCCACGTCGGTTGGAGCATCTTGGCGCACGCCCTGAAGCGCGTCCAAGTCCAAGTCCGGATACCAGGAGCACGCGGAGCGCAACGCGGTGTCAGCTCCAGCACGAGCCGCGGAGCACTGCCACTCACGAATCCGGCGTCCTGCCTCCTTCAGCCGGTTGGCGATGAGGGTGATGTTTGCCGGCATCTCTTCTTCAGGCCACAGCACCTTGAAAAGTTGGATGGCGGCATCCGGTAGATCGCCAAGGAGCCGGTCTACTGAGTGCATGTGTTGGACTCGAGCGGAAAGGGCGACCAGATAGTCATACCCGTCCCAGGGCGCGTCCATGTTGGGAAATTCCCGCACCACCCGATCCTCCATCACCTTTCTCACGGCGTGTGCCTGGGAATCTGGGAAGTGTTCTACAGGAAGAAGAGAACAGCATAAGCATAAGATACCGGAGATCAGTCTACCGGAAAGAACAGGAACATGAACATAGTCTCGAAAAGAGAAAGCTATAAGCAAAAGAAAGGTCAAGGCAAGGACGTACGGAAAGCCAGCGCATCAATTTGCATGACCAGCCGATCGTATTCTTTATGATCAGTGGTCATAACCTCGATGCGGTGCCCCGCCGCTTTCCGCGCCTTCCTTTCCTCCTCCAGCTCTGCCCCCAGCACCGCGCTGGAGTTCGTGGAGTCATCCACAACCTCCGCCAGCCTGGCCTCGGCTGCAGCCTTGGCGTCCTTTAAAGCTTGGTCATGCTGGAGGGCGGCCTGCATCGCCTGTTCCTTAAGCTCCCTGGAGGCAGTCCTCTGGGCGTCCAGCGCCTCCTGGTGCTCCTTGATGAGCTGCTCTTTTTCACCTAGGCACCGGAAAGAAAGGTGTTAGCAAAGTGGCAGTTGGTAAATGAAGAGAGAACGAGTTAACCGGAAAAGAAAAAGTAACACCTTGGAGAGCGGCAATCTGGGCCTTGAGGACCTCAAGGGTAGCTTCCGGGACAGCTGTCGAACAAAAATTCGCAAGTATTAAAGAGGAAAAAATTCCGCTGAAAAGATGCCGGAGGAAAATAAAGGAAATAAACCTTGGCAGTGGCTGTGGGCCTCGGCAAGATCCCGATGCTCCCAGAGAAGCTCCTCGAAGAGCTGCTTCCGAGCATCCGCGGTGCTCTGTTCGAGGAAGATAATTGTGAGAAAGAAAGAAACCATGCTCTCAACACGAAACTCGGGGACTGGCTATGCCAGTTTCGCGCGTTTCTAGTTAAGTTTCGCACTAAGAACTACGCTCTCAAAACGAAACTCGGGGACTGGGAGGATAGACAAGATCCGGAAAGAAAGAAACCGGCATCAACGAAAATTACAAGAAGGTTGGCGAAACTTACCACCACATTGCTGGTGGCGTCGTACCACGCACTGTCAAACTCCTTCACGGCACGCTTGAGCCGCATGAAGTGTTCTTCAGTGGACCGGGGCCCAGCAGGATCTGGCGCTGGAAGATGGTCCTTCCCCAGGCCGCGGGTGGATGCAGAGATATCCGCATCATTCCACTTTTGAGCGTAGGGGAGAAAGTGCCCCAAGTCCCGGCCCTCGCACTTCAGCTCAACGATCCGGCCCAGGAGGCCGGAAGGTTTTTCTGGGACCGCAGCAGCGGCAGGCCCGACATGCAGCACTAGAGACTGCGAGCCGCTTGATGCGCTGCCATCCACGGCCTTTCCGCGGGACGCCCCCGGCTTGAGGAACTGGGTGATCTTGGGGGTCGCCGGCGGCGGCTGTGGTTTGGCCGCGGGAGATCCTTAGCTTGGTGGCGGTGTTGGAGTAGTCCCGGTAGGCTCAAGAGTAAGAGCTTCCGGGTGCGGTGCAGAGGAGGCCGGCGCGGAACTATCCGGCGCGGCCTTGGTGGGGGAAGAGCTTGGCTGCTTCTTCTTCTTCTTCGGGCCAGGAGGAACCAGAGGTTCCGCCTGCCCGGCAGTTGCGTCGCCGGCGCCGGTGTTGCTGGCGCCGGTGTCTTGGGTTTCAGGAGGGAAGGTGAGATCCTCCTCCGCGCGGTGATCAGGAGGTGTAGGGGCCGCGCGCCCCGAACTTGTAGTGCCTCCTAGAGGGGAGGCAGAGAGGTCGCTGGTACCGGATGGTACCGGGCTTGTTTGAGGAGGAGGAGTTGAGGTCCTTGCGGAGCCGGCAGAGCCTTCAGGCTTGGACCCAAGCTTAAGCGCGGGGCTGGAAGAGAGAAAAAGAAAGGGTTGGAAAAAAGTAACCGGAAAAGAACTTGGTAAAAACAAAGCAAACAAAAAGGGAAATGAAGAACTTACCCGGAAGAAACCGGCATCTGCTTATGCTTGTAGCGCTTCGTGCCCACCTGCTTTCCTCCAAGGACTTCCGTCCGGGGGCGTTTGGCAGGAGGAGCTTGGCTAGGGCCGGCGTCGGCAGAAGGCGCCTTGTTCTTTTTACTCTGTGGCATGAGCTTGTTCAGGAACTCATCCCCGACAACGGCCTGCAGGGGAGCCACGTGCTCGTGGACCTGTGGTTCGGGGCCAGCTAAGGGAACATCTACAGAAGGAAATAAGCGACAGAATATGAGAGTCCGGAAGAGGAAACTACCTCGTGCATGGGGAGCTCATCGACGGAAACCGCAGAAGGGTTACCAGGGCGCTGAGTGGGAAGCCGACCCATCTTGAGGTCGTACCAAGGGACGAAGGGATCAGGATCAACCTTATCCAAAGGCCGCTTCCGGCAAGGGCCTCGCTGATCTGAGTCAATACGGGGGAAGCGGTCCCTGGCCTGAAAACAAAAGAAAAGAGGGGTTAGTCACAGTATAAAAGTTACCGTTAAACCAACCCGAGTTGCGTGATTTCTTACTTCTTGGGTCGGAGGGTTAGTGGAACTGAGGGGCCGGAGGCCCCACTCCCAGTCATCCGGCATGTCCGTTTGGCATATTTGATTAGCCTTTAGGACCACATCCGCCTTGCTCAAGGGCAGGCCGGTGATCTTGGTGGGATCACCAGGGCCATACATCTCGTTTATCTTGTGAGCGCGGCGCTTAAGGGGAAGCACCCGACGGCAGATGAAGGTGCGGATAATATCATCGGAGCAAATGTTGGTATCCTTCATCAACTTCAACATGAAGCGTACCACCCGTTTTGTCTCTATGTGATCCGTACCAGGGTTGTAGTTCCAGTTGACCTTGGCGGGCGGCGCCGGATTGAAGGGCGGCAGATTGATGAGGTCAGTGGCGCTCTTGTTCTTCACGTAGAAGAACGTAGTCTGCCACAACCGGCAAGACTCGAGGCCGTTGAACTTAAAAAAGGGGCTCCCTTGGCGGAAGCCGATGATACAAGACCCGCATTGTACGGGGGGTTTGGGCTTGGGAATGTCCTTGCCCTGGACCGAGTTGATCCGGAGAGAAAAGAAGCGGGCAAACGTCTCGCGAGCGGGACGGATGCCGATGTAGCCTTCCATGAAGGCCACAAAACAAGAAAGATAAAAAACGGCGTTGCCAGGAAGGTGGTGAGGCTGGAGTCGATAAAAGTCGAGGAATTGGCGGAAGAAGTCGGAGGCAGGAAGGCCAAAGCCACGCTCAAAGTGAGCGAGGAAAACAACGACTTCACCGGGTTCAAGCACCGGTTCAATCTCATCACCTGGAAGCCGGCAGGAGACTCCATCCGGTATTCTCCTGGACCGGTAAAGCCAGTCGATCTCATGTTGAGTCACGTCGGAACCTCTCCAGGCTCCGCGTGTGATACCAGAAAGATCCTTTCCGGGGGCCCGGCTAGACGTACCGACGTCTTGGTCTTTGCTGGATTCAGCTTCCATCCGGGCGAAATCTTCGGTTAGCCCGTCGGAGGCCCTACTTCCTTGACTACTGGAAGAGGAAGCAAGGGGCGAAGGGCTCCAACTGCTCTGGAAATGGGGGCAAGTGCGAAGAAGAAGACGAAGAGGAACTGCCCCATCTTTATATAGAGGGAGGGGAGAGTGGGCCGAAAACCGTCGGGCCGCGACGGTTCACCTTAGGGGCCGCCACGTGGCGTGCAAATACACGCGCAAAAAACAACATGTCACAGGAAGGCCACACGGATCCGGAACGGCCGCGAGGATCCGGTGTGGCGCCATAAATGCTGGCGCAGAAGCCGAAGGGAAGTGACCTCTGACACTGGCGCGTCAGTCACAGTGCGCATGTCTCTGACAGGCACGGGACCCGAGATGTTCTCGACTTCGCTGAGGAGGTGTTTAATGACTAAGATGTCGGAGGATAAGATACCGGAAAATGCCTTGCAAGAGAGAAACGTGAGTCCGGGCAAATATGCCGGATCTAAGCTAAGCGCCGGATAGATTAAACCGGTATCTAAAGACGTGAGAACCTGGCATAGTCTGTAGGATAGAATCCGCCAAACTATACCAGCTTCGGGGACTAATGTTGGGGGGATCACCCCCGGTATGCCAAAGGCATGCCAAACCGGATGGTTTAGGCCATCAAGATACCGATTTAATGTTTATACCGGAGCACAAAAATAAGAGTTTGGCTAAGTAAAGCTAAGCCGGTATCCCCAAGAGGGGTATGCCGGAACCGGGTAAAGAAGACACCGGGATACCGGAAAGAAGAGCAGGTCGGCAGGACTGGTCAAAGATCCTCTCTGGAGCTAGAAGACAAAGATGAGCTAAGCAAAGTAGCTTTAAACGAAGGGCTGACGATAAAGAGGAGGATGACGAAGAAAGAAGCCGGAGGACGTCAGCCTCCCTGATTAAAGAAGACCCCGGTGTCACCTATGATTAAAGTAACTTTGTAAAGTAGTTTGTCTAGTCAAAGATGCCATTAGGGTTTCTTGCCTTGTAAGCCACCCTCTCCCCTATATAAGGAGAGGGGGCAGCCTCCTTCACGGGCACGGAACACAGACACAGAGAGAGAGATCCTGTAAGCACGAACCTGTAACCTGTGGAAATCAATGAAGAAAGTGATCTAGAGCGAGTTCTTCCTTGTGTCTTTCTTCTTCAACTTCTAGCCTTGGCTAAGTTCTTGAGGAAACCATCCGGAAGTTCATCCCACCTAATCGCAAACCCTCCCCCGAATCCTCTAGCGTCCATTCGGCCCCAACTTAAGCCATCCTATGGCATCTATCTGTTCACCACGACGACATATATTCTCATTAATTCTAACTTGGATGGCATTTGCTGTAGTAACAATCTTATTATCATTATCCTCATTAGGCATAACTTTCAATTTTAAAAGATCAACATCAGAGGCAAGTCTATCAACCTTAGAAGCAAGAATATCAATTTTATCAAGCTTTTCCTCAACAGATTTGTTAAAAGCTGTTTGTGTACTAATAAATTCTTTAAGCATGGCTTCAAGACCAGGGGGTACACTCCTATTATTGTTGTAAGAATTCCCATAAGAATTACCATAACTATTACTATTAGCAGAAGGATATGGCCTATAGTTGTTACCAGAATTATTCCTATAAGCATTGTTGTTGAAATTATTATTTTTAATGAAGTTCACATCAACATTTTCTTCTTGAGCAACCAATGAAGCTAAAGGAACATTATTAGGATCAACAGTAGATCTACCATTCACAAGCATAGACATAATCACATCAATCTTATCACTCAAGGAGGAGGTTTCTTCAACAGAATTTACCTTCTTACCTTGTGGAGCTCTTTCCGTGTGCCATTCGGAGTAATTGACCATCATATCATCAAGAAGCTTTGTTGCCGCCCCCAAAGTGATGGACATAAAAGTACCTCCAGCTACTGAATCCAATAGGTTCCGCGAAGAAAAATTCAATCCTGCATAGAAGGTTTGGATGATCATCCAAGTAGTCAGTCCATGGGTTGGGCAATTCTTTACCAAAGATTTCATTCTTTCCCATGCTTGAGCAACATGTTCATTGTCCAATTGCTTAAAATTCATTATGCTACTTCTCAAAGATATAATTTTAGCAGGAGGATAATATCTACCAATGAAAGCATCTTTACATTTAGTCCATGAATCAATACTATTCTTAGGCAAAGATAGCAACCAATCTTTAGCTCTTCCTCTTAAGGAGAAAGGAAACAATTTTAATTTTATAATGTCACCATCTACATCCTTATACTTTTGCATTTCACAAAGTTCAACAAAATTATTAAGATGGGCAGCGGCATCATCAGAACTAACACCAGAAAATTGCTCTCTCATAACAAGATTTAGTAAAGCAGGTTTAATTTCAAAGAATTCTGCTGCAGTAGCAGGTGGAGCAATAGGTGTGCATAAGAAATCATTATTATTAGTGTTTGTGAAGTCACACAACTTAGTGTTTTCAGGAGTATTCATTTTAACAGTAGTAAATAAAGCAAACTAGATAAGGTAAATGCAAGTAACTAATTTTTGTGTGTTTTTAATATGGAGAACGCAAACAAGATAGTAAATAAAGTAAAGCTAGCAACTAATTTTTTTGTGTTTTGTTTTAGTGCAGCAAACAAAGTAGTAAATAAAATAAAGCAAGACAAAAACAAAGTAAAGAGATTGGAAGTGGAGACTCCCCTTGCAGCGTGTCTTGATCTCCCCGGCAACGGCGCCAGAAAAAGTGCTTGATGCGTGCAATTAACACACGTCTGTTGGGAACCCCAAGAGGAAGGTGTGATGCGTACAGTAGCAAGTTTTCCCTCAGAAAGAAACCAAGGTTTATCGAACCAGGAGGAGCCAAGAAGCACGTTGAAGGTTGATGGCGGCAAAGTGTAGTGCGGCGCAACACCAGGGATTCCGGCGCCAACTGATGCGTGCAATTAACACACGTCCGTTGGGAACCCCAAGAGGAAGGTGTGATGCGTACAGTAGCAAGTTTTCCCTCAGAAAGAAACCAAGGTTTATCGAACCAGTAGGAGCCAAGAAGCACGTTGAAGGTTGATGGCGGCGAAGTGTAGTGCGGCGCAACACCAGGGATTCCGGCGCCAACGTGGAACCTGCACAACACAATCAAAGTACTTTGCCCCAACGTAACAGTGAGGTTGTCAATCTCACCGGCTTGCTGAAAACAAAGGATTAAACGTATTGTGTGGAAGATGATGATTGTTTGCGAAGAACAGTAAAGAACAATTGCAGTAGATTGTATTTCAGATGTAAAGAATGGACCGGGGTCCACAGTTCACTAGCGGTGTCTCTCCCATAAGATAAATAGCATGTTGGGTGAACGAATTACAGTTGGGCAATTGACAAATAAAGAAGGCATAACAATGCACATACATATATCATGATGAGTACTATGAGATTTAATCAGGACATTACGACAAAGTACATAGACCGCTATCCAGCATGCATCTATGCCTAAAAAGTCCACTTTCAGGTTATCATCCAAGCAACAGACAATTGCATTAAGTATGGTGCGTAATGTAATCAACACAAATATCCTTAGACAAAGCATCGATGTTTTATCCCTAGTGGCAACAGCACATCCACAACCTTAGAACTTTCTCACATCGTCCGGATTCAATGGAGGCATGAACCCACTATCGAGCATAAATACTCCCTCTTGGAGTTACAAGTATCAACTTGGCCAGAGCCTCTACTAGCAACGGAGAGCATGCAAGAACATAAACAACATATATGATAGATTGATAATCAACTTGACATAGAATTCAATATTCATCGGATCCCAACAAACACAACATGTAGCATTACAAATAGATGTCTTGATCATGATAGGCAGCTCACAAGATCTAATATGATAGCACAATGAGGAGAAGACGACCATCTAGCTACTGCTATGTACCCATAGTCCAGGGGTGAACAACTCACACATCGATCCGGAGGCGATCATGGCGATGAAGAGCCCTCTGGGAGATGATTCCCCTCTCCGGCAGGGTGCCGGGGGCGATCTCCTGAATCCCCCGAGATGGGATTGGCGGCGGCGGCGTCTCTGGAAGGTTTTCCGTATCGTGGCTCTCGGTACTGGGGGTTTCGCGACGAAGACTTTAAGTAGGCGAAGAGGTAGGTCAGGGGGCGTCACGAGGGGCCCACACGCTAGGGCCGCGCGGCCAGGACCTGGGCCGCGCCGCCCTGTTGTGTGGCCGCCTCGTCGCCCCACTTCGTTTCCCTTTCGGTCTTCTGGAAGCTTCGTGGAAAAATAAGCCCCTGGGCGTTGATTTCGTCCAATTCCGAGAATATTTCCATACTAGGATTTCTGAAACCAAAAACAGCAGAAAACAGCAACTGGCTCTTCGGCATCTTGTCAATAGGTTAGTGCCGGAAAATGCATAATAATGACATATAATGTGTATAAAATATGTGAGTAACATCATAAAAGTAGCATGGAACATAAGAAATTATAGATACGTTTGGGACGTATCAAGCATCCCCAAGCTTAGTTCCTACTCGCCCTCGAGTAGGTAAACGATAACAAAGATAATTTCTGAAGTGACATGCTATCATAATTTTGATCAATACTATTGTAAAGCACATGAGATGAATGCAGCGATTCGAAGCAATGATGAAGATAATGAGTAAACAACTGAATGATATAGCAAAGACTTTTCATGAATAATACTTTCAAGACAAGCATCAATAAGACTTGCATAACAGTTAACTCATAAGCAATAAGTTCTTAGTAGAAAGCTTTGAAACAACACAAAGGAAGATATAAGTTTCAGCAGTTGCTTTCAACTTTAACATGTATATCTCATGGATAATTGTCAACACAAAGTAATATAACAAGTGCAATAGGTAAACATGTAAGAATCAATGCACGCAGTTTACACAAGTGTTTGCTTCTAAGATAGAAAGAATAGGTAAACTGACTCAACATAAAGTAGAAGAATGGCCCTTCGCAGAGGGAAGCATGGATTACTATTTTTGTGCAAGAGCTTTTCATTTTAAAAACATAGAAACAATTTTGTCAACGGTAGTAATAAAGCATATGTGTTATGTATAAGACATCCTATAAGTTGCAAGCCTCATGCATAGTATACCAATAGTGCTCGCACCTTGTCCTAATTAGCTTGGATTAACACGGATTATCATTGCATAACATATGTTTCAACCAAGTGTCACAAAGGGGTACCTCTATGCCGCCTGTACAAGGGTCTAAGGAGAAGGTTCGCATTGGATTTCTCGCTTTTGATCATTCTCAACTTAGACACCCATACCGGGACAACATAGACAACAGATAATGGACTCCTCTTTTAATGCTTAAGCATTCAACAACAGGTAATATTCTCATAAGAGATTGAGGTTTTGTGTCCAAACTGAAACTTCCACCATGATTCATGGCTTTAGTTAGCGGCCCAATGTTCTTCTCTAACAATATGCATACTCAAACCATTTGATCATGAAAATCGCTCTTACTTCAGACAAGACGAACATGCATAGCAACTCACATGATATTCAACAAAGGTAAAAGTTGATGGCGTCCCCAGAAACATGGTTACCGCTCAACAAGCAACTTATTAAGAAATAAGATACATAAGTACATATTCTTCACCACAATAGTTTTTAAGGCTATTTTCCCATGAGCTATGTATTGTAAAGGCAAAGAATAGAAGTTTTAAAGGTAGCACTCAAGTAATGTACTTTGGAATGGCGGAGAAATACCATGTGGTAGGTAGGTATGGTGGACACAAATGGCATAGTTTTTGGCTCAAGGATTTGGATGCACGAGAAGAATTCCTCTCAATACAAGGCTAGGCTAGCAAGGTTGTTTGAAGCAAACTCAAGTATAAAATGGTACAGCAAGACTCACATATGAACATATTGTAAGCATTATAAGACTTTACATCGTCTCTTTGTTGTTCAAACACCTCAACCAGAAAATATCTAGACTTAGAGAGACCAATCATGCAAACCAAATTTTAACAATCTCTATGTAGTTCTTCATTAATAGGTGCAAAGTACATGATGCAAGAGCTTAAACATGATCTATATGAGCACAACAATTGCCAAGTATCAATTTATTCAAGACATTATACCATTTACCACATGCGGCATTTTCCGTTTCCAACCATATATCAATGAACGAAGTAGTTCAACCTTCGCAATGAACATTAAGAATAAAGCTAAGAACACATGTGTTCATATGCAACAGCGGAGCGTGTCTCTCTCCCACACAAAGAATGCTAGGATCCGACTTTATTCAAACAAAAACAAAAACAGAAGCAAACAGACGCTCCAAGCAAAGCACATAAGGTGTGACTGAATAAAAATATAGTTTCACTAGAGGTGACCTGATAAGTTGTCGATGAAGAAGGGGGTGCCTTGGGCATCCCCAAGCTTAGATGCTTGAGTCTTCTTAAAATATGCAGGGATGAACCACGGGGGCATACCCAAGCTTTGACTTTTCACTCTTCTTGATCATAGTATATCATCCTCCTCTCTTGACCCTTGAAAACTTCCTCTACACCAAACTCGAAACAAACTCATTAGAGGGTTAGTGCATAATTGAAAACACATACATTCAGAGGTGACATAATCATTCTTAACACTTCTGGACATTGCAAAAAGCTACTGAAAGTTAATGGAACAAAGAAATCCATCAAACATAGCAAAACAGACAATGCGAAATAAAAGGCAGAATCTGTCAAAACAGAACAGTCCGTAAAGACGAATTTTCCAGGGGCACTTAACTTGCTCCTATGAAAATGCTCAAATTGAATGAAAGTTGCGTACATATCTGAGGATCACGCACGTAAATTGGAAGATTGTTCTGAGTTACCTACAGAGAACCCTACCCAAATTCGTGACAGCAAGAAATCTGTTTCTGCGCAGTAATCCAAATCTAGTATTGACTTTACTATCAAAGACTTTACTTGGCACAACAATGCAATACAATAAAGATAAGGAGATGTTGCTACAGTGGTAACAACTTCCAAGACTCAAATATAAAACAAAAGTACTGTAGTAAAATCATGGGTTGTCTCCCATAAGCGCTTTTCTTTAACGCCTTTCAGCTAGGCGCAGAAAGTGTGAATCAAGTATTATAAAGAGATGAGGCATTAACAGAGGGGTTTGGAGTTTTATTAACTATGCATTGTATCTTATCTATGTAAGTTTCAGAGGCTCCTTTTTCATTACTCTTAGGCTTGCTATTCTCATCAAACAAATTTTCAGGAACAATCCAATCATAATTCTTTTCTAGTGCCTCGAACATTCCCACGAGCTTGCAAGGTATTGATGTCTTAATATGTGGTGACCCGGCATACCACTGCATGGTGTAGTATGCAAGTCTGATATAACACCAATGAAACACCGTTCCACTAGTATTATATCGCTCAGAGTGGTACAACAGAAACATATGCGGGTCCAAGGTATGTCTATAGAATTACAACATCGACTCAGTTACATAAGATCATCACAACCTCCTATTTTACAATGAGGTAAAATTGCAAATAAACTCCAGAAGAACGACTCGTAGTCTAGTCTTATCACGAACTCTATGTGTAGAGTATTTCACTAACTACAGAGGCTAAGAATAGACTCTAGCTAAATAGGAGCTAGGTTTAGGAAACTAGTTCCCTTTAATTGGCTAAACTAGGTTTTCTTCTTGTTGGATGTGGTATTGGACTCCTCTGACAGGTTCCTGTCTCTTGAAGTAGCTGTTGACTCCTCGACCTTCGAGTTGTACTGTAGATCCTCCTTTGATTCCTCCATATCTAAGCAGGGGATTTAAGAGTGGGATGAGTACGAGCGTACTCAACAAGTTCATTATAGGAAAGAGGTGTTTAATGCACTAGCTACAGCATTAGACCAGAAAGTCTAATACCAATGCAGGTTTTCATAATCATTTCTTCAAGAGGTTGCTTTTATTCAGAAGAACTATGTCCGTCAGCCTTCACCGGTTTACTAGAACTTCATGGAGCTCCTTTCCGGCCGCGTTCGCAGTTCCATATCCCGGAACAGGGAGTGACTGGTCACAGTTCGTTACACTCTGCAGAGGTGTGTTGCTTTACCCATAAGAGATCTTAACCTTGGTGCCAACCGGGCAATTGTTCCCGTCCACACTTCCTTTGGTGTGAGGCCCGGTATAAGGTCTAGCCAATCATGTTCCTCCGCTACCTCGCACACCCACCCTTTGTTGCATACCCCGACCCTGGGTCCTCGTCGGTCCTCTTATACCACTTAAGGATGGACCCCGACCACGACAACAGTTTGGGACTCGTTAACCAAACTCCTTCGCCGGTAGCTGCAACCCATCATAGACCACTTACCGTGGGGAATTAGAATGGGATCCCCACCCCACCGCTTGCCCAACCTGGGTCAAGTGTCTACGGTAAGCGCATCCGTTGATGTACGAGAGGTGGAAACACTTTTGACTACTCCGTCCCACTCCAGATCTTATGGTTAACACGGGTATTACGGCACAAGAATCATCGACATTTGTTGTTTAATCCTAGATGGATATAAACCCTTGCAATGGAACCTCCACCATATCAACACAATCCATGGTTCCATTGCCCACCACATAGTCATATTCATAGTTATGAAAGTAGTGGTTTTGGTTTTTATGCAATAGTGATAACCATAATACTTTGCAAGTAATTTGATAGAAATACTCAAATGACATGAGCAAGTGATGAACTTGCCTTTCTTGACTGCAAGATTATGCAGACAAGGTCTTCGATACGTATTAACTCCAAATTCTGAAATAGCATCATCGTCCGGTAAGGACGATGTTTAAAAGATTGGCAAGGATGCAATAATGCATAAGAATGAGATGCAATCGCTCTAAGCGTGATCTAACCCCGATGATTTAGGATTAGTGAGTGGTAATGATTAGTTCAGGGTGTGTTGCATTTTTAGAGTGATCCACAAACAAGGTTCTTATTCAGGTAGTATTATTTGGTATTATCAACAGGTAGATAATAAAGCATAATAATCAATTGAGCATATAAAGAATGATCATTGGCATAATGTTAACAAGTAAAGAACAGTGGTCAGTTTTAGTACTATATGGCATGTTTAATGATTAATTATCATATACTTTAAAAGAATAACTTTTGAAGAACATGTTCTTTAATAAAGAACAAGTATGATAATTAGGTTGATGGGGTTCTATGGTGGACTATGGTTTCATTTAGTTTCTGGAGTAAGTATTATATGGATCACAACATAGTTGGATTCATCAGCTACTAGGCTTGTATTGTTGAGTTAAGCCTAAACATCTGAATTACCAATAGTTGCTATCAAGGTGGTATACCTTGTTGGTGATAGCTGGCTAGGGTGTATAGGTCCTTATAAGGTGGTTGGTGATGATTCCTTATTTTCTTCAAAAGAATAACTTTTGAAGAACATACTTCTTAAATAATAAGAAGTATATCAATTGGGGTTGAGGTTGTCTAGGTTTTGCTACTGGATCCACTAAGTAAGGAATTATTGGCTCCTAAATAGGATGGTTCATAATTATGAAGTATTTGTAGGGTTCAGTGGACTATGGTTATGTAATGATAAATATTGAGCCTAGATGCTATTTGGGTTTATCACAATGGTGTGATGCTAGTTAAGATTAATTAAGGATGAAATCCTTGTGATAGGAACTAGGTTTGATTAAGATGAACACATGGGATGTTAATTAGTAGTGATAGGGTTCCCATATGTTAAGTGGATTTGAACAAGCATTTAGTTGCTAAATATGAATCTATGGTTACTAATGAAGTAACATGATCACATGTTACTTAGGGTTTATGTTTGGGAATAATTTAGGGTTCATATGAAGTAGTGGAGCTAAGGTTCCTAATTGAATTAGGGTTTTGGGGTTACACATGAAATGATGAGTTCCTAGTTTTCTACCATATGGAACTAGGGTTTCTTAATCACCATATAGTTCTATGGTTAATAACTTTAATTTAAAGTTGAAGTTATTAATCATTTGGGAATAAAAATAATATTGAATTTGGTATTTTATTATTTTAAATAATTAATAATTAGGTAATTATTAATTAGGGTTTAATTCTCACTAATAAAGATTTAACAATTAATAAATAAAGAAAATTAGTTTTAATGTTTTCTTTATTTATTTACTGGTTTTTATTTACTTTTGGGAATTTTTACTATTTATTGAATTTTAATGGATTTTAAAATTAAAATTAAAGGTTTAAATAATAAGTATTAAATAATGGAATTTTTATTAAAAATAAAAATTCCATTTTATATTTTTATTGGATAGAGTTTTCTTTTCTAAGAATTTTAATATCTTATTTACATTTTTCTGACCTAAATTGAATTTTCTAGATTTATTTGAAGTTGCAGTAATTTACTGGATTTAAATTAAAACGAAAAGGGAAATGCTAAACGTACCCGAGCTAACCTACACATAGACACTGACAGGTGGGCCATTTGCCACGTCAGTGCCCAGGTGGCTACGAGGTGGCAGTACTGTGGCCGGCCGGCGGCCAGTTGCCGATGGCGGCGACGTTTCCGGGTTCCCGCGGGGTCACGCAGATGCGCGTTGGAACGAGCACGCCAAGGCAAACGTGTTGGTGGCGGCGCCGCTCCGGTATGGTCACCGGAGCGTGCTCGGCGGCGAGGGGCGGCGGCAGTGCTCACGGGATAACCATGCGGCGGCACTACGGCAAGTAATCAAGCGAGCTATGCAGGCTAGGCGGGTCAGTGGCTCACCAGGAGCACGATGCGCGTGACGGCGAGGCTTGCCGGGGCCTGTGTCGCCGGAATCGTCCGCTCCCGTCGTCGGAGAAGACGATCACGACGGCGGCGCTATGGTCCGATCGGGGTCGATTCCTCGGGCTGGTGGAGCAAGTCGAGTACGGCGGACGCGATGGCATCCACGGCGAAGCTCGGGGAAGTCTCCATCGGCGGCGATGGTCGATGGCTGTACGGGCTAGGGTTTGGAATTGGGGAAAATTGGACAGCGACGGAGAAGAAGACGTCTAGGGCTCGACCAGAACTTTTATACGGCGCCTGGGCGCGTGCCTCGTCACACCGTCGAGGAAGGAGGAGGCGCCAGCGCGAGGAGAAAAGCTCCACGGCGTCGTGCTGTCCTCCAGCACACGGTGGAGATGAGGACGACGCCCCTCCTCTGTTATTTTGGCGAAAGGGTATCTTGGGCTGGCGTTGGGCTGGTGTTTGGGCCGTGGTGCTGGGCTGTGCTGCAGGCTGTCATTGGCTGGTATGGCCCGAGAGGTAAGCCTCCTTTTTCTTAATTTTCTTTTCTGTTTTTATTTCTCCTTTTGTATATTTTCTATTTTAGCTCATATTTGAATACCATTCTATTTGCAGATATTTGTATTATGCTAATTCATTCAAGATTTAGTATACTGACTATTGTTTTATTATTCAATTTGAATTCACATTTTATATTAGATTATTTGCATATTTGTGAATTTATTCAAAATAGCAATTAGACATGAGTTGATATTTTCACTTGTTTTGAATTTCCTATTCCATTTAGAAATATAGGAGTTGCTACCTCCTCTCAAGGTATCTCTGAATTTGTTATTATGCCTTAGTTCCTATTTGAGAAATTAATCACTTACATGTGAGTTTCATGTGAGCAACATTTTATTAAGGTTTTGTAGGTTTTATTATAACCATACCTCAAAGGTGGCACTAGGATTATATTTAATAACACCTTGAATTACTTAGAGTAGGTATTATTGCATTTATGGGTTGGTCTTAATTAAGTAGTTGATCTCCACCATGGTTCTAAACAAATGGTTTAGCACTAGGTTATTCTTGAGTTCCATAATGAAGCATGAGCTTTAATTAGTGATTAATTATAGGGTTCTCATCATGTTCACCTAATGGCAACTGGTTTGAATCTCAATTAGGGTTTAGGTTTTATTTGTGATCACCCAAGTGATACACAAACTAGGATTGAGATTTAATTCTGGATTGTAGAGATGAGATGACACCATATTGTATGTGCTAGGGTTTAATCTCCCCTAACCATGATAAGGTGGTTACTTGCTTAATATTTCATGTGCTTCTCTAATTACTAAGGATTTGGGAATTGGTTTTATCTTCTACCAATTAACTTCTATTAGTATTCTCAATTCTACCATTCAAGTAACTATATTAGTTATAGTTCTTTTTATAGTTAACTTTGGTCATATGGGGGTATGGTTTCTCACCAAATAAAGTATAGTGTTTAACTCTAAGGTTCTCTTGGGTTCCTTAATTTAGGAAATACAGATATGGTAGGATTCTACTTGTGAGCACCAAGTGGTTCACAAGTAAGGTTGGGATATAAGCCTAGGATTGCTTACTATTGATCTCCCTATAATTTAATGTGGTGAATGATATCAACTTATCCTATTAGGGTTTATCTTATACTCACATATCTCAAGAGCATGATCATGGTTAGACATTATCAACTTGTTCTTGATGTCATTTCCTCAAGCTCTTAGGTTTTATGATCATCATTCAATTTATAATGTTCAAGGTTGGGCTTCCTAAAGTATTTCTAATGGAATGGTTTTCACATCCATGTTCAAGTGTTGTCTTGATTAACTAAGCATAATATCTCCCTTATAGTTTCTTAGGTGGACATGGCTATGGTTGTCTCTATAGGTTATATCCCAGAAAATGCCCGAGATATTCGGTTAGGGTTCCACTTAAATAATGTTGATATTAACATCTGAGTATATGGATAGTTCTCTCCCTCACATTTAAGTGTTGGCTCAACTAACTTGAGCGTAACACCATGATTGATCTCTCTTATATAAGAATGGATTATTCCAGGTTATGGTGTGCTCCTAATACTCTAGTTCAATGGTTGTCCTTTATTCTTAAATAGGTAAAGCTATGTTTTGTACGATTGGTCTCTCTCATGTTGGAAAGGACTTTAATGCTAACTTAAGGCTAGGCTCCATAGGAATTGATGTGATCATCAATATATATGTTTAACATAAATGGTTTCTCTCTCTAAGAAATATCTTGAATAAGATCCTAAGGTTCCTCTTAAAGATGATGATTTGAATACTTGGATGTATATCCAAGGTTTAACTCCAGGTTTGTTAATGCTTCTCTAATAATTATTGTAGAACTCTCATTTCTCTTGGTTTGATGTATAATAATATGGAATAGAGAAGGATATATATTTCTAGAGTTGATCTCCTTGTTTTGTTTCCAAGATTGAAATATAATGAATACCATGAGGTTCATGGTAGGATCATGGATTAGTTTAAGACATGGAAAAGATAAGTGAAGAATAGTTTCTCCAATTATTGTTACTTGATTTCCAATTAAATGGATGTTCATATGTTATGGCAAGGAATATCATGTTGTGATCTTAATAAGATCAAGTAATTGATCCTTGAGTAAAGTGTTGTTGTGTTGATTATTAGTTCCATTTGATCTAACCCCTTAGATCAAATCATCTCTACCCAAAACAAGGTTTTAACAAAGTCACATTGAGGTTTATAGCGCTTGACTTGATGAGCTACTTCAATTCCACCAAGGTCAAGTGAAACTTCAGTTACTGTGACTGTTTTACTTTAAAGCGCGAAAATTCCCCAGATTTTCTATGCATGAATGCAATGCACACATCTGTTTCCTCTATTTTTGTAACCCCATTACCTGGGATATTACAGTCTCTACCCCTTAAACTAAACTTCGTCCTCGAAGTTTGGTATCTCTCACGTTTCGGAGTGTGGATCTGACTTGTGCAGACTACTTCTTTTCTCGAACTCCGTGGTGATCTCATTGGATATAATTGAATATATCCCTTGTCCAGATTCTTCCTGGAATCCATTAGGGTTTGTCTCCGAACATTAGTTTCTTACTCTAGTTCTATGATTTTCTTCCTGGAATCTAATAATATCTGTCTCTAAACCATGGTTCTTACTTTGATTCATTGATTTCTTCCAACTATTATAATCTTGTTTCCTTTCTCATTGAATATTCAATGATTAGGACTTCTTCTGGTCCTGACAGTCTTAATTGAGGACTAATTGGATAACAATCTCCTATTTGAAAAAATAGGTCTTTGTTTTCCCTTACTACCAAAAGTGCAGTAATGGTACTTGGTAAGGCACTTACCATGGAAATGGTTGTGATGGTTTATTTCCCTAGGACTGGATTAGACTCATTTAGTCCATCCAATCAGAGTTTATAATTGATACCTTTAACTATTTTGGGTTATTTAGGTTCCATGAAAAGAATCATTCTATTAGTCTTTAGGTTTGGTATAATCAATATCCTTCGGTCTTTGGCCTTCTCAAGCTGTATTTGGTCTATGGTATTTTCTTCGTCCAACTTCTTTATGCTTGACTTACTTGAGCTTTAGTACTTCTGAGTAAATACTACTCACTTTCTCAAGTTATAGTCCACTTCTTACTTCCTCGAGGTATGTTCCTCGGCTTCTGATTTGACATCCTTCTTAAAGTAATGTTCAACAATCTTATGAAAATAAGATCGAACTTCCTCTCAGTTCAAACCTTCTGCTTCTATCTAGCTTAGAGTATTGAGTTATTGTACATCAAACTCAATCTTTACTCTACCCCTTAGAGTTTTCTTATGGTCTTCAATTCCTTTTCCTTCCAACTATTGAACTTATGGTTGGATTATTGGTCTTGTTCTAACTTATGGTTTTTACTTCTCCTAAGGTCTCGCGAAGAATGTTTGTGGTGTATCCACTCAATTGTGGACATCCAATGTGAATCCTTCGACTAAATGATTATAGATCTAGTTATTTGGCTGACAAGATTTTTATTTGTTCACAAACTTTTGTTACAAATAATTAAATCGTGGACTATTTGTAATACCAACTGATACCAGCTGTGGTTATTATACCAACTGTGGTTATTTGATATCTAAAAATGGATTCTGTTATAGGTTCTGATCAACTGAACGAGATATCTTCTGTTTTATCTCGCAGTATTGATCCTATACCAATTGTGGTCTTCTGATATCAACTATGGTCTTCTTATATCTGCTATGGGTTCATAGGTCATCTTTCTTTCTTCGAGGGTTTATTGTTGCAAGAAAACCACTAGCTGACACTATGATTATAGTATTCGAAGTGATTTCCCATGCATTCCCTCTTCTATGTTGACTATGGATCTGCTTCAGCTTCACCATAATCACCAGATTTTTTTACCTTCATGCTTTTTATGTACTAAAGTACTCCTCTGTTGAGGTAAAGCATGAATTTTTATTGGTACTTCCTTCTGAATATTGTGGTTGCTTCCCACAATTTTGCTTCCTTCTTCTGATGAACCTTCATCTTGTCTTCAGAATCTTCAGAATACGTCACTTCCTCACACAATACTATTACCCTCTAGATCTATAGCATCAAGTAAGGACTTGATATTGCAACATGCATTTGCATACCAAAGTCAAACTTCATGTATGGATCTAGTCAAACAATGAAAATCCAATAAAATCAAAGAAGATTCAGCTTTGTGCTTATAATACACACCAGCATAAGCCTGAATATAATAGTTGAGTAAGACATCTCTAAACATCAGGCTCTGATGTGTAGTATATAACACCACATAATATAGGTTTATATCATGATACTTAGCACGAATATATGGAATTCTACTATTTGTCTCAACATTTACCTTAATTGCACATTTGCAATGAGATAAACTTGAAACAAAGTGGTCTAGGATAGTTAAGGGTATCCTAATTTTCTTTGGGAGTACTACTTAACTTATATTTTATTGAGGACTACCTCTTATGATATCTCTTGGTTCTAACATGGATAATCTAAACACATAACTATGGAAATATAGCTCATATACTTCCATATGTTCTTACCATATAACTAGGGTTCTGATGTACTTGACACAGTTCCCATGGTTTTGGAACACAAATCTTACTCTATTATTTACCACTTGGATTCTTATTGTACTCCTCCTAAATACTTTAGATGTTCTAATCCATCACATAACGATTCTCCAGTGAATCATATATGATTTCTATCTCTACCATGTAAGTAGGCATATCTTATTCCTATCTTTCTTCCTTACCTCCCATGATTGACTCATCATGGTTTATACTACCTCGTATAACTTATATTCATCCCTTACTATCAATTGTTTCACAAGTTTGGATAGATCTTACTTACCCATTACTTGTCTGGTTATACACCTTCTATTAGGATATCTTAATTATCTTCATCACTTGATATTACTCCTATTACAGGTCTGGATAACTTTTACTTAATCCTAACATATGTTGGTACACATCTTCCAATAGGATATTTCCCTTATGGTTGTATCCTCTCTTTGGACTACCATGTATTGTATACCAACTGTGATCTACTCATCTATTGTTTAAGGACTTCATGGTGTCCTACATGTTTAGGTTTAGCTAACTAACTTTACTTAGAAAAGATAGGTAGGAAAGGTTGACTCATGTGTGTCAGGATTATTCTTAAGTGAATATCCATCTCAAGTCATAAGAAGTATTTGGTTTACCTAGGACAACTTCCTATAGACACTACCAATCCTATAGGTCTCCTTTAAAGGGTTTTAATCCTAGGGTCAAAGCATTTGCTCTGATACCAACTGTGGTGACCCGGCATACCACTGCATGGTGTAGTATGCAAGTCTGATATAACACCAATGAAACACCGTTCCACTAGTATTATATCGCTCAGAGTGGTACAACAGAAACATATGCGGGTCCAAGGTATGTCTATAGAATTACAACATCGACTCAGTTACATAAGATCATCACAGCCTCCTATTTTACAATGAGGTAAAATTGCAAATAAACTCCAGAAGAACGACTCGTAGTCTAGTCTTATCACGAACTCTATGTGTAGAGTATTTCACTAACTACAGAGGCTAAGAATAGACTCTAGCTAAATAGGAGCTAGGTTTAGGAAACTAGTTCCCTTTAATTGGCTAAACTAGGTTTTCTTCTTGTTGGATGTGGTATTGGACTCCTCTGACAGGTTCCTGTCTCTTGAAGTAGCTGTTGACTCCTCGACCTTCGAGTTGTACTGTAGATCCTCCTTTGATTCCTCCATATCTAAGCAGGGGATTTAAGAGTGGGATGAGTACGAGCGTACTCAACAAGTTCATTATAGGAAAGAGGTGTTTAATGCACTAGCTACAGCATTAGACCAGAAAGTCTAATACCAATGCAGGTTTTCATAATCATTTCTTCAAGGGGTTGCTTTTATTCAGAAGAACTATGTCCGTCAGCCTTCACCGGTTTACTAGAACTTCATGGAGCTCCTTTCCGGCCGCGTTCGCAGTTCCATATCCCGGAACAGGGAGTGACTGGTCACAGTTCGTTACACTCTGCAGAGGTGTGTTGCTTTACCCATAAGAGATCTTAACCTTGGTGCCAACCGGCAATTGTTCCCGTCCACACTTCCTTTGGTGTGAGGCCCGGTATAAGGTCTAGCCAATCATGTTCCTCCGCTTACCTCGCACACCCACCCTTTGTTGCATACCCCGACCCCGGGTCCTCGTCGGTCCTCTTATACCACTTAAGGATGGACCCCACCACGACAACAGTTTGGGACTCGTTAACCAAACTCCTTCGCCGGTAGCTGCAACCCATCATAGACCACTTACCGTGGGGAATTAGAATGGGATCCCCACCCCACCGCTTGCCCAACCTGGGTCAAGTGTCTACGGTAAGCGCATCCGTTGATGTACGAGAGGTGGAAACACTTTTGACTACTCCGTCCCACTCCAGATCTTATGGTTAACACGGGTATTACGGCACAAGAATCACTGGCGACATTTGTTGTTTAATCCTAGATGGATATAAACCCTTGCAATGGAACCTCCACCATATCAACACAATCCATGGTTCCATTGCCCACCACATAGTCATATTCATAGTTATGAAAGTAGTGGTTTTGGTTTTTATGCAATAGTGATAACCATAATACTTTGCAAGTAATTTGATAGAAATACTCAAATGACATGAGCAAGTGATGAACTTGCCTTTCTTGACTGCAAGATTATGCAGACAAGGTCTTCGATACGTATTAACTCCAAATTCTGAAATAGCATCATCGTCCGGTAAGGACGATGTTTAAAAGATTGGCAAGGATGCAATAATGCATAAGAATGAGATGCAATCGCTCTAAGCGTGATCTAACCCCGATGATTTAGGATTAGTGAGTGGTAATGATTAGTTCAGGGTGTGTTGCATTTTTAGAGTGATCCACAAACAAGGTTCTTATTCAGGTAGTATTATTTGGTATTATCAACAGGTAGATAATAAAGCATAATAATCAATTGAGCATATAAAGAATGATCATTGGCATAATGTTAACAAGTAAAGAACAGTGGTCAGTTTTAGTACTATATGGCATGTTTAATGATTAATTATCATATACTTTAAAAGAATAACTTTTGAAGAACATGTTCTTTAATAAAGAACAAGTATGATAATTAGGTTGATGGGGTTCTATGGTGGACTATGGTTTCATTTAGTTTCTGGAGTAAGTATTATATGGATCACAACATAGTTGGATTCATCAGCTACTAGGCTTGTATTGTTGAGTTAAGCCTAAACATCTGAATTACCAATAGTTGCTATCAAGGTGGTATACCTTGTTGGTGATAGCTGGCTAGGGTTTATAGGTCCTTATAAGCAGGGTTGGTGATGATTCCTTATTTTCTTCAAAAGAATAACTTTTGAAGAACATACTTCTTAAATAATAAGAAGTATATCAATTGGGGTTGAGGTTGTCTAGGTTTTGCTACTGGATCCACTAAGTAAGGAATTATTGGCTCCTAAATAGGATGGTTCATAATTATGAAGTATTTGTAGGGTTCAGTGGACTATGGTTATGTAATGATAAATATTGAGCCTAGATGCTATTTGGGTTTATCACAATGGTGTGATGCTAGTTAAGATTAATTAAGGATGAAATCCTTGTGATAGGAACTAGGTTTGATTAAGATGAACACATGGGATGTTAATTAGTAGTGATAGGGTTCCCATATGTTAAGTGGATTTGAACAAGCATTTAGTTGCTAAATATGAATCTATGGTTACTAATGAAGTAACATGATCACATGTTACTTAGGGTTTATGTTTGGGAATAATTTAGGGTTCATATGAAGTAGTGGAGCTAAGGTTCCTAATTGAATTAGGGTTTTGGGGTTACACATGAAATGATGAGTTCCTAGTTTTCTACCATATGGAACTAGGGTTTCTTAATCACCATATAGTTCTATGGTTAATAACTTTAATTTAAAGTTGAAGTTATTAATCATTTGGGAATAAAAATAATATTGAATTTGGTATTTTATTATTTTAAATAATTAATAATTAGGTAATTATTAATTAGGGTTTAATTCTCACTAATAAAGATTTAACAATTAATAAATAAAGAAAATTAGTTTTAATGTTTTCTTTATTTATTTACTGGTTTTTATTTACTTTTGGGAATTTTTACTATTTATTGAATTTTAATGGATTTTAAAATTAAAATTAAAGGTTTAAATAATAAGTATTAAATAATGGAATTTTTATTAAAAATAAAAATTCCATTTTATATTTTTATTGGATAGAGTTTTCTTTTCTAAGAATTTTAATATCTTATTTACATTTTTCTGACTTAAATTGAATTTTCTAGATTTATTTGAAGTTGCAGTAATTTACTGGATTTAAATTAAAACGAAAAGGGAAATGCTAAACGTACCCGAGCTAACCTACACATAGACACTCACAGGTGGGCCATTTGCCACGTCAGTGCCCAGGTGGCTACGAGGTGGCAGTACTGTGGCCGGCCGGCGGCCAGTTGCCGACGGCGGCGACGTTTCCGGTTCCTGCGGGTCACGCAGATGCGCGTTGGAACGAGCACGCCAAGGCAAACGTGTTGGTGGCGGCGCCGCTCCGGTATGGTCACCGGAGCGTGCTCGGCGGCGAGGGGCGGCGGCAGTGCTCACGGGATAACCATGCGGCGGCACTACGGCAAGTAATCAAGCGAGCTATGCAGGCTAGGCGGGTTAGTGGCTCACCAGGAGCACGATGCGCGTGACGGCGAGGCTTGCCGGGGCCTGTGTCGCCGGAATCGTCCGCTCCCGTCGTCGGAGAAGACGATCACGACGGCGGCGCTACGGTCCGATCGGGGTCGATTCCTCGGGCTGGTGGAGCAAGTCGAGTACGGCGGACGCGATGGCATCCACGGCGAAGCTCGGGGAAGTCTCCATCGGCGGCGATGGTCGATGGCTGTACGGGCTAGGGTTTGGAATTGGGGAAAATTGGACAGCGATGGAGAAGAAGACGTCTAGGGCTCGACCAGAACTTTTATACGGCGCCTGGGCGCGTGCCTCGTCACACCGTCGAGGAAGGAGGAGGCGCCAGCGCGAGGAGAAAAGCTCCACGGCGTCGTGCTGTCCTCCAGCACACGGTGGAGATGAGGACGACGCCCCTCCTCTGTTATTTTGGCGAAAGGGTATCTTGGGCTGGCGTTGGGCTGGTGTTTGGGCCGTGGTGCTGGGCTGTGCTGCAGGCTGCTGCTGGGCTGGTATGGCCCGAGAGGTAAGCCTCCCCTTTTTCTTAATTTTCTTTTCTGTTTTTATTTCTCCTTTTGTATATTTTCTATTTTAGCTCATATTTGAATACCATTCTATTTGCAGATATTTGTATTATGCTAATTCATTCAAGATTTAGTATACTGACTATTGTTTTATTATTCAATTTGAATTCACATTTTATATTAGATTATTTGCATATTTGTGAATTTATTCAAAATAGCAATTAGACATGAGTTGATATTTTCACTTGTTTTGAATTTCCTATTCCATTTAGAAATATAGGAGTTGCTACCTCCTCTCAAGGTATCTCTGAATTTGTTATTATGCCTTAGTTCCTATTTGAGAAATTAATCACTTACATGTGAGTTTCATGTGAGCAACATTTTATTAAGGTTTTGTAGGTTTTATTATAACCATACCTCAAAGGTGGCACTAGGATTATATTTAATAACACCTTGAATTACTTAGAGTAGGTATTATTGCATTTATGGGTTGGTCTTAATTAAGTAGTTGATCTCCACCATGGTTCTAAACAAATGGTTTAGCACTAGGTTATTCTTGAGTTCCATAATGAAGCATGAGCTTTAATTAGTGATTAATTATAGGGTTCTCATCATGTTCACCTAATGGCAACTGGTTTGAATCTCAATTAGGGTTTAGGTTTTATTTGTGATCACCCAAGTGATACACAAACTAGGATTGAGATTTAATTCTGGATTGTAGAGATGAGATGACACCATATTGTATGTGCTAGGGTTTAATCTCCCCTAACCATGATAAGGTGGTTACTTGCTTAATATTTCATGTGCTTCTCTAATTACTAAGGATTTGGGAATTGGTTTTATCTTCTACCAATTAACTTCTATTAGTATTCTCAATTCTACCATTCAAGTAACTATATTAGTTATAGTTCTTTTTATAGTTAACTTTGGTCATATGGGGGTATGGTTTCTCACCAAATAAAGTATAGTGTTTAACTCTAAGGTTCTCTTGGGTTCCTTAATTTAGGAAATACAGATATGGTAGGATTCTACTTGTGAGCACCAAGTGGTTCACAAGTAAGGTTGGGATATAAGCCTAGGATTGCTTACTATTGATCTCCCTATAATTTAATGTGGTGAATGATATCAACTTATCCTATTAGGGTTTATCTTATACTCACATATCTCAAGAGCATGATCATGGTTAGACATTATCAACTTGTTCTTGATGTCATTTCCTCAAGCTCTTAGGTTTTATGATCATCATTCAATTTATAATGTTCAAGGTTGGGCTTCCTAAAGTATTTCTAATGGAATGGTTTTCACATCCATGTTCAAGTGTTGTCTTGATTAACTAAGCATAATATCTCCCTTATAGTTTCTTAGGTGGACATGGCTATGGTTGTCTCTATAGGTTATATCCCAGGAAAATGCCTGAGATATTCGGTTAGGGTTCCACTTAAATAATGTTGATATTAACATCTGAGTATATGGATAGTTCTCTCCCTCACATTTAAGTGTTGGCTCAACTAACTTGAGCGTAACACCATGATTGATCTCTCTTATATAAGAATGGATTATTCCAGGTTATGGTGTGCTCCTAATACTCTAGTTCAATGGTTGTCCTTTATTCTTAAATAGGTAAAGCTATGTTTTGTAGGATTGGTCTCTCTCATGTTGGAAAGGACTTTAATGCTAACTTAAGGCTAGGCTCCATAGGAATTGATGTGATCATCAATATATATGTTTAACATAAATGGTTTCTCTCTCTAAGAAATATCTTGAATAAGATCCTAAGGTTCCTCTTAAAGATGATGATTTGAATACTTGGATGTATATCCAAGGTTTAACTCCAGGTTTGTTAATGCTTCTCTAATAATTATTGTAGAACTCTCATTTCTCTTGGTTTGATGTATAATAATATGGAATAGAGAAGGATATATATTTCTAGAGTTGATCTCCTTGTTTTGTTTCCAAGATTGAAATATAATGAATACCATGAGGTTCATGGTAGGATCATGGATTAGTTTAAGACATGGAAAAGATAAGTGAAGAATAGTTTCTCCAATTATTGTTACTTGATTTCCAATTAAATGGATGTTCATATGTTATGGCAAGGAATATCATGTTGTGATCTTAATAAGATCAAGTAATTGATCCTTGAGTAAAGTGTTGTTGTGTTGATTATTAGTTCCATTTGATCTAACCCCTTAGATCAAATCATCTCTACCCAAAACAAGGTTTTAACAAAGTCACATTGAGGTTTATAGCGCTTGACTTGATGAGCTACTTCAATTCCACCAAGGTCAAGTGAAACTTGCCATCGTGACTGTTTTACTTTAAAGCGCGAAAATTCCCCAGATTTTCTATGCATGAATGCAATGCACACATCTGTTTCCTCTATTTTTGTAACCCCATTACCTGGGATATTACATAATATCCCCTCCATCATTAACATTATTAGTGTACTTTACTCTATCAATGTCCATCTTTTCAAGGGTACTAGCAAAGTTGGTGTAAGAGCCAAGCATCTTATATTTAATAAAGACTTTTCTAGCCTCTCTTGCTACACCACCAAATTCTTTAAGAAGGGTTTCTAAGACAAAATCTTTCTTTTCTCCTTCCTCCATATCAGAGAGTGTAAGAAACATATGCTGAATTATAGGATTGAGATTAACAAATTTAGTCTCCATGTGTACTAAAGAGGCAGCAGCAATTTCATAAGTAGGAGCAAGTTCTACCAAGTGTCTATCTTCAACATCTTCAGCTATACTAACATGAGTGAAAAAAAATTCTATATTATCTCTTCCAATTATAGACCCTCGGCCTACCGGTATGTCTTTTAGAGTGTACTTAGGAGGAAACATGATGAAATAAACAAAAGGTAAATAAAGTAAATGCAAGTAACTAATTTTTTTGTGTTTTTAATATAGAGAACAAGACAGTAAATAAAGTAAAGCTAGCAACTAATTTTTTGTGTTTTGTTTTAGTGCAGCAAACAAAGTAGTAAATAAAATAAAGCAAAGCAAGACAAAAACAAAGTAAAGATATTGGAAGTGGAGACTCCCCTTGCAGCGTGTCTTGATCTCCCCGGCAACGGCGCCAGAAAAAGAGCTGTTGACGTGGGAGTTGAAACTCTTTGTGGTGTAACTATTCTTCGTTCCCCGGCAACGGCGCCAGAAAAAGAGCTTGATGCGTGCAATTAACACACATCCATTGGGAACCCCAAGAGGAAGGTGTGATGCGTACAGTAGCAAGTTTTCCCTCAGAAAGAAACCAAGGTTTATCGAACCAGTAGGAGCCAAGAAGCACGTTGAAAGTTGATGGCGGCGAAGTGTAGTGCGGCGCAACACCAGGGATTCCGGCGCCAACGTGGAACCTGCACAACACAATCAAAGTACTTTGCCCCAACGTAACAGTGAGGTTGTCAATCTCACCGGCTTGCTGAAAACAAAGGATTAAACGTATTGTGTGGAAGATGATGATTGTTTGCGAAGAACAGTAAAGAACAATTGCAGTAGATTGTATTTCAGATGTAAAGAATGGACCGGGGTCCACAGTTCACTAGCGGTGTCTCTCCCATAAGATAAATAGCATGTTGGGTGAACGAATTACAGTTGGGCAATTGACAAATAAAGAAGGCATAACAATGCACATACATATATCATGATGAGTACTATGAGATTTAATCAGGGCATTACGACAAAGTACATAGACCGCTATCCAGCATGCATCTATGCCTAAAAAGTCCACTTTCAGGTTATCATCCAAACCCCTTCCGATATTAAGTTGCAAGCAACAGACAATTGCATTAAGTATGGTGCGTAATGTAATCAACACAAATATCCTTAGACAAAGCATCGATGTTTTATCCCTAGTGGCAACATCACATCCACAACCTTAGAACTTTCTGTCACTGTCCCAGATTCAATGGAGGCATGAACCTACTATCGAGCATAAATACTCCCTCTTGGAGTTACAAGTATCAACTTGGCCAGAGCCTCTACTAGCAACGGAGAGCATGCAAGAACATAAACAACATATATGATAGATTGATAATCAACTTGACATAGTATTCAATATTCATCGGATCCCAACAAACACAACATGTAGCATTACAAATAGATGATCTTGATCATGATAGGCAGCTCACAAGATCTAACATGATAGCACAATGAGGAGAAGACGACCATCTAGCTACTGCTATGGACCCATAGTCCAGGGGTGAACTACTCACACATCGATCCGGAGGCGATCATGGCGATGAAGAGCCCTCCGGGAGATGATTCCCCTCTCCGGCAGGGTGCCGGAGGCGATCTCCTGAATCCCCCGAGATGGGATTGGCGGCGGCGTCTCCGGAAGGTTTTCCGTATCGTGGCTCTCGGTACTGGGGGTTTCGCGACGAAGACTTTAAGTAGGCGAAGAGGTAGGTCAGGGGGCGTCACGAGGGGCCCACACACTAGGGCCGAGTGCCCAGAACCTGGGCCGCGCCGCCCTGTTGTGTGGCCGCCTCGTCGCCCCACTTCGTTTCCCTTTCGGTCTTCTGGAAGCTTCGTGGAAAAATAAGCCCCTGGGCGTTAATTTCGTCCAATTCCAAGAATATTTCCTTACTAGGATTTCTGAAACCAAAAACAGCAGAAAACAGCAACTGGCTCTTCGGCATCTCGTCAATAGGTTAGTGCCGGAAAATGCATAATAATGACATATAATGTGTATAAAACATGTGAGTTGTAGGGATTCGTTGCATGGAAAACAAAAAATTTCCTACCGCGAGAACGCAATCCAAGCCAAGATGCAATCTAGAAGACGGGAGCAACGAGGAGATGATCGAAACTCACCCTTGAAGAATTCCAAAGCCTACAAGATGAGGCTCTTGTTGCTCTTGTAGACGATCACTTGCCGCTTGCAAAAGCCCGTAGAAGATCTTGATCACGGCGCCACGATCGGGCAGCACCTCCGTACTCGGTCACACGTTCGGTGTTGATGAAGACGACGTCCTTCTCCCCGTTCCAGCGGGTAGCGGAAGTAGTAGCTCCTCCTTGAATCTGGCAGCACGACGGCGTGGTGGCGGTGGCGATG
Source organism: Lolium perenne (assembly GCF_019359855.2). Taxonomy (NCBI): domain Eukaryota; kingdom Viridiplantae; phylum Streptophyta; class Magnoliopsida; order Poales; family Poaceae; genus Lolium; species Lolium perenne. The sequence continues at coordinate 172,326,767 of NC_067250.2, read as the reverse complement.
GAGAACTCCGGCGGAGCTTCGCTAAGCGTTGCGGGAGAGGTGGAGGAGAGGGGGCGGCTAGGGTTTGGGAGAGGGGGGCGCCGGCCACAATAGGGTGCGGCCACCTTGTGGTCTTGGGGGTGGCTGGCCCCCTCCCCTTGTCCCTCATTATATAGGTGGAACACCCAAGAGTTGGTCTACAAGTCTTCGAATAAGACCCCAAACCAAAACCTTCCATATGACATGAAACCTACCCAAGGTGGGATTCCCACTTGAGGTGGGACTCCCACCTTTCCTTGGGAGGGGGTGGCCGGCCACCTTTGGTGGAGTCCACCTGGGACTCCACCCTCTAGGGTTGGCCGGCCATGGGTGGTGGAGTCCCTCCGAGACTCCGCCTTCCAAAGTGATTTCTTCCGGACTTTTCTAGAACCTTCTAGAACCTTCCATAAATGCACCGGATCATTTTCAAACTTATAAAATGACTTCCTATATATGAATCTTATTCTCCGGACCATTCCGGAACTCCTCGTGATGTCCGGGATCCCATCCAAGACTTCGAACAATACTTCGAACTTCATTCCATATTCAAGTTCTACTATTACAACATCAAACCTTAAGTGTGTCACCCTACGGTTCGCGAACTATGTAGACATGGTTGAGATCTCTCTCCAACCAATAACCAATAGCGGGATCTGGAGATCCATAATGGCTCCCACATATTCAACAATGACTTAGTGATCGAATGAACCATTCACATACGATACCAATTCCCTTTGTCACGCGATATTTTACTTGTCTGAGGTTTGATCATCGGTATCACTCTATACCTTGTTCAACCTCGTCTCCTGACAAGTACTCTTTACTCGTACCGTGGTATGTGGTCTCTTATGAACTTATTCATATGCTTGCAAGACATTAGACGACATTCCACCGAGAGGGCCCAGAGTATATCTATCTGTCATCGGGATGGACAAATCCCACCGTTGATCCATATGCCTCAACTCATACTTTTCGGATACTTAATCCCACCTTTAAAACCACCCATTTACGCAGTGGCGTTTGATGTAATCAAAGTACCTTTCCAGCATAAGTGATTTACATGATCTCATGGTCATAAGGACTAGGTAACTATGTATCGAAAGCTTATAGAAAATAACTTAATGACGTGATCTTATGCTACGCTTAATTGGGTGTGTCCATTACATCATTCATATAATGATATAACCTTGTTATTAACAACATCCAATCTTCATGATTATGAAACTAATCATCTATTAATCAACAAGCTAGTTAAGAGGCTTACTAGGGACTCATTGTTGTTTACATAACACACATGTATCAATGTTTCGGTTAATACAATTATAGCATGGTATATAAACATTTATCATAAACATAAAGATATATAATAACCACTTTTATTATTGCCTCTTGGTCATATCTCCAACAGTCTCCCACTTGCACTAGAGTCAATAATCTAGATTACATTGTAAGGTACCTAACACCCATGGCATTCTGGTGTTGGTCATGCTTTGCCCTAGGGAGAGCTTTAGTCAACGGATCTGCTACATTCAGATCAGTGTGTACTTTGCAAATCTTTACTTCTCCATCTTCGATGTACTCGCGAATCGAATGATAACGCAGCTTGATATGCTTCAGCCTCTTGTGTGACCTTGGTTCTTGTGCATTGGCGATGGCACCCATGTTGTCACAATAGATGACTAGTGGGTCCAATGCACTAGGAACCACACCGAGCTCTACAATGAACCTCTTCATCCATACCGCTTCTGATGAAGCCTCTGAAGCCGCTATGTACCTCGATTCTGTTGATGACTTCACCACGTGCACTGCTTCGAGCTTGCCCAGCTTACTGCAGCACCATTCAATATAAACACGTACCCAGACTGTGACTTAGAGTCATCAGGATCAGTGTTCCAACTTGCATCGGTGTAACTTGTTACAACGAGCTCTTGGTCACCTCCATAACAAAGAAACATATCCTTAGTTCTTTTCAAGTACTTCAGGATATTCTTGACCGCTGTCCAGTGTTCCATTCCTGGATCACTTTGATATCTGCTAGTCAAACTAACAGCATGTGCTATATCCGGTCTAGTACATAGCATGGCATACATAATAGAGCCTACTGCCGAGGCATAGGGGATCTGACTCATCCTTTCTCTTTCTTCTGCCGTAGCCGGACCTTGAGTCTTACTCAAGACCTTGCCTGGTAACATAGGTAAGAATCCTTTCTTACTTGCGTCCATTCTAAACTTCTTTAGAATCTTGTCCAGGTATGTACTCTGTGATAGCCCTATTAGACGTCTTGATCTATCTCTATAAATCTTGATGCCTAATATATACGATGCTTCACCAAGGTCTTTCATTGAAAAACTATTATTCAAATAACCCTTTACACTGCTTAATAGTTCTATATCATTCCCAATCAATAATATGTCATCTACATATAATATCAGGAATGCTACAGAGCTCCCACTCACTTTCTTGTAAATACAGGCCTCTGCATGACACTGTATAAACCCGAAGTCTTTGATCACCTTATCAAAGCGTCGGTTCCAACTTATCGATGCTTGCTTCAGTCCATAAATTGAACGCTGAAGTTTGCATCTTTGTCAGCATTTTTAGGATCGACAAAACCTTTGGGTTGTACCATATACAACTCTTCCTCAATGTCTCCATTAAGGAACGCCGTTTTGACATCCATCTACCAAATCTCATAATCGAAAAATGCAGCTATTGCTAACAAAATCCTCACAGATTTTAGCTTCGCTACAGGTGAGAAAGTCTCATCGTAGTCAACACCTTGAATTTGTCGGAAACCCTTTGCGACAAGTCGAGCTTTATAGACAGTAATATTACCATCAGCATCTGTTTTTCTCTTGAAGATCCATTTATTCTCGACAGCCTTACGGCTATTAGGTAAGTCTACCAAAGTCCACACTTTGTTATCATACATGGATCCCATTTCGGATTTCATGGCTTCTTGCCATTTGTTGGAATCTGGGCTCATCATCGCTTCTTCATACGTCGCAGGGTCTTCATCATTGTTGTCCACAATCATGACATTTAGACAAGGATCATACCAATCAGGAGTGGCACGTTCCCTTCTCGATCTGCGAGGTTCAGTAGCTATCTCATTTGAAGTTTCATGATCATTATCATTAGCTTCCTCTGTTGCCGGTGTAGGCGGCACAGGAACATCTTCCGGTACTGCACTACTCTGATCAACGAGCAAAGATTCTTCAATCTCATCGAGTTCTACTTTTCTTCCAGTCACTTCTTTAGTGAGAAATTCTTTCTCAAGAAAGGTTCCGTTCTTATCAACAAAGATCTTGCCTTCGGATCTGTGATAGAAAGTGTACCCTATAGTTTCCTTAGGGTATCCTATGAAGACGCATTTCTCCGCTTTGGGTTCTAGCTTGTCCGGTTGTAACTTTTTTACATAGGCTTTGCAACCCCAAACTTTAAGGAACGACAGCTTAGGTTTCTTTTTAAACCATAATTCATACGGTGTCGTTTCAACGGATTTTGATGGTGCTCTATTTAAAGTGAATGCGGCTGTCTCTAATGCATAACTCCAAAATGATAACGGCAAATCAGTAAGAGACATCATAGAACGAACCATATCTAAGAGAGTTCGACATTTAATTTACGTTCGGACACACCGTTTCGTTGTGGTGTTCCCGGCGGTGTCAATTGTGAAAGTATTCCGCATTTCTTTAAATGCATGCCAAACTCATAACTCAGATATTCACCTCCGCGATCAGATCGTAGAAATTTAATCTTCTTGTTACGTTGATTTTCTACTTCACTTTGGAATTCCTTAAACTTCTCGAAAGTTTCGGATTTATGTTTCATTAAATAGATATACCCATATCTACTCAAATCATCTGTGAAGGTTAGAACATAACGATAACCACCGCGCGAGGCTACACTCATTGGTCCGCACACATCGGTATGTATGATTTCCAATAAGTCTATAGCTCGCTCCATAATACCAGAGAATGGAGTCTTAGTCATTTTTCCCATTAGACATGCTTCGCATCTATCAAGTGACTCAAAGTCAAGTGATTCAAGTAATCCATCGGTATGGAGTTTCTTCATGCGTTTCACTCCAATATGACCAAGACGACAGTGCCACATATAAGTAGAATTATCATTCAATTTAATTCGCTTAGCATCAATGTTATGAATATGTGTATCACTACTATCGAGATCTAATAGAAATAAACCATTCTTTTCTGGTGCTCGATCATAAAATATATTATTCATAAAAATAGAACAAATATTATTCTCAGACTTGAATGAATAACCGTCTTGCATTAAACAAGATCCAGATATAATGTTCATGCTCAACGCAGGTACAAAATAACAATTATTGAGGTTTAAAACTAATCCCGAAGGTAGATGTAGAGGAAGTGTGCCAACAGCGATCACATCGACTTTGGATCCATTTCCAACGCGCATCGTCCCTTCATCCTTTAGTAGTCTTCGTTTATTCTTTAGTTCCTGTTTCGAGTTACAAATATGAGCAACCGAACCAGTATCAAATACCCAGGTACTAGTACGAGAACCAGTAAGATAAACATCTATAACATGTATATCAGATATACCTTCTTTCTTCTTCTTGACAAGGCCGCTCTTCAGATCCGCCAAATACTTGGAGCAATTACGCTTCCAGTGTCCCTTCTCCTTGCAGTAATAGCACTCAAAGATCGGGCTTAGGGCCAGTCTTAGGTTTCACAGGAGGTGTGGCAGCTTTCTTGCCACCCTTCTTGTTTCTGCCTTTAGACTTGCCCTGTTTCTTGAAACTAGTGGTCTTGTTGACCATCAACACTTGGTGCTCTTTCTTGATCTCAATCTCAGCAGATTTCAGCATGGAGAAGAGTTCAGGTAACTCTTTGTTCATGTTCTACATATTGTAGTTCATCACAAAGTTCTTGTAACTAGGTGGCAGTGATTGAAGGACACGATTAATCCCTAGTCGGTTAGGAATCACTATTCCCAAATCACTGAGTTTCTTCGCATGCCCGGTCATGGCGAGCATGTGCTCACTAACGGAGCTGCCTTCTTCCATCATGCAACTGAAGAAGTGTTTCGATGCTTCATAGCATTCCACGGCCGCATGAGTTTCAAAGATAGTTTTCAACTCATTGACTAACTCATGTGGATCGTGGTGCTCAAAACGTTTTTGAAGATCGGCTTCCAGACTGCACAGGATGGCACACTGAACTTGAGAGTACCGAGTTTTCTGAGTCGCGTAAACATTCTTTACTTCATCGATTTCAGTTTCTGCAGGAGGGTCACCTAGCGGTGCATCAAGCACATATTGCAGGTTTCCGCCATTGAGAAAGATCCTCACATGACGGAACCAGTCGGTGAAGTTTCTACCGTTGCTCTTAAGCTTTTCTTTCTCTAGGAACTGGTTAAAATTGATTGGGGACGCCATATCTACAACATATATTTGCAATAGTTTAGACTAATGTTTATGACAAATTGAGTTCAAATTTTAATTCAACATAATTAAAAACTAGGTGAACTCCCACTCAAAACAATATCCCTCGCATTGTCTTAGTGATCACACGAACCAAATCCACCACACCAAGTCCGATCATCACGAGACAAGATGTAACTTCAATGGCGAACACTCAAAGTGTTTATCATATCAATCATATGATTCATGCTCTACCTTTCGGTATCATGTGTTCCGAGACCATGTCTGTACATGCTAGGCTCGTCAAGGCCACCTTAGTATCCGCATGTGCAAAACTGTCTTGCACCCGTTGTATGCACTTGTTGAGTCTATCACACCCGATCATCACGAGATGCTTCGAAACGACAAGTCTTGGCAACGGTGCTACTAAGGATGAACACTTTATTATCTTGATATTTTAGTGAGAGGGATCATCTTATAATGCTACCGTCGCGATCTAAGCAAAATAAGATGCATAAAAAGGATTAACATCACATGCAAATCATATGTGATATGATATGGCCCTTTTGTCTTTGCGCCTTTGATCTTCATCTCCAAAGCACGGACATGATCTCCATCATCAACGGGCATGATCTCCATCATCGTCGGCATAACGTCAAGGTCAATGGCGCCGTCTTCATGATTGTTCTCCCATGTAGCAACTATTACAACTTCTTTGAAATACTACTCAACATGAAATTTAAAGACAACCATAAGGCTCCTGCCGGTTGCCACAATACAATAATGATCATCTCATACATAGTTATCATCACATTATGGCCATATCACATCACCAAACCCTGCAAAAACAAGTTAGACGTTCTCTAATTTGGTTTGCATATTTTACGTGGTTTAGGGTTTTCGAGGCTGATCTAATCTACCTACGAACATGAACCACAATGGTGATACTAGTGTTGTCAATAGAAGAGTAAATTGAATCTTCACTATAGTATGAGAGACAGACACCCGCAAAGCCACTTATGCAATACAAGTTGCATGTCGAGCGTGGAGCAAATCTCATGAACGCGGTCATGTAAAGTTAGCCCGAGCCGCTCCATCCCACTATGCCACAAAGATGCAAAGTACTCAAACTAAAGACAACATAAGCATCAACGCCCACAAAACCATTGTGTTCTACTCGTGCAACCATCTATGCATAGACACGGCTCTGATACCACTGTAGGGATTCGTTGCATAGAAAACAAAAAATTTCCTACCGCGAGAACGCAATCCAAGCCAAGATGCAATCTAGAAGACGGGAGCAACGAGGAGATGATTGAGACTCACCCTTGAAGAATTCCAAAGCCTACAAGATGAGGCTCTTGTTGCTGCGGTAGACGATCACTTGCCGCTTGCAAAAGCGCGTAGAAGATCTTGATCACGGCGCCACGATCGGGCAGCACCTCCGTACTCGGTCACACGTTCGGTGTTGATGAAGACGACGTCCTTCTCCCCGTTCCAGCGGGCAGCGGAAGTAGTAGCTCCTACTTGAATCCGGCAGCACGACGGCGTGGTGGCGGTGGCGATGGAGAACTCCGGCGGAGCTTCGCTAAGCGTTGCGGGAGAGGTGGAGGAGAGGGGGCGGCTAGGGTTTGGGAGAGGGGGGCGCCGGCCACTATAAGGTGCGGCCACCTTGTGGTCTTGGGGGTGGCCGGCCCCCTCCCCTTGTCCCTCATTATATAGGTGGAACACCCAAGAGTTGGTCTACAAGTCTTCGAATAAGACCCCAAACCAAAACCTTCCATATGACATGAAACCTACCCAAGGTGGGATTCCCACTTGAGGTGGGACTCCCACCTTTCCTTGGGAGGGGGTGGCCGGCCACCTTTGGTGGAGTCCACCTGGGACTCCACCCTCTAGGGTTGGCCGGCCATGGGTGGTGGAGTCCCTCCGGGACTCCGCCTTCCAAAGTGATTTCTTCCGGACTTTTCTAGAACCTTCTAGAACCTTCCATAAATGCACCGGATCATTTTCAAACTTATAAAATGACTTCCTATATATGAATATTATTCTCCGGACCATTCCGGAACTCCTCGTGATGTCCGGGATCCCATCCGAGACTTCGAACAATACTTCGAACTCCATTCCATATTCAAGTTCTACTATTACAACATCAAACCTTAAGTGTGTCACCCTACGGTTCGCGAACTATGTAGACATGGTTGAGATCTCTCTCCAACCAATAACCAATAGCGGGATCTGGAGATCCATAATGGCTCCCACATATTCAACAATGACTTAGTGATCGAATGAACCATTCACATATGATACCAATTCCCTTTGTCACGCGATATTTTACTTGTCTGAGGTTTGATCATCGGTATCACTCTATACCTTGTTCAACCTCGTCTCCTGACAAGTACTCTTTACTCGTACCGTGGTATGTGGTCTCTTATGAACTTATTCATATGTTTGCAAGACATTAGACGACATTCCACCGAGAGGGCCCAGAGTATATCTATCCGTCATCGGGATGGACAAATCCCACTGTTGATCCATATGCCTCAACTCATACTTTCCGGATACTTAATCCCACCTTTATAACCACCCATTTACGCAGTGGCGTTTGATGTAATCAAAGTACCTTTCCAGCATAAGTGATTTACATGATCTCATGGTCATAAGGACTAGGTAACTATGTATCGAAAGCTTATAGCAAATAACTTAATGACGTGATCTTATGCTACGCTTAATTGGGTGTGTCCATTACATCATTCATATAATGATATAACCTTGTTATTAACAACATCCAATGTTCATGATTATGAAACTAATCATCTATTAATCAACAAGCTAGTTAAGAGGCTTACTAGGGACTCATTGTTGTTTACATAACACACATGTATCAATGTTTCGGTTAATACAATTATAGCATGGTATATAAACATTTATCATAAACATAAAGATATATAATAACCACTTTTATTATTGCCTCTTGGGCATATCTCCAACATGAGTATCATCATAAAAGTAGCATGGAACATAAGAAATTATAGATACGTTTGGGACGTATCACCAACGTGGAACCTGCACAACACAATCAAAGTACTTTGCCCCAACGTAACAGTGAGGTTGTCAATCTCACCGGCTTACTGTAAACAAAGGATTAACCGTATTGTGTGGAAGATGATGTTTGTTTGCGAAGAACAGTAAAGAACAATTGCAGTAGATTGTATTTCAGATGTAAAGAATGGACCGGGGTCCACAGTTCACTAGTGGTTCTCTCCCATAAGATAAATAGCATGTTGGGTGAACGAATTACAGTTGGGCAATTGACAAATAAAGAAGGCATAACAATGCACATACATATATCATGATGAGTACTATGAGATTTAATCAGGGCATTACGACAAAGTACATAGACCGCTATCCAGCATGCATCTATGCCTAAAAAGTCCACTTTCAGGTTATCATCCGAACCCCTTCCAGTATTAAGTTGTAAACAACAGACAATTGCATCAAGTATGGTGCGCAATGTAATCAACACAAATATCCTTAGACAAAGCATCGATGTTTTATCCCTAGTGGCAACAGCACATCCACAACCTTAGAACTTTCTCACATCGTCCTGCATTCAATGGAGGCATGAACCCACTATCGAGCATAAATACTCCCTCTTGGAGTTACAAGTATCAACTTGGCCAGAGCCTCTACTAGCAACGGAGAGCATGCAAGAACATAAACAACATATATGATAGATTGATAATCAACTTGACATAGTATTCGATATTCATCGGATCCCAACAAACACAACATGTAGCATTACAAATAGATGATCATGATCATGATAGGCAGCTCACAAGATCTAACATGATAGCACAATGAGGAGAAGACAACCATCTAGCTACTGCTATGGACCCATAGTCCAGGGGTGAACTACTCACACATCGATCCGGAGGCGATCATGGCGATGAAGAGCCCTCCGGGAGATGATTCCCCTCTCCGGCAGGGTGCCGGAGGCGATCTCCTGAATCCCCCGAGATGGGATTGGCGGCGGCGGCGTCTCTGGAAGGTTTTCCGTATCGTGGCTCTCGGTACAGAGGGTTTCGCGATGAAGGCTTTAAGTAGGCGGAACGGAGGAGTCGGAGGGCTGACAGGGGCCCCACACGCTAGGGCGGCGCGGGCCCAGCCCTGGCCGCGCGGCCCTAGTGTGGCGGCGCCTCGTCGCCCCACTTCGTGATCCCTTCGGTCTTCTAGAAGTTTCGTGGAAAAATAAGACCCTGGGCGTTGATTTCGTCCAATTCCGAGAATATTTCCTTTGTAGGATTTCTGAAACCAAAAACAGCAGAAAATAGCAACTGGCTCTTCGGCATCTCGTCAATAGGTTAGTGCCGGAAAATGCATAATAATGACATATAATGTGTATAAAACATGTGAGGATCATCATAAAAGTAGCATGGAACATAAGAAATTATGGATACGTTTGGGACGTATCAGAGACTACTGGAGAACCATCCGGAACAGGGGAGGTCTACTATAAAGAACCAAATCTATCCGGGGGCATTGAAGGGGTAGACTGTGGCATAGTCCACGGAGAAGTTGACCTACAAGATGAAGAAGAGCAGTGAAGACCTAGTTAGGACTAATTAGCAGAGCAACACCGAGCACAATAGGATAGGGTGACGAGCTATCATGGTACTTAATTTAGTTGTACCATTAGTTCTAAAGTTACTTCAATTACATTTCAAGTCTTATGAAAGTTCTCACTAGACCGAGGAGGATCTTGAAGTTTTTGTACACTTTTGGCTTCTAGTATTAAGGGTGTAGTATTGGACCCGTGATGTTTGTGTTGCAGCTATAAGGAATAAGGGTGTAACATTTATGGAATGGTACTTTTATAAATGTTATATCAACGACTTGTACACTACAAAATGCACTTGTGTGCTGGGTCACCGCAACGAGATGCTCAAAGCACTGCACCCAATCGACGTTGTTGTGCATCGTGTTGCATACATCGAGCGTCTTGACCGCTCTATCGTGGAACTCGGTCAACTTCTCCACCGTGGCGGGCAACACCACACGATGGCGCGCGTAGGACGCTACCACCCAGAACTCCTCCTAGTAGAGGATATATATACCTTGAGGAACTTACATCTCACCGGCATTCGCTCTTCCCCTTCCTCAGATCGCATTTCCCCAAGATTTGTCCAGGTAGCGCTCGTAAAACTTGAGGTCGTCCTCCTCGCCCGACGGCATGGTCGTCTTGTCCCACTAAAGCGGCAGGAGCGAGCCAAAGGAGAAGGGAAACAGGAGAATGCGGGTTTGATTTTCTTTATCTCTGTTTTAACCGCAGCGACGACAATTACATGAATTCTCTGGTGGGGTTTTCTGTAAAATAGTGATATGTGAGTGTGCCACTTGCCAGCCTGGTGTGCTAGATGTAGAACCTCAATGATTCATACTTAAAAAAAAAACCTGAAATACAAGGTTAAGGGCTATCACACCCCATTTTACAAGCTTGTGGGGTATTTGCACATCCAAAACTAGTTTCAGGACTTCTCTTTTCTTTAATTTTTATTATTGTTGTGTGCATCCGTATTGTCATTAGTATATTCACGATATTAATATATTTCCTTTAAAAAATAATTTCGTGAGCCACTACACCGTACCATATTTTGCAAGTTCATGGGAAATCTGTACATCCAGGACAAGCTATGCCAAAGCAATGTAGAAACGTGCAACCTACACGCCACGCGTCATTTCAGAAGAGCTGGTTGCGAAACCCGCGTTCTGATCGGAACAGTAATTTTTTTTTGAACAAGAGCTAGATGAAAGAGAGGAACACGTGTGGCTGTCTCGCTACCATCATATGCATGGTGCGACAAGCCGGGCAGCTGCCGGGGCTCGCAGGCAACTGAAAAAGGCATCTCTCGCAAAATGGCCACGCGATTTTATGTTGCCCAGGGGGACGCCGGACGCGGTAGGTTTCCTGCACCGTGCACGCACCACAAAATTTCCGCCGACTAATTTGCAAAAGATGAGGCACTCCGACGATCGAGTGTGCGTCTTCACGAAATTTACGTCTCTGGATAACATCTTATATATAGCTTAAGAGTAACTCCAGTACATATAATCTAGTTATAAAACTAAATGTTTATGAAGCTCCAACGATCGAAAAATCCCGTGGATAAAATAAACGCTACTCCTCCAATATATAATATTTTTCATGATTTTAGTTAAAATTTAAACTAGAATCGCAACAAGTATTATGAAACGGAAGGAGTAGCTAGCAATTGAGTTTTGTGATATCAGGAGAGCAATCCTCCGTCTTAGCTACTCCCTTCATTCTAGTGAATAAGGCGTATAAATTCAGTAAAAACTTAATATCTCTAAGTCTAGAAAATGTTATAGACAACTATATGTATATTTACGATCACAAACCAATATTACCACATTCACCGTAAAATATATTTTTATACTAGATTTGTTTCATGTTATAGATATTTATATTTTCTTCTTTATAGTACCTCCATCCTAAAGCTTAAGAGTTATATTTTTGTACAAAGTCAAACTACATCAAGTATGACTAAGTTTCTAGCAAAAGTCATTAACATGCAAAATACAAAATAAATACCATTAGATAGATAATGAAATATATTTTCATATGGTATCTATAAAATATCATATTTGTTGATATGTTCTTTAAAATTTGATTAAACATTACTTGGGTTGACTTATAAGCCTTAAGCTCTGGGATGGATGTAATATGTGGGTTCTCATCCTTCGGAGACTATGAGTGTAATAGGAGACCCATTCGTTGACAAAAGGATCACCCTAAGATGATCATCTCATGCTATTGGGAAAGAATCAAATCAGATGGTTCTATTTCTCAACCTTTCTGACTTGCTCCTCCAAAACTTTGTAAACTTTGACTTTTGACTAAATTTATAAGTCTTATTCATCACAGCGGAGGTACTCACTCCTGTCCAAATTGCTTGTCATAAATTTAGGCAAAACATTGACTAAAATCTGTCCAGATTCATTTAATTTGCGACAAGTATTTTGGATAGGAGGGACAGGGACTATGATGCTATTTTTCCTGTCAGGCTCTTCTTATAAATTAATAAATGGTGGCAAATTTTTACCCCTTTGAAAAAATAAAATAAACGCTAGCTCAGCAATCTGTTGGGCCGACAAGAGAGATGTCAAATACTGCTATGAGCAGAACATGACCAACTTGAACTTTCACTTGCTTTAATTAACAGGCCTACCTACCGTAATCAGAAGGTGAGGGCGGCACAAGGCACAAGTGGCTAACCTTCCCAGCTCTAGGGCTGCGTACGAATGCGATGTATCTGCAGGATGACGGGAGAAACGTAAGGCCGGCGATGGACCTAGTGCACAGCTAGCGCCTGCTTTAGTTTGTTAGTTTTATTATATCAGCAGCCTCTCCCGTGTCACTGTAGTACGAAACATCGTTGCAAGCTACGCGGAAAAGGTCTTGGGCGGCCATGCCTTAATGCTGAAAGCTCTTTTCATAGGATCATCATTAATTTAGGCCGCGACTTGGGAAGATTCCCGGAGATCCTCTTCAAAGACGCGTATGGCCGGCCGGGGAGATGTGCAGTTTAGTTTTCCACAAGTGGGGGCTATATACCTTGCGGCCGAGCGCGTGCCACCGTTTCTCTGCCAACTAGGCCATTGCTGTTGATCAAATCATCGAGATTATGCAATAGTGGGCTTAGGGCATCTTTAACCGCGCAACTCAAAACAACGATTTAAATAGTTCAATTTTATCTGTTTGGGTGGACATAAATTGGGTCGCCATCTAGCTTGTCACGCCAGTGCGTCCAGCGGCGCGGCCCATTCTATCCCATTGATGGCTAGAAATAGTCGGTTGGATCACTGCCTTGTGGGCCCTCATCTCACGCGGGAGGACACGTGAGGACGCCCGCGTTGTCCGGCTCGACGCATCTGTTACCCAAATTTGATGAATTGATGGGTCGATCCGCGCGAGTCAGTCTATTCGGGTCGCGCCGCTGGAGCGTGCGTTATTTTGAACAGGATGGATCGCCCCGTTGGAGATGCCCTTATAGCCCGCCTAGGTGAAACTTTTACATATGTTGAGAAGAGAGACATGAAAGAGTGAGGGAAGTAGTTTGTCATGCAAGATCGAGCTGTAGGACGTGCTTCTAGACACTTTGTGAGAGTTGGAGATGGGCTATACTACTTCCATTCCAAAGCTTAAGACTTTTTTTTTTTTACAAAGTCAAACTATGTCAAGTTTCACTAATTTTTTACCAAAAAATAACATGTAAAATACAAATTCAATATAATTAGATAGATAATGAAATATATTTTCATATGGTATCTACAATATATCATATTTTCTGTTAGTTTTTTCTAAAAATTTGGTTAAACTTTACTTGGTTTGATTTTTCTAAAAAAAATAAGCCTTAAACTTTCTGATGGAGGTAGTATATCAATAAAATCATCAATAGAGAGTCGGAGGTGAATTGTAGCACGTGCTTCTAGGCTGTTAATCAAATCATCAATGGAGCTGAAACTTCAGAATGGTACTGCATTATGAAGGTTCGGTCGAAACTCTTCTTTGGATTGGTTTGTTGTGTCTTTCTTATTTATAGGCCTGAGTGTAACTCTCTTGCTTGTTGCCTTGATGTGACTTTTCAAGTTATAAAAACTCCGAGGAAAGTATGAGATTTGAAAATGTCAAAATTATCAAAAAGAAATGTACATCTTAACATTCTATGTGTGGATGTAAATTTTCATGAAAACCGACAATTTTCGTGGGCTATGTAAACTGTCCTGACTTCCAAAATCGGCCATTGTGATCTTCATATAACCACATATAACGTTAAGTACTATGCTGCTCCAAAAAACTCACCACAAGATCAATGTATGCTTGTTTCTAGTACTAAATGAACCAGTCGTAATCAAATGAATGGCACCAACTTTGCTGATTTGTTCTTACTTTCTTGACATGCCTCAACAAATAAATATGGTTCTTACTTTTTATCATGCACCTTCCCCTCTCCCTGCTTAACTATTATCTGTGGTGTGCAATATGAATAGTATGCGCAGTGTTGCTAGGTTAGTAATGAATTGGTTCGGATGGATAAAGAATACAAGTTGTTCAAAAATTTATAAAACCTAAACTTGTGATTCAATCAAGCAAATAACAAGAACAATATGATAGTCCATTTATGTTTGACTATATATTTCATGCCGGTCGGGAATGCGGGAGCTTCTTCATATCCCCTGTGAAGTGAACTGTGAATTTCATGTATTCCATATTTCCGTATCATTTCAACCGGCAACATATCTTTGTTTCTGCACGAGCTTCCAACATGCAACATCTATGCGATCATTAATTTGCTGTGCATAGTGCTCCACCTTTGCATAATTGTGGGCCATGCTTGAAGCAACACCAAAAAAAACGTCATATCATTTTCTACCGGTATACAGGTAGGCAAAGAAGCGGGACTTTTGGGATAGGATCCGTAAGTAGAACTCCTTTTGCCACCTAAATGGACTCCACTTGCTTTGAGAGTGGAGGAGTGGCTTTTCCCCATGAATTTCTCTTGCGAATTTGATGCATCAATCATGCTAAGTAAGGGAAACAGTCGGATGACCATGCAGTTCAAGGATATATATAACGTGCCTTTTCCAAAAGGCTGGTTTGCTTTGCTAGTAGTACAATGGCCATACTCTTTCCTAAAGGCACCTTTTTGGTCACCACATAAAAGTTTTCTTCCAGCAGTGGGAAACAAACGCACCTCAGCGTTACCAGGTGCTCCAAAGTTGCAGCACTACCAACTTGTGGTACTATCTCTCCTTTTAAAATCCAAAGGAACACTTTAATCATCTGTTACTAGTGCCTTATCTGCTTGGTACTTCCTGAAGTGATGACAAGTAAAAAGTTTGCAGGTGGAAAGACGAACTGACTGACTGAAAGTAGGGAGGAAAGCATGCAACCTGCCGAAGAGATCTACTGAAGTGTTCACATGTAAAAGTTATCCTGATTTTCAGAGTAAGGGCATCCAGCGAACGCGACGCATTTTATTGTCCGCGAGTCAAATGTCCGTTTTTGTCCGCGCGCCCGTTTCCGTCCGGGGGTGGCTCCAGCGGGGCGATGCATTTTTTTCTTATTTTTTTTTCTCTTCTCCATTTAAACATAGTTCCAAATATTATATATTGGAACATAATTTTACACAAGCTAATACATAGTTTGGAACATGGTTTACACAAACTAATACATAGTTTGAACCATGGTTGACACAAATAAAACATTGTAAAATGAGGAAACCAGTTGTGTTGATTTCCGTATGTTCTTTGCCAAGAAAGAACATTCGAGGGCACACCTAGCCACTCAAACTGGAAAATCCAGCTGGTAACGGTGGCCCTGTTGGTTCTTTCGAAGAAGAACAGACAGAAACCTTGACTGCTGGCTTCAACTGGCCCGTAGCCATATTCGCTGCAAAGAAAGAACACTCTAAGATCTAACTATCGGTGTCGGAGCCGGATTCGCTGGTGTGGTAGTGCCTGCGGCACGCTGGGTCGTCGAACACCTTCACGATCATCTCGCCATCACCCTCGTATAGGAAGATGAGCTGGCAGCCGGGCTCGAGCTCGAGGTCGCGCGCATGAGAAGACGCATCGACGCAGGGTCGCTGCTAGGCGGGTCCGACGAAACGTCCGCCAGATGCGAGCGGACACTTTGCGCGTCCGCACAGCGCCTCCGCAGAGACACATCCGAGGCGCATATTTGGGCCAGGTTTGCGTCGTCGCGGAAGGCCCGTTCACTTTGCGTCGCCCCGCTGAAGGAGGACCCAGACGCATTTTTGGTCACGGCGGACGAAAACGGTCGAACACTTCTACTTTCTTGCATCCGAAGTCTTCTCTGTACCATGGCATGTGTGTGAGTGTAGTGTAACCACCCCAAAACGATTAAAAGAAATTCAATGACAGTCATGTATAACTGGAATTATATAAATGGTGAGGTACATGTGGTATTATTACCAGAGACTGTTGTCGAAAACTTTTAGAAGAAAGGGTAATATATAGTAAATTTTATATAATATAATTGAGCAGTCAAATATTGAGACGTAGAGATTGTGGGTGGTGTAAGTTCATTTCCTAAGATTAAGTTGTCTTGCATGGTTGAACATGTCGACAGAGGCCAGCTAGCTCCGTAGTAGTACTACTATATATATCATTTACATGTAATATAAAGTGATGGTGTTAATTATTTAGTATATGCATTTCATACCTTTAACGTGGTTTTAATTTAATCTCGAACTAAACCCATGGCAAGGATTATGGAACAGAGGGAGTAGGACATATTCTGTCTTTACCTGACCGAAGAAAAAGTGATCCATATACTTAATTGCATTTCTATATTTTGGGATGGGATAATGTGATGGGCCCCGGAGGAATTCGGCAGGAACGGTTCCATTTCTGTCCGGACCATGAAAAAGGTTCTACTATGAAATCTGAATTTGTGGCTCAGCATAATGATAGAAAACCTAGTCAGGTGGTTGGAATAGCCGAAAGTAAGCTAACTCCTTTGCATTCCCATTCATTGTATTGTGTTGAAGATTAGGCAAAGTTTCCGGGAGAATAGTTGAGGACCAAGAAAGGATTGGCCCTTCCCCACGCCCTCACAGTTGGTCTGTCGCTTGCTTTCTTGTCTCCAATCATCATGGACAAAAGGTAATACACACAAAAAGAAATATGGAAGTGTTCTGTGAGCAAGAAACCATGATGGGCTTGAGTGTCTACCCACTGACTGGCCCTGAAAAAAGACCATATTTTATTTCTCTTATGGTATTAAGAAGGAGCACACCCATGTTTTTTTTTGGTTAGATGAAGATGTAATTAAATTGTGCTCCTCTTGGCAACATGAAGAATTATCGGTTCAAAATTATTTGAATGTGAATCTTTCAACCAAACAAAATGATTTTCCATCACATGTTTACGCTAGAGGCTTTCATGTTCTACTGCTTAGACTGGACCCAACGTGCCATGGTCCAGGGAAGCAAGTCTTTGGTACCATTCATATAGCTTTTATAGCCTGCAAAAGTGGAGAACTTATGCACCCAAGTGCACTTGGAGTTATCCACAAGTGTTGCCATCTTCTTTTGGAAGTTCTTATGTTTGTCTATAATGCAAGGCTTGATGGTGGGTCACCTTCCCTAGCTCACCGTAGCTAGGACTATCCATTTGTATGTATGAGTTCTCGACCGGGATGGACAACAATGAGCAAACCAGGGCAGATCAAATGAAAACATGGCTTAATGGTTAAATCTAGCTTTGCTTTCATCTAGAAAATAGTAGTAGTAGGTTATGTGGTGGAACTTTGCGTCAATCGATTGCAACAAACAAACAAAAAACATCACATTCACAAAACCGGGTCCAGCACAACGGTTTTCTTTTACCGACATGCCGCATTCTTTTGACAACTATAAATTTTTTTGCCTTTTGTTCAAACGAGAAAAGTTAATGCTTGACAAAAACATCTCCCATCTGCTGCTGCCGATATGTCCCACACGCAGTTGGTCCCGCGCAAAAGAAGCCACAGAAAATTGTTGTGAAGCAGGAAATGGATGTATTAATGTGCTGCAGATTTTGCAGTTGTAACAAGGAGGAACAAACGATGGAGGAGATCTAATTCAGAAAGCATAGATAATGCCATGTTTTGGTGGGACTACATTATCACCAATTATTCATTACCATCTATATCATCAGTACATCGTCGATCAGGGGCAGGAGCAATGGGCATCAGCAAGCGTGCTTTCAATTCGGGACAGCTGGTGTTGTGGAGGGAAAAGCCGGAGCGTGAATGCGTAAAGCGACGCATCGAAAAGGCCGGGATGGCAAGGCGAGAGAGACGGCATTAGCTAGACACCACCAAGTCCACGTCCTGGCCCCGAATCAAACATCGGGCCCATGTTTTGATGGTTCTGTCAATGGAGGAGATGCTTGGCCCCGTGTGCATGCCCTCACCTGTGTGCACAAAGCTAGAAAAGATCTGTCTACTTGTAGTAGCTCCAAACCTTGCTATGGAGAGCAGGTAATTTGGCTTAGCTAATCAGATTCTTCTTTATCATGCTTAGAAGGTTCCAAAATAGTGCATGTAAATACACTGTCTAATCTCTTTCTATCAGTTTGAACTTTTGGACTAATTGTCTAGTGCAAAAAAAAATTATGGTATCAGAGCCAAGATGTTTCAAGTTTAAGATCATGTTCACCCAGTTTTAAAAACAAAAGAGAAAAGATCCTACGGCCTGCACTCAACCTACGCTAAGGACTAAAATAGCCTAGACGTGAGGAGGAGTGTTGAATATAAATACACTGCCTAGTCACATTTCATCCGTTCAGACTTTTAGTTCAATTGGCTAGTTTCTTTCTTCGAAATGGGGCAAATATCGCCCCAACTTCTGCATCCAAAGGATGCACACGGTTTTTTTATTAGATTATTCACAACACCTTACAAGAGCAATACAAAAGATCAAACTCGAAGCCAACTCGCTAAACCTACTAATGGATGAAGGGGGTGACAATTCACCAACTCATATATCCAAAAACTAAATGCCTTTCCAGGCCGCCCGATAGCAGATGAGAAGCACATCCAGTCAAGCAGACTCTCAGCATACAGCAACGCACACGCCATAGAAGTTGCTACCGCCGTCTTCCCCGACTCCATCTTCAAGAGAGATCATCGCATTGACCATGCCAGACCTGCCATCGATGCCGCCACGGCTCCAGACGACTCCACCATCCTGCGCGTGTCCATCACACTGCATTCATCCCGAGACACCACTGCACCATGCCGCGGCGACTCGACGACGCCGACAAAGCAAAAGCACACCGCTCCACCTCAGCACCACCGCCATCCGTTGTCTGCTCCAAAAAACAATGCCCCCAATAGGGAGAACGGCATCGCGCGCCGCCATCGTCCGATCCGGGAGACCCAGGTCTAGGGTTTCCCTTGGAGCAGCCCAGGCGAAGAACGCAGACTGCAGAGACAATGCCTTCAACAAGGTAACGATGAAACGCGCCGCCATCATCCGCCAAGACCAAAGTTCGGGCCGGCTTTCACCGACAGCTGTGTCTCGCCATCGGGAGCTATGCGACGGATCGCAAGATCCGCCACTTCTAGCCACACAACTAGCCGATCTCCCCCGGCGAGAGAGAAGACCACCACCGCGGTGCCACGGTCAGTGGCACCTGACGCCCGCCACCTGCCACCAAGTCGACGCCGTCACCTCCATCTCCATCCAGGGCCGCCGCCCTTGGTGCCGTGGTCCCAGACCTTGAGGAGGAGAGCACGAGATCCGCCCCCATCCCCACCCGCCCGGCGATGCCGAGGCGAGGAAGGAGGAGAGGACCGCACCGCCCCCATCATCGCCAGGATCCGGGGCCGCGCCGCCGCCTCCATAATCGGCCGCCCGGCGAGGAACGGAGGAGAGGCTGCGCCGCCATGTCCAGAGCCACGCCACGCTGCCATGTCCAGGACCGCCGCCCCCATCACCGCACGCCCGGCGAGGCCGTGGTGAAGACGGCATGAGAGGCCGCGCCGCCATCGACCGGCAGGGAACGGGACCATCCCCCGGCGCGGAGGCATGCCTCCTACCACCGCACCAGAGGACCTCGCGTGGATCCCCGCCGCCCCCATCACCGGCCGCGCCAGGCTTCGCCGGCGGCAGCCGCAGGGGACGGCGAGGGGAAGTTCAATTGGCTAGTGCAGCAATCTTTCAGTGCAATTAAGGTACCCTTCAATGTGAAGCCCATGCGATCTAATTGGACTCCTCCAAAGTGCAATTTTTGTGTGGTTGGTCAACCGTGGGTGGACGGCGGACCACCTTGTGCGCTATGGATGGTCTGATTGCGGTCTTTGTCAACTTTGCAAGCTAGAGCCAAAGACCGTGTTGCACCTCATACTCAAAGTTAGATGCCCCCTTTGTATTTGGAGAGGAATAAGGAGCCGCTTGGCTTAGTGGATTTTGACACCACTCAATAGGCTAGTCTTCTCGCGGTGGAAGTGTGGTGGTGCTCAATCACCGGAGTTTACAATGGCGGCACATGGGGGTCTCCTCTTTGATCCTTCTTGCCGCTTGCGCTTGGGAAATTTGGAACAACCGGAATGCAACTGCGAGAGTTTTTAGAAATGTCGCTTCGATGCATTTTATAGTTGTTTTGACCATTTGACTGTAACGATGCCGCAAGAGTAGGCTTTTCTTTCGGAGCTTCTGTTTCACCTTGCATTCTAACCATTAGTATCTTCTTATTCAATGGAAATGGATAGGCAAGGCTTTTGACTCGTTCAAGAAAAATACCCTGTAGAAACAACACGTTTAGCTTGGAGATCCGTTTATTGGGCGATGTGGCGCCTCACTGTACATGTATGCTTGATCATCAAAGCTCCCTTGTTCCTGGAAAAAGGAAAAGAGAAATAATGTTAACTTCTTGGCACGGTTAATCGGGTTCTCTCGTAGTAGTTAGAAAAAGAACATTTTTGGGAAGAGGGAAAGAAACAGAACAAGCGAAAAGCACCTAGTCTAAAACCTGATTCGTTGGGTTGGGCTACTTGGCTCCATGTTCTAAAGCCCATCTGCTTGATCAGCCTGCTGTTGCATCGGGCCATCACAGGCATTAATATGTGTCCCAGCTCATTACTTTTTTTTTCATTAATCTTGAATATAGATACAGTTAAAAAACTACTGCTCCCTCTAACTCATAATACGTACATGTCGCTGAAACAAGCGCATAGACACATTAAAATGTGACTCCTCTATTCAACGATAAGAATTATGAGTTAAAATTTCATTTTTTTTTGTTTCATATTTGTCTTCTTTGTGTATGTCACGAATGAGAAAATAATTCAATGAAACTTTGTATGTGGCTATTATACATCCATATGTAAGTGTATGATTTTTTTCCACAACTTTTATCTGAAAAAATGAAGCTACCTAGATTTGCAAATATTAGGTTACATGGAGCTCGGTTCCATTTGATTTTTTTTTGTAACATATCCTTCTCTACACTTTTTTTTTCCATTTGTTATGCCCATGGTGAGCTGAATATTGGAGAATAAGGGCAATGGTTTGATTTCTGGAAACGCCAAACAATACAAATTGCAGCATATCATGTCAATAAACATTCTAGACATAAAGTTCTTTCTTTTTTCCTTAAAAAGATTTGGTTTGTGTTGTCAGCCTTTATACAGGCTTGCCGTAGACGTGATGTAGTTTCGTTCGGTTGTCGACATAGAAGTGCAGCAAGTAGTGGTCAAGCAGATGCTTAACCGGGATGGAGGGAGCTAGCATCATACATGATCAGAAATCTATTCGATCCAAATCCTTTAGAGATGTGTGCAAGGATTCTAACTCCACCTCTGGATTTGAAAATATTTGTGCATGTTTTTTGGATAACAGGATTTGTTCATGTGAAAGTTAAGTTTCCGCATTTTACAAATATCAGGTTACATTGAGCTAAGGTTCCATTTGAGATTTTCATTTTACATAATCCCTTTGTGCACTTTTTTCTCTGGTGTTATGTGCATGGTGAGCTCTATAGGAAAATAAAGGCATTGGTTTGTGATGAGGCCTAAGACCCCGTGTGTGGCCCGATCTCGCGATTGACCCAAATCCAAAAGGGGGAAAAGAGGGAGAAGGTGAAGAACGCGAAGAACACGAAGAACACACGCAACACAACCCGATACAATCGATACTTACCCTTGTGGCTCGATGGACCACGCCAATAGAATCAACCCGGAAGAGACACGCGGTAGAATTCCGGGGTGAGAGATCGGTGAGGGAGATGAATCTAGGATTGGGAGAGAGAGTGGGTAGCACTAGAATCCCACACAACCAAATCCAATCATCCAACAAGGGTAGCCTTGATACAAAGGGGATGAAACCCTAGGGAGACAAAGCTAAAATCCATGTCTAAGCCTAAATCGTGTCTAAGTGGTAAGGGAGGGGTCCAGGTTCCTTATATAGGCATACAGGGCCAGCAAGGCGAAAAGGTACATAACTTAGGCAGTTTGGTGGGGTCTTCCCGTTAGATCCGGTCCTGGGGCCGGTTAGACCGGGCCTATGACCGGGTGGTCCGGTCGTGGGTCCGGTCGACCGGGCGCCAACCGGAAACTTCGCAGATTTCCGTCCGGTTGGTTTCCGGTACGAGCTCGTGGGAAATCCGGTTGGCGACCGGTTGACCGGGCCTGGGACCGGGTGGTCCGGTTGTGGGTCCGGTCGACCGGATCCTGGACCGACCAGCGTCTTCTCTTCCTTCGAGCGCTTCGAGTGACGTCGGGTCCAGCTTCGTGTCCACCTTCATGACTTGATGCTCCTCTCCTTCCCTTGACCATGGGGTGCCCTCCTCTCCGGGGTCTTTAGTCACCTTGTACCTAATGACACAAAGCACATCGGCATGAGGTAGCATTCCATCCAAAGGGGTACCGAGATCAAGGGTGGTGAGGAGCGAGTTCACCTTATCATGTAGCGCTTTGACTCGAGCCCGAGTCATCGGTCCACTTGGGGGACTAGTTGGTCTTGGTGTAGTGTCGTCGGTGAGCGGGGCTACATCATCTCCCCCCCCCCCCTTGGGGAAGAGTCGTCCTCGACTCTTGCTCCTCCTCACCGATGAGGTAGACGTTGATCCTTGTAGCTTGGGGAAGGACTTGTATAGTTGCCCTTGTATCCTTATGGATGCTCGTCGTGGTGCGGGCGTCCTTGTTGTAGTCCATGACGGGTCTCCCATGTAGTGGTGGAGGGATAAAGTCGCGGTCGAAGAAGAACTTGGTGAAAAACAACTTGCGAATGGAAAGCTTGTGGATGCCAATTTTGTGATCGGCTAACAAGAGGCTCTCAATCAAATGTGAAGCATCAAGTCGTTTCTCGAAGAGGCGTGTGGCAAAAATGGGAACCACAAGAGTGTCGATGTATCCAAAATTTGGTGGGGCAAAAGTTTGTGCATGTAAAAGTTTGGTTTGTAAAGTGTCAAAAATGTGATGTGTAGCATTGTCCCACACAAATGGAACAATCAAAAGGCAAGTATCGGCGGCAAAATTTTGGGCAAAATTGTTATGTGCAATGGCAAAGAGATGGCAACTTATAGCTTGGGAAAGTATGGTTGGCGTGAGCCAAGTATGGGTATCCTAAAGTGTCAAAGAATCCATTTCAATTGCCAAAGATGAAATGAGAAATCCAAAGAAGAGCAACTTTATGAGTGACATGTGGCACAAGATGCATAAGGTGTCTCTCACATGTATGCCATGGTCCTTGAGATTCTCGGAGTGTATGATGATAATATCAAGACATACAACAATCATTGTGCCAACAAGATGTGTCAAGATATGTTGCAAAAGAAGCAAAAGAGGTGACGAGGCATTGGACCAAACCGGAAGCTCGACAAGACAAGCCGGAAACACACGAGGGCGAAGGCGTTTGAGAACATACCCTTTGGCGTGAATCCCATGGGTTGGATCATGTATCTCGTCCGTGTTGGGGTAGCTCTCAATTGCGCGTTTCATGAGCTCATGCTCCGTGGCGGTGGAAGTTGTCGTGCGGGTACCTATACACACAATAGAGAGAACAAAAAGCGTGTGTGCATGGTAGATGAGTACATCATCCATCATGATGTTCCATGTCTTGTGCACATCACCATTAGTGTCAAACAAGGTAGTATTAAATGCATGGCGATGGTGCATATGGCAAGAAGGTGCATTCATGGCATGTGGTAACTTAGGATCATCAAAAATTGAGAAGGCTATGGGGGTCATCTCATGGACAATGAAATAAGCATTTTTGCATACCAAGCATAAGAAAGAGCAATTGTTCACAATCTTGGATGCAAGGAACATGGAATAGTGCAAACATTTTGGGCAAAGCATGTTCAACATGTTATCATTGTTGTCGACAACCCTATGGAAAGAGCAAGTGTTCATCAAGGGTGTCACAACACAAGCATGATCATAATCATTATCATTGCAAGCAATCGGAGCAAATATGAAACTCTCATAGCATGGCATGTTCATGGTATCACAAGCAATCAATTCCACATGATCAACAATGTTATCAAGCAAAGCATCACATGGGAATATGAAGGAAGCATGTGACGTGGCAAATGTAGCATCAAGATCATGCATGCACTCATAAGTTATCATGTCCACTAGTGGGATCATGGTATCATCAACACCTATGTTGTTACCTTTGTAGGCCGACTCATGTGAAGTAGGTGTTGTGGAAGTAGGAGGATCCATGTGGTCGACATGTCCATCTTGGAGCAAGCATGGTGAGATATCATCATCTTCATGCACCATGTACATCTTCTCCATGAGCGGGAACTCGTCCTCCGTGGAACCTAGTGCAACATAAGAAGACACAAACGAGGGAGAGGTTAATGTGTTAGCAAATGCGATGTCCTCCATGGACCTATCATCTACCTCTCTCAACTCACTTTGTGTATCACTCATGTCCTCCAAATGGAAGCACTCAAACTCACATATGGGGTGGAAGTCACTCAACTCACTATCACTCTCGCTCAAGTGGGCTAAGTGGCTCTCATGCTCACATGGGATTGGTACCAACTCATCAATCAAGCACGTAGGAGTAGGTTCGACTTGCTCATCTCCATGCGCCTCCTTGGTCGAAGGGAACTTCCCATGCTCAACCATCTCAACTCCATGCGCCTCCTTAGGTGAAGGGAGAATCCCATGCTCACCATGCTCAACTCCCTCGCCTCCTAAGTCATCCTCAAGTGGTGGCATCTTGGAGACTTGTGCATTGAGCTCGTCGAAGTAGAGCTTCTTGGCGCTTGGCATTGTGCATTGCCATGCCATGTGACCCTTTGCCTTGCACACTTCACATAGGAGATTGGGACATTCCCGTGGAAGGTGGCCTTGTTGCTTGCACTTGTAGCATCGGAGTTCGTAGGCATATGACGAGGTAGGGGCCATTGTGGTGGTGGCACAAGAGGTGGAAGTCGCCTTATGAGGAAGGTCTTCATGACGAGGCTCTCGTCTTCTTGCCTCATCACCATGTCTTGAGTGGTGTCGTCGAAGATCATGTGTGGACGGATGTCGATGTAGACCATGAGGTGGTGGTGGTTGACGACGATCATGAGATGGTGTGAGTCGATGATGGTCCTTGCCATGCCTAGATGATGGCTCATGCGACTTGGCATGTTGCTTGTTGTGCCTTGTGGAGCTTGGAGAAGCGTGTCGATGGCGATCATGTTGGTGGCGCTCTTGATGCTCCATATGATGTCCTTGATGTCGAGGATCTTGTGCATAGGCACTCTCATGATGGCGCATTGTGGAGCTCGGAGAAGTGTGTCGATGCCGAACATGTTGGGGACGCTCTTGATGATCCATATGATGGTGCCATCGGGGATGTCCTCGATCTTCATATGTAGCTCCATGGGCCAAGTAGGAATATGTGTGCGCCTCGGCGTTGTTCAAGGTGGGGTCGATGTCATCCTCGTGGTGGTGCTCCACCATGTTGTCCATGCTTGTTGAGCAAGTGTCGATGTAGAGCTCGTCGATGTCGTCCATGTTGGCGATGCTCGCGGAGCCATAGTCGGTGTAGAGCTCCTCGATGTCGGTCATGTTGGCGATGCTCGTGGAGCCATAGTCGGTGTAGAGCTCCACATGTTCCTCCACATCCGCGGTGCTTGAAGAGGTATCCTCCTCGAAGTGCTCCGTGTACTCCTCCGTTTCTTCTTCGTCGCTATACATGTTAGCAAGACAATATCTATATGGTGTATGTTAGTGGAAGAACACTACCTCGCAATCTTACCGTGGTATGACAAGATTGGGGTGATCCAACAATCCGAGAGTTAGAACAATTGTATCGGGCACTCACACAAAGACACACGCAAAAGCTAGCAAATATTGTGGTAGGTGAGTGTGGTGGAAAGCCAAAAGACGAAATCCGAAATCAAGTTTGTTGTCAAGAGTGGGTGAAATCCAAAAATCAAATGTCAAAGCGATGATCACTATAAACACGGAAAAGATGTGGAACGCACACACGAGATGAACGGGGTTAGTGCGACCAAGGAATGAGCGGAAAAGTGTAAGAAGCCCGAAAACAAGGGTGCTCGGTGTCACACTAATCCAAGGAGAGGCAAAGCTTTGGTTGCAAACGAAGAGACAACAAGATTCACACGCGTCCTCTCTTCTCTCTTCTCTCTTTTGCTTAAAAGCTTTTTCTCTTTTGTATTTGGTGGCACTTGACACTCTTTTGTATTTGTATGTATGGGGGGCACTTGCACTCTTTTTGCTCTTTTGTGTTTTGGCGGCTTTTTCTCGCACTATGTTAGCGTTAGCTCGCTTTTGCTATCTTGCCACACGAGTTTTGCTTAGAAGCTTGACTCCACACTACACACACACCTCACAATCGGGGCCACGTGCAATGTCTCGCAACACTCAATAAGCAATGCTCGATAGGATAGATCGCAAAAGAAGAGGGGTTACGAGGGGAATGCAAGTTATACCTAAGATGTTAGGCGGTGATGAACACACAACTTGCGATGATGGCGGTGGTGTCAAGAGTACGGTTGCAAGTTCGGGGTGCCTCGGATGTCGTCGCTTGCTTCGGAGCTGCGGGTTAGTTTCACAAACAAGGCACTCAAACCGGAACAAGCAAACACAAGTTAGCGGAAGAAAACGGTCAAAGTAGCTTGGCGGTGGTGGCGGTGGTAAGCCGGTGGTGGGTGGTGTCGATGCTCTTGCGGTTGCGGTGATGGTTATGGGGCCGCGGTGGTGTTTACCGGTGGTCTGCGGGGGTGACGGAGCTTGTCGGCGGATGAGAGGGGTGGTGGTGGTCGGCGGTGGTGGTGCAAGTGGTGGCGCCCGGTCTGGGGCCCAGTTGACCGGCCTTGGCACCGGCTGGCCCGGTCTGCCACCCGGTTGACCGGGTTCTGGCCCGGTTGGCGCCCGGTTGGGCGCCCGGTTGACCGGCTCTGGCGCCGGCTGGCCCGGTCTGCCGCCCGGTTGACCGGGTTTCTCAACCGGCCTGTCGTGTTCTTGAGCCAAACTCGTCCAAATCGATCCAAATCGAAGGGAAACGATGGAATTGGGGGCTAAAAGTTGGGGAAATAGTAGATCAAGCACCATAACATCGAATCCATGGACCAAAACCACTCAAAACGCAACGAAATCGCAGATCCGTCAAAAGGCAATTTAGGGCTATTTTTGGGGATTTTTGGGGAAAATTTTCAGAGATGAAATTGGGTGGGTGGGGGGTCAAATCCGCGGAAACCAAAGGCTGCTGATACCATATGATGAGGCCTAAGACCCCATGTGTGGCCCGATCTCGCGATTGACCCAAATCCAAAAGGGGGAAAAGAGGGAGAAGGTGAAGAACGCGAAGAACACGAAGAACACACGCAACATAACCCGATACAATCGATACTTACCCACGTGGCTCGATGGACCACGCCAATAGAATCAACCCGGAAGAGACACGCGGTAGAATTCCGAGGTGAGAGATCGGTGAGGGAGACGAATCTAGGAGTGGGAGAGAGAGTGGGTAGCACTAGAATCTCACACAACCAAATCCAATCATCCAACAAGGGTAGCCTTGATACAAAGGGGATGAAACCCTAGGGAGACAAAGCTCAAATCCATGTCTAAGCCTAAATCTTGTCTAAGGGGTAAGGG
Organism: Lolium perenne; assembly: GCF_019359855.2. Taxonomy (NCBI): domain Eukaryota; kingdom Viridiplantae; phylum Streptophyta; class Magnoliopsida; order Poales; family Poaceae; genus Lolium; species Lolium perenne. Next base: position 172,298,673 of record NC_067250.2, on the reverse strand, counting down.
AGGGGTCCAGGTTCCTTATATAGGCATACAGGGCCAGCAAGGCGAAAAGGTACATAACTTAGGCAGTTTGGTGGGGTCTTCCCGTCAGATCCGGTCCTGGGGCCGATCAGACCGGGCCTGTGACCGGGTGGTCCGGTCGTGGGTCCGATCGACCGGGCGCCAATCGGAAACTTCGCAGATTTCCGTCCGGTTGGTTTCCGGTCGAGCTCGTGGGAAATCCGGTTGGCGACCGGTTGACCGGGCCTGGGACCGGGTGGTCCGGTTGTGGGTCCGGTCGACCGGATCCTGGACCGGCCAGCGTCTTCTCTTCCTTCGAGCGCTTCGAGTGACGTCGGGTTCAGCTTCGTGTCCACCTTCATGACTTGATGCTCCTCTCCTTCCCTTGACCATGGGGTGCCCTCCTCTCCGGGGTCTTTAGTCACCTTGTACCTAATGACACAAAGCACATCGGCATGAGGTAGCATTCCATCCAAAGGGGTACCGAGATCAAGGGTGGTGAGGAGCGAGTTCAACTTATCATGTAGCGCTTTGACTCGAGCCCGAGTCATCGGTCCACTTGGGGGACTAGTTGGTCTTGGTGTAGTGTCGTCGGTGAGCGGGGCTACATCAGTTTGATTACTAGAAATACCAAACAATTAAAATTACAGTAGTAGCGTATCATGTAAATAAATATTCTAGACACTATAAGTTCTTTGTTTGAGCTTACAAGGATTTGGTTTGTTAAGTCAAGCTTTATACATGATTGAGTTTGGTTCGGTTGTAGAAAGTTCAGTAATTGGTCGCACAGAGATGGGTATCGCTTTACTTCTCCTCAGTGTGCGCCGAGAAGATTCGGTAATGTTCTCGCTACTCATAAATCATAACTCACACATACAGAAGGAAAAAAAATATCAGTTGAATTCGAGTGCTTTACATGGGACAATATGAACTTCGCATTAGAAGTTGGTATCCACCTCCTTGTCTTAGACACATGGGACTAAACATTTGGCATGACTTTAAGAAATTTAGAATTTTGTAATGGGTGGCATTCAGTAAGGAGAAATAGACTGGGGCTCAAATTCTAACATAACAGAGATAGGAAAACAGATGGAAATATTGTTTGAGAGAAATGCTTACCCTTTATTTGGGTTTATAAGGCCTACTTATACTGCCTTAAGTCAAATCTTCTAAAGGTTGACCAAGTTTGTAGAAACATATGTTAACTTGTAATAAAAATTATGTTAATAAATAAATATATTTATTAGATATATAATATGTTAATATTTTTCCATACGACGGGTAAATAAATTCGACTTAAAGACATGATTATTAGACCTAGGTTTTTTAATATCGGTATGAGAAAATTTTGCGACCCACCAAGTATATAACCGAAACTTCGGTAATCTAAGAAATTTTAAAAAGTATTCTGAAATCATTTCAAGTAATTTGTGTCACGTTTGAATGAATTTTGAACAAATTTCAATTTTATTTGACTTGTGTATGAACGTAGTCCAAATATTTGAAGATGTTGTAGAGCCCACCAAAATTTCTGAATTTTTGTCGCAATTTCGAACGCTTGTTAATTAGGCGTTTAACCGGGATGAAAGGAGCTAGGATGGTAAACGGTTGGAAATCTATTCGCTTCAAATCGTTGAGGTATCGGTGTAAGTATCCTAGCTCTGCCTTTGGATTCAGTGCAAGCGGGGCGAAAGCCTATTTCGAGGAGCTCCGCCTTTGGATTCAAATGTTTGTGCGTGTCATTTTGGAAAACATGATTTGTTAATGCAAAGCCGGGCGAATCCGGGCACTTGCGCCTTGCCATTCCCTCCACATGATCAGGAATCAAGATCCCTGCTAGTTCGGTACTTGATCACATGAGCCTCACGCGCGCTCTTCCCGGTGGATCACCGAGTTAACTAACCGATATATTGCGCGCTGTCATGCATGGTGTTAGAACTCTGTAGCGGACTGGCCGCGGTCAAAAGACGCATAAAGTCCTCTGCAGGGGACGTTTATATTGCCTATGCTATGCATGAATGGTTGACCTGCGAAGCATCTGGGGCGGTGGTGAATGGCTGATCAATCCGATCAATATACTACGGCTACCATGCATGTGATCTAGCATATTCCAAGTTCAGCTGCCTTAGTAGATGCTGATGCCGGCATCGGTGGGCAAAAATCTAACTCTGTATTTGCATCAGCTTGCCTTGCAAGAAAAAATATACAAGGTTTAATCAGCCACGAAGGCTTAATCAAGTTGTTGCTTTTTCGAAATGCGAGAATAGCCCGAGTCTCTGCATTCTTTCTTTTTTTTTTTTTGCGAAAAAGGTAGTATTGATAATCAGAGCAACATTACAGAAAAGGACAGCAGAAAATAAGAAATAACAGACAGGTCCTTCTGCAAGCCGATAACGACGCCGTCGTGGACGAGCCGGTGGCGCGCCGAATCCGCCACTGCTCCGGTACACTCCTGGATTGGAAGCAGCCCCCTGGCGGTCGGGAAGTCGCCGGTCAATGGCCCAACAGGGCCTGCACCCAGCGCCGCCGTCTTCATCGCCGTGCTCCAGATCATCTCCACCACCTCCAACAACTTATTCATCCAGATCGACCGCCTTCGATCTGGGGCGGGGGATAAGGGCTCGCTCGATCCACGAACCGCCGAGCCCTTGGACGACGCGCGCCAGACGACAGAGCTCCGAGGACCTCCATCACCGAAGGGGAATAGCGCGGCCGCCAAAAACCGCATCGCCGGATTCGCCACCTCCTCGACGCCGGCACGCGGGGGACCAGACACACCTACCATATGTACAGCCGGAAATCGGGGATTCCCCGTCCTCCCACCGCCGGAGCGGCCGGCAGAGGACGAGAAATCCCCCGATTCGCTGGTAGACGCGGTGGATCTCCGGTGGATTACAGAAAAGACTCCTCTCTACTGTAGCGGAGGGAGTCTCTGCATTCAAAGGATGCACACATCTTTCTTTATTAAATTATTCATAAGATCCTTACAGAGAGCATACAAAGATCAACTCGAAGCCATCATCGTAGCATCAAATCGCTATACCTACAGGACTAATGAAGGGGTTGCCTATGAAAAAGACCAGTACCTGACATTACACCAACGCATATCATCTAAGAACCGAATGTTTTCCCAAGCAGTCCATTGGCAGGTGAGAAGCACAATCAATTAAGAAGACCCTCGGTGCATGTCAGCGCACTAACCGCAGAGATCGCTACTGCCGTCTTCCTCGAACCCATCTCCAAAGGTGATCAAAACATTGACCTTGCCAAGCCCGCCATAAAAGTCACCATGACGCCCGATAGCAACACCGTCCTGCACCTATTCATCATCCCGCATCCATCACTGAAACAACGCAACTCCACAGGTCGAGACTCGCCGACCTCGACAAGGTAGATGAACACCACACCACCACAGCCCACCACCGTCCACTAGTTGCTCCAAAAAAACGATGCCCCAAGAGGCAGGACGGCGCAGATAGCATCGCCATCATCTGATCCAGGAGACCCAGATCTAGGCTTTGCCCCAGAACATGCACGTGAGCCATGGAGACGGAAGCTGCAAAGATGATGCTTTCAACAAGGCAAACAACGCCAAGCGGCACCGCCATCATCCACCTTGGTTTTCACCGGCAGCGACACAGATCCATACCGGGCTGAAAGGATCTCAATGTAGGTGTCGAGCACCATTGCCTCTAAAGCGGCGTGTTGTTCCGCAGCCCGCATCATCCACCCCCTTGCCACCCACAGATTGAGGGCCAGGCCGCCTGATACCTTGGAAAGTACTGCTAAATGGTGTAAAGGAAACATCTATCTATTTAGTTTTGAGAGGGTTGTGTTCAATGATGGAAATAGGCCAGGGTTAAGATTTCACGTGCACCTATGCATACATTTATAATTGAAGCACATATGTGTAACAAATAAAATAGAGATAAGAGATTTGTGAGTAGCACATCCGTAAATACTCTTGACCCTAAAGCCAGAGGTGGCAAGAGCCTAATGGTCCAACCACTGTTCTTACAGCCGCAACCAACAATAGTTATTAAGTAAATGAATACAGACCAAAGCCTTAAGCTAGATGATTGTGTCATGATCCCGAATGAATCACTAAACATGTACTGTTACTTTCCCCTTTCTGTCACTGAGGTTCGCGGTAGCACGCCATTCTCCACTCATCCCACCTCTTCTTTTGATCGACTCGAATGATATGGGTACCTGCAGATCATCAAGACAAGGCAAAGAGACAAGGATACAAGATTGCAAAATTCATATTCCATCCTTACACATAACATATATAAGATTAAATGCACATGATGCTGCGAGGATTCACCCCAACCCGCTGCCCGTGAGGACTACTCACACATAATATCAAGATCAAATACAAAGATAGAAATCATTATGCAAAATACTTAGATTGAAATCACAATATTCTTACAATGGTCGTCAATTCTCAAGGAGATCTCTATTACAATGGTGATGGCTATGGCTATGGAAGAGATGGGAGATGGGATGGATGAACTATGGTGATGGATCTCCTTCGGTGTGGTGCAGATGGATCTGGTTGATGGCGGCTCTGTTTGGCGACGAATGGCTCTCTTTTCAGCGTTGGTCCCTTCACAAACTTTATAGGGTTTGACCTCGGGACCGCAGCGGCACATGGTACGGGCAGACGGTACAGGTGGGGCTCTCCTGTACAGATGCCTAGTAAAGCTCCTGGAACCGCCTTTCCAAGCGTAGTCAACTTTGCCATGCTCCTGGCGCGAGTTTCTTTAGTAATTGCAAGTCCATTTGTCATTATGACATGATTTCCTGCAGAATATCCAAAAATATAAGAGATTGCACATCTTTGCGTTGATTAGGCATTAGTGGAAAGTTGAGAGGTAAACTTAGTCAATTTCATGACTTATCTAAGGGTTTAAATGCGAGAAAATATGGCGTGTTTCACAGCCATCAACTTAACTTGATAGTCCTCAAGCAAGAAACAAATAACCATAAGGAACTTGGCGTTTAAACCAAAACAACGAGAAAGCAAAGTCACTTACAGGTGGTAGCGTTATGAGTCTAGCAATTCTTCCATTTGAAAGCTTAGCATAGTTAGAGAAGTGCCAAGCATATAATACAAGCATTGGTAACTCGAGACAATGACAATAAAGAATATAAGTATGAATAGCTAGTTGTGTAAACAATTACTCTAGCTTAAGTAGTTAACTCTCATTTTTCCAAGGAACACTAGAAGTTTATTATCATCAAATTAATTATGAGCATTCATGTTTAAAGAGGTATAAACAATGAAGTATCTTAATTACGTCAACATCAATCGATCAAGGCTATCAAAACACTTTACCATCCATTCATTGCTTTTCAAGAATATATTTATCTAATAGTAGCGAGTCCATGCCAAGACTTGAGAAGTGATATCTTTCGGATTCCTTTGACAGTTTCCAATTAAAAGTCATGAATGACCTTTTAGGATTGTGACAATCATGGGGACAGTGGCGCTAGTATCCCAAGAGTGTGCGCAACAGTCATGTTGACACGCATAAAGCAATAAAATACATTAATGCATATGTTGACATGCGTAAAGCAATATCTCATATGTATATACAACATTACATCATGGCATGTGTCTCAACTACCACTAGACTTCAGTTCTATCAAAAAACTCCTATCGAGAGTGCTATCAAGTCTATCACACATTTATGGAGTTAAGTATCTTCAAAGTTAAACCCTTAAGACAATTGATCATCATACAAGTCATAATTTAAGACTTGTTCTTGTTGTACTTGTTTGGCAATATTATTTCCAAGGCAAGACTCGGTTAACTAAATGAACTAGAGTAAGAACTTTCACAATTAACTAAACATACAAATAAAAGCTCTACCCCAATTTCTTCAAATCACTCCCACTAGTACAATATATTAACAAGTCTATTGACTAGCATAAACAGTTCAAACTTCGAAAGTGGGGTACATAAGACATATCTCTTGTAGGCGGCTTCATATTTCTCTTCCTTATGATGTGTTCCTTCAAAACTCTTGGTAGATCTCTTTCATAAATAATATCAAGCAAAGAGGCATTAGAAAATCCAGCTCTTTCAAAACAAGGATAAAAGGAAAAAAATTATTTTTATCAATTGGGATAGAGAGGGAAAAAGAAAAGAGATTGGCGACAAAGTAAGGTACTAAAAAAAGGAAAACGAACTAAAACAAAACGCAAATAAAAAGGAAACTAACTAAAATGAAAAGCAAAATAAAAAGCAAAGTGTTTCAAAGCTCTTTCAAAGAGTTGGGGTACAAATTTATTCAATCGCAAATAAAAATGTTGAGGAACACATCCCCAAGCTTAGGCTTTTGCAAGCCCTCTTGGTGAGCTCATTGTGGTGGAGGATAATTCCCATAGTTCCATTGGATGCTCCAATTAATGAGTGAACTGGGAATTGAGTTCGGTGGCGTTGTCTTGAAGGTTGATGGCGAGGTTGCTCAGGTTCTCAATGCTTCCTTCGAGCACGTACATGTCCTGGTAGGTGGTGAAGTCATGGAGTGGCTGCTGCTCCTGTTCCCGTCCTTGAGGTTCTTGTTCAACCTCCTCTTCTTCTTCTTCAGGTTCATCATGTTGTTGGGGTAGATTTGCGTCAACATGTGCATCATAATGCAGACGCCTATCCTCGAGAGAGAATAAACCATTAGGCAGAGGGGCAGTGATCAAGTGATCAGCTCCCAGTATATTGAAGTAATATCTACCTTCTATTTTTCTAACCATACCACATGCATTCAGACTAGTAAAACCAAGACGGTGAGATCCTTCCAATGCTCGTAAATTACTTACATTGATATTAAGCCTCCTTGCCAAGACGGTGATGACTCCACCTCTGCATATGGTAACCTGAGCTTCAAGTGCTTGGTGGTTCAGGTAGAGAACGAGAATTGTGCCCAAATTTGGCCGGAGGTTGCTTTCTGGGGACGCAACCTTTGCGAGGATTATCATGTCCTCTTCATTAAGTCCTGTGAAATCACCGCGTGCCTACAAGGTGTTAGCAATAACATAGTACAAATAGCGAACAGCATGGCACTCAATAGAATTTCCCTGGGGGAGTGTGCTAGATACTCTCGTCCTAGAAAAATACATGCTAGATAAGGGGTTCAAAGTAACGCATACATAGCGGTTGGTGGTGGCACTATTCTCAAAGCCAAAGTGGTTGCACCACTCATCTACAGTCAAATCATACTCACGGTTCATCAAGCGGAAGGATATCAAGTTGACTCCGGGTTGATTCACCTATGTGTTGTAGTAGTGGTTCACCGTGTACTTCAGGGTGCTGAGGAACTCAAGTGTCAAGCGACGATAGGTGGCAGCCTCCTAAAAACAAAAGTCAAGCAAACCAATATTGTTGCAAAGAGTGTTGAAATCATCACGTAGGCCTAGTTGGATATGGGGGCATGCCCATTTTGTCAACTTGATCTCGCGGTCCTTGAGACGTTTGAAACAGTTGAGATGATGTTGGTCTTCGAACTCAATATCGAGCGAAGCGGGTGAGTCTTCAACTGGTAGTGCAGCCTGTGCAGCCACAACACGTGAGCGGCTCCTTGTGTTCATCTAAAATAAATAATTAACAGTTTAGTATCTTAAGCACAATTTAAAAAAATTAACAAAAATAAAATCTGATCCGATAGAAATAGACATATGATCATCCTCTACACATCTTATAAAACAATCTCCTTTAAAATTGCAATGTAGAATTCTCACTAAGGTGATGAAGTTCACAATATGACCTAAGTTTAGATTGATAATGGCAGAAGCTAGAGAATGCATTTGCGGATAAAAAGTTGGGGATCGGAGGAGAAACATACCATACTTCGATGGAGTGCGAGGAATCGACTAAAAAACGAACGAGATTGGAGATCCAATGGAGTGGGTTTTGAGTTTGGAGAAGGAAGAGAGAGAGGATATGAAACTTTTGAGTTGGTTACATCTTCCCTTCCTGTCTATGGCTCCCGATGCGTGGTACGGGCGTACGGTACGGGCGCATCCCGCTCGTACCAGGTGCAACCGCCTTAGGACTAAGGTGGTTCACGCGGTACGGCCGGACGGTACGGACCTATCCTCCCGTACCGATGGTCGTTAAACTTACAATATGTTTTCGAAAAATTGGAGTTGTCGTTGATACGGGGTGGCTTTTGGACACCTCCTCCTCAAGACCGACAAGCGCTCCTCGTGGCCCAATGACACGAGCTCGGGCCAAAGCCATACACCAAGAGGTGAATTCGCTCCTTTCCACGTATACATTTGATACCTCATTGGATGGCATGCTACTTCATGCAAATACCGTGTGTTCAATCAGGTACATCGATCAAGACGCAAGCTATGGTGACCAAGCCAATGGAGAAGGAGCTGAAGATGGAGAAGATGGAGACCCAGCGCTCCAGCTGGAACTTTCGCCCCCCAGGACCGGAACTTCCGCCCAGATTCCTCCCAGATGTCGTCCAGTGGCCAGGAAAGAGGATCCAGCTGGAACTTCCGCCCCCAAGGACCAGAACTTCTGCCCACCGGAACTTCCGCCCAAGTTCCGCCCTTGTTCCGAAATCAAGCTCCAAACCCCCTGGATGTTTCTGCAAGGAAAACGATCATTTTCGGAACTACACCGGAAGTTGGCCGGAAGTACCGGCCCGACCGGAACTTCCGCCCCTTGAGACCGGAACTTCCGCCCCGACCGGAACTTCCGCCCCTAGTGACCGGAACTTCCGCCGGCATGACTTTCAGCTCAAAACTGCACGTTTCAGCATGTAACTTATCCCCTCACCCCACCAACTATAAATAGCCGGTTGGCTCAGATCTGAGATCTCAGACTTGATGTGAGATTAAACCTGAGCTTTGCTCTTGCCCCCGTGTGGGAACCTCTACCATAGATCCTAGATCTTGTACCACGCGATCTCCTTATTGAATCCTTGTGATCTCTTTGGTGACTTCTATCAATCATTGGTCTTTTGCTTGCACTTCTACCTTTGGGTCTTTTGCTTGCACTTCTATCAACCTTGGTCTTTTCACCCTTCTAGATCTCTAGGATTCGATTCGTCGATCTTTTTGCGGGACTTATACCGAAAGGTCTTTTCCTGCAACTTCTATCGAGTTGGTGGTTCGGGCCAACGAGGACAAACCGATTTGTGTGTGTGTGAGTTTATATCACCGATCCCCTTCGTGTTCTTCGTGTTCTACCACCTCCCCTACGAATCCCACCCAAATCCGTGAAGATCTGGCCTCCCCTAGGGCTTAGCCCATATCATATGGTATCAAAAGCTCCTTGGTTGCCACGGATTTGACCCCCACACCCCCAAAAAAAATCTTGAGAAAATTTTCGAAAATCCACCCCCAAATTGGCCTTGGTTTGATCTCACGATTTGTTGAGTTTTTGGTGGTTTTGTTCCAATAGAAACTTGTCTTTGGTGTTGATCTACAACTTCCCCACCTTCCGACAGCTTTTAGTGCCAAAATTTCCGTGAATTCGAAGATTTTTGGACCGGATTTCCGCCCAAATCGACGAACAACCCGCAGATCTGTTGAGACCGGAAGTTCTGCCCGGCAGGACCGGAAGTTCCGCCCGGGACCGGAAGTACCGCCCCCAGACACCGGAAGTTCCGCCGGCCCGAAATTTTGATAGCTAACTTCGTTTTTCGTGTTGGTACTATCCCTTTTGTGTTTGGACTTCGGCTTTGAGTGTCATTTCAGCTACCACAAGCTTCCGCAACATCGACAACGACGACGGACCCCGAGGATCCAAGCGGTTCATTTGACAGCTTGCACCACCATAGCAAGTTCGAGATCGTCGGCCACCATCATCAAGTGGTATAACTTGCACTTTCCTTGTAGACCTAGCCTCCTTTGCGTACCTTTCCCATCGAGAGTGGCTTTCTAGTGTTGTCAAGCATTGCGCAAGCGTCCTGACCGTGAGGGTATGCGTGTGTTGAGCAAAGCTACGAAGAAAGCTTGTTGTGAAAAGATAAGCAAAAGAAGTGTGACATAGTTACATAGATAGTAGTATCCTTACATAGTGAGAAAAAGAAAGAAAAATACAAAAAGAAAATAGTGTGTGAGTGACACCTATACACAAAAGAGTCCAAAGCTTATAAGCAAAAGAGAGAAAAGAGAAGAGAGGCGTTTGAGCAAATCTTGTTGATTCTCAATTTTGCAACCAAGCCACGGTCTCTCTTGCGTTACCGTGAGACCGAGCAAGTAGTCTTCGTTAGGACCAATTTTTTTCATGCTCATTTTCCTTGGTCGCGCTAACCCCATTTTGTCCCTTGCGTGTGTTCCACCTTGTGTATGCCTTTTGTGATCACCGCTTTTGACTTGTGACTTTTGGATCTTACCCACTTTTGACAATAGACTTTTCGTTTGGTTCTTCCATTTGGCTTTCCACATCCATACCTAACACCATATAGAGTTTTTGTTTTGTGTGTGTGCATACATATCGGTTGTCCGCCGACTTGAAACACCTTTTCGATTTTGGTTTGCAAGTTTTGACACTTTTGGTAGTTTTTCCTAACCACCCACAACATAGTTCTTGTTTTAGTTTGTAACCATGTCTAGTGTAGAAGGGAACCAACTACCGATGACATGGCACCAACATTGGATAGCTACTCAAGCCGTCAACAAGAGCATCCATGACCTCATGACAAGGATGGATGAGACCGTCTTACGCTATGAAGAACGAGCTCAAGTGCAAAGAAGGGACCTCAATGTCCAAGTGCAAGACCTCTATGACAAGCTTGATGCTCAAGGCCATGATATGAAGGCTACACTCGCTACTCAAGGTCAACAAAACATGGTGAGCTTGAGAAGACAAGAATAAAGGTCAAGGCACCTTGAACAAGCTATTGCCAACATCACCAACAATCGAAGCCAACACTCAAGGTCTTCGCGCTCTCATAGTTCAAGGCATCGAGCTTCGTCTCCATCTCACCATGCTTCTAATGAAGACCCACACCACCATAATGTGGATGTTCAAGTACTTCAACAACAAGCTCAAGATGCGGAGCAAGCACATGCTCAACTTGAACAAGAGAGGCTACAACAACCTAATCGTGAAGCTCAATTCCAAGAGGAACAACAACGTCTTCGTCATGATCAAGATCTTGTTCGAGCACGTGAGTAAGAAATTCTTCGCCATGAGCAAGAGGCACATCAACAACAAGGACGACCTCGTCCATCTCAAGTGGCCAATGCTCAAAGGCAACCACAACATGAAGCCGAACAAGAAGTGAACCAAGAGCGCCAAATCATCAATGTTGTTCAACCTCAACATGATGGGGCACCACGCCCTCAAGGTCAAGACAATCGTCGCCATCATGATGATCGACCTCATGGTAGAAGACCACATCATCTGCCACGAGAGATTGAGAGAAATGAGGAATCAAGTCATCACCAAGCATCAAGTGAAGAAAGTGTGATGCATCGACACCGCCGCAACAATGAAGATCAAGATCAAGGTCATGGAAGACCACCTCATCGTCAACAAAATAGAAACAACAATCGAGATGCTCAAGGTCCACAACCTCAACCTCAACAACGTCAAGACCATGGTGAAGAAAGACCACCTCCTAGACGCAATGACCGTAATGAGGAAGAAATCTTTGGGAAGCTGAAGTTCACCATTCCAAAGTTCCAAGGAGAAGAAGACCCCGATGCATACTTGTCTTGGGTACTCAAGGTTGACAAGATCTTCCGCATCCACAACTTCTCCGAAGCAAAGAAGGTGGCCATGGCATCACTTGAGTTTGAGGGATATGAAAATGTTTGGTGGGAACAAGTAAACAAGAAGCGTGCTAAAGAAGACTTAGAGCCCATTGACACATGGGAAGAGATGCAAGAAGTCATGCACAAACGCTTCGTGCCCACCCACCACAAATGTGACCTCTTCAACAAGCTCACTCAACTCAAGCAAAGCTTCAAATCCGTTGAGGAGTATTATAAGGAGATGCACATGACCATGATGAGTGCGAATGTGGATGATCGAGAAGAGCAAACTATGGCAAGATTCTTGAATGGATTGAAGATTCCCGTCAAGAGGATAGTGGAATTCTTTCCTTACACCAACATGGTTGAGTTACTTCATCAAGCTACAAGGGCCGAGCACCAAGTGCGAGAAGACTTAGCAAGTGCAAAAACAAAGACCTTCTTCGCCGCAAGAAATGCAATGAATGCCTCCTCAAGCATCAAAAATACAAGTGCTATTGCCTCCAAAGATCCTCCCAAGCAAGCAAGAAGTGCCATCAAGACAACAAGCTTCAAGCCGGAACCATCAACTATGTCCTCCAAAGCTTCCACATGATCTAGTAACATCACTTGCTTCAAGTGTGGCGCCCAAGACATAAATCCTTTGAATGCAAGAACACAAGAGTTATGATCACTCGGGATGATGGAGATGTGGAGTACTTAAGTGAAGGTGAATATGAAGCCTTAGTGCAAGCCGCAACCAATCTTGAAGATGATGAATTGGAAGATCAAGAGCAAATCCTATGTGTGCATGATGCAAGCCCATCTCTTGTGGTAACCAAAGTCTTGACAACCCATGCAATACCCAATGAAGACCAAAGATGCAACATCTTCCAAACTAGAACCGGAATCAGTGGCAAGTCCATCAAGGTCATCATCGATGGAGGTAGTTGTCACAACCTTGCAAGCACCGAACTATGCTCCAAGCTCAACCTCCCTGGTGTGGGCATTACCCTTCGGGTAACTAGTATTGTACTACCTCTTACGGCCCAGCCAGGGGCCCATGAAGGCACTCGACGGCCAGGTGGGCCGTTACGTTGGTTCCAAAGAAGGATTCTTGAAAGACAAGGCAAGAAGACGAAGAATACACAGAAAGTTTAGATCTAGGTCTGTTTGTAACCTAGTCGTACCCGGACAGTACTCTCGAGACCTGGCTCCCAATATAAGGGCTAGGAGAGGGGCTGCCGAGGGACACACACGCAATCATAGTAATCATAGCCACCGCAAGTCTAGGGCTAGGTCATTACAGAACTTAGTCTCTCGACGAGATCACAGTCGAAACCTTCGGCACCCCATTGTAATTCGATATTTTCATAATCAAGATCAGACAGGCAGGACGTAAGGGTTTTACCTCATTGAGGGCCCCGAACCTGGGTAAATCGCTCTCCCCGCTTGTTTGATAACCGATGTCTCGTGTCAACCTACAGGATTCCATCTACCCTAAGCCCCGTACGGAGGGCATTGTTGGGGAGTACCCTCGACAATTGGCACCGTCTGTGGGAAACCTGTCGACACAAGGCATGTCATCGGCAGTTCCGGTCACGTCTACAGCGTTTGTGCTGGAATCACCAACACCACCAAGTCCAAGAGACTCGGTTCGTTGTGGGTCCTTCGAGTTCACACCGCGCACTAGGGCATCGCATCCGATCTCCACGGAGTCGCGCGGCAACATGGATATAATTTTTGGTGGTGTCCACTTCATCATCGACTCCAGAGGGTTTCTTCGACTTCCTAGTTCAAGCGCGCCAAGCCCAAGAAGTTCGGTTCTAGATGATATCGCGCCAGCAGCGGCTTTAGCGGTCCTCCCTGGGAGTAATGGAGAGGGCATTGGAAGCAATTTCGGCAGCAGAGAGGAGCAAAGGAAGAGACGAAGGGATTCACGCCGCAAAGAAGAGGAGCGAGTTGCGAGCCACCCTCAACAGTATGAACGAGGATGTTACAATGTGCAGTCAAACAAGAACCGCCTCCGCACACCTTATTTATCGGCCACTGGGCAACTTGAAGCTCCGTGTTACTTGCATTCTTACATCGACCCAAAGGACAATCTTGAAAAGGCCACTCATCTGCTTAGAAATTGTCGGCAGTTCCTCGAAGTTCGGCAGTTTTGCGATTATCTTAGGGCTGAGGCAGCAGCAAAGGCTCACTCGATAGAAAAAGGGCGGCAGCTTATAGTCACCCTCCGCAGCAATACGTACCAGAGGGAGGAGATATGTACGTACCAACCGAAGTATTTCCAGCGTCTCGAGGAAAAGTCAACATGATCCATAAAACCAGTTTTTCGAAGAGAGAAGCCAAGAAGTTCTCGCAAGAGGTGAAGTACGCAGAGGTTGCTATGGCTAATGTACCTGAGTATATCGACTGGTCAGACCAAAGTATATATTTTAGCAAGGCGGATCACCCGACAGCCGTTCCAAGACATGGTCACGCTGCCCTAGTTCTCGAAGCACAGATTAGAGGTTACAATATGAGCAAGGTATTCATGGATGGAGGAAGCAGTCTAAACCTACAATTCGCCAGCACAATGAAGGCAATGGGGTTAACGGTCGACATGCTAAAAGAATCTGATACAGGCTTCCATGGCATCATACCGACCTGACCCGCTTATCCCCTTGGCAAAATATCGCTGGATGTAGTTTTCGGCTCACCTAGCAACTTCAGGAAAGAGAAACTCGGATTCGAAGTGGTTGATTGTGAATCACAATACCACGCCATCCTCGGCAGACCGGCGTTTGCCAAATTCATGGCGGTACCACAGTATGCATACTTGAAGCTGAAGATGCCAGGCAATAACGGGACAGCAATAACCGTTCACGGAACTTTTTCTCGTTCTGATAACTGCGACGGGGATTTCCAGAAGATCGCCTCAAAGTTTGGCGTTAAGGAAGAGCTCAATGCACTTGATGTTATTACAGATCACACGCATCCTCCAGCCGATAATCGAAACGTAAGATCCGATGAATTTGACGTCGCAAAGGAGGCAAAGAAACAGCAAGTGCACCCCTCTGACCCGAAGAAGACAGTGCATAGGTCGGCAGATCTTGCTGTCGCATAGGAAGACGCGCTCATCGAGTTCCTCTGTGAGCGCTGGGAAATATTTGCATGGGAACCATCCGACATGCCAGGTATTCTCAGGGAACTCGTTGAGCACGCCCTCAATGTTGACCCCAAAGATAAACCCGTACAACAGACATTACGTTGCTTTTCAGAACCAAAAAGAAAAGCTATTGGCGAAGAAGTTAATCGGCTCCGCAAGGCTGGATTCATTCGGAAGCTCAAGGAAGCCGAGTGGGTAGCTAACCCAGTCATGGTGCCGAAGAAAGATACGACAGCTCTTCGCATGTGTATCGACAAGCCTCAACAAGCATTGCGCAAAGGATCATTTCCCGCTGCCTCGTATCGACCAAATAGTCGATTCCACAGCAGGCTGAGATCGTCTCTCCTTCCTCGATGCGTATTCAGGATATAATCAGATCAAGCTCAAGAAAGAAGATCAAGAGTTAACCGCGTTCATAACTCCGCACAGCGTTTATTGTTACAACGTTATGACTTTCGGACTAAAAACGCGGGTGAAACTTATCAGCGGTGTATGCAAGCCTGTCTTGGAGAGCAAATTGGTCGGAATATTGAAGTCTACATCGACGATATTGTCGTTAAAACCAAAAATGCAGTTACCCTCATTGGCGATCTGTGCGAAACTTTCGACAATCTCGACAGATACAAAATAAAGCTGAACCCGAAGAAATGTTTCTTTGGGGTGCCAGGAGGTTAGGTACTCGGGCACTTTATTTCAGCTAGAGGAATATAGGTCAATCCTTTGAAAATCAAAGCTATCCTCGACATGGAACCACCGAAGAATTTGCATCAACTGCAACAGTTGGCAGGACGGCTGGCAGCGCTTAGTAGGTTTATCGCCAAGTTGGGAGAAAAAGCTTTGCCCTTCTATCAGTTGATGAAGAAGTCAGAAAAGTTCGAGTGGACAACCGAGGCATAGGAATCTTTTGATAATCTAAAGAAGATTCTGTCAACATCTCCAGTATTCGTAACTGCACATGAAAAAGAACCAATGCTCATGTATATAGCCGCAACGGTGCAGGTCTTCAGCACGGTTCTAGTTGTCGAGCGAGAAGAGGCAGGGAGAGTTCATGGGGTACAACGACCTGTTTGCTACCTCAACGAGGTACTCACGCCAGCAAAGCAGCAATATACTCATCACCAGAAGCTAGCATATGCCGTACGGAGGACAACTCGCAAACTACGGCATTACTTCACGGAGCACCCGATCATCGTGGTAAGTGAAGCACCATTGAAGAATATAATCACCAACCCAGAGGCTACGGGAAGAGTATCTCAATGGGCTATCGAGATAGCGCCACATGATATAACTTATGTCAATCGGACAACAATCAAATCTCAGGTTCTTCCAGATTTTTTGGCTGATTGGATTCAATCGCAAACTCTGGCAGCACCCGACATGTCTGGGTCCTGGACGATGTACTTTGACGGATCGAAGCGGTGTACGGGTGCAGGTGCAGGAGTAATATTGATCTCGCCACAGGGAGACAAGATGAGATATATTCTACGGATGAACTTTCCACTGGCGAAAAAAATGAAGCAGAGTACGAAGCACTGTTGCACGGGATGCGAATGGCTAAGGCATGTGGAGCAACCCGCTTAGAAATTTATGGAGAATCAAATCTTATGGTGCAGCAGTCGATGAATCTATGCGATGCGGTTAGTGACAACATGATTGCCTACCGTCAAATATACCAGTCTATGAAAGCCAAATTTGAAGGATGCGAGCTAAAACACATCGGCAGAGCTAGCAATGAGGAAGCCGACGCTTTGGCAAACATAGGATCCACATGTTCCCCTATTCTAGATGGAGTCTTCTATGAAGTTATTGCTCAACGATTGATCAAAGAAAAAGTTCCGGCACCTCCAGAAGTGTCGACTGCTGGTGATGTCTACGCACGCTTCTATTCCTGTAGACAGTGTTGGGCCTCCAAGAGCAGAGGTTTGTAGAACAGCAGCAAGTTTCCCTTAAGTGAATCACCCAAGGTTTATCAAACTCAGGGAGGTAGAGGGCAGAGATATCCCTCTCAAGCAACCCTGCAATTAAGATACAAGAAGTCTCTTGTGTCCCCAACACACCTAATACACTTGTCAGATGTATAGGTGCACTAGTTCAGCGAAGAGATAGTGAAATACAAGTATAATGGATGATTGTAAGTAGTAATTGCAATCTGAAATAAAATGGCAGCAAGCGAACATGTAACAGAACTTGTTGGAAATGGTGTTTCAATAATTAGAAACAAGGCCTAGGGATCATACTTTCACTAGTGGACACTCTCAACATTGATCACATAACTGAATAAATAAATGCTACTTTCTACACTCTCTTGTTGGATAACAAACACCATTCATTGTGTAGGGCTACAAAAGCACACCTCAAGCCGGAGTAAACAAGCTCCACAACATCCGGAGTTCATATTAGAGTAACCTCTAGAGTGCATAATAGACCGTTGCAATTTAGACCGAGTACTAACATAGCATACACACTGTCAACAATAGCTATGAAAGGGGGAATAGATCACATCAATACTATCATAGTAATAGTTAACTTCATAATCTACAAGAGATTACAATCATAACCTACGCCAAGTACTACATGATGCACACACTGTCAACTTTACATCATGGAGGAGGAATAGACTACTTTAATAACATCACTAGAGTAGAACATAGATTAATAGTGATACAAAGCTCATGATCACATAAAGATCACACCATGGGAGAGAGAGATGAACCACATAGCTACCGGTAGAGCCCTCAGCCTCGGGGGAGAACTACTCCCTCCTCATCATGGGAGACAGCAACGGCGATGAAGATGGCGGTGGTGTTGATGGAGATGACTCCGGGGGCAATTCCCCGTCCCGGCGGCGTGCCGAAACAGGAACTTCTGTCCCCCGAAACGGAGTTTTTGCGATGGCGGCGGCGCCCCTGGAGTCTTTCTGGAGTATGATAGATTGATGTAGGGTTTTCCGTCGCGAGGGAATTTATAGGCGAAGGGGCAATGTCGGTGGAGTCCCGAGGTGGGGTCCCCTCCTGGCGGCGCGGCAAAGGGGTGGCCCGCGCCCCCCTAGGGTGTGGGCTCCTCGCGGCCCCCCTTCGTCTCTCCTTCAGACTCCGTGAAGCCCCTGGAAAAATAGGAACGTGGCCTTTTGTTTCGTCCAATTCCGAGAATATTTCCTGTGTAAGATTTCTGAAACCAAAAACATCAGAAAATAGGAACTGGCGCTTCGGCATCTTGTTAATAGGTTAGTTCCGGAAAATGCACCAAAATGATATAAAGTATGAATAAAACATGTAGGTATTGTCATAAAACTAGCATGGAACATAAGAAATTATAGATACGTTGGAGACGTATCAAGCATCCCCAAGCTTAGTTCCTACTCGCCCTCGAGTAGGTAAACGATAAAAAGAATAATTTCTGAAGTGACATGCTACCAACATAATCTTGATCATACTACTGTAAAGCATATGAGATGAATGAAGTGACTCAAGGCAATGATCTATAGTTTCCTAACAAATAGATAACATATAGCAAAACTTTTCAGGAATAGTACTTTCAAGACAAGCATCAAAAAGTCTTGCATAAGGGTTAACTCATAAAGCAATAGATTCTTAATAAGAGGTTTTGAAGCAACACAAAGGAAGATTTAAGTTTCAGTAATTGCTTTCAACTTTCAACATGCATATCTCATGGATAATTGTCAACGCAAAGTAACATAATAAGTGCAATAAGCAAGCATGTAAGAATCAATGCACAGTTGACACAAGTGTTTGCTTCTAAGATGGAAAGAAGTAGGTAAACTGACTCAACATAAAGTAAAAGAAAGGCCCTTCGCAGAGGGAAGCAGGGATTAAATCATGTGCTAGAGCTTTTTGAGTTTTGAAATCATATAGAGAGCATACAAATAAAGTTTTGAGAGGTGTTTGTTGTTGTCAACGAATGGTAGTGGACACTCTAACTACCTTATCAACCAGACTTTCAAGAGCGGCTCCCATGAAGGACGTTATCTCTACCAGCAAGGTAGATCATCCCTCTTCTATTTAGTTTACACATGTATTTTAGTTTCATTATTGATGACACTCCTCCCAACCTTTTGCTTACACAAGCCATGGCTAACCGAATCCTCGGGTGCCTTCCAACATTCACATACCACGGAGGAGTGTCTATTTGCAAAATTAAGTTGCTTACTGATAGATCGGGGCAAAACATGTGAAGAGAATTATTAATGAAAGTTAATTAATTGTGGCTGGGCACCCTGTTGCCAGCTCTTTTTGCAAAATTATTGGATAAGCGGATGTATATGCCACTAGTCCATTGGTGAAAGTCTGTCAGAAGTAAATGACAAGGTTGAAAGATAAACACCACATACTTCCTCATGAGCTATAAAACATTGACACAAATAAGAGATAATAGCTTTTGAATTGTTTAAAGGTAGCACATGAAGTATTTACTTGGAATGGCAGGAAATGCCACATAGTACGTAGATATGGTGGACACAAATGGCATAGGTTTTGGCTCAAGGTTTTGGATGCACGAGAAGCATTCCCTCTCAGTACAAGGCTTTGGCTAGCAAGGTTGTTTGAAGCGAACACAAGTATGAACCAGTACATCAAAACTTACATAAGAACATATTGCAAGCATTATAAGACTCTACACTGTCTTTCTTGTTGTTCAAACACTTTTACCAGAAAATATCTAGACCTTAGATAGACCAATCATGCAAACCAAATTTCAACAAGATCTATAGTAGTTCTCCACTAATAGGTTTAAACTACATGATGCAAGAGCTTAAACATGATCTACTTGAGAGCTCAAAACAATTGCCAAGTATAAAATTATTCAAGACAATATGCCAACTACCACATGAAGCATTTTCAGTTTCCAACAAAATAACAATAAGTGCTGCGGCTTTTAGCTTTCGCCATGAACATGAATTAAGAAAACAAGTGTTCATATGAAAAAGCGGAAAGTGTCTCTCTTCCAAACAAACATGGTATGATGGTGCCCACTTTATTGAAAATAAAATACACAACAAAAAATAAAGACACTCCAAGAATAACACATAGTATATGAAGCAATAAAAATATAGTGAACAGAAACATGACCTGATATTTTTATTGATGAAGAAGGGGATGCCTTGGGCATCCCCAAGCTTTGACGCTTGTACTTCTTGAATATATCTTGGGGTGACATGGGCACCCCAAGCTTGAGCTTTTGTCCATTCTTCATATCATCTCATCATTCTTCTTTCCTACACTTGAAAACTTCCTTCATACAAAACTCATCACAAATCTCATTAGCAGCGTTAGTGCAATGATAATATTAATCAAATCTACAAAGTTCAGTATGACATATGAAAAGTATTTTAATAAGCATTAGCTACTGTAGCACAACTTCAATAAGGTTCTTTGATCAAGAGAACTCAAAAAGGTGGGCAAAAAGATGCAAATGCAAAACAGTGCAAGAATCTGTCAAAACAGAACAGTTCGTAAAAATTGATTTTTGAAAAATAGTTACGCTGCGTAACTCGAAAAACTCTGAACTAATGAAAGTTAGATAAATACCTGGGGAAGAAGCTCGTAAATTGGCAGCTCAAACTTACGTTCTGGTGATTTTTGGTGATTTTTCTCGTGACGAACCAGAAACAGTAAACAAGATTGCAAATCTCCCAAATACCACTTTCTTACCATTAGAGGCAATTCTTGGCACAAAAACGAAATAAACATGATAAGGAGAGGTTGCTACAGTAGTAACAACTTCCAAGACACAATAAAACAGTAGCAAAATAAAAACATGGGTTATCTCCTAAGAAGTGCTTTCTTTATAGCCATTAAGATGGGCTCAGTAATTTTAATGATGCTCACGCAAGAAATAAGAGTTGAAGCAAAAGAGAGCATCAAAAGCAAATAAGAAACACTTTTAAGTCTAACCCACTTCCTATGAAAAGGAATCATGTAAATAAACAAGTCATGTAAGCATAATGCAATAAGCATAGGAAGGCAACACAAGCGCAACTTCAAGATTCTCAACATAAAGAGGGGAAACTTAATATTATTAAGATGCATATAACCATGTTTCCCTCTCTCATAATAACTTTCAGTAGCATCATGAACAAACTCAACAATATAACTATCACATAAAGCATTCTTATTCACATGCATAAAAGTATCATTACTCTCCACATAAGCATAATCATTTTTATTAGTAATAGTGGGAGTAAAACTATCACAACCATCATTGTAATCATCATAAATTGCAGGCATGGTATAATCATAATAAACTTTATCCTCCATAGTAGGTGGCACCAAAATACCACTATCATTATAATCATCATAAATGGGAGGCAAAGTATCATCAAAGAAAATTTTCTCCTCAAAACCTGGGGGACTAAAAATATCACAACCAGCTTCCCCAAGCTTAAATTCTTCCATAGCATTAGCAATAATAGTATTCAAAGAGTTCATGCTAATAACATTGCTACAACTATTTTGCAAACAAAGTTCCATGGGTTTTTTAATTCTCTCTTCAAACACATCATGTCTTAATTCAATATAAAGTTCATAAAGATCTCTAATTTTTTTGTTGTTTTCCATTAAGCATAACTAGTGAAAATAAAAACAAGAAACAAAAAGATATAATTGCAAGATCTAAAGGAAATAGCTTCGAGCACTCACACACCGGAAACAGTGCTAGGAAATAGCTTAGTAGTCGGAGGATGTGAATACCTTTTACCTTACCTCCCCGGCAACGGCGCCAGAAAATAGCTTGATGTCTACGCACGCTTCTATTCATGTAGACAGTGTTGGGCCTCCAAGTGCAGAGGTTTGTAGAACAGCAGCAAATTTCCCTTAAGTGAATCACCCAAGGTTTATCGAACTCAGGGAGGTAGAGGTCAGAGATATCCCTCTCAAGCAACCCTGCAATTAAGATACAAGAAGTCTCTTGTGTCCCCAACACACCTAATACACTTGTCAGATGTATAGGTGCACTAGTTCGGTGAAGAGATAGTGAAATACAAGTATAATGGATGATTGTAAGTAGTAATTGCAATCTGAAATAAAAATGGCAGCAAGCGAACATGTAACAGAACTTGTTGGAAACGGTGTTTCAATACTTAGAAACAAGGCCTAGGGATCATACTTTCACTAGTGGACACTCTCAACATTGATCACATAACTGAATAAATAAATGCTACTTTCTACACTCTCTTGTTGGATAAGAAACACCATTCATTGTGTAGGGCTACAAAAGCACACCTCAAGCCGGAGTAAACAAGCTCCACAACATCCGGAGTTCATATTAGAGTAACCTCTAGAGTGCATAATAGACCGTTGCAATTTAGACCGAGTACTAACATAGCATACACACTGTCAACAATAGCTATGAAAGGGGAATAGATCACATCAATACTATCATAGTAATAGTTAACTTCATAATCTACAAGAGATTACAATCATAACCTACGCCAAGTACTACATGATGCACACACTGTCAACTTTACATCATGGAGGAGGAATAGACTACTTTAATAACATCACTAGAGTAGCACATAGATTAATAGTGATACAAAGCTCATGATCACATAAAGATCACACCATGGGAGAGAGAGATGAACCACATAGCTACCGGTAGAGCCCTCAGCCTCGGGGGAGAACTACTCCCTCCTCATCATGAGAGACAGCAACGGCGATGAAGATGGCGGTGGTGTTGATGGAGATGACTCCGGGGGCAATTCCCCGTCCCGGCGGCGTGCCGAAACAGGAACTTCTGTCCCCCGAAACGGAGTTTCGCGATGGCGGCGGCGCCCCTGGAGTCTTTCTGGAGTATGATAGATTGATGTAGAGTTTTCCGTCGCGAGGGAATTTATAGGCGAAGGGGCAATGTCGGTGGATTCCTGAGGTGGGGTCCCCACCTGGCGGCACGGCCAAGGGGTGGCCCGCGCCCCCTAGGGTGTGGGCTCCTCGCGGCCCCCCTTCGTCTCTCCTTCGGACTCCGTGAAGCCCCTGGAAAAATAGGAACGTGGCCTTTTGTTTCGTCCAATTCCGAGAATATTTCATGTGTAAGATTTCTGAAACCAAAAACAGCAGAAAACAGGAACTGGCGCTTTGGCATCTTGTTAATAGGTTAGTTCCGGAAAATGCACCAAAACGATATAAAGTATGAATAAAACATGTAGGTATTGTCATAAAACTAGCATGGAACATAAGAAATTATAGATACGTTGGAGACGTATCAGCTGGTTCGGAAACTAAGCTCCAAGAAGATGTCGAAGGTCCTACGATGCAATCTACAAAGCAGGTCCTTCTCCTTGAACCTCTTTGGACCGAGCCTTTTCTAGCATATCTAATAGAGCAAAGATTGCCGGAGGATCCAATGGAAGCCAAGCGTATCGTGCGGCGGTCTAAGGCATTTACCATAGTGGACGGTAAAATTAATAAGCGTAGTATCTCTGGTATTTTTCAAAGGTGTATTGCCATTGCCGACGGAAAAGCTCTATTACACGAGATACATGAAGGAACTTGTGGCCATCATGCAAGTAGCAGGGCTCTTGTAGCCAAAGGTTTCAGAGCAGGATTTTATTGGCCAACAGCAGCGTCTGACGCTCGAGATCTAGTGCGGAAGTTGGATCCTTGCCAACGTTTTGTGCCGAAGCCGCATGATACGTCTCCAACGTATCTATAATTTCTTATGTTCCATGCTAGTTTTATGACAATACCTACATGTTTTGTTCACACTTTATGTCATTATTATGCATTTTACGGAACTAACCTATTAACGAGATGCCGAAGTGCCAGTTTATGTTTTCTGTTGTTTTTGGTTTCAGAAATCCTAGTAAGGAAATATTCTCGGAATTGGACGAAATCAAGGCCCACGATCTTATATTTCCACGAAGCTTCCAGAACACCGAAGAGGTACCAGAGGGGAGGCCCAGGGCCTCCACACAACATGGCGGTGCGGCCAGAGAGGGGGGCACGCCCCCCTACTGTGTGGGTCCCCCGTGGCCCTTCCGACTCCGACTCTTCGCCTATATAAGCCTCCCTGACCTAAATCTTCGATACGGAAAAGCCACGGTACGAGAAACCTTCCAGAGCCGCCGCCATCGCGAAGCCAAGATCTGGGGGATAGGAGTCTCTGTTCCGGCACGCCGCCGGGATGGGGAAGTGCCCCCGGAAGGCATCTCCATCGACACCACCGCCATCTTCATCACCGCTGTTGTCTCCCATGAGGAGGGAGTAGTTCTCCATCGAGGCTAAGGGTTGTACCGGTAGCTATGTGGTTAATCTCTCTCCTATGTACTTCAATACAATGATCTCATGAGCTGCCTTACATGATTGAGATTATGAGCCTTGTATGACTATTAGTCTATGTGCTACTCTTGTGATGTTATTAAAGTAGTCTATTCCTCCTTCACGGTGTAATGGTGACAGTGTGTGCATCGTGTAGTTCTTGGCGTAGGTTATGATCATAATCTCTTGTAGGTTATGGAGTTAATTATTACTATGATAGTATTGATGTGATCTATTCCCCCTTCATAGTGTAAAGGTGACAGTGTGTATGCTATGTTAGTACTCGGTTTAAATTGCAAAGATCTATTATGCACTCCAAGGTTACTTAAATATGAATGCCGAATGTTGTGGAGCTTGTTAACTCCGGCATTGAGGTGCTCTTGTAGCCCTACACAACGAATGGTGTTCATTATCAAACAAGAGTATATGTAGCACAAAGGAAGAGAACTTATTTATTATGTGATCAATGTTGAGAGAGTCCACTAGTGAAAGTATGATCCCTAGGCCTTGTTTCCAAGCACTGAAACTCCGTTTACTTACTGTTCTGTTGCATGTTTACTCGCTGCCATATTTTATTCAGATTACTATTGCTACTCATATACATCCATACAACTTGTATTTCACTATCTCTTCGCCGAACTAGTGCACCTATACATCTGACAAGTGTATTAGGTGTGTTGGGGACACAAGAGACTTCTTGTATCGTGATTGCAGGGTTGCTTGAGAGGAATATCTTTGACCTCTTCCTCCCTGAGTTCGATAAACCTTGGGTGATCCACTTAAGGGAAACTTGCTGCTGTTCTACAAACCTCTGCTCTTGGAGGCCCAACACTGTCTACAAGAATACAAGCACCCGTAGACATCAAGCACTTTTCTGGCGCCGTTGCCGGGGAGGAAAGGTAAAAGGCACTCATACTCCGGTCCCAGGTAACTAAGTACTTTTCTGTTGCCGTTGTGTGTGTGCTCGAAGCTATTTCCTTTAGATCCTGCAATTGCATCTTTTTGTTTCTTGTTAAACACTAGTAAGGCATAATGGAAAACATCTGTGAGCTTTTTAAACTATTTCCTGAGTCAAGACATGAATGGTTTAATGCGAAAATTAAAAAACCTATGGAACCTTATTTGCATGCTAGTAGCAATGATATTAGTATGAACGCTTTGAACACCATTGTTGCTAATGATATAGAAAATTCTAAGCTTGGGGAGGTCGGTTTGGATGAAAATGATCTCTTTAGCCCTCCGGGTATTGAGGAGAAAGTTTATGTTGATTATGATATGCCTCCCATATATGATGATTATAATGATAGTAGTCTTTTGGTGCCGCCTACTATGGAGAGTAAATTTTATTATGATTATACTATGCCTCCTACACTTGATGAGAATAATAATGATAGCTACTTTGTTGAATTTGCTCCCACTACAACTAATAAAATCGATTATGCTTATGTGGAGAGTAATAATTTTATGCATGCTCATGATAAGAATGTTTCATGTGATAGTTATATTGTTGAATTTGTTCATGATGCTACTGAAAGTTATTATGAGAGAGGAAAATATGGTTGTAGAAATTTTCATGTTACTAAAACACCCTCTTTTTGCTGAAAATCTTGAAGTTACACTTGTTTTATCTTTCTATGCTTGTTGCATTATGCTTCATGAATTTATTTGTGTACAAGATTCCTTTTCATAGGAAGTGGGTTAGACTTAAAAGTGTTTCTAATTTGCTTCTTGATGCTCTCTTTTGCTTCAACTCTTATTTCTTGCGCGAGCATCATTAAAATTGCTGAGCCCATCTTAATGGCTATAAAGAAAGAACTTCTTGGGAGATAACCCATGTATGTTTTTATTACTGTTTTGTTGTGTCTTGGAAGTTGTTACTACTGTAGCAACCTCTCCTTGTCTTATTTTATTGCATTGTTGTGCCAAGTAAAGTCTTTGATAGCAAGGTTCATACTAGATTTGGATTACTACGCAGAAACAGATTTCTGTCTTTCACGAATTTGGGCAGGGTTCTCTGTAGGTAACTCAGAAAAATCTGCCAATTTACGTGCGTGATCCTCAGATATGTACGCAACTTTTATTCAATTTGAGCATTTTCATATGAGCAAGTCCAGTGCCTCTAAAAAATTCGTCTTTACGGACTGTTCTGTTTTGACAGATTCTGCCTTTTATTTCGCATTGCCTCTTTTGCTGTGTTGAATGGATTTCTTTGTTCCATTAAGTTCCAGTAGCTTTGGGCAATGTCCAGAAGTGTTAAGAATGATTGTGTTACCTCTGAACATGTGAATTTTTGATTATGCACTAACCCTCTAATGAGTTTGTTTTAAGTTTGGTGTGGAGGAAGTTTTCAAGGGTCAAGAGAGGAGGATGATATACTATGATCAAGAAGAGTGAAAAGTCTAAGCTTGGGGATAACCCGGTGGTTCATCCCTGCATATTTCAAGAAGGCTCAAGCATCTAAGCTTGGGGATGCCCAAGGCATCCCCTTCTTCATCAACAATTTATCCGGTTTCTTCTCTTGAAACTATATTTTTATTCGGTCACATCTTATGTGCTTTACTTGGAGCGTCTGTTTGTTTTTATTTTCGTTTTGTTATTTTCCTTCTCTGAATAAATTCATGCTTGTGTGGGAGAGAGACACGCTCCGCTGTTGCGTATGAACACATGTGTTCTTAGCTTTACTCTTAATGTTCATGGCGGAGTTGAAAACCGTTTGTTCATTGTTATATGGTTGGAAACAGAAAATGCTTCATGTGGTAATTGGTATAATGTCTTGAATAATTTGATACTTGGCAATTGTTGTGCTCATATAGATCATGTTTAAGCTCTTGCATCATGTACTTTGCACCTATTAATGAAGAACTACATAGAGCTTGTTAAAATTTGGTTTGCATGATTGTTCTCTAGAGTCTAGATATTTTCTGGTTAAGGTGTTTGAACAACAAGGAAGACGATGTAAAGTCTTATAATGCTTACAATATATTCATATGTGAGTCTTGCTGCACCGTTTTATACTTGAGTTTGCTTCAAACAACCTTGCTAGCCTAGCCTTCTATTGAGAGGAATTCTTCTCGTGCATCCAAATCCTTGAGCCAAAAACTATGCCATTTGTGTCCACCATACCTACCTACCACATGGTATTTCTATGCCATTCCAAGCAAATACTTCATGTGCTACCTTTAAACAATTCAAAAGCTATTATCTCTTATTTGTGTCAATGTTTTATAGCTCATGAGGAAGTATGTGGTGTTTTATCTTTTGACCTTGTCATTTACTTTTGACAGACTTTCACAATGGACTAGTGGCTTCATCCGCTTATCCAATAATTTTGCAAAAAGAGCTGGCATTGGGGTTCCCAGCCCCGATTAATTAACTTTCATTAATAACTCTCTTCACATGTTTTGCTCTGATTCATCAGTAAGCAACTTAATTTTGCAAATAGACACTCCTTCATGGTATGTGATTGTTGGAAGGCACCCGAGGATTCGGTTAGCCATGGCTTGTGTAAGCAAAAGGTTGGGAGGAGTGTCATCTAAAAAAATAAAAAAATATAAACTAAACTAAAGTACATGTGTAAACAAAGAGAAGAGGGATGATCTACCTTGCTGGTAGAGATAACGTCCTTCATGGGAGCCGCTCTTGAAAGTCTGGTTGACAAGGTAGTTAGAGTACCCGCTACCATCCGTTGACAACAACAAACACCTCTCAAAACTTTACTTTTATACTCTCTATATGATTTCAAAACTTAAAAAGCTCTAGCACATGATTTAATCCCTGCTTCCCTCTGCGAAGGGCCTTTCTTTTACTTTATGTTGAGTTAGTTTACCTACTTCTTTCTATCTTAGAAGCAAACACTTGTGTGAACTGTGTGCATTGATTCTTACATGTTTACCTATTGCACTTGTTATATTGCTTTATGTTGACAACTATCCATGAGATATACATGTTACAAGTTGAAAGCAATTGCTGAAACTTAATCATCCTTTGTGTTGGTTTAATGCCTTCTACTTTGAATCTATTGCTTTATGAGTTAACTTTTATGCAAGTCTTATTGATGCTTGTCTTGAAAGTACTATTCATGAAAAGTCTTTGTTATATGGTTCAGTTGTTTACTCATTGTATTTACCATTGCTTTGAATCACTTCATTCATCTCATATGTTTTACAATAGTATTGATCAAGATCATGTTGGTAGCATGTCACTTAAGAAATTATCCTTGTTATCGTTTACCTACTCGAGGGCGAGTAGGAACTAAGCTTGGGGATGCTTGATACGCCTCCAACGTATCTATAATTTCTTATGTTCCATGCTAGTTTTATGACAATACCTACATGTTTTGTTCACACTTTATGTCATTATTATGCATTTTACGGAACTAACCTATTAACGAGATGCCGAAGTGCCAGTTCCTGTTTTCTGCTATTTTTGGTTTCAGAAATCCTAGTAAGGAAATATTCTCGGAATTGGACGAAATCAAGGCCCACGATCTTATATTTCCACGAAGCTTCCAGAACACCGGAGAGGTACCAGAGGGGAGGCCCAGGGCCTCCACACAACATGGCGGTGCGGCCAGAGAGGGGGGCGCGCCCCCCTACTGTGTGGGTCCCCCGTGGCCCTTCCGACTCCGACTCTTCGCCTATATAAGCCTCCCTGACCTAAATCTTCGATACGGAAAAGCCACGGTACGAGAAACCTTCCAGAGCCGCCGCCATCACGAAGCCAAGATCTGGGGGACAGGAGTCTCTGTTCCGGCACGCCGCCGGGATGGGGAAGTGCCCCCGGAAGGCATCTCCATCGACACCACCGCCATCTTCATCACCGTTGCTATCTCCCATGAGGAGGGAGTAGTTCTCCATCGAGGCTAAGGGCTGTACCGGTAGCTATGTGGTTAATCTCTCTCCTATGTACTTCAATACAATGATCTCATGAGCTGCCTTACATGATTGAGATTCATATGAGCCTTGTATCACTATTAGTCTATGTGCTACTCTTGTGATGTTATTAAAGTAGTCTATTCCTCCTTCACGGTGTAATGGTGATAGTGTGTGCATCGTGTAGTTCTTGGCGTAGGTTTTGATCATAATCTCTTGTAGGTTATGGAGTTAATTATTACTATGATAGTATTGATGTGATCTATTCCCCCTTCATAGTGTAAAGGTGACAGTGTGTATGCTATGTTAGTACTCGGTTTAAATTGCAAAGATCTATTATGCACTCTAAGGTTACTTAAATATGAATGCCGAATGTTGTGGAGCTTGTTAACTCCGGCATTGAGGTGCTCTTGTAGCCCTACACAACGAATGGTGTTCATTATCAAACAAGAGTATATGTAGCACAAAGGAAGAGAACTTATTTATTATGTGATCATTGTTGAGAGAGTCCACTAGTGAAAGTATGATCCCTAGGCCTTGTTTCCAAGCACTGAAACTCCGTTTACTTACAGTTCTGTTGCATGTTTACTCGCTGCCATATTTTATTCAGATTACTATTGCTACTCATATACATCCATACAGCTTGTATTTCACTATCTCTTCACCGAACTAGTGCACCTATACATCTGACAAGTGTATTAGGTGTGTTGGGGACACAAGAGACTTCTTGTATCGTGATTGCAGGGTTGCTTGAGAGGAATATCTTTGACCTCTTCCTCCCTGAGTTTGATAAACCTTGGGTGATCCACTTAAGGGAAACTTGTTGCTATTCTACAAACCTCTGCTCTTGGAGGCCCAACACTGTCTACAAGAATAGAAGCACCCGTAGACATCACCGCACGCTCCTGCAACGGATCTAATGACCATACCTTTGGCTTGGCCCTTCGCGCAATGGGGACTCGATCAAGTTGGTCCACTGCTGAGATCGTCACCTGGGGGGCACACATATCTATTGGTCGAAGTTGATAAGTTCACTAAATGGATTGAAGCTGTACCAGTCAGAGATCAAACAACTAAAACAGCTGTCCAATTCTTTAAGGGAATAACTTGTCGCTTCGGTATGCCTCACAGCATCGTTACAGACAATGGAACTAATTTTGATTCCAAGGAATTTCGTAAATTCTGTGATGACGGTGGTATCAAACTCAATTTCGCTTCAGTTGCACACCCTCAAACCAATGGTAAAGTTGAAAGAATCAATGGCTTAGTATGCGATGGTATTAAAAAACGCCTCACGGGCGCAGCTCGAGCGTGGGTCGAAGAATTACCATCTGTACTTTGGAGCTTGCAGACTACTCCAAATAGGTCAACTCAGTATACCCCGTTCTTCCTCGTTTATGGAGCCGAAACAATTCTACCAGCCGATGTTCGTTTTGAAGCTCCTTGGGTGACCGCCTACAAAGAAACAAATTCCATCCATGCACTACAAGATGTTGTGGACCTCCTTGATAAAGCTCGAGACATCGCCTTAGCAAGAACAACAATGTATCAGCAGGCGTTACCGAATTACTACAGTCGACGAGTCCGCAACCAAAGCTTCAGCATCGGCGACATGGTATTACGATTAAAGCAAGAGAGACCCTTGAAACTCGAATCTCCATGGGAAGGACCGTTCATAATCACCGAATGATACCAGGAGGAGCTTATCATCTCAAAAATCCCGCTTCAGGCAAGGACATTGAAAATCCATGGAACGTTGCACATTTGCGACGATTCTACGCATAGGATTCACCAATTCCTTACTAGCTACATGAAGGCCTCTTAGCCTGTCACATATTATGAATAAAATTCTTGATTGGGCTCCCATCTTTATTAACTAAGTTTATCACTCGAACGATTGTTCGAATTATCTTTTTTTGGCTACTACTCCCATCGGGAGCTTCGGCTAAAATTGCGTGTTACACAGCCAACTCGATAACACTCGAGTGCTGCAAGGAATTATTACAGTGTCGATAATTAATTAATACTCCCATTGGGAGCTATAGTTATCGATACGCAGTAAACCATCCAAGCCTCAAGATAATTCGCGAGTGATGCAGTTGATGAAAATAATATTACTTATAAAAAAGGCTCATACCGGTGCACCGTGTGACGAAACCAAATAAATAAAGCGGATAAATCCCTTGTTTACTCGATGGGTGTCGCTCTTACGGAACTTACAAATCGACTCTGCAAATAATGCAATTACAACAGAGTCGTCGGGTGAGCAGGCCGACTTGATCACTCAACCGCCCTCGACAAAAACTTTCTAATCGAACTAACAAGTTCAAATGATGTTTAAAAACACATTAAAGTGCATACAGGACTACTCCTTGCAACGCAAGGTTATCATAAAAATATATACATAACTTCATGGCAGGGCTTCTTGATCTTCTCGGGTCTTCAAATCTCTTTCGATTCCTGTTTCCATCCGAGAGATAATAACATATGCAGGATGTCTGGCTATGGAATAGTATTTGTCTAATCTTCTATTGGCTTTCGCTATGACCTCCAAATCTAAGGTCGGGTGACACGCTAAGACTGAAGCAAGTGCAAGTTCGGCTCTAGCAAGAAGTTCCTTCCGTACCAGTAGCCGAATTCTCTCCGGAGTCTTAAATCAGTTGAATAAAGCAGATAAAGTCTCGGGTGTTTGATCCAATGGAAACATGGTTTTCCATACCATTGAGAGATGAGCGTGGTATTTGTCAAAGTAATAATGCACCCTTTCCGCTCGATGCTCAAATTTATCCATGGCTACGGCTTTCGACCGATTGGACCACAGTTCGTGCTTTGGGTGAGCAACATCGGTCATTACTGCGATCTTTTCATGGATTTTCCTGTTTTCTTCTTATTCGTCAAAAGCTACGACTGTTGAAGTGAAAAGGTTCATCGGCAGAAGGTTATTTAGCAAGTAAGTCGACAGAAGTCAAAAGTTAAATAGCAGAAGGTTTCTTACAGCTTAAGCTTTCAGTAGCAACACGGAGGCGATCCAGAGCATGTTGTTCAATTGCGGTAGCAATCTCGCTTTTTCTTTTCACCAACGCCGCCGTAGCGTGAAGATTAGATATGTCTTTGTTCAACCGAGATATTTGATCACGCAAGCGACGAACAAGATAAGATTCATCACTAGCCGAAGGGTTCAGAGAAGGTTCGACACGAGAAGAAGTTGAAGGAATTTGCAGCATAATTCTTAATTCAGAAAAGCATGGGTGAAAGGCGAAAAAACTCCCATCGGGAGCATATATTACATCCAAAAGACTGTTGATACTAGCAACAGAGCTAGTACAAATCAAGGCTAGATTAAATTGTATCTGACATTACAAGGGCGAAGCAAGTGCTATTTCAAGGTTGAGCCGATGATGAATCAGGAGCAGCCTTAGCCGAAGCTTTCTTCTTTTCTTCATCAACTAACTTGAGGAGTTGGTTGGCGCATATCAATGCCGATTGCTTGAAAGGCTCGAGGTTGACTAGGCATTCGTTGGCATCTACCGGCAATGACTTAGACAACTTTTCCAACTCAGAACCTAGCACGTGCCCCATTAACAATTGGAAAGTAAGAACCGCCCCGAAGAGACGAGAGCACCGCTTCAATACCTCTATAGCTTCAGAAGATTCGATGAAGAAGGCATCCACCATTTCGCCAAAGGTCTTGTTTTGGCTCAACTTTGGGAACATCATCGAAAATAACTTCGACAAAGCCCCCTTGGTTTTTTGCAAAAGACCTTGGACTTGGTTATTGGAATCAGTGGCAAACGAAAGGGCATCAGACATCGAGTCCTCTCGAAGCTTGCGTGTACGATCGATAGGTATATCGGCAGCATCTGGGAAAATTACGAGTAAGCAACTCAGAAGATAGTGTTGTAAGAATACCGTGCAATGGATAAAAAGAAACTTACCTAGCAAGCTCGTGATGGACACTCGAAGAATGCCTTCTTTTTCATCGGCTACGATGGTAGCTTCGCGTCTGGCTTCTTGCTCATCCTTCATCTTTTTCTTCAGCTTCTTTAGCTCATACTTCAACTGTGTATTCTTGGTATGAGCTTCGGCTATAAGCCTATTGGCTTCCAACACCTGATCAGCCGAAATCTTGATGGCCTTGCAAAAAGCTGGACGTTCTCGGATTCCAGGCGAGTGAATTGGTCAGCAAAGTCTGCCACAACGTCAATGATGACCCACAAGTATAGGGGGTGTATCGTAGTATTTTCGATAAGTAAGAATGTCGATCCCAACGAGGAGCAGAAGGTGTTGACAAGCAGTTTCGATGAAGGATTCACTGTAAATGCTCACAGACAAGTATTCAGGGGGTTTTGATGTAACAGTTGAATAAAGTACGAGTAAGTAAAATGCAAGAGTAACAATTGCAGCGAGTGGCCCAGTCCTTTTTAGCACAAAGGACAAGCTGGTTTGTTTACTTATAATGACCAAACGTTCTCGAGGACACACGGGATTTTAGTCTAGTGCTTTCGCTACATACGGCTAAATAATCTTCATTGTTATGATAAGTGTTGTGTGGGTGAACCTATGCTAATGCACCGCCCTTTCTAGGACTAATACATACTTGTGATTATACCCCTTGCAAGCATCCGCAACTACAAGAAAGTAATTA
Organism: Lolium perenne; assembly: GCF_019359855.2. Lineage (NCBI taxonomy): Eukaryota > Viridiplantae > Streptophyta > Magnoliopsida > Poales > Poaceae > Lolium > Lolium perenne. Next base: position 172,265,037 of record NC_067250.2, on the reverse strand, counting down.
AGAATAAATCTAACCACAGCCTTAAACTCTGAGATCCTGCGATCCCTCCTGCATCGATATACCAACGGGGGTTTAGGTTTCTGTCACTCCGGTAACCCCGCAATTGGCAAACGAATACAAGATGCATTCCCCTAGGCCCATAAATGGTGAAGTGTCATGTAGTCGACGTTCACATGACACCACTAGAAGAATAACACCACAACTTAAATATCACACCATTAAATATTACTCAACCATAGTTCACTACTAACATTTAGACTTCACCCATGTCCTCAAGAACTAAACGAACTACTCACGAGACATCATATGGAACATGATCAGAGGTGATATGATGATGAATAACAATCTGAACATAAACTTGGTTCAATGGTTTCACTCAATAGCATCAACAACAAGTAGAGATCGATACCAGGAGAGTTTCCCCTATCAAACAATCAAGATCAAACCCAAATTGCTACGGCGGTGACGGTGTCCAGCGGTGGAGACGGCGGTGATGATGGTGGAGATGATGATGATGGTGATGGAGATGATGTCCAGCTCGATGACGGTGACGATGGCGTCGATTTCCCCTCCCGAGGGGAATTTCCCGGCGGATTCCTGCCCGCCGGAGAGCTCTTTTCTCTCTGGTGTTCTCCGCCCCGCAGAGGCGGCTGTAACTCTTCGCGAGGTACCCTCTGTGGCTTAGGTTTTCGGGACGAAGGATTTCGCGAAGAAAAGGAGGCGAAAGGGGCTGTGGGCCCCCCACACCAAATGGCGGCGCGGCCAGGGCATGGGCCGCGCTGCCCTAGGGTGTGGGCCCACCCTGGGTCCTCCTGGCTCCTCCTTCTGGCTTCCTTCGTCATCTTGAAAAATAGGATTTTTGGTATAATTTCCTTCCACAGTTGATCTTCCGAAATATTGCGTTCTGACGGTGCTTTTTCCAGCAGAATCCTGGCTCCGGTGCTTGATCCTCCAATAATGATGAAACATGCAAAATAGATGAAATAACATAAGTATTGTGTCCCAATATGAAATATATCAATGAATAACAGCAAATTATGATATAAAATAGTGATGCAAATTGGACGTATCAACTCCCCCCAAGCTTAGACTTCGCTTGTCCCCAAGCGAGACTGAACTCAGTAAACAGGACCACATGTTTATGGAGTGAAGAGTCGATAAATAAAATACGGACAAGAAGCATCATATTCATTCACACAAGACATTATAGTAAACAACTTCCTCATATAACTTAACTTGAAACAAGTATAAGGTAATCACAAGTAAAGGTGCATAAGAAATCATAATTGGTGATGGCAAACTTCGTTCTTGGTCAGAGAACAATTAACAGATTATACTTATCTCATTGAGCAGCGCTCTCATGTTAAAGTTTATAATGCACAACTTGCATACTCAATCATAATGGTCTCTTCATGATCATTGATAACTTGCAAAGCTATATTCATTCAGATAAAACTTGTACTAAACAAGGAAGAATAAAACACATGATGAAGCAAATCACAATATAATGGTTTGATCACAACTACTCAAATGCTTGCTTGAGATGGAGGGAAATAGGTTTACTGACTCAACATAAAGTAAAAGACAGGCCCTTCGCAGAGGGAAGCAGGGATTAAATCATGTGCTAGAGCTTTTTCAGTTCTGCAATCATATAAAGAGAATAAAAGTAACATTTTTTAGAGGTGTTTGTTGTTGTCAACGACTGGTAGCGGGTACTCTAACCCCCTTGCCAGACAACCTCCTAAGAGCGGCTCCCATATTATTTTCATTTTGTGTGGCACTCCTTCCAACCTTTCTTTCACAAACCATGGCTAACCGAATCCTCGGGTGCCTGCCAACAATCTCATACCATGAAGGAGTGCCTTTTTTATTTTAGTTTTATTATGATGATGACACTCCCCCCAACCTTTGCTTACACAAGCCATGGCTAACCGAATCCTTCGGGTGCCGTCCATCAATCACATACCATGGAGGAGTGTCTATTTAGTTTAATTAATTTGGGACTGGGAATCCCATTGCCATCTCTTTTTGCAAAATTATTGGATAAGCGGATAAAGCCACTAGTCCATTGGTGAAAGTTGCCCAACAAGATTGAAAGATAAAACACCACATACTTCCTCATGAGCTATAAAACATTGACACAAATAAGAGATACTAAGTTTTGAATTGTTTAAAGGTAGCACATGAAGTATTTACTTGGAATGGCGGAAAATACCATGTAGTAGGTAGGTATGGTGGACACAAATGGCATAGGTTTGGGTTAAGGTTTGGATGCACGAGAAGTATTCCCTCTCAGTACAGGTCTTTGGCTAGCAAGGTTAATTAGCAAGCATAAGAGTCGAGGGAAACAAACAAATATACATGTGATAGAAACAATCATGCATCTTCCTTGTAAGCACAAACAATTTTAACTTCAGAATAATAAGCTATGAGCTAACAAGAAAGAAAGACAATGAAACAACTACATGTATTTCTCTTTTCTACTTAAACCTCAAAGTGTTGTTGCTATTGACCAATGCTAAGTTTGCCAACCAAATAGATTTATTCAATGCTCCCAAAGTGATACCAATACTAACAACAAGGTAAATCATATAGTAGAGATTGCAAACTAAAATAAGATGTGCAATATGTAAATGATAAGACTTCTCATTAATATTCCATAACGATAACTCACACCAAGGGATACATAGATAACCAACTAAAGGAGAGATACTTCCAAACGCAACCCATCTTATATGATAACTTCCCTACTCATGATATGACACTACTTGACAATAAAAGTAAAAGGTAGTGATAATGTGATACCGCGGCACTCCCCCAAGCTTGGAACAAACCAAGGGGATGCCAATACCGGTGATGAATTACTCCTTTGGCGATGGTGGTGATGAATTCCTGACAAGCTTCTCAATAAGCTCCTGAAGCTCATCAATCCTGTATATGAGATTGCGAATCATCTCTAAATTGTGCTCGACGCGGTTAAGGAGTCTGTCCGACGGCGAGTCCCAGCTCTTGGAGTTATTTCCCCACTCTTCAGCCTCAGGCTCCTTCTCTCCTGCAGTGTTAGAACGATCTATATCCCACTGGCTAGGCAATGCTGCCTTTGGAGTCCCTTCAATTTGATTATTGAAAATTAGATTATGGAAGGGATGGTGGATGCCTGATGGAGATGTTTTCGGAGCTAGGTAATGACGTGGAACCGCTCCTCCAGTGCGAATTCTTGCGCTCTTGTTTGCACTAAAAGGGTTGTCCACCACCTTGATGCTTGCGATGGTAGCACGCGGGTGTGCGCGCGAATCTTCCTCCACCTCTTCTTCATCCTCTTCCTTGACGTCCTTGTCTTCCTCTTTCCACCCAAGATCTCGATCATCTTCATCCGGAAACTCCTTGCCCTTGTTCTTGGAGACCATGGTGCTTCTAGACCGAAAACAGATCCTGGCAGAAACAGCTCGAAACAAAACACGTCGAGAGCATGATATACGGACCTCCAGGGGTCCGGGGGATTATATAGCAAAATTTTTCACTACAAACGGAAAGTACCAGATCGAACCAGAGTCGGAAAGGGGCGATGGGGCGGCCAAACCATAGGTCGGCGCGGGCCCAGGCTTGGCCGCGCCGGCCTATGGTGGCGCCCCCTCGTGCGTCCTTTCCACTCCGTTTCGAACTCGTAATTTTTCATATTTTCCAAAAACAGCAAAAATATTGTTCGGAAAGTAAATTGCGTACTTTTCATTACCAGTACTGTTACCTATTCAAAGTCGAGTTCTGGCGGACTGTCAATTTGCCCTTTTATGAAAGCCTCCGGTGTTTCCACTTGAATAATATCAACATCAACATTATAAGAATCACCCGAGATATAATGCTTGAGTCTTTGTCCATTCACCACTTGCGTGGCATTGCCTTGGAGAGAGCTAATCTTGATTGCTCCTGAATGATACACCTCCTCAACAACATACGGTCCTTCCCATTTCGAGAGTAATTTCCCTGCAAAGAATCTGAGACGAGACCGATACAATAGGACTTTATCCCCAATATTAAATTCTCTTTTGATAATCCTTCTATCATGCCATTTTTTAACTTTCTCTTTAAAGAGTTTAGCATTTTCATAAGCTTCACTTCTCCATTCATCTAGAGAACTTAATTGCAACAACCTCTTATCACCGGCAAGTTTAGGATCTTTATTTAATTCTCTAACAGCCCAATAAGCTTTGTGCTCTAGTTCTAAAGGTAAATGACAAGCTTTCCCATAAACCATTTTATAAGGTGACATTCCCATGGGATTTTTATAAGCAGTTCTATAAGCCCATAATGCATCCTTCAATTTACTAGCCCAATTCTTTCTAGTTTTATTAACGGTCTTTCCCAAAATAGATTTAATCTCTCTATTTGATAATTCTACTTGACCACTAGTTTGAGGATGATAAGCGGAAGCAATTCTATGATTAATACCATACTTAGCAAGAGTTTTTCTAAAACCTCCATGAATAAAATGAGAACCTCCATCAGTCATAATATATCTAGGCACTCCAAATCTAGGAAAAATAATATCTAAAAGCATTCTTAAAGAGGTCTCACCATCAGCACTTTTTGTAGGTATGGCTTCCACCCATTTAGTAACATAATCAACAGCAACAAGTATGTGAGTGTTACCTTCTGAAGACGGAAAAGGTCCCATGAAGTCAAATCCCCAACAATCAAATGGTTCAATAACAAGAGTATAATTCATAGGCATCTCATTACGTCTGGAGATATTACCAACCCTTTGGCATTCATCACAAGATAAAATAAACTTTCTCGCATCTTTGAAGAGAGTTGGCCAATAAAAACCTGATTGTAAAACCTTTTGCGCGGTTCTTTCTCCGGCGTGATGTCCTCCATAAGCACTACCATGACATTTACTCAATATCTCTTGTTGTTCATATTCGAGAACACATCTTCGCATAATACCATCCACTCCTTCTTTATACAAGTGTGGGTCATCCCAGAAATAATGCCTCAAGTCATAAAAGAATTTCCTCCTTTGCTGAGCTGAAAAGGTTGGAGGCAAGTACTTGGAAACAATAAAGTTAGCGTAATCAGCATACCACGGACTGTCTCGCGAGCTCACCTTTATTACAGCCAATTGTTCATTTGGAAAACTATCATTAACAGGAACAGGATCATAAGCAATATTTTCCAATCTAGACAAATTATCAGCAACAGGATTATCAGCACCTTTCCTATCTACAATATGTATCAAATTCTTGCAAAAGAAGTACCCATCTAATAAGCCTAGGCTTAGCATCTTTCTTTGTCATAAGGTATCTAATTGCAGCATGATCAGTATGAATAGTAACTTTTGAATCAACAATATAAGATCTAAATTTATCGCAAGCAAAGACTACAGCTAATAATTCTTTTTCAGTTGTAGCATAATTTCTTTGAGCAGCATCAAGAGTTTTACTAGCATAATGAATAACATTCAGTTTTTTATCTACTCGCTGTCCAAGAACAGCGCCTACAGCAAAATCACTAGCATCACACATAATCTCAAATGGTAAGTTCCAATCAGGAGGTTCAACTATAGGAGCAGTTGTTAAGGCTTTCTTAAGAGTTTCAAAAGCTTCCTTACAATCATCATCAAAAACAAATGGTACATCTTTTTGAAGAAGATTAGTAAGAGGTTTTGAAATCTTGGAGAAATCTTTAATAAATCTCCTATAAAACCCAGCATGACCAAGAACACTACGAATACCTTTAACATCCCTTGGATAGGGCATCTTCTCAATTGCTTCAACTTTAGCTCTATCAACTTCAATACCTCTCTCAGAAATTTTATGTCCCAATACAATTCCTTCATTAACCATAAAGTGGCATTTCTCCCAATTAAGAACAAGGTTAGTTTCTTCACATCTCTGCAAAACTTTATCAAGGTTTCGCAAGCAACTATCAAAAGAATTCCCATAGACGGAAAAATCATCCATGAATACCTCTACAATACTCTCACAAAAACCATGAAAAATAGCAGACATGCATCTTTGAAAAGTAGCAGGAGCATTACATAAACCAAAAGGCATACGTCTATAAGCATAAGTTCCATAGGGACAAGTGAAAGTGGTTTTCTCTTGATCTTTAGCTTTAACAGCAATTTGTGAAAACCCAGAATAACCATCAAGAAAGCAAAAATGAGTATTTTTAGACAATCTTTCTAGCATTTGATCAATAAATGGTAAAGGGTAATGATCTTTCTTAGTAACTTTATTAACTTTTCGAAAATCAATGCACATTCTATACCCTACAACTACTCTTTGAGGGATGAGCTCATCATTATCATTAGGCACAACAGTCATTCCTCCTTTCTTGGGAACGCAATGCACAGGACTAACCCATCTACTATCAGCAATAGGATATATAATACCAGCTTCAAGAAGTCTTAATACCTCATTCCTTACCACTTCCTTCATCTTCGGAATTAGACGACGCTGATGTTCAACAACAGGCTTTGCATCATCTTCCATATTAATAGCATGTTGGCATATAGAAGGAGAAATCCCTTTCAAATCATCAAGAGTGTAGCCAATAGCGCCTCGGTGCTTCTTCAATATTTCCAATAACCTTTCTTCCTCAAACTCTGAAAGCTTAGAACTAATAATAACAGGATATATTTTCTTATCATCAATATGAGCATATTTAAGATTATCAGGTAAAGGCTTTAAATCAAAAACAGGATCTTCCTTTGGTGGCGGTGTTGTACCCAGATCTTCACCCGGTAAATCATGCTTGAGAATAGGTTGGCGAAGAAAAATTTCCTCAAGCTCATCTCTTTCTTTCCTAAAAACTTCACTCTCGCTATCCTCCAAATGTTGCTGCAAAGGATTGTTAGGAACAAGAACAATAGATGCACACTGTTCCATTTTAAAATCATCACTAGGCAAATCAGCTTTATAAGGAGTTTTAGTAAATTTAGAGAAGTTAAACTCATAAGATTCACCAGCAAATTTAGTCAAAATTTTCTCTTTCTTGCAATCTATAATAGCTCCACAAGTATTTAGAAAAGGTCTACCAAAAATAATAGGACAATAATCACTAGCAGCAGAACCAAGTACCAAAAAGTCAGCAGGATATTTAATCTTACCGCATAAAACTTCCACATCTCGAACAATACCAATTGGAGAAATAGTTTCTCTATTAGCCAGCTGAATAACCACATCAATATCTTCAAGTTCACAAGAATCAATTTCGTGCATAATCTCCGTGTAAAGCTCATAAGGAATAGCACTAACACTTGCACCAATATCACATAATCCATAATAGCAATGATCACCAATTCTAACAGATAGCATAGGAACACTAGCTTGTTTGGGTTTATTAGGATGTGAAACAATATTAGAAGCATCTTCACAGAAAATAATATGACCATCCTCCACATTTTCAGTCACAAGATCTTTAACTATTGCAACAGCAGGTTCAACTTTTATTTGTTCTTCAGGTTCTACAGGTTTCTTTTCACTTTTATGAACCGCACTATTTATAACAGAGTACTCCTTCATTTTAGCAGGGAAAGGAGTTTTTTCAATATAAGCTTCAGGAATAACATGATCAGCGGTTTCAACTACAACGCATTTATTAATAGATGAATCAATTTTATCTTTATAAGGTTCATGATACTTATCAAAATTCTTCTTTGGCAATTCATAATGAGAGGCAAAAGCTTTATAAAGATTCACAGCAACTTGAGAATCAAGACCATATGTAGCACTCATATTACGAAATTTATCAGTATCCATAAAAGCTTCAATGCATTTATAATCATAAATTATACCTGATTCTCTATCCTTGTCGTTCTCCCAACCTTCAGTATTTTCTTGGATCCGATCAAGAAGGTCCCTTTTAAACTCTTCTTTGTTGCGTGTAAATGATCCGGAACAAGAAGTATCCAGCAAGGTCTTGTCTTGAAAAGAAAGTCTTGCATAGAAATTATCAATAATAACATTACCAGGAAGCTCATGAATGGGGCATTTGAGCATTAAAGACTTCAATCTCCCCCAAGCTTGGGCAATACTCTCTCCATCATGAGGCCAAAAATTATATATGCGATTCCGATCCTTATGAATTTCACTTGGAGGATAGAACTTAGAATAAAACCGGGGCACAATATCATTCCATTCAAGAGAATCCCCATTATCCAGTAATTTATACCAATACGCCGCCTTACCAGACAGCGATAAAGAGAATAGTTTCTTCCTCACTTCATCCATAGCAATACCTGCACATTTGAATAACCCGCATAATTCATGCAAAAACAGTAAATGATCACCAGGATGGACAGTTCCATCCCCTTCATAGCGGTTATCCATAACACGTTCAATAATTTTCATAGGTATTTTATATGGTATCACTTCCTCACCTGGCGCCTCATCCACTACCGTTGCAGTAGTAGTAGATTTCCCAAATAAAAATTGAAGAGAAGATCTCTCCATAATGACTTATAGCGGCAGGCAGAAATAAAATCAGCACAACAGTAAAGGTTTTCCTTACCAATTCCACTTACCAATAGCGCTTCACTCCCCGGCAACGGCGCCAGAAAATAGTCTTGATGACCCACAAGTAAAGGGGGTGTATCGTAGTATTTTCGATAAGTAAGAATGTCGATCCCAACGAGGAGCAGAAGGTGTTGACAAGCAGTTTCGATGAAGGATTCACTGTAAATGCTCACAGACAAGTATTCAGGGGGTTTTGATGTAACAGTTGAATAAAGTACGAGTAAGTAAAGTGCAAGAGTAACAATTGCAGCGAGTGGCCCAGTCCTTTTTAGCACAAAGGACAAGCCGGTTTGTTTACTTATAATGACCAAACGTTCTCGAGGACACACGGGATTTTAGTCTAGTGCTTTCGCTACATACGGCTAAATAATCTTCATTGTTATGATAAGTGTTGTGTGGGTGAACCTATGCTAATGCACCGCCCTTCCTAGGACTAATACATACTTGTGATTATACCCCTTGCAAGCATCCGCAACTACAAGAAAGTAATTAAGAATAAATCTAACCACAGCCTTAAACTCTGAGATCCTGTGATCCCTCCTGCATCGATATACCAACGGGGGTTTAGGTTTCTGTCACTTCGGTAACCCCGCAATTGGCAAACGAATACAAGATGCATTCCCCTAGGCCCATAAATGGTGAAGTGTCATGTAGTCGACGTTCACATGACACCACTAGAAGAATAACACCACAACTTAAATATCACACCATTGAATATTACTCAACCATAGTTCACTACTAACATTTAGACTTCACCCATGTCCTCAAGAACTAAACGAACTACTCACGAGACATCATATGGAACATGATCAGAGGTGATATGATGATGAATAACAATCTGAACATAAACTTGGTTCAATGGTTTCACTCAATAGCATCAACAACAAGTAGAGATCGATACCGGGAGAGTTTCGCCTATCAAACAATCAAGATCAAACCCAAATTGCTACGGCGGTGACGGTGTCCAGCGGTGGAGACGGCGGTGATGATGGTGGAGATGATGATGATGGTGATGGAGATGATGTCCAGCTCGATGACGGTGACGATGGCGTCGATTTCCCCCTCCCGGAGGGAATTTCCCAGGCGGATTCCTGCCCGCCGGAGAGCTCTTTTCTCTCTGGTGTTCTCCGCCCCGCAGAGGCAGCTGTAACTCTTCGCGAGGTACCCTCTGTGGCTTAGGTTTTCGGGACGAAGGATTTCGCGAAGAAAAGGAGGCGAAAGGGGCTGTGGGCCCCCCACACCACATGGCGGCGCGGCCAGGGCATGGGCCGCGCCGCCCTAGGGTGTGGGCCCACCCTGGGTCCTCCTGGCTCCTCCTTCTGGCTTCCTTCGTCATCTTGAAAAATAGGATTTTTGGTATAATTTCCTTCCACAGTTGATCTTCCGAAATATTGCGTTCTGACGGTGCTTTTTCCAGCAGAATCCTGGCTCCGGTGCTTGATCCTCCAATAATGATGAAACATGCAAAATAGATGAAATAACATAAGTATTGTGTCCCAATATGAAATATATCAATGAATAACAGCAAATTATGATATAAAATAGTGATGCAAATTGGACGTATCAGTCAACTGTGGCAAAAATTGGCAGTGAGAAAGAAAATGAAAAGTTATGATAGATTGAGTGGAAAGTAAATTTTAATTAATCCAAGAATCGGTCATCGGCTTGGAAGATAAAAGGATATTGTGCTGAAAAGATATACTTACATGATCACGAGCGGTTGGAGGGACGGAGGCGCCGGCAGAAGGGTTAACCTTCGACACAGGAACCTTGGCCACAACTGTTCTTGGAGGTGGCGTTGGCTCATCAGTCGAAGGATTCGACTCCTTTGCTGATTCAGTTCTTTCAGAAAATAGTTTTGCCCTCTTTGCAAGAGGGACTTCATCATCATCATCAGAGCTTCTTAAAAACAAGAACACATATTAGATCCAAGGAAATTGGCTGCAAAAGAAAAGCGGAAACTTAAAGATCCAAGTCATCTTCGGTAGCGAAGAGGCCCGTTGAGCTCTTTGCAGCTAGAGGAGGTGACACAGTTTCATTAGCATCATCATCTTGTCTGCTGGGACTCGATTCAGCAGTTGTCATTAAGTCTTCATTGATCCTCCTGTGTCGCATAGCCTTAGTGCGAGCATCGTCCTCGGGGGCTTCGTCACCTTGGACGTCGCTGTCCTCGAGAGCATGCTGCCCATCTTCGGTCTCCTCCGAATCATCGTCATCCTCTGGCTCTACCCCACTTTCGGGTGTAGGAGGATAACATTAAACAACGGTGGAAGCCTGTCGACAGATAAAGAAACTATCGGATTTGAATGCAGAAATAGAAATGACCCTTGAAGCAAATGCAAGGAAAATTACCTTGGCTGGAAGATGCTTAAGATCAAAAGGAGGGCGAGCCGAAGTCAGAACAATATTGTCCTTCTGGCTGAGACGAGTCAGGCGCCGCACCTCATCACGAAGTTCTTCATCAGATCGATCAGTGATGACCCACAAGTATAGGGGGTGTATCGTAGTACTTTCAATAAATAAGAGCAGGAGCAGAAGGTGTTGACAAGCAGTTTCGACAAAGGATTCACTGTAAATGCTCACAGGCAAGTTTTCAGGAGGTTTTGATATAGCAGATAAATAAAATACAAGTAAGTAAAATACGAGAATAATAATTGCAGCAAGTGGCCCAATCCTTTTTATCACAAAGGACAAGCCGGTTTGTTTACTTATGATGACCAAACATTCTTGAGGACACACGGGAATTTAGTCTAGTGCTTTCGCTTCATATAGTTGATTAATCTTCATTGTTTTGATAAGTGTTGTGTGGGTGAACCTATATGCTAATGCACCGCCCTTCCTAGGACTAATACATACTTGTGATTAAACCCCTTGCAAGCATCCGCAAATACAAGAAAGTAATTAAGATAAATCTAACCACAGCCTTAAACTCTGAGATCCTGCTATCCCTCATGCATCGATATACCAACGGGGGTTTAGGTTGCTGTCACTCCGGCAACCCCACAATTAGCAAACGAATACTAGATGCATTCCCCTAGGCCCATAAAGGTGAAGTATCATGTAGTCGACGTTCACATGACACCACTAGAAGAATAACACCACAACTTAAATATCAAACCATTAAATATTACTCAACATAGTTCACTACTAGCATTTGGACTTCACCCATGTCCTCAAGAACTAAACGAACTACTCACAAGACATCATATGGAACATGATCAGAGGTGATATGATGATGGATAACAATCTGAACATAAACCTTGATTCAACGGTTTCACTCAATAGCATCAATAACAAGGAGTAATTAACACCGGGAGAGTTTCCCCTATGAAATACCAAAGATTTAACCCTAGATGTTACAGCGGAGACGAGGTGCAGCGGTGGAGATGACGGTGTCAGTGGTGGAGATGATGATGATGATCCCAATGAAGTCCAGCTCGATGACGGTGACGATGGCAACGATTTCCCCCTTCCGGGAGGGAATTTCCCCGGCAGATTTCTGCCTACCGGAGAGCTCTTTTTCTCTCTGGTGTTTTCCGCCTCGAGGAGGCGGCGCTGACTATCCTCGATGTCCCCCCGCACCTTAGGGTTTCTGGCAGATGAAGTACGCGAAAGGGCGATGGCCGAGGGGGTCGTGGGCCCCCTCCCCATGTGGCGGCGCGCCGGCCTTGGTGGCCGCGCCAGCCTATGGGGAGGGCCCATGGCGGCCCTCCTCGGCCTCCCCTTTTGGCTGGCTCCATCATTTGGAAAAATAGGAGCTTCGGTATATTTTCCGTCAATTGTTGATCTTCAGAAATATTGTATCCTGACGGTGCTTTTTCCAGCAGAATCCTGACTCCGGTGAGTAATTCTCCAATAATCATGAAACATGCAAAATAGGTGAAATAACATAAGTATCATCTTTAAATATGAAATATATCAATGAATAACAGTAAATTATGATATAAAATAGTGATGCAAAATGGACGTATCAACTCCCCCCCAAGCTTAGACCTCGCTTGTCCCCAAGTGAAACTGAACTCAGTAAACAAGACCACATGTTTATGGAGTGAAGAGTCGATAAATAAAATACGGACAAGAAGCATCACATTTATTAATTCACACAAGACATTCTAGTAAACAACTTCCTCATATAACTCAACTTGAAATAAGTAAAGGGAAATCACAAATAAGGGTGCATAGGAAATCATAATTGGTGATGGCAAACTTCGTTCTTGGTCAAAGAACAATTAACAGATTGTACTTATCTTTCGAGCAGAGCCTTTATATTAGAGCTTATATGGCAGAACTTACATGCTCAATCATAACAATCTCCTCATAATCATTGATAACCTTCAACGTCATATTCATTCAGATAAAATTTGTACTAAACAATGAAGAATAAAATACATGATTAAATAGATCACAATATAAATGGTTGGATCACAACAACTCAATTGCTTGCTTGAGATAGAGGGAAATAGGTTTACTGACTCAACATAAAAGTAAAAGATAGGCCCTTCGCAGAGGGAAATGGGATTAAATCATGTGCTAGAGCTTTTTAAGTTTTGAAATCATATAGAGAGCATAAAAATAAAGTTTTGAGAGGTGTTTATTGTTGTCAACGAATGGTAGTGGGCACTCTAACCCCCTTGTCAAACAGACTTTCAAAGAGCGGCTCCCATGAAGAACTGAAGGACGTTATCTCTACCAGCAAGGTAGATCATCCCTCTTCTCTTTTATTTACACATGTACTTTAGTTTTATTTATGGATGACACTCCTCCCAACCTTTTGCTTTCACAAGCCATGGCTAACCGAATCCTCGGGTGCCTTCCAACATTTCACATACCATGGAGGAGTGTCTATTGCAAAATTAAGTTGCTTACTGATAAATCAGGGCAAAACATGTGAAGAGAATTACTAATGAAAGTTATTAATTGGGGCTGGGCACCCCGCTGCCAGCTCTTTTTGCAAAATTATTGGATAAGCGGATGTATATGCCACTAGTCCATTGGTGAAAGTCCGTCCAACAAGATTGAAAGATAAAACACCACATATTTCCTCATGAGCTATAAAACATTGACACAAATAAGAGATAATAACTTTTGAATTGTTTAAAGGTAGCACATGAAATATTTACTTGCAGTGGCGCAAAATACCACATAATAGGTAGTTATGGTGGACACAAATGGCATGGGTTTGGTTTAAGGTTTTGGATGCACGAGAAGCATTCCCTCTCAGTACAGGTCTTTGGCTAGCAAGGTTGGTTAGCAAGCATAAGAGTTGAGGGAAACAAACAAATATACATGTGATAGAAACAATCATGCATCTTCCTTGTAAGCACAAACAATTTTAACTTCAGAATACTAAGCTCATTAGCTAACAAGAAAGAAAGAAAATGAAATAATGTATCTACATGTACTTCCCTCTTTTCTACTTAAGCCTCAAAGTATTGTTGCTATTGACCAATGCTAAGTTTGCCAAAACCAAATAGATTTACTTGATGCTCCCAAAGTGATACCAATACTAACAACAAGATCAATCATATAACAAAAATTGCAAACTAAAATAAGGTGTGCAAAAAGTAAATGATAAAACTTCTCATTAATATTCCATAACGATAACTCACACCAAGGGATACATAGATAACCAACTAAAAGAGAGATACTTCCACACTGCAAACCATCTTATATGATAACTTCCCTACTCATGATATGACACTACTTGACAGTAAAAAGGTAAAACATAGTGATGATGTGATACCGCGGCACTCCCCCAAGCTTGGAACAAACCAAGGGGGTGCCAATACCAATGATGAATTACTCCTTCGGTGATGGTGGTGAATTCTTGATAAGCTTCTTAACAAGCTCCTTTAGCTTATCAATCTCGTAGGTGAGGTTGCGGTTCAGCTCCGAGTTGTGCTCGACGCGGTTAATGAGTATGTCAGACCGCGAGTCCCAACTCTTAGAGTTGTTTCTCCACTCCCCAGCTTCAGGTTTCATCCTTCCTGCATTGTTAGAACGATCCATATCCCAACTACTAGGCAATTCTGCCACAAGAATCCTTTCAATTTGACTCGTATGAATTAGAGTATGGAAGGGGTTATTGATGCCTGGAGAAGATGTCCTTGGAGCTAGGAAGCGACGTGGAACTTTTCCTCCGGTGCTAATCCGTGCGCTTCTCTTGAGGTTGAACGAATTCGCCACCACCCCGATGCTTGCGACTGTGGCACGCGGGTATACACGCGGGTCTTCCTCCACTTCTCCTTCATCTTCACTCTCGACTTCTTCTTTCAACTCCGGATCTTGAATATCTTCCTCCAAAAGCCCCTTGCTCTTGTTGTTGGAGACCATGGTGCTTCTAGATCAAAAACAGATCCTGGTAGAAAACAGCTCGAAACAAAACACGATGAGAAGACGATATACGGACCTCGGGGGATCCGGGGGATTATATAACAAAAAATTTCACGACAGAAGGAAAGCACCAGGTCGAACCCGAGTGGGAGAGGGACTCCGAGGAGCCGTCCCCATATGGCGGCGCGGCAAGAGTGGGGCCCGCACCACCACGTGGGGACGCGCCCTCGTGCGTCTCCTCCACTCCGATTCGATCTCGTAATTTTTCATATTTACTAAAAATAGCAAAAATATTGTTCGGAAAATTAAACGCGGACTTTTTACTACCAAAACTGTTACCTATTCGAAGTCGAACTCTGCAGGACTATCAATTTGATCTTTGATGAAAGTTTCCGGAGTCACCACTCGAATAACATCAACATCTTCATTATAAGAATCTCCAGAAATATAATGTTTGAGTCTTTGTCCATTCACCGCTTGTGTGGCATCATCTTTCAGCGAAGCAATTTTTATTGCCCCTGAACGATACACCTCCACAATGACATATGGTCCTTCCCATTTTGAGAGTAATTTTCCTGCAAAAAATCTGAGACGAGACCGATACAATAGGACTTTATCTCCAACATTAAATTCTCTTTTAATAATTCTTCTATCATGCCATTTCTTAACTTTCTCCTTAAAAAGTCTAGCATTTTCATAAGCTTCACTTCTCCACTCATCTAAAGAACTCAATTGTAGCAACCTTTTCTTACCGGCAAGTTTAAGATCTTTATTAAGTTCTCTTACAGCCCAATAAGCTTTGTGCTCTAGTTCTAAAGGTAAATGACAGGCTTTTCCATAAACCATTTTATAAGGAGACATACCCATAGGATTTTTATAAGCAGTTATATAAGCCAACAACGCTTCCTTCAACTTACTAGCCCAATTTTTCCTAGATGTATTAACAGTCTTTTGCAAGATAGATTTAATTTCTCTATTTGATAATTCTACTTGCCCACTAGTTTGAGGATGATAAGCTGAAGCAATTCTATGATTAATACCATATTTAGCAAGAGTTTTTCTAAAACCACCATGAATAAAATGAGAACCTCCATCAGTCATAAGACATCTAGGTACTCCGAACCTAGGAAAAATAACATCTAAATGCATTTTTAAAGAGGTCTCACCATCAGCACTTTTTGTGGGTATGGCTTCCACCCATTTAGTAACATAATCAACAACAACAAGTATATGAGTGTTACCTTCTGAAGAAGGGAAAGGACCCATGAAGTCAAATCCCCAACAATCAAATGGTTCAATAACAAGAGTATAATTCATAGGCATTTCATTGCATCTAGAGATATTACCAACTCTTTGACATTCATCACAAGACAAAATAAACTCTTGTATCTTTGAAGAGAGTTGGCCAATAAAATCCTGACTGTAGAACCTTTTGCGCGGTTCTATCTCCGGCGTGATGTCCTCCATAAACACTACCATGACACTTACTCAATATCTCTTGTTGTTCATATTCGGGGACACATCTTCGCATAATACCATCCACTCCTTCTTTATATAAGTGTGGGTCATCCCAAAAATAATGCCTCAAGTCATAAAAGAATTTCCTCCTTTGCTGAGCTGAAAAGGTTGGAGGCAAGTACTTGGAAACAATAAAGTTAGCATAATCAGCATACCAAGGACTATCTCGCGAGCTCACCTTTATTGCAGCCAATTGTTCATTTGGAAAACTATCATTAACAGGAACAGGATCATAAGCAATATTTTCAATCTAGACAGATTATCAGCAACAGGATTATCAGCACCTTTCCTATCTACAATATGTAAATCAAATTCTTGCAAAAGAAGCACCCATCTAATAAGCCTTGGCTTAGCATCTTTCTTTTCCATAAGGTACCTAATTGCAGCATGATCAGTATGAACTATTACTTTTGAATCAACAATATAAGGTCTAAACTTGTCACAAGCAAAAACTACAGCTAATAACTCCTTTTCAGTTGTAGCATAATTTCTTTGAGCAGCATCAAGAGTCTTACTAGCATAATGAATAACATTCAATTTTTTATCTACTCGCTGTCCAAGAACAGCACCTACAGCAAAATCACTAGCATCACACATAATTTCAAAAGGTAAATTCCGATCAGGAGGTTCAACTACAGGAGTAGTTGTTAAGGCTTTCTTTAGAGTTTCAAAAGCTTCCTTACAATCATCATCAAAAACAAAAGGTACATCCTTTTGAAGAAGATTAGTAAGAGGCTTTGAAATTTTAGAGAAATCTTTAATAAATCTCCTATAAAAACCAGCATGACCAAGAATACTACGAATACCTTTAACATCCCTAGGATAGGGCATCTTCTCAATTGCTTCAACTTTAGCTCTATCAACTTCAATACCTCTCTCAGAAATTTTATGTCCCAATACAATTCCTTCATTAACCATAAAGTGGCATTTCTCCCAATTAAGAACAAGGTTAGTTTCTTCACATCTCTGCAAAACTTTATCAAGGTTTCGCAAACAATTATTAAAAGAATTCCCATAGACAGAAAAATCATCCATGAATACCTCTACAATCTTTTCACAAAAGCCATGGAAAATAGTAGACATGCATCTTTGAAAAGTAGCAGGAGCATTACATAAACCAAAAGGCATATGCCTATAAGCATAAGTTCCATAGGGACAAGTGAAAGTGGTTTTCTCTTGATCTTTAGCTCTAACAGCAATTTGTGAAAACCCAGAATAACCATCAAGAAAGCAGAAATGAGTATTTTTAGATAACCTTTCTAGCATTTGATCAATAAAAGGCAAAGGGTAATGATCTTTCTTAGTAACTTTATTAACTTTTCGAAAATCAATGCACATTCTATACCCTACAACTACTCTTTGAGGGATGAGCTCATCATTATCATTAGGTACAACAGTTATTCCTCCTTTCTTAGGAACACAATGCACAGGACTAACCCATCTACTATCAGCAATAGGATATATAATACCAACTTCAAGAAGTTTCAATACCTCATTCCTTACCACATCCTTCATCTTAGGAATTAGACGACGCTGATGTTCAACAACAGGCTTTGCATCATCTTCCATGTTCATGGCATGTTGGCAAATGGAGGGAGAAATCCCCTTCAAGTCATCAAGAGTGTAGCCAATAGCTCCTCGGTGTTTCTTCAATATTTCCAATAATATTTCTTCCTCAAAATCTGAAAGCTTAGCACTAATAATAACAGGATATGTTTTCCTATCATCAATATAAGTATACGTAAGATTATCAGGTAACGGTTTCAAATCAAAAACAGGATCTTCCTTTGGTGGTGGTGTTGTACCTAGATCTTCGACCGGTAAGTCATGTTTAAGAATGGGTTAACGAAGGAAAATTTCATCAAGCTCATTCCTTTCTTCCCTAAAGACATCACTCTCATGATCCTCCAAATATTGCTGCAAGGGATTACTAGGAGCAAGAGCAATAGATGCAAGCTGTTCAACTCTAAAATCATCATTAGGCAATTCAGCTTCATAAGTAACTTTGGCAAATTTAGAGAAATTAAACTCATAAGATTCACCAGCAAAATTAGTCACAATTTTCTCTTGCTTGCAATCTATAATAGCTCCACAAGTATTTAGAAAAGGTCTACCAAATATGATAGGACAAGTCTTACTAGCAGCAGAACCAAGCACCAAAAAGTCAGCAGGATATTTAATCTTACCACATAGAACTTCCACATCTCGAACAATACCAATAGAAGAGATAGTTTCTCTATTAGCTAGCCGAATAACCACATCAATATCTTCAAGTTCACAAGAACCAATTTCATGCATGATTTCCCTGTAAAGCTCATAAGGAATGGCACTAGAACTTGCACCAATATCGCATAAACCATAATAACAATGATCACCAATTCCAACTGAGAGCATAGGAACATTGGCATTCCTAGACTTAATAGGATGTGAAACAATATTAGAAGCATCTTCACAGAAAATGATGTGACCATCTTCTACATTTTCAGTCACAAGGTCTTTAACTATTGCAACAGCAGGTTCAACATTTATTTGCTCCTCAGGTTCTATAGGTTTCTTTGCACTTTTGTTAACCACACTAGTTATAATAGAATACTCCTTCATTTTAGAAGGAAAAGGAATTTTTTCAATATAAGCTTCTGGAAGAATGTGATCAACAGTTTTAACTTCAATAGATTTACCTATAGGTGAATCAGTATTATCTTTGTAAGGTTCATGATACTTATTAAAACTCTTCCTAGGCAATTCAAAATGAGAGGCAAAAGCTTTATAAAAATTTGCAACAACTTGAGAGTCAAGACCATAAGTAGCACTCATATTTCGAAATTTATCAGTATCCATTAAAGTTTCAATGCATTCATAATCATAATTTATATCTGACTCTCTACCTTTGTCGTTCTCCCATCCTTCAGTATTCTCTTGAATCCGATCAAGAAGGTCCCATTTAAACTCTTCTTTGTTGTGCGTGAATGATCCAGAACAAGTAGTATCCAGCAAGGTTTTATCTTGAAAAGAAAGTCTTGCATAGAAATTATCAATGATGATATTACCAGGAAGCTCATGAATGGGGCATTTGAGCATTAAAGACTTCAATCTCCCCCATGCTTGGGCAATACTCTCTCCATCATGAGGCCAGAAATTATATATGCGGTTTCGGTCTTTGTGAATTTCACTTGGAGGATAGAATTTGGAATAAAATAGAGGCATAATATCCTTCCAATCAAGAGAATGCCCATTCTTTAGCAGTTTATACCAATGCGCCGCTTTACCAGACAGCGACATAGAGAATAGTTTCTTCCTAACTTCATCCATAGAAATACCTGCACACTTGAATAACCCGCATAATTCATGTAAAAACTGTAAATGATCTCCAGGATGGACAGTTCCATCCCCTTCATAGCGGTTATCCACAACACGTTCAATAATTTTCATAGGTATTTTATATGGAATCACTTTCTCACCTGCCGCCTCATCCACTACCGTTGCAGTAGTAGTAGATTTTCCAAATAGGAATTCAAGAGAAGATCTCTTCATAATGAATTATAGCAGGCAGAAATAAAAATAGCACATACAGTAAAAGTTTTCCTTACCAATTCCACTTACCAATAGCGCTTCACTCTCCGGCAACGGTGCCAGAAAATAGTCTTGATGACCCACAAGTATAGGGGGTGTATCATAGTACTTTCGATAAATAAGAGTGCCGAACCCAACGAGGAGCAGAAGGTGTTGACAAGCAGTTTCGATGAAGGATTCACTGTAAATGCTCACAGACAAGTTTTCAGGAGGTTTTGATATAGCAGATAAATAAAATACAAGTAAGTAAAATACGAGAATAATAATTGCAGCAAGTGGCCCAATCCTTTTTATCACCGAAGGACAAGCCGGTTTGTTTACTTATGATGACCAAACGTTCTTGAGGACACACGGGAATTTAGTCTAGTGCTTTCGCTTCATATAGTTGATTAATCTTCATTGTTTTTATAAGTGTTGTGTGGGTGAACCTATGCTAATGCACCGCCCTTCCTAGGACTAATACATACTTTTGATTAAACCCCTTGCAAGCATCCGCAAATACAAGAAAGTAATTAAGATAAATCTAACCATAGCCTTAAACTCTGAGATCCTTCTATCCCTCATGCATCGATATACCAACGGGGGTTTAGGTTGCTGTCACTCCGGCAACCCCACAATTAGCAAACGAATACAAGATGCATTCCCCTAGGCCCATAAAGGTGAAGTATCATGTAGTCGACGTTCACATGACACCACTAGAAGAATAACACCACAACTTAAATATCAAACCATTAAATATTACTCAACATAGTTCACTACTAACATTTAGACTTCACCCATGTCCTCAAGAACTAAACGAACTACTCACAAGACATCATATGGAACATGATCAGAGGTGATATGATGATGGATAACAATCTGAACATAAACCTTGATTCAACGGTTTCACTCAATAGCATCAATAACAAGGAGTAATTAACACCGGGAGAGTTTCCCCTATGAAATACCCAAGATTTGACCCTAGATGTTACAACGGAGACGAGGTGCAGCGGTGGAGATGACGGTGTCGGTGGTGGAGATGATGATGATGATGATCCCAATGAAGTCCAGCTCGATGACGACGACGATGGCAACGATTTCCCCCTTCCGGGAGGGAATTTCCCCGACAGATTTCTGCCTGCCGGAGAGCTCTTTTTCTCTCTGGTGTTTTCCGCCTCGAGGAGGCGGCGCTGACTATCCTCGATGTCCGCCCCCGCACCTTAGGGTTTCTGGCAGACGAAGTACGCGAAAGGGTGATGGCCGAGGGGGCCGTGGGCCCCCTCCCCACGTGGCGGCGCGCTGGCCTTGGTGGCCGCGCCGGCCTATGGGGAGGGCCCATGGCGGCCCTCCTCGGCCTCCCCTTTTGGCTGGCTCCGTCATTTGGAAAAATAGGAGCTTCGGTATATTTTCCGTCAATTGTTGATCTTCAGAAATATTGTATCCTAACGGCGCTTTTTCCAGCAGAATCCTGATTCCTGTGAGTAATTCTCCAATAATCATGAAACATGCAAAATAGGTGAAATAACATAAGTATCATCTCTAAATATGAAATATATCAATGAATAACAGTAAATTATGATATAAAATAGTGATGCAAAATGGTCGTTTCAACTAGTTAAGCTGACCCTTGACTTATCGTTTTTGCCGGTGTACATCCACAACTGATGAGGCCGAGACATTAGTGGTTGCACCCGACGCCTTAGAAATACTGAGACCACCTCAGTACCACACATCGTTAGACCTTCTGCATTCTTCAGGTCCATGACCTTTTCATACAGTTGATCGGCTATAGTACTTTCTTCGGCAGTTAGAGTATTTCGCCAGGATTTCTTTGGCGTAGCCATAGAGACATCTTCGAACGGAGGCAGGTTAGAGCGCCGTCCAGATACTAGGATGTCTCGCAGATAGAACCATTTCAGTCGCCAGCCCTGGACCGATTCCTTCATCGGGTAGTCGAAGTTGTTGACCTCCTTTCTGACGACAAAACCGACGCCGCCAACAATGGGGGGACCGTCATTGCTGTTGTGGCGTTTGACGTAGAAGATCTTCCTCCACAAGACCCAGTGGGGGTTGATGCCAAGGAAGGCCTCACACAGAGTGATGAAAATGGAGAGATGGAGAATGGAATTGGGGGTCAGCTGCCAAAGCTGGATCCCGTAGAAGAAAAGAAGAGAGCGAAGGAATTCGTGGGTAGGAAGAGAAAGCCCATGAAACAAGAAGGCGACAAACATAACAGTAAAACCTTTAGGAGGCTTTGGGCGAGAGGATGAACCTGGGAGGCGGATGTCAGAATCGGCAGATGGGATGAAGCCGAGCGTGCGCAGCCTGTTCACCTCGCGGTTGGAAATGGTTGAGGCGCACCAATCAGAGCTAGTCTTGGTCGCGCCTGCAGAAGCGCTTGAAGCAGTGGTTCCCTTCTTCTTGCCCATGGTGCTCAAGCTCTTGAAATCAGGAACAATGGCGAGAAAGGAGTTGAGGAGGAAGACGAGTAGTATGGTGGCGTAAAAAGTGAAAACGGTAAAATGCTCCTTATTTATAGTAAGGATTGATGGGAAATCGTGGCTGTAACGCTGATGATCGTTGGGAGGTGGATGAGGATCCAATTATACACGTGTCCAAGCAGGAGAGACGGAACCGGCGGCCCACTACGCCCACTACGCGCGGAAATCGAGGAGGCGCCTCGGTCAATGCACAAGCAATAGTCATTTCATAAGTGACCGCGCAAGAGTAGGGTGGACCCGTCAGGTCAGGTCCTGTCAGTCAGACCACGGCAGTGGTTACGTCATCACTGATGTCATGAAAAGCATAGACTCCGCGTGAAGCATCCGAAGGAAATTAAAAACTATCGAGTGGATCAGTCTGAGTCTACACATGAATGCAAGCATCCATGTCTAGACTCGGGGGCTACTCCCTGATAACCCAGAAGTGTAGGGGATCGCAACAGTCTTCGAGGGAAGTAAAACCCAAATTTATTAATTCGACACAAGGGGAGACAAAGAATACTTATAAGCCTTAACAACTGAGTTGTCAATTCAGCTGCACCTGGAAAAGCACTAGTAACAGGGGTGATGTGAAAGCAGCAGTAATATGAGAGCAATAGTAACAGTAACACAGCAGCAGTAATAGTAACACATAGGCAATGGCACCAGAAAATAGTTGATACAACTTCTAATGGCATATAGGACCGAGTGAGTATTTGATGATGGCAGATGACAGATGACAGATGGACCGGGGTTCCCAGCTATCTACACTAGTGGTAACTCTCCAATAACAAGTGTTGGGTGAACAAATTACAGTTGGGCAATTGATAAGATTGAAATAGCATTAAGACAGAATATCCAGTCTATTAATTATACGTAGGCATGTTTTCCATATATAGTCATACGTGCTCGCAATGAGAAACTTGCATAACATCTTTTGTCCTACCAGCCGGTGGCAGCCGGGCCTCAAGGGAATCTACTGGTAATTAAGGTACTCCTTTTAATAGAGCACCGGAGCAAAGCATTAACACTTGGTGAAAACATGTGATCCTCATATCTAAGCCATCCCCTCCAGTTATCCCAGTTGCTGTCACTCTAGGGCCTCAGGTTCCGGACATAGACATTTGCAAACAACTTGTAGATACAATCTAAGCAATAATTATAGAGCTTAAATCTAAGATCATGCCACTCGTGCACTAGTGACAAGCATTAAACACAACAATATTGCAGCAACAATAACTTCACAAACTTTATAGATAGACTGATCATAATGTAACAATTCATCGGATCCCAACAAACACAACACCGATTACATCAGATGGATCTCAATCATGTAAGGCAGCTCATGAGATCATTGTATTGAAGTACATGGGAGAGAGAGTACCAACTAGATACTGCTAGAACCCGTAGTCCATGGGGGAACTAATCACGGAGCATGATGGAGGCGGTGGCGACGATGGAGAAGGCTCCGGGGGTCGATCCCCGTCCCGGCAGGGTGCCGAAACAGGAACTTCTGACACCCGAAACTAGGTTTCGCGATGGCGGCGGCGCTCCGGGAGTCTTTCTGGAGTATGATAGATATATCTCGGGTTTTCGCGTCGTGGGGGAATAAATAGGCAAAGGGGCAATGTCGGTGGAGTCACCAGTAGGGCTCCCCACACCCCGGTGCCTGTGGGCCCGGCCGCGCCGCCCTATGGGGAGGAGGCCGTGGGCCTCCCCCTGGCTTGCCCTTCTGGCTCCGTGTGTCCCTCGTAAAAATAGGAGGTTTGGCTTTTGTTCCGTCGAATTCCGAGAATATTGCCCGAACAGCTTTCCTGGAACCAAAAACAGCAGAAAACAGGAACTGGCACTATGGCATCTTGTTAATAGGTTAGTCCCAGAAAATGTATAATAATGATATATAATGCATATAAAACATGTGACAATGATACATAAAACAAGCATGAAACATCAGAAATTATAGATACGTTTCAGACGTATCAAGCATCCCCAAGCTTAGTTCCTACTCGTCCTCGAGTAGGTAAACGATAAAAAGAAAATAATTTCTGAAGTGACATGCTACCAACATAATCCTGATCCAATAATGATGTAAGGCATGTGAACTGAGATCAAATTATTCAAAGCAAATGTCTATAGTTGATATAGAGATGATAATGCAAGAGTTAAATAGGCTAAAAGTTTTCATGAACTATTGCTTTAAAGACATGAAACCGTACAAAGTTCATTAAAGATGTTTTCAATATCCAGCGTAGGAGTTCTATCCTTCATTCCAAGCATCAAGTAAATTTTCACAACATAGAAGGATTCAGTCAAGTAAAAATAAACATGAACGTCATGAATCAACTGCTTCGAAGCCTACTCAACCGGTGAGCGCAAGCATTTGGTATTGGCACCAGGATGTTATGGGAAAAAGAACATTAATGGGGGTTTGGAAGGCCAATGGAAGAAAGTCTCACAAAGCTATAAGTGATCATTAGACAAGAGGAAGTCTTATAATCGAAGCTATGTAAGGAGTAGTGATTGCCATGCAACGGATGCACATAGAGCTATATGTGTATGAAAGCTCTCCAATGGAACTAGTGGGGGTGCATCCAACTTGGTTGCTCACGAAGACCTAGAGCACTTTTGAGGAAGCTCATCATTGGAATATACAACCCAAGTTCTATAGTGTAAATTGTTGGAGATATGCCCAAGAGGCAATAATAAAAGTGGTTATTATATATCTTTATGTTTATGATAAATGTTTATATACCATGCTATAATTGTATTAACCGAAACATTGATACATGTGTGTTATGTAAACAAACAAATGAGTCCCTAGTATGCCTCTTAACTAGCTTGTTGATTAATAGATGATTAGTTTCATAATCATGAACATTGGATGTTATTAATGACAAGGTTATATCATTATATGAATGATGTAATGGACACACCCAATTAAGCGTAGCATAAGATCACGTCATTAAGTTATTTGCTATAAGCTTTCGATACATAGTTACCTAGTCCTTATGACCATGAGATCATGTAAATCACTTATGCCGAAAAGGTACTTTGATTACATCAAACGCCACTGCGTAAATGGGTGGTTATAAAGGTGGGATTAAGTATCTGGAAAGTATGAGTTCAGGCATATGGATCAACAGTGGGATTTGTCCATCCCGATGACGGATAGATATACTCTGGGCCCTCTCGGTGGAATGTCGTCTAATGTCTTGCAAGCATATGAATAAGTTCATAAGAGACCACATACCACGGTACGAGTAAAGAGTACTTGTCAGGAGACGAGGTTGAACAAGGTATAGAGTGATACCGATGATCAAACCTCGGACAAGTAAAATATCGTGTGACAAAGGGAATTGGTATCGTATGTGAATGGTTCATTCGATCACTAAGTCATCGTTGAATATGTGGGAGCCATTATGGATCTCCAGATCCCGCTATTGGTTATTGGTCGGAGTGAGTACTCAACCATGTCCGCATAGTTCGCGAACCGTAGGGTGACACACTTAAAGTTGGATGTTGAAATGGTAGAACTTGAATATGGAATGGAGTTCGAATATTTGTTCGAAGTCCCGGATGAGATCCCGGACATCACGAGGAGTTCCGGAATGGTCCGGAGAATAAGATTCACATATAGGAAGTCATTTTATGTGATTTAAAATGATCCGGAAGGTTCTATGGAAGGTTCTAGAAGGTTCTAGAAAAGTCCGGAAGAAACCACTAAGGAAGGCGGAGTCCCGGAGGGACTCCACCTCCCATGGCCGGCCAACCCTAAGGGGGAGGAGTCCCAAGTGGACTCCCCTATGGGGGCCGGCCACCCCCCCACATGGAAGGGGGGAATCCCACCTCAAGTGGGATTCCCACCTTGGGTAGGTTTCCCTATCACATGGAAGGTTTTGGGTTCGGGTCTTATTCGGAGACTTGTAGTCCAACAATTGGGGCTTCCACCTATATAATGAGGGGCCAAGGGGAGGGGGCCGGCCACCCAAAGAACACAAGGTGGCCGCACCCCTAGATGGCCGGCGCCCCCCTCTCCCCAAACCCTAGCCGCCCCACTCCTCCTTCTTCCCCGCACGCTTAGCGAAGCTCCGCCGGGATTCTCCACCGCCACTGACACCACGCCGTCGTGCTGTCGGATTCAAGAGGAGCTACTACTTCCGCTGCCCGCTGGAACTGGGAGGTGGACGTCGTCTTCATCAACAACCGAACGTGTGACCGAGTACGGAGGTGCTGCCCGTTCGTGGCGCCGTGATCAAGATCTTCTACGCGATTTTGCAAGCGGCAAGTGAACGTCTACCGCAGAAACAAGAGCCTCATCTTGTAGGCTTTGGAATCTCTTCAAGGGTGAGACTTGACAATCCCCTCGTTGCTACCGTCTTCTAGATTGCATCTTGGCTTGGATTTCGTGTTCGCGGTAGGAATTTTATTATTTTCTATGCTACGTTATCCTACAGTGGTATCAGAGCCGTGTCTATGCATAGATGGTTGCACGAGTAGAACACAATGGTTTTGTGGGCGTTGATGCTTTTGTTGTCTTTAGTTTGAGTACTTTGCATCTTTGTGGCATAGTGGGATGAAGCGGCTCGGGCTAACTTTACATGACCGCGTTCATGAGATTTGCTCCACGCTCGACATGCAACTTGTATTGCATAAGTGGCTTTGCGGGTGTCTGTCTCTCCTACTATAGTGAGGATTCAATTTACTCTTCTATTGACAACACTAGTATCACCGTTGTGGTTCATGTTCGTAGGTAGATTGGATCTTACTCGAAAACCCTAAACCACGTAAAATATGCAAACCAAATTAGGGAACGTCTAACTTGTTTTTGCAGGGTTTGGTGATGTGATATGGCCATAATGTGATGATGACTATGTATGAGATGATCATTATTGTATTGTGGCAACCGGCAGGAGCCTTATGGTTGTCTTTAAATTTCATGTTGAGTAGTATTTCAAAGTAGTTGTAATAGTTGCTACATGGAGGACAATCATGAAGACGGCGCCATTGACCTTGGTGCTTCGCCGACAATGATGGAGATCATGCCCGTTGATGATGGAGATCATGTCCGTGCTTTGGAGATGAAGATCAAAGGCGCAAAGACAAAAGGGCCATATCATATCACATATGAACTGCATGTGATGTTAATCCTTTTATGCATCTTATTTTGCTTAGATCGCGAAGGTAGCATTATAAGATGATCCCTCTCACTAAAATATCAAGATAATAAAGTGTTCATCCTTAGTAGCACCGTTGCCAAGACTTGTCGTTTCGAAGCATCTCGTGATGATCGGGTGTGATAGATTCAACAAGTGCATACAACGGGTGCAAGACAGTTTTGCACATGCGGATATTAAGGTGGCCTTGACGAGCCTAGCATGTACAGACATGGTCTCGGAACACGTGATACCGAAAGGTAGAGCATGAATCATATGATTGATATGATGAACACTTTGAGTGTTCGCCATTGAAGTTACATCTTGTCTCGTGATGATCGGACTTGGTGTGGTGGATTTGGTTCGTGTGATCACTAAGACAATGCGAGGGATATTGTTTTGAGTGGGAGTTCACCTAGTTTTTAATTATGTTGAATTAAAATTTGAACTCAATTTGTCATAAACATTAGTCTAAACTATTGCAAATATGTTGTAGATATGGCGTCCCCAATCAATTTTAACCAGTTCCTAGAGAAAGAAAAGCTTAAGAGCAACGGTAGCAACTTCACCGACTGGTTCCGTCATGTGAGGATCTTCCTCAATGGCGGAAATCTGCAATATGTGCTTGATGCACCGCTAGGTGACCCTCCTGCAGAAACTGAAACCGATGAAGTAAAGAATGTTTACGCAACTCGGAAAACTCGGTACTCTCAAGTTCAGTGTGCCATCTTATGCAGTCTGGAAGCCGATCTTCAAAAACGTTTTGAGCACCACGATCCACATGAGTTAGTCAATGAGTTGAAAACTATCTTTGAGACTCATGCGGCCGTGGAATGCTATGAAGCATCGAAACACTTCTTCAGCTGCATGATGGAAGAAGGCAGCTCCGTTAGTGAGCACATGCTCGCCATGACCGGGCATGCGAAGAAACTCAGTGACTTGGGAATAGTGATTCCTAACAGACTGGGGATTAATCGTGTCCTTCAATCACTGCCACCTAGTTACAAGAACTTTGTGATGAACTACAATATGCAGAACATGAACAAAGAGTTACCTGAACTCTTCTCCATGCTAAAATCTGGTGAGATTGAGATCAAGAAAGAGCACCAAGTGTTGATGATCAACAAGACCACCAGTTTCAAGAAACAGGGCAAGTCTAAAGGCAAGAACAAGGAGAGTGGCAAGAAAGCTGCCACGCCTCCTGTGAAACCTAAGACTGGCCCTAAGCCTGATGCTGAGTGTTATTACTGCAAGGAGAAGGGACACTGGAAGCGTAATTGCTCCAAGTATTTGGCGGATCTGAAGAGCGGCCTTGTCAAGAAGAAGAAAGAAGGTATATATGATATACATGTTATAGATGTTTATCTTACTGGTTCTCGTACTAGTACCTGGGTATTTGATACTGGTTCGGTTGCTCATATTTGTAACTCGAAATAGGAACTAAAGAATAAACGAAGACTACTAAAGGATGAAGTGACCATGCGCGTTGGAAATGGATCCAAAGTCGATGTGATCGCTGTCGGCACACTTCCTCTACATCTACCTTCGGGATTAGTTTTAAGCCTCAATAATTGTTATTTTGTACCCGCGTTGAGCATGAACATTATATCTGGATCTTGTTTAATGCAAGACGGTTATTCATTCAAGTCTGAGAATAATGGTTGTTCTATTTTTATGAATAATATCTTTTATGGTCGAGCACCTGAAAAGAATGGCTTATTTCTGTTAGATCTCGATAGTAGTGATACACATATACATAACATTGATGCTAAGCGAATTAAATTGAATGATAATTCTACTTATATGTGGCACCGCTGCCTTGGTCATATTGGAGTGAAACGCATGAAGAAACTCCATACCGATGGATTACTTGAATCACTTGACTTTGAGTCACTTGATAGATGCGAAGCATGTCTAATGGGAAAAATGACTAAGACTCCATTCTCTGGTATTATGGAGCGAGCTACTAACTTATTGGAAATCATACATACCGATGTGTGCGGACCAATGAGTGTAGCATCGCGCGGTGGTTATCGTTATGTTCTAACCTTCACAGATGATCTGAGTAGATATGGGTATATCTATTTCATGAAACATAAATCCGAAACTTTTGAGAAGTTTAAGGAATTCCAAAGTGAAGTAGAAAATCAACGTAACAAGAAGATTAAATTTCTACGATCTGATCGTGGAGGTGAATATCTGAGTTATGAGTTTGGCATGCATTTAAAGAAATGCGGAATACTTTCACAATTGACACCGCCGGGAACACCACAACGAAACGGTGTGTCCGAATGTCGTAATCGAACACTCTTAGATATGGTTCGTTCTATGATGTCTCTTACTGATTTGCCGTTATCATTTTGGAGTTATGCATTAGAGACAGCCGCATTCACTTTAAATAGAGCACCATCAAAATCCGTTGAAACGACACCGTATGAATTATGGTTTAATAAGAAACCTAAGCTGTTGTTCCTGAAAGTTTGGGGTTGCGAAGCCTATGTAAAAAAAGTTACAACCGGACAAGCTAGAACCCAAAGCGGAGAAATGCGTCTTCATAGGATACCCTAAGGAAACTATAGGGTACACTTTCTATCACAGATCCGAAGGCAAGATCTTTGTTGCTAAGAACGGAACCTTTCTTGAGAAAGAATTTCTCACTAAAGAAGTGACTGGAAGAAAAGTAGAACTCGATGAGATTGAAGAATCTCTGCTCGTTGATCAGAGTAGCGCAGTACCGGAAGATGTTTCTGTGCCGCCTACACCGGCAACAGAGGAAGCTAATGATAATGATCATGAAACTTCAAATGAGACAACTACTGAACCTCGCAGATCGACAAGGGAACGTGCCACTCCTGATTGGTATGATCCTTGTCTAAATGTCATGATTGTGGATAACAATGATGAAGACCCTGCGACATATGAAGAAGCGATGATGAGCCCAGATTCCAACAAATGGCAAGAAGCCATGAAATCCGAAATGGGATCCATGTATGATAACAAAGTATGGACTTTGGTAGACTTACCTGATAGCCGCAAGGCTGTCGAGAATAAATGGATCTTCAAGAGAAAAACAGATGCTGATGGTAATATTACTGTCTATAAAGCTCGACTTGTCGCAAATGGTTTCCGACAAATTCAAGGTGTTGACTACGATGAGACTTTCTCACCTGTAGCGAAGCTAAAATCTGTGAGGATTTTGTTAGCAATAGCTGCATTTTTCGATTATGAGATTTGGCAGATGGATGTCAAAACGGCGTTCCTTAATGGAGACATTGAGGAAGAGTTGTATATGGTACAACCCAAAGGTTTTGTCGATCCTAAAAATGTTGACAAAGTATGCAAGCTTCAGCGTTCAATCTAGCAAGCATCGAGAAGTTGGAACCGACGCTTTGATAAGGTGATCAAAGACTTCGGGTTTATACAGTGTCATGGAGAGGCTTGTATTTACAAGAAAGTGAGTGGGAGCTGTGTAGCATTCCTGATATTATATGTAGATGACATATTATTGATTGGGAATGATATAGAACTATTAAGCAGTGTAAAGGGCTATTTGAATAATAGTTTTTCAATGAAAGACCTTGGTGAAGCATCGTATATATTAGGCATGAAGATTTATAGAGATAGATCAAGACGTCTAATAGGGCTATCACAGAGTACATACCTGGACAAGATTCTAAAGAAGTTTAGAATGGACGAAAGTAAGAAAGGATTCTTACCTATGTTACCAGGCAAGGTCTTGAGTAAGACTCAAGGTCCGGCTACGGCAGAAGAAAGAGAAAGGATGAGTCAGATCCCCTATGCCTCGGCAGTAGGCTCTATCATGTATGCCATGCTATGTACAAGACCGGATATAGCACATGCTGTTAGTTTGACTAGCAGATATCAAAGTGATCCAGGAATGGAACACTGGACAGCGGTCAAGAATATCCTGAAGTACTTGAAAAGAACTAAGGATATGTTTCTTTGTTATGGAGGTGACCAAGAGCTCGTTGTAACAAGTTACACCGATGCAAGTTGGAACACTGATCCTGATGACTCTAAGTCACAGTCTGGGTACGTGTTTATATTGAATGGTGCTGCAGTAAGCTGGGCAAGCTCGAAGCAGTGCACGGTGGCGAAATCCTCAACAGAATCGGAGTACATAGCGGCTTCATCAGAAGCGGTATGGATGAAGAGGTTCATTGTAGAGCTCGGTGTGGTTCCTAGTGCATTGGACCCACTAGTCATCTACTGTGACAACATGGGTGCCATCGCCAATGCACAAGAACCAAGGTCACACAAGAGGCTGAAGCATATCAAGCTGCGTTATCATTCGATTCGCGAGTACATCGAAGATGGAGAAGTAAAGATTTGCAAAGTACACACTGATCTGAATGTAGCAGATCCGTTGACTAAAGCTCTCCCTAGGGCAAAGCATGACCAACACCAGAATGCCATGGGTGTTAGGTACCTTACAATGTAATCTAGATTATTGACTCTAGTGCAAGTGGGAGACTGTTGGAGATATGCCCAAGAGGCAATAATAAAAGTGGTTATTATATATCTTTATGTTTATGATAAATGTTTATATACCATGCTATAATTGTATTAACCGAAACATTGATACATGTGTGTTATGTAAACAAACAAATGAGTCCCTAGTAAGCCTCTTAACTAGCTTGTTGATTAATAGATGATTAGTTTCATAATCATGAACATTGGATGTTATTAATGACAAGGTTATATCATTGTATGAATGATGTAATGGACACACCCAATTAAGCGTAGCATAAGATCACGTCATTAAGTTATTTGCTATAAGCTTTCGATACATAGTTACCTAGTCCTTATGACCATGAGATCATGTAAATCACTTATGCCGGAAAGGTACTTTGATTACATCAAACGCCACTGCGTAAATGGGTGGTTATAAAGGTGGGATTAAGTATCTGGAAAGTATGAGTTGAGGCATATGGATCAATAGTGGGATTTGTCCATCCCGATGACGGATAGATATACTCTGGGCCCTCTCGGTGGAATGTCGTCTAATGTCTTGCAAGCATATGAATAAGTTCATAAGAGACCACATACCACGGTACGAGTAAAGAGTACTTGTCAGGAGACGAGGTTGAACAAGGTATAGAGTGATACCGATGATCAAACCTCGGACAAGTAAAATATCGCGTGACAAAGGGAATTGGTATCGTATGTGAATGGTTCATTCGATCACTAAGTCATCGTTGAATATGTGGGAGCCATTATGGATCTCCAGATCCCGCTATTGGTTATTGGTCGGAGTGAGTACTCAACCATGTCCGCATAGTTCGCGAACCGTAGGGTGACACACTTAAAGTTGGATGTTGAAATGGTAGAACTTGAATATGGAATGGAGTTTGAATATTTGTTCGAAGTCCCGGATGAGATCCCGGACATCACGAGGAGTTCCGGAATGGTCCGGAGAATAAGATTCATATATAGGAAGTCATTTTATGTGATTTAAAATGATCCGGAAGGTTCTATGGAAGGTTCTAGAAGGTTCTAGAAAAGTCCGGAAGAAACCACTAAGGAAGGCGGAGTCCCGGAGGGACTCCACCTCCCATGGCCGGCCAACTCTAAGGGGGAGGAGTCCCAAGTGGACTCCCCTATGGGGGCCGGCCACCCCCCCACATGGAAGGGGGGAATCCCACCTCAAGTGGGATTCCCACCTTGGGTAGGTTTCCCTATCACATGGAAGGTTTTGGGTTCGGGTCTTATTCGGAGACTTGTAGTCCAACACTTGGGGCTTCCACCTATATAATGAGGGGCCAAGGGGAGGGGGCCGGCCACCCAAAGAACACAAGGTGGCCGCACCCCTAGATGGCCGGCGCCCCCTCTCCCCAAACCCTAGCCGCCCCACTCCTCCTTCTTCCCCGCACGCTTAGCGAAGCTCCGCCGGGATTCTCCACCGCCACCGACACCACGCCATCGTGCTGTCGGATTCAAGAGGAGCTACTACTTGCGCTGCCCGCTGGAACGGGGAGGTGGACGTCGTCTTCATCAACAACCGAACGTGTGACCGAGTACGAAGGTGCTGCCCGTTCGTGGCGCCGTGATCAAGATCTTCTACGCGCTTTTGCAAGCGGCAAGTGAACGTCTACCGCAGCAACAAGAGCCTCATCTTGTAGGCTTTGGAATCTCTTCAAGGGTGAGACTCGACAATCCCCTCGTTGCTACCGTCTTCTAGATTGCATCTTGGCTTGGATTTCGTGTTCGCGGTAGGAAATTTTTTGTTTTCTATGCTACGTTATCCTACATAAATTCCCCACATAGTTATACTAGTAAAACATGAAAACTCTCTCACATGGAGTATAGGTTCTAAACATGAGCACAAATGATGACTATGAATACTGCAGGTGCTAAAACATGAGCACAAGTGTGGATAAAGGATAGTAATGTTGCCCCCTTTTTCTTTTTTTTCTTTTTTTTCCTTTCTATTTTTTTTTTCTGTTTCTTTTTTTTCGATGGCCTCCATGGCTCTTTTCACTTTTAGGGGAAGCATCCTAATATGACAACACACTTTTTGGTACAAATAACTCATAATGAACAAAACATGATGTATAAAACTGTATGCCTCTGCCAGTGTAGCAGGATGTGCAATGATCTAGCGTAACATGGGTAAACCACACATCAGCTGTATAGAATCACGCAAAGCAATATATAAATGATGAATGACAACAAGTCATGTAATGTAAAATGGAAGTTGCATGGCAATATATCTCGGAACAGCTATGGAAATGCTGTGGTAGGTAGGTATGGTGGCTGTTTTGAGGAAGATGTATGGGCTTATGTGTAGGAGAACAAGAGAAAGTCCTCCCACGGGTTTGGATGTACTGGCGAAGTATGCACAACTCTCAATGTGAGCAGAAGGCAATGCACAACACCGAAGAGGCTAGCAAATTTGGATGGTGGAAGTGCCAAAAACCGTAACTTAACATTAGTCAAAAAGAACTCACATGCTTATTGCAAACGACTAGCAGGTTCAACATTAAGAGCATGATTAAATTTCACTCCAAGGAGGGCCGTTCACGGCGGCACAAGTACCCCGCTAGCTCCCTCGACCTTCAGCACAACTTAGTTATTACGATGAACCTTTAGACATGGAAAGCTATCAAGTCCAACTACACCTTCAACAATTTTATAGAGTTTGTAGTACGGTACAAGCTTAAAGACAACAATCCACTACTAATTTTAACTTAATTAACCAGCAAGCTTCACCATCTAAATATCTCAAAACGTTTGCAAAGAATCAGGTTATCAAAGTTCAATGATCTACAAGATTATGCAAGTTTTTCATTATACCACTACCACATGCAACATTTTCTGAACCAACACATCAACCAAGCAACTCTCCAAACATAAATGCTAAGGCTTTCGGCTTTCGCCATATACATAAATTAAGAACACAAGTGTTCAAATAAAAAAGCGGAGCGTGTCTCTCTCCCACACAAGGATTGCTAGGATCCAAATTTATTCAAACACAAACAAAAATAAAAGCACACAGACGCTCCAAGTAAAGCACATATGATGTGGAAGAATTAAAATATAGTTTCACTAGAGATGACCTGATAAGTTGTTGATGAAGAAGGGGATGCCTTGGGCATCCCCAAGCTTAGACGCTTGAGTATTCTTGAAATATGCTTGGGTGACCCACGGGGGCATCCCCAAGCTTAGGCTCTTCACTCTTCTTGATCACATTATATCACCCTTCTCTCTTGACCCTTGAAAACTTCTGCCACACCAAACTTCTCATAAACTTCATTAGAGGGGTTAGTACTCAAAAAACTTTAATCCACTTTAGTTCTGTAGTGACACATTGCAAGAACTCAATAAAACATTAGCTACAGCTCTCCACGTCTAGAAAGCCTTAATTAAAGTCCACAAGAGACAATGCAAAAAAACAGAGACTGAATCTGTCAAAACAGAATAGCCAGTAAACATGAATTTTTTCGAGGTACTTCCGTTACTCAAATCAGAAAACTCAAAACTAATGAAAGTTGCGTACATATCTGAGGATAACGCATGAATTTTTTCAGGATTTTACGAGTTTCCTACAGATAGATCAACTCAAATTCGTGACAGCTAAAAATCTGTTTCTGCGCAGAAATCCAAATCTAGTATCAACTTTCTATTAGAGACCTTACTTGGCACAACAATGCGATAAAATAAAGATACAAAGGCATTGCAACAAAAGTAAACAACACCTTGACTCAAAAATAAAAGAAAAATTGCAGAAATAAAATAATGGGTTGTCTCCCATAAGCGCTTTTCTTTAACGCCTTTCAGCTAGGCGCAGAAGATTTTAATGATGCTCACATGAAAATAGAAAATGAAGCAAAAGGAGCATCAAGAAGCAAATTCAAAACAGATTTAAGCCTAACCCACTTCCTATGCATAGGAATCTAGTACACAAATAAATTCATGAAGAACAAAATGACAAGCATAGGAAGATAAAACACGAGTAACTTCAAAATTTTCAGCATGTAGAGGAGGTGTTTTAGTACCATGAAAACTTCTACAACCATATTTTCCTCTCTCACATTAATTTTCAGTAGCTTCATGAATAAACTCAACAATATAACTATCACATAAAGCATGTTTTTCATGATCCACAAACACATAATTTCTATCAAGCTCAAAAATAATGGGATTAAAACTTTCAAACCCACTTTTATCAATAATATAACAAGATGGTTGATCAATCTCAAAAGATATGGGACTACTAGATGAAGTCAAGACCTTTCCAATCCCATTTTCATTAGTGGTACAATTAATATTATCAAGTAACATAGGACCATCATCTAGAGCTTTATCATAAACATTTGCTAAGCAAAACTCTTTAGTACCATGCATTTCGATATCAGGCACAAACAAAGCATTATCATAAGATTTTTCAAAATAGCATGGATTATCATAGATAACAGTAGCATAATTATTCTCACAAGTTTTACTCATAGGGAATATTTCAAGAGAATCCACAGGAACATAACATTCATCCTCCTTTGGTAAGCATGGAGGGCAATCAAATAGTGTAAGAGATAAAGAGTTACTCTCATTGGAAGGTAGGCATGGGTAGCTAATCCATTCTTCCTCCTTTTGTTCATCACTCTCCTCCTTTTTTTTCATCCAATGAGCTTTCAGGTTCATCAATTTCTTCTTCCACAGGTTCTCGCAAATTGTGAGTGCATTCTTGTGCATGAATGAGTCTCTCTTTATAATCAATGATATAAGAATTATTGCTGTAATGTTCTATGCAATAATCAAGGATAGAAGAGACATAATCTTTAAGATCATTACAAGTAACACAGGTTTCATAATTTTTAGACATGAAGGATTCTATTTCAGAAGCTCCCATAAATAAAACAAATTGTTCTACTTCTTCAAATCCAAGATGAATATAGTTATTCCAATGATAGTTCGCAATTAAAACTTCTTCACTAAAGCCACATTGGAATTTAAGATGTTTAGTGTCCTGTTCAGAGCAACAGTTTATATCATGGCGTTTAAGCAAGATTTTAGCAATTGTATTCAATTTTTCTAACACGGCACTCATGACTTTACCCTTTCTTGATTCTCTATATATAATTCATATATAATTCTATAAGCTCCATACAGGTTGTGGGTTCTTCCATAACAACAGTTTTTAATTTTTCGGTTTTTCAATTTTTTATGGATTTTTAAGTATATAAGAAAAATAAAACAAGACAAAAACAAAATAGACAATAGTAAACTAAGCAAAATAATACTAGACAGAAATAAACTAAGCACAAATAAACTAGACAAAAGTAAACTAAGCAAAATAAAATAAAATAAAAACAGAGAGAGGTAGAGTGTGCTCCCCAGGTGAACTTATGAGTAGAGCTATGCTCCCCGGCAACGGCGCCAAAAAATAGTCTTGATAACCCACAAGTATAGGGGATCGCAACAGTCTTCGAGGGAAGTAAAACCCAAATTTATTGATTCGACACAAGGGGAGACAAAGAATACTTATAAGCCTTAACAACTGAGTTGTCAATTCAGCTGCACCTGGAAAAGCACTAGTAACAGGGGTGATGTGAAACCAGCAGTAATATGAGAGCAATAGTGACAGTAACACAGCAGCAGTAACAGTAACATAGAGGCAATGGCACCAGAAAATAGTTGATACTACTTCTAATGGCATATAGGACCGAGTGAGTATTTGATGAT
Source organism: Lolium perenne (assembly GCF_019359855.2). Classification (NCBI taxonomy): domain Eukaryota; kingdom Viridiplantae; phylum Streptophyta; class Magnoliopsida; order Poales; family Poaceae; genus Lolium; species Lolium perenne. The sequence goes on along the minus strand of NC_067250.2, from coordinate 172,227,282 downwards.
GACAGATGACAGATGGACCGGGGTTCCCAGCTATCTACACTAGTGGTAACTCTCCAATAACAAGTGTTGGGTGAACAAATTACAGTTGAGCAATTGATAAGATTGAAATAGCATTAAGACAGAACATCCAGTCTATTAATTATACGTAGGCATGTTTTCCATATATAGTCATACGTGCTCGCAATGAGAAACTTGCATAACATCTTTTGTCCTACCAGCCGGTGGCAGCCGGGCCTCAAGGGAATCTACTGGTAATTAAGGTACTCCTTTTAATAGAGCACCGGAGCAAAGCATTAACACTTGGTGAAAACATGTGATCCTCATATCTAAGACATCCCCTCCAGTTATCCCAGTTGCTGTCACTCTGGGGCCTCGGGTTCCGGACATAGACATGTGCAAACAACTTGTAGATACAATCTAAGCAATAATTATAGAGCTTAAATCTAAGATCATGCCACTTGTGCACTAGTGACAAGCATTAAACACAACAATATTGCAGCAACAATAACTTCACAAACTTTATAGATAGACTGATCATAATGTAACAATTCATCGGATCCCAACAAACACAACACCGATTACATCAGATGGATCTCAATCATGTAAGGCAGCTCATGAGATCATTGTATTGAAGTACATGGGAGAGAGAGTACCAACTAGCTACTGCTAGAACCCGTAGTCCATGGGGGAACTACTCACGGAGCATGATGGAGGCGGTGGCGTCGATGGAGAAGGCTCCGGGGGTCGATCCCCGTCCCGGCAGGGTGCCGAAACAGGAACTTCTGACCCCCGAAACTAGGTTTCGCGATGGCGGCGGCGCTCCGGGAGTCTTTCTGGAGTATGATAGATATATCTCGGGTTTTCGCGTCGTGGGGGAATAAATAGGCTAAGGGGCGATGTCGGTGGAGTCCCGAGGTGGGCTCCCCACACCCCGGCGCGCATGTGGGCCCAGCCGCGCCGCCCTATGGGGAGGAGGCCGTGGGCCTCCCCCTGGCTTGCCCTTCTGGCTCCGTGTGTCCCTCGGAAAAATAGGAGGTTTGGCTTTTGTTCCGTCGAATTCCGAGAATATTGCCCGAACAGCTTTCCTAGAACCAAAAACAGCAGAAAACAGGAACTGACACTGTGTCATCTTGTTAATAGGTTATTCCTAGAAAATGTATAATAATGATATATAATGCATATAAAACATGTGACAATGATACCTAAAACAAACATGAAACATCAAAAATTATAGATACGTTTGAGACGTATCACTCCAATCGGGAGCGCTGAACACGCACCCGATAGAATTTGGTCTCGAAGACTTTTTGCACTAGTAATTGCACCAGAGGCATCCGAAGAAAAACTGGAGTGTTCGGGTGGTTTGGACTAAGTCTGCACTCGATTGCAAGCATCTGCGCCCAGACTCGGGGGCTACTCCCATCGGGAGTGCTGAATGCACACCCGATAAAAGTTATGGACTCGAAGATTTTTTGCGCGGTCCAGAATCATGCCCGGGGACTTGATTCTGTGTAGGGTAACGTTGTTTTGCCATCGGCAGTTAACCGGTAAAACCGGGCACGTTACTCGATATACTTAACGTACTAAATCTTGCTTGAAAGTAATAAAGACCTGATATAAGGAAATGTATCGGATGACCATAACAGTTTGTAGAAAGCTTCGGCAGAGAAAACATTCGAGTAGTACAACTTGAGTCTACACACGGTTGCAAGCATCCATGCCTAGACTAGGGGGCTACTCCCATTGGGAGCGCTGGACGCGCACCCGATAAAGAAGATGCTACTATTACAAGAAAATCAAGATTTTTCTGGCGAGAACGAAGATTCGAACAGAAGACACGTTTTTAGTCCCTGACCGAAGTTTCTTTGGCCAGTCACTCAGGGGCTACTGATGTGGGCATTACCCTTCGGGTAACTAGTATTGCACTACCTCTTACGGCCCAACCAGGGGCCCATGAAGGCACTCGATGGCCAGGTGGGCCGTTACGTCGGTTCCAAGGAAGGATTCTTGAAAAACAAGGAAAGAAGACAAAGAATACAAGGAAAGTTTAGATCTAGGGCTCTTTGTAACCTAGTCGTCCCCGGACAGTACTCTCGAGACCTGGCTCCCAATATAAGGGCCAGGAGAGGGGATGCCGAGGGACACACACGCAATCATAGTAATCATAGCTACCGCAAGTCTAGGGCTAGGTAATTACAGAACTTAGTCTCTCGATGAGATCACAGCCGAAACCTTCGGCACCCCATTGTAATTCAATATTTTCATAATCAAGATCAGACAGGTAGGATGTAAGGGTTTTACCTCATCGAGGGCCCCGAACCTGGGTAAATCGCTCTCCCCGCTTGTTTGATAACCGATGTCTCGTGTCAGCCTACAGGATTCCATCTACCCTAAGCCCCATACGGAGGGCATTGCCGGGGAGTACACTCGACACTCCCGCTTCGGAAACACCCCCATCCTTACCATGTGCAATGGCTAAGTGACAACGGAAATGTGAAGATACAACACACCGTCACAATCTCCTTCAAGATCGGTGCCTATGAAGACACCGTTGAGTGTGATGTAGTGCCCATGACGGTGTGCCACATGCTACTTGGTCGCCCTTGGCAATATGACAAGAAAGCAACCCATGATGGTTACACAAATGCCTATAGCTTCAAGGCCGACGGCAAGTCCTTCATCCTACGCCCAATGACTCCTAGCCAAGTAATTGCGGACAATGCAAAGGCTTTAGCGAGGGCTAAGGAAGCTACCATCACTAGTGAGATGAGAGGTGAGAGAGTAATCCACCAAAAATAGTGCCACAAGCCATATGTGAGCGAAATGAAGAGTGTCCTCCTAGCCACTAAGAGTGAGATGAGAGAAGTGCACCACAACCCATCCACCAAATTGCACTATGTGCTCATTTGCAAGGGGGCACCCTCGGAGACTAACAACTCAACAACACTTCCTTCGTCTTTGTTGTCTCTTTTGAAGGAATTTCAAGATGTCTTCCCCGACGAGCTCCCTCATTGGCTACCACCGCTTAGAGGAATCGAGCACCGCATCGACCTCATACCTAGCGCCCCTCTACCAAACTGCGTCTCCTACCGCACCAACCCCAAAGACACAAAGGATATTCAACGACAAATTCAAGATCTCCTCGAAAAAGGGTATGTCCGTGAAAGCTTAATCCCTTGTGCGGTGCCGGTCATTCTAGTTCCTAAACCGGATGAGTCGCAAAGAATGTGTATGGATTGTTGTCCCATCAATGCCATTACCGTTCGATACTGCCATCCCATTCCGCATTTAGATGACATGCTTCATGAGTTGAGTGGTGCCACGATTTTCTCTAAAATAGATTTGCGTCGTGGCTACCACCAAATCCGCATGGCAATTGGTGATGAATGGAAGACGGCCTTCAAGACCAAACTTGGTCTCTATGAATGGCTTGTCATGCTATTAGGTCTTTCAAATGCTCCATCAAATTTTATGCGACTTATGAACCATATCTTGAGACCTCTCATTGGCAAGAGTGTGGTTGTCTACTTTGATGATATTCTCATTTATAGCAAAAAACTCGAGGACCATGTGCAACATGTGAGAGAAGTCTTATGCATCTTACACCGCGAAAAGCTCTTTGCAAATCTTCCCAAGTGCACCTTTTTCACAAAACAAGTTGGTTTTTCTTGGGTTTGTTGTTTCCGCCAATGGCATTGAAGTGGACTCTTTGAATGCTGAGGCCATTCACAATTGGCCAACTCCTACCAACGTTGGTCAAGTTCGAAGTTTCCATGGACTTGCCGGCTTCTATAGACGTTTCGTGAAAGATTTTAGCACCATTGCTTGCCCTTTATATGAGCTTACTAAAAAGAATGTTCCATTTGTGTGGGGCAAGGCCCAACAAAAATATTTTGATGAATTGAAAAATAAACTCACCGAGGCACCACTTCTCGTTCTTCCCGATTTTGCTAAAACTTTTGAGATAGAATGTGATGCGAGTGGACTTGGAATTGGTGGTATCCTTATGCAAGATGGTAAACCCGTCGCATATCATAGTGAGAAGTTGAATGGCGCACGCCTCAACTACCCCATCTATGACACGGAACTTTATGCTTTAATTCGAGTTCTTGAAGTTTGGCAACATTACCTTTGGCCAAAGAGTTTGTTATTCACTCTGACCATGAGTCTTTGAAGTATTTGAAAAGTAAAACTAATTTGAACAAAAGACATGCGAAATGGGTTGAGTTCATTGAGTCATTTCCATATGTAATCAAATACAAGAAGGGCAAGGACAATGTAGTTGTAGATACTCTTTCCCGCAAGATCACCCTTTTGCTCACTCGTTTGGATTTTCATGTTTTGGGTCTTGATGAAATCAAAGACCTATATCCTTCCGGTAACTTCTTTGGCCCAATTTTTGCAAAGTGTTCGATTGAAAAGGGCATCGGTGATTTCTATTTGCACCAAGGATTCTTGTTCAAGGGCAACAAACTTTGTATTCCCATGTCGTCGCTTCGCCTTTTGCTCTTACAAGAATGGCATGGTGGTGGTCTTATGGGACACTTTGGATGAGAGAAGACATATGCAATGCTTTCAACTCACTACTATTGGCCAAGAATGTACCGCAACGTGGAACGCCTTTGCCGACGGTGCACAATATGCTTACAAGCTAAGTCCACTTCCAACCCCTATGGCCTTTATACACCGTTGCCTATTCCTTATGCTCCTTGGTCTGATATAAGCATGGACTTTGTACTAGGATTGCCTCGAACTAAGTATGGCCATGATTCAATTTTTTTGGTGGTTGATAGATTCTCTAAAATGGCTCATTTTATACCATGTTCCCGAACGGATGGTGCTTCACATATTGCCTACTTGTTTTTTAGGGAAATTGTGAGACTCCACGGTGTACCAAGAAGCATTGTCTCAAACCGAGATGTCAAATTCATGAGCTACCTTTGGAAGACACTAATGGCCAAGTTCAACGTCAAGCTTTTGTTCTCATCATCCTCGCACCCCCAAACCGATGGGCAAACCGAAGTGGTGAACCGAAGCCTCTCCACGCTACTATGAGTCCTTGTCAAGAAGAATTTGAAAGAATGGGAAGATTGCATCCCGCATGCGGAGTTCTCCTACAACCACGCCAAGCACTCCACAACAATGAGAAGTCACTTCATGGTCGTATATGGGTTTGAACCACCAACGGCAATCGACCTACTTCCTTTTCCGCTACATGAGCAAGTAAACATGAACATCGACAAGCGAGCCCAATACATGAAGAAGCTCCATGAAGATACAAGAGCAACAATCGAAAAATAAGTGCTTCGTCAAGCCACTAGACTCAACATGAAGAAGAAGGCAAGGATCTTCAATGAAGGAGACTTAGTGTGGATACACCTTCGCAAAGACAGGTTCCCTCAAGAACGCAACTCCAAGATCAAGCCCCGAGGGAATGGTCCCTTCGAGGTCCTCAAGCGCATCAACAACAACTCCTACGTCGTCGACATACCAATGTCCAAGTACTTGGAGAGCAACACATTCAATGTGTCGGATCATTCACCCTATCATGGAGATGACGAGAACATAGAGTCGAGGACGACTCCTTCGCAAGAGGGGGGAGATGATACGGGGTGGCTCACTAGTAGGAAAAGCCTTATAGGTGAGATCTTAATTTTGTGGCGCACCAGCCAAATATGCGCCACAGAAAGCTTTTTTGTGGCGCACCAGGAAGGGTGTGCCACAAAAATAGCTTTTTTCTGTGGCGCACTACTAAACCATGCGCCACAGAAATGAGGTGGGGCCCACATCCTGCCACCGCCAATAATTAGTGTAGTTATTTCTGTGGCGCACAAGACATGGTGCGCCACATAAATAAGTGTTTATGTGGCGCACTTGTTCTGGTGCACCACAGAAATAATTATTTCTGTGGCGCACTTGTTCTGGTGCGCCACAGAAATAGTGCCTCTTATATCACTGCCGTACCCCTCCCTCGCCCGTACCCCCTCTCTCCCCTCTCGATCCCTACCGCGCGTCGCCGGCTTCCATGGTGAGCGCCGCCGCCGTCGCCGTCGCCGCCGCCTTCCTCTGCGAGGGCCGCATGCCGCCACGCTCCACCCATCCCCGCCACCAGCAGCACATGCCACGGCGTGGAGGAGGAGGGGCCGCGACGTGCAGGAGGAGGGTCCGATGCCGCATCAAGGAGGAGGAGCCGTCGTGTCCTCCTCCTCCTCCACCCCTGCCGTCGTTGTCAACCTCCTCCTCCACCCCTGTTGTCGGTGAGCTCCACCTCTACCCTCCCCTCCCTCTTCCTCTCCCGCGCGAGCACAAAGTGCTCGATGAAATGCTGATGTGCTGCTGTTGTGCTGCTGTTGTGCTCGATGAAATGCTGTTGTGCTCCCCTTTTCTTATTCTGTATAACTTGGCTAATTACAGAGAGGGGGGAGAAGGTTGGTGTTAATTGATGCCATTTATCTGGTATGTGCACAGGGATTGAATTATGATCCCATTGCTTGCAGTTGTTGCCTGTCAAGCACTGCATGAAAGCCTTGATTAATTGCTTTACTGAAGCTTTGGCTTTAGTGAAGTGTCATGTGCAGGTCATGCTGCTATTGCTTGATTAATTGGTGCTATGCTTGTTACTGATGGAGCTATAGTTGATTAATTGGTGCTATGCTTGTTACTGATGATGCTATATTGCTTGATTAATTGGTGCTATGCTTGTTACTGATGCTGCTATATTGCTTGATTAATTGGTGCTATGCTTCTCACTTCTTATTAATGAACCATGTGTTGGTGATGATTCAGTTAAACTAAATGGATTTGATTTGTTTTCCAACCTTTACTGGAAACAAATCCAAAGTCTGAACCTGTATAAGGTGATGAGGACTTGTTTACTGGTGTGGATTGCTTATGCTGTGCTGTGACCTCATTAGCTCTTGCTACTGCCACTGGTTGCATCTCATAGTTGGATAATTGGTTCGTTTTGGTGAAAATAGAGATATTCACAGTAGGGAATCATGTAAATGAATGCCACTGTGGTATCCTTTGAAGAAAATGGGAAGTTTCTGATGGTTTAAAATACTAGGTGATGCTAGGTTATTAAGTTGGCTGTCAAGGTTGGTTTTATCTGGTTAACTAGGATAGGCTATGTGTTCTTGCTTACTTATGCATATCCATCTCTACTGGATTGACTAGCTCAGGCTTGGCCTCTCTCTTGCCAGCATCACTTGGTTACTACCAAGTGATGAGTAATCCCTTATGGTACCCCAGCTTTGTTTTGAACTCAACTGAGTAATGATAAATTTATATTTCTTGTTGGCTTTGATGAAAATAGAGTTATTCATGTAAATGAATGCCACTGTGGTATCCTTTGAAGAAAATGGACTATTTCTGATGGTTTTAAAAGGCTAGGTGGTGCTAGGTGATTCAGTTGGCTACCAAGACTTGTCTCATCTGGTTAACTGGGATATGCTATGTGTTGTTGCTTGTTTAGGCATATCTATCACTTACTGGATTTACTGGTTCTTGATTGGCCTCTCTTTTTCCAGCATCACTTGGTCTATATACCAAGTGATGAATAATCCCATTTGGAGCATCTGCTCCATGCATGCTATATGTGTTTGCGCATCTTGACTTATGTCACCATGGTTGCTGGTTTGGTGGTGTTTTTGTACTTGCCGATGATTAGATGGTTGGTCGATCACTCGTACACTCGGGGGTGGAGCAAGTGAGCCTGGTGTGATGGCACAAATATCAATATCTTGTGCATCCTACCTGGCCTCACTTACTCCATCCCTGGATGTTAATATTTGTTTCGACCAACGACAAAGTATGAGGCGTTCCATTTAGTTCATACTATTTAGTTGTCTATAATTTGAGGGCAGTTCTTAATTGCATTGGCCGATGATTAGAATGTTTGGTCACTTGTATACTCAGGGGTGGAGCAAGCGAGCCTGGTGTGATGGCACAAATATCAATCTCTTGTGCATCCTACCTAGCCTCGCTTACTCCATCCCTGAATGTTAATATTTGTTTTGACCGACAAAGTATGAGGCATTCCATTTAGTTCATACTAGCTACTTCTTAATTGCATTGGCATTTCTTCCATTTTAGTGTCGATGATTAAATTGTTTGGTCACTTGTACACTCTGGGGTGGGGCCAGTGAGCCTGGTGCGATGGCACAAACAGCAATCTCTTGTGCATCCTACCTGGCCTCGCTGACCCCATCCCTGAATGTTAATATTTCTTTCGACCAAGAAAGTATGAGGCATATGATATCTAGTTGAGATACCACTTGGCTCTTTCTTCCATTTTAGTGCCAATGATTAGAATGTTTGGTCACCTATACGCCGCAATATACTTTGTAGATGGGCCCCCTGATACGTCTCCGACGTATCGATAATTTCTTATGTTCCATGCCACATTATTGATGTTATCTACATGTTTTATGCACACTTTATGTCATATTCGTGCATTTTCTGGAACTAACCTATTAACAAGATGCCGAAGTGCCAGTTGATGTTTTCTGCTGTTTTTGGTTTCAGAAATCCTAGTAAGGAAATATTCTCGGAATTGGACGAAATCAAAGCCCAGGGGCCTATTTTCTCACGAAGCTTCCAGAAGTCCGAAGGAGAGACGAAGAGGGGCCACGGAGGGGCCACACTATAGGGCGGCGCGGCCCCCCCCTTGGCCGCGCGGCCCTGTGGTGTGGGGCCCCCGTGCCGCCTCTTGACCTGCCCTTCCGCCTATAAAAAGCCTCCGTGACGAAACCCCCAGTACCGAGAGCCACGATACGGAAAACCTTCCAGAGACGCCGCCGCCGCCGATCCCATCTCGGGGGATCCAGGAGATCGCCTCCGGCACCCTGCCGGAGAGGGGAATCATCTCCCGGAGGACTCTACGCCGCCATGGTCGCCTCCGGTGTGATGTGTGAGTAGTCTACCCCTGGACTATGGGTCCATAGCAGTAGCTAGATGGTTGTCTTCTCCCCATTGTGCTTCATTGTCGGATCTTGTGAGCTGCCTAACATGATCAAGATCATCTATCTGTAATTCTATATGTTGCGTTTGTTGGGATCCGATGAATAGAGAATACTTGTTATGTTGATTATCAAAGTTATGCTTATGTGTTGTTTATGATCTTGCATGCTCTCCGTTACTAGTAGATGCTCTGGCCAAGTAGATGCTTGTAACTCCAAGAGGGAGTACTTATGCTCGATAGTGGGTTCATGCCTGCATTGACACAGGGACAAGCTGAGAAAGTTCTAAGGTTGTGTTGTGCTGTTGCCACTAGGGATAAAACATTAGTGCTATGTTCAAGGATGTAGTCACTAGTTACATTACGCACCATACTTAATGCAATTGTCTGTTGTTTGCAACTTAATACCGGAGGGGGTTCGGATGATAACCTGAAGGTGGACTTTTTAGGCATAGATGCAGTTGGATGACGGTCTATGTACTTTGTCGTAATGCCCAATTAAATCTCACTATACTCATCATGATATGTATGTGCATGGTCATGCTCTCTTTATTTGTCAATTGCCCAACTGTAATTTGTTCACCCAACATGCTGTTTGTCTTATGGGAGAGACACCTCTAGTGAACTGTGGACCCCGGTCCAATTCTCTTTATTGAAATACAATCTACTGCAATACTTGTTCTACTGTTTTCTGCAAACAATCATCTTCCACACAATACGGTTAATCCTTTGTTACAGCAAGCCGGTGAGATTGACAACCTCACTGTTTCGTTGGGGCAAAGTACTTTGGTTGTGTTGTGCAGGTTCCACGTTGGCGCCGGAATCCCCGGTGTTGCGCCGCACTACATCCCGCCGCCATCAACCTTCAACGTGCTTCTTGGCTCCTCCTGGTTCGATAAACCTTGGTTTCTTTCTGAGGGAAAACTTGCTGCTGTGCGCATCATACCTTCCTCTTGGGGTTGCCCAACGAACGTGTGAAATACACGCCATCAAGCACATTTTCGGGCGCCGTTGTCGGGAGATCAAGACACGCTGCAAGGGAGTCTCCACTTCTCAATCTCTTTACTTTGTTTTTGTCTTGCTTAGTTTTATTTACTACTTTGTTTGCTGCACTAAATCAAAATACAAAAAAATTAGTTGCTAGTTTTACTTTACTTGCTATCTTGTTTGCTATATCAAAAACACAAAAAAATTAGTTTACTTGCATTTACTTTATCTAGTTTGCTTTATTTACTGTTGCTAAAATGGCCAACGCTGAAAATACTAAGTTGTGTGACTTCACAACCACAAATAATAATGATTTCTTATGCACACCTATTGCTCCACCTGCTACTACAGCAGAATTCTTTGAAATTAAACCTGCTTTACTGAATCTTGTTATGCGAGAGCAATTTTCTGGTGTTAGTTCTGATGATGCTGCTGCCCATCTTAATAATTTTGTTGAACTATGTGAAATGCAAAAATATAAAGATGTAGATGGTGATATTATTAAACTAAAATTGTTCCCTTTCTCATTAAGAGGAAGAGCTAAAGATTGGTTGCTATCTCTGCCTAAGAATAGTATTGATTCATGGACTAAATGCAAGGATGCTTTTATTGGTAGATATTATCCCCCTGCTAAAATTATATCTTCGAGGAGTAGCATAATGAATTTTAAACAATTAGATACTGAACATGTTGCTCAAGCTTGGGAAAGAATGAAATCTCTGGTTAAAAATTGCCCAACCCATGGACTGACTACTTGGATGATCATCCAAACCTTCTATGCAGGACTAAATTTTTCTTCACGGAATTTATTGGATTCAGCTGCTGGAGGTACCTTTATGTCCATCACTCTTGGTGAAGCAACAAAGCTTCTTGATAATATGATGATCAACTACTCTGAATGGCACACGGAAAGAGCTCCACAAGGTAAGAAGGTAAATTATGTCGAAGAAACCTCTTCCTTGAGTGATAAGATTGATGCTATTATGTCTATGCTTGTGAATGGTAGGCCTAATGTTAATTCTAATAATGTTCCATTAGCTTCATTGGTTGCACAAGAAGAACATGTTGATGTAAACTTCATTAAAAATAATAATTTCAACAACAATGCTTACCGGAACAATTCTAGTAACAACTATAGGCCATATCCTTATAATAATGGCAACGGCTATGGTAATTCTTATGGTAATTCTTACAACAATAATAGGAATTCACCCCCTGGACTTGAAGCCATGCTTAAAGAATTTATTAGTACGCAAACCGCTTTTAACAAATCTGTTGAAGAAAAGCTTGGGAAAATTGATATACTTGCTTCTAAAGTCGATAGTCTTGCTGCTGATGTTGATCTTTTGAAATCAAAAGTTTTGCCTAATGAGAATCATCATAATAAAATTACTACTACAGCAAATGCCATTCAAGTTAGAATTAATGAGAATATAAGATTAATGGCTGAACTGCGTGCTAGGTGGGATAGAGAAGAAAATGAAAAACTAGCTAAAGAGAAGAATGTAGCTAAAGTTTGGACTATTACCACCAATAGTAATGCTAATGCTACACATGTTGCTGCACCTCCTACTATTACTAATAAAAGAATTGGTGTTAGCAATGTTTCCACTTCTAATGCAAAGCGCGAAAAATTGCTCGAAATCGCTAAAAGCTGAAACCGCTCGTGATAAAGCTGCTGAAATTTTTTCCAACATTGGGGATGATGATCCCATTGCTTTAGATTATAATGGTTTGAATTTTGATGATTGCCACATCTCTGAAGTTATAAAGTTCTTGCAAAAACTTGCTAAAAGTCCTAATGCTAGTGCTATAAATTTGGCTTTCACGCATCATATTACAAATGCTCTCATAAAAGCTAGAGAAGAGAAACTAGAGCGCGAAGCCTCTATTCCTAAAAAGCTAGAGGATGGTTGGGAACCCATCATTAAGATGAAGGTTAAAGATTTTGATTGTAATGCTTTATGTGATCTTGGTGCAAGTATTTCTGTTATGCCTAAGAAAATCTATAATATGCTTGACTTGCCACCGCTGAAAAATTGTTATTTGGATGTTAATCTTGCTGATCATTCTACAAAGAAACCTTTGGGTAAAGTTGATAATGTTCGCATTACCGTTAACAATAACCTTGTTCCCGTTGATTTTGTTGTCTTGGATATTGAATGCAATGCATCTTGTCCCATTATATTGGGAAGACCTTTTCTTCGAACTGTTGGTGCTATCATTGATATGAAGGAAGGTAATATAAAATATCAATTTCCTCTCAAGAAAGGTATGGAACACTTCCCTAGAAAGAGAATGAAGGTAGCTTTTGATTCTATTATGAGAACAAATTATGATGTTGACACTTCATCTCTTGATAATACTTGATACACACTTTCTGCGCCTAGCTGAAAGGCGTTAAAGAAAAGCGCTTATGGGAGACAACCCATGTTTTTACCTACAGTACTTTGTTTTTATTTTGTGTCTTGGAAGTTTTTTACTACTGTAGCAACCTCTCCTTATCTTAGTTTTGTGTTTTGTTGTGCCAAGTTAAGCCGTTGATAGAAAAGTAAGTACTAGATTTGGATTACTGCACAGTTCCAGATTTCTTTGCTGTCACGAATCTGGGTCCACCTCCCTGTAGGTAGCTCAGAAAATTAAGCCAATTTACGTGCATGATCCTCAGATATGTACGCAACTTTCATTCAATTTGAGCATTTTCATTTGAGCAAGTCTGGTGCCATTTTAAAATTCGTCAATACGAACTGTTCTGTTTTGACAGATTCTGCCTTTTATTTCGCATTGCCTCTTTCGCTATGTTGGATGAATTTCTTTGATCCATTAATGTCCAGTAGCATTATGCAATGTCCAGAAGTGTTAAGAATGATTGTGTCACCTCTGAATATGTCAATTTATATTGTGCACTAACCCTCTAATGAGTTGTTTCGAGTTTGGTGTGGAGGAAGTTTTCAAGGATCAAGAGAGGAGTATGATGCAACATGATCAAGGAGAGTGAAAGCTCTAAGCTTGGGGATGCCCCGGTGGTTCACCCCTGCATATATCAAGAAGACTCAAGCGTCTAAGCTTGGGGATGCCCAAGGCATCCCCTTCTTCATCGACAACATTATCAGGTTCCTCCCCTGAAACTATATTTTTATTCCATCACATCTTATGTGCTTTTTCTTGGAGCGTCGGTTTGTTTTTGTTTTTTTGTTTTGTTTGAATAAAATGGATCCTAGCATTCACTTTATGGGAGAGAGACACGCTCCGCTGTAGCATATGGACAAGTATGTCCTTGGTTTCTACTCATAGTATTCATGGCGAAGTTTCTCCTTCGTTAAATTGTTATATGGTTGGAATTGGAAAATGATACATGTAGTAATTGCTATAAATGTCTTGGGTAATGTGATACTTGGCAATTGTTGTGCTCATGATTAAGCTCTTGCATCATATGCTTTGCACCCATTAATGAAGAAATACATAGAGCATGCTAAAATTTGGTTTGCATATTTGGTTTCTCTAAGGTCTAGATAATTTCTAGTATTGAGTTTGAACAACAAGGAAGACGGTGTAGAGTCTTATAATGTTTTCAATATGTCTTTTATGTGAGTTTTGCTGCACCGGTTCATCCTTGTGTTTGTTTCAAATAAGCCTTGCTAGCCTAAACCTTGTATCGAGAGGGAATACTTCTCATGCATCCAAAATACTTGAGCCAACCACTATGCCATTTGTGTCCACCATACCTACCTATACTACATGGTATTTTCCCGCCATTCCAAAGTAAATTGCTTGAGTGCTACCTTTAAAATTCCATCATTCACCTTTGCAATATATAGCTCATGGGACAAATAGCTTAAAAACTATTGTGGTATTGAATATGTAATTATGCACTTTATCTCTTATTAAGTTGCTTGTTGTGCGATAACCATGTTCACTGGGGACGCCATCAACTATTCATTGTTGAAATTCATGTGAGTTGCTATGCATGTCCGTCTTGTCTGAAGTAAGAGAGATCTACCACCATATGGTTAAGCATGCATATGTTAGAGAAGAACATTGGGCCGCTAACTAAAGCCATGCTCCATGGTGGAAGTTTCAGTTTTGGACAACAATCCTCAAATCTCAAATGAGAAAATTATTAATTGTTGTTATATGCTTATGCATAAAAGAGGAGTCCATTATCTGTTGTCTATGTTGTCCCGGTATGGATGTCTAAGTTGAAGAATAATCAATAGCGAGAAATCCAATGCGAGCTTTCTCCTTAGACCTTTGTACAGGCGGCATAGAGGTACCCCTTTGTGACACTTGGTAAAAACAATGCATTGTGATGATCCGGTAGTCCAAGCTAATTAGGACAAGGTGCGGGCACTATTAGTACACTATGCATGAGGCTTGCAACTTATAAGATATAATTTACATGATGCATATGCTTTATTACTACCGTTGACAAAATTGTTTCATGTTTTCAAAATCAAAGCTCTAGCACAAATATAGCAATCGATGCTTTTCCTCTATGGAGGACCATTCTTTTACTTTCAATGTTGAGTCAGTTCACCTATTTCTCTCCACCTCAAGAAGCAAACACTTGTGTGAACTGTGCATTGATTCCTACATACTTGCTTATTGCACTGATTATATTACTCTATGTTGACAATATCCATGAGATATACATGTTACAAGTTGAAAGCAACCGCTGAAACTTAATCTTCTTTTGTGTTGCTTCAATGCCTTTACTTTGAATTATTGCTTTATGAGTTAACTCTTATGCAAGACTTATTGATGCTTGTCTTGAAGTGCTATTCATGAAAAGTCTTTGCTTTATGATTCACTTGTTTACTCATGTCATATACATTGTTTTGATCGCTGCATTCACTACATATGCTTTACAAATAGTATGATCAAGATTATGACGGCATGTCACTCCAGAAATTATCTGTGTTATCGTTTTACCTGCTCGAGACGAGCAGAACTAAGCTTGGGGATGCTGATACGTCTCCGACGTATCGATAATTTCTTATGTTCCATGCCACATTATTGATGTTATCTACATGTTTTATGCACACTTTATGTCATATTCGTGCATTTTCTGGAACTAACCTATTAACAAGATGCCGAAGTGCCAGTTGATGTTTTCTGCTGTTTTTGGTTTCAGAAATCCTAGTAAGGAAATATTCTCGGAATTGGACGAAATCAAAGCCCAGGGGCCTATTTTCTCACGAAGCTTCCAGAAGTCCGAAGGAGAGACGAAGAGGGGCCACGGAGGGGCCACACTATAGGCGGCGCGGCCCCCTTGGCCGCGCGGCCCTGTGGTGTGGGGCCCCGTGCCGCCTCTTGACCTGCCCTTCCGCCTATAAAAAGCCTCCGTGACGAAACCCCCGATGCATCGAGAGCCACGAGACGGAAAACCGTACGGAGACGCCGCCGCCGCCGATCCCATCTCGGGGGATCCAGGAGATCGCCTCCGGCACCCTGCCGGAGAGGGGAATCATCTCCCGGAGGACTCTACGCCGCCATGGTCGCCTCCGGTGTGATGTGTGAGTAGTCTACCCCTGGACTATGGGTCCATAGCAGTAGCTAGATGGTTGTCTTCTCCCCATTGTGCTTCATTGTCGGATCTTGTGAGCTGCCTAACATGATCAAGATCATCTATATGTAATTCTATATGTTGCGTTTGTTGGGATCCGATGAATAGAGAATACTTGTTATGTTGATTATCAAAGTTATGCTTATGTGTTGTTTATGATCTTGCATGCTCTCCGTTACTAGTAGATGCTCTGGCCAAGTAGATGCTTGTAACTCCAAGAGGAGTACTTATGCTCGATAGTGGGTTCATGCCTGCATTGACACTGGGACAGTGTGACAGAAAGTTCTAAGGTTGTGTTGTGCTGTTGCCACTAGGGATAAAACATTAGTGCTATGTTCAAGGATGTAGTCACTAGTTACATTACGCACCATACTTAATGCAATTGTCTGTTGTTAGCAACTTAATATCGGAGGGGTTCGGATGATAACCTTGAAGGTGGACTTTTTAGGCATAGATGCAGTTGGATGACGGTCTATGTACTTTGTCGTAATGCCCAATTAAATCTCACTATACTCATCATGATATGTATGTGCATGGTCATGCTCTCTTTATTTGTCAATTGCCCAACTGTAATTTGTTCACCCAACATGCTGTTTGTCTTATGGGAGAGACACCTCTAGTGAACTGTGGACCCGGTCCAATTCTCTTTCTTGAAATACAATCTATCGCAATCCTTGTTCTACTGTTTTCTGCAAACAATCATCTTCCACACAATACGGTTAATCCTTTGTTACAGCAAGCCGGTGAGATTGACAACCTCACTGTTTCGTTGGGGCAAAGTACTTTGGTTGTGTTGTGCAGGTTCCACGTTGGCGCCGGAATCCCTGGTGTTGCGCCGCACTACTGATGGCGTGTATTTCACACGTTCGTTGGGCAACCCCAAGAGGAAGGTATGATGCGCACAGCAGCAAGTTTTCCCTCAGAAAGAAACCAAGGTTTATCGAACCAGGAGGAGCCAAGAAGCACGTTGAAGGTTGATGGCGGCGAGATGTAGTGCGGCGCAACACCAGGGATTCCGGCGCCAACGTGGAACCTGCACAACACAACCAAAGTACTTTGCCCCAACGAAACAGTGAGGTTGTCAATCTCACCGGCTTGCTGTAACAAAGAGTTAACCGTATTGTGTGAAAGATGATTGTTTGCAGAAAACAGTAGAACAAGTATTGCAGTAGATAGTATTTCAAGAAAGAGAATTGGACCGGGGTCCACAGATTCACTAGAGGTGTCTCTCCCATAAGACGAACAGCATGTTGGGTGAACAAATTACAGTTGGGCAATTGACAAATAAAGAGAGCATGACAATGCACATACATATCATGATGAGTATAGTGAGATTTAATTGGGCATTACGACAAAGTACATAGACCGCCATCCAACTGCATCTATGCCTAAAAAGTCCACCTTCAGGTTATCATCCGAACCCCCTCCAGTATTAAGTTGCAAGCAAATGAGACAATTGCATTAAGTATGGTGCGTAATGTAATCAACAACTACATCCTTAGACATAGCATCAATGTTTTATCCCTAGTGGCAACAGCACAACACAACCTTAGAACTTTCTCAGCGTCCTGTGTGTCAATGCAGGCATGAACCCACTATCGAGCATAAGTACTCCCTCTTGGAGTTACAAGCATCTACTTGGCCAGAGCATCTACTAGTAACGGAGAGCATGCAAGATCATAAACAACACATAAGCATAACTTTGATAATCAACATAACAAGTATTCTCTATTCATCGGATCCCAACAAACGCAACATATAGAATTACAGATAGATGATCTTGATCATGTTAGGCAGCTCACAAGATCCGACAATGATAGCACAATGGGGAGAAGACAACCATCTAGCTACTGCTATGGACCCATAGTCCAGGGGTAGACTACTCACACATCACACCAGAGGCGACCATGGCGGCGTAGAGTCCTCCGGGAGATGATTCCCCTCTCCGGCAGGGTGCCGGAGGCGATCTCCTGGATCCCCCGAGATGGGATCGGCGGCGGCGGCGTCTCTGGAAGGTTTTCCGTATCGTGGTTCTCGGTACTGGGGTTTTCGTCACGGAGGCTATTTGTAGGCGGAAGGGCAGAGTCGGGGGCCAGACGAGGGCGCCACACCATAGGGCGGCGCGGGCCCCACGGGCCGCGCCGCCACGTGGTGTCGCCACCTCGTGGCCCCACTTCGTGTGTTCTTCGGTCTTCTGGAAGCTCCGTGGAAAAATAGGCCCTGGGCTTTGATTTCGTCCAATTCCGAGAATATTTCCTTACTAGGATTTCTGAAACCAAAAACAGCGTAAAACAAAGAATCGGCACTTCGGCATCTTGTTAATAGGTTAGTTCCAGAAAATGCACGAATAAGACATAAAGTGTGCATAAAACATGTAGATAACATCAATAATGTGGCATGGAACATAAGAAATTATCGATACGTCGGAGACGTATCAGCATCCCCAAGCTTAGTTCTGCTCGTCCCGAGCAGGTAAAACGATAACACAGATAATTTCTGGAGTGACATGCCATCATAATCTTGATCATACTATTTGTAAAGCATATGTAGTGAATGCAGCGATCAAAACAATGTGTATGACATGAGTAAACAAGTGAATCATATAGCAAAGACTTTTCATGAATAGCACTTCAAGACAAGCATCAATAAGTCTTGCATAAGAGTTAACTCATAAAGCAATAATTCAAAGTAAAGGCATTGAAGCAACACAAAAGAAGATTAAGTTTCAGCGGTTGCTTTCAACTTGTAACATGTATATCTCATGGATATTGTCAACATAGAGTAATATAATAAGTGCAATAAGCAAG
The DNA here is from genome assembly GCF_019359855.2 of Lolium perenne. NCBI lineage: Eukaryota > Viridiplantae > Streptophyta > Magnoliopsida > Poales > Poaceae > Lolium > Lolium perenne. The sequence goes on along the minus strand of NC_067250.2, from coordinate 172,208,963 downwards.
TATGTAGGAATCAATGCATAGTTCACACAAGTGTTTGCTTCTTGAGGTGGAGAGAAATAGGTGAACCGACTCAACATTGAAAGTAAAAGAATGGTCCTCATAGAGGAAAAGCATCGATTGCTATATTTGTGCTAGAGCTTTGATTTTGAAAACATGAAACAATTTTGTCAACGGTAGTAATAAAGCATATGCATCATGTAAATTATATCTTATAAGTTGCAAGCCTCATGCATAGTGTACTAATAGTGCCCGCACCTTGTCCTAATTAGCTTGGACTACCTGGATTATCACCGCAATACATATGCTTTAACCAAGTATCACAAAGGGGTACCTCTATGCCGCCTGTACAAAGGTCTAAGGAGAAAGCTCGCATTTGGATTTCTCGCTTTTGATTATTCTCAACTTAGACATCCATACCGGGACAACATAGACAACAGATAATGGACTCCTCTTTTAATGCTTTAAGCATTCAACAACAATTAATTCCTTTCTCATTAGAGATTTGAGGATGTTTGTCCAAAACTGAAACTTCCACCATGGAACATGGCTTTAGTTAGCGGCCCAATGTTCTTCTCTCACAATATGCATGCTCAAACCATTCAACTCAGAGTAGATCGCCCTTACTTCAGACAAGACGAACATGCATAGCAACTCACATGAAATTCAACAATGAGTTGATGGCGTTCCCCAGTAAACATGGTTATCGCACAACAAGCAACTTAATAAGAGATAAAGTGCATAATTACATATTCAATACCACAATAGTTTTTAAGCTATTTGTCCCATGAGCTATATATTGCATAGGTGAATGATGGAATTTTAAAGGTAGCACTCAAGCAATTTACTTTGGAATGGCTGGAAAATACCATGTAGTATAGGTAGGTATAGTGGACACAAATGGCATAGTGGTTGGCTCAAGTATTTTGGATGCATGAGAAGTATTCCCTCTCGATACAAGGTTTAGGCTAGCAAGGCTTATTTGAAACAAACACAAGGATGAACCGGTGCAGCAAAACTCACATAAAAGACATATTGAAAACATTATAAGACTCTACACCGTCTTCCTTGTTGTTCAAACTCAATACTAGAAATTATCTAGACCTTAGAGAAACCAAATATGCAAACCAAATTTTAGCATGCTCTATGTACTTCTTCATTAATGGGTGCAAAGCATATGATGCAAGAGCTTAATCATGAGCACAACAATTGCCAAGTATCACATTACCCAAGACATTAATAGCAATTACTACATGTATCATTTTCCAATTCCAACCATATAACAATTTAACGAAGGAGAAACTTCGCCATGAATACTATGAGTAGAAACCAAGGACATACTTGTCCATATGCTACAGCGGAGCGTGTCTCTCTCCCATAAAGTGAATGCTAGGATCCATTTTATTCAAACAAAACAAAAATAAAAATAAACCGACGCTCCAAGAAAAAGCACATAAGATGTGATGGAATAAAAATATAGTTTCAGGGGAGGAACCTGATAATGTTGTCGATGAAGAAGGGGATGCCCAAGGCATCCCCAAGCTTAGACGCTTGAGTCTTCTTGATATATGCAGGGGTGAACCACCGGGTGCATCCCCAAGCTTAGAGCTTTCACTCTCCTTGATCATGTTGCATCATACTCCTCTCTTGATCCTTGAAAACTTCCTCCACACCAAACTCGAAACAACTCATTAGAGGGTTAGTGCACATTATAAATTGACATATTCAGAGGTGACACAATCATTCTTAACACTTCTGGACATTGCATAATGCTACTGGACATTAGTGGATCAAAGAAATTCATCCAACATAGCGAAAGAGGCAATGCGAAATAAAAGGCAGAATCTGTCAAAACAGAACAGTTCGTATTGACGAATTTTAAAATGGCACCAGACTTGCTCAGATGAAAATGCTCAAATTGAATGAAAGTTGCATACATATCTGAGGATCATGCACGTAAATTGGCTTAATTTTCTGAGTTACCTACAGGGAGGTGGACCCAGATTCGTGACAGCAAAGAAATCTGGAACTGTGCAGTAATCCAAATCTAGTACTTACTTTTCTATCAACGGCTTAACTTGGCACAACAAAACACAAAACTAAGATAAGGAGAGGTTGCTACAGTAGTAAACAACTTCCAAGACACAAAATAAAAACAAAGTACTGTAGGTAAAAACATGGGTTGTCTCCCATAAGCGCTTTTCTTTAACGCCTTTCAGCTAGGCGCAGAAAGTGTGTATCAAGTATTATCAAGAGATGAAGTGTCAACATCATAATTTGTTCTCATAATAGAATCAAAAGGTACCTTCATTCTCTTTCTAGGGAAGTGTTCCATACCTTTCTTGAGAGGAAATTGATATTTTATATTACCTTCCTTCATATCAATGGTAGCACCAACAGTTCGAAGAAAAGGTCTTCCCAATATAATGGGACAAGATGCATTGCATTCAATATCCAAGACAACAAAATCAACAGGGACAAGGTTATTGTTAACGGTAATGCGAACATTATCAACTTTACCCAAAGGTTTCTTTGTAGAATGATCAGCAAGATTAACATCCAAATAACAATTTTTCAGCGGTGGCAAGTCAAGCATATTATAAATTTTCTTAGGCATAACAGAAATACTTGCACCAAGATCACATAAAGCATTACAATCAAAATCTTTAACTTTCATCTTAATGATGGGCTCCCAACCATCCTCTAGCTTTTTAGGAATAGAGGCTTCACGCTCTAGTTTCTCTTCTCTAGCTTTTATGAGAGCATTTGTAATATGATGCGTGAAAGCCAAATTTATAGCACTAGCATTAGGACTTTTAGCAAGTTTTTGCAAGAACTTTATAACTTCAGAGATGTGGCAATCATCAAAATTCAAACCATTATAATCTAAAGCAATGGGATCATCATCCCCAATGTTGGAAAAAATTTCAGCAGCTTTATCACAGGCAGTTTCAGCAGTTTTAGCAGTTTTGAGTTTTTCGCGCTTTGCATTAGAAGTGGAAACATTGCTAACACCAATTCTTTTATTAGTATGAGTAGAAGGTGCAGCAACATGTGTAGCATTAGCATTACTAGTGGTGGTAATAGTCCAAACTTTAGCTATATTCTTCTCTTTAGCTAGTTTTTCATTTTCTTCTCTATCCCACCTAGCACGCAGTTCAGCCATTAATCTTATATTCTCATTAATTCTAACTTGAATGGCATTTGCTGTAGTAACAATTTTATTATGATGATTCTCATTAGGCAAAACTTTTGATTTCAAAAGATCAACATCAGCAACAAGACTATCGACTTTAGAAGCAAGTATATCAATTTTCCCAAGCTTTTCTTCAACAGATTTGTTAAAAGCAGTTTGTGTACTAATAAATTCTTTAAGCATGGCTTCAAGTCCAGGGGGTGAACTCCTATTATTGTTGTAAGAATTTCCATAAGAATTACCATAGCCGTTGCCATTATTATAAGGATATGGCCTATAGTTGTTACTAGAATTGTTCCGGTAAGCATTGTTGTTGAAATTATTATTTTTAATAAAGTTTACATCAACATGTTCTTCTTGTGCAACCAATGAAGCTAATGGAACATTATTAGGATCAATATTAGTCCTATCATTCACAAGCATAGACATAATAGCATCAATCTTATCACTCAAGGAAGAGGTTTCTTCGACAGAATTTACCTTCTTACCTTGTGGAGCTCTTTCCGTGTGCCATTCAGAGTAGTTGATCATCATATTATCAAGAAGCTTTGTTGCTTCACCAAGAGTGATGGACATAAAGGTACCTCCAGCAGCTGAATCCAATAAATTCCGTGAAGAAAAATTTAGTCCTGCATAGAAGGTTTGGATGATCATCCAAGTAGTCAGTCCATGGGTTGGGCAATTTTTAACCAGAGATTTCATTCTTTCCCAAGCTTGAGCAACATGTTCAGTATCTAATTGTTTAAAATTCATTATGCTACTCCTCAAAGATATAATTTTAGCAGGGGGATAATATCTACCAATAAAAGCATCCTTGCATTTAGTCCATGAATCAATACTATTCTTAGGCAGAGATAGCAACCAATCTTTAGCTCTTCCTCTTAATGAGAAAGGGAACAATTTTAGTTTAATAATATCACCATCTACATCTTTATATTTTTGCATTTCACATAGTTCAACAAAATTATTAAGATGGGTAGCAGCATCATCAGAACTAACACCAGAAAATTGATTGTTCATAACAAGATTAAGTAAAGCAGGTTTAATTTCAAAGAATTCTGCTGTAATAGCAGGTGGAGCAATAGGTGTGCATAAGAAATCATTATTATTTGTGGTTGTGAAGTCACACAACTTAGTATTTTCAGCGTTGGCCATTTTAGCAACAGTAAATAAAGCAAACTAGATAAAGTAAATGCAAGTAACTAATTTTTTTGTGTTTTCGATATAGCAAACAAGATAGCAAATAAAGTAAAACTAGCAACTAATTTTTTTGTATTTTGATTTAGTGCAGCAAACAAAGTAGTAAATAAAACTAAGCAAGACAAAAACAAAGTAAAGAGATTGAGAAGTGGAGACTCCCCTTGCAGCGTGTCTTGATCTCCCCGGCAACGGCGCCAGAAAAAGAGCTTGATGGCGTGTATTTCACACGTTCGTTGGGCAACCCCAAGAGGAAGGTATGATGCGCACAGCAGCAAGTTTTCCCTCAGAAAGAAACCAAGGTTTATCGAACCAGGAGGAGCCAAGAAGCACGTTGAAGGTTGATGGCGGCGAGATGTAGTGCGGCGCAACACCAGGGATTCCGGCGCCAACGTGGAACCTGCACAACACAACCAAAGTACTTTGCCCCAACGAAACAGTGAGGTTGTCAATCTCACTGGCTTGCTGTAACAAAGAGTTAACCGTATTGTGTGGAAGATGATTGTTTTAAAAAAACAGTAGAACAAGTATTGCAGTAGATTGTATTTCAGTAAAGAGAATTGGACCGGGGTCCACAGTTCACTAGAGGTGTCTCTCCCATAAGACGAACAGCATGTTGGGTGAACAAATTACAGTTGGGCAATTGACAAATAAAGAGAGCATGACAATGCACATACATATCATGATGAGTATAGTGAGATTTAATTGGGCATTACGACAAAGTACATAGACCGCCATCCAACTGCATCTATGCCTAAAAAGTCCACCTTCAGGTTATCATCCGAACCCCCTCCAGTATTAAGTTGCAAGCAACAGACAATTGCATTAAGTATGGTGCGTAATGTAATCAACAACTACATCCTTAGACATAGCATCAATGTTTTATCCCTAGTGGCAACAGCACAACACAACCTTAGAACTTTCTCACTGTCCTGTGTGTCAATGCAGGCATGAACCCACTATCGAGCATAAGTACTCCCTCTTGGAGTTACAAGCATCTACTTGGCCAGAGCATCTACTAGTAACGGAGAGCATGCAAGATCATAAACAACACATAAGCATAACTTTGATAATCAACATAACAAGTATTCTCTATTCATCGGATCCCAACAAACGCAACATATAGAATTACAGATAGATGATCTTGATCATGTTAGGCAGCTCACAAGATCCGACAATGATAGCACAATGGGGAGAAGACAACCATCTAGCTACTGCTATGGACCCATAGTCCAGGGGTAGACTACTCACACATCACACCGGAGGCGACCATGGCGGCGTAGAGTCCTCCGGGAGATGATTCCCCTCTCCGGCAGGGTGCCGGAGGCGATCTCCTGGATCCCCCGAGATGGGATCGGCGGCGGCGGCGTCTCTGGAAGGTTTTCCGTATCGTGGTTCTCGGTACTGGGGTTTTCGTCACGGAGGCTATTTGTAGGCGGAAGGGCAGAGTCGGGGGCCAGACGAGGGGGCCACACCATGGGGGGGCGGGGGCCCCCCGGGGGCCGCGCCGCCACGTGGTGTCGCCACCTCGTGGCCCCACTTCGTGTGTTCTTCGGTCTTCTGGAAGCTCCGTGGAAAAATAGGCCCCTGGGCTTTGATTTCGTCCAATTCCGAGAATATTTCCTTACTAGGATTTCTGAAACCAAAAACAGCAGAAAACAGCAACTGGCACTTCGGCATCTTGTTAATAGGTTAGTTCCAGAAAATGCACGAATAAGACATAAAGTGTGCATAAAACATGTAGATAACATCAATAATGTGGCATGGAACATAAGAAATTATCGATACGTCGGAGACGTATCAACTACATCCCGCCGCCATCAACCTTCAACGTGCTTCTTGGCTCCTCCTGGTTCGATAAACCTTGGTTTCTTTCTGAGGGAAAACTTGCTGCTGTGCGCATCATACCTTCCTCTTGGGGTTGCCCAACGAACGTGTGAAATACACGCCATCACCCCCCTTTCCCCGGCCGCCGTTCCGTGAACGAGTCCTTGACGAGACAACAACGCCGACCTGCCTCTCCGGCGCAGAACCACGCCAGTCCCAACCGCCTCCCTTGTGGCTGCGTCTCCCGCGCTCTGTGCTTTTCTCCATGACCGGACCACGATTGGACACACCGAGGGAATAATGATAATCGCCATCACCACTATCGTCAGACTCCACAGGTGCAGAGTACTTTGCAGCAGATGCCACTTTTCTTCTCTCGCCGTCCAGTGAACGAGTCCTTGATGCAAAGACCGTGCCGGCCTCCCCAGCATCATGCCGACCCCTGTTGCCGCGCTTCAGGCCGTGTCTCCGCGCCCTGCACTCTTCGCCTTCTTGCCCGGTGAACCAATAGACTGATCGTTGGAATAAGGAAACTGATGACGGTCGATCGCAATCTAATCTTGCGACCGACCGTCATCGGTTTCCTTATTCCAACGATCAGTCTATTGGTTCACCGGGCAAGAAGGCGAAGAGTGCAGGGCGCGGGACACACGGCCTGAAGCGCGACAACACGGGCCGGCCTAATGCTGGGCAGGCCGGCACGGTCTTTGCATCAAGGACTCGTTCACTGGACGGCGAGGGAAGAAAAGTGGCATATGCTGCAAACTGCTATGCACCTGTGGAGTCTAACGATAGTGGTGATGGCGATTATCATTATTCCCACAGTGAGTCCAATCGTGGTCTGGCCATGGAGAAGAGCACAGGAGACGCGGCCACAAGGGAGGCGGCTGGGACTGCCGTGGTTCTGCGCCGGAGAGGCAGATTGGCGTTGTTGTCTCGTCAAGGACCCGTTCACGGAACGGTGGCCGGGGAAAGGGGGGCCCTTCTGCAAAGTATATTGCGGCGTATACTGCAACTATGGTTTCTGACCATAGTATTTGTGTTGACCAACAATGTATGAGGCACTTATTCCATTTTGTCTTGTGCATCGGACTTGTTGGTCTCACTTTCTTCCATTTTAATCATAGTAGGAACCGAATGAAGACCCCGATGCAAGTGAGCCTGGTGGGTAGAGAGGAGGGGGCAAAGGAGGAACCGGATGAAGACTACTTTGTATCTCGAAATTGTGAAATTTGTATGAATTAAGAGTTGTATGCAAAACATTTGACACTTGCCACTATATATGTATCTCGATCGGGCTCTAAGTATTGTGATGATGATGTATAATGTTGCTATGTTATATGTGTCCATATTATATATGTCTATCTGTCTATATTATACATGTATACTGTGTACAAAACCTGTATAAAACCTGTATAATACACCAGGGAGCACAAAATCGAGTATACATGTACATTGTTCTGTGGCGCACCAAAATAGAATTCAGTGGCGCACCTATTTCTATGGCGCAGCTGGTCCATATGCGCCACAGAACACCTTAATTCTGTGGCGCATGGCCCGGTGCGCCACAGAAACCCTATTTTTGTGGCGAAGTTTCTGTGGCGCACCGCCCATGCGCCACAGAATCATTTTTCCGTGTGCCACTGATAAGGCTTTTCCTACTAGTGGCTTTCGGACACCTCCGCCTCAAGACCGACAAGCCCTCCTCGTGGCCCAATGACACGAGCTCGGACCAAAGCCATACACAAGAGGTGAATTCGCTCCTTTCCACGTATACATTTGATACCTCATTGGATGGCATGCTACTTCATGCAAATACCCTGTGTTCAATCAGGTACATCGATCAAGACGCAAGCTACGGAGACCAAGCCAATGGAGAGGGAGCTGAAGATGGAGAAGATGGAGACCCAGCGCTCCAGCCGGAACTTCCGCCCCCCAGGACTGGAACTTCCGCCCAGATTCCTCCCAGATGCCATCCAACGCCCAGGAAAGAGGGTCCAGCCGGAACTTCCGCCCCCAAGGACCGGAACTTCCGCTCAAGTTCCGCCCTAGTCCGAAATCAAGCTCCAAACCCCTGGATGTTTCTGCAAAGAAAACGATCATTTTCGGAACTAGACCGGAAGTTGGCCGGAAGTACCAGCCCGACCGGAATCCGCCCCTTGAGACCGGAACTTCCGCCCCGACCGGAACTTTCGCCCCGACCGGAACTTCCGCCCCTAGTGACCGGAACTTCCGCCTGCACGACTTTCAGCTCAAAACTGCATGTTTCAGCATGTAACTTATCCCCTCGCCCCACCAACTATAAATAGTCGGTTGGCTCAGATCTGAGATCTCAGACTTGATGTGAGATTAAACCTGAGCTTTGGTCTTGCCCCCATGTGGGAACCCCTACCATAGATCCTAGATCTTGTACCACACGATCTCCTTGTTGAATCCTTGTGATCTCTTTGGTGACTTCTATCAATCGTTGGTCTTTTGCTTGCACTTCTACCTTTGGGTCTTTTGCTTGCACTTCTATCAACCTTGGTCTTTTCACCCTTCTAGATCTCTAGGATTCGATTCGTCGATCTTTTTATGGGACTTCTACCGAAAGGTCTTTTCCTGCAACTTCTATCGAGTTGGTGGTTCGAGCCAACGAGGACAAACCGATTTGTGTGTGTGTGTGACTTTGTATCACCGATCCCCTTCGTGTTCTTCGTGTTCTACCACCTCCCCTACGAATCCCACCCAAATCTGTGAAGATCGGGCCTCCCCTAGGGCTTAGCCCATATCAGTCGTCGAAGTGGTACGGGTGCATGGTACGGTCTGGTCTGCCCGTACCGATAGTCGCCAAAGTTACATATGGTTTCGACAAAATCTTCAACTTTTCTTGCTCGAAGCCGTGGATGCCGTACAAGCGCGTGGTACAGGGTGGTTCCGGACGTACCGATGGTCGCGAAAGTTACAATAACCTGCGAGCATCAAAAATTATGTGCAATTTTCTCGTTCCCTTGTGCATCAACATTACCTCGAAAATGTTTAAGGAAAAAACAGTAGTATATATATCAAGAATGTGCAACCGTTAGTATATAAAATCAAAAAGGAATTGTTGCTTATTTTCTTCTCCTATTTTTCAAAGGATCTCATGAACACTATTTATGGAAAACAAAAACAAATGAAACAAGCAAATAGAACTAAACATTTAAACTAAACAAAAACTAGATAGAAAACTTATTGATCATGGGTTGTCTCCCATGAAGCGCTTCTAGTTAAAGTCAATTTAGCTTGACCAAGATGGCGATCACTTAACTGTTGGAAGTGGAAGACCCAATCCAAAGTAATTAGCTTTCAAAGTAATGATCCCATCATCATCATTTTTGGCCTTCTTCTTTCCAGGGAAGTGTACTACAAATGGGTCTTTGAATGATAGTCCAATTCTCACATTCCCTTCATGCAAATTGATTAGATCTTTAATAGTTCTAAGAAATGGCATTCCTAGGATTATAGGAGCTATAGGATCTTCAGGCATCTCCACGATAATAAGATCAATAAGAGAGCAGGACATCCTTTAATCTCTACTAGAATATTATCTTTTATGTCTACAGCTTGTCTATATGTTGAATCAGCTAAGTGAAGTTTTAGGTCAATAGTTCTAAATGTCCCCATTCCTAACTTATAAAATAAGCTCTTTGAAATTGTGGAGACGCTTGCACCAAGATCACAAAGTGCAGCCACCTCATTTGTTCCAAAATGAATTTTACAGTGGGCTCAAATATATCATCAAGCTTAGCTGGACGTTTTTCAGCTAGCTTCTTATATTGTTGTTCTAAATCATGGACTTTGCATGCTACCTCATGAATATATTGACAGTACCTTTCACCATTACCTTCATCGACTCCGGGGTATCTTACCGTGACCATCTTTATGAGATCTTCTACAGAGTACTCTAGTGTTGGAGCATTGCTATAGTCCAGTTCTTCAAGTGCTTCTCCACTTCTTTCAATCCTCATCATCTTGAGGTCTACAATGGGGTTTGGTTCAGGTTTACGTGCAAATCTTGCAAGTATTATAGTTTGGCTTTCAGCTATCTTCCCCAGTTGAGTATCGACGGTCTTCGTCCTTTCATGTAGAACTTGAACATCATTCTTAAGAGAAGTGGTTTGATTAGATAAATTCTCTAACATAGTGCTATGATTTTATGTAAGCTTTGTAAGGGTACTATTTTGTTCAGCTTGAGCATACATAAAATTCTTAAAAGTACTTTCAATTGAAGTATTACCATTGCTTGCTCCACTACTGTTGGTGTAGCTATTATTTGGAACTCCTGCATTGTTATTATATTGTTTAGGAAAATTAGAGCCATAGTTTTGACTCTTCGATGTAGGGTTATAAGAATTTCTTGGTATGAAGTCTACTTCCTTAACATTAGAATTGGTGATGGCATTAACTTGGGTAGTTTCCTTACCCTTAAGAATATGTATAAGCTCATCTACCTTTGAAGTAAGCTCTTCATTTTTACCTTCGGTGATTGCAGTCACCTTTCTTGAGGAGGATCTTTCTACATGCCATTGGGCATGGCTGCTTTGCATATCATCTAGAAGCCTCCTTGCCAGTTCAACTGGCTTGCTCATGAATGTTCCTCCTGCTATCAATCATAGACTTTGACATTGGGTTAAGGGCATTATAAAATAAATGTAGAATTAACCAATCCTCCATTTCATGACTTGGACAGTTCATGGTGGCTTTCTTCATCCTTTCCCGTGCAAGCGCCAGCGAATCGCGATCTTCTTGTCTAAAATCTATAATGTTAGAACGCAGTTGCATAGCCTTTCCTGGTGGGAAAAACTTAGTCATAAGTATATTAGTACATTCATCCCATGAAGTTATTGTGCCCTTAGGCAAAGCTAGAAACCAATACTTTGCTTTTCCACTTAATGAAAAAGGTAACAAGCATAATTTAACAACATTTGGGTCAACATCTTTAATGCGTATCATACCACATATGTCAGTGAATGTGTTTAAGTGCATACCTGAGTCCTTAGCGGCTGAGCCTCCAAATTGGTTCTGCTGAACCAAAATTAAATGGTTAGGCTTAATTTCATAGTTCTCCGCTGCAACAGCGGGCTGAGTTATGGGTGCATGAATAAAATCATCATTGGGGATAGCATATTCCCCAAGCTTCTTTTCTGCCATAGTGATTATCTTTTTGCTATTTTCTTCTATGACTGTAAAAGAACAAGTAAGTATTTTTTTTGGGGTTTCAAGTAAAGAATAAAACAGTAAACTAATAACAGTAGATAAAAACTTAAAAATAAAAATAAAGTAACTAACAAGGTCTCTAGTAACCTTACCGGAATAGCGAAATTGCTTCCCCGGAAACGGCGCCAGAAAAAGGGTTGATACCTTCGATCCGGATTACGAATTGTAGTATGATAATATTTTCCCCTAGAAGACCTAGGTTTAATCGAACCTTGGGAAGCACTGCTAAATGGTGTAAACGAAACGTCTACAAGACTTTCTAGTGTAGTTTATCTTAAGTTTACCGGACCCATCTAGTTTACTTTTGAGAGGGTTGTGTTCAATGATGGAAATAGGCCAGGGTGATGGTTTCACTTTCAGCTGTGAATACATATATAATTGAAGCGATATGTGTAACAAATAAAATAGAGATAAGAGATTTGTGAGTAGCACATCCGTAAATACTCTTGTCCCAAAAGCCAGAGGTGACAAGAGCCTAATGGTCCAACCATTGTTCTTATAGCCGCAAGCAACAACAGTTATTAAGTAAATGAATACAGACCAAAACCTTAAGCTAGATGATTGTGTCATGATCCCGAATGAATCACTAAACTTGTACCGTTACTTTTCCCTTCTGTCACTAAGGTTTCACGGTAGCACACCGTTCTCCACTCATCCCACATCTTCCCTTTATCGACTCGAATGATATTGCTACCTGCAAATCATCAAGACGAGGCAAAGAGACAAGGATACAAGATTGGAAAACTCATATTCAATCCTTACACATAACATAAGATTAGATACACATGAACGCTGCGAGGATTCACCCCAACCCGCAGCCCGTGAGGACTACTCACACATAATATCAAGATCAAATACAAAGATAGAAATTATTGTGCAAAATACTTAGATTGAAATCACAATATTCTTACAATAGTCACCAATTCTCAAGGACATCTCTATTACAATGGTGATGGCTATGGCTATGGAGGAGATGGGAGATGGGATGGATGAACTATGGTGATGGATCTCCTTCGGTGTGGTGCAGATGGATCTAGTGGATGGCGGCTCTGTTTGGCGACGAATGGCTCTCTTTTCAGCATCGGTCCCTTTACGAACTTTATAAGGTTTGACCTCAGGAACGTAGCGGCGCATGGTATGGGTGGACGGTATGGGCGGGGCTTGCCTTTGCATATGCTCATTAAAGCTCCTGGAACCGCCTTTCCGAGCGTAGTCAACTTCGCCGTGCTCCTGACGCGATTTTCTTCAGTAATTGTAGGTCCATTTGTCATTATGACATAATTTCATGCACAACATCCAAAAATATAAGAGATTGCACATCTTTGCGTTGATTAGGAATTAGTGGCAAGTTGAGAGGTAAACTTAGTCAATTTCATGACTTAGCTAAGGGTTTAAACGTGAGAAAATATAGCGTATTTCACAGCCATCACCGCCTTACCGGAGGTGCAAACCACCACCATGTCATCTTACCGGAGGTGCAAACCACCACCGCCTTACACGCCAGAGAGCACCCGCGCCATGGAGAGGACGTCCTGCGCCGTCCTCCACGAGACGGGGACAAGCAGACCCCGCCGCCACCAACGATGGCCAGGCTTTGCCCAACCGCACCCTCTGGCGATGACGGGAGGAGGGGTGGGTGGGGAGAGGCTGGCGGCGGCTGGAGTTTTAGGGTTTCCCCGGTCGCCACACGGGGGAGAGAGGAGGCTTTATCAAGTTGTAAACTAAAAGCTGTATGTTAGCTTTAATCTTGATTGCATTTGCATTTCTATTTCGTTTCATGTAGTTTAGGTCCTAGAAATTGTTGGCCGGTGAAGCTTCGTCGATATGGCAGAAAGCTAGATGTGTGTCAGCCGTGCGATGGGGTGTGCAAGGTGAGATGCAGCGATGTCGTGTGGAACGACCTGCGCGTGGAGGAAGGAGAAGGCGTGCATTTCAAGTGTCAGCCGAGTGGATCGGTGTAGTTCAGTTAGACTGCTCATAGTGGGAGTAACATAGCTAGTAACATCACACATTTTAAGGCATTTTGGTGACATGGCATGCCAATAAATGAAGAAAGGGAGTGAGGTGGTAACTAGCTATATTACCATAACATCACACACCTCAAGACAAAATGAGTCTACAACATAATAAATGACACAATGCATGACACCACATATAAGTTACTAACCACTATGAAGGTAGTAAACTAGACTAATAACATGGCATATGTTACTAGTCTAAGTTACTCCCCACTATGACCAGTGTGTTAGCTAGGTGCATGCAAGTACATAAAAAAAAAAAAAAAAAAAAAAAAAAAAAAAAAAAGTTGCATGCAAGTACATTAGCCAGTCCTGCGTTAGTGTGGCCAGTGTGTTGTGCACGCGTGGAGTTAGTACGTGCATAGGTTAGTGTGTGGCTGTGGTGCTCAGCTGCATGCTGCATGTGTGTGTGTGAGCCTACTTAATCAGTTGTAAGCATGTTTAGTTTGACAGGAAGATTAGAGAAAACGTTGGGCTGTGAGACAGTCCGGCCCCAAAATCTAGTGTCTACCTTATTCTTGTGTGAGAGAAAAGTTAGATTGCGAGTTAGAGAGGTAGACGAAGAACGAACCGAGCGATTCAACTCCAACAAAGGTGACTGGAATCCTTGCTATTTTGTGCCATTGCAAGCACATGCTCTTCTTCTTTTCCAGATGGTGAGATTGTGGGAAGTAACGGCTGATCCATCAAAAAATTACATGGTATATATACTAACACTCATGTGTCATCGAGCCGTTGATGGGAAACACGCAATTAGCCTGGCAGAATAATCAAGATCTAGGACCTTACACCGATAGAATCTATTTATGTGCAGAGCGGCCATGAATGTATGCATAGGAAGTGCGAGCTGGGAGGTTGTGTTGCCTTGATGACGAGCGATTCTTTCTGTTGTTTCTTGATGGCAGGGATGAGTCAACTGAAGGTTATTTGTGTAACTGTCTATAGGGTCGATGCTTACTTAATTAGAAAGTTAGGCTTATAGGTTGTAGATTCTTTTCCAACTAATGTGATTATATTAATCGGCAGAAACCCTAGCTGTGTAGTGTCTTCTTTTGGTCCCTGATTGCTATAAATGCAGCAGCATATACATTCACCCTTCAGATGATAAACAGTGAGGCTAACCTGGGATGCTGTCATGACCTATGTATGCAGAAGTTACGAGCTTATTTATCGACCAAACCAGGTCTGTATCCCACAGTTACTCTGTAAGGTGAGCTCGCTATTGTTCTTCAGTCGATTCAGTGGTGCTTGCTTGTGTCTGATTTTTCGCTGGCCACTAATTGTTTTCTCAGGTTATGCCACTTCACACACACGATTTTATTTTACTCCAATAAATCATGATGTTATCTTAACGGGATTAATCACGGCAATATAAAGCACCAAATATAACAAGTGCAATCCATACATAATAATCCAGACATATCTAACACTACTAGAAAACAGGCAATCAGTGGCGCACCTGTTTTTGGTACAAGTGGCGCACCCAAGTGCGGCACTGCTATCACGCCACTGGTAACTGTTAGCAGTGGCGCATCACTGGTGCGCCATTGTTATCTTAACGGGATTAATCACGGCAATATAAAGCACCAAATATAACAAGCAGTGCAACCCATACATAATAATCCAGACATATCTAATTAACTCAAAGTAAGTGCCAGAATGGCATGCACCGATAGAAATAAGATAAACAAAAACATACTTTCGAAGAGTCGGAGAGAAAATATTTATCTTATTACATTAATCAAGAAGAAATTTTTGTTAATTAGAGTAAATTGGACAAAAAGCGGGATTACAACACCCCAAACACTGTTTGTCATCTAACATGACTGCCATTTCGGCCACACATGCTAACTTTGAGAACCTTCATTGGAGAGTGAGCAAGGCTTGCCCCCATCCGGGTCACCCTTAGCTTGTCACTATTGCCACCTAGTATGCTAGTCCCCAACTCCGCACCTCAGACTTTGCCATAACACGGCGAACAACAGATGGATAATTCCTCGAATGCATCGGAGAAGACAAAGCCGAATATGAATCACTGGCGCGACCCCACATTCGTTCTTCCCAAAGTTGTCGCTGAACAAGACCAAACAACAATATTGCACCTGGGGCGCACACGCCTTGGAACCCATGAACACATTGCAACCAACAACCCCCCGTTATGACGATAGAAAAATGCCTTCAATAACGGTGTTGAAAACACACCAGAAACCAAAGGTTCACTAAAAATCCTCTATCGTTTCGTGTGTGGTTTATAGGGTGATTCAAATATCTCCGACCTCGAACATCAAGAACACAAAGGAGACAACACAAACATAAGGGTAACAACAACGATCTAACTTGACGTACTAGATCACCTCAACCTAGATGCAACAATTACTCCAACAAACATTCCATCTTAGAGACCGTTGATGAATGAAGGAGATGCAACCACCGACCGTGTGTTTATAATGGCAGATGTGTAGCGGTGTGGTGGCGGTGATGGTGGAGGCAGATTCCTTCCACATGTTCCTCCTTGGTCCTCCCTAAAGGTTGGATGGATCTTGATGGCTGCCATGGTACCAATCAAGCTGTTCTTTGTGGTGGATCTAGGAGGTTAGGTGATGCGTATGATTTCTCCAAATCACCTACCAAACCTCCCTAATCTCCCATACAAATTATGGTAACACGCACAATTTTGGTAACTAAACAATGGAGTTTGAGACACTCTCATAGTCGTTTTCACGCGGGAAGACTACCGATACAACCACTCCGGTGTAGGTTATGTTAACTTTTTTCATGCCAAGCATCTTCGGAAATTTGAACCCATTAATTGCATATAACCTCATATTGTGATCATCCAGAAAAATTTCGTTCTCTTGATCAAACACACATGTTCTATGTTAGTGATTTCTTCATATGAGATAATATCGAGGATACTTCTTGTATTATGCCAATACAACAATTCTTTCTCAAAAAAATAGTGGTAGAGATGACATGCTATTGCACGAGATAAGTTCCACCGTAATATCCACAAATCACAAAATAACAAAAAAAATCAATAGTATCTGGTAATAAAATAATTGAGATAAACCTCAATATTATTAGGGTTAAACTCAAACAAAATATCAGTGCAAAATGCACTCATCAATTATTTCTCAAAATCGAGATAAAATATGTGATAAATATCTTAGTGTTTTCCTTGGGAGGGACGTGTAGTCTGAACGGCAGCATTGGCTAGCTCACCCGTGCCCCATGCATATACTAGGTGTGCCAAGCCTAGGCGGCGTGTGTTGAAATATAAATTCATAGAACACGTTTTTCATCAGTTTGGTCTTTTGATTAAACTAGCATAGTGGCCCTCGCAAATGCGAGGGCAATGTCTGAATATATTCGACCAGGTATATATATATATATTATTAAGATCTACAATACAAAATCAATATCAATAGGTCCACTATAAGATGTATTTTGTACTTTAGTTATTCAATATTTTAGTTATTGGTATTCCCTTTGATCAATGTGTGATCAAACTGACAAAGCATTGAATTTTTACTGAATTTATATACTGTCATATATTTGGAGATGTAGATAGTAGCTTAATGAGCGAGAAGCACATCCTGTTATTATCCTTCTTATTGCACTCAGTTTTTATCTGTATTTTTTCGATTGTGCCGTGTGGTATGGAAGAACAGTAGAGCCACCTTCATTCGCCTGGTGTGACTTGCCTCAGTTCCGTTACTTAATATAGAGAACATAGATGCACCATACTTGGTTATGTACTACTACTTCATATTAACATTTTGTTAATGATGTTCCATTTTAGAAAAAGGAAGTCTATCTACCATTTCATATTTATAAATGAGACAAATAATTATTAACATTGGTTTTCGTAAATAAGAATAAAAATGCTTAGATAATAGTATAAATTTATTTTTCACTCAGAAGATTAATTGTGTGGACTTATGGGAAAAGTGTAAACCATCTTTAAATTAATGTATACGTACATATTGCTCAACGTGTCTTTTCTGTGCGTTGTCCTTTGTATGCGGACAGAAAAGAAATGTATATATGCATGTGAATTGAGCAAATATATATGGTGTCCTTGTATTTCTCTCTGGATGACATAATTGGGAGCAACTTGTTATTTGCGGGTATGTAAACTACCCAAAAACAAACCGACCAAGTAAGGAAAATTGTGCGCTTTAGCAACAAAGTGGACATAAATCGTGGTATGCTTAATTTTTTTTCCATTACTCGGTTGTACAACTTCAAATATCTCTAGATGATCTAATTGCTTCCACGCAAAACTTTTCTATGCTTAACTCCGTATTTTATATGGACTCTCTATTCAAATTTGTCTAGTATATGCTTTTTTTTTCTTCTAACAGAGGCAGTTAGAGTTCTATGCAAATACGGCGAGATACTATACTACCTCATGTATACTATACGTGCTACCAAATTCTTTTGTACCATATATGCTAGCTTGTAGTAACGACACCAGGAATGTTCATGTATAATTCCTGAAGATACGGTCATTTTCCAGTTTAGATGATTAGTGTGCTGTCTGCAAAGAATTTGACACAAACTCTAACATATTCTTGTAGATCTCTAAATGATTGATCCTTGGAGTTGCTTTTCATGTCACAGAGAAGACGTAAACCCGTAACAGAGTTATGCCATTACAGGCTTAATTTTTCCGTGACCGAACATACATGTTTTCTAAATGGAGGCAGTTGCTTTTTTTCCTGAATAAGTTGAGTTAAATTTTTCTGTAAATCAGTTGCATCCTATCAGGATACCGCTTCGTACCACTGTTTTCTATTTTACGCTGATTCGGCATGGTTGCACCTTTCATAATTTGATCGTGTCAAACCAGCTTCCAGCTACGTAACTATTAGTATTTTGTTAAATCCTAGCCACAAATTTTATATCTAACTATTAAAATAATTTAAGTGATGTGGACTAACATGATTTTTCTAGTTTACTTGTGTATATTGCTTTTAGTTTATAGTAGATAGATGTCTTATTTTTTTAAAATTTAGATTTAGATGTATCTAGACACTAAATATCGTCTAGATATTTTCTAATTTAGACAAAGTTAAAATACCTTTTATGAGATGGAGGGAGTAAATAGATTTATAAAAGAATACTGTAATATGGTCGTATACCACCAGCGTTTTGCTTAAGCCTCCCTAGGTAAGTGTACAACCTATCTTGACATTGGCTTGGCTAGCTAGTGTGGGGAAACGTTTTTTAAAATAGCCACAGATAGAGTCCTATGTATTTACGTCTTGGCATAGTAACATGATTGGATCGGAACGTGAAATCTATAGATCTGTTTTATTCTAACGTATATATACATGGCAACTAATTGTACGATCCAAGGAAGTATGTAAATGTCCACATAGAGAACATGTTGACGAGCGACTAATAATCCGACACGTTAAGTATGTTACGTAATAATTAATGCACAGGTAAATCATGGCCGTAAAATTTAGATCTAACTGTCACGGTAATTTAGGTGATGTGGATTAACGTGGTGTCTCTATTATACATCCTTATTTTGCTTTTAGTATATAATAGACTAGATATAGTATGCAATTATACATGCCAAGAGGTTTCTTTGGCTCGTCACGTTAGCTTGTGCCTGGTGTTATGTTGAAGATGATGTTCTGATACTGTTCTTTTGAAGTTCTGGTAATGTAGTGTGCGTATTCTTAATATCTTGTTTTCAAGGGGACCTATTAGTATAAGACATTTCGTAATGTAATGGATGTGAATTTCGAATTTTGTGTAGACATTTCGTAATGTAATGGTTGTTAATTTGGCATCGATGAGATCGTTGTTGCAAACATTACTCGAGGCTAGCTACACCGCGGACCATGAAACCATGCATGTCATAATATCAGGATGCACAACTTCTCTTTGCTGGACAAATTTAAGTTACATTTTTGCTAGTTCTAGATCAATCAAGAATTAAGTTATTTTTAGGTGGACACTACTGCCAACGAATTTGCATCATGATTTTTGCACATGAGAATTGTACATGGGTGTGCAATTGCACATTGGTATGCAATTGCATATCTTTCTTCCTCGTTACACATAAATTGCACATGTAATTTAGTTACGTCACCGGACTGAGACTTAAGTTAGTTTTATTTCAACCGAGAATTAACAACGTCCATTCTCTTTCACTTACGTGTCAATTGACTCTCGAATTCTTGAATGCATTTACATACACCAGTACCTACTCCAAAAGCAAGAATGGTACGAATAAAATTGTGACATCTAAGTATCAACTTCTTGCATTTGATGAGTGGTGTCAACTTTTTGGCTTCACAAAAAATCACTGCCCAAATTAGTTATCGCATCCATATACTACTATGTCCAATAAAAATGTACTCTTGAACTGCACCAGTTAATTTAAAATGAAGAAACTAATATAGAATGTCATTATTGGCAGCTTCATGCACTAACCAACTATTTTAAAGTACCGATCCGATCATGTGTGAAGGGAAGACAAGTCGACATGAACATGAGACCCTGGCTCTAATACCATATAAAGCTTCATGCAATAACCAACTATTCCAAAGTACCGATCTGATGGAAAATTCGAGGCAATCCACTTATACACATCAACAATTGTAACACCATTGGTGGAGCCACCTCCCAGCCACTCCGGTGTCTACCAGGGTTCGACCTGATCGAGCCTATGTTGAAAAACACCGAGTATAGAACCTACCAATTTTCTATGGGCGAGTTTCCACTTATCTAACAACAATTAAGCTCTGCCGCGGGCTCCTTCCGCTTGCTAGCTACGCCACTGCCACTCAGAGAGTTAGAGCATCTCGAGTCGCGTCCCCAAAGCGTCCCCCAAAGCAAATTGGGGCGCGCCGGACCAAAAAACGGTTCCAGCCGCGTCCCCCAAAGCTCAATTTTGTCCGGCGCGCCCCGATACGGTGTCCGGTGATGACCCACAAGTATAGGGGGTGTATCGTAGTATCTTCGATAAGTAAGAATGTCGATCCCAACGAGGAGCAGAAGGTGTTGACAAGCAGTTTCGATGAAGGATTCACTGTAAATGCTCACAGACAAGTATTCAGGGGGTTTTGATGTAACAGTTGAATAAAGTACGAGTATGTAAAGTGCGAGAGTAACAATTGCAGCGAGTGGCCCAATCCTTTTTAGCACAAAGGACAAGCCGGTTTGTTTACTTATAATGACCAAACGTTCTCGAGGACACACGGGATTTTAGTCTAGTGCTTTCGCTACATACGGCTAAATAATCTTCATTGTTATGATAAGTGTTGTGTGGGTGAACCTATGCTAATGTACCGCCCTTCCTAGGACTAATACATACTTGTGATTATACCCCTTGCAAGCATCCGCAACTACAAGAAAGTAATTAAGAATAAATCTAACCACAGCCTTAAACTCTGAGATCCTGCGATCCCTCCTGCATCGATATACCAACGGGGGTTTAGGTTTCTGTCACTCCGGCAACCCCGCAATTGGCAAACGAGTACAAGATGCATTCCCCTAGGCCCATAAATGGTGAAGTGTCATGTAGTCGACGTTCACATGACACCACTAGAAGAATAACACCACAACTTAAATATCACACCATTGAATATTACTCAACCATAATTCACTACTAACATTTAGACTTCACCCATGTCCTCAAGAACTAAACGAACTACTCACGAGACATCATATGGAACATGATCAGAGGTGATATGATGATGAATAACAATCTGAACATAAACTTGGTTCAATGGTTTCACTCAATAGCATCAACAACAAGTAGAAATCGATACCGGGAGAGTTTCCCCTATCAAACAATCAAGATCAAACCCAAATTGCTACGGCGGTGACGGTGTCCAGCGGTGATGACGGCGGTGATGATGGTGGAGATGATGATGATGGTGATGGCGATGATGTCCAGCTCGATGACGGTGACGATGGCGTCGATTTCCCCCTCCCGGAGGGAATTTCCCCGGCGGATTCCTGCCCGCCGGAGAGCTCTTTTCTCTCTGGTGTTCTCCGCCCCGCAGAGGCGGCTGTAACTCTTCGTGAGGAACCCTCTGTGGCTTAGGTTTTCGGGACGAAGGATTTGGCGAAGAAAAGGAGGCGAAAGGGGCCGTGGGCCCTCCACACCACATGGCGGCGCGGCCAGGGTCTGGGCCGCGCCGCCCTAGGGTGTGGGCCCACCCTGGCTCCTCCTGGCTCCTCCTTCTGGCTTCCTTCGTCATCTTGAAAAATAGGATTTTTGGTATAATTTCCTCCCACAGTTGATCTTCCGAAATATTGCGTTCTGACGGTGCTTTTTCCAGCAGAATCCTGGCTCCGGTGCTTGATCCTCCAATAATGATGAAACATGCAAAATAGATGAAATAACATAAGTATTGTGTCCCAATATGAAATATATCAATGAATAACAGCAAATTATGATATAAAATAGTGATGCAAATTGGACGTATCAACTCCCCCAAGCTTAGACTTCGCTTGTCCCCAAGCGAAACTGAACTCGATAGACATGACCTCATGTTTATGGAGTGAAGAGTCGATAAATAAAATACGGACAAGAAGCATCATATTCATTCACACAGGACATTATAGTAAACAACCTCTTATAACTCATATTGAAACAAGTATAAGGTAATCACAAGTAAAGGTGCATGAGAAATCATGATTGGTGATGGCAAACTTCGTTCTTGGTCAGAGAACAATTAACAGATTACATTTATCTCATTGAGCAGCGCTCTCATGTTAAAGTTTATAAGGCACGACTTGCATACTCAATCATAATGGTCTTCTCATGATCATTGATAACTTGCAAAGCTATATTCATTCAGATAAAACTTGTACTAAACAAGGAAGAATAAAAGACATGATGTAGCAAATCACAATATAATGGTTTGATCACAACTACTCAAATGCTTGCTTGAGATGGAGGGAAATAGGTTTACTGACTCAACATAAAGTAAAAGACAGGCCCTTCGCAGAGGGAAGCAGGGATTAAATCATGTGCTAGAGCTTTTTCAGTTTTGCAATCATATAAAGAGAATAAAAGTAACATTTTGAGAGGTGTTTGTTGTTGTCAACGACTGGTAGCGGGTACTCTAACCCCCTTGCCAGACAACCTCCTAAGAGCGGCTCCCATATTATTTTCATTTTGTGTGGCACTCCTTCCAACCTTTCTTTCACAAACCATGGCTAACCGAATCCTCGGGTGCCTGCCAACAATCTCATACCATGAAGGAGTGCCTCTTTATTTTAGTTTTATTATGATGATGACACTCCCCCCAACCTTTGCTTACACAAGCCATGGCTAACCGAATCCTTCGGGTGCCGTCCATCAATCACATACCATGGAGGAGTGTCTATTTAGTTTAATTAATTTGGGACTGGGAATCCCATTGCCAGCTCCTTTTGCAAAATTATTGGATAAGCGGATGAAGCCACTAGTCCATTGGTGGAAGTTGCCCAACAAGATTGAAAGATAAAACACCACATACTTCCTCATGAGCTATGAAACATTGACACAAATAAGAGATACTAAGTTTTGAATTGTTTAAAGGTAGCACATGAAGTATTTACTTGGAATGGCAGAAAATACCATGTAGTAGGTAGGTATGGTGGACACAAATGGCATAGGTTTGGGTTAAGGTTTGGATGCACGAGAAGTATTCCCTCTCAGTACAGGTCTTTGGCTAGCAAGGTTAATTAGCAAGCATAAGAGTCGAGGGAAACAAACAAATATACATGTGATAGAAACGATCATGCATCTTCCTTGTAAACACAAACAATCTTAACTTCAGAATAATAAGCTATGAGCTAACAAGAAAGACAATGAAACATCTACATGTATTTCTCTTTTCTACTTAAACCTCAAAGTGTTGTTGCTATTGACCAATGCTAAGTTTGCCAAAACCAAATAGATTTATTCAATGCTCCCAAAGTGATACCAATACTAACAACAAGGTGAATCATATAGTAGAGATTGCAAACTAAAATAAGATGTGCAATATGTAAATGATAAGACTTCTCATTAATATTCCATAACGATAACTCACACCAAGGGATACATAGATAACCAACTAAAGGAGAGATACTTCCAAACGCAACCCATCTTATATGATAACTTCCCTACTCATGATATGACACTACTTGACAATAAAAGTAAAAGGTGGTGATAATGTGATACCGCGGCACTCCCCCAAGCTTGGAACAAACCAAGGGGATGCCAATACCGATGATGAATTACTCCTTCGGCGATGGTGGTGATGAATTCCTGACAAGCTTCTCAATAAGCTCCTGAAGTTCGTCAATCCTGTATATAAGGTTGCGAATCATCTCTGAGTTGTGCTCGACGCGGTTAAAGAGTCTGTCTGATGGCGAGTCCCAGCTCTTGGAGTTATTTCCCCACTCTTCAGCTTCAGGCTCCTTCTCCCCTGCAATGTTAGAGCGATCTATATCCCACTGGCTAGGCAATGCTGCCTTGGGAGTCCCTTCAATTTGATTATTGAAAATTAGATTGTGGAAGGGGTGATGAGTGCCTGATGGAGATGTTCTCGGAGCTAGGTAATGACGTGGAACCGCTCCTCCAGTGCGAATTCTTGCGCTCTTGTTTGCACTAAAAGGGTTGTCCACCACCTTGATGCTTGCGATGGTAGCACGCGGATGTGCGCGCGAGTCTTCCTCCACCTCTTCTTCATCTTCTTTCTTGACATCCTTGTCTTCCTCTTTCCACCCAAGATCTCGATCATCTTCATCCGGAAACTCCTTGCCCTTGTTCTTGGAGACCATGGTGCTTCTAAACCGAAAACAGATCCTGGCAGAAACAGCTCGAAACAAAACACGTCGAGAACACGATATACGGACTTCCAGGGGTCCGGGGGATTATATAGTAAAAAATTTCTCGTCAAAAGGAAAGCACCAGATCGAACCAGAGTCGGAAAGAGGCGACGGGGCGGCCAAACCATAGGGCGGCGCGGGCCCAGGCTTGGCCGCGCCGGCCTATGGTGCCGCGCCCTCGTGCGTCCTTTCCACTCCGTTTCGAACTCGTAATTTCTCATATTTTCCAAAAACAGCGAAAATATTGTTCGGAAAGTAAATTGTGTACTTTTCATTACCAGTACTGTTACCTATTCAAAGTCGAGTTCTGGCGGACTGTCGATTTGCCCTTTGATGAAAGCTTCCGGTGTTTCCACTTGAATAATATCAACATCAACATTATAGGAATCACCCGAGATATAATGCTTGAGTCTTTGTCCATTCACCACTTGCGTAGCATTGCCTTGGAGAGAGCTAATTTTGATTGCTCCTGAACGATACACCTCCTCGACAACATATGGTCCTTCCCATTTCGAGAGTAATTTCCCTGCAAAGAATCTGAGATGAGACCGATACAATAGGACCTTATCCCCAATATTAAATTCTCTTTTGATAATCCTCCTATCATGCCATTTTTTAACTTTCTCTTTAAAGAGTTTAGCATTTTCATAAGCTTCACTTCTCCATTCATCTAGAGAACTCAATTGCAACAACCTCTTATCACCGGCAAGTTTAGGATCTTTATTTAATTCTCTAACAGCCCAATAATCTTTGTGCTCTAGTTCTAAAGGTAAATGACAAGCTTTCCCATAAACCATTTTATAAGGTGACATTCCCATGGGATTTTTATAAGCAGTTCTATAAGCCCAAAGTGCATCCTTCAATTTACTAGCCCAATTCTTTCTAGTTTTGTTAACAGTCTTTCCCAAAATAGATTTAATCTCTCTATTTGATAATTCTACTTGACCACTAGTTTGAGGATGATAAGCGGAAGCAATTCTATGATTAATACCATACTTAGCAAGAGTTTTTCTAAAACCTCCATGAATAAAATGAGAACCTCCATCAGTCATAATATATCTAGGTACTCCAAATCTAGGAAAAATAATATCTAAGAGCATTCTTAAAGAGGTCTCACCATCAGCACTTTTTGTAGGTATAGCTTCCACCCATTTAGTAACATAATCAACAGCAACAAGTATATGAGTGTTACCTTCCGAAGACGGAAAAGGTCCCATGAAGTCAAATCCCCAACAATCAAACGGTTCAATAACAAGAGTATAATTCATAGGCATTTCATTGCGTCTGGAGATATTACCAACCCTTTGGCATTCATCACAAGATAAAATAAACTTTCTCGCATCCTTGAAGAGAGTTGGCCAATAAAAACCTGATTGTAGAACCTTTTGCGCGGTTCTTTCTCCGGCGTGATGTCCTCCATAAGCACTACCATGACATTTACTCAATATCTCTTGTTGTTCATATTCGGGGACACATCTTCGCATAATACCATCCACTCCTTCTTTATATAAGTGTGGGTCATCCCAGAAATAATGCCTCAAGTCATAAAAGAATTTCCTCCTTTGCTGAGCTGAAAAGGTTGGAGGCAAGTACTTGGAAACAATAAAGTTAGCATAATCAGCATACCAAGGACTGTCTCGCGAGCTCACCTTTATTACAGCCAATTGTTCATTTGGAAAACTATCATTAACAGGAACAGGATCATAAGCAATATTTTCCAATCTAGACAAATTATCAGCAACAGGATTATCGGCACCTTTCCTATCTACAATATGTAAATCAAATTCTTGCAAAAGAAGTACCCACCTAATAAGCCTCGGCTTAGCATCTTTCTTTGTCATTAGGTATCTAATTGCAGCATGATCAGTATAAATAGTAACTTTTGAATCAACAATATAAGATCTAAATTTGTCACAAGCAAAGACTACAGCTAATAATTCCTTTTCAGTTGTAGCATAATTTCTTTGAGCAGCATCAAGAGTTTTACTAGCATAATGAATAACATTCAGTTTTTTATCTACTCGCTGTCCAAGAACAGCGCCTACAGCAAAATCACTAGCATCACACATAATTTCAAATGGTAAGTTCCAATCAGGAGGTTCAACTATAGGAGCAGTTGTTAAGGCTTTCTTAAGAGTTTCAAAAGCTTCCTTACAATCTTCATCAAAAACAAATGGTACATCTTTTTGAAGAAGATTAGTAAGAGGCTTTGAAATCTTGGAGAAATCTTTAATAAATCTCCTATAAAACCCAGCATGACCAAGAACACTACGAATACCTTTAACGTCCCTCGGATAGGGCATCTTCTCAATTGCTTCAACTTTAGCTCTATCAACTTCAATACCTCTCTCAGAAATTTTATGTCCCAATACAATTCCTTCATTAACCATAAAGTGGCATTTCTCCCAATTAAGAACAAGGTTAGTTTCTTCACATCTCTGCAAAACTTTATCAAGGTTTCGCAAGCAACTATCAAAAGAATTCCCATAGACGGAAAAATCATCCATGAATACTTCTACAATACTTTCACAAAAACCATGAAAAATAGCAGACATGCATCTTTGAAAAGTAGCAGGAGCATTACATAAACCAAAAGGCATACGTCTATAAGCATAAGTTCCATAAGGACAAGTAAAGGTGGTTTTCTCTTGATCTTTAGCTTTAACAGCAATTTGTGAAAACCCAGAATAACCATCAAGAAAGCAAAAATGAGTATTTTTAGACAATCTTTCTAGCATTTGATCAATAAATGGTAAAGGGTAATGATCTTTCTTAGTAACTTTATTAACTTTTCGAAAATCAATGCACATTCTATACCCTACAACTACTCTTTGAGGGATGAGCTCATCATTATCATTAGGCACAACAGTCATTCCTCCTTTCTTGGGAACGCAATGCACAGGACTAACCCATCTACTATCAGCAATAGGATATATAATACCAGCTTCAAGAAGTCGTAATACCTCATTCCTTACCACTTCCTTCATCTTCGGAATTAGACGACGCTGATGTTCAACAACAGGCTTTGCATCATCTTCCATATTAATAGCATGTTGGCAAATAGAAGGAGAAATCCCTTTCAAATCATCAAGAGTGTAGCCAATAGCTCCTCGGTGTTTCTTCAATATTTCCAATAACCTTTCTTCCTCAATCTCTGAAAGCTTAGAACTAATAATAACAGGATATATTTTCTTATCATCAATATGAGCATATTTAAGATTATCAGGTAAAGGCTTTAAATCAAAAACAGGATCTTCCTTTGGTGGCGGTGTTGTACCCAAATCTTCCACCGGCAAATCATGCTTGAGAATAGGTTGGCGAAGAAAAATTTCCTCAAGCTCATCTCTTTCTTTCCTAAAAATTTCGCTCTCGCTATCCTCCAAATGTTGCTGCAAAGGATTATTAGGAACAAGAACAATAGATGCACATTGCTCCATTTTAAAATCATTACTAGGCAAATCAGCTTTATAAGGAGTTTTAGTAAATTTAGAGAAGTTAAACTCATAAGATTCACCAGCGAATTTAGTCAAAATTTTCTCTTTCTTGCAATCTATAATAGCTCCACAAGTATTTAGAAAAGGTCTACCAAAAATAATAGGACAATAATCACTCGCAATGAGAACCAAGTACCAAGAAGTCAGCAGGATATTTAATCTTACCGCATAAAACTTCCACATCTCGAACAATACCAATTGGAGAAATAGTTTCTCTATTAGCCAGCTGAATAACCACATCAATATCTTCAAGTTCACAAGAATCAATTTCGTGCATAATCTCCGTGTAAAGCTCATACGGAATAGCACTAACACTTGCACCAATATCACATAATCCATAATAGCAATGATCACCAATTCTAACAGATAGCATAGGAACACTAGCTTGTTTGGGTTTATTAGGATGTGAAACAATATTAGAAGCATCTTCACAGAAAATAATATGACCATCCTCCACATTTTCAGTCACAAGATCTTTAACTATTGCAACAGTGAGTTCAACTTTTATTTGTTCTTCAGGTTCTACAGGTTTCTTTTCACTTTTATGAACCGCACTATTTATAACAGTACTCCTTCATTTTAGCAGGGAAAGGAGTTTTTTCAATGTAAACTTCAGGAATAACATGATCAGCAGTTTCAACTACAACGCATTTATTAATAGATGAATCAATTTTATCTTTATACGGTTCATGATACTTATCAAAATTCTTCTTTGGCAATTCATAATGAGAGGCAAAAGCTTTATAAAGATTTACAGCAACTTGAGAATCAAGACCATATGTAGCACTCATATTACGAAATTTATCAGTATCCATAAAAGCTTCAATGCATTTATAATCATAAATTATACCTGATTCTCTATCCTTGTCGTTCTCCCATCCTTCAGTATTTTCTTGGATCCGATCAAGAAGGTCCCTTTTAAACTCTTCTTTGTTGCGTGTAAATGATCCAGAACAAGAAGTATCCAGCAAGGTCTTGTCTTGAAAAGAAAGTCTTGCATAGAAATTATCAATAATAACATTACCAGGAAGCTCATGAATGGGGCATTTGAGCATTAAAGACTTCAATCTCCCCCAAGCTTGGGCAATACTTTCTCCATCATGAGGCCAAAAATTATATATGCGATTCCGATCCTTATGAATTTCACTTGGAGGATAGAACTTAGAATAAAACCGGGGCACAATATCATTCCATTCAAGAGAATCCCCATTATCCAGTAATTTATACCAATGCGCCGCCTTACCAGACAGCGATAAAGAGAATAATTTCTTCCTCACTTCATCCATAGCAATACCTGCACATTTGAATAACCCGCATAATTCATGCAAAAACAGTAAATGATCACCGGGATGGACAGTTCCATCCCCTTCATAGCGGTTATCCATAACACGTTCAATAATTTTCATAGGTATTTTATATGGTATTACTTCCTCACCTGGCGCTTCATCCACTACCGTTGCAGTAGTAGTAGATTTCCCAAATAGAAATTGAAGAGAAGATCTCTCCATAATGACTTATAGCAGCACGCAGAAATAAAATCAGCACAACAGTAAAGGTTTTCCTTACCAATTCCACTTACCAATAGCGCTTCACTCCCCGGCAACGGCGCCAGAAAATAGTCTTGATGACCCACAAGTATAGGGGGTGTATCGTAGTATCTTCGATAAGTAAGAATGTCGATCCCAACGAGGAGCAGAAGGTGTTGACAAGCAGTTTCGATGAAGGATTCACTGTAAATGCTCACAGACAAGTATTCAGGGGGTTTTGATGTAACAGTTGAATAAAGTACGAGTATGTAAAGTGCGAGAGTAACAATTGCAGCGAGTGGCCCAATCCTTTTTAGCACAAAGGACAAGCCGGTTTGTTTACTTATAATGACCAAACGTTCTCGAGGACACACGGGATTTTAGTCTAGTGCTTTCGCTACATACGGCTAAATAATCTTCATTGTTATGATAAGTGTTGTGTGGGTGAACCTATGCTAATGTACCGCCCTTCCTAGGACTAATACATACTTGTGATTATACCCCTTGCAAGCATCCGCAACTACAACAAAGTAATTAAGAATAAATCTAACCACAGCCTTAAACTCTGAGATCCTGCGATCCCTCCTGCATCGATATACCAACGGGGGTTTAGGTTTCTGTCACTCCGGCAACCCCGCAATTGGCAAACGAGTACAAGATGCATTCCCCTAGGCCCATAAATGGTGAAGTGTCATGTAGTCGACGTTCACATGACACCACTAGAAGAATAACACCACAACTTAAATATCACACCATTGAATATTACTCAACCATAATTCACTACTAACATTTAGACTTCACCCATGTCCTCAAGAACTAAACGAACTACTCACGAGACATCATATGGAACATGATCAGAGGTGATATGATGATGAATAACAATCTGAACATAAACTTGGTTCAATGGTTTCACTCAATAGCATCAACAACAAGTAGAAATCGATCAGGGGAGAGTTTCCCCTATCAAACAATCAAGATCAAACCCAAATTGCTACGGCGGTGACGGTGTCCAGCGGTGATGACGGCGGTGATGATGGTGGAGATGATGATGATGGTGATGGCGATGATGTCCAGCTCGATGACGGTGACGATGGCGTCGATTTCCCCCTCCCGGAGGGAATTTCCCCGGCGGATTCCTGCCCGCCGGAGAGCTCTTTTCTCTCTGGTGTTCTCCGCCCCGCAGAGGCGGCTGTAACTCTTCGTGAGGAACCCTCTGTGGCTTAGGTTTTCGGGACGAAGGATTTGGCGAAGAAAAGGAGGCGAAAGGGGCCGTGGGCCCTCCACACCACATGGCGGCGCGGCCAGGGCCTGGGCCGCGCCGCCCTAGGGTGTGGGCCCACCCTGGCTCCTCCTGGCTCCTCCTTCTGGCTTCCTTCGTCATCTTGAAAAATAGGATTTTTGGTATAATTTCCTCTCACAGTTGATCTTCCGAAATATTGCGTTCTGACGGTGCTTTTTCCAGCAGAATCCTGGCTCCGGTGCTTGATCCTCCAATAATGATGAAACATGCAAAATAGATGAAATAACATAAGTATTGTGTCCCAATATGAAATATATCAATGAATAACAGCAAATTATGATATAAAATAGTGATGCAAATTGGACGTATCATCCGGCTCCCCCAGCCCGTCCCCGCCCCACAGGGGACGCACCGGGGACGCCGGACACACCGAAAAGCGAGGCGGGGAGTGGCGGGGCCAACCCGTTAGCGATACAATAAATTTTAACCTAACCGTTGCCTACCTCGCGACGAAAGTTATTGGCGCGCAGCGACGGTGCAGTTCCCGCAGAGCCGCAGCGACACGTCTCATCGCGCCTAGCTCGACGTGCCGGCGTTAATGAGCGCCACCGCTCCCCCGCCTCCCTCCGGCCTATAAAAAGGGCCGCCTCTCATCGTCCCTCTCACACACAAACCCTAACGCCTCTCTCCCCAACCCTAGCCGCCACCATCTCAACAAGAGTCGACGCCATGGCTGGGAGAGGCGGAGGCCGAGCTCGCGGGCGTGGTCGTGCCCGCCGCCGCGGCAGAGTTGCACGCTTGTCGTCGCCTGCCACGAAGTCTTCTTCATCGTCGGAGATGGACGTGGATGCGGGCGTGCTGTTCGAGTTCGTCCTCGTCCTCAAGGGTGACCCACGCGGCATCCAGAGGCTGTCGGACTCCTTTGCCGAGTACGTCGCCGGCGACGACCGCCCGCGCACGATGCATCTGCGGAGGCTTCGTGCGGCTACTACCGGTGGTGGATCATCGACATGATCTACGACGCGCGCGGCAAGATGTACGTCAACATCGGCTGGGAGAAGTTCGCGCGCCACCACAGCCTCGAAGCCGGCTTCATCCTCCTGTTCTCCTACTTCGGCGACAGGGACATGAGCGTCAAGATCTTCGACGAGACGCGCTGCCGCCGGGACTACCACGGCGACAGCACCGACGAGGAGGACGACTAGTGTTGTTTCTTCGCAGCGAATACGTGCACGGAGGTCTCTGTCTGTTCTTCTTCCTCGGTAGAACCAACAAGGGCCCATCTCCCGCTGGATTTTCCAGTTTGGGTGACTGGGTGTGCCCTCGAGTGTTCTTTCTTGGCAGCGAACACACGAAACCTTCGATGCACGGCCTAGTTAGGTTTAGTTTTTTTGCAATATTTTATATTTGTGTCCACCATGGTTCAAACTATGTATTAGTTTGTGGAAAACCATGTTCCAAACTATGTCTTCGTGTAAACCACGTTCCCAATTATGTATTAGTTTGTGAAAATTGAAATAAAAATGCCAAAAAAAGTATTTTTAATGTTTGGGGGCGGCGTTTGGGGGACGCGGCTGGGGAGCGACGTCCCCAAACGCGGCACGAACGAAACACGTCCCCCAAACACTCAATCCAACGCGGTTTGGGGGACGTTTTGGGGGACGCGACTGAAGATGCTCTTATGCACGGGCAGGATCGAAGGGACGTCTTTTTGAAGCCAGCTAGCCTAGAGGATGCAGGCGGGCAGAGTGAATTTGCTACCATCATGGGTAGCTACGCACCCCTATGTTATACGACGATTGAAACTGTATTGACCCATTTTATCTTATTTCTTAGTAGAACATGAAATTTTTGGTGTACAAAAGTGATTTTAAAATTAAATTCAAACTAAACTAAAACAGGTCCATATGGCTTTAATTTCCGTATAACGCAGGGGGTGGGTAGCAGGTTTCTTCCGTAGGTCCTTAATACTACTTGCTAGTATATTAGTAGTACTGGCGAGCACTCACTCACATGCATGTCACCCTGGATTTATCGTCTTGAAGCAATGCACGCACAGTGATGTTGAACCTTTTGATGATGTCCCTTTTCTTCCTTAACCTCGCAACGGAAGCAAAACCGCATCGAGATTGTAAAATCGGAGAGGAAGAAATATGCAACCGATGACATGCAAATGCGCAATGCCCCACGAGGCCAAGCCTTCTGTTTTGGGAACTCGTGACAGGTCTGTTACCGCGTCGATCCGTTCATCATTTGACTAACCATCAAATCAAATCGAGCTGAAGCTCAGAATACTGCAAAAGGCTTTGACCTGGGGATAAATTAGAGGCCAGGTAAGTCTACGAAATCTGATTCTTTGAGGTAAGTGTACGTGCAGCTAGCTGGGAAGATCATTTGGAGGGGAAATCTTAACAACTTCGATTTCATGTCAAGTTGTGCGTGGCTTCACACGGAGTTCTGAGAGTTAATGCAAGTGTGACAGCAGCAGATTTCTCAATCTTAGCAAATCCAATTCCACATTATTGTATGCATCATTTCAGCTATGTGTCCTTAACATTTCGTATCCATGCATGTTCAACAATACATGCATTCTTAAAAGAAAAATACAGTTTCAGGTTGTTAGAATCGATCACTACAGCAAACGCACAAGGTGCCGACGGCCTTCGATCGTTGGCACAGCCGGGACCTATGCTAACGGTGACCGTCGGCACAGCCTGTGCTAACGGTGACCGTCGGCACAGCCTGTGCCAACGGCTTTGCCATTGGCATAAACCTAACAGCGCGTTTGGCATTTCTGGCTCGAGTTTTTTCATTTTGTTTTCAATTTTTTTAGTCTCTCACATGGATTATTTTCAACTCTAACTACACTTAGGTCAAATTACACAAATGGTTAAACTTTCGGATCGGTCACCCATCCTCATACTACTCCAGCCCCAACACGCTTACCTTCTCCGATCCTTCTAGATGATCTTCCTGCAGACGAGATATACTTTGTTAACAATATCTTTGTTCCATGACATCACACTGCTTTATTTTTTGAATTTCAAACAATTATTTGAGTAAACAACAATGAATAAGATAAGTGATAATAAATCTTGAAACAATAAAATAAATTTATTTTTTAATTAATTTTTTTGCCTGAAAACTAAAAGCTAAAAAGGTCATGTTTCTGTTTTGAATTTGAGGAATCTAAAAATTGTCTAAACGATCGTAGTTTGTTGAATTTAGATGTAAAAATTTATGTACATATATTTTCATGTAAAAGCATTTTCATTGGAGATCGTATGCAAGCAGAAAAGCCGTTTTACCAAAACATGACGTCATTTTGCATAATTTATAAAAACTCATGTTTGTTAATTTTTTCTTAAAACTAGATAACATAACACATGGCCATCTCGAAGGATTTTATTTTAAAATTTTCTATCATTTTATTTTATTATTTCAAAAACTGAAAAGGCGATATCGATCCAGGGGGTGCGTGAAGAGAAAAATATTTGTGCCGACGGCTACACCCTAATGTCGTTGGCTCGCCGTCACGGCGGAGGCCCCTGTGCGGATGGTCTTTCTGGACCTGTGCTGACGGTGGCCGTCGGCACAACCTGTGCCGACGGCCTTCTTCTCATCCTTTCCCTATTCGGGACCTATGCCGGCGGCCATAATAAAAAGCCGTCGACACAGGTTTTTGCCATCGGCACCTTGACGCTTTCATGTAGTGATTATTAGAACTGTTATATTGTGGTCAAAACTCATATAATGGTGGCTAACTTCTAACAAGGGACCGAGGCCAGCTACGAATCGTCGCCATTGTATATAAATAACTCTTGTAATCCGTCGGCAAGGGTTTATCGCTTCATTGAAAACCCACGGCGTTATGTAAACACTCTTTATATAGTGAAATTTTGCTGGCTGACGACGTGGTTTTTCCCCTTCTCATTGGAGGTTATTTCCATGTTAAAAGCATTGTGTCCCATGTGTTTGGTTGCACTTTTTTTACGAAATATGGTGTAGATGTAGACGCTCACAAATACGTATATACACTCACCCCTATGAACGTACACATAACATACCCCTATGAGCAGTTTCGAGAGACTGAGTTCAAGAAACTGATCCGGCGAGTCGCAACATTGACAAAGTCACCACAGGTGTCTCGCTGTCGATGGAAATATCGCCTTCTACTCAAAGTATATCGTCCATCCAACCACATGTTGATTCTCGGTCGGTTTGTTCGTTGTTCGTTCTTCTGCTTGTTGCCTTTACTCCTTAGCTCCGGTGGGATACAAATTGATCATTATCTATCCAGCCAAGTCTCCTCTTCAAATAAAATCGAAAGATAAAAACTACTATGGGGCGTCGGTAAAAACTCGAAACGAGCTAGATATACACCTTGGATGGATGTGCGCACACTTGATGATGGGGAAAAAACAGGGGTAACCATATTGGAAATTCATAAGCTTCACCGCCAAAGGAAACTCATAAGGTTTCAAATGGACCGACGTACGGTGTACAAACTTAATTACCTCGAAATTCGTCATGTGTCTGACAAATATTTTACTTGACGTGTTGAACATGTAACTTAGTGATTAACTGATTAAACATGTGGCCAAGACACCCTTCTGTAAGATTTAATATGCATGTTCTTTCGTGAGTCGCCATATTCGATTTACAGAGTTCTCAGTTGTTGTATATTATGCAAAAAAATCATAGGAGTATCTTCATCGACCATAAAACTTGACCCCATGCATATCGCAATTAAGACTTAATTTGAGTACGCGGGGGCAAGATAGTACTACTGCGAAATGCAAATAAAGATTTACAGCTTTTACTACCCCATTTGTTCACAATTAGTTCACGTTCTGGGTTTAGTCAAAGCCAAATTTTATAGCATTTGACTAAATAATCATGAAAAAATATCAACATTTACAATGTAAAAAATTATAGTATTAGAATTTTCATAACCTATATTTTCATACCATATATATTTGGTATTATAGTTGTTGATATTTCTCTCTATTTTTTTTGTTAAACTTGACAATGTTTGACTTTGAAAAATTTCAGAACACGAACTAACAAGAAATGTATGGGGTATTTAGTTAAGAAGGATACCCGGCCTCTAGAGAGAATTTTATAACAAAAGCCTCTAGAGGGAGTTGCAGTTAAAATACAAATGAATGCATGATCAATGTCAAAAGCTCAAAGTCCACCATGAGATACATGTTTTCCAAACGTTGCACCCTGTCTAGCTTAATTTGCTTTTTTTAGATGCGCGACCAACTGACAGGTAAATATTTGAACTTCAAAGTAAACTGTTGGGTTGCACCAAAGATGTAAGCTGGGTTGATAAAGTAAACTACCTGTTGCAGAAAGTAAACTATGTATAGTAAATTAATGTACAAGATCCTGACTCGAGAGGTTGCGAGATCGGTCAATTAGTATAACGGCCAAAACTGCAGGCATTTTTACTTGGAAAACCGTAGATTGGTCTAGCAGGACGCACCATGCAGCTATAAGCAGTTAAGCATAGTCCAAAACAAGAACGAT
The DNA here is from genome assembly GCF_019359855.2 of Lolium perenne. Taxonomy (NCBI): domain Eukaryota; kingdom Viridiplantae; phylum Streptophyta; class Magnoliopsida; order Poales; family Poaceae; genus Lolium; species Lolium perenne. The sequence continues at coordinate 172,172,856 of NC_067250.2, read as the reverse complement.
GTGTATAGTTACATTAATTAGGCGTAGTCGAGAATAGCTCGTGGAACAAAATAGAAGTTAGAACGAAAGCAACAAGGTTGGCCAACAAATTGAACACAAAATCTTATGATTGTTTTGGTAAGTACGAAATATTTTGATATTTTCTGACTATGTGTAGATACGACAACGTACTGCAATAATAAGAAGTGCCTGGGAGATCACAACTTAATCGTTTTTTTTTCTTGATGAACTATGCATGCCCTAATTGGACACTAGGAGAACACTATCTTTTTTTATTTTCGAATTCTGAAATGCAATTACCTAAACCCCAGTCGACTAAGACAAGTCACAATAGAAAGTATTACTATATAGTAGTATCATGCATTTGATACTACTGTATGATACTATCTTTACAATAGTATTATGAAGTAGTATTTTATGCTAGTTATATTTATTGATTTATAGAATCTCAATACAAAATTGTGTACATGATTTGTTTGGAATTAATTTTTCTAGCTCTACATGCTATGCTACGGTATCTACCTATACTACTACTATCATCTCTTTCATCATTAATTGATGTGACACGTCGATTTTTTGCATGCATGTATTGCATGATACTAGCTATGATATCCTCATTGTGGGTAGTCTAAGGCACACAACCACCATGTCCACGAAATGTTAGATGTAATTTTGAAACTATAAGGGTGCGAGAGGTGTTTCGAAAATAAGTTACTTTTGCTTAAGCACTAGTGTGATGCTGCAACCTTCTATAAACCCGCCGCTCCATGTCTTTTTTTTCCAAAAGCTTTATAATAGTTTAAAACTTAAACTTGTGTGATGCTAGCAATGAAAAAATTAGGGATAGAATTAAGTTTAGGTTAGAACTACTTGGGGAAACATATAGGGTCAGATGCACTCAAAGGTTCAAGAATTAAGATCAAATTAAATCAAACGTGAGTATTTTCACCATAGTAGCAGATAATGTTGTATGGTCCAATAACAAAAATAATCAACTAAACACCATTCTTCTCACATCACTAGTAGGAAAAAGCCTACCGCTCGCGTGCGAATTTGGTCTACCAGCCGCAGGCACCGGCCTGCAACTGGTAGTACGCCAGTGTTATAAGCTACTAGTTGCGTGGCCACATGCGACTGGTAGGTAAAGTACTAGCCACGTGTTGTGCCTGCACGCTGCCATTATCCTTGATAGCAGCGTGGCACGCTGCTAATAGTTCGTGCTACTGCTCGCGTGTCGTTGTGCACGCTGTCATTGTGTTATAGGGGTATGAACAATCGTTGCACGATGCCATTACTATTTTCCTTTTTCTTTTTTTTTGCGCACGCTAGCTTATTCCAGCTGACGTGGCAGTGTCTGAGCATAGCACTTGATATATAACTCTTTACTCGATCCACATAACACATTCATTTATACAAACGACATGCATAATAATTTACAGTTTTGAAAATCGCAATCAACGTTTTGAAAGAACAAACACAAAGTTTCCGACTATATATGACATAGATTGTTTATATTTGCAACACATCTCAAGCAGAAGGATTCTTCCAGTGGTAACAGAAATGAGCACATTTGGTCGCGTAGCTTTGTTAGTGTCAGATCCGTCAGCTCCCCCACGTCCAAGTTAGGCTGCGAGGTAATAAATACGTATGATCAAAAGAGGTACAAAATATGAAAAATATATAGTAAAAAGAAAATAGAAGAAGTTTGCATAACAATTTAAATGGCTTATTTCCCTGCATTTTGCACATTATGAAATCCATATGATAGGCAACATAGAAGCAACATAACATGGATTCTTATGGCTGCTGGTGGCACTGAGACATAGAACATAGAAATTATATACATCATATATTATCCAATAAATAAATTATTGACTAGTATAAGTGCTACTAAAACTAACCGGGACAAACATGTTATGCTCTAGTGATGTGTAATTGATCTTCTCCACATTTTGTCCCCACTAGCGAAATGCGGTAAATGATCTGAACAATATAAATGACATAAAATCCTTAAAATAATACAGACGACATTAATTTATATTATGCGGGTGAAAGAATAATCACCTATAAATAAGTTCCTTTGCATCCTTAAAATCTCTCGTCGGATTCTAAGGTAAGAATCAAAAAAATAGACTTGGCCATCCAATAGTGAGATACAAATAAGAATCGAGTGAAAACTAAAATTTGAACTAGTTAGTTGCATAAATCCGAGGAAATGCATAAGTAGCTATATTTTACCTTTTATTATAGACTCACATGATTAACTTGTTATCTTTGAAAGGCAGATCCATCACATGAATAATGTAGTTCTCGACCACGACCCGCGTCTGAATCAATTGACTGTTGATACGTCTCAAACGTATCTATAATTTCTTATGTTCCATGCTAGTTTTATGACAATACTCACATGTTTTATATACACTTTACATCATTTTGATGCATTTTCCGGTACTAACCTATTAACAAGATGCCGAAGCGCCAGTTCATGTTTTCTGCTGTTTTTGGTTTCAGAAATCCTACACAGGAAATATTCTCGGAATTGGACGAAACAAAAGCCCATGGTCTTATTTTCCACGGAGCCTTCCAGAACACCGAAGAGGAAACGAAGAGGGGCCATGAGGCGGCCACACCATAGGGGGGCGCGGTCCCACCCCTGGCTACGCCGCCATATGGGGTGGGCCCCTCGGGCGCCCCCCGACTCTGCCCCTTCGCCTATATAATCCTTCCGTCGCGAAAACCCCATCACCGAGAGCCACGATACGAGAAAAGTTACTGAGACGCCGCCGCCGTCAACCCCATCTCGGGGGGTCCTGAAGATCGCCTCCGGCACCCTGCCGGAGAGGGGAATCATCACCGGAGGGCTCTACATCACCATGCCCGCCTCCGTTGAGGCTTTGGCCAAGTTGATACTTGTAACTCCAAGAGGGAGGATTTATGCTCGATAGTGGGTTCATGTCTCCGTTGAATCTGGGGGAGTGACAACAACCCCTAAGGTTTTGGATGTGATGTTGCCACTAGGGATAAAACAGCAATGCTTTGTCTAAGGATATTTGTATTGTTTACATTACGCACAGTACTTAATGCAATTGTCTGTTGTTTGCAACTTAATACTGGAAGGGGTGCGGATGCTAACCCGAAGGTGGACTTTTTAGGCATAGATGCATGCTGGATAGCGGTCTATGTTATTTGTCGTAATGCCCTAAGTAAATCTCATAGTAGTCATCATGATATGTATGTGCATTGTTATGCCCTCTCTATTTGTCAATTGCCCAACTGTAATTTGTTCACCCAACATGTTATTTATCTTATTGGAGAGACACCGCTAGTGAACTGTGGACCCCGGTCCATTCTTTTACATCTGAAATACAACCTACTGCAATCATTGTTCTATGTTGTTCTTTGCAAGCAAACATCATTCTCCACACCATACATTTAATCCTTTGTTTACAGCAAGCCGGTGAGATTGACAACCTCACTGTTAAGTTGGGGCAAAGTATTTTGATTGTGTTGTGCAGGTTCCACGTTGGCGCCGAAATCCCTGGTGTTGCGCCGCACTACACTCCTTCACCAACAACCTTCATGTGGCCTTCATCTCCTACTGGTTCGATAACCTTGGTTTCTTACTGAGGGAAAATTTGCTGCTGTACGCATCACACCTTCCTCTTGGGGTTCCCAACGGACGTGTGCTTCACGCGCCATCAACCATTTTTCTGGCGCCATTGCCGGGGAGATCAAGACATGTTGCAAGGGGAGTCTCTCACACCCAATCTCTTTACTTTGTTTATTGTCTTGATTTATTTTATTTTCTGTCTTGTTTGCTTTCTTTATATCAAAAACACAAAAAAAATTAGTTACTCGTATTTACTTTATTTATCGGTTTACACTTGTTTATTTCATCATGCTTCTCCCTAAGCTCACTTTGAAAGATATATCAGTAGGGAGTGGGTCTATCATTGGAAGAGATAATATAGAAGAATTTTTCACTCATGTTAGTACGGTTAAAGATTTTGAAGATAGATCCTTGGTGGAACTTGCTCCTAATTATGAAATTGCTACTGCCTCTTTAGTGCACATGTTGGAAGCTAGATTTGTTAATCTTAATCCTATAATGCAACATATGTTTCTTACACTCTGTGATATGGAAGAAGGAGAAAAGAAAGATTTTATTTTAGAAACCGTTCTTAAAGAATTTGGTGATATAGCTAGAGAAGCTAGGAAAGTCTTTATTCAACATAAGATGCTTGGCTTTTATACCAATTTTGCAAATACCCTTGAAAAGATGGAAAAATATAGGCTAAAATACACTAATGAAGCCAATTGTGAGGGGAGATTAAAATACCAATACCTTATAAACTCATAGGAATGCATGAGGCGCTAGAAAAGAATTTTGATTGAATTGTTCCTGAAAATTTGTTTGAGGAGGATAGTAAGCCTAAGAGTAATGAAAGAGGAGCTTCTTACATATATAAGATACAATACATAGTTGAGAAAACTCTAAACTCCTCTATTGACGCTTCTTCTCTTGATAATACTTGATTTACACTTGCTGCGCCTAGCTGAAAGGCGTTAAAGAAAAGCGCTTATGGGAGACAACCCATTGTTTTACTTCTGCAATTTTTGTTTTATATTTTAGTCAAGGTGCTTGTTACTACTGTAGAAATACCTTTGTATCTTTATTTTATTGCATTGTTGTGCCAAGTAAAGTCTTTGATAGAAAAGTTGATACTAGATTTGGATTTCTGCGCAGAAACAGATTTTTAGCTGTCACGAATTTGAGTTGATCTCTATGTAGGAAATTCGTAAAATGCTGATAAAAATCATGCGTGATCCTCAGATATGTACGCAACTTTCGTTAAACTGGAGCTTTTCCATCTGAGCCTGTTAAGTGCCTCGAAAAAATTCATCTTTACGGAATGTTCTGTTTTGACAGATTCTGTCTTTTATTTCACATTGCCTCTTTTACTGTGTTGAGTGGATTTCTTTGCTCCATTAACTTTCAGTAGCCTCGGGTAATGTCCATAAGTGTTGAGAATGAGTGTGTCCTTGCTGAACATGTGAATTTTTGATTATGCACTAACCCTGTAATGAGAATGCTTTGAGTCTGGTGTGAAGGAAGTTTTCAAGGATCAAGAGAGGAGGATGATATGATATGATCAAGAAGAGTGAAAAGTCTAAGCTTGGGGATGCCCTCGTGGTTCATCCCTGCATATTTCAAGAAGACTCAAGTATCTAAGCTTGGGGTTGCCCAAGGCATCCCCTTCTTCATCAACAACTTATCAGGTCACCTCTAGTGAAACTATATTTTTATTCCGTCACATCTTATGTGCTTTACTTGGAGAGTCTGTGTGCTTTTATTTTTGTTTATGTTTGAATAAAATCGGATCGTAGCAATCCTTGTGTGGGAGAAAGACACGCTCCGCTTTTTCATATTGAACACTGGTGTTCTTAGTTTTACTTTTAATGTTCACGGCGAAAGTTGAAAGTCGCTTCATTTATTGCTATTTGGTTGGAAACAGAAAATGCTTCATGTGGTAATTGGTATATTGTCTTGAATAATTTGATACTTGGAAATTGTTTTGAGCTCTGAAGTAGATCATGTTTAAGCTCTTGCATCATGTGGTTTAAACCTATTAGTGGAGAACTACCGTAGAGCTTGTTGAAATTTGGTTTGCATGATTGGTCTCTCTAAAGTCTAGATATTTTCTAGTAAAAGTGTTTGAGCAACAAGGAAGACAGTGTAGAGTCTTATAATGCTTGCAATATGTTCTTATGTAAGTTTTGCTGTACCGATTCATACTTGTGTTTTCTTCAAACAACCTTGCTAGCCAAAGCCTTGTACTGAGAGGGAATGCTTCTCGTGCATTCAAAACCTTGAGCCAAAACTTATGCCATTTGTGTCCACCATAACTACCTACTATGTGGTATTTTTCTGCCATTCCAAAGTAAATTGCTTGCGTGCTACCTTTAAAAAAATTCATTCCTTGTCTTTGCAATACATAGCTCATGAGAAAGTAGCCTAAAAACTATTGTGGTAAAGAATATGTCGCTTATGTATCTTAGTTCTTATAAGTTGCTTGTTGAGCGGTAACCATGTTTCTGGGGACGCCATCAACCTGTTACACCTTTGTTGAATATCATGTGAGTTGCATGTTCGTCTTGTCTGAAGTAAGGGAGATTTGCCATGAATTAAATGGTTTGAGTATGCATATTGTTACAGAAGAACATTGGGCCGCCAACCAAAGCCATGTATCATGGTAGAAGTTTGAGCTTGGACATTAATCCTCAAATCTCTTATGAGAATATTATCTGTTGTTGAATGCTTAAAGCATAAAAGAGGAGTCCATTATCTGTTTTCTATGTTGTCCCGGTATGGATGTCCTTAAGTTGAGATCTATCAAAATTGAGAAATCAAATGCGATCTATCTCCTTGGACCTTTGTACAGGTGGCATAGAGGTACCCCTTTGTGACACTTGGTTGAAACATATGTAATGCAATGATAATCCATGGAAATCCGAGCTAATTAGGACAAGGAGCGGGCACTATTAGCATTCGATGCATGAGGCTTGCAACTTATAGGAGGTTTTATGCATAACACATATGAATTATTACTACCGTTGACAAAATTGTTTCCATGTTTTCAAAATAAAAAGCTCTAGCACATGAGTAATCCCTGCTTCCCTCTGCGAAGGGCCTTTCTTTTACTTTATGTTGAGTCAGTTTACCTACTTCTTTCTATCTTAGAAGAAAACACTTGTGTCAACTGTGTGCATTGATTCTTACATACTTGCTTATTTGCACTCATCATATTACTTTGTGTTGACAATTATCCATGAGATATACATATTGAAAGTTGAAAGCAACTGCTGAAACTTAAATCTTCATTTGTGTTGCTTCAAAACCTTCTATTAAGAATCTATTGCTTTATGAGTTAACTCTTATGCAAGACTTGTTGATGCTTGTCTTGAAAGTACTATTCATGAAAAGTCTTTGCTATATGATTCAGTTGTTTAGTCATTATCTATTTGTTAACAAACTATAGACCATTGCTTCGAATCACTTCATTCATCTCATATGCTTTACAATAGTATTGATCAAGATTATGATAGTAGCATGTCACTTCAGAAATTATCCTTGTTATCGTTTACCTACTCGAGTGCGAGTAGGAACTAAGCTTGGGGATGCTTGATACGTCTCAAACGTATCTATAATTTCTTATGTTCCATGCTAGTTTTATGACAATACTCACATGTTTTATATACACTTTACATCATTTTGATGCATTTTCTGGTACTAACCTATTAACAATATGCCGAAGCGCCAGTTCCAGTTTTCTGCTGTTTTTGGTTTCAGAAATCCTACACAGGAAATATTATCGGAATTGGACGAAACAAAAGCCCATGGTCTTATTTTCCACGGAGCCTTCCAGAACACCGAAGAGGAGATGAAGAGGGGCCACGAGGCGGCCACACCATAGGGGGGCGCGGCCCCACCCCTGGCCACGCCGCCATATGGGGTGGGCCCCTCGGGCGCCCCCCGACTCTGCCCCTTCGCGTATATAATCCTTCCGTTGCGAAAACCCTATCACCGAGAACCACGATACGAGAAAAGTTACTGAGACGCCGCCGCCGTCAACCCCATCTCGGGGGGTTCTGAAGATCGCCTCCGGCACCCTGCCGGAGAGGGGAATCATCACCGGAGGGCTCTACATCACCATGCCCGCCTCCGGACTGATGCGTGAGTAGTTCATCCTTGGACTATGGGTCCATAGCAGTAGCTAGATGGTTGTCGTCTCCTCTTGTGCTATCATGTTTAGATCTTGTGAGCTGCCTATCATGATCAACATCATCTATTTGTAATGCTACATGTTGTGTTTGTTGGGATCCGATGAATATGGAATACTATGTCAAGTTGATTATCGATCTATCATATATGTGTTGTTTATGATCTTGCATGCTCTCCGTTGCTAGTAGAGGCTTTGGCCAAGTTGATACTTGTAACTCCAAGAGGGAGGATTTATGCTCGATAGTGGGTTCATGTCTCCGTTGAATCTGGGGGAGTGACAACAACCCCTAAGGTTTTGGATGTGATGTTGCCACTAGGGATAAAACAGCAATGCTTTGTCTAAGGATATTTGTATTGTTTACATTACGCACAGTACTTAATGCAATTGTCTGTTGTTTGCAACTTAATACTGGAAGGGGTGCGGATGCTAACCCGAAGGTGGACTTTTTAGGCATAGATGCATGCTGGATAGCGGTCTATGTTATTTGTCGTAATGCCCTAAGTAAATCTCATAGTAGTCATCATGATATGTATGTGCATTGTTATGCCCTCTCTATTTGTCAATTGCCCAACTGTAATTTGTTCACCCAACATGTTATTTATCTTATTGGAGAGACACCGCTAGTGAACTGTGGACCCCGGTCCATTCTTTTACATCTGAAATACAACCTACTGCAATCATTGTTCTATGTTGTTCTTTGCAAGCAAACATCATTCTCCACACCATACGTTTAATCCTTTGTTTACAGCAAGCCGGTGAGATTGACAACCTCACTGTTAAGTTGGGGCAAAGTATTTTGATTGTGTTGTGCAGGTTCCACGTTGGCGCCGAAATCCCTGGTGTTGCGCCGCACTACACTCCTTCACCAACAACCTTCATGTGGCCTTCATCTCCTACTGGTTCGATAACCTTGGTTTCTTACTGAGGGAAAACTTGCTGCTGTACGCATCACACCTTCCTCTTGGGGTTCCCAACGGACGTTTGCTTCACGCGCCATCAACCATTTTTCTGGTGCCGTTGCCGGGGAGATCAAGACACGTTGCAAGGGGAGTCTCTCACACCCAATCTCTTTACTTTGTTTATTGTCTTGATTTATTTTATTTTCTGTCTTGTTTGCTTTCTTTATATCAAAAACACAAAAAAAAATTAGTTACTTGTATTTACTTTATTTATCGGTTTACACTTGTTTATTTCATCATGCTTCTCCCTAAGCTCACTTTGAAAGATATATCAGTAGGGAGTGGGTCTATCATTGGAAGAGATAATATAGAAGAATTTTTCACTCATGTTAGTACGGTTAAAGATTTTGAAGATAGATCCTTGCTGGAACTTGCTCCTAATTATGAAATTGCTACTGCCTCTTTAGTGCACATGTTGGAAGCTAGATTTGTTAATCTTAATCCTATAATGCAACATATGTTTCTTACACTCTGTGATATGGAAGAAGGAGAAAAGAAAGATTTTATTTTAGAAACCGTTCTTAAAGAATTTGGTGATGTAGCTAGAGAAGCTAGGAAAGTCTTTATTCAACATAAGATGCTTGGCTTTTATACCAATTTTACAAATACCCTTGAAAAGATGGAAAAATATAGGCTAAAATACACTAATGAAGCCAATTGTGAGGGGAGATTAAAATACCAATACCTTATAAACTCATAGGAATGCATGAGGCACTAGAAAAGAATTTTGATTGAATTGTTCCTGAAAATTTGTTTGAGGAGGATAGTAAGCCTAAGAGTAATGAAAGAGGAGCTTCTTACATATATAAGATACAATGCATAGTTGAGAAAACTCCAAACTCCTCTATTGATGCTTCTTCTCTTGATATGTGTTGTTTATGATCTTGCATGCTCTCCGTTGCTAGTAGAGGCTCTGGCCAAGTTGATACTTGTAACTCCAAGAGGGAGTATTTATGCTCGATAGTGGGTTCATGTCTCCATTGAATCTGGGGGAGTGACAGCAACCCCTAAGGTTGTGGATGTGCTGTTGCCACTAGGGACAGCAACTTTCCCAAATCTTACTTTCTTCCTATTAGAGGCTATTTTTGGCACAAAAACGAAATAAAAATAATAAGGAGAGGTTATTACAGAGGTAAAAACTTCCAAGACTCAACAGAAAAGAAAAATTACAGAAATAAAACAATGGGTTGTCTCCCATAAGCATTTTTCTTTAATGTCTTTCAGCTAGGCATAGTAGTTCGAGAAGATGCTCACATAAGAAATATGAATTGAAGCAAAAGAGAGCATCAAGGAGCAAATATGAAACACATTTAAGTCTAACCCACTTCCGATGCATAGGAATCTTGTACGAACATAAATTTAAAAATAACAAAGTGACAAGCATAGGAAGATAAAACAAGAGTAACTTCAAAATTTGCAGCATATAGAGAGGTGTTTTAGTACCATGAAAACTTCTACAACCATATTTTCCTCTCTCATAATAATTTTCAGTAGCATCATGAATAAACTAAACAATATAACTATCACATAAAGCATACTTTTCATGATCTACAAACACATAATTTTTATCAAGCTCAAAAATAGTGGGATTAAAACATTCAAACCCACTTTTAACAATTTTATAACAAGATGATTGGACATTATCAAGAGGTATGGGGCTCCAAGATAAAATCAAGACCCTTCCAATCTCATTTTCAATAGTAGTACAATCAATATATCAACCAATATAGGACCATCATCTAGATCTTTATTATAAACATTTTCTATGTAAAACTCTGTAGTACCATGCATTTCGAAGTTAGGCACAAATAAATGATTATCATAAGATTTACCAAAATAGCATAGATTATCATAGATAACAGGAGCATAATTATTATCATAAGTTTTACTCATAGTAAATATTTTAAGAGAATCCACGGGAACATAACATTCATCCTCCTTTGGTAAGCATGGCAGACAATCAAATAATGTAAGGGATAATGAGTTACTCTCATTAGAAGGTAGGCATGGGTAGATAATCCATTTTTCCTCCTTTTGTTCATCACTCTCCTCCTCTTTTTCATCTAATGAGCTCTCAGGTTCAGCCATTTCTTCTTCCACAGGTTCCTGCAAATTGTGGGTACATTCTTGTGCATGACTGAGTCTCTCTTTATAATCAATGATATAACAATTATTGCTCAAATTTTCTATGCAATAAACAAGGATAGAAGAGACCATATCTTTAAGTTTATTACAAGCAACACAGGTTTCATAATTTTTAGACATGAAGGATTCTATTTCAGAAGCTCCCATAAATAAGACAAATTGTTCTACTTCTTCAAATCCAAGATGAATATAGTTATTCCAATAATAGTTCACAATTAAAACTTATTTACTAAAGCCACATTGGAATTTAAGATGTTTAGTATCCTGTTCAGAGCAACAATTTATATCATGGCGTTTAAGCAAAATTTCAGCAATTTGATTCAACTTTTGCAACACGCCTCTCGTGACTTTACCCATATATGATTCTCTATACTTTATAAATAGCTCCATAAAGGTTCTAGCATGTTCTTCCATAACAACGGTTGTTTAGATTTTCGGTTTTTCAAAAGTTTATGGATTTTTGGTTATATAAGAAAAATAAAACAAGACAAAAATAAACTAGACAAAACTAAACCAAACAAAACACAACTAAACAGAAATAAACTAAGCACACATAAACTAGACAAAACAAAACAAAATAAAAACAGAGAGAGACAGGTAAAGTGTACTCCTCACGTGAACTTATGAGTAGAGATATACGTCCCCGGCAACGGCGCCAGAAAATAGTCTTGATGACCCACAAGGATAGGGGATCGCAACAGTCTTCGAGGGAAGTAAAACATAAGTTTATTGATTCGACACAAGGGGAGGTAAAGAATACTTATATGCCTTAACAGCGGAGTTGTCAATTCAGCTGCACCTGGAAAAGCACTAGTAACAAGGGTGATGTGAAAGCTGCAGTAATATGAGAGCAATGACAATAGTAAAAAAACAACAATAGCAGTAACACAGAGGTGATGGCACCAGAAAATATTCCAGTGCTTAGTTGACTGTAGAGCAATGATGATTACAGAAGGACCAGGGTTCCCAGCTATCTACACTAGTGGTAACTCTCCAAATAACATGTGTTGGGTGAACAAACCATAGTTGGGCAATTGATAATTGTGAGGGCATGACAATGCATGCTATGATAAGATAAAGGTAACTGTAGTATTTAATTGGGCATTACAACATAATACATAGACCGTAATCCAACTGCGTCTATGGCTAATAATCCACCTTCAGGTTATCATCCAAACCCCTTCCAGTATTAAGTTGCAAGCAACAGATTATCGCATTAAGAAATGTGTGTAAAGTAAACAATAGAATAATCCTTAGACAAAACATTGTTGTTTTCTCCCTAGTAGCAACATCACATCTATAATCTTAGAAGTTATTGTCACTCTTCTAGATTACTAGAGGCATGAACCCACTATCAAGCATAAATACTCCCTCTTGGAGATACATGCAACTACTTGATCAGGGTAACTACAAGTACCGGAGAGCATACAAGATCTTAAATAACAGTAGTATGATAATATGATGAACAATCTGATCACAATTCCACAATTTATCGGATCCCAACAAACACAACACCGATTACATCATATGGATCTCCATCATGTAAGGCAGCTCATGAGATCATTGTACTCAAGTACATGGGAGAGAGAGTACCAACTAGCTACAACCGAGAACCCGTAGTCCAAGGGGGAACTACTCACAAACCATCATGGAGTAGAAGTGGAGGTGGTGGAGTCGATGGAGATGGCTCCGGGGGTCAATCCCCGTCTTGGCAGGGTGCCGAAATAGGAAATTCTGACCCCCGAAACTTGTATGGACGATGGCGGCGGCGATGGAACTTTTCATGGACGGAGGCTGTTGTATTTAGGGTTTTGCGTCAAAGGGAATTTATAGGTGGAAGCGCGAGGTCGATGTGGAACCAGGAGGCCCCACACCACCCCAAGGCGGGGCCAGGGGCCGTGCCAAGGGCTGGTTTGGCCTCACTGGTGCCCTCCTCTGTCTCTGCTCTGGACTCCATCTTCGTGTCGGAAAAAATAGGAGGTTTGGCTTTTGTTTCGTCCAATTCCGAGAATATTTGTTAGATAAAACATATAAAAATTGGTGTAAAACAAGCATGGAGCATCAAAAATTATAGATGCGTTCGCAACGTATCAGCATCCCCAAACTTAACTCCTGCTCGTCCTCGAGTAGGTAAGTGATAACAAAAATAATTTTTGAGGTGACATGCAGCCAACACAATTTTGATCAAGTTATTGTAAAAGCATTGTGAGCTGGGATCAAAGTACTCTAAACATAGGCATGATAGATATAATTCTAACAGTAAAGCTTAGCAACTATGTTATAGAAAGAGAAGTAACTCAAACAAAAGATCAAGAATAATAATGCACTGAAAGAAACTGTTTGTTTATGGGCATAGCAAAAACATAGCAAAATGCTATTCAGCTTGTCCTTTATGAAGTAGCAAAAGATAAATGTCAGGACACCTTTAAAGTTTAGAGGGTGACTAGATACAAATAATTTGAGAACAAGAAATAGTCATAATCATGAATCAATCAATAATAAATTTTGGAACTATGCACATTATACTCAGAATGACAACTATGCTCTCTTAAATTATGCATAAAGTAAGAAGATGAAAACTCAACATAAAAGTAAAAGAAAGGCCCTGCACAGAGGGAAGCAAGAATACTCATGTGCTAGAGCATTTTATTTTGAATGCAATAGGAGTGTTGAAAATATTTTTTTTAGAGGTATGCTTGTCTATGTCAACGAATGACATCAAATGATCTATCATCCTTTCATATAGTGACCTCAGGAGCGGCTCCCATGTAGTTCTCCAATGCACACCATTATTTAGGATCTCTCCAATACATAATGTGCGGAGCGTTATTTGTTTATTTGTTTATTTTATATTTTATTTGGGATGGGCATCCATTTGCCTTGCTATTTTTGCAATATTAAGGACTTTAGCACATTATGCATGCTAGTCAAGGTGTGAAGTCATGAAAATACAATCAACCATTCAATACTTCCTCATGAGCTAAAACAAAACACAAAACGGGTAATAATTTTGAAGGTTTGAAGGTAGCATATAAGCAATTTACTTTAGAGTGGCGGTGAAATACCACATATAGGTAGGTATGGTGGACACAATTGGCAAACTTTGTTTGTTGGGGGTTGGATGCACGGGTAGAGCTCATACTCGGTACATGTGAAGGCTTGCAAAAGACTAGGAGCGACCAACTAAGAGAGCAATAATGGTCATAATCATGCATAGCGACAAAACATTATTAATCAAAGCATAAAGGGATATTACAAGTCAAAAACAAAATGATCATAGAGACTTTAGGTGACTGATTTATAGTCATAACATGGTATAAGCATGTGCCAAGTCGATCCAATAACAACATCAAAGGAGAATACCAAAATATTATGCTTTTGTATGATGGAAACAACACATGATTCTTTCAATGGCGCATTAAGCACTCTCAGATATTTAAGACAAGTCATGCTACAACAATAATTACTAAGCATATAATTAAAATAACATCTAACATGACATGCCAAAGTCTATGCCACAGTCTAAACAAGCTTCCTTTTGCATCACTATAAGCATGAAACATTTTACTCGTCTCCAACACCAATCAACTTATTTGAAACAACTCCCATATATAATAATCAATAAAGACCAGAGAGCTAATCATACCCAACTTAAGAAAACCAACAAGCTCTGAACAAAATATGAGTGGAAACCCAAGATCTAAACACAATACTAGCAAAAGAGAACACTCGCAGAACAATAAGAGTGAAAACTAGAGTGTTATATGCAGTGAAAATGGAGCGGGCCTCTCTCCAAAACATATATGTTGGGGTCCAACCATATGCTGCAGCAAACAAAACAAAAGAAAACTAAAAACGCAAATAAATATGCTCCAAGAACAAACACAACACCGATTACATCATATGGATCTCAATCATGTAAGGCAACTCATGAGAACATTGTATTGAAGTACATGGGAGAGAGAGTACCAACTAGCTAGAGCCGAGAACCCGTAGTCCAAGGGGGAACTACTCAAGAACCATCATGGAGTCGAAGTGGAGGCGGTGGAGTCGATGGAGATGGCTCCGGGGGCCAATCCCTGTCCCGGCAGGGTGCCGGAACAGGAACTTTTGACCCCCGAAACTTGTCTGGACGATGGCGGCAGCGATGGAACTTTTTGTGGACGGAGGCTGTTATATTTAGGATTTTTGCGTCGAAGGGAATTTATAGGCGGAAGGGCGAGGTTGGTGGGCGCCAGGAGGCCCCACACCACCCCATGGAGCGGCCAGGTGATGTCTACGCACGCTTCTATTCCTGTAGACAGTGTTGGGCCTCCAAGAGCAGAGGTTTGTAGAACAGCAGCAAGTTTCCCTTAAGTGAATCACCCAAGGTTTATCGAACTTAGGGAGGTAGAGGACAAAGATATCCCTCTCAAGCAACCATGCAATTACGATACAAGAAGTCTCTTGTGTCCCCAACACACCTAATACACTTGTCAGATGTATAGGTGCACTAGTTCGGTGAAGAGATATTAAAACGCAGGTGGTATAGATGAATATGAGTGGTAATAACAATCTGAAATAAATATGGCAGCAACTAAACATGCAGTAGACCAGTAAGTAAGCGGTGTCTGCAGTATTGGATACAAGGCCTAGGGATCCTACTTTCACTAGTGGACACTCTCAACATTGATCACATAATAAATAAATAACTTCTCCTCACTTGTGCTACATCTACTCTTGTTTGATAACAAACACCATTCATTGTGTAGGGCTACAAGAGCTCCCTCAAGCCGGAGTTAACAAGCGCCACAACATTCGGTGTTCATATTTAAGTAACCTTTAGAGCATAATAGATCATTGCAATTTAGACCGAGAACTAACATAGCATACACACCGTCACCAATAGCTATGAAAGGGGGAATAGATCATATCAATACTATCATAGTAATAGTTAACTCCATAATCTACAAGAGATTACAATCATAACCTATGCTAAGAACTACATGATGCACACACCGTCACCTTTACATCATGGAGGAATAGACTACTTTAATAACATCACTAGAGTAGCACATAGATTAATAGTGATACAAAGCTCATCATATGGATCTCAATCGTGCAAGGCAGTTCATGAGATCATTGTATTGAGGTACATGAGAGAGAGATTAACCACATAGCTACCGGCAGAGCCCCTTAGCCTCAATGGAGAACTACTCCCTCCTCATCATAGGAGACAGCAGCGGCGATGAAGATGGCGGTGATGTCGATGGAGATGCACAGAGACTTCTGTCCCCCGAATCTTGGCTTCGCGATGGCGGCGGCTCTGGAACTTTTCTGGTATCGTGGCTTCTTCCTTTAGGGTTTTCGCGACGGAGGCTTTAAGTAGGCGGAAGGGCAGCCTCGGAGGAGTCCTGGTGGGGCCACACCATAGGGGGGCGCGCCCCCCCTTGGCCACGCCGCCTTGTGGGGTGGGGCCCCCCTGGCTCCCCTCTGGCCCCTCTTCGGTGCTCTGGAAGCTTCCGGGAAAAATAAGATACTGGGCGTTGATTTCGTCCAATTCCGAGAATATTTCCTTTGTAGGATTTCTGAAACCAAAAATAGCACAAAACAGGAACTGGCACTTCGGCATCTCGTTAATAGGTTAGTTCCGGAAAATGCATCAAAACGATATAAAGTATGAATAAAACATGTAGGTATTGTCATAAAACTAGCATGGAACATAAGAAATTATAGATACGTTGGAGACGTATCAAGCATCCCCAAGCTTAGTTCCTACTCGCCCTCGAGTAGGTAAACGATAACAATGATAATTTCTTAAGTGACATGCTACCAACATGATCTTGATCAATACTATTGTAAAACATATGAGACAATGACTAAACAACTGAATCATATAGCAAAGACTTTTCATGAATTGTACTTTCAAGACAAGCATCAATAAGTCTTGCATAAGAGTTAACTCATAAAGAAATAGATTCAAAGTAAAAGGCATTGAAGCAACACAAAGGATGATTAAGTTTCAGCAATTGCTTTCAACTTGTAACATGTATATCTCATGGATAGTTGTCAACATAAAGCAATATAACAAGTGCAATAGGTAAACATGTAAGAATCAATGCACAGTTGACACAAGTGTTTGCTTCTAAGATGGAAAGAAGTAGGTAAACTGACTCAACATAAAGTAAAAGAATGGCCCTTCGCAGAGGGAAGCATGGATTACTATTTTTGTGCTAGAGCTTTTCATTTTGAAAACATAGAAACAATTTTGTCAACGGTAGTAATAATTCATATGTGTTATGTATAAGACATCCTATAAGTTGCAAGCCTCATGCATAGAATACCAATAGTGCTCGCACCTTGTCCTAATTAGCTTGGATTAACACGGATTATCATTGCATAACATATGTTTCAACCAAGTGTCACAAAGGGGTACCTCTATGCCGCCTGTACAGAGGTCTAAGGAGAAAGTTCGCATTGGATTTCTCGCTTTTATTATTCTCAACTTAGACATCCATACCGGGACAACATAGACAACAGATAATGGACTCCTCTTTAATGCATAAGCATTCAACAACAGATAATATTCTCATAAGAGATTGAGGATTAGTGTCCAAACTGAAACTTCCACCATGATTCATGGCTTTAGATAGCGGCCCAATGTTCTTCTCTAACAATATGCATACTCAAACCATTTGATCATGAAAATCGCCCTTACATCAGACAAGACGAACATGCATAGCAACTCACATGATATCCAACAATGGTGTAATAGTTGATGGCGTCCCCAGAAACATGGTTACCGCTCAACAAGCAACTTATAAGAAATAAGATACATAAGCTACATATTCTTTACCACAATAGTTTTTAAGGCTATTTTCCCATGAGCTATATATTCCAAAGACAATGACGTGGGCATTACCCTTCGGGTAACCAATGTTGCCCTATCCTGTATTTCCTAGTTGAAGGCTCATGAAGGCACTCGACGGCAAGATGGGCCACTAGGGCGATGCAACGGAAGATTCCTTGAAGTACAAGACGCGGAAGGAGCCGAACAAGGAAAGTCTGGAGATAGATCTACTGAAAACCTAGTCGTACTCGACTAGACCTCTTGAGACCTGGCCTCCTATATAAAGGCCAGGAGAGGGGCTGTCGAGGGACACACAACCAATCTTAGCGATCTTAGCCAACAGAAGCTTAGAGCTAGGTTACCCTAGTACTTAGCCATCTCGACGAGATCACAACCGAACTATTCGGCACCCCATTGTAACCCATTATCATCATAATCCAGGACAGACAGGCAGGACGTAAGGGTTTTACCTCATCGATGGCCCTGAACCTGGGTAAATCGCTCTCCCCGCTTGTCTGTGAACCGATGTCTCGTGTAAGCTTGCAGGATTCCATCAACCCTAAGCCCCTATCGGAGGGCATTGCCGAGGAGCACCGTCGACAATTGGCGCCGTCTGTGGGAACCCTGTCAGCACAAGATCGGTCATCGGCAGATCCAATCATGACACCGGCGACTTCACCGGCAACTTCATCAGCAACTTCAACGACACCGTCATCGCCAAACCTGGGAAGCCCGATTCGGTTCGGCTCCTATGAGTTCACCTCGCACAGTGATTCCTCCCGCTCAAACTTCTCAGATCTACAAGGAAACACGGAGATGACCTTCGGCAGCGTCCACTACAACGTCAACGCGGAAGGAATCCTTCGACTGCTGGAATCGCCCACTTCCAGATCGACGAGTCCAAGCGCGTCATCATCACTCGACCTTTCGGCTGGTCTGACAGGCTCGACGAGTTCACCCGCGCCCTCGACTCCCCGTTCCGTGTCTTCCATGTCGGTAGGATCCGACGATCCCGCATCTTCGGAGTTAACCTCGTACTACTGCTTGAACTGCGACACTAGGCACGGGCTGGGATCGAGCGACACGCCGTTCATCTGCAATGCCCAGTATTCATCGGGAGAGGACAGTATCGACAGCATCGTCCAAGGAACGACCCGAAGAACGGCACACCATCAGGTTTATGTCGCCAATAACACGGGAAACACAAGGCACAGAGGAGACGGAGACCATACTCCTCGTTCCAGTAGACGGGCAAGTTTCGAAAACAGCGCCAGCAACCACGACAACGACTACACCATCGCGGACGAGGAGTGGGCAGCCGCCAGGGCAGCAGTACTCAACAACACACCGCTCCCTGCAGGAACCTCGGTTGGAACCCTCAATGCTTATCTCTCTATCCTATAGAAAAACCGGGAGCACCTATCGAAAGAGCAAGCCACCCTCGAGAGACGCCTATCTGCGGCAGATCGATCCAGCGAACGACGAAGGGGCTCGCAAGGGAGCGCCTCTTGAAATACTCAGGGGGCAGGCAAACACCGGTCGAGGCTATCCAGGCTCTCGGAAGATGACGCTAGAGAAATCACGTCAAACCTGACCAAGTCCTTTATAACTACGGACACCGCAGGCATGCCACGGCCGAAAACCGTTGCAGGAGCAACAGCCAACCTCGCTGCGTACCTCATCAACCAGCGCCCTGAAGGATCCATGGCTCAAGCTCATCGAGGCGCCCTGGAAAGTCTCGCGATATTGGGAAATAATCTAGTTCCGTAAAAGGAAAAGACCACGGTGCAGGCTAGTGGTTCAAAACATCATGCGAGAGGTGCTCGGGATGAAATCACCCAGAGCAGGATCGACAAAGCAAGGCGACGACGCGCCACTAGGAAGGACGACGATAGTGATTCTTCGGATGAGGATCAGGAGTACGACGGCGAACTCGGGGAGCCGACTGTTTAAGTTACAAAATCCGCGAGATGATGCCGCCCAAAAAGTTCAAGCCCACTCCTACCGACGCTGCCAAATACGATGGGCAGCAGGAACCAAGATCTTGGATAGACGACTACCTGCAGACTGTGATTCTGCATAAGGGGAACCAGATAGCAGCAATGCAGTGCTTGCAGCTCTACTTGAAGGATTCAGCGCGAGCCTGGCTAAGGGGGCTACCGAAGGGTTCCATTAAATCATGGGACGACCTAGTAGACGCCTTCATTGCCAATTTCCAAGCAACATACAAGAGACCCGTCGGAATTGAAGAGTTACGAAACTGCCAGCAAAAGCAGAAAGAGTCGATGCGCTCATACATCGGGAGATTCACAAAACTCCTAAACGCTGCCGAAGATGTATCTATCGACAGAGCAATCGACGCTTTCAGCGATGGCGTCCAGCGTGAAAGTTACATAAAAGAACTCGGACGCAAAAAGCCAAAAACCATAACCAAGTTAATGGAAATCGCCAACAGTTGGGCTGATGGTGAGGACAACGTGCGAAGGCCACGACAGCGCAGTGACGATGAAGACGATGACCAGCCGAAGCACGACTCGGGTGGCCGAAGGGATCGTCACAAGAGAAGGAAGAACCGCAACTATGATGACAACAACCTGGTAGCCGCAGGGTACTCTGATCGGCAGGACGATCGATATGACGAAATAAGAGACGATCGACAGGACGGTAATCGGAACAACTCTGGGAACAGTGGCAACTATAAACCACGGCAGCAGAGGACTCCCGAACTGCCCTACGCTGAGCAGATCAACGCCCCCTGTTACCTGCACTCATATGTCGATTCCAAGGATGGCAAAACGAAGTCGAGTCACCTGCTCAGGGACTGTCGGCAGTTCCTTGACGTGCACAAACTCATCCAGCAGTCAGGCCAGCAACCGCTGCCACCACCACCCCCACCTCCACCGCAGCATCAAGTCCAGCAGGCTCAACCTCATCAACCCAACGAGGCGTTTTCACCACCACGTGGGCAGATGAGCATCATCCATAGGACAGGTGTCTCGAGAAGAGAGATGAAGAAGCTCACCCGAGAGATTAACATGGCAGAAAGCATCATGGCAAACATCCCCGAGTATGTCGAGTGGTCCTCTCAGAACATTACGTTCAGTCGAGCAGATCACCCGATGACCATACCAAAACCAGGACACGCTGCCTTAGTACTCGAGGCACAAATCGGGGGGTTCAAGATGAGCAAAGTCTTCATGGATGGTGGAAGCGGGTTAAACCTGATATTCGTCGACACAATCAAAAGTATGGGGATCACTATGAGGATGCTAGAAGAAACAGACACTTGCTTCCATGGGATCCTTCCAACCGCACCGGGCTACTCTCTTAGCAAAGTTTACCTGAATGTCGTCTTTGGCAAAACCGACAATTTCAGGAAGGAAAAGATCGAGTTTGAAGTAGTGAACTGGGAGTCACAGTATCACGCTATACTCGGGAGACCAGCTTATGCCAAGTTCATGGCTGTGCCGCACTATGCATACCTCAAGCTGAAAATGCCTGGGAACAACGGGACAAACATCACAGTCTATGGAAGTTTTTCACGCTCGGACAATTGTGATCGCGACTTTCAGAGGATTGCTGCGAAGTTTGGGTCACAACAAGAAATCGTCGACCCTCTGCCCAAGCTGTCATTACGTGAAATCAAGGAGGAAAAAGATGTCAGGGAAACCAAGAAGAAGCCAGCTGACCTTGCTCTTAAAGCTTTGGCAGCAGAAGCTTCGGCAGCAAAAGATTCGGCAGCAAAAGATTCGGCAGCAAAAGGTTCGGCAGTTGATGGCACAGAAGACATAGGAGACAGCAAGACGCTGGCAACCATTGCCCAGACCCCTGGCGAAATCAACAACGCTGCAGCAACCACTAACGTGGTGAAAAAGCCAGAAGATGAGAAGAACCCCTTCCTTGCTTAAGCAATTTATCAGCGTTTAATTGTTTCCCCTTTATTTTAAACAGGGCCTTCCTTTTTTCGCCCTCTAGTCTCGTGCTTACCTTATTAATGAGAACTTAAAGCTTCGATCCTTTGTTCAGCATTGCAGTAATTCAAAATGTCTAAAGCCGCATCACTATGCAACATAGTACGTGGCAGAAGATCGTGCTCCAAAAAGAAAAGCCTCTACGAGTGCTAAAAGATACAAAGCAAACAAGGATGTCAATCCTTCCCTCTGCTATAGCCTATAGATGCCTCTACGAGTGCCGAAAATAGCAAGAGTTTTGGAAATACACACAACCCACGTTCGATATTTTACTTATGGAAATATCAAAGAACAATGGGCTCATCGGCAGAATCATTGCACCCGAAAAATTCGGGAGTGACTGTCGAAACATACATCGGTTGAAAGCAAAGTTGCACATACAACGGGTTTAGCAAGACCTGCAACACGAGCTGATCACTCAAACGTTTGCTGACCAACGAATACGAAAAAACACTTGAACGGACAATTAAGATTTGCTCCCTCAAAAATTGCCAACGGCAACAACACGGTAAAAGTACATACACATGTATCTACCGAATAAAAAGCTTCGGCTTAACACTTGGATGAAGTAGCCAAAATAACCTATTTACAAAATAACCCTAATCCCTGAAGTTACCCTTGCGGAGTTTCTCTTTCTTCAGGTACCTTCGAATACTCCTCGAGCTTGTCGACAATTATATTGGCAGGCAGCAATACCTTCGGATACAGAGTATCCAAGTCACCAACCGCATTGGCAATGGCAAGCAGATTTGCCGAGGGATAACGTGCAAGCACAAGGGCAAGTGCAAACCTGGCCCCTGCGAAAACTTGAGCTCGCACCAAGTCTCGAATCTTCTTGGCATTTCCGAACTCAGACATCAAAGTCAGCAGCGTAGGGGGAATTGCGTTTAAAGGGAACATCGTCTTCCAAACCACCCTCATAGCTTTGTAGCACTTGTCGAAGAAATGGTGGACTTGCTGACCCCGATCCTGAAATAGTGCGACAGCCGAAGCCTTCGAGTGTTCCCGCCAGAAAATCTCTTCGGCTGAGGACAGCTGGGTTAAAGTGTGCACACGCTCGTGAATCCGTTTGTTCTCTTCCGCACGGTTCAGAGCTATGACTGGCAAAGGAATAAATAGAGGATCAGACAAGGCGTTGTTGACAAAAGGGCGCAGGGATCAAGAAACTTACAGTTCAAACTCTCGGTAGCTTTATGCAGCTCAGTAAGAGCGTACCGCTCCACTTCGGCTGCAATCTCGCTCTTCTTATTGACAATAGCAGCTAAGGCATAAGTGCTGCGCAGGTCCTTTTCTATCTGAGTGATCCGATCCTTCATACGCTGGATCCGATCACCTTCGGGAAGAGTACCCGAAGAGTCGTCGACAAATGAGGGCACTGGGAAAACCTGCAGGAAACAGCGTTAAAAAGAATGACGGATATGGTCAAATTGAGCACCCGAAGTAAATCCCATCGGGAGAAGTGCAAGTAAAAATATCATAATAAAGGTGTGCTAGCAACATCGCCAGCACGGAGTTTATTACAAACATAAGTTTTGCAACAGAACAATGTTTCACATCAGCTCGAAGATAAGTTTGTTACAAAAATCAAGGGGCTTGGGTCTGAGTCGATAAACTGGGTCCAGCCGATGTCTTCCTTGACGAAACTAGCTCAAGGAGCTGGCGAGCGCAAGTAAGGGCAGACGTTTTAAAGGCGCTTAAGTCAACAAATTGCCCATCTTGCTCTTTCGGCAGCTCCTTAGTCATTTCTTCGATGTCAGCCTTAAAGCTGTGACCCATCATAAGTTGGAAGGCAAGGAGGGCACCATAGGTACGCGAAGTACGCTTGAATACCTCGATAACCTCCTTGGTGTCAACCGCGAAGGCATCAATCAACTGCCCCAGAGTTTTGTCCTGCTTGATCTTGGGGAAAATCATCAAGTGCATCCGCGCCAGGGCACCTTTTCCCTTTTCAAGAAGCTCCCGCGTAAGCTGGTGGGAGGCGAGAGCCATCGACACACCATTTGCCGGAGAGTTGTTTGGAACTTTGTCCAAGGCAGCAGCAGGAATGTTGGCGGCTTCTACAAGAAAATGAATTGGACAAGATCATTGATAAAGGAACGAATCCATAAGAGTAATAATTGACAGAGGTGTATAAAAGATCTTACCAAGTAGAGCCAAAGAAGACTGACGAAGGAGCTCATCCTTTTCAGCTGCCCGAGCTTCCTCCTCTTTTAGCCTCTCCTTCAGTTTGCCCAGCTCCTCTTTCAGGGAGTCGACCTCCTGGCGAGCCGTGGCAGCCTTTTTAATGGCGCCGTCCAACTTCGAAGAGGAAGATTTAACTTCCTCCTACAGTCGAACTTTGTCCGCTTCCAGAGAGGTAAATTGAGAGGCAAAGGCCTCCAAAGAAGATATAACACCTCGCAGATCCTTAAGGAAAAAAGGACGTTTTACAAAGAATCGTTAGACAAGGCACATTTCAAGAAATTCACGTTGTATTCAAAAAGGACTTACAGAAGGAGGAGTCGTGGTGGCGGCAGGAACATCTTTCCCCTTGGAAAGGGAAGAAGCAGTCGATGCCTGAGCCGCGGGAGCTGCCTTAGGAGCCGAAGCTTCGGAAGCGGCAACGGCCGGTGGAACAGCATCAGATCTGGCTTTCTTAGACGGAGGCTCAGCGAAACCTTCGTCACTACAAAAAGGAAATGGTCGACAGAAGTTATGAAAAGAATGCGAGAAACAAGGGGACAAAATATAGAAAAAAGGAAGAAGGTACTTACATATCGAGGAGATCGTCTTCGTCGGCAAAGCCGCCGGTTGATCTCTTCACGGGTGAAGCCCTGGTCTCCTCCACAGCTGCATTAACAAAGGCATCACGATCAGCGTTATCATCACGCACTGATCCCTCTGTGTCGCAAGCGTCATCGGCTGAGGGAGGAAGATCGGTGTGAACAGTTTCGGAATTTATCGGATCATCGTGATCGCTCTCTGGGCATGTATGCTCGACAGTGTGAAAATCAACGGGTACTGAAGAGCCTCTTCCCTCAGAAGTATCGTTTGGCGAATCATTCAAATCTCCAGGGACTATGGGAATCTGTCGAAGAGAAAAACGAATAAGAATAGTGGTAATTATGTTGACTAAGTAAAAATAACGTGATAAGAATTTGAAAGGGAAAGTTACCTCTGGTGGTGGATGATCGGCATCAAGAGGAGTGTAAGAAGATATCAATGGGATCGAGTCTTCTTGACTAAAGAAAGTAAGGCGACGGACTTCATCGAGCAATTCCTTTTCCGACAGTTCGGCAGCATTAACCCTGGTCTCATCCTTTGGACCTGAATACAACCACATCGGACGAACTCTGGCCATGACTGGTTGGACCCGACATTTCAGAAACACTGCTGCCACCTCTGTGCCGACCATGGTTTGGCCATCGGCCTCTTTGATTCGAAGAAATTTGGCAAATAATTCATCGGCTTCTACTCTTTCGTCGGGGGAGAGAATGTTCTTCCAGCAATTCTTAGGTTTGGCTTCAAGGACGTCGGTAAAGCAAGGAAGCTGGGATTCGGGTGACAAGGAATCCTTGACGTAAAACCATTTCAGTCTCCACCCTTGCACAGATTCTCTCATTGGGAAATTAAAGTAATTAACCTCCGAACGAGCTACAAACCCCACCCCTCCGGTGACAAAGGATCCATTACTACTGCTGTATCTCTTCACATAGAAGATCTTTTTCCACAGCCCAAAATGAGGTTTGATGCCCAGAAATGCCTCACAAAGGGTGATGAACACAGCAACGTGGAGGATTGAGTTGGGAGTGAGTTGCCATAATTGGATCTCGTAAGTTCGCAAGAGATGGAGGAGGAATTCATGAGCGGGGAGCGAAAGACCCCGATATAGGAACGACAAGAACATCACGGTAAAGCCAGCAGGGGGATTAGGCCGAGAAATCGCACCTGGAAAGATCACATTCCCCTCGTCGTAGGAGATTAATCCCAGGCTTCGGGATCTTTTCTCATCACGCTTGGTGACGGTTGATGCTATCCAATCTCCGGGCTTGGCTACCAAACTTGGCGGCGCTGGCGGCGTCGGAGCTGGGGGAGGAGCGTTCGGGGCGCTCCCCCTCGGAAGATTCGAGGAAGATTTGGCGGCGGCGCCTCCGCTAGTAGAACTGGCGGCGGCAGTAGGGCCCTTCTTCTTCACCATTGCGAGATCTGGGGAAGATCGGAAAAGCAGTGGTGGCGGCGCAGCAGTAGCGAAGGGAGGAAGAAGGAGAAGAACGAGAAGATGCTACGAAAAATGTGGGAGAAGATTAGGGATTTTTCGCCCTTTGGAGATTTTAAGGAGAACTTGAGAGCTGTGTGGGCACGTGTCGTTGCTACCGGTTCATTCAGTGGATCTTTTCTATTAAAGATTGCAGAAATCGAGGAGACGCCTTGGTGACTGTGCGAAAAGGGCCAGACAAAGAAAGAATAGGCCCAGCAGGTTACGTCCTGTCAGTCAAAATTAAGATATTAGTAAAGCGTCATCAATGACGTCATGAGAAATGCTCAAAGCATTCGAAAGAATGAAAAGGTATCGGATGGTCAACTTGAGTCTACGCACGGATTGCCAGCATCCGCACCTAGACTCGGGGGCTACTCCCATCGGGAGCGCCGGACGCGCACCCGACAGAGTGAAGACTCAAAGAAATAAGCCTTGAAGGAAGAGGTGATTGCTCAACTTGAGTCTACGCACGGATTGCCAGCATCCGCACCTAGACTCGGGGGCTACTCCCATCGGGAGCGCCGGACGCGCACCCGACAGAAACTTTTTTGCACTCCAGGATCATGCCCGGGGACTTGATTCTGTGTAGGGTAACGTTGTTTTGCCATCGGTAGTTAACCAGCGAAAGTTGGGCACGTTACTCATTATCCCTTGCATGAGGAAAGTATATCGGATGACCTATGAAGACTCGCGTAAAAACTTCGGCAGAGCAAAATGTTCGAGTGGTACAACTTGAGTCTACGCACGGATTGCAAGCATCCGTACATAGACTCGGGGGCTACTCCCATCGGGAGCGCTGACGCGCACCCGACAGAAGAAGATGATGCAGATTCAAGAAGAACAAGAACAATCAAGGAGAAGAACATTGGGTGGAGGCATGCTTTAGTCTCTACCCAAACTACCTTCGGCTAGACACTCGGGGGCTACTGACGTGGGCATTACCCTTCGGGTAACCAATGTTGCCCTATCCTGTATTTCCTAGTTGAAGGCTCATGAAGGCACTCGACGGCAAGATGGGCCACTAGGGCGGTGCAACGGAAGATTCCTTGAAGTACAAGACGCGGAAGGAGCCGAACAAGGAAAGTCTGGAGATAGATCTACTGAAAACCTAGTCGTACTCGACTAGACCTCTTGAGACCTGGCCTCCTATATAAAGTCCAGGAGAGGGGCTGTCGAGGGACACACAACCAATCTTAGCGATCTTAGCCAACAGAAGCTTAGAGCTAGGTTACCTTAGTACTTAGCCATCTCGACGATATCATAGCTGAACTATTCGGCACCCCATTGTAACCCATTATCATCATAATCAAGGACAGACAGGCAGGACGTAAGGGTTTTACCTCATCGAGGGCCCCGAACCTGGGTAAATCGCTCTCCCCGCTTGTCTGTGAACCGATGTCTCGTGTCAGCTTGCAGGATTCCATCAACCCTAAGCCCCTATCGGAGGGCATTGCCGAGGAGCACCCTCGTCAGACAAAGAATGAAATTTTAAAGGTAGCACTCAAGTAATTTACTTTGGAATGGCAGAGAAATACCATGTAGTAGGTAGGTATGGTGGACACAAATGGCATAGTTTTTGGCTCAAGGATTTGGATGCACGAGAAGAATTCCCTCTCAATACAAGGCTTAGGCTAGCAAGGTTGTTTGAAGCAAACTCAAGTATAAACCGGTACAGCAAAACTTACATAAGAACATATTGCAAGCATTATAAGACTCTACACTGTCTTCCTGGTTGTTCAAACACCTTAACCAGAAAATATCTAGACTCAGAGAGACCAATCATGCAAACCAAATTTTAACAAGCTCTATGTAGTTCTTCATTAATAGGTGCAAACTACATGATGCAAGAGCTTAAACATGATCTATATGAGCACAAAAATTGCCAAGTATCAAATTATTCAAGACATTATACCAATTACCACATGAAGCATTATCTGTCTCCATCCAAATAGCAATTAACGAAGCAGTTTCAACTCCGCCATGAACATTAAAAGTAAAAGCGAAGAACACTAGTGTTCATAAGAAAAAGCGGAGCGTGTCTCTCTCCCACATAAGCATGAATTTATTCAGAGAATGAAAATAACAAAACGAAAATAAAAGCACACAGACGCTCCAAGTAAAGTACATAAGATGTGACGGAATAAAAATATAGTTTCACTAGAGGTGACCTGATAAGTTGTCGATGAAGAAGGGGATGCCTTGGGCATCCCCAAGCTTAGATGCTTGGGTCTTCTTGAAATATGCAGGGATGAACCACGGGGGCATCCCCAAGCTTAGACTTTTCACTCTTCTTGATCATAGTATATCATCCTCCTCTCTTGACCCTTGAAAACTTCCTCCACACCAAACTCGAAACAAACTCATTAGAGGGTTAGTGCATAATCAAAAATTCACATGTTCAGAGGTAACACAATTATCCTTAACACTTCTGGACATTGCCCAAAGCTACTGGAAGTTAATGGAACAAATAAATCCATTCAACATAGCAAAAGAGGCAATGCGAAATAAAAGGCAGAATCTGTCAAAACAGAACAGTCCGTAAAGACGATTTTTTCTGGGGCACTTAACTTGCTCAGATGAAAAAGCTCAAATTGAATGAAAATTGCGTACATATCTGAGGATCAGGCACGTAAATTGGTAGATTTTTCTGAGTTACCTACAGAGAATTCTACTCAAATTCGTGACAGCAAGAAATCTGTTTCTGCGCAGTAATCCAAATCTAGTATCAACATTACTATCAAAGACTTTACTTGGCACAACAATGCAATAAAATAAAGATAAGAAGAGGTTGCTACAGTAGTAACAACTTCCAAGACACAACAAAACAGTAGCAAAATAAAAACATGGGTTATCTCCCAAGAAGTGCTTTCTTTATAGCCATTAAGATGGGCTCAGTAATTTTAATGATGCACTCGCAAGAAATAAAAGTTGAAGCAAAAGAGAGCATCAAGAAGCAAATTAAAAACACATTTAAGCCAAACCCACTTCCTATGAAAAGGAATCTTGTAAATAAACAAGTTATTGAAGCATAATGCAATAAGCATAGAAAGGCAACACAAGCGCAACTTCAAGATTCTCAACACAAAGAGGGGAAACTTAATATTATTAAGATGCATATAACCATGTTTCCCTCTCTCATAATAACTTTCAGTGGCATCATGAACAAACTCAACAATATAAGTATCACATAAATCATTCTTATTCACATGCATAAAAGTATTACTCTCCACATAAGCATAATCAATTTTATTAGTAATAGTGGGAGTAAAACTACCATAACCATCATTGTAATAAATTGCAGGCATGGTATAATCATAATAACCTTTATCCTCCATAGTAGGTGGCACCAAAATACCACTATCATTATAATCATCATATATAGGAGGTAAAGTATCATCAAAGAAAATTTTCTCCTCAAAACTTGGGGGACTAAAAATATCATGCTCATCAAAACCAGCTTCCCCAAGCTTAGAATTTTCCATAGCATTAGCAACAATGGTGTTCAAAGCATTCATACTAATAACATTCCCATTAGCATGCATATAAAGTTCCATGGGTTTTTTAATTCTCTCTTCAAACACATCATGTCCTAATTCAAGATAAAGTTCATAAAGATCTCTCATTTTGTTGTTGTTTTCCATTAAGCCTTACTAGTGAAAACAAGAAACAAAAAGATATAATTGCAGGATATAAAGGAAATATCTTCGAGCACTCACACACCGGCAACAGTGCTAGGAAATAGCTTAGTAGTCGGAGGATGTGAATACCTTTTACCTTACCTCCCCGGCAACGGCGCCAGAAAATAGCTTGTTGCCGTGGGAGGCAATTCTCTGTGGTGTAACTTTTCTTCAGATCCCCGGCAACGGCGCCAGAAAATAGCTTGATGTCTACGCACGCTTCTATTCCTGTAGACAGTGTTGGGCCTCCAAGAGCAGAGGTTTGTAGAACAGCAGCAAGTTTCCCTTAAGTGAATCACCCAAGGTTTATCGAACTCAGGGAGGTAGAGGACAAAGATATCCCTCTCAAGCAACCCTGCAATTACGATACAAGAAGTCTCTTGTGTCCCCAACACACCTAATACACTTGTCAGATGTATAGGTGCACTAGTTTGGCGAAGAGATATTAAAACGCAGGTGGTATAGATGAATATGAGTGGTAATAACAATCTGAAATAAATATGGCAGCAAGTAAACATGCAGTAGACCAGTAAGTAAGCGGTGTTTGCAGTATTGGAAACAAGGCCTAGGGATCCTACTTTCACTAGTGGACACTCTCAACATTGATCACATAATAAATAAATAACTTCTCCTCACTTGTGCTACATATAATCTTGTTTCATAACAAACACCATTCATTGTGTAGGGCTACAAGAGCTCCCTCAAGCCGGAGTTAACAAGCGCCACAACATTCGGTGTTCATATTTAAGTAACCTTTAGAGCATAATAGATCATTGCAATTTAGACCGAGAACTAACATAGCATACACACCGTCACCAATAGCTATGAAAGGGGGAATAGATCACATCAATACTATCATAGTAATAGTTAACTCCATAATCTACAAGAGATTACAATCATAACCTACGCCAAGAACTACATGATGCACACACCGTCACCTTTACATCATGAAGGAGGAATAGACTACTTTAATAACATCACTAGAGTAGCACATAGATTAATAGTGATACAAAGCTCATCATATGGATCTCAATCATGCAAGGCAGTTCATGAGATCATTGTATTGAGGTACATGAGAGAGAGATTAACCACATAGCTACCGGTAGAGCCCCTTAGCCTCAATGGAGAACTACTCCCTCCTCATCATAGGATACAACAGCGGCGATGAAGATGGCGGTGATGTCGACGGAGATGCCTTCCGGGGGCAATTCCCCATCCCGGCGGCGTGCCGGATCAGAGACTTCTGTCCCCCGAATCTTGGCTTCGCGATGGTGGCGGCTCTGGAACTTTTCTGGTATCGTGGCTTCTTCCTTTAGGGTTTTCGCGACGGAGGCTTTAAGTAGGCGGAAGGGCAGCCTCGGAGGAGTCCTGGTGGGGCCACACCATAGGGGGGCGCGCCCCCACTTGGCCGCGCCGCCTTGTGGGGTGGGGCCCCTGGCTCCCCTCTGGCCCCTCTTCGGTGCTCTGGAAGCTTCCGGGAAAATAAGATACTGGGCGTTGATTTCGTCCAATTCCGAGAATATTTCCTTTGTAGGATTTCTGAAACCAAAAACAACACAAAACAGGAATTGGCACTTCGGCATCTCGTTAATAGGTTAGTTCCGGAAAATGCATCAAAACGATATAAAGTATGAATAAAACATGTAGGTATTGTCATAAAACTAGCATGGAACATAAGAAATTATAGATACGTTGGAGACGTATCACCAGGGGGCTACGCCAAGGGCTGGTGTGGCCTCCCTGGTGCCCTTCTTCGTCTCTATCTGGTCTCCGTCTTCGTGTCGGCAAAAATAGAAGGTTTGGATTTTGTTTCGTCCAATTCCGAGAATATTTGTTGTACAACTTTTCTGAAATACATAAAATAGCAAAAAAAAAAACAGGAATTGGCACTATGGCATCTTGTCAATAGGTTAGTTCCAGAAAATGCATAAAAGAGCCACGAAGTGTAGACAAAACATATAAAATTGGTGTAAAACAAACATGGAGCATCAAAAATTATAGATACATTTGCAATGTATCTGATTGTGTACATATTATTCGTGATCTAAAATCACTCATGTGTTTTTACTCATTGAGTGTCAAATACACTCAAGTTTTGTTAAAACTCCACATGGAGAAGAACACCTTCTTGACGTTTTCATATTGAACTACTTAAATATTTATTCTAGGTACTTTGACTGAAACTTATTATGCGCTTCAATCTATCTTCATAGATCTTGACGCTAAATATGTTCTTAGTCCATATCCTTTCAATGAAATTAATTTTAAATGAAACCTTTTAATTACATCAAGTACAAAATTACATCATTTCTAATCAAAGATATTTCATCCACATAAAGTATTATAAATATGTCTCGGCGCTTCCACTTAATTTCTTGCAAATGCAAACATCTTCGTCGTTTTTGATGAAATCAAAACTCTTTGATTATTTCATCTGATGAAGATTTCAACTCCGTGATACCCACTTCATCCAGTGAAGTTTATATAACTATCTAGTATTCTACTACTAGCAAAACTTCCGGTTGTATCTTGTATACACCTTTAATACACACTTCTGATAAGGAATGTATTTCTACCATCCTACTAACATATATCATAAAACAAATATGTAGCGATTACTAGAATAATCCTCATAGACTATAAGCATCGCTACGGAATCTAATCTTATCGCAGTCAACTCTTTGAACTTTGTCTTAAACAACCTTTCGACAAGTCGAGCTTCTTCAAGGATATTACATCCATGTCCATTAATTTTATAGATCCATTTACGTTCAAAAAAGTATTTATTCCTTCAGAAGGTTTACCAAGCTCCAAGCTTGATTACAGATACTCTCTTGGATTCATGGCACTTGGTCATTTTAACGGAGTCAGGGCCCATCATAGCTTCTTTGTACGGAGTTGGTTTATCATTGTTCAAAATCAATCTTTGTCCAAAAATAATTTATTTGATCACAAAGTCAACCATACCTACAAGGCTCAATAGGTACTTCGATCTCCATGGCTATAACACTTTGTAGACATGGGAGCCATGACCGTTGAGGCTGCTTCCGGAACCATTTCCGACAATGCGCTACTCGGCTCATCTTGCTCAGGTTCATTAAACTTATCGAGTTCCATTGTCCTCCCACTCAAATATTTCTCGAGAAACAATGTCTTGGAAATAACCAAGAAACATCGACAAACACTTTTGTATTTACTTCATAGTGGAAAGAATTCCTAATTTGTTATCTGGGAAAACCAATCAAAGACATCTTTCAGATTTTAGTGGTAAACTCATTTGCTTGTGCTACGCATACCAAAATTTAAGAAATGACTATTAGGGTTTATACCCATGCAATAACTCGTATGGTGTTATTTCATCGAATTATGATGACTATCTATTTAGTGTAAAAGCAGTAGTCTCTAAAGCATAATCCACAAAAATATAATGGCATTATTTTCTTTTATTTCACCATATATCCAACAAAGTTTGGATATGTCTCTCGAATACTCCATCATAACTATGGTGTTCCGAGAAGTGTGGGTCAAGGAACTATTTCGCACCTCTTTTGGATGTTCGCTTAAATTCGTAATTCAAATATTTCCACCATAATCGAATCATAGATATTTGACTTTTCCATTACGATGATTTTCACTTCGTGCTGAAATTATTTGAACCTATTCAAATGTTTCAGACTCCTTTCTTATCAACCAAATATATCCTCATATATCTTCTTGATTCATTGTTGGAAGTTTTATGAAGTAGAAGAATATTCTGCACACAACTATGCTTAATCGAATCATCATGTATGTTTCCATTAAGCTAGTTTCCCGTTCAACTTTTGGCCTATGAACGGTGTTTTAGTCATTCTTCCTAGAAAAGATTTGCAAGTGCCAAACGATTCAAAATCAATTGACTCAAAAATCTATTTGCACGGAGTTTCTTCATGCATTCCTTTCTAACATGACCCAAACGGCGGTTCCACAAATAAGTGGAATTCAAATCATTTGCTTTATGGCATGTTAGCGTCAGTGTTATGCATGTGTGTTTCAGCATTAAGATTTATAATAACTTATTCATCGTACATGGAGTACAGTCATAATTTGAACAACTCGTTGCTTTTATTGGACCAGAGCAAAATAAAAATTATTAAGTTATTTATAATAAATCTCAAGGGCTAGGTAGAATGCCAACGACGAACTCAATAACACTTTATTTTGTTTCAGGCGTGCATTATTACAACATTCCTTGTCAGTCACTTAGGCCATTATATTCATGTATTGCGTTGTATTATATGACACCTCATACCAACCAATATGGTACAAATACCCAAGAATTATATTGTGTGACTAATCAAAGAATACATTCATAACATGTATATCATTTATATACACCCGAACTAGACTTTCTAGTCTTTTCTTTCTTTCTGCCAAAATCTTTTATAGTTTCTCTTTCGGTTTTCCTCATATTTCAGAAAACAATCAACACCAATAACTTCTAGGCTTGTTGGTTAAATACCAACCCCCTTGAGTTTCGTACTTTAAAGTTGATCATCACATGATAACTGTTCCGGATTTCACTATTAGTAACATTTTAATGTGATGAACAATTTCACTCATATTTTTATCCATCAAATCATGACAACTTCATGATGAAGCCACTATGGATGTATATGTAGATACACGAATAACGTTTGTCGAGGGTACTCCTCGGTAATGCCCTCCGTTTGGGGCTTAGGGTAGATGGAATCATGTAGGCTGACACGAGACATCGGTTATCAAACAAGCGGGGAAAGCAATTTACCCAGGTTCGGGGCCCCCGATGAGGTTAAACCCTTATGTCATGCCTGTCTGATCTTGATTATGAAAAATATCGGGTTACAATGGGGTGCCACTTTGTTGAAATGTTCCAAAAATTCCTAAAATAAAAGGAAAAAATTTTCTACTTTCCTAAACTAAGGACGGGAAGGAAGGTTTCGGCTGTGATCTCGTCGAGAGTCTAAGTTCTGCAGGGACCTAGCTCTAGACTTATGGAGGCTATGATTGCTAAGATTGCGTGTGTCCTCAGTAGCCCCTCTCCTGGCCCTTATATAGGGAGCCAGGTCTCAAGAGGTCTGTCCGGGTACGACTAGGTTACAAAGGATCCTAGTCCTAGACTTTCCTTGTATTCTCCGTTTCTTCGTCTTGTTCTTCAAGGAATCTCCTTCGGCACTGACCTAGTGGCCCACCTTGCCATCGAGTGTCTTCATGGGCCTCTAGTTGGGCCGCATGGGATAGCGTAATAACAGTTACCCGAAGGGTAATGCCCACGTCAGTAGCCCCCGAGTGTCTCGCCGAAGATATTTCGGGTAGAGACTAAAGCATGCCTTCACCAAATGTTCTCCTCTCTTGATAAATCTTGTCCTTCTTGTAACAGTATCATCTCCTTCTATCGGGTGCGCGTTCAGCGCTCCCGATGGGAGTAGCCCCCGAGTCTAGGTACGGATGCTTGCAACCATGCGTAGACTCAAGTTGTGCCACTCGAATGTTCTCTTCTGTCGAAGCCTCTTGCGAATCTTCATAAGTCATCTGATACATTTATATCGGGGCTTCAATTTTTTCAAATAAAGTTTAATGCGTAAAGGATATCGAGTAACGGGCCCAGCTTTGTTGGTTAACTGCCGATGGCAAAACAACGTTACCCTACACAGAATCAAGTCCCCGGGCATGATCCTGGAGTGCTAAAAAGTTTCGTCGGTTGCGCAATCAGCACTCCCGATGGGAGTAGCCCCCGAGTCTGGTCGCGGGTGCTTGCAACTGCGTGCAGACTTAGGCCAAACGATTCGAATATTTCAATCTTTCTCCAGATGCTCCTGTCATGTTCTTCCTTGCAAGAAAGTCTTCAAGCCCAAATTTATCGGGTGCGCGTCTAGCGCTCCCGATGGGAGTAGCCCCAGAGTCTAGGCGCGGATGCTTGCAACCGTGCGTAGACTCAAGCTGTTCCATTCCGATGGTTTTAACTTTTCTTCGAATGCTTCAAGCGGACTCGACACCTTCCATGACATCATTGATGATGTTGCCACTGCTGTGGTTTGATTGACGACACGTGACCTGACGGGCCCACCCTACTTCTGCACGGTTCTGTTTAGGAAATGACCAGTACTTCCATGTTACCAAGGTGACTCCTCGATTTCTGCGCTCGGTAATGAGAAAAGATCTCTTTAATGAATTGGAAGCAACGACACGTGCCCACTAAATTCTCAGACTTCCTTTTACTTTATAATCTCAAAGGGTAAATTCTCCCCTTTCCACGCTTTCTTCTCGCGACCTCTCTTCCTCATTCATCCTCCTTGTTCTCAACCACTGCACTGTCGCCGCTGTTTTCTAGATCTTCTTCAGATCTCGCAATGGTGAAGAAGAAGAATCCTATTCTCGCCGCCAATGGCGCCGCCACCAAGACTCCTCCAAACTCATCGAGGAGAAGCGCATCAGATGCTCCTCCCCCAGCTCCGACCCCGCCTGCGCCAGAAAACTCCACAGCTGGGCCTATGCCCGGCGATTGGCTAGTTTCTACCACCATGAAGCGCGACGAGAAGAGGGCCCGAAACCTTGGAATAATTTCCTCCGACGAGGGGAACGTCATTCTTCCAGGTGCGACTTCGCGGCCTAATCCCCCTGTCGGTTTTACTGTGATGTTCTTATCCTTCTTGTACCGAGGTCTTTCGCTTCCTGCTCACAAATTTCTCCATCACCTCCGATCCAACTGTGGCAGTTGAATCCCAATTCAATCCTTCATCTTGCCATCTTTATCACCCTCTGTGAAACATTCCTGGGCATCAAGCCCCACTTTGGTTTGTGGAAGAAAATTTTCTTCGTGAAGAGATACAACTGTAGTGGTGGGTCTTTCGTCATTGGTGGAGTTGGGTTTGTCGTCCGTAAAGAAGTTAACTACTTCAACTTTCCAATGATAGAGTCCGTTCAAGGATGGAGGCTAAAGTGTTTTTATATCAGAGATTCATCAGCAACTGACACCCAGCTCCCCCAATTCTCCGATGTTCTAGAAGCCGAGCCTAAGAAGTCTTGGAAAAATATCCTTTCACCCGATGAAAAACCAATAGTCGATAGATTATTCGAGAAATTCCTTCGGATCAAAGAATCCGACGGCCAGACTACGATAGGTACTGAGGTAGCTGTTGTGTTCTTAAAGCGTCGAGTTAAGCCAATCATGTCTAGCGCCCATCTGATGTGGTTTTATTCGGGCCCCAAGGATGAGACCAGAGTAAATGTTGTTGAGTTATCTGAGAAGGAGCTGCTTGATGAAGTCTGGCGCCTCACTCTTTTTAGCTAAGTAGACTCAATCCCACTGATATCTCCCCAACCGCCATTTGATGCTGACCACCTACCAGTCGAGGTAAATCTTTTCCTTCGTGTTCTCGTTCACCTGTTTCTTTCGATCTTTTCAATTTTCATTATTCTTACTTGATTACTTCGACAGATCCCTATAGCTCCCGAACGATTGCAAGACCTGTCGAACGATGCTTCTGAGAAAAGGGGTTCTTCAGTCCCTGTAGAATCCCATGCTGAAGGAAATGCAAACCCAGAAGATGAACATGAGAGCAAGTTCAATAGTATAGTCAGCTGCTAGCTATAAGCAAGGTGCCATGTCATCTATAGCTAATATGTAGTTGACATGTACAATAATTGGCTATAACAATGTACTACTTTATCTATACATGACCCACCTTTCACTCTCACAAGCTGCCTAGGAGCACGTGATATAGCTGGCTCTTGCATGAGAACCCACTTACCTTCTCTCTCCTCTTCTCTCCCTTCCAACTAAGCACAAATACTATATTTAAATCCTTATAGCCTGCTGACTCAGCTTTATTGTACTTGCTCTGATGATCCAATGAATCCTGAAGCATCTTTCATCGATCGTCAATCCCCTGCCGATGATATAAGTGATACAGCGGGGTCGATCCATGATGACGACGCTGATCATGCTGCCTTTATTGATGTAGCTACGGAGAAGGCCGACGCGCTGCCCTCAAAGAGATCATCCGGTGGCTTTGCCGACGAAGACGATCTTTATGATTTGTAAGTCCTTACTGCTTTCTCTAAAATTAGATTCTCATGATGTCCATCTGTATTCGATTTTCTCTTTGTCAGTTTCTCACTCTTGTAGTGAAGAGGGTTTCATCGAACCTCCATCCAAGAAGGCTAAAACTTGCACCAACAAGCCGAATCCAGCAGCCTCCGAGGCTTCGACTCCTGCTACAGCCCCCGCGGCTCAAATTTCGACAGCTTCTTCCCTCTCCAAAGGGAAGGAGATCCCTTTGGCTGCCGCAGCTACGACTTCTCCTCCTGATAAACCTGTAAGCATTTTCTGCTTCGATAATATATACATCTCTGGTAGCTCCCGAGTGGGTCTTTAAAACTTCCTGACGGTTAATTCTCCGTTTAATAATAATCATCTTTTCTTATTTCGCCAGGATTTGCGAGCCGTTATCTCTTCATTGGAGGCCTTCGCCTCCCAATATACTTCTCTTGAAGTTGACAAGGCCAGGCTACAAAACGAGGTCAAGTCTTCTTCTTCAAAGTTGGAGGGCGTAACAAAAATTGCTGCCGAGGCACGCCAGGAGGTCGATTCCTTAAAGGATGAACTCGAGGAGCTGAAGAGGAAGCTGAAGGACGAAGAAACATCCAGGCTTGATGCCGAAGCTCGGATGATCGAAAAGGATGATCTTCATCGCCAATCTTCTTTGGCCTTGCTCAGTAATTCTCATTTGGCTTTCTTTTTTATTTTTGCTTTATTGATTCAATTTTTAGTTAGTGAACTCTTCCTTTTCGTTCCTTGCAGAAGCTGCCGACATCCCTGCTGAAGCTTTGGACAAACTCCCGAACAATTCTCCGGCAAATGCTTTGTCACTGACCCTTGAGTCTCACAAGCTTGTTCAGGACCTTCTCCAGAAGGGTAAGGGAGCCATGGCGAGGATGCACTCAATGATCTTTCCCAAGATTGACCAGAACAAGACTTTGGGACAGAAGATCGATGATTTTGCCATCAACACGAAGGAGGTTATCGAGGTATTCAAATGTACTTCGCGCACCTATGGTGCCCTCCTAGCTTTTTAGCTTATGATAGGTCACGGTTTCAAAGCCAATATCGAAGAAACGTCCAAGGAGCTGCCGAAGGACCAACATGGGCGATTTGTTGACTTGGGTGACTTTAAAACCCCAGCGCTTAAGTCTGCTCGCCAGCTTCTTGAGTTGGTCTCAGCAAAGAAATCGTCCATTGGACCAAGCTTGTCAAACCAAACCCAAGCTCCTTGACTTCATTTTTGTAACCCTGTTTGATTGAAACAATTTCCCGTCATAAGACCTCTGTGATTGTAACAAATTTCGTACTGGCAATAATGCCAGTACCCTCTTGTTATAACACTTTTATTTGCATGCTCCCTATGGGAGTAAATTCCAGTGTTGAACCCATATAATCCATCACGCTTCTTAATAACCTTTTGCAGGTTTTTCCTGTGCCTTCGTTTACCGATGACTCTTCGGGTGCTTGTTCTGAGAATGATCGACTCCAACGCATGAAGGATCGAATTGCTCAGATGGAGAAGGATATGCGCAGCACTTATGCTTTGGCTGCTATTATCAAGAAGAAGAACGAACTGGCGGCTGACGCAGAACGATATGCCCTTGCTGAATTACATAGAGCCACAGAAAGTTTGAACTGTAAGTGCTCTTAACTTCCTGCTCCTTATCTTTCATAAAAGGTGTCTTCTCATCTTCCTTCGTTTCTCCTTCTAGTCATAGCTTTGAACCCAGCTGAGGAAAATAAGTGTATCCATGAGCGCGTAAATGCGTTGACTCAACTATCATCTTTAGATGAGGTTTTCTGGAAGAACCAATCAAAGGCTTCCACTGTCACGAAGTTCCAAGATCGGGTTCAACAGGTCCACCGATTCTTCGACAAGTGCTATAAAGGATTGAGAATAATCTGGAAGACAATGTTCCCTTTGAACGTGGTTCCTCCCACGTTGTTGACTTTAATGTCAGAATTCAGTAATACTAGGAAGATTCGAAGCTTGATTCGAGCACAACTTATCACAGGAGCTAAAGCTGCATTTGCCCTTGTTCTTGTACGTCATCCCTCGGCAGATTTGATGACAATTGCCAACATTGTTGGTGACTTAGGGCCGCTTTACCCGAAGGTGGAAGTTCCTGCCGCCATTGTTATCGAAAGGCTTGAAGGATCCTCAATAGCAGTCGAGGAAGTGGAGGCTCCGCAGGAATAGTTCAGAAAATACTCCTGTTAAAAGAAAATGCCCCGATACTTGCTGCATCTGAATGTTCGGATGATTAAGGTCAAACTAATTTATCGGCATGTGTATATATGTACCTCCTTTTTGGTAATGCCGTTGGCAAAATTTGAAGGAGTAAATT
Organism: Lolium perenne; assembly: GCF_019359855.2. Lineage (NCBI taxonomy): Eukaryota > Viridiplantae > Streptophyta > Magnoliopsida > Poales > Poaceae > Lolium > Lolium perenne. The sequence continues at coordinate 172,132,847 of NC_067250.2, read as the reverse complement.
TTAATTACTCGTTTTACGTATGTTTGTCGGTAGCAAATTATTTGAGTGATCAGCTCGTGTTGCAGGTTTTGCTAAACCTGTTGTATGTGCAACTTTTCTTTCGACCGATGCATGACTTGACAGTAGCTCCTGAATGAATCGGTGGAACTAGATCTGCCGATGACTCCGTCGCTCTTTAGTACTTCTGTAGTTTAAAGTACCGGACATGGGTCATTTCCGTACGTGTTTCATGATCCTTGCTATCTGCGGCACTCTTTGAGGCATCTGTAGCGAAGGATAAAAAGCAAGATTCCTGTCAATTTTGCATCATAGCACCCGTAATTTCAGAGGCTTTTTAGAGTGCAATCTTTGGGCATATTTTCAATTAAACCGAACTTCGATGTAGTATACGAACAAAGTTCTTGATGATTTTGTTCGGGTGTCCCAAATTACTGCAATACTTCAAAGAAACGAAAATTGAGTCTTCATTAATAAGCGAGAACTAAGGGGCTAAAAGGGCCCTATTGAAAAGAGAAAAAACTAAATTTAATGCTACCCATCCTTTTAAACAAGAGGAGGGTTCTTCTTATCTTCGAGCTTATCCGATGTGCCAGTGGCTTTGGAAGCGTCACTGGTTTCATCAGGGGTTCTTGCGGCGAGTGCCGAAGTTTTGTTTTCTTCTATAATGGTCTTGCCGTTAGCTGCCGAAGGTTTTACTGTCGAAGCTTCCAGAGCAAGATCAGCCGGTTTCTTCTTCATTTTCTTGATGCGTTCATCTTCCTTCTTATCGAGTGCTAACGATTTTGAAGGGAAGTCGTCAGGTTCTTGCTTTAGTCCAAACTTGGTAGCAATCCTCTGAAACTCTCAATCACAATTATCTGAGCGTGAAAAACTTCCATAGACTGTGATGTTTGTTCCATTGTTCCCAGGCATCTTGAGCTTGAGGTACGCATAATGTGGCACAACCATGAACTTGGCATACCTGATCTCCCGATTATAGCGTGGTACTGTGATTCCCAGTTTACTACTTCAAACTCGATCTTTTCCTTCCTGAAGTTGTCGGGTTTCCCAAAGACAACGTTCAAGTAAACTTTGCCAAGAGAGTACGCCGGTAAGGTGGGGAGAATCCCGTGGAAACAAGTATTTGTTTCTTCCAGCATCCTCGTCGTAATTCTCATGTCTTTGATTGTGTCGAGGAATATCAGATTTAATCCGCTTCCACCGTCCATGAAGACCTTGCTCATTTTAAACCCTCCAATTTGCGCTTCGACTACTAAGGCAGCGTGCCCTGGCTTTGGAATTGTCATTGGGTGATCTGCTCTGCTGAACAGAATGCTCTGAGATGACCAGTCGATGTATTCAGGAATATTAGCCATGATACTTTCTGCCAGGTTGATTTCTTAGGTGAGCTTCATCATCTCCCTTCTCGAAACACCGGTTCTATGAATCATACTCATTTGTCCACGTGGTGGCGGAAAAGGCTCGTTAGAGTTGTGAGGGTGGACCTGCTGAACCTGGTGCTGAGGTGGCGGTGGTGGTGGAATTGGCTGCTGCTGCTGCTGGATGAGCTTCTGCATCTCGATGAACTGTCGACATTCTCTGAGGAGATGACTTGATTTCTTATTGTTGTCTTTAGAATCGATGTACGCGTGTAGGTAGCAAGGGACGTTTATCTACTCAGCGAAGGGCAACTCGGGGGTCCTCTGAGGCCGTGGTTTATAGTTGCCACAGTTCCCAGAATTACTCCGATTTCCGTCCTGTCGATCGTCTTGCCTATCGTCATACCGATCATCTCGTCGATCAGAATATCCAGCGGCTACCAAGTTGTTGTCATCGTAACTGCAGTCTTTCCTTTTCTTACGACGATCTATTCGACCACCCGAATCATGCCTCGGCTGATCATCGTCTTCATCGTCACTGCGTGGTCGAGGCCTTCGCACGTTGTCTTCGCCATCAGCCCAGCTATTGCCAATTTCCATTAACTTCGTTATGGTCTTCGGCTTCTTGCGCCCAAGCTCCTCTATGTAGGTTTCACGTCGAATACCATCGCTAAAGGCATCGATTGCTCTATCGACGGAAATATCTTCGGCAGCGTTCAGGAGTTTAGTGAACCTCCCAATGTATGCACGCATCGACTCCTTCGGCTTCTGCTGGCAATGCCGTAATTCTTCGATCCCAACATGCCTTTTGTATGTTGCTTGGAAGTTTTTGATGAAAGCGTCTACCAGATCATCCCATGACTTCATGGAACCCTACGGCGGGCCTCTCAACCAGGCTCATGCCGAATCCTTCAGGTAAAGTTGCAAGCACTGCATTGCTGCTATCTGATTTCCTTTGTGTAGGATCACAGTCTGCAGATAATCATCTATCCAAGACCTCGGCTCCTGCTGCCCGTCATACTTAGCGGCATCAGTAGGAGTAGGTTTGAGCCTTTTGGGTGGCATTGTCTCACGGATCTTATAACTTAAACAATCAGCTCCCCTCATCTCGCTATCGTACTCATGGCTTTCTTCCGAGCCATCACTATCGTACTCCTCCCTTGCGCCTCGCCGTCGCCTGCCTTTGTCGATTCTACTCTGGGTGATTTCGTCTCGGGCGTCCCTTGAACGGTGCTTCGAGCCGCTGGCTTGAAGCGTGGATCTTTCCTTTCGTGGAACCAGACTGTCTCCCAGGATGGCCAGGCTTTCTAGTGCACCTCGATGGGCTTGAGCCATAGAACCTTCAGGTCGTTGGTTAATGAGGTATGCCGCGAGGTTGGCGGTTGCTCCTTTAACGGTTTTTGGCCTTAACATACCCGCAGTGTCCGTGGTCATGAAGGACTTGGATAGGTTTGATGTTATTTCTCTAGCATCATCCTCCAAAAGTCGGGACAACCTTGATCGATGCTTTCCTGCGCCTTGGCTGCTTCGGGACGCGCTTCCTCTTGAGCCCTTCCGCCGTTCACTAGATTGGTATGCTGCTATCAGACGTCGTTCGAGGGTGGCCTGCTCATTCGATAGTCGCTCCCGATTTTTCTCCAAGATAGAGCGATACGCATTAAGGGTTCCAACCGAAGTTTCGGCGGGAAGTGGCGTGTTGTTGAATACAGCTGCCCGGGCTGCCGCCCATTCTTCCTCCGCGATGGTGTAATCGCTGTTGTTGTTACTGGCACTATTTTCAAAGTCGTGCTGCCTGCTGGAGCGGGGGGTGCGATCTCCTTCGACTCCTCCGTTCCCCGCGTTTCCTGCGTTATTGGTAGCATAGACTTGATGACGCGCTGTTTTCCAGGTGGTTGTCTTGACAACGCTGTCGACGCTATCCTCTCCCGACGAATATCTGGCGCTGTAGATGAACGGTGTGTCACTCGATCCCAATCCGTGTCTGGTGTCGCAGTTCAGACAGTAGTACGAGGTCATATCCGATGATATGGGATCATCGGATCCAACCGACATTGAAGACACCGACCGAGGGGTCGATGGTGGAGACGAACTCCTCGAGTCTGTTAAGCCAGCTGAAAGATCAATCGACAACAACATGATCGATCCTGCGGCCAGTGGGGACAATTTCCTTGCTGATCTAGGGACGAACGGCTCCAGCAACCGAAGAACTCCCTCTGCGTTGACGTTACAGTGGACGCTCCCGAACGCCATACCTAGGTTTCCTTGCAGACCCGAGAAAGTTGAACGGGAAGAGTCGTTGTGCGGGGTGAACTCGTAGGAACCGAATCGGATCGGACTCCCCGAGCTTGGCGATGCCGACGGCATCGACGAAGCTGCCGACGACATAGCTGGATCTGCCGATGACGGATCTTGTGCCAACAGGGTTCCCACAGACGGCGCCAATTGTCGAGGGTACTCCTCGGCAATGCCCTCCGTTTGGGGCTTAGGGTAGATGGAATCCTGTAGGCTGACACGAGACATCGGTTATCAAACAAGTGGGGAAAGCGATTTACCCAGGTTCGGGGCCCTCGATGAGGTAAAACTCTTACGTCCTGCCTGTCTGATCTTGATTATGAAAAATATCGGGTTACAATGGGGTGCCGAAGGTTTCGGCTGTGATCTCGTCGAGAGTCTAAGTTCTGCAGGGACCTAGCTCCAGACTTATGGAGGCGATGATTTCTAAGATTGCGTGTGTCCTTGGCAGCCCCTCTCCTGGCCCTTATATAGGGAGCCAGGTCTCAAGAGGTCTGTCCGGGTACGACTAGGTTACAAAGGGTCCTAGTCCTAGACTTTCCTTGTATTCTTCGTTTCTTCGTCTTGTTCTTCAAGGAATCTCCTTCGGCACCGACCTAGTGGCCCACCTTAACATCGAGTGTCTTCATGGGCCTCTAGTTGGGCCGCATGGGATAGCGCAATAACAGTTACCCGAAGGGTAATGCCCACGTCAACGTTAGCGCCCAACTAGTTGGAGGATCGGGACGCCTAGCGTCTTCAACCTTCATACATTCCTATAAAACTTATGAGTTTATGTGGTCTCACTAAATTATATTCTATCATCTTGTAATAAGGTCTTAGATATCACATATATCTCACCTCGTTTATTTCTAAAAACAAACTTTTCAGCTCCTTACTTTTCAAACGGATTTGAACATCAAGTTTCACGGAGACAAGATACTTTTAGGTACTAATTGAAACCATTGCTCTTTGAATTAGCAATTTGAGATTTACTGAAAGTTTGCAATAGGACTTAATCATTTCTTGATTCTTTAACAATACGGTACCAGTCCGTAAAGTTCCTTCAAATTTAACAGTTTTCTTTATCTCAATTATAAGACTAGCACATGGTAGATAACGGATGCCAATTCTACAAAATTAATTCAAAATACAATCCAGGTTCAAGATAATTAGTTCAAGTTTTAATTCAATTACTAATGAACTCCCACTTAATTAAACATCCCTCATAGTTGTTTAGTGGCACACGATCCAAATTCACTACACAAAGTCTGATCTTCACGTGAGATGATGTAGTTTAAATGGTGAACATCAAGATGTTGATCATATCATCTATATGACTCGTGTTCAACCTTTCGGTTTCCTGTGTTCTGAGGCTATGTTTGTACATGCTAGGCTCGTCAAGCAAACCCAAGTATTTCCGTGTGTGCAACATGGCTTACACTCGTTGTATGTGAACGTAGAGTCTATCACATCCAATCATCACGGGATGCTTCAAAAAGACGAAATTTTGCAATGGTGCATACGAGGGGAGAAAAAATTATTATCTTGATATTAATGTGATGGATCATCTTATAATTCTACTGTCGCGATCTAAGCAAAATAAGATGCATAAAAGGATAAACATCACATGCATGGATAATGTGATTAAATATGGCCTTTTCTTCTTGTGCCTTTGATCTCCATCTCCAAAACACATGAGCATGATCGCCATCATCACCAGCATTGCGCCAAGGCCCATGGCGCCACTTCATGGTTGTCCACCATCCATAGCAACTACTACAACTACTAACTTATAGTAATGAAATAAAGCTATTACATGGTGATTGAAACGCATGTCAAGAAATCATAAAGACAACCATTAGGCTCCTGACGGTTGCCATATTACAATAAGGATCATCTTACATCAAATATAAAACTAATCACATAATGGCCATATCAAATCACATGCCCGTGAAAAAACAAGTTAGACACCTCTATTTTTTTCATGCTTTACGTGGTTGGGGCTTTCGAATAAGAACCGTTCTTACCTAGGAACAAGAACCAGAATGCTGATACAAGTGTTGTCAAGTGCAGATTGTAAATTGAATCTTAATTATGGTGGGAGAGACAGACACCCGCAAAGCCACTTATGCAATACAAGTTGCATGAAAAGCATGGAGCAAGTATCATGTGCGCGGACATGTAAGGTTAGCCCGGGCCGCTTCATCCCACCATCCCGCAAGATGCAAAGTACACGAAAAGCAAATGACAACAAGAGCATCAATGCCCACAAAACCATTGCGTTCTACTCGTGCAACAGATCTACACATAGACACGGCTCTGATACCACTGTAGGGTTCGTAGCATAGAAAACAAAACATTTTCCTACCGCAAGAACGAACAACAAGCCAAGATCTAATCTACTAGATGGTAGCAACGAGATGGGATCAACATACCATTGAAGATCGCTAAGCGTTTAACGAGATGGATCTCGTGGTTGATGTAGTTGATCACTTGCCGCTCTCGGGAGCGAGTAGAAGATCCCGTCGGTTCCGCAATTGGGCAGCACCTCTACACTCGGTCACACGTATGGTGTTGATGAAGACATCATTCTCCCCGTTCCAGCGGGCAGAGGAAGTAGTATATCCTCCTCGGAATCCTGGAAGCATGACGGCGTGGTGACATTGGTGGTGGAGATCTCATGCAGGGCTTCACCGTCGCCGTGCGGGAGAGAGGTGGAGGAGTGTGGCGCTAGGGTTTGGGGAGAGAGGGGTTGAGGTGCCAGCCTTGGTGCCCTTGGTTGGTGCGGCCAAAGATGTGGCCGGCCCCTCCCCTTTATATAGGTGGAAAACCCTAAGTTTCAATCATACTCCCTCTAGGAGTCCTATTGAAACCCTACCATAATACAAAAAGTCAAACCTAGTAAAAGATGGACTAGAGGTGGGACTTTTCCCCTTTCCTTTTGGTGTGGCTGGCCAAGGAGGTGGAGCCAACCAGGGACTCCACCTACCCTCCTTGTGGGTCGGCTAGGCTGGTAGAGTCCCCATAGTGAAATTTTACTAACAGTTCTAGAACCTTCCAAAAATTCACCGGACTATCCCCAAACTTGGAATATGACTTCCCATATATGAATAATATTCTCCGGATCATTCCGGACCTCCTCGTGATGTCCTGGATCCCATCTGAGAGTCCGAACAATATTCGATCTCCATTCATATTCCATATCTATTTAAACAACATCGAACCTTAAGTGTGTCACCCTACGGTTCGTAAACTATGCAGACATGATCGAGACACCTCTTCAATCAATAACAAACAGCGGGACCTGGAGATCCATAACGGCTCCCACATATTTAACGATGACTTCGTGATCGAAAGAACCATTAACATACAATACTGATTCCCTTTATCGCGCGATACTTTACTTATCCGAGGTTCGATCATCGGTATCTCTATACCTAGTTCAACCTCGTTACCGATAAGTACTCTTTACTCGTACTGTGATATGACACCCCTTGTGACCTAGTCACATGCTTGCAAGCTAATTGTGTGACATTCCACCGATAGGGCCCAAAGTAAATATATCTGTCATTTGGATGGACAAATCCCACTCCTGATCCATGCGCTTCAACCCATACTTTCTGAATACTTAACGCCACCTTTATAACGACCCAATTACGAAGTAGTGTTTGATGTCATCAAAGCATCCATCCAGTGCAGGTGATTAACATGATCTCATGGTCGAAGGATTATGTTACTATGTATCTTAAAACTTGTAGCAAAACGAACTTAATGACTTGCTCATATGCTATGCTTACTATGTGTGTGTGTGTGTCCATCACATCATTATCCTAATGACATGATCTTGTTATTAATAACATCCAATATTCATGATCAGGAAACTATGATCATCTATTAATCAACAAGCTAGCTTAACAAGAGGCTTACTAGGGACTCTTTTATGTTTACAAAACACACAAGTATTAATGTTTCCGATAATATAATTATAGCATGGGATGTAAACGTTTATCATGAACACTAATATATCAAAATTAGCACTTTATTATTGTCTCTTGAGCATATTTCCAACAGAAATTAGGGGTTAAAAATAAATCCAAGAAAGGAAACATTTATAGTTCAGAGAGGTTGACATATGGGACCCATTTCATCCTCAACGTTAACAAGGCGGCAGGGGATCGAAAGAAAAAGCCATGTAGACAAAAATCAAGGGGCCAAAAAAATCCAAGAAAGAAAATGTTTATTGCACATAGAGGCTAGCATACGGGTCCCATGATCCAGCAGCCGCTTCAACCTTAACAAGGCGGCAGGGGATCCAAAGAAATCCCGGGGGCAAAAATAATCCAGGAAAGAAAACGTATATTGTACAGGGAGGATGACATACGGGTCCCATTTTGCAGGAGCGGCCTCAACGATTCAAAGGCGGCAGGGGATCGAAAGAAAAAGGCAAATAGCTAGAAAGTAGGGGTCAAAAATAAATCCAACAAAGGAAACTTTTATTATTCATAGAGGCTAACACGTGGGATCCATGAGCCATCAACATCCTCAATGTTTCAAAGGCGACAGGGGATCGAAAAGAGGCAAATAGCCAGAAATTAGGGGTCAAAAATAAATCTAAGAAATGAAAGGCTTATCGTTTAGAGAGGCTGACATATGCGACCCATGAGCCAGAAGCATCCTCAACGTTTCAAAGGCGGCATGGGATCGAAAGAGAAAGGCAAATAGCCAAAAATTAGGGGTCAAAAAATCCAAGAAAGGAAAAGTTTATCGTTCATAGAGGCTGACATGTGGGATCCATGAGCCAGCAACGTCATCAACGTTTCAAAGGCGGCAGGCGATCGAAAGAAAAAGACAAATAACCATAAATTAGGGGTCAAAAATAAATCCAAGAAATGAAAGGTTTATCGTTCAGAGAGGCTGGCATGTGGGACCCATGAGTTAGCAGTGTCCTCAACGTTTCAAAGGTGACAGAGGATTGAAATAAAAAAGGAAAGTAGCCAGAAATTGGGTGTCAAAAATAAATCCAAGAAATGGAACTTTTATTGTACATAGAGGATGACATATGGGTGCCATTTTGCAGGAGCGGTCTCAACGTTTCCAAGGCGGGACGGGTTCGAAAGAAAAAGAAAGTAGCCAAAAATTAGGGGGTCAAAAAAATCCAAGAAAAGAAACATTTATCGTTCAGAGAGGATGACATGGGGGACCCATGAGCCAACAGCATCCTCAGCATTTTCAAGGCAGAACGGGGTCAAAAGAAAAAGAAAGTAGCCAAAAGTCAGGGGGGTCAAAAAATCCAAGAAAATAAATATTAATCGTTCAGAGAGGATGACATGTGGGACCCATGAGCCAACAACGTCCTCAACGTTTCCAAGGCGGCACTGGATTGAAAGAAAAAGGTAAGTAGACAGAAATTAGGGGTCAAAAATAAATCCAAGAAAAGAAATTTTTATTGTACATAGAGGATGACATATGGGTCCCATTTTGTAGGAGCGGTCTCAACGTTTCCAAGGCGGTACGGGATCGAAAGAAAAAATAAGTAGCCAAAAATAAGGGAGTCAAAAAATTTCAAGAAAAAAAATTTATCGTCTAGAGAGGATGACATGCGGGACCCATGAGGCAGCAGCATCCTCAACGTCTCTAAGACGGCACGGGATCAAAAGAAAAAATAAGTAGCCAAAAATCAGGGGGTGAAAAAAATCCAAGAAAAGAAACATTTGTCGTTCAGAGAGGATGACATGTGGGACCCATGAGCCAGTAGCGTAAATGGCTCGATCGGAGAACGTGAACGAGATGGCGCGATCGAAGAAAAAAACATCACTAGAGACACTGTCATCTAGACTCTACATCCCTGGGCAGTGCGGATTTGCGTTGACTTGGTCGGCGCACCCGAGAATTCATCATGCACCACGTCCCAGGCCACCATACGCGACATTTTCCACGTTTCCGTCGTGCTTGATGGCCTCAAAAACGAGAAAAAAAAAAGTTTTGACATGCACCACGGAGAGAGCAAAAATCGTCGGGATGGTGCATCAGTAACCACGGCCCAACATTAAATTCGTCTACCATGGCAACTTTTCTTGTAGTGCTTGTTCTTGGATAGAGTGGTGATCTTCGTCATTGTGTTCCCCTTGTGTCGAGGAAGAAGGTTGCACTTGCGCAGAACTTTCTCCTTCTTGTTGATCTTGAGGCTTTCAAATGGTTTGGATATAACCAATCCCATTGTCCTCATAATTTGAGAAGGAAACTCATAACCTACAAAACTTTTATAAATTTTCTCCACTTGGGGGTCCTTATCCTCATTAAATTCGAGCTTGTAAGATTCTTCTATATATAAAGTGAATTTCTTTGTAGATCTATAAATGTGGGAATTTTTGGCATATCGAGCAAATATATCGCAATATATATATATATATATATATATATATATATATATATATATATATATATATATATATATGTTCAAATTTAGCTAACCAAGGTTTATTGTTAATATGAAACACTTGCAACCGAATAACCAGAAGTAACTGAGTTGGGATCTTCCCGTTTTGGATCTCGTAGGGTCTTGTTAATCTTTTGGAGATAGAGCCAATTCATGGTATGCCATGTAGTGGAAAAGGCTTCACCCCAAAAAAAGTGAGGAGACTTGTACTCCACCTCGCAGTTCTTGCAATATGCATGAGTGTGTGTTTCTAACTATCTGTTACACCAGTTTTTTGAATGGGGTTAGATAGAGGATTTTTTTTGTTTGATTCCCTTGTCACTTAAGAACTATTCCATGGTCTAGTTCTTTAACTTCGAGCCTTGCCAGGATTTTGTAGCATGTTGACAGTAAGTTTTATTGGAAAAAAGATATCAAGTTTTCTTAGGATTCATCCTTCGAATTGAATAAATACACCAAATATACATACAATAATAATTTAGAATAACCAATAAATAAACCTTCCCACTAAAACTATCGTATGTCTGAGGTCTAAATAGGTCCAAACTGAAGGAGTTCCAATGGCCTCTTGGAAATTATGATATTCTTGTAGGGATGCTTCTTATGATATTGATTTCCTAAAATGCACACATCACCATGAGCTAAATGGCAGTGCCAAAGCCATCCCACATCATTTTTAGTCCTTACACAAGTCGAAAGTTGAGAGAAACCCACCATGTACAACTTTCCTTTTACATGTCTAACAAAGTCTACTTTGAGAGAATTTCTCCTAAAGGTGGTCACATGCTTAACATAGAACAATGTCATAACCACATTGAGATAATTGCAATATGAAAATCAAATATATGGAAGGGATTACACAAGTAGGGCATTCTGAATAGATGTATCATGAGAGCTCACCACTTTGCCTAACCATGTTACCTTAGACATTGAATCATCTCCAAATAGGATGAAAGACTTATTGGATAGATCTTTGAAATGTTACTCAATCATCTCCTTACTTTTAGTCATATGATTTGTTGCTCCACTATCGAGCACCATTATTGCCACCGGAAGCATGGTCCTAAAATGATGAATGTCTTGATTTTTGGGCATCATTTTTGAATGAGTCATATAGTCCCAAATATACCATTCTATGTATTCATGAGGATAGCCAACAAAATTAGCATAACATGTTCATTATTTTCTTTGCAAATCACATAGGACGGGCGGTAAAGTATTGCAAGTGGTTTCCAAGTTCTGACATTAACACCCGCGATAGTGTCCTTCTCCCTTTTTCCTCCTTCGCAAAATTAACTTTTTTTTGAGGGAGACTTTGTGTTCTTGTTAGTCTTCTTGTTGTACTTGAGAATGAATGAACTCAAGGAAAGACTATGGCCCTTCTGCTACGTGTCCTTAATCAAGGGGTTGACCGCATGCTATGTCCCAGAGGGTGATCTATTATTCGATCATTTCCTGTTTATATTGCCTAATTTTGTTAGTGGCCCATTGGAGACAGGATCCAAATTTAACTCTAGCACAACGTGAGCTCGGCAGTCGTAAGCCTGACCCAAGCCCGATCGAGTCCAGCTCGCCGACAAAAGGATCCCAAGTAGAACACATGACACCGACAAATTCCAATGAAGCTTCTTATGAGTATATTAAACAGAAATTAGCTGTCTCTTAACGGCTAAATTCACACTATAGACGGGCATAGAGCTTAGTAGCAGGGTACAAGTATGGCAATACTATACTGGTGTGTACACATGCTCAACAGGCTCCAGATTCCGAATTCATTTAAAGACCCCACATGGCATGGACTCGATCGAGGCACACGGTGCTGGCCAGATTCCCCAATTCCTCCAAGTTTTTAAGTCAAATCACTACACTTGAAATTATTGCCCAAATCAGGTCAACTTGAAGCTACTACGTGATACGTGCTATTGCAAGTACAACGTTCGAAACAAAAAAAAAAAAAAAAAAGTAGCTGTTGCTGGCTAAATTAGTGCGGCATCTTCAACTTGGCTATAAAACCCTTCTAGTGTGCTACATGAAGCCTCACTCTGGAGTCTAGAGTCTGGAGCTTGTGGTACACAGCAGTAGCAGTTGGTTGGTTACACTCTACTCACTACTACAACTCCACTGTATCTCTACTATCCTGCTCAACCAGCTAGCCACTGAAGTGAGCTGATCTAGACACCAGAGTGTGAGTGCCATTGTGTTTGCGTGTGTGCATTGTCTCCTCCAAGGCAGCCAACCTTCCTTGGATCTGAAGCTCAGTCACCATTTGTTTTCTCATCAGGTTGTTTCAAGGTAACTTGTTCATCGATCTGGGGATAGCAGCTTTATTTTTCTGAAAGATGTGTCTTTGATTGCATTCTTGCGATTTATTCATACATATTAGAGAATAAACGTAGTTTGTTCATATATCTATATAGGTGAGTGATAAGTTGATCATTCTGAGAGGTTAAGAATCGAAGGGACAGACACAGCAGCAGAATCACATCAGTAGCACAAGATCTCGGAGGGCCAAGAGCGAAGCGGTGGGTTTAAGCAACCTCACATGCTGAGTTGCTGGAACCGAGCATAACAGCTGCGCTTCCAAAAACCCATCATCGCTGAGCTAGGCTTCTTGGTCTGTTCGAGAAACAAGGCGCTGTTGCCCAGGCGAGCTTGCGCTGAGCAGATCGATCGAGCAACGGTTTGCTCAAGTGATCTGAATAAGCAGCAGCAGCAATGGCGCCTCCGAGCACGTACGTGTCATCGGAGTCTTCGTGGTGGGGCGGCAAGGAGGAGCACGGCACGCCGGTGGTGGTGAAGATGGACAACCCCTACTCCCTGGTGGAGATCGACGGCCCCGGCATGGACAGCGCCGAGAAGGCTCGGCGCAAGAACGCCAAGCAGTTCAAGTGGGTGCTCCTCCTGCGCGCGCACCGCGCCGTCGGGTGCGTGGCCTGGATCGCCGGAGGGTTCTGGGGCCTGATGGGCGCCGTGAACCGCCGCGTGCGACGGAGCCGCGACGCCGACGCGGAGCCCGACGCCGAGGCCTCGGGCCGCGGCCGCCACATGCTCCGCTTCCTCCGCGCGTTCCTGCTGCTCTCCCTCGCCATGCTCGCCTTCGAGACGGTGGCCTACCTGAAAGGGTGGCACTTCCCGCGGAACCTGCCGGAGGAGTACCTCCGCCAGCTCCCCGAGCACGTCCTGCTGAACCTTCCGGAGCACCTCCGGCACCTGCCGGAGAACCTCCGCATGCCGGAGAGGAAGGAGATCCAGGGGTTCCTCCACGGCGCGTACGTGGCGTGGCTCGACTTCCGCATCGACTACATCGCGTGGGCCATCCAGAAGCTCTCGGGCTTCTGCATCGTCCTCTTCATGGTGCAGTCTGTGGACCGCATCGTCATGTGCCTCGGCTGCTTCTGGATCAAGATCCGCGGCCTCAAGCCGCGCCTCCCGGCCGCCTCCACCAAGGCCCTCAGCAAGAACGCCGACGACCTCGAGGACGGCGACGCCGATGACCTCGACGCCTACTACCCCATGGTCCTCGTCCAGATGCCAATGTGCAACGAAAAAGAGGTCAGTGTTCTTAACGTACGTGACAATTTCCATGGACTATAGATCAGAGCTTGACATGCATGCACGTATAGGTGTACGAGACGTCGATCTCGCACGTGTGTCAGATCGACTGGCCACGGGATCGGATGCTGATCCAGGTGCTGGACGACTCGGACGACGTGACGTGCCAGATGCTGATCAAGGCGGAAGTCACCAAGTGGAGCCAGAAGGGGGTGAACATTATCTACCGCCATCGACTGTCGCGCACCGGGTACAAGGCCGGAAACCTCAAGTCCGCCATGGCCTGCGAGTACGTCAAGGACTATGAGTTCGTCGCCCTCTTTGACGCTGACTTCCAGCCCAACCCGGACTTCCTCAAGCTCACTGTCCCACACTTCAAGGTACTATACATTACTCAGTCATGTCGATCAATCGGCTCCATCTTAATTTCCCCGGCCGTAAAATTATACTACTCTGCAAGTTTCAAATCTCAATGGATGGTGCAAGCTAGCTAGGCACTAGTTAGTAGTTACTCATAGTCAAGCACTATAATATAAGCTGGATAGTGTTGAAGTTCGAGTAGAAATATTCGAATGCACCTCTCCCTATAAATTAGCTCGAGATTGATATACAAATGATCAAGATTAACTCGGTACATGAGCCTAGTAAAAGCCCGAGATCTGTAATCTACTTGTTTAGTGCATTTGTCAACAGTAACAACAAAAACAAGTATGCGCACGCATACTGTTAAAAAAAATGCACGCATACAGTAACAACAAAAACAAGTATGCGTGCATGATGTATTGTCGTGTGTGGAGTACTCAGATTTATCCGATTAAAGCGTTCTTGTAGCCAGTTAGTGAAGACTGAATAATACAGGCTTTTTTTTCTGCGTACTGTTAGCAAAGAGAATTTTTTTTTAACTTGTTTGTGAAGAAGTTGGTATATGAATCCAAATGTTAATCGATCTGAGATTTGGCCGTTGACCTAGAGCTAGCAAAGGTAGATTGGCTTATACCCTAAAAAAAAGAGGTAGATCGGCTTTGGGTTGACACTTTGATCGATATTCTCGCGTAGGGAAACCCGGAGCTTGCGCTGGTGCAGGCGCGTTGGATCTTCGTGAACAAGGACGAGAACCTGCTGACCCGGCTGCAGAACATCAACCTGTGCTTCCACTTCGAGGTCGAGCAGCAGGTCAACGGCGTCTACCTCAACTTCTTCGGCTTCAATGGCACCGCCGGCGTCTGGCGCATCGAGGCCCTCGAGGACTCCGGCGGTTGGATGGACCGCACCACCGTGGAAGACATGGATATCGCCGTGCGCGCTCACCTCCAAGGATGGAAGTTCATCTACCTCAACGACGTCAAGGTACCGGCCGCATCTTCAGTCAAAGCTACAGCTATAGCTCTCAAGAAGAGATGATAACTTAATGTTGCATCTGTGTACGTAGGTGCTCTGCGAGCTGCCGGAGTCGTACACGGCTTACCGGAAGCAGCAGCACCGGTGGCACTCCGGCCCAATGCAGCTCTTCCGCGTCTGCCTCCCGGCCATCTTCAAGTCCAAGGTGATTTAATTAATTAATTAGTAGAAGGTCATCTCCATTAATTGCCATCCTGACTTCTGACACCATGCATGCATCTTCAACTGTAGATCCCGTTCTGGAAGAAGGCGAATCTGGTGATGCTCTTCTTCCTTCTGAGGAAGATGATCCTGCCCTTCTACTCCTTCACGCTCTTCTGCGTGATCCTGCCGCTCACCATGTTCGTGCCGGAGGCGCAGCTTCCCGTGTGGGTGATCTGCTACGTGCCCATGATCATGTCGGTGCTCAACATCCTGCCGGCGCCCAAGTCCGTGCCCTTCATCATCCCGTACCTCCTCTTCGAGAACACCATGTCCGTCACCAAGTTCAACGCCATGGTGTCTGGGCTGTTCCAGATGGGGAGCTCCTACGAGTGGGTTGTCACCAAGAAGGCCGGCAGGACCTCGTCGGAGTCCGACATGTTCGCGCTGGCGGAGGAGGCCGACACCCTCGCCAGGCCAGCTGGAGCCAAGCTCGTCCGCGGAGTGTCCGAAGGCGGGCTCGAGGCGTGGGCCAAGATGCACGAGCACGACAAGAAGGACCTGCAGCTGCAGCAGGCCGACGCGCAGGAGGAGGAGGCCAAGTCGCCGCCGGCCAAGAAGATGAGCAAGCAGCCCAAGGCGCCGAACCGGATCTTCAAGAAGGAGCTGGCACTGGCCTCCCTCCTACTCATCGCCGCCACGCGCAGCCTGCTCTCGGCTCAGGGGCTGCACTTCTACTTCCTGCTCTTCCAGGGCGTCACGTTCCTCGCCGTCGGCCTCGACCTCATCGGCGAGCAGGTCAGCTAGTGGCCTGGACAAATAAAGCTAGTAGTGATCACGAGTGCACGGCGACGTCCGTCCAGGCCACATATGCATGGCGCAATTCGTGGCTATGCATATATCCGATCGAACCGGCCGGCCACAAGGATTTTTAGCATTTTTCTCTCAATTTTTTTACGCTGTTGAATTTTTTTTTGTTCAGAGATCAAAGAGTCTATGTTACATGAACTTTGCTTGTGTTGTTCTAGCTAGCTAGCTAGTGCTCTGTTGCTAGGGGAAGCATGCAGGTTGTTAATTAATTTCCACAAAGTACTATATACTCGGAGCCTTCTTGTGTTCCACAATCTGATCAGCAGATACTACATATGATCAATGAATTGGTAAATCAGTCTTGTATTATATGCTTACAAATGTTCGTCGTTTCCATGTTCCGTCGCCAAAAAAAAATCAGTCAAACACACGCACTCTTTGTTTTCTCTTAATCCCACGGTGTTATAACTCGATGACTTGTTGTGCATATTATACCCTATATAAAAGCTGAACAAATTAGCACTCCCTTAGCCATGCCAAGTAATCATTTTGGCAGTGTAGATGGTTAAATTTGTAGCGTACGTCCACATATCTTTTCCGTTCTTTCCTTTTTCTTTGGCATTTTAATCGGATCTCGCCGGCTGCTCGCCGGTCAGTTTCTCTTCTTCCTGTTCTTTTGGGGTCTCTTATCATGTTCAGTTTCCAGTCTCCCGGTTTACATGTAACAAATCTTAGTGGATGGGCCCCACCTTCACCGCTTAATCTGCCGCTTTGACCAAACAAAAGGAAAGCAGTAAAAACGGATCATACCGCCGCCGAGCCTAGCCCCTCCGGTCCTCTCTATCTCAATTCTCTGTTTTTCGAGTTCCCGTCTAGTACGAGCAAGTCTATATTGATAAGCTTGTGACTCTTCAGGTATCGCCATTATAGTCATTGGCTCTGTGTCATCTATGGCTCTTGCAATTCTGTCCCATACTGCCTGCGGAAACTGTACCATCTCTCGTGTTCCAGGCCCGATATATTTGGTCCCCAAACCTCGCGTGAGATCTGCGGGATCGACGTACGGATTTCCCGCGTCGTCGAAGTTCTCTGATGTCTCCTCCTGTGGACGACTTGTTTCTCCAATTGCATAGATTTGATGGTATTTTGAATTTTGAACTTTGTCGGGATTGGTGACACCATCATATAGATTGGTGAAGACCTCTCCAACAATAGTGGATCTGTCGATGAAGTTGAAGCTGTCGATGTTGCTCGAGTCATCGCTTATATCGGAGTCCGCAGATGACTCGAAGGACATGTCGCTGAAGATCTTGGCGAGTTTTTCACTTGCCATAGTGTTGATGAAGCGTGGCGGCGAAATCTCCTCGTCTCCTGTCTCAGTCGACGACGTGGAGTTCAAAAAATCGGAATCGATCTCCGATAATCCTGATGAGATCGGAATTTCGAGACGATACGATCCTTCCCTCTCGACGCGGAAGTGGAATTTGCCAAATGTCATCTCCATAGGCTCCTCTAGATATGCATATGCATCCAAACGGGAGGGCGGGTGAGGAACAAAATCGACTAGATCAGTTTCGATCTGTTTACCTCTATCCATCGCGTTGCTTGCTACCGAAGAAGTCGACGATCTTGAACGTGCCATCGAGATCAGCTCCTTGTCACCTCTAATTCCCACAGACGGCGCCAATTGACAAGGGATTAACTTATCAATGCCTACAAGTTATAGACTAGGGTTTGGTTGGAAGTAGAGGGCAAGTAGATCTCGAGGGTTTCAGCCGAAAAGTACTCGATGATTAAGAAACTAGGGTTTGCGTGAAACAATGAATCAATCCTTTCTTTGTCCCTCGACTCCCCCTTATATAGGAGGCGGAGCCGAGGGATTCGTGGTACACAAGTTTACAAAGTCCGGGAGGGTTTCTGAACCGTCCCATAATAATTACAAGCTGATATTCCTAATACAATTCTATCTTTCCGTAATACTAATTAGGCTTCCAGGATTCATATTCTTTGACTCGTGGACCTTTATTAAACCCCGGGTAACATCTTCGGCAGGTCCATTGGGGATGCTTATGTCACTTGGTAAGCACCGACGTGGTCGGTGTATAGGATTAGGCGTTCTACCCGGCCATGGCTTGCACATTTATTTATTTTGGAGCCCAATTTGAAGTAGGTGCTTACCATGGCTACGACAGCGGGTTCCCCTATTTCACACTTAAGGTGAAGGGGATCGCGCCGTCGCGTCGAACGATACATGGTGGGTCAGCCTAATTCTCTTTAGAGCATCGCTCAACTTGGACTTGTCCGCTAACTGTTTGTTCGATTTTTTTTACTCGGCCATCATTAGCACCAGCTTTAGGAATATTCAAAATCTGAAAATGTTCAAATATATAGAAAAAACTAAAAATGTTCAAATCCAAAAAAATGTTCAGATTCGATAATTATTCAAATCCATTTTTTTTTCAAAATACAAAATGTTCAAAAGAAATGTAAAAAATGTTCGAAAGTTAAAATGTTCAGAACAAAACATTCAAAAACTAAAATGTTCTATTTTTTTAAAATTTGAATATGTTCAAAATACAAAAATGTTCACATTTTAAAAGTTTCGAACTTGGGAAACATTCTAATTTGAAACTGTGCGAATTTGAAAAATGTTCAATTTTGAAACTGTTCACATTTTAAAAAAGTTCAGATTTGAAAAATGTTTGAATTCGAAAATATTCAATTTTTTATAAACTGTTCAAATTTAAAAAAATCAGATTTAAAAAGACAAAAAAAAACAGAAACCGGAGAAACCAGGGAACCCAAATGGAAATCAGAAAACCAGGGAAAACCGAGCTGGAAAGTTCTAGAATATTCAGAAAACCGAAAACCAGAACACATAGTTTCTTACTGGGCTGGCCCATTTAAATCGCCTACGACAGCTCAAGTGGAAGTTACCGGGCCACAAGCCTCATCCATCCTTCTCATCATTTCCTCTCGTTTTATCGCCTCAAAAGAACCCACATCACCCACTCATCTCCTTTCCTCCGCCATCGTCCCCGCGCCACCATGGCCACGGCGACACCGCAGAAATGCTGCCTTCCCGCCCCCTCGCGGCCTCCTCCCATCTCCGCTCCCCTCCGCTTTCGCTACCTCACCATAGGAGCCTCCTCCTTCCACTTTCGGGGGCGCCGCACGGCAACGGCAAGGAGAGGAAGAACTGCCTTTGTCTTGTCCCCAAGGTAGCAAATTAGCGCCTCCCTATGGCAAAGGATACAACCACTGGGCTTGTGTTCTTTAATTTGGATTGGGTTCTCTTCTGTTGTGTTCGTGTAGGTGTACGTTGGAGACGGCTGGCCCAGCCTTTGATCCTCTGGGGCTCTACAAGGAGGACTCTTCCAGCTCTGATTATCAGTCTCCCTTGTCGACATTCTTCGGCATCCTGTCTCCCGTGTTCGGGAGCTCCAGTGGCTCCAGGAAGGAGAAGTCATCCTATGGCCGAGGAGCAGCAGGTTGCAATTCGAAACTAATCCCTTCCCCACCTATCTAGTCGTAGTAATCTATTATTGGTTGGTCAATGCTTTAGATGGATCTGTGTATGTATTTATGTATGCATTACTAATTATATTCTACCATAGAAGTATGTTACTTTGCACACATGCTATGTTAGTTTAGTTGAAAAAGTGCACTCCACTGCTTCTGATATTTGGTCAAACTTAGTAAGCTTTGATTTTGACTATATTTTATGCCTATGTTTTGTAACCTCTGTATTAATAGTATTTAACAGCTAATTTTCCGCTCGAGTTCACTTTAGTTTATTCAGTTATATCTATATAATGCACTTTAATCCAATTTGAGCAGCTGCGATGGAGGATAGTACTATTGACATTGGTGACTTCTTCAAGGGCCCTCTACCTGGGAAGTTTCTGAAGCTCCTTGGTTTTTTGGCCTTGTCTCGACTTGGTGTGTATATACCTTTGGGTGGAGTGAACCGGGAAGCTTTTGCTGGTAATCTTGACCAGAACAGTCTGCTGGGCACTTTAGATTCTTTTTCTGGTGGAGGCATTGGCCGGCTTGGAATATGCTCCCTTGGCATTGTTCCATTTATCAATGCACAGATTGTGTTTCAGCTTCTTGCTCAGCTTTATCCAAAATTGCAAGATCTTCAGAAAAAAGAAGGGGAGGCAGGTAGAAAGAAGATCCTTCAGTACACAAGATATGCATCTGTTGGTTTTGCAATTGTCCAGGTTAGATTCTTGGAATATCTGAGCAGTTCTTGGATATTTTGTCAAGATATTTCTTTGCCTAGTTAAAATCGTAGGAGCAGCTGCTAGAATTTTTTTGATGTCAATATACTTGGTTCAGAAACGTGCCAAGGAGCACTGCCTGGATACATGCAAGTTCCTTGTTAAGTTGTTTGGTACATCAGGTTTCCACGGTTCCATGGGGGCACCTCTTGTGTATGACTTACTATTGTTTGGACAAATGAACATACATATATCTCTGTATAGTTTTGTGATCACATGCTATATTAATTGACAATGCTACTTAACAGAATACCATGTTTAGCAGTTTGGATTTTGTTAAACATGCCACACAATTTGACCATATTTCTTGCACTATCAAGGAATTTGACACTTTCATGTTTTTTTGAAATTATACATTTTATGTGCATCGTTGACATATATTCGGCATGGCAAAGAAAATTTAGAACACTAACAGAAATTGTTTCCTGATGCTGAGATGCACATGTGCTTCATGTTAGTAACTATGCTGTTGAAGATCACAAATAACAAAAAAAAAAATTCTGGTATTAGTGAATTAAGATTGAAGCTTCTGTTGTCAATAATTTGGGAGAATGCTATATTGTTGTATCTATGTTGCATTTAAATTTTTTAATACACTAGTATTGCAGAGTTATTGATTATGAAGGTATAATTTTATTTTTGAATGTAAGTTGTAATTGTTTTGTAATCTTCCCGACCGCTTAAAATATAATCTGTACTTTTTGCTAGGCTATTGGACAAGTTCTTTTTCTCCGTCCTTATGTTAATGACTTCAGCACAGAATGGGTACTAACATCTGTGACACTATTGACACTGGGATCGGTGTTTACAACTTTCCTTGGTGAAACAATATCTGAGTTGAAACTCGGGAATGGAACGTCTCTTCTTATATTTACAAGTATAATATCGTATTTGCCTGCATCATTCGGAAGGACAGTCGCGGAGGGATTTCAAGCGGGGAATTATGTTGGACTTCTCACAATCATATTATCATTCTTTTTTTTAGTTCTTGGGATTGTCTATGTCCAGGTGAGCAAGTATACATTGCTTTTCAAAATACATATAAATTTATTTGCGTATGCTATTTTCTTAGTTCAGAATATTTGTGTGGTTTTAGGAAGCTGAGAGAAAAATACCATTGAACTATGCTTCTCGATACAGCAGCCGAGCTGGAGGGCCCCAACGTTCTGCATATCTACCTTTCAAGGTTTGGCTTCCTTCTACACATATGGATTGATTTTGTTTGTCTCTTGCTACAGCAGTTGCAGTTAGGAAATTGTCAATTGTTTCAAAGCTTTAACTCGATTTCTTAGTACTGTCCTGAGACGTATATGATTTTCTGGAGAACATGCAAATAAAGTGTTTGCACATCTTTTCATTAAGAGGAGAAGCAAGACCATAATCACAAGAATTCAGATATGCAGTACATTCACCACATGTGCACAAAACAATACTTTGGAACACAAGGACCCTCTAGTCTATTCTTAAGGCAGCTCTTACAATATATATGTATGCATTATGGCGATCTGTGGGAGGTGTCTGTTGAGGTACGCTGACTCAGCGAGGTCTTCGTGAGGGTTTGATAGGTGTAACGAAAAACACTATGCTCCATTCCTATAGTCTGATGGATATTTTACAAGGTTAACATTTTTGGGTCAAAAAGTCAAAACTTACCTTCAATCAGTGTTAATTGCATGGAGGGACCCTTGAGTTATCTTATGCAATAAGTAATGGCAGATCAATAAAAGGGAACTCCCAATCATAACACCACCTTGCCAACGGACTCGAAGGCGTGAGATCTAGCAATTGATAGAAGGATACAACGGGCGGAGAGATGAAAAGTGGGGAAGAGGATGATCTCGATCAATTTGTTCATTCAAAGTTTTGCTGAATACAGAAGGCACACCCCTCTGGCTTATAAAGCCACCCACACACGCTTAACTTAACTCATGCACACGCCAACGTTATCTCCCGCGGCCCACACTTGATGGCGCCTTTCCCACTTACTTCTTGACCGGCTAGTTGTTCTCTTCATTTTTTCATATTTGTTCTAATGACTCAGTTCAGCGCATTAAGTTTAGATTTGAACTCCTATATAATTTGTTAGTCGCTTTATGTTAATCGGTTTCCCAAAACCTTTGTGATTAGAGATGCAAGTGGGTCAATATTAGGGTACCCTCTACCCTCTTTATTGTAAAAAGTTGAACTAACTTTTGCAAAATGATGATGTCATCAGAAAAGTTAGTTCATTTTGTTGAACTAAAGAGGGTAGAGGGCACCCTAATATTGGCCCACTTGCCTCTATATTTGTGATGTTTGAGATGAAAATTTTGAAATCTCAAAACATTTTCTAACTGTCGCATGCATTAGAAGAAAAAGGAAAAAAAGGAGACCAGAGGGGGAGGAACCCCTCAGTATCAAAGAAGCAACAAACTTGGTTGCAATACTCAGGCCTCCTGGGGAGTTGAACCTGTTCCATGCATGGAACTGGACCACATGCACATAACAATGGTAGTGAATACATGAACCAACAAAGACTTGGAGCATGTTGGACTGTGCAAAACATCTATTTATTTCTTCATTAGCAAATGAATAAGATCAAACACTAGTACTCACGATTCTGCTAACCTCTGTTCTGTCTTTCATACTCACTGTTTTCCTGATGTTCACTTGTTTTATCACTTACCTATCAAATTATGGAAGGAAGTAGTACTAACTTCAGTTCCATTATGAGCAGGTCAATAGTTCCGGTGTCATGCCTATCATATTTTCTACATCTTCATTGGCTTTACCTGCTACTTTGGCACGGTTCACTGGTTTAGAAATTCTTAAAAAAGCTGCGATAGCCCTAACTCCAGGAGGTAAACTGAGAGGTTTTCTAGTTTATTTTGCAACTGATATTTAGTTTAGGGAGAATTGGAATGCCATAAAGTACCTATTGATTATGATTAATCTCATTCTGTTAAATATCTGCTGCAGGTTCTTTCTATCTTCCAACTAATGTGATGCTTATAGCCTTTTTCAATTACTACTACACTTTTCTTCAATTGGATCCTGATGATCTTAGTGAGCAATTGAAGCGGCAAGGTGCTTCAATACCGCTTGTGCGGCCAGGAAAAAATACAGCTGCCTTTATTAAAACAGTGAGTTTGTTACTCTTTCATCACAAAAGATGCATTTTCTTTGTCTAAATTTTGGAATAGTGCATGACTGCATATACTGTGTGCATAAGCTCCAACTCATTTGCTCATTCTTGTAATGTGGTAGCTTTAACATTAGGCTAACCTAATCTGCGCAATGGCTTTGTGGGAAAGAGTTGTCGACAACCGCCTACTCTTATTCTTGTAATCTTATAAGTGTTAGTTGCTCGGGTACCATATTCAACATGTGGCAAGGATAGTGTCCATAACACACTGTAAACCTTTTATAAATCACTATTATCCGGATTGTTTCCTCCAAGTGCTCTCAACCTCAGTGTTAGATCAC
This sequence comes from Lolium perenne, assembly GCF_019359855.2. Lineage (NCBI taxonomy): Eukaryota > Viridiplantae > Streptophyta > Magnoliopsida > Poales > Poaceae > Lolium > Lolium perenne. The sequence goes on along the minus strand of NC_067250.2, from coordinate 172,109,127 downwards.
TGCCTTCTCTTCCTCCAATCTGCTGATCATGTGAAGCTGAGTGCAGATTCCACTTCAAGAATTTTTGGCTGAAGTTACATGGTTTCCTTGCGGCGGTTGAGGCTCACTGAACTTGTCATATTGATGTTGTTGATCCTGTCTGCCGTATTGCCACCTCCTGTCATTTGAAACACTGCAAACACCCTGCAGGGTTGGAGCCACAAGTCCTTTTTCTTACCAAAGCCACAGCCCCTTTTTATTATGAAGCCATAGGTACTTTTGGGTAGATTTATCTATATTCTTGGTGAACGAGGAGCTTGTTTTCTGACTTAATAAGGCACAGGAGGATATGCTGCTCTCTGATGCAGAGTTCAACCTCCGGACGTCCCTTAAGCGCAAATGTTTGGGGCTTTCATTCATTTGAACGGACAGGGCGAGGTGGCACTCTCAGATCCATTGGTTGCAACAATGTGACGTTTCCACTACATCCTTCAACCAATTTGCTATTCACAGCAGTCGCAAAACATGATACCCACCCTCAAGGATGGTGATTGCACAGTCATTTAACACGAGAAGAAGGCTCAGGTACTCTTCGAGTACCACAATGGGTTTGGTGTTATTCTGAGCCATGAGTATGAAGGATTTGTGGTAAGGAAAAAAACATCAGTCAGGAAGAAGACACGATTTGCCGACTTTGCAGAATACTGTAGGCTGAGAATAGAAACACATCCTCCTTTCTAGAAATAAGAGTAGTGTCTAACCCGGATCCAGAGCATGAGGTTTTCCACCAAGATTGGCATGGTAAGCGTGCCAGACTGACCCAAGAGGTATCCTGCAGGCTCTGGGCAAAAGTTCCGGTGGCACCTATCTAAGACTTGATTGTTTTTCAAAGGGACAGGGCAATGGACTTCATCGGCATGTCATCAATCCAGTGGCCCATCCAGAAAAAGGTCAGCTGCTCAACTGCGAACCACCGCCCTGGAGGCAGCATGAAACATCTCCTGGATAGCCCTCTCATGATGCATTGGGAGACTGACCCAGGTTATGGATGGGTCCATGCAATGCAGAAAGCATACCCAGGAGCTTGAGCTCGAGGAAGCTATACTTCCATATTCAAAGGGGGCATGCACTCTTCCCCATGCTTCAAGACAATGGCCTCTCATGACCACATCCGTGCCATGCCAAATGAAGGTTCTATGACATCTGTCGGTTGCTTTGACCAGCCATGGCGATATCGCAAGTGACAGCATATGGTAACGGAATTGGGGACATGACCATCTTTGTGAGTACCAGTCGACCCCCTTTGGTGAGCATGAGGGCATCTCCAACGGGGCGACGCAAACGGACGCTGAGCGACCGTTTGCGTCCACCGGGCCGAAAAATGCGTTGGGTCCCTGCTCCAGCGGGGCGACGCAAAGTGACCGGGCCATCCGCGGCGACGCAAACCTGGCCCAAATATGCGCCTCGGATGCGTCTCTGCGGACGTTGCGCGGACACGCAAAGTGTCCGCTCGCGTCTGGTGGACGTTTCGTCGGGCCCGCCTGGCAGCGACCCTGCGTTGATCCGTCTACTCAGGTGCGCCAGCGACGGGCGCCGCTGCGTCGGTTTGGAAGTCTGCGCCACGTTAATGGCGATGCCTCGCCTGCCGAGCGGCCGACGCCCACCTCCGCCAACGTAGTAATGGCGACGCCACGCTTCCCGCGGCCGTCGCCTGCCTCTGGCCTATATAAAGAGGGTTCGCGCTCTTCTTCCTCATCCACTCCACACAAACCCTAGCCACCACAAGCTCCACCGTAGCGCCGCCTAGGCCCGCGAGGAAGTCCATGGCGGGTCCTGGTGGCCGGCGAGGCGGTCGAGGCCGCGGGCCTAGGCACCCCCGTGGTCGGGGCCGCCGTGGTGGAGCAGCTACGGCCCCACGGTCGCCGTCGCCTGAGCCCTCCTCGTCTTCGCAGGAGGAGCGGTGCTTCGAGTTCGTCCTTCGCATCGATGACGACCCACTCGGCATCAAGCGGCTCCCGCACAAGTTCGTCGATGGCGTCGAGCCGGCGCACTTGCAGCTACGGGAAGCCAGCTGCAACTTCTGCCGGTGGCCTGTCGAGGTCTTGTTCGACGGGCAGGGCAAGATGTACCTGCACACGGGGTGGGACAAGTTCGCCGCGACCTCGCGCTCGAGCCCGGCTGCCAGCTCACCTTCCTCTACGAGGGGGACAACGAGATGATCGTCAAGGTGTTCGACGACACAGCCTGCCGCAGGCACTACCACACCGGCGAATCCGGCTCGGACACCGATAGTTAAAACTTAGAGTGTTCTTTCTTTGCAGCGAATATGACTGGGAGTGCCTCAGAGTGTTCTTTCTTGGCAGCGAACATACGGAACCAACACTACTGGCTTTCCTGTGTTTTTATTTGTGTCAACCATGGTTCAAACTATGTATTAGTTTGTGTAAACCATGTTCCCAATTATGTATTAGTTTGTGTAAAACCATGTTCCAATATGTAATGTTTGGAACTATGTTTAAATGGAGAAGAGAAAAAAAAACAAGTAGAAAAAAAATGCGTCGCCCCGCTAGAGCCACCCCTAGACGCAAACGCGCGCACGGACAAAAATGGTCATTTTCGCGTCCGCGGGGCGACGCAAACGGACGTTCGCGGACAATTAAATGCGTCGCCCCATTGGAGATGCCCTGATAGCTTTCCAGTTAGGGGGCATCACTACCACCTTGTTCTTGTAGAGTCTCCAAGTCTTGCTTGCGCATCTTCTGGAATGACCAATGAAAACAAAGGTAGTTGCATCAGAAATGCTTGACAACACAAGGGAACTCCGACAGGGAAAGCGGGGTCTTATCCTTGGGGCAACAGATGGGAGTGAAGGCACACTTGCTCACATTTATTCGCAGCCCCGACAACACACCAAAGACGTTCAGGACAGAATTGACCGTGTCCAAATCCTTTCTAGTGGGGAAAACATGAACATCACCACATTGCAGCTTCGGTGCTGAATGCTGACATGACCAATTGGCTCAAACAGCCTGAGCTCATCCACCTTCTTCATTGGGGGGGGGGGGAGCACCTCCATAGTGAGAATAAAAAGCATCGGAGAGAACGGATCCCCGTGCCTCAAGCCTTGGCCATGCCATAACTTTTGCCTCACATTATTGAGCACTGGCGAATCTAGGACAAAATCAGTGGGGTGCCAAGATTAAAATTTCCCCTTTTATGCTTTGTATGTAGCCACTATTAGTCCAAATAGTAGTAGGTAAGAGATACTTTTAGAGGAAGTGCCATGGCACCTGGCACCCCCGCTAGATACGCCACTACTATTGAGGAGGATACATGCATAACTGACTAGGAGGATGGCGATCCAGTTCCTTCCTCCAAAATTGGCTGAACCCCAAATGGGAGAGCACATCAAAGAGAAAGGGCCACGGCACAATATCAAAGGCTCAGGCTGTGTCCACCTTACATAGCAACCTCAGCAACTTCTTTGCGTGTAATTCCTTAGCAGCGAGTTGTACATAAGAAATTGTTGTGGATACAATGCCCCTCGAGAATGCACTTTAGTTCACACAAAACAAGAATTTGAAATCCTGCAACAATCTCAACAAGAGAATCGAGAACAAACTTGGCAACATTGTGAAGGAGGCTAGTATGCCAGAAGTCCGTAACCTCTTGAGCATCACCGTCTTTTCCACGAAAGTGATGATCGGCTGGTTATGGACCTTGAGAAGTTCTGCCTTGATTATGGACCAGGTAACTTTGAAGAATCAGCCTGATAAGCCATCTGAGCCTGGAGCTCGGTCATTCAGTGTATCCATAATCGCCCAGCCCACAGCCACGGCCTCCTCAGAGAAAGGGACCCCGAGGTGGTGTAAATTATGGCGCTTCAGCCCAATAAAGTCGAGTGGAAGGGCAAGGCATCATTGAAGTGTCGGTTCTTCCTGTAGCTTGCCCTACAACACTGCTGCTGGACGGTGGATAGATTGGAGTGCCACCATTCGCAAGTCACACGATCTGCGCTGTTTCCCCCCTTTGAGCAGGATGGCAGAGCACCCCTTTATCAGGGGCCTATGGTCGAGACAGCTTGGGAGCCTCATTCTTCGTTGCACTGGGCATGGTGATAGAACACCTAACGTACAGCTGAAGTGATGACGAAGACTTCGGCTCAATGGTTGCTTTGGTAGCATGGTCAATTCGGCGTTAGATGAATGAATGGATCATCCAAGTGGTGAGCAATGATCTGATTGCTGTTGTGGACAGTGCCAAGGCAGAGGTTCAGCGCTGGCGCTTCTTCTTTCTCCATCGGTTGTGTGAGCAGCTGTGAGGCCTGGATTAGCTTGCGTTTGTGGTTGCTGGGTTTGTTGTGTGAACAGCTTGGACATGCGGTAGCTTGTTCCATGGCCCAAACTCTTGTGTCTATGTTCCTTTCCACATGATGAAAATATATGCAAACGCTTGTTTGCGTGTTCTTTAATAAATCACTACAAGGGCCTGTTGTTTGCTCTTTAGATAGGTTCTTGTGAAGCTCACCTGCTCTTGTCTTTCCAGTGACTTTTTTTAATTCTGTTTTCATATCCAGCATAAATTTATGATTTATTTGTTCACTTGCAAAACTAGTGGGAGATACAGCTTAATATTTGAAACTCATTCGTAGCTTGGACTAAACAATAAACAAATGTTCCATATCCTATCCATACTGGCCAGTCGAATGCTAGTCCTTGCTATGAATCTGGGTACAATCGGCTGATTCAGAACCCAGTATAAGATGATAAATTCTACGTACTTTATAAACGATACTTCTATCCTTCTAGATTATTCGTATTCATAAATTTATTATTGCACCTGTCTCAGAGCCTAGACGTGCATATTCAAACAATTGGATAACATTTCTCACTTTAACTAGGAAAACTGTACTACTTATAATTTTGGAGATCAGTACATTTCTCACTTTAAGTAGGAAACCTGTACTACATATAGTTCTGGACATCAATACATTTCTCATTTTAAGTAGGAAAACTGTACTAATAGTTTTGGAGATCAGTAGGTAACCTTACGCCTGAACTGATACTGATATTGAAATGTCTAGTTCCCCTACTTCACAAAACTAGTTATTATGCATAATGCATGTGAGAAAGCATGTTGTACTCTGCCCATACACTGGTTTTGGAAATTTTGATCTTAGAAGTCCAATTTTGATTAGAAATCTAGTCAACTTAAGCACAACCAGTACTGCAAATGAAATCCATTGTGACACCATATCTCAGATATGTCTTGCACTAAAAAAGATTTTATCTAATTGCAGGTTCTTAGTCGTATCTCTGTCCTAGGATCTGCCTTTCTGGCTGTACTAGCTGCTGGACCATCTGTGGTCGAACAAATCTCTCACTTGACAGCATTTCGGGGATTCGCTGGTACATCAGTGCTTATCCTTGTTGGATGTGCAACCGACACTGCTCGGAAAGTTCAGGCAGAAATAATTTCTCAGAAATATAAGAACATCGAGTTCTATGATGTCAAAAGTTCTGACCAATAATCGATCTCACTGATCATTCTTGAACGTGTACTTCAATGTTATCTCGTATAAATGATTGTTGTATCTTTTGGTAGCATTTCATTTTATTTGTTGTCCTTTTCTTCTTCTGTGTATACCACTTAGATCTCTTCTAGAGGATCAGGGTTCGGAAAGCATGCATCAATATGTAAAAAGATGCTCAAATGTTTAATCAATGGAAGCTACATCTCATGGATATTTCTGTTGTGGAGTGATTTGATGTCATCTCTATACCCCGGAAAAGGGATTTGTTAACTTTCTTTCATATTGCTTCTTAAAACTTAAAAATCAAAGTGTTGGTTGAGTGATCAATGTGTCAGTAGAGAGGCTGAGGAGATAGGAAAATGTTCTTTAACTTGACTCAATTATTTCATTTTTGGTGTGTATGCTACTATTGCAACTCCAAATAAGCTGGCATATTGGCATGCCAGTTCACGCATGTGCGCACATTTTGTTCTCACCTTGTTTATGTAGATACATCTCTTTCCATTTGTTTGTTTTTTTAATCTTGGAGTTTCATTGGAACTGCTCATTTTTTATTATTATCTCAATACCCATGTTTGACACAAGCCAACCTTGTTTATCTCATTATATTTTACTCATCATCTTATTTGTGGAGTTGGCCTCGCATTCTGTAAGATTCTTCTTGTCTGTAACATATGTAAGCACAGGTAACACTAAACCAACATAAGCATGGGAGCACTATTTATGAATAGAATTCCCAGTATCTGAGCTATAGTAGTCATACAGAGGCTAACATCACAATTTGATGTTTAGGCAGTAAGTTAACTAGCAGGTTTACTACTTACATCCTTTGATTATATGAATGCAGAGTACGTGTTACTCCAGAGATCATATTCTTAGAAATCAGGCTCCTCAGGCTGTTCCATTTGTGCGCTCAGACCTACTTGGGGCATCTTTTGACAGTTCTGGTGCCTCTGCCATGCAGATTGGATGAAGCGCCCTGCCCATGTCCTCCATTGGTATGAGTAGACCTGGAATGTGCGCTGCAAGTTCTTCCGATGCATCATTCTGAATGTCATGGCCACAAACTTCAGGTCATCAGCTTTGCGGGAGAATGTCTCCAGTTCAGCTATTGTTTTAGCAGTTCGTGCTGATGTTGGACAGCTGACCCCAGAGCTGGGAAGTAATTCCTATTTAAGCAACTATTCACTACAGAAATCGCCTGGTCCTAGGATGATGATGTTGAAGAAATCATTCCTGCCACCATCTGTCATGGAACTCTCCAGCTTTGCATGGATAACGAAGAGCATGACCTCTAATTCTAAAGGATCTCCCTACCGATATTGTAGGTGCCTTAAGTATAAAGGAAGTAGGACATGCGCTCACAGATAGCATTGTGTAGTTGTTGGTTCATTGCAGAAAAGAATGGAATCTAAAATTTCGTATGAAGATACCTTATGTTTTGCATTATGTTAGATTGCCTCTTCATTGTTGTTCTATAATGTTAACATTGACACTACGTAGAAAAGATGGTGGTTCTTATTGCAGGAATTATTAGGATTAATCAGGAAGCCACTTAGTCGTTGAACAAAATCAAGGCATATATGTTATTTTATGTCCTGATGAAGATCTGCTGGTAGCTTCTCAGGATCATATCATCTTCAACTCCCTTTGTTTCAATCCACTTGTATTTGAAGAATTTACAAATGCGATTCGGCAAATCATCAGGTATTTGATCTGTGATCCAATCCTCCATTTCCATTTGCCACATTCTCCAGTCTTCAGCATTTGTAGAAAGAGATTTCATATTTGCAGAGAATATATTGCTGTTGTAAATAAGTAAAGTTAACAAAATGTTTTTTTCACAACTCAACTTACCTGCATGTTTCCTATTAGCGGCGCGAACAGACCAGTGCTTAGAAGGGTTACCCTATGCAAATAGGTTTTCACCAATGAAGGAAATAGTCACCAACAGATTACTGTACATGCTGACACAAAGAGGAACATTTCTATTTATGTGAAATCATGGGAGATCTTCCACAAATAGTGCAAACAGTATGGAAGAGTTGGCAAGGACAAGTTTTTATATTGTACGACCACAATACAACAATTATTTTCTACAGGTACTGCTATACTGGAACTGTCAAAATGTATCGAGATTGTGGTGAGATACAAATGTCAGCTGTTGGGAGTTCCCACCACATGGGAGTATAAGTATTTCACAGAGAATAATGTTGTGACCACCCTATTATTCAATTCTTCAAATGAACATGCCATAATTAATGAAGACATTTGTGCTATTATCCCAATTTTGAGTGCCACTTGATGTGGCATGTTGACAGTCAAGGAACTTGAAATTACATGGTATTTTGTTCACTGGCATGTTCTCTCTAGAGCATTCTGTTTCCCAGCATGCCTTCTCCCAGACATAATGCAAGTAGATAGAACGAGTGTCAAATGCCAGCTGTTGGAGTCCCCACCATGACTTACATGCCTTGCGACCATATAAAGAACTAGGTTATAGATGGCTCGCTCCAACCAATTTAGGCAAAAAAGCCCACTGTCTTCATAATGTTTATTCCTTTCAGAACTATGATATATAATCTGATGCAGATTGGACTAGTATCACGAGAAAGAAAGGGGCAGTAATATGTCTCTGAAGCTCATTGATGATACCCACATGAAAAGAATCAACTTGCAGAAAAAAAAATGACATATGTACTTTCATTTTTCTGATTACAGTTGTGCAATATTGATATGAAAGAGGTCATATTTGTGGAACATGCAATTCAGCTACTATGTCAGTGAATAAGTTTGCACTGATGTATCTCTTTACAATCTTGTTAGGATCTGTAACGAGCTCGTTTTTGCCAAGCACTTTGGAGACTGGATCAGCATATGCAGTGCAGAATCCTGTGGCAATATGAACTGTGAAGAACATGTTGACAAGAGACAAGAGCCAAGTGAATATGATGGCCAAATGGTGGTCCATTCTCATGCACAGCCCTCGGACCTACAAGGCTACAAACCTGTGAATCAAACGACCAGAAATCCTACAAAATTCCATGAATCAGAGGAGCCTTCCGGCCTCTTTGTACTATGTCAAACAATACCTACGACAAATTCTTGTACTCCTATTCCTGTGATGTAAAAAACTTGGAGTTTTTTTTTTATCATGTAGGATTGACCACTCTAATCACGCGTTGTTCCTATTTCTGTATTTTGAGAATCCTGTTGAATCGAAGATGCCCATCATAGGAAAGATGATATGTGAAAAACACAATAATATTTGAGAATCACGTGAATAGAAGATGCCCATAACAGTACAGTAAAATATGTACTCCCTCCGTTCACAACTACCTCGCATTTTAGGTTTAGTCTAAGTCAAACTTTGTAAATTTTCACCAAATATCTAGGGAAAAAATATCAGCATCTAAATCTATTATATTGGGATCATCATAAAATATATTTTCAACTTTACATTGATTTAACTAAACCTAGAATCACGAGGTTTATGGTCTAATGCGTTTAATTCACATGAATATTAAATGTAGAGAGCCCTAATAAAGACAATCCATAGAAGTTAGACACAAGCGAAAGTACAATTGTCGTCATGTCACTAAATACCTTTGCATAACGTCTAAAAAATACCTTTGCATAAAGAGTTAAGGTTGAAATAGATCCTAGTAATCTAAGTTGTCCCTTTGGAACATAAGTCAAATAGTAGAAAAATCCTATTTTTTAAACCATTAATTTGTACTAAATGAATTAATATGGACTCAAAATAGGAAGTCATTTCTCTTTATTTTTTTATGAATCAAAACAACCTCTTAGTTTTGGAAATAAATTTATAATCATCTTTCTGTGATGATCTCTGGACCTAGTCTTAGGGCATTTCCACCGGGCTACCCTATTCTAGACACTGAAAGTGCTTGTTTTTCTTTGTTTGGGGTGCCCCGCGGATAGGCCAGAGGCCCATGTCCCCCCTGGTCCGTTTGGGGTGGGTAGTGCACCCAACATACCACCCCATTTTTCGTCTTCCCCTCACGAGGCTGCCATGAATGATACTGCGAAGTTAATGTCGTCGCTTCCCCACCCATCGCAGTGGTATCATAGATGGATAAGCCATAGATGGTATCTCATGGCACAGAGAGGGGGTGTGACCTAGTGTACGAGATGGCAAGACACACGAGTTACCCAGGTTCAAGATCTAGGGCGGTGGCGAGCTTGCCCTAGGATGGTGTGGCCCAGTTCTACTGCTGGTGCAACCCTTTTGTTAGAAGGGATGTGGCACGCTTGACCACCTCATGGGAGGGATTCTATTGGAGAATCGTTGTGGCGGTGGCAATGTTGTCAAACAGTGTGCAGTAGGCGAGATTTTCCTCACTATCTTGGTGAGGGCGGACAATCCTTGAAGCTTCGCTCGGGTTTACTTTTTTTTTTGAACAGGGAAAGGTCCTGAAGGACCTAGTAGCTGCATTCCATTCCAGGTGTGGGCATACAAATTACATAGAGGTCCAAAAGAACTTGACAATAACTAATAGGACATGCAATTTTACAAAAAGGACCCCAAAACATATAGAAGAAAAGTCATCGAGTCCTTCTCCACTGCACAACAGAGCTCTGCTTCGCATCCTAGCCAGCAACTCCGTTAGCGGGGACGCACCAGTTGGGACGGTGCGCTAGGAGTCGCCAGTACGAAGCAGAAGAAGGGTCTCCGCAATGACATATTGCATGGAGGTTGAAGGGCAGCCTGCACATGGCTGAGGAGGGCCGCTCAACGGCCAAGATGAGCACATGCAAGACGGATGACGCCATCGTATGTCCCGAGCTTGTGAACTAAACGTCCGCAACTTAACTTCTCCATCGTCCAGATCTAAAGCACTCACCAAAGCAAGCCTCACCGATAGCGCCATCACCTTGATGGCAGCAGATCAGGGATTGGCTGGCAAGATCCGCAAGATCTGAGCCGCAACCGAGCTTTATGGGGGGGGGTGCAGTGATAGCATCGACGACCACATCCGGCTCCATCCTCTAGAGCGCCGCAGACAACAACATCACCACCACCAGCCACCGGCCGTCGCTCATGAGCTCCGATGACGAGATCCCCGACGGCATCACGCCATTCTCCACATGGGAAACACTAGACCTAAGCATACAATAACTACTACTACTACTATATACAGAGAGAAGCTGGACTCCTCTCTTCCGTTGTCTCCGGTCGACGAGGCCGTCGGAGAGAAGGGGGAGAGGAGCCAGGGCGTGGGCATGGGAGAGACTCTCAAGGGAGGGTTGGAGAGAGAGGAGAGGAAGAAATGAGAGCCCCCACGCCCGGGTTTACTGGAGTAATGAAATCGTCCAACTTGGGTGTACAGTCAGCATGAAATTGCAAATTCTTTCGGATGGTCGGATCCTCCTTGGTCTTTTTGCGGAGATATCTTTCTTCCTTCTGTACGATGTCCCTAGGACGGGAATTCATTGCTTCAACTTGAGCTAGTTGTCCACCATGTGCGTGATGTGTTGAACATAGTGTCGTCCCGCTTCGTTTAATATCTAGCCCAAGTGTTCGAGCTCCTGCGGATCGGTGTCTGAATTGGGGTGGCAAGCGTCTCATAGATATGAATGTTTTCCTCTTCCGTCGGATCTCCCACATGTTTTCTCCTATTCGGAGGGATGGACCGACTTCCTTAGTCTTCAGTCGTCGGTGTGGGTGGTGGCACCATGCTGGTATCTTCGGGAGGCAACATATCACCCTCTTTCACGGTAATTACACCTTCGCCTATCTCATGGATGGTGATGTAGACCGCCTTCTGGATGTCCTCGATGCTCTGGCGGAAGGAGTTGCCATTGGAGTCCTCATCCATCTCATCATATCCGTGATTGCTCCCGCCTTCGAAAACGCTACCCTCCATCATAGGAGTGGAAACATTGTCATTATTGTAGTGTGAGTAATCCACCTTGTCTAGCGGGCTGTTGGCTTCATTGGATCAAAGTCGGAACCAACTTAGCCAACAAAGTAGTGATAACTGGGAACCTGAACCCTTAATACATAAACAGACCCCGATTGGTCTTCCACCTTGATCTCCGCCACATGGAGAAGAAGGGTGTTTTTTTAGATCTAGAATTTGGTTGCATCTGCAGACAGAGTGGATATAGATCCGCATGAACCCACGTAATCCAAGGCAGAGACGGGCGTAGGGAAGCTAGAGTCGAAGCTAGGGTCGGAGCTGGTGAAGGCAATGTAGATGTGTAAACCACCGAAGGGGACGATCATGTGTGTGATCGGGTTGGAGGAGGCCGAAACCCAAGTCACGTTAGCCAACACGATTGTCAATTTACCGTATTAGAGAGCACAACCGTTGGATATGGTTGTTGGAGATATGCCTGGGAGGCAATAATAAAGTTGTTATTATCATATCTTCGTGTTTATGACGAATGTTCATTTCTCATACTATAATTATATTAACCGGAAATGCTAATACACATGTGTTTTATAAACAAACAAGAGTCGCTAGTAAGTGTCAACACCCGGATTTTTAAGTCCAGATGCCTATTATGCCATACATCGCAATCCCATGAAGATTGTTGTTGCGAGACATAACAGTTGATATCATAAGTCATCATTCATTACAAACCATAGTCGTCTTACAAATAGAGATCACATGATCCAATATTACACAAATAGTTGATCTAATGATCAACGAACACATTACATAGCGGAAGCGTAGAAGTAGTGGACGATCTAATCCACAAGACAACGCTTGACGTCAGGAGTAGTCCTAGTTGTCGTAGACGTCTTGTTGTCCTTCGTCTCGGTACTGCTGCTCCTCTTCATAGTCTGGCCATTTGAATAGCCAGGGACACAGCCGTACTTTAAAGTATTCGCAAACTAATACTAATGTAAGTACTATCAACTTTATTCAAAGGATGCTAAGCTCTAGGTTTATTTGCATAAAGCCAATTTTAGTTCACACACATTTGATAAAAGACTCTTCATAAGCTAACTAACTCAAGTGGGAACATTAGTGTCATTCCCACAACTCAGTTGTGATTCAAGTCAAGTTCACCATTCAAATCATCAATCCTTTTCAAGAAAACACCTGACAATGGTACAGTATGGCCTTTCCAATCGTCTGTAACCGTGGACACGGCTATTCGAATAGGTTTACACTCTGCAGAGGTTGCACACTTGTGCCACAACATTTGATTACATCCGTCAGGGATAGCCCTGAATCATCGTAACTCAGTACGCGGATCATCAACCATAACCTTTCACTTACATACCCTAGTATAGGTACCTCTCCCCATGAGCTTGGCCTCCCAGTGAAGACAAACCGTCAGCCTGGGAACTGCACAGGGCTTGGGCCGTACATTCACCTCATTTCACATCATTTCACTTTCAACGGAGGCAGCCTCGGCATAACCCCTATGATGCTTGTTCAGAGGGAACCCATACTAAGGTGCATAAACTTCCAGTTAAGCCCTACCCATAATCAGGTATTGTGGGGGTACTCTAAAATTGGAAAGGTATCGCATCCAAACCAACCATCAGTTTTTATCAAAGTTCACCATGTCATTCAAGTCACATTCACCTTCAATACCTTTCAAAGTCATTTCACTTCACAAGTTCCCATCTAGAGTAGTCAATTTTATTTGTTAGCACTAGCAACTAGTCATGAGGGCGCTACTTAACTTATAAGCTTTTTAGGCTAAGTTTGATACTCTTGCTCTACTCTATACTTAGACCAAAGTTAACTATAAAAGTAAGCTTTGATAAACAAAGTAAAAGCTTGAAGGGTAAGACTTGGGATGGGATCATTGCACATAAAGTAAAGTAATGTTGCCTTGCTCTAGTAGAGCTTTGCACTTGCAAGAATATTAGCTTGCCTTGGTTGGTGTACTGATCAAAGTGGTCTTCCTCTTCCTGGCAGTAGACCTCCTCCTCCTGGTACTCCTCTGTACTAGCGTCTAAAAACGGATACGAGGTAACAATCACCAATCAACTCTTAAGAGCTAGACTAAGCACACACAAGGTTCACACAAGCTAATCTATCATCACCACCTTGCTATCATGTTGGTTGACTTTGTTTTCTTCTTAAGAAAAATAATTTCCTCTCATTACAAATATTGATTTAGGGTTTCTCTTTAGTTCTTGGAGGAATAATTTCCTCTCATTGAATCTTGTTAAGATTTAAGTTCCTCAAATACTAAGTATGAGATCATGTTTGACCAAGGTCAACACTTCATAATCACTATTTGGGGAAAAAGATTTAAATGAGATTCATCATCTCATGTAATTTTAATATTACTTTGATTTAAGATCCTCAAGTGAGCAAGTATGAGACCATGCCACAAGGGTCATCATATTACTTCATAAAACTTTGGGAAGATGATATAAATGAGGTGCTACCCTCATAGATTTAACATCCTACATTTGAAAAGAATTTAAATGGGCTAGTATTGACTACATAGCCAATTTTTGATTCTAGCCCATGATCATACAAAGTAACCATGTGATATTTTTGCATAAACAATTAGAGTTTTTGAAATGTGAGTTATGAGAATTTGAATCACCTCCAAATTCATCATGGTTGATTTTATAAATTTATTTGAATTCTGAAAACTCTCTGACTTGTTATTTTTACTATTCAAATTCTACAAAAGATTTTGGTTTGAATCCAGTGTGGTTGGATAGAGCTTTTCATAAGCTTTCCAACAATATAAATTTGGTCAAGTTTGGTTTGGTAGATTTTGTTTTATTTAAATTTAAAGAGGACACCAGTAAGCATTTTAATTGATTTGATTTAAACTAGATTTGAATTCACGGGCCACGCGGGGAAATAAACGGGCCAGAAAGGGAGAGAGGGAGGTGGGCTGGCCCAACTGCGCGTCCAGCGCGAGCAGGCCGCCTGACAGGGTGGGGCAGTGATAACCCACAAGTATAGGGGATCGCAACAGTCTTCGAGGGAAGTAAAACGCAAATATATTGATTCGACACAAGGGGAGGTAAAGAATACTTATAAGCCTTAACAACTGAATTGTCAATTCAGCTGCACCTGGAAAAGCACTAGTAACAGGGGTGATGTGAAAGCAGCAGTAATATGAGAGCAATAGTAACAGTAACACAACAGCAGTAAAAGTAACACAGAGACAGTGGCACCAAAAAATAGTTGATATTACTTCCAATGACATATAGAACGAGTATATGATGATGAAAGATGGACCAGGGTTCCCAGCGATCTACACTAGTGGTAACTCTCCAATAACAAGTGACAAGTGTTGGGTGAACAAATTACAGTTGGGAAATTGATAGGATTGAAATAGCATTAAGACAAAACATCAAGATTATTAATCATGTAGGCATGTTTTCCATATATAGTCATACGTGCTCGCAATGAGAAAATTGCATGAAATCTTTTGTCCTACCAGCCGGTGGCAGCCGGGCCTCAAGGGAATCTACTGGCTATTAAGGTACTCCTTTTAATAGAGCACCGGAGCAAAGCATTAACACTTGGTGAAAACATGTGATCCTCATATCACAGCCTTCCCCTCCGGTTGTCCCAATTTTCGTCACTTTGGGGCCTCGGGTTCTGGATAGCAATATGTGCAAACAACTTGTAGATACAATCTAAGCAATAATTATAGAGCTTAAATCTAAGATCATACCACTCGGGCCCTAGTGACAAGCATTAAGCATAACAAGATTGCAGCAACAATAACTTCACAAACTTTATAGATAGACTAATCATAATGTATCATCCATCGGATCCCAACAAACACAACACCGATTACATCAGATGAATCTCAATCATGTAAGGCAGCTCATGAGATCATTGTATTGAAGTACATGGGAGAGAGAGTACCAACTAGCTACTGCTAGAACCCGTAGTCCATGGGGGAACTACTCACGGAGCATGATGGAGGCGGTGGCGTCGATGGAGATGGCTTCCGGGGGCACTTCCCCGTCCCGGCAGGGTGCCGGAACAGAGATTCTGTCCCTCGAATTGGAGTTTCGCGATGGCGGCGGCGCCCCTGGAGTCTTTCTGGAGTTTCGTCAATTCGTATCGCGTTTTTAGGTCGAAAGGGGTCTTATAGGCGAAGAGGCGGCGCAGGAGGGCGCCTGGGGCCCCCTCACCATAGGCCGGCGCGGCCAGGCCTGGGCCCGCGCCGCCTTATGGTGTGGGCCCCCTGCTGCCCGCCTCCGACTCTCCTTCGGTGTTCTGGAGTCTTCCGGGAAAAATAAGATACTGGGTCTTTGTTTCGTCGAATTCCGAGAATATTGCCCGAACAGCCTTTCTGGAACCAAAAACAACAGAAAACATGAACTGGCACTTCGGCATCTTGTTAATAGGTTAGTTCCGGAAAATGCATGAAATCATTATAAAGTGTGAGCAAAACATGTAGGTATTGTCATAAAAGAAGCATGGAACATCAGAAATTATAGATACGTTGGAGACGTACCAGCATCCCCAAGCTTAGTTCCTACTCGCCCTCGATTAGGTAAACGATAAAAAGAATAATTTCTGTAGTGACATGCTACTTACATAATCTTGATCATACTATTATAAAGCATATGAAATGAATGCAGTGACTCAAGGCAATGATCTATAGTTGCTAACAAATAGATAACATATAGCAAAACTTTTCATGAATAATACTTTCAAGACAAGCATCAAAAGTCTTGCATAAGAGTTAACCCATAAAGCAATAATTTTAAAGTAAAGGCATTGAAGCAACACAAAGGATGATTAAGTTTCAGCAATCGCTTTCAACTTTCAACATGCATATCTCATGGATAATTGTCAACGCAAAGTAATATGATGAGTGCAAATAAGCAAGTATGTAAGAATCAATGCACAGTTGACACAAGTGTTTGCTTCTAAGATGGAAGGAAGTAGGTAAACTGACTCAACATAAAGTAAAAGAAAGGCCATTCGCAGAGGGAAGCAGGGATTAAATCATGTGCTAGAGCTTTTTAAGTTTTGAAATCATATAGAGAGCATAAAAGTAAAGTTTTGAGAGGTGTTTGTTGTTGTCAACGAATGGTAGTGGGCACTCTAACCCCCTCATCAAACAGACTTTCAAAGAGCGGCTCCCATGAAGGACGTTATCTCTACCAGCAAGGTAGACCATCCCTCTTCTCTTTTGTTTACACATGTACTTTAGTTTAGTTTATTTTTATTTTTGGGTGACACTCCTTCCAACCTTTTGCTTTCACAAGCCATGGCTAACCGAATCCTCGGGTGCCTTCCAATCATTCACATACCATGAAGGAGTGTCTATTTATTTTAGTTTTATTTAGAGATGACACTCCTCCCAACCTTTGCTTTCTCAAGCCATGGCTAACCGAATCCTCGGGTG
Organism: Lolium perenne; assembly: GCF_019359855.2. Taxonomy (NCBI): domain Eukaryota; kingdom Viridiplantae; phylum Streptophyta; class Magnoliopsida; order Poales; family Poaceae; genus Lolium; species Lolium perenne. The sequence goes on along the minus strand of NC_067250.2, from coordinate 172,092,275 downwards.
CCTTCCAACATTTCACATACCATGGAGGAGTGTCTATTTGCAAAATTAAGTTGCTTACTGATGAATCAGAGCAAAACATGTGAAGAGAATTATTAATGAAAGTTAATTAATTGGGGCCGGGAACCCCGCTGCCAGCTCTTTTTGCAAAATTATTGGATAAGCGGATGAAGCCACTAGTCCATTGGTGAAAATCTGCCCAACAAGATTGAAAGATAAAACACCACATACTTCCTCATGAGCTATAAAACATTGACACAAATAAGAATGATAAATTTTGAATTGTTTAAAGGTAGCACAAGAAGTATTTACTTGGAATGGCAGGAAATACCACATAGTAGGTAGGTATGGTGGACACACATGGCATAGGTTTTGGCTCAAGGTTTTGGATGCACGAGAAGCATTCCCTCTCAGTACAAGGCTTTGGCTAGCAAGGTTATCTGAAGCAAACACAAGTATGAACCAGTACAGCAAAACTTACATAAGAACATATTGCAAGCATTATAAGACTCTACACTGTCTTCCTTGTTTCTCAAACACTTTTACCAGAAAATATCTAGACCTTAGAGAGACCAATCATGCAAACCAATTTCAACAAGCTCTACGGTAGTTCTCCACTAATAGGTTCAAACTACATGGTGCATGAAATTAAACATGATCTACTTGAGAGCTCAAAACAATTGCCAAGTATCAAATTATCCAAGACAATATGAGGCATTTTCTGTTTCCAACCAAATAACAATAAATGCAACAGCTTCCAACTTTTGTCATTGAACATTAAAAGTAAAAACGAAGAACACCAGTGTTCATATGAAAAAGTGGAGCGTGTATCTCTCCCACACAAGGATTGCTAGGATCCGAATTTATTCAAACAAAAACAAAAATAAAAACACACAGACGCTCCAAGTAAAGCACATAAGATGTGACCGAATAAAAATATAGTTTCAATAGAAGTGACCTGATAAGTTGTTGATGAAGAAGGGGATGCCTTGGGAATCCCCAAGCTTAGACGCTTGAGTCTTCTTGAAATATGCAGGGATGAACCACGGGGGCATCCCCAAGCTTAGACTTTTCACTCTTCTTGATCATATTGTATCATCCTCCTCACTTGACCCTTGAAAACTTCCTCCACACCAAACTCAAAACAAACTCATTAGAGGGTTAGTGCATAATCAAAAATTCACATATTCAGAGGTGACACAATCATTCTTAACACTTCTGGATATTGCACAAAGCTACTGAAAGTTAATGGAACAAAGAAATCCATCAAACATAGCAAAACAGGCAATGCGAAATAAAAGGCAGAATCTGTCAAAACAGAACAGTCTGTAAAGACGAATTTTTCTGGGGCACTTAACTTGCTCAGATGAAAATGCTCAAATTGAATGAAAGTTGCGTACATATCTGAGGATCACTCAAGTAAATTGGCAGATTTTTCTGAGTTACCTACAGAGAATAATACTCAAATTCGTGACAGCAAGAAATCTGTTTCTGCGCAGTAATCCAAATCTAGTATCAATCTTACTATCAAAGACTTTACTTGGCACAACAATGAAATAAAATAAGATAAGGAGAGGTTGCTACAGTAGTAACAACTTCCAAGACACAACAAAACAGTAGCAAAATAAAGACATGGGTTATCTCCCAATAAGTGCTTTCTTTATAGCCATTAAGATGGGCTCAGCAATTTTAATGATGCTCACATAAGGAAATAGAGTTGAAGCAAAAGAGAGCATCAAAAATCAAATTCAAAACACATTTAAGTCTAACCCACTTCCTATGCATAGGAATCTTGTACATAAATAAATTCATGAAGAACAAAGTGACAAGCATAAGAAGATAAAATAAGAGTAACTTCAAAATTTTCAGCATGTAGAGAGGTGTTTTAGTACCATGCAAATTTCTACAACCATATTTTCCTCTCTCATAATAATTTTCAGTAGCTTCATGAACAAACTCAACAATATAACTATCACATAAAGAATGCTTTTCATGATCCATAAACACATAATTTTTATCAAGCTCAAAAATAGTGGGATTAAAACTTTCAAACCCACTTTTATCAATAATATAACAAGATGATTGATCAATCTCAAGAGATTTGGGACTCATAGATAAATTCAAGAACTCTCCAATCCCATTCTCATTAGTAGTACAATTAATATTATCAAGTAACATAGGACCATCATCTAGAGCTTTATCATAAACATTTGCCAAGCAAAACTCTTTAGTACCATGCATTTCGATATCAGGCACAAACAAAGCATTATCATAAGATTTATCAAAATAGCATGGATTATCATAGATAACAGTAGCATAATTATTCTCAGAAGTTTTACTCATAGGTACTATTTCAGGAGAATCCAAAGGAACATAACATTCAACCTCCTTTGGTAAGCATGGAGGACAATCAAATAGTGTAAGAGATAAAGAGTTACTCTCATTAGAAGGTTGGCATGGGTAGCTAATCCATTCTTCCTCCTTTTGTTCATCACTCTCCTCTTCTTTTTCATCCAATGAGCTTTTAGGTTCATCAATTTCCTCCTCTTTTTCATCCAATGAGCTTTCAGGTTCATCAATTTCTTCTTCCACGGGTTCCTGCAAATTGTGAGTGCATTCTTGTGCATTAATGAGTCTCTCTTTATAATCAATGATATAAGGATTATCACTGTAACTTTATATGCAAAAATTAAGGATAGAAGAGACATAATCTTTAAGGTCCTTACAAACAACACAAGTTTCATAATTTTTAAACATGAAGGATTCGATCTCAGAGGCTCCCATAAATATGACAAATTGTTCTACTTCTTCGAACCCGAGATGAATATAGTTATTCCAATTATAGTTCTTAATTAAAACTTCTTCACTAAAGCCACATTGGAATTTCAGATGTTTAGTATCCTCTTTAGAGCAACAATTTATATCATGGCGTTTAAGCAAGATTTTAGCAATTGTATTCAATTTTTCTATCACAACACTCATGACTTTACCCGTTCTTGATTCTCTATAATTATTATATAATTCTATAAGCTCCAACATGGTTATGCGTTCTTCCATAATAACAGTATTTAATTTTTCGGTTTTTCAAATTTTTATGGATTTTTTGGTATATGAGAAAAATAAAACAAGACAAAAAGAAACTAGACAGAAGTAAACTAAGAAAAATAAAACAAGACAGAAATAAACTAAGCACAAATAAACTAGATAAAAGTAAACTAAGCAAAACAAAATAAAAACAGAGAGAGAGGTAGAGTGTACTCCCCAGGTGAACTTATGAGTAGAGCTATGCCTCCTCAAAGAACGGCGCCTTAAAAATAGTCTTGATAACCCACAAGTATAGGGGATCGCAACAGTCTTCGAGGGAAGTAAAACCCAAATTTATTGATTCGACACAAGGGGAGGTAAAGAATACTTATAAGCCTTAACAACTGAGTTGTCAATTCAGCTGCACCTGGAAAAGCACTAGTAATAGGGGTGATGTGAAAGCAGCAGTAATATGCGAGCAATAGTAACAGTAACACAATAGCAGTAACAGTAACACAGAGACAATGGCACCAGAAAATAGTTGATACTACTTCCAATGACATATAGAACGAGTATATGATGATGAAAGATGGACCGGGGTTCCCAGCGATCTACACTAGTGGTAACTCTCCAATAACAAGTGACAAGTGTTGGGTGAACAAATTACAGTTGGGTAATTGATAGGATTGAAATAGCATTAAGACAGAACATCAAGATTATTAATCATGTAGGCATGTTTTCCATATATAGTCATACGTGCTCGCAATGAGAAACTTGCATGACATCTTTTGTCCTACCAGCCGGTGGCAGCCGGGCCTCAAGGGAATCTACTGGCTATTAAGGTACTCCTTTTAATAGAGCACCGGAGCAAAGCATTAACACTTGGTGAAAACATGTGATCCTCATATCACAGCCTTCCCCTCCGGTTGTCCCAATTTCTGTCACTTTGGGGCCTCGGGTTCCGGACAGCAATATGTGCAAACAACTTGTAGATACAATCTAAGCAATAATTATAGAGCTTAAATCTAAGATCATGCCACTCGGGCCCTAGTGACAAGCATTAAGCATAACAAGATTGTAGCAACAATAACTTCACAAACTTTATAGATAGACTAATCATAATGTATCATCCATCGGATCCCAACAAACACAACACCGATTACATCAGATGAATCTCAATCAAGTAAGGCAGCTCATGAGATCATTGTATTGAAGTACATGGGAGAGAGAGTACCAACTAGCTACTGCTAGAACCCGTAGTCCATGGGGGAACTACTCACGGAGCATGATGGAGGTGGTGGCGTCGATGGAGATGGCTTCCGGGGGCACTTCCCCGTCCCGGCAGGGTGCCGGAACAGAGATTCTGTCCCCCGAATTAGAGTTTCGCGATGGCGGCGGCGCCCCTGGAGTCTTTCTGGAGTTTCGTTAATTCGTATCGCGTTTTTAGGTCGAAAGGGGTCTTATAGGCGAAGAGGCGGCGCAGGAGGGCGCCTGGGGCCCCCTCACCATAGGCCGGCGTGGCCAGGCCTAGGCCCGCGCCGTCTTATGGTGTGGGCCCCCTGCTGCCCGCCTCCGACTCTCCTTCGGTGTTCTGGAGTCCTCCGGGAAAAATAAGATATTGGGTCTTTGTTTCGTCGAATTCCGAGAATATTGCCCGAACAGCCTTTCTGGAACCAAAAACAACAGAAAACAGGAACTGGCACTTCGGCATGTTGTTAATAGGTTAGTTCCGGAAAATGCATGAAATCATTATAAAGTGTGAGCAAAACATGTAGGTATTATCATAAAACAAGCATGGAACATCAGAAATTATAGATACGTTGGAGACGTATCACGCACGCCTGTCAGTGCCTCATAAAACCCGAAGCGGTATATTCTATCGTGGACCGCACGATTAGAACGGGATCCAACGATCCACGTTCATCGTCGTCGACAGCAAGAGGGCTTACTGGCGCGGCGAGGGTTTGGCATGGGCGAGCTCACCGGCGGTCGGCGAGGCTGGGCGTCGGCGGTGCTGGAGGTTGTCGACGACGGCGAGTTCAGCGGTGGTCGTGGGAGCGCCGGAGGTGGTCGCAATCGATGGTGGCGTCTGCTACAGTTCCGCGGGCTCCGGCGATGAATTGGCTTGCTCTGGTGGTCAATGTGGCTGGGAGAGGAGTGGAAGAGGCTCAGAGGAGGGAGGTGAGTGATACGTCCAAAACGTATCTACTTTTCCGAACACTTTTGCTATTGTTTTGCCTCTAATTTGTGTATTTTGGATGCAACTAACACGGACTAACGCTGTTTTCAGCAAAACTGCTCTGGTGTCTCGTTTTTGTGCAGAAATCCAACTTTCAGGAAAATCCTCGGAATTTATGCAGAAGGCCCTATTTTCACAGAATATTGGCGGAGCCAGAAGGACAAGCCAGGTGGAGGCCCGAGGGCCCCACACCATAGGCCGGCGCGGCCCAGGAGGGGCCCGCGCGGCCCTATGGTGTGGCGGCCTCGGTTGGCCTCCGACGCCCTCCTTCGGACTACTTATTGCCTTCGACCTAAAAACGCACAGGGAGAAGTCGAAGTCGCCAGAAAGCCTCCAGAATGCCGCCACATCGCGAAACTCCGTCTCAGGAGCCAGAAGTCTCCGTTCTGGCACTCCGCCGGGACGGGGAATTGGAGGAGATCATCGCCATCATCACCACCGACGCCTCTCCATCAACCAGCCATGTTTCCCCCATCCATGTGTGAGTAATTCCCCCGCTGTAGGCCAAAGGGGATGGTAGGGATTGGATGAGATTGGTCATGTAATAGCATAAGATTGTTAGGGCATAGTGCCTAGTGTCCGTAATTGGTACTTTGATGATATTGTTGCAACTTGTTATGCTTAATGCTTGTCACTAGGGCCCGAGTGCCATGATCTCAGATCTGAACATGTTATTATTTCATCATGATATTCATTGTTTTATGATCTTACCTGCAAGTTGTATACACATGTCGCTGTCCGGAACCAATGGCCCCGAAGTGACAGAAATCGGGACAACCGGAGGGGATGGTAGTGATGTGAGGATCACATGTGTTCACGGAGTGTTAATGCTTTGCTCCAGTGCTCTATTAAAAGGAGTACCTTAATATCCAGTAGATTCCCTTGAGGCCCGGCTGCCACCGGCTGGTAGGACAAAAGATGTTGTGCAAGTTTCTCATAGCGAGCACGTACGACTATAATTGGAACACATGCCTATTGATTGCTTTGTACTTGGACACCGTTTTATTATTATCTGCAAATGCCCTGCTATGATTGTTACATGAGTTTCTCTCATCCATGCAACGCCCGTTATCCGTCCCCGTGCCTACAGTATTTTAATCCTGCTGTTTACTATAATCACTACTGCTGTCTCTGTTACTTTGCTGCTGTTATTTCACTACTGCTACTGCTATAAAACTGTTACTACTAATAAACTCTTGCGAGCAAGTCTATTTCCAGGTGCAGCTGAATTGACAACTCCGCTGTTAAGGCTTCCAAGTGTTCTTTGTCTCCCCTTGTGTCGAATCAATAAATTGGGTTATACTACCCGCGAAGACTGCTGCGATCCCCTATACTTGTGGGTCATCAAGACTGTTTTCTGGCGCTGTTGCCGGGGAGCATAGCTTTATTTGGAAGTTCACTTGGATTGATATTGTTCACTGCAAATTCTTCATCATGGGTAAAGCTCGCGATCCTAAAGTCGCCATATTACCATCCACTACAAGAAAAGGTACAACTCTGAGTACCTCTGCTGCTCTTGATTCACCATCTGTGATAAGTCAACTTGTTTCACCGCCACAAGCTTCGCTTGGTGGTACTTCTGCTGAATCTGAAAACTCTCATAATATTGATAATGTTTCTGCTGTGCTTGATGATAGTGGTTCATTGGGATCCTTTCTAGATGCTACAATTGCTAGGTCTAGACAAATTGAAAATGCTGAAACTCCTAATGAAAATGCCACTACACCTGTTAGTTCACCTGAACTTGATTATTCTAGTGATGATCCTGATGAAGATTATGTGGAGCTTAATGATGATTTTATTAATAGATGCAATGCTACTGCTGATGCAAGTAAAATTAAAAAGTTTCTCACACAATATACTGTTAGACATAAGCTATCTCCTGATCCTAAATTTGCCACATCTCCTATATGCATTAAGGATAAAGATTATGATTTTTCTCTTGATCTATCTCATATAGCTATTGTAGAGAAAGCACCCTTTTGTGGTACTGAAAAAGAAAGTGCTGTAGAACATATGAATGAACTTTCTTCTATGAGTAGCTTGTTTTCTGATGATGACAAGATGCGTACTTACTTTGTCATTAAAAAATTTCCTTTCTCCAAAGGATGATGCTAAAACTTGGTATAATAATTTGCCTCCTGGTTCTATTAAAAGTCCAACTGATTTGTGTGATGTTTTCTTTCGAAAATATTTTCCTGCTAGTGCTCAACATATTGCTTTACAGAGAATTTATAGGTTTGACCAGGGAGATGAAGAGAAATTGCCTGCGGCATGGGCAAGATTTTGTTCTCTTATCAGAGCTCGACCTGGACATGATTTAGAAAAGAATGATCTACTTGATATATTTTATAGTGGACTAACCATTGAATCTAGAGCATATTTGGATAGTTGTGCTGGTTGTGTTTTCAGGAAAAGAACCTGCATTTAAGTGAAGAATTATTGGCTAAAATAAGCCGGAATCATGATGATTGGAATACACCTGAACCAACTCCAACGCCAATATTGAAGAAGAGGGGTTTAATTGAATTGAATGATGAAGATATGAGGGAAGCTAAGAAGTCTCTCAAGGAAAAAGGTATTAAATCCAAAGATGTGAAGAATCTACCTCCCATAGAGGATATATGTGAGATAATTCCCCCTTCACCCATGATTGAGGTAAACTCCCTTCAACGCTTTACTAGGGAAGATATTCTGTATTCAAAACCTCCTGCTCAATGTTTAGATGAGTTTGATAATTATATTGTTAAGCAAGAAAATTTTAATATGAGAGTAGAGAATCATCTAATGGAAAATTCTCAAGCTATTAGCAATTTGCATGATATTGTGGAGAGAACCTCCAATGATGTTAAGATGCTTGTTAAACATTTTCAAATGATTCAAACTCAAATTGATCAACTCACTAAAGTGCAAAATGATTTGCTAAATAATAATTCTAAAGAGAAGCATGCTTATGAAGTAACAACTAGAGGTGGTGTCTCTACCCAGGATCCTCTATATCCTGAAGGGCATCCCAAAAGAATTGAACAAGATTCTCAACGCATTGAACCTAGTGCTCCTTCTAAGAAGAAAAAGAAGAAGAAACATAAAAATGTTGTAGAATCCTCTGAACCTGCTAATGATCCTAATAGTATTTCTATTTTCGATGCTGAAACTGAAAGTGGTAATGAACATGATAATGATAATGATAATGATAATGATAAGAATGATGCTTCTGATAAAGAAGAAGTTGAAGATGAACCTGACAAGCATGATAAAAATAAAAAGTATACTAAAGAAGATTTTATTGCTAAGAAACATGGTAATGAAAGAGAACCTTGGGTGCAAAAGCAAATGCCTTTTCCTGCTAAGAAACTAAAATCAAAGGAAGAAGAACATTATAATAAATTTTGTGATTGGATGAAACCTTTATTCTTGCAAATCCCTTTGACTGATGCTATTAAATTGCCTCCTTATTCAAAGTATATGAAAGATATTGTTACTAACAAAAGGAAAATCCCCAATGAGGAAATTTCCACTATGCTTGCTAATTACTCTTTTAATGGCAAAGTTCCAAAGAAGTTGGGCGACCCAGGTATACCTACTATTCCTTGTTCTATTAAGAATAATTATGTTAAAACTGCTCTATGTGACTTGGGAGCCGGTGTTAGTGTTATGCCTTTTTCTCTTTATAAGAGACTTTATTTAGATAAGTTGATACCTACTGATATATCTTTGCAAATGGCTGATAAATCTACTGCTATTCCTGTTGGTATATGTGAGGATGTTCCTGTTCAAGTTACTAATAACTGCTTGATATTAACTGATTTTGTTGTGTTGGAAATGCCTGAAGATGATAATATGTCTATTATCCTTGGGAGACCTTTTTCTTAACACCGCAGGGGCTGTTATTGATTGCAATAAAGGAAAGGTTACTTTCAATGTTGATGATAAGGAGCATACCGTCTATTTCCCCAAGAGGATTGATAAAGTATGTGGAGTCAATACTATTTCTAATGTGAGAACTATCAAAATTGGAACTATTGATTGTCCTATATATGAGCCTAAAGAAGGTTATCAAAATCTTATGATTGGATCCATATCAATACAATTCAAGGTAACATGATTGATTTGAGGTTTATTTCTTCATATGCTATGTAAAAATTATTCGGTGGCAAGACTTGATCAACCTTGTTAACGAATACTTTTTATATGCATAGAGGCGGTTGATACGTCCAAAACGTATCCACTTTCCCGAACACTTTTGCTATTGTTTTGCCTCTAATTTGTGTATTTTGGATGCAACTAACACGGACTAACGCTGTTTTCAGCAGAACTGCTCTGGTGTCTCGTTTTTGTCCAGAAATCCAACTTTCGGGAAAATCCTCGAAATTTATGCAGAAGGCTCTATTTTCCCAGAGAACTGACGGAGCCAGAAGGACAAACCAGGTGGAGGCCCAAGGGCCCCACACCATAGGGCGGTGCGGCCATGTGGTGTGGCCCCCTCGGCCGGCCTCCGACGCCCTCCTTCGGACTATTTATCGGCCTCGACCTAAAAACGCACGGGGAGAAGTCGAAGTCGCCAGAAACCCTCCAGAACGCCGCCACATCGTGAAACTCCGTCGCGGGAGCCAGAAGTCTCCATTCTGGCACTCCGCCGGGACGGGGAATTGGAGGAGATCATCGCCGCCATCACCGCCAACGCCTCTACATCAACCAGCCATGATTCCCCCATCCATGTGTGAGTAATTCCCCCGCTGTAGGCCGAAGGGGATGGTAGGGATTGGATGAGATTGGTCATGTAATAGCATAAGATTGTTAGGGCATAGTGCCTAGTATCCGTAATTGGTACTTTGATGATATTGTTGCAACTTGTTATGCTTAATGCTTGTCACTAGGGCCCGAGTGCCATGATCTCAGATCTGAACATGTTATTGTTTCATCATGATATTCATTGTTTTATGATCTTACCTGCAAGTTGTATACACATGTCGCTGTCCGGAACCGATGGCCCCGAAGTGACAGAAATCGGGACAACCGGAGGGGATGGTAGTGATGTGAGGATCACATGTGTTCATGGAGTGTTAACGCTTTGCTCCGGTACTCTATTAAAAGGAGTACCTTAATATCCAGTAGTTTCCCTTGAGGCCCGGCTGCCACCGGCTGGTAGGACAAAAGATGTTGTGCAAGTTTCTCATTGCAAGCACGTACGACTATAATTGGAACACATGCCTATTGATTGCTTTGTACTTGGACACCGTTTTATTATTATCTGCAAATGCCCTGCTATGATTGTTACATGAGTTTCTCTCATCCATGCAACGCCCGTTCATCCGTCCCCGTGCCTACAGTATTTTAATCCTGCTGTTTACTAAAATCACTACTGCTGTCTTTGTTACTCTGCTGCTGTTATTTCACTACTGCTACTGCTATAAAACTGTTACTACTGATAAACTCTTGCGAGCAAGTCTGTTTCTAGGTGCAGTTGAATTGACAACTCCGCTATTAAGGCTTCCAAGTGTTCTTTGTCTCCCCTTGTGTCGAATCAATAAATTGGGTTTTACTTCCCTCGAAGACTGTTGCGATCCCCTATACTTGTGGGTCATCAAGACTATTTTCTGGCGCCGTTGCCGGGGAGCATAGCTTTATTTGGAAGTTCACTTGGATTAATATTGTTCGCTGCAAATTCTCCATCATGGGTAAACCTCGCGATACTAAGATCGCCATATTACCATCCACTACAAGAAAAGGTACAATTCTGAGTACCTCCGCTACACTTGATTCACCATCTGTGATTGATAAACTTGTTTCACCGCCACATGCTTCACATGCGGGTACTTCTGCTGAATCTGAAAACTCTCATAATATTGATAATATTTCTGCTGTGCTTGATGATAGTGGTTCATTGGGATCCTTTCTAGATGCTACAATTGCTAGGTCTAGACAAATTGAAAATACTGAAACTCCTAATGCTACTACACCTGTTAGTTCACCTGAACTTGATTATTTTAGTGATGATCCTGATGAAGATTATGTGGAGCTTAATGATGATTTTATTGAAAAATGCAATGCTACTACTGATGCAAGAAAAATTAAAAAGTTGCTTGCAGAACATGCTGTTAGATATAAACTGTCTCCTGATCCTAAGTTTGCCACATCTCCTAAAAACATTAAGGATAAAGATTATGATTTTTCTCTTGATCTATCTCATATAGCTATTGTTGAGAAAACACCCTTTTGTGGTACTGAAAAAGAGAGTGCTGTTGAACACATGACTGAGTTATCTACTCTAAGTAGCTTGTTTTCTGATGATGTCAAGATGCGTACTTACTTTGTTGCTAAAATCTTTCCATTCTCATTAAAGGATGACGCTAAAACTTGGTATAATAGTTTGCCACCTAATTCTATTAAAAGTCCAAAAGAATTGCTTGATATTTTCTTCCGTAAATACTTTCCTGCTAGTGCTCAACATATTGCTTTGCAGAGAATTTATAATTTTGACCAGGAAGATGGAGAGAAATTGCCTGAGGCTTGGGCGAGATTTTGCTCTCTTATTAGAGCTCGGCCTGATCATGATTTGGAAAAGCATGATTTACTTGATATATTTTATAGGGGACTAACCATTGAGTCTAGGGCATACCTGGATAGTTGTGCTGGTTGTGTTTTCAGGAAAAGAACTCCAGACGACGCTGAAGAATTATTGGCTAAAATAGGCCGGAATCATGATGATTGGACTACTCCTGAACCAACTCCAACGCCAATATTGAAGAAGAGGGGTATGATTAAATTAAATGATGAAGATATGAGGGAAGCCAAGAAGTCTCTCAAGGAGAAAGGTATTAAATCTGAAGATGTGAAGAATCTACCTCCCATAGAAGATATATGTGAGATAATTCCCCCTTCATCCATGATTGAGGTAAACTCCCTTCAACGCTTTACTAGGGAAGATATTCCGTATTCGAAACCTCCTGCACAATGCTTAGATGAGTTTGATAATTATATTGTTAAGCAAGAAAATTTTAATATGAGAGTAGAGAATCATTTAATGGAAAATTCTCGAGCTATTAGTGAATTGCATGATATTGTAGAGAGAACCTCCAATGATGTTAAGATGCTTGTTAAACATTTTCATATGATTCAAACTCAAATTGATCAACTCACTAAAGTGCAAAATGACTTATTAGGGAATAATTCTAAAGAGAAACATGCTTATGAAGTAACAACTAGAGGTGGTGTCTCTACCCAGGATCCTCTATATCCTGAAGGGCATCCCAAAAGAATTGAACAAGATTCTCAACACATGGAACCTAGTGCTCATTCTAGGAAGAAAAAGAAGAAGAAACATAAAAATGTTGTAGAATTCTCTGAACCTGCTAATGATCCTAATAGTATTTCTATTTCTGATGCTGAAACTGAAAGTGGTAATGAACATGATAAAGATAATGATAAGAATGATACTCCTGATAAAGAAGAGGTTGAAGAAGAACCTGAAAAGCATGCTAAAAATAAGAAGTACACTAAAGAAGATTTTATTGCTGAGAAACATGGTAATGAAAGAGAACCTTGGGTGTAAAAGCAAATGCCTTTTCCTGCTAAGAAATTAAAATCAAAGGAAGAAGAACACTATAATAAATTTTGTGATTGGATGAAACCTTTATTCTTGCAAATCCCTTTGACTGATGCTATTAAATTGCCACCTTATTCAAAGTATATGAAAGATATTGTTACTAACAAAAGGAAAATCCCCAATGAGGAAATTTCCACTATGCTTGCTAATTACTCTTTCAATGGCAAAGTTCCAAAGAAGTTGGGCGACCCAGGTATACCTACTATTCCTTGTTCTATTAAGAATAATTATGTTAAAACTGCTCTATGTGACTTGGGAGCCGGTGTTAGTGTTATGCCTTTTTCTCTTTATAAGAGACTTTACTTAGATAAGTTGATACCTACTGATATATCTTTGCAAATGGCTGATAAATCTACTGCTATTCCTGTTGGTATATGTGAGGATGTTCCTGTTCAAGTTACTACTAACTGCTTGATATTAACTGATTTTGTTGTGTTGGAAATGCCTGAAGATGATAATATGTCCATTATTCTTGGGAGACCTTTTCTTAACACCGCAGGGGCTGTTATTGATTGCAATAAAGGAAAGGTTACTTTCAATGTCGATGATAGGGAGCATACCGTTTATTTCCCCAAGAAGATTGATAAAGTATGTGGAGTCAATACTATTTTTAATGTGAGAACTATCAAAGTGGGAACTATTGATTGTCCTATATATGAGCCTAAGGAAGAATATCAAACTCTCGTGATTGGATCCATATCGATACAATTCAAGGTAACATGATTGATTTGAGGTTTATTTCTTCTTATGCTATGTAAAATTTATTTGGTGGCAAGACTTGATCAACCTTGTTAACGAATACTTTTTATATGCATAGAGGAGGTAAACAACATCTCTTTCTTCCTCCACTTGCTCTAGTTGCTGTAGCACTTTTGATTTGCAAAGTTCCTTAGTTAATTAGAGATTTCAAAATTTTTCCTGGCCAGTAATAATAAATTAAATACCCAGAAATGTGCATTTTTCAAAGTTTTCAAAAATTCACAAAAATTATACCGTTGGTCCTATTTTTCGACGAGGCACCTGGGAGCACCAGAGGATGACCTGTGGGGCACCAGAGGGTGCCACACCACAGGCCGGCGCGGCCAAGGAGGGGGGCGCGCCACCCTGTGGTGTGGGCCCCTCCTTGCCCCACTTTGCCATCTCTTTCTCCCAGTACCTTCTCTCTCCCGAAAAAAACTCGTACCAGGTTCCTCTCACTCGCGTTTTTGCTCCAGAGCTCCAGATTTTTCGATCTCTTTGCTCAGCCCAGATTTCCTGCTGAAATTTGGCACATTTGCTCCTTGGTATGTGACTCCTCCACCCATCCAAGTAGAATTTTGTTTGGTTGAGTATATCTTGAATATTTTTCTGCTGTAGGTAACATGTTTAGTGAGCTTGCATGCTTGTTCTAAGTGGTAGAAACTAGTTTTGATGCATGATTAGTGCTCTAGCAAGTTCCTATGGTAGTTCCCCTTGATTATATGTCACCAAATCAAATTTTTATATTGTTTGTTGAAATTTCAGAAAATGGAGTGGAATAGATATCACTTGAACCAACAAGAATTGGAAGTCCAACAAGTTATGAGAGTCAATCGTGAAGAGGGAGTATACCCCTCTTATTACCCGTGCGCGGATTTCATGAGGAGCGCGGGAATATTTTAAGATGTTCAAAGCTTAATTTCTCGTGCAGGGCTGAGTGACTTTGTTGAAGGAGAGCCAAGACAATATGCAAAATTAACTATGTCTTTTGTGCAGGACTTTAAGTTCAATTGGTCGCGATCTAACCCCACGGTCCAGTATAAAATTTACAATAAAGCTGTCAACTTGCCATTCAGTGATTTTTGTGCAGCAATTAGAGTACCGCAATGGGGGTCATGCGAGAAGATAAGGGGATCACCGCAAGAACTCTTGGACCTCTTCAAGATGATTTGCTATGGAAGGAGTTTCTCAGAGGATAGTGGTAAAATCACTAGCATTCAGCTCCCGGCTATCCGCTACTTTGCCTATTTTATTACCAAATGCGTTCTTGCTAAAAAGATTGGTGGTAAACTTTCTATCCCGGATTTGGCTTTTCTAGCTGCGGCACTGCAAAGTAGTAGGACTTATAATTTGGGGGCATTGATAGCTTATAGACTTGCTACTTACCGTGAGAAAGGTGGAATTTGTGGAGGTCTCATCGCCTCTCGTTTACTAGCTTTTCATAATGTAGAACCTCATCATTTTGATATTCCATTCCCCATAGAAAAACTTGACATAGCCTCTATGATTAAACATGAATTTGTTTCTGATTCCTTCAACTTGGGTAACCTGTTTTACAAGATGACATTTTATAAGAAAGTTTGGAGAATACCTAAGAAAACTGAGAAACTAGTAAAATTGCCTGCGCCTGTTTTGTCTAACCTTGATTCCAGGGGAGATTGGTCGGTCACAGAAGGTGCACTGGATGCACACATAGAGAGAGGAGGTCAACATGCAAGAGACGACACGGAGGTCGAGGAGCACCTCGACTCATCATCCGATGCAGCAAGTTCCTCGCATCAACATGGTGGACATGTGGAGCCTCCACGCTTTTCTTCTGCGCAGGAACTTTACTATGACTACTCCATGAATTACCCACCGGCGAGGAACAACGATCCTCGTTGGGGTTGAACTCCATTTAGGCCAACAGCCTAAGCTTGGGGGGAGGTATACCGGCATCACTCATTCTTTGCATATTATGGTTGCTGGATACTTGTACATATTTGTTTTGTTCGTTTGAGTGGTTTTCTAATGAGAGGAAGATGATATTTGGGGAAGTGCTGCCTAAAAACAGATTCTGGACTGTTACTAGAAAAATTCGTGCGCACAGCCAGAGCGTTATTTTGATCTGCCAATTTTTGTGCAGGTTCCCCAGGTTGTTATCTAACTTTCATTAGTTGAACACTTTTCGAGCTGAGCAACGTAAGATTTTTGTAAAAATCGATTTCTGTACTGCTGTCAGGTTTTGGCAGATTTCTGTCATCCTGCTGTTATGTGTTTCTTTTAGTTTGCTATTTCTTGTTTTTGCTTTGTTTCTTTCCCAAAACACAAAAAGACCAAAAATATTTCTGTTGTTTCTCTTCACCATTTGTTTGCTTTGGTTTCTTGCATTTGTTTCGCTTTATTTGCTATTGCTAGTTTGCTACAAGAAAACCCAAAAAGATTTTGCTTTGTTTGCTTGTTTCCTTTTGTTCTTGTTTCTAATTCGAAAACACCAAAAATATTTGCTGTTCTTCTTTGGTTTGTAAAGTTCATTATGAGTTCAATGGTCTTCGGTGGCTGGAGCGTGGTTTTCATTTCATATTATCCAAGCTACACAAGTGAAAAGGCAATAATGACGATCTACGACAATTGGATTGTGGTGAGAGGCTGGTATGAACTCTATTTATTTTCATTTTTGTACATATACTCATCCATGTGAGCATGCTTAGTTGGTTCATGTGAGGTATATGTTACTTGAGAAAGTCTAGTAGTTTATGATCTCTCATGTTTAGCTTCAATCTATTAATATGAGTAGCATGTCATGGATGTTTGCTTGCATTGTTTTATTCATAAGTAAGTATGGCATTGTGGTATCCTCCTCTGAATAATTCATTTATATCGACTTGGCACATGCTCACGCATGCATATGACTGAACAAAAAGTCAATTAAGCCTCGATGATTTATATTGCTTCAGAGTTCTTAAACTACTCCGCTGTTAAGGCTTCCAAGTCTGTTTCCAGGTGCAGTTGAATTGACAACTCCGCTGTTAAGGCTTCCAAGTGTTCTTTGTCTCCCCTTGTGTCGAATCAATAAATTGGGTTTTACTTCCCTCGAAGACTGTTGCGATCCCCTATACTTGTGGGTCATCAGCGGTAAACAACATCTCTTTCTTCTTCCACTTGTCTTACTTGCTGTAGCACTTTTGATTTGCAAAGTTCCTTAGTTAATTAGAGATTTCAAAAAAATTCCTGGCCAGTAATAATTAACTTAATACCCAGAAATGTGCATTTTTCAAAGTTTTCAAAAATTCACAAAAATTATACCGTTGGTCCTATTTTTCGAAAATGCACCTGGGAGCACCAGAGGATGACCTGTGGGGCACCCCAGGGTGGCACCCCACAGGCCGGCGCGGCCTGGAAGGGGGGCGCGCCACCCTGGCATGTGGGCCCCCCTTTGCCCCACTTTAGCATCTCTTCCTCCCAGACTCTTCTCTCTCCCGAAAAAATCAACACCAGTTTCCTCTCACTCGCATTTTTGCTCAAGAGCTCAGGATTTTTCTATCTCTTTGCTCAGCCCAGATTTCTGTCTGAAATTTGGCACATTTGCTCTCTGGTATGTGACTCCTCTGATTATCCAAGTAGAATTTTGTTTGGTTGAGTATATCTTGAATATTTTGCTGCAGTAGGTAACATGTTTAGTGAGCTTGCATGCTTGTTCTAAGTTGTATAAACTAGTTTTGATGCATGATTAGTACTCTAGCAAGTTCCTATAGTAGTTCCCCTTGATTATATGTCACCAAATCAAGTTTTATATCACTTGTTGAAAAATTTCAGAAAAGGAAGATGAAGAAGTTCAACTTTGGAGAATTGTTCAAGAGGGGAACAACCAGCACCGGGAGGCCTTCTAGGACCGCCACCTGACTTAGGCGATCGTACAATGAGGATATCATCGCGCCTAGCTTCGCGCCCGAAGAGGACAATGGGGCTCCTAATGCTTCGTCTTTTCCATGCTATGATTTTCTGAGAAATGCAGGGATATTGGATGATTTCTTCACCCTCGTCAACAGGGCGGGCTTAGCCGCCTACGTGGGAGATGAAAGGGAGCAATACTACATGCTCACCAAAATCTTCGTCGAGAGCTTCAAGTTCCACAACAAGCAATATGGGCCGACGGTTGCATTCAAGATCTATGGTAATCCTATTACTATGGAATTGGAAGAATTTTGCCATGCATTGGATATTGCACCTGTAGGTACAGCAAGGAGGATTGATGACAACCCCTGGGATTTATTGGAGCTCTATCGAGGGATCACTGATGATGATTGTCGCACCATTCAGTGTGGCAAGATAAGAAACATCCAACTCCCCGCCATTAAGTACTTTGCCTATTACATTGCTACTAGCATTCTTGGTAGGGAGAACACTAGCAATATTTCTAGCTACCATCTTGCTTTCTTGAATGCTGCACTTACTGGACAGACATCATATCATCTTGGTTCTCTTATTGCTCGCCGCCTGTCTAACAGGGGGCCTATTTTTGGAGGAACTATTGCATTGCGCATTTTAACACATTTAAGACTTCCTCTTGATTCTAATGATGTGCCATTAACCCCTAGGAGACTTGATATTGCTGCTATGAAAAGCCATCATTTTGTTACTGTTGATTCCACTTTAGATAATATGGTCTATAGAATGTTGTTTGCTGACGGGGATGAGAAGGAAATTCCTCTTCCCCAGCCAGGTTTGTTCAGTATTGACAGGCAACCATGGTCGCGCACTAAGGAGGAGGTGGAGGAAAAGATTAAGATACAAGACTTCCACCAGCAGCATGACTCCGAGGACGCCGAGCCCTCCTACGACTACACCGTCACGTATCCGGGTGCTTCCTCTAGCACATACCCGGAATATGATCCATCTTCGTCGTACTACGAAGATGCTACCTCATGGCCTCGATGGGATTGAACTCCACTTAGGCCAAAAGCCTAAGCTTGGGGGGAGGTATACCGGCATCACTCATTCTTTGCATATTATGGTTGCTGGATACTTGTACATACTTGTTTAGTTTGTTTGAGTGGTTTTCTAATGAGAGGGAGATGATATTTGGGGATGTGCTGCCTGAAAACAGATTCTGGACTGTTACCGAAAAAATTCCCAAAAATAGGCAGAACAGTATTTTGCGAATCCAATTTTTTTGCATGTTCCCCAGGTTGTTATCTAACTTTCATTAGTTGAACACTTTTCGATTTGAGCATAGGAAGAATTTCTTAAAAATCGAGTACTGTACTGCTGTCAAGTTTGACGAATTTCTGCTGCTTTGTGTTTATGTGAGTCTTCTAGTTTGCTATTTCTTGTTTTTGCTTTGTTTCTTTCCCAAAACACAAAAAGACCAAAAATATTTCTGTTGTTTCTCTTCATCATTTGTTTGTTATGGTTTCTTGCATTTGTTTCGCTTTATTTGCTATCGTTGGTTTGCTATAAGAAAACCCAAAAAGATTTTGCTTTGTTTGCTTGTTTCTTTTTGTTCTTGTTTCTAATTCGAAAACACCAAAAATATTTGCTGTTCTTCTTTCGTTTGTAAAGTTCATCGTGAGTTCAATGGTCTTCGGTGGCTGGAGCGTGGTTTTCATTTCATATTATCCAAGCTACACAAGTGAAAGGCAATAATGACGATCTACGACAATTGGATTGTGGTGAGAGGCTGGTATGAACTCTATTTGCTTTCATTTTTGTACATATACTCATCCATGTGAGCATGCTTAGTTGGTTCATGTGAGGTATATGTCATTTGAGAAAGTCTAGTAGTTCATGATCTCTCATGTTTAGCTCCAATTTATTAATATGAGTAGCATGTCATGGATGTTTGCTTGCATTGTTTTATTCATAAGCAGGTATGGCATTGTGGTATCCTCCTCTGAATAATTCATTTATATCGACTTGGCACATGCTCACGCATGCATAAGACTGAACAAAAGTCAACTAAGCCTCGATGATTTACATTGCTTCAGAGTTCTTGTATCACTTTTATGCCTCTGTTAATTTATTTTGCCGCAAGCATGATTATGACGGTTACTGCTCTCTTGATTTGTCGCTCCCCAGTCTTTTGCTAGCCTTCACTTGTACTGAGCGGGAACGCTGCTCGTGCTTCCAAACACCTGAAAACCAAATTGTTCCAAAGTGTCCACCATAAATACCTATGCATGGCATTTCAAACCATTCCAAGTAAATTCTCATGCGCTACCTTTAAAACCTTCAAAATGCTTCTAAATTTGTGTTAATGTTTCATAGCTCATGAGGAAGTATGTGGTGTTTAACTTTCAACCTTGTCATTTACTCTTGACGGGCTTTCATTATGGACTAGTGGCACATCCGCTTATCCAATAATTTTGCAAAAAGAGCTGGCAATGGGATTCCCAGTCCCAAATTAATTAACCTAAATAGACACTCCTCCATGGTATGTGATTGTTGGACGGCACCCGAAGGATTCGGTTAGCCATGGCTTGTGTAAGCAAAGGTTGGGGGGAGTGTCATCATAATAAAACTAAAATAAAAAGGCACTCCTTCATGGTATGAGATTGTTGGCAGGCACCCGAGGATTCGGTTAGCCATGGTTTGTGAAAGAAAGGTTGGAAGGAGTGCCACATAAACATAAAAATAATTCATGGGAGCCGCTCTTGGAAGTCCGGTTGGCGAGGTAGTTGGTGTACCCATTACCATTCGTTGACAACAACAAACACCTCTCAAAATAATTTTACTCCTGTTTTAAAAATGAAAAGCTCTAGCGCATGTTAATCCCTACTTCCCTCTGCGAAGGGTCAATCTTTTACTTTTATGTTGTGTCTCCATTCTTTCTTTGAGCACTATCTTGAGAGCACAACTGTCATTCTTACTATAATATGCTTGTCTCAAAATATGATTGATTGTGGTATAACTTTGATGCTTTTATCTTTGACAATCACTACTTCTAGTCTTTCTATGAACTTCAGAGGTGCCTGGGTATTTATGTTTTGCCGATCAAATGCGGGCAAGTGAGATACCACTTTATCATACTCTCTTATGAACATTGCAATCCTGCTTATATACGTGATTCATGATGCTTATTATTAATTGTTGGTACCTCTCCATGATTGACATAGCTGTTAGATGATCTTATTTGCATGCATCTTATTATGAACTGCCTAAGTTTTAGCCATAGCATGAGAATATATACATCATATGAGCAAATGTGTTCGTGAAAGTTCTTTTATCGCTCAGTTGTTAACTGAATTGCTTGAGGACAAGCAATAAGCTAAGCTTGGGGGGAGTTGATACGTCCAAAACGTATCTACTTTCCCGAACACTTTTGCTATTGTTTTGCCTCTAATTTGTGTATTTTGGATGCAACTAACATGGACTAACGCTGTTTTCAGCAGAACTGCTCTGGTGTCTCGTTTTTGTGCAGAAATCCAACTTTCAGGAAAATCCTCGGAATTTATGCAGAAGGCCCTATTTTCACAGAATATTGGCGGAGCCAGAAGGACAAGCCAGGTGGAGGCCCAAGGGCCCCACACCATAGGCCGGCGCGGCCCAGGAGGGGCCCGCGCGGCCCTATGGTGTGGCGGCCTCGGTTGGCCTCCGACGCCCTCCTTCGGACTACTTATTGCCTTCGACCTAAAAACGCACGGGGAGAAGTCGAAGTCGCCAGAAAGCCTCCAGAATGCCGCCACATCGCGAAACTCCGTCTCGGGAGCCAGAAGTCTCTGTTCTGGCACTCCGCTGGGACGGGGAATTGGAGGAGATCATCGCCATCATCACCACCGACGCCTCTCCATCAACCAGCCATGTTTCCCCCATCCATGTGTGAGTAATTCCCCCGCTGTAGGCCGAAGGGGATGGTAGGGATTGGATGAGATTGGTCATGTAATAGCATTAGATTGTTAGGGCATAGTGCCTAGTGTCCGTAATTGGTACTTTGATGATATTGTTGCAACTTGTTATGCTTAATGCTTGTCACTAGGGCCCGAGTGCCATGATCTCAGATCTGAACATGTTATTATTTCATCATGATATTCATTGTTTTATGATCTTACCTGCAAGTTGTATACACATGTCGCTGTCCGGAACCAATGGCCCCGAAGTGACAGAAATCGGGACAACCGGAGGGGATGGTAGTGATGTGAGGATCACATGTGTTCACGGAGTGTTAATGCTTTGCTCCGGTGCTCTATTAAAAGGAGTACCTTAATATCCAGTAGATTCCCTTGAGGCCCGGCTGCCACCGGCTGGTAGGACAAAAGATGTTGTGCAAGTTTCTCATAGCGAGCACGTACGACTATAATTGGAACACATGCCTATTGATTGATTCGTACTTGGACACCGTTTTATTATTATCTGCAAATGCCCTGCTATGATTGTTACATGAGTTTCTCTCATCCATGCAACGCCCGTTATCCGTCCCCGTGCCTACAGTATTTTAATCCTGCTGTTTACTATAATCACTACTGCTGTCTCTGTTACTTTGCTGCTGTTATTTCACTACTGCTACTGCTATAAAACTGTTACTACTAATAAACTCTTGCGAGCAAGTCTATTTCCAGGTGCAGCTGAATTGACAACTCCGCTGTTAAGGCTTCCAAGTGTTCTTTGTCTCCCCTTGTGTCGAATCAATAAATTGGGTTATACTACCCGCGAAGACTGCTGCGATCCCCTATACTTGTGGGTCATCAGTGAGTGAGAGGGTGTGCTCAGAAAGTGAAGGGGGAGGCCCTATTTATAGATGCGAGGAGGTCTGTGGGGGTGCTCGTCGGGTCGACCATGGCGCGGCTGCTCTGGTGCTCTAAGGGGAAAGGTGAGGGCAGGGTTGGGTAGGCAACGTCAAGGCGAGGCTAGGGAGCGTGCTGGCGCAGCAAATGATGGCCTGTGGCGAGGAGTGTGATGGAGGTGTGCAGTACTGTGGCGGACGGATGGCGATGATGTCGACGGTGACAGCGTGCGCGGGCAAGGGAGCTTGTCTGGCGGGTTCCTGGTGCAGTGACGAAGCTCCAGGCGGAAGAGGGGGTCCAGGGGAGGTCGTGATCAGCGGGGCGGGCGCGTGTCCTGCCGTGCCCGTGGGCGGCGTCCATGCGCACTCTGGCGTGCCTGGGCGCGTCGGGGCACGGTGCGTTCCGGTCGCTGCGGTGTTCCTCTTCGACCAGGGCCAGTCCAGGCAGGTTCAGTGAAGCATGGGGAAGCCAGGGGACAAGGTGGGCATGGCTAGAAAGGTGGGGAGGCTAGGGTGGCGTGGAATGTGCAAAACATGGCCGGCATGGCATGGCATTGCCATGTCTAGCCCTTTCTAGGGTTAGGAAGCAGTAGCTTTTTGGTTGGAGGGAACCAGGGGACAAGGTGAGAGCAAGTTGTGTTCAAAAATTGGGCCAAACACTATTCAAAATAGTGATAATTGATTTGGTTTGATTCTACCCATAAGGTGTTTGACACAATGGCCGCATGAAAAGAAATCTCAAATTTTGCAAATCTTTTTGGTGGATTTGAAACACATCCTCAAAGGCACACAATGGTGGTGGTGGTGTGCAAAATTGAGTTGCTTTGCAAGATTTCAAAAAGTGCACAATCCAGAATCTGATTTGATGTCTCTACTTTGCTTGATGAGATTAAGAAATAGAAAAGGAATTGGTCAAGGTAGTCAACACCAAACTTGTTCATCTTGAAGAGGTCTTGGATGAGATGCAAAGAGTTGACAAAGTTTATTTTAGGAAACTCTTAATACCAGGGCTCAAAGTGAGTAAGATGTTAAAAGTGTCACATATGACCATTATCATATGTGACTTGGTTTTTGATTTTCTCTTGATTTGATTTGGGTTTTCTTGATTCAAAAAGTGTTATTAAGTGTTTAGTAACATTCTACAAGCAATGGCACAAGCCAAATTGGCCTAGGTCAAAGTTTTGCAAAATGACCATAAGCACATGCATGTGATGAATTGCATTTTTCTTAATTTCTTCTTTTCTTTTTCTTTGCTTCACTTAGGCATGGTTTAGGGTTTAATTAGTGTTAGATTGAGTTTGATAAAGGTTTCAAACCATTTGGGGAAGGTATGAGGGCATAGGGAAAAAATTGCCATTATGGCTAGGTGCCACATATGCCTCTATGTACTTTGTTATTTTATTTTTGGTTTCACCTAGGGTTTGGTTCGTAAGCACTAGGTAAGGTTTGTGGAGGTCTTTAAAATCATCTACACAAAGTAGACATGGCAAAGTTCATTATTTGCAAAAATATCCATAGGCTTGCATAGGCCTCTCTTCTTAATTTAAAATTTTCTTTTTATTTTGTTTTTCTCTTGGAGGATGAAAAGAGGGGTGAGGTTTAGGGTTTAGGAACATTTCAAAGTAGTTTACATAAGAATTTTGGCAAAAACACAATTATCAAGCAAGCACTATGCATATCACCTTATTCAATAAAAGTTTTTGTTGGTCCTCATTTTTGGAAAAAGGGAAATTCATTTTCTCTTTGTTTTAAAATTTGGGATGTTACAGTAAGCCTCTCGTTTAACTGTCTGTTGATTAAATGGTGATTAAGGTTTCTTGATCGCGACATTGTATGTTGGTTTATAACGGGATCATTTCATTAGGATAATGATATGTGATACGCGTAAAGCACACATCCGTTGGGAACCCCAAGAGGAAGGTGTGATGCGTACAACAGCAAGTTTTCCCTCAGTAAGAAACCAAGGTTATCGAACCAGTAGGAGTCAAGGAGCACGTGAAGGTTGTTGGTGGCGGAGTGTAGTGCGGCGCAACACCAGGGATTCCGGCGCCAAAGTGGAACCTGCACAACACAATCAAAGTACTTTGCCCCAACGTAACAGTGAGGTTGTCAATCTCACCGGCTTGCTGTAAACAAAGGATTAAATGTATGGTGTGGAAAATGATGTTTGTATACGAAGAACAGTAAAGAACAATGTTTGCAGTAGATTGTATTCAGATGTAAAAGAATGGACTGGGGTCCACAGTTCACTAGTGGTGTCTCTCCAATAAGAAATAACATGTTGGGTGAACAAATTACAGTTGGGGAATTGACAAATAGAGAGGGCATAACAATGCACATACATATCATGATGACTAATATGAGATTTACTTAGGGCATTATGACAAATAACATAGACAGCTATCCAGCATGCATCTATGCCTAAAAAGTCCACCTTCGGGTTAGCATCCGCACCCCTTCCAGTATTAAGTTGCAAACAACAGACAATTGCATTAAGCATGGTGCGTAATGTAATCAACACAAATACCCTTAGAGAAAGCATTGATGTTTTATCCCTAGTGGCAACAACACATCCACAACCTTAGAACTTTCTGCCACTGTCCCAGATTCAATGGAGGAATGAACCCACTATCGAGCATAAATACTCCCTCTTGGAGTCACAAGTATCAACTTGGCCAGAGCCTCTACTAGCGACGAAGAGCATGCAAGATCATAAACAACACATATATGATAGATTGATAATCAACTTGACATAGTATTCCATATTCATCGGATCCCAACAAACACAACATGTAGCATTACAAATAGATGATCTTATCATGTTAGGCAGCTCACAAGATCGAACATGATGGCACAATGAGGAGAAGACAACCATCTAGCTACTGCTATGGACCCATAGTCCAGGGGTGAACTACTCACACATCAATCCGGAGGCGATCATGGTGATGAAGAGTCCTCCGGGAGATGATTCCCCTCTTCGGCAGGGTGCCGGAGGCGATCTCCTGAATCTCCCGAGATGGGATTGGCGGCGGCGGCGTCTCTGGAAGGTTTTCCGTATCGTGGCTCTCGGTACTGGGGTTTTCGCGACGAAGGCTATAAGTAGGCGGAAGGGTAAGGTTGGAGGCGGCGCGAGGGGCCCACACGCTAGGGCAGCGCGGGGCCCACCATGGCCGCGCGGCCCTAGTGTGGCGGCGCCTCGTCGCCCCACTTCGTAATCCTTTCGGTCTTCTGGAAGCTTCGTGGAAAAAATAAGACCATGGGCGTTGATTTCGTCCAATTCCGAGAATATTTCCTTTGCAGGATTTCTGAAACCAAAAACAGCAGAAAACAGCAACTGGCTCTTCGGCATCTTGTCAATAGGTTAGTGCCGGAAAATGCATAAATATGACATAAAGTGTGTATAAAACATGTGAGTATCATCATAAAAGTAGCATGGAATATAAGAAATTATAGATACGTTTGAGACATATCAAGCATCCCCAAGCTTAGTTCCTACTCGCCCTCGAGTAGGTAAATGATAACAAAGATAATTTCTGAAGTGACATGCTATCATAATCTTGATCAATACTATTGTAAAGCATATGAGATGAATGCAGCGATTCGAAGCAATGGTAAAGACAATGAATAAACAACTGAATCATATAGCAAAGACTTTTCATGAATAGTACTTTCAAGACAAGCATCAATAAGACTTGCATAGGAGTTAACTCATAAAGCAATAGATTCTTAGTAGAAAGTTTTGAAGCAACACAAAGGAAGATATAAGTTTCAGCGGTTGCTTTCAACTTCAACATGTTTATCTCATGGATAATTGTCAACACAAAGTAATATGATGAATGCAAATAAGCAAGTATGTAAGAATCAATGCACAGTTGACACAAGTTTTTGCTTCTAAGATGGAAGGAAGTAGGTAAACTGACTCAACATAAAAGTAGAAGAAAGGCCCTTCGCAAAGGGAAGCATGGATTGCTATATTTGTGCTAGAGCTTTTATTTTGAAAACATAGAAACAATTTTGTCAATGGTAGTAATAAAGCATATGTGTTATGTATAAGATATCCTATAAGTTGCAAGCCTCATGCATAGATTACCAATAGTGCCCGCACCTTGTCCTAATTAGCTTTGATTTACATGGGTTATCATTGCACAACATATGTTTTAACCAAGTGTCACAAAGGGGTACCTCTATGCCGCCTGTACAAAGGTCTAAGGAGAAAGCTCGCATTGGATTTCTCGCTTTTAATTATTCTCAACTTAGACATCCATACCGGGACAACATAGACAATAGATAATGGACTCCTCTTTAATGCATAAGCATTCAACAACAGATAATATTCTCATAAGAGATTGAGGATTGTTGTCCAAACTGAAACTTCCACCATGGATCATGGCTTTAGTTAGCGGCCCAATGTTCTTCTCTAACAATATGCATACTCAAACCATTTGATCATGATAAATCACCCTTACTTCAGACAAGACGAACATGCATAGCAACTCACATGATATTCAACAAAGGTGAAATAGTTGATGGAGTCCCCAGGAACATGGTTACCGCTCAACAAGCAACTTATTAAGAAATAAGATACATAAGTACATATTCAATACCACAATAGTTTTTTAAGCTATTTTTCCCATGAGCTATATATTGCAAAGACAAAGGAATGAAATTTTAAAGGTAGCACTCAAGCAATTTACTTTGGAATGGCAGAGAAATACCATGTAGTAGGTAGGTATGGTGGACACAAATGGCATAGTTTTTGGCTCAAGGATTTGGATGCACGAGAAGTAATCCCTCTCAATACAAGGCTTAGGCTAGCAAGGTTCTTTGAAGCAAACACAAGTATGAACCGGTACAGCAAAACTTACATAAGAACATATTGCAAGCATTATAAGACTCTACACTGTCTTCCTTGTTGTTCAAACCCTCACCAGAAAATGTCTAGACTTTAGAGAGACCAATCATGCAAACCAAATGTCAACAAGCTCTACAACATTTCTTCATTAATAGGTGCAAAGTACATGATGCAAGAGCTTAAACATGATCTATTTGAGCACAACAATTGCCAAGTATCAAATTATTCAAGACATTATACCAATTACCACATGTAGCATTTTCTGTTTCCAACCATATAACAATTAACGAAGCAGTTTCAACCTTCGCCATGAACATTAAGAATAAAGCTAAGAACACATGTGTTCATATGCAACAGCGGAGCGTGTCTCTCTCCCACACAAAGAATGCTAGGATCCGATTTTATTCAAAAAAACAAAAACAAGAACATAAAGACGCTCCAAGTAAAGCACATAAGATGTGACGGAATAAAAATATAGTTTCACTAGAGGTGACCTGATAATTTGTCGATGAAGAAGGGGATGCCCAAGGCATCCCCATGCTTAGATGCTTGAGTCTTCTTGAAATATGCAGGGATGAACCACGGGGGCATCCCCAAGCTTAGAGTTTTCACTCTCCTTGATCATATTGTATCTTCCTCCTCTCTTGATCCTTGAAAACTTCCTCCACACCAAACTCAAAACAAACTCATTAGAGGGTTAGTGGATAATCAAAAATTCACATATTCAGAGGTGAAATAATCATTCTTAACACTTCTGGACATTGCACAAAGCTACTGAAAGTTAATGGAACAAAGAAAAACATCAAACATAGCAAAACAGGCAATGCGAAATAAAAGGCAGAATCTGTCAAAACAGAACAGTCTGTAAAGACGAATTTTTCTAGGGCACTTAACTTGCTCAGATGAAAATGCTAAAATTGAATGAAAGTTGCGTACATATCTGAGGATCACTCACGTAAATTGGCAGATTTTTCTACGTTACCTACAGAGAATACTACTCAAATTCGTGACAGCAAGAAATCTGTTTCTGCGCAGTAATCCAAATCTAGTATTATCTTTACTATCAAAGACTATACTTGGCACAACAATGCAATAAAATAAAGATAAGGAGAGGTTTCTACAGTAGTAACAACTTCCTAGACTCAAATGTAAAACAAAAGTACTGTAGTAAAATAATGCGTTGTCTCCCATAAGCGCTTTTCTTTAACGCCTTTCAGCTAGGCGCAGAAAGTGTGAATCAAGTATTATCAAGAGATGAAGTATCAACATCATAATTTGTTCTAATAATAGAATCAAAGGTAACTTCATTCTCTTTCTAGGGAAGTGTTCCATACCTTTCTTGAGAGGAAATTGATATTTAATATTACCTTCCTTCATATCAATAATAGCACCAACAGTTCGAAGAAAAGGTCTTCCCAAAATAATGGGACAAGATGCATTGCATTCAATATCCAAGACAACAAAATCAACGGGGACAAGGTTATTATTAACCGTAATGCGAACATTATCAATCCTCCCCAAAGGTTTATTTGTAGAATTATCAGCAAGATTAACATCCATATCACAATTTTTCAATGGTGGCAAGTCAAGCATATCATAGATTTTCTTAGGCATAACAGAAATACTTGCACCAAGATCACATAAAGCATTACAATCAAAATAAATGACCTTCATCTTAATGATGGGCTCCCAACCATGTTCTAACTTCCTAGGAATAGAAGTTTCAAGTTTTAGTTTCTCTTCTCTAGCTTTAATGAGAGCATTTGTAATATGTTTTGTAAAGGCCAAATTTATAGCACTAGCATTGGAACTTCTAGCAAGTTTTTGTAAGAACTTTATAACTTAAGAGATGTGACAATCATCAAAATCTAAACCATTATGATCTAAAGCAATGGGATCATTGTCCCCAATATTTTGAAAAATTTCAGCAGTTTTATCACAAGCAGTTTCAACAGTTTTAGCAGTTTCAGGCAGTTTTGCATGCTTTGCATTAGGAGTAGAAACATTGCCAACACCAATTATTTTACCATTGATAGTAGGGGGTGTAGCAACATGTGAAGTATTAGCATTACTAGTGGTGGTAATAGTCCAAACTTTAGCTACATCGTTCTTTTTAGCATTTTCTTCTCTTTCCCACCTAGCACGCAATTCGGCCATCAATATAATATTCTCATTAATTCGAACTTGGATGGCGTTTGCTGTAGCAAATGACTTAATATCTTTATTTTCATTAGGCATAACTTTTAATTTTAAAAGATCAACATCAGCAGCAAGACTATCAACTTTAGAAGCAAGAATATCAATTTTACCAAGCTTTTCTTCAACAGATTTGTTAAAAGCAGTTTGTGTACTAATAAATTCTTTAAGCATGGCTTCAAGACCAGAGGGTACACTTCTATTATTGTTGTAAGGATTACCATAAGAATTACCATAACCATTGCTATTGTTAGAAGGATATGGCCTATAGTTGTTACTAGAATTATTCCTATAAGCATTGTTGTTGAAATTATTATTTTTAATGAAGTTCACATCAACATGCTCTTCTTGAGCAACCAATGAAGCTAAAGGAACATTATTAGGATCAACATTAGATCTACCATTCACAAGCATAGACATAATAGCATCAATCTTATCACTCAAGGAGGAGGTTTCTTCAACAGAATTTACCTTCTTACCTTGCGGAGCCCTTTCAGTGTGCCATTCAGAGTAATTAATCATCATATCATCAAGAAGCTTTGTCACGGAGCCTAGAGTGATGGACATAAAAGTACCTCCAGCAGCTAAATCCAATAGGTTCCGCGAAGAAAAATTCAATCTTGCATAAAAGGTTTGGATGATCATCCAAGTAGTCAGTCCATGGGTAGGGCAATTTTTAACCAAAGATTTCATTCTTTCCCATGCTTGAGCAACATGCTCATTATCCAATTGCTTAAAATTCATTATGCTACTTCTCAAAGATATAATTTTAGCAGGAGGATAATATCTACCAATGAAAGCATCCTTACATTTAGTCCATGAATCAATACTATTCTTAGGCAAAGATAGCAACCAATCTTTAGCTCTTCCTCTTAATGAGAAAGGAAACAATTTTAATTTTATAATGTCACCATCTACATCCTTATACTTTTGTATTTCACAAAGTTCAACAAAATTATTAAGATGGGCAGCAGCATCATCAGAACTAACACCAGAAAATTGCTCTCTCATAACAAGATTCAGTAAAGCAGGTTTAATTTCAAAAAATTCTGTTGTACTAGCAGGTGGAGCAATATGTGTGCATAAGAAATCATTATTATTTGTGCTTGTGAAGTCACACAACTTAGTATTCTCAGGGGTACCCATTTTAGCAATAGTAAATAAAGCAAACTAAATAAAGTAAATGCAAGTAACTAATTTTTTTTGTGTTTTTAATATAGAGAACGCAAACAAGACAGTAAATAAAGTAAAACAAGTAACTAATTTTTTTGTATTTTTGATATAAGAAAGCAAATAAAGCAGTAAATAAAATAAAG
This sequence comes from Lolium perenne, assembly GCF_019359855.2. Classification (NCBI taxonomy): domain Eukaryota; kingdom Viridiplantae; phylum Streptophyta; class Magnoliopsida; order Poales; family Poaceae; genus Lolium; species Lolium perenne. The sequence goes on along the minus strand of NC_067250.2, from coordinate 172,061,609 downwards.
TAAAGCAAGACAAAAACAAAGTAAAGAGATTGGAAGTGCAAGACTCCCCTTACAGCGTGTCTTGATCTCCCCGGCAACGGCGCCAGAAAAAGAGCTTGATACGCGTAAAGCACACGTCCGTTGGGAACCCCAAGAGGAAGGTGTGATCCGTACAGCAGCAAGTTTTCCTCAGTAAGAAACCAAGGTTAACGAATCAGTAGGAGTCAAGGAGCATGTGAAGGTTGTTGGTGGCGGAGTGTAGTGCAGCGCAACACCAGGGATTCCGGCGCCAACGTGGAACCTGCACAACACAATCAAAGTACTTTGCCCCAACATAACAGTGAGGTTGTCAATCTCACCGGCTTGCTGTAAACAAAGGATTAAATGTATGGTGTGGAAAATGATGTTTGTATGCGAAGAACAGTAAAGAACAATGTTTGCAGTAGATTGTATTCAGATGTAAAAGAATGGACCGGGGTCCACAGTTCACTAGTGGTGTCTCTCCAATAAGAAATAGCATGTTGGGTGAACAAATTACAGTTGGGCAATTGACAAATAAAGAGGGCATAACAATGCACATACATATCATGATGAGTAGTGTGAAATTCAATTGGGCATTACGACAAAGTACATAGACCGCTATCCAGCATGCATCTATGCCTAAAAAGTCCACCTTCAGGTTAGCATCCACACCCCTTCCAGTATTAAGTTGCGAACAACAGACAATTGCATTAAGTGTGGTGCGTAATGTAATCAACACAAATGTCCTTAGACAAAGCATTGATGTTTTATCCCTAGTGGCAACAGCACATCCACAACCTTAGAACTTTCTGCCACTGTCCCAGATTAAATGGAGGCATGAACCCACTATCGAGCATAAATACTCCCTCTTGGAGTTAAAAGTATCAACTTGGCTAGAGCCTCTACTAGCAACGGAGAGCATGCAAGATCATAAACAACACATATATGATAGATTGATAATCAACATAACATAGTATTCCATATTCATCGGATCCCAACAAACACAACATGTAGCATTACAAATAGATGATCTTGATCATTAGGAAGCTCACAAGATCGAACATGATGGCACAATGAGGAGAAGACAACCATCTAGCTACTGCTATGGACCCATAGTCCAGGGGTGAACTACTCACACATCAATCCGGAGGCGATCATGGTGATGAAGAGTCCTCCGGGAGATGATTCCCCTCTCCGGCAGGGTGCCGGAGGCGATCTCCTGAATCCCCCGAGATGGGATTGGCGGCGGCGGCATCTCTGGAAGGTTTTCCGTATCGTGGCTCTTGGTACTGGGGTTTTCGCGACGAAGGCTATAAGTAGGCGGAAGGGTAGGGTTGGAGGCGGCGCGAGGGGCCCACACGCTAGGGCAGCGCGAGGCCCACCCTGGCTGCGCGGCCCTAGTGTGGCGGCGCCTCGTCGCCCCACTTCGTTATCCTTTCGGTCTTCTGGAAGCTTCGTGGAAAAATAAGACCCTGGGCGTTGATTTCGTCCAATTCCGAGAATATTTCCTTTGTAGGATTTCTGAAACCATAAACAGCAGAAAACAGCAACTGGCTCTTCGGCATCTTGTCAATAGGTTAGTGCCGGAAAATGCATAAATATGGCATAAAGTGTGTATAAAACATGTGAGTATCATCATAAAAGTAGCATGGAACATAAGAAATTATAGATACGTTTGAGACGTATCAATATGATGGACACACACCCAAAGTAAGCATAGCAATAAGATAGTGTCATTAGGTTCACTTTGTTTTTTTTAAGGTTAAACAGTGGGGCAAAACCCCACTGCAATTTTTGTTAAAATAAATAAAATACTTTACAATTGTATGATGTGTACTCACACTCCTTTTCCTGTAGACAGTGTTGGGCCTCCAAGAGCAGAGGTTTGTAGAACAGCAGCAAGTTTTCCCTTAAGTGGATCACCCAAGGTTTATCGAACTCAGGGAGGAAGAGGTCAAAGATATCCCTCTCAAGCAACCCTGCAATGACAATGCAAGAAGTCTCTTGTGTCCCCAACACACCCAATACACTTATCAGATGTATAGGTGCACTAGTTCGGCGAAGAGATAGTGAAATACAAGTGGTATGAATGAATATGAGCAGTAGTAACGGCGCCAAAAAATACTTGATGTTACAACTAGCGTGTGGTTGATGGTGGGAATATTGCAGGCAGTACAGATGCAGTAGAACAGTAAACAAGTGATGATTGCAGTATTTGGGAACAAGGCCTAGGGATTATACTTTCACTAGTGGACACTCTCAACATTGATCACATAATCAAACCCCATTGATCACATAATCAAACCACTCTACACTCTCTTGTTGGATGATGAACACCACTAATTGTGTAGGGCTACAAGAGCACCTCAATGCCGGAGTTAACAAGCTCCACAATATTCGATATTCATATTTAAATAACCTTAGAGTGCATGATAGATCATTGCAATTATACCAAGTACTAACATAGCATGCACACTGTCACCATCATACTATGAAAGGAGGAATAGATCACATCGATACCGTCATAGTAATAGTTAACTTCATAATCTACAAGAGATCACAATCATAAACTATGCCAAGTACTACATGATGCACACACTGTCACCATTACATCATGGAGGAGGAATAGAGTACTTTAATAACATCACTAGAGTAGCACATAGATTAATAGTGATACAAAACTCATATGAATCTCAATCATGTAAGGCAGCTCATGAGATCATTGTATTGAAGTACATAGGAGAGAGATTAGCCACATAGCTACCGGTACAGCCCTTAGCCTCGAGGGAGAACTACTCCCTCCTCATGGGAGACAGCAGCGGTGATGAAGATGGCGGTGGTGTTGATGGAGATGCCTTCCGGGGGCACTTCCCCGTCCCGGTGGCATGCCGGAACAGAGACTCATGTCCCCCAGATCTTGGCTTCGCGATGGCGGCGGCTCTGGAAGGTTTCTCGTACCGTGGTTTTTTCGTATCGAAGATTTAGGTCAGGGACCTTTAAATAGGCGAAGAGGCGGAGTCGGAAGGCTGACGAGGCGGTGACACAATAGGGGGGCGCGGCCAAGGCCTGGGCCGCGCCAGCCACCTATGTGGGCCCCCTGTGGCCCTCCTCTGGTCCCTCTCGGGTGTTCTGTAAGCTTTGTGGAATTCTAAGATGCTGGGCGTTGATTTCGTCCAATTCCGAGAATATTTCCTTACTAGGATTTCTGAAACCAAAAACAGCAGAAAACAACAACTGGCTCTTCGGCATCTTGTCAATAGGTTAGTGCCGGAAAACGCATAAATATGGCATAAAGTGTGTATAAAACATGTGAGTATCATCATAAAAGTAGCATGGAACATAAGTAATTATAGGTACGTTGGAGACGTATCAGCATCCCCAAGCTTAGTTCCTACTTGTCCTCGAGTAGGTAAACGATAACAAAGATAATTTCTGATGTGACATGCTACCAACATGATCTTAATCATACTATTGTAAAGCATATGAGATGAATGCAGCGATTCAAAGCAATGGTAAAGACAATGATTAAACAACTGAATCATATAGCAAAGACTTTTCATGAATATTACTTTCGAGACAAGCATCAATAAGTCTTGCATAAGAGTTAACTCGTAAAGCAATAAATTGAAAGTAAAGGCATTGAAGCAACACAAAGGAAGATTAAGTTTCAGCGGTTGCTTTCAACTTGTAACATGTATATCTCATGGATATTGTCAACATAAAGTAATATAATAAGTGCAATATGCAAGTATGTAGGAATCAATGCATAGTTCACACAAGTGTTTGTTTCTTAAGATGGGAGGAAATAGGTGAACTGACTCAACATAAAAGTAAAAGAAAGGCCCTTCGCAGAGGGAAGCATTGATTGCTATATTTGTGCTAGAGCTTTTATTTTGAAAACAAGAAACAATTTTGTCAACGGTAGTAATAAGGCATATGTATTATGTAAATTATATCCTACAAGTTGCAAGCCTCGTGCATAGTATACCAATAGTGCCCGCACCTTGTCCTAATTAGCTTGGATTACCTGGATTATCACCGCAATACATATGTTTTAACCAAGTATCACAAAGGGGTACCGCTATGCCGCCTGTACAAAGGTCTAAGGAGAAAGCTCGCATTGGATTTCTCGCTTTTGATTATTCTCAACTTAGACATCCATACCGGGACAACATAGACAATAGATAATGGACTCCTCTTTAATGCTTAAGCATTTAACAACAAATAATATTCTCATAAGAGATTGAGGATTGTTGTCCAAAACTGAAACTTCCACCATGGATCATGGCTTTAGTTAGCGGCCCAATGTTCTTCTCTAACAATATGCATGCTCAAACCATTCAACTCATGGTAGATCGCCCTTACTTCAGACAAGACGAACATGCATAGGAACTCACATGATATTCAACAAAGTGTTGATGGCGTCCCCAGGAACATGGTTATCGCTCAACAAGCAACTTAATAAGAAATAAGATACATAAGTACATATTCAATACCATAATAGTTTTTAGGCTATTTGTCCCATGAGCTATATATTGCAAAGACAAAGGATAGAAATTTAAAGGTAGCACTCAAGCAATTTACTTGGAATGGCAGAAAATACCATGTAGTAGGTAGGTATGGTGGACACAAATGGCATAGTTTTTGGCTCAAGGATTTGGATGCATGAGAAGTAATCCCTCTCAATACAAGGCTTAGGCTAGCAAGGTTATTTGAAGCAAACACAAGTATGAACCGGTACAGCAAAACTTACATAAGAACATATTGCAAGCATTATAAGACTCTACACTGTCTTCCTTGTTGCTCAAACACTTTTACCAGAAAATATCTAGACCTTAGAGAGACCAATCATGCAAACCAAATGTCAACAAGCTCTACATTATTTCTTCACTAATAGGTGCAAAGTATATGATGCAAGAGCTTAAACATGAGCACAACAATTGCCAAGTATCAAATTATTCAAGACATTATACCAATTACCACATGTAGCATTTTCTGTTTCCAACCATATAACAATTAACGAAGCAGTTTCAACCTTCGCCATGAACATTAAGAATAAAGCTAAGAACACATGTGTTCATATGAACCAGCGGAGCGTGTCTCTCTCCCACACAAGCATGAATTTATTCAAACAAAAAAAATAAAAACAAACAGACGCTCCAAGTAAAGTACATAGGATGTGACCGAATAAAAATATAGTTTCAAGAGAAGAAACCTGATAAATTGTTGATGAAGAAGGGGATGCCTTGGGCATCCCCAAGCTTAGATGCTTGAGTCTTCTTGAAATATGCAGGGATGAACCACGGGGGCATCCCCAAGCTTAGACTTTTCACTCTTCTTGATCATATATCATCCTCCTCTCTTGACCCTTGAAAACTTCCTCCACACCAAACTCAAAACAAACTCATTAGAGGGTTAGTGCATAATCAAAATTCACATGTTCAGAGGTGACACAATAATTCTTAACACTTCTGGACATTGCTCAAAGCTTCTGGAAGTTAATGGAACAAAGAAACCCATTCAATATAGCAAAAGAGGCAATGCGAAATAAAAGGCAGAATCTGTCAAAATAGAACAGTCCGTAAAGACGAATTTCTAAGAGGCACCAGACTTACTCAGATGAAAATGCTCAAATTGAATGAAAGTTGCGTACATATCTGAGGATCACGCACGTAAATTGGCAGATTTTTCTGAGTTACCTACAGAGAACACTGCCCAAATTCGTGACAGACAGAAATCTGTTTCTGTGCAGTAATCCAAATCTAGTATCAACCTTACTATCAAAGACTTTACTTGGCACAACAATGCAACAAAACTAAGATAAGGAGAGGTTGCTACAGTAGTAACAACTTCCAAGACTCAAATATAAAACAAAAGTGCAGTAGTAAAATAAACACATGTGTTATCTCCCAAGAAGTGCTTTCTTTATAGCCATTAAGATGGGCTCAGCAGTTTTAATGATGCACTCGCAAGAAATAGTAGTTGAAGCAAAAGAGAGCATCGAAAAGCAAATTCAAAACACATTTAAGTCTAACATGCTTCCTATGAAAAGGAATCTTGTAAATAAACAAGTTCATGAAGAGCAAAGTAACAAGCATAGGAAGATAGAACAAGTGTAGCTTCAAAAATTTCAGCACATAGAGAGGTGTTTTAGTAACATGAAAATTTCTACAACCATATTTTCCTCTCTCATAATAATATCCAGTAGCATCATGAGCAAATTCAACAATATAACTATCAAATTAAACATTCTTATCATGAGCTATATGCATAAAATTATTACTCTCCACATAAGCATAATCAATTTTAGTAGTTGTAGTGGGAGCAAATTCAACAAAGTAGCTATCATTATTATTCTCATCATCAAATATAGGAGGCATATTGTAATCATAATCAAATTTATCCTCCATAACAGGCGGCACCAAAAGACCACTATCATTATAATCATCATAAATGGGAGGCAAAGTATCATCAAAGAAAATTTTCTCCTCAATGCTTGGGGGACTAAAAATATCATGCTCATCAAAACCAGCTTCCCCAAGCTTAGAATTTTCCATATCATTAGCAACAATGGTGTTCAAAGCGTTCATACTAATATGTTCCATGGGTTTTTTAATTTTTGCATCAAACCATCCATGTCTTAACTCAGGAAATAGTTTTAAAAGCTCACTGTTGCTTTCCATTATGCCAAACTAGTGTAAAACAAGAAACAAAAAGATGCAATTGCAGGATCTAATGGAAATAGCTTCGAGCACTTACAACGGCGCCGGAAAATAGCTTAGTAGCCGAGATCCGGAGTGTGAGTGCCTTTTACCTTTCCTCCCCGGCAACGGCGCCAGAAAATAGCTTGATGTCTACTCACACTCCTTTTCCTGTAGACAGTGTTGGGCCTCCAAGAGCAGAGGTTTGTAGAACAGCAGCAAAGTTTTCCCTTAAGTGGATCACCCAAGGTTTGTCGAACTCATGGAGGAAGAGGTCAAAGATATCCCTCTCAAGCAACCCTGCAATCACAATGCAAGAAGTCTCTTGTGTCCCCAACACACCCAATACACTTGTCAGATGTATAGGTGCACTAGTTCGGCGAAGAGATAGTGAAATACAAGTGGTATGAATGAATATGAGCAGTAGTAACGACACCAGAAAATACTTGATGTTACAACTGGCGTGTGGTTGATGGTGGGAATATTGCAGGCAGTACATATGCAGTAGAACAGTAAACAAGCGATGATTGCAGTATTTGGGAACAAGGCCTAGGGATTATACTTTCACTAGTGGACACTCTCAACATTGATCACATAATAAAACCACTCTACACTCTCTTGTTGGATGATGGACACCACTAATTGTGTAGGGCTACAGGAGCACCTCAATGCCGGAGTTAACAAGCTCCACAATATTCGATATTCATATTTAAATAACCTTAGAGTGCATGATAGATCATTGCAATTATACCAAGTACTAACATAGCATGCACACTGTCACCATCATACTATGAAAGGAGGAATAGATCACATCGATACCATCATAGTAATAGTTAACTTCATAATCTACAAGAGATCACAATCATAAACTATGCCAAGTACTACATGACGCACACACTGTCACCATTACATCATGGAGGAGGAATAGAGTACTTTAATAACATCACTAGAGTAGCACATAGATTAATAGTGATACAAAACTCATATGAATCTCAATCATGTAAGGCAGCTCATGAGATCATTGTATTGAAGTACATAGGAGAGAGATTAACCACATAGCTACCGGTACAGCCCTTAGCCTCGAGGGAGAACTACTCCCTCCTCATGGGAGACAGCAGTGGTGATGAAGATGGCGGTGGTGTCGATGGAGATGCCTTCCGGGGGCACTTCCCCGTCCCGGCGGCGTGCCGGAACAGAGACTCCTGTCCCCTAGATCTTGGCTTCGCGATGGCGGCGGCTCTGGAAGGTTTCTCGTACTGTGGTTTTTTCGTATCGAAGATTTAGGTCAGGGACCTTTAAATAGGCGAAGAGGCGGAGTCGGAAGGCTGACGAGGCGGTGACACAATAGGGGGGGCGGCCAAGGCCTGGGCCGCGCCAGCCACCTGTGTGGGCCCCCTGTGGCCCTCCTCTGGTCCCTCTCGGGTGTTCTGGAAGCTTTGTGGAATTCTAAGATGCTGGGCGTTGATTTCGTCCAATTCCGAGAATATTTCCTTACTAGGATTTTTGAAACCAAAAACAGCAGAAAACAGCAACTGGCACTTCGGCATCTCGTCAATAGGTTAGTTCCGGAAAACGCATAAAAACGATATAAAGTGTGAACAAAACATGTAGGTATTGTCATAAAACAAGCATGGAACATCAGAAATTATAGATACGTTGGAGACGTATCATTGTACAAGATGAACATGGAGCAAAAAGAAAAGGAAAAAGAAAAAGAAAAAGAAGAAGGAAGAAGAACAAAACATAGAACTAAGCTAAACTAGAACTTAGAAAATAAGATGAAGCCGGGGTTTGAAAGGAGCATCTCATTTCTTCTTCATTATGTAAGATAGCATTTGAAGCTCTTGTTTATAGACAGATTTCAAAGAATTTAAAGTTGGAGGTTGATCTTCAAAGATTTTCCTGTTTCTGATGAGCCAAATAGCCCAAGCAGCAAGCATGATTATCTCTACTGCAAAAGGCAGGTTTAGCTTTTCTTTGATGTCATAGAAGGCCTCAAATACTGATTGCTGACTAGATCTTTGAGGGCATATGAAATTCCAGCATTGCTGGGCAAAGGGACGAGTCCAGAAAAGGTGTACTAAAGTTTCTTCTTGGTTGCATTGCATTGTGGAACAGTTATAAGATTGTAAATTGCAATTCTTCCTCCTTAAGAGATTCCTTGTATTTAGCCTGTCATGTTGGAGCAACCAGAAAAAGAATTTGTGCTTTGGCTGACAGGAAGATTCCCAGATCCAAGTAAAGAACTTTGGTGCATGTTGAACCCCCATCATAAATTTGTAAGCATTAGTTGTAGATAATTTTTTTCCCCCAAATGTAGCTCCAAGTGTCACAGTGTTGTTGCTGGATCACAGTCTGTGCATTATTGATAACGCGTGAAGCACACGTCCGTTGGGAACCCTAAGAGGAAGGTGTGATGCGTACAGCAGCAAGTTTTCCCTCAGTAAGAAACCAAGGTTATCGAACCAGTAGGAGTCAAAGGCCACGTGAAGGTCGTTGGTGATGGAGTGTAGTGCGGCGCAACACTAGGGATTCCGGCGCCAACGTGGAACCTGCACAACACAATCAAAATACTTTGCCCCAACTTAACAGTGAGGTTGTCAATCTCACCGGCTTGCTGTAAACAAAGGATTAAATGTATGGTGTGGAAAATGATGTTTGTTTGCAATGAGCAGCAGAGAACAATGATTGCAGTAGATTGTATTCAGATGTAAAAGAATGGACCGGGGTCCACAGTTCACTAGTGGTGTCTCTCCAATAAGAAATAGCATGTTGGGTGAACAAATTACAGTTGGGCAATTGACAAATAGAGAGGGCATAACAATGCACATACATATCATGATGACTAATATGAGATTTACTTAGGGCGTTACGACAAATAACATAGACCGCTATCCAGCATGCATCTATGCCTAAAAAGTCCACCTTCGGGTTAGCATCCGCACCCCTTCCAGTATTAAGTTGCAAACAACAGACAATTGCATTAAGTATGGTGCGTAATGTAATCAACACAAATATCCTTAGACAAAGCATTGATGTTTTATCCCTAGTGGCAACAGCACATCCACAACCTTAGAACTTTCTATCACTGTCCCAGATTCAATGGAGGCATGAACCCACTATCGAGCATAAATACTCCCTCTTGGAGTCACAAGTATCAACTTGGCCAGAGCCTCTACTAGCGACGGAGAGCATGCAAGATCATAAACAACACATATATGATAGATTGATAATCAACTTGACATAGTATTCCATATTCATCGGATCCCAACAAACACAACATGTAGCATTACAAATAGATGATCTTGATCATGATAGGCAGCTCACAAGATCTAACATGATAGCACAATGAGGAGAAGACAACCATCTAGCTACTGCTATGGACCCATAGTCCAAGGATGAACTACTCACACATCAGTCCGGAGGCGATCATGGTGATGTAGAGTCCTCCGGGAGATGATTCCCCTCTCCGGCAGGGTGCCGGAGGCGATCTCCCAAATCCCCCGAGATGGGATTGGCGGCGGCGGCGGCGTATCTGGAAGTTTTTCCGTATCGTGGCTCTCGGTAATAGGGTTTTCGCGACGGAGAGTTTAAGTAGGCAGAAGGGCAGAGTCGGAGGGCTGACGAGGGCCCCACACCATAGGCCGGCGTGGGCCCCTCCTTGGCCGCGCCGCCCTATGGTTTGGGCGCCTCGTGGCCCCACTTCGTATCCTCTTCGGTCTTATGGAAGCTCCGTGGAAAAATAAGACCCTAGGCTTTCGTTTCGTCCAATTCCGAGAATATTTCCTGTGTAGGATTTCTGAAACCAAAAACAGCAGAAAACAGGAACTGGTGCTTCGGCATCTCGTTAATAGGTTAGTGCCAGAAAATGCGTAATAATGACATAAAGTGTATATAAAACATGTGAGTATTGTCATAAAACTAGCATGGTACATAAGAAATTATAGATACGTTTGAGACGTATCAATTATCACAAAACAATCTCCAATTGCTCAAACTCAACAAAGGCTTGTTGAGATAGGGGAATATGAAATAGGTCTTGGAGAAAATGCATCTGAAGTACTTTGCTTACAGAAATATCAGTTATTTTAGCAAAAGAGAGAAGATGTGGGAACTTGTGTTGAAGGCAAGAATCTCCCCAAAGGTCAGTCTAGAAGAAAGCAATTTTCCCAAAAGGTTCACTTTGTTGTAGCTCACAAAGACGAAGTAACCTAATTCTTAGACCATGAGATCATGTTAATCAAGCTTCTTGATGACATCAAACGCCATGCCGTAATAGGGTGATTATAAAGGTGGCATTTGGTATTCTGAAAGTGATAGTAGAGCCTTATGGATCAAGAGCGGGATTTGTTCGTCCAAATGAAAGAGAAATATACTATGGGCCCTCTCAGCGAGGTCACATCCAAGAAGCTTGCAAGCATATTACTAGGTCACAAGGATGTCATATCACAGAATGAGTACATAGTACTTATCGGTAACGAGATCGAACTAGGTATAAAAGATACCAACGATTAGATCTCTGATAAGTAAAGTATCGCGTGACAAAGGGAATTGGCCACGATGTTTATGGGTCATTCAATTATAAGGTCATCGATGAACATGTAGGAGTTATTACAGGTCCCATTGTTGACTATTGATCGGAGGGGTGTCTCGACCATGTCTGCATCATTCACGAACCGTAGGGTGACACACTTAAGGTTCCTTGACGCTTAGGGTATATGCGGAATATCAGAGAGTACGTTGGAGATAAAATATTGTTTGGAGTCTCAGATTGGATCCAGGACATCACGAGGAGCTTCAGAATGGTCCAGAGATAAAGAAAACATATATGGTATGTTATTTTAGGGTTTCACAAAAGTTCAGGATTTTTCATGTATCATATTGGGAACATTATAGAAGGTTCCATAAGGGGGCCCACATGCCTCATTGACCATGTGGATGCCACTTTATAATAAGATCAAATTGAGATCAAATCGAGATCCTTATAATCGAGGAGAGATGATTTGAGGGGAGGGGGGATTTTTTCCCTTGGTTGTAGTCCCCTACCCTATAAAAGATAGGGGGTACAAGGGTGGGATGCCCTTTAACCACTTAGCCACCTCTCCCTTGTTATCGAGCCACCTCCCACAATAGCCGCTTGGCGAAGCCTATCCATGTAATTCTCCACCACCACCACACCATCGTGCTGTTGGGATTCCCGGAGGATCCACTGCTTCTGCTCTCTCGCTGTAACAAGGAGAGGACGTAGTCATTTTCAATCTTATGTGTGATCGAGTATGGAGGTGTGTGGTGACCTAGCATACCACTGCATGTTATAGTATACGAGTAGTTGATATGTCATTCATGAAGGGAGATGAGGAGGAGAAGCACGGAGGGGGAAAGCGATGGCGTGGGCCTAGATTTTGCCTCCTCGGTCACCTGGAGGAGGCGTCACGAGGGGAGCATACCTTGTTTCTAGAGCTCGGTGGACCTAAATAGGCTAAGCTAGCTAAAAAGGGCCAAAACACAATCTTTATTTGTTCCGTGCACATGGGACCTCCAGTGCACGGAATCATTAGGTTACGTCACGTGCCAATTCGTTCAAACTTTTGGAACTTACTGATATCCCAACACCGATGTTAAAACATAGAAATAGTGAATCTAACGGCAACAACATGTATGGGATGCCCGGCATGGGACAAACACATTTCTCGCGCATAGGCAAGCCAATTGATCTACGCCATACATACTCGACTTCCTGGCCGACTCATCATATTCTTCGACGATCTGATCGTTTTATTTCTCCGGCTCCGCCTCTGCCACTGCCTAGCCTCCAAGGGATTCTTCGCTTGAACGTCGCCACTGACGCCGCACTCGCCACCACAAATCAAGACTCACTCAGTCTTTCAAATGCCGTCGAACTGTCGAAGATCTGATTGTCGGACGCTGGCCCTCGGCCGATCTGCAAATCGCTGAACACGTCCGTCTCCCCGGTCTCAGTACATGGCTGATGCGTTGTCTAACCTGTGCCCCCTAATTAACTAGGATATAGCTTATACAATTTATTAGTTACAATTTTTGTGAGATCAATGGCATATTATATAGTTGTTTTGTACCGACAAGAAATTCATAATGCATGAACAAAAGAACACCACCAACATTAACTATTTCAAGTTGTTTGTTGGAACCTCCAACTCGATCCCAAAAAATACAATTCGATTGTATATATTAGGAAGGAATTGTTGCAAAGTTTAGTGTTAGATTTAGGTTCACATTAGTAAAAAAAGAGTAGCTTACTTTGGACATATATTGTTGCTACTTGATATGGATTCCATACTTAATACTCAGTATTTTTTTTCCTATATCTTGTGTGTGGCCATTATCTTCTTCGCTCCCTCCCCCTACGCTTAGAAAAGTCGTTGGTGTTGTGCGTGATGTAAAACTTGTATTCATCTCTCTCTATCTCTCTCTCAAGTTTCTCGTCTCTGAGGTAATCGCTTGGCTCGTCTCTTTAGAGATAGGCATTTAGAAATAAATTATGAGGATGAAATTTCATCTCGTATAGTTTGTCTCTCTTTGAAATTTGGAAATAAGTTTTAACAACACTCAAAAGTTTCAATTCCTTGTGAATTATCAATCAAGACAAGCAAACAAGCTTTAGTTATTTTTTATTTCATATTATTTTTTTAGAAAAATTGGGATGTGAAAGCACTATCTGGTGTGATTGTACTGCATCTACCGGTAATTTTTGCGGAAGGAGGTATGCCATGTATGACTCTGTCCATTCAGAAATCGCATGCACCCTGTAACTAGCATCAAGTCCGGTGCTGCTGGTTCTGCTATCTTTTAAACAGTAGTTCAAGGCTCTGCGTTAAATTAATAACGTTCCATTGGCGAAGGATACAAGATTGCTCATCAAGATTACAACACAACACTCAACACACTCAAAGAAAATTAAAAGCACGGAGTGAACTAGGCACCGAAAATAAACTGGGTCAAGCGGAAGAACCAAACAGAAAGCAAGAAGCATCTAAGAAGAACTACACCTTTGAAGATGAGGAACACGCTGGACGCCGTAGCATTGTCGTCCACCTTCAGTCTCCGTCATCGGAGGGAACCCCTGTCTTTGGACAAATAAGAGACGCCGACACCGGCTGGCCAGAGCTCTCCCTAAAGCCCGAGCCGGCACACCAACAAATGTTGCACTAAGTCAAGACGCGTACACCACCACCGCATACATCGCCTACAGGAAGCTTCACCGGCAACGTCAACACCACCACCGACAAGGAACAAACTATGGGCTCCAAGACGGCGCCTTCAGCAAGGAAGCGACACCTAAAGGTTCCGCCACCGCCCGATCCGAGCGGAACTAGGGTTTTCACTCGAGCAACAGACTGGATATGGAGGAAGCCGCGACGGCGTCTTCAAGAAGAAAGTGATGCCCATGGGCGTCGCCAGTGCCGGCCTCGGACATGCCGGGAAGGTTTTCACCCTGACACGAAGTTTGTATCCGAACCCGAGCGTCGTCAGCAACTGCCTACCACACCCACTGCAAATCCCTCCCCGGTCATCACGCCGCCCTCGCGACCGCAGCAACCGGGCAACACTCGAGCCGCGGCCTCTACCAACGCCACGGCTCCCACCAGCCAGGGCCGCCGCCCTGACATCCAAAGGGGTCCCACCCTCGCCGGTCGTCGAAGAAGACATGCTGCTCACGCGAGGCCGGCCACCCCAGCCACCACATCAAGCACAACTCCATGGCCACCGGCCCACGTCATCCTCGCCGTCGGCCACACCGCCTTGCTTCACTCGACGCATGCCACCGGCCGGGGGACAGCCACACGCGACCAAAAGCCACCCAAGTTGACCCGATTTGAATCTAGCTGGTTTTTCGATCTGCCTCTGGAGGCGGGGGCACCACCGGGCGGAATGCACCACACACTGGGCGGTGGAGCTTCTTTGCGGGATCCATTGCATGAAAGTTTGACCGCATCTTCATTCTTTCTCCGATCGATGTGGATCAGCTCATACCAAGTGAAATGGTGAAAGATACCTAGTTTAGACAGAGATTAAATACTCCGTCTATTAATAGATGTCGGAAGATTCGTCTAAATTCGAATGTATCTATGCACTAAAAGGTGTCTAGATACATTCAAATTTAGACAGAGTTTTGACATCCAAAAATGAACAGATGTAGTACGTTTTTTAGCACTCACCGGGCATGTTTAGACATCATGTGGGTACGCCTACTTGGTCAATATTTGGCATCGGCCTCTATCAAGACGTGTGAAATCATGAACGCACATAAAACTCATATCAAAGACAAACCATCTCAAATGATATATACATGCCATTAGCATTGCTTCGCAACATTTGGTCAAGCTCCAAGCTGGCCACTCTTTTTCGATCCCGTGATTTAGAAATTTTCTCTAGATTAACACTTAAACTTGAGTAGAAATATTTCAAGTTGGTTCAGTCAAATCCCACATATTATGGCTTTGAAAACTCTATGTCTATGACTTACGAAACTGTAAGGGTACTTTGCCCCTATGTTTGTTTTTGGTAATTGATGACAATTCCTATGAACTAATATTTTCATTAAGTCTTTGGTTGAAGGAATACTCCATAGGTTTGCATGAAGACCATATGTTGGATTCAAGATAGTTGATATCAAGAGAGGAGTTTTGGCTCGAAGTCGGTGTCACAATCCTCCAAGTCTCAAAAGTTGAACTATTGGTGACAAAGACCTAGGTCATGCAATCAACTGAGGTGTTCCGACTTGAATGAAGCATGAGCAATGTTATCAAGGTAAAAGCGGAATGCGGTTAATTCTCTCGCCCTCTTATGGTGTCGGGTCACGATGTGAAAAGAGAGAAAGAGTTTGAGACGGAGTTCAAAAGAGTGCTCGAAGACGGAGTTCGAAAGAGCGCTCGAAGACGGAGCTCGGAAAAGCGCGACAAGGTAGTCTCCTCTTTTCAGGTTTTCTTGAGTATAGGACCCCGCACTATTAAGAGGGGGTCAGAGTAATTATTTGGTTCTCTTGCTCAAATCATCTCCTTTCTAATCCTATTCGTTTGACTTCTTTCCTCCACAATATTTATCTTCGCCACCAAAATATTTCGCCTTTGGCTTCTAACTTGTTCACCACATTGGCACATTCAAATATTTTGCCTTTGGCTTCTATCTTGTTCTCCACATTTTTCCATCTTTGACTTCCTTCTTTCTCCACCATATACCACATTGTTTCACCTTTGGTTCTCCTATTTTTAATCTCGAAGTGTGCTTGGGGTTTGCCTAAAAAAAGAGAAAAAGAAAAAGGAAGAAGAAAAAGAAACAACAAACAGCAAGCCCAGCCGGTCTCACCGTGCCATGGCCAGTCTGACTGGGATAAGGCCTCCATTTTCGCGTGGGCATCAACCAGACAAAGTGTCCGGTATGACTGGGCCTAGCTTGAAGAACCTTCCCGGTCATCTCCTTCCTCTTCCTTCCTCGTTTTGATTATCTCGTTAAGCTTGTTCCTCATGGTACCCACCTCATGTTTTTGAATACATAATGACCTTCGAACATATCAGGGGTTGATATCCTCAACCGGAGATGATCCAACCAACAAATCCATTTGCATATGGACTCATCGAAAAGTGCTCGTGTTCATGATCACCCGCTAGATAGCATCTTCAAGAACTAGGATCCTTACCTTCTTCCAAGGAAACCCGAGAAATTGGAGTAATTAATTTTCTTTTATTTGGAAAAAATGGTGCCCCGTCACCTATCACGTACCTTTATGATGCTGGTCTGTTGGCAGACGAGGCGCTTCACGCAAACAACCTACCCCGATTAACACAGCTCTGAGCCTCTGATATAAACGGGAAAAAAAACAAAAGACAAAGCCAGAAGCATGGGCCTCCCCGACTCCCGCTGCAACTCCGCCTCCGCAACCTCCTACCTTTCCAGCGACCTCCAAACCGCCGACGCTGCCACCACAGCCTCCTCCTCCGCCATGCCACTCGCGGCCCCGTTCTCCGACCTCGGCGTGCCGCTTTCCGCCTCCGACCTCCGCACCACCGCCTACGAGGTCCTCGCCGCCGCCTCCCGCGCAACCGGCGGCAAGCCCCTCACTTACATCCCTCAGTCTGCTTCCGCCGCCACCCGTTCCACCTCCTCCACATCCACCTCGACCTCCTCCTCCTCGTCCTCCCTGCAGCGCTCGCTAACGTCGACGGCGGCCACCAAGGTGAACAAGGCGCTGGGGCCCAGGTCCTCGACGGCGTCCAAAATCACGAGGCAGGCGTCGCGGAGACCAGCGACGGTGGTTGAGCTGGTGCGCGTTAAGTTGCGGGTCACGGAGCAGGACGACGCGAGAATTCGCCGTGGGCTTCTCCGCATCGCCGCCGGACAGGTCCCATTCTCATCTCGCTTCTTTTTTTGAAATGTAGCTTCACTTTATTTGTTTTCGATTATTTTTTCGGTGGTTGCTGCACTGTCGGTGGGCTGCACACTTGTACGAGATCTCGGTCTGGGTTCCACATTCCACTTACTGCCTTACTGGTGTGTGATTCGTAGACTAGTGTCGGCAAACATTGGGTGGCCAGTGACGTGTCTCAGTTTGGTGATCCCTTGAGAGTTGGGACACCATATATGGTACTATTTAGTTTCCTTGAGTTATTCTATATGGTTAATATCGCAACTGAAATGTGGTGACCACCAGCCTTTTATGAGTAAAGTGGGAAATAATGTGCTGAATTGTTTGGTGCGCCAT
This sequence comes from Lolium perenne, assembly GCF_019359855.2. Classification (NCBI taxonomy): domain Eukaryota; kingdom Viridiplantae; phylum Streptophyta; class Magnoliopsida; order Poales; family Poaceae; genus Lolium; species Lolium perenne. Next base: position 172,044,173 of record NC_067250.2, on the reverse strand, counting down.
CTTTTTTTTTGTTTGTTCTGAACTTGTCAAGCTCTAATACTAGCATAACTTGTATAGTTGAGTCACCATGAGGCATCAGTTATGCTCTGAACTTATTCATGCACTACATTAGAAAAAAATAATCATGTACAAAAAGAGTTTTAACGTCAAGATCAATTGCACTTTTTTCTTCTTCGAACAGCTAGGCAGACGTGCAGAATCAATGATTTTGCCGCTAGAGTTCCTGCAGCAGTTTAAAGTATCAGATTTCCCTCATCCACATGAGTATGTGGCCTGGCAGCTTAGGAACTTGAAGCTTCTTGAGGCTGGTTTGTTGGTTCACCCGCTTGTCCCGTTAAGCAAATCAGACATTTATGCACAGAGACTGCGGCGGATAATACATAAAGCCTATGATGGGTCACTTGAAACTGGGAAGGACTCCGAATCGGTGCAGGAACTATGCAGTGCTGTCAAGACCCTTGCTGCTAGGTCCCTCGGTGGAGGTTCTGATGAATGCCACTGGGCAGATGGCTTTCCACTTAATCTCCATATCTATCAAATGTTGGTAGAAGCTTGCTTTGATAGTGAGAATGGTACTTTGGTTGCTGAGATTGATGAAGTGATGGGGTTGTTGATGAAGACTTGGGTCATTCTTGGGATTAATCAGATGCTTCACAACCTCTACTTTACCTGGGCGTTGTTCAACCATTTTGCCATGTCAGACCAAGTAGATATCGAGTTACTTTCTGCTGCAGAGAATCAGTTAAGTGAAGTTGCAAAAGATGCAAAAACCACACAAGATCCAGATTACTGTGAAATATTGAGCTCCACTTTAAGTTCGATAATGGGCTGGACAGACAAAAGATTGCTAGCTTACCATGAATATTTCAATAGTAGCAATATTGATTCCATGCAAGGCATTGTCTCAATAGGAGTCTCAGCTGCAAAGATTCTGGTTGAAGATATATCTCAAGAATACCACATTAGAAGGAAAGAAGAGACTGATGTAGTGCGCGGCAGGATAGAAGCCTATATACGGTCATCAGTCTGTGCTGCTTTTGCTCAAGTAAGTTTATATTGTGAACTCGTTCTGCTTGGGCCCTTTTTACTGTTATCTTTTTTTTTATCTCACCAAGAGTGTCAGATAATGTTTTAACTGTACTGCAAAAGTGGACATTAAACATTGCTGATCACTGTCATTACAAGTGATTTTGGTTATTTCTTGTTTTAGGAAATGTTGTAAGTGCTAGATCTTAATAATAACATTTGACAATGTCAGTGATGTATATTAATTCTGACGTTCTCTTGGTTTGTTCAGAGAATGGAGGAGGCAGTCTCAAAGCGATCATCAAGGAATCATGTGCCAGTTCTTTCGATCCTCGCAAAGGATATTAATGACCTTGCTACCAAGGATAGAAATATGTATAGTCAAATACTGACAGAATGGCATCCGTTTGCTTTAGGTGTTGCAGTTGCAACCCTTCATTCTTGCTTTGGTAATGAGCTGAAGCAATTTATAGTTGGGATTACAAAGCTCACACCAGACACTGCTGAAGTGCTTAACGCCGCTGATAAGTTAGAGAAGAATCTGGTTAATATTGTTGTTGAAGATTCTGTGAATAGTGATGACGGAGGCAAGTCATTGATTAGACAGATGCCGCCGTATGAAGCTGAAAATGCAATTGCTAATCTGGTAAAAGCTTGGGTGAAAGAACGAGTGGACAGACTTAAAGGATGGATTGACCAAAGTTTGCAGCAGGAGGTGATCCTACTCATTTCGCATACCATATCTATAACAGTAATCTTGCGAGTTGAGTTATTTTAGATTTTCATAATGTTCTCCACGGATTTTAAGTGATGTATCCTTTCATCAATAATAATAATCTTTGTAGGCTTCTATAACTTAATTTGTGGTTAGCCTGACATCAGATTACTCTATTTCTACACGCGCAAAATAAGGTTACTCTATTTCTTTAGCTGGCTGGTGCACCTTAGAAACTACTATTGTTGTATGGACAATCGAAGGTGCTCCTTGGTGAACTGCTAATATCTGACTTGAGTATTAACTATTTATGCATTCAGCCATTCTCAACCATATGCTTAAAGTGGATATCATTGAAGGCCAAGCACTCTATCACAGTATTTTGTGCTATGTTGTGTTTTCTGATATCAATGTAGAGCAACTAATCGAGCATTCCACTAACTTTGTCAATCTGTATGCAGACTTGGGATCCACAAGCTAACAGACAGAGTTTTGCTCCTTCTTCTGTGGAGATGTTAAAGATAATTAATGAAGTTTTAGAAGCATTTTTTCAGTTGCCCATACCAACGCACTCTACTCTGTTTCCTGATCTAGCAGCTGGGCTCGATAGGATTATACAGCATTATGTCTCAAAAGCAAAATCTTACTGTGGTACGTATGAACATTAAGATATTTTACTTTTCGTACAAAACTTAGCCATGCTGAATTCATTTAATTTTGGTTCACAGAGACCCGGAGTACTCCTATTCCACAACTACCTCATTTAACGAGATGCGATGTTGGACCCAAATTGTTCAAGAAAAAGGAAAAGCCCCATGTTATTACGAAGCGTGGCTCACAAGTTGGATCATCCAATGGAAACGGTGCGTGTGCATTAGATCTTCCTAAACTCTGTGTACAAATAAATACGCTCCACTATATCCGAACTGAGGTGGAGAACCTGAAGAAGAAGGCGAGAAAATACTTGCGAAACAGTGAGTTAGCTCAGGATGGTATCACTGATGGAATGAACATCAACTTTGAGCTATCCCAGGCAAGTTGCCAAGACGGCATCCGTCAGTTGTGTGACACAACGGCATATAATGTGGTGTTCAGTTATTTGAGCCATGTTCTTTTGGACACGCTGTATGTTGGTGGTACTGCATCAAACAGGGTGGAGCCTTTGTTGAGAGAGCTTCACTCTATCCTTGGGGTGATATCTGGCATAATGTATAATGGGGTACGGGACCGTCTTATGACTGTGTTGATGAAAGCTTCCTTTGATGGATTCTTGTTGGTGCTTCTTGCTGGTGGACCAACACGCGCTTTCACCCTCCAAGACTCTCAAACCATAGAGAATGATTTCAGAGCCCTCAGAGGATTGTATCTAGCAAATGGTGATGGCTTGCCCTATGAACTGGTTGACAAGGCTTCATTGGAGGCGAAGAACATTCTGCCACTCCTCCGAACAGACACGGAATCCCTCATTCAGCGTTTCAAGCAAACAATTTCCGAATGCTCTGGATCTCCAACCAAATCTAGGTTTCCGATACCTCCCGTGCCCACCCAGTGGAGTGCAAACAACCCCAACACTATCCTGAGAGTTTTGTGCTACCGGAATGATGAGGCTGCCTCAAAATTCCTCAAGAAAACATATAATCTTCCAAAGAAGCTCTGATTTCTGTAAATTGAGATCATAAAGAAGTGCGTTTAATTCTCCTGTTTATGTTGCTTGCATCTGAAGAAAAATAACTACCTCAGTCGGAAGGTGGCAGGTCCACGCTGATAAGAAATAACTACCGCAGTCGGAATGCAGCAGGTCCATGCTGATAAGATGTAGTTATCTTTGAGTGTGTGTGGCTTCATAAGGCAAGTTATTTTCGCTTATATTGGTGTTTTTGTAGTAGTGTCAGCTTGGGAGTGATGTTTTGACACATGGGAGCGGCTTGCTTGCGGATATCTTTGGACAATGTATATATTTATGTTTGAATAGGCACTATATGATTACACAAGTACTTGGCAATAACTGTACCAAGGAAAGGATGATAGGTTTGGGCACCTGTAATATCTGATTGATATTTGCTATGTGATGTTTGAAATCATTGTTGCTCTTAGTTCCTATGTTATTTCTGTTAAAGTGTATAAATGGACCAGAAGAAACCCGCTGCCCATGGGCGGGATTTTTTTTTGCCCCGCTTGGGACCTTTATGATTTTCCCCTATTTAGTGGACAGGGTGTTTCTGCGATTATTTTTTGCCCCACTTGTGACCAGAAGAACTTTACATGCACAAACATGTCCCTCTATATGCAAAAAAAAATTCCTAATTTTTTTAACTTTTTAAAATATGTTTTGTACATACCGGGTGCATGCACCCGAGATCAGTTTTGAGTTTCAGCTATTTAGTTTGCAATCGATCTTTTGCCCTTACTTGGGACCTTCATGATTTGCCCTATGACAATTCAGGCCCACGTGAATTGGGCGCGGGTAATGGTCAAACATCCAACCACAGTAGCGTGAATCTAGGTCCGAATAGAACGGCGATGGACACATACTAGCTATTCATGTGTGTAGCAAATATACTTTGCGAGTGGATTATATAGCGGGGCGGGTTGTGGGACAGAAAATTGCACTAGCTCTCCTTTAAAACCGACTTTGTCTGTAACCTGATTTGCTCTAATCTTGCTCTTTGCGAGGGTCTTCACGGGCGCGCCGCTTGCAACCCTTGACTATTTCCATACAAAATAGGCACAAAGTAACATGAATAGTCCAGAGAAAAGCAATATATAAATTTATGAGAATTCGGAAGTAGCATAAACCTCTCAAGAAATATATTAATTGAATATCCACGTGCAAGTGCATGACATCTAATCATCGATTACTTTCGCTGCTACTGGCTGAAACTCTGATCTCGTAGCCTTCCGGTTCAACTTTGACATCTGCAAGGCATCACACTGCTCTTACATGCCTTCAGGGTACAACGTCCTACGCATCATATTTGCAGATGTTGTCGAATCCCATGTACTCGTGCTGCACGATTTTGTGAATCGCGTTGGAGATGCCGACTCCGCCTGCAGATTTCAGAGCTTTTTGTGTTGGGTTTGAAACCATATGAGCAGATGGTTGACCGAGGGGAGGGAAACCGGTACCTAGAGAAAGCGCGCTGATGAAGATCGTGAAGGACAATATGAAGATGATAAGTGACGCCCGTCCTAACAGACCGATCAGCTTCCTTGCAACGCGTTGGCCGACAATTGCAGCAAAAAATGCCAGTGTAGTGAAGAAGAGAGCTGCCCAAATTTCAGAGAATACATAGTAAGTACCAAGATAAACTTGGGAGGACCAGAGCAAAAAAGAGACGGCACCATATGGTACAGGGAACCGGTTCAGGAGGAAGTATTCAACGACGGACATGGAAGATGAGAACATCATTGCAAAGGTGGCTGTAGCACTTGAGACCTGCGGTAGTTCAAAGTAATGCAAACAGGCAAAAAAATCCAATGAATGTATGACAAGTAAATTAGAATACCATCAAATGATTGCTGAACTGAACAACGATAAAACCATGATGGAAACATGAGGTTCTTGACATGAAAAAAAAAAAAGATTTTACTTGTGGAGGGACACCAAGCTCCAAGAAGAGAGGCCCCATGATGGCGCCCCCGCCGACTCCAAGCATACCGGCTACAGCACCAGCAGTGACACCCAGGAAGCAGTATACCAGTAGCTGACGAGCTTTCAGGCTGGTTTGCTCATTCGTATTCGATGATATCACCCTCTTCCCCTGTACCAAACCTACCGCTTCATACATGGCCACCCCGACTGACACCGGGATCTTCGCATATATTCAACACGTAAGCAAACTGTGTTACTATGATACCAATAAGTGCTATATCGATTTGGATGATAATATATGGCGACATTTTTTTTGTTGCCACCAAAATCTTAATAGGAAGAAACTGAAGAAAAAGAAGAACAATATTTAAAATCTTGGAGTCTTGGGGAGTAGTTAAACTATAGAAATAACATGTAGTTAATCCAGATAGTCAATGGAATCTATATTTCCTTAAGTCTTGCAACCATCTTAAATTCTCAAACAAAGATCAATTTTGTATGCACTATGGATGAATATGGACATGAAGAAAGCCCAAAAGGTACCTGAAGTAAGTTCAAAACCCAGTACCACATAGAGCAAGTTGCCATGTAGTTCTGCAAACATGAAATAATTCATAAGAAATATGCTAAATGTCAATATTTACTATTTATTGGGATGTAATTTCATACACAATATCTTTCTTTGGAAAATGAGTTGCCTGTAGTAGTTTTCCCTTTGCAGTATTTTCCTATGGAACATGAGTTAACTTATCCAATACTAAAATAATGGATAACATAGGACATGCGGAAACTGAATAGACAAGTGCGACCTTGATTTTGTAAACAGGTTGATTCGTTTTTTGAAATAATGGCAAGGTGAATGGAAATTGGCCATATTAATATAACTACTGGCAATTGCAAACAAAAACTACTAGATAATTATTCTGGAGTTCATTTACAGTTTCAAAACGCAGTTGTGTCTCGCACCTTTGTGACCTGAAGCGCAAGGAATGCTACCCATACAAAGGCAAGAAGGCCAACCTCCTTCCAGTAAACGTTCTTCCAAATGGATACCTGCAGCATAAAACGAGCTCCATTCTTATGAGTACTTCAGATGATTTATTTTAAGGCCTGGAAATATAATGTTCTGTTATTATTTCACCGCTTCAGCTGACGGCGTTTCATTGTTTCGATAATGATCTTGCACTGGGAGGGTTTCCGTCTGGGATGCGGCATCAGGTCCTGCAGACATTGTCATGTACTCTTGTTCTTCTTCACCTGCAGATGGATGCGGCATCAGATCCTCCAGACAATGTAAGCAACAGTTGAGAAAAGGACTTCAGGTGGGGGCTTTTGCCTCCCACCGTTGAGTTGTCAAAAAAAAATGTAAGCAACAGTTTTCCCCATTTATAAATGATGAACAGTTGAGTTCATTAGTCACTTACGGGTTTGCTCTGATTGTTTTGCTTCCTCCTGAAATTGAAAGGCTTATCTGAATCCCTAATGTCGTGTCTCGTATAAAGATACAAAGAATAAAGGTACCTCGAAAAAAAATTACCCTTTTGATTATTGTTTCTTTCTTCCATGTTTCAACACCCTTCAGAAAAGCTTTAGTTGAAGTAACTGGAATTTGATTCGGAAAAGCATTCTGAAGTCAGCTGCAGGCAAAGCTAGGATAAATGGTTGCCGGAGTTTGAGGATAAAGTCTGAGCACCTATGCAGAGAATGATCAAGAGGACCGTGACAAGCCAGTAAGGGAATACCACGTTGCAAATAACCCCAATGCTGACCCCCAACATGAGCATGGGCTGTATGAGAAGTGCCAGATCATAGTCTATGACTGGCATGTCAAAAGTTGGGTGTTTCACCTTGAGGTTACAGTACACAGTTGACACAGCAGTCCCCATGATCATACCTGTGGCAGAGTACACTATCTCAATTTTTCTGAGAACTATTATGTACCTAGCAAATCTTGAAACTATACATTCTTTTGTGGTGCTTTTTTTCTTTCTCTTCTTCTATTCTAACCTTTTGTATTATGGTACATGTTCAGAGAAAATCCATGTTCAATCAAGGGAATACATTTGAATTGCATGTTGTACTTCAAGACTGCCTATTTTTACATTACATAGTTCAGAAGAGAAAAGTTTGGTAACGAGAATGAACTGAATCCTTACATTTTGACATGGCCGCGGAAGACTTGGGATCAAAGCCAATGATCAAGATGAGCATCGGCACGAAGATCCCACCCCCACCTAGTCCCCCAATGCTACCGAGCGCTGCTCCAAAAAATCCGATGAATGACCCCAACACAATTTGCCATCCAAATTTCATGGGCTACATACAAAGACACGATGAAACTTGCCAAATTACATGGCACCAAAATTGACACCGAATCTTGCGTCCAGAAAGAAGTGTACAATGGGTGGCAACCATGAAAGTCAACTCAATTTTAACTAGCTAACGCTAAGCAAGTTAATTTGGTGGTTGATTGAACTTACAAACTTGGCAAACACATCTCGAAATTAACACAGAAGAAAGCTTTCTGTTATTACCGGCCACACGTGGTGGTAAGTGGTTCCGCCACTCTGCCGCACAGACTTGGCCACCTCGCGCAGCAGGTAGCTCGCTTCCTCCTGCAGCGGCACGGTGCCGGTGAACGACAGCCCCCTGTCGGCGGCAGTGGCAGCGACAGCGCAGGCCACACCCAGGCCCCAGCACTGCAACGATCTGCAATTTCGTTCCCATTTTGTAGCCCCTGCAAATTCAATGGAAGGTGGAATCTTCGAGATCTCGTTGGGCGCAACAACCACATAAACGGAGAAAATTCAGCACGCCGGAGATGTTTTTTGAGCAGGAAGACTTGACGATGTTCACAAAAAACTTTACGAACCTGTGCAGGAGCAGGACCGAGAAGGGGCTTTCAAGGTGATTTGTTCGAAAAAACAAAGGTAATTTGAGAGAGAGAGAGAGAGAGAGAGAGAGAGAGAGAGAGAGTTGCAAAGAAACAGGAGACAAAGCTTGGCAGGAGACGCCGGTTGGAGATGATCGCTGACTGGGAGCGGTTCCAGGATCATGGGAAAACGCGGAGGCAAAACGACGGGAATTAGCCACTCAGAAGTAAGACGCGGACTTTTGGGACCCGTCTACGCCCAGAGGCTCACATCGTGTGTGTTTAAGACTACGAAGTATCATAGCTTGTATTATGCATCATATGCATGCAAAAACTGATGTGTCACATCAATTAATGATGAAAGAGATGATAGTGGTATCATGGTTAGATACCGTATCATAGCACGTAAAGCTAGATAAACTAGATGATACCCCGCGCGTTGCTGCGGAAATTTTTAACATATAAAAATACATGAATAAAATACTTAGATATACAATAAATAAGAAGAAAAATGACCATTCATATGTAGTAGAATCATAAAGATAGTAAAATGTGAATTAAGCGGCTGAGTTTTTTTTACTAAGTATAGTTGTACAACATAAGTAATCTGGGGCAAAAATATAATACGTGGAAGTTATGCTGATTGAAAATGGAAAATCAAAAACTGGGGCGAAGACAAATAGCTGCTCATTGTTTATTACAAAAAAAAAAGGAAAAACGAGCATATCTTTCTTGTACTGAAGGTCAATGTCGACACCTTTAATGTTCGCCCTTCCTGCAAATATGTTCCAAGCTTCATTCAGAAATGATTAACCTTGATATAGGAATATATATTAGCCTGCAGGAGAAAAATGTAGAAAACAATAGAAGATGAGGTGTAGCTAAGAGGAACGATTTCCTGCTCGTTTTGGCTGTGGCTCTGTGCTACGAACCTACGACTGGACGCCTATTCGTGATAACCAAGTGATATAAGTGATTGAACGTGATATGTTCTTCAGAAAATTGATTGAAATAAGTGGGAATATTAAAATTGTCGATGAAGTAAAACTGAACATCAGTATTGGCAAAAGGGTATGAGCCTTACACACATGCTATAATTGACTTGTATTTCGCGCTCCATTCATAAACCCGATGAACTCCAATCGTGGCAGGAAGACTGGGCGGCGACCGGCCCATGCAGCGGTAGTGGGGCAAACTATTAAGTTTATGGCGGCACATGAGACACGTCCAATGCCTCAGCCAGGACATACTGTTGCGGCATGTCCCGTGCTGCTTCTACTTACATCCTGAGGACACATCTGACGCCATGACCCATGGAGCCATGGCTGGATGCAGGACCTGCACGGTGCACCACATCGTATCGGTCGTGGGACGCTCAAACCCAGGCGACGCTTGGTCGACCGTCTCACTCCACCAGGAAGATAGGACCACCAATCAATCTGCACACACGCCCTGTGCACGCCCAACGCCGACGGCCAAGAAAATGGGGCAGAGGAATGGCCTCGCGTGCAGTGGCAAACAACCTTTATTTCGTGTGGTGACGGTTGGAAAAGAAGTAGGCAGGGGCCATGGCTTGATCTTGAAACGGAAAGAGGAGGAGGGAAGAGGAAAGTAGCGGAATAAAAGGCAGTACGAAACTAAATACCGGGGAGATGAAGAGAAAGTATCCACGGTATGGAACAACAAAACAAAACGTCTTAGGGCATGTGCAATGGCTGATAAGACTGTCTTATCTTAGTCCTGCCACGTAAGCTAAATATAATAATAAAACATTATATACAATGGGTTGTTTTTTAGTCTTATCTTTTGTAACGAGACATCCTAAATTTATGGCGAGAGAGATTGTGCTAAGAGATCATCTAAGAGATCATCTCTTGGCTAAGAGAAGACAAAGTCTTTTTTCATCTTTCTCTTTCCTCGACCTCAGCGTTTATCCTACGTGGCACTGCTAATATATCACCATTGTACATGCCCTTAGTTAATACGAGTATGAATATTGCCGCATTCAACAAAACAAAACGTCTGCAATTTATAGAAACTTTGTGGCATTCATTTGTTGACATGGAAGGGCCTCACGGTTTGTGTCCACGACGTCAAGCACTCCAATAAAATCTGAACGCTCCAAAGAAGATGAAGGGGAGCAGCTGAGTTACTGTTCATGAGATCATTCTGTGCCGAGGTGGTAGAGTTGAATAGATGTGGCATACTATGCTTGCTCTAAGATACTTGATGAGGTGGACACCTTGCATGTTGAGAGAAATACCAATAGTGGGTTGCTCCAATTTAGATATTATAGATTAGTGCTAACAAATCTTATACACATTTTTGCAATGAGATTCTACAAATCATTAAATACATGTATAACATATGATACTAGTACTACATGATGCTATGCATTATGAAGATAGTATCATACACTAGTATCATATTCATGATACTACTATATGATACTTCTTATTGTAAGTACTAGTGCCTAAGGCTGGCCATAGTGGGTAGTTTCATATACTTTTGTACGATACTATATCTATAAAGCATAGTATCATAGACTAGTATCATAGTTTTACTATATTTATTAATTTGTAGAATCCCAAATTTGTATACAAGATTTATTTGGCACTAACTTTTCTCGTGATATGTGATATGATAAGGTATCTACCTATGATACTTTAATCTCCTCTCTCCTCCACCATAATTATGTGTCACATCAGCATTTTTGGTGGAGCTAGAATGCATGATACTACGTACAAGCTAATATAAGCACTATAGCTAGCCTAACATTAGCCTCAGGCAAACCACAAGCGTACAGAAAGGACACTATAGCTGACCTGCTGCATTGATTAAAATCTGGTAGGCTGTCAGGCTCGTACTCTCTCCATTGACTAAATAAGGACATATCAAAATTTGGGGCTTAATCTAGAAGTTAATGCCACCAGTGAATACATTGATTACTTACTAGAATAACAATGTGATACGTTACAAATACAGAACATATATAATCACGTGATGCTCTCTGATTGGATGCATTTTCATCCTCTCCTAGTCCTGGGTTCCATTTGGTATTATCGCTCAGAAGTATTACTTATCCTAGTTGTTATATACTCAACGAGTATTTGTTGTTTATCTATTGTACTCTTTGTCTCCGCAAAGCTGATATTTCATTCAACGAAACTGGATACCATCTTGAGACTTTTTACTCATCCCGAGCGAAACTGTCCTCCATTAATTAGGAAGTACCTTACCTACCTATCTGATTTTGTTCGTGAAAAGGTATCTCACCTACTGCTACGTCTCCAACGTATCTATAATTTCTGATGTTTCATACTTGTTTTATGACAATACCTACATGTTTTGTTCACACTTTATGATGATTTTATGCGTTTTTCGGAACTAACCTACTGACGAGATGCCGAAGTGCCAGTTGCTGTTTTCTGCTGTTTTTGGTTTCAGAAATCCTACAAAGGAAATATTCTCGGAATCGGACGAAATTAATGCCCACGATCTTATAATTCCACGAAGCTTCCAGAACACCGGAGAGGCACCAGAGGGGAGCCCTGGGGGCCCCACACGTGTGGGCGGCGCGGCCCAGGGGGCGCGCCCCCTAGTGTGAGGTGGCCCCGTGGCCCCTCCGACTCCGCCTCTTCGCCTATTTAGGCCTCCCTGACCTAAAACATCGACACCGATTGACGAAACCCGAGAAAAACCTTCCAGAGCCGCCGCCATCGCGAAACTCCAATTCGGGGGACAGAAGTCTCTGTTCCGGCACCCTGCCGGGATGGGGAATTGCCCCCGGAGTCATCTCCACTGCCATCTCCACCGCCATCTTCACCGCCATCTCTGTCTCCATGATGAGGAGGGAGTAATTCACCCCCGGGGCTGAGGGCTCTACCGTAGCTATGTGGTTCATCTCTCTCTTTGTGATCTAGTTAAATATCATCTACGTGCTACTCTAGTGATGTTATTAAAGTGGTCTATTCCTCCTCCATGATGTAACGTTGACAGTGTGTGCATCATGTAGTACTTGGTATATGCTATGATTGTGATCTCTTGTAGATTATGAAGTTAACTATTACTATGATGGTATTGATGTGATCTATTCCCCCTTTCATAGCTTGTCGGTGACAGTGTGCATGCTATGTTAGTACTCGGTATAATTGCGTTGGTCTATCATGCACTCTAAGGTTATTTAAATATGAACATCGATTGTTGTGGAGCTTGTTAACTCCGGCATTGAGGTGCTCTTGTAGCCCTACACAATTAATGGTGTTTGTCATCCAACAAGAGAGTGTAGAGTGGTTTTATTATGTGATCATTGTTGAGAGTGTCCACTAGTGAAAGTAGGATCCCTAGGCCTTGTTTCCGAATATCGAATCTCCGTTTATTTGCTGTTCTGTTGCATGTTTGCTTGCTGCCATATTTTATTCAGATTGCTATTACAACTCATATACATCCATACGACTTGTATTTCACTATCTCTTCGCCGAACTAGTGCACCTATACATCTGACAAGTGTATTAGGTGTGTTGGGGACACAAGAGACTTCTTGCATTGTGATCGCAGGGTTGCTTCAGAGGGATATCTTTGACCTCTTCCTCCCTAAGTTCGATAAACCTTGGGTGATCCACTTAAGGGAAAACTTGCTGCTGTTCTACAAACCTCTGCTCTTGGAGGCCCAACACTGTCTACAGGAATAGAAGCGTGCGTAGACATCAAGCTATTTTCTGGCGCCGTTGCCGGGGAGGAAAGGTAAAAAGGCACTCACACTCCGGTCCCAGGTAACTAAGTTATTTTCTGGTGTCGTTGTAAGTGCTCGAAGCTATTTCCTTTAGATCCTGCAATTGCATCTTTCTGTTTCTTGTTTTACACTAGTAAGGCATAATGGAAAACAACTGTGAGCTTTTTCATTTATTTCCTAAGTTAAGACATGAATTATGTGATACGGAAATTAAAAAACCTATGGAACCTTATTTGCATGCTAGTAGCAATGTTATTAGTATGAACGTAATCACTGCTAATGCTATGGAGAAGTCTAAGCTTGGGGAAGCTAGTTTTTATGATCTTTTTAGCTTCCCATCTTTAGGGGAGAAAATTTGCTGTGATAATACTTTATCCCCCATATGCGATAACTCTAATGGTGCTTGTGATATTTTAAATCCACCTACTGCAAGTATTGCTTTCGAGATACCCATGAAAATTATTGAACGTGTTATAGATAACCGCTATGAAGGGGATGGAACTATCCATCTTCGAGATCATTTACTGTTTTTGCATGAATTATGCTGGTTATTCAAGTGTGCAGGTATCTCTATGGATGAAGTGAGGAAGAAACTATTCTCTATTTCGCTGTCTGGTAAAGTGGCGCATTGGTATAAATTGCTAAAGAATAGTCATTCTCTTGGTTGGGAGGAAATTGTATCTCTCTTTTATTCTAAGTTTTATCCTCCTCATGAAGTGCATATTGATAGGAATTACATTTATAACTTTTATCCGCGTGATGGAGAGAGTATTTCTCAAGCATGGGGGAGATTGAAGTCACTAATGCTCAAATGTCCCATTCATGAGCTCCCCCGTAATGTTATTATTAATAATTTTTATGCAAGGCTTTCAGGACATCACAAGGACTATCTAGATGCCTGTTTGGAGGGATCTTTCACAAGCAAGGAGGTTGAAGCTAGGTGGGATCTTCTTGACCGGATTGAGGAGAACGCTGAAGGATGGGAGAACAACAAAGGTAAAGAGTCAGGTATAAATTATGATTATGAATGCATTGAAACTTTTATATATACTGGTAAATTTCGAAATATGAGTGCTACCTATGGTCTTGACTCTCAAGTTGCTGCAAATCTTTATAAAGCTTTTACCTCTCATTTTGAATTGCCTAAAAAGAATTTTGATAAGTATCATGAACCTTTTAAAGAGGCTTGCATGAAGGATGAAATTGTTGTTAATGATTGCAATAAACATGCTCAAACTCCTAAGAATGCTATTTCCTATAAGCATGTTAATTTTTGTGGAATGCATAGACCTTGTGGAATTAATCAAATCGAAGATGAATATTGTATCCATCATATTAATGAAAAAACTAGAAAGTGGTCTAGGGCTCTAGATGATCTTGGTAAAAAAGTTTGTGCCCTCTATCCTTTTATTTGTGAAGTTTGCCATAGAGTGGGTCATTTTAATTTTCAATGCTCCTCCAATGATAATTTGAACCCCATGAGTGCTGCAAATTTGTATTATGATGATGAAATTACTCCTAATCAGCATGATGAACTTACTTTATTTTTATGGTGTGAAGAGCTATCAAGAAGAATCTCTTTGTTACATATGAGTGATCTTGATATTGATGATGTCCTGCATGGGTGTTTTTCTTATTGCATTGATAATAGCCATACAAATACTTACATACAAAATATTTTAGAAGATGACACCTTGCCAAAATATGATAGGGCCATTGTGTGTTTTGAACTTATTAATGAAAAGGAGGAATCCTCCCAAGTTTCTTCTATTGTTTCTGAAAGTAAATCAGGTTATGTGGACAAGCCTCCCTTCAAGACTCTTCCTCCTAAAGAAGGGAACGAGGAGAAGGAAGAGAAGAAGAAGAAGAAGAAGAAGAAGGGAACGAAGAAGAAGAAGAAGGAGAATAAAGAGAAAGAGGTAACGGCATATCCCCGCGTGAATGAGATAACGATAGGTAACCGTAAGTATGTTGCTCCTAATGACTATTATGATAATGAATCTGAATACAATGATCTTCCTATGCCCTTTACATACATTAGTGATCATGATTTAGAAGAGCACACTACTTTTGATATTAAAAATCTCTGGGAAACTAATTCTGAAAATGATGATGATAATAATTGCCATAGTATCAGTACTATCCATGCTTCCTCCCATAATGATATAGAAAGCTCTAAGCTTGGGGATGAGGTGTTTGAAAATCCTTTTGCTACTGATCATTATATGTTTGATACATCTCCTTCTAGTAACAATGATGGTATGGTCACGGATGAACCTACTGTGAAAGATAACTACTCTATTTCTTATGATGACACTATGCCTCCGACCTTTGATGATTATTATAAAGAATGCTATGATATAGGTTATAACTATCCTTATGAAACTTGTCATAGTTATGATTGGATTGCCAAAAACAATTCCCTTAATATGCAACTTGTTTACCATGTTCAAATTCTTGATAATAATCTTGCTCCAATTACTATTAATGAGAAGAACTCTTCTTATGCCAAAATTAATGATACTTTTATGCATATGAACCATGATAAGAATGTTTTAAGTGATGGTTATATTGTTGATTTCATCAATGATGCTACTGAAAGTTATTATGAGAGAGGGAAACATGGTTATATGCATCTTAATAATATTAAGTTTCCCCTCTTTATGTTGAGAATCTTGAAGTTGAGCTTGTGTTGCCTTCATATGCTTGTCACTTTGTTCTTCATGAATTTTTTTATTCACAAGATTCCTTTTCATAGGAAGTGGGTTAGGCTTAAATTTGTTTTGAATTTGCTTTTTTATGCTCTCTTTTGCTTCAACTCTTATTTCTTGCGAGTGCATCATTAAAATTACTGAGCCCATCTTAATGGCTATAAAGAAAGCACTTCTTGGGAGATAACCCATGTTTTTATTTTACTACAGCAACTTTGTTTTATATTTGAGTCTTGAAAGTTGTTACTACTGTAGCAACCTCTCCTTATCTTTATTTTATTGCATTGTTGTGCCAAGTAAAGTCTTTGATAGTAAGGTTGATACTAGATTTGGATTACTGCGCAGAAACAGATTTCTTGCTGTCACGAATTTGAGTAGTATTCTCTGTAGGTAACTCAGAAAAATCTGCCAATTTACGTGAGTGATCCTCAGATATGTACGCAACTTTCATTCAATTTGAGCATTTTCATCTGAGCAAGTCTGGTGCCTCAGAAAAATTTGTCTTTACGGACTATTCTGTTTTGATAGATTCTGCCTTTTATTTCGCATTGCCGGTTTTGCTGAGTTGAATGGATTTCTTTGTTCCATTGACTTCCAGTAGCTTTGGGCAATGTCCAGAAGTGTTAAGAATGACTGTGTCACCTCTGAACATGTGAATTTTTGATTATGCACCAACCCTCTAATGAGTTTGTTTTGAGTTTGGTGTGGAGGAAGTTTTCAAGGGTCAAGAGAGGAGGATGATACAATATGATCAAGGAGAGTGAAAGCTCTAAGCTTGGGGATGCCCCCGTGGTTCATCCCTGCATATTTCAAGATGACTCAAGCATCTAAGCTTGGGGATGCCCAAGGCATCCCCTTCTTCATCGACAAATTATCAGGTTCCTCTAGTGAAACTATATTTTTATTCCGTCACATCTTATGTACTTTACTTGGAGCGTCTGTGTGCTTTTATTTTTGTTTTTGTTATTTTCATTCTCTGAATAAATACTTGTGTGGGAGAGAGACACGCTCCGCTGGTTCATATGAACACATGTGTTCTTAGCTTTTAATGTCCATGGCGAAGGTTGAAACTGCTTCGTTCATTGTTATATGGTTGGAAACAGAAAATGCTACATGTGGTAATTGGTATGATGTCTTGAATAACTTTATACTTGGCAATTGTTGTGCTCATATATATCATGTTTAAGCTCTTGCATCATATACTTCGCACCTATTAGTGAAGAAATACATAGAGCTTGCTAAAATTTGGTTTGCATGATTGGTCTCTCTAGAGTCTAGATATTTTCTGGTAAGGGTTTGAGCAACAAGGAGGACAGTGTAGAGTCTTATAATGCTTGCAATATGTTCTTATGTGAGTTTTGCTGTACCGGTTCATACTTGTGTTTGCTTCAAACAACCTTGCTAGCCTAAGCCTTGTATTGAGAGGGAATACTTCTCATGCATCCAAAATCCTTGAGCCAAAAACTATGCCATTTGTGTCCACCATACCTACCTACTACATGGTATTTCTCTGCCATTCCAAAGTAAATTGCTTGAGTGCTACCTTTAAAATTCCATTCTTTGTCTTTGCAATATATAGCTCATGGGAAAAATAGCCTAAAAACTATTGTGGTATTGAATATGTACTTATGTATCTTATTTATTATTAAGTTGCTTGTTGTGCGATAACCATGTTCCTGGGGACGCCATCAACTATCTTTGTTGAATATCATGTGAGTTGCTATGCATGTTCGTCTTGTCTGAAGTAAGGGTGATTTATCATGAGTTGAATGGTTTGAGCATGCATATTGTTAGAGAAGAACATTGGGCCGCTAACTAAAGCCATGATCCATGGTGGAAGTTTCAGTTTTGGACAACAATCCTCAATCTCTTATGAGAATATTATTTGTTGTTGAATGCTTATGCATTAAAGAGGAGTCCATTATCTGTTGTCTATGTTGTCCCGGTATGGATGTCTAAGTTGAGAATAATCAAAAGCGAGAAATCCAATGCGAGCTTTCTCCTTAGACCTTTGTACAGACGGCATAGAGGTACCCCTTTGTGATACTTGGTTAAAACATATGTATTACGATGATAATCCATGTAAATCTAAGCTAATTAGGACAAGGTGCGGGCACTATTGGTAATCTATGCATGAGGCTTGCAACTTGTAGGATATAATTTACATAATGCATATGCTTTGTTACTACCGTTGACAAAATTGTTTCTTGTTTTCAAAATAAAAAGCTCTAGCACAAATATAGCAATCCATGCTTCCCTCTTCGAAGGGCCATTCTTCTACTTTTATATTGAGTCAGTTTACCTACTTCCTTCTATCTTAGAAGCAAACACTTGTGTTAACTGTGCATTGATTCTTACATACTTGCATATTTGCATTCATCATATTACTTTATGTTGACAATTATCCATGAGATATGCATGTTGAAAGTTGAAAACAACCGCTGAAACTTAATCTTCCTTTGTGTTGCTTCAATGCCTTTATTTAGAATCTATTGCTTTATGAGTTAACTCTTATGCAAGACTTATTGATGCTTGTCTTGAAAGTACTATTCATGAAAAGTATTTGCTATATGATTCAGTTGTTTAATCATTGTCTTTACCATTGCTTTGAATCGCTGCATTCATCTCATATGCTTTACAATAGTATGATCAAGATTATGTTGGTAGCATGTCACTTCAGAAATTATCTTTGTTATCGTTTACCTACTCGGGACGAGTAGGAACTAAGCTTGGGGATGCTGATACGTCTCCAACGTATCTATAATTTCTGATGTTCCATGCTTGTTTTATGACAATACCTACATGTTTTGTTCACACTTTATGATGATTTTATGCGTTTTCCGGAACTAACCTATTGACGAGATGCCGAAGTGCCAGTTGCTATTTTCTGCTGTTTTTGGTTTCAGAAATCCTACAAAGGAAATATTCTCGGAATCAGACGAAATTAATGCCCACGATCTTATAATTCCACGAAGCTTCCAGAACACCGGAGAGGCACCAGAGGGGAGCCCTGGGGGCCCCACACGTGAGGGCGGCGCGGCCCAGGGGGGGGGCGCCCCCCTAGTGTGAGGTGGCCCCGTGGCCTCCGACTCCGCCTCTTCGCCTATTTACGCCTCCCTCACCTAAAACATCGACACCGATTGACGAAACCCGAGAAAACCTTCCAGAGCCGCCGCCATCGCGAAACTCCAATTCGGGGGACAGAAGTCTCTGTTCCAGCACCCTGCCGGGATGGGGAATTGCCCCCGGAGTCATCTCCACCGCCATCTCCACCGCCATCTTCACCGCCATCTCTGTCTCCATGATGAGGAGGGAGTAATTCACCCCCGGGGCTGAGGGCTCTACCGTAGCTATGTGGTTCATCTCTCTCTTTGTGATCTAGTTGAATATCATCTATGTGCTACTCTAGTGATGTTATTAAAGTGGTCTATTCCTCCTCCATGATGTAATGTTGACAGTGTGTGCATCATGTAGTACTTGGTATATGCTATGATTGTGATCTCTTGTAGATTATGAAGTTAACTATTACTATGATGGTATTGATGTGATCTATTCCCCCTTTCATAGCTTGTCGGTGACAGTGTGCATGCTATGTTAGTACTCGGTATAATTGCGTTGGTCTATCATGCACTCTAAGGTTATTTAAATATGAACATCGAATGTTGTGGAGCTTGTTAACTCCGGCATTGAGGTGCTCTTGTAGCCCTACACAATTAATGGTGTTTGTCATCCAACAAGAGAGTGTAGAGTGGTTTTATTATGTGATCATTGTTGAGAGTGTCCACTAGTGAAAGTAGGATCCCTAGGCCTTGTTTCCGAATATCGAATCTCCGTTTATTTGCTGTTCTGTTGCATGTTTGCTTGCTGCCATATTTTATTCAGATTGCTATTACAACTCATATACATCCATACGACTTGTATTTCACTATTTCTTCGCCGAACTAGTGCACCTATACATCTGACAAGTGTATTAGGTGTGTTGGGGACACAAGAGACTTCTTGCATTGTGATCGCAGGGTTGCTTGAGAGGGATATCTTTGACCTCTTCCTCCCTGAGTTCGATAAACCTTGGGTGATCCACTTAAGGGAAAACTTGCTGCTGTTCTACAAACCTCTGCTCTTGGAGGCCCAACACTGTCTACAGGAATAGAAGCGTGCGTAGACATCACCTACCTATCTGATTTTGTTCGTGAAAAGATATCTCACCTACCTATCTGATTTTATTTGTGAAAGGTCAGATCGCAATCATTTTTTTTTTGAACAGGGATAGGGTCCGAAGACCCTAGAAGTTGCTAGTATTAACGAGGCGGTGAATACATATTACAGAAAAACCCCTACAGAACGGGGGAATTCTGGCTAATGACTGAATTTTTACAGAAAAAACCTAGAAAGATTATGGGAAAAGCAATCAGGTCCTTCCAGCTCTGCACCGCATCTGAAGGCCGCCGTCGAGTTGCTCCGCCACAGAACGGACACCGGCGCTAGGGACGAACCACTTAGTCCGGCGTCGTGGCTGGAGCCGAAGATCTTCCCCTTGGACTTCTTGGTCTCTGGGAAGTAGAGGTTGAGGAGGGTCGCCTTTCGACCATAAGATGCAGAGGCAGGGCGGTGGCAGCCGCCGGCTTCGGTCCTCCGCTGAAGAGCTCCTGAATCTTGACCATACAAGATCGATGACCAACACGTGGTCATTGTGTTATAGCTCGAGGTAGCAGCACAAGTCTTACCGGCCGCCACGAACTCCTTGTCGCCGTCGGTGCCCTGCCCCTCGCCGCCACGGCCGGCCAAGAGGACACCAAGGAGAAGAAGAAGTTGTAGCTGCCGGAGCCAGCGCTTATTGACCGAGCTCGCCACGGCTGCTCTGCTGGACGCCCACCATGGACGCGAGCGAAGAGCCACCATGATCTGATTCCTGATGCTGCGCCACCACATCAAGAAGCTCGAGCTCCAACCCGCCTTATTTGCCGAGATGCCTGTGTTGATGTCGCGCAACAGCCGTCGCCCTCGCCACCGGAGCCACGCTGCTGCACCACCCAACCGTAGGATGAACCAGATCTGACGGGGGAGAACTAGTGACCTCGCCATCTCCGGTCGGCAGCGCCACCGGAGAGGGGTCGGGATCGGCCCGGAAAGATAGAGGAACCCCTCAAACTACTGTTCACTCTCTAGAGGGGAGAGTGGGAAATGAGCGGCGGTTATGTTCTAGATCGCAATCATGAGGTTATGGAATTTTATTTGCATGTGGAAGGGCGGACCCAAATGGACGATCCTAACAGTCTGTTTCAATCTGTTTGGATCGGTAGGCGAACATGACATGTTGCGCGATAAGGCGCCTGAACAGCACATGTAGCGGCGTGACCCATTCAGTCCGCGCTGGCTTTGACCAGGCCTGACCAATTGGCCATTGCCTTCCTAATAATAACAACGCAATTTAAATTGTAGAAAAGTAAATATTATTCAAACAAGAATAGTTCACAATCACACATCACATAGTTTTACAAATAAGGTAACTTAAATTGTATAAGGAAACATACTAGCTTGGTTGGTTTTCCGCGCGAGTCTACATGTGCTCAACCAAATCGGCTTGAAGGCGGTCATGGGTGCTTCGATCCAAGAATAAATTATGCATATGCAAAAAGTATTCCCAAGAAGCTACCCTATTTGTGGCTCAACCAACTCACGCTGGAATTCCCACTCACCGTCATAAATGTTATCATCCTGCTTATCCTCAACTGTCATGTTATGATGATGACACATGATATCATTCCCTCCCACATCCTCTCAGCGCTCCATGTTCTGACAGGGTGCCGAACTGTTGGAGATATGCCCAAGAGGCAATAATAAAATGGTTATTATAATATCTTTGAGTTTATGATAATGTTTACATACCATGCTATAATTGTATTAACTGAAACATTGATACATGTGTGTTATGTGAACAACAAAGAGTCCCTAGTAAGCCTATTGTATAACTAGCTTGTTGATTAATAGATGATCATGGTTTCGTGATCATGAACATTGGATGTTATTAATAACAATGTTATGTCATTGTATGAATGATGTAATGGACACACCCAATTAAGTATAGCATAAGATCACGTCATTAAGTTATTTGCTATAAGCTTTCGATACATAGTTACCTAGTCCTTATGACCATGAGATCATGTAAATCACTTATACTGGAAAGGTACTTTGGTTACATCAAACGCCACTGCGTAAATGGATGGTTATAAAGGTGGGATTAAGTATCCGGAAAGTATGAGTTGAGGCATATGGATCAACAGTGGGATTTGTCCATCCCGATGACGGATAGATATACTCTGGGCCCTCTCAGTGGAATATCGTCTAATGTCTTGCAAGCATATGAATAAGTTCATAAGAGACCACATACCACGGTATGAGTAAAGAGTACTTGTCAGGAGACGAGGTTGAACAAGGTATAGAGTGATACTGATGATCAAACCTCGGACAAGTAAAATATCGCGTGACAAAGGGAATTGGTATCTTATGTGAATGGTTCATTCGATCACTGAAGTCATCATTGAATATGTGGGAGCCATTATGGATCTCCAGATCCCGCTATTGGTTATTGGTCGGAGAGAGTACTCAACCATGTCCGCATAGTTCGCGAACCGTAGGGTGACACACTTAAGGTTTGATCTTGAAATGGTAGAACTTGAATATGGAATGGAGTTCGAAGTTTTGTTCGAAGTCCCGGATGAGATCCCGGACATCACGAGGAGTTTCGGAATGGTCCGGAGAATAAGATTCATATATAGGAAGTCATATTCCAAGTTTGGAAATGATCCGGTGCATTTATGGCAGGTTCTAGAAGGTTCTAGAAAAGTCCGGAAGAAAGGCACTATGGAAGGTGGAGTCCCGGAGGGACTCCACAAGCTTGGCCGGCCAAACCCTAAGGGAGGAGTCCCAGGTGGGCTCCACCTGAGGTGGCCGGCCACCCCACCTAAGGAAAAGGTGGGAGTCCCACCTTGGGTAGGACTCCCTCCTTGAGTAGGTTTCCCACCTTTGGGAAGTTTTGGTGTTGGGGTCTTATTCGAAGACTTGGACTACAACTCTTGGGGCTTCCACCTATATAATGAGGGCATAGGAGAGGGGGCTGACCACCACAAGCCCATAGCTTGGCCGCACCCCTAGGTGGCCGGCCACCCCCTCTCCCAAACCCTAGCCGCCCCCTCTCTCCTCCTCTTCTCCCGCACACTTAGCGAAGCTCCGCCGGAGATCTCCACCGCCACCGCCACCACGCCGTCATGCTGCCGGATTCAAGGAGGAGCTACTACTTCCGCTGCCCGCTGGAATGGGGAGAAGGATGTCGTCTTCATCAACACCGAACGTGTGACCGAGTACGGAGGTGCTGCCCGATCGTGGCACCGTGATCAAGATCTTCTACGCGCTTTTGCAAGCGGCAAGTGATCGTCTACCGCAGCAATAAGAGCCTACTCTTATAGGCTTTGGAAATCTTCAAGGGTTAGTCTTGATCATCCCCTCGTTGCTCCCGTCTTCTAGATTGCATCTTGGCTTGGATTGCGTTCTCGCGGTAGGAAATTTTTTGTTTTCTATGCAACATTATCCAACAGTGGTATCAGAGCCGTGTCTATGCATAGATGGTTGCACGAGTAGAACACAATGATTTTGTGGGCGTTGATGCTCTTGTTATCTTTAGTTTGAGTACATTGCATCTTTGTGGCATAGTGGGATGAAGCGGCCCGGACTAACTTTACATGAGACAACACTAGTATCACCGTTGTGGTTCATGTTCGTAGGTAGATTAGATCTCTCTCGAAAACCCTAAACCACGTAAAATATGCAAACCAAATTAGAGACGTCTAACTTGTTTTTGCAGGGTTTGGTGATGTGATATGGCCATAATGTGATGATGAATATGTATGAGATGATCATTATTGTATTGTGGCAACCGGCAGGAGCCTTATGGATGTCTTTAAATTTCATGTGGAGTAGTATTTCAAAGTAGTTGTAATAGTTGCTACATGAGGTGAACAACCATGAAGATGGCGCCATGAACCTTGACGCTACGCCGACGATGTTTGAGATCATGCCCGTTGATGATGGAGATCATGTCCGTGCTTTGGAGATGAAGATCAAAGGCGCAAAGACAAAAGGGCCATATCATATCACATATGAACTGCATGTGATGTTAATCCTTTATGCATCTTATTTTGCTTAGATCGCGACGGTAGCATTATAAGATGATCCCTCACATTAATATCAAGATAATAAAGTGTTCTCCCCTCGTATGCACCGTTGTACAGTTCGTCGTTTCGAAGCATCTTGTGATGATCGGATGTGATAGATTCAACGATTACATACAACGGGTGTAAGCCATGTTGCACACACGGAATACTTGGGTTTGCTTGACAAGCCTAGCATGTACAGACATGGCCTCGGGACAACGGAAACCGAAAGGTTGAACACGAGTCATATGGATGATATGATCAACATGTTGATGTTCACCATTGAAGCTACATCATCTCACGTGATGATCGGTTTTGGTGTACTGGATGTGGATCGTGTACCACTTAACAACTATGAGGGATGTTGTATTAAGTCGGAGTTCATTAGTAATTAGATTAAAACATGAACTAATTATCATAAACATAGTCTAAGTAGTATTTTGAATTAATTTGTAGTATTGGCATCCGTTTTTCTACCAAGCGCTAGTCTTATTAGTGAGATAGAAATACTGTTAAAATCTGAAAATAAACTTTACGGACTGGTACCGTATTGTTAAAGAATCAAGTATTGATTAAGTCCTATTGCAAACTTTTAGTAAACCTCACATTGTTGATTCAAAGAGCTATGGTTTCAATTAGTACCTAAAGTTATCTTGTCTCCGTGAAACTTGAAGTTCAAATTTGTTTGAAAAGTAAGGAGCTGAAAATTTAGTTTTCAGAAATAATCAAGGTATGAGATATATGTGATATCTAAGACCTTATTGCAAGATGATAGAATATAATTTGGTGAGACTACATAAACTAATAAGTTTTATGGGAATGTACGAAGGATGAAGACGCAAGGCGTCCCAATCCTCCAACTATTGGGGCACTAACAATATTCGCATATCCATGAAATAATCGTCCTTAGTATGCACCGTTGCTATGACTCGTCGTTTCGAAGCATCACGTGATGATCGGGTGTGATAGATTCTACGTGTGCATACAACGGGTGCAAGTCAGATTTGCATATGCGAATACTAAGGTTAAAACTTTACGAGCCTAGCATGTACAGACATGGTCTCGGAAAGTCGTCATGATATAATGGATAAAATTATGAGTGAAATTGTTCATCATATTACAAAGTTACTAATAGTGAAATCTGAAACTCTTGTCATATGATGATCAACTTAAAGCAAGAACCTCAAGGTTATTGGTATTTGACCAACAAACCTAGAAGTTAATAATGTTAAAGTGTTTTTCTGAATAATGAGGAAAGCTAAAAGAGAAACTGCAAAAGATATTTTGGCAAAAAGAAAAGAAAAGACTAGAAAGTCTAGCACAGGTGTATATAAATGATATACATGTTATGGATGTATTCCTCGTTTAGTCACACAATGAAATTCTTGGGTATTTGTACCATATTGGTTGGTATGAAGTGTCATACAAAACAACGCAATACAAGAATACAATGGCCTAAGTGACTGACAAGGAATATGATAGAAATGCACGTCTGGAACAAAAATAAAGTGTTATTATGTTCATCGTTGGCATTCTATCTAGCCCTTAGAATTTATAATAAAGAACTTAATAATTGTTATTTTGCTCTTGTCAAATAAAAACAATGAGTTGTTCAAATTATGACATTACTCCATGTACGATGGATAAGTTATTATAAATTTTAATGGTGAAACACACATACATAACACTAACGCTAAAATGCCGTAAGGCAAATGATTTGAATTCCACTTATTTGTGGAACAGCCATTTAGGTCATGTTGGAAAGGAACGCATGAAGAAACTCCATGCAAATGGATTTTTGGAGTCATTTGATTTTTGAATCATTTGGCGCTTGCAAATCTTTTCTAAAGAGAATGATTAAAATACCGTTCATAGGCCAAGAGTTGAACGGGCAACAAACTTAGTGGAAAAATACATGATGATGTATGTGGTTCACTGGGCATAGTTGTGTGCGGGAGATTCTTCTACTTTATGAAACTTTCAACAATGAATTGAGTATATATGTGGATATATTCAATAAGGAAGAAGTTTGAAACATTTCAATGGATTCAAATAAATTTCAGCATGAAGTGGAAATCATTGTAATAGAAAAGTCAAATATCTATGATTGGATCATAGTGGAAATATTTGAATTACTAGTTTTAGCGAACATCTAAGAGAGTTATGAAATTGTTCTACAAACTCACATTTCTTGGAGTATCATGGTGATGATGAAGTATCCAAGAGATGTATCCAAACCTTGTTGGATTAATGATGAGATAAAATATTACGACGCCATTATATTTTTGTGGATTATGCTTTAGTGACTACCGCTTTTACACTGAATAGAGCATCATCATGATCCGTTGAAATGACACCATACGAGTTATGGCATGGGTATGAACCTTAATAGTCTTTTCTCAAAATTTTGGTATGCATAAGCATATGTAAATAAGTTTACAACCAAAATCGGATGAATGTCTTTGTTGGTTATCCCAGAGATTTAATTGGGAATTCTTCCCACGAGACAAAGACAAAAGTGTTTGTCAATGTTTCTTATTTCCGAGAAATTGTTTCTAGTGAAGTATTTGAGTGGGAGGACAATATATTTTGATAAGGTTTATGAACCTGAGCATAATGATCAGAGTAGTGCAGCATCGGAATTGGTTTCGGAAGCGGCCACGACGATCATGGCTCCCATGACTACAAAGTGTTTTAGCCATGGAGATCGAAGTACATATTGAACCTTGTAGGTATGGTTTACTTTGTGATCAAATAAAATGATTTGTTGACAAAGGATTGATTTTGAACAATGATAAACCAACTACAAACAAAAGAAGTTATGATGGGCCCTGACTCCGTTAAAATGGTTATACGCCATGAAATCCAAGATAGATGAATACTTTCTGAAAGTAAAATGGATCTATAAAATTGATGGACTTGGATGAAATATCATTGAAGAAGCTTGACTTGTCGAAAAGTTGTTTATGACAAAGTTCAAAGAGTTGACTACGATAAGGTTAGATCTTCCGTAGCAATGCTTATAGTCTATGTGGATTATTCTAGTAATCACTACATATTTTTATAAGATATGTTAGTAGGATGGCAAAATACATTACTTATCAGAAGTATGTATTAAAGGTGTATACAAGATACAACCAAGAGTTTTTGCTGGTCCATGGAATACTAGATAGGTATACAAACTTCAATTAGATGAAGTGAGTATCGCGGAGTTGGAATCTTCACCAGATGAAATAATCAAAGAGTTTTTGATTTCATCAGAGACGATGAAGAGACTTGCATTTGCAAGAAATTAAGTGGGAGCGCTTAGACATATTTATAATACTTATGTAGATGACATATAGTTGGTTATAAATGATGTTATTATATACTTGATTAAAAGGTTTCATTGAGAAATTAATTTCAATGAAAGGATATGGACTGAAACATATCTAGTGTCAAGATCTATGAAGATAGATTGAAACACAAAATAAGTTTAAGTCAAAGTACATAGAATGGATATTGAAATAGTTCAATATAGAAACATTAAGAAAAGTTCTTTTCATGTGAAGGTTTAACAAGACTTGAGTGTATCTGACACTCGATGAGTAAAAACACGTGAGTGATTTTAGATCATGAATAATATGTACATAATCAGATATCTTGTGCTCTAAAAGGTTAGGAGCATATACCAGAATGATTCATGTGATGATCATTGAAAAACAGTAAGAATATTCTTGAGTACTTAAGAAGAACCAAGAATATATATATATATAATTTTTGTATGAAGAAATGACAAACAAATCGCTGTAAAGTGTTGCACCGATATTTGTTTTGTCACATATGAAAATAAAATTTCAATCTAAATTAGACTAAGTGTTGTTTAAAAGGTAGCACAATGAGATAGAAGTTGTCTATGCTAGATTTAGAAGAGTTCTAAATATTATGACAGATTCTACAAAAGAAGGCAGAGTATATCATTGTTTTGACAATGACAAAGGATGTTAAAGTCAAGAGGTTCTTTGAGAACTTGGTGTAGTTCCGACAGAGTCAGAACTTTGAAACTATATTGTGTGTGACAATATTAGTGACATATTTCAGACCGCGGAATTAAGGTTCCACCAGAAGACCAAACATATTTAATGCCGACTCATTTGGAAATGAGTGATGCGTTGAGACGCAAATGAATTACAAAATACATACGTTTCTGAGTGTGTCAGATCCGTTGACTAAAACCTCTCCCGTGAGCAATACATGATAAAGCACGGGAAGGCCAAGGTGTTATATCTTTACAAATGTAAACTAGATTATTGACTCTAGTGCAAGTGGGAGACTGTTGGAGATATGCCCAAGAGGCAATAATAAAATGGTTATTATAATATCTTTGAGTTTATGATAATGTTTACATACCATGCTATAATTGTATTAACTGAAACATTGATACATGTGTGTTATGTGAACAACAAAGAGTCCCTAGTAAGCCTCTTGTATAACTAGCTTGTTGATTAATAGATGATCATGGTTTCGTGATCATGAACATTGGATGTTATTAATAACAAGGTTATGTCATTGTATGAATGATGTAATGGACACACCCAATTAAGCATAGCATAAGATGACGTCATTAAGTTATTTCCTATAAGCTTTCGATACATAGTTACCTAGTCCTTATGACCATGAGATCATGTAAATCACTTATACTGGAAAGGTACTTTGATTACATCAAACGCCACTGCGTAAATGGGTGGTTATAAAGGTGGGATTAAGTATCCGGAAAGTATGAGTTGAGGCATATGGATCAACAGTGGGATTTGTCCATCCCAATGACGGATAGATATACTCTGGGCCCTCTCGGTGGAATGTCGTCTAATGTCTTGCAAGCATATGAATAAGTTCATAAGAGACCACATACCACGGTACGAGTAAAGAGTACTTGTCAGGAGACGAGGTTGAACAAGGTATAGAGTGATACCGATGATCAAACCTCGGACAAGTAAAATATCGCGTGACAAAGGGAATTGGTATCGTATGTGAATGGTTCATTCGATCACTGAAGTCATCGTTGAATATGTCGGAGCCATTATGGATCTCCAGATCCCGCTATTGGTTATTGGTCGGAGAGAGTACTCAACCATGTCTGCATAGTTCGCGAACCGTAGGGTGACACACTTAAGGTTTGATGTTGAAATGGTAGAACTTGAATATGGAATGGAGTTCGAAGTTTTGTTTGAAGTCCCGTATGAGATCCCGGACATCACGAGGAGTTCCGGAATGTTCCGGAGAATAAGATTCATATATAGGAAGTCATATTCCAAGTTTGGAAATGATCCGGTGCATTTATGGCAGGTTCTAGAAGGTTCTAGAAAAGTCCGGAAGAAAGGCACTATGGAAGGTGGAGTCCCGGAGGGACTCCACAAGCTTGGCCGGCCAAACCCTAAGGGAGGAGTCCCAGGTGGGCTCCACCTGAGGTGGCCGGCCACCCCACCTAAGGAAAAGGTGGGAGTCCCACCTTGGGTAGGACTCCCTCCTTGAGTAGGTTTCCCACCTTTGGGAAGTTTTGGTGTTGGGGTCTTATTCGAAGACTTGGACTACAACTCTTGGGGCTTCCACCTATATAATGAGGGGCATAGGAGAGGGAGCTGACCACCACAAGCCCATAGCTTGGCCGCACCCCTAGGTGGCCGGCCACCCCCTCTCCCAAACCCTAGCCGCCCCCTCTCTCCTCCTCTTCTCCCGCACGCTTAGCGAAGCTCCGCCGGAGATCTCCACCGCCACCGCCACCACGCCGTCGTGCTGCCGGATTCAAGGAGGAGCTACTACTTCCGCTGCCCGCTGGAACGGGGAGAAGGACATCGTCTTCATCAACACCGAACGTGTGACCGAGTACGGAGGTGCTGCCCGATCGTGGCACCGTGATCAAGATCTTCTACGCGCTTTTGCAAGCGGCAAGTGATCGTCTACCGCAGCAATAAGAGCCTACTCTTATAGGCTTTGGAAATCTTCAAGGGTTAGTCTTGATCATCCCCTCGTTGCTCCCGTCTTCTAGATTGCATCTTAGCTTGGATTGCGTTCTCGCGCTAGGAAATTTTTTGTTTTTCTATGCAACGAATCCCTACACGAACAATTCCCCACGTGATTGTAGCACGCCAAATGCATGATCTAAATCCTTCCAAACCACCTCTTGCTCCTTTGCGAACCATGGTTCACATGCGTCCTGCGCGTGGGAATCGCTACGGCTCCCTGCAGTGTCCTGCCATTTTCATTCAAAACGGGTCGGATTTGAACTAAGTATCCACTTTTTGCCGCTCCAGATTTTTTGCAAAAATCATTTTTAGGACCAGGACGTGTTGTTTAACCTGTTAGTTCCTCACCCGGTGAACCCCGGCGCCAGTTTTGGCAACACGTCAATTCATGTGGGTCCCATTTTGGGCAGAAACATATCGAAACAAAGTTGGAAAAATGTTAGATATCCCTAGGCGTCGTTTTATGTAATCTAGTATCCATAATCTATGATACGGTTATTATTCTGAATAAACCCTTCAAGAAAAGAGCTATCACGTCTGTAGTTATATGACTTCTACGGCAAATGAGGTAGGAATTACCCTTCGGATATGCATAGTTTCTCGAAACGAGACCATATTGGTCATGTGTGTGTGCATTGGAACATGAAGCAACGCCGTTTAAAGTATGTCCCTTTTCGGGCCACGTAAAACCTATTTTCCATTTTTCGACTGCCGAAACAGGTTATTTTTGTGAAGCATCTACACACGGTGCATTCAACAATTCAGCGGGACCTCTGCACATCGATAGAGGACCACACATACACCGTGGTTAACATGAATGCTGCGCACATTAGCTTTCTAGGAATCACTATGGCTCCCTATGGTGTCCTATCGGTTTCGCTAGAAAAGAGCTGGATTTAAACTAAGCGTCCACTTTCTACCGACCTAGATTTTTTGCAAAAATCATTTTTAAGACCGGGATGCTTCATTTAATTGTGATTTTCTTCTGTTTTCACGCCTCCCCACCCGGTGAACCCAGCGCCAGTTCTAGTGACACGTCACTTCATGTGGATCCCATTTTGGGCAGAAACCTATTGAAACAAAGTTAGATAAATGTGAGACGTCAAGAGGCGTCGTTTTACGTGACCTAGTAGCTAGAATAAAAGACAGATATGCGATACGGCTGTTATTCTGAAAAATCCTTCACGAAATGAGCTATCACGTACGGAGTTATATGGCAACGGCAAATGAGGTAGAAATTGCCCTTCTGATTGGTATACATGTTTCCCTTTCTGTGCCACGAAAAACCATGATTCACATGTGTGCTCCACGAGTTAGCTTTCTGGAAATCGCTCCGGCTCCCCCACGGTGTCCTGCCGATTCCGCTGGAAACATGCCGGATTTGAACTAAGCGTCCACTTTCTGCCGTCCCAGATTTTTTGCAAAAAACTTTTTTAGAAGCGGGATGCGTCATTTAATATGTATTTTCTTTCGGTTTTGCACGTTCCCCACCCGGTGAACCCCAACGCGAGTTCTGGCGGAATGTCACCTCTTGTGGGTCTTCGGCCCAGGGCACTGGTGTCAACACCCGGATTTTTAAGTCGAGATGCCTATTATGCCGTACATCGCAATCCCAGGAAGATTGTTTTTGCGAGACATAATAAGTTTATATCAAAGCACATCATTCATTACAAACCATAATTGTCTTACATCAAAGGATCGCATGATCCAGTCTTAATACAACCATTGATCTAAAGATCAAATACGTAACACAAAGCGGAAGATACGTAATAGTGGTCCATCTGTTCCACAGGCAACGCTTGACGTCAGGAGGTAGTCCTTGTTATCATAGACATCCTACTGTCCACCTTCCGGGTACTGGTTCTCCTCTTCATAGTCTGGCCATTTGAATAGCCAGGGACAAAGCCATGAGTACTTTTAAAGTACTCGCAAACTCACACTAATAGAATTACTAATAGCTCTAAGTGGTTTCTAAGCTCTAGGTTCATTTACACCAAGTTTTATTTCATAAGCACTTACTAGTCAAGACTCTTTATTTACCTAGACTTACTCAAGTGGGAACATTAGTGACATTCCCACAACTCTATTGTGATTTGAGTCAAAGTCAGATTTCAAGTCACCCTTCATTTTAGAAAACATCTGGCAACGGAACAGTATGGCCATCCAACTGTCCATGACCACGGATGCGGCTATTCGAATAGTTTAAAACTCTGCAGAGGTCGTACTCTTGTGCCACAACTTTTGATTACATCCATCAGGGATAGCCCCGAGTCATCATAACTCAGTATGCGGATCATCAACCATTAACCTTTCACTTACCTACCCTATTATATGCACCTCCCCTATGAGCTTGGCCTCCTAGTGATAGCAACTGCCATCCTAGGAACTGCACAACGCTTTGGTAGGACATTCAACTCTTTTTCATGTCATTTCACTTTCAACGGAGGCAGCCTCAGCATAACCTCTATGACGCTTGTTCAGAGGGAACCCATACTAAGATACATAAATTTCCAGCTAAAGCCTTACCCATAATCAGGTATTGTGGGGGTACTCTAAAATTGGAATGGCATCGCATCCGAATCCAACCATCAGTTTTTGTCAAATTCACCATGTCATTCAAAAGTCATATTCACCTTCAAAACTTTCAATAGAATGACTCATCATTCTAAGGTTTTCAAATTCATTTGTTTCACAAGTTCCCATCTTGAGTAGTCAATTTTAGTTTTAGCACTAGCAACTAGTCATGAGGGGTGCTAACTACCTTTTTGCTCTCTAGGCTAAGTTTGATTCTCTTGTGATACTCTATACTTAGACAAGAATTAACTTCAATAAGTAAGACTTGGTAAACAAACTAAGAGCTTGTAAGATAAAAACTTGGACTTGGAAAAGTAAAACTTTAAACAACAATACTAGTGCCATAGTATCTTGCACTAGCAGCTTGGCATTAGTAGAGCTTGCCCTGGTTGGTGTATGGATCAAAGTGTTCTTCTTCTTTGTAGAAGACCTCCTCCTCCTCGTAGCCTTCGGTACTAGCGTTTATAAATGGATGCGAGGTAATAATCACCAACCAATACTTAGGGATACTATTTAGCCTTAATGGCTCACTCAAGATGATCTAGCATCATCACAATCATCACTCCACAGAACACTAGGGTTTTCACTTAATTAGGGTTAGGAAAATAATTTCCTCTCATTAACATTACTAAGATTTAATATCCTCAAATAAGCAAATATGAGGCCATGTAACTAAGGTCATCACCTCACATCACATTACTTGGGAAGATGATTTAAATGAGATGCTACATCTCCTAGATTTGAAATTCTCAAATTTGAAATATTTTAAATGGGCTAGAAATGACTACATAGCCATTATTTGAATCTAGCCCATGATCATATGAAATACTATGCCATGTTTTTGCATAAACAATTAGAGTTTTTGAAATGTGAATTTTGAGAATTGGAATCACCTCAAAATTCATTATGGTTGATTTTTAATAAATGTTTGAATTGTGAAAAGTTACTGCCTTGTTATTTTTGTTGCAAGTGATCTATAATGAACTAGGGTTTGAGACCAGTGGGGTTTGTTGCATAATTTCATAAGCTTTCACAAAAAATTGGAATCACTCAATTTGGATTTTGTATATTTCAAGTTATTCAAATTCTAGCAAAGGACTAGTATTGAATTTGAAATAAACTAATGAAACCGAATTCAAACAATGGACTCTGGCGGGAAAACTAGGCGGACCAAAGAGAGAAAAATAAAACGGGCCGGCCCAGTTGCGGGTCTCGCACGCGTGGGCTGCCTGACAATGGGTCCCGCCTGTCAGTGACTATTTAAACCGTGAAACGGTATGCGCGAGATGGAGCGTTGGATTAGAAGATGATCTAACGGCGGTGGATCATCATCGTCTTCAACGAGATCCAACCCTGCCTGCAGCGAGCCTAGGGGTTGGCGACTCACCGGAGGTCCGACGATCGTCGGTGAGGTGGTGCAGCGAGGTTGTCAATGATGGCGGTGCTCCTGGTACTGGCGGTGTCTCCGGGGTGGCTCCTAGCTCCGGCGATCTTGCAGTAGTACTGGCGGCGCTCCGGTGACGAATTGGGGCACGGTGGTCTAAATTGGGACAAGGAAATGCTCTAGGAGGATCAGTGAGGAGAGGCGAGAAGGATGGTGTGCAGAATTGGAGCGGGGGGGTGCTCTATTTATAGCGGGCGAGGGGTGTTGCGGGGGTTCACGGTGGCGTTCATGGCGATGGCTCTCTGGGCTGCGAAGGGGCAAGGCGAGGACGGCATGGTGTTCCTGGCATCATGGCGAGCAGGACGAGCTTGATGGCGCAGAAAAAGGTGGACGAGATGTCTCGGGCGGCTTCGTCGTCTGCCACTGGTCCGACGGAAGTCGTCGACGAGGACGACGGCGACAGGGCACAGGGGAGTGAGCGGGCATGTCTGGCGTGCTGCTGGTTTCGTGGTGGTGCTCTGGGCGGGCGCTGCTGGCGAGGCATGGACTGAGGCGATGAGGCGAGCGTGTGCTCTGGCGTGTTCGTGCGTCGCGAGCGTGCACGCGCTGGCATGACTGGGCGTCCTGGGTGCGTACGGTGCTGGGTTGTGCGTGTCTCTCCTTGGCCAAGGGATGGTGCGGTCATGATCACGGGAGAGAGAGGAGTCTCCAGGGCATGGTCGAGGTGAGAGGAGAGGGCAGAGGTGATGAGTGGCATGGTGGGTGGCATGGTACACGACATGGCCATGGTTTGGTCGAATCCTTGTTTTGATCATTGCTTGCAAGTGCATGGTTTGGTCCAGGGGGTGAAGAAATACAGTAATGATCACAATTGATCTCTGGTTTAGGAAAAAATCCAAAGGATAATAGGGTGTGTGCTCAAACCAGATTCATGCCCACCAGGTGTTTGATGAAATGGCCGCATGAAATTCAAATTTGAAATTTGCCAAACTCTTTTATGGGTGTGAGTCAAATAATGTTTGGCACTTAGTGGAGGTGTTGTGTGGCACCCCCGGGATCAGGGTTAGATAAATACCAGATCTTCGTCTGACATAAGCCTAACCTAGAGCTCGAGAGACTACAGTGAGAGAATCGGTAACACAATAGTGACTCTAC
Source organism: Lolium perenne (assembly GCF_019359855.2). Taxonomy (NCBI): domain Eukaryota; kingdom Viridiplantae; phylum Streptophyta; class Magnoliopsida; order Poales; family Poaceae; genus Lolium; species Lolium perenne. Next base: position 172,009,203 of record NC_067250.2, on the reverse strand, counting down.
GACTCAAGAAGTAATACAAGCTCATAACTGAGTGAAGAACCAAAGCATTACAAGCAGAGGTCACTGACCTAACATACATCAATCAACGGAAGCCAAGTTATGCTATTAGACATAGCAAGATAGCAAAAGGCCTAAGAGGCCAGGAGCATAACGGCGATGTCCCAGCCCATAGATTCCAGGCTGCCACCTGGGAACCCCAAGCTACTCGTCGATGTCGACTAGAAACCACCATCTGTTGGAGCAACTTCGTCTGAAACAAGAGCATGCAAAGCTGAGTACAGGGACTCAGCAAGACTTAGTACAACCTTTTAGCAAAGCGGGAACGCGGGCTTTCTGTGGAGCTTCTTTTGCGTAAAGCCAATTTTCCTTTGTAAGACAAGAGAGAAGAGAAGCTCGACTACTCAGAATCTTTAAAAGGGGATAAGAGAGCGATATCTCTATCTCTATTGATCATCATATTGTATCCACCAAATTTCATCATCTCGAACCACTATCCTCGGATGACCCCCTCAACAACCCGGAGAAGGTATCCGTAAAAACACATTGTTTGCCAAGTTTTACGATCAGGTTAAAGTTGTCTATGATCACATAATCCATTCCCAAGTCGTCCGTAACCGTGGACACGGCTTTTCGAAAAGATTTAACCCTGCAGGGGTGCACAACTTTACCCACACGCGCCAACCGACTCTTAGTGCCAACGTTTGAGCTCTCTTCCTTGGAAAGCCGGCAGAGGGTGGTTGACCACGACCTTTACCTTGCTGTCGCCGAGACCATGAGTCACGCGCTAAGGATTGTTCCACCATAACGGGTCAAGTCCCGAAGTCGGTCCTTAACGATGTGAGGCGAGGTGGGTTTCACCAGGGACTCTAATCCAAGCCACCTCGGCCACGCTTACCTACCTGTATGCCATGCACCTTTTCACAAACGTTTTCGATGCATATGTCCAAAAAAACGCGCAAACTATGTGACTCATGGAATCTACTAGGCAAGTTAGTGAGTCGAGAGGGTACCATAATAGGGCCTCGCGTGGTTGTACGCTCAGTCTTGGTTCAAGAGGCGAGAACTCGGTTCCTAGGGTCGGCAGAAACGAAACAACCCACCACATCCCAATGTGGCCTCTCGTCTGAGCCTTTAATCATATTTAACAACATCTCTATACTTACCACGTCAACCTGTCATGCTAGTTTCATTTCATTGTATGGCTCCAGTCCGAAGACCGGAGTAGCAGCGTAACAAACTAAGCATGGCTAAGCATAAAGAGATAAAGGCTCTAGCGACGCACACATGCCCAACCTAGTTATGCTAGGAGCAGTGGATCAGGTATTTGAGGCTACAAGGGTGGAACATGCAATAGATAGGATAACTCTACCTATCGATAAAAGACAGTTGAATCGTGTGCAATATGTAGGAACCAGAAGTAAAAGCATTTCAAAAACATATATGAACCAGGCTAGGGCTTGCCTTTGCCCCTGACAAACCGAAGTGGAGCTTCGATAAACTTGTACTTGACTTGTTTGTCGGTGGACAATATTCATCTTCGGTGCTACCGTCTTTCATCGTCTTGGTCACGTGTTCTATCGGTCGCGAAGAAGCAAATACTAGAAATAGAGAAATAACAATCAACACATGGCATCGATGCAATGCGCATACAAGTATGAATGATATGTCATATTAATGGAATTGAATAAACCCTAGGTGCACCGTCAAATTAAAGGGGGTTCCGGCATCGGACCCCGACATATGAGAGGGGTTAATTAGGGTTTCACTACTTATGCAGTTTTAATTGTTGCAATGATGCATGAATTTCATCTAAACTTGTAGAGAATGTTTTTCTGAACATTTTGATATATTATACATCTCTTTCTGAATTAATATGAAAAAGATATGAATTAAACAGATTTCTGAAATTGATAAATAGTAAAAACAGAAAAAGAAAAAGCTTTAATGCGTCATGCTGACGTCATGCTGACGTCAGCACGACCTTGAGCTCGCAGATGCCACAGCAATCGGCCGACTCGGGCCGCAATCGGGCGCGTGCGCGGGGGCAAAAGACTCAGCGCGTCACGGGGAGTCCGTTGGTGGCGGCGCCGCCCGCGTTTGGCCGCCGGAGCACGGCCACCGGCGAGAAGCGGCGGAGGCCGGGGCAGGTGCTCGATGCGGCGGGGCTACGGAGGGGGAGAGGGCGAGGCGAGGGCACCAGGAGGTGCGGTTTCTCACCCCGGTGACGATGGCGGTGACGGCGAGGCCGGAGGTGGCCGGATGATACGTCTCCGACGTATCGATAATTTCTTATGTTCCATGCTACATTATTGATGTTATCTACATGTTTTATGCACACTTTACGTCATATTCGTGCATTTTCTGGAACTAACCTATTAACAAGATGCCGAAGTGCCAGTTGCGGTTTTCTGCTGTTTTTGGTTTCAGAAATCCTAGTAACGAAATATTCTCGGAATTGGACGAAATCAACGCCCAGGGTCCTATTTTGCCACGAAGCTTCCAGAAGACCGAAGAGGAGACGAAGTGGGGCCACGAGGTGGCCACACCCTAGGGCGGCGCGGCCCCCCCTTGGCCGCGCGGCCCTGTGGTGTGGGCCCCTCGTGCCGCCTCCTGACCTGCCCTTCCGCCTACTTAAAGCCTCCGTCGCGAAACCCCCAGTACCGAGAGCCACGATACGGAAAACCTTCCAGAGACGCCGCCGCCGCCGATCCCATCTCGGGGATTCAGAGATCGCCTCCGCACCCTCGCCGGAGAGGGGATTCATCTCCCGGAGGACTCTACGCCGCCATGGTCGCCTCCGGAGTGATGAGTGAGTAGTCTACCCCTGGACTATGGGTCCATAGCAGTAGCTAGATGGTTGTCTTCTCCCCATTGTGCTTAATTGTCGGATCTTGTGAGCTGCCTAACATGATCAAGATCATCTATCTGTAATTCTATATGTTGCGTTTGTTGGGATCCGATGAATAGAGAATACTTGTTATGTTGATTATCAAAGTTATGTCTATGTGTTGTTTATGATCTTGCATGCTCTCCGTTACTAGTAGATGCTCTGGCCAAGTAGATGCTTGTAACTCCAAGAGGGAGTATTTATGCTCGATAGTGGGTTCATGCCTCCATTGATATCTCTGGGACAAGTGATGAAAGTTCTAAGGTTGTGGATGTGCTGTTGCCACTAGGGATAAAACATTGGTGCTATGTTCAAGGATGTAGTTACTGATTACATTACGCGCAATACTTAATGCAATTGTCCGTTGTTAGCAACTTAATACCGGAGGGGTTCGGATGATAACACGAAGGTGGACTTTTAGGCATAGATGCATGCTGGATGGCGGTCTATGTACTTTGTCGTAATGCCCAATTAAATCTCACTATACTCATCATAATATGTATGTGCATGGTCATGCCCTCTTTATTTGTCAATTGCCCAACTGTAATTTGTTCACCCAACATGCTGTTTATCTTATGGGAGAGACACCTCTAGTGAACTGTGGACCCCGGTCCAATTCTCTATACTGAAATACAATCTCATAATGCACATCTTGTTCTCTTGTTTTCTGCAAACAATCATCTTCCACACAATACGGTTAATCCTTTGTTACAGCAAGCCGGTGAGATTGACAACCTCAGCACTTTCGTTGGGGCAAAGTACTTTGGTTGTGTTGTGCAGGTTCCACGTTGGCGCCGGAATCCCTGGTGTTGCGCTCGCACTACATCCCGCCGCCATCAACCTTCAACGTGCTTCTTGGCTCCTCCTGGTTCGATAAACCTTGGTTTCTTTCTGAGGGAAAACTTGCTGCTGTGCGCATCATACCTTCCTCTTGGGGTTCCCAACGAACGTGTGAGTTACACGCCATCAAGCTCTTTTTCTGGCGCCGTTGCCGGGGAGATCAAGACACGCTGCAAGGGGAGTCTCCACATCCCAATCTCTTTACTTTGTTTTTGTCTTGCTTAGTTTTATTTACTACTTTGTTTTGCTGCACTAAATCAAAATACAAAAAAATTAGTTGCTAGTTTTACTTTATTTGTTATCTTGTTTGCTATATCAAAAACACAAAAAAATTAGTTACTTGCATTTACTTTATCTAGTTTGTTTTACTTACTGTTGCTAAAATGGCCAACCCTGAAAATACTAAGTTGTGTGACTTCACAACCACAAATAATAATGATTTCTTATGCACACCTATTGCTCCACCTGCTACTACAGCAGAATTCTTTGAAATTAAACCTGCTTTACTGAATCTTGTTATGCGAGAGCAATTTTCTGGTGTTAGTTCTGATGATGCTGCTGCCCATCTTAATAATTTTGTTGAATTATGTGAAATGCAAAAGTATAAGGATGTAGATGGTGACATTATAAAATTAAAATTGTTCCCTTTCTCATTAAGAGGAAGAGCTAAAGATTGGTTGCTATCTCTGCCTAAGAATAGTATTGATTCATGGACTAAATGCAAGGATGCTTTTATTGGTAGATATTATCCCCCTGCTAAAATTATATCTTTGAGGAGTAGCATAATGAATTTTAAACAATTAGATACTGAACATGTTGCACAAGCATGGGAAAGAATGAAATCTCTGGTTAAAAATTGCCCAACCCATGGACTGACTACTTGGATGATCATCCAAACCTTCTATGCAGGACTAAATTTTTCTTCACGGAATTTATTGGATTCAGCTACTGGAGGTACCTTTATGTCCATCACTCTTGGTGAAGAAACAAAGCTTCTTGATAATATGATGATCAATTACTCTGAATGGCACACGGAAAGAGCTCCACAAGGTAAGAAGGTAAATTCTGTCGAAGAAACCTCTTCCTTGAGTGATAAGATTGATGCTATTATGTCTATGCTTGTGAATGATAGGACTAATGTTGATCCTAATAATGTTCCGTTAGCTTCATTGGTTGCACAAGAAGAACATGTTGATGTAAACTTCATTAAAAATAATAATTTCAACAACAATGCTTACCGGAACAATTCTAGTAACAACTATAGGCCATATCCTTATAATAATGGCAACGGCTATGGTAATTCTTATGGGAATTCTTACAACAATAATAGGAATTCACCCCCTGGACTTGAAGCCATGCTTAAAGAATTTATTAGTACACAAACTGCCTTTAACAAATCTGTTGAAGAAAAGCTTGGGAAAATTGATATACTTGCTTCTAAAGTCGATAGTCTTGCTGCTGATGTTGATCTTTTGAAATCGAAAGTTATGCCTAATGAAAATCATCATAATAAAATTGTTACTACAGCAAATGCCATCCAAGTTAGAATTAATGAGAATATAAGATTGATGGCTGAACTGCGTGCTAGGTGGGATAGAGAAGAAAATGAAAAACTAGCTAAAGAAAAGAATGTAGCTAAAGTTTGGACTATTACCACCACTAGTAATGCTAATGCTACACATATTGCTGCACCTCCTACTATTAATAATAAAAGAATTGGTGTTAGCAATGTTTCCACTTCTAATGCAAAGCGGAGAAACGCCTGAAACTGCTAAAACTGCTGAAACTGCCTGTGATAAAGCTGCTGAAATTTTTTCCAACATTGGGGATGATGATCCCATTGCTTTAGATTATAATGGTTTGAATTTTGATGATTGCCACATCTCTGAAGTTATAAAGTTCTTGCAAAAACTTGATAAAAGTCCTAATGCTAGTGCTATAAATTTGGCTTTCACGCAACATATTACAAATGCTCTCATAAAAGCTAGAGAAGAGAAACTAGAGCGCGAAGCCTCTATTCCTAAAAAGCTAGAGGATGGTTGGGAGCCCATCATTAAGATGAAGGTTAAAGATTTTGATTGTAATGCTTTATGTGATCTTGGTGCAAGTATTTCTGTTATGCCTAAGAAAATTTATAATATGCTTGACTTGCCACCGCTGAAAAATTGTTATTTGGATGTTAATCTTGCTGATCATTCTACAAAGAAACCTTTGGGGAAAGTTGATAATGTTCGCATTACCGTTAACAATAACCTTGTCCCCGTTGATTTTGTTGTCTTGGATATTGAATGCAATGCATCTTGTCCCATTATATTGGGAAGACCTTTTCTTCGAACTGTTGGTGCTATCATTGATATGAAGGAAGGTAATATAAAATATCAATTTCCTCTCAAGAAAGGTATGGAACACTTCCCTAGAAAGAGAATGAAGTTACCTTTTGATTCTATTATTAGAACAAATAATGATGTTGACACTTCGCCTCTTGATAATACTTGATACACACTTTCTGCGCCTAGCTGAAAGGCGTTAAAGAAAAGCGCTTATGGGAGACAACCCATGGTTTTTACCTACAATACTTTGTTTTTATTTTGTGTCTTGGAAGTTGTTTACTACTGTAGCAACCTCTCCTTATCTTAGCTTAGTGTTTTGTTGTGCCAAGTAAAGTCGTTGATAGAAAAGTTCATACTAGATTTGGATTACTGCGCAGAAACAGATTTCTTTTCTGTCACGAATCTGGGCTGTTTTCTCTGTAGGTAACTCAGAAAATTATGCCAATTTACGTGAGTGATCCTCAGATATGTACGCAACTTTCATTCAATTTGAGCATTTTCATTTGAGCAAGTCTGGTGCCTCGATAAAATTCGTCAATACGAACTGTTCTGTTTTGACAGATTCTGCCTTTTATTTCGCATTGCCTCTTTTGCTATGTTGGATGAATTTCTTTGATCCATTAATGTCCAGTAGCTTTATGCAATGTCCAGAAGTGTTAAGAATGATTGTGTCACCTCTGAACATGTTAATTTTTATTATCGCTAACCCTCTAATGAGTTGTTCTAAGTTTGGTGTGGAGGAAGTTTTCAAGGATCAAGAGAGGAGTATGATGCAACATGATCAAGGAGAGTGAAAGCTCTAAGCTTGGGGATGCCCCGGTGGTTCACCCCTGCATATTCTAAGAAGACTCAAGCGTCTAAGCTTGGGGATGCCCAAGGCATCCCCTTCTTCATCGACAACACTATCAGGTTCCTCCCCTGAAACTATATTTTTATTCCATCACATCTTATGTGCTTTGCTTGGAGCGTCGGTTTGTTTTTGTTTTTTGTTTTGTTTGAATAAAATGGATCCTAGCATTCACTTTATGGGAGAGAGACACGCTCCGCTGTAGCATATGGACAAGTATGTCCTTAGTTTCTACTCATAGTATTCATGGCGAAGTTTCTTCTTCGTTAAATTGTTATATGGTTGGAATTGGAAAATGATACATGTAGTAATTTGCTATAATGTCTTGGGTAATGTGATACTTGGCAATTGTTGTGCTCGTGTTTAAGCTCTTGCATCATATGCTTTGCACCCATTAATGAAGAAATACATAGAGCATGCTAAAATTTGGTTTGCATATTTGGTTTCTCTAAGGTCTAGATAATTTCTAGTATTGAGTTTGAACAACAAGGAAGACGGTGTAGAGTCTTATAATGTTTTCAATATGTCTTTTATGTGAGTTTTGCTGCATCGGTTCATCCTTGTGTTTGTTTCAAATAAGCCTTGCTAGCCTAAACCTTGTATCGAGAGGGAATACTTCTCATGCATCCAAAATACTTGAGCCAACCACTATGCCATTTGTGTCCACCATACCTACCTACTACATGGTATTTTCCGCCATTCCAAAGTAAATTTCTTGAGTGCTACCTTTAAAATTCCATCATTCACCTTTGCAATATATAGCTCATGGGACAAATAGCTTAAAAACTATTGTGGTATTGAATATGTAATTATGCACTTTATCTCTTATTAAGTTGCTTGTTGTGCGATAACCATGTTCACTGGGGACGCCATCAACTACTCTTTGTTGAATTTCATGTGAGTTGCTATGCATGTTCGTCTTGTCTGAAGTAAGAGCGATCTACCACCTTATGGTTAAGCATGCATATTGTTAGAGAAGAACATTGGGCCGCTAACTAAAGCCATGATCCATGGTGGAAGTTTCAGTTTTGGACATATATCCTCAATCTCATATGAGAAAATTACTAATTGTTGTTACATGCTTATGCATAAAAGAGGAGTCCATTATCTGTTGTCTATGTTGTCCCGGTATGGATGTCTAAGTTGAGAATAATCAATAGCGAGAAATCCAATGCGAGCTTTCTCCTTAGACCTTTGTACAAAGCGGCATAGAGGTACCCCTTTGTGACACTTGGTTAAAACATGTGCATTGTGATGATCCGGTAGTCCAAGCTAATTAGGACAAGGTGCGGGCACTATTAGTATACTATGCATGAGGCTTGCAACTTGTAAGATATAATTTACATGATACATATGCTTTATTACTACCGTTGACAAAATTGTTTCATGTTTTCAAAATCAAAGCTCTAGCACAAATATAGCAATCGATGCTTTTCCTCTATGGAGGACAATTCTTTTACTTTCATTGTTGAGTCAGTTCACCTATTTCTCTCCACCTCAAGAAGCAAACACTTGTGTGAACTGTGCATTGATTCCTACATACTTGCATATTGCACTTATTATATTACTCTATGTTGACAATCCATGAGATATACATGTTATAAGTTGAAAGCAACCGCTGAAACTTAATCTTCCTTTGTGTTGCTTCAATACCTTTACTATGAATTATTGCTTTATGAGTTAACTCTTATGCAAGACTTATTGATGCTTGTCTTGAAGTGCTATTCATGAAAAGTCTTTGCTTTATGATTCACTTGTTTACTCATGTCATATACATTGTTTTGATCGCTGCATTCACTACATATGCTTTACAAATAGTATGATCAAGGTTATGATGGCATGTCACTCCAGAAATTATCTGTGTTATCGTTTTACCTGCTCGGGACGAGCAGAACTAAGCTTGGGGATGCTGATACGTCTCCGACGTATCGATAATTTCTTATGTTCCATGCTACATTATTGATGTTATCTACATGTTTTATGCACACTTTACGTCATATTCGTGCATTTTCTGGAACTAACCTATTAACAAGATGCCGAAGTGCCAGTTGCGGTTTTCTGCTGTTTTTGGTTTCAGAAATCCTAGTAACGAAATATTCTCGGAATTGGACGAAATCAACGCCCAGGGTCCTATTTTGCCACGAAGCTTCCAGAAGACCGAAGAGGAGACGAAGTGGGGCCACGAGGTGGCCACACCCTAGGGCGGCGCGGCCCCCCCTTGGCCGCGCGGCCTCGTGGTGTGGGCCCCTCGTGCCGCCTCTGACCTGCCCTTCCGCCTACTTAAAGCCTCCGTCGCGAAACCCCTGCACCGAGAGCCACGATACGGAAAACCTTCCAGAGACGCCGCCGCCGCCGATCCCATCTCGGGGGATTCAGGAGATCGCCTCCGGCACCCTGCCGGAGAGGGGATTCATCTCCCGGAGGACTCTACGCCGCCATGGTCGCCTCCGGAGTGATGAGTGAGTAGTCTACCCCTGGACTATGGGTCCATAGCAGTAGCTAGATGGTTGTCTTCTCCCCATTGTGCTTAATTGTCGGATCTTGTGAGCTGCCTAACATGATCAAGATCATCTATCCGTAATTCTATATGTTGCGTTTGTTGGGATCCGATGAATAGAGAATACTTGTTATGTTGATTATCAAAGTTATGTCTATGTGTTGTTTATGATCTTGCATGCTCTCCGTTACTAGTAGATGCTCTGGCCAAGTAGATGCTTGTAACTCCAAGAGGGAGTATTTATGCTCGATAGTGGGTTCATGCCTCCATTGATATCTGGGACAAAGGATGAAAGTTCTAAGGTTGTGGATGTGCTGTTGCCACTAGGGATAAAACATTGGTGCTATGTTCAAGGATGTAGTTACTGATTACATTACGCGCAATACTTAATGCAATTGTCTGTTGTTAGCAACTTAATACTGGAGGGGGTTCGGATGATAACCTGAAGGTGGACTTTTTAGGCATAGATGCATGCTGGATGGCGGTCTATGTACTTTGTCGTAATGCCCAATTAAATCTCACTATACTCATCATAATATGTATGTGCATGGTCATGCCCTCTTTATTTGTCAATTGCCCAACTGTAATTTGTTCACCCAACATGCTGTTTATCTTATGGGAGAGACACCTCTAGTGAACTGTGGACCCCGGTCCAATTCTCTATACTGAAATACAATCTACTGCAATACTGTTCTCTTGTTTTACGCAAACAATCATCTTCCACACAATACGGTTAATCCTTTGTTACAGCAAGCCGGTGAGATTGACAACCTCACTGTTTCGTTGGGGCAAAGTACTTTGGTTGTGTTGTGCAGGTTCCACGTTGGCGCCGGAATCCCTGGTGTTGCGCCGCACTACATCCCGCCGCCATCAACCTTCAACGTGCTTCTTGGCTCCTCCTGGTTCGATAAACCTTGGTTTCTTTCTGAGGGAAAACTTGCTGCTATGCGCATCATACCTTCCTCTTGGGGTTCCCAACGAACGTGTGAGTTACACGCCATCACCGGACGGCGGAGAAATCGACGACGAACGGTGGTGGCCGGCGTCGGGGACGAATGCCCGATTGGCGCGACTCCGGGAACGTCGGCCTGGGCTGGATGGCGGGGAAGGATGAGGGCATCGCGGCGCTTCTCCTGGGCCGCTCGGACGAGCACGGGGAGGCCCGAGACGGCGGCGCCGGTGAGGTCTGCGCAGGCTAGGGTTTCGGCGTCCGGTGCATAGAGAGAGAGAGGAAGGAGGGCTCCAGGGGGAAGTGAGGTCGGGAGGGAGAGGAGGGAGGACGAGGCGTCCTCATCCTCTCGCCAGGAGAAGCAGGAGGTGGCAGCGCGGGGCACCAGGGCAGGGCACGCAGCTCCCTGCCTGGCAGGAGGAAGAAGACAACGGGGCTTTGCAAAAAGCCCCCTAACCTTTGGGGATTTTCCTGGAATTCTGAAAACAGGGCTAAAAACAACTATTTTGCTATTTTGGACTCTTTTTAACTCCAAAATTTAGGGAAATATATGTAGTGGCCTTCCTAGTAAAAGTTGAAAGTCCACACATTTTTGTTTTGAGGTTTTCAAACATGGGAACACATTTCAAATAGAGAAAGACTTGCATAAACCTAGGGTGTCCACTTTAATTTATTTGCAAATTTTTCTTAATGCAAATTACATGATGCTCATGATGCACAAAACAACTCCTAATTATGTTTAGCAAAACAGGGATGTTACAACTCTATCCCCCTTACAAGAATCTCATCCCCGAGATTCCTAAGGTAGGAAAAGATAAAGTAACAAAGACTACACCGGTCTTGAACAAGCTTGTCGATAGCAGGATGATCTTCTTTGTTGAAGAAGTTGATCCATTACACCATGAATGAATTTGATCCAGAACACCACAAATGAAGCACTTCATTTTTCTTCCCTTAAGGTTGTTGCTCAACTACACCTGAAGGAAAGAGGGAATAACTCTAGGACAAGGGATCTCTAGAAGATCGAGTATCTCATGGTCAACTCATGGAAGGAGTGTTTAAGAACAACTCTTGAGCTAACAAACATGAAACACATCAAGGTGAAGGAGGAGACTGAAGAAGTTTCAAATTTGATAGGCAATTGCTCCACGCTTGTGAAGAATACAAAGGGACAAGATAGAGAAGAGTTTGTTGCCTTGCTACCATAGCGAGGCACTCTAAGGAAGGGTCACTCGCAGAAGCACAAATGATTATCCAACCAAAGAAACTTTGGATTTAAAACTCATAGTCACTTTTCTGGTAAGGGTACATGAAATGATTGTTGTCTACTCAAAAGGCTAGGGCCTAGATGATTGACGAATCCACACAACGTGTGAATCGATTGGAACTTCAGGTATAAACAACCGGAGGGGGAGGAGCACTGGATAGTGAAGTGTCAATGATCACCGGGGAGTGAAATTTCTCCTAACGGAATGGTTTTCACCGGAGAAATGATTTCGAGGGATTGACCGAGAGACATTTAACAACTCTGCTTATAAGGTTCTTCTTGATGTTCTAGACACCAATATTAAGCTGTTGACTAGCCTTCAATAGGTCATCAAGCGAAGGTCAAGACTTTGGAATTGAAAAGACGCTATGAGGGCAACTCCTAGAATAAGTCACCTAAGATCCTTATGGAGAGTGGTTGTTCTTGATGATTCAAGAGATTATGACATTAGGCCTTCCGACTAATAGTGTTAACCACGACATCAATCTTGTCGGAGTTACAAAGAGACCTATCCCAAAAATCCTTGAGAAACACCAACCATCATTGCCGCTTGAGATTCAGCTTAGGTTAGGTGTAAAGATACTTTCGGACTCAGAATGTTTGAATGTAAGATTTGCAACAGTTACCACAAAGGGTAAAGTCGCTAGATTCTCAAGGTATGGACCACAATGTCAAGTTCCAAAGGATTGAGCTAGATTGCGTAATACATGTGGTTGCGACTGCAAAAGCAATTGCGTGCACATGAACCTGCAATGTATCACAAGTGAGTCCTTGTGGGGACATCAAAGAAGATTTTGAAGTTCTTAAACATCTTCTCTTTCTTGAACAAACCAGTCAGTGGCTTAGGGTGCATAGAGGAGCATTTCAAGGAATGGAGGCAACAACCTTCCATCTCAAGAATACTTCGCACATGCCTGACCGACTTGCGATGATTCCCGAGGAAAACAAAGGGAACTCTACTCGAATCCACGGCGACATCTTTCAACAAGTGCACGTGAACCAGAGAAGGTCACTTCCAACATCCAGAACACATACTTCGTGACAACACAAAGATGGTTCTTAAAAATTTCCAACATTAGTGCCAACTGTTCAATATGAATCTCTTTAAACATGGAGGAAATAAGAATGTCATCGATGGGCTCAATAACAAACTTATCAAGATACTCCAATGAGAAACTCATATTTTGCATGAACGAGGCAGAAATATTGGTCAGACCAAAGGACATGAAGGTATACTCAGACGAGACACCATGAGTATAAACATCATCCAGATAGTCCTTCGAACTGAGTATGATTTGACGATAGCCCAAACTCAAATCAAATATGGGAAAGGTAGCATATCCATAAAGGAGATACTTCCTGACTTCAACACAAACAACACTAGACATCCCTTTATGAAGGAGCAAAGTTCGATAGAGCTTTTGTCTTTCAACTCTCCAAGTTGTTGTTTAAGCTCAACCAAATAGTCCAGGGTTACCCAACACGGTTCTGGGAGAAAGGAGTAGTTCACGGAACTAACTTACTCATGAACTCGATAACACGGTCATGTAACAACATGACGATACTTCTAGAAGACAACTAGAATATCACAAACCACCGGTATATCACTGAATTCAAGAGCGAATCTTGCTTTACAAAGCAAACAATATGGTCTTGGGAGCTTTGGGATGAACCTAACTCTTTGAACGAATATGTGCGCCTGAACAGAAGGACTTGGCAGCACAATAAAACTTCGCTTAATAATTGGCGAACCAATTATTCTAAGAATGACATCAATGTCCTTGGATTTCAAAGAAATAAGAATTTCTAAGAATATCGGATAGCCACATCAATGAATACACCCCAACATTCCCAAGCACGAGCAACTCGGAGGACGGGCGAGTAGAGACGTGCAAGAGAATCACTTCATCAATAAGGCCATGATACACAACACGACCTCATGATATAGAAGAGGGTGATACTCCAAGGTAGAACAGAACAGAAGCTAACGAGGCCTCTTAATCTGCGGATTACAACACTTCGACCAAGTCTTAGAAACAGACGAGGTACTGAAGTTTGTTTCTCCTGACATACCGAAATGGAAGTTCTTGATGAACCACAAGAGTAATATACACTGGAGACACAAATGCACATTTACACTTGGCTGCTAACTAGCACACAAAGGTCGAAAAGCGACTTAAGAGGAAGAACACAATCAGGAACAGAAATCCTGAGAGGTAGATGCACCAATTAACACTTTTGTGAAACTCATGCTCAAAAAGGGAGGTGTGGCGGAGGCACAGACATAGATGTGAGACTCAAAAAGAGCACTCTTATCATGATCCATTTGGTTCAATGAGAGAACCTCTGTGATAGCTAGTGGAAGGGAAAGTCCTTTGTTGCCGCAATTCAATCACGACAAGTGACCACAAGCTTGAAGGATAGCTTCATTTGAATTTAGCCAGCCCGATGTAATGTTTGAACATTAACACCGGTGTTCAACAGAATGGATCTTGGGTTAAAGGCCAGCTTCATGTACTAGGATTCGGATACCAGAATCTAGCACAATCGGGGACCTTCGGTTCAAGTCCAAGGGTTAAAACCCGAGAAAGGAGAAACTACTAAATGAGTGACACAGAGGACACTGCGAGGTAGTAATCACAAGGTAACTTTCAAAAAGCCATACCTACCTTCAGAAGTATCCTAGCAAATAAAAAGGAGGCATACAAGGCGAAAGGAAACCTCGAAGCTTAGAACATAATTTTATGGAACCCACAAAATAGAAAGATCATGATGGAAAGGGATCTCCCTGTTGAAAAAAAAAACAAGGAGGATGCACAGAACACACATGACTCCAGAGAACTCTGCACTAGGTCAACTGGTTTAGAAACGACATGCCCTTGAGGCACCTAAGTTTGAAAGACTAGAAGAGATAGAAAACTTTCAAATCAACACAAGGTAAGGCACCTTAGAAGTAGAGCGATACCAGATAAGGAGTAAAAAGAAGCCTAATCAGATTTTTGCAAATACTTTTAGCTTTCAAATAGTTTTCACAAACACTAGACTCAACATCGACCAATAGAAAGGGCTTCCTACAGGCAGTCCTGCTCTGATACCAAAACCTGTGGCACCCCCGGGATCAGGGTTAGACAAATACCAGATCTTCGTCTAACATAAGCCTAACCTAGAGCTCGAGAGACTACAGTGAGAGAATCGGTAACACAACAGTGACTCTACGACTCAAGAAGTAATACAAGCTCATAACTGAGCGAAGAACCAAAGCATTACAAGCAGAGGTCACTGACCTGACATACATCAATCAACGGAAGCCAAGTTATGCTATTAGACATAGCAAGATAGCAAAAGGCCTAAGAGGCCAGGAGCATAATGGCGACGTCGCAGCCCATAGATTCCAGGCTGCCACCTGGGAACCCCAAGCTACTCGTCGATGTCGACTAGAAACCACCATCTGTTGGAGCAACTTCGTCTGAAACAAGAGCATGCAAAGCTGAGTACAGGGACTCAGCAAGACTTAGTACAACCTTTTAGCAAAGCGGGTACGCGGGCTTTCTGTGGAGCTTCTTTTGCGTAAAGCCAATTTTCCTTTGTAAGACAAGAGAGAAGAGAAGCTCGACTACTCATAATCTTTAAAAGGGGATAAGAGAGCGATATCTCTATCTCTATTGATCATCATATTGTATCCACCAAATTTCATCATCTCGAACCACTATCCTCGGATGACCCCCTCAACAACCCGGAGAAGGTATCCATAAAAACACATTGTTTGCCAAGTTTTACGATCAGGTTAAAGTTGTCTATGATCACAGAATCCATTCCCAAGTCGTCCGTAACCATGGACACGGCTTTTCGAAAAGATTTAACCCTGCAGGGGTGCACAACTTTACCCACACGCGCCAACCGACTCTTAGTGCCAACGTTTGAGCTCTCTTCCTTGGAAAGCCGGCAGAGGGTGGTTGACCACGACCTTTACCTTGCTGTCGCCGAGACCATGAGTCACGCGCTAAGGATTGTTCCGCCGTAACGGGTCAAGTCCCGAAGTCGGTCCTTAACGATGTGAGGCGAGGTGGGTTTCACCAGGGACTCTAACCCAAGCCACCTCGGCCACGCTTACCTACCTGTATGCCATGCACCTTTTCACAAACGTTTTCGATGCATATGTCCAAAAAAACGCGCAAACTATGTGACTCATGGAATCTACTAGGCAAGTTAGTGAGTCGAGAGGGTACCATAATAGGGCCTCGCGTGGTTGTACTCTCAGTCTTGGTTCAAGAGGCGAGAACTCGGTTCCTAGGGTCGGTAGAAACGAAACAACCCACCACATCCCAATGTGGCCTCTCGTCTGAGCCTTTAATCATATTTAACAACATCTCTATACTTACCACGTCAACCTGTCATGCTAGTTTCATTTCATTGTATGGCTCCAGTCCGAAGACCGGAGTAGCAGCGTAACAAACTAAGCATGGCTAAGCATAAAGAGATAAAGGCTCTAGCGATGCACACATGCCCAACCTAGTTATGCTAGGAGCAGTGGATCAGGTATTTGAGGCTACAAGGGTGGAACATGCAATAGATAGGATAACTCTACCTATCGATAAAAGACAGTTGAATCGTGTGCAATATGTAGGAACCAGAAGTAAAAGCATTTCAAAAACATATATGAACCAGGCTAGGGCTTGCCTTTGTCCCTGACAAACCGAAGTGGAGCTTCGATAAACTTGTACTTGACTTGTTTGTCGGTGGACAATATTCATCTTCGGTGCTATCGTCTTTCATCGTCTTGGTCACGTGTTCTATCGGTCGCGAAGAAGCAAATACTAGAAATAGAGAAATAACAATCAACACATGGCATCGATGCAATGCGCATACAAGTATGAATGATATGTCATATTAATGGAATTGAATAAACCCTAGGTGCACCGTCAAATTAAAGGGGGTTCCGGCATCAGACCCCGACATATGAGAGGGGTTAATTAGGGTTTCACTACTTATGCAGTTTTAATTGTTGCAATGATGCATGAATTTCATCTAAACTTGTAGAGAATGTTTTTCTGAACATTTTGATATATTATACATCTCTTTCTGAATTAATGTGAAAAAGATATGAATTAAACAGATTTCTGAATTTGATAAATAGTAAAAACAGAAAAAGAAAAAGCTTTAATGCATCATGCTGACGTCATGCTGACGTCAGCACGACCTTGAGCTCGCAGATGCCACAGCAATCGGCCGACTCGGGCCGCAATCAGGCGCGTGCGCGGGGGCAAAAGACTCAGCGCGTCGCGGGGAGTCCGTTGGTGGCGGCGCCGCCCGCGTTTGGCCGCCGGAGCACGGCCACCGGCGAGAAGCGGCGGAGGCCGGGGCAGGTGCTCGATGCGGCGGGGCTACGGAGGGGGAGAGGGCGAGGCGAGGGCACCAGGAGGTGCGGTTTCTCACCCCGGTGACGATGGCGGTGACGGCGAGGCCGGAGGTGGCCGGACGGCGGAGAAATCGACGACGAACGGTGGTGGCCGGCGTCGGGGACGAATGCCCGATTGGCGCGACTCCGGGAACGTCGGCCTGGGCTGGATGGCGGGGAAGGATGAGGGCATCGCGGCGCTTCTCCTGGGCCGCTCGGACGAGCACGGGGAGGCCCGAGACGGCGGCGCCGGTGAGGTCTGCGCAGGCTAGGGTTTCGGCCTCCTGTGCATAGAGAGAGAGAGAGGAAGGAGGGCTCCAGGGGGAAGTGAGGTCGGGAGGGAGAGGAGGGAGGACGAGGCGTCCTCATCCTCTCGCCAGGAGAAGCAGGAGGTGGCAGCGCGGGGCACGCAGCTCCCTGCCTGGCAGGAGGAAGAAGACAACGGGGCTTTGCAAAAAGCCCCCTAACCTTTGGGGATTTTCCTGGAATTCTGAAAACATGGCTAAAAACGGGAGTGGTGTTTTGGAACATGGGAGCATATGCTCCCTCGATTTTGAAATGCATCTTACACATATTTTGAATTTCAAAAAAAATGAAACTAAAATTCGCATGTAAATCTTCTCGTGCTACACGCTCACAAAGTTGTTTCATAAAAAATCGACTTATCATGTGACGCGTGTAACAAATACAAAACTCAGTGCTAAAAATAATGCTTTTCACAAGATAAGTTTTCTCTTTTTTATATAGACCATAAAAATATTAGTTTTTTGTGAAACTTGACGAACGAACATATATTATGAAGATGTACATGTAAAAAAAATTATTAAATTTTTTCGACATTTCGAAATATGATTTTTTGGTAGAGGGTGCATACGCACCCGGGAGCCAAATTGAATTTCCGGCTAAAAACAACTATTTTGCTATTTTGAACTCTTTTTAACTCCAAAATTTAGGGAAATATATGTAGTGGCCTTCCTAGTAAAAGTTGAAAGTCCACACATTTTTGTTTTGAGGTTTTCAAACATGGGAACACATTTCAAATAGAGAAAGACTTGCATAAACCTAGGGTGTCCACTTTAATTTATTTGCAAATTTTCTTAATGCAAATTACATGATGCTCATGATGCACAAAACAACTCCTAATTATGTTTAGCAAAACAGGGATGTTACATGTTGGTTTGCAAAATGGAGCTGGTTTTGTGAAATCCAAATTTAGTATGATCTAATATCTGATTCAATGTTGTCACTCGGCATGCTTATAATAAGCAATTGAGAATGGATCACCAAGGTTGGTCAACACCATTTGGTTCACTTTGATGTGTTCTTGGATGAGGAGAGAAGAATTGGAGAAGTTTAGTTTAGAAAATAATAACCACAGGGGTCCAAAGTGGGTAACATGTTAAAAATGGCACAATTGACCATTATCACATGTAACTTGGTTTTTGATTTTCTTTTGATTTGTTTTGCCTTTCTTTGACTCAAAAGGTATTATTTTGGGTTTAGTAATGTTTCCAAACCATTTACACAAAGTAAAAATGGCTTAAGCCACGATTTGCAAATATGCCTATTTGCTCTCATATGCTTTTTCTTTTATTTAATTTTCTTTTTGTTATGTTTTCTTTTTGACTCCAAAGAGCAAGGTTTAGGGTTTAGGAGCATTTCCAAATACTTCACACAACAATCATGGCAAAACACAATCTACATGCATGCACACTATGTACCACAAGTAAATCAATTTAAGTTTTTGTTGGTTCCAAAAATGTGGGAAAGAGAGATTGATCTTCTTCATTGATTTGAAAAGTTGGGATGTTACAACTAGTTTTGGACGGGTTTAGTAGAAATTAACATAAATGAAGAAATAAAGAAAGTGAGAATGATACAAAAATAAACATTTGTAAAATATAAACCTTAACAAAATTCCAATAAGGAAATAAGGAAAACCCAAAAAACAAATTTTGAGGAACACCCCTTTGTCCGTGTGGATTTGACAAGAGCACATGCATGGCAATAATGGTACCTTTGTTGTGCTCCAAATTTGATACACACAGCGAAAGTGGCTTTGTCGTGTTCAAAGGTTAGGCACACGGCAAACGGCCCAATTCAGCCCACACATAGGGTTTCCACCGAAACCCGGCAGGTCCAATTCAGAAAGATACTTTGATGTGACCAATCACTGTAGCATTAATACTTCAGTATCCCATAAAACTGTGGTATTTTTGAAGTATTTAAAAATCAACCCCAGACCTCTTTTTTGTAAAACTGAGGAAGCCAGAAAAACGACTGACTCCTGGCTCGCTACGACCTCATCCTTGAGCAGCAGCAGCCGCCATGTTTTCTCACGATATTGGATCATCCGCAGCCATGAACATAGGAAAGAATGTCATCTAAGTATTTGAAAGAGTGCTGCCTGCCTTTATCCTTCATCCTCTTGCTTATTTCTGGTTCATGTGAGCGAGTGAATAGCATAAAACCACCACTTTGATGGTGAAATTTACCGTATACCACCACTTAACGTTTGCGAGACAAAAAAAACCTCCAGATTTTACGAGATTTTTTTACAGAATACACTAAACGCAAACTAAACACGAATTGATAGGGAATCTGGCAGGTTGGGCCCACTGTAAGTGATGACATGGGAAAAAAAACTAATGAAATTGCTTACGTGGACAAGGGCTCACTTGTCAGTCCATATTAAGAAATAAAAAATTCCCCAAAAATATTAAATGGGGGTGAGGTCTTCTCCTCCCGTGAACGCCGCCAGTGCCTCAGACAAACTCCGGCGCCGCCGTCGGCTGCCTCCCCGCGCGCCTAGGACCAGCACCACTTCTCCCTGCCGCACCCAGTTCGCAAGCGTCGCGGGTGAGCACCTCCCACGACAGATCCCGGCGAGACGGCGGCGGGCAGGCTCGGCCTGGCGGGACGTAGGGCGGGCGCAGCGAGGCCGCAGCGGGCAGGTGCGGCCAGGCGCAGCAGCTGCGGGCGGGCACAGCGAAGCTCGCGGCGGATTGCGGGCACGGCGAGGCCGCGGCGAGCAGGCTCGACCAGGCGGCTGCGGGCGGGCTCGGCAGCTGCAATGGTGGAGGGGTCCCCACGCTGCAGGCTCGGCGCGGCGGCTGCGGGGCGGGCTCGGCGAGCTTGATCCGCGACGGGGAACTGCGGCGGCCGGAGCAAATCGAAGAAGAGCTTGATCCGCGACAGGAACTGCGGCGGCCGGAGCAAATCGAAGAAGAATCTGCGACGGGGATTGTAAGCCGGCAGGAGGAGGTCAACGGGAGGCATGGGCCTTACCAGTTTTTTAATATCTTTTCATATGGATTGCTACCACGTCATCTTTAGTAGTGGGCCCAGTCCAACTCACCAAATTATGCCACCTTAGCCCTGATTAGTGGGTCCTGCTTGTGAAATTCCCTGTCAATTCGTGTTTAGTTCGTGTTTAGTGTATTCCGCAAAAAACTTTACAAAATCTGGTAGATTTTGTCCCGGTAAACGTAAAGTGGTGGTATATGGTAAATTTCATCATCAAAGTGGTGGTTTTATGCTATTCACTCCATGTGAGCTGTCGTATATCTTGAGATCGTTCTGCAACAACAATCCCATATGTGTCCCAGTCAGCGTCGAGGCCAAGATGATTTAACAGTGGCCTGCACCATCTCCAAAGAATCGGATACTGCAGGTTCATGAAGAAGCTGCCGCCCATGAATGGACTTGGGGAGCAGGCGAATAGCTACTGGTGGGAGTATGACGCCAACTGCCCGGTGCAACGAGGATGAGCTTGATCTCTTCATGCGTCTACTTTGATCAGTTTCACGTCGGCGGCGTTCGCAAGCGCAATGAGGTGGAGCAGCCGGACTACGGCAGCACGGTTTGCGGGCATATGGAGCGGAGCAGCCAGACCCAGGCGCTTGCTTTCAAGGTCCAGTTTACATAGACAATTACAACACTAGGCAAACAACCCACAATATTCTAAAAACTTCAAAATAGTTTGATTTGTCAAAACTGCGGTGTCCAATGCCCAGGTGACGAAATACTTCAGTTTTAGTATACTTTGGTTTTTGAATACTTCACAGCCAAACTGAGCCTCAACTTGACAAATCTAAAATATCTTTCTATGCATAGAGGTAATAGATAAAAAAAAATACGAGAGAAGCTATTATTCTGTATGGCGTGCCTTCGGATCCTCCACATTGCGCTTTGAGCACTCGAAGTAGTACGCCGTGACGGCGGCCGCGGAGAATACCTGCGCTGCACCGAGCAGCACATAGTACGCGATGACGGTTGCTGCTGTCCGTGGCAACAAAGCCACGGCAAGGATGCACACCTCCGAGACTGCTCTGCCAACCAACAATGTCCCGGTGACATAAAGCGCGGCCTGCACTTCCCCGTCCCTTACGAGCCGCCACGCGCGCCCCATCGCGCCGGTGCCACGGACACGGAGCTCGGGCTCCGCCACCGAGGCGACGACGGCCACCGCGCAGACGACGTCGAGGAAGAGGTAGAAAAGCACCGCGATGATACCGAGTATCGCGTGAAGCGAGAGCACCCGAGGCGAGTGCTGGTGCGAGAACACGGCGGCGTAGTACAGGATGATGGCGCCGCCGAAGGCCGCCTTCAGGAGGCAGCCGAGGGCCACGGTCACGAAGGGTCCCGTGGCGTTTCCCTTCGCCTTGCGCAGAAAGGGGAGGAAAGTGTGGCGCTCGCCAGAGAACGTCGCCACGGCCGCGGAGACGGTGGCAATCTGGATCGCGAATGCAAGAGCGATATCCGCTACGAAGTAAGCGGCGCCAACGAGCAGGAGCCACCCTTGGTCTGCGAGGAACTTCTCGGCGAGGGTGGCCAAGGCTTCAGCTTCGACATCGCGTCGGCAAAAATTGGCCCAGAGATTTGCAGCGGCGGTGGAGAGGGGCTGCAGGGCGTGGGACTTGAAGTGGTGGAGCGCCGTGGAGAGGACGGCGCTAACGGCGACGAGCTGGAGGAAGAGACCGCATCTGGACGCCGGCAGAAGGATCCCGTGCTTCAGGAAGGTGAACACGCTTGCTCGTTGCTGGGCGGTGGTGGCAGCCATTGCCGTCGGAGGTCGGTAACCAATAGGTTATTACTCACGGTGACGGGATTCTATCTTGTTCCTCGGTGGTGGCTGGGTTTATGTTTTCACATTCCAATGTAACATACCTAGGAATGTAAAAAAATAGGATCAAATCATCTCAGCGTGATTCTAGGGAGTAATTTTGGGAAGAAAAGGTTCGTTTCCTTAGCGGGAGTTAGGTTTAACACCAAGATTTTCTTGTAGCGATTGTTCTACTATCTAGGAAACATGCTCAAATCAAGGAGAGCGGACTTGCAGCACCCGAGCTCACTGGCGCTGGGGTTTGGAAAAAAAATTAAAAATTAATTTTGTGTGTGTGTGACTAGGTATACATGGTCTGTGTATTTGTGCAAAGTTTGGGTAAAAAGTACATTGTCTTATTTTTGTCACAAATTTGTATTTTTTTTGTAGTCCAAAATACAATGCATTCTCTCGAAATACTACTGTGTCTTCAAAATATGTATATGCATGCGCATATTTATTTTCGGAATTATTTTAAAACCCGGAAATGCCGTTTTGAAAATTTCAAAAAATTTGCCCAAGTGTGATCGGGAGCTGCTGAGGTGCCCGCAAGTTAAGCCCATATAGTTTTCGACAGCTACAAACGTGAGTGTCTTCCTTACTTCTTCTTTGCTTCCTATGTTTTCCGCTTATATCCTTTCAGGCCAAGAACCATATCACTTTTTTTTTCTCTCAAGTTCAAAAATAAGTCACATTTGTTTTTTTAGAGAAGCCATGCATATCTGGTTATGGAGTCGGACTCCGAGGCAACCGGACAGGAATCCGCAGGTCGCACCCGCGGGACGAAGAGGGGAGAGGCGTCCTTTTCAGAACCATCACGTGAGGAAGCCGTGGAGGAAGAAGGAGACGAAGAAGAGGAGGCGACTTCCTCGCCGAAGGGGAAGGAGCCTCTTGAAGTTCCAGACGATTAGCGGGCCAAGAGAGCCCGCCAATCGACCCTCCGGGAGACGCACTTTAGTCTCTAGAGGCCTCTGGGCGACGTGCTCAAAGTGGCTAAGCGGGTCAAGCCCGGTGTGAAGAGCATCCCAGTCATCAAGTAAGTATTTCCACTCGCTTCTCCTCTAGGCTATCGGACGAGTCGACTAATAGCTTATAACCGTTTTGGCAGGGGCAAGACGAAGGTACTGAAGAAGTCAGCCCCGGTGCGGGGGCGGCATATGCCAAGAAGGTCGCGGAGGCGGCGAAGGCCGCAGACGTCAAGAAGGTCGTGGAGGCGGCGAAGACGGCAGCGGTGGAGCTGGAGAAGGCCGCGGACAGCAAGAAGGCTGCGGCGAAGGAGAAGGAGGTGGCGACCAGAGAAGGCGCAGGGAGCAAGTTCACCCCTCCCGAGCGAGATGTGGGAGCTGACGGCAAGGAGGCCGCTGCGGCGACTGCGACGCCGGTCGGAGCAGCGCCGATGAAGGAGAGGAGGTCGAAGAGGGCTGCCAACCCCGCACTCTCCAAGGAGCCAGTGATGTCCCACTTGGGCATGACTAGAGGTGCTGGAAGGGACGCGTCGACTAAGGTGGTCGTTCATGCTACCGCTGCGGAGGAGGAGGTGTGTCGGGCCGTGGCACACCCGGTGTCGTGTCTTACTTTCGCGGAGCTGCACACCACGATTGGCGATCTTCATAAGGTAAGTGAATCTTGAGAGAGTATGGCATATTCCTAGTCCCCGAGGGTCGAGTCATCACAAAGAGGCGAGTCGAGTATCCTTCTTACCTTTTTTATGGGCGCGTTTGGTAGGTTGCATGCCCCTTAGCTCGCACCGGTCCAGCAATTTTCGGCCCGTTTGGATGCCTAGGCCGAGCCGCGTTGTTGCATCACACGGTTCTCAAAGCACCCATGGGACAGGCCCTGGAGGAACGTCCGGAATGGCAGTTTCTCCGGGGTCAGGCCCGTTGCGGCCAAAAGGCTACACGCGTGGGGAAGGGAGGCGGAAGCGTCGCGTCCCTTCGGGGATAGCATCACAATTAGCCTCACCGCTCCCCTCTCCTTCCTCTCACTCGCGACCGCACTCTCACCTCCCCCAAATTGTCACATCACCCGACGGTTCCCCTTCCGCTGAGCAATCCGCCGGACCGCCGCACGGAGGAGCACCGGTAATGGAGAAGGAGACTTCGGTGAGCAGCACCGTGACATCGGCCGCAATCTACTCCGCAGTCTTCATCAGCATCTTGACTTCGCCCGCGACCTCGAGCTCATCCTTGGCCGGAACAATGGCGATAACGACCTCTCCTTCTCACCTTCGTACTCGTTTTGCAAAACATGCCATTCTCTGGCATTTGCGACGACATACACATTAGATCTGCTAGGGTTTCCATTAAGATAGTGTTCGGATTGATGTTTGCCGGTGTTCATCCCCATTTCTTACTTTTCTTGTCCAGTTCTTGCTTTTCACGGTCTCGATTTGCTTAGATCTGTTGCTCTAATAACGGATTGCGGTAGATCCTTCATAGACCGGGCTTTGGATTGGTGAAACAGGAAGATTGTATTGTGCATGCATAGAGGGGAAGGTTTTTTTGTGTTCGGGTTTAGCATGTTGAGATTGTTGTGCGAAAGATTAAGCTGAGTCACGCTAGTTTGTTCAGATGCAAGAGGAGCGGGAGGACTTGAAGAACGAAAGTTCCTATGCTCAAGAATATGCAGAGAACACAAGCACTAGTGATGAGGGCTAAGAAACAGGAATGAGAGTCGGAAAAAAAGGCTTTGGAGGCTGAGAAGACAAAGCTAGAGTATAAGATATACGATCTGCTTCAAGTGAACTTTGCAATCAAGGACAAGCTCAAGAGGATAAGGGCTACTTGTGACGAGTGATGAATGTGATGTAGATGTTCTGTACGAGAATTTGTAATGTGGCCTAAGTACAATTTGTAATGTACCCTAAGTACCACTCGTAATGTACTCAATTTGAACTGCTACTTGTGTTGTTTTTTGATTGAACTAGGCCAATGATTATAATCTGGGATCATAGTATGAGGAGATGATTGATCAGAACCTATGGCATGACTTAACATGACCATGCCATTGGTTCTATTCAAACATCTCCTACATATGTCCTCATTGTATGAGGCCTCTGATACCCTGCTTTGCATGTTTCTACTTCTTCAGTTATGCATTGGCCAATGATTCAACTATGGCACAACGGTAGGCAGGGTGCTGCCCTCAAACTTAGTCATGTGTGCCATGTTACTAGCACACCAGACTTAGTTTGTGGATAGTCCCTTTGCCTGTCGTCTGATCCTACATATGAGGCATTGTTTTGGTGTGTCTGGTGCATTGGCCAATGATTCAACAAAGGCACAACGGAAGGCTAGGTGGTGGCCTCAAATTTAGTCATGTGTGCCACTGTCGTAGCACACTACACTTAGTTTGTGGCCAATCCCTATGCCTGCCATGTGAGCAAATGTATGAGGCCTTACAAATGTTATCAATGTCCATTTTCATCTAAATTACTTGTGAGCAGGCACACCTCTAGTTGCTTCTGTTCTTATGGAAGACTGAGAAGATCATGCTTGGGTCACCCGCTGAGGTTCCCGGTGAGGGACCGGCGAAGAAGCGTCATGGAAGGCCGTCTAAGGTCGGCCACTTCCATGAGGAGGCAAGGTCGGACCACTTCCTCAAAATCATCTTGAAGCCCACCTTCGGCCGGCTCATGATCCCTAAAGCTTTCGTCAAGTGGTTCTAAAAAATTCCTTCCAACATCATCGTCACCACCAACACCGGATGCAACTGGAGGATGAGTACGGGGAGAGAAAGCAATGACGCATTCATCGACCAGGGATGGACGGCCTTCACTGTCGCCCATCAGCTCAAGGTAGACCAGTTCCTCACCTTCAGGAAGGTGTCCTCATTGGAGTACAGTGTGGTCATCCTCGACCACACCTGCACTGAGGTGGTGAGCAGGTGCTCGTACCATGGCGATGACACCAGGTGTGTCTTTTCCGAGCATCATGTCTGAAGCTAACTGTAAGGGTATTTTACCCTTATCCATTATTTTGGTAACAATGACACCGTGCTAGAGTATTTGACCTAATACGTTTATAAGGATTATCTCAGGTGTTAGGCAAAGAGACATAAATGGTGTATCAAAGGAACAAGAAGGCTAAAGGAGACCCCCCACTTCAACAACAATAAAAAAGGGGTCTACAGTAGAAATCCGGTTTGCCGCCCGGTCGGCCGGCCACACAACCGGCCAGTCCGGCGAGCAATCCGGTCAACCGGGCGCCAACCGGGCCCCAAACCAGCGCCTAAGTGATCCGGTCTTCGGCCCGGTCTGCCGGCCTCCAGACCGGCGGGCCCGGCGTGCGGTCCAGTCGACCGGGCGCCAACCGGGCCCCAAACCAGCGCCTAAGTGATTTGGTCTTCGGCTCGGTCTGCCGGCCTCCAGACCGGCGGGCCCGGCGTGCGGTCCGGTCGACCGGGCGCCAACCGGAGGAGCTCCTGGACGAGGCAAAATGTCCCCCGGTCGGAATTCGGTCTACCGTCCGGTCTGGACCGGCAGGTCCGGTCCCTGGCCCGGTCCGACCGGCCTCTGCACCAGACAGTCCGGTCAGTGGTCCGGTCGACCGGGTTTGTCGGGAGAAACGATGAGGTGGCAAGTGACCAACGGCCATATTTCGAAGAACACTATAAATAGGCCTTCTCCTACCTCTGAACAGTTAGGCACTACACTACAAGATGTTCTTGAGCTCTCTCTCTCTCTTACTCCATTACTAGAAACACCAAAAGCCTCTGATCTCCCTCCTCCTCCACCCAAACTCAAATCCCTCCGGGGAAACGTTAGAGGAGGACCCGATCTACTGTTCTACCAAGCCAAATCTCATTCCCCCTTGTATTCATCAAGAAGCTTGCTTCCTAGGGTTCCTTGGAAACCCTAGGTGGGTAAGAGGAGTCCGGAAGCATCCGGGCTGTGGATTTGCTTCGGGCAAGATTGTGAAGGTTTGGAGGCTACCTCAAAGTCTACCACAAGTGAGTGAGCTATTCCTTCGTGGGATAGGCTCCGGAGAATAGGGTGAGCCTTCGTGGCGTGGGGAATCCTTCGTGGGACCTCCACCCCTCCAAACGTGACGTACCTTCTTGCAAAGGAAGGGAACACGGGAATACATCCTCGTCTCCGCGTGCTATCGGTTATCTCTAACCGAACTCCTTACTTGTGATTTAACTGCCTGTGGGAGCCTTCGTGCTCGAGTTAGTTGTATCCTCGTATAGGTTGCTTCACCTAGTTTGCATTAGGCTCACCTTTATATTCCGCAAAGCCTAATATTGCAAAGAAAGAATTAAAATCTGTAGAAACCTATTCACCCCCCTCTAGGTCTACCATCTCTATACTTTCAATTGGTATCAGAGCCTGGACTCTTATTAAGGGCTTCACCACCTTAAGAGTGAGATGGATAAACTATTCGAGGGTCTAGATGAAGACTCTAACCTTTCGGTTAAAGAGATGAAATCTAGATTATTGGCATATGATGCCGAGAAGAAGAAAAAGGAGGATGAACTACAAAGCCAAATTGCAGAGATGTCTGCCATGCTTAAGAACTTGACTAGTGGGCCTCCTAGTACGGCTTCGGCCTCCCTAGGGAGCTATCGTGAAGTCAACCATGACTATCCCAAAAACACTTCACCCATGCCTCATATAAACCATAGTGGGAATGTTCCCCATTTTGATGGAACTCACTTTCCTTTTTGGAAATCTTCTATGGAATCTCATATTCGCAGCTGCAGTGTGGAGCTATGGGAGATCATTGTTCATGGATACCGGGAGCCACAAGATCCCATTCGGTTGACCTCCACCGAATTCTACAACCGTCAACTCAATGCCTCCGCACGTGACAAGATTAGGAGTGGCATCAACCGCAAGCTCCTTGATCAAGTCAATGACATAGACTCAGCTAAAGAGTTGTGGGATCGAATCATAGTACTCCAAGAGGGAACCGATTTGATCCATTCAGCTCTTTATGAGACCGCTAAGCAAGAGGCTCATCAGTTCATGAACCGAGAAGGAGAATCTGTGGCCGATGCTTATGCAAGGCTAGGTGCTCTTAGAGTGAGGGTCAAGGGACTAGGAGTTGAGAAGAACAATGACGGCTTCGAGATGAATGAAGCATTCATAAAGTCCAAGGTCATTGCTATGATTGCCGTCAATCAAGAAGACACCAACCTTGCACTCAACTTGCAAATCATGACCAAGAGTGCCGATCTCAACTCCGATGATCTAGTCTCCTATGTGGCCGCCAATGAAAACATGGCCAAAGCGGGAAAGAGGCGCATGGCAATGAACCGTGTTGATGAAGCCTCACACAACCATGAAGCGCCACACAACCTTGCTCTCAAAGCTGGGGCCGATCATGGAAGCAAAGAAGACTATGAAATTGAAGAAGATGAAGAGATGACTTCAACTAGTGACATTGCTACCGACTTTGCTTTCTTTGCCAAGAAATACAAGGCAAAGTTCCCAATGCTCCTCAATGACAAGAAGAAGAAGAGAACTTGCTACAATTGTGATGAAGATAGCCACTTTGCAAATGAGTGCCCTTATGAGAAAAGGGTAGACAAGCCAAGATTCATCAAAGGGGTCAAGCCAAGATTGAAGCCAAACCCAATCAACGATCGATACAAGAAGAACAAGGGAAGAGCCTTTGTTGGGGCCGAGTACTTGTCCGATGATGAAGAGGAAGATGAGGAGAAGGAGGCCGGTTTGGCTTTCTCTAAGCCCGGGTCACTCTTCACATATGACTACTCCAAGGACTACTCCACGGAGAATGATGTTGGATCTTCCTTCATGGCAAGAACAACTCAAGATGATGACTCCGATGACTCTCCCTCCTCTACAATCGTTGGCTCTTGTCTTATGGCAAGGGAAACCAAGGTAATGGAACCTCCACCTTCCCTATCTAGTGTTCTTGATGATGAAAACGAAAATCAAGAAGAATTAATTGTGCTTAAGGAACTCTATGATGTTAGATGCACCCTTCGTGGTGAAGCTCTTGTCAAGTTTGATTTCTTGATGGACTCACTCAAGGAAAAGGATGAGTCCATTGAGGAATTAGAATATCATTTGAATGAGAAGGAACGGAGATTCAATCTCCTAAGACAAGAGCTAAAAACCGAGAGGTGCATATCTTAAGGCCTTAAGCAACAAATTGAAACTTATGAACTTGATAAAGTTAAGGACCTAGAAACTATTGACATAGCTCAATCATTGACTCAAGAGCTCAATGCCTCAAAGGAGGAGCTTGAAGTTGCTCATGCTTCTCTCACTAGGGATCTTGACCACCTTGAAAAGGCTAACAAGCTTGTTAAGGATGAGCTCAAGAAACTTGGAGAGAACCATGACCTACTCCAAGAAACCTACAAAAAGGCTCTTGGATCAATGAAGGATCCCATTGTTGTTGAAAAGCTTGCTTGTTCCTCCACTTCCTTTACTAGTGAGCATGCTAAACTTGTTGAGGAACATGTTCGTTTACAAGAGGAACTCTCTTTGCATGTTGAGACCAATGCATATCTTGAATCCTTGGTGACCAAATATGGTCTCGACTATCATCCCAATGAATCTTCTTGTGAACAAGCATCTATTCTTGAGGAAAATGTTAGGTTAACAAAGGAACTTGCAAAGTTCACCACCGCCAAGAAAAAGATGGGATTTGATGACCTCTTGAGTAAGCAAAGGTCAAACAATCAAAAGTTTGGACTTGGATATGTTCCCAAGTCTCACAAGAAGAACAACTACAAGAAGGAGAAACCCGCTCAAGATAAGAACAAGAAGGTCACTAATAATGGCGAAGCCTCAAAGGGCAAAGCCACTAGTGACCGCACGGGGCCTAACGATCACTATGCATTATTTGTTGATTATTATGGTGATGTCTATGCTAACTATGTTGGCCCTCCTAATTGTTGGAGATATGCCGAAGAGGCAATAACGGAAACATTGATACATGTGTGATATGTAAACAACAAAGAGTCCCTAGTATGCCTCTTAACTAGCTTGTTGATTAATAGATGATTAGTTTCATAATCATGAACATTGGATGTTATTAATAACAAGGTTATATCATTATATGAATGATGTAATGGACACACCCATTTAAGCGTAGCATAAGATCACGTCATTAAGTTATTTGCTATAAGCTTTCGATACATAGTTACCTAGTCCTTTTGACCATGAGATCATGTAAATCACTTATACCAGAAAGGTATTTGATTACATCAAACTCCACTGCGTAAATGGGTGGTTATAAAGGTGGGATTAAGTATCCGGAAAGTATGAGTTGAGGCATATGGATCAACAGTGGGATTTGTCCATCCCGATGACGAATAGATATACTCTGGGCCCTCTCGGTGGAATGTCGTCTAATGTCTTGCAAGCATATGAATAAGTTCATAAGAGACCACATACCACGGTACGAGTAAAGAGTACTTGTCAGGAGACGAGGTTGAACAAGGTATAGAGTGATACCGATGATCAAACCTCGGACAAGTAAAATATCGCGTGACAAAGGGAATTGGTATCGTATGTGAATGGTTCATTCGATCACTAAGTCATCGTTGAATATGTGGGAGCCATTATGGATCTCCAGATCCCGCTATTGGTTATTGGTCGGAGAGAGTTCTCAACCATGTCCACATAGTTCGCGAACCATAGGGTGACACACTTAAGATTTGATGTTGTAATGGTAGAACTTGAATATGGAATGGAGTTCGAAGTATTGTTCGAAGTCTCGGATGGGATCCCGGACATCACGAGGAGTTCCGGAATGGTCTGGAGAATAAGATTCATATATAGGAAGTCAGTTTATAAGTTTGAAAATGATCCGGAAGATTTTATGGAAGGTTCTAGATAAGTCCGGAAGAAATCAAATTGGAAGGGGACTCCACATGGCCGGCCAACCCTAGAGGGGAGAGTCCAAGGTGGACTCCACCAAGGGGGCCGGCCACCCCCCTCATGGAAGGGTGGGAATCCCACTTGGGTGGGAGTCCCACCTTGGGTAGGTTTCCCTACTACATGGAAGGTTTTGGGTTGGGGTCTTATTCGAAGACTTGTAGTCCAACACTTGGGGGTTCCACCTATATAATGAGGGGCCAAGGGGAGGGGGCCGGCCACCACAAGCCCTCAAGGAGGCCGCACCCCATAGTGGCCGGCCACCCCTCTCCCAAACCCTAGCCGCCCCCCTCTCATCCACCTCTCTCGCACGCTTAGCGAAGCTCCGCCGGAGTTCTCCATCGCCATCGCCACCATGCCGTCATGCTGCCGGATTCAAGGAGGAGCTACTACTTCCGCTACCCGCTGGAACGGGGAGAAGGACGTCGTCTTCATCAACACCGAACGTGTGACCGAGTACGGAGGTGTTGCCCGATCGTGGCACCGTGATCAAGATCTTCTACGCGCTTTTGCAAGCGGCAAGTGATCGTCTACCGCAACAACAAGAGCCTCATCTTGTAGGCTTTGGAAATCTTCAAGGGTGAGTCTCGATCATCCCCTCGTTGCTCCCGTCTTCTAGATTGCATCTTGGCTTGGATTGCGTTCTCGTGGTAGGAATTTTTTTCTTTTCTATGGAACGAATCCCTACAGTGGTATCAGAGCCGTGTCTATGCATAGATGGTTGCACGAGTAGAGCACAATGGTTTGTGGGCGTTGATGCTTTTGTTGTCTTTATTTTGAGTACTTTGCATCTTTGTGGCATAGTGGGATGAAGCGGCTCAGACTAACTTTACATGACCGCGTTCATGAGACTTGTTCCTCGTTCGACATGCAACTTGTATTGCATAAGAGGCTTTGCGGGTGTCTGTCTCTCCTACTATAGTGAAGATTCAATTTACTCTTCTATTGACAACATTAGTATCACCGTTGTGGTTCATGTTCGTAGGTAGATTAGATCTCTCTCGAAAACCCTAAACCACGTAAAATATGCAAACCAAATTAGAGACATCTAACTTGTTTTTGCAGGGTTTGGTGATGTGATATGGCCATAATGTGATGATGAATATGTATGAGATGATCATTATTGTATTGTGGCAACCGGCAGGAGCCTTATGGTTGTCTTTAAATTTCATGTTGAGTAGTATTTCAAAGTAGTTGTAATAGTTGCTACATGAGGTGAACAACCATGAAGACGGCGCCATGGACCTTGACGCTACGCCGACGATGATGGAGATCATGCCCGTTGATGATGGAGATCATGTCCATGCTTTGGAGATGAAGATCAAAGGCGCAAAGACAAAAGGGCCATATCATATCACATATAAACTGCATGTGATGTTAATCCTTTTATGCATCTTATTTTGCTTAGATCGCGACGGTAGCATTATAAGATGATCCCTCTCACTAAAATATCAAGATAATAAAGTGTTCATCCTTAGTAGCACCGTTGCCAAGACTTGTCGTTTCGAAGCATCTCGTGATGATCGGGTGTGATAGAATCAACAAGTGCATACAACGGGTGCAAGCCAGTTTTGCACATGCGGATACTAAGGTGGCCTTGACGAGCCTAGCATGTACATACATGGTCTCGGAACATGTGATACCGAAAGGTAGAGCATGAATTATATGATTGATATGATGAACACTTTGAGTGTTCGCCATTGAAATTACATCTTGTCTCGTGATGATCGGACTTAGGTGTGATGGATTTGGTTCGTGTGATCACTAAGACAATTCGAGGGATATTGTTTTGAGTGGGAGTTCACCTAGATTTTTAATTGTGTTGAATTAAAATTTGAACTCAATTTGTCATAAACTTAGTCTAAACTATTGCAAATATATGTTGTAGATACGGCGTCCCCAATCAATTTTAACCAGTTCCTAGAGAAAGAAAAGCTTAAGAGCAACGGTAGCAACTTCACCGACTGGTTCCGTCATGTGAGGATCTTCCTCGCTGGCGGAAATCTACAATATGTGCTTGATGCACCGCTAGGTGACCCTCCTGCAGAAACTGAAACCGATGAAGTAAAGAATGTTTACGCGACTCGGAAAGCTCGGTACTCTCAAGTTCAGTGTGCCATCCTGTGCAGTCTGGAAGCCGATCTTCAAAAATGTTTTGAGACGATCCTCATGAGTTGGTCAATGAGCTGAAAGCTATATTTGAGACTCATGCGGCCGTGGAATGCTATGAAGCATCGAAACACTTCTTCAGCTGTATGATGGAAGAAGGCAGCTCCGTTAGTGAGCACATGCTTGTTATGACCGGGCATCCGAAGAAACTCAGTGACTTGGGAATAGTGATGCCTAATAGACTGGGGATTAATCGTGTCCTTCAATCACTGCCACCTAGTTACAAGAACTTTGTGATGAATTACAACATGCAGAACATGAACAAGGAGTTACCTGAACTCTTTAGCATGCTAAAAGCTGCAGAGATTGAGATCAAGAAAGAGCACCAAGTGTTGATGGTCAACAAGACCACCAGTTTCAAGAAACAGGGCAAGTCTAAGGGAAAATTCAAGAAGGGTGGCAAGAAAGCTGCCACACCTCCTATCAAACCTAAGAACGGCCCTAAGCCTGATGCTGAGTGCTATTACTGCAAGGAGAAGGGACACTGGAAGCGTAATTGCTCCAAGTATCTGGCTGATCTGAAGAGCGGCCTTGTCAAGAAGAAGAAGAAAGAAGGTATATCTGATATACATGTTATAGATGTTTATCTCACTGGTTCTCGTACTAGTACCTGGGTATTTGATACTGGTTCAGTTGCTCATATTTGTAACTCGAAACAGGAACTAAAGAATAAACGAAGAGTACTGAAGGATGAAGTGACGATGCGTGTTGGAAACGGATCCAAAGTCGATGTGATCGCTGTTGGCACACTTCCTCTACATCTACCTTCGGGATTAGTTTTAAACCTAAATAATTGTTATTTTGTACCCGCGTTGAGCATGAACATTATATCTGGATCTTGTTTAATGCAAGACGGTTATTCATTCAAGTCTGAGAATAATGGTTGTTCTATTTTTATGAATAATATCTTTTATGGTCGAGCACCTGAAAAGAATGGCTTATTCCTGTTAGATCTCGATAGTAGTGATACACATATACATAACATTGATGCTAAGAGAATTAAATTGAATGATAATTCTACTTATATGTGGCACTGTCGTCTTGGTCATATTGGAGTGAAACGCATGAAGAAACTCCATACTGATGGATTACTTGAATCACTTGACTTTGAGTCACTTGATAGATGCGAAGCATGTCTGATGGGAAAAATGACTAAGACTCAATTCTCTGGTATGATGGAGCGAGCTACTGACTTATTGGAAATCATACATACCGATGTGTGTGGACCAATGAGTGTAGCATCGCGCGGTGGTTATCGTTATGTTCTAACCTTCACAGATGATCTGAGTAGATATGGGTATATCTATTTCATGAAACATAAATCCGAAACTTTCAAGAAGTTTAAGGAATTCCAACGTGAAGTAGAAAATCAACGTAACAAGAAGATTAAATTTCTACGATCTGATCGCGGAGGTGAATATCTGAGTTATGAGTTTGGCATGCATTTAAAGAAATGCGGAATACTTTCACAATTGACACCGCCGGGAACACCTCAACGAAACGGTGTGTCCGAACATCGTAATCGAACTCTCTTAGATATGGTTCGTTCTATGATGTCTCTTACCGATTTTCCATTATCATTTTGGAGTTATGCATTAGAGACAACCACATTCACTTTAAATAGAGCACCATCAAAATCCGTTGAAACGACACTGTTTGAATTATGGTTTAATAAGAAACCTAAGCTGTCGTTCCTTAAAGTTTGGGGTTGCGAAGCCTATGTAAAGAAGTTACAACCAGACAAGCTAGAACCCAAAGCGGAGAAATGCGTCTTCATTGGATACCCTAAGGAAACTATAGGGTACACTTTCTATCACAGATCCGAAGGCAAAATCTTTGTTGCTAAGAATGGAACCTTTCTAGAGAAAGACTTTCTCACTAAAGAAGTGACTGGAAGAAAAGTAGAACTCGATGAGATTGATGAATCTTTACTCGTTGATCAGAGTAGCGCAGTACCGGAAGTTGTACCTGTACCGCCTACACCGGCAATAGAGGAAGCTAATGCTAATGATCATGAAACTTCGAACGAGGAAACTAGTGAACCTCGCAGATCGACAAGGGAACGTGCCACTCCTGATTGGTATGATCCTTGTCTAAATGTCATGATTGTAGACAACAATGATGAAGACCCTGCGACGTATGAAGAAGCGATGATGAGCCCAGATTCCAACAAATGGCAAGAAGCCATGAAATCCGAAATGGGATCCATGTATGATAACAAAGTATGGACTTTGGTAGACTTACCTGATAGCCGCAAGGCTGTCGAGAATAAATGGATCTTCAAGAGAAAAACAGATGTTGGTGGTAATATTACTGTCTATAAAGCTCGACTTGTCGCAAAGGGTTTCCGACAAATTCAAGGAGTTGACTACGATGAGACTTTCTCACCTGTAGCGAAGCTAAAATCTGTGAGGATTTTGTTAGCAATAGCTGCATTTTTCGATTATGAGATTTGGCAGATGGATGTCAACACGGCGTTCCTTAATGGAGACATTGAGGAAGAGTTGTATATGGTACAACCCAAAGGTTTTTGTCGATCCTAAAAATGCTGACAAAGTATGCAAACTTCAGCGTTCAATCTATGGACTGAAGCAAGCATCGAGAGGTTGGAACCGACGCTTTGATAAGGTGATCAAAGACTTCGGGTTTATACAGTGTCATGGAGAGGCCTGTATTTACAAGAAAGTGAGTGGGAGCTCTGTAGCATTCCTGATATTATATGTAGATGACATACTCCCTCCGTTCCTTTCTATAGTGCCTATAGATTTTTGTCATTTGTTTCAGAATATAAGGTTTTAGCTTAGCATTTTTTCAATTACCCCTCCCCGTTTAGCTCCCAAATCGTTCAGGTCCCAAATTTGTTATGGTAAATTAGGAAGATATGGATTTCCCAAATTTTACGTTGATCTCAAATCGTTCAACTAGGGGTCTTGTGTAAAAAAATACTCTTGCGCTAATTTCCGTGCCAAAAATCTATAGGCACTATAGAATGGAACAGAGGGAGTATTATTAATTGGGAATGATATAGAACTATTAAGAAGTATAAAAGGTTATTTGAATAATAGTTTTTCAATGAAAGACCTTGGTGAAGCATCATATATATTAGGCATCAAGATTTATAGAGATAGATCAAGACGTCTAATAGGGCTATCACAGAGTACATACCTGGACAAGATTCTAAAGAAGTTTAGAATGGACGAAAGTAAGAAAGGGTTCTTACCTATGTTACCAGGCAAGGTCTTGAGTAAGACTCAAGGACCGGCTACGGCAGAAGAAAGAGAAAGGATGAGTCAGATCCCCTATGCCTCAGCAGTAGGCTCTATTATGTATGCCATGCTATGTACTAGATCGGATATAGCACATGCTGTTAGTTTGACTAGCAGATATCAAAGTGATCCAGGGATGGAACACTGGACAGCGGTCAAGAATATCCTAAAGTACTTGAAAAGAACTAAGGATATGTTTCTTTGTTATGGAGGTGACCAAGAGCTCGCTGTAACCAGTTACACCGATGCAAGTTGGAACACTGATCCTGATGACTCTAAGTCACAGTCTGGGTACGTGTTTATATTGAATGGTGCTGCAGTAAGATGGGCAAGCTCGAAGCAGTGCACGGTGGCGAAGTCTTCAACAGAATCAGAGTACATAGCGGCTTCAGAGGCTTCATCAGAAGCGGTATGGATGAAGAGGTTCATTATAGAGCTCGGTGTGGTTCCTAGTGCATTGGACCCACTAGTCATCTACTGTGACAACATGGGTGCCATCGCCAATGCACAACAGCCAAGGTCACACAAGAGGCTGAAGCATATCAAGCTGCGTTATCACTCGATTCGCGAGTACATCGAAGATGGAGAAGTAAAGATTTGCAAAGTACACACTGATCTGAATGTAGCAGATTCGTTGACTAAAGCTCTCCCTAGGGCAAAGCATGACCAAACACCAGAATACCATGGGTGTTAGGTACATAACAATGTAATCTAGATTATTGACTCTAGTGCAAGTGGGAGACTATTGGAGATATGCCCAAGAGGCAATAATAAAAGTGGTTATTATATATCTTTATGTTTATGATAAATGTTTATATACCATGCTATAATTGTATTAACCGAAACATTGATACATGTGTGATATGTAAACAACAAAGAGTCCCTAGTATGCCTCTTAACTAGCGTGTTGATTAATAGATGATTAGTTTCATAATCATGAACATTGGATGTTATTAATAACAAGGTTATATCATTATATGAATGATGTAATGGACACACCCATTTAAGCGTAGCATAAGATCACGTCATTAAGTTATTTGCTATAAGCTTTCGATACATAGTTACCTAGTCCTTTCGACCATGAGATCATGTAAATCACTTATACCGGAAAGGTACTTTGATTACATCAAACGCCACTGCGTAAATGGGTGGTTATAAAGGTGGGATTAAGTATCCGGAAAGTATGAGTTGAGGCATATGGATCAACAGTGGGATTTGTCCATCCCGATGACGGATAGATATACTCTGGGCCCTCTCGGTGGAATGTCGTCTAATGTCTTGCAAGCATATGAATAAGTTCATAAGAGACCACATACCACGGTACGAGTAAAGAGTACTTGTCAGGAGACGAGGTTGAACAAGGTATAGAGTGATACCGATGATCAAACCTCGGACAAGTAAAATATCGTGTGACAAAGGGAATTGGTATCGTATGTGAATGGTTCATTCAATCACTAAGTCATCGTTGAATATGTGGGAGCCATTATGGATCTCCAGATCCCGCTATTGGTTATTGGTCGGAGAGAGTTCTCAACCATGTCCACATAGTTCACGAACCGTAGGGTGACACACTTAAGGTTTGATGTTGTAATGGTAGAACTTGAATATGGAATGGAGTTCTAAGTATTGTTCGAAGTCTCGAATGGGATCCCGGACATCACGAGGAGTTCCGGAATGGTCCGGAGAATAAGATTCATATATAGGAAGTCATTTTATAAGTTTGAAAATGATCCGGAAGATTTTATGGAAGGTTCTAGAAGGTTCTAGAAAAGTCCGGAAGAAATCAAATTGGAAGGGGACTCCACATGGCCGGCCAACCCTAGAGGGGGGAGTCCAAGGTCGACTCCACCAAGGGGCCGGCCACCCCCCCTCATGGAAGGGTGGGAATCCCACTTGGGTGGGAGTCCCACCTTGGGTAGGTTTCCCTATTACATGGAAGGTTTTGGGTTGGGGTCTTATTCGAAAACTTGTAGTCGAACACTTGGGGGTTCCACCTATATAATGAGAGGCCAAGGGGAGGGGGCCGGCCACCACAAGCCCTCAAGGAGGCCGCACCCCATAGTGGCCGGCCACCCCTCTCCCAAACCCTAGCCGCCCCCCTCTCATCCACCTCTCCCGTACGCTTAGCGAAGCTCCGCCGGAGTTCTCCATCGCCACCGCTACCATGCCGTCGTGCTGCCGGATTCAAGGAGGAGCTACTACTTCTGCTGCCCGCTAGAACGGGGAGAAGGACGTCGTCTTCATCAACACCGAACGTGTGACTGAGTACGGAGGTGCTGCCCGATCGTGGCACCGTGATCAAGATCTTCTACGCCTTTTGCAAGCGGCAAGTGATCGTCTACCGCAACAACAAGAGCCTCATCTTGTAGGCTTTGGAAATCTTCAAGGGTGAGTCTCGATCATCCCCTCGTTGCTCCCATCTTCTAGATTGCATCTTGGCTTGGATTGCGTTCTCGCGGTAGGAAATTTTTTTGTTTTCTATGCAACGAATCCCTACACTAATGGCTATGCTTATAGAGAGTACTCAATTTGGGTACCAAAAGATATTGTTGCCATTGCAAAGGAACCCATTAATCGATGGGTTCCTAAATCCTCTACTTGATTTTGTAGGGGTATTCCTCCGGTGGTCCAAAATGGGTGTTTGATAGTGGATGCACCAATCATATGACTGGAGGAAGAGGTGTGCTTGATCAATTCATTGAAGATATCAACAAGAAGTCAAGCATCACCTTTGGTGACAACTCAAAGGGAAAGGTACTTGGATATGGCAAGGTAGCAATCTCTAAGGACTTGTGCCTTGAGACAGTTATGCTTGTTGAATCCCTTGGCTATAACTTACTTTCTATATATCATCTTGCCGATGCCGGTTACAATTCATATTTCACTAATTATTGTGTGAAAGTCTTTAGGAGTGACAATCTCAAATTGGTCCTTGTTGGATATGTGGAGAACAACCTTTACGTGGTTGACCTCTCGAAAGAGAGCTCCTCTCGCTCCACA
Organism: Lolium perenne; assembly: GCF_019359855.2. Lineage (NCBI taxonomy): Eukaryota > Viridiplantae > Streptophyta > Magnoliopsida > Poales > Poaceae > Lolium > Lolium perenne. The sequence goes on along the minus strand of NC_067250.2, from coordinate 171,969,795 downwards.
TGTCTAATGGCGGCCAAGCATGACGAAGGTTGGTTGTGGTATCACCGCCTTGGTCATGTTAACATGAGAAATCTTAAACAACTCCTAAAGGGTGAGCACATTGTGGGACTAACCGACATTTCTTTTGAGAAAGATCATGTTTGCAGTGCATGTGTAGCCGGAAAGCAACTCAAGAAGAAACATCCTATCAAGAGTATTGTTACCACATCTAGGCCTTTGGAGCTCCTTCATTTGGATCTCTTTGGGCCATCACATTATGATACTCTTGGTGGGAGTAAGTATGGACTTGTCATTGTTGATGATTACTCAAGATACTCTTGGGTCTTTCTCCTTAAGTCTAAGGACGAGACCCATAGATAGTTCATCACCTTCGCCAAGAAAGCTCAACGTATGTACGAATCTGAGATCAAGGCAATTAGGACCGACAATGGCACCGAGTTCAAGAACTACACTATGCAAGAGTTTTTTGATGATGAGGGCATCAAGCATGAGTTTTCGGCGCCATACACCCCTCAACAAAATGGTGTTGTTGAAAGGAAGAACCGGACTATCATTGAGATGGCAAGAACCATGTTGAGTGAATTCAACTCACCCCACAACTTTTGGGGAGAATCCATCTCTACGGCCGTCCACTACTCCAACCGGCTCTTCCTCCGTCCCCTCCACAACAAAACTCCATACGAGCTTCTTACCGGTAACAAGCCTAATGTCATGTACATTCGTGTCTTTGGATGCAAATGCCTTGTTAAGAACAACAAAGGAAAGCTCGGTAAATTTGAAACTAGAACCATAGAGGGTATATTTGTTGGATATGCGGAGAACTCTCACGCCTATAGATACTACAACCGGTCCACTGGGACTACTGAAGTATCTTGTGACGTGGTGTTCTTGGAGGATAATGGCTCCCAAGTGGAGCAAGTTGTTCCATGTGTTGCAGGTAATAATGATGATCCATCTAGTGCCATCAAGCATATGGGCATTGGACACATCCGGCCCATGGAAGTTCATAATGATGATCAAGATGATGGAGTAGATGTATCAAGCACGGCTCAAGTGGATCCTAGCTCAACTCAAGCCGAACCATCAAGTGCAACTCAAGAACCATCCTCTACTCAAGATGAGTCACGTTCCGAAGAACAAGAAGAAAACCCTCATTCCACGGAGCAAGACCATGATGATGATCAAGAAACATCCTCAACTCATGATCAAGCTCAAGTGATCCCTCATGATCAAGCACTAGCAAGAGATGAATTCATTGATCATGAAGGAACCATTCGGAAGATCAAGGCCGCTACAAGGGAAAGTGACATGAAAATGGATCAAGTCCTTGGTAGCATCTCAAGAGGAGTGGTAACTCATAGACACCATGCATTACTTATCACTTATTGTCAACATCATGCTTTTGTGTCTAGTTTTGAACCACTTAAGGTACATGAAGCCTTGGTTGATCCGGATTGGGTAATTGCTATGCAAGAAGAATTGGAGTGTTTCACTCGTAATGAAGTATGGTCTCTAGTTGAGAGACCCAAGGATCATCGCATCAATGTTATTGGGACCAAATGGGTATTCAAGAACAAGCAAGATGAGAATGGCATTGTCATACGAAAAAAAGCAAGGTTAGTGGCGCAAGGGTTTGCCCAAATAGAAGGTATGGATTTTAAGGATACCTTTGCGCCGGTAGCCCTTCTTGAAGCTATTCGTCTTTTGCTTGCATTTGCATCTTTCCACAATTTCAAACTACTCCCTCCGGTCCGGAAAAAGCGTCCGAAGCAGCTCTTATGCAAAAAAACACCTCTAGTTTGTAACGTTTCTTCTTTATTTCCTGAAACAAGTCCGTCTGCAACTCACGCTTCATTTAGGATTTCTCTCAATTCCCCTGTATCTCCCTGCGCGCAGCAGAGCAAGACGCCGGCGGCCCAATCCCTGCGTCCCCGGACAACCATACCCCCGCTGCTCGCCGTCGGATCTCCGGCGCAATCCCACCAATTGAATCCCCCACCGGCGCAGCAACATTGCGCCCCCAATCGCTCCGGCGTGCGCGAACCATAGTGCTGCATCGCCTGCCACCCGGCGTCGAGGACGCCAGGACGGCCACGGTAGGCCACCCTCGGCCACCCTCGCTCCTCCGCACGTCCGCCCTCGTTCCTCTCCCACAGTGCCACCCTCCACCGCCGCCCCGGAGGAGGATGCGCGACATCGAGATGGCCGCGCGACCGCGGCTCTCCGCGAATATGGCCGGCTCTCCACGAAATCAAGATGGCAGGGACGCCGACGGAGAACGGATTGGTGGTCGCCTCTCCGAGCTGAAGACTCCATCGTCGAAGAGGCCAGAGGCTCCGGTTCAGGGGGCGCGAGGAAGGACGCAAAGGAAGCAGCGCGGAGGACCAGCCACCATCACGTTGTGCTTGTTTTCGTGAATTTGGGAGGGCTTAATTGCAAAACGTAATTTGTATTAGGCATTGGACACTTTTTTCGGATCGGAGGGAGTATATCAAATGGATGTGAAAAGTGCATTTTTGAATGGTCCCCTAAAAGAAACCGCATATGTGGCTCGACCCCCGGGTTTCGAAGACCCATGCCGACCCAACCACGTGTATTTACTCCATAAGGCACTCTACGGTCTCAAGCAAGCTCCACGTGCTTGGTATGAGTTCCTTAGGGATTTCTTACTACATGATGGGTTTTGCATGGGTACGGTCGATTCCACCCTTTTCACCAAGCGGGTTAAAGGGGGTGGCCTATTTATATGTCAAATATATGTTGATGATATTATCTTTGGTGGAACTAACCCCAATCATAACAAAGCTTTTGAGCTATTGATGACTAGGAAATTTGAGATGTCCATGATGGGAGAGTTGGAGTTCTTCCTAGGCTTCCAAGTGAGGCAACTTGCAAAAGGCACCTTCACCTCTCAAGAAAAGTATGTGAAGGACATGCTCAAGAAATTCAACATGACCAATGCAAGTCCAATGAAGACACTGATGTAGCCCGACCTACGGTCTTCGCTTCATCATGTGCGTCAACGTCAAGAACCACACTCAAGGCCGAGGTCACGGAGGCATGGAAGAGAAGAAGGAAGAAGAGCGTCTGAGGTTGCCTAGGAGAGAAGACGCCGGCCACAAGTCAATTCGGGCCAAGGCCCATGTACCCCTTTGTTTCCCTAAGCTACCCCTCCTTAGTGGCTCCCTATATATAGGCTCACATCTCCCCCTTCATTAGGTTAGAGTAGATGAACTAGAATTTGGCTCATGCCTCCACCATCCCTTTGGGATTAGGGAAACCCCCTCCTTAGATTACCATAATCTATTGTACAAGGCACTCCTTATATGATTAGTCTCTCACACTTGTGATTCTACCACGGTCTCTCACTCGTGTGATTCCACCGATCATATACCGATCTTCCTCTCGGGGATTCTACCGCCTGTCTCTCCCTTGAGAGATTCTATCGGGATAGTGGTTCGGGCTATCGGGAGTAAACCGGAATTGTATCGGGTTGTGTTGCGTGCGTTCGCGTGTGTTCATCGTGTTCTTCACCGTGTTCTTCGTGTTCTTCCTCTCCCCCGCCTTTCCCTCGGTCAATTCGTGAGATCGGGCAACCCACGTGGCCTTAGGCCGCATCATATGGTATCAGAGCTAAGGTTGCCACGAATTTGACCATCCAATTTTACTAATTTCGCCAAAAAATTTGCCCCAAAAAATAGCTCGAAAATTGATCTCCGAATTTGTTGCGTTTGTTGTGGTTTTGGTCCACAGATCTGTGTTCTTAGTGGTTGATCTACACTTCCCCAATTTTCGGCTTCTAATTCGTCCAAAATCGCAAGAAATCTGAGGATTTGCGGCCTCTTTTTCGAATTGTTCTTCGTTGCTGTTCTTCGCCTGGCCCACCAGCCGCCAGCCATCGCCTTCCGCTCGCCCCTGCCAAGCCAACAGCGCCGCCCTCACACCTCGCCGCCACGCAATCGAGCGCCCGCCTCCGCCCGCGCTGGTCAGCGCCGCCGGCATTAGCCGCGCCTCTCGCCTCGCTCACCGCTTGGCCCCAGGCCCACCTCCGCACGCCGCAGCCACGAGCCGCATCAATCCCGCCCGCATCCTTGCCTCGCTACAGCCCAGCAGTAACAGAGCCCCACATCGCTGCTCCCGCGCGCGCAGCAAACGCCGCCGCTGGCCAAGCTCCAGGCCGCCGTGCGCCCAGCCCCTGCCCGCGCATGCTCGCCCCACTATCAGCATCGCTCCATCCCGCTCGCCTGCAGAACCAGCGCCCCAAACGCAGCACCATCACGCGCGCGCATCAGCCAATTCTTCTTCACGATTTTTTTTTTCTTTTCCTGGCCGGAGCCTCCGCTGGAGCTACCGCTCACACTACCGCTCCGCAGTCTAACTCCCCGGTATAGTACACGTTATTAACTGGTACCTTCGCCGGTACCTCCGCCGGTACTACCGCCCAGCCATATTTCTCTGCAGTTTCAGTCCAATTTTAACTTATCTTTTTGCCCCAAATTTTGACAACTTTCCGGAGCCCGTTTGACTCCAAATTTTAACAGCATCCCCAAATACTCTACATAGCCCATCTCTAATTTTTGACGATTTTTGGAACCCAACTTTTGACCGCTCGTTTTGACCCAACTTTTCGGGCATTGACTTAATTTGCCCGGTTTCCGTTTTGGAGTGCATCGGTCGCCTACATCAACACCGCGACGATATCGTTGGCACCCCGGTTTCCGGCGCAACTTCGCCACCATCATCGACACCACCACTTCGTCATCGCAAGTTCGTGTGCTTAACACCGCCTAACCTTTTCACTAGGTATAACTTGCCCCCTTACCCCTTGTAGCCCCGTTTCTTTCTTTTTGTACCTATCCCATTGAGAGTGGCTTTCCGAGCGTTGCGAAGCATTGCACAAGTGTCACGACCGTGAGAGGGTGTGTGTGCGTTGTGTTGAGCGAAGCTCCGAAGCAAGCTCGGTGTGAAAGATACACAAAAGAAGAAAAGTGTGACATATACATAGAGAAAAATAAAGCTTCTAAGCATAGAAAAAAAAGTGAAAAAAAAGAGAAAAGAAAAAAAAATAGAAAAGAGTGTGTGTCCACCGATACCGAGAAGTGCAAAGCTTGTGAGCACTAAGAGAGATAAGAGAAGAGTGGCCCTTGTGCAAATCTTGTTGCTTCTATCTTGTGCAACCAAGCTACGGTCTCTCTTGTGTTGGCGTGACATCGAGCTAATAGTCTTCGCTAGGACCATCTTGTTACTTGCTCACTTCCTTGGTCGCGCTAACCCCATTGATCTTCTTGTGTGTGTTTCCGTGTTTCCTTGACATAGATCACCACTCTTGACATTTGACTTTGGATCTTACCCACATTTGACAATAGACTTTTCCGTTGATCTTTTTCGTTTGCTATCCACTCCTTACCCACCACATATAGTGTTTCTTAGCCTTTTGCGTGTGCTTTGAGTGTGTGTGTGAGTAACCCGATACATTTCGACTTTGCTCTTGACTTGAACCATTTTCCGATACTTTCTTGATAGGTTAGATACTTGTGTAGCTTTCCTTCCACCACATACATATACACCTATCCTAGTGAGCCATATACATGATGACCCCACAAGAGCAAGCCGAGATGAGAGCATACTTCGCCGAGCTAGATGCTCGAGAAGCCCAAATAACACCCAAAGATAAAGCCGAGTGCAACGCATACTTCAAAAACCTTGAGAGCAAGAGTGATACACACCATGAGTCGAGTGAGGATGTTTCGATTTCTAACAACTTAACCTCTACTCCGCTTGTGTTGTCTTCCTCTTTGCTAGGTTGCTCGGACATCGACGACGCCATTGCCATGGAGATGAGGGACTCCACTATATGTGAGATGAGCGACTCCACTATATGTGAGATGAGTGACTCCACTATATGTGAGCTTGATGAGTGCCTCCACTTCGAGAGCATGAGTGATACACCGAGTGAGATGAGAGTGGTAGTTGATAGGTCATGTGAGGCCATTTCGAATTCTAACAACTTACCCTCTACCTCTAGTGTGTTTCCTTGTGTCTTATTAGGTCCCATGGATGACGAGACGCCGATCATGGAGAAGATGTACATGGTGCATGAAGATGATGCTATCTCACCATGCTTGATTGAAGATGAACATGGAGGCCACATCGAGCCTACCTCTTCCACAACACCTACCTCATATGAGCGGGACTACAAAGGTACCTATATGGGTTTTGATGATGCCATGATCCCACTAGTGGACATGAAGATTGATGAGTGCATGCATGATCTTGATGATCCTATTGCTATGTCATATGCTTCTTTCACTTTCCCATGTGATGCTTTGCTTGATAACATTGTTGATCACGTGGAATTAGTTGCTTATGATAATATAGCCATGCCATGCTATGAGAGTTTCACTTTCTCTCCTATTGCTTGCAACTTATCGAACAATTTCTCTTTCCCATGCGTTGATTGCAATGAGGACATTGATGCTTGTGTTGTGACAACCTTGCCGAACAATTGCTCTTTCCCTAGGTTTGTCGACAACAATGATGAAACTTTGAACATGTTTTGCTCACAATGCTTGCAATATTCTCCCATTAATGCATCCAAAATATTGAACACTTGCTCTTTCAAATGCTTGATTTGCAATTATGTTAACGTGCTTGTTAGTGAGATTGCCCCCATAGCTCTCTCAAATTTTGGAGACTTTGCATATATCCATGTTGAGCATGTTCCCATGTTTACCCCGCATATCCGCCGGGCATGAGTTCTATTGATGGGTGCGATAGCATCTCTCCTCTTTTCTTCGCCTTTTTGTGTTCCGATGCCAAAGGGGGAGAAGAGAGTAGAGTCTAGGACCACAAGGTTCTTTGATTATCACAAGCCATGGGAGTTGCTTTATTTGAATCTTATATGGCTTGTGCTTATTTGCTTTGATTTCTCAAGAACCATTTGCTACTTCGAATAATTTGTGTATGGACGTGTATGGACGACTATTTGTATGCTTAATCACTCTATTAGGATAATCATGCTTTATGCTTATATATCTTGATATACTTGTCCATACCATGCTTGTTTCCTAAAGATATTGGGGAAGCTTCTCATATTCCACAAATGGTGCACTTTGCATTCAAACGCAAATTCTCCAAGTGCACATATTATGGGGGAGCTATCGTAATATCTTATATGGAATCAAGGTTTAGAGCTTATCATAATATCTATATGTGACTCTAGCTCGGTTTGTCATCGTATACCAAAAAGGGGGAGATTGTAAGGGTATTTTACCCTTATCCATTATTTTGGTAACAATGACACCGTGCTAGAGTATTTGACCTAATACGTTTATAAGGATTATCTCAGGTATTAGGCAAAGAGGCATAAATGGTGTATCAAAGGAACAAGAAGGCTAAAGGAGACCCCCCACTTCAACAACAATCAAAAAGGGGTCTACAGCAGAAATCCGGTTTGCCGCCCGGTCGGCCGGCCACACAACCGACCAGTCCGGCGAGCAATCCGGTCAACCGGGCGCCAACCGGGCCCCAAACCAGCGCCTCAGTGATCCGGTCTTCGGCCCGGTCTGCCGGCCTCCAGACCGGCGGGCCCGGCGTGCGGTCCGGTCGACCGGGTGCCAACCCGGCGCCAATCGGGCGCCAACCGAGCCCCAAACCAGCGCCTAAGTGATCCGGTCTTCGGCCCGGTCTGCCGGCCTCCAGACCGGCGGGCCCGCGTGCGGTCCGGTCGGCCGACCGGCGCCAACCGGAGGAGCTCTGGACGAGGCAAAGTGTCCCCCGGTCGGGATCCGGTCTACCGTCCGGTCCTGGACCGGCAGGTCCGGTCCTCGGCCCGGTCCGGCCGGCCCACTGCCGGACGGTCCGGTCAGTGGTCCGGTTGACCGGGTTTGTCAGGAGAAATGATGAGGTGGCAAGTGACCAACGGCCATATTTTGAAGAACACTATAAATAGGCCTTCTCCTACCTCTGAACAGTTAGGCACTACACCACAAGCTGTTCTTGAGCTCTCTCTCTCTTACTCCATTACTAGAAACACCAAAAGCCTCCGATCTCCCTCCTCCTCCACCCAAACTCAAATCCCTCCGGGGAAACGTTAGAGGAGGACCCGATCTACTGTTCTACCAAGCCAAATCTCATTCCCCCTTGTATTCATCAGGAAGCTTGCTTCCTAGGGTTCCTTGGAAACCCTAGGTGGGCAAGAGGAGTCCGGAAGCATCCGGGCTGTGGATTTGCTCCGGGCAAGATTGTGAAGGTTTGGAGGCTACCTCAAAGTCTACCACAAGTGAGTGAGCTATTCCTTCGTGGGATAGGCTCCGGAGAATAGGGTGAGCCTTCGTGGCGTGGGGAATCCTTCGTGGGACCTCCACCCCTCCAAACGTGACGTACCTTCTTGCAAAGGAAGGGAATACGGGAATACATCCTCGTCTCCGCGTGCTATCGGTTATCTCTAACCGAACTCCTTACTTGTGATTTAACTGCCTGTGAGAGCCTTTGTGCTCGAGTTAGTTGTATCCTCATATAGGTTGCTTCACCTAGTTTGCATTAGGCTCACCTTTATATTCCGCAAAGCCTAATATTGCAAAGAAAGAATTAAAATATGTAGAAACCTATTCACCCCCCCTCTAGGTCTACCATCTCTATACTTTCACTAACCTGGTACCATGTCGTGTCTAGTTCATGTTCGTGTCTAGTGTGTTGAACTAAGATCCTATCTGCCGTGTCAAGAACTATGATTGTGTCTGCAAAATGTTGTGTCGTGAACTTGTGTCGTCTATGATCACTGCTAAGTTCTCTGTCGTCTATGATTGTGTTCTTACTTGTGCTATTGATCGCTGGTAACCTCACACTCAAGGGAAGAGGTTAGCAGAACCGGATTATGGGTTGCAACCAAACAGTATTGGCGCCATTCTGGGCTGCTACAAGCCCTGAAAACCGACCGGCTAGAGCCCAAATCTCCACGGGGCCGAAAAATCTATGTGCAGGCCACCAAAAAATTCGCTTTTATGGCCCATGGCCCATCTTGGACGCGCAGGGGGCTCCTTTCCACTGCGCCAGTGGTGCAGGAATTAGTTGCAGGCAACCAAACACGCCCTATGTGCAATGGGAGCTGAGTGAGGCGAGTGCCAAAATCCTTTGACTGAACACGGAGGTGGCGGATGTGGCGACCAAGAATCACCAGCTAATCACAATCAGTAGTAAGTGATCATGTCTGGCGTTTGTCTGCTTTCTTGATTGTTTACCTTTCAAAATTTGTAATTCTTTGTGCGTTTTAGCAGAGGAACGCGTGATGGTCCTGGCACAAGCCCACGTCGGCCATGTGCTGGAGTCGCAGGTTGCTGCCAAGCTCAAGGAGGCAGAAGAACGGGAGAGTGCTACCGAGAAGGCGGCGAAGTGAGCCCAAGCTAAGGTGAAGGAGCTCACGGAGGTGTTGGACGACAAGAGTAAGGAGCTGGAGGATGTGGTGGAAGCCAAAGGGCGCGAGCTGGACACGGCCTCGAAGTCGAAGGTTGATGAACTCGCCGCAGCTATCGCCATGCATAACAAGGAGCTGGAGGGCTTGAAGCAGGTGCAGACGGAGGAGCTGGAGGCGGAGAAGAACACCTCGAGCAACATCATCCTGGCGCTTCAGATAGAAAAGACAAACTTCAAGGTGTATGTGTGTGAAGGTTGTCAGCAAATTCTTGGTGAGTACCTCTGTGGTGCTTTACTTTGCCCGTTTTTGAATTTCTTTGTTGTCGACACGGTGGGTGCTGGGCGCCGAGTCCCCGGGCATGGCGAGTGCCGAGCGGTGAGTCCCCGGGCATGGCGAGTGCTAGGCAACGAGTCCCCGAGCGTAGCGACTGCTTGCATCGAGTCCCCTAGTGTAGCGAGTGCTAGGCGACGAGTCCCCAAGTAGGGAGTGCTTGCAGCAAGTCCCCGAGGATCATGTACTAACTGTTTGTCCTTCTATGTTTCAGGTGCTGAAGATTTTGTGAAGGCTTCGACGCCAAAGGATTGCATGTGCACTACGTGCATCATCGAGTGTGTGGTAGAAATTCTTGCCGCTCTTCAGTATCTTAGCCCGCGGGTGCAGCTGCAACAGGTCGCACAATCGATGTTCAAGGCCATCTCTGATGTGCCGGTTGTGGTGGACTGGCTCCGGCGGTCGGTGTGCCGCGTTGGGGTGATCACGGCCCTAAACATGGTGCTGGCGAATTACACCGAGGGCTTGGATCTGGCGGAAGTCACCGCCGGGTTCCCGTCGGAAACCGGCGAGTTCAACGTGGCGGAGGTGCTAAAGATCATGGACCAAGTGCATCCTTACGTGGACCGGGTCTTGGCCATTGCCGACCTCGATGCGCACCAGGCTAGGGTCATGGTACCTAAAGACCTTGGAGACGATCAGCGGATCGAAGTCGCGGGACTTCCCTACCGATCGGCTCTTCGTTGCAGCTAGCACGCAGTAGCTGACGTGAAGTACATGTCGAAGTTCCTTGTCGGCGATGAAGGGGCGGGAGGTTCAACCAGCGCGGAGGGAGCGGAAGGTGCGACCAACGCAGAGTTGTAATCTGGGGGGAATGCCCCCGTGTTTTGTACATAACATTTGGCCGCGGGTCACTTTTGTCGACTCGCGACATTTGATGTGGGAAGAAATATCATTTTCAACATTTCAAACCCCATCATTTATATTCATTATTTTCCTTTTCAAGTCTTGCACTCAATTCACCTAAGACTGCATACAAACATCCTCCTACGCTCTCCTGTTAGGACATGATATACAAATCGAAAATAATATTTCCACGAAAATATGCACGAATGACCAGGTGCTCTTGCAGGCCATCACAGTACGTAGTCGTTTTACTAGTGGAACTGCTTAAGGTAGAAGATGTAAGTGTTTTTATGGACGTTGTTTTTGTAGCGTGCCACTCATCGCAGCCCGGTGGGCCAGTTGCTAGGCGACCCAAAAGGTGGCTCTTGGCTGGGAGTTTTTCCTAGACGAGCTGCGAGTCCATTTGGCAGAATCCACAGTCGCAGTACTTAGTCATGCGAGTCGCGCTGCCTAAGAAGGTAGAAGAGGGTTGGTTGTTGTATTTGTTAACATGTGTCGATCGTTGTGGCATGGTGGTCTGGTTGAGCTGGCGACCTTACTGATGGTGCTGACTTGGAATTTTTCTCTTGCGACGTGGGGCTCGACGACTGGACCAGTCCTGGTATTGTGACTGCACCGTCAGACGTACACCCTTTAGTCGAGCTGCTTGGCTATAGCCATAAGCTCTTTCAATGGAAGCGGTCCAAGATCTCTCGTTTCCTGAGTTGTGCAGCGTGGCATCGAACTTGTATCGGCGAATTGGAAGATTTGGACGTGAGGGGAATGAATGAGTAAAAGATGACGAATGCACATAGTCCGGAGGTAGTCATCTGCGGAACGAGGTACATAAGACACGGGTTTTACCCAGGTTTAGACCCTCTGAAGGAGTAAAAGGCCTACGTCCTGCTAAATTGTATAGCTTTCATAGTATTTACAATGGGGGTGCTCAGCCAGTCGGCATGGAGGAATGGAGATCGGATCCTTTCTAGGGTTTTCCCCGGGAGTTTATATATGCACCCCGGTCTAGGGTTTACAGGAGATAAGATCATGCTTATCTTCTTGATAAAAAGGCCGGAGGGCCTTGCCCGCGCGCCAAGTTTTCAATCCCTAGTGTCTTGGGCCAGTCGTTGGGGTGCCAGCCCAGTCGCCAGGTTTTGGCGCGTTCAGTCGCCAGCCAGTCGCCTGGCGACTGAACCCCCTCTTGGCCCTTCTTCATCCGGCGAGTGGGGCAGGTATTAGGCCCCCTAGGGCATGTCCCATCACATAAAAATATTGAGAAATATTTGGTTTAAATAAATAATAAAATGAGTCTTAAATCCACTCCTCAGTCAGCACTGGATGGACGTGGCAATGAGCTAGTGCAAGTTGGCCTAATCTGGTCGTTTTAGAGCATCTCCACTCGCGTCCCTAAAGTGTCCCCAAAGCTCTTTGGGGTGCGTCGAACATATAATTGGCCCCAGTCGCGCGTTCAAAGGGCCTTTCCAATACGTTCAAAAGGGCATTTCCGCCCGGCGCGACCCAATACGGTGTCCGGCACCCCGAGGCCATCTCCGCTTGACAGCGGACGCTACTAGCACGGGGGCAGAGCGAAAAGCAAGATGGGTAGTGGTGGGCCTGACGCATCATTGACACATGTAGAAAATTTAATTAGTCTACCGCCACATCGCGCCCTCCCGCCACTTCCCGCATCCAGCCACATATTTCTGTACCTGGCCAAAAGATTTCATTTGCCCCTCTCCCGCCGATTCATTTCTCCCTCCTGCCACCGCTTATCTCTCCCAGCTAGACATATGTCGCCAAACGTAGCCATGGCGCCGACAATCCCCAAAAAACTGGTCAAGATATCGGCCACCAAGCCATCGGGCAGGGAGGCAGCGAAGAAGGGGCCAAAGGCGCCCTTCGCGAAGCCGCGGAAGGCGGCGTCACCGAAGGTGAAGCCCGAGTCGTGGACCGATGAACGTTGGCACGAAGACTGTCTGCGGCGCAGGTTGTCGATGGCGGAGCGGAGGGACCGGCGGGTGGTGGAGTAAGCGAGGAAGACATCGGCGTCAGTTGCGCAACAGAAGGCCGCGTTGGCCGAATGTGCCACCGCGAGCCCATGGAGTTGTTCGACGAGCGCATACATATCAGGAGTGGCGGCCGAAGCAGCGGCAGCAACACCACCTCCGGAGGTAGCGACGGCACCAGCAGGTGCGTCTGCGATAACGTCTGCTAGTACACCCGCGTCGGCATTAGCATCGGCATCGGCATCGGCACTAGCATCGCCGATGGAGCAGCCAGACCGGGCAGAGCGCGACAAGGTCGTCATGCTCGACGGGGCAGCGTCGACTTAGGATGTGTCGTCGGTCGTTGCCCAACTGCTTCTTCTAGTATGTTCAATTCGTAGGAAGGGGATCTGTGGTCTCGCGGTCCCATGTTATCAACGTTTTAAGAGCGATTTTGGCAATGTCACTACTATACTCGTGTTTTGTTGAGAGCATTTAAATTCTTCTTGGTCCACGAAGGACCAAAGTTTGAAGAAGGAAGACACAGAACCCCTCTTCAAGCAGCACCTTTGTCTATGTTGGACCAACCAAAAACTGGGCCGACGTGGAGGGCTGGCGCAGCTGTTGGCCGTGTAGCCTTGGCCATACCCTTATATGCACAAAATGGTAAATTCCTCTCATATGCCGCCAAATAATAAATAATTGCCAAAATATCATCATATGCCAGATAAATACCATAATATATGCCAAGATATGCATATTTTGTACAAATTAATGGCTGATATCATAGGTGGTGCCAGTTCGCTGCCTTGAAAATAAAGTAATAAATGCCTGTAAAAGAAGAAGACAATAATCATGAGTTGTCCTTCACTGTATCCACTAAGAATGACACCTCACTGGGATTTGGGAGCATGATTACTTGCCGAAATTATTGTGGGTAATTAAACGCAGATCTGCATGCATCAGTAGTTCTATATATAGAGAGAGACTTCAACCTGGTTTGACAACAAAATATACTGAAATCTCTGAAGTTTTCTCTCGCGTTCTCTCCTAGCCAAACAGTACCGAGATCATGGTGGCAGGCAACCTCCGTGCCCTCCTTGTTTTCCTCCTCGTGCAGGTCTGCCTGTTCTTGATAATGGCTGCGTCGGCGACGGTGCAGGCAAGGCATCTGAGCCTGGAGTCGACTCCCGCCTGCTGCCTCACCCACCCCGAATGTTGCCAGCAAGGGTCGGCTGGAGCCGCGGCCGCCGCCATTCCCTGACGGCCTGGCTTGTGGGTTTCCTTCTCCTCCCGGCGACCCATCATGTATCAGTGACGTGAGGGCACATCCTACTGGATCTGAATGCACATCCTTCTCTTATACATGCTTCAGAACGTTTTCCGCTGTTTTCAGATATGTTGTTGTACTGTGGCAACTCTTGGTAATAAAGTGGGAGGAGATTTGGTAAAAATAGAATGCTCTCGGTTTTGATTTGTGCCCTGAATGAATCTGTTCATTCTAGTTTTTGCCAAGTTGCTTCCAATTCCGTCTTTAAGAACATGTAATAAGGGCGTGACTAATTATAATGAATGAGAACTAACTCAGGTAATCATGTCACTGTTGCAACTCATGTTACAATTCATTATTAACAAGAATTGTAAGGTAATTCAACGGTTTAGATTATTTTTCTCAGCTGCAGCCATGTTGCAAGTAGTATAATCTCAATTGCAACCTCGTGTCAACCTGAATGTCAGTTGCAACTCAGCTAGCATGAATCACGATGCCATCCAATGATGTGGAAGTCGACTGAGAACTAAGCTAATTTTCAGTTGAATGAGGCAACGAATTTTTTCTGGACATAAGCTTTTTAGGATATAACTAAGAAAATCACGCTAGAGAGAGTTCACCCAGGATCTTTTCTCGAACGAGAGGGCTGCGAGATGCGAGGTCATAGCCACGCACGAGGAAATGTGGATACAGTCATTTTACGAGTCTGTAATGCTACATTTATTGCATATTCTTATGGGCAAACTTTATGCAGTAAGTTTATTTTTGGAACAAAAGGACATAGCCACGTCTTTTTTTTTCAAGAATACACCCTGAAAGGTGTACTAATCATATAGAAGAAATGGCAAGAAAACCCGAACCACGAGTACTACTGCCAACAGGGGGGTGGCAGCTCCCCTACAAAAACGAAAGCCTAATCTCCGTCTCGCCACGAAAAAGGAAAAGGCTCGGGAAATCCGAAGGACTCCGAGCGGAAAAGCCTAGCTACACGCCACCTCTGAAACTCCTCCCTAATCCTATGCCGAATGGTCTCCACAGCCGGGGTGGCACCATTGAACACCACGTCATTCCTATGCCTCCAGATACACCAGAAAACAAGGATGACCGCCGTCCACAAGTCCCTGCGCACGGCACTGGGGCAGTGAAGCGAGGTCCACCAGTGCACTATCGCAGAGCCCGCACCAAGCATCCACTCCAGCCTGTTCCACTGCGTCAACGCCCACGCCCAGACCTCACGGGTGTGGTGACCTTGCATACCACTGCATGTTGTAGTATGCCAGTCGTTGATATAACATTCACGAAGTACCATTCCGCAAATATTACATCCCTCAGAGTAGTACAGCAGAACATAGCAGGTCCATAACTCATTCATTTAATATTACAAATATCATACACATATCATCTCGGAGCTCCTCTTGGGTCCTAAGAGGAATACTCCTGGGTTCGAGGCGAACCCAACTTAGCTTACAATATAGATGTCTCATTAAGTTGTACATTTATTCTCTCGAGCAGCTAAATATTAAGAGTTCGGGCTGCTCGGCTACTACTACTACTTGATGCTTCTAGGCTTGATCTCCTCCGGAAGCCTCCCCGGTTCCGTAGACTATGAGATAGTCTACGCCTTCGATACCTCCAGAGAGGTCTGGTTCTTCATAGCCGATGATCTCGGCTCCTTCATTGTTGTCGTAGTCCTCCTCCAGACGATTCAAGCAATCTAAGCAAGGGATTTAAGATTGGGATGAGTACGAGCGTACTCAACAAGTTCATTATAGATAAGAGGTGTTTAATGCACTAGCTACGATATTAGACCAGAAAGTCTAATACCAATGCAAGTTTTGATAAACATTTCTTCAAGAGGTTGCTTTTATTTCCAAGAGCTATGTCCGTCAGCCTTCACCAGTTTACTAGAACTTCATGGAGCTCCTTTCCGGCCGCGTTCGCAGTTCCATATCCCGGAACAGGGAGTGACAGGTCACAGTTCTTTACACTCTGCAGAGGTGTGTTGCTTTACCCATAAGAGATCTTAACCTTGGTGCCAACCGGGCAGCTATCCCGTCCACACTGCCTATGGTGTGAGGCCCGGTATAAGGTCATAGCCAATCATATTCCTCCGCTACCTCGCACACCCACCCTTTTGTAAGACTGTCTTCCCCTATATCCATGGTGAGACCGTTCCAGGCATTTGTTCTCCCCTATACCGATTAAGGTAGACCGTTCCGAACAATTTTATATGCCCTCCCCTATCAATCATGGATAGACCGTTCCGGACATCTTACAATCCATCATAGACCGCATTACCGTGGGGACTTTAGGCTTCCCCAGCCTACCGCTTGTCCCTCAGGATACAAGTGTCTACGGCAAGCGCATCCGTTGATGTACAAGAGGTGGAAATACGATTGACTATTCCGTCCCACTCCAGATCTTATGGTTAACACGGGTATTACGGCACAAGAATCACTGGCGACATTTGTTGTTTAATCCTAGATGGATATAAACCCTTGCAATGGAACCTCCACCATATCAACACAATCCATGGTTCCATTGCCCACCACATAGTCATATTCATAGTTATGAAAGTAGTGGTTTTGGTTTTTATGCAATAGTGATAACCATAATACTTTGCAAGTAATTTGATAGAAATACTCAAATGATATGAGCAAGCGATGAACTTGCCTGAACACTGCAAAGTTTTGCAGTTGGATGGTGTGGACTGACCCTTGTCCTCTGTTTCTGAAAAATAGCATCATTGTCCAATAAGGGCAATGGTTAAAGAAGCAATTATGCATGCTTTCCATTTTTAGGGTTTGTTCCCCCCCTTTCCGATGTCTTATCATTTTATGTGAGAGGTATTTACTAAGAATAATTTGAGATTCTCTATTTAGGGTAAATACAACCTTGAAATATTGTCAAGGTGTTTTTATAGTCCAATTACATTAATGGACTTATTTTCTTTATTGAAAATAATATGTGTGATTTAAATCATTATTTAAATCATCAAATTAAGACTTATTCTTAATTATCTTCAAAAATTATCTTTGATATTTTATTTGGATAGAGAATTTTATGCTGATTGATTTTCATATTTTTAATTATTTTTTTAGAGCCATATTCTATTTTATAAAATTCTTTAAAATCCTTACTTAAATGGTATTTTGGAAATGCCCAAATTGCCCTCGGGCCCACCTGTCAGGGTGAACCCGAGTGGGTTGGGCTCAACCTAGTTGGCCTGGTCCGGCCCACTCGGTTGCCCTCACTTCCCTTCTCTCTCCCTCGCAAACCCTAATCCCTGAGCTCTGGCGACTCGCGCGTCGCCGCCCCTTCGCCGAATTTCTCCGGCCAGTTCCGGCCATCGCCGGCGGCGAGATTGGTCGCAATCGAACGGCCGCACGACGGTGCACCGTTCGGTCCACGCCGATCCGTGTTTCACCGCCGCCTCCGTTCGTCCCCAACGCCTCTGCGGGCACGGCCGTGGTGATCTGTGGTGCTCCGTCGCCCGCTGTCGATCCAGGCGCCGTGGCGGTGCTGGAGCGCCCTTGCTCGGCGACGCCAGGCCAGGCGTGGCTTGGCGCTGCCGTGGTGGCCTGTGCCGCCGTGCCGCCATGGCACGCCGGTGCTCTGCTCCAGGTACACGCCCCATTAATCCCCTCCTCTCTCTCTTTCTTGCCTGCTCTCCTTATCCTTGCTCTCGCCCTAGCCATGGCTCCTCCTCCTGTTGGAGTTGCCGCCATGCCTTGCTGCTGCTGCTTTGTCGGATGGTCTTGGCCATTGCTGCCAGGACCATGCCAAGCTTATGTTGCTGCTGTGTAGCCCTGCCAGGCCTCTGTGCAAGGATTTCTAGTTTTAGTGCTGGCTATGATTGCATTCCTTGTCTAGCTCTACCTCTGTGCCTCTGTTCTTGTGTAAGGGTACATTGCCCCTATGTGTGGTTTTGGTAATCAATGACAACCCCTATGGACTAATGTTTTCATTGAGTTTATATGAAGGAATATTCCATAGGATCTACTTGCTCTCCATGTGTTGGATTCAAGTATGGATGCCATGAAGATAAAGATATACCTTGTGTATTGGCATCAAGATCATCGGTATGAAGATATATATGTGATATGATCAAGAAGAAGAAATGAAGATGGAGTTCTTATGTGGAACTCAATATTAGCCATGCTCTATCTTAAGTGAGTATGAGAAGATACAAGGTTGAGTTGGGCAAGTTCAAGATGAGCATCTTGAGTGGATCACATGCTTGAAGCTTGCCGTCCATTTGGTGATAGTGGACATGTGAAGATGTGCATCAATGGAGCTTTCCCGTCATAGTGTATGGGGGAGCATTTGTGAGTATACACGAAGCGACAATGATCAAGTGATGGGATGCGCAAGGCAAAGGTATGACCTTGATAGGTTTTCCTTTTACCGGTCTCGAGGTGGTTGATGGGAGACCGGATTATAGGATAGATAGCCACACTATCAAGAGGGGCTTTCTGTTGGGTAACTTGATCACATCGTCTTAGGGAGCTCAATCCTTTGCATACTTTGCACATTCTTATTGCTTCTTGGTATTTCTCGGTGTGAGGTTCTTGAGCTTGTTGCTAGCTTTACAACAAGCCCAAGTTCATCGAAAACGGAGTTCGCATGCATCTTCTATTGCGTTTTCGAGGTTGGGTGATTTTACCGGTTATTCATGATATAAGGTTATACCTTTTATATTCATGATAAAATCCCCTCCCACAAATTCTTGGGTTGTTCACTTTCTATTAGATATCATTCGTTGTTATCTTCCAAACAAAATTAGTTTCATGCGATTTGGAGTTCGGGAGCATTTGTTATTAAAGAAAAGAGAAAAAGAGAAAAGGATAAAAAGAAAAGAAAAGAAAAAAAGGAGGCGTGGCAGCCGGCCGGCCGCCCGGCCTGCCGGGCCGCGCGCCGGCCCATCCGGCCACAACCGGCCTGGTGGCTGGTGCCATCCGGAGGCGGGGCCGATGGGCTGGCAGCCTCCCCCGGCCCAGGAGCCGATCTCCCACCGGCCGGCCGGCCACCACCCGGCCCAGCCGGGATTTGAACCGGACCGCGCGCCGCATGCTTTATTCGCCGCCCGCGCACTCGCTGCAGCCGCCCGGCTGCTGGGCCGGTCCGGCCGGACGGGCCACCGGCCGCCTCAGCGCCAAATCCGGCCGGCCGGCCTGGCCGCCGGCTGGGCCACTTTTTAGAGCCATTTTCTGCCCGTTTTTCTTGTCTTTTTCCCCCCAACAGTTTTATTTGCTCCCATGCTATAAATAGCTGTTCTTCCACCTTGAGCAGTTAGTTCTTCCTATTCTCTCTCCTCCATTGCTACTATTTGAAGAACTTGCTCTCCCCCTTGATTCCTCCAACCATTCTTGCTCATATTTGAGGATTTGAGAGAGGGGATCTAGATCTACACTTCCACCAATCCATTTCTTCTCTAAGTGAGGGAATCTCTTGGGATCTAGATCTTGGAGTCTTTGGTTGACTTTTCCCCTTGTTCTTCCTCTCCAATCTCATCCTAGCATTCGTTGCTTTGGTGGGATTTGAGTGTGAAGGACTTGAACACCTCCGGTGTTCTTGCTTTGCATCATTGCATAGTGTTGAGCTCTCCACCACGATTTGTTCGAGTGAGAGACCGTGAGCTTGTTACTCTTGGAGGGTGAGCTCCTAGTTGGCTTGGTGGGTGTCCCGGTGATCTCTTCGTGGAAGATTGTGAAGGGGCCTGGGCTTCTCCTTCGTGGAGCTTGTGAAGTGGTTGTGGAGCTTGCCATCTCCGGAGCGGAGGAAAAGCTAACCATAAGGAAAGGGCCATAATCCTTCGTGGGTGTGGTTTGGAGAATAGGGTGAGCCTTCGTGGCGCGGGGAATCCTTCGTGGGACCTCCACTCCTCCAAACGTGACGTACCTTGTTGCAAAGCAAGGGAACACGGGAATACATCCTCGTCTCCGCATGCCTCGGTTATTTCTATACCCGAGCTCTCTTTTCTTGTGATAGCCATCGTGCTTGAAGTACATATATCTTGCTATCACTTGTGCTACATATATCTTGTGCATATCTTGCTTAGCTCTAGTTGCTATTGTTACACCTAGTTGAGCTTAGCATATTTAGGGTTTGTGCTTGTAAACTAAACGATAGTTTAATTCCGCATTCCTACAAGATAAATCCGCAAGAGTTTGTAATTGCCTATTCACCCCCCCCCCCTCTAGGCGACATCTCGATCTTTCAATTGGTATCAGAGCAAGGTCTCTCCTTGTTTTAGGCTTCACCGCCTTGAGAGTAAAGATGTCGGCTAGTAATTTAGTGCACAATGACACAATTATCTTTGTTGGCACAAATTATCATTTGTGGCGAAATTGCTTGCTTTGTAAACTTCGGACCTTGTGTCCAAACATTGAGCAATTTCTAGATGTAGGTTTTTCTCCTCCGATGGATCCTCAAAATCTATCTTTAGAGGATGAGAAAAACTTACATCTTGAAGCTCAAGTATCTAATGAGCTTTTATTCTCCTTGAGACCCGATTTTCGTAGGTTCTTGATATATATAAAGCGAAAGTCGTCTCATGAGATGTGGATCAAGCTTAAGGAAATGTTTGGTGGATCCACTTCTCATTTGGTCGGTGGTGACTCCGAGGAGCTCTCTTCTTCTTCACATCATGAAGAGCTCCAAGTTGCTTCCACCTCCGGCCGTGATGAGTCATCATGTTCTTCCACTTCACCAACGTGTTGCAAGACACAAGGTAATGATATGGTGAGTGGTGAGGGAAATTGCAATGTTGATATTGTGCTCAATAGTGATGACTCTTCATCTCTATCTCATTGCAATGTTTCCTCTTTGGACTTAAACACATCTTGCATTGAAAATAATCTACATGCTTGTGTTGATAGTCCTTGCATATCATGTGTAAATTGCTTACATAGATCTCATGAGGATATGCTTGCCTTGTCTTGCTCCCATAATCAAAATGTTTCTATTTCCTCTAGTTGCTTGTTGACTAACATTGTAGAGGAAACCGAACACTCTATGGATCAAGACATGATTTCAAATGAGGATTCAAGAATATCTTCATCTTCATCCTCCGGTATGCACATGTGCCTTATGGCAAATGGACCAAAGGTATCTCCTACTTTGACTCCTAACACATCCTCTAATGATGAGAGTGATGATGATGATAATGATGAAGAACATAATATCTTGGTGCATGATATGGCAATGGTATATGCTTCTCTTCGTGGTAATAAAGAAGCTCGTGCTTATCTCGAACACTCTATGGATACCTTGAATAAATATAGGGAAACCATAGTGGAGTTGGAGTCCCATGTTGAAAATGGGGAAATGAGATTCACTCACCTCAAGCATGAGCTAAAAGATGAGAAGCATGCTAATTTCATGCTTACACAAAAAATTGAATCCTATATGCATGAAAATGAGAAAACTATTGTTGATGCTTGTGCTACTAACTCTAATTCTTGTGAAGCATCGACCTTAAAGGAGAATGTTGAGCTAAGGGCTCAACTTGAGTTGCTAACTAGCAATTATAGGGAATTGGAAGAAAGTCATAAAAAGCTCTCAAGCTCTCATGATGATCTTCTAATTTCCTATGATGGGCTAAAGTTAGCTCATGAGGCAAGTATCACTAAGGTAACATCTTGTGAGCCTCATATGGATGTTAGCACAATCTATACTACAAATGTTATATTGCCATGTGCTAGTCCTTGTAATCCATCTAGTCAAACTAGTGATACACCTTGTGTTGGATTACTCACTTTGCGTTGTTGCTCTAACAATGAAGCTTCTACTTCCTCTAGTACTTGTATTTCTACTAACCATGTAGAGGAAATAAAAGAGCTCGAGGCTCAAGTCCTTTCTTTGAAGAAAGACTTGGAAAAGCGTCATGAAGGGAAATCCGCACTTGACAAGATGCTAAGTGTGCAACAATCCCCCAATGACAAAAGTGGACTTGGATTCAACTCCAATAACAAGAACAAGTCCAAGAGCAAGAGCAACAAGAAGAAGGGCCAAGACAAAGTCAAGGATCCGGCCAAGTTGGTTTGCTTCAAGTGCAAGGTTGAAGGGCATCATGTTAGATCATGCCCATTGAAGAAGAAGAAGCACTTGAGTGAGAAACAACAAGGGAAACGGCCACAAGGTCAAGGTCAAGCTCATGCTCGACCTCAAGTTGAAGATAGGGCACTTCCCAAGAAGAATCAAGATATTGTTCCCCAAGAGAAGAAATCAATAAAGAAGAGAAAGGGGAACACTTGCTACTTATGTCGTGAGAAGGGGCACTTTGCTTCTTCTTGCTTAGGTGGTACCTTATCTAACCCTATAATTGTTGATAATGATTATTCTCTAGGGAAGGATAAGGATGGCAATGTGTTTGCCAAGTTTGTTGGAACTCAAAGTGGTTTCAAGAAAAGAACCATTTGGGTTGCCAAGCCTATTGTGACTAATCTCTTAGGACCCAACTTGGTTGGGGACCAACAATCTCAAACTTGATCAATAGGTACAAGTGGAGGTCATTGGAGACTTGGCTACTTCATGAAGAATTAAGGGATCTTCATATATTATATTTTGACCAAGCCAAGTCATATGGATTATCATCTATATCTTATATCCAATGTTCCTCTTTGCGGTAACTTATACTTCAACTCATCATATTTATTATACGTTACTTGCCCCTTTGCATGTTTGGTTTTGTACCAAATATGTGTATGTATGTGTTGTGTCTTACTTGCCTATCTTGTGTATTCAAATATGTTTGTTTGACTCATCATATACTTGTGTATTGTTTTGAGCCTAATGCATCTTGATGATATCTTATTTGGCTCTCTTTGAAGTGATTAATGGAACATCCCATTTTGGGGGAGTGACATGCTTTGTGCATCTCTCTTTCTTTAAAACGTGTGTACATGGGTACCACCACTTAGTATTGATATTGCAAGATTATCTAGTCACTATGTGGTGTGCCATACTCATGAGAAATTCAAATTCTAAATATCCATTAATCATCTCTAGTTGAATTTTAGTTGCCTCTTATTTAGAAGAAATGTTTTATCACATTATGGGGGAGTAATATGTTTTGTACATATCACAAGCCTAGAAAATGTGAACATATGAGGTTATGCCACTTAGAGTTGATGCTCTTAATTATCTTGCTCCTAGGTGGCATGTTTGCTCAAACAAGCTCCATTCCTAATAAAAATATTTTATTGCTCATCTTGTGGGCTCTTGTTTGAATATGAATTCTTGGTGCGGTTTTTCCTCAAATACATATCTCTATATCTTATTTGGGACACCGTTTGCTTCAAGTTATTCTAATCATTGCCGTGCGTGATTGTGTGACTAGTTGAAGTTATCAAGAATCTTCATCCGTGCATAGTGCATAATTCTATATACTTATCCTATGCCTTTTATTGTGAAGTTGATCCTTACTATCATTGTCAATACTCCACCGGAAATTATTTCCAATATACTCATTGTCTTTGACAATTGATAACCTTGTATGTGGTTGAATTTTTGGATCATCTTCACCTTGGATTGTTTCTTACTTCCTTATTTTATTTCCAAGAAATCTTTATAGCTCCCATATGTCTTCCTTGTCCCTTTGAAAAATCTTTTGATAAATCCTCTTGATTCATATCAAGTGTTTGTTTTGGAATACATACCTTTTCTTTACGGTATATTGTGCCATTGTGAAAAGTGAGGGTTTGGTTTATTTGTTCGAACCTTGCTCTTTTAGGGAGTTTGCTATCTCATTCCTTCTTAAATATTTTATTAGCTTGAATGAGATAAATCTTTGAGCATGTTTGCTTTATTTCATCCTCTATGCTCAATGGTTTCTTCTTTGTTCATTTGTTGAACTTTGTTGAACAAATCTTTTGAGATTTGCTTCTTAGATATAACTTGGACAACAAATTTGTTTTTTGGCACCTCTATGCCTTATTTAATTCTTTTGGTGTTTTGTCCAAAGTATATCTTTCTTGGATCTTTAAAGGTTTTGGTGCATGCTTATATGTAATTTGTTTATACTTGTAGCATGCTTGCTTTCTTTTGATCCATTATGTAGGATATACTCCATCAAATCCTAAATGGCTAAGATGTGCATGAAATTCAAACTTCATCTAAATATGCACATGTTTATATGGAGTGTGTCCTATATATTGTGGTTAGTCTAACCATGTTGGACCCAATAAGTTTTGGGACCAAGATGTACTTGAATAATGTTTTAGGTACATTGGAGATGCAATGGAGGCTTGTCTCATCTATAAGGAAGGTGTTGTCACCATATGAGAATTGGAGTCAAGCTAGGATGATCGATGAACTCTTATCTACTACATCAAGCCATTGCTATCTCGGTAACAAGTATCTTATTCATGCATTCTCATATAGCATCCAACCTCTTGTAGGTTGTATCTTGGCATGAAATTATTTATTTCAAAAATATTGCGGTTCTTGAAAACTCATTTTTAAAGTAAAACTTTTTATTGTACATTTGAGTAATTTGAGAAGATGCATATGTTGGGAATATATATACATCATGTTTATGATTCACCTACCCAAATATGCCCTCTAGCAATTTATTGCATATCAATTCCTCAAAGAGATCTTATGTGCAATATTGATGAAATTGCGAAATAAATCCATATTTATGATACTTGTTGCCTTTCTCAAAACACTCCAACTAGCTCTATTTCCCTTATTGTTAGTTGTGATGTTTTTGAGGTTTAACTTGGTTGAAGTTCATTCATATACCATAAGTGAAAATTGGAGCCATAGGCTATATATGCTTCTTAAGCAAACATCCTTTGGTATATTTTATGACTTCATCTTGGATATCTTGTCTTATCTATTTTGTTAACCTCTTGTGTGTGCATGTTTCTTTATGGATCACTTTGTCCACTTTAGAAACTCATATACATAAGAGCGTTAATCCATCATCTTGATATCCTTGTTCTTTGCCGACCATCTTTTACCCCTTTTGTTTTTAGTTGGTTGGTAAAGAAAATTTATGAGTGCTTGGTTTATTTATTTTCTTCATGCACTCATATCTCGTAATTGTTGGACTAAAGTTGTTCTTGATAAGCATACTCTCTTTATCTTAATTGTGTTCTAAATGATATATAGGGAGTGAGGATTCCATGTTTGTGCATATTGTATTCAAATGCAAACATTATAAATTGTGCACGAACCTTGGGGAGCTTTCTTATTTTTAGAAGCACTATATGTCTCTTATCATGATATCTTTGTTTGTCCAATTGGATCTTTGATTGCTTGCTTTATTTGTTGAAGCTCACTTCACCATGTTATCTTTATGCAATCTTTGATCCTCAATATAGTTTGACTTCCTTCAAGTATTCATCATTGGATATGTGCACTTGATTCCACTCAAATTATGAGAAGTGCACACTTTGGGGAGGAACTCACATTATATTGGCCTTCTAAATTTTTCACCCATTTTGACAATCGATGCCAATGGGGGAGAAGTTTAGAGGGTTTAAGGGAATGGTTTTATACTTAAGTTTGGTTTGTGCTTAAGTGTTTTGCCTCTCATGCATTCCATATTTATATGTCTTGCATGGTTGTATATATATAGTGGAAACTATCCCAAAGGTTAATCTTGACAATGTATGCAATGAATTCATGTTCATCACACGTGCATATATTGTGGGGGAGTCTTCTCTATATATATTGGTTTTACTCACATCTCTTGCATTTGTTGTAGTTGTGTGAGTAGAGCCGGTTTTGAGATGGGCTAGTAGCTTTGTGTTACTTGACCATATCAAATACAACCTCTTGTATACAACTTATTCTCGGATAAGTTGCGTACTTGTTTCTAATATTCATTATATAAACCCTCTTAGTGTGGTTGTCATCAATTACCAAAATGGGGGAGATTGTAATGGTACATTGCCCCTATGTGTGGTTTTGGTAATCAATGACAACCCCTATGGACTAATGTTTTCATTGAGTTTATATGAAGGAATATTCCATAGGATCTACTTGCTCTCCATGTGTTGGATTCAAGTATGGATGCCATGAAGATAAAGATATACCTTGTGTATTGGCATCAAGATCATCGGTATGAAGATATATATGTGATATGATCAAGAAGAAGAAATGAAGATGGAGTTCTTATGTGGAACTCAATATTAGCCATGCTCTATCTTAAGTGAGTATGAGAAGATACAAGGTTGAGTTGGGCAAGTTCAAGATGAGCATCTTGAGTGGATCACATGCTTGAAGCTTGCCGTCCATTTGGTGATAGTGGACATGTGAAGATGTGCATCAATGGAGCTTTCCCGTCATAGTGTATGGGGGAGCATTTGTGAGTATACACGAAGCGACAATGATCAAGTGATGGGATGCGCAAGGCAAAGGTATGACCTTGATAGGTTTTCCTTTTACCGGTCTCGAGGTGGTTGATGGGAGACCGGATTATAGGATAGATAGCCACACTATCAAGAGGGGCTTTCTGTTGGGTAACTTGATCACATCGTCTTAGGGAGCTCAATCCTTTGCATACTTTGCACATTCTTATTGCTTCTTGGTATTTCTCGGTGTGAGGTTCTTGAGCTTGTTGCTAGCTTTACAACAAGCCCAAGTTCATCGAAAACGGAGTTCGCATGCATCTTCTATTGCGTTTTCGAGGTTGGGTGATTTTACCGGTTATTCATGATATAAGGTTATACCTTTTATATTCATGATAAAATCCCCTCCCACAAATTCTTGGGTTGTTCACTTTCTATTAGATAGCTTTCGTTGTTATCTTCCAAACAAAATTAGTTTCATGCGATTTGGAGTTCGGGAGCATTTGTTATTAAAGAAAAGAGAAAAAGAGAAAAGGATAAAAAGAAAAGAAAAGAAAAGAAAAGGAGGCGTGGCAGCCGGCCGGCCGCCCGGCCTGCCGGGCCGCGCGCCGGCCCATCCGGCCACAACCGGCCTGGTGGCTGGTGCCATCCGGAGGCGGGGCCAGTGGGCCTGGCAGCCTCCCCCGGCCCAGAGCTGATCTCCCACCGGGCCGGCCGGCCACCACCGGCCCGGCCGGGATTTGAACCGGACCGCGCGCGCATGTTTTATTCGCCGCCCGCGCAGCCTTCGCTGCGGCCCGCCGGCTGCTGGGCCGGTCCGGCCGGACGGGCCACCGGCCGCCTCAGCGCCAAATCCGGCCGGCCGGCCTGGCAGCCGGCTGGGCCACTTTTTAGAGCCGTTTTCTGCCCATTTTTCTTGTCTTTTTCCCCCCAACAGTTTTATTTGCTCCCATGCTATCCATTTCTACACTTCCACCAATCCATTTCTTCTCTAAGTGAGGGAATCTCTTGGGATCTAGATCTTGGAGTCTTTGGTTGACTTTTCCCCTTGTTCTTCCTCTCCAATCTCATCCTAGCATTCGTTGCTTTGGTGGGATTTGAGTGTGAAGGACTTGAACACCTCCGGTGTTCTTGCTTTGCATCATTGCATAGTGTTGAGCTCTCCACCACGATTTGTTCGAGTGAGAGACCGTGAGCTTGTTACTCTTGGAGGGTGACCTCCTAGTTGGCTTGGTGGGTGTCCCGGTGATCTCTTCGTGGAAGATTGTGAAGGGGCCCGGGCTTCTCCTTCGTGGAGCTTGTGAAGTGGTTGTGGAGCTTGCCATCTCCGGAGCGGAGGAAAAGCTAACCATAAGGAAAGGGCCATAATCCTTCGTGGGTGTGGTTTGGAGAATAGGGTGAGCCTTCGTGGCGCGGGGAATCCTTCGTGGGACCTCCACTCCTCCAAACGTGACGTACCTTGTTGCAAAGCAAGGGAACACGGGAATACATCCTCGTCTCCGCGTGCCTCGGTTATTTCTATACCCGAGCTCTCTTTCCTTGTGATAGCCATCGTGCTTGAAGTACATATATCTTGCTATCACTTGTGCTACATATATCTTGTGCATATCTTGCTTAGCTCTAGTTGCTATTGTTACACCTAGTTGAGCTTAGCATATTTAGGGTTTGTGCTTGTAAACTGAACGATAGTTTAATTCCGCATTCCTACAAGATAAATCCGCAAGAGTTTGTAATTGCCTATTCACCCCCCCCCCCCCTCTAGGCGACATCTCGATCTTTCATCTTGTTAAATAGCTTGCCAGATAACAGGTGTATTCATGTATGCTGCTCTGGCTTGAGTTCTGTGTGTATTACTTGCAATTTTGCAATTGCCAGAGCAATAGTGTGCTGTTCCTTGTGCTCAAATTCATGGGCATGCTCAATTGAGCATTGCTGTTGGCTTAACTGTATGATTCAGTGATTAGTGATATGTGCTTTATTTGTTTAGCAAGATCCAGTGGTTCATCAAGCCTTTGATGTGCTACTGGATACAATCATATGATTATTACTTCACTATCTGTTTATTCAGTTAAGACTTGGGTGTAATTCTTCAGTAGCTGGCTCATTTCTGGTGCTATGCTTGCTTATATCCATCTGTATCAAGTGTTAGTAAGCTCTGGTGAGCATATGATCAACAGTTGCTTGTTGGTTAATGGTTATGCTTCTGTCTGTGCCTATCTGGAGATCATTCTGGTGTCTGTGTGACACATGCACATGTGCTAGTGTAGGCTCTGCCTAATTCAGTGTTTGCTGTTGCTTGCAGTGATCCACTGGATCATTTGCAAGTGTCTGTTTCATGATTTACTTATTGATATCAATTATCTGTGTTGCCTTTGTTGATTGAGTGGATAATTGATGTGAACTGCTGAGCAGTAATGATCATTTAGATTGATTAAGTGAAGCTAGAGGGATGCCAACAGTTGTTGGGTACCCTAGCTCACTCTGAACCCATCTGGGTAATGATGCAGTGGCCTGGTGTGTGGTTTTTATTTACCTATGCTTGTCAGTGAAGCTTGGCTTCCTATTTCTGACAATAGACATGATCTACTTGATGCAGTAGTGATCTGGTGCATCCTATGCCCTATCTGGATGGAAACCAACATGTGTTGGCACCTCCTGTGATGCATGAACTCCTTGGAGTGATGATATGCTTCTCTTGTGGCTTTTCTTTGTGGCTAGGTAGTTGTTGTGACCCTAGCAATGCTTGATGTGCTAGTAAAGGTTGCTCCTACCCCTTCTGTATGCTACTGTGCAATATTACTGGTAGTCATATGGGCTTCCAGTATAATTGATGTTGAAATGAAAATAGACATATAAATGTCTATATTCTGATGGTCTTAGAAGGGCTAGTGTGATCTGGTTGTACTTGGATAAGTCTTTGGTATTGTTTCCTTTCCTGTTTCCATTTGGATGATACTACCACTATTCTGGTTGGCATAACCATGGGTATAGGCTTGATTGATCCCTGGTCCTTGCCATTTCTTCCAGGTTTCACTTGGTCTCTGACCAAATGATGATCAAAACAGGGTTACCCCACCCTTTGTGTGCTTGTGATCATGCATGTGCAATTTATGAACAAAACCATCTGGTTTGTTCATGATGATGTGTATACCTCACTCCAGCTCCTAGAAATAGGGTTGGTGTAGAGGGTTTGCTTCAGCAATGACTTGGTGCTTGCCCTGCTCCTCCTGCTGGCTTGTGATGCTTGATTCTTCTTGGTTATTTGCTTTGGTGGTGAAGATGTGTTGAACAGCAGTGGTTGTTCAAGCTGTTCTTGTGTTTTTGTGTTCTTGTGACTTACCCTGTGAGGCTGCTGTCGATGCAATGGTTAGGGTTTGCTTCAGAAAACCCTTTATACTGCCTCTCCCTTTCCTTTATGGTCGACAGCCATGATGTACTCCTCCCCTGGTCACTATGTGTGTGGAGAGCATGCAGCAACCCTGGTGTGCTGTTGAGCATGCACACCAGCATTGTGTGCTGCCTGGTTGTGTGTATGTGAATCCAGCTTAGGACTTGTGCTGTGGAAAGATCAGCTTCGGCAGAGTTGATCATATCTGCTCAATTGCCACTTGGCATAACACTTGTTTTATTTTCTTTGTGTTTGTGTGCAGGGTCAAAATGATGATCAAATGGACATGAAGATCATCAAGCTCAAGATTATCTTGTAGTTTAGGATATTTCATTTATTTGTAATTTTCCTTTTTCTTTTTGCATTTATTCATTTCATGTAATGTGTTGTAAAGTCATAATTCTATTCTGAATATTGTAAAGACAATGTATTATGTGTGTGATTATCAATAAAGCTCAAGTTTTCCTTAATGAGCTTTATGTAATTTATGTATTACTTATATTCTTGCTTAATGATAATTGTTTGTTAAATTATCTCAAATTTGAATTATGTGATAACCATTTGATGTTTGAATTTGAAATTCAAATTCAAATTTGGTTTGAATTCATTCAAACAACTTAACTTGTAATTCAATCATGCAACTTATGATTTCAATGCAATTTCACTTCTCTCTTCTCAAAACCCTAATTTAGACAAGTAGGAACAAGTTCATCGCACTCTCGAAACCCTAACCCTGTAGGATGTCGAGAGAGAAACCTGTCCCCCTTTGATGCAGTTTTGTTTTAAAAACGCGAAATTTCCCCGGAATTTACAATGCAATGCACATCCCTTTCTAAAATCTACCCCTCGATCGCCTCTAAACCTGGGACATTACAGCCTTTCCCCCTTAAAGAAAACTTCGTCCCGAAGTTGTGGTTGTAATACCTGAAGAGTTCGGGGTATGTTTTTCTCAAGTCTTCCTCCTTTTCCTAGGTGGCTTCCCTCTCGGGATGATGCTTCCATTGTATCTTGCAGTACTTTATAGCTCGATTCCTGAGTTGTTTCCAGTTCTCCTCGAGAATCTTTGCTGGCTTCTCGATGTAGGTTAAGTCTGGTTGTAACTCGAGCTCTTCATGTGATACTGGTTCATCTGGGGTCTTTAAACACTTTCTGAGTTGCGACGCATGGAATACGTTATGAACCTGAGATAACCTTCCTGGTAGTTCCAGTTCAAATGCTAACCCTCGGTTTTGACTCAGAATCTTGAAAGGTCTGATGTACCTAGGGCTTAGCTTTCCTTTTACTCCAAACCTCTGAAGTCCTTTCATTGGGCTCACCTTAAGATATACCATGTCTCCAACTTGTGGCTCCCATGTTCTCCTCTTTTTATCGGCATAACTCTTCTGTCGGCTCTGGGCTATCTTGAGCCTATCTCTGATGATGTCAATTATTTGTTGCTTTTCCTTGACATAATCAGGATTGAACTCCTTGCTTGCTCCGGCTTCATACCAACATATCGGTGATCTACACTTTCTTCCATACAGAGCTTCGAACGGTGCCATCTTGATGCTACTTTGATAGCTGTTATTGTATGAAAACTCTGCTAGTGGTAAGTGCTCCTCCCATGATCCTCCGAAGTCTAGGGCACAAGCCCTAAGCATATCCTCTAAGATCTGGTTGGTTCTCTCGGTTTGTCCACCTGTTTGGGGATGATAGGCGGTACTATAATCCAACTTGGATCCTAAAGCTTCGTGTAGTTGCTTCCAAAATGCTGACGTGAACACGGATCCTCGATCCGACACGATCTTCTTGGGCACTCCATGTTTACTCACGATCTCTTTGATGTAAAGATCGATGAGTTTCTCTCCTTTACCCTGCTGGTTTACCGCTAAGAAGTGTGCACTTTTCGTCAACCGGTCCACGATTACCCATATCATGTCCTTCTTTTTATTGGTCATGGGTAGTCCGGTGATGAAATCCATTCCTATCTCCTCCCATTTCCATTCTGGAATGGGTAAAGGTTGTAACTTCCCTGCCGGACTCTGATGTTCAGCCTTCACTCTTTGGCAGGTATGGCATTCCGCCACATATTGTGCTATCTCTCTCTTCATGTTGTTCCACCAAAATAGCTCCTTTAGATCCATGTACATCTTTGTACTTCCCGGATGTATGGAGTATGGTGTTTGATGGGCTTCCCGGAGTATTACTTCCTTGATTTCAGCAATATCCGGAACACAAATTCTCTTCTGGAACCATAATGATCCTGATTCTCCGCGGTGAAATTCTGATGGTCTTCCCTCATCTATTCTTCTCATCTCCTCCACGATGAATGGATCGTCCAGCTGACCCATCATTATTTCATTCTTCAGGTTAACATTTAGCTCATCGGCTACTTGCAAAGCCGATAGTCCTTCATGAGCTTCCTTCTCCCAGAGTTGTATTTGGGCTTGACTTATTTCCTTCCTCAACTCCGGTGATATTTCTTGTTCCACTCCTCCGGTGCTCTTCCTACTCAAGGCATCTGCTACAACATTGGCCTTTCCTGGAGTGTAATTTATTGTCAAATCATAATCCTTGATCAGTTCAAGCCATCTTTTCTGCCTCATATTGAGCTCCTTCTGAGTGAAGAAGTATTTGAGACTCTTATGATCTGTATAGAGCTCACACTTGGCTCCATAGAGAAAATGTCTCCAAGTTTTGAGTGCAAATACAACTGCTGCTAATTCTAAATCATGTGTTGGATAGTTCACTTCATGAGGTCTGAGTTGCCTCGATCCATAAGATATCACTTTCCGATCTTGCATGAGTACGCAACCCAATCCATGCTTGGATGCGTCACAGTACACGGTGTAATCCTTGCCAACTTCAGGAACTGCTAACACCGGTGCTGTGGTGAGTTTCTCTTTCAGAGTTTGAAAACTCTTCTCACACTCCTCTGACCACACGAATGGTGTGTTCTTTCTTAACAGCTTCGTCATGGGTCCCGCTATCTTGGAGAATCCTTCAATGAATCTTCGATAATATCCTGCCATTCCTAGGAATCCTCGGATTTCCTTGACAGTCTTGGGTGCTTCCCATTCTAGAACGGCTGCTACCTTGCTCGGGTTAACCGCTATTCCATCTTTGCTAATGACATGGCCAAGAAATTCCACTTGATCTAGCCAAAATTCACACTTACTAAATTTGGCATAGAGTTGATGTTCTCTTAGTGTTTGCAACACTAACCTCAGATGTTCAGCATGTTCGGCTTTGTCTTTGGAATAGATCAAGATATCATCAATGAATACGATGACAAACTTGTCTAGATATGGCATGAAAATCTTATTCATGAGATTCATGAAAATTGCTGGGGCATTGGTTAATCCAAAAGGCACTACAAGGTATTCATGATGTCCATACCTTGAGACAAAGGCAGTTTTCGGAACGTCTTCCTTCTTGATCTTTATCTGGTGATAACCGGATCTTAGATCAATTTTGGAAAAGACTCCCGCGCCTCTAACTTGATCGAATAGATCTTGTATTCTTGGAAGTGGATACTTGTTCTTGATTGTCACATTGTTCAAATTCCTGTCGTCTCCGCACATCCTTCTACCACCATCTCTTTTATCCACGAAGATTACAGGTGATCCCCATGGTGAAACACTTTCTTGTATGAATCCTTTTTGTTCCAAGTCATCCAATTGCTCCTTAAGTTCTTTCAACTCCTTTGGCCCCATTTTATATGGTGCTTTAGCAATCGGAGCTGTTCCTGGAATTAGGTCGATAGTGAATTCTATCTCCCTATCTGGTGGCAGACCAGGTAATTCCGTAGGAAACACATCCTGGAATTCATTTACTACAGGTATATCTTCCAATTTCACCTCCTTCACGCTGTTCAGCTGTAGCTCAACTTTGATCTGTGTATGCTTGTCTCCTTGGTAGATCATTCTACTTCCATCGGGGCTTTTCAGAGACACCGTCTTGTTCACACAGTCGATCAATGCTCCATTAGCTTCTAACCAGTTCATACCAAGAATGACATCAATGTCCTTCATCGATAAAATGAACAGGTCTGCGTCAAACGCGCACTTATTGATCATGATGACTTGTTTTTGTTTGGTATGGGTTACTACTATTGTTTCCCCCGCAGAAAGTATGGTTATGGGTGTTTCTAACTTAGTGCAACTAATCCCATGTTTGATGATGAATTGCTGAGAAATGAATGATGTAGTTGCACCAGTGTCAAAAAGTACTTTGCCAGGATGAGTGAGTATCTGGAGCGTACCTATCACCGCCTGATCGGAGTTGACCACCTCCTCCAGACTAGTGCAGTTCAGCTTGCCGAAGGGCTTCTTATTCTTCCAATTCCCTCTGTTATTTCCTCCTCGGCTTCCTCCTCCTCCTGATTGTCCTCCTCCCGTATCTCTTGGGGCAGTCCTTCAGCATGTGCCCCTCCTGACGACAACCAAAGCATATGATCCTTGGCTTCTTGCAATCCTTAGTGAAATGTCCTGTGAGTCCACAGTTTCTGCAAACCGCTTGATTTGCAGTCTGGAATGCTTGGTTCCTCCTGCTATTATAGTAGTTGCTGTTGTTGTTGTTGTTGTTGTTGTTGTTGTTGTTGTACCTTGGCTTGAAACTCAAGCTGGTATTGGG
This sequence comes from Lolium perenne, assembly GCF_019359855.2. Lineage (NCBI taxonomy): Eukaryota > Viridiplantae > Streptophyta > Magnoliopsida > Poales > Poaceae > Lolium > Lolium perenne. The sequence continues at coordinate 171,935,666 of NC_067250.2, read as the reverse complement.
CTTGTTGCTAACAAATCTCTTAGGCTCAAACTTGGCCTTCTTCCTCTTCTCCTCTTGCAGCTGTTTAAAGTCATCCTCAAGAGTGATGGCTGCATCCACCAACTCTTGGAATTCCGTCGCTCTCATCATACGGAGCTGTACCTTGAACTGGGGACTTAACCCCCTCAAAAACCTCTTCTTTTTCTTGTCCTCGGTGTTGACTTCATCAACAGCGTACCGGGACAGTTTTGAGAATTCCCTGACATAAGTCAGGATGGCCTTGTCCTTCTGCTCGAGACTTTCGAATTCTCGACGCTTCAGTTCCACAATACTTTCAGGGACATTGGATTCCCTGAACTTCCTCGCAAACTCCTCCCAGGTGAATACTTTTCCAGCCGGATAAACGGCTATGATGTTGTCCCACCATGATGCGGCAGGTCCACACAATAAATGTGTAGCATAACGAACCTTCTCCTGGTCGTTACAACCAACAGTATTGAGCTTTCGCTCGGTGTCCATAAGCCAATCCTCCGCGTCCATTGGCTCGGGCGCGTATGCGAAAGATATAGGCTTGGTGTTCTGGAAGTCTGATAAAGTGACTCCCTGATTCTTGGGTCTCTCTACCCTGTTCTGCTGCAGCAACTCCTGGAAGAATTTATTCTGCTGCTCCAACGTTATGCGTTGTCTCTCCTCCACCATCTGCATGTACTGAATGAAGTTTTGCTGCGTCATGGGTGGTGGTGGTGGTGGAAACTGATTCCTGGCTGCTTCATCAGCCTCTTCCTTTTGCTTTGCTTCGCGCTCCATGCACTGCACTACAGTCTCCTCTCCTAACGCTCCCGACATAACCCCCTAGTTCTGCAACACAAGATGATACTCATAATTACTCCATGCGCAAGTTTTCTGAGCTCAACTTTGTGCACAGAACTAGTCACGCAATGGAAATCAAGAAGCAAATCCAAATCATACAAAACATATACCATGTATATACATACTTAAGTGGTCTTATTACAATACTCAAGTCGATGTGAGTATGCAAACTCACTTATTAAAGTATAAATACAAATTTCTACAAATATTACACACTACAATACACATGGTACTTGTGTATTGTAGTCCCGCCTTCCTTGGTGGACTCTAGTCGATCTTCACTCCCGGTACATCCCAGGCTTCCATCCGGTCGAACGTGTCGTCCTCCTGATAGACCCTGGAACATAAGGTCTCCCCGTCGGCTGGTAGTCAGAATCAGATGATGATCCTAGGGAGAAATCAGTGTTCACAAACTGATCGTTAAGTGCATCATAGTCCACCCATCGGGTGTACTCCCCTGTAGCTCCACCATAGGTATTTCCAACATTCGTATCTGACTCAACCTGTGTAGGATACCCTCCATCAATTCCTTCATTACTAGGATAACTCTGGTTCTGGGTTGTGGCGTCCTCATTCATCTCTCCGTCATAATACACTGAAGTACTATGAGTTCCCGTATCAGATCCCCAACGCCAACCAGTGGAGTTTTCTATAGGAGTCTCGGATGTTTCCGGATTCCTCTCCACCCTCATATCCCCCATAGGAACTACCCAGATAGTTCCCAGGTGTAACGGGTGTAGTATCACGCTCAAGAGGATCAATACTAATGTAGTCACCAGCTGAGTAAACTGGTGTGTGCACCACATTCTCCATGGGTTCTTTTCCCCTAGTCTCCTCCTTGGGTTCAGTAAACTCCTCTAGCATCGTATCAATTGCTCCCGTCAAATGATGGTTCAACTGGAAGGGCAATGATAGTAAGTTGCGGCTGTTATCCATGTATTTTGCAGCTGCTATAGGTTTGTGTTTTGCATATTTGTAGTGGTTGAGCATGGGATCCTCTTCCTCCTGCTTATGAGGAATGTGGGTGAATTCGGAACCCATAAGCTCTTTCGTCTTATGCTCCCGAATATCGGTTATGGCTCTCATAACGGCTATATGGTAGGCTGTGTTGATAGTTCTGGCTTCACTGGCTTTGGCATTACTACGCTCATTCCCAATGATTCGGGAAGTCGCAGTCCTACCCTACACTTTGCCAATACAGTACCATCGTAGTACATGTATTTCTTTACTTGGATCTGGGGATCACACCCAAATTCAAGTAACATGGCACTGTTGATCGCCAAAACCCACCGGCGGGCAGCGGCCTGTCAACACGGTAGAGCCGGGAAGAGCCTAGAGCTGCGGCTGGCTGAGACCCCTCCGAGCGACGGCCCGCAATGCTCTTCTGGTCACACGCGGCGATGCGAAGTGCAAGGGCGTGCCACCTGACCTATACCTGGTCAGGAAGGTGATGGGGATGCCTCGCTTAGTTCCTGCATGGCATACACATAAACATTAAATAAGAGCCTCGATCGGCTCTCAGGTTATCCTGTGAATCGGCTCAAAGAGCCGATCCACCCATGATCCGTACGGGGTGCACGAATACTTGGTGATCCTGCTTGATCAAGATAAAGCTAATGAGATCTACGACGATTTAGGGTTTTCACCGCATAATCGGATCATCCTACTCCAGGTTGGGCCTCGCGGCCACGCACGGTGCTCGTAAGCCGATCCTAAACAAGGCCACACAACCAACGTGACGTTGATCATCGGAACATCCTGTTTAGGACTTGCGAACGCCACCCTACGTGCCGCTGGATCCTCCCCCCCCTTCGTAAGGCCTAACTATTGCAGATATTAAACTAATCCTTGCAGAGCAAGGAGCAATCGTAACGGATCAGATCTACTAGATGATGAACAAGCAGGGTGCCGCCCCCACGCCTGAGATAGGCGTGAGGGCGGCTAGACATGCGAGGGTTGCACTACGTAAGCATGTTTATACGAAGAGCTATGCTAACCCTAACACATCTATGATAACTACGTTGCCCGCCATCAAAGACGCTTCAGTACGGGCAACGCATGAACAACGTGGAGCTTGTGCTGCCTAGATCGCAAGATGCGATCTAGGCAGCATGTCGCTACCCGATTGAAACCCTCGAGACGAAGGAGTTGGCGATGCGCCGAGATTGGTTTGTTTTGGGGTGAACGTTGTGTTGTTGTTTATTCCATAAACCCTAGATACATATTTATAGTCCGGCGGACTTTCTAATTCGGACGTGCACCTAACCGTGCACGAGTAAAACTCTAACTTTTAATCTAAAGATACGATCCACTAAATTACAGATACAATGGGCAATTCAGCCCAACTTCGTATATAAGGCCAATTCTTGTTTTTCCTTCCATGTATATCTTCAAGTCTTTCTCAATCGTGGCCCACCTCCGACTCGGTCAAATTCTGGTGATAACACATGCCCCCTGGTTTTGGAATTGGTAATTCCAAAATCACTCGTTTTCCTTCGTCGGGTCATGTCGTGGCGAACCGTCGCAGATCCTTCATCATGATGCCCTGCCTCCTCAACTTCTCCGCGTGATCCGGCAGTTTTTTTTCTTCTTAGGCACCACTTCCTCGGAAACCGCCGTGGCATTGAATTTCCACTATATCTCCTTTTATTTAACCGCTACGCACGCTTCTCCTCCGTATCTCCATCGCACTAGCACTCCAAAAGCCCTCCTGCCACCATGTCTTCTTCCTCCTCTCGCTCCATCGGGTCCTTCCAGCCAGTCCTCCGCATCCCGTGAGCCGACGCCGGAGTACAATCCGGCAGAGGTCCATGCAGCGAACATCCGCCGCGCCATTGCGGCCGGGGAGGAGTCAGACCACGACTTCTCCATCTGGTCCGAGGACGACAAGTCCTCGACGGACGGGGAGAGCGACCTCCGCTTCCTCGCCGTTGGGGCAACGGAGGAGGAGAGCGACGACAGCCTTCTCCTCGCGACTTCACCTCTTCCGGGGAGGAGGAGGAGCAGGAAGAGGAGGAGGAGGACGACGACGAGCTCCTCCGACGAGCCGCCGGCCAAGCGGTTCTGCCCTTGGCCGGGCAATCTTAGCGACTTCGACAGCGACGAGGACGACGCTGACGAAGAGGATGAAGACAACGAGGACCCGGTCGGCGGCAATTGGAGCGACGACGAGCCCGCCGGGAGCAGCGCCGACAGCGGCGACGACGGCGACGACGAGGGCAGTGATGGCCCGTAGATAGGACCTCTAGAATAGGGCCAGTAGTAGTAGATGGGGCAATGTATCCCCTAGTACTTCCTTTTGAGAGCAATCAGCTCTTTATGTAAGAAATCTAATCAATGAAGAACTTTCCCCAATTTGATCTTGCCGATTTCCTTTGAGTTTAACTTAGCCGATTCCTCCTTCTACTGACCTTGCCGATTCGTCCCCTTTGCCAATGCGTAATGAGCCGATAGCACCGCATCGGACCTTCGAAATTCGCCCTTTCCTTCTTCAACTGATGATTTTTTTTTAATTCGGCGGATAATGCAGAATCTTCAGAAAACCTTGGAATTCTTCCAACCAAAACCAATGGTCCTTTTCAATACTCATCATCCGTGAAGGAGGCTGCAATGAAAAATCAGCCGATGGCATCCCCATCGGCTCTTACAGCAGTATCCACTAGGCCCGATGCCCCCGAGTCTTACTCGCGCTCATCGCCCCCGAGCCTTACTCGGGGCGAGAATGTCAAAGAGAATGCGCCACAGCCGATCCTCTTTCTTCCTCCAATCAGCCGATAATCTTCCGTCTCAGCTGAACTAGCCCCAAAGATTGGAAATCCTTGACAACGGGGTTCAGGAACCCGGATCGGCTCGAAGTAGCTGAAGAAGTTTCCATTGTTTTACTCACTCGAGGCAACAGAAGGTACCACCGTTGGCCTGGATCTGGTGGAGACTCGATAGACATTGCATAATTCCACTAAAGTCGATGGTTGCGCATCGGCTGCCTTTCAATTCTAAAGTTGATGCCCTTGCATCGGCTGTAAATTTTTGTTTTTTTTTATCGTCGATTTTCTCCTATCAGCCCCCGGTATTCATTGCACACATGTACCCCCGCATCTGTTCCGGTATTTAGAAATGCCCCCTTGAGCCGAATACGTTAAAGAATGGCGAGATATCGGCTCTGTAATTCGCACGTCGGCTCCCGATAGGGTCAAAGGTGAACACAAGCGTAACATGTGGTGAGGATAATTTTGGCCGATTGTCGGGATCGGCCTCCATAATGATTGAGCGCCTGATCGAAGGTTCCGTAATGTCCCTTCATAGACCTTTGGGGGCCGATCACAAGGATCAGCCTCGCCAAGTTACACGTCGCTTTGCTTCGACTACATGGTCAGGCCGGTGGATAAAACCAGCTTAACCCTTCCCTTTGTCACATCGATGCGTTCGCAGTCGTCTAAGTTGATGCCTGAGAGGGGTTCTTGGCCTGCTGCTTCCCATGCGTTCATGCCAGCCGTTGAAACTTCAATCGAATCATCGGCACAGACGACCTCTACCTCATCTCCATCCCACCGTATTATGCATTGGTGCATCGTGGAGGGAATACAGCGGTTGGCGTGGATCCAATCTCTTCCCGGCCAAGACAAAGATAATCGCTCGTGCTATCGACGATGAAGAACGTTGTAGGGATAGTTTTCCTTCCTACGGTCGGATCCACGTTCGTAACTCCCGTGCCTCGACGCTTGGCCGTTGAAATCGCTCAATGTTACATTGGTCTTGATTAAATCCGAGCTAGAGCGTCCCCGACGTAACATAGAATACGGCATGATGTTAATCGCCGCTCCGGTGTCTACCAGCATCTTGTTCACAGGCCTCCCATCGATATATCCTCGCAAATATAGGGCCTTCAGATGCTCGTAGCTCTTATCTTGTGGCTTCTCAAAGATAACCGGCCGTGGGCCGCAGATCCAAGTTGTGCCACGGATGTCTCATCTAACCCTGGAGCACCGAACTACGAAGGGAGGATGAACACCATGTTCGTGCGGCCCGATGTTTCATCATCGGCTCTCCTTTGTTTGGGGCGCCACTCCATTCTCCGTGGACGACCCTCTTCATTCAGGGCTCGCTGAACCTTTGCAGCCAGATCAGGCCGTGCCTTTCTTAGCGTATGCAGGTATAACCTTTCGGCTTCCTCCAGGCCGCGCAACCGCAGAACCCTGCGTTTCTGTGAACGGCTGCGTCCGTCGGGCACCACCTTGGACGGTGGTACTGTCTTCTTCTTCTTCTAGTCCCTCGTCTTCGGAATCTTCAAGATCTGCCCAACGAGGTGACTCAGCCGCGTTTGCTTGGTGGTGGGAGAGGCTCCTAAGCGCTCAAACACAGACACGTTGGCTGCCTCCTTCTTCTTCTTGTTGCATTCGGGCAATTGCCGATTGTGGGCAATCGGCTCATTCCTGAATCCCAGCAGTTGTGCGAAGAAAGGGCAGTCCCGTGTCCGGCGTTGTCATCTTGCCCCCTTGGCCTGTCCGTGGCACGGCGCTCGTGCTCCTCCTCATCGCGATCCTGCCGACGATGTCTTCGGCTTCTCTAGCCGACGATCTCCTTCATCATCATAGTTGGACCGTCGGCGTTGGTCATACCGACTCACATATTTGTTGAGGAGGTGATCGAGAGAGGTCGCTGATATCTTATGTTCTTCACTTCTCCTCTGCGTGACGTAGCGCTTGCCATCATGATGGAGCCGATCGCGTGGAGCGGCCTCTTACGTGTCCTTGCTATGAGAGCAGCTGCCCTCATCTCCATCTTTGCCCGAGTGGTTCCCTGTGCCCTACCATGTTGATGCTGAACGTGGGACCTGGCTGGCAGCCCTCGGGGTAGATGACTTCTATCATGTTAACGGCGGGGAAGGGCTGGGTGTCTACCTTCATGGCGTACTGGTTGAAAATTAAACGCCCCTTCTCTATCGCCGCTTGGATGTCGACGCCACACCTGCGGTCGTTGGTGGCATGGGAAAGCGAGTTGTGGAATTTGCGCACGGCTTTCCGTTTAGCTCTTGCGCCGTAGGGAACTTGAGACCTTCGGGAATCGTCAAGCTGTTTCTCCTTAGCGGAGGTCGAAGATTTGTTCAGTCTTGGTCACGTCAAAATCAAATCCCCGGGCGGCCCCGGTGGCTTTACCCATTTGCAGGATACGGGGGTTCCTCCCCGAGTCCACTCAGCCATCGCTACTTCTTGGTCTCCCGCAGCACTTCACCTTCCTCTCGTATCGACCATGACTATCGCACGCTTGAACTTGTCTTGGTACGAGTCCGGGTGGCGCTGTTCATATGCCGATAGTTTCGAACCATGTGCGCCGCCGAGGGATAATCTGCTTGGGAGGCCATGTCCTTGAGCTGTGTTGCAAGGCCAGCCATCGCCAATTCGATCGCTTCCTTTTCAGTTATACGAACCGAATAACATCGGTTCCTAAGATTCTGAAGCGCTCGGATGTACTCGTCACCGTTTCTCCGCTTCGACGTAGTTGTGCTAGATCGGCAATGCTAGACTCGGAAGCTTCGAATGGTATTGCGTATGGAACTGTTCTTCCAATTGCTTCCAAGACTGGATGGAGTTTGTCGGCAAAGAGGTATACCATCCAAAAGCCGATCCTGTGAGGGATCGTGAAAAGAGCCTCACGCGTAGCTGATCCGACACCGAAGCCGGTCCTAGTTGCGCCAAATATCGGCCGATGTGCTCGATGGAGCTGGAGCCATCCGATCCACCGAATTTGGAGAAGTCGGGGAGCCGATATTTAGGTGGCAGCGGGATCATCTCGTACTCGTCGGGGTACGGCTTGGAATAGCCGATTGCCCTTCTTTTTCGGCACCATGCCGAACTGGTCTCTCAATATGGTACCGATCTGATCCGTCGTGGCCGGGCTGCAGGAGTTGCACTACGAAGATTCGCCGGGGTGGCGTACTTAGCCAGCCATGTTTGCTTTTCCAGCTCGAGCCAACCTGCAGGAGCTGGGCTCGGAGTTTCGTCGGGGTGGCGTACTTAGTTAGCCACGTCCGCTTCTCAAGCTCGTTGCGACGTTCCTCCCGTTTGCGCCGGAGTCCCCGACGTTGTGGCCTGGTTTGAGAGTGGCCAGTTGCCACAACCGGCACATACGTGCACGCGTATCCTTGAGGGATCTCCTTGGGCGCCTCAGCCAAGAACCGGTAGTCACTAGGGTCACCACCGATCTTGTAGACGACGAATGCCGGTGTAGCCGGCACTTTCGGTGGTGCTGCCAACGCATATGGCAGCGGTGGACGGGCCCGGAGTGGCAACTCTCCTTGGTGCGTCCCGAGAGCTGGTCCTGACGGCGAGTACCGGTGGCTCATGATCTCTGGATCACGCGCAGAGCGAGACGCTCCAACACGTTGACCAAGTTTTCAGAGTGGCGGTGTAGCGAGTGAGCCACCAAGTAGTTGATCTCCTGCCGTAGGGCCCTGGTGCGTTCCTCCGACGGGGCAGAGAGATCTATCCCATCGAGTGCACCTTGTGGTGAGAACCCCTTCCATCCGATGCCATGGGTACGGGTTCTTCGAAAAGAGCCGATGAGGTCGGCTTCGAGGGTGGCCTTGATCTCGTCATGTTTCTTCTTGAGCTCAGCGAGCAGCTCCTCGTAGGTGACCGGCGTGCGTCCGCCGCCATCTCAGATGTAGATGGCGATGTGGTTGATGTAGATGATGGTCCCACCGGGCGTGCCAGAATGTGTTGATCGCCAAAACCCACCGGCGGGTAGCGGCCTGTCAACACGGTAGAGCCGGGAAGAGCCTAGAGCTGCGGCTGGCCGAGACCCTCCGAGCGACGGCCCGCAATGCTCTTACGGTCACACGCGGCGATGCGAAGTGCAAGGGCGTGCCACCTGACCTATACCTGGTCGGGAAGGTGATGGGGATGCCTCGCTTAGTTCTGCATGGCATACACGTAAACATTAAATAAGAGCCTCGATCGGCTCTCGGGTTATCTCGTGAATCGGCTCAAAGAGCCGATCCACCCATGATCCGTACGGGGTGCACGAATACTTGGTGATCCTGCTTGATCAAGATAAAGCTAATGAGATCTACGACGATTTAGGGTTTTCACCGCATAATCGGATCATCCTACTCCAGGTTGGGCCTCGCGGCCACGCACGGTGCTCGTAAGCCGATCCTAAACAAGGCCACACAACCAACGTGACGTTGATCATCGGAACATCCTGTTTAGGACTTGCGAACGCCACCCTACGTGCCGCTGGATCCTCCCCCCCTTCGTAAGGCCTAACTATTGCAGATATTAAACTAATCCTTGCAGAGCAAGGAGCAATCGTAACGGATCAGATCTACTAGATGATGAACAAGCGGTGCCGCCCCACGCCTGAGATAGGCGTGAGGGCGGCTAGACATGCGAGGGTTGCACTACGTAAGCATGTTTATACGAAGAGCTATGCTAACCCTAACACATCTATGATAACTACGTTGCCCGCCATCAAAGACGCTTCAGTACGGGCAACGCATGAACAACGTGGAGCTTGTGCTGCCTAGATCGCAAGATGCGATCTAGGCAGCATGTCGCTTACCTGATTGAAACCCTCGAGACGAAGGAGTTGGCGATGCGCCGAGATTGGTTTGTTTTGGGGTGAACGTTGTGTTGTTGTTTATTCCATAAACCCTAGATACATATTTATAGTCCGGCGGACTTTCTAATTCGGACGTGCACCTAACCGTGCACGAGTAAAACTCTAACTTTTAATCTAAAGATACGATCCACTAAATTATAGATACAATGGGCAATTCAGCCCAACTTCGTATATAAGGCCAATTCTTGTTTTTCCTTCCATGTATATCTTCAAGTCTTTCTCAATCGTGGCCCACCTCCGACTCGGTCAAATTCTGGTGATAACAGGCACGTAGAATATCTGCAAGTCCTCCTTCATATTCACTCAGTGTGGAATCCATCACTTTCACGTTTCATCCCGGACGTGAACTTGCCATGTTGGCTGTAGAAATAGAAAGAATATAAGATTAGTAATAATGCATCATAATAGAGATAATAAAGAATTATCGCACTAAAAGATATGATTGTTGTATTCTCAATTGAATATACACCATATTTTTAGAGAATTCTTTACTAGTCCTATTTGACTCCTAACGTTTGGTCCCATTTACTAGGTTCCAACCTAAGGTCAAAGCTTTTGCTCTGATACCAACTGTGGTGACCTTGCATACCACTGCATGTTGTAGTATGCCAGTCGTTGATATAACATTCACGAAGTACCATTCCGCAAATATTACATCCCTCAGAGTAGTACAGCAGAACATAGCAGGTCCATAACTCATTCATTTAATATTACAAATATCATACACGTATCGTCTCGGAGCTCCTCTTGGGTCCTAAGAGGAATACTCCTGGGTTCGAGGCGAACCCAACTTAGCTTACAATATAGATGTCTCATTAAGTTGTACATTTATTCTCTCGAGCAGCTAAATATTAAGAGTTCGGGCTGCTCGGCTACTACTACTACTTGATGCTTCTAGGCTTGATCTCCTCCGGAAGCCTCCCCGGCTCCGTAGACTATGAGATAGTCTACGCCTTCGATACCTGGAGAGGTGCGGTTCTTCATAGCCGATGATCTCGGCTCCTTCATTGTTGTCGTAGTCCTCCTCCAGACGATTCAGGCAATCTAAGCAAGGGATTTAAGATTGGGATGAGTACGAGCGTACTCAACAAGTTCATTATAGATAAGAGGTGTTTAATGCACTAGCTACGATATTAGACCAGAAAGTCTAATACCAATGCAAGTTTTGATAAACATTTCTTCAAGAGGTTGCTTTTATTTCCAAGAGCTATGTCCGTCAGCCTTCACCGGTTTACTAGAACTTCATGGAGCTCCTTTCCGGCCGCGTTCGCAGTTCCATATCCCGGAACAGGGAGTGACAGGTCACAGTTCTTTACACTCTGCAGAGGTGTGTTGCTTTACCCATAAGAGATCTTAACCTTGGTGCCAACCGGGCAGCTATCCCGTCCACACTGCCTATAGTGTGAGGCCCGGTATAAGGTCATAGCCAATCATATTCCTCCGCTACCTCGCACACCCACCCTTTTGTAAGACTGTCTTCCCCTATATCCATGGTGAGACCGTTCCAGGCATTTGTTCTCCCCTATACCGATTAAGGTAGGCCGTTCCGAACAATTTTATATGCCCTCCCCTATCAATCATGGATAGACCGTTCCGGACATCTTACAATCCATCATAGACCGCATTACCGTGGGGACTTTAGGCTTCCCCAGCCTATCGCTTGTCCCTCAGGATACAAGTGTCTACGGCAAGCGCATCCGTTGATGTACAAGAGGTGGAAATACGATTGACTATTCCGTCCCACTCCAGATCTTATGGTTAACACGGGTATTACGGCACAAGAATCACTGGCGACATTTGTTGTTTAATCCTAGATGGATATAAACCCTTGCAATGGAACCTCCACCATATCAACACAATCCATGGTTCCATTGCCCACCACATAGTCATATTCATAGTTATGAAAGTAGTGGTTTTGGTTTTTATGCAATAGTGATAACCATAATACTTTGCAAGTAATTTGATAGAAATACTCAAATGATATGAGCAAGCGATGAACTTGCCTGAACACTGCAAAGTTTTGCAGTTGGATGGTGTGGACTGACCCTTGTCCTCTGTTTCTGAAAAATAGCATCATTGTCCAATAAGGGCAATGGTTAAAGAAGCAATTATGCATGCTTTCCATTTTTAGGGTTTGTTCCCCCCCTTTCCGATGTCTTATCATTTTATGTGAGAGGTATTTACTAAGAATAATTTGGAGATTCTCTATTTAGGGTAAATACAACCTTGAAATATTGTCAAGGTGTTTTTATAGTCCAATTACATTAATGGACTTATTTTCTTTATTGAAAATAATATGTGTGATTTAAATCATTATTTAAATCATCAAATTAAGACTTATTCTTAATTATCTTCAAAAATTATCTTTGATATTTTATTTGGATAGAGAATTTTATGCTGATTGATTTTCATATTTTTAATTATTTTTTAGAGCCATATTCTATTTTATAAAATTCTTTAAAATCCTTACTTAAATGGTATTTTGGAAATGCCCAAATTGCCCTCGGGCCCACCTGTCAGGGTGAACCCGAGTGGGTTGGGCTCAACCCAGTTGGCCTGGTCCGGCCCACTCGGTTGCCCTCACTTCCCTTCTCTCTCCCTCGCGAACCCTAATCCCTGAGCTCTGGCGACTCGCGCGTCGCCGCCCCTTCGCCGAATTTCTCCGGCCAGTTCCGGCCATCGCCGCCGGCGAGATTGGTCCCAATCGAACGGCCGCACGATGGCGCACCGTTCGGTCCGCGCCGATCCGTGTTTCACCGCCGCCTCCGTTCGTCCCCAACGCCTCTGCGGCACGGCCGTGGTGATCTGTGGTGCTCCGTCGCCCGCTGTCGATCCAGGCACCGTGGCGGTGCTGGAGCGCCCTTGCTCGGCGACGCCAGGCCAGGCGAGGCTTGGCGCTGCCGTGGTGGCCTGTGCCGCCGTGCCACCATGGCACGCCGGTGCTCTGCTCCAGGTACACGCCCCATTAATCCCCTCCTCTCTCTCTTTCTTGCCTGCTCTCCTTATCCTTGCTCTCGCCCTAGCCATGGCTCCTCCTGTTGGAGTTGCCGCCATGCCTTGCTACTGCTGCTTTGTCGGATGGTCTTGGCCATTGCTGCCAGGACCATGCCAAGCTTATGTTGCTGCTGTGTAGCCCTGCCAGGCCTCTGTGCAAGGATTTCTAGTTTTAGTGCTGGCTATGATTGCATTCCTTGTCTAGCTCTACCTTTGTGCCTCTGTTCTTGTTAAATAGCTTGCCAGATAACAGGTGTATTCATGTATGCTACTCTGGCTTGAGTTCTGTGTGTATTACTTGCAATTTTGCAATTGCCAGAGCAATAGTGTGCTGTTCCTTGTGCTCAAATTCATGGGCATGCTCAATTGAGCATTGCTGTTGGCTTAACTGTATGATTCAGTGATTAGTGATATGTGCTTTATTTGTTTAGCAAGATCCAGTGGTTCATCAAGCCTTTGATGTGCTATTGGATACAATCATATGATTATTACTTCAGTATCTGTTTATTCAGTTAAGACTTGGGTGTAATTCTTCAGTAGCTGGCTCATTTCTGGTGCTATGCTTGCTTATAGCCATCTGTATCAAGTGTTAGTAAGCTCTGGTGAGCATATGATCAACATTTGCTTGTTGGTTAATGGTTATGCTTCTGTCTGTGCCTATCTGGAGCTCATTCTGGTGTCTGTGTGACACATGCACATGTGCTAGTGTAGGCTCTGCCTAATTCAGTGTTTGCTGTTGCTTGCAGTGATCCACTGGATCATTTGCAAGTGTCTGTTTCATGATTTACTTATTGATATCAATTATCTGTGTTGCCTTTGTTGATTGAGTGGATAATTGATGTGAACTGCTGAGCAGTAATGATCATTTAGATTGATTAAGTGAAGCTAGAGGGATGCCAACAGTTGTTGGGTACCCTAGCTCACTCTGAACCCATCTGGGTAATGATGCAGTGGCCTGGTGTGTGGTTTTTATTTACCTATGCTTGTCAGTGAAGCTTGGCTTCCTATTTCCGACAATAGACATGATCTACTTGATGCAGTAGTGATCTGGTGCATCCTATGCCCTATCTGGATGGAAACCAACATGTGTTGGCACCTCCTGTGATGCATGAACTCCTTGGAGTGATGATATGCTTCTCTTGTGGCTTTTCTTTGTGGCTAGGTAGTTGTTGTGACCCTAGCAATGCTTGATGTGCTAGTAAAGGTTGCTCCTACCCCTTCTGTATGCTACTGTGCAATATTACTGGTAGTCATATGGGCTTCCAGTATAATTGATGTTGAAATGAAAATAGACATATAAATGTCTATATTCTGATGGTCTTAGAAGGGCTAGTGTGATCTGGTTGTACTTGGATAAGTCTTTGGGATTGTTTCCTTTCCTGTTTCCATTTGGATGATGCTACCACTATTCTGGTTGGCATAACCATGGGTATAGGCTTGATTGATCCCTGGTCCTTGCCATTTCTTCCAGGTTTCACTTGGTCTCTGACCAAATGATGATCAAAACAGGGTTACCCCACCCTTTGTGTGCTTGTGATCATGCCTGTGCAATTTATGAACAAAACCATCTGGTTTGTTCATGATGATGTGTATACCTCACTCCAGCTCCTAGAAATAGGGTTGGTGTAGAGGGTTTGCTTCAGCAATGACTTGGTGCTTGCCCTGCTCCTCCTGCTGGCTTGTGATGCTTGATTCTTCTTGGTTATTTGCTGTGGTGGTGAAGATGTGTTGAACAGCAGTGGCTGTTCAAGCTGTTCTTGTGTTTTTGTGTTCTTGTGACTTACCCTGTGAGGCTGCTGTCAATGCAATGGATAGGGGTTGCTTCAGAAAACCCTTTATACTTGCCCTCTCCCTTTCCTTTATGGTCGACAGCCATGCTGTACTCCTCCCCTGGTCACTATGTGTGTGGAGAGCATGCAGCAACCCTGGTGTGCTGTTGAGCATGCACACCAGCATTGTGTGCTGCCTGGTTGTGTGTATGTGAATCCAGCTTGGGACTTGTGCTGTGGAAAGATCAGCTTCGGCAGAGTTGATCATATCTGCTCAATTTCCTTTCTTTCTAACCTGCCAAGTGGCTATGCCACTTGGCATAACACTTGTTTTATTTTCTTTGTGTTTGTGTGCAGGGTCAAAATGATGATCAAATGGACATGAAGATCATCAAGCTCAAGATTATCTTGTAGTTTAGGATATTTCATTTATTTGTAATTTTCCTTTTTCTTTTTGCATTTATTCATTTCATGTAATGTGTTGTAAATTCATAATTCTATTCTGAATATTGTAAAGACAATGTATTATGTGTGTGATTATCAATAAAGCTCAAGTTTTCCTTAATGAGCTTTATGTAATTGTTGTATTACTTATATTCTTGCTTAATGATAATTGTTTGTTAAATTATCTCAAATTTGAATTATGTGATAACCATTTGATGTTTGAATTTGAAATTCAAATTCAAATTTGGTTTGAATTCATTCAAACAACTTAACTTGTAATTCAATCATGCAACTTATGATTTCAATGCAATTTCACTTCTCTCTTCTCAAAACCCTAATTTAGACAAGTAGGAACAAGTTCATCGCACTCTCGAAACCCTAACCCTGTAGGATGTCGAGAGAGAAACATGTCCCCCTTTGATGCAGTTTTGTTTTAAAAACGCGAAATTTCCCCGGAATTTACAATGCAATGCACATCCCTTTCTAAAATCTACCCCTCGATCGCCTCTAAACCTGGGACATTACAACGGGCGACCACGCAACCAAGCAGGAGGTGCTGGAGCGTCTCCTGCTCCTGGTCGCAGAGGGGGCAAGCCGCCGGCTGCGGCAGGCCACGCCTCTGGAGCCTATCCGCCGTCCAACACCTGTTACGGGACACCAGCCAAGCAAAGAACTTGCAGTTGTATGGCGCCCTCGAGCGCCAAATCTCCGAAGCAACCGGCGCCACCGTAGTACCCGCAAAGAAGGCCGCGTAAGCCGACCTCGCGGAGAAATTCCGGTCCGCCGACCACCGCCACACGAAGGAGTCCTCTCGCTCCGGGTCCAGGGTGACAACAGCGAGGATGCCCCATAGGTGGAAGAACTCCGCCACCGCTGCAGGACAGGTCCGGCCCACAATCGCGCAGCCACTCCCCGGCGAGGGCATCCTTGACCGAGCGAGCCTTGGCCTTCCGGGTCGGAACCAAAGCCACCAAATTGGGTGCCTGGTCCGCCACCCTGGCGCCCTGCAGCCAGCAATCCTTCCAGAATAAAGCTCTTGCCCCGTTGCCAACCACCACCGCCGTGGCCGAATCGAAGAGGGCTCGGGCCAGGGGGGGAACCTTGAGATCAAACTCCGCCAAAGCCTTTGTCGCGTCCACTCTCTGTAGCCACGCCCACCGGCAACGTAGCGCCATGTTGAGGAACTGAAGGTTGGGATGGCCCAGACCCCCACTGGATTTAGGAGAGGTCACCTTGTCCCAGGCTACCAGGCAATGGCCGCCACTCACGAGAGAAGGCTGAAATTACAAAGGCCGAAACCGGCTGAAATTACAAAGGCCGAAACCAGCACATACAGAGCTTACACAACATACAAGTACGAGAGAAACACACAAATAAAAGATAAAAAAAAGCTCCGTTTGAAACGTGGAGTTGTCGTCTTCTAGAATAGCCGACACTAGGTGAAGCAGAGACTATAGGAGGCACCAACAGATAAAGTGTACATGCAAAGCTTACACACCTTACAAGTCCGAGAGAAACAAGCAAACAAAAGTTTTAAAAATTCCAATTGAAACGATGAGAATGTTGTCTTTTAGAATATCCAACACTAGGGGAAGCAGTCACTGTAGGAGGCACCATCAGTAGAAGAGCAGCTGCTCGCTTCACTTCCAAATGACCAAAAGGCGACCAACTCACGGACTATGTCTCTAAAGAGGGACCATATCCTCTCGTCTGGTTCGAAGAGTGTCACACCGTCAGCAGGCAGAGGGGTTCCTCAAGAACACGCAAGAGCAGAGTCAACCCAATATCCAGTGAAGAAAACAAGCTGCACCAGAGAACTCCCGACAAGCACCACCAACCCACGACACCGCCACCAAGAAAACGCAAGCTGATGAATGAATGCTCATCATGAAAATCGACAAACAAGGAACAACAACCACCACAAGATCGGAGCTTGCCGAGCAACCTCCAGACCCGACTTATCCCTGAAGTTGAAGCATCCCCAAAAATCATCATGGGCCATCGGGAACTCGCCAACAACCACCCGGGCAGCCCAAACGATGCCTTCAAGAAGGGGAACGACGTCATGCCAATGCCACCGCCCAAGCTAGGGTTAAGGTTTTCACCCAGGACAGGGGTGGGTGGGGGAGAGAGGACCAAAATAATGCCTCCAAGGAGAGAGCCGACGCCCGGGGCGTCGACGATGTCGTGGCCCCTGCTGGCCAAGAGTTTCCCCCCAGTCCCAAGCATCCAACCACCATCCACTCAGTCAAATCGTGTAGATCTAGCCACGGGAAGTAAGCTTCCCCGGTCGGGGATGGAGATCTCCCCGGATTAATTGACACTGCGGGTCGACAAAGAACCCAACACGGCACACCTCATGCTCGCCGCCACGCTGCCGTGCGCCTGCATAGCCAGGGATGCATGCAAGCACTCTCATATGGCAGGGGGATGACTCTATCACCACCACTTGTTGCTGCCACTACGGTGTCTAGAAGACCCCACCGAGGGCACTAACCTGCAACATCTCCGCCACTAGAGGCTGCTCCAACCAGGCGCCAAATCCAAAGAGCCACCCGCTGCCACGAGCGGAGGGGAGTCCATTGGAGTTGTCCTCCTGGAGAGAGGCGCATCGGAGTAGGAAGAAGTCCCGATTGCATCATCAGCGACGGCGAACTCGTCGCAAAATTCAGCCTCCATGCGACCGCTCTAAGGAGCTGAGGGCCAAATCCCCGCCGCCCCATCACCGGCGCCGCGGCCTACGACAGCAACACCTCTAGGGAAAACAAGGAGGGGATGGGAAATGGAGGGGGCGGTGGTGGCGGCAGCCTAGGGTTTCGCCCCTCGTCACCTGGAGGAGACGACGCGATGAAAGAGGCGTTTTTGCCGTGTAACAAATTTGTCTATAACTCTAGAGAAACTCAAAACGCAGGCTGGGCTACATTTAGTATTTTATTTTTAAACACTTATAATTCGTATTTTAAAATTTTAAAATATGTGAAATAAAATTCTATAGGTAGCCTATAAAGTAGAGCGTATTGAGATTTTACAGGTTTATAGTATTGTTTAGCCACTCCCTTAACTTTAGCACTACTATCTTCTTACTAACGTTTGGCTCGAGATCACTCGCGTGTTCGCGTACTTTTGGCTTAGTTTCCCTTCATAAAATCCTTGTTAGAATCATGTTCAGACGCCGACGGTACACGTTCGCTCGCCAACACGGGAACAGAGTATACTCGAACATGCCAATTCCACAAATAAACTACACCGGTGGCAATGCCTCAACCGACGACTCAGGCCCCTCTTCCGGCTCCGAGGGTTTCGATGTCCCCGCCGGCGACGGCGAGATCATGCACCGGCAGGTTGGGCACGTCCGGTGCGAGTGCAGCCACATGTCGATGCACTTCACGTGGAAGACGTGCCTGCACAACGGCAGCTGCCGCACCATCTCGCCGCCGCGCACGTCCTCCAGGCACACCGGGCACATCACGCAGCTCGCCACCACCTGCTCCCCTACCTCCAGCGGGCACACGTACGCGAAGGCCGGCGGCACGTCGGCGGGGGAGCCCGCGCAAAGGCCGGCCGCTCGCGGCCGACCTCTAGCCGTGACCGTGAGAGCAAGGACCGGACTTGCCGGCCGCCCCGTCAACCGACGAGCCCGCGTTGAGCTGGGCGCGAAAACGCCCAGGACGACGAGGAGCAACCCAACTGCGGCGGCGAACGCGAAAGCCTTCCAGACGCTGACGGTGGCAACCAGCACGCAGAAGAGGAAGATGGCGACGCAGACGACGGCGATTCCGTAGAATGCGGGATGCCAGCCGACGTTGTCGTCGGTGTCGTCAGCGCGGGAGCTTGCCGCGAGCCTCGGGTAAAGGTTGAGCATGACGAATTTACGATGAGCTGAGAGTGGAGGCTAGAGTGCTCGTACGTTTTTGCTGCTCGTTGCCTTGATGAGGAATTCAGGATGCGATGCTTCCATGCACGAATGTTTTCACGGAAATAAGTAGTGTTCGCCTCTGGGATTCGGCGCATGGTTTTGCCGTCTCGCTGCTGCTGCGCGCAGTTTCGGTTAAGTTTTTTATAAGATAGAAACGAATGGACTGGTTGTTTTCTTGATTATTGTTGCCTCACGGCGTGGTCGAAAACGAAGTTATTTGCGTTGACGTGCTGACTCCGTGGCGTCAGGACTCCAGCTAAAGAATTTGCACGACTCAATTTCTTAACCATTTCTTAATACAGAACAATGGTCCTATCATCTTTTTTTTTTTTGAGAAGAATGGTCCTATCATCTACGTCATATATACAAAGATTTTTCTAAATGGGCCATCAATAATGAAGGCGGTTTTATTACTTTATTCAACAGTTCGGCAAAATATTACACATTATTATAACCCACTGGTCACATAAGACTAGTCATAATGCATAGTATCATATAGAAGTATCATGCGTATGATACTAGTACATGTTACTATCTTCACAATGCATGGTATCATATACTAGTATCATAGTTTCCATATATTAATTATTTTGTAGAATCTCAATGCAAATATATGTACAAGATTTAGTTGACATTAATTTTTCTAGTAGTATGTGCTATGATACAGTATCTACCTATTTCTCCTATAAATGATCCTAGACTACCCTCTCAACCAGGCCATCTGAGAGGGGCACATCAATCCTGGTCGTCCATTTCACTTGCACAGTAAATTTCCAATCTGTTGCTGCCAAAACCCACCGGCGGGCAGCGACGGGCAACACCGTAGAGCCGGGAACAACCTAGGGCTGCGGCTGGCTGAGGTCCCTCCGAGCGACGGCCCGCAAAGCCTTCTGGTCACACGTCCGATGCTGATTGGAAGGGCGTGCCACCTGACCTATACCTGGTCAGGAAGGTGATGGAGATGCCTCGCTTAGTTTCCTGCATGGCATACACGTAAACATTAAATACGAGCCTCGATCGGCTCTCAGGTTATCCTATGAATCGGCTCAAGGAGCCGATCCACCCATGATTCGTACGAGGTGCACGAATATATGGTGGTCCTGCTTGATCAAGATAAAGCTAATGAGATCTACGACGATTTAGGGTTTTCACCGCATAATCGGATCATCCTACTCAGGATTGGGCCTCGCGGCCACGCACGGTGATCGTAAGCCGATCCTAGATAGGGCCTAAAAACCAACACGAGGTTGATCCCCGGAACATCCTGTCTAGGACTAGCAAACGACACCCTACGTGCCGCTGGATCCTCCAGCCCTTTGTAAGGCCTAACTATTGCAGATATTAAACTAATCCTTGATGAACAAGGAGCAACCGTAACGGATCGGATCTACTAAATAATGATCAAGCGGGGTGCCGCCCCTACACCTAAGATAGGTGTAAGGGCGGCTAGATATGCAAGGGTTGCACTACGATAGCATGTTACGCGAAGAACTATGCTAACCCTAACACATCTATGATAACTACGTTGCTCGCCATCAAAAAGGCTTCAGTACGAGCAACGCATGAACAACGTGGAGCTTCTGCTGCCTAGATCGCAAGATGCGATCTAGGCAGCATGGTGCTTACCGGTAGAAACCCTCGAGACGAAGGAGTTGGCGATGCGCCGAGATTGATTTGTTGGTTGAACGTTGGTTGTTGTTTATTCCATAAACCCTAGATACATATTTATAGTCCAGAGGACTTTCTAACGTGGGAGTAATCCCAACCGTGCACGAGACGAATTCTAACTTCTAATCTAAGATGCGATCTACTATATTACAGATACAAGGGCAAACTAGCCCAACTTTGCATATAAGGCCGATCCACGTATTTCTTCCGTATATAATCTTCAAGCCCATCTTGATCGTGGCCCACCTCTGACTTGGTCAAATTCTGGTGATAACACATGCCCCCCTGGTTTTGGAATTGGTAATTCCAAAATCACTCCGTTTTTTCTCCGTCGGGTCATGTCATGGCAGAGCAGAACCGTCGCAGCATTCTTCATCATGATGCCCTGTCTTCCCAACTATTCCGCGTGATTTGACCGTTGTCTTTGGGCACCGCCTCCTCGGAAACTGCTGTGGCATTGAATTTTTACCATAGCCCCTTTATTTAACCGCTCTGAGCAGTTTGCCGCTTCATCATCTTGCTCCGTTCTGGCCATCGGCACCCAAAAAACCCCCAATCCCCCATAGCCATGTCTTCCTCTTCCTCCTCTTCCTCGTCGGTCTTTTCTGACTCCTCCTCCTCCCGCGAGCCGACGCCGGAGTGGGGCTCGTTGGCGGCGCGCGACATTCTCGCCCCGACGACGTGGGACAAGGAGGAACACGATTCCTCCATCTGGTCTGAGGATGACAAATCCCTGACCGACGGAGAGGGCGACCTTCAATTCCTCGTCGAAGGGGAAGAAGAGGCGGAGAGCAAGGACGACCGCTTCTCCTGGGACGATTTCACCTCTTCCGAGGAAGAGGCGGAGGAGGAGGACGACGACGACGACTCCCTTGAAGGTTACCCACCAGCGAAGCGCCTCCGCACCTGGTGGGACGACGACAGTGAGGACGACGATGAGGAAGATGAAGCCCCCGTAGAAGGCTACGGAAGCTCCGATGAGGAGCCTCTCAGCAGCTGCGCCGAAGGCAGCGATGACGAGGGCAGCAACGGCCCCTAGATTAGGGATCAGTAGTAGTAGTTGGCTTTTGCCCTCTTCTCCCTTGAGCAATCGGCTCTTTCTTTGTAAGGAATCCCCCTATTAATGAAGAAAAATCCCTTAATTAATTTCGCTTCCTTGTCAACCTTGCCGATCGTCGAATGGGGCTGCCGTACAGGGAGCCGATAGCAGAACATCGGCTCGTATTGCGATCCGAGGCCAAGCTGTTGCCTAAATACGCAGTCCAACAGGCCTCAACAGGCCTAATTCTCGTCCAAACCATCAGAATGAACTCCTCAGCAACCCCTAAGAGATTCGTCTCACACATCATGATTTCTGGTCTGAACCGATTCTGTTAATTTGCTAGTTTGGGCTTATTCCTCTAGAGTCGATATCAGCGTATCGGCTTTGTTATTCTGAAGTCGAGCCCGTGCATCGGTGATACGTCTCCGATGTATCGATAATTTCTTATGTTCCATGCCACATTATTGATGTTATCTATATGTTTTATGCACACTTTATGTCATATTCGTGCATTTTCTGGAACTAACCTATTAACAAGATGCCGAAGTGCCAGTTGCTGTTTTCTGCTGTTTTTGGTTTCAGAAATCCTAGTAAGGAAATATTCTCGGAATTGGACGAAATCAAAGCCCAGGGGCCTATTTTCTCACGAAGCTTCCAGAAGTCCGAAGGAGAGACGAAGAGGGGCCACGGAGGGGCCACACCATAGGGCGGCGCCCCCCCCCTTGGCCGCGCCGGCCTGTAGTGTGGGGCCCCCGTGCCGCCTCTTGACCTGCCCTTCCGCCTATAAAAAGTCTCCGTGACGAAACCCCCAGTACCGAGAGCCACGATACGGAAAACCTTCCAGAGACGCCGCCGCCGCCGATCCCATCTCGGGGGATCCAGGAGATCGCCTCCGGCACCCTGCCGGAGAGGGGAATCGTCTCCCGGAGGACTCTACGCCGCCATGGTCGCCTCCGGTGTGATGTGTGAGTAGTCTACCCCTGGACTATGGGTCCATAGCAGTAGCTAGATGGTTGTCTTCTCCCCATTGTGCTATTATTGTCGGATCTTGTGAGCTGCCTAACATGATCAAGATCATCTATCTGTAATTCTATATGTTGCGTTTGTTGGGATCCGATGAATAGAGAATACTTGTTATGTTGATTATCAAAGTTATGCTATGTGTTGTTTATGATCTTGCATGCTCTCCGTTACTAGTAGATGCTCTGGCCAAGTAGATGCTTGTAACTCCAAGAGGGAGTACTTATGCTCGATAGTGGGTTCATGCTCGCATTGACACCGGGACAAAGGATGTAAGAAAGTTCTAAGGTTGTGTTGTCTTTGTTGCCACTAGGGATAAAACATTAGTGCTATGTTCAAGGATGTAGTCACTAGTTACATTACGCACCATACTTAATGCAATTGTCTGTTGTTTGCAACTTAATACGGAGGGGTTCGGATGATAACTTTGAAGGTGGACTTTTTAGGCATAGATGCAGTTGGATGACGGTCTATGTACTTTGTCGTAATGCCCAATTAAATCTCACTATACTCATCATGATATGTATGTGCATGGTCATGCTCTCTTTATTTGTCAATTGCCCAACTGTAATTTGTTCACCCAACATGCTGTTCGTCTTATGGGAGAGACACCTCTAGTGAACTGTGGACCCCGGTCCAATTCTCTTTACTGAAATACAATCTACTGCAATACTTGTTCTACTGTTTTCTGCAAACAATCATCTTCCACACAATACGGTTAACTCTTTGTTACAGCAAGCCGGTGAGATTGACAACCTCACTGTTTCGTTGGGGCAAAGTACTTTGGTTGAGTTGTGCAGGTTCCACGTTGGCGCCGGAATCACTGGTGTTGCGCCGCACTACATCCCGGCGCCATCAACCTTCAACGTGCTTCTTGGCTCCTCCTGGTTCGATAAACCTTGGTTTCTTTACGAGGAAAACTTGCTGCTGTGCGCATCATACCTTCCTCTTGGGGTTGCCCAACGAACGTGTGAAATACACGCCATCAAGCTCTTTTTCTGGCGCCGTTGCCGGGGAACTGAAGAAAAGCTACACCACAGAGAATTGCCTCCCACGGCAACAGCACTTTTTCTGGCGCCGTTGCCGGGGAGATCAAGACACGCTGCAAGGGGAGTCTCCACTTCTCAATCTCTTTACTTTGTTTTTGTCTTGCTTAGTTTTATTTACTACTTTGTTTGCTGCACTAAATCAAAATACAAAAAAATTAGTTGCTAGTTTTACTTTATTTGCTATCTTGTTTGCTATATCGAAAACACAAAAAAATTAGTTTACTTGCATTTACTTTATCTAGTTTGCTTTATTTACTACTACTAAAATGAGTAATCCTGAAGTTGAAGTTCGCACGTTTAAGCAACGAGGGGGAGAATGTTTGAGAGATGCTTGGTATAGAATTAGCGATGCTCATAATAGATGCACTAAGAAGCACTCCACCATTATTTTACTCAGGAATTTTTATGTTGGTATCTCTAGCTGGAATAGATATGTTCTTGATAGTCTCGCAAAAGGTGACTTCCTAAGTACTCCTGCATTAGAAGCTAGTTGCATTATTGAGAGCTTATTTGGAATACCCCCTGTTGATAAAGTTAAAACTGAAATCTCTCTTGAAGATGTTATGAAAAAATTGGAAACCATAGAGAAAAATTTTCCAAGTATTGAAGCTAAATTGGAAATATTACTTGATAAAACTGATGAACTTGATAAATCCTTAGGAGGAATTGATGAAAGAATTAGTGTCCTAGGAACTAATGTTGTCCATGATGATCAAATCAATAGGATTGACGAACTTGAAAAAGCTATGGGAACCTTGGGTTCAACATTTTCTTCTCTTAAATATAAGGAGAAAGCTTATGTGGGTAAGGAGCAAAAGTTTATGTATGTCTCTAAAGTGCCTAGACCAAAGAAGTATTATTATAGGCCTAAAATTGACAAAGCCCTTAGTACCACTATGGATGGGGGAGCTCATGATAACGATGCACCATCTCTTGATAATACTTGATATACACTTTCTGCGCCTAGCTGAAAGGCGTTAAAGAAAAGCGCTTATGGGAGACAACCCATGTTTTTACCTACAGTACTTTGTTTTATATTTGTGTCTTGGAAGTAGTTTACTATTGTAGCAACCTCTCCTTATCTTAGTTTTGTGTTTTGTTGTGCCAAGTTAAGCCGTTGATAGAAAAGTAAGTACTTGATTTGGATTACTGCACAGTTCCAGATTTCTTTGCTGTCACGAATCTGGGTCCACCTCCCTGTAGGTAGCTCAGAAAATTAAGCCAATTTACATGCATGATACTCAGATATGTACGCAACTTTCATTCAATTTGAGCATTTTCATTTGAGCAAGTCTGGTGCCATTTTAAAATTCGTCAATACGAACTGTTCTGTTTTGACAGATTCTGCCTTTTATTTCGCATTGCCTCTTTCGCTATGTTGGATGAATTTCTTTGATCCACTAATGTCCAGTAGCATTATGCAATGTCCAGAAGTGTTAAGAATGATTGTGTCACCTCTGAATATGTCAATTTATATTGTGCACTAACCCTCTAATGAGTTGTTTCGAGTTTGGTGTGGAGGAAGTTTTCAAGGATCAAGAGAGGAGTATGATGCAACATGATCAAGGAGAGTGAAAGCTCTAAGCTTGGGGATGCACCCGGTGGTTCACCCCTGCATATATCAAGAAGACTCAAGCGTCTAAGCTTGGGGATGCCCAAGGCATCCCCTTCTTCATCGACAACATTATCAGGTTCCTCCCCAGAAACTATATTTTTATTCCATCACATCTTATGTGCTTTTTCTTGGAGCGTCGGTTTGTTTTTGTTTTTGTTTTGTTTGAATAAAATGGATCCTAGCATTCACTTTATGGGAGAGAGACACGCTCCGCTGTAGCATATGGACAAGTATGTCCTTAGTTTCTACTCATAGTATTCATGGCGAAGTTTCTCCTTCGTTAAATTGTTATATGGTTGGAATTGGAAAATGATACATGTAGTAATTGCTATTAATGTCTTGGGTAATGTGATACTTGGCAATTGTTGTGCTCATGATTAAGCTCTTGCATCATATGCTTTGCACCCATTAATGAAGAAATACATAGAGCATGCTAAAATTTGGTTTGCATATTTGGTTTCTCTAAGGTCTAGATAATTTCTAGTTTTGAGTTTGAACAACAAGGAAGACGGTGTAGAGTCTTATAATGTTTTCAATATGTCTTTTATGTGAGTTTTGCTGCACCGGTTCATCCTTGTGTTTGTTTCAAATAAGCCTTGCTAGCCTAAACCTTGTATCGAGAGGGAATACTTCTCATGCATCCAAAATACTTGAGCCAACCACTATGCCATTTGTGTCCACCATACCTACCTATACTACATGGTATTTTTCCGCCATTCCAAAGTAAATTGCTTGAGTGCTACCTTTAAAATTCCATCATTCACCTTTGCAATATATAGCTCATGGGACAAATAGCTTAAAAACTATTGTGGTATTGAATATGTAATTATGCACTTTATCTCTTATTAAGTTGCTTGTTGTGCGATAACCATGTTCACTGGGGACGCCATCAACTATTCATTGTTGAATTTCATGTGAGTTGCTATGCATGTTCGTCTTGTCTGAAGCAAGAGAGATCTACCACCATATGGTTAAGCATGCATATGTTAGAGAAGAACATCGGGCCGCTAACTAAAGCCATGCTCCATGGTGGAAGTTTCAGTTTTGGACAACAATCCTCAAATCTCAAATGAGAAAATTATTAATTGTTGGTATATGCTTATGCATAAAAGAGAAGTCCATTATCTGTTGTCTATGTTGTCCCGGTATGGATGTCTAAGTTGAAGAATAATCAATAGCGAGAAATCCAATGCGAGCTTTCTCCTTAGACCTTTGTACAGGCGGCATAGAGGTACCCCTTTGTGACACTTGGTAAAAACAATGCATTGTGATGACCCGGTAGTCCAAGCTAATTAGGACAAGGTGCGGGCACTATTAGTACACTATGCATGAGGCTTGCAACTTATAAGATATAATTTACATGATGCATATGCTTTATTACTACCGTTGACAAAATTGTTTCATGTTTTCAAAATCAAAGCTCTAGCACAAATATAGCAATCGATGCTTTTCCTCTATGGAGGACCATTCTTTTACTTTCAATGTTGAGTCAGTTCACCTATCTCTCTCCACCTCAAGAAGCAAACACTTGTGTGAAGCTGTGCATTGATTCCTACATACTTGCTTATTGCACTTATTATATTACTCTATGTTGACAATATCCATGAGATATACATGTTACAAGTTGAAAGCAACCGCTGAAACTTAATCTTCTTTTGTGTTGCTTCAATGCCTTTACTTTGAATTATTGCTTTATGAGTTAACTCTTATGCAAGACTTATTGATGCTTGTCTTGAAGTGCTATTCATGAAAAGTCTTTGCTATATGATTCACTTGTTTACTCATGTCATATACATTGTTTTGATCGCTGCATTCACTACATATGCTTTACAAATAGTATGATCAAGATTATGATGGCATGTCACTCGAAATTATACGTGTTATCGTTTTACTGCTTCGGGACGAGCAGAACTAAGATTGGGTATTCCGATACGTCTCCGACGTATCGATAAGTTCATATGTTCCATCCCACATTATAGATGTTATCTATATGTTTTATGCACACTTTATGTCATATTCGTGCATTTTACGGAACTAACCTATTAACAAGATGCCGAAGTGCGATTCTGTTTTCTGCTGTTTTTGGTTTCAGAAATCCGAGTAAGGAAATAGTCTCGGAATTGGACGAAATCATTGCCCAGGGGCCGATGTTCTCACGAAGCTTCCCGAAGTCCGAAGGAGAGACGAAGAGGGGCCACGGAGGGCCACACCATAGGGCGGCGCGGCCCCCTTGGCCGCGCCGGCCTGTAGTGTGGGGCCCCCGTGCCGCCTCTTGACCTGCCCTTCCGCCTATAAAAGTTTCCGTGACGAAACCCCCAAGCACCGAGAGCCACGATACGGAAAACCTTCCAGAGACGCCGCCGCCGCCGATCCCATCTCGGGGGATCCAGGAGATCGCCTCCGGCACCCTGCGGGAGAGGGGAATCATCTCCCGGAGGACTCTACGCCGCCATGGTCGCCTCCGGTGTGATGTGTGAGTAGTCTACCCCTGGACTATGGGTCCATAGCAGTAGCTAGATGGTTGTCTTCTCCCCATTGTGCTATTATTGTCGGATCTTGTGAGCTGCCTAACATGATCAAGATCATCTATCTGTAATTCTATATGTTGCGTTTGTTGGGATCCGATGAATAGAGAATACTTGTTATGTTGATTATCAAAGTTATGCTATGTGTTGTTTATGATCTTGCATGCTCTCCGTTACTAGTAGATGCTCACGGCCAAGTAGATGCTTGTAACTCCAAGAGGGAGTACTTATGCTCGATAGTGGGTTCATGCTGCATTGACACCGGACGATGTGAGAAAGTTCTAAGGTTGTGTTGTGCTTTGTTGCCACTAGGGATAAAACATTAGTGCTATGTTCAAGGATGTAGTCACTAGTTACATTACGCACCATACTTAATGCAATTGTCTCGTTGTTTGCAACTTAATATCTTGGAGGGTTCGGATGATAACCTGAAGGTGGACTTTTTAGGCATAGATGCAGTTGGATGACGGTCTATGTACTTTGTCGTAATGCCCAATTAAATCTCACTATACTCATCATGATATGTATGTGCATGGTCATGCTCTCTTTATTTGTCAATTGCCCAACTGTAATTTGTTCACCCAACATGCTGTTCGTCTTATGGGAGAGACACCTCTAGTGAACTGTGGACCCCGGTCCAATTCTCTTTACTGAAATACAATCTACTGCAATACTTGTTCTACTGTTTTCTGCAAACAATCATCTTCCACACAATACGGTTAACTCTTTGTTACAGCAAGCCGGTGAG
The DNA here is from genome assembly GCF_019359855.2 of Lolium perenne. Taxonomy (NCBI): domain Eukaryota; kingdom Viridiplantae; phylum Streptophyta; class Magnoliopsida; order Poales; family Poaceae; genus Lolium; species Lolium perenne. The sequence goes on along the minus strand of NC_067250.2, from coordinate 171,907,408 downwards.
ATTGACAACCTCACTGTTTCGTTGGGGCAAAGTACTTTGGTTGAGTTGTGCAGGTTCCACGTTGGCGCCGGAATCACTGGTGTTGCGCCGCACTACATCCCGCCGCCATCAACCTTCAACGTGCTTCTTGGCTCCTCCTGGTTCGATAAACCTTGGTTTCTTTTTGAGGGAAAACTTGCTGCTGTGCGCATCATACCTTCCTCTTGGGGTTGCCCAACGAACATGTGAAATACACGCCATCAATCGGCTGTATTTGTATACTGTTATCTCCATACGTCTTCTCGAGTCGATGCCTGCGCATCGGCTGTGATTTTTTTTTTACTGGCCGATTTTAAATCGGCCCTCACATCTTACTGCCCGTCATCCCACATGCTTGGGAAATATTTCTTGAGGTGTTGACCATTGACAGCTACTGGGAACTTTTCGCCGTCCAACTCTTCCAACATGTATGCATTACCCTTCAAGGCCTGGACAACTTTGTACGGACCATGCCAATTAGGAGACCATTTGCCATATGCCTTGTCCCTGGTTCCTAACGGCAACACAGCTTCCCATACTAGATCACCAACTTGGAACTCCTTTGGTCTAACCTTTTTATTGTAGGCACGAGCCACCCTGGCTTTATTCTCCTTAATCTTCTCCAACGACCAAAGCCTAAGCTCTGTAGCGTCCTCAATAGTGTCACTCATCAAGGCTGCATATTCTTCAGCTGTCAGATCATTCTGAAACGTGACACGTCTTGATCCAGCCGTAATTTCCCAAGGCAATACGGCTTCCTGCCCATAGACAAGCTGGTACGGCGAAGTCTTTATAGCTCCATGGCACGACATGCGGTAGGCCCATAATGCTTCTAACAACTTCTCATGCCAATCCCTAGGGTTCTCGTCAATTTTCCTCTTGATCAGCTTGATTAGACTCTGATTGGATGCCTCAGCCTGCCCATTAGCTTGAGCGTAGTACGGGGATGATCGGATCAGTTTAATCCCCATGTCATCGCAGAACTTCCTGAATTCTTTAGAAATAAAGACCGAACCTCCATCGGTCGTGATAGTTTGGGGAATCCCGAACCTATGAATGACGTGTTCTTTCACAAACTTGATCACATCTTCTGATTTTACCTTTTTCATAGGGATGGCTTCCACCCACTTGGTGAAGTAATCTGTGATAACCAAAATCCATTCATGTTTTTTGCTCGACGCCGGATGGATTTTGCCGATCATATCCATGCCCCACCCCCGAAACGGCCAAGGTTTAATGATAGGGTTCATCGCTGATGCTGGTACCATCTGAATCTTCCCGAACATCTGGCACGCTTGGCACCCCTTGTAATAATTGAAGCAATCTTCAAGCATGGTGGGCCAATAAAACCACGATCGCACGATTAACCACTTCATCTTATGAGCCGATTGATGAGTTCCACAGCGCCTTCATGCACCTCATGTAAGAGCCGATTAGACTTCGGTTGGCCCTGTGCACTTAAGTAGTAACCCTTCCAACGTCCCGTAGAACATATCGTCTCCTATGAGGACATACTTCATGGCTTTGTACCTTATCCGTTTAGGTGCCCCCGAGCCGAATCTTTTAAATAATTGAAGATTTCGGCTCTCCAATCATCTGTTCCAGGAATTGTACCTGAACCTCTGATCCGTCAGATATATCTATATAGCCTGACGCCATTTGTGCGAGATTGTTGGCCTCGGTATTTTGGGATCTTGGGACCCAATTAAAGTTGATGTACCGAAACTGTGTCATCAACTCACGGCATTCCACCCAATATGGGAAAAGCGATTCACTTTCGCACTTATATTCATCCGTGAGCTGGTTAATCACCAACTTTGAGTCTCCAAAAAGCTCTACTGCTTCAGCTCCGGCTTCCGAGCAACTCCATTCCCTTACGTATTGCCTCATATTCTCGCTATGTTGTTGGTGCAAGGGGTAGATAATCCGATGGAGAAGGAGTATTCGCCCCCGAGGCGACACGAAGCAGAATGCCGATGCCACAACCATCGTCACAAACCGATCCATCGAAGAACATAGCCCATGCACGTATAGATAGTGCTGCTATATTGGTACCGATCCGTTCAGCGATAAGATCGGCCAACGCTTGTCCCTTGATCGCTTTCGCAGTGATACCGGAGATCGAATTACGACAACGCAAACATCCACTTACCAAGTCGGCCTTTCAAAACAGGGGCCGACAACATGTGCTTGACAACATCTGACTTGCATATGACGATGATCTCTGCCGTCAAAAGGATGTGATGAAGCTTGGTGCAGGTAAAGAACAGGCAGAGGCAAAGTTTCTCGACCTCAGGATATCTTGTCTCCGCGTCCAGCATCCTTCTGCTGAGGTAGAAAACGACCTTCTCAACGCCATCGTAGAGTTGCACCACTACCGAAGCGATGGACGTGTCAGCTACTGACAAGTAGATGTAGAACGGCCTGTCTTGCTGGGGCGGAACTAGCACAGGTGGCGTCGTCAGATACCGCTTAATCTCATCAAACGCACGTTTGTTCTTTACGCCCCCAGTGGAACTCGTCATCGGATTTAGTCTTCACCAGCGCCATGAACGGCTCGATTCGCCCTGACAGATTAGAGATGAATCATCGGACAAAATTGATCTTGCCGATGAGACGTTGGAGCTCCTTCTTCGTGGTCGGCGGCTGCATGGTACGTACCGCCTCCTGACTTTTCAGGCCGATCTCAATTCCCCGTTCATGAACCAGAAAACCTAGGAATTGACCAGCCGTCACGCCAAAAGCACACTTCTTCGGATTCATTCTTAGTCCGAATTTCCGAGTTCGGTCTAGGACGCGCCGTAAATCATCCAAGTGTCCCCCCATGGAGACAGATTTGACTACCATGTCGTCGATATAGATCTCCACCAACTTACCGATCAGATCATGAAATATATAATTCATGGCTCGTTGGTACGTCGCACCAGCATTCTTCAACCCAAAGGTCATGACCACATATTCAAACAAACCTACTGCTCCTGGTACTCTGAATGCGGTCTTGTGTATATCTTCCGGAGCCATGAAGATCTGGTTATAGCCGGCGTTGCCATCCATGAAGCTCAACACCTTGTGGCCAGCAGCGGCATTTATCAATGTTTCTGCCACCGGCATCGGATATTCGTCCTTCGGAGTGGCTCTATTGAGATCTCGAAAATCGATGGCCACACGCCATCGGCCATCCTTCTTCTCTACAGGCACGATACTGGAGATCCACTCAGCATACCTGCATGGCCTGATGAACCCGGCGGCCAACATCTTCTCGATCTCTTTCTTGACTTCTTCTAGAATTTCGGCCCTCATCTGACGTGCTCGTTGTTGGAACGGCCGAAATCCTTTCTTAAGGGGGAGCCGGTGTTCAATGATGCTCCTGTCCAACCCAGGCATCTCCGTGTAATCCCATGCAAAGCAATCTGGGTACTCCTTCAACAGAGCTATCATCTGTCCCCTGAGCTGTGGATCTAACTTCTTGCTGATAAAAGTCGATCGCGGCTTATCCCCAGGACCAATATCGACTTCCTCTAGCTCATCAGCCGATGTAAACCCATACCCTAGCTTTCCGTCACCTGTGAGGTCGACGCCACATACTGGGAGAGCAGGTGGTATGGATAATACGGGCCGATCGCTAGAATCGGCTTCCATCTTGATCATCACCAGGACCTTTTGGCAGTGTCGGGGCCGATCGCGCGGAGCAGCCTCTTCCTTATCTTTGTTATGAGAGCAGCTGCCCTCGTCTCCACCCTCATCAGGGCGGTGCCCCAGTTCTACCATATTGATGTTGAACAAGTATCTTGGCTGGCACCTCCTGGGGTAAGTGTCTTCAGCGGCGCATGACGGTGGATTAGGCACTTCTGGTGTCGCCAACGCGAATGACGATGGTGGACGGGGCTGAAGTGGCACTTCTCCTTGGTAGGTCCCAAGAGCTGGTCCTAATAGAAAGTGCGGATGCTTCATGACCTCCTGGATCATCCGAAAAGCAACATGCTCCAAAGTATTCACCAGGCTCTCAGAATGGCGATGCAGCGAGTGAGTCACCATGCAGCTAATCTCCTGGCGCAGGGACCTGGTACGTTCTTCTGACGGGACGGATAGGTCCACTCCATCAAGCGCGCCTTCCGGTGAGAACCCCTTCCACCGGATGCCATGTGTACGGGTTTTGTGAAAAGAGCCGATGAGGTCGGCTTCGAGGATGACTTTGATCTCGTCATACTTCTTCTTGAGCTCGTCGGTCAGATCCTCGTACGTGACTGGCGTGCCGTCCGCCATCTCAGATGTAGATGGCGATGTGGTTGATGTAGAAGCTGGTCCCACCGGGCGTGCCAGAATGTGTTGCTGCCAAAACCCACCGGCGGGCAGCGACGGGCAACACCATAGAGCCGGAAACAACCTAGGGCTGCGGCTGGCCAAGGTCCCTCCGAGCGACGGCCCGCAAAGCCTTCTGGTCACACGTCCGATGCTGATTGCAAGGGCGTGCCACCTGACCTATACCTGGTCAGGAAGGTGATGGAGATGCCTCGCTTAGTTTCCTGCATGGCATACACGTAAACATTAAATACGAGCCTCGATCGGCTCTCAGGTTATCCTGTGAATCGGCTCAAGGAGCCGATCCACCCATGATTCGTACGAGGTGCACGAATATATGGTGGTCCTGCTTGATCAAGATAAAGCTAATGAGATCTACGACGATTTAGGGTTTTCACCGCATAATCGGATCATCCTACTCAGGATTGGGCCTCGCGGCCACGCACGGTGATCGTAAGCCGATCCTAGATAGGGCCTAAAAACCAACACGAGGTTGATCCCCGGAACATCCTGTCTAGGACTAGCAAACGACACCCTACGTGCCGCTGGATCCTCCAGCCCTTTGTAAGGCCTAACTATTGCAGATATTAAACTAATCCTTGATGAACAAGGAGCAACCGTAACGGATCGGATCTACTAAATAATGATCAAGCGGGGTGCCGCCCCTACACCTAAGATAGGTGTAAGGGCGGCTAGATATGCAAGGGTTGCACTACGATAGCATGTTACGCGAAGAACTATGCTAACCCTAACACATCTATGATAACTACGTTGCTCGCCATCAAAAGGCTTCGATACGAGCAACGCATGAACAACGTGGAAGCTGCTGCCTAGATCGCAAGATGCGATCTAGGCAGCATGGTGCTTACCGGTAGAAACCCTCGAGACGAAGGAGTTGGCGATGCGCCGAGATTGATTTGTTGGTTGAACGTTGGTTGTTGTTTATTCCATAAACCCTAGATACATATTTATAGTCCAGAGGACTTTCTAACGTGGGAGTAATCCCAACCGTGCACGAGACGAATTCTAACTTCTAATCTAAGATGCGATCTACTATATTACAGATACAAGGGCAAACTAGCCCAACTTTGCATATAAGGCCGATCCACGTATTTCTTCCGTATATAATCTTCAAGCCCATCTTGATCGTGGCCCACCTCTGACTTGGTCAAATTCTGGTGATAACACAATCCCACTTTTCACCTCAGCCGTCGGATGTGGTAATTATTTTATCACCTTTTGCTTGTCCAAACGAGCCAATGACTTATGGGACCAGTTGTGTGTGCGGGCCACCGGTCGGAGGCACCCACGCCCGCTCGTTCGAGTCATCTTCTTTCTCCTGCGCGCGTGTGGGGCAGTGAAAACCCTAGATCGCGAAGCACCCAATCCCCGCGTCTCCTCCTCCCTTCTCAGCCTCGCTCGAGTGGAGGCAGGTGGGGAACAGAGGCGGCTCGACGACGCAGCGGTGCGATGGGGCTGGGCTGGTGCGGGGAAGGGCGGCTGCTATGCATCGCGGGTCGAGGGCGCGGTGGTGGGTTGGCGGCGGCGACCTGTGTGGCGGCGACGACGGCGTGCGGGAGGAGGAGGGAGGCGGAGCTGCGCCGGCCGCCCAGGTGACAAAGAGGAGGCTGGGGCGCAGCGTGGAGGTGACGGTCGGCCCGCCTGTAGATGCGAGGCACGGGAGCGGCGATTGTCGCGGGTCAACGACGCGGTGATGGGCTGGCGGCAGCGACCTGGCGCGATGGGGGATGACCTGGGGCTGACCACCGGACGTGCGGGGACGGAGCGGCAGGTGGTAGCGCGGGGATGAGGTTCGTCTTGCTTCTCCCTCCTCTCTTTCTCTGTGTATCTCTCTCTCATCTCTCACTCTCGTTTTTCTCCTTTTTATCATGGACGGCGGCCGGATCTTTTGGAGAAAGCGGCGCGGTGATGGACTACTGGATGCCTAGAAGGGAGGAAGAAGGGGCGGGTGGCATGGCCTCAACGGGACGAGGAGGAGGCGGATTCCGGCATGGCCTGCACGGCTGCACTTTCTTCTCGGTACCTTCGCGTCTATGGCCTCCTCGCTGTCAAAATAGATTGATCTAAATCATCCTTTCGACTCGTGGAGGGCTTGGTGGTCAGCGGCAAGGTAGGCAATGGATACCTCCCCTTCTCTCTATTTCTTGATGGTTACAATAATCTGTCTAAGTTTTACATGTTACTTTGTGGTTTTGTTCTTTTTTTAATCTCAGGATCTGGTTTCTTCTTGCTAAGATGAGGTGGTCTCATGCTCTGTAGGTTTCCGACAGCATGTTTGTTTTAATTCTTGACTCAACTGAAATTTGTTTTATCTGCAGGCAGTGGCATCTAAAACGGTCTTGTCTCTTACACCACTTGATGTGCAGCTCATCCCGCACTACAGCTGGGAAGGAAGGCCCCAAGGCGAACCATTTTTCATCTCTTACTGCTCTATTAATAAGAGATTTGCACGTCACGAAAAGAACAAGAAAATATTATGGGTTTTATGATGCATGGTTAGAAACATTTTGAGTTAGTTTATGTTCACGAAAAGAACACTAAAAGAGACGAACTAATTTGAATTAGTTTATCTACATTTTGCAGGCTGATATTTTTGTCAGTTTGTAACTCCTTAAATTGATTTAGGTTGTGTTTGGTTTTGGTTAATTTATAGAGGAATCAAAAAGGAAGAAGGCACATGAATAAGAGAACAAGGCGACTCTGGGTTGGCTCTCGTGGTGGCGCTGGGTGAAGGAGATGATGGGGCCGTTGTTGGGTGGAGGAGGGGGGTTGGGGTGTTACCTAGAGCGCAGATGATGGGGTAAATTTTTTTCTATAAGGTTCTAGACAAAACTTGGTTCAATACTACATGCTAAACAAGATGGTTTTCCTTATAAGCTAGAAAATTTGCATTGCTACTTGGTGTTTGTGGTTTTTTTACCTATTGGGAGAGAGAAAAAAGTCGTCTACTTGCTAAATTAGTTTATATATAAAATACTACCCTTTGAAGACATGGGTCTTGGACATTTTTAAGCTGTACTACATGGTATGGTAGTAAGTAGGAAACAGCTATAAATTTAGTAGTCAATGCGCTCATGGATTTACTTGTGGGGACTTAATCTGTCTTTTAGCTCAGGTTTGATGTCCTAAGTTTTGCCATATGAATTCAATGAAGGTTACACAAGGCGATAGTTTAATCTTTTCCAGGATGAACTCAAAGAACCAATTGGGAAATCAGAAAACTACCATGATTTTTATTTCTATGAAATTGCCACTCATTGGTATTTCTGCCAGCTTCCAATTTCATGTTCCCCAATAGTACTGCTTATGCTTTAGGTTTGATATTATTTCCTTCAAGAATTCAGAAGAAGATTTCTTATTGTAGGTTTGGTGGATTTAGTTGACACATTGCTTGTTTGGATAATACCGTGAAAACATATCATGGAGAGAGTCCATCTGGTAAAGATAACATCGAACATAAAATATATGGATGATACAGCTATTATGAAGCAGTAAAGAAATGACCTTACTTTTATAGTACTTTATATTTTGTTTCTATTTTGAAGAACTGCTTTACCACATCGAGATAAAATCCAGAAGTAATTTGCCTACATTTATTATACTAGCTCTAAAGTCTGAGATGTCTCTGCTTTCTGTACGGTTAATTTGTGGGCATATCATTGCCTCTGTCTCCTAATTGGGTGATGAGCCTATGGTGTAGATTTTTGTGGGCACGTGTTTGTGATCTACCATGGTATCTAGCTTCATTTCTATCATGATACTGAATTTCTTAGTGCTTCAGTGTGTTATCTCGTGATTTATGTGGTGAGGGACAAATATGTAATGGAGGATATATTGTTGTTTTAGTCACCACTGTTTCATGTGCTACTAGGCACAAATTTCTGATATTAGCAGCTCTGGTTGTGTGCATCTTTTCTTTGTATACACTATGATTTGCTTTTTTTTATTTCCCTTCTGTTTCATTCTCTAAGAATACTTGCTTTCAAAGATATACCAATGAGACAATCAGACAAATGGTAAAATTTTGTGTGCACTGACAGAGATCCTATCAAGTACACTAACTTGGTGTCCCTTGATCACCCTGGCATAATATTCTCCAATTTTGCATCCATTGCATCCTATTGGGAAACTACATGTATGGTCATATAGCTTTCTTGACTATTTTGGTTTCCGGACACTTATCTCCCTCCCGGTTGCTCCTCACTCTCACTCATCCTTCAGCCAGTGGAATGCATGGTCAAATTGCCACAGCCCTTGTGGTTTGCTTACTACAATAGAAATCCAAAATACACCCACTGGTCATTTTTTATTGATATAATTTATAAACAAGTTCTAATCATTATGTCCTCGGTTTCTTAGCTCCCTACCATTGTAGGGTTTGTACCTACAGCCTACTACCTTCACAGTCAGTTTATTTTCTATTTTATGGTGTCCAGTAGTTTACCTAAACGTTAATACCTTGCTTTTCGTAGAGAATCTGAATAACAAAGGTGCGAATTGAGAAGGTTCTCAAGGCTGGTGCTAATATTGTAGATAACATGTTTCAGCATCATTATTAATTGTTAAGGTAAGCTAGATTTATGACAACTTTCTCTTACATGTTGAGTCTCAGCAGTATTACTATTATATTCTCTTGCGCATTAATTACTTTGTGAAGTGGAATATTCTAAACTTGACCTTTTAATGCATAATAATTATCCTAGAGAGAATCAACATGTACTAATTGATCATATTTCTAAGGCATGCTCTTTGCGGGCTTCACATCCCTCTGCTTGATTGCTGGTCTTCGTTTGTTATCTACCCGTTGTGTAAGATTTTCCAAATTATATATCTTCTTTATCATATTTCTTGATTCCTGAGAAAATTCAGAAAGCATGCTCATTTCCTAAAGTGTTTTTCATTTAGTGCCAGAGCACATGAGTAGCAAACACACAAAATATAATCTCCCAAAACAAACCTATGTGCCTATATCGGGCGCGGCCGCCGCCATTGAGGTGATGGGGGAGGTGGGCGAGCGGGAGGGTCGAGGCCCGGCGGTGAGGTGGCCGGCGGGCGACGGTGCTGTGGCGACACCGAGGGGCAGGATCCGGGGAGGACATGCGGGATCTGGTCATGCCGGTCTTCCTCTGCGTTGCTACTTGCACTGCTTCCTCCTCCTCTTGGCTGCCTCGTCTCCCCCAGGTAGGAAATCAAGGGCTCCAATTCTTCTCTTTTGTTTGTTTGATTCTCAGATGGATTCATCGGGTCTGCAAACTTGCCTACCCTTTGTGTACTTTCTTCCTGTGGCAAGGTAGTTGGTGCAAGGGTCTTATTTGCTGCCTTGGGTTCGATCTGTATAAAAAAAACCGGGCACACTTGCTAGATGCAGTCTTTGCTGCTTTGTGCAGTACAAAAAAAGATGGTTCATTGCTTCAGCTGCTATTTGTTGTTGATAGATGCAGCTGCTGGTACACAGTACACGCAAGTTTCCCCAGCTGTTATGAACGTGCCTTCCCATTTTATTTCTGGATAAAAAAGGCGGATGAGGATTCAAGAACCATAAATTCACTTGAATAACAGAATAGGATTATGACCCCTAGCAAAGAAACTGAGGGGAAAAATGGATCTTGACTAAATGCTAAAGCAAAGCTAAATATACTTGATAGCAAACAAAAAAAAAAGGCTTCTTCAGATAATGGGCTTTATTTAGCCAAGTGGATAGTAGTATTACAGTTCCCAAATCTGCAACACAAAACCTTTCTTCAGATAATGGGCTTTATTTAGTTAACTGGACAGGGTCATGCTTTTTCAAGATTAAATAAAAAGCGGAGGTTCCTGTATACATGATAGGTGTAAATGCAGCTTGTATTTTGCAGGTTAAGTGGTTTCCTTCTTACCGCAGAGGAAGAAATTAGTTGATTCTTTTTGCTTGGATATTTTCCCCATTTCAATGTTAATATCAATACACAACTTAGGCTGATTACAGTTCGTCACGTATGAAATCCATAAAAATGTAACATTAAGTACTCTTATATGGCACATGTATTTATATTTTTCATGAGACCAATCTTTACAATTTGTGTATATGAGCAACATTGAAATGGCTGTAATGGAATATCAGTATGTTTGTTTGGCACCCTTACTGTATCTTATCCGATCCGATCTGCCACAAGATGGCATCCTGATTTGTCACAAGATAAGAACCTTGTCTGATATAATTCCATTTGTTTTTAGTTTTTGCAGGTGTGGGTGGGTCTGGACTAGCTTGGTCTACTGATGTGCATTCATCATTGGTACCTATTTCTTAAATTCATATGTGCCATTCCATGGGTGCCCCATTTTCCATGACGGATGTATTCTTTTCACTCTTTTTTTATCCTCAGGCTGCACTGAAGTAAGTGTTGGGCCTTTTGCTAATCAGGTTCTGTGATTCACTGGGCCTTTTAGGACCTGGTCTTTGCAAAAAATGTAAGTCTGACATCACCATGTTTGTCATGGGTGTCAGCGAGAAGGAATACAAGTCGAACATCACCATTGTCTCCAGCACTAGCTGCACCACCAATTGCCTGCTCCTCTTGCTAAGGTGCTTTTTATTACAACTTGTGTTACTCAATTTAAATACCCATATTGTGTAATCATATGCTGATATATTTGTTCCTTTTAGGTTATCAATGATAGGTTTGGCATCGTTGAGGGTTTGATGACCACTATTCATTCCATGCCCGCTAAGCATTTGATTGGTTTTAGGTTGACCGAACACTTCTTTTTTATCTTTGTCTGGTTAGCTTGATGTGTCTGAATTATAGCTGAACACGAAAAGAGCTGATCTAATTTGAATTAGTTTATGTTCATTTTTGCAGGCTAATATTTTTGTCTGTATAGTGCTATGAAATTGATTTAGGCTGGTGGTACATGTTAGGTTTTGGTTAATTTACGGAGGAATCAAAAATCAAGAAGGTGCAAGAATAAGAGAATAAGGAAGCGGTATGTCATAGTGACTGATTCAGAGCAGGGATTAATATTTTCTAGCGCCCCATTGTGATTTTTCAACTACTTTTCTGCTATTTCCTTTCTTAACCATCAGATTTAATATTTATGTTTCGTAGGAACTTATCTTTTATCATAAATTTGTTCAAGGAAGGCAATCAGTAGAACTTCTAGATAAAGAGAGGCTTATCCTTCAGGTGTACTTATCTCATACATGTGATCTGAGATAAAGAAAGAATGTTTTTAGTAGTACCATGTCCACGGTTTTGAAAAAATATCGTTTTCCCCCACGACCCTTGTTAGTTCTTCCTATTACACTAGCTGTTATCTTGAGTAAATTTCTAAGAAAATGTGTAAATCTGGGGTAGTTCTTATACACCACAACTGGGGTGGTACAACACCATTTTGCTCCTTTTCTTGAATTCTAAGTACATTATTTCTTCCGTGCTCTTTGCAAGGCGATTTTACTGAAGTGGCATACACTAGAAGGCAGTGATGCAGGAGGCAGTTAGTTTGCTGGGTGGAACAGAGCCGATTTATAGCAGCGAAGCATCTTATGGGACCAGTGTAGTGTTTTTTCTTAGGTATACAAAGACATTGTTTAGAACCTTAAAAAGCATAAGACCTCTAATGCTGAGCTACTGCGTTCACGCCAGTGGAATTGATTGGCTGTGATGCTGAGTGTAGAGAAGCAAATCATCTCCCTCTCCTCTAGACCGTGTATAAAAAGCATAAGACCTCTAATGCTGAGCTACTGCGTTCACGCCAGTGGAATTGATTGGCTGTGATGCTGAGTGTAGAGAAGCAAATCATCTCCCTCTCCTCTAGACCGTGTATGTCCCTCTGAACTCATCCCCTCTTTATGGATCAGAACCATCTTAATTTGTTGTTGTTTTTATCTTTTCAGTTGGCATACTACAGTCATGGTAGTTGAATTTTATTTCTTCAGTGGATGATGTGCTGCAAAATATTTGGGAGACTGGTGGTGGCGACGACGGTGCATTGTAAGTGAACCCTACAATATGTAATTTTGGCCATGTCAAAACTGTCAACTAATGACTGAACTTTATTATGCATGCATCTTTTTTCTGTGTTCTATATGCTGGCATTTTATTATACTAACACATGATTGTTTAATAAATTATGGGCATTAAGCAAGAGTGTATTACTAAAGTTACAGATTGCTGTCTTTTTCAGTTATGCAGTAGATAGGTTTCCCAGTTAAGTTTTGTTGGATATGTTTTCAGATTAATGTGTGGGAGAATGTTTTTAATTTACCTAATGATTTTCATTTCATGTACTCTTCTAATTCGTTTTGATGATTTGATTAAGTAACTACTTTGTGTTCATGTTGGTTTTACATAATCCTTTTGAATATTCGGTATGCTACTGCTGACTGTTTGCTTTGCTTACGTCTTTCTTCTTCTTTGCTAATGGTGTGTGTGTATGTAGGGGCTCATTGTTTCTCGATTTCGGATGTCATAGGGAGTACACCTCTTGTGTGAATTTACTATGGCCAGGTTGTGTGTCTAAATCAGCTCTGTTCCTTATACATTACAAGCTGCTTTGCTCCTACAGCTGGGGTTCCTTCTCTGATCCAAAGTGCTTTTGTGGAGGAGTCAGCGCTGATTGCAATAACGTTAAGTGATGGGGCTTTCAGTTCTAGACCTGGGGAAGGGGCCTCTGGATCCATTGCTCGTGATCACCAGCGTCAATTATTTGCTTCGAAGGCCATCTGGTACCCAAAGGCAGCTAATGCCCTCTCTATGGAGGCTCATGCTATTCGAGATGGTGTGATTCTGGCTAGGTATCGGAAGGTGATCATGGAAACTGCTTCTCTGGTGCTCTCAAAGCTGTTGAACATCATGGAATCTGATTCTCTGGTGCTCTCCAAGCTATTGAACAATGGTAACTTTAAGCGTTCAGAAATTGCATATATTCTCTATGATGTAGTGGAGCTTAGCTAGGGTTTTTCTGGGTTCCCTGTTGTTTTTATTCGTAGAGCAGACAATGATGCCGCACATTTGTGTGCTAAATACTTTGTTAAGGAAAGGCAAATGGGCATTTGGACCGAATATGCACCTGTTTTTATCTGTAATTGCCTTTCCGTTGATTGTAACCCTGTTGCTATGCAATGGAAAGCTCCTTAATCATGTTTTTTTGTATATTTGTACCGTATGACTGTAATCGGTTCATCTTGCTTCCGGGCAGATACTGAAGCTTATTTCACAAAGTAGCTTTTGATGCCACCAGCATATGTTTTGCTGGTTTTGTAGCATATGAACTGGACTGAGTAGACTACTCAGTCTAACTATTTCATTAGTGCCATATGGCCAGTTACCTATGGGCAGCTAACGGAGAACCTGGCATGTGCCTTGCCGTTTAAATCCAATAAATCTCAGTCATATATAACAATATCTTATAAAACTTAAGATTATAATTATGTCTCGCTTTTGCCTTCGCGCCGAGGTGCAACGGGTCATTGGTTTGATGTCTTAACGCCTATCAATCTGAATTATTGAGGAAATAATTGAGGAGAAGCAAACCTGATACAGCTTGCAAGTGGATGTACTTCTCCGTTGTTTGTTTATCTTGACTCAAAAGATTTTGTTATTCCCAACCTTCTGTGGATTTTAGGGTTTAGGGCTAGAGTGGACAAGTGATTGTTCTTCTCTTCTTTTGTGTATACTGGTAGATCTAAGTTATGAATTTGTTTTTGGTGTGTATATTAGTAGGCCTGAGCTATGAATTGTTCTCAACCCTGTACATAAGTAAACCTTACTGAGGTCCGCTTGCGCCATTCAGTACAAGCAATTATTAGTTCAAAATAAAATGAAATATATTGCTTCGCATAGGTTTTACGATTGTGATATATCTAGCTTCAATTTTTGCATCAGGGCGCAGCAGGTCAATTCCTTCAACCCGTGTCACCAGTTCCTCCATTCCCCCAGGCTGCTCCCGACGCAACAAGATCCTCCGTGGACCTCACGACCTCTTCCTCACCCCGACTACTCACAAGAAGTAGAAACATAATTAGTAGCTGTCCGTTTATGTTTTTTTATGCTACCTCCTTCGGTACAACAACCATAATTTGGTGGAGAAGCTTTTAAAAAAGCATAAAAACTAAAAAAAGTGTGAAGTCATACTAAATTGTCATATGTTATTGTAGCACCTTGATGGAATGGTGTGCCTGCAAGATAGTACAGTCGTTAAAATTCAGGGTAATTCTTAATACTAAAATAAGCTAAAACTTATGGTTTATATTTTAGCTTGATTTTGCCATTTGCGCGATAGCGCAACGGGTCATCTAGTAATACTAGTACCCTCTCTCTCATCTTTAATTGCACTGCTACATCAGCATTTTGCATGCATGGAATGCATGATACTATCCTATGATACTCCCATTGTGGGTAGTCTAAGGTCTCGACAAAGATAAGCCATCTAAACAAAAGTAGTACTCCCTCCTGTCCATAATAAGTGTTGGGGCTTTAATTTTAAAACCTGAACTAAAGCTCCATCACTTATTATAGATCGGAGGGTGCAGCGTCTTTGCATCAACATATCAACCGATGATCGGAAGGCCAAGCACACCGCTGTAAAAATCCTGTGTCATCTCCTCCGCCGGCTGGAGAAAGGACCACATATGAATCCAGTGCGTAGATAAAGAAATAAGCTGCAAAAATGATGGAAAACTTTTTTTGTTAATGCTAAAATCATTGTTGATATTTCATATAGCCCATAATAAAGCGCACACACCAACTTTGACGTGGCCCTTATCTTTTTTAGCTACCCCATTTAACCAATTCCCGGACATGTTTGCAATATTGGAGGGAGGCGGGGTATGTTAAAAGTTATGTGTACAATTCTCAATAAACATTTTAGCAAAGGGAAAATCAATAAACATGTGTTGTATTATTTTCTTTAGATCATAAAAACAGTATTTAACACGGCCTTGCCAATTTAACCAGGTTATCCTTTAGTGTTAGTACTGCGTGCATGAACCATATATAATGGCTATTTTTTCTAGTAACTTTGTACGTGTTGGCAAATTTCCTAGCAGTTTCATTCGCAAAAAAAAAAAAAAAAAAAAAAAAAAAAAAAATCCTACCAGTTTCAGCCTTGCACTCAAACTCAAAGATGACCACAAAACAGCATTTGGTTTTATTTTCCTATTTTTCCCGGTATTGGCCCAGCCCACTTCTGAAGACTTCCAACCCAGCCCAATGGACGTGGACTTTTGTTGAAAACACGATCAGAGGGCGATTTACCGGTGAGGATCATGAGGATGGTCCGTCACATCAGTCACTGCTTCAGATTGGTGAAGCTCGACGGATGGCGCTGCTCATCATTCCCTTCCTCCTCGCCTTCAGAGATTCATGATGGGGGATCAAAGACCTAGCCCGCTTTTCATAACTCGCATATACTACATAGTTGAAGCTGATAAGACGCCATATACACAAACAGATCTTAATCTGTTAAGCATCATGATCACATGCCATGTTATAAGACAAGCAGCAGATCATGCCACATGTACAACGAAACAGCTAAACATAGGCAGACACTGGACACTGCCAATGCCCACAAAACTCAGAAACTGGACGGAAGGCACAACACCAACAAATTGAAATGCTATGAAAACTCTGAATATCTACTGATTCTTTCCCTATATGAAGACGATCGACGTGCATCCGGCCGAAGACAGCTGACGAGGCAGGGCATCGTCTCGTCAAGCCCTGCACAATTCATCTTGATGGATGACAATTTACCGGATCTAAAAGAGGAGCATCCCAGGTGCACTGAGGAGGAGCGTATGCGGCGCATGTCAGAATGGCGGTGCAAAGAGCTAGTGCACTTGGAGGCGGTGCCTGTGCCTGCCGCACATAGAGCTAATGATGAGCTTGTCCATGGAAGCTCCTTTATTGGGGTGGTGCTCGTGAGCTTTACGAACGAGACTATTGTGTGCCTGCACAAAGGGCAAGATATGGAGCCAGGCACGCCGCGGATTGATGTCGAGCTGCTAGTGGTGGAGCACAAATAGAGAGCACATTTGGTGCAGAACTCGTGGCCACAACCTGTTGAAACACAAAATCTTATGAATGGATTTGACAAGGTAGAACGATTCAGCATAATAAGGTCTACTACGTTAGTACCTTCTGCAGCTACCGTACATTCCATCTCCAAGCATATGACACATGGATCATGGCAAGTTGATGAGACAGAGGTTTTTCTCCATCCACATTCCCTGTGTACAATTAACACAGGAGTGAGTTTTCAACCGGTGCATAACAAACAGAGAACAGTTTATCCGTTCCTTGTGAACTGAAAATGAGCCTCAGAAAACTATTGGATGCCCGATGAGATAAAATTCCAAATTCTCATTCTCAACATTCTGCACATACTGAGGCACAATTTCTCCTACAATGAAGTAGGTATTACTTTCTTCTGTTTGCTAACACATGCATCTCTGTTTTGAAACTTAGTGACCTTACCACTCTTGTTGAATATGTAAATGAGCGTGGCTTTGTGCACAACGTTAGTACACGAGTACAGATGCTTGGTACTTTGGAGAAATTTCATTGGTTTGAACCAGTAATTTAAGACATAATAATAAGATAACAATATGTAGATACAGTGTATTCTATTTGAACTCACCGAGCAATTTTGACAATGCTCATCAGTGGAAGGGACAGATAAGGTGACGGAAGAATGCGTACTCTCCCTTCCGGAAGTTTGCTAAGGATGCCTTCAGCACTGGTTTTGTGCCATGAACGAGCCACCATCAAAGGAGTCAACCTTCAAAGAAATATCATTAGAATACAGTAAACCATCTGAACAAGGTACATGAAAATTGTTTTCCTAACATAGGCTTTAATGGGAAGGGCTAATGCTAACTATAAGCCCAGGCCATCATATGACATCGCAATGGACATAAGCACAAAATGCAAACAACTGGCTTTACATGTCAGTTCAGCTCGAAGCAAAAATGATGTATTTAGGAAGATACAAGTCACAGTTAGTTGGCATTTGACATAGTTAGCTCAGGTATTCACATAAAAGAGCCCATCAGCATGAAATTTATGGAAGTGACATCAGTAGATAGATCAGATTCTCAGAAAGCACTATCTCAGATAAACAAAGACTGCGCAAGAACTTACGTGGCAATGGTAAAGTAACAATCTACTGCAGTTGTTCAATTTGTGAACTGTACAAACAAATACTTTATAATAGAAACATTGAACTTCCTAGGCATACCCGTTAGCATTTTCAACTCCCATGTCCGCTCCTGCTGCAATGAGAAGCTGTTTTACGACAATCAGTGAAGGGGATTGGATAAAAAAAATCAAATTCATGGAAGAGAAGTTAATGCATACTTGGCAGCATACAACACTTCCACCACACGCTGCATAGTGAAGGGGTGTGCTTCCTGAACCTGCAAATTTAGGTAAGTGTTAATCTATCTATGACCATATAAAGAAGTTCAGGATATTTTCATGTTCAGCGCATTTCGATGTCAGATGTAATGGCAAAGTTTCGTAAACCATGACTACTTGAATTAGTTAAACATTGAATATTTTTTGCTCAGTTTTGTAGCCTGTTATTTTTTTACCTATGAGATCAATAGTTGAACCATCGTTGACCGTGATCTCAGAGACAGAGGCTCCAAGGTCTAACAGCAGTTGCAAGCTCTCAGCATGCCCGTGAAGAGCTGCCAAGTGAAGAGCGCTGACACCTCCATCTGACTTTGCATTAACTAGTCTCCGAAGATTTCTGAGCCAAAGGAAAATGTTTATTCCTATTAGTTATCAAAAGATGCCAACATATATGAACGTCAGAAACTGACATACCCTCCGTCAAAAGCTTCCTTATTTGTTTCATCTGTGGGTGTGACGTGCATACTATTCCAAAAATCTGGCACACTAGGCACGTAATCAGCCACAAGAAGCCGGATGCACCGAGTATGACCTTTCAGGGCGGCAAAATGAATTGCTGTTGCGCCACTAAAACAATCTTTTTTGTGAATCTATGATTTAACATACATATCACTTGCATCAGTAGAAATTATAACCTTGTTTGACACAAACAACTAATTTTGTGATAACAAAAACACAAGAAAAAGTTGATGTTCACTTACATTAGCTTTAAAAAGAACTAGGATCTGTACAACTTTCCAGTGACCATATAGACAAGCTTGCATCAGAGCAGTCTGCACAACAAATGCTGTGTTTAGAGTTGACACCGGAATCAAAGAAAAATTGTCTCTGAGAACAAATCAGAGATGGAACGAACAGAGCAAGGTGAAATCAAATAACCCCTTGAAGAATATCCAATAGGATATATTTCTGTTAAGGTCATTTATATGGATACGGGCAATTTGTATAATGAATGATTTCTGATCTTTATATACTCAAGTTTTGACAACAAAAATCAGGATCTCAACTAAGAGAAAGTCGTAACGTGTCCATCTACATCAAACTATTAATAACATTATTTTAAGACATGAGAAACCTCAGAAATATGAGAAATTCATATATTTGCAGGACTGCAAGCAGACAGTTTTCAATATATATGAAAATAAACAATTTCTGGGATAATCTTGGTTTAATTCATTTCTATACAGTGAGGAGAAAGTATCCTTTATCGATACAATGAAATATTCAAAAATTACTACTCCCTCCGTCCCGTAATATAAGATGTTATTACAACCCTCCGCCCCGTAATATAAGATGTTATTACAAGCAATATACATTACGGGACAGGGGGAGTAAGAGATATTATGGATCGTCAAGAAATGGATATCAGTGATGAACATGGTGGAAGAAGAAAGAGAACTCACCTGTCCTCTGCAATTCCTAAGGTTGATATCAACACCAGATTCGATTAGAAGGGAAACAATCTAATGGAACAATGAAATTGCTTGTCAATAAATATCGAACAAACATACGCTGATTTAAGAAATTAAAAAAAGTGGCAAATGAATAACTACAGATTGATAAGAGCTGTGTGGAGAAAATCGTTGAATCACCTCATGGTGGCCCTTCGCCGCCGAGTAATGGAGAGGCGAATTTCGGATCCCGAATGTCGAGTATCGTGCAAGCCGGGGGTTAAGCTCCAATAGGGCCCTAGCCTCCTGGATGTCTCCATCCCTTGCCGCAGAAACGAGCCGCTCACCGGTAGCTGAGCAACCAAATGAGTCACCCATCATACCTAAGAGACCCATGGTGCTTCTACCTATGAAACCACAAATTGTTAGCGGCGCTTATGAAGGACTCGCCATATATTGGAGTTCAATACTTGAGCATGCTATGGGGTCACAGAATTCTTTAAGCCAAGGGCATTGAGGCACCAAGAATGGAGAGCTAGTGCTATAAGTGAGTAAAATGCCCCAAATTCATGTGGGAGGGGACACTCCACAAGAAACTGCTTCAGGAAAAGGGGGAATTAAGCCAGCTGTCCACTTCGCAAAGCACCAAAATCATACGTATGCAAAGTTGAAATGGCATAGCAGATCACGAGGCGGTTGTACCATAATCTAGCAACAGATTCACATTATGAGCTCTGGAAGTTAGTAATTGGATGAGTAGGTCATATGTGAGAATCCAATGGGCATAAATGGTAACAAAGTTGGCACCCTTTCTGAAAGAAATACTACCTCAAATTGACAGAATAAGCAAGAAATCTAAACAGAGGTAGCATCCCTCTGCAAGAAAGTAGCATCTGCTGATCCAATAAGGTACTCTGACCAACCGGACACTCAATATGGATCAGAGAACCACAAATTGACTCAACAGAACTAGAATAAAACTAAAGGGCACCATCTTTACACAACAGAATGTCCCCAGCTGATCCAAGAAATGGTAGGTGACGCCCTCTTGTTTTACTATATACTAATATTATTAGTTTCTTACTATTGGAGTTGTTGGGAGACGCAGTAATAATTGTTGAAACAGCAACAGAGACGGGTCATTGTCTCATGTCCTTCTCAGGACAACCGCCCCATGGTTCCAAGGAGGAATGGCACAACTACCAGCATCGGCATTGAGCTCACGAATTGACTTTTATCGGTGACGAAAAAGAGAAAGAACAGAGGGGGGAATAAGAACTGGAGTACACGGCATCGACTAAAACTTGTATCACATTTTGACATTTCGTAAGATAACATATAATAACATACATGGAACAATTCAGCGACTAATCAAGAAACAACGAACCCGGATCACGAGCTTGCCCGCATTCTTTCCCACGATACATGGAAAACATTGCAAGCGTATCTCCGGCAAACCAGATCTTTGGGCTACAAGAAATGGATTTGCGCAAGTAATCAGGATTAGGACAGCCCATTGCTCCTCACCTGCCTCCCTCCCGAAATGGGATCTTCAGGCGGCCGGCACCCGGGATGAAGAAGCTCCTCCGCCGCCCCCTTGCCGCCACCATCAACTCATCAAGAAACGCAGCTCAGGGAAAAGCGGAAGGAAGCAGATGGAAGCCACCGCCGACGGCACCACGGGATCAGAAACTGCAAATGGCTTGGCGCGTTCTAGCTGTCCCTGTCTGTCAGGGACGGCACTCGCGTGCAGAGATGGGGCTGGGTGAGAAGAACAAGGGAGGTGGGAGACAAGACAAGGATGGGGAGGGGGGGCATGCAGTGGAGAGCAGGAGGAAGGAGGACGATGTGCACACATCTACACATGGAACGGAATCGAATTGGCTCTCGCGAATTAATATTTGTTTACTGGCTAGCTGCCGGCGCCGGAGGCGTGGAATTGGTCTGTCACAAATGTTCCTTCGCGGTGTCGGAAAGCCTGCACTGACAACTTCTTC
Source organism: Lolium perenne (assembly GCF_019359855.2). Classification (NCBI taxonomy): domain Eukaryota; kingdom Viridiplantae; phylum Streptophyta; class Magnoliopsida; order Poales; family Poaceae; genus Lolium; species Lolium perenne. Next base: position 171,886,285 of record NC_067250.2, on the reverse strand, counting down.
CCCCCCTTCGTTTTCTGGTATTTGCAGTACAAGTGACGTGGGCACCTAGAGACACAGGAGGACGTAATTGAAATAATGCATTGCATTCTGTTTAAGATTAATCCCCAAATTTAACTAATTATGTGCGAGAAGTATATGTTATTTCGATATTTGTTATCGGAGGTACATTGTTTACTTAAAATTGATTTTCGCCTTGACCAACTCTAGATCGATAATCATGATGACTTTTAGTTACTACCTTTATGTATGTGTAGCTGATGTATGAAAACGTGTTGTGTCATTCTCATGTGACAAAATATAATATCATATATATGGCATTCCTTTGATTACCAAAGTCTTCCTCTTTTTTTCCGAGCAGCTAGAACATGCAATGTCTATTCACTAAGAAGTCGTTTGGTATTCATCATTGGGGTATGGAGTTCTGGAATTCCAATGAATTCTATAGGTGGGCTGTTTAGTTGCCACAGAATTGGACCATCGTTTCATTTCGAAAATCCAGCAAAATGATGCCATGGGTAAACACAAATCCGAGCTGAAACATGTCATTTGCGTTTCTCTATGGAAGCCATTTACAAATTCAATATTGAATTCTGCTGTCATTTGCAATTCCTGTGGCAACCAAACAAGTGTCCTTTTCTGGAATTACAATGTAAATGTCAAAATGCTACAAACGAAATGAAAGCCTGGCTTCCAAACGACTTCTATGAAGAAAACTAATATTGCTCCAAATCCAGATCTAAGACGAAAAAGGCAGCAATTATAAAGAGGGGAGCGTGTCTTGTCGTAGAACATGAGAAAACCAAACAAAGGCCGTTTGAGAACCACTACTGGCATGTTTGGTAGCTTGGGCCATTTTTTGGGCTCCTCAGGGCAAGCTCTGCGGGTGAGGGCTTCATTGATTACGCAACAGAATTACAATCATTCGCGAGAGTGTCAGTGAGAAAGCCAGGGTTATAATTAATTCACAAGCAACTCCTCCTATCAATACTAGCTTGCTTAGCACACAAATGAGCATCATTATTTTCTTCCCGTCCAACAACAAGAATACTAAAGCTAGCAAAAGCTCTCCTAATTTCTCCAATCTCTTGGACAATAGATCTAAGTTTTGACTTGTTTTGATCGTCGGCATTGCATGCACAGTTTAACAGCCACCACGGAATCACTCTCAATCACCACATGCAAATACCCTCTCTCCTGCGCCAGTCTTGCGCCTTCTCAGATAGCCAGCGCCTCCATCTCAGATAGTCAGTTCAAAACGACCTTCGGGCCACATAGTGGACTTCGTTTGGTGGCATGTGAAGGTTTTTCCTGCACCGGTTGAGATCCTAACCCATCTTTGTTTGGTGGGCTGCACATAGGCCATTTTGGTTCTGCTGATGCACCCCATTGGTATTTGGTTGTGCAATCTGATCATAGAGGAATCAGAAGAACCGGATCTTTATGATCACCTGCCACGATCTCTTGGACGAAAACGAGGTACGCTGTGGCGGGGAGAACATTGTGACCCGCGCCGTTGTGCCACAAGCCAATGATGCCCTACTTGTTGGTTGAGTAGCACGCCATAAGGAGGACCTTGGAGAGCCCCTCCTCATTTCCCGACCAGCCTCTGGCACGGGGGTACAGTAGAGGGTCCGTCCCTTCTTCATGTTCCTCTTGGGTGCCATTCTCCTCCCGGGACTGCAATCGAGCGGCATGAGCGGAAGATTGAAGCTGTGGCGGTGGCTAGGGCACAAGATTGGGGAGGATTGGCGGTGGCGGATGTAGTGAGAACCAGAAGAGGGTAATTGTTCTCTCGGGCGCGCTTTTGAAGCGCTGGAGTTGTTTCCTGAGCCAACCTGACCATCACGATGGTTCCACCATCCAAGGGCACACAATAAGCTGATGTTTAGCCCCACGGTCAAGATGGAAGCTACAGTTGCGGACCGACACATCCGCCACGTGCTGTCGCCTGGCCCCGAGCTGTCGGAATTTCGTGTCTCGAGAGGAACACGGGTACCTCGGCAACACCCTTACAGTTATCGAACACAGGGGCTAAGACACTAGTACCAACCTGCTACTTAGAGCCGGTTTTGTCCCTTTGTCCTCAAACGGTTCCGCTATCTGGCTCAAAGCCTCGGTCTCTAGTAGTGTGCCATCCTGAGACGGTTCTCGCTCCGGCTCAAAGAACATCACCTTAGACGACCAGTAACAACAACTGTCTCCGACGTCCAGAGGACTTGAGGCAGTTTCTTTTTCAAACCGGTTGTAATAATTTTGAACCCTCAAACAACTGCTATCACAGACCGTCTCAACCATGATGATATCCTGAGACGACTATTACTTGAGACTGCCTGCAATATTTGTTGAATTGAGATGCATATTATACCAGTCCACTTGGAACAGTTTCTCAATTTGGATGTAATGTAATTTAATAGTAGTATAGCATTCATGATTCTGCAGCCATATATAAATACACACATATTAGCTGAAGTAGCCATCCATCTGGTTATATTAGAGCCATGCATATATAGTTAGGGAAATCCATACACGCACACACACATATACATATATCTAGAAGTGCATTGATACATCAAATTTCTACTGAAATCCATAGATACTGCAGTGCATCAAAATAACATAATTACTACTCTAGCAAACACATTTGTGCATTATTAATCACCGCCTCGGAGCAGGGTGTGAACCACAAGATGCATCACTCCATATTTTTCATGGAAGCCGAAAAGGACAATGTCTTCCTCATGTATGTTTCCTCACAACATTGTTCCATCCAACTATCAAGATTGCATTGTTTGATCCAGCTCACATCTCCATCCTAACTTTCCATGGCCTCCTGCTGGTGATGCATGAAACATAGACATCAAGAGGGTCTACAAGGAGATTCTTCAGATACCGAACAGTGAACTCAGATCCAAATTTCTGTGGTACAGAGATAATTGAAGAATAAGCATGCTTATACTTATTAAGTAATTAAATATCACAAGCTTGTTCGTGATTAGAAAATATCATGATATTCTTACCAGCTTGCACTTCCGTTTCATGACAGATGAATAGGTCATTATGTACACGTAGTACTTGATTTTTGGTGGAATATAGGGATCACACCAATTAAAAATGAAGCTCACTTGATCTTCTGTCAGATACATGTTGTTTCCAAACATACACTGCTTATCAAAATCTTTGGTACCCTTATATTGAGGTCCTGATGCAACAAACAGAAATATGGTATCATTGGGAAGCAGAGTATGGCATAGATTAGAGAAGTAATCATCTTCATCTTATAATAACTTGTTAAAATATTCAAACTATTCAAATTTTGGAGCAAATAGCGACATGCAATCTTATACTACAACATATTATATACTATATATAAAATAGTTCATATTTTCATGTTCTTCATACCCCTAAGAAGAAGCTTCATAGTACTGGGATTTTCATGTGATGACATGGAATCATCACTCTCACAGTTGCAAAAGTCATTGTCCTCGCTAGAGATTGATATTGCCTCATCATAGGAGGTTCCTTCTGCTAAATAGAGCGATACACAAACTGACTATCTGATGGGATTCGTAGCATAGAAAACAAAAAATTCCTACCGCGAGAACGCAATCCAAGCCAAGATGCAATCTAGAAGATGGGAGCAACGAGGGGATGAACGAGACTAACCCTTGAAGATTTCCAAAGCCTACAAGAGGAGGCTCTCGTTGCTGCGGTAGACGATCACTTGCCGCTTTCAAAAGCGCGTAGAAGATCTTGACGGTGCCACAATCGGGCAGCACCTCCGTACTCGGTCACACGTTCGGCGTTGATGACGACGTCCTTCTCCCCGTTCCAGCGGGCAGCGGAAGTAGTATATCCTCCTCGGAATCCCGGCAGCACGACGGCATGGTGACGGTGGTGGTGGAGATCTCCGGCAGGGCTTCGCCTATGCGCTGCGGGAGAGATATGTGGAGGAGGAGAGGCTAGGGTTTGGGGAGAGGGGGGCTCGGGCGCCGGCCACTTGGGGGCTGCGGCCAAGAGTGGCTTGGTGTGGCCGGCCCCTCCCCTATGCCCCTCATTATATAGGTGGAAGCCCCAAGAGTTGTATCACAAGTCTTCGAATAAGACCCAACACCAAAACCTACCTTTGGTGGGAAACCTACTCAAGATGGGAGTCCCACTCTAGGTGGGATTCCCACCTTTCCTTGAGGGAGGGTGGCCGGCCACCTCAGGTGGAGCCCACCTGGGACTCCTCCCTTAGGGTTTGGCCGGCCAAGCTTGTGGAGTCCCTCCGGGACTCCACCTTCCATAGTGTCTTTCTTCCGGACTTTTCTAGAACCTTCTAGAACCTGCCATAAATGCACCGAATCATTTCCAAACTTGGAATATGACTTCCTATATATGAATCTTATTCTCCGGACCATTCCGGAACTCCTCATGATGTCCTGGATCCCATCCGAGACTCCGAACAAAACTTCGAACTCCATTCCATATTCCATATCTACTTAAACGACATCAAACCTTAAGTGTGTCACCCTACGGTTCGCGAACTATGTAGACATGGTTGAGACTTCTCTCCGACCAATAACCAATAGCAGGATCTGGAGATCCATAATGGCTCCCACATATTCGACGATGACTTTAGTGATCGACTGAACCATTTACATACGATACCAATTCCCTTTGTCACGCGATATTTTACTTGTCCGAGGTTTGATCATCGGTATCTCTATACCTCGTTCAACCTCGTCTCATGACAAGTACTCTTTACTCGTACCGTGGTATGTGGTCTCTTATGAACCATTCATATGCTTGCAACCTATTAGACGACATTCCACCGAGAGGGCCCAGAGTATATCTATCCGTCATCGGGATGGACAAATCCCATTGTTTATCCATATGCCTCAACTCATACTTTCCGGATACTTAATCCCACCTTTATAACCACCCATTTATGCAGTGGTGTTTGATGTAATCAAAGTACCTTTCCGGTATAAGTGATTTACATGATCGCATGGTCGAAAGGACTAGGTAACTATGTATCGAAAGCTTTATAGCAAATAACTTAATGACGTGATCTTATGCTACACTTAATTGGGTGTGTCCATTACATCATTCATCTAATGACATAACCTTGTTATTAATAACATCCAATGTTCATGATCACGAAACCATGATCATCTATTAATCAACAAGCTAGTTATACAAGAGGCTTACTAGGGACTCTTTGTTGTTCACATAACACACATGTATCAATGTTTCGGTTAATACAATTATAGCATGGTATGTAAACATTATCATAAACACAAAGATATATTATAATAACCATTTTATTATTGCCTCTTGGGCATATCTCCAACAGTCTCCCACTTGCACTAGAGTCAATAATCTAGTTTACATTTGTAAAGATATAACACCTTGGCCTTCCGGTGCTTTATCATGTTTTGCTCACGGGAGAGGTTTTAGTCAACGGATCTGACACGCTTAGAAACGTATGTATTTTGTAATTCATTTGCGTCTCAACGCATCACTCATTTCCAAATGAGTCGGCATTATATATGTTTGGTCTTCTGGTGGAACCTTAATTCCGCGGTTTGAAATATGTCACTAATATTGTCACACACAATATAGCTTCAAAGTTCTGACTCTGTCGGAACTACACCAAGTTCTCAAAGAACCTCTTGACTTAACATCCTCTGTCATTGTCAAAACAATGACATACTCTGCCTTCTTTTGTAGAATCCGTCACAATATTTAGAACTCTTCTAAATCTAGCATAGATAACTTCTAGCTCATTGTGCTACCTTTTAAACAACACTTAGCCTAATTTGAGATTGAAATTTATTTTTATATGTGATCAAACTAATATCGGTGCAACACTTTACAGCAATTTTTTTGTCATTACCCCATACAAAAACATACATATATATCCTTAGTTCTTCTAAAGTACTCAAGGATATTCTTACTATCTGTCCAATGATCATCACATGAATCATTTTGGTATATGCTCCTAACTTTTTAGAGCATAGGACATCTGATTTTGTACATATTATTCGTGATCTAAAATCACTCATGTGTTTTTACTCATCGAGTGTCAATTACACTCAAGTCTTGTTAAACCTTCGCATGAAAAGAACACCTTCTTAATATTTCTATATTGAACTATTTCAATATCCATTCTATGTACTTTGACTTAAACTTATTTATGTGTTTTAATCTATCTTCATAGATCTTGACACTAAATATGTTTCAGTCCATATCCTTTCATTAAAGTTAATTCTCAATGAAACCTTTTAATCAAGTATATAATTACATCATTTATAACCAACTATATGTCATCTACATAAAGTATTATAAATATGTCTCAGCGCTCCCACTTAATTTCTTGCAAATGCAAGCCTCTTCATTGTCTCTGATGAAATCAAAAACTCATTGACTATTTCATCTGGTGAAGATTCCAACTCCGTGATACTCACTTCATGCAATTGAAGTTTGTATACATATCTAGTATTCCACGGACCAGCAAAACTCTTGGTTGTATCTTGTATACACCTTTTAATACACACTTCTGATAAGTAATGTATTTTGCCATCCTACTAACATATCTCATAAAAGAAATATGTAGTGATTACTAGAATAATCCACATAGACTATAAGCATTGCTACGGAAGATCTAATCCTATCGTAGTCAACTCTTTGAACTTTGTCGTAAACAGCTTTTCGACAAGTTGAACTTCTTCAAGGATTTTACATCCAAGTCCATCAATTTTATAGATCCATTTACTTTTAAAAAGTATTCATCTATCTTGGATTTCATGGCGTATAGATATTTTAACGGAGTCAGGGCCCATCATAACTTCTTTGTTTGTAGTTGGTTTATCATTGTTCAAAATCAATCCTTTGTCCACAAATCATTTATTTGATCACAAAGTAAACCATACCTACAAGGTTCAATATGTACTTCGATCTCCATGGCTAAAACACTTTGTAGTCATGGGAGCCATGATCGTCGTGGCCGCTTCCGGAACCATTTTCCAATGCTGCGCTACTCTGATCATTATGCTCAAGTTCATAAACCTTATCAAGTTCTATTGTCCTCCCACTCAAATACTTCTGATACGGGGCGACCTTCGGTCTTCACCGCATCATGTGCTTCATCGCCAAGACGGCACGCTAAGGTGAATCTTCTCCTTTACGCGTGCCTCGAATCGCCTATTTGGGACGATATACTACTTCATACCCCGTCATATCTTGATGATAGGAACTCGACGACAAGTACGGGGAGAAGAGAGGATGCCATGGAGACCCGAGGACGCAAGGCCGATGTCACGGAAGCATGGAAGAGAAGGAGAAAGAAGCGTTGGACGCTCGGTAGCCGGAACTTCCGCCCAACATCGCGGAACTTCCGCAAGATCTTGTCAAGGCCCGAAGATGCTCGCACAAAGAGGCTGTGGCCGGAACTTCCGCCCACGATGGCCGGAACTTCCGCCCCGGGACCGGAACTTCCGCCCAGGACGGCCGGAACTTCCGCCCCATCGAACCTCAGCCAGATCTCAGCCCACTTTGGCTTGTAACTTACCCCTTCATCCCCTTGCCTATAAATAGACACCTACCCCCACCTTCATGAGGGAGAGATGATGTTTAGATGAATTGGCTTATGACTCTATTATCCCTTTGTGGATTTGGGAAACCCCCACCTTAGGTGTGATCATCTATTGTATCCCTCCTAATCCGGATCTTTTCCATTCTAGTAATTCTATCAATTGAGAATCTCTTGCTTTGCAACTCTATTCTTAGTTGGTCTTTTACTCTTTGGACATCTATTTGGATTTGTCGATCTTTTGCAAGAGATTCTACCTTTGGTCTTTCTCTCGCAATTCTATCGGTTGGTGGTTCGGGCCAACGAGGATAACCGATTTGTGTGTGTGCGTGTGTTTGTATCGTGTTCTTCGCGTTCATCCACTTTCCCCGCGAATCCCCCTCCGCAATCACACTCACCTGGGTCAAACCGTGAAGATTGGGCACACCCTCGGGCTTAGCCCGCATCATATGGTATCTGAGCAAAGGTTGCCACGGATTTGACCCTCCGATTCTACCAATTTCGCCCAAAAAATTTCCCAAAAAATTTTCCCCAAAAAATAGCTCGAATTTGGATCTCAGGATTTGTTGCGTTTTTTGTGGTTTTGGTCCACAAATCTGTTGTCTTTGGTGTTGATCTATCTTTTCCCAACTTTTCTCCGCCCGATTCCATCAAATCCTCGCGAAATCCATCATTTTCCATCCATTTTTCCGCTCCATTGTTCGTGCTGTTCGTCGCGTGGATCTCAGATCTGGAAATCGCTGTATTTCCGGAACTACCGGTCCCCATAACCGGAACTTCCGCTTGCCATATTTTTTTTTTTGACTCAAACACTCAGTTCTATTCAGAGAATACACCGGTACAGCCAACCCAAAAAAAGAAAAAAACAACGAAGAACAGGGGGAAGACGGCCGCCGCCGCCGCCAGCACGCACTGAAGGCATGCCGCCGCCATCGTCGCTCCAGGAAGCTTCATAAAGGCAAGCAGCCGGAAGTCCTTCAAGAAAGGGGCCACGAAAGCCCTACGCGCCGAAGGAGAAGCCGTCGTCTTCAAAGCCGTCGCCGGCGAACCTCCACGAGAACTGAGCTCGGTAGCCTCCCTGGACGCCCGAAGACGCGCACCACCGAAGCAGCATCTCACAAGCCCCACCACAGCGCAGGAGGAAACGCCGAGGCCGCGACACTGGGCCGGAGAACGGGATCCCCAAGATGCACAGACGGCGGCGCCGCCAAGCCGCCTGGCCGGGGAACAAAAAAGCCGCAGGACCACGGATCCGCGAGCACAAACAGCTGACAGCTCGCCGGCGCCGCCACGAGTGACGAAACCGAGGAGGAAGACGAGCTCCAGCACCTTTATTCCAAACGCATGCCGCCGGCTCCTCCCATCCAGCGCCACCGGGAAACCTAACCCTACTATCTACACGCCTAGAGCACAGATCAGGGGCCCCTCCACCCTCCCACCGCCGGAATGGCGGCCGGAGAGGGAAGAGACCGCCGATCCGGCCGTCGGCGGAGCGAGGGAATGGGGAAAGTTTCCTTTTCGCCTCTCCAGGCACTGTAGCACGGGGGAGGGGAAAGGAAAATCACTGCAGTGAGAAAGCACGTCTTGCCATATTTTTTTTCCCCAGCTCCATCTTCCTCGCTGAAATCGCTGCCTCCCTCGCCACTCGCCAGCAACCACCAGCTCCCGCGCGCAGCTCATCGAGCCAAACCCGCACCAGGCCTCAGGCCACCTTTCCGCTCCTTGGCCCCCTGCTCCCGCCCGCCTTGGCCCACCACGCGCCGCCAGCAGCCGCCAGGCCAGCCGCACCACGCCACCACCGCGCGCTCCCGCCCCACGCTCGCTCGATCAACGCGCGCCCCGCACGCATCCACGCCAACAGCACCTCGCGCGCCCACTGCCACGCCCCGCTCGCCCGCTTCTGGCCCAAGGCCCGCGCCGCGCACGCCACCAGCCGCCCTTGCCCAACCGCACCACGCGCCTCGCCTCGATCCGCTCTCCGTGCGAGCCAACCACCGCTCGATCCGCCCCACGTCCCACGCTCGCCAGCAGCAGCGCACCCAGGCAACCACCACGCGCAGCGCTCGCGCGCCTACAACCGCCCCTGCCGCGCATGCTCCTCGCGTAAATCAGCTACAGCTGCCCGCTTGATTCCCAATCCATCTCCAAATATCGCACAGCACAGGATCGCTCCAATTTCCCGATTTCAGCGCAGAAATTTTCCCAACCGGAAGTTCCGGCCAAACATAGCGGAACTTCCGCCTGTGCGGTACTTCCGCCCTTGTTCCGGAATTACACGTTTTGGTCCCTGGTTGTATGCTGTGTATTTCCGGAAGTTGGCCGGAAGTAGGCCGGAAGTTCCGCCCCCGCGCGCAGTTTTGGCCAGAATTTAAATTTCAGGTTTTGACCCATCTTTTTGCCCCAAATTTTGACAACTTTCCGGCGCCCGTTTGACTCCAAACTTTAACAACATTCTCCATATACTCCACATAGTCCACGTCTAATTTTTGATGATTTTTGGAGCCCAACTTTTGACCGCTCGTTTTGACCCAACTTTTCGGGCATTGACATATTTTGCTCGGTTTCCGATTTGGAGTGCATCGGTTGTCTATTCCGCTTCCGCGCCTACATAAACACCGCGACGACATCGTTGGCACCCCGGATTCCAGTGCAACTTCGCCATCGTCATCGACACCACCACTTCGCCATCGCAAGTTCGTGTGCTTGACACCGCCTAACATCAATAGGTATAACTTGCCTCCCCTTGTAGCCCCGTTTTTTTCTTTGTGTACCTATCTCATTGAGAGTGGCTTTCCGAGTGTTGCGAAGCATTGCACAAGTGTCACGACCGTGAGAGGGTGTGTGTGCGTTGTGTTGAGCAAAGCTCCGAAGCAAGCTCGGTGAGAAAGATACACAAAAGAAGAAAAAGTGTGACATAGAGAAAAAGAAAGCTTCTAAGCATAAAAAAAAGTGAAAAAAAAAGAGAAAAAGGAAAAGGAAATACAAAAAGAGTGTGTGTCCACCGATACAAAGGAGTGCAAAGCTTGTGAGCACTAAGAGAGATAAGAGAAGAGTGGCATTTGTGCAAATCTAGTTGCTTCTCTCATATGCAACCAAGCTACGGTCTCTCTTGTGTTGGCGCGACACCGAGCTAATAGTCTTCGTTAGGACCATCTTGTTACTTGCTCACTTCCTTGATCGCGCTAACCCCATTGTTCTTCCTTGTGTGTGTTTCCGTGTTTCCTTGACATAGATCACCACTTTTGACATTTGACTTTGGATCTTACCCACATTTGACAATAGACATTTTCTTTGGTTCTTTTCGTTTGCTATCCACTTCCTCACCTACCACCATATAGAGTTCTTAGCCTTTTGCGTGTGCTTTGAGTGTGTGTGTGAGTACATATCGGTTATTCTCTAACTTGAACCATTTTCTCGATTTTTGTTGCTAGTTTTGACCTTTTGGTAGTTTTCTTTCCACCATATATATACACCAATCCTAGAGACTAACATGGATAGTGAGGATGAACCTACGGAGGACGACATGGAGTACTATGAGGGTGATAGCTCCGCAAGCACCGAAGATATGGAGGACCATGTGGAGCTCGACACCGACAATGGCTCCGCATGCATTGGCGACATGACCGACATCGAGCATCTCTACACCGACCATGACTCGCCAAGCATGGACAACATGATGGAGGACCACTCCGAGCTCGACCACAACATCGACGATATGGTGGAGCACCACCTCGACCACGACTACGACTACGACGACATGGTGGAGCACTACCTCGACCACGACTACGACCACGACGACATGGTGGAGCACTACCTCGACTACGACTACGACACCATGATGGAGCACCACACCGAGCACTACCTCGAGCATGACATCGACACCATGGTGGAGCCTAGCTTCGACCCCACCTTGAACAAGACCGGTGCCTACAAGTTCCCCATCTTGGCCAATGGAACTACATATGAAGATAGAGGACCTCCAAGACGGCGCAACCATGAGAGTGCTTATGCACACGATCATCTACATCGAGCTCATCCTATAGAACATCAAGAGCGCCACCACCATGATCGCCATCGACACTCTCCTCCGAGCTCAAGATGGCGCCACAAGCAAAGTGCCAAGCCACATGAACCATCATCTAGGCATGCCGAGGATCGTCATCAACACTTGTCGCCTCACGATCGTCGTCGACCATCACCACCCCATGACCACCATCGATATGCATCACCACATGACCGTCGCCGACACAAGTCACCTCGTGTTTGCCATCGACCAACACCTCCCAAGGATCTTCGCCGACACAAGTCACCTCATGATCGCCATCGACCAACACCTCGCAAGGATCTTCGACGACACCCCACAAGACATGGTGATGATGCAAGAAGACGAGATCCTCGACATGAAGCGGCCAAGGCTACAAAGAACAACAACACCAACCATATGGTGTCCACAAAGCCTAGCGCCACCACCAAAATGGCATCTCCAAGACCGCCTACACATGAGAAGATCTCCAATGGTGCAAGACAAGGCGCTACACCAACAAGCAAGATGGTGCCAAGTACAAAGAAAGAGGAACCACATATCATGGTGCTTCCTCCTCCTACCGCCACCACCATAATGGCGCCTACAAGAAGCTCAAGCCCCAAGATGAAGACCATGGAGTCTACACTTCAAGATGATGGACGATCTACCCATCTTTATGCCAACATGACATTGCGTTGTCCACCAAGATCAAGTAGCTCCCAATGCTTTCGTTGCAACCAAGACGGTCATCTTTGGGAATGCCCCAATCTCCATTGTGATGTGTGCACATCCAACAAGCACATGACATGGGAATGCAACACACCACAAGCCCACAAGCTCTACTTCGCCCAATTGGATGCCGAAATCGCCAACAAGACACTTCAAGATACCGTTGTCTTCAAAGAATGGTGCAAGGAAATGGCCAAGAGGACGACTATGAAGTCCACACTTCAAGATGAAGCACGAGAAGGCCAAGTCAAGGGTGACGTTGATTCGAGCTTAGCTCTCAACAATACCATAGCGCCATCAAATGGTGTCAACATGGGAGGCGATGGAGTTGAGACGGTTGAGCATGGGATTTTCCCTTCAACCAAGGAGGCGAATGGAGTTGAGAATGGTGAGCATGGGATGATCCCTTCACCAATGGAGGCGCATGGAGATGAGAAAATCGAGCCTACTCCTATATGCTTGAATGAAGATATAGTACCAATCCCATGTGAGCATGAGAGCCACTTAGCCCACTTGAGTGAGAATGATAGTGAGTTGAGTGACTTCCACCCCATATGTGAGTTTGAGTGCTTCCATTTGGAGGACATGAGTGATACACCAAGTGAGTTGAGAGAGGTAGTTGATAGGTCTATGGAGGCCATTTCACATTCTAACAACTTAACCTCTACCTCTAGTGTGTTTTCTCATGTTGCAATAGGTTCCATGGAGGACGAGTTCCCGATCATGGAGAAGATGTACATGGTGCATGAAGATGATGCTATCACACCATGCTTGATTGAAGATGAACATGGAGGCCACATGGAGCCTACCTCTTCCACCACACCTACTTCAAAGGAGTCGGACTACAAAGGTACCAACATAGGTGTTGATGATGCCATGATCCCACTAGTGGACATGATGATTTGTGAGTGCATGCATGAGTTGGATGATCCTATTGCCATGTCATATGCTTCTTTCACTTTCCCTTGTGATACTTGTGATACCACCATTATTGATCAGGTGGAAGTAGTTGCTTATGATAATATGTCCATGCCATGCTATGAGTGTTTCGATTTCTATCCTATTGCTTGCAATATGTCGAACAATTGCTCTTTCCCATGTATTGCTTGCAATGATAATGATAATGATGCTTGTGTTGTGACAACCTTGCCGAACAATTGCTCTTTCCCTAGGTTTGTCGACAACAATGATAAAATGTTGAACATGTTTTGTGCTAGATGCTTGCAATACTCTCCCATTAATGCAACCAAAATGTTGAACAATTGTTCTTTCCAATGCTTGGTTTGCAATGATGTTAATATGCTTGTAAATGAGATTGCCCCCATAGCTCTCTCAAATTTTGGAGACTTTGCCTATATCCATGATGAGAATGTTCATGTGTTTACCCCGCATATTCACCATATCTATTATGATGCTTTTCTTAACGCTAATGGTGATGTGCAAAAGAAATGGACCATCATGATGGATGATGTGTTCATATACCATGCACACACGTTCTTTGCTTTGCCTATTGTGTGTGTAGGTACAAGAATGCCAATGTCAACCTCGATTGAGCACAAGTTGACAAAGAGAGCTCTAGAGAGCATAATACAAGTGAGTTCAAGATCGAACCCGGCTCTAATACCTTTCCCATGCTTTGCATTGAACATGTCGAACAATTTCTCTTTCTCTTGGTTCTTTTGCAAGCATGATGATGTGATTCTTACCGTTGGTGTTGCCTCAACCAAGTTGACCAATTCCTATTTCATTTGGTTTGTTGGCACACACGGTTGTGTAAATGTTGTTTTGGTGAACTTTTTGGATGATATGTTGTGTGTTGCACCAAATATGAGGACCAATTTCTCTTTCCAATGGTTTGTGTGCACACATGTTGATGATATTTTGGACACTCTTTCGTATGTGATTTTGCCAAATTCTCCTCTTATTGCTTCAAGGATGTTGAACACTTTCTCTTTCCGATGCCTTGAGTGCAATAATGAACATGAGTTTATACATGAGATGGACATCATAGTCGTCTCACAATTTGGAGTTTTTGTGTTTCCACATTGGGAAGATGTTCATAAGGAGTTCTTACACATTGACCTTGCACATGCATTATTGTTGATCAATTTGTGTTGTGCTAACGGTGTTGTGAACATTAAAGGACATGTCATTGATGATATGCTCCTCTATCACGCACACATATACTTTGCTTGGTCTTTGTTGTGTGAAGGTACACGTGACATATGGATGAGCGTCAACGAATGGGTTCAATCCCATACATCTACTACACAAGATCTCTCAATGAGAGCACACCGACATCTTGCTAAGGTGACCTCCTTCTACTTACGCTCTCTTGCTAAACCCGTGGAACATTGGCTATGCTTTGAGTGTTGTTTGGCTTTTCTTGTGCTATTGATAGGGCTCTTGACAAGTGAAGCGACATTCAAGCGTTGGTGTCATCTACCTCCTCTACACATTCATGAAGATTTATCGTCGAGGACGACTCTTTTTCAAGTGGGGGGAGATGATACGGGGCGACCTTCGGTCTTCACCGCATCATGTGCTTCATCGCCAAGACGGCACGCTAAGGTGAATCTTCTCCTTTACGCGTGCCTCGAATCGCCTATTTGGGACGATATACTACTTCATACCCCGTCATATCTTGATGATAGGAACTCGACGACAAGTACGGGGAGAAGAGAGGATGCCATGGAGACCCGAGGACGCAAGGCCGATGTCACAGAAGCATGGAAGAGAAGGAGAAAGAAGCGTTGGACGCTCCAGGCCGGAACTTCCGCCCAACATCGCCGGAACTTCCGCCCAGATGCTGGCAAGACTGAAGATGCTCGCACAGCAGAGCTGTGACCGGAACTTCCGCCCCTGATGGCCGGAACTTCCGCCCAGGACCGGAACTTCCGCCCAGGACGGCCGGAACTTCCGCCCCATCGAACCTCAGCCAGATCTCAGCCCAGTTTGGCTTGTAACTTACCCCTTCATCCCCTTGCCTATAAATAGACACCTACCCCCACCTTCATGAGGGAGAGATGATGTTTAGATGAATTGGCTTATGCCTCTATTATCCCTTTGTGGATTTGGGAAACCCCCACCTTAGGTGTGATCATCTATTGTATCCCTCCTAATCCGGATCTTTTCCATTCTAGTAATTCTATCAATTGAGAATCTCTTGCTTTGCAACTCTATTCTTAGTTGGTCTTTTACTCTTTGGACTTCTATTTGGATTTGTC
Source organism: Lolium perenne (assembly GCF_019359855.2). NCBI lineage: Eukaryota > Viridiplantae > Streptophyta > Magnoliopsida > Poales > Poaceae > Lolium > Lolium perenne. Next base: position 171,870,729 of record NC_067250.2, on the reverse strand, counting down.
GATCTTTTGCAAGAGATTCTACCTTTGGTCTTTCTCTCGCAATTCTATCGGTTGGTGGTTCGGGCCAACGAGGATAACCGATTTGTGTGTGTGCGTGTGTTTGTATCGTGTTCTTCGCGTTCATCCACTTTCCCCGCGAATCCCCCTCCGCAATCACACTCACCCGGGTCAAACCGTGAAGATTGGGCACACCCTCGGGCTTAGCCCGCATCAACTTCGCTAGAAAACAATTTCTTGGAAATAAGCAAGTAACAATAACAAACACTTTTGTCTTTTTACTTCGTAGTGGAAAGAATTCTCTATCAATTCTTTGGGATAACCAACAAAGACAATCATCCGATTTTGGTTGTAAACTCTTAGACCAAAATATAAAGAAAGGACTATTAGGGTTTATACCCATGCCATAACTTGTATGGTGTCATTTCAACGGATCATGATGATGCTCTATTTAGTGAAAAAACGGTAGTCTCTAAAGCATAATCCACAAAAATATAATGGCATCAATATTTTATCATTGACCCAACAAGGTTTGGATACATCTCTCGGATACTCCATCATCACTATGATACTCCAAGAAACGTGAGTTGTAGAACAATTTCATAACTCTCTTAGATATTCGCTAAAACTAGTAATTCAAATATTTCCACTATGATCCAATCATAGATATTTGACTTTTCTATTACGATGATTTCCACTTCATGCTGAAATTTATTTGAATCCATTCAAATGTTTCAAACTTCTTTCTTATCGAATGTATCCACATATATATACTCAATTCATTGTTGGAAGTTTTCATGAAGTAGAAAAATCTCCCGCACACAACTATGTCCAGTGAACCACATATATCATCATGTATGTTTTCACTAAGTTAGTTGCCCGTTCAACTCTTGGCCTATGAATGGTATTTTAATCATTCTTTTTAGAAAAGATTTGCAAGCGCCAAACGATTCAAAAATCAAATGACTCCAAAAATCCATTTGCATGAAGTTTATTCATGCGTTCATTTCCAACATGACCTAAATGGCGGTTCCACAAATAAGTGGAATTCAAATCATTTTGCCTTATGGCATTTTAGCGTCAGTATTATGTGTGTGTGTTTCACCATTAAAATTTATAATAACTTATCCATCGTACATGGAGTAATGTCATAATTTGAACAACTCATTGTTTTTATTTGACCAGAGCAAAAAAACAATTATTAAGTTCTTTATTATAAATTCTAAGGGCTAGGTAGAATGCCAACGACAAACATGATAACACTTTATTATGTTCCAGATGTGCATTATTACCATATTCCTTATTAGTCACTTAGGCCATCGTATTCTTGTATTGCGTTGTATTGTATGACATCTCATACCAACCAACCTGGTACAAATACCCAAGAATTTCATTATGTGACCAAACAAGGAATACATCCATAACATGTATATCATTTATATACACCTGAGCTAGACTTTCTAGTCTTTTCTTTCTTTCTGCCAATAATCTTTTGTAGTTTCTCTTTTAGCTTTCCTCATTATTCAGAAGAACACTTCAACATTAATAACTTCTAGGTTTGTTGGTCAAATACCAATAACTTTGAGGTTCTTACTTTGAAGTTGATCATCATATGACAAGTGTTCCGGATTTCACTATTAGTAACCTTTTAATATGATGAACAATTTCACTCATAATTTTATCCATCATATCATGACGACTTTTCGAGACCATGCCTGTACATGCTAGGCTCATAAAGTATAACCTCAGTATTCGCATGTGCAAATCTGGCTTGCACCCATTGTATGCACACGTAGAATCTATAACACCCGATCATTACGTGATGCTTCGAAACTACGAGTCTTAGCAACGGTGCATACTAAGGATGATCACTTCATGGATATGCGAATATCGTTAGTGCCCCAATAGTTGGAGGATTGGGACGCCTGGCGTCTTCAACCTTCATACATTCCCATAAAATTTATGAGTTTATGTAGTCTCACCAAATTATATTCTATCACCTTGCAACAAGGTCTTAGATATCACATATATCTTATACCTCGCTTATTTCTGAAAACAAAATTTTCAGCTCCTTAATTTCCAAACAGATTTGAACTTCAAGTTTCACGAAGACAAGATGACTTTAGGTACTAATTGAAACCATAGCTCTTTGAATCAACAACGTGAAGTTTACTAAAAGTTTGTAATAGGACTTAATCATTTCTTGATTCTTTAACAATACGGCACCAGTCCGTAAAGTTTCTTGTCAGACTTAACAGTATTTCTATCTCAATTTACAAGACTAGCGCATGGTAGAAAAACGGATGCCAATACTACAAAATTAATTCAAAATACTACTCAGACTATGTTTATGATAATTAGTTCATGTTTTAATCTAATTACTAATGAACTCCCACTTAATACAACATCCCTCATAGTTGTTAAGTGGTACACGATCCACATCCACTACACCAAAACCGATCATCACGTGAGATGATGTAGCTTCAATGGTGAACATCAACATGTTGATCATATCATCCATATGACTCGTGTTCAACCTTTCGGTTTCCGTTGTCCCGAGGCTATGTCTGTACATGCTAGGCTCGTCAAGCAAACCCAAGTATTCCGCATGTGCAACATGGCTTACACCCGTTGTATGTGAACGTTGAGTCTATCACATCTGATCATCACGAGATGCTTCGAAACGACGAACTATATCAACAGTGCATAAGAGGGGAGAACACTTTATTATCTTGATATTAATGTGAGGGATCATCTTATAATGCTACCGTCGTGTTCTAAGCAAAATAAGATGCATAAAGGATTAACATCACATGCAATTTATATGTGATATGATATGGCCCTTTAGTCTTTGTGCCTTCGATCTTCATCTCCAAAGCACGGACATGATCTCCATCATCAACGAGCATGATCTCCATCACCGTCGGTGTAGCGTCAAGGTCCATGGCGCTGTCTTCATGGTTGTTCACCTCATGTAGCAACTATTACAACTACTTTGAAAAACTACTCAACATGAAATTTAAAAACAACCATAAGGCTCCTTCCGGTTGCCACAATACAATAATGATCATCTCATACATATTCATCATCACATCATGGCCATATCACATCACCAAACCCTACAAAAACAAGTTAGCCGTCTCTAATTTGGTTTGCATATTTTACGTGGTTTAGGGTTTTCGAGTAAGATCTAATCTACCTACGAACATGAACCACAACGGTGATACTAGTGTTGTCAATAGAAAGAGTAAATTGAATCTTCACTATGGTGGGAGAGACAGACACCCGCAAAGCCACTTATGCAATACAAGTTGCATGTCGAACGTGGAGCAAGTCTCATGAAGGCGGTCATGTAAAGTTAGCCCGAGCCGCTTCATCCCACCATGCCACAAAGATGCAAAGTACTCGAACTAAAGACAACAAAGCATCAACGCCCACAAAACAATTGTGTTCTACTCGTGCAACCATCTATGAATAGACACGGCTCTGATACCACTGATGGGATTCGTAGCATAGAAAACAAAAAATTTCCTACCGCGAGAACGCAATCCAAGCCAAGATGCAATCTAGAAGATGGGAGCAACGAGGGGATGAACGAGACTAACCCTTGAAGATTTCCAAAGCCTACAAGAGGAGGCTCTCGTTGCTGCGATAGACGATCACTTGCCGCTTTCAAAAGCGCGTAGAAGATCTTGATGGTGCCACAATCGGGCAGCACCTCCGTACTCGGTCACACGTTAGGTGTTGATGATGACGTCCTTCTCCCTGTTCCAGCGGGCAGCAGAAGTAGTATATCCTCCTCGGAATCCCGGCAGCACGACAGCGTGGTGACGGTGGTGGTGGACATCTCCGGCAGGGCTTCGCCTATGCGCTGCGGGAGAGATATATGGAGGAGGAGAGGCTAGGGTTTGGGGAGAGGGGGGCTTGGGCGCCGGACACTTGGGGGCTGCGGCCAAGAGTGGCTTGGTGTGGCCGGCCCCTCCCATATGCCCCTCATTATATAGGTGGAAGCCCCAAGAGTTGTATCCCAAGTCTTCAAATAAGACCCCAACACCAAAACCTACCTTTGGTGGGAAACCTACTCAAGATGGGAGTCCCACTCTAGGTGGGATTCCCACCTTTCCTTGAAGGAGGGTGGCCGGCCACCTCAGGTGGAGCCCACCTGGGACTCCTCCCTTAGGGTTTGGCCGGCCAAGCTTGTGGAGTCCCTCCGGGACTCCACCTTCCATAGTGTCTTTCTTCCGAACTTTTCTAGAACCTTCTAGAACCTGCCATAAATGCACCGAATCATTTCCAAACTTGGAATATGACTTCCTATATATGAATCTTATTCTCCGGACCATTCCGGAACTCCTCGTGATGTCCTGGATCCCATCCGAGACTCCGAACAAAACTTCGAACTCCATTCCATATTCCATATCTACTTAAACGACATCAAACCTTAAGTGTGTCACCCTACGGTTCGCGAACTATGTAGACATGGTTGAGACTTCTCTCCGACCAATAACCAATAGCGGGATCTGGAGATCCATAATGGCTCCCACATATTCAACGATGACTTTAGTGATCGACTGAACCATTTACATATGATACCGATTCCCTTTGTCACGCGATATTTTACTTGTCCGAGGTTTGATCATCGGTATCTCTATACCTCGTTCAACCTCGTCTCATGACAAGTACTCTTTACTCGTACCGTGGTATATGGTCTCTTATGAACCATTCATATGCTTGCAAGCTATTAGACGACATTCCACCGAGAGGGCCCAGAGTATATATATCCGTCATCGGGATGGACAAATCCCACTGTTGATCCATATGCCTCAACTCATACTTTCCGGATACTTAATCCCACCTTTATAACCACCCATTTACGCAGTGGTGTTTGATGTAATCAAAGTACCTTTCCGGTATAAGTGATTTACATGATCTCATGGTCGAAAGGACTAGGTAACTATGTATCGAAAGCTTTATAGCAAATAACTTAATGACGTGATCTTATGCTACGCTTAATTGGGTGTGTCCATTACATCATTCATCTAATGACATAACCTTGTTATTAATAACATCCAATGTTCATGATCACGAAACCATGATCATCTATTAATCAACAAGCTAGTTATACAAGAGGCTTACTAGGGACTCTTTGTTGTTCACATAACACACATGTATCAATGTTTCGGTTAATACAATTATAGCATGGTATGTAAACATTATCATAAACACAAAGATATATTATAATAACCATTTTATTATTGCCTCTTGGGCATATCTCCAACACTATCATTATGCGTCTGGATTTGAGATTTACTTTTTTGATTCAGTATCTTCTCTGGATATCCAGGCTAGTATGGTTGCTAGATTTAGGCACCAGATGAATCGGCGGCGCCGCGTGCGTTAGGGTTTTTGGGGATAGTTCACATACCTGGACCAGCGGCGGGGGTGGAGGAGCGGCAGGGAGAAGCGTGTGTCACCAAAACGGTGGGGATTAGGACCCGCAAACGAACCGGCCGACAGGGGTGGAGGAGCGGCACAGTACCGGTGGCGGGGATAAGAATGGTGGTGACTCTGAAATGTTGGACACACGGCGGTGAATGAAGGAGAAGTGGCACCACCCGTCAAATTGTCCAAACAATTTTGGATTTTGCCGTGAACTATTGGTTTTAGATGGATAAAACTCTAAACCGTCTCTAACAAGGCCAAATTTTCACATTTTGCCTCCAATTATCCCTCTTAGGCGGGTCGACATAGTATATCCTTCACACGGGAACTATTAGGAATCGTCTCTAAGATTGTATTTACTGCTTAATTTTAATTGTTAATTATTCTTTTTGAAGGAAAGTTTCCTAGTTTGAATTAAACATTTTGGTCCACAAACCTATTCACTCTACGCAATGCAACTATATAATTAAACATTTTGGTCCACAAACTAGCAACAAGTTTATGAAGTCGGTGCACATACTCCTCCAAGTATCGCTACTTCTCCGTATCCGACACTGACCCCGACGACGGCGAATCATTGATGATGTCGATAACGAAAAACATCTCGAGGTCCCTGCAAGTCCTTGGAGTGATGAGAATAGCTTGTCCACTCTGTAGATGCTCAGTTTGGAAGAAGTTCTTCCACCCTTCACCTATGAAGGAGATGTAGTCATCAACATCCGTCTTGTACTCGACAACGGTGACGCCACCACGTGCTCCAACATGAAGTCCAACCAAGCCATCTTGATGGATATGTAGATGATAAACCATGTTCTTAGGTAATTGATACGCGTACAGCACGCGACCGTTGGGAACCCCAAGAGGAAGGTGTGATGCGTACAACGGCAAGTTTTCCCTCAGTAAGAAACCAAGGTTTATCGAACCAGTAGGAGCCAAGAAGCACGTTGAAGGTTGATGGCGGCGAGATGTAGTGCGGCGCAACACCAGGGATTCCGGCGCCAATGTGGAACCTGCACAACACAACCAAAGTACTTTGCCCCAACGAAACAGTGAGGTTGTCAATCTCACCGGCTTGCTGTAACAAAGGATTAGATGTATAGTGTGGATGATGATTGTTTGCAGAGAACAGTAGAACAAGTATTGCAGTAGATTGTATTCGATGTTAAGAATGGACCGGGGTCCACAGTTCACTAGAGGTGTCTCTCCCATAAGATAAATAGCATGTTGGGTGAACAAATTACAGTTGGGCAATTGACAAATAGAGAGGGCATGACCATGCACATACATGATATGATGAGTATTGTGAGATTTAATTAGGCATTACGACAAAGTACATAGACCTCTATCCAGCATGCATCTATGCCTAAAAAGTCCAGCTTCAGGTTATCATCCGAACCCCTTCCAGTATTAAGTTGAAAACAACATACAATTGCATTAATTATGGTGCGTAATGTAATCAATAACTACATCCTCGGACATAGCATCGATGTTTTATCCCTAGTGGCAACAGCACATCCACAACCTTAGAACTTTCTGTCACTGTCCCAGATTTAATGGAGGCATGAACCCACTATCGAGCATAAATACTCCCTCTTGGAGTTAAGAGTAAAAACTTGGCCAGAGCCTCTACTAATAACGGAGAGTATGCAAGATCATAAACAACACATAGGTAATAGATTGATAATCAACATAGCATAGTATTATCTATCCATCGGATCCCAACAAACACAACATATAGCATTACAGATAGATGATCTTGATCATGTTAGGCAGCTCACAAGACCCGACAATGAAGCTTAATTAGGAGAAGACGACCATCTAGCTACTGCTATGGACCCATAGTCCAGGGGTGAACTACTCACTCATCACTCCGGAGGCGACCATGGCGGTGAAGAGTCCTCCGGGAGATGATTCCCCTCTCCGGCAGGGTGCCGGAGGCGATCTCCTGAATCCCCCGAGATGGGATTGGCGGCAGCGGCGTCTCTGGAAGGTTTTTCGTATCGTGGCTCTCGATCTGGGGTTTCGCGACGAAGGCTATAAGTAGGCGGAGGAGATAGGTCAGGGGGCCACACGAGGGCCCCACACGCTAGGCCGGCGCGGCCAAGGGCTGGGCCGCGCCGCCCTGCTGTGTGGCCACCTCGTGGCCCCACTTCGTATCATCTTCGGTCTTCTGGAAGCTTCGTGTGAAAATAGGCCCCTGGGCGTTGATTTCGTCCAATTCCGAGAATATTTCCTTACTAGGATTTCTGAAACCAAATACAGCAGAAAATAGCAACTGGCTCTTCGGCATCTCGTTAATAGGTTAGTGCCGGAAAATGCATAAATATGACATAAAGTATGCATAAAACATGTAGATATCATCAATAATGTGGCATTGAACATAAGAAATTATCGATACATCGGAGACGTATCAGCATCCCCAAGCTTAGTTTCTGCTCGTCCCGAGCAGGTAAACGATAACAAAGATAATTTCTGGAGTGACATGCCATCATAAACTTGATCATACTATTGTAAGCATATGTAATGAATGCAGCGATCCAAACAATGTAAATGACATGAGTAAACAAATGAATCATATAGCAAAGACTTTTCATGAATAGTACTTCAAGACAAGCATCAATAAGCCTTGCATAAGAGTTAACTCATAAAGCAATAACTCAAAGTAAAGGTATTGAAGCAACACAAAGGAAGATTAAGTTTCAGCGGTTGCTTTCAACTTGTAACATGTATATCTCATGGATATTGTCAATGTAAAGTAATATAACAAGTGCAATATGCAAGTATGTAGGAATCAATGCACAGTTCACACAAGTGTTTGCTTCTTGAGATGGAGAGAAATAGGTGAACTGACTCAACATAAAAGTAAAAGAAAGGCCCTTCGCAGAGGGAAGCATTGATTGCTATATTTGTGCTAGAGCTTTGATTTCGAAAACAAGAAACAATTTTGTCAACGGTAGTAATAAAGCATATGTGTTATGTACATTATATCCTACAAGTTGCAAGCCTCATGCATAGTATACTAATAGTGCCCGCACCTTATCCTAATTAGCTCGGATTACCTGGATTATCATCGCAATGCATATGTTTTAACCAAGTGTCACAAAGGGGTACCTCTATGCCGCCTGTACAAAGGTCTAAGGAGAAAGCTCGCATCGGATTTCTTGCTATTGATTATTCTCAACTTAGACATCCATACCGGGACAACATAGACAACAGATAATGGACTCCTCTTTTATGCATAAGCATTCAACAATTATTAATTTTCTCATATGAGATTGAGGATATTTGTCCAAAACTGAAACTTCCACCATGGATCATGGCTTTAGTTAGCGGCCCAATGTTCTTCTCTAACATTATGCATGCTCTAACCATTCTAGAGGTAAATCTCCCTTACTTCAGACAAGACGGACATGCATAGCAACTCAAATGATATTCAACAAAGAGTAGTTGATGGCGTTGATGACCCACAAGTATAGGGGGTGTATCGTAGTATCTTCGATAAGTAATAATGTCGATCCCAACGAGGAGCAGAAGGTGTTGACAAGCAGTTTCGATGAAGGATTCACTGTAAATGCTCACAGACAAGTATTCAGGGGGTTTTGATGTAGCAGATGAATAAAGTACGAGTAAGTAAAGTGCGAGAGTAACAATTGCAGCGAGTGGCCCAATCCTTTTTAGCACAAAGGACAAGCTGGTTTGTTTACTTATAATGACCAAACGTTCTCGAGGACACACGGGATTTTAGTCTAGTGCTTTCGCTACATACGGCTAATTAATCTTCATTGTTTTGATAAGTGTTGTGTGGGTGAACCTGTGCTAATGTACCGCCCTTCCTAGGACTAATACATACTTGTGATTATACCCCTTGCAAGCATCCGCAACTACAAGAAAGTAATTAAGATAAATCTAACCACAGCCTTAAACTCTGAGATCCTGCTATCCCTCCTGCATCGATATACCAACGGGGGCTTAGGTTTCTGTCACTCCGGCAACCCCGCAATTGGCAAACGAGTACAAGATGCATTCCCCTAGGCCCATAAAGGTGAAGTGTCGTGTAGTCAACGTTCACACGACACCACTAAAAGAATAACACCACAACTTAAATATCATAACATTGAATATTACTCAACCATACTTCACTACTAACATTTAGACTTCACCCATGTCCTCAAGAACTAAACGAACTACTCACGAGACATCATATGGAACATGATCAGAGGTGATATGATGATGAATAACAATCTGAACATAAACCTTGGTTCAACGGTTTCACTCAATAGCATCAATAACAAGTAGAAATCAATACCGGGAGAGTTTCCCCTATCAAACAATCAAGATCAAACCCAAATTGCTACAGCGGTGACGATGTGCAGCGGTGGAGACGGTGGTGATGATGATGAAGATGATGATGATGGTGATGGAGATGATGTCCAACTTGATGGCGGTGATGATGGCGTCGATTTCCCCCTCCGGGAGGGAATTTCCCCGGCGGATCTCAGCCTGCCGGAGAGCTCTTTTCTCTCTGGTGTTCTCCGCCCCGCAGAGGCGGCTGTAACTCTTCGCGAGGTACCCTCTGGAGCTTAGGTTTTCGGGACGAAGGCATACGCGAAGAAAAGGAGGCGAGAGGGGGCTGTGGGCCCCCTCCTCATAGGGCGGCGCGGCCAGGTCTTGGGCCGCGCCGGCCTATGGGGTGGGCCCACCTCGGGTCCCCTCAGCTCCCCCTTCTGGCTCCCTTCGTCATCTGGAAAAATAGGATTTTTGATATAATTTCCATCAACTGTTGATCTTCCGAAATATTGCATTCTGACGGCGCTTTTTCCAGCAGAATCCTGGCTCCGGTGCTCGATCCTCCAATAATCATGAAACATGCAAAATAGATGGAATAACATAAGTATTATGTCCAAATATGAAATATATCACTGAATAACAGCAAATTATGATATAAAATAGTGATGCAAATTGGACGTATCAACTCCCCCCAAGCTTAGACTTCGCTTGTCCCCAAGCGAAACTGAACTCGGTAAACAGGACCACATGTTTATGGAGTGAAGAGTCGATAAATAAAATACGGACAAGAAGCATCATATTCATTCGCACAAGACATTCTAGTAAACAACTTCCTCATATAACTCAACTTGAAACAAGTATAAGGTAATCACAAATAAAGGTGCATAAGAAATCATAGTTGGTGATGGCAAACTTCGTTCTTGGTCAGAGAACAATTAACAGGTTATTCTTATCTATCGAGCAGCGCTCTCATGTTAAAGTTTGTATGGCACAACTTGCATACTCAATCATAATAGTCTCCTCATGATCATTGATAACTTGCAAAGCTATATTAATTTAGATAAAACTTGTACTAAACAAGGAAGAGTAAAAGACATGATGAAGCAAATCACAATATAATGGTTTGATCACAACAACTCAAATGCTTGCTTAAGATGGAGGGAAATAGGTTTACTGACTCAACATAAAGTAAAAGACAGGCCCTTCGCAGAGGGAAGCAGGGATTAAATCATGTGCTAGAGCTTTTTCAGTTTTGAAATCATATAAAGAGAATGAAAGTAACATTTTGAGAGGTGTTTGTTGTTGTCAACGACTGGTAGCGGGTACTCTAACCCCCTTGCCAGACAAACCTTCAAAGAGCGGCTCCCATTTTATTTTTATTTTGTGTGGCACTCCTTCCAACCTTTCTTTCACAAACCATGGCTAACCGAATCCTCGGGTGCCTGCCAACAATCTCATACCATGAAGGAGTGCCTTTTTATTTTAGTTTTATTATGATGACACTCCCCCCAACCTTTGCTTACACAAGCCATGGCTAACCGAATCCTTCGGGTGCCGTCTGATACGTCTCCGACGTATCGATAATTTCTTGTGTTCCATGCCACATTATTGATGTTATCTACATGTTTTATGCACACTTTATGTCATATTCGTGCATTTTCTGGAACTGACCTATTAACAAGATGCCGAAGTGCTAGTTCCTGTTTTCTGCTGTTTTTGGTTTCAGAAATCCTAGTAACGAAATATTCTCGGAATCGGACGAAATCAACGCCCAAGTTCCTATTTTCACCGGAAGCATCTAGAACACCCGGGAAGGACCAGAGGGGGCACGCGGGCCCCCAGGACCCTAGGCCGGTGCGGCCCAGGGCCCGGCCGCGCCGCCCTATGGTGTCGTCGCCCTTCGACCCTCTGCGCCGCCTCTTCGCCTATATAAAGCCCCCTGGATCGAAAACCACGATACGTTCGACGAAACCACGAGAACCTTCCGTGAGCCGCCGCCATCGCGAGGCCAAGATCTGGGGGACAGGAGTCTCTGTTCCGGCACGCCGCCGGAGCGGGGAAGTGCCCCCGGAAGGCTTCTCCATCGACACCGCTGCCATCTCCACCGCCATCTTCATCACCGCTGCTACTCCCATGAGGAGGGAGTAGTTCTCCATCGAGGCTCGGGGCTGTACCGGTAGCTATGTGGTTAATCTCTCTCCATGTACTTCAATACAATGATCTCATGAGCTGCTTTACATGATTGAGATTCATATGAGTTTTGTATCACAATTCATCTATGTGCTACTCTAGTGATGTTATTAAAGTAGTTCTATTCCTCCTGCACGTGTGTAAAGGTGACTAGTGTGTGCACCGTGTGGTTCTTGTCGTAGGCTATGATCATGATCTCTTGTAGATTGTGGAGTTAATTATCATTATGATGGTATTGATGTGATCTATCTGGTTATGTTGATCTATCTTACACTATAAGGTTACTTAAATATGAACAAATTGTGGAGCTTGTTAACTCCGGCATTGAGGGTTCGTGTAATCCTACGCAATGCGTTCATCATCTAACAAGAGTGTAGAGTATGCATTTATCTATTCTGTTATGTGATCAATGTTGAGAGTGTCCACTAGTGAAAGTGTAATCCCTAGGCCTTGTTCCTAAATCGCTATCGCTGCTTGTTTACTTCATTTCTTTGCGTTACTCTTTTTTGCTGCAATACTACCACCATCAACTACACGCCAGCAAGCTATTTTACGGCACCGTTGCTACTTTGCTCCTATATATTCATACCACCTGTATTTCACTATCTCTTCGCCGAACTAGTGCACCTATTAGGTGTGTTGGGGACACAAGAGACTTCTTGCTTTGTGGTTGCAGGGTTGCATAAGAGGGATATCTTTGACCTCTTCCTCCCTGAGTTCGATAAACCTTGGGTGATTCACTTAAGGGAAAACTTGCTGCTGTTCTACAAACCTCTGCTCTTGGAGGCCCAACACTGTCTACAGGAAAGGAGGGGGAACGTAGACATCAAGCACTTTTCTGGCGCCGTTGCTTAGTGAAGGAAAGGTAAAAGGCACTCATACTCCGGTTCCAGGTAAAGTACTTTTCTGGCGCCATTGTGTTTGTGCTCGAAGCTATTTCCTTTAGATCCTGCAATTGCAACTTTTTGTTTCTTGTTTACACTAGTTAGGCATAATGGAAAACATCTGTGAGCTCTTTGTACTATTTCCTGAGTCAAGACATGAATGGTTTAATGCGAAAATTAAAAAACCCATGGAACATGTTAGCATGAATACTTTGAACACCATTGTTGCTAATGATATGGAAAATTCTAAGCTTGGGGAAGCTGGTTTTGATGAGCATGATCTTTTTAGTCCACCAAGCATTGAGGAGAAAATTTTCTTTGATGATACTTTGCCTCCTATTTATGATGATTATAATGATATTGGTCTTTTGGTGCCACCTACTATGGAGAGTGAATTTGATTATGATTACAATATGCCTCCTATATTTGATGATGAGAATAATAATGATAGCTACTTTGTTGAATTTGCTCCCACTACATCTAATAAAATTGATTATGCTTATGTGGAGAGTAATAATTTTATGCATGAGACTCATGATAAGAATGCTTTATGTGATAGTTATATTGTTGAGTTTGCTCATGACACTGCTGAAAGTTATTATGAGAGAGGAAAATATGGTTGTAGAAATTTTCATGTTACTAAAACACCTCTCTATGTGCTGAAATTTTTCAAGCTACACTTGTTTTATCTTCCTATGCTTGTTACTTTGCTCTTCATGAACTTGTTTATTTACAAGATTCCTATGCATAGGAAGCATGTTAGACTTAAATGTGTTTTGAATTTGCCTCTTGATGCTCTCTTTTGCTTCAAATACTATTTCTTATGAGTGCATCATTAAAACTGCTGAGCCCATCTTAATGGCTATAAAGAAAGAACTTCTTGGGAGATAACCCATGTGTTATTTTGCTACAGTACTTTGTTTTATATTTGTGTCTTGGAAGTTGTTTACTACTGTAGCAACCTCTCCTTATCTTAGTTTTGTGTTTTGTTGTGCCAAGTAAAGTCTTTGATAGTAAAGTAAGTACTAGATTTGGATTACTGCGCAGTTCCAGATTTCTTTGCTGTCACGAATCTGGGTCCACCTCCCTGTAGGTAGCTCAGAAAATTAAGCCAATTTACATGCATGATCCTCAGATATGTACGCAACTTTCATTCAATTTGAGCATTTTCATTTGAGCAAGTCTGGTGCCATTTTAAAATTCGTCAATACGAACTGTTCTGTTTTGACAGATTCTGCCTTTTATTTCGCATTGCCTCTTTTGCTATGTTGGATGAATTTCTTTGATCCACTAATGTCCAGTAGCATTATGCAATGTCCAGAAGTGTTAAGAATGATTGTGTCACCTCTGAATATGTTAATTTTTATTGTGCACTAACCCTCTAATGAGTTGTTTCGAGTTTGGTGTGGAGGAAGTTTTCAAGGGTCAAGAGAGGAGGATGATATACTATGATCAAGAAGAGTGAAAGCTCTAAGCTTGGGGATGCCCCGGTGGTTCACCCCTGCATATTCTAAGAAGACTCAAGCGTCTAAGCTTGGGGATGCCCAAGGCATCCCCTTCTTCATCGACAAATTATCAGGTTCCTTCTCTTGAAACTATATTTTTATTCGGTCACATCTTATGTGCTTTACTTGGAGCGTCTGTATGCTTTTGTTTTTGTTTGTGTTTGAATAAATGCTTGTGTGGGAGAGAGACACGCTCCGCTGGTTCGTATGAACACATGTGTTCTTAGCTCATAATATTCATGGCGAAGGTTGAAACTGCTTCGTTAAATTGTTATATGGTTGGAATTGGAAAATGATACATGTAGTAATTGCTATTAATGTCTTGGGTAATGTGATACTTGGCAATTGTTGTGCTCATGTTTAAGCTCTTGCATCATATACTTTGCACCCATTAATGAAGAAATAGAGCATGCTATAATTTGGTTTGCATATTTGGTTTCTCTAAGGTCTAGATAATTTCTAGTATTGAGTTTGAACAACAAGGAAGACGGTGTAGAGTCTTATAATGTTTTCAATATGTCTTTTATGTGAGTTTTGCTGCACCGGTTCATCCTTGTGTTTGTTTCAAATAACCTTGCTAGCCTAAACCTTGTATCGAGAGGGAATACTTCTCATGCATCCAAAATACTTGAGCCAACCACTATGCCATTTGTGTCCACCATACCTACCTACTACATGGTATTTTCCGCCATTCCAAAGTAAATTGCTTGAGTGCTACCTTTAAAATTCCATCATTCGCCTTACAATATATAGCTCATGGGACAAATAGCTTAAAAACTATTGTGGTATTGAATATGTAATTATGCACTTTATCTCTTATTAAGTTGCTTGTTGTGCGATAACCATGTTCACTGGGGACGCCATCAACTACTCTTTGTTGAATTTCATGTGAGTTGCTATGCATGTTCGTCTTGTCTGAAGTAAGAGAGATCTACCACCTTATGGTTAAGCATGCATATTGTTAGAGAAGAACATTGGGCCGCTAACTAAAGCCATGATCCATGGTGGAAGTTTCAGTTTTGGACACATATCCTCAATCTCAAATGAGAAAATTATTAATTGTTGTTACATGCTTATGCATAAAAGAGGAGTCCATTATCTGTTGTCTATGTTGTCCCGGTATGGATGTCTAAGTTGAAGAATAATCAATAGCGAGAAATCCAATGCGAGCTTTCTCCTTAGACCTTTGTACAGG
The DNA here is from genome assembly GCF_019359855.2 of Lolium perenne. Lineage (NCBI taxonomy): Eukaryota > Viridiplantae > Streptophyta > Magnoliopsida > Poales > Poaceae > Lolium > Lolium perenne. The sequence continues at coordinate 171,855,229 of NC_067250.2, read as the reverse complement.
CGGCATAGAGGTACCCCTTTGTGACACTTGGTAAAAACATATGCATTGTGATGATCCGGTAGTCCAAGCTAATTAGGACAAGGTGCGGGCACTATTAGTACACTATGCATGAGGCTTGCAACTTATAAGATATAATTTACATGATGCATATGCTTTATTACTACCGTTGACAAAATTGTTTCATGTTTTCAAAATCAAAGCTCTAGCACAAATATAGCAATCGATGCTTTTCCTCTATGGAGGACCATTCTTTTACTTTCAATGTTGAGTCAGTTCACCTATTTCTCTCCACCTCAAGAAGCAAACACTTGTGTGAACTGTGCATTGATTCTTATATACTTGCTTATTGCATTTGTTATATTGCTTTGCATTGACAACTATCCATGAGATATACATGTTACAAGTTGAAAGCAACCGCTGAAACTTAATCTTCCATTGTGTTGCTTCAATGTCTCTACTATGAATTTATTGCTTTATGAGTAACTCTTATGCAAGACTTATTGATGCTTGTCTCGAAAGTACTATTCATGAAAAGTCTTTGCTATATGATTCACTTGTTTACTCATTGCATTTACATTGTTTTGATCGCTGCATTCACTACATATGCTTTACAAATAGTATGATCAAGTTTATGATGGCATGTCACTCCAGAAATTATCTGTGTTATCGTTTTACCTGCTCGGGACGAGCAGAACTAAGCTTGGGGATGCTGATACGTCTCCGACGTATCGATAATTTCTTGTGTTCCATGCCACATTATTGATGTTATCTACATGTTTTATGCACACTTTATGTCATATTCGTGCATTTTCTGGAACTGACCTATTAACAAGATGCCGAAGTGCAGGTTCTGTTTTTCGCTTTGTTTTTGGTTTCAGAAATCCTAGTAACGAAATATTCTCGGAATCGGACGAAATCAACGCCCAAGTTCCTATTTTCACCGGAAGCATCTAGAACACCCGGGAAGGACCAGAGGGGGGGCACTGGGCCCCCAGACACTAGGCCGGCGCGGCCCAGGCCCTGGCCGCGCCGCCCTATGGTGTCGTCGCCCCTTCGACCCTCCTGCACCGCCTCTTCGCCTATATAAAGCCCCTGGATCGAAAACCCTGATACGTTCGACGAAAACCACAGAAACCTTCCAGAGCCGCCGCCATCGCGAGGCCAAGATCTGGGGGACAGGAGTCTCTGTTCCGGCACGCCGCCGGAGCGGGGAAGTGCCCCCGGAAGGCTTCTCCATCGACACCGCTGCCATCTCCACCGCCATCTTCATCACCGCTGCTACTCCCATGAGGAGGGAGTAGTTCTCCATCGAGGCTCGGGGCTGTACCGGTAGCTATGTGGTTAATCTCTCTCCATGTACTTCAATACAATGATCTCATGAGCTGCTTTACATGATTGAGATTCATATGAGTTTTGTATCACAATTCATCTATGTGCTACTCTAGTGATGTTATTAAAGTAGTTCTATTCCTCCTGCACGTGTGTAAAGGTGACTAGTGTGTGCACCGTGTGGTTCTTGTCGTAGGCTATGATCATGATCTCTTGTAGATTGTGGAGTTAATTATCATTATGATGGTATTGATGTGATCTATCTGGTTATGTTGATCTATCTTACACTATAAGGTTACTTAAATATGAACAAATTGTGGAGCTTGTTAACTCCGGCATTGAGGGTTCGTGTAATCCTACGCAATGCGTTCATCATCTAACAAGAGTGTAGAGTATGCATTTATCTATTCTGTTATGTGATCAATGTTGAGAGTGTCCACTAGTGAAAGTGTAATCCCTAGGCCTTGTTCCTAAATACTGCTATCGCTGCTTGTTTACTGTTTTACTGCGTTACCACTGCTGCAATACTACCACCATCAACTACACGCCAGCAAGCTATTTTCTGGCACCGTTGCTACTGCTCCTATATATTCATACCACCTGTATTTCACTATCTCTTCGCCGAACTAGTGCACCTATTAGGTGTGTTGGGGACACAAGAGACTTCTTGCTTTGTGGTTGCAGGGTTGCATAAGAGGGATATCTTTGACCTCTTCCTCCCTGAGTTCGATAAACCTTGGGTGATTCACTTAAGGGAAAACTTGCTGCTGTTCTACAAACCTCTGCTCTTGGAGGCCCAACACTGTCTACAGGAAAGGAGGGGGAACGTAGACATCACCGTCCATCAATCACATACCATGGAGGAGTGTCTATTTAGGTTAATTAATTTGGGACTGGGAATACCATTGCCAGCTCTTTTTGCAAAATTATTGGATAAGCAGATGAAGCCACTAGTCCATTGGTGAAAGTTGCCCAACAAGATTGAAAGATAAAACACCACATACTTCCTCATGAGCTATAAAACATTGACACAAATAAGAGATAGTAAATTTTGAATTATTTAAAGGTAGCACACGAAGTATTTACTTGGAATGGCAGGAAATACCATGTAGTAGGTAGATATGGTGGACACAAATGACATAGGTTTGGGTTAAGGTTTGGATGCACGAGAAGTATTCCCTCTCGGTACAAGTCTTTGGCTAGCAAGGTTAATTAGCAAGCATAAGAGTCGAGGGAAACAAACAAATATACATGTGATAGAAATAATCATGCATCTTCCTTGTAAGCACAAACAGTTTTAACTTCAGAATAATAAGCTATGAGCTAACAAGAAAGAAAGACAATGAAACAACTACATGTATTCCTATTTTCTACTTAAACCTCGAAGTGTTGTTGCTATTGACCAATGCTAAGTTTGCCAAAACCAAATAGATTCATTAAATGCTCCCAAAGTGATACCAATACTAAAATCAAGATCAATCATATAATAGAGATTGCAAACTAAAATAAGATGTGCAATATGTAAATGATAAGACTTCTCATTAATATTCCATAACGATAACTCACACCAAGGGATACATAGACAACTAACTAAAGGAGAGATACTTCCAAACTGCAACCCATCTTATATGATAACTTCCCTACTCATGATATGATACTACTTGACAATAAAAAGTAAAAGATAGTGATGATGTGATACCGCGGCACTCCCCCAAGCTTGGAACAAACCAAGGGGATGCCAATACCGATGATGAATTACTCCTTCGGCGATGGTGGTGATGAATTCCTGACAAGCTTCTCAACAAGCTCCTGAAGCTCATCAATCTTGTACGTGAGGTTGCGAATCATCTCTGAATTGTGCTCGATGCGGTTAAGAAGTATGTCCGATGGCGAGTCCCAACTCTTGGAGTTGTTTCCCCACTCTTCACCCTCAGGCTTCATCCTTCCTGCAGTGTTAGAACGATCTATATGCCAATTACTAGGCAATGCTGCCCTGGGAGTCCTTTCAATTTGACTATTGAAAATTAGATTGCGGAAGGGATGGTGAGTGCCTGAGAAAGATGTCTTCGGAGCCAGGTAATGACGTGGAACCCTTCCCCCGGTGCGAATTCTTGCGCTCTTGTTTGCACTAAAAGGGTTATTCACCACTTTGATGCTTGCGATGGTAGCACGCGGGTGTGTGCGCAAGTCTTCCTCCACCTCTTCTTCATCCTCTTCCTTGACGCTCTCGTCCACCTCTTTCCACTCGGGATCTTGAATATCTTCATCCGAAAGCTCCTTGCCCTTGTTCTTGGAGACCATGGTGCTTCTAGACTGAAAACAAATCCTGGCAGAAACAGCTCGAAACAAAACACGTTGAGAAAACGATATACGGACCTCCAGGGGTCCGGGGGAATTATATAGCAGGAATTTTTATGTCAAAAGGGAAGTACCAGGTCGAACCAGAGTCGGAAAGAGGCGACGAGGCGGCCAGCTCATAGGGCGGCGCGGCCTGGCTGGGGCCCGCGCCGGCCTATGAGGGCACGCCCTCGTGCGTCTCCTCCACTCCGTTTCGATCTCGTAATTTTTCATATTTTCCAAAAACAGCAAAAACATTGTTCGGAAAGTAAATCGCGAACTTTTCATTACCAAGATCTTGTTACCTATTCAAAGTCGAGTTAAAGTGATTTGTCAATTTGTCCTTTGATGAAGGCCTCCGGTGTTTCCACTCGAATAATCTCAACATCTACATTATAAGAATCACCTGAGATATAATGCTTTAGTCTTTGTCCATTCACCACTTGTGTGGCATTGCCTTCGAGAGAGCTAATTTTAATTGCTCCTGAACGATACACTTCCTCAACAACATATGGTCCTTCCCATTTCGAGAGTAATTTCCCTGCAAAGAATCTGAGACGAGACCGATACAATAGGACTTTATCCCCAATATTAAATTCTCTTTTGATAATCCTTCTATCATATCGTTTTTTAACTTTCTCTTTAAAGAGTTTAGTATTTTCATAAGCTTCACTTCTCCATTCATCTAGAGAACTCAATTGCAGCAACCTCTTATTACCGGCAAGTTTAGGATCTTTATTTAATTCTCTAACAGCCCAATAAGCTTTGTGCTCTAGTTCTAAAGGTAAATGACAAGCTTTCCCATAAACCATTTTATAAGGTGACATTCCCATGGGATTTTTATAAGAAGTTCTATAAGCCCATAGTGCATCCTTCAATTTACTAGCCCAATTCTTTCTAGTTTTATTAACAGTCTTTTCCAAGATAGATTTAATCTCTCTATTTGATAATTCTACTTGCCCACTAGTTTGAGGATGATAAGCGGAAGCAATTCTATGATTAATACCATATTTAGCAAGAGTTTTTCTAAAACCACCATGAATAAAATGAGAACCTCCATCAGTCATAATATATCTAGGAACTCCAAATCTAGGAAAAATAATATCTAAAAGCATTCTTAAAGAGGTCTCACCATCAGCACTTTTTGTAGGTATGGCTTCCACCCATTTAGTAACATAATCAACAGCAACAAGTATATGAGTGTTACCTTCTGAAGAGGGAAAAGGTCCCATGAAGTCAAATCCCCAACAATCGAACGGTTCAATAACAAGAGTATAATTCATAGGCATTTCATTGCGTCTAGAGATATTACCAACCCTTTGACATTCATCACAAGATAAAATAAACTTCCTTGCATCTTTGAAGAGAGTCGGCCAATAAAAACCTGATTGTAGAACCTTTTGCGCGGTTCTATCTCCGGCGTGATGTCCTCCATAAGCACTACCATGACATTTACTCAATATCTCTTGTTGTTCATATTCGGGAACACATCTTCGCAGAATACCATCCACTCCTTCTTTATATAAGTGTGGGTCATCCCAGAAAATAATGCCTCAAATCATAAAAGAATTTCCTCCTTTGCTGAGCTGAAAAGGTTGGAGGCAAGTACTTGGAAACAATAAAGTTAGCATAATCAGCATACCAAGGACTATCTCGCGAGCTCACCTTTATTACAGCCAATTGTTCATTTGGAAAACTATCATTAACGAACAGAGGATCATAAGCAATATTTTCCAATCTAGACAAATTATCAGCAACGGGATTATCAGCACCTTTCCTATCTACAATATGTAAATCAAATTCTTGCAACAGAAGTACCCATCTAATAAGCCTTGGCTTAGCATCTTTCTTTTGCATAAGGTATCTGATTGCAGCATGATCAGTATGAATAGTAACTTTCGAATCAACAATATAAGATCTAAACTTATCACAAGCAAAGACTACAGCTAACAATTCCTTTTCAGTAGTAGCATAATTTCTTTGAGCAGCATCAAGAGTTTTACTAGCATAATGAATAACATTCAATTTCTTATTTACTCGCTGTCCAAGAACAGCGCCTACAGCAAAATCACTAGCATCACACATAATTTCAAATGGTAAATTCCAATCAGGGGGTTCAACTATAGGAGCAGTTGTTAAGGCTTTCTTTAGAGTTTCAAAAGCTTCCTTACAATTATCATCTTTTTGAAGAAGATTAGTAAGAGGCTTTGAAATCTTGGAGAAATCTTTAATAAACCTCCTATAAAACCCAGCATGACCAAGAACACTACGAATACCTTTAACATCCCTAGGATAGGGCATCTTCTCAATTGCTTCAACTTTAGCTCTATCAACTTCAATACCTCTCTCAGAGATTTTATGTCCCAATACAATTCCTTCATTAACCATAAAGTGGCATTTCTCCCAATTAAGAACAAGGTTAGTTTCTTCACATCTCTGCAAAACTTTATCGATGTTCCGCAAGCAATTATCAAAAGAATTCCCATAGACAGAAAAATCGTCCATGAATACCTCTACAATACTCTCGCAAAAGCCATGAAAAATAGCAGACATGCATCTTTGAAAAGTAGCAGGAGCATTACATAAACCAAAAGGCATACGTCTATAAGCATAAGTTCCATAGGGACAAGTGAAAGTGGTTTTCTCTTGATCCTTAGTTTTAACAGCAATTTGTGAAAATCCAGAATAACCATCAAGAAAGCAAAAATGAGTATTTTTAGATAACCTTTCTAACATTTGATCAATAAAAGGCAAAGGGTAATGATCTTTCTTAGTAACCTTATTAACTTTTTTATAATCGATGCACATTCTATACCCTACAACTACTCTTTGAGGTATGAGCTCATCATTATCATTAGGCACAACAGTCATTCCTCCTTTCTTAGGAACACAATGCACAGGACTAACCCATCTACTATCAGCAATAGGATATATAATACCAGCTTCAAGAAGTCTTAATACCTCATTTCTTACCACATCCTTCATCTTAGGAATTAGACGACGCTGAGGTTCAACAACAGGCTTCGCATCATCTTCCATATTAATGGCGTGTTGGCAAATAGAGGGAGAAATCCCCTTCAAGTCATCAAGAGTGTAGCCAATAGCACCTCGGTGTTTCTTCAGTATTTCCAATAGCCTTTCTTCTTCAAACTCTGAAAGCTTAGAACTAATAATAACAGGATATATTTTCTTATCATCAATATGAGCATATTTAAGATTATCAGGCAATGGTTTTAAATCAAAGACAGGATCTTCCTTTGGTGGCGGTGTTGTACCCAGATCTTCTACCGGTAAATCATGCTTAAGAATAGGTTGACGAAGGAAAATTTCATCAAGCTCATCTCTTTCTTCCCTAAAAACTTCACTCTCACTATTCTCCAAATGTTGCTGCAAAGGATTATTAGGAGCAAGAACAATAGATGCACACTGTTCAACTTTAAAATCATTATTAGGCAAATCAGCTTTATAAGGAGTTTTGGTAAATTTACAAAAGTTAAACTCATAAGATTCACCAGCAAATTTAGTCAAAATTTTCTCTTTCTTGCAATCTATAATAGCTCCACAAGTATTTAGAAAAGGTCTACCAAAAATGATAGGACAATATTTACTTGCAGCAGAACCAAGTACCAAAAAGTCAGCAGGATATTTAATCTTACCGCATAGAACTTCCACATCTCGAACAATACCAATTGGAGAAATAGTTTCTCTATTAGCCAGCCGAATAACCACATCAATATCTTTAAGTTCACAAGAACCAATTTCGTGCATAATCTCTGTGTAAAGCTCATAAGGAATAGCACTAATACTTGCACCAATATCACATAAACCATAATAACAATGATCACCAATTCTAACAGATAGCATAAAAACACTAGCTTGCTTGGACTTATTAGGATGTGAAACAATATTAGAAGCATCTTCACAGAAAATAATATGACCATCCTCCACATTTTCAGTCACAAGATCTTTAACTATTGCAACAGCAGGTTCAACTTTTATTTGTTCTTCAGGTTCTATAGGTTTCTTTTCACTTTTATGAACCGCACTATTTATAACAGAGTACTCCTTCATTTTAGCAGGGAAAGGAGTTTTTTCAATATAAGCTTCAGGAATAACATGATCAACAGTTTCAACTACAACACATTTATTAATAGATGAATCAATTTTATCTTTATACGGTTCATGATACTTATCAAAATTCTTCTTAGGCAATTCATAATGAGAGGCAAAAGCTTTATAAAGATTTGCAGCAACTTGAGAATCAAGACCATAAGTAGCACTCATATTACGAAATTTATCAGTATCCATAAAAGCTTCAATGCATTTATAATCATAATTTATACCTGATTCTCTATCTTTGTCGTTCTCCCATCCTTCAGTATTTTTCTGGATCCGATTGAGAAGGTCCCTTTTAACTTCCTTGTTGCGCGTGAATGATCCAGAACAAGAAGTATCCAGCAAGGTCTTGTCTTCAAAAGAAAGTCTTGCATAGAAATTATCAATAATAATATTACCAGGAAGCTCATGAATGGGGCATTTGAGCATTAAAGACTTCAATCTCCCCCACGCTTGGGCAATACTCTCTCCATCATGAGGCCAAAAATTATATATGCGGTTCCGATCCTTGTGAATTTCACTTGGAGGATAGAACTTAGAATAAAACCGGGGCACAATATTATTTCATTCAAGAGAATCCCCATTATCCAGTAATTTATACCAATGCGCCGCTTTACCAGACAGCGATATAGAGAATAGTTTCTTCCTCACTACATCCATAGCAATACCTGCACACTTGAATAAACCGCATAATTCATGCAAGAACAGTAAATGATCTCCAGGGTGGACAGTTCCATCCCCTGTATAACGGTTATCCACTACACGTTCAATAATTTTCATAGGTATTTTGTATGGTATCTCTTCCTCACCTGGCGCCTCATCCACTACCTTTGCAGTAGTAGCAGATTTTCCAAATAAAAACTCAAGAGAAGATCTCTCCATAATGAATTATGGCAGCAGGCAGAAATAAAATCAGCACAAACAGTAGAAGTTTCCCTTACCAATTCCACTTACCAATAGCGCTTCACTCCCCGGCAACGGCGCCATAAAATAGTCTTGATGACCCACAAGTATAGGGGGTGTATCGTAGTATCTTCGATAAGTAAGAATGTCGATCCCAACGAGGAGCAGAAGGTGTTGACAAGCAGTTTCGATGAAGGATTCACTGTAAATGCTCACAGACAAGTATTCAGGGGGTTTCGATGTAGCAGATGAATAAAGTACGAGTAAGTAAAGTGCGAGAGTAACAATTGCAGCGAGTGGCCCAATCCTTTTTAGCACAAAGGACAAGCCGGTTTGTTTACTTATAATGACCAAACGTTCTCGAGGACACACGGGATTTTAGTCTAGTGCTTTCGCTACATACGGCTAATTAATCTTCATTGTTTTGATAAGTGTTGTGTGGGTGAATGATACGTCTCCAACGTATCTATAATTTCTGATGTTCTATGCTTGTTTTATGACAATACCTACATGTTTTGCTTGCACTTTATATCATATTATGGCATTTATTGGACTAACCTATTAACAAGATGCCACAGTGCCAGTTTCTGTTTATTATGTCTGTTTATTGCAGAAAAGGCCCAAAAACCAAAGTGCTCGGAAAAATCCAGAAAAATTACAGAAATTCTATTTCGCTGGAAGACTCACGGAGCCAGAAGGGCAAGCCAGGGGGAGGCCCAGGGCCTCCTCACCATAGGCCGGCGCGGCCTGGAGGGTGGTTACCCCACCCTATGGTGTCGTCGCCTCGGGACTCTTCCGACTCCGACTCTTCGCCTATTTAAGCCGTCGTGACCTAAAACTTCGACACCGCTTGACGAAACTCCAGAAAGACTCCAGGGGCGCCGCCACATCGCGAAACTCCAATTCGGGGGACAGAAGTCTCTGTTCCGGCACCCTGCCGGGACGGGGAATTGCCCCCGGAGCCATCTCCACCGCCGTCTCCACCGCCATCTTCACCGCCATCGCTGCCTCCATGATGAGGAGGGAGTAATTCACCCCCGAGGCTGAGGGCTCCGCTGTAGCTATGTGGTTTATCTCTCTCTTTGTGATCTAGTTGAATATCATCTATGTGCTACTCTAGTGATGTTATTAAAGTAGTCTATTCCTCCTCCATGATGTAATGTTGGCAGTGTGTGCATCATGAAGTACTTGGTTTATGCTATGATTGTGATCTCTTGTAGATTATGAAGTTAACTATTACTATGATGGTATTGATGCGATCTATTCCTCCTTTCATAGTGTGAAGGTTACGGTGTGCATGCTATGTTAGTACTTGGTTTGGTTGCGTTGATCTGTCTTGTACTCTAAGGTTATTTAAATATGAACATTGAATATTGTGGAGCTTGTTAACTCCGGCATTGAGGGTTCGTGTAATCCTACACAATGGTGTTCATCATCCAACAAGAGGGTGTAGAGTAGTCCTATTATGTGATCATTGTTGAGAGTGTCCACTAGTGAAAGCAGGATCCCTGGGCCTTGCTTCCAAGCATCGAATCTCCGTTTGTCTACTGTTTTGTTGAATGTTTGCTCGCTGCCATATTTCATTCAGATTGCTATTACCACTCACACTCATCCATATTACTTGTATCTCACTATCTCTTCGCCGAACTAGTGCACCTATACATCTGACAAGTGTATTAGGTGTGTTGGGGACACAAGAGACTTCTTGCTTTGTGGTTGCAGGATTGCTTGAGAGGGATATCTTTGACCTCTTCCTCCCTGAGTTCGATAAACCTTGGGTGATCCACTTAAGGGAAAACTTGCTGCTGTTCTACAAACCTCTGCTCTTGGAGGCCCAACACTGTCTACAGGAAAAGGAGGGGGGCGTAGACATCAAGCTATTTTCTGGCGCCGTTGCCGGGGAGGAAAGGTAAAAGGTACTCACACTCCGGATCTCGGCTACTAAGCTATTTTCGCCGTTGTAAGTACTCGAAGCTATTTCCTTTAGATCCTGCAATTGCATCTTTTTGTTTCTTGTTTACACTAGTTTGGCATAATGGAAAACAACAAAAAAATTGGTGAGCTTTTTAATCTTTTTCCTGATTTAGAATTGTTTGATGCAAAAATTAAAAAACCTATGGAACCTTATTTGCATGCTAGTAGCGATGTTATTAGTATGAACGCAATCACTGCTAATGCTATGGATAAGTCTAAGCTTGGGGAAGCTAGTTTATATAAAAATAATATTTTTTGCTCCTCGGCTTTGGAAGAAATATTTTGCTCTGATAATGCTTTATCTCCCATATGCGATAACTCTAATAATGCTTCTGATATTTTAAATCCACCTGCTGAAAGTATTCCGTATAAAATACCCATGAAAATTATTGAACGTGTTATGGACAACCATTATAAAGGGGATGGAACTGTCCATCCTAGAGATCATTTACTGTTTTTGCACGAATTATGCGGGTTATTCAAGTGTGCAGGTATCTCTATGGACGAAGTGAGGAAGAAGCTATTCTCTGTTTCGCTGTCTGGTAAAGCGGCGCATTGGTATAAATTGTTGGAGAATAGACATTCTCTTGGTTGGGAGGAAATTGCATCTCTCTTTTATTCTAAATTTTATCCTCCTCATGAAGTGCATATTGATAGGAATTATATTTATAACTTTTATCCTCGTGATGGAGAGAGTATTTCTCAAGCGTGGGGGAGACTGAAGTCACTAATGCTCAAATGTCCCATTCATGAGCTCCCCCGTAATGCTATTGTTAACAATTTTTATGCGAGGCTTTCAGGACAACACAAGGACTATCTGGACGCGTGTTCGGAGGGATCTTTCACAAGCAAGGAGGTTGAAGCTAGGTGGGACCTTCTTGATCGGATTGAGGACAACGCTGAAGGATGGGAGAACGACAAAGGTAGAGAGTCAGGTATAAATTATGATTATGAATGCATTGAAGCTTTTATGGATACCGATAAATTTCGAAATATGAGTGCTACTTATGGTCTTGACTCTCAAGTTGCTGCAAATCTTTATAAAGCCTTTGCTTCTCATTTTGAATTGCCTAAGAAGAATTTTGATAAGTATCATGAACCTTTTAAAGAGGCTTGCATGAAGAATGAAATTGTTGTTAATTATTGCCATAAGCATGCTCAAACTACTAAGAGTGCTATTTCCTATAAGCATGTTAATTTTTGTGGAATGCATAGACCTTGTGGAATTAATCAAGTCAAAGATGAATATTGCATCCATCATATTAATGAAAAAACTAGAAAGTGGTTTAGGGCTCTAGATGATCTTGGTAAAAAGGTTTGTGCCCTCTATCCTTTTATTTGTGAAGTTTGCCATGAAGTGGGTCATTTTAATTTTCAATGCTCCTCCGATGATAATTTGAACCTAATGAGTGCTGCAAATTTGTATTGTGATGATGAAATTACTCCTAATCAGCATGATGAACTTACTTTATTTTTGGGGTGTGAAGAACTGTCAAGAAAAATCTCTTTGTTACATATGAGTGATCTTGATATTGATGATGTCCTGCATGGGTGTTTTTCTTATTGCATTGATAATAGCCATACAAATACTTACATACAAAATATTTTAGAAGATGACACCTTGCCAAAATATGATAGGACCGCTATGTGTTTTGAACTAATTAATGGAAAGGAGGAATCCTCCCAAGTTTCTTCTATTGTTTCTAAAAGTAAATCAGGTTATGCGGACAAGCCACCCTTCAAGCCTCTTCCTCCTAAATAAGGAAATGAGGAGAAGGAAGAGAAGAAGAAGAAGAAGGGAACGAAGAAGAAGAAGAAGAAGGAGAATAAAAAGAAAGAGGTAACGGCGTATCCCCGCGTGAATGAGATAACGCTAAGTAACCGTAAGTATGTTGCTCCTAATGATTATTGTGATAATGAATCTAAATATGATGATCTTCCTATGCCCTTTACATACATTAGAGATCATGATTTGAATGAGCACACTACTTTTGATGTTGCAAATCTCTGGGAAACTAATTCTGAAAATGATGATGATAATAATTGCCATAGTGTCAGTGCTATCCATGCTTCCTCCCATAATGATATAGAAAGCTCTAAGCTTGGGGAAGAGGTGTTTGAAAATCCTTTTGCTACTGATCATTATGTGTTTGATACATCTCCTTCTAATAACAACGATGGTATGGTCATAGATAAACCGACTGTGAAAGATAACTATTCTATTTCTTATGATGACACTGTGCCTCCGATCTTTGATGATTATTATAAAGAATGCTATGATATAGGTTATAACTACCCTTATGAAACTTGTCATAGTCATGATTGGGTTACCAAAAACGATTCCCTTAATATGCAACTTGTTTACCATGTTCAAATTCTTGATAATAATCCTGCTCCAATTACTATTAATGAGAAGAACTCTTCTTATGCCAAAATTAATGATACTTCTATGCATATGAACCATGATAAGAATGTTTTAAGTGATGGGTATATTGTGGATTTCATCAATGATGCTACTGAAAGTTATTATGAGAGAGGGAAATATGGTTCTATGCATCTTAATAATATTAAGTTTCCCCTCTTTATGTTGAGAATCTTGAAGTTACTCGTGTTTTATCCTCTTATGCTTGTCAATTTGTTCTTCATGAATTCATTTGTGTATAAGATTCCTCTTCATAGGAAGCATGTTAGACTTAAATTTGTTTTGAATTTGCCTCTTGAAGCTCTCTTTTGCTTCGAATACTATTTCCTGCGAGTGGATCATCAAAACTGCTGAGCCCATCTTAATGGCTATAAAGAAAGAACTTCTTGGGAGATAACCCATGTGTTATTTTGCTACAGTACTTTGTTTTATATTTGTGTCTTGGAAGTTGTTTACTACTGTAGCAACCTCTCCTTATCTTAGTTTTGTGTTTTGTTGTGCCAAGTGAAGCCTCTAATCGAAGGTTGATACTAGATTTGGATTTCTGCGCAGAAACAGATTTCTATCTGTCACGAATCTGGGCTGTTGTCTCTGTAGAAAAATCAGAAAAATATGCCAATTTACGTGCGTGTTCCTCAGATATGTACTCAACTTTCATTAGTTTTGAGTTTTCTGATCTGAGCAACGGAAGTATTTACTAAAAATTCGTCTTTACGGACTGTTCTGTTTTGACAGATTCTGCCTTTTATTTCGCATTGCTTCTTTCGCTGTGTTGGGTGGATTTCTTTGTTCCATTACCTTCCAGTAGCTTTGAGCAATGTCCAGAAGTGTTAAGAATGATTGTGTCACCTCTGAACATGTGAGTTTTTGATTATGTACTAACCCCTCTAATGAAGTTTATGAGAAGTTTGGTGTGAAGGAAGTTTTCAAGGGTCAAGAGAGGAGGATGATATACTACGATCAAGAAGAGTGAAAGCTCTAAGCTTGGGGATGCCCCGGTGGTTCATCCCTGCACATTTCAAGAAGACTCAAGCATCTAAGCTTGGGGATGCCCAAGGCATCCCCTTCTTCATCGACAAATTATCAGGTTCCTTCTCTTGAAACTATATTTTTATTCGGTCACATCTTATGTACTTTACTTGGAGCGTCTGTATGTTTCTTGTTTTTGTTTGAATAAATGATTGTGTGGGAGAGAGACACGCTCCACTGGTTCGTATGAACACATGTGTTCTTAGTTTTTAATGTTCATGGCGAAGGTTGAAACTGCTTCGTTAATTGTTATATGGTTGGAAACAGAAAATGCTACATGTAGTAATTGGTATGATGTCTTGAATAACTTGATACTTGGCAATTGTTGTGCTCTTGTTTAAGCTCTTGCATCATATACTTTGCACCTATTAGTGAAGAAATACATAGAGCTTGTTAAAATTTGGTTTGCATGAGTGGTTTCTCTAGAGTCTAGATATTTTCTAGTGAGGTGTTTGAACAACAAGGAAGACGATGTATAGTCTTATAATGCTTGTAATATGTCTTTTATGTAAGTTTTGATGTACTAGTTTATGCTTGTGTTTGCTTCAAACAACCTTGCTAGCCTAAGCCTTGTATCGAGAAGGATTACTTCTCATGCATCCGAAACCCTTGAGCCAACCGCTATGCCATTCGAGTCCACCATACCTACCTACTACATGGTATTTCTCCGCCATTCCAAAGTAAATTGCTTGAGTGCTACCTTTAAATTTCCATTCTTCACCTTTACAATATATAGCTCATGAGACAAATAGCCTAAAAACTATTGTGGTATTGAATATGTACTTATGCACTTTATCTCTTATTAAGTTGCTTGTTGTGCGATAACCATGTTCCTGGGGACGCCATCAACTACCTTTTGTTGAATTTCATGTGAGTTGCTATGCATGTTCGTCTTGTCTGAAGTAAGAGCGATCTACCACCTTATGATTAGAGCGTGCATATTGTTAGAGAAGAGCATTGGGCCGCTAACTAAAGCCATGATCCATGGTGGAAGTTTCAGTTTTGGACATATATCCTCAATCTCAAATGAGAAAATTAATTGTTGCTACATGCTTATGCAAAAAAGAGGAGTCCATTATCTGTTGTCTATGTTGTCCCGGTATGGATGTCCAAGTTGAGAATAATCAATAGCGAGAAATCCGATGCGAGCTTTCTCCTTAGACCTTTGTACAGGCGGCATAGAGGTACCCCATTGTGACACTTGGTTAAAACATGTGTATTGCGATGATTCGGTAGTCCAAGCTAATTAGGACAAGGTGCGGGCACTATTAGTATACTATGCATGAGGCTTGCAACTTGTAAGATATAATTTACATGATACATATGCTTTATTACTACCGTTGACAAAATTGTTTCTTGTTTTCAAAATCAAAGCTCTAGCACAAATATAGCAATCGATGCTTTCCTCTTTGGAGGACCATTCTTTTACTTTTAATGTTGAGTCAGTTCACCTATCTCTCTCCACCTCAAGAAGCAAACACTTGTGTGAACTGTGCATTGATTCCTACATATTTGCATATTGCACTTATTATATTACTCTATGTTGACAATATCCATGAGATATACATGTTACAAGTTGAAAGCAACCGCTGAAACTTAATCTTCCATTGTGTTGCTTCAATGTCTTTACTAAGAATTTATTGCTTTATGAGTTAACCCTTATGCAAGACTTATTGATGCTTGTCTTGAAAGTACTATTCATGAAAAGTCTTTGCTATATGATTCAATTGTTTACTCATTGCATTTACATTGTTTCGAATCGCTGCATTCTCTCATATGCTTTACAATAGTATGATTAAGATTATGTTGGTAGCATGTCACCTCAGAAATTATCTTTTTATCGTTTACCTACTCGAGGACGAGTAGGAACTAAGCTTGGGGATGCTGATACGTCTCCAACGTATCTATAATTTCTGATGTTCCATGCTTGTTTTATGACAATACCTACATGTTTTGCTTGCACTTTATATCATATTATGGCATTTATTGGACTAACCTATTAACAAGATGCCACAGTGCCAGTTTCTGTTTATTATGTCTGTTTATTGCAGAAAAGGCCCAAAAACCAAAGTGCTCGGAAAAATTCAGAAAAATTACAGAAATTCTATTTCGCTGGAAGACTCACGGAGCCAGAAGGGCAAGCCAGGGGGAGGCCCAGGGCCTCCTCACCATAGGCCGGCGCGGCCTGGAGGGTGGTCACCCCACCCTATGGTGTCGTCGCCTCGGGACTCTTCCGACTCCGACTCTTCGCCTATTTAAGCCGTCGTGACCTAAAACTTCGACACCGCTTGACGAAACTCCAGAAAGACTCCAGGGGCGCCGCCACATCACGAAACTCCAATTCGGGGGACAGAAGTCTCTGTTCCGGCACCCTGCCGGGACGGGGAATTGCCCCCGGAGCCATCTCCACCGCCGTCTCCACCGCCATCTTCACCGCCATCGCTGCCTCCATGATGAGGAGGGAGTAATTCACCCCCGAGGCTGAGGGCTCCGCTGTAGCTATGTGGTTTATCTCTCTCTTTGTGATCTAGTTGAATATCATCTATGTGCTACTCTAGTGATGTTATTAAAGTAGTCTATTCCTCCTCCATGATGTAATGTTGGCAGTGTGTGCATCATGAAGTACTTGGTTTATGCTATGATTGTGATCTCTTGTAGATTATGAAGTTAACTATTACTATGATGGTATTGATGCGATCTATTCCTCCTTTCATAGTGTGAAGGTTACGGTGTGCATGCTATGTTAGTACTTGGTTTGGTTGCGTTGATCTGTCTTGTACTCTAAGGTTATTTAAATATGAACATTGAATATTGTGGAGCTTGTTAACTCCGGCATTGAGGGTTCGTGTAATCCTACACAATGGTGTTCATCATCCAACAAGAGGGTGTAGAGTAGTCCTATTATGTGATCATTGTTGAGAGTGTCCACTAGTGAAAGCAGGATCCCTGGGCCTTGCTTCCAAGCATCGAATCTCCGTTTGTCTACTGTTTTGTTGAATGTTTGCTCGCTGCCATATTTCATTCAGATTGCTATTACCACTCACACTCATCCATATTACTTGTATCTCACTATCTCTTCGCCGAACTAGTGCACCTATACATCTGACAAGTATATTAGGTGTGTTGGGGACACAAGAGACTTCTTGCTTTGTGGTTGCAGGATTGCTTGAGAGGGATATCTTTGACCTCTTCCTCCCTGAGTTCGATAAACCTTGGGTGATCCACTTAAGGGAAAACTTGCTGCTGTTCTACAAACCTCTGCTCTTGGAGGCCCAACACTGTCTACAGGAAAAGGAGGGGGGCGTAGACATCAGTGAACCTGTGCTAATGTACCGCCCTTCCTAGGAATAATACATACTTGTGATTATACCCCTTGCAAGCATCCGCAACTACAAGAAAGTAATTAAGATAAATCTAACCACAGCCTTAAACTCTGAGATCCTGCTATCCCTCCTGCATCGATATACCAACGGGGGCTTAGGTTTCTGTCACTCCGGCAACCCCGCAATTGGCAAACGAGTACAAGATGCATTCCCCTAGGCCCATAAAGGTGAAGTGTCGTGTAGTCGACGTTCACACGACACCACTAGAAGAATAACACCACAACTTAAATATCATAACATTGAATATTACTCAATCATACTTCACTACTAACATTTAGACTTCACCCATGTCCTCAAGAACTAAACGAACTACTCACGATACATCATATGGAACATGATCAGAGGTGATATGATGATGAATAACAATCTGGACATAAACCTTGGTTCAACGGTTTCACTCAATAGCATCAATAACAAGTAGAAATCAATACCGGGAGAGTTTCCCCTATCAAACAATCAAGATCAAACCCAAATTGCTACAGCGGTGGAGACGGCGGTGATGATGATGAAGATGATGATGATGGTGATGGAGATGATGTCCAACTTGATGGCGGTGACGATGGCGTCGATTTCCCCCTCCGGGAGGGAATTTCCCCGGCGGATCTCAGCCCGCCGGAGAGCTCTTTTCTCTCTGGTGTTCTCCGCCCCGCAGAGGTGGCTGTAACTCTTCGCGAGGTACCCTCTGGAGCTTAGGTTTTCGGGACGAAGGCATACGCGAAGAAAAGGAGGCGAGAGGGGGCTGTGGGCCCCCTCCTCCTAGGGCGGCGCAGCCAGGCCTTGGGCCGCGCCAGCCTATGGGGTGGGCCCACCTCGGGTCCCCTCAGCTCCCCCTTCTGGCTCCCTTCGTCATCTGGAAAAATAGGATTTTTGATATAATTTTCATCAACTGTTGATCTTCTGAAATATTGCATTCTGACGGTGCTTTTTCCAGCAGAATCCTGGCTCCGGTGCTCGATCCTCCAATAATCATGAAACATGCAAAATAGATGGAATAACATAAGTATTATGTCCAAATATGAAATATATCAATGAATAACAGCAAATTATGATATAAAATAGTGATGCAAATTGGACGTATCAGGCGTCCCCAGGAACATGGTTATCGCACAACAAGCAACTTAATAAGAGATAAAGTGCATAAGTACATATTCAATACCACAATAGTTTTTAGGCTATTTGTCCCATGAGCTATATATTGCAAAGGTAGAGGATAGAAATTTAAAGGTAGCACTCAAGTAATTTACTTTGGAATGGCGGAGAAATACCATGTAGTAGGTAGGTATGGTGGACACAAATGGCATAGTGGTTGGCTCAAGGATTTTGGATGCATGAGAAGTATTCCCTCTCGATACAAGGCTTAGGCTAGCAAGGCTATTTGAAACAAACACAAGGATGAAGCGGTGCAGCAAAACTCACATAAAAGACATATTGTAAACATTATAAGACTCTACACCGTCTTCCCTGTTGTTCAAACTCAATACTAGAAATTATCTAGACCTTAGAGAGACCAATTATGCAAACCAAATTTTAGCAAGCTCTATGTATTTCTTCATTAGTAGGTGCAAAGTATATGATGCAAGAGCTTAAACATGAGCACAAAAATTGCCTAGTATCACATTATCCAAGACATTTTACCAATTACTACATGTATCATTTTCCGTTTCCAACCATATAACAAATTAACGAAGAAGATTCATCCTTCGCCATGAATATTATGAGTAAAGCCTAAGGACATATTTGTCCATATGCAACAGCGGAGCGTGTCTCTCTCCCACACAATGAATGCTAGGATCCATTTTATTCAAACAAAACAAAAACAAAAACAAACCGACGCTCCAAGCAAAGTACATAAGATGTGATGGAATAAAAATATAGTTTCACTAGAGGAACCTGATAATGTTGTCGATGAAGAAGGGGATGCCTTGGGCATCCCCAAGCTTAGACGCTTGAGTCTTCTTGAAATATGCATGGGTGAACCACCGGGGCATCCCCAAGCTTAGAGCTTTCACTCTCCTTGATCATATTGTATCATCTCTCTCTCTTGATCCTTGAAAACTTCCTCCACACCAAACTAAGAACAACTCATTAGAGGGTTAGTGCACAATCAAAATTCACATGTTCAGATGTGACATAATCATTCTTAACACTTCTGGATATTGCACAAAGCTACTGAAAGTTAATGGAATCGAAAAATCCATCAAGCATAGCAAAACAGGCAATGCGAAATAAAAGGCAGAATCTGTCGAAATAGAACAGTTCGTAAAGACGAATTTTATTGAGGCACCAGACTTGCTCAAATGAAAATGCTCAAATTTAATGAAAGTTGCGTACATATCTGAGGATCACTCACGTAAATTGGCATAATTTTCTGAGTTACCTACAGAGAATTAGGCCCAGATTCGTCACAGCAAGAAATCTGTTTCTGCGCAGTAATCCAAATCTAGTATGAACCTTACTATCAAAGACTTTACTTGGCACAACAATGCAACAAAACTAAGATAAGGAGAGGTTGCTACAGTAGTAACAACTTCCAAGACTCAAATATAAAACAAAAGTGCTGTAGTAAAATAAACACATGGGTTATCTCCCAAGAAGTGCTTTCTTTATAGCCATTAAGATGGGCTCAGTAATTTCAATGATGCACTCACAAAAATTAAGAGTTGAAGCAAAAGAGAGCATCAAAAAGCAAATTCAAAACAAATTTAAGCCTAACCCACTTCCTATGAAAAGGAATCTTGTAAATAAACAAATTCATGAAGAACAAAGTGACAAGCATAGGAAGGCAACACAAGCTCAACTTCAAGATTCTCAACATAAAGAGGGGAAACTTAATATTATTAAGATGCATATAACCATGTTTCCCTCTCTCATAATAACTTTCAGTAACATCATGAACAAACTCAACAATATAACTATCACATAAAGCATTCTTATCATGTGTTTCATGCATAAAATAATTACTAATCCCAACATAAGCATAGTCATTCTTATTAATTATAGTGGGAGCAAATTCAACAAGGTAGCTATCATTATCACCATAATCATCAAATATAGGAGGCATTGTATAATCATAATTAATTTTCTCCTCAATAGTAGGTGGATGATAGTCATCATTGTAATAATCATACATAGGAGGTAAAGTATCATCAAAGTAAATTTTCTCCTCCATGCTTGGGTGACTAAAAATATCATGCTCATCAAAATCAGCTTCCCCAAGCTTAGAATTTTCCATAGCATTAGCAACAATTGTGTTCAAAGCATTCATACTAATAACATTGCCATTAGAATGCATATAAAGTTCCATAGGTTTTTAATTTTCTCTTCAAACTCCTCATGTCCTAACTCAAGATAAATACTATAAAGATCTATAATATTTTTGTTGTTTTCCATTAAGCCTAACTAGTGAAATAAAAACATGCATGGAATTAAGTAAAGTAAAACAAGTAACTATTTTTTTTTGTGTTTTTGATATAATGCAGCAAACAAAGAAGTAAATAAAATAAAGCAAGACAAAAACAAAGTAAAGAGATTGGATGTGGGAGACTCCCCTTGCAGCGTGTCTTGATCTCCCCGGCAACGGCGCCAGAAAATAGTCTTGATACGCGTACAACACGCGACCGTTGGGAACCCCAAGAGGAAGGTGTGATACGTACAGCGGCAAGTTTTCCCTCAGTAAGAAACCAAGGTTTATCGAACCAGTAGGAGCCAAGAAGCACGTTGAAGGTTGATGGCGGCGAGATGTAGTGCGGCGCAACACCAGGGATTCCGGCGCCAACGTGGAACCTGCACAACACAACTAAAGTACTTTGCCCCAACGAAACAGTGAGGTTGTCAATTTCACCGGCTTGCTGTAACAAAGGATTAGATGTATAGTGTGGATGATGATTGTTTGCAGAGAACAGTAGAACAAGTATTGCAGTAGATTGTATTCGATGTTAAGAATGGACCGGGGTCCACAGTTCACTAGAGGTGTCTCTCCCATAAGATAAATAGCATGTTGGGTGAACAAATTACAGTTGGGCAATTGACAAATAGAGAGGGCATGACCATGCACATACATGATATGATGAGTATTGTGAGATTTAATTAGGCATTACGACAAAGTACATAGACCTCTATCCAGCATGCATCTATGCCTAAAAAGTCCAGCTTCAGGTTATCATCCGAACCCCTTCCAGTATTAAGTTGAAAACAACATACAATTGCATTAATTATGGTGCGTAATGTAATCAATAACTACATCCTCGGACATAGCATCGATGTTTTATCCCTAGTGGCAACAGAACATCCACAACCTTAGAACTTTCTTTCACTGTCCCAGATTTAATGGAGGCATGAACCCACTATCGAGCATAAATACTCCCTCTTGGAGTTAAGAGTAAAAAATTGGCCAGAGCCTCTACTAATAACGGAGAGCATGCAAGATCATAAACAACACATAGGTAATAGATTGATAATCAACATAGCATAGTATTCTCTATCCATCGGATCCCAACAAACACAACATATAGCATTACAGATAGATGATCTTGATCATGTTAGGCAGCTCACAAGACCCGACAATGAAGCATAATTAGGAGAAGACGACCATCTAGCTACTGCTATGGACCCATAGTCCAGGGGTGAACTACTCACTCATCACTCCGGAGGCGATCATGGCGGTGAAGAGTCCTTCGGGAGATGATTCCCCTCTCCGGCAGGGTGCCGGAGGCGATCTCCTGAATCCCCCGAGATGGGATTGGCGGCGGCGGCGTCTCTGGAAGGTTTTCCGTATCGTGGCTCTCGGTACTGGGGGTTTCGCGACGAAGGCTATAAGTAGGCGGAGGAGATAGGTCAGGGGGCCACACGAGGGCCCCACACGCTAGGCCGGCGCGGCCAAGGGCTGGGCCGCGCCGCCCTGCTGTGTGGCCACCTCGTGGCCCCACTTCGTATCATCTTCGGTCTTCTGGAAGCTTCGTGTGAAAATAGGCCCCTGGGCGTTGGTTTCGTCCAATTCCGAGAATATTTCCTTACTAGGATTTCTGAAACCAAAAACAGCAGAAAATAGCAACTGGCTCTTCGGCATCTCGTTAATAGGTTAGTGCTGGAAAATGCATAAATATGACATAAAGTACGCATAAAACATGTAGATATCATCAATAATGTGGCATGGAACATAAGAAATTATCGATACATCGGAGACGTATCAGTAATTTCTACAATGCAAAAGTGAGATAACTTGATGTTACACAACCATTATCATAAGATATATATATAGCTCTAGGGTCACTTGAAATAATATACTTAATTACCATAAGGTGCATCTTAACATTCGTAGTCGTCAAGCGGGTGACAACTAGCACCCCGATAAAGCAATTGCTTGGATGGATTATTTGTTGGAGATGTTCATTCTCACTATCGGTAAGGTTGCATCTCTAGGTGACAAGTGATCAACCACTGTTGAGATAAATGACAGTTATCATGGGTATGACTCCTCCCAAGGAAAAGCACACCAGGTAAACACGAGTATTACGGCACAAGAATCATTGAACGCCATTTGTTGTTAAGTCCTAGGTGAGTAACCCAGTTGCAATGGAACCTCCACCAAACTCATATCATGGTTCCATTGCCCACCACATAGTCATATTCATAATTGGAGAAGTAATACTTTGCTTTGTAATGCAAGAATGATAAGTATAGTACTTTGCAGATAATTGGATAAAAATAATCAAGATGACATGAGTAAGTGATGAACTTGTCTGGATACTGCAAGGTAGTGCAGTTAGATTGTTTGGAATGACCTTGGTCCTCAGTTTCTAAAAATTAGCATCATTATCCGATAAGGATAATGTTAAAGATCCAAATGATGCATGCTTTCAAGTTTTAGTTGTTATTACCCCCACTTGGATGTTATGTTTTACTTTTGAACTTCAAAAGTTGGTGTAATAGAAAAGGTTGAGTTTAATAGGATTTAAAGCTTAATTATCATCCTTAAGAGTTACTCCCTCCGGTCCTAAATATAAGCCATATAGTTTTTGGCACGGAAATTAAGAAACACACTTTTGGAAAAAATTACACCTTGGTTGGTTAGGATTAACCCTAGGAAATTAACGTGAGCTAATAGAGGACTTTGCATAAGCTAAGAAAACATAATCGAATCACTAAAAATATTTTCCATACAAGTGGGGCAACGTAGTAAACCTTATATTATGAAATTTTTCTCAAAACACTATATGGCTTATATTTAGGATCGGAGGGAGTATAAAATACTATTTGAAGTTTAGAGAAGTTTTTCAAAGAAAACCTTTTTATTCCTTTTAGAAAATAATTTTTAAGATTTTTTGGTATTTCTTCATTGTCAAGAAAATAAGAAATGGTTTACTACTTCTTCAGGCTTCCACAAAATCGGTTTTGAACTCGAGTCACCAAACACGACGTGCGTGCGAGCAGGCAAAGGACGGCGGCGGAGCAGGAGTGCGCGAGGAGTCTTCTCTTCTCACCCACCTAAACGACTAGAACAACATCCTTTATAAACCACTCCAACTCTCTCTCAACTAGCATTGGGAGACTAAATTTTGTCCCCAAAGCTGTCCCCAAGCTGCCAAAGTAACTAGTTTTAAAATTTTAGAAATTATAGGCTATGGCATGTTAGGCTGCAACCCATCTACATACAACATACGCCATATCCCTTTTTACAATTATAGGCATGATGAAAATGACAGCTTATTATGCTAAACAAGCTAATGACCTTTTTTTATAAAAACCTCTATACAAAAAATGGTAGACCTATAAACTAACCAGTTGTTAAACACAAGAAGCAAACGGTCTTTTTCTGTATGACACCCCCGATATGTCCTTTCATTATACCATTTCATTTCGTCTACTGTACAATATTGTGGCACCTCTATATCCCCTTTATTTGTGCAGTCGCTTGTACGGAGAGCACATATATCATGCAGGGGGACATGGGCAGTTGTTCCTTCGTGTACTCTTTCGTCGCATAATTATTAATATCTGCCATCAGAAACACAAAATTATTGCAGACAAGACGAAGCAAGCGGCGATGCAGTCCCCACAAGGAAGCCATGTCTGCCCTGCCCTGCCTGCATGATGGAAAGCGAGCCACGCAGCGAAGGGGGGAACAGGTCGTGGCACGAGGCTCCGCTGATTCCTCTCCGGCCGGCCCCTTATGTTTGCATCGCTCCGTTCCGGAGCACGGTCCTGTAATGAGCTTCGCACGCCTAATACGTACCGTCACACACTGGCGGATCTAAGTGTATGCTTGGAGCATGTCTAGCAGGCCCTTTATATTTCTGCCCCGTATCTCGCTGCTTTTTTGCCCCGTATCGAAAAGTTGGCAACGGAAGAGCCATTCCGTCTAGCAGAACCCGTATTTCGCCCCGTATTTTCAAAAATAAAAACCCCGGGAAGTTCGATTTCATTGATCATACTACGGATCATACATACGGATCAACGATTCTACATCCAGAATGCGCGATCCTACTCGGGGAGGTCGACTAGGTACGAGTCCGCCTCCGCCTCCGCCTCCCGCAACTCCGCCTCCTTCGCGGCGGCGATGGCCGCCGCCACCTCTTCCTCCTCCGCCCTCTTCCTCTTGGCGTCGTCCTTGAGGAACTGCCGTAGCTCCTTCAACAAGTCGGGGGCCTCCTCGTCATCGCCGGCGAGCGGAGCTCCTCTAGCGCTGGTGCTCCCGCTGCTCCAAGCCTCCTTCGCCCAGCGGCGGCGCTCCCAGTCGGCGCGCCACTCGTCGAACTTGGGCCCGCTCATCGGCTTCATCGGCGGATCCTCGATGTACCAGCGCCCGCCCCGCACGAAGTCGATGAGGTTTTCCGGGACGCACGCGGCGCCGTCGTACTTGCAGGCCGCGCGACGGCTGCCGGCGGCGGATCTCTTGCATTGCCGCCGCCACGCTTCCTCCACGGTGTCCGGCGAGCGGGATCGCTTCGATCCGCTCGCCGGCGAGGCGCTACTGCGGCGGCGGGAGTCCATGCAGGATCTGGGGTGGAATGCGGCGCGGGGGAGCGACTAATTGCTCGCCGGAGCAGGAGGAGGAGACGGCGGCGCACGGCGGAGCTAGGGTTGCGAGTGAGGGGTTAACCCCTCACTCGCACCTGCACCCACTATAAGTACGGGGCGACGGGGCCGATTTCCTGGGCCCCGTATTCCGCCGAAACGGGGCGGCCCGGATACGGGGCCTGCTAGACGCCCAAACTCGCTCCGGCCCCGTATCCCGCCGGAATTTTACGGGGTGAGCGGGTTATACGGGGCCTGTTAGACATGCTCTTAGGGGTGCACTGGATACCGGGTAAACAAAAATTTCTTTGTAAACTACTAATTTTTCACCATGTGTGACACCCCTAAAACAAATTTTTGGGCAGCTGAGGTACCACCGTGCACCCTGATCGTCATTGTTCTAGCTCCGTCACTGCCATCATAGGATTAATAAATTAATAGAATTGTAAGCTGAACAGGTGCGAGCGGAAAAAGGTGAAAAGAGAGCCGATCCACGCAAGCGTAGGTGGAGTTTTGTGTTCGACCAACCTCTTTTGGTTTTCACGTTCGTTGATGTTGTTTTAGCTCAGTCTTTTTTGATCTACGTTTGTTATCGTTGACGATGGTCTTTTAAGATCTTAGCACAATTTTTCGTTTGTCTACTATAATAATTTCTACTATGACAAGTTTGTCTCGGCTCCGGTGATAGAAGAGCGAGAACAGCGACGCGCGTTCCGTTTGTGCTAGTGTTTAAAATCATCGCTAGGTGATCGAGTGACCTATTTATAATTTTTGCTACCTTTAAGGCTCTTTGTACTATGATGATTATTAATAGATATGTGGATTTTTTTCGTAAAATAAATAAATAAATAGAATGATAAGATAGTCGCCTAGGCTATGAGCCACATTCCCAGTTAGGGGTGTAAATGGATAGGATAATTTCCGCAGCGAAACCGGCGCCGAATCCGTTTTAAGAGATCCATATCCAATTTTAAAAGATCCGACGGATAAGGATATCCGATTCCAAAGTGGTGCTCCGGATATGGTATAGGATACAATATAGAAAATAGCAAGCGGATATGGATTATCTAAAATTTAATTAGGATAATCCAAAGATTTGAAAGCGGATAATCCGATTTTTGAGTCAAAAGCAAAGACCAATCTTGAAAGGTTAGTAGTTATATTAAGTTACCAAATTCATTTGACGAGCATATTTATATCTAAATTTCTAACAATGCTTAAGTTTTAGCGCATTATGTTCCTTTCTTCTTAACCGCACAAGACTAAAAACTTAAATCTCTTGCAAGATTTGCAAGAACTATAACTATCTACCGATGAGAGCATATATCCGACTATTTTTGTTTCCGGTCCGAGTCCGCTCCATTTCCGATTCGAATCCGCACACCAATATATCCTCATTCGAATCCGAAACCGATCAATATCCGCTCTGATCCGAATCCGAGAAAAATATATGGTAGAAGATATGGTATGAGCAAAATCCGATTCGATCCGATCCGTTTACACACCTATTCCCAGTGGTCCGAAATTGATGAATTACTTTCATAGACATTGATAGAGCGGTTTGAATCAAACACCTAGGAGGTGAGAACGTAAGTGGAAGATCGCTTCATGTCGACAAGAACGGGGTGAATAGCTTGGATCTTTAGGAAAGGTTGGTTTTTTTTACATTTGTTGTCTACTTGCTGTCTACGTCATACTTGTCATGCAATTGTACAAAGAGTATGACTTTTGAAAAAAGTAAACTGCACGAAGCTAAATGATCTAGGGAAAGATATCACAAACACGAAGATATATCCTAAGGTTGGATAGTTGACGCTATCATATGACCTTGTTCGAGAAGACTAAAACACATAATCCTTTATCACAAATACCAACCTATATCTCCTTGTGCTAGGATACCACATCCATGCTCAACCATTAAGAGACAGACCTTCACACGTACTAGGCGATCTTCAGCCTTTACAAACTCTTGAATCCTTCACAACACATCACGAAAGTTTTCAAGTGACTTTCTAGCCGGCTAGGGATTACACACCCTCTAAGTAACAACACGTAACTAGCACTTAAATTTTGAAGCATTTGCAAAAAGATCACAAATATAGCGTCTTAAAGCACCATGAATATCAAAGGAATTGAGTGCAAAAGTATGAGGTATGTGCAAAAATAGGTAGCTGAAACTTTGACCGTTTACCCCAAAATAGGATGGTGTATACAGGTAGATAAAAAGATACTCGAAAAAGAAATCTGCCTGATACTTCTGAGTGGTGACCAATTAACAATTTGAAACGCCTCTAAAAATGAACAAAACCGGGAGGTGCTTGGAAGGATCGTTGGAGGTCCCGATCTGTATAATGGCTAGTTTTCGTCCTAAAATTTACATGTTGGGTAGTTCGAACAAAAGATGAACTCATAGATTTCAGAATTAATTACAGATTAACTCTAAAAATAGCTGGGCGGAAAACTGCTTAGTCCCTAACCAGAGTTTCTAATTGGGCTTCATTCACAAGTGTTGGATCCATGGCATGACTTCATGCACTGGAAAAATGAAGAATCGATGGTTCCAACAACTTACCATTTTAGTAGTACTGACGGAAATAGATACACGTCTGAATTGATTTTCCATTCGGTCTCTCAATCTTACTAGGTTGGACTTACAGTGAAAAGTTTTCGAGGAGGTTCCGGGAAAGAAGAACACGAGATACTAGAGAAGTTCTTGTTAATTTTAGGAGAAAATTTTTGGGAGTTTTCGCAATAGATTCTTTCATCTGATTTGTCAAGTGCCTTGATAGTACGTCATACCCACGACTTAAAAAGTAAAAGATTATACTTTGAGGTAGCCTAAACACACATTCTCACTTTTTGACGGTCACCATTGACACGATCCACCTAGCAACCTGAACTAAAACCTGAAACGCTTAACAAATTTGTTAGTTCCTTTATTGATTTGTCATGAATCATCCAATACCATTTAAAGAATTCTAGATGTACTAACAGTAAGCTTGGAATCGAGGAAGAAGTTTGCGATCATGAAATGAGAAAATATGAAATCAACTGATGAAACAAAACTTGATACCACCATTGCCACTTGCAACGCTGAAGCACCGAAGAACAAGCATCATGATCCACAACCAATGTACGACATATAACACATGTTCTGAAACGTCCTAAGCCTAGTCCTAAGCTCAGATCTTTCTTCATAATATATAAATCTGTTACGGAGTAGCGTTTCTTTGATTCACATGATTTTAAAACGCAGGAACAAAAGCCCACAGCATTGCGGTGTCATACCCACGACGACTGTACATGATTTTGTATGCATAATATATATTTTATGTCATTACAGAAAAGGCAAAGGATCTTGAAAAGAGGTTTGAGTGGGCGTTAGATTTTATACGGAATCTAGTGCAAAGATTTCCGTAGGTAAAAATTTCCTACTCCGTATGAGATTCAAGCTTACAAATCAAACAGTCACCATAAAATATTCTTAAGGATTTGAATTCTCCAAAAAAAAAGCATGCAAATCCTTTGAATTGAAAGAGGACCCGTGTGCAGCTGGTATACAGGAAATGTCCCCGCTGGTCAGTGGTTGAGCCGGCGGCTGGAACAACAGCACTGGCAGGCAGGCATAGAGTGAGGCTCAACCCGCAGTTGTGGCGGAAACGTCTCCGTTTCCCAACCAACCAACTGCCAGCCGCAAAGTCGTCGAAGTTCGATCCATGGCGACGGCGTCGCGGCTGCTGCTGCCCTCGCCCCCTCCAGCTGCCCCAACATGTCGCTATCCCACCCTCCTTACTGTCCCTCGCAGTTGCCGCCTCGCCATCCCGACCTTCCGCTGCCGCGCCACCGCCGCGGCGGCCGTTGACGCTGCTGCCCCGCTGCTGCTAGAGGAGCGCGCCGGCGCGGTGGCCGTCCGAGAGTTTGTCACGCTCGACGAGCTCCGTGCCGCTGTGCGCCTCCGCGTTCGCACCTTCTACGAGTACTCTCGCGACACAGTCGGAGCCGAGGTGATCGATCTCTTCAATCAATCTCATCTCTTTCCTGCCCCTTCTCTGTGCGAGTTGTTACATTTCAGAAACGAACGAATAGCTGGAGGAGGCACTCTAACATCTGGCGAATGTGACACTATTCTCTGAAGTTGGTGTGCAAAATTAGTCCTGGCCTAGATGGCCAGATTTTGCAGATAGCTCGATATAGATCGATCTGTGTTTACAGTGGAAGCTTCTAGTTTTTTACCACATCTAGTGAAAATTCGTCAAGAATCCCCCATATAAGAAAAATTGGAACCTTTTTTTTTTTTGGTGTGTGTGTGTCCTGGGCAAGATGTGAGGTGATGACCGCTTTGAGGAGGAAGAGGAATGGAACAGATGGAGAAGAGAAGCTGAACATGATCGCCGATGACGCTACACATTGTTCCCACGCCACATCGACCTAACATGCTGGTCCTATCTAACAGAACCGAGCAAAATGCATAAATGCGGTAAAACCGGATTCAAAGTTTCTTATATTCCGGTAGAATTTTCACTAATGGGTAATATCTGTCACAAATGCACACTTGAGGGATAAAAATAAAATTCACACTTTTATTTTGTGTTCACGAACCTTGTCAAGAAGGTAGAGGCTCCTTCAATTTCCATTCTTAGAAGAGAATTAATCTAGTTTATAATGGAACCCGAACCTAAAACATTAAAGAGCTCCATTAATTCAAGGAAAACCAGACCGAAAACTACAACTCCACAACCGCACTTCCTGGCTAAGCTAAGCCTGGAGCGCCAATAGTAACCATTTTATTTGCAGAAAAAGGTGCATTGTTGAATGTTGACTGTATATTTATTCTTATAATTCATACTACTACATTTTTTTCTGAATTCACTACCTTCTAACCAAGTGTATTTTAAAGTTAGTGTAGACAACTTAGATAGTTGCGAAATGGTGCTACCAACTTTTCTCCACTGCGTCTTTCCTTCTATCTTAATAGTACCTTTTCCCCTTCTATACTATTACTTTCCATGCATTTCCTTTTTTTTGTATCTGCATGCTGAAGCATCATAATGATTCATTAATAATTTAGTTTTACTTATTTTCAAGTTCTATTAGGATCACAGAAAAGGTTTGGCAGAAAGGGAGTATGAAGCATTACAAAATCGGATTTCTGGGAATATGATTAACTTTCAGAGAGTCGCTTGTATAAATGGGACAGTACCATTGCTGCCATCATTGATGTCAGCCGAGGAGCTTTGTTCAGCATGCAAGGTATAATTGTAATATAGGTGCAATGCCCTCGAACAGACATTTATTTCGCTGCTCCGTTCCATGTTGCTTGGCTAGATCAGACAAATTTGATAGGCAAAGGCATTTCAGTATCCTCAAATTTCTTATGTATTTTTCTTGGACAAAAAACCTAAAAATGATGATTTTAAAAGTGGATTTTTTTGGCCCACTTTGATTGCTAAGATCACAGATCGTGCTTTCTAGTTACACATGACTTGCTATTTGTTCTTCTAGATCCAACTTTGCTCATCCTGTGCGAAAAATAAATAAATTAATAAAAATACTTAGCCTCTCTTGGCTCCCATATTTTTACCAGAGGTGTTCAGTGAGTTGGTAGTACTTGTCCTCTTTTTTTTGCGAGGAGGACTCATTCTAAGAGGAATAATCTATCAATGCTAGAGCTTAACCTCTGAAATCTGGCATTTGCAGTTTGTTGAAGATGGGGAAGAGAGAATAGTAGTTGGTAGTTTAGACCTGAATCAGTGCCTCTGGTTACCAGATGAACTGACCGGAAAGAGGCCAGGGGTAAGGTTAACGATTCTTTTTTGCTTACTATTGAAGAGTATCATTGAATTCATGATGGGCTTTCCTCAATTTATTGTAACTTAGATCAGTCAGTCACTTTCATTCTGTAGGAAACTATTTTGCTTTCATGCAGAAAAAGAAAATCAGTTCACAACAGAGTGAGGGTTCACTGGATTTTACTGACTTTCTGTAATAGTTGGTTCTCAATGCCATTCACAGTTCTTATTTTTGAATTTTGTATTAAATGTTAATTTATATAGAGAACTGAGTTGCCATTTCTAATATAAGCCTTGTTATATATAGTTATCTTGGTTAAAACATGATGTAAAATGCTGATTTTGATTTAATTAAAAAAATCTTTTGTTGCTTCTTCAAATATTCTAATAGTTTCTAATAACCGATCCATATTAATAGGTAAATGAATCCAGCCATACACGGGCATATCTAAGCAATGTCTGTGTTGCCAAGGAGCTCCAAAGGAACGGGCTGGGTTATGCACTGGTTGACAAGTCTAAGAAACTTGCTCGTGAATGGGGTAAAGCTCATTTCATTTAGTTCCCTTAACACATTTGTGCTTTGTATTTATGTTGTTTTACACATATCCTGAATGGCTAGTTTGTATTCAGATCACTGATAGATTGAGTCTTTGGTTGTAGTTCAGGCTAAGCTTTGATTCCCCATCGTTTGACAGCTGTATAGCATAGATGTTGTTATTCACGATGTGCGACTGTTTTCTCTTTAGGTCAATCGCATCATTGTTCCATAGTAATTTTGATGGATTGAGAAGTGGGATCCCTGAGCTTATATTAATCCCCTTGAACTATTCTCATGTCCTGTGATGCCTTTTCTCACGTTGGTGCGTACTCAAATGTTTGCAGGCATAACAGACTTGTATGTCCATGTGGCCATCAACAACGAAGCAGCGCAAAAACTGTACATGAAGAGTGGATTTGTGTACGAAAGTGAGGAGCCTGCTCAGCAGGCTAGACATCTTGGGCGCCCTCGAAGGCTTCTTCTTTGGCTTGATATGAAGAATGAGCCCTTGTGAACTGACGTGTAAATACATTTAATTCATAGCGTATATATATTGCTGTGATAATAATTTTGTCCTGCCTAATTACAGTAGCCCCCTTTTGTTGCTTTTGGGGGAAATGAATACAATTCCAAGTACTTAAATTAAGGTTCCCTCAGCATACTTTTTACTACTTGCTTTGTGCGTACCACTTAATGTATATTCAGAACTAATCATATTGCCATGTTGGGTTTACGATTTAGGGCATCTCTAGCGGTCCGACGCAAAATAAACGCCAAAAGTATGTTAGGTTTACGATTTAGGGCATCTCTAGCGGCTCGACGTAAAACAGACGCTAAAAGTATCCGCCTACGTCCATTTAGGTCGACCACGGACACCGATGTGGCCGCCTGGCCACGATTGTCCGTTTGCACCGGGTAGCCCCAGTGGCCCGTCGCATTTTATCCGTCCAACCCATGTATGTTTGAATCAAATAAATGCATCAAAAAGGGGCAAATACAAGAGACATTTAGGCCATTCAAACCACGACATCACTGACTCAAAATACGCCGAATTCAGTCCATAACAAAGTTCACTAAGTAGAGTACGAAATGAACATCAAAAGGGACACAAGGTGACCGTCAGTAGCAAAGATAGAAGGAGGCCATAGTACAGTCGACATAGACACGAGCGATCAGGCATCACATTGCCGGATTTTGGCTCGCACGACAGGCGCCAACCTCACATGGGCGTTGGCTTTGTCCTGCATATCCAAGGCCATCGAGGCAGCCACCCTCGCGGCGGCATCGACGGCTTGGTGGGCTTCCCTCGGCCGCATATTGGTGCGGCGGTCCCGTCACTTCTTGGCCTCGACGATATTTTCTTATTTGGTGAGCACCTTCTTTGGCACCTTGTGTTTCGTATCACGGCCAGCGGAGGCGACGCGCTTTGAGCCTTCCATAGGTGTGCACTCTTGGTCAGCTGGGGCGGTATTTACGGTGGCTTCATCGGCTTCCATGGTGGCGACAACTACTAGGAAAAGGCCTACCCCGACAGACCTAAAAAGACTACCGCCCGCGCACTAGCGCCCGCTGGTGGTAACGGCTTATCGCTGGCGCGACAACTATGTCTGCCGATGGTAGCACGATTTATCGCCGGCGCACCAGCTTGGTGTGCCGGCGGTACTTTTTTTCAAAATTCAAAAAAAATCTAGATCTAGATCTGGTCATCGTTCGTGAACCGTGGTCATAGGCGTCGCGCGGGAGGTGGTCACCGGAGCATGGAGGACGTGGTCTCTCGAGCCTGGAGGACATGGTCTCCCGAGCATGGAGGACGTGGCCGATGCCAAAGCATGGAGGAGGTGGTCGCAAGAGCATGGAGGACGCGGCCGGTGCTGGAGCAAGGAGGAGATGGTCACCAGAGTACAGAGGACGTGGCCGATGCCGGAGCATGGAGGATGTGGCCGGTGCTGGAGCATGGAGAAGGTGGTCGCCTGAGCATGGAAGAGGTGGTCGCGGCAGGGAGATAGAGAATGGGTTGCCGGAGGGAGGGAGAGGAAGGTGGAGGGGGAGAAGGCAGAGAAGTGGATGAGTGTCAACACCCGGATTTTTAAGTCCAGATGCCTGTTATGCCATACATCGCAATCCCGGGAATATTGTTGTTGCGCGACATAACAGTTGAATATCATAAGTCATCATTCATTACATACCATAGTCGTCTTACAAATAGAGATCACATGATCGAATATTACACAAATAGTTGATCTATTGATCAACGGACACAAAGTTCATAGCGGAAGCGTAAAATAGAAGGGACTCTCTAGTCCACAGGCCAACGTCTGACGTCAGAAGATTCCCTAGATGTCGTAGACATCTTGGTTGCCGTCATCTTGATAGTTCTGCTCCTCTTCATAGTCTGGCCATTTGAATAGCCAGGGACACAGCCGTGAGTACTTTAAAGTACTCGCAAACTAATACTAATATAAGTACTAACAATTCTAGTAAGGGGGTGCTAAGCTCTAGTTTATTTGCCTAAAGCCAATTTTAGTTCACAAGTATTTGGGAAAAGACTTATTCAAGTGCTAACTAACTCAAGTGGGAACATTAGTGTCATTCCCACAACTCAAGTTGTGATTCAAAAACAAGTCAGCAATTCACCATTCACTTCACCAAGTATTTTCAAGAATCTGACACCGGAAACTGTATGGCCTTTCCAACCGTCCGTAACCGTGGACACGGCTATTCGAATAGGTTTACACTCTGCAGAGGTTGCACACGTGTGCCACAACATTTGATTTCATCCGTCGGGATTACCCCGAATCATTGTAACACAGTACGCGGATCATCAACCATAACCTTTCACTTACAAACCCTAGTATGAGCACCTCTCCCCATGAGCTTGGCCTCCCAGTGAAGACCAACTGTCAACCTGGGAACTGCACAGGGCTTGGCCGTACAATTCACCTCAATTCACATCATTTCTCAACAACGGAGGCAGCCTCAAGCATAACCCCTATGATGTGTGTTCAGAGGGAACTCATACTAAGATGCATAAATTTCCAGTTAAGCCCTACCCATAATCAGGTATTGTGGGGGTACTCAAAAATTGGAAAGGTATCGCATCCAAACCAATATCAGGTTTATCAAAAATCAGCATCTTCTCCAAGTCATATTCACAGTCAAAATTCATTCAATGGAATGATGAGTCATTCCAAGGTTTCAAAAATTCAGTTCAAGTCACGAGTTCCTATCTAGAGTAGTCAAGTTTTAATATTTAGCACTAGCACTAATCATGAGGGGTGCTATCTTGCTTGGCTAGCTTGAGACTAACTTTGCTACTCTAGTAATCTTCTTTAACTAGACCAAAGTTAACTATAAAAGTAACTCTTTAAATAAACAAGTAAAAACTTGTAAGGTAAAAACTTGGGATAGGCTTGTGGTAAGAAAGATAAGACTAATGGTGCCTTGCCCCAAAGGGCTTTGCACTTTGCAAGAATATTAGCTTGCAACCATAGAGCTTGCAAAGGTGTTAGCTTGCCTTGGTTGTTGAGGTGGTCAAAGTTCTCTTCTTCTTCTGGGTAGAATCCTTCCTCTTCCTGGTATTCTCCGGTACTAGCGTCTATACACGAATACGAGGATACAATCACCAAACAATACTTAAGTAGCCTTAATTAGCCTTAATGGCTCACTCCAAATGATCTAGCATCATCACTTAGCATTGCTACCAAGAATTAATCTAGGTTTTTCTTACTTAGGGTTAGAGAAATAATTTCCTCTCATTACATATGTAAATGATAGTTTCCATTTAGTTCTTGAGGAATAATTTCCTCTCACTGAATCTTCTTAAGATTTAACTTCTCAAACAATCATACATGAAATCATGTTGACCTAAGTCAACCATTCATCATCATCATTTGAGAAAATGATTTAAATGAGGTAGAATACCTCATACTATTTAACAATGCTTATCATGATTTAAAATCACCAACTATTTCATGTGAGAGTATTTTACCAGGGGTTCAAACTTCATATGAAAGTACTTGGGACAAGATTTAAATGAAGTGAAACACTTCATATGATTTGCATAATAGTTTTGGACAATATCACTTAAGTAAACTAGCCATATAGTCCATTATTTCAACTAGAGCATGATCATTCAAAGTGACCACACCATATTTTCGCAGAAACAATTAGTGTATGTGAAATGTGAGCTATTAGAGTTGGAATTAAGTAAATATCATTTTTGATTGATTTTTAAGATTTATTTGAAGTTGTAAAAGTCCCTGACTTGTTATTTTTGTCACATTAATTATACCAAATATTTCGAAGTGGGATCAGTGGGGTTGGTTAGATAATTTCATAAGCTTTTCAACAATATAAAATTCATCAAATTTGGCTCAGTAGATTTGATTATATTAAATTTTGAATCAAGCACCAGTATTGAATTTCAGTTAAACGAAATAATTCGAATTTGAATTGTTGGGCGGCGCGGGAAAACGAATTGGGCCAGGGGAGAAAAAGAAAACGGGCTGGCCCACTGCGTGTCTCGCACGAGCAGGCCGCCTGACAGCGGGACCTACTGTCAGCGGTACTTAAACAGCGAAACGGTATGATTTAAAACGAGCCACACGATTAGAATTGGATCGAACAGCGCACGGCCGTCGTCATCTCCGGCGAGAGGAGGCTACTGGCGCGGCGAGGGCAGGGGGTCGGAGGCTCACCGGCGGTCCGGCGATCGTCGGCGAGGTGGTGCAGCGACGTTGTGGACGACGGCGAAGCTCCAGGTACTTGCGGCGTCTCCTGGGGCGGCTCCTAGCTCCGGCGATCTTGCAGCAGTACTAGCGGCGCTCCGGCGATCGATTGGGGCTTTGTGGATGAAATTGGGATGAGGGATTGCTTGAGGAAGATCAGGGAGAGGAGAGGAGAAGTGGTGTGAAGAATTGGGGTGGGGGAAGTGCTCTATTTATAGGTTCAAGGAGGAAGAGGAGAGGGGATAGGGTGGCATAGGGTGTGCATGTCCAAGGTGTCAAGGAGGGGGCAAGATGTTGGAGGGGACAAGATATTGGAGGGGACAGGATTTTGGAGGGGACCAAGGGAATGTCATGTCCAAGGTGTCAAAATTGGGGCAAGATGTTGGAGGGGACCAAGTTAGGCAAACACTATTTTAAATAGTGGTTTGTGTTTTGTTGTCTAGATCATGCACAAAAGATCATGGCCAACATGTGTGACTAGGGTGGGAATGGCTAGGCAATGGCATGGCTAGAGAAGATGCTAGGGCACTATGTGTGACCAATGGGGGAACCAAGTTAGGCCAAACACTATTTAGTATAGTGTTTTTGAGATTGATGCCTATTTGCAATTTCAAGTTTTTGCCAAAATTGTTCCATGCAATGCACTTCCAAAATTTGAAATTAGTTTGTTTGTATTGGTGGAAAATGACCAGAGGCTCACAATGGTGGTGGTGGAATTGCAAAAATAAAAGAAATGCAAAATTTGCAAAATGGGAGAATGTTGAGATTGTTAAAAAGTCTCAACTTTGCTTGAGCATAGTTTTTGATCCAAGATGAATTTGATATGGTGGTCTTTACAAAAGTTGTTCAACTTCATGTGTACTTGCATGAGGTGCAAAGAATTGGATTTGTTTGGTTTGAAAATCTCAAAATACAGGGGCTCAAAGTAGTGACCAGACTGAAATTGGCAGATTTGACCAATATTGCATGTGATCACAATTTGAGTTCAAATTTGATTCGATTTGAGTTTCTTTGATTCCAAAAGTTGTAATAAGTGTTTAGTAACATTATACAACTAACGGTGAAGGCCAAATTGGTCTAGGTCCAAGAATTGCAAAATGTCCATAAGCACATGTGTGTGTGGAATTGGATTTTTCTTATTTTTCCATTTTGGTTCTCTTGATCCAATTGGGCATGTGTGAGGATCTATTTAGGGTTAGATTGAGTTTGATAAGAGCTTCAAACCAGTTGGGGAAAGTGTGGGTGCCTAGGTCAAGAATTGGTATTATGGCTAAGTGCCACATATGCCTCTATGCATATGTTGGTTTTATTTTTGTTTCTCATTTGAATTTGTTGGTAAGTACTAGGTTAAGTTTGTTGAGGTATTTCAAACCATCTACACAAGGTAGCAAAGCCTAGGTAAAAGTTTTACCAAAAATAGTCATAGGCACATAGGCCTTTTTCTTATTTAATATCCTTTCTTTTTATTTTGTTTTTAATGGGTGTGATAAGAGGGGGTGAGGTTTAGGGTTTAGTGGGGTTTACAATGGTTCACCATCATTTAGAAAAGTAAGAATGGTAGGGTTCAAGATTTACATATTAGGGCTATATGCCCACATATGTCTTTTTCTTTTATTTTAGTCTCTTCATATGTGATCCACTTTGTTTTGAGATGGTTAGGGTTTTAGGTTTTTGGAAATATGTTCAAGGTAACCAGCAAACAATCATGGAGATACACAAGCATTAGGTATGCGCACTATGCATAGTACCCTATGTAAGAAAAGTTTTTGTTGATTCTCATTTTTGGAAAAAGGAAATTCATTTTCTCTTTGTTTTAAAATTTGGGATGTTACAATGAGGATGAGGAGGAGGAGGAGGAGGAGGAGGAGGAGGAGGGAAGGAGGGAGAAGGGGAAGAGAAGGAGGAACACAGGAGGAGGAGGGGAAAGTGAGAAAGGAGAGGGTGTGGGTGATGCAAAAAAATCTGACCCCTTACCGCTGGCGCACCACTATAGTGGGGGGCGGTGGTAATCAATATACCACCAGCGGCCCATTATAGTGGTGCGCTGGCGGTAATGTGTGCGTGTGTGTGGAAGGGGGGGTGGGGGACGGGGGGCACGGCTCTGGCGACCCTTATCCCCGACGTACCGAATTTTCTGTTCGCCGGTGGCATTTGGGAATCACCGTCACCCATGAATTCGGTACCCCTACGGTAATATAGCACCAACGAACAATTTTTTGGCACGCCGGTGGTAGCTCGAGGCATATAAGCCTTTTCCTAGCAATGGACGACAACGAGAGCATCCATCGTTGGGTTGGGTTTTTCCCGCTGCGCGAATACGATATTTGGGGTGGCGGAGTGGAAGTGGCTTCGGTGTCACTGTTTAGCGGGCCATGTAGAGGAGGATGCGCGAGGACTCATCGTGCGCCCGCACGGACACATTTCGACTCCAAATATGGATAGCGTTTGCGTCTCGACAGATAACCCGATCACTTTGCATCAGACCTCTGGACTCGTGCAAACGCAAATGGTAAATAATACTTCTAAAATTATGCTGCAATCTAATTATAAAGTTTTCTCGAGAAAGCTGCTAGTTTAGGGCTCCACGCAAATAACCGGTCAGCGATCGCATAAAAGGCCCGTTCGGTAGCCTGGGTCTTTTTAAGCTTCTTATGGGCAGAAGTTGGGGTTATAGCTAGTTCAAAACAAGCTTCGTGTCAAAATCTGCGAAGGATCTTTCTGCATCGAAGAGGCAACTCTTCCTCCTTTGTTTGGTTGGCTGCACATATCCTTTTTTCCACCGGAGAGGCAGCTCTTTCCCCTTTGTTTGGTTGCACACGTAAGGCTGCTATATTATAACCCTTTTCATTGAATTGGTGAATTCACTTAGCAACGATGACTGAATGATAACACATTACGACATTCAGCTTATTAAAAGGGGTGCTAATAGGTAGCATCATCCTACATAACAGTTACCTTAATGGGTGATGTACCACGAGTAAAGCAACTATAGCTTATGATGCATCAATAGTTCATCATAGGAGTGGTTATTATATAACACCTCCGACAAGTTTATCATACTACACATTAAGGACCAGGTTTAATCAAGTTGTAGCTAATGAACGGCTATAAAACCACCTCCCAAAATATACATGATCTCATCACCACATCATGACTAGTATCGACACATGATGAACAACAAAGAAGCAATACTAATCAAACTCACCCGGAGCTGCTCCAAGAATGGTGCGCCACGCGGAGAGAGAATAAGAGCATCACTAGCATTACCCTTAAAAATCTAACCCTTAAAACACAAATACAAGTCTAGAAAAACGAATTTTGAGGACCCAAAATAGCGCGGAGGTCAGTGCCCTATAAAACAACCCGTATAAGAGAATATTTCAGAAATATGCCGAAAACGAGTTTTTTTTTTATCTTACACTTCAGCGTGTTTACCCGCCCTGGCCTCCAAGGCGCTTCCCCTGGCCGTCCTCCGCCCATGGCCGGCCGCCGCGCCTCCCCTGGCCGTCACGCCCTCTCCATCTCTAGCAGCGCCTGGGGCTTGGCCTCGCCGTCGCTATCCGCCCCCGCCTGGCCCGTGTGCAGTAGCAGCAGGCAGCGCCTCGCCCCTCACCGGCATGGTTCGGCTCGTGCTCCTGTCGTCCTTGCGTCTGCGTGCAGCCGCCACCACTGTCCTAGGCAGCAGCAAGCAACCACGCAACTAGCAGCAGCATATGCGCACAGGGCTAAGGCAAAAGCTGCAGCTACTGCACCCGCGCGTGTATATGTGTGAGCTAGCAGTAGCACCTAGCAGCGCTAGGATCCAAGCGAAACAGCAGCTGGCCGGAATCGGAGCTTGGTGGCGGAATTTCGCCGGATTCTGGCTAGTCCGACGCCAGTGTCGTGGCAGTTGGGTTGAATATTTAATCCCGCCAAAAAAATACACTTTACTAACAGGTTAGTCTCGATTTTTTTTTATAGGATTGTAGTTTTAGAGGCACTAACATCTTTGCTTAAATAAGCCACTTAGAACACATTAAGATAAATATCAACCTGCAGATTAGGAGAGTATTGCATCTTCACGGAGAGGTAATTCAGTGTAGGGATACTTCCCTCTCAGCTAACTAACAGCTTGTCTACCAGCTCTAATTCACGGGATCTCCGATCACATAGAGTGGGTTAATTACCACTATAAGCAACTCATAGTGTGGGTCTTAAGCCCATATCTCTCGATGCATTCTCTATAACATTTCGTGATAGACCCTTTGTGAAGGGATCTGCCAAGTTTCTAGGGATATACTCCAACGCAATGACTCCGGAGTTTCTGATTTTTCTGACAGATTTCAATCTCCTCTTCACATGCCTTGATGACTTCTTATTATCCTTATAACTATTTACTTTGATGATCAAATTTTGATTATCACAGTTCATTGGGATAGCGGGTATTGGTTTCTCAACCACAGGTAAGTCCATCAAGAACTCACGTAGCCACTCTGCTTCAACAGTGGTTGTGTCTAATGCCGTGAGTTCTGCTTCCATTGTTAACCTCTGAAAGATCGAGATGTCGCCTAGAGGGGGGGGGGTGAATAGGCAATTAAAAACTCTTACGGATTTGTCTTGTAATAATGCAGAATTAAACTATCGTTTAGTTTACAAGCACAAACCCTAAATATGCTAAGCTCAACTAAGTGTAACAATAGTAACTAGAGCTAAGCAAGATAGGCACAAGATATATGTAGCACAAGTGATAGCAAGATATATGTACTTCAAGCACGATTGCTATCACAAGGAAAGAGAGCTCGGGTATAGAAATAACCGAGGCACGCGGAGACGAGGATGTATTCCCGTGTTCCCTTCCTTTGCAAGAAGGTACGTCACGTTTGGAGGACTGGAGGTCCCACGAAGGATTCCCCGCGCCACGAAGGCTCACCCTATTCTCCGAACCACACCCACGAAGGATAATGACCCTTTCCTTATGGTTAGCTTTTCCTCCGCTCCGGAGATGGCAAGCTCCACAACCACTTCACAAGCTCCACGAAGGAGAAGCCCGGGCCTCTTCACAATCTTCTTGAAGAGATCACCGGAGCACCAACCACCAAGCCAACTAGGAGGTCTCCCTCCAAGAGTAACAAGCTCACGGTCTCTCACTCGAACTAATCGTGGTGGAGAGATCAACACTATGCAATGATGCAAAGCAAGAACACTAGAGGTGTTCAAGTCCTTCACTCTCAAATCCCACCCAAGCAACAAATGCTAAGATGAGATTGGAGAGGAAGAACAATGGGGAAAGTCAACAAAAGACTCCAAGATCTAGATCCCAAGAGTTTCCCTCACTTAGAGGAGAAAAGGATTGGTGGAAGTGTAGATCTAGATCTCCTCCCTTAGATCCCTCAAGAAATAGCAAGAATCATGGGAGGAATCAAAGGGGAGAGCAAGTTCTTCAAATGCAACAATGGAGGAGAGAGAATGGGAAGAACTCCTTGCTCAAGGTGGAAGAAAGGGCTATTTATAGCTAGGGAGCAAGTATACCCGTTGGGGGAAAATACAGAGAAAAAGACAAGAAAAACGGGCAGAAAAAAACAGTCCCAGCGGCCCGGCCGATCGCCAGCCGGCCGATCGGAAATAGCGCCGACCAGCCCACTGGCGCTCGGTCAGCCGGCCCACCTGGCCGAAGCGGGCGGCGAGTGCCCAGTGCGGCAGATAGGCGTGGGGAGCGCTGGGGAGGGCCGCTGGGCTTTGAGGCCCACCGGCGGGGGTGGCCGGTCCGGCCGGGGCCTGCACCGGGCGGGCTGGTCGGTGGCCGGCAGCTGGGCCGGAGGAAGCGGCCAGGCCCACGGGACTTTGCCCGGATGGCACAAGTGCCCAGGCCGGTTTCGACCGGGTGGGCCGGCGCCTGGCCCGGTCCGGTTGGCGCCCGATTGTGGACCGGGTGGGCCGGTGGCTGGGCCGGTCGGCCGGCTGGCCCCTGCCCTTTTCTTTTTCTTCTTTTACCTTTTCTTTAATAACAAATGCTCCCCCGAACTCCGATTCGAATGAAACCAATTTTGTTTGAGAGATAAGAACAAATGCTATCCTATGGAAAGTGAAAACACAAGAATCTGTAGGAGGGGATTTTATCATGAATATAAAAGGTAGAACCTTATATCATGAATAACCGATAAAATCACCCAACCTTGAAAACGCAATAGAAGATGCATGCGAACTCCGTTTTCGATGAACTTGGGCTTGTTGAAAAGCTAGCAACAAGCTCAATAAC
Organism: Lolium perenne; assembly: GCF_019359855.2. Lineage (NCBI taxonomy): Eukaryota > Viridiplantae > Streptophyta > Magnoliopsida > Poales > Poaceae > Lolium > Lolium perenne. The sequence goes on along the minus strand of NC_067250.2, from coordinate 171,812,434 downwards.
CTTACACATAGAAACACCAAGAAGCAATAAGGATATGCAAAGTATGCAAAGGGTTGAGCTCCCTAAGACGATGTGATCAAGTTACCCAACCGAAATCCCCTCTTAATAGTGCGGCTATCTATCCTATAATCCGGTCTCCCATCAACCACCTTGAGACCGGTAAAAGGAAAACCTATCAAGGTCATACCTTTGCCTTGCGCATCCCGCTTGATCTTGATGATAACTCTTCAAGCTCTACACAAGCCGGAATGCCTCACTTGATCAATGTTGCTTCGTGAAGACTCACAAATACTCCCCCATACACTATGATGGGAAAGCTCCATTGATGCACATCTTCACATGTCCATTATCACCAAATGGACGATAATCTTCAAGCATGTGATCCACTCAAGATGCTCATCTTGAACTTGACCAACTCAACCTTGTATCTTCTCATACTCACATAAGATAGAGCATGGCTAATATTGAGTTCCATCTAAGAACTCCATCTTCATTTCTTCTTCTTGATCATATCACATATATGTCTTTAAATCGATGATCTTGATGCCAATACACAAGTTGTATCTTTATCTTCATGGCATCCATACTTGAATCCAACACATGGAATACAAGTAGTACCTATGGAATATTCCTTCATATAAACTCAATGAAAACATTAGTCCATAGGGGTTGTCATTGATTACCAAAACCACACATAGGGGCAATATACCCTTACAATCTCCCCCATTTTGGTAATTGATGACAACCACAATAAGAGGGTTTATATAATGAATATTAGATACAAGTACGCAACTTATCCGAGAATAAGTTGTATACAAGAGGTTGTATTTGATATGGTCAAGTAACACAAAGCTACTATCCCATATCAAAACCGGCTCTACTCACACAACTACAACAAATGCACGGGATGTGAGTAGAACCAATATATATAGAGAAAACTCCCCCACAAAGTATGCACGTGTGATGAACATGAATTAATTGCATACATTGTCAAGATTAACCTTAGGGACAATTTCCACTATATATATACAACCATGCAAGACATATAAATATGGAATGCATGAGAGGCAAAACACTTAAGCACAAACCGAACTTAAGTATAAAACCGTTCCCTTAAACCCTCTAAACTTCTCCCCCATTGGCATCGAGTGCCAAAATGGGTGACAAATTTAGAAAGCCAATATAATGTGAGATCCTCCCCAAAGTGTGCACTTCTCATAATTTGAGTGGAATCAAGTGCACATATCCAATGATGAATATATTTGAAGGAAGTCAAACTATATTGAGGATCAAAGATCGCATAAAGATAACATGGTGAAGTGAGCTTCAACAAATAAAGCAAGCAATCAAAGATCCAATTGGACAAACAAAGATATCATGATAAGAGAGATATAGTGCTCTAAATAAAGTAAGAAAGCTCCCCAAGGTTCGTGCACAATTTATAATGTTTGCATTTGAATACAATATGCACAAACATGGAATCCTCACTCCCGATATATCATTTAGAACACAACTAAGATAAAGAGAATATGCTTATCAAGAACAACTTGAGTCCAACAATAACAAGATATGAGTGTATGAAGAAGCACAAATAAACCAAGCACTCATAAATCTTCTTTACCAACACCACTAAAATCAAAAGGATAAGAAGATGGTTGGCAAAGAACAAGGATATCAAGGTGATGGATTAACGCTTTTTATGTATATGAGTTTCTATAGAGAACAAAGTGATCCATAAAGAAACATGCACACACAAGAGGTTAACAAAATAGATAAGACAAGATATCCAAGATGAAGTCATAAAATATACCAAAGGATATTTGCTTAAAAAGCATATATAGCCTATGGCTCCAATTTTCACTAGTGGTATATGAATGAGCTTCAACTAAGAAAATCTCAAAAACATCACAACCAACAATAAGGGAAGTAAAGCTAGTTGGAATGTTTTGAGAGAAGCAACAAGTATCACAAGTAGGAATTTATTTCGCAATTTTTATCAAAATTGCACATAAGAATTCTTTGAGGAATTGATATGCAATAAATTGCTAGAGGGCATATTTGGGTAGGTGAATCATAAACATGATTTATATATATTCCCAACATATGCATCTTCTCAAATTACTCAAATGTACAATAAGAAGTTTTACTTTAAAAAGGATTTTTCAAGAACCGCAATATTTTCGAAATAAATAATTTCATGCCAAGATACAACCTACAAGAGGTTGGATGCTATATGAGAATGCGTGAATAAGTTACTTGTTACCGAGATAGCAATGTCTTGATGTAGTAGATAAGAGTTCATCGATCATCCTAGCTTGACTCCAATTCTCATATGGTGACAACACCTTCCTTATAGATGAGACAAGCCTCCATTGCATCTCCAATGTACCTAAAACATCATTCAAGTACATCTTGGTCCCCAAACTTATTGGGTCCAACATGGTTAGACTAACCACAATATATAGGACACACTCCATATAAATATGTGCATATTTAGATGAAATTTGAATTTCATGCACATCTTAGCCATTTAGAATTTGATGGAGTATATCCTACATAATGGATCAAAAGAAAGCAAGCATGATACAAGTATAAACAAATTACATATAAGCATGCACCAAAACTTTTAAAGATCCAAGAAAGATATACTGTGGACAAAACACCAAAAGAATTGAATAAGGCATAAAGGTGTCACAAAACAAATTTGTTGTCCAACTTATATCAAAGCAGCAAATCACAAAAGATTTGTTCAACGAAGTTTAACAAATGAACTAAGAAGAAACCATTGAGCATAGAGGATGAAATAAAGCAAAAATGCTCAAAGATTTATCTCATTCAAGCTAATAAAATATGTAAGAAGGAATGAGATAGCAAACTCCCCAAAAGAGCAAGGTTCAAACAAATAAATCAAACCCTCTACTCTTTTCACAATGGCACAATGTACCGTAAGGAAAAGGTTTGTCTTTCAAAACAAACACTTGATATGAATCAAGATGATTTATCAAAAGATTTTTTTTTCAAAGAGACAAGGAAGACATATGGGAGCAACAAGGATTTGTTGGAAATAAAATAAGGCAATAAGAAGCAATCCAAGGTGAAGATGATCCATGAATTCAACCACATACAAGGTTATCAATTGTCAAAGACAATGAGTATATTGGAAATAATTTCCGATGATGAATTGACAATGATAGTAAAGATCAACTTCACAATAAAAGGCATAGGATAAGTATATAGAATTAAGCACTATGAACGGATGAAGATTCTTGATAGCTTCAATTAGTCAAACAATCACGCACGTCAATGATTAGAATAACTTGAAGCAAACGGTGTCCCAAATAAGACATAGAGATATGTATTTGAGGAAAACCGTACCAAGAATTTCTTACTCAAACAAGAATCCATAAGATGAGCCAATAAAAGCTTTTTAATAGAAGTGGAGCTTGTTTGAGCAAACATGCCACCTAGGAACAAGATAATTAAGAGCATCAACTCTAAGTGGCATAACCTCATATGTTCACATTTTCTAGGCTTGTGATATGTACAAAACATATTACTCCCCCATAATGTGATAAAACATTTCTTCTAAACAAGAGGCAACTAAAATTCGACTAGAGATGATTAATGGACATTTAGAATTTGAATTTCTCATGAGTATGACACACCACATAGTGACTAGATAATCTTGCAATATCAATACTAAGTGGTGGTACCCATGTACACACATTTAAAGAAAGAGAGATGCACAAAGCATATCACTCCCCCAAAATGGGATGTTCCATTAATCACTTCAAAGAGAGCCAAATAAGATATCATCAAGATGCATTAGGCTCAAAACAATACACAAGTATATGATGAGTCAAACAAGCATACTTGAATACACAAGATAGGCAAGTAAGATACAACATATACAAACACATATTTGATACAAAACCAAACATGCAAAGGGGGGCAAGTAACTTACAATAAATATGATGAGTTGAAGTATAAGTTACAGCAAATAGGAACATTGGATATAAGATATAGATGATAATCCATACGACTTGGCTTGGTCAAAATATAATATATGAAGATCCCTTAATTCTTCATGAAGTAGCCAAGACTCCAATGACCTCCACATGCACCTATTGATCAAGTTTGAGCTTGTTGGTCCCCAACCAAGTTGGGTCCTAAGAGGTTAGTCACAATAGGCTTGGCAACCCAAATGGTTCTTTTCTTGAAACCACTTTGAGTTCCAACAAACTTGGCAAACACATTGCCATCCTTATCCTTCCCTAGAGAATAATCATCATCAACTATTATAGGGTTAGATAAGGTACCACCTAAGCATGAAGAAGCAAGATGCCCCTTCTCACGGCATAAGTAGCAAGTGTTCCCCTTTTTCTTCTTTATTGATTTCTTCTCTTGGGGAACTTTATCTTGATTCTTCTTGGGAATTGGCCTATCTTCAACTTGAGGTCGAGCTTGAGCTTGACCTTGACCTTCTGGCCGTTTCCCTTGTTGCTTCTCACTTAAGTGCTTCTTCTTCTTCAATGGGCATGATCTAACATGGTGCCCTTCAACTTTGCACTTGAAGCAAACAATCTTGGCCGAGTCCTTCTTGTTGTTCTTGCTCTTGGACTTGTTCTTGTTATTGGAGTTGAATCCAAGTCCACTCTTGTCATTGGGGGATTGTTGCACACTTAGCATCTTGTCAAGTGCGGATTTCCCTTCATGACGCTTTTCCAAGTCTTTCTTCAAAGAAAGGACTTGGGCCTCGAGCTCTTTGATTTCCTCTACATGGTTAGTAGAAATACAAGTACTAGAGGAAGTAGAAGCTTCATTGTTAGAGCAACAAGGCAAAGCAAGTAATCCAACACAAGGTGTATCACTAGTTTGACTAGATGGACTACTAGGACTAGCACATGGAAAAATAGCATTTTGATCGAGTTGAGGTTGTGCTAATGTCCACATGAGGCTCACAAGATACTACTTTAGTGATACTTGCCTCATGAGCTAACTTTAGCCCATCATAGGAAATTAGAAGGTCATCATGAGAGCCCGAGAGCTTTTTATGACTTTCTTCCAATTCCCTATAATTGCTAGTTAGCAACTCAAGTTGAGCCCTTAACTCAACATTCTCCTTTAAGATAGATGCTTCACAAGAATTAGAGTTAGTAGCACAAGCATCAACAATAGTTTTCTCATTTTCATGCATATAGGATTCAATTTTTTGTGTAAGCATAAAATTAGTATGCTTCTCATCTTTTAGCTCATGCTTGAGGAGAGTGAATCTCATTTCCCCATTTTCAACATGGGACTCCAACTCCACTATGGTTTCCCTATATTTATTCAAGGTATCCATAGAGTGTTCGAGATTCCATGAAGAGAAGCATATACCATTGCCATATTATGCACCAAGGTATTATATTCTTCATCATTATCATCATCATCATTATCATAGTTAGAGGATGTGTTAGGAGTCAAAGTAGGAGATACCTTTGATCCTTTTGCCATAAGGCACATGTGCAACCCGGCGAATGAAGATGAAGATATTCTTGAATCCTCATTTGAAATCGTGTCTTGATCCATAGAGTGTTCGGTTTCCTCTACATTGTTAGTCAACAAAAAACTAGAGGAAATAGAAGCATTTTGATTATGGGAGCAAGACAAGGCAAGCATATCATCATGGGATTTATGTAAGCAATTTACACATGATATGCAAGGACTATCAACACAAGCATGTAGATTATTTTCAATGCTAGATGTGTTTAAGTCCAAAGAGGAAGCATTGCAATGGGATAGAGATGAAGAATCATCACTATTGAGCACAATATCAACATTGCAATTTTCCTCACCACTCACCATATCATTACCTCGTGTCTTGCTACACGTTGGTGAAGTGGAAGAAGATGATAACTCATCACGACCGGAGGTGGAAGCAACTTGGGGCTCTTCATGATGTGAAGGGGAAGAGAGCTCCTCGGAGTCACCACCGACCAATTGAGAAGTGGATCCACCAAACATTTCTTTAAGCTTGATCCACATCTCATGAGACGATTTTCGCTTTATATATATATCAAGAACCTATGAAAATCTTGTCTCAAGGAGAATACAAGCTCATTAGATGCTTGAGCTTCAAGATGTAAGTTTTTCTCATCCTCTAAAGATAGATTATGAGAATCCATCGGAGGAGAAAAACCTACATCTAGAAATTGCTCTATATTTGGACACAAGGTCCGAAGTTTATAAAGCAAGCAATTTCTCCATAAAAGATAATTTGTGCCATCAAAGATAATAGAGTCATTGTGCATTATATTATTAGCCGACATCTTTACTCTCAAGGCGGTGAAGCCTTAAACAAGGAGAGGCCTTGCTCTGATACCAATTGAAAGATCGAGATGTCGCCTAGAGGGGGGGGGTGAATAGGCAATTAAAAACTCTTACGGATTTGTCTTGTAATAATGCGGAATTAAACTATCGTTTAGTTTACAAGCACAAACCCTAAATATGCTAAGCTCAACTAAGTGTAACAATAGCAACTAGAGCTAAGAAAGATAGGCACAAGATATATGTAGTACAAGTGATAGCAAGATATATGTACTTCAAGAACGATGGCTATCACAAGGAAAGAGAGCTCAGGTATAGAAATAACCGAGGCACACGGAGACGAGGATGTATTCCCGTGTTCCCTTCCTTTGCAAGAAGGTACGTCACGTTTGGAGGAGTGGAGGTCCCACGAAGGATTCCCCGCGCCACGAAGGCTCACCTTATTCTCCGAACCACACCCACGAAAGATAATGGCCCTTTCCTTATGGTTAGCTTTTCCTCCGCTCCGGAGATGGCAAGCTCCACAACCACTTCACAAGCTCCACGAAGGAGAAGCCCGGGCCTCTTCACAATCTTCTTGAAGAGATCACCGGAGCACCAACCACCAAGCCAACTAGGAGGTCTCCCTCCAAGAGTAACAAGCTCACGGTCTCTCACTCGAACTAATCGTGGTGGAGAGCTCAACACTATGCAATGATGCAAAGCAAGAACACTAGAGGTGTTCAAGTCCTTCACTCTCAAATCCCACCCAAGCAACAAATGCTAAGATGAGATTGGAGAGGAAGAACAATGGGGAAAGTCAACAAAAGACTCCAAGATCTAGATCCCAAGAGTTTCCCTCACTTAGAGGAGAAAAGGATTGGTGGAAGTGTAGATCTAGATCTCCTCTCTTAGATCCCTCAAGAAATAGCAGGTATCATGGGAGGAATCAAAGGGGAGAGCAAGTTCTTCAAATGCAATAATGGAGGAGAGAGAATGGGAAGAACTCCTTGCTCAAGGTGGAAGAAAGGGCTATTTATAGCTAGGGAGCAAGTATACCCGTTGGGGGGAAATACAGAGAAAAAGACAAGAAAAACGGGCAGAAAAAACAGTCTGAAAAGCGGCCCAGCCGGCTGCCAGGCCGGCCGACCGGAAATGGCGCTGACCAGCCCAGCTGGGCGCCCGGTCGGGCCGGCCCACCGGCGGGCGGGGCGGCGAGTGCCCAAAGGCGGCAGATAGGCATGGGAGAGCGCTGGGGTGGGCCGCGCGGGCTTTTACGCCCAGCCGGCGGGGTGGCCGGTCTGGCCGGGGCTCAGACCGGGCGGGCCGATCGGTGGCCGGTAGCTGGGCCGGAGGAAGCGGCCAGGCCCACGGGACTTCGCCCGGATGGCACAGGTGCCCAGGCCGGTTTCGACCGGGTGGGCCGGCGCCTGGCCCGGTCCGGTTGGCGCCCGGTTGTGGACCGGGTGGGCCGGTGGCTGGGCCGGTCGGCCGGTTGGCCCCTGCCCTTTTCTTTTTCTTCTTTTACATTTTCTTTAATAACAAATGCTCCCGAACTCCGATTCGAATGAAACCAATTTTGTTTGAGAGATAAGAACAAATGCTATCCTATGGAAAGTGAAAACACAAGAATCTGTAGGAGGGTATTTTATCATGAATATAAAAGGTAGAACCTTATATCATGAATAACCGATAAAATCACCCAACCTTGAAAACGCAATAGAAGATGCATGCGAACTCTGTTTTCGATGAACTTGGGCTTGTTGAAAAGCTAACAACAAGCTCAAGAACCTTACACATAGAAACACCAAGAAGCAATAAGGATATGCAAAGTATGCAAAGGGTTGAGCTCCCTAAGACGATGTGATCAAGTTACCCAATCGAAAGCCCCTCTTAATAGTGCGGCTATCTATCCTATAATCCGGTCTCCCATCAACCACCTTGAGACCGGTAAAAGGAAAACCTATCAAGGTCATACCTTTGCCTTGCGCATCCCGCTTGATCTTGATGATAACTCTTCAAGCTCTACACAAGCCGGAATGCCTCACTTGATCAATGTTGCTTCGTGAAGACTCACAAATACTCCCCCATACACTATGATGGGAAAGCTTCATTGATGCACATCTTCACATGTCCATTCAAGATGCTCATCTTGAACTTGCCCAACTCAACCTTGTATCTTCTCATACTCACATAAGATAGAGCATGGCTAATATTGAGTTCCATCTAAGAACTCCATCTTCATTTCTTCTTCTTGATCATATCACATATATGTCTTTAAATCGATGATCTTGATGCCAATACACAAGGTGTATCTTTATCTTCATGGCATACATACTTGAATCCAACACATGGAATACAAGTAGTACCTATGGAATATTCCTTCATATAAACTCAATGAAAACATTAGTCCATAGGGGTTGTCATTGATTACCAAAACCACACATAGGGGCAATATACCCTTACAACCTCGTTAAGATGGTCTGCATCAAGAATTATAGGAAACAACGCCACCTCCAAGTGTAAACTCATGGCCTTGGTCTCATCGGCATCAGAAATCCAATTTGAGTCACTATAACCCTCAAGTACACCTAGATACCCAGTATAGTGAATACCATAACTCATACTGCCTTTCAAATAGCGCAACACTCTCTCAATAGCATGCTAATGAACATCTCCATGTTTTGATACAAATTGAGCCAATTTTCTTACAACAAAAGAGATGTCAGGCCTTGTGGCATTGGCCAAATACATAAGCTCCAATGATTTGAGAATATCTCATTTGATCTCTAGCAGCTCTTTTATTCTTTCGAATTAGCACACTAGAATCTTAAGACATTGGAAAAGACTTGCAATCTATATACCCGAAGCGACTCAATATCTTTTCCACATAATGGGATTGAAGCAATGTAATCCCACCATTGTCATCCTTGAGAATCTTGATGTTTAAGATTACATCTGATACTCCTAAGTCCTTCATCTCAAAGCAGCAAGATAGAAACTCTTTGACCTCCTTAATAACAGTAAGGTTTGTCCCAAATATCAATATGTCATCAACATAGAGACACATGATAGCCCCCTCGCCCCCACCATGGCGATAGTATACACACTTGTCAGCTTCGTTTACAACAAAGTCTTCAACAGTTAAGGTTCTTTCTAACTTTTCATGCCACTGCTTAGTTGCTTGCCTAAAACCATACAAATACTTCAACAACTTACACACATTTCCTTCCTGACCATCTACTACAAATCCATCAAGCTGCCCCATATAAATTTCCTCGTCGAGCTCTCCATTTAGGAAAGATGTCTTAACGTCCATTTCATGAAGAAGACCATGTGAGGCAGCCAAGGAAAGTAGTACTTGAATAGTGGTCAGTCGAGCTACATGTGAGTATGTATCAAAGAATTCTTCGCCTTCTTTCTGAGCATGACCCTTGGCCACAAGTCGTGCCTTGTACTTTTCAGTAGTACAATCATGCTTAAGATTTTTTCTTGAACACCCACTTGCATCCTACAAGTTTGCACTCATAAGGATGAGCAGTAACCTCTCAAGTTCCATTAGCTAAGATGGAATCCATCTCGCTACAGACAACTTCTTTCCAGTAGTCAGCATCTTAAAATGCATAGGCTTCTGAAATAGAAGTGGAAGTATCATCCACGAGGTACACAATAAAATCATGACCAAAGGACTTTGCAGTCCTCTATATCTTGCTCCTTTTGGGAGCTTCATTTTCGTCCTCCACGGGATTATCATAGTATTCTATCGCAATGGTAGGTTCATGAATTGTAACTAACTCCTGACTTGATGAACTAGGCATCTCCTGATTTGATGAGCTAGACATGTCTTTCATGGGAAAGATGTCCTAAAAGAAAGTCGCATCATTCGCCTCCATAATTGTACCAACATGCATGTCATCTACCTCATATATATTTCACTATCAAAATTCTATAGCCAATGCTATGAAATGCATATCCCATAAAACACAATCCACGGTTTTTGGTCCAAGCTTGTGCTTCTTGGGTATCGGCACATTCACTTTCGCCAAACAACCCCAAGTACGTAAGTAGGAGAGTTTCAGCCTTTTCCTTTCACATTCCTCAAAAGGAGTAACGGTTTTGTTCTTTGTGGGAACACGGTTTAGGACATGACACGCGGTCATTATCGCTTCCCCCACCATACCTTAGATAGACCCGATGTATCTAAGGCGTTAACCAAATCAGTTAGAGTATGGTTCTTTCTTTCGGCCACCCCATTAGACTGAGGTGAGTAGGAAGGCGTACTCTCAAGGATAATACCATGTTCCACACAAAAGGAATCAAACTCATTGGAAAAATACTCTCCACCACGATCAAACCTAAGCCGTTTAATCTTTCGATCAAGTTGGTTTTCTGCTTCAGCTTTATAGATTTTAAAGTGATTAAAAGCTTCATCTTTAGATTTCAGAAGGTACACATAACAATATCGAGTGGAGTCATCAAATAAAGTCATGAACTATATTTTTCCACCTTTTGTCAACTCACAATTCATTTCACAAAGATCTGAATGTATGACTTCCAACGGTGACAAATCTCTTACCTCAACAGTCTTGTGAGAATTGCGAGGTTGCTTAGCTTGCACACACACCTGACACTTGAAACTCTTGATAGTAGTAAATTTCGGAATTAAATTCATATTGGCTAGCCGCATCATGCACCCAAAATTAATATGACAAAATCATGAATGCCAAATATTGGACTCACTATCATTGTAAACATGATTAATAATTTGAGTACATAAGTCTTATAGAGATAAGCGGAACAAGCATTTGCACTCATAACCTTTTCCAACAAATTATCCATAATTAAAGATTACAACTTTATTGGACTAAAATACCAACTTAAAACCATCTCAGCATAAAAGCGATCCGCTGATGAGATTCTTATTGATGGAGGGAACGTGATACACAATCATCAGCTGGATGGTCTTTCCCGGAGTAAACTTCAGATTTACTGTACCAACACCATGAACAGAAGCACGTGAGCCGTTTGCCATCAGCACAGAGCAAGTCCTTGCGATCTGATAAGAAGAAAACATGGAAACATCAAAACATACATGTGTATTGACACCCGTATCAATCCACCAATCATGAGAGTTACATACTAAAAGGACAGTAGGAAAAATACTGTACCCAGCGTCCGAAAGAAAGAACCATACTCTAACTGACCCAATGATCTTGCCGTACGCTTATCATAGCGATTAGGGCAATTAAAAGCCCAATGGTCAGGCTCACCACAGACATGGTAAGCCCCTTTCTTCTTATCAGTCTTCTTCTTGAAGTTGGTTGAGTGCGAGGCCTTGTTCTTGCCATCAGACTTGCCTTTTCCTTCAAATTTATTCTTGTTCTTGAACTTGTGGGATTAGAAGTTTTTTCTTCTATACCACATTGGCACTAGAATCTCCCACAAACCCTCGAGCACATCTGTCCTTTGCTCTCTCCTTTTCTTCCACATGAAGAGACCCAATGAGCTCCGAAACAGATAACTCTTATCTCTTATGTTTCGGAGAAGTAGCAAAGTTCCTCCATGAAGGAGGAAGCTTTGCAATAATGCCACCGACCACGAACTTTTCCGGTAAGGTACACTCAAACTGCTCAAGTTCTTTGGCAAGTGACTATATCTCATGAGCTTGCTCAACAACGGAGCACTCATCGGTCATCTCGTAGTCATAGTATTGCTCCATGACATACAACTCAGTGCCAATATTCGAGACCCCAAATTTGGCCTCGAGTGCATCCCACGCATCCTTACCATGCTCAGAAGTCATGTACGGGTCAATAATTTGTCGCCTTAAACATGGCATTGACTCTATTGTAAGCTTCCTCCTGAGCAGGAGAAAGATCACCCTCAAGGTTTGCCAAGAAGGGCGCTATTGCAGTTCAGGTTTTGAAACCAGAGAGCTGCCCTTGTGCGCCACCTCTTATAGTGTGAACCATCAAAGAGAGGCGGCCTAGTAGCAGCGGCAGTACCACTTGAATTCATTTGCCTATAACCAGGTTTCTAGATTGTTGAATATATATGCAAATTACCATATGAAATAATCTGAACTATAGTTGACTAATCATGACTACATAAACAACAGATAAACTAACCATGGAGATCAACATAGTAGATGAACAAATAGCATCTAGATAAGATAAATCTATCGCATCTACTCCAAACATTAGTACTAGAAACTCTAGCAAGATGTGAAACGAGGAGGACAAAAACACATATCGTCCAGCGTTGGCGGCAGCAGGAGCAGCGATGTTCGCGGCAGCAACATGATCTTAGTTGTTGTCGCCCATGTTGAGGTTGGCGAAGAGGTTATCGATGTCCGGGAAGAAGTCGTCATTCGGGAACTCGTCGTCGGATGACATCGTGTTGCCAGTAGTAGCGTGTAAGCGCTCCCCAAAAACCTGATTACCCCTCACCCGTACAGGTCTACGAGAGGCAGGGTTCCGGAGGCCTACTGTCCCGCCGCTCGGTGCATGCCGAAGGAAAGGATGAGAAGACGAAGGCGGCAGCGCAATGTACTGGAAAGAGGTAGTCGTATATGGTGTCTCGTACATGCTAGGGTTCGCGTTCACGTTTATATAGCGCGGTTCAGGAAAGTCGTGGGACGCAGGGTAGGCATAAAAAACCGAAACCGAAACCGAATACACCAAAATTGAATTAACCGAGACTAATTCCGGTTAGTAAATGTGATAAACCAAATTTGAATAGATAAATCGGTTTTGATCCTCAGTTAACCGAAATACCTAGAAAACCAAAAATATATACACATTAGAAAACAGAAAATATATACACCATAGAGCAGCCTTTCACGTACCAGGCGTCTAGTCTAGTAAGTGCTCCTCGAAATAGGCATTCGCCCCGCTTTATAAATAAAGCCACAACGGCCGAACCGATACATGGTGGAGAGGAGAACCTCTTACAAAGCAGATCAAAGGATAAACAAAAAAGAACAAGGAAAACCAAAACTAGCGACGACATTGGAACAGACCGAGTCGAGTCGGGGCTCCACAACGACGCCCCCAAGAGGGTATCGACGCATTACGCCGCCGTCGTCGAGACCGCGAGGTCTAGGGTTTTCACCCGGAGCCGTACCGCGGGGAGGGTACCCACAACGACGCCCCCAAGAGGGTTACGACACCCGCGGGCATCGCCGTCGTTGGCGCCTCGGCGCTGAGCTTTCGCCCGGAAGTAGCCTCACACCACGCCCGAGAACTCAGCCGCCCGCTGCCCCCTAGGAAGGTTCCCAAACCACGATCTGGGAGCTGCCACAGCCGAAGTGCCGCCAACACCAGGATCTCCCGCCGTCCGCTCCACGCCATCCTCATGGCCGAAGAGTGAGACCACCACCACCGCAACGTTGCCCGCCGTAGAGCCAACCGCGCAGTCCACCTTCCAGGGCCGCCGCCCCGGCATCCCACGAACTCGAGCCCATGGCCTAGCCACAACACCGCAAGGCCGGCGGATTGGACAGGGCAGGCCGACACATAGCCAACAGCCAACAGGCCAACGGCAGCCAGGGAAGGGGATCCGCCCTCCGCCACGCGAGGTGACCGTCGTCCGGACGCAGTAGCACTACCAATTAGGCCAAGATCATGCCCAGCCGCCTGCTAGGTCTCGATCAAGTCCCATTAGCTGTGCCGCCACGCTGCTACACCCATGCCGCCTAAGCCATATCTGCAGCTCCGTCCCAAACCTAGCCAAGTCGCCCCCAACCTAACCGCAATGTGTTAGCCAGGTACCATGCGCAGCGTCCCCGCGACCTCACTTCCCGCAAGACAGCCATGGCCAAGGCCGCACACCGCCGCAAAGAAGCACCCTAGCCGCAACGCCCGGGGACATCACCGCTTCGTTACCGACACCGCCACACCGCCGATCGAGCCGGTCACTTTGTCGGCATCCAAGATCGCGCCTTTGAATGGCAGCAAGGCATCCCAACGACCTTCCCGGACGAGAGAGGGGTCGGACGCCGCGCTGCCAGGGCCGCCGGATCTGGGCCCGCCTGGCCCAGACCTAGCACGAGCAACAGTGCAACAAGGGGACCGCCCCGCCGGCTGGCCGTCTCGAGACCCTCCTGGCCCTGGACAAGGCCCGCGGTGCCCAGATCGGAGCCCAGCTGGCACCAATCCGGGCCGCGCCGCCAGCAGGCCCCCTCCGCCGTTGCCCTCCGCTGCCGCCCAGGGCCACGCACCGCGCCCGCCACCGCCTCCGCCTGGGACCGCCGCCGTCACGCCCTGCTACCACCGCCGGACCGCGCTCTTGAAGCCCCGAGGAGCACCGCCGCCAGCCGAGCCTGCCCCGCGCAGACTCCCTCGCGCGCGGGTGAGAGAGAACCCACCGCCGCTGGCACCGCGCGGGCTTTACCCGGCGGCGCTTGCCGGCGGCGGCGGAGGAGGAGGGGAGGAGGAGGGGTGGCGGCGCGGTTGGGGCTAGGGTTCGCCCCGGTCGCCCGCGGGGGACGACGCGGAGCGATACCGTTTCGCGGGGGACGACGTCTAGTCTAGTAAGTGCTTGCTAGCTTACGCGATCACATGCATGCTTGCACGCAACAAATCCCACCAGGCCAGCCCCTAGCTAGCACGCACGTACTGCACGTCTCGGGTCTCCATGTATGTACTCATCCATGATACATCTAGTCTACACGCACATATCCATGTATTTTCGTATACTTTCACGTTGGTTTAAGCTGGGCATTTGCTTAACTGGCGCATGGATGTACCACGTACACATAGTTGTTTCTAGTAGTAGTGTCTGCTTCCTTCATGACACCACAAGGAGACCCATGTCAGCGCTGTTATTTCCTATTAAGTTGTCAAGTTCGGTCAATTCGGTCAAAACCGAATACTGAACCGAATTATTGGTTAACCGAAGTATCGGTGAACTAAAAAACTGATGTAATTTCGGTTATCATTTTCTATTACCCGAACTACTAAAGAAATCGAAAAATCGAACAGATTTTTCGGTTAAAATCGAATGCCCATGCCTAGGCGTACCCCACTTGCAAGTCCACGATCCAGAAAAACCGAAACTAAACGGCGTCTAGCGTTGACGTTAATGACTCGTAATTAATCACATAATTAATTTCTTGAACATCAAAAAAGATAACCTTGGCTCAGCGAGATTCCCGCAATGCGCGGCATGACATGCGAGGCATGACGTGCGAGGCATGACGAGGCAGGCGGCGGAGGAGGAGGAGTGCGCGAGGGCTCTCACTTCTCACTCACTTACAAGGACTAGAACAAGCCACCTTATATACCACTCCAACTCTTTCTCAACTAGCACTGCTGGACTAAACTTTAGTCCCATTCCCATATGGACCAAGAGAATTTCAGAATTTGTATAATCAAGAGCAGAGGCCTCCGTCAGGAGTCGACAGCACGACACATAGTGGAACACCTCACAACTTTATTATATTCCTCCTCCTGCCGTGTAATATCCCAGGTAATGGGGTTACAAAAATAGAGGAAACAGATGTGTGCATTGCATTCATGCATAGAAAATCTGGAGAATTTTCGCGCTTTAAAGTAAAACAGTCACAGTAACTGAAGTTTCACTTGACCTTGGTGGAATTGAAGTAGCTCATCAAGTCAAGCGCTATAAACCTCAATGTGACTTTGTTAAAACCTTGTTTTGGGTAGAGATAATTTGATCTAAGAGATTAGATCAAAGGGAATTAAAATCAACACAAGAACTTATTAATCAAGGATCAACTACTTGAACTTATTAAAGATCACAACATGATATTCCTTGCCATAACATATGGACATCAATTCAATTGCAAATCAAGTAACAATAAAATTGAGAAACTATTCTTGACTTAGCTTTTCCATGCCTTAAACCAATCCTTGATCCTACCATGAACCTCATGGTAACAATTTCACTTTATTCTTGGAAACAAGACAAGGAGATAAACTCTAGAAATATATATTCCTCTCTACTACATATTAATATACATCAAACCTAGAGAAGTGAGAGTTCTATGTTACTTATTAGAGGATCAATGATAAACCTTGAACTAAACCTTGGATATACATCCTTGTATTCAAACCATCACCTTTAAGAGAAACCCTAGGATATTATTCCAGACCATCCTTAGAGAGAGAGCCCAATTATATTAAACATAGATATTGATGATCACATCATTCTCTATGGAACCTAACCTTAGGTTAGTATTAAAGACCTTTACAAATGAGAGAGACCAATCATACAAATCATAGCTTTACCTAATTAAGAAAAAGTGACAACCATTGAACTAAAGTAATAGATTTGTAAACCATTTCATCTTGGAGGGGTGAGATAACCAAATATCCAATTGGATAAGATAATATCCATGAGTTGATGAAATAGGGAGGAGGCTAATCCAACTAAGATAGCCAAGTGGAACTTTAGACTAGATACTGATACGTCTCCAACGTATCTATAATTTCCGATGTTCCATGCTTGTTTTATGACAATACCAACATGTTTTGTTCACACTTTATATCATTTTTATGCGTTTTCCGGAACTAACCAATTGACGAAACTCCAGAAAGACTCCAGGGGCGCCGCCACCGTCGCGAAACTCCAATTCAGGGGACAGAACTCTGTTCCGGCACCCTGCCGGAGCGGGGAAGTGCCCCCGGAAGGCTTCTCCATCGACACCGCTGCCATCTCCACCGCCATCTTCATCACCGCTGCTACTCCCATGAGGAGGGAGTAGTTCTTCATCGAGGCTCGGGGCTGTACCGGTAGCTATGTGGTTAATCTCTCTCCATGTACTTCAATACAATGATCTCATGAGCTGCTTTACATGATTGAGATTCATATGAGTTTTGTATCACAATTCATCTATGTGCTACTCTAGTGATGTTATTAAAGTAGTTCTATTCCTCCTGCACGTGTGTAAAGGTGACTAGTGTGTGCACCGTGTGGTTCTTGTCGTAGGCTATGATCATGATCTCTTGTAGATTGTGGAGTTAATTATCATTATGATGGTATTGATGTGATCTATCTGGTTATATTGATCTATCTTACACTATAAGGTTACTTAAACATGAGCATTATTGTGGAGCTTGTTAACTCCGGCATTGAGGGTTCGTGTAATCCTACGCAATGTGTTCATCATCCAACAAAAGTGTAGAGTATGCATTTATCTATTCTGTTATGTGATCAATGTTGAGAGTGTCCACTAGTGAAAGTGTAATCCCTAGGCCTTGTTCCTAAATACTGCTGAGTTACTACTGCTTGTTTATTGTTTCTTTGCGTTACTACTGCTGCAATACTACCACCATCAACTACACGCCAGCAAGCTATTTTCTGGCACCGTTGCTACTACTCATATATATTCATACCACCTGTATTTCACTATCTCTTCGCCGAACTAGTGCACCTATTAGGTGTGTTGGGGACACAAGAGACTTCTTGCTTTGTGGTTGCAGGGTTGCATAAGAGGGATATCTTTGACCTCTTCCTCCCTGAGTTCGATAAACCTTGGGTTATCCACTTAAGGGAAAACTTGCTGCTGTTCTCCAAACCTCTCGCTCTTGGAGGCCCAACACTGTCTACAGGAAAGGAGGGGGAAGTAGACATCAAGCACTTTTTCCAAGGCGCCGTTGCCGGGGAGGAAAGGTAAAAGGCACTCATACTCCGGTTCCAGGTAAAGTACTTTTCTGGCGCCATTGTGTTTGTGCTCGAAGCTATTTCCTTTAGATCCTGCAATTGCATCTTTTTGTTTCTTGTTTACACTAGTTAGGCATAATGGAAAACATCTGTGAGCTCTTTGTACTATTTCCTGAGTCAAGACATGAATGGTTTAATGCGAAAATTAAAAAACCCATGGAACATGTTAGCATGAATACTTTGAACACCATTGTTGCTAATGATATGGAAAATTCTAAGCTTGGGGAAGCTGGTTTTGATGAGCATGATCTTTTTAGTCCACCAAGCATTGAGGAGAAAATTTTCTTTGACGATACTTTGCCTCCTATTTATGATGATTATAATGATATTGGTCTTTTAGTGCCGCCTACTATGGAGAGTAATTTTTATGATGATAATACTATGCCTCCTACACTTGATGAGAATAATAATGATAGCTACTTTGTTGAATTTGCTCCTACTACAATTAATAAGAATAACTATGCTTATGTTGGGAGTAGTAATAATTTTATGCATGAGACTCATGATAAGAATGCTTTATGTGATAGTTATATTGTTGAGTTTGCTCATGATGCTACTGAAAGTTATTATGAGAGAGGAAAATATGGTTGTGGAAATTTTCATGTTACTAAAACACCTCTCTATGTGCTGAAATTTTTTAAGCTACACTTGTTTTATCTTCCTATGCTTGTTACTTTGCTCTTCATAAACTTGTTTATTTACAAGATTCCTATGCATAGGAAGCATGTTAGACTTAAATGTGTTTTGAATTTGCCTCATGATGCTCTCTTTTGCTTCAAATACTATTTCTTGCGAGTGCATCATTAAAACTGCTGAGCCCATCTTAATGGCTATAAAGAAAGAACTTCTTGGGAGATAACCCATGTGTTATTTTGCTACAGTAATTAGTTTTATATTTGTGTCTTGGAAGTTGTTTACTACTGTAGCAACCTCTCCTTATCTTAGTTTAGTGTTTTATTGTGCCAAGTAAAGTCTTTGATAGAAAAGTAAGTACTAGATTTGGATTACTGCGCAGTTCCAGATTTCTTTGCTGTCACGAATCTGGGTCTACCTCCCTGTAGGTAGCTCAGAAAATTAAGCCAATTTACGTGCATGATCCTCAGATATGTACGCAACTTTCATTCAATTTGAGCATTTTCATTTGAGAAAGTCTGGTGCCATTTTAAAATTCGTCAATACGAACTGTTCTGTTTTGACAGATTCTGCCTTTTATTTCGCATTGCCTCTTTTGCTATGTTGGATGAATTTCTTTGATCCACTAATGTCCAGTAGCATTATGCAATGTCCAGAAGTGTTAAGAATGATTGTGTCACCTCTGAATATGTTAATTTTTATTGTGCACTAACCCTCTAATGAGTTGTTTCGAGTTTGGTGTGGAGGAAGTTTTCAAGGGTCAAGAGAGGAGGATGATATACTATGATCAAGGAGAGTGAAAGCTCTAAGCTTGGGGATGCCCCGGTGGTTCACCCCTGCATATATCAAGAAGACTCAAGCATCTAAGCTTGGGGATGCCCAAGGCATCCCCTTCTTCATCGACAACATTATCAGGTTCCTCCCCTGAAACTATATTTTTATTCCATCACATCTTATGTGCTTTGCTTGGAGCGTCGGTTTGTTTTTGTTTTTGTTTTGTTTGAATAAAATGGATCCTAGCATTCACTGTATGGGAGAGAGACACGCTCCGCTGTAGCATATGGACAAGTATGTCCTTAGTTTCTACTCATAGTATTCATGGCGAAGTTTCTTCTTCGTTAAATTGTTATATGGTTGGAATTGGAAAATGATACATGTAGTAAATTGCTATAATGTCTTAGATAATGTGATAGTTGGCAATTGTTGTGCTCATGTTTAAGCTCTTACATCATATGCTCTGCACCCATTAATGAAGAAATACATAGAGCATGCTAAAATTTGGTTTGCATATTTGGTTTCTCTAAGGTCTAGATAATTTCTAGTATTGAGTTTGAACAACAAGGAAGACGGTGTAGAGTCTTATAATGTTTTCAATATGTCTTTTATGTGAGTTTTGCTGCACCGGTTCATCCTTGTGTTTGTTTCAAATAAGCCTTGCTAGCCTAAACCTTGTATCGAGAGGGAATACTTCTCATGCATCCAAAATACTTGAGCCAACCACTATGCCATTTGTGTCCACCATACCTACCTACTACATGGTATTTTCCGCCATTCCAAAGTAAATTGCTTGAGTGCTACCTTTAAAATTCCATCATTCACCTTTGCAATATATAGCTCATGGGACAAATAGCTTAAAAACTATTGTGGTATTGAATATGTAATTATGCACTTTATCTCTTATTAAGTTGCTTGTTGTGCGATAACCATGTTCACTGGGGACGCCATCAACTATTCATTGTTGAATTTCATGTGAGTTGCTATGCATGTCCGTCTTGTCTGAAGTAAGAGAGATTTACCACCCTATGGTTAAGCATGCATATTGTTAGAGAAGAACATTGGGCCGCTAACTAAAGCCATGATCCATGGTGGAAGTTTCAGTTTTGGACATATATCCTCAATCTCATATGAGAAAATTATTAATTGTTGTTACATGCTTATGCATAAAAGAGGAGTCCATTATCTGTTGTCTATGTTGTCCCGGTATGGATGTCTAAGTTGAGAATAATCAATAGCGAGAAATCCAATGCGAGCTTTCTCCTTAGACCTTTGTACAGGCGGCATAGAGGTACCCCTTTGTGACACTTGGTTAAAACATGTGCATTGTGATGATCCGGTAGTCCAAGCTAATTAGGACAAGGTGCGGGCACTATTAGTACACTATGCATGAGGCTTGCAACTTATAAGATATAATTTACATGATGCATATGCTTTATTACTACCGTTGACAAAATTGTTTCATGTTTTCAAAATCAAAGCTCTAGCACAAATATAGCAATCGATGCTTTTCCTCTATGGAGGACCATTCTTTTACTTTCAATGTTGAGTCAGTTCACCTATTTCTCTCCACCTCAAGAAGCAAACACTTGTGTGAACTGTGCATTGATTCCTACATACTTGCTTATTGCACTTGTTATATTACTCTATGTTGACAATATCCATGAGATACACATGTTACAAGTTGAAAGCAACCGCTGAAACTTAATCTTCCATTGTGTTGCTTCAATACCTTTACTAAGAATTTATTGCTTTATGAGTAACTCTTATGCAAGACTTATTGATTCTTGTCTTGAAAGTACTATTCATGAAAAGTCTTTGCTATATGATTCAATTGTTTACTCATTGCATTTACATTGTTTCGAATCGCTGCATTCATCTCATATGCTTTACAATGGTATGATTAAGATTATGTTGGTAGCATGTCACCTCAGAAATTATCTTTTATCGTTTACCTACTCGAGGACGAGTAGGAACTAAGCTTGGGGATGCTGATACGTCTCCAACATATCTATAATTTCCGATGTTCCATGCTTGTTTTATGACAATACCAACATGTTTTGTTCACACTTTATATCATTTTTATGCGTTTTCCGGAACTAACCAATTGACGAAACTCCAGAAAGACTCCAGGGGCGCCGCCACCGTCGCGAAACTCCAATTCGGGGGACAGAACTCTGTTCCGGCACCCTGCCGGAGCGGGGAAGTGCCCCCGGAAGGCTTCTCCATCGACACCGCTGCCATCTTCACCGCCATCTTCATCACCGCTGCTACTCCCATGAGGAGGGAGTAGTTCTCCATCGAGGCTCGGGGCTGTACCGGTAGCTATGTGGTTAATCTCTCTCCATGTACTTCAATACAATGATCTCATGAGCTGCTTTACATGATTGAGATTCATATGAGTTTTGTATCACAATTCATCTATGTGCTACTCTAGTGATGTTATTAAAGTAGTTCTATTCCTCCTGCACGTGTGTAAAGGTGACTAGTGTGTGCACCGTGTGGTTCTTGTCGTAGGCTATGATCATGATCTCTTGTAGATTGTGGAGTTAATTATCATTATGATGGTATTGATGTGATCTATCTGGTTATATTGATCTATCTTACACTATAAGGTTACTTAAACATGAGCATTATTGTGGAGCTTGTTAACTCCGGCATTGAGGGTTCGTGTAATCCTACGCAATGTGTTCATCATCCAACAAAAGTGTAGAGTATGCATTTATCTATTCTGTTATGTGATCAATGTTGAGAGTGTCCACTAGTGAAAGTGTAATCCCTAGGCCTTGTTCCTAAATACTGCTGAGTTACTACTGCTTGTTTAATTGTTTTATCGCGTTACTACTGCTGCAATACTACCACCATCAACTACACGCCAGCAAGCTATTTTCTGGCACCGTTGCTACTGCTCATATATATTCATACCACCTGTATTTCACTATCTCTTCGCCGAACTAGTGCACCTATTAGGTGTGTTGGGGACACAAGAGACTTCTTGCTTTGTGGTTGCAGGGTTGCATAAGAGGGATATCTTTGACCTCTTCCTCCCTGAGTTCGATAAACCTTGGGTTATCCACTTAAGGGAAAACTTGCTGCTGTTCTACAAACCTCTGCTCTTGGAGGCCCAACACTGTCTACAGGAAAAGGAGGGGGAAGTAGACATCAGATACCTATTGAGATATTGTGAATACATCATAAACCCTAGAATAACTATCCATTTATGAGGGAGCTCAAGACATGGTGTTACATTCAAGTTAGTGAGGCAACACTTGGATTTGAGGGAAAGAACTATCCATATACCCAGATGATTATATCATCATTCCCTGGAAAGAACCCTAAGTATTATCTCAGGCATTCTCCTGGGATATAAACTAATGAGACAACCATAGTAGTCCCATTCAAGAGGGTAAATCAGAAGTACAATACCTTAATTGATCAAGACAATGCTTGATCATGGAAGTGAGAAACCTAGTTAATGAGAGATACCTTAGGAAGCCAAGCCTTGATCATTATAAATTGAGTGATGATCATAAACCCTAAGAACTTGAGATAGAGATATTAAGAACAAGTTGATCATGCCTAATCCATGATCATGCTCTTGAGATATGTGAGGATAAGTTAAACCCTAATAGGATAACTAGATATCATTCACCACATGAAATTATAGGGAGGTAACTAGTAAGCAAATCTAGGCTAAAACCCTAACCTTAACTTGTGACCACTTGGGATCATAAGTGGAATCCTACCACATCTATATTTCATAAATTAAAGAACCTAAGAAAACCTTTAGAGTAAAACTCTATACTTTATATGGTGAGAAACCATCCATCCATATGACCAAAGTTAACTATAAAAAGAACCATAACCAATTTAGTTACTTAAATAATAGATTAAGGATATAAAGAAAGTCCATGGGTATCAGATAGAAACAAATCTCAGATCCTTAATAACTAAGTGAGAATATTAACAATTAAGTTAATAACCACCTTATCATGGGTAGGGGAGATTAAATCCTAACCAATGCCATATGGTGTCATCTCATAGCTATAACCTAGATTTAAATCTCAACCTTAGTTTATGTATCACTATGGTGATCATAATATAAAGCTAGGCCCTAATTGAGATTCAAACCCATTTCCAATAGGTGAATATGATTAGAACCCTAGAATTGCTCACTAGTTAAATCCTATACTCAATTATGGAGCATAAGATGAACATAGCTGAAACTCTATAATTAGACCCATAGGTGGTGATCAACCACTTATCATTTTAACTAAGAACAAACCATGATGGTAGTGGAATATACTCTAGGTATTTAAAGTAGATACCAAACTTTAAAAAAAGGGTTATCAAAGAATTTACAAAACCCTAATAAATAGGTGAATCCATAAAACATTATGCAAGTGAACTAAACTCTAAATCTTTCTAATAATCTTTAAAATGCTTTGAGTAGAAATTATCCACATTAAATACTTCAAAATAAAATTGAATTCCAAGGGGAAAAGGAAATAAAAATAAGTGCATCAAATCATGCTTAATGAAAATTTGCAATAAAGCTCACCTAAATTAAATGATTATGTAAGAATAATTCAGAATTACGATGAAACTTTGTTTAGTCAAAATGAAATCCAAATTATCAAATACATGCAAAATATAAAAGAATTCAAATCTGAACCAAAACAAGAATTTAAAATAGAAAAGTAAAACTGAAATTAGAAAATAAAAAGATAAAGGAAAGAGAGGCTTACCAGACTGATACGCGTATAGCACGCGTCCGTTGGGAACCCCAAGAGGAAGGTGTGATGCGTACAACGGCAAGTTTTCCCTCAGTATGAAACCAAGGTTTATCGAACCTGTAGGAGCCAAGAAGCACGTTGAAGGTTGATGGCGGCGAGATGTAGTGTGGCGCAACACCAGGGATTCCGGCGCCAACGTGGAACCTGCACAACACAAACCAAGTACTTTGCCCCAACGAAACAGTGAGGTTGTCAATCTCACCGGCTTGCTGTAACAAAGGATTAGATGTATAGTGTGGATGATGATTGTTTGCAGAAAACAGTAGAACAGTTGCAGTAGATTGTATTTCAGATGTAAAGAATGGACCGGGGTCCACAGTTCACTAGTGGTGTCTCTCCCATAAGATAAATAGCATGTTGGGTGAACAAATTACAGTTGGGCAATTGACAAATAGAGAGGGCATGACCATGCACATACATGATATGATGAGTATTGTGAGATTTAATTGGGCATTACGACAAAGTACATAGACCGCTATCCAGCATGCATCTATGCCTAAAAAGTCCACCTTCAGGTTATCATCCGAACCCCTTCCAGTATTAAGTTGAAAACAACAGACAATTGCATTAAGTATGGTGCGTAATGTAATCAATAACTACATCCTCGGACATAGCATCAATGTTTTATCCCTAGTGGCAACAGCACATCCATAATCTTAGAGGTTTCTCTCACTCCCTGCATTCACGGAGACATGAACCCACTATCGAGCATAAATACTCCCTCTTGGAGTTACTAGCATCAACTTGGCCAGAGCCTCTACTAATAACGGAGAGCATGCAAGATCATAAACAACACATAGATATAAATTGATAATCAACATAACATAGTATTCTCTATTCATCGGATCCCAACAAACACAACATATAGCATTACAGATAGATGATCTTGATCATGTTCGGCAGCTCACAAGATCCGACAATGAAGCATAATGAGGAGAAGACAACCATCTAGCTACTGCTATGGACCCATAGTCCAGGGGTGAACTACTCACTCATCACTCCGGAGGCGACCATGGCGGTGTAGAGTCCTCCGGGAGATGAATCCCCTCTCCGGCAAGGTGCCGGAGGTGATCTCCTGAATCCCCCGAGATGGGATTGGCGGCGGCGGCGTCTCTGGAAGGTTTTCCGTATCGTGGCTCTCGGTACTGGGGGTTTCGCGACGAAGGCTATTTGTAGGCGGAAGGGCAGGTCAGGGGGCGTCACGAGGGGCCCAGATGACAGGTCGGCGCGGCCAAGACCTGGGCCGCGCCGCCCTATCGTCTGGCCGCCTCGTGGCCCCACTTCGTTGACTCTTCGGTCTTCTGGAAGCTTCGTGTGAAAATAGGCCTCTGGGCGTTGATTTCGTCCAATTCCGAGAATATTTCCTTACTAGGATTTCTGAAACCAAAAACATCAGAAAACAGCAACTGGCTCTTCGGCATCTCGTTAATCGGTTAGTTCCAGAAAATGCATAAATGTGACATAAAGTATGCATAAAACATGTAGATATCATCAATAATGTGGCATGGAACATAAGAAATTATCGATACGTCGGAGACGTATCAGCATCCCCAAGCTTAGTTTCTGCTCGTCCCGAGCAGGTAAACGATAACAAAGATAATTTCTGGAGTGACATGCCATCATAACCTTGATCATACTATTGTAAGCATATGTAATGAATGCAGCGATCCAAACAATGTAAATGACATGAGTAAACAACTGAATCATATAGCAAAGACTTTTCATGAATAGTACTTCAAGACAAGCATCAATAAGTCTTGCATAAGAGTTAACTCATAAAGCAATAATTCAAAGTAAAGGTATTGAAGCAACACAAAGGAAGATGAAGTTTCAGCGGTTGCTTTCAACTTATAACATGTATATCTCATGGATATTGTCAATGCAAAGTAATATAACAAGTGCAATATGCCAGTATGTAGTAATCAATGCACAGTTCACACAAGTGTTTGCTTCTTGAGGTGGAGAGAGATAGGTGAACTGACTCAACAATAAAAGTAAAAGAATGGTCCTTCAAAGAGGAAAGCATCGATTGCTATATTTGTGCTAGAGCTTTGATTTTGAAAACATAAAGAGAGCATAAAAGTAAAATTTTGAGAGGTGTTTGTTGTTGTCAACGAATGGTAGTGGGTACTCTAACCCCCTTGCCAGACAAACCTTCAAAGAGCGGCTCCCATTTTATTTTATTTTTGTGTGGCACTCCTTCCAACCTTTCTTTCACAAACCATGGCTAACCGAATCCTTCGGGTGCCTGCCAACAATCTCATACCATGAAGGAGTGCCTTTTTATTTTAGTTTTATTATGATGACACTCCTCCCCACCTTTGCTTTCTCAAGCCATGGCTAACCGAATCCTTCGGGTGCCGTCCAACAATCACATACCATGGAGGAGTGTCTATTTTTATTAATTAATTTGGGACTGAGAATCCCATTGCCAACTCTTTTTGCAAAATTATTGGATAAGCGGATGAAGCCACTAGTCCATTGGTGAAAGTTGCCCAACAAGATTGAAAGATAAACACCACATACTTCCTCATGAGCTATAAAACATTGACACAAATCAGAGGTGATAAATTTTGAATTGTTTAAAGGTAGCACTCAAGCAATTTACTTTGGAATGGCGGAGAAATACCATGTAGTAGGTAGGTTTGGTGGACACAAATGGCATAGTGGTTGGCTCAAGTATTTGGATGCATGAGAAGTATTCCCTCTCGATACAAGGTTTAGGCTAGCAAGGCTATTTGAAACAAACACAAGGATGAAGCGGTGCAGCAAAACTCACATAAAAGATATATTGTAAACATTATAAGACTCTACACCGTCTTCCTTGTTGTTCAAACTCAATACTAGAAATTATCTAGACTTTAGAGAGACCAAATATGCAAACCAAATTTTAGCATGCTCTATGTATTTCTTCATTAATGGGTGCAAAGTATATGATGCAAGAGCTTAAACATGAGCAAAACAATTGCCAAGTATCACATTATCCAAGACATTTTAGCAAATTACTACATGTATCATTTTCCAATTCCAACCATATAACAATTTAACGAAGAAAAACTTCGCCATGAATATTATGAGTAAAGCCTAAGGACATATTTGTCCATATGCAACAGCGGAGCGTGTCTCTCTCCCACACAATGAATGCTAGGATCCATTTTATTCAAACAAAAACAAACCGACGCTCCAAGCAAAGCACATAAGATGTGACGGAATAAAAATATAGTTTCAGTAGAGGAACCTGATAATGTTGTCGATGAAGAAGGGGATGCCTTGGGCATCCACAAGCTTAGACGCTTGAGTCTTCTTGATATATGCAGGGGTGAACCACCGGGGCATCCCCAAGCTTAGAGCTTTCACTCTCCTTGATCATGTTGTATCATCTCCCTCTCTTGATCCTTGAAAACTTCCTCCACACCAAACTCAAAACAACTCATTAGAGAGTTAGTGCACAAACAAAATATAAATGTTCAGAGGTGACATAATCATTCTTAACACTTTTGGACATTGCACAAAGCTACTGAAAGTCAATGGAATCGAAAAATCCATCGAACATATCAAAACAGGCAATGCGAAATAAAAGGCAGAATCTGTCAAAACAGAACAGTTCGTAAAGACGAATTTTATTGAGGCACCAGACTTGCTCAAATGAAAATGCTCAAATTGAATGAAAGTTGCGTACATATCTGAGGATCACTCACGTAAATTGGCATAATTTTCTGAGTTATCTACAGAGAATTATTCCCAGATTCGTGACAGCAAAGAAATCTGTTTCTGCGCAGTAATCCAAATCTAGTATGAACCTTACTATCAATGACTTTACTTGGCACAACAAAGCACAAAACTAAGATAAGGAGAGGTTGCTACAGTAGTAAACAACTTCCAAGACACAAAATAAAAACAAAGGTACTGTAGTAAAAACATGGGTTGTCTCCCATAAGCGCTTTTCTTTAACGCCTTTCAGCTAGACGTAGAAAGTGTGTATCAAGTATTATCAAGAAATGATGCGTTGACATTCTTACCAGGGGCGTTGCTCTTACCCTTCTTACTCTTATTCCTACTCTTTGGTCTAGGGAATACATGACCGCATCCGGGTGTAGAGGTAAAATTTAGAGTGCCTTTCCCAACATCTATGACTGCTCCCATGAGTTTCAGTAGGGATCTTCCAAGCGTGATTTGTCCCGTCCCTGCACATTCAATAACGAGATAATCAGTGGATACCGTCCTTACAAGAAAGGTTGTGAAAACACCTTCAGCTATACCCTTAGGAATTATAACAGAGTTATCAGTAAGAGTTATTTCTTCTCCCCCTTCAGTAAGTTCCCAAAGTGTCAAAGATTCATAAATACTTTTAGGCATAAGGCAAAACTCAGACATAATATCACAACGAGCAGGAAAAGTTTCACCACCAATAGTAGCTTTAACGGTAGGCACCCACATTGAAAGTTCGAAGCTTAATGGAACATAATCATAGTATTCGCGAATTTGGTTATACACTTCTTTTAAGCAGGATATATTTGTTTCAATAG
Organism: Lolium perenne; assembly: GCF_019359855.2. Taxonomy (NCBI): domain Eukaryota; kingdom Viridiplantae; phylum Streptophyta; class Magnoliopsida; order Poales; family Poaceae; genus Lolium; species Lolium perenne. Next base: position 171,783,729 of record NC_067250.2, on the reverse strand, counting down.
TGTTTAATCTATTATGCATGCTGGCATGAGATGGATCAAAATTATTATCGGAGCTAAATGATGTAATCAATTTCCTTATGGCATTAAAATCTTGATCCCCATCACAATGAAGGAAATCTCCTCCCACTACAGCATCTAAGGCATATCTATAGTGAAGAATAAGCCCAAAATAAAAGTTACTAAGAAGCAAACTTAAGTTATTTTAGGTTCAGTTTTACTATAAGAATCAAAAATTCTAGACCAAGCTTCTTTAAAATTCTCTTCACCTCCTTGTTTAAAAGTGAAGATTGATTCCTCAGGTGATAGAGTAACAACTACGGGACTAGTCATGATAATAAAAATAAAGTAAATGCGAGTAACTAATTTTTTTTGTGTTTTTTTAATATGGAGAACAAGATAGTAAATAAAGTAAAACTAGCAACTAATTTTTTGTGTTTTGATTTAGTGCAGCAAACAAAGTAGTAAATAAAGTAAAGGAAGACAAAAACAAAGTAAAGAGATTGGGATGTGGAGACTCCCCTTGCAGCGTGTCTTGATCTCCCCGGCAACGGCGCCAGAAAACAGTCTTGATACGCGTACAGCACGCGTCCGTTGGGAACCCCAAGAGGAAGGTGTGATGCGTACAGCGGCAAGTTTTCCCTCAGTATGAAACCAAGGTTTATCGAACCAGTAGGAGCCAAGAAGCACGTTGAAGGTTGATGGCGGCGAGATGTAGTGCGGCGCAACACCAGGGATTCCGGCGCCAACGTGGAACCTGCACAACACAAACCAAGTACTTTGCCCCAACGAAACAGTGAGGTTGTCAATCTCACCGGCTTGCTGTAACAAAGGATTAGATGTATAGTGTGGATGATGATTGTTTGCAGAAAACAGTAGAACAGTTGCAGTAGATTGTATTTCAGATGTAAAGAATGGACCGGGATCCACAGTTCACTAGTGGTGTCTCTCCCATAAGATAAATAGCATGTTGGGTGAACAAATTACAGTTGGGAAATTGACAAATAGAGAGGGCATGACCATGCACATACATGATATGATGAGTATTGTGAGATTTAATTGGGCATTACGACAAAGTACATAGACCGCTATCCGGCATGCATCTATGCCTAAAAAGTCCACCTTCAGGTTATCATCCGAACCCCTTCCAGTATTAAGTTGAAAACAACAGACAATTGCATTAAGTATGGTGCGTAATGTAATCAATAACTACATCCTCGGACATAGCATCAATGTTTTATCCCTAGTGGCAACAACACATCCATAATCTTAGAGGTTTCTCTCACTCCCCCAGATTCACGGAGACATGAACCCACTATCGAGCATAAATACTCCCTCTTGGAGTTACTAGCATCAACTTGGCCAGAGCCTCTACTAATAACGGAGAGCATGCAAGATCATAAACAACACATAGATATAAATTGATAATCAACATAACATAGTATTCTCTATTCATCGGATCCCAACAAACACAACATATAGCATTACAGATAGATGATCTTGATCATGTTCGGCAGCTCACAAGATCCGACAATGAAGCATAATGAGGAGAAGACAACCATCTAGCTACTGCTATGGACCCATAGTCCAGGGGTGAACTACTCACTCATCACTCCGGAGGCGACCATGGCGGTGTAGAGTCCTCCGGGAGATGAATCCCCTCTCCGGCAGGGTGCCGGAGGCGATCTCCTGAATCCCCCGAGATGGGATTGGCGGCGGCGGCGTCTCTGGAAGGTTTTCCGTATCGTGGCTCTCGGTACTGGGGGTTTCGCGACGAAGGCTATTTGTAGGCGGAAGGGCAGGTCAGGGGGCGTCACGAGGGGCCCAGATGACAGGTCGGCGCGGCCAAGACCTGGGCCGCGCCTCCCTATCGTCTGGCCGCCTCGTGGCCCCACTTCATTGACTCTTCGGTCTTCTGGAAGCTTCGTGTGAAAATAGGCCCCTGGGCGTTGATTTCGTCCAATTCCGAGAATATTTCCTTACTAGGATTTCTGAAACCAAAAACAGCAGAAAATAGCAACTGGCTCTTCGACATCTCGTTAATAGGTTAGTTCCAGAAAATGCATAAATATGACATAAAGTATGCATAAAACATGTAGATATCATCAATAATGTGGCATGGAACATAAGAAATTATCGATACGTCGGAGACGTATCACAGACCTACCTGATCGTGCAGCCCGTGAAGCTACCCAACGCTAGCCCAGAAAAAAGCCCAACATCACCCAAATAATCCAAAGCCCTGTCCACCATACCTCTTCGTGAGGATAAGAACGGAGAGGAGAATCGTCTTCCTCCTCTCGTCGGAGACCGCCAGCGCGACTGGCCACCGCATCACTGCTGCCCGTCGACAAGATGGACGCCGTGTTGCTTGCCACGTACCGCGGTCACGATTCTTGTCCAGCGCCAGGAGGAGGCCTCAAGATTCCAACTGAAACCCTAGCTCACACCTCCGCCGTATCCTGGCCACCCGTCGCCGACGCTCGTCGTCGTTCTCGACTATCTAGAGCCCTATAAAACCACCAGGAGGACCGCTGTGATACTCTTGTTCATCTCCGCCATTCCATTTGCTCTCGTTCACTCTCCACCTCTCGCAATCGTCTGTCAGTCGCCGCCAGCGTCGAGGAAGAACTCGACGACTGGAGTCATCCCGGAGTCCGTGAGGAGGACGAGGAGATGCTCCTCGACGTGTAGATCCTCTGGGAGGAGCCCAACATCAAGGGGTGGTCGGAGATTGACGAATCGAGCCGTTTCCTTCCGACACCGGCTGCCGGAATCTGCGAGTTCGTGCCCGCCTCCGACCAACTACGACCTCGCCGAGCATCTGGTTAGCATCCTGGTAATCTTGCGCACCTCCCGAGCAAGTTATTGCATCTGTATGCATCCCGTAGCTCAATATTTTGAGTTGGCCGGAGCCCGCCGCCGCAGATGGTGATCGCCGGCGACACTCCGGTGATCCCCTGCGAAAACCAAGACCACCGTTGTAACCAGTAAATCGAGGGGATTCGGAAAAGCCTATTCATACGTCCGGGGGTACCGTAAATTGGCGGCGCCGTCGTCCGCTGACTCACCGCCGGCGAGTTGACCGGCCAGGTGACGTGGTGGTGGGGTCCGCAGACTGGTTTGACCAGTCAACTGCCAACGAGGCAGCTGACTCAGCCCAGACCCCACCTGTCTATGTCCGGGGTAAGGATGAGAGCGGTAGATTTAGTTTTTTCTGTTTAAATAAAAAATAAAAATAAACAGGAAATATCTGCAACTTAGAATTAATTTAGAAAATTCATTTTAACTCAGAAAAATTAAAATAAGATATCAAAATTCTTATAAAAGTAAACTCTATCCAATAAAAATATAATATGAAATTTTTATTTTAAATAAAAATTTAATTATTTAATACTTTTTATTTAAGCATTTTATTCTAATTATAAATTCAATTAAAATCCAATAATTTGGAAAACTTCCTAAAATAAATAAAAACCAATAAGTAAAATAAATAAAGCATTAAAACTAATTTTCTTTATTTTTAAATTTATTAATTCCTTATCAAAGGGAAATAAACCCTAATTAACAAATATCTTAATTATTAATTCTTGAAAATTAATAAAATACCAAATCCGATATTATTTTTATTTCAAAGTTAATAATAACTTCAAGTTTATTAATGAAGTTATTAATCCAAGAATTATAGGGTAAATAGGAAGACCTAGTTCCATTATAAACAAAGTGATAACCACATAATTCCATGTGAAACCCTAAAACCCTAATACCATTAGGAAACCTAGCTCCATCAATTCATATGAAACCTAACTTGATTATAACCTAAACCCTAGGTCAAATGTGTGATCATATTACTTCACTATCATCCCTAGATTCCTAATTAGCAACTCAAAGCTTGTTCATGTCCACATAAAATGTAGAAGACCTATCACTAATAGATGGATATTCCATATGTTCATCTTCATCAGACCTAGATAATCAAGTAGGGTCAACCAAGTCTAAACCCTAGTTCCTATTCCCAAGACCATCCTTCTTAATCATACCTATTTAGCATCACACCATTGTGATGAGCCCTGATAGCAACCATGCCAATATTATGCAACCTATTCCTTACACACTAAACCCTATAAGTGTTAGATAATTATTAATCATCCTACTTAGGAAACTACCATTCCTTACTTAGTAGATCCAATAGCTAAAACAAGACAACCTCAACCTTAATTGTTATACTTCTTATTATTTAAGAAGTATGTTCTTCAAAAGTTATTCTTTTGAAGTAAATAGGAAGTAGTCATCAACCTTGCCTAACAGGACCTATCAACCCTAGCTATCTATTACCACTAAGATATATCACCATGATAGCAACCATTAATTGCTTAAGATACTTATGCTTCACTAAAACCATACAAGCCCTAGGTGTTGATGAATCCAACATTGTTGAGATCCATCTAATACTTACTCCAGAAACTAGATGAAACCATAGTCAACCATAGAACCCCACCAACCTAATTATCATACTTGTTCTTTATTAAAGAACATGTTCTTCAAAAGTTATTCTTTTGAAGTATATGATAATTAATCATTAACCATGCCATATAGTGCTAAAACCAACCACTATTCATTACATGTTAGGATTATACCAAATGTTATTGTTGTATGCTATTAGTGTTATTATTATGATATATTACAACACCTGTTTATGATACCAAGCAACTAATCCTTAATAAGAACCTTGTTTGTGAATCACTCTAAAAGTGCAACACACCCTGAACCAATCATTACAACTCACTGATCCTAAATCATCGGGGTTAGGTCACGCTTAGAGCGATTGCATCTCATACTTATACATTATTGCATCCTTGCCAATCTTTTAAACATCATCCTTACCGGACGATGATGCTATTTCAGAATTTGGAGTTATTGCGTATCGAAGACCTTGTCTGCATAATCTTGCAGTCAAGAAAGGCAAGTTCATCGCTTGCTCATGTCATTTGAGTATCTTTATCAAATTACTTGCAAAGTACTATGATTATCACTATTGCATCAAAACCAAAACCACTATTTTCATAACTATGAATATGACTATGTGGTGGGCAATGGAACCATGGATTGTGTTGATATGGTGGAGGTTCCATTGCAAGGGTTTATATCCATCTAGGATTAAACAACAAATGTCGCCAGTGATTCTTGTGCCGTAATACCCGTGTTAACCATAAGATCTGGAGTGGGACGGAGTAGTAAAAAGTGTTTCCACCTCTCGTACATCAACGGACGCGCTTTACTGTAGACACTTGTATCTGTCGGGGGCGAGCGGTAGGCTGGGGAAGCCTTAAGTCCCCACGGCATTGTCCGTAGACACTTGTCGCCCGAAGAACAAGCGGTAGGCTGGGGAAGCCTTAAGTCCCCACGGTATTGCGGTCTATAATGGGTTGCAGCTACCGGTGTAGGAATGTATGGTAGAGCCCTGCATTGTCGTCGTGGTCGGGGTCCACTCTGAAATATATGGGAATAATGGGACCGGCGTGGACCTAGGGTCGGGGTATGCAACAAAGGGTGGGTGTGCGAGGTAGCAGAGGAACATGATTGGCTAGACCTTATACCGGGCCTCACACCATAGGAAGTGTGGACGGGAAGATCACCCGGTTGGCACCAAGGTTAAGATCTCTTATGGGTAAAGCAACACACCTCTGCAGAGTGTAAAGAACCGTGACATGTCACTCCCTGTTCCGGGATATGGAACTACGAACGCGGCCGGAAAGGAGCTCCATGAAGTTCTAGTAAACCGGTGAAGGCTGACGGACATAGTTCTTCTGAATAAAAGCAACCTTTTGAAGAAATGGTTACGAAAACTTGCATTGGTATTAGACTTTTTGGTCTAATACCGTAGCTAGTGCATTAAACACCTCTTTCCTATAATGAACTTGTTGAGTACGCTCGTACTCATCCCACTCTTAAATCCCCTGCTTAGATATGGAGGCATCGAAGGAGGATCTACAGTTCAACTCGAAGGCCGAGGAGTCAACAACTACTTCAAAAGACAGGACCCTGTCAGAGGAGTCAGATACCACATCCAACAAGGAGAAAACCTAGATTAGCAATAGAAAGGAACTTTCTTCCTAAACCTAGCTCCTATTTAGCTAGAATCTATGCTTAGCCTCTATAGCTAGTTATTAAATACTCTACAAATAGAGTTTGTGATAAGACTAGACTACGAGTCGTTCTTCTGGAGTTATCTGCAGTTTTACCTCATTGTAAAGTAGGAGGCTGTGATGATCTTATGTAACAGAGTCAGTGTTGTAATTCTATAGACATGCCTTGGACCCGCATATGTTTCTGTTGTACCACTCTGAGCGATATAATACTAGTGGAACGGTGTTTCATTGGTGTTATATCAGACTTGCATACTACACCATGCAGTGGTATGCCGGGTCACCACAGTTGGTATCAGAGCCAATGCTTTGACCCTAGGAGTAAAACCCTTTAAAGGAGACCCATAGGTTTGGTAGTGTCTATAGGAAGTGTCTTAGGTAAACCAAATACTTCTTATGACTTGAGATGGATATTCACTTGAGAATAATCCTGACACACTTGAGTCAACATTTCCTACCTATCCTTCCTAAGTGAAGTTAGTTAGCTAATCCAAAACATGTAGCACATCAATAAGTCTTTCAAACCATAGATGAGTAGATCACAATTGGTATACAATACATGGTAGTCCAAAGAGAGGATACAACCATAAGGAAGCTATCCTATTGGAAGATGTGTACCAACATATGTTATGATTAAGTAAGAGTTATCCAGAACTGTAATAGGAGTTATGTCAAAAGATGAAGGTAATTAAGATATCCTAATAGAAGATGTAGACCAAGATAAGTAATGAGTAAGTAAAATTATCTAGACATGTAAAACAATTGGTAGTAAGTGATAACTATGAGTCATATGAGGTAGTATAGACCATGATGAGTCAATCATGGGAGGTAAGGAAGAGAGATAGGAATAAAATATGCCTACTTACATGGTAGAGATAGAAATCATATATGATTCACCTGAGAATCGTTATGTGATGGACTAGAACCTTATAATTAATTAAGAGGAGTACAATAAGAAGCCAAGTGCAAAACAATAGTGCAAGAATTGTGTTCCAAAACCATGGGAACTGTGTCAAATACATCAGAACCCTAGTTATATGGTAAGAACATATGGAAGTATGTGAGTTATATTTCCATAGTTATGTGTTTAGAGTAGCAATGTTAGAACCTAGACATATCATGTGAGATAGTCCTCAATAAAATGAAAGTTAAGTCGTACTTCCAAAGAAAATTAGGTTAACCTTAACCATCCCAAACCACTATGTTTCAAGTTTATCTCATTGCAAATGTGCAATTAAGGTAAAGGTTGAGACAAATAGTTGAATCCCATATACTCGTGCTATGTATCACGATATAAACCTATCTTATGTGGTGTTATATACTACACATCAGAGCCTGATGTTTAGAGATGTCTTACTCAATATTATATTCAGGCTTATGATGATGTGTATTATAAAAGCACAAAGTTGGATTTTCTTGGATTTTCATTGTTTGACTAGATCCATACATGAAGTTTGACTTTGATATGCAAATGCATGTTGCAATATCAAGTTCTTACTTGATGCTATAGATCTAGAGGGTAATTGTATTCGTGTGAGGAAGTGCCGAATACTGAAGATTCCGAAGACAAGATAAAGGTTCATCAGATAAAGGAAACAAAGTTGTGGGAAGCAACCACAATCTTTGGAAGGAAGTACAAATCAAAACTCATGCTTAGCCTCAACAGAGGAGTACTTTAGTATGGAAGAAGCATGAAGGTGAGAAATCTGGTGATTATGGTGAAGCTGAAGCTGATCCATAGTCAACATAGAAGAGGGAATGCATGGGAAATCACTTAGGATACTATATTCATAGTGTCAGCTAGTGGTTTTCTTGCAAAATAAATCATGAAGAAAGGAAGATGACCTATGAAACCATAGCAGATATAAGAACACCATAGTTGATATCAGAAGACCACAATTGGTATAGGATCAATACTACGAGATAAAGTAGAAGATGTCTCGTCCAGTTGATAAGAACCTATAATAGAATCCATTTTTTTGATAACCAATAGCCACAATTGGTCTCAAGTAGTCCACCATTGGATTATTTGTACCAAGAAGTTGTGAACAAAAAAATTTTTGTTAGCCAAATAACAATGACTTATAATCATTTAGTCGAAGGATTCACATTGGATGTCCCCAACTGAGTGGATATACCACAAACATTTTTCATGAGACCTTAGAAGAAGTACAAACCAAAGCTATACTTAGACCAATATTCCAACCATCAATCAAAGGGTTGGAAGAAAAAGGAGTTGAAGACCATAAGAAAACTCAAAGGGGTAGAGTAAAGATGGAGATGGATGTACAATAACTCAATATTTTGAGCAAGATAGAAGAAGAAGGTCTGAACTAAGAGGAAGTTCGATCTTATTTTCATAAGATTGTTGAACACTACTTTCAGAAGGATGTCAGACCAGAAGCCGAGATTCATACCTCGAGGAAGTAAGAAGTGGACTATAATTTGAGAAAGTGAGAAATACTTACTGAGAAGTACGATAGCTCAAGTAAACCAAGGTTAATGAAGTTGGACGAAGGAAATATAAGAGTTCAATATAGCTCAAGATGGACAAAGGATGAAGAAGATTTAACATACCAATACCATAGACTAATAGAATGATTCCTTTCATGGAACCTAAATAAACCAAAATAGTTGTAGGTATCAACTATAAACCATGATTGGATGGACTAAATGAGTCTAATCCATTCTTAAGGAAATAAACCATCATGACCATTTCCATGGTCAGTACCTTACCAAGTACCATTATTGCAGTTTTGATAGTAAGGGAAAACAAAGACCTATTTTATCAAATAGGAGAATGTTATCCAATTAGTCCTCAATTAAGACTGTCAGGACAAGAAGAAGTCCCATCATTGATTCTTCAATGAGAAAGGAAACAAGACTATAGGGTTGAAAGAAATCAAATAATTAAAGTTAGAAGCCATGGCTCAGAGACATGTATTATTAGATTCCAGGAAGAAAATCATAGAACTGGAGTTAGAAACTTATGTTCAGAGACAAACCATAATGGATTCCAGGAAGAATCTGGACAAGGGATATATTCAATTATATCCAGTAAGATCAATACGGAGTTCGAGAAAAGTCGTAGTCTGCACAAGTAAGAACCACACTCCGGAAACGTGAGAGAGTTCAAACTTCGAGGACGAAGTTTAGTTTAAGGTGTAGAGACTTTAATATCCCATGTAATGGGGTTAGAAAAATAGAGGAAACAGATGTGTGCATTGCATTCATGCATAGAAAATCTGGGGAATTTTCGCGCTTTAAAGTAAAACAATCACAGTAACTGAAGTTTCAATTGACCTTGGTGGAATTGAAGTAGCTCATCAAGTCAAGCGCTATAAACCTCAATGTGACTTTGTTAAAACCTTGTTTTGGGTAGAGATAATTTGATCTAAGAGATTAGATCAAAGGGAATTAAAATCAACACAAGAACTTATTAATCAAGGATCAACTACTTGAACTTATTAAAGATCACAACATGATATTCATTGCCATAACATATGAACATCAATTCAATTGCAAATCAAGTAACAATAAAATGGAGAAACTATTCTTGACTTAGCTTTTCCATGCCTTAAACCAATCCTTGATCCTACCATGAACCTCATGGTAACCATTTCACTTCATTCTTGGAAACAAGACAAGGAGATAAACTCTAGAAATATATATTCCTCTCTACTACATATTAATATACATCAAACCTAGAGAAGTGAGAGTTCTATGTTACTTATTAGAGGATCAATGATAAACCTTGAACTAAACCTTGGATATACATCCATGTATTCAAACCATCACCTTTAAGAGAAACCCTAGGATATTATTCCAGACCATCCTTAGAGAGAGAACCCAATTATATTAAACATAGATATTGATGATCACATCATTCTCTATGGAACCTAACCTTAGGTTAGTATTAAAGACCTTTCCAAATGAGAGAGACCAATCATACAAATCATAGCTTTACCTAATTAAGAAAAAGTGACAACCATTGAACTAAAGTAATAGATTTGTAAACCATTTCATCTTGGAGGGGTGAGATAACCAAATATCCAATTGGATAAGATAATATCCATGAGTTGATGAAATAGGGAGGAGACTAATCCAACTAAGATAGCCAAGTGGAGCTTTAGACTAGATACCTATTGAGATATTGTGAATACATCATAAACCCTAGAATAACTATCCATTTATGAGGGAGCTCAAGACATGGTGTTACATTCAAGTTAGTGAGGCGACACTTGGATTTGAGGGAAAGAACTATCCATATACCCAGATGATTATATCATCATTCCCTGGAAAGAACCCTAAGTATTATCTCAGGCATTCTCCTGGGATATAAACTAATGAGACAACCATAGTAGTCCCATTCAAGAGGGTAAATCAGAAGTACAATACCTTAATTGATCAAGACAATGCTTGATCATGGAAGTGAGAAACCTAGTTAATGAGAGATACCTTAGGAAGCCAAACCTTGATCATTATAAATTGAGTGATGATCATAAACCCTAAGAACTTGAGATAGAGATATTAAGAACAAGTTGATCATGCCTAATCCATGATCATGCTCTTGAGATATGTGAGGATAAGTTAAACCCTAATAGGATAACTAGATATCATTCACCACATGAAATTATAGGGAGGTAACTAGTAAGCAAATCTAGGCTAAAACCCTAACCTTAACTTGTGACCACTTGGGATCATAAGTGGAATCCTACCACATCTATATTTCATAAATTAAAGAACCTAAGAAAACCTTTAGAGTAACACTCTATACTTTATATGGTGAGAAACCATCCATCCATATGACCAAAGTTAACTATAAAAAGAACCATAACCAATTTAGTTACTTAAATAATAGATTAAGGATATAAATAAAGTCCATGGGTATCAGATAGAAACAAATCTCAGATCCTTAATAACTAAGTGAGAATATTAACAATTAAGTTAATAACCACCTTATCATGGGTAGGGGAGATTAAACCCTAACCAATGCCATATGGTGTCATCTCATAGCTATAACCTAGATTTAAATCTCAACCTTAGTTTATGTATCACTATGGTGATCATAATATAAAGCTAGGCCCTAATTGAGATTCAAACCCATTTCCAGTAGGTGAATATGATTAGAACCCTAGAATTGCTCACTAGTTAAATCCTATACTCAATTATGGAGCATAAGATGAACATAGCTGAAACTCTATAATTAGACCCATAGGTGGTGATCAACCACTTATCATTTTAACTAAGAACAAACCATGATGGTAGTGGAATATACTCTAGGTATTTAAAGTAGATACCAAACTTTAAAAAAAAGGGTTATCAAAGAATTTACAAAACCCTAATAAATAGGTGAATCCATACAACATTATGCAAGTGAACCAAACTCTAAATCTTTCTAATAATCTTTAAAATGCTTTGAGTAGAAATTATCCACATTAAATACTTCAAAATAAAATTGAATTCCAAGGGGAAAAGGAAATAAAAATAAGTGCATCAAATCATGCTTAATGAAAATTTGCAATAAAGCTCACCTAAATTAAATGATTATGTAAGAATAATTCAGAATTACAATGAAACTTTGTTTAGTCAAAATGAAATCCAAATTATCAAATACCTGCAAAATATAAAAGAATTCAAATCTGAACCAAAACAAGAATTTAAAATAGAAAAGTAAAACTGAAATTAGAAAATAAAAAGATAAAGGAAAGAGAGGCTTACCAGACCTACCTGATCGTGCAGCCCGTGAAGCTACCCAACGCCAGCCCAGAAAAAAGCCCAACATCACCCAAATAATCAAAAGCCCAGTCCACCATACCTCTTCATGAGGATAAGAACGGAGAGGAGAATCGTCTTCCTCCTCTCGCCGGAGACCGCCAGCGCGACTGGCCACCGCATCACTGCTGCCCGTCGACAAGATGGACGCCGTGTTGCTTGCCACGTACCTCGGTCACGATCCTTGTCCAGCGCCAGGAGGATGCCTCAAGATTCCAACTGAAACCCTAGCTCACACCTCCGCCGTATCCTGGCCACCCGTCGCCGACGCTCGTCATCGTTCTCGACTATCTAGAGCCCTATAAAACCACCAGGAGGACCGCTGTGATACTCTTGTTCATCTCCGCCATTCCATTTGCTCTCGTTCACTCTGCACCTCTCGCAATCGTCTGTCAGTCGCCGCCGGCGTCGAGGAAGAACTCGATGACTGGAGTCATCCCGGAGTCCATGAGGAGGACGAGGAGATGCTCCTCGACGTGTAGATCCTCTGGGAGGAGCCCAACATCAAGGGGTGGTCGGAGATTGACGAATTGAGCCGTTTCCTTTCGACACCGGCTGCCGGAATCTGCGAGTTCACGCCCGCCTCCGACCAACTACGACCTCGCCGAGCATCTGGTTAGCATCCTAGTAGTCTTGCGCACCTCCCGAGCAAGTTATTGCATCTGTATGCATCCCGTAGCTCAATATTTTGAGTTGGCCGGAGCCCGCCGCCGCAGATGGTGATCGCCGGCGACACTCCGGTGATCCCCTGCGAAAACCAAGACCACCGTTGTAACCAGTAAATCGAGGGGATTCAGAAAAGCCTATTCATACGTCCGGGGGTACCGTAAATGTAGGATGACGTTGCATAGAAAACAAAATTTTTCCTACCGCGAACACGCAATCCAAGCCAAGATGCAATCTAGAAGACGGTAGCAACGAGGGGGTATCGAGTCTCACCCTTGAAGAGATTCCAAAGCCTACAAGAGGAGGCTCTTGTTGCTGCGGTAGACGTTCACTTGCCGCTTGCAAAAGCGCGTAGAAGATCTTGATCACGATCGGTTCCGGCGCCACGAACGGGCAGCACCTCCGTACTCGGTCACACGTTCGGTTGTTGATGAAGACGACGTCCACCTCCCGTTCCAGCGGGCAGTGGAAGTAGTAGCTCCTCTTGAATCCAACAGCACGACGGCGTGGTGTCGGTGGTGGTGGAGAAGTCCGGCGGAGCTTCGCTAAAGCTACGCGGGAGTTATGGAGGAGAGGGGCGCGGCTAGGGTTTGGGAGGGGGTGGCCGGCCACTTCAAGGGGGGCGGCCAGCTTGTGGTCTTAGGGTTTGGGAGGCCCCCTCCCTTGGCCCCTCATTATATAGGTGGATCCCCAAGAGTTGGTCTCCAAGTCTTCGAATAAGACCCGAACCAAAAACCTTCCATATGGAGGGGAAACCTAGCCAAGCTAGGACTCCCACTTGAGGTGGGAGTTCCACCTCCCATATGGGGGGGTGGCCGGCCCCCTAAGGGGGAGTCCACTTGGGACTCCTCCCCCACTAGGGTTGGCCGGCCATGGAGGTGGAGTCCCATGTGGACTCCACCTTCCTTGGTGGTTTCTTCCGGACTTTTCTAGAACCTTCTAGAACCTTCCATAGAACCTTCCGCGACATTTTAATTCACATAAAATGACATCCTATATATGAATCTTATTCTCCGGACCATTCCGGAACTCCTCGTGATGTCCGGGATCTCATCCGGGACTCCGAACAAATATTCGAACTCCATTCCATATTCAAGTACTACCATTTCAACATCCAACTTTAAGTGTGTCACCCTACGGTTCGTGAACTATGCGGACATGGTTGAGTACTTACTCCGACCAATAACCAATAGCGGGATCTGGAGATCCATAATGGCTCCCACATATTCAACGATGACTTTAGTGATCGAATGAACCATTCACATACAATACCAATTCCCTTTGTCACGCGATATTTTACTTGTCCGAGGTTTGATCTTCGGTATCACTCTATACCTTGTTCAACCTCGTCTCCTGACAAGTACTCTTTACTCGTACCGTGGTATGTGGTCTCTTATGAACTCATTCATATGCTTGCAAGACATTAGACGACATTCCACCGAGAGGGCCCAGAGTATATCTATCCGTCATCGGGATGGACAAATCCCACTGTTGATCCATATGCCTCAACTCATACTTTCCGGATACTTAATCCCACCTTTATAGCCACCCATTTACGCAGTGGTGTTTGGTGTAATCAAAGTACCTTTCCGGTATAAGTGATTTACATGATCTCATGGTCATAAGGACTAGGTAACTATGTATCGAAAGCTTATAGCAAATAACTTAATGACGAGATCTTATGCTACGCTTAATTGGGTGTGTCCATTACATCATTCATATAATGATATAACCTTGTTATTAATAACATCCAATGTTCATGATTATGAAACTAATCATCCATTAATCAACAAGCTAGTTTAAGAGGCATACTAGGGACTTCTTGTTGTCTACATATCACACATGTACTAATGTTTCGGTTAATACAATTATAGCATGATATATAAACATTTATCATAAACATAAAGATATAAATAATAACCACTTTATTATTGCCTCTAGGGCATATCTCCTTCAGTCTCCCACTTGCACTAGAGTCAATAATCTAGATTACATTGTAATATACCTAACACCCATGGCATTCTGGTGTTGGTCATGCTTTGCCCTAGGGAGAGCTTTAGTCAACGGATCTGCTACATTCAGATCAGTATGTACTTTGCAAATCTTTACTTCTCCATCTTCGATGTACTAGCGAATCGAGTGGTAACGCAGCTTGATATGCTTCAGCCTCTTGTGTGACCTTGGCTCTTGTGCATTGGCGATGGCACCCATGTTATCACAGTAAATGATTAATGGGTCCAATGCACTAGGAACCACACCGAGCTCTACAATGAACCTCTTCATCCATACCGCTTCTGATGAAGCCTCTAAAGCCGCTATGTACTCTGATTCTGTTGAAGACTTCGCCACCGTGCCTTTGCTTCGAGCTTGCCCAGCTTCGCAGCATCATTCAATATAAACACGTACCCAGATTGTGACTTAGAGTCATCAGGATCAGTGTTCCAACTTGCATCGGTGTAACCACTTACAACGAGCTCTTGGTCACCTCCATAACAAAGAAACATATCCTTAGTTCTTTTCAAGTACTTTAGGATATTCTTGACCGCTGTCCAGTGTTCCATTCCTGGATCACTTTGATATCTGCTAGTCAAACTAACAACATGTGCTATATCCGGTCTAGTACATAGCATGGCATACATGATAGACCCTACTGCCGAGGCATAGGGGATTTTACTCATCCTTTCTCTTTCTTCTGCCGTAGCCGGTCCTTGAGTCTTACTCAAGACTTTGCCTGGTAACATAGGTAAGAACCCTTTCTTACTTTCGTCCATTCTAAACTTCTTTAGAATCTTGTCCAGATATGTACTCTGTGATAGCCCTATTAGGCGTCTTGATCTATCTCTATAGATCTTGATGCCTAATATATATGATGCTTCACCAAGGTCTTTCATTGAAAAACTATTATTCAAATAACCTTTAACACTGCTTAATAGTTCTATATCATTCCCGATCAATAATATGTCATCTACATATAATATCAGGAATGCTACAGAGCTCCCACTCACTTTCTTGTAAATACAGGCCTCTCCATGACACTGTATAAACCCGAAGTCTTTGATCACTTTATCAAAGCGTCGGTTCCAACTTCTCGATGCTTGCTTCAGTCCATAGATTGAACGTTGAAGTTTGCATACTTTGTCAGCATTTTTAGGATCGACAAAACCTTTGGGTTGTACCATATACAACTCTTCCTCAATGTCTCCATTAAGGAACGCCGTTTTGACATCCATCTGCCAAATCTCATAATCGAAAAATGCAGCTATTGCTAACAAAATCCTCACAGATTTTAGCTTCGCTACAGGTGAGAAAGTCTCATCGTAGTCAACTCCTTGAATTTGTCGGAAACCCTTTGCGACAAGTCGAGCTTTATAGACGATAATATTACCATCAGCATCTGTTTTTCTCTTGAAGATCCATTTATTTTCGACAGCCTTTCGGCTATCGTAAGTCTACCAAAGTCCATACTTTGTTATCATACATGGATCCCATTTCGGATTTCATGGCTTCTTGCCATTTGTTGGAATCTGGGCTCATCATCGCTTCTTCATACGTCGCAGGGTCCTCATCATTGTTATCCACAATCATGACATTTAGACAAGGATCATACCAATCAGGAGTGGCACGTTCCCTTGTCGATCTGCGAGGTTCAGTAGTTTCCTCGTTCGAAGTTTCATGATCATTATCATTAGCTTCCTCTGTTGCCGGTGTAGGCGGTGCAGTACAATTTTCAGATCGCGCTACTCGATCAACGAGTATAGATTCATCAATCTCATCGAGTTCTACTTTTCTTCCAGTCACTTCTTTAGTGAGAAATTCTTTCTCAAGAAAGGTTCCGTTCTTAGCAACAAAGATTTTGCCTTCGGATCTGTGATAGAAAGTGTACCCTATAGTTTCCTTAGGGTATCCTATGAAGACGCATTTCTCCGTTTTGGGTTCTAGCTTGTCCGGTTGTAACTTCTTTACATAGGCTTCGCAACCCCAAACTTTCAGGAACGACAGCTTAGGTTTCTTATTAAACCATAGTTCATACGGTGTCGTTTCTACGGATTTTGATGGTGCTCTATTTAAAGTGAATGCGGCTATCTCTAATGCATAACTCCAAAATGATAACGGCAAATCAGTAAGAGACATCATAGAACGAACCATATCTAAGAGAGTTCGATTACGACGTTCGGACACACCGTTACGTTGAGGTGTTCCCGGCGGTGTCAATTGTGAAAGTATTCCGCATTTCTTTAAATGCATGCCAAACTCATAACTCAGATATTCACCTCCACAATCAGATCGTAGAAATTTAATCTTCTTGTTACGTTGATTTTCTACTTCACTTTGAAATTCCTTAAACTTCTCGAAAGTTTTGGATTTATGTTTCATGAAATAGATATACCCATATCTACTCAGATCATCTGTGAAGGTTAGAACATAACGATAACCACCGCGCGATGCTACGCTCATTGGTCCGCACACATCGGTATGTATGATTTCCAATAAGTCAGTAGCTCGCTCCATCATACCAGAAAATGGAGTCTTTGTCATTTTTCCCATTAGACATGCTTCGCATCTATCAAGTGACTCAAAGTCAAGTGATTCAAGTAATCCATCAGTATGGAGTTTCTTTATGCGTTTCACTCCAATATGACCAAGACGACAGTGCCACATATAAGTCGAATTATCATTCAATTTAATTCGCTTAGCATCAATGTTATGTATATGCGTATCACTACTATCGAGATCTAACAGAAATAAGCCATTCTTTTGTGGTGCTCGACCATAAAAGATATTATTCATAAAAATAGAACAACCATTATTCTCAGACTTGAATGAATAACCGTCTTGCATTAAA
Source organism: Lolium perenne (assembly GCF_019359855.2). Taxonomy (NCBI): domain Eukaryota; kingdom Viridiplantae; phylum Streptophyta; class Magnoliopsida; order Poales; family Poaceae; genus Lolium; species Lolium perenne. Next base: position 171,766,302 of record NC_067250.2, on the reverse strand, counting down.
CAAGATCCAGATATAATGTTCATGCTCAACGCATGTACATAATAGCAATTATTTAGGCTTAAAACTAATCCCGAAGGTAGATGTAGAGGAAGTGTGCCGACTGCGATCACATTGACCTTGGATCCGTTTCCAACGCGCATCGTCACTTCATCTTTCAGCAGTTGTCGTTTATTCTTTAGTTCTGTTTCGAGTTACAAATATGAGCAACCGAACCAAGATCAAATACCCAGGTACTAGAACGAGAACCAGTGAAATGAACATCTATAACATGTATATCAGATATACCTTCTTTCTTCTTCTTGACAAGGCCGCTCTTCAGATCAGCCAGATACTTGGAGCAATTATGCTTCCAGTGTCCCTTCTCCTTGCAGTAATAGCACTCAGCATCAGGCTTAGGGCCGTTCTTAGGTTTCACAGGAGGTGTGGCAGCTTTCTTGCCACCCTTCTTGAATTTTCCCTTAGACTTGCCCTGTTTCTTGAAACTGGTGGTCTTGTTGACCATCAACACTTGGTGCTCTTTCTTGATCTCAATCTCAACAGCTTTTAGCATGCCAAAGAGTTCAGGTAACTCCTTGTTCATGTTCTGCATATTGTAGTTCATCACGAAGTTCTTGTAACTTGGTGGCAGTGATTGAAGGACACGATTAATCCCCAGTCTGTTAGGAATCACTATTCCCAAGTCATTGAGTTTCTTCGCATGCCCGGTCATGGCGAGCATGTGCTCACTAACGGAGCTGCCTTCTTCCATCATACACCGAAGAAATGTTTCGATGCTTCATAGCATTCCACGGCCGCATGAGTCTCGAATATAGCTTTCAGCTCATTCATCAACTCATGAGGATCGTGGTGCTCAAAACGTTTTTGAAGATCGGATTCCAGACTGCACAGGATGGCACACTGAACTTGAGAGTACCGAGTTTTTCGAGTCGCGTAAACAGCTTTTACTTCATCGGTTTCAGTTTACGCCCAGGAGGGTCACCTAGCGGTGCATCAAGCACATATTGCAGATTTCCGCCGGAGAGGAAGATCCTCACATGACGGAACCGGTGAAGTTGCTACCGTTGCTCTTAAGTTTCTCTTTCTCTAGGAACTGATTAAAATTGATTGGGGACGCCATCTCTACAACATATATTTGCAAAAGTTTAGACTAAGTTTATGACAAATTGAGTTCAAATTTTAATTCAACATAATTAAAAATCTAGGTGAACTCCCACTCAAAACAATATCCCTCGCATTGTCTTAGTGATCACACGAACCAAATCCACCGCACCTAAACCCGATCATCACGAGAAAAGGTGTGATTTCAATGGCGAACACTCAAAGTGTTTATCATATCAACCATATGATTCATGCTCTACCTTTCGGTATCACGTGTTCCGAGACCATGTCTGTACATGCTAGGCTCGTCAAGGCCACCTTAGTATCCGCATGTGCAAAACTGTCTTGCACCCGTTGTATGTACTTATTGAATCTATCACACCCGATCATCACGAGATGCTTCAAACGACAAGACTTGGTAACGGTGCTACTAAGGATGAACACTTTATTATCTTGAGATTTTAGTGAGGGATCATCTTATAATGCTACCGTCGCGATCTAAGCAAAATAAGATGCATAAAAGGATTAACATCACATGCAGTTCATATGTGATATGATATGGCCCTTTTGTCTTTGCGCCTTTGATCTTCATCTCCAAAGCACAGACATGATCTCCATCATCTTCGGGCATGATCTCCATCATCGTCGGCGTAGCGTCAAGGTCAATGGCGCCGTCTTCATGATTGTCCTCCATGTAGCAACTATTACAACTACTTTGAAATACTACTCAACATGAATTTTAAAGACAACCATAAGGCTCCTGCCGGTTGCCACAATACAATAATGATCATCTCATACATATTCATCATCACATTATGGCCATATCACATCACCAAACCCTGCAAAAACAAGTTAGACGTCTCTAATTTGGTTTGCATATTTTACGTGGTTTAGGGTTTTCGAGAGAGATCTAATCTACCTATGAACATGAACCACAACGTTGATACTAATGTTTTCAATAGAAGAGTAAATTGAATCTTCACTATAGTAGGAGAGACAGACACCCGCAAAGCCTCTTATGCAATACAAGTTGCATGTCGAACGAGGAACAAGTCTCATGAACGCGGTCATGTAAAGTTAGTCCGAGCCGCTTCATCCCACTATGCCACAAAGATGCAAAGTACTCAAACTAAAGATAACAAGAGCATCAACGCCCACAAACCATTGTGTTCTACTCGTGCAACCATCTATGCATAGACACGGCTCTGATACCACTGTAGGATGACGTTGCATAGAAAACAAAAAATTTCCTACCGCGAACACGCAATCCAAGCCAAGATGCAATCTAGAAGACGGTAGCAACGAGGGGGTATCGAGTCTCACCCTTGAAGAGATTCCAAAGCCTACAAGAGGAGGCTCTTGTTGCTGCGGTAGACGTTCACTTGCCGCTTGCAAAAGCGCGTAGAAGATCTTGATCACGATCGGTTCCGGCGCCACGAACGGGCAGCACCTCCGTACTCGGTCACACGTTCGGTTGTTGATGAAGACGACGTCCACCTCCCGTTCCAGCGAGCAGCGGAAGTAGTAGCTCCTCTTGAATCCGACAGCACGACGGCGTGGTGTCGGTGGTGGTGGAGAAGTCCGGCGGAGCTTCGCTAAAGCTACGCGGGAGTTATGGAGGAGAGGGGGGCGGCTAGGGTTTGGGAGGGGGTGGCCGGCCACTTCAAGGGGGCGGCCAGCTTGTGGTCTTAGGGTTTGGGAGGCCCCCTCCCTTGGCCCCTCATTATATAGGTGGATCCCCAAGAGTTGGTCTCCAAGTCTTCGAATAAGACCCGAACCAAAAACCTTCCATATGGAGGGGAAACCTAGCCAAGCTAGGACTCCCACTTGAGGTGGGAGTTCCACCTCCCATATGGGGGGGTGGCCGGCCCCCTAAGGGGGAGTCCACTTGGGACTCCTCCCCCACTAGGGTTGGCCGGCCATGGAGGTGGAGTCCCATGTGGACTCCACCTTCCTTGGTGGTTTCTTCCGGACTTTTCTAGAACCTTCTAGAACCTTCCATAGAACCTTCCGCGACATTTTAATTCACATAAAATGACATCCTATATATGAATCTTATTCTCCGGACCATTCCGGAACTCCTCGTGATGTCCGGGATCTCATCCGGGACTCCGAACAAATATTCGAACTCCATTCCATATTCAAGTACTACCATTTCAACATCCAACTTTAAGTGTGTCACCCTACGGTTCGTGAACTATGCGGACATGGTTGAGTACTTACTCCGACCAATAACCAATAGCGGGATCTGGAGATCCATAATGGCTCCCACATATTCAACGATGACTTTAGTGATCGAATGAACCATTCACATACAATACCAATTCCCTTTGTCACGCGATATTTTACTTGTCCGAGGTTTGATCTTCGGTATCACTCTATACCTTGTTCAACCTCGTCTCCTGACAAGTACTCTTTACTCGTACCGTGGTATGTGGTCTCTTATGAACTCATTCATATGCTTGCAAGACATTAGACGACATTCCACCGAGAGGGCCCAGAGTATATCTATCCGTCATCGGGATGGACAAATCCCACTGTTGATCCATATGCCTCAACTCATACTTTCCGGATACTTAATCCCACCTTTATAGCCACCCATTTACGCAGTGGTGTTTGGTGTAATCAAAGTACCTTTCCGGTATAAGTGATTTACATGATCTCATGGTCATAAGGACTAGGTAACTATGTATCGAAAGCTTATAGCAAATAACTTAATGACGAGATCTTATGCTACGCTTAATTGGGTGTGTCCATTACATCATTCATATAATGATATAACCTTGTTATTAATAACATCCAATGTTCATGATTATGAAACTAATCATCCATTAATCAACAAGCTAGTTTAAGAGGCATACTAGGGACTTCTTGTTGTCTACATATCACACATGTACTAATGTTTCGGTTAATACAATTATAGCATGATATATAAACATTTATCATAAACATAAAGATATAAATAATAACCACTTTATTATTGCCTCTAGGGCATATCTCCTTCAGTAAATTGGCGGCGCCGTCGTCCGCTGACTCACCGCCGGCGAGTTGACCGGCCAGGTGACGTGGTGGTGGGGTCCGCAGACTGGTTTGACCAGTCAACTGCCAACGAGGCAGCTGACTCAGCCCAGACCCCACCTGTCTGTGTCCAGGGTAAGGATGAGAGCGGTAGATTTAGTTTTTTCTGTTTAAATAAAAAATAAATAAAAATAAGAAATATCTGCAACTTAGAATTAATTTAGAAAATTCATTTTAACTCAGAAAAATTAAAATAAGATATCAAAATTCTTATAAAAGTAAACTCTATCCAATAGAAATATAATATGAAATTTTTATTTTAAATAAAAATTTAATTATTTAATACTTGTTATTTAAGCATTTTATTCTAATTATAAATTCAATTAAAATCCAATAATTTGGAAAACTTCCTAAAATAAATAAAAACTAATAAGTAAAATAAATAAAGCATTAAAACTAATTTTCTTTATTTGTTAATTTATTAATTCCTTATCAAAGGGGAATAAACCCTAATTAACAAATATCTTAATTATTAATTCTTGAAAATTAATAAAATACCAAATCCGATATTATTTTTATTTCAAAGTTAATAATAACTTCAAGTTTATTAATGAAGTTATTAATCCAAGAATTATAGGGTAAATAGGAAGACCTAGTTCCATTATAAACAAAGTGATAACCACATAATTCCATGTGAAACCCTAAAACCCTAATACCATTAGGAAACCTAGCTCCATCAATTCATATGAAACCTAACTTGATTATAACCTAAACCCTAGGTCAAATGTGTGATCATATTACTTCACTATCATCCCTAGATTCCTAATTAGCAACTCAAAGCTTGTTCATGTCCACATAAAATGTAGAAGACCTATCACTAATAGATGGATATTCCATATGTTCATCTTCATCAGACCTAGATAATCAAGTAGGGTCAACCAAGTCTAAACCCTAGTTCCTATTCCCAAGACCATCCTTCTTAATCATACCTATTTAGCATCACACCATTGTGATGAGCCCTGATAGCAACCATGCCAATATTATGCAACCTATTCCTTACACACTAAACCCTATAAGTGTTAGATAATTATTAATCATCCTACTTAGGAAACTACCATTCCTTACTTAGTAGATCCAATAGCTAAAACAAGACAACCTCAACCTTAATTGTTATACTTCTTATTATTTAAGAAGTATGTTCTTCAAAAGTTATTCTTTTGAAGTAAATAGGAAGTAGTCATCAACCTTGCCTAACAGGACCTATCAACCCTAGCTATCTATTACCACTAAGATATATCACCATGATAGCAACCATTAATTGCTTAAGATACTTATGCTTCACTAAAACCATACAAGCCCTAGGTGTTGATGAATCCAACATTGTTGAGATCCATCTAATACTTACTCCAGAAACTAGATGAAACCATAGTCAACCATAGAACCCCACCAACCTAATTATCATACTTGTTCTTTATTAAAGAACATGTTCTTCAAAAGTTATTCTTTTGAAGTATATGATAATTCATCATTAACCATGCCATATAGTGCTAAAACCAACCACTATTCATTACATGTTAGGATTATACCAAATGTTATTGTTGTATGCTATTAGTGTTATTATTATGATATATTACAACACCTGTTTATGATACCAAGCAACTAATCCTTAATAAGAACCTTGTTTGTGAATCACTCTAAAAGTGCAACACACCCTGAACCAATCATTACAACTCACTGATCCTAAATCATCGGGGTTAGGTCACGCTTAGAGCGATTGCATCTCATACTTATACATTATTGCATCCTTGCCAATCTTTTAAACATCGTCCTTACCGGACGATGATGCTATTTCAGAATTTGGAGTTATTGCGTATCGAAGACCTTGTCTGCATAATCTTGCAGTCAAGAAAGGCAAGTTCATCGCTTGCTCATGTCATTTGAGTATCTTTATCAAATTACTTGCAAAGTACTATGATTATCACTATTGCATCAAAACCAAAACCACTATTTTCATAACTATGAATATGACTATGTGGTGGGCAATGGAACCATGGATTGTGTTGATATGGTGGAGGTTCCATTGCAAGGGTTTATATCCATCTAGGATTAAACAACAAATGTCGCCAGTGATTCTTGTGCCGTAATACCCGTGTTAACCATAAGATCTGGAGTGGGATGGAGTAGTCAAAAGTGTTTCCACCTCTCGTACATCAACGGACGCGCTTTACCGTAGACACTTGTATCTGTCGGGGGCGAGCGGTAGGCTGGGGAAGCCTTAAGTCCCCACGGCATTGTCCGTAGACACTTGTCGCCCGAAGAACAAGCGGTAGGCTGGGGAAGCCTTAAGTCCCCACGGTATTGCGGTCTATGATGGGTTGCAGCTACCGGCGTAGGAATGTATGGTAGAGCCCTGCATTGTCGTCGTGGTCGGGGTCCACCCTGAAATATATGGGAATAATGGGACCGGTGTGGACCCAGGGTCAGGGTATGCAACAAAGGGTGGGTGTGCGAGGTAGCGGAGGAACATGATTGGCTAGACCTTATACCGGGCCTCACACCATAGGAAGTGTGGACGGGAAGATCACCCGGTTGGCACCAAGGTTAAGATCTCTTATGGGTAAAGCAACACACCTCTGCAGAGTGTAAAGAACCGTGACCTGTCACTCCCTGTTCCGGGATATGGAACTACGAACGCGGCCGGAAAGGAGCTCCATGAAGTTCTAGTAAACCGGTGAAGGCTGACGGACATAGTTCTTCTGAATAAAAGCAACCTTTTGAAGAAATGGTTACGAAAACTTGCATTGGTATTAGACTTTCTGGTCTAATACCGTAGCTAGTGCATTAAACACCTCTTTCCTATAATGAACTTGTTGAGTACGCTCGTACTCATCCCACTCTTAAATCCCCTGCTTAGATATGGAGGCATCGAAGGAGGATCTACAGTTCAACTCGAAGGCCGAGGAGTCAACAACTACTTCAAAAGACAGGACCCTGTCAGAGGAGTCAGATACCACATCCAACAAGGAGAAAACCTAGATTAGCAATAGAAAGGAACTTTCTTCCTAAACCTAGCTCCTATTTAGCTAGAATCTATGCTTAGCCTCTATAGCTAGTTAAATACTCTACAAATAGAGTTCGTGATAAGACTAGACTACGAGCCGTTCTTCTGGAGTTATTTGCAGTTTTACCTCATTGTAAAGTAGGAGGCTGTGATGATCTTATGTAACAGAGTCAGTGTTGTAATTCTATAGACATGCCTTGGACCCGCATATGTTTCTGTTGTACCACTCTGAGCGATATAATACTAGTGGAACGGTGTTTCATTGGTGTTATATCAGACTTGCATACTACACCATGCAGTGGTATGCCGGGTCACCACATGCCGCCCCCAACCCTAGCCCCCACCAACACCCTCCTCCTTCCTCCGCCGCCGGTGGTGCGGCGACGGCAGCGGGAGGGGGATCCTCTCCGGCTGTGCCGGGTAGCGGCTCGGCTTGGTTTCATCTAGGGTTTCGGGGGACGTCGTTAGGATGGTGGAGGCGTCGTCGCGTCGGAATAAGGTTGCTGGAGCTCGATCCCCATCCCGGCGAGGCCACTTGTGCCGGCGCCGGCGAGCTGTTGGCCGGGTATCCTCTCAGATCTACGGATCTGGTGAGGGTGGTTTCCCTGGGTGCGGTCGACTTTCGACCCTGCTGTGGAGTTTGTGGAGTCTGAGTCGAAGGGGTGCTGATGATGTTGTCTTCCCCTCGGCGGGCCGTGGTGGCGAGGGAGAGGAAGGGAATGGCACCAGTGTCTTCCTTTTTAGGGTCGTTTGTGTTCTTCTGGTGGTGTACGGCTGCCGCGTCTTGCAGCTTCTTCTGGCCAGCCTTGGTGGCGAGGGGAGGAGGTGGCTTGACGTGTCGACGCTAAACCTACCATATGGTGGAGAGTTCTGCCGGTGGTTTGGGTCTACTGCTCGGGGTTCTTCGTTTGGAGGTACTGCTTGCTCTTCCCCATCTCCCGCCTGCCCGGTGGTCTGGAAAAGATTATTAGCTCTCACCCTCTAGGGTGGGCACTCCTTCAGTGTTCAAAGTCCAGTGTGGCGATGACGGCGGCGGTGATACGATGGTGTTGGAAGATGCGATGCTTTTGGATCCGGTCTCTGTACTTGGTTGGTGACGACGAAGACGATGAGCTTGATTACGTTTTAGAAGTATGGTGTGAGGTCATTTTTGCAAAAGTCTGAGATCATATTATATATTTTTTTGAAATCGTTTGTAATCGGTTTCGCCAATGAATTCCACAAGTTGTTACAAAAAAAAAAAAAGACACCACGAACACATAGGAAGGCAAGCAGGCGAGCTCCTTAGCTTGGGCGATAGCGGCGCCAGGGGATGCCTCGCCGGCGTAGCCAGATGAGCCCATCCCCCGTGCGTGCTCACGCCCGACTGTCCGCGACCTGAGCACTATCCTCCAACGCGGTGCGCCTTCTTAAAGGTGTAGCTTGCTAGGGTGGATGGGACCTGTGATTGCCCACAAGGTGTTCGACGGAATGGCTGGGCCATGTCCATTGCATGGCGTAGCAAAGGTACTCATTCCTCCCGTTGATCCCTGAAACGCATAACACATGTGATGTCTGTTGTGTCCACTTTGGATGCTATAGCAAGGGAAGGGGCATAGGAGTTCTATTATTCCCTCCGACACAAAATACTTGTCGTGGTTTTATTTCAAATTTAAACTTAATCCAAAAAATAATTTTGGACGGAGGGAATATTATTATTCTTAGGCATGGAAGCGACGAGATAAGCACATGATTTCACAAACAGGGTGCATACAATTTCTCTATCATGTCCTTGTAGGGACACATGCATGGCTACGGAATGATACTTCACAGTTCACACCTGTCGACTGTCCCAAACCTGTAGTCAGTGAAGTATTCCTGGAGTCTTGGTTCCCATTAGTGTCAACTGTCATTGGTATGCAGCGTTGGTACTTTGTCAGTTTTTATATCATGTTTTTTGCTTGATTAACTTCTTGTGGAGGGTTATTGACTACAAATGACATATGATATGCATGGCAGTCGGGTTTTATACATAGCAAACCTCTGGTTTCCATCAGATTTCGGCACAGCTGAAGGCTATGTTTAGACAAGGAATAGCATAAGTTAGGATACCTTTTCTCTTATGCACCTTTTGAATTGCCGATAAATGATTCCAATTCCCTCGTTAAATCAATACCGGTCAAGAATCTCTATTTTGCGATCGCATGATACACAATTCAAATGCTTAACAATGGAGGGTCTTGTGGGGCTTGAGTTACATACATTCTTTTTTAGCAATTTTAGTTTGAATATCTTGCATTTGAACTTGATGTCAGAAGAGACCCAACCTGTCTATTTTCTGTTTGAACCTGACATCATGGATTTGTGCTTCTTGATTTCTGTTGTTACTCAAATATTATTATTGTAGCATTCATCAAACATACATCGACATAAAACTAATAGGCTTTATGGCATTTATGTCCTGTACATAATTTGCATCACTTCTCAAGTTCATAACGAAAATAGGAAGCCAAGTAGTAAATATTTAGAGGTCTGTCTGGGCTACATTAGCAACATTATGGAACAGGTAGTAGGCAGTTTTTTGTCATCTAAATCTCATTGAGATTGCATTGTTGAAATCCTGCCTACTTTGATACGCCTACTTGGGGGGTGTACAATTTTAACTTAGTAATCCAAGTGTAGGTAGATAGATTTTATTTGCTAGTATATCTATTTTGTTGTCTCATCTCTCTCTGAACTCTGAAGTTTACTTCTATGACTGAGATAACATATACAGCTATGTGTCATCAGTTCAAATTATTTGGAAATAACATGTTTGGTAAAACATTATTTTCATTTGATTGTTTTGTATCTTTGCACTTCTTCAGTACTTATATCGAATCCAAGCCTCAACTGGACATACTTTGGGTGCCCTACCTGCATACAACACATCTTTTCGAATTAGGCTCTACCCCTATTTCTATTAAGCTGAAAAACAGACCTAGTTTTCAACTTTGGCTCTCTGCTTACAACACAAACACATACGACTGAACATTGTCAACTTTGGAATGATAATTTCAAGGTTATGACTAAATGGAAACATGGAGCGTCCTAAAAATATTTTGGAACATACATAATTAGCTAGTGTAGCTATATACGTCAAACATTATTGAATTAATAAATTATATATTGAAGTCAAGACATATACAAATTTACTTAAGATACTGTTTATACTTTCATATAACTACCGAAGCATCTTAGGTGAACCACTTTTGCGTATATATTATCTATTTTGTTGTTTTGTATCTAGCAAATTCTAAGGTAGAAAACATAAAAGATCCTGGATTCTCCATTTATCCAAAAAAGAGCTAAATTTCAGGACGTTATAAGGGTAGTCTAGCATAGTACCATTTTTTCTGGTTATCTTATTTTTTCATTCACGATTGATTTGAGCAAAGAATTTCTTACTGTAGATTTGTATATAAACCTATTGTCTCATCATTGTTACTGGCTTTGCATGCAATGATGGAAGTTCGAATAGGATGCATGCTTGTCCTTGCGTTCTGATACATCCCTCAATTTCCAGAAGCACTCTAGTATTATATTCCATCTCAAGATTGCAATTGTTGTGGAAATATCATGGAAGCTGAGATTTGTTGGTAACTAAATGAACAAGATCATGCTTTTACCTGTATACTAAAGGTCTTTAACCACATGACATGGATAATCTTCGTTTTTCTTATTTGTTGATCCATCCTGAGGTTGGTTCCAATACCTCTTGGTACATGCTTCATAATTGTATTATAGTACTGTTTCTATGTACCTTAGGAAGTCATGTGATGTGGTTGAAGACCTTGAGTAAATACTAAATAAGCGAACAACCTGTAGTTATTGTGCTTGCCAAGCATATATGAAATAAGAAGGCATACAATTGACAAGATATTGTCCCTTGCTAATCATTGAACAGCGCTCAATTAGATGGTCCATGGTCCCAAGAGATCCCCATAATGAGCTGCATCATATGTACCAGTGTCATTTAAGGCTTACGTTATTGCTGGGAAATCACACATAATTTGGTCCCATCTTATTGATAAAGAGGGCTAGCAGTGGTCATGGAACTCCAATCATTAGAGAATAGGCAGGCCATACCATATGCATAAATCAGAACATTTCATCAAACATTTATGGAATTCTTGGTTTATACACACCTACGGGCACTTCTTTGCGTCGACGTTGAATGCCATGTGGGATAAATTATGCCTCCATGGTTACATATTTTTTTATAGTTGTCCAAAGTTGTGGTCTGACAACGATAGTTATTTTGCATGAATACTTCTCCAGTTGCATGTTGCTGTTGGCATTACGGCCTAGTATTTCTGTTGTTTGAATGAAATCTCTTTGCTGCATCTAAACATTATGATGACACTTTTTACAGTTGAACTTGTTCTATTTTTTGTAGTTTTTTTTCTTTAGGTGATAGTTTACACTTTAGGCCTTGCCTGCTTGTGGATGTGAACAGAAATTGCACTGTCCCCTTTGCAATGGGTGCAAGCAACATGCTCATTGGCGACACCATGTTCGAATCATGTTTTCATTTCCAATATATGCTTTGTTGAACCTCGCTGCCAGTAATGTTTATGTTTTCCTTTACCGGAGTACTCCCTTTACCGCCCTCAAGTACTGTTTGCTTATTTCAGGAATATTTTTTACTGCATAATGATTTCAGTGAAACTTCTTCTGTAAGAGAATCCACACCAGTATGTCTGACACTCGTATCGTCTATACCCAGCTTACATCAACAAGAAATTTAGTGCAGAGATGTATATCAATCTAGCTGCTCTGGAGTCCATAGGTCATTCACTCTGCAAGAGTCTACATATTACATATTAACAATGTGCTTATGTTCTGGAGAACACTCCCAGATGTTCAATTTCAGGTTTTGTAAGGAGTGAAAGGACCGAAGTGCCACACATCATGCTTGTGCCGACGTCATATCTGGTGCTGGTCCATTCCCAATATACCACACATCTAATCTCTAACAGATTATTCTTTCTGTTCCAATTATTTTCTCTCATTCCATTTGTGTTGTCCATCCTTCAAATAGGACCCATGCCTACAATATGAGGAAACCCTGCACCTGAATCAGAGTTCTAAAGGACATGAATCTGACTGATAAACATGATGTTATATGGCTCTTCAGTAGTGGTATGCTATGGTACGAAGCCCATTCAGAACACAATGAATTCACAGGAGGCAGCATTCATCGAGAGGCTTAATGTTATTACTCTTCCAAGAATTCATAAAGAAGTCGACTTAGATACTGGAGAAGATTGCACCAGCTCAGGTTTTTGTTCCTTGCTTTACTCCTCAATTTGAACATTAAGTTAACATGCCCCTTTGCCATGCTTTGTTCAACATTTGGCTGTGGAAAGCCATGTTTTATGGATATTCTGAAGGGCTAATTCTACCGCTGCAATTAGTAGTTACAGAGCTAGAAGGATCGATCAATGTGTTCCACAGCTGCAAAAAACATTCTGAGTGTGCCCTTTCTTATACATTATGGGATAGTGGAGTCTTGTTTGTACGCTGTACCCAATGTGAGCTAGTTCTAAAAGATCCTTAACCCATCCTCGAGTGGAACTAATTTACCATCCTCGAGTGGAACTAATTTATGGCCTAGCATGGTTTGACGAGTCTTGCCAGTAAATGAGCTATAGATTATTGGACAATTTGTGAAACTAAGTGATGGCTGGGGTCGACTATGCATGCAGGTTAGAGTTCCCAAGGGTCCTCATGGTGAACAAGAGTCTTAACCTGCATTTGGCCTTTTTTTTTCTTCTAATTATCTATAAAGATTTTTTTTCGCTAAAAAGATCTACACAGATTTATAAAACGACTATACTTTTGTTCATATAACTATGTTTTATTACTATTTAAAGAATTGGTAGTTTTTTCAGCCGAGGAGGCTGATAGATGTTAGGGAAAACATCCAGGTTGATAACTCTCCATGGATTTTTATGGAGCATGGAAGTTCCTGAAAAACGTAGGTATCGTCTAACAGCAGAGTAATTGGAGAGTACAAGGTACCGTACCTGAGTTCTTTAGTGAACAGTGATGGCATGTGCACGCATGTTCGCATGTGCCCCGGATATTGTACGCTCCCAATGATGTTGATGTTTATTGTTTGTTTGCAGGTACTGTACGGTTTGTTTCTTAGCTTTTATACTTATTTCTGTTTCTGTTTTCCTCTTTTAAAGAATAGAAGCTGAACTCAGGAAGTAGAATTTATCCTATTGAATAGTTTCTTGATCCACCCATCTATTTGGAATAAGTACATCTTCAGGTATGCATTCTAAAATGCAGGTATTTGCAGAGAGGCATCTCCATGAGGCCATGCAAGCATTATTCCCAAACAGTAATATCCTGTATATGTTGGCTGAGAATAATCATTATGCATATGTCAAAAAACATGCCTTCCATACAAAAAAAAAACCAGAACAGATACTTATTGACCACTGTTCTTCAGCCTGGTGACCACTAAATAGTGCCGTGGAGAGGGATCAGACGAGCTGTGTGCACACTGATCATCATTATGCATCTAGCATAGCAACACAGTGGTCTCATCGACCAGCAGGGTGCTGCGACTGCAGATTCCGATGCTGAAACACATGTAGGAGATGAGAGATTGAGAAAAAGACTTGCTTCCATCTTTGCAGCGCGACTGCGAAGGGACGAAGAAGATGGCATGCGCGGCGTGGACTCCGAGGGAATGATGGGGCGCGTCGCCTTCATGCATGGTCCTGCCCTGCGTTTGCAGAGCCAGGACCTCCTCCATGATCCCTTTGGCAGGCAGGGAGGGAGGGAGGGCCGGCGTCAGATGGACACATGATGAGACCCAGGTTTCAGGCTGAATGAACTGAGAGCAACCTAGGCCAGATCTGCCAGGCATTGTTTTCAGGGAGGGGGCATGTTGCTGCCAGTGCCAGGGAATGGTGGTGTGTTTGTGTGGGCAATACTGGAGGCTTCAGAGACAGAGCATGGTAAGAAATTTTCTACTATTTGAGATTATATGGTAAGACTAGAACATCTTAGGAAGAAGAATTGCCTTGGTCTTGCATTCTTCTAAGAAATAAAGTGGTAAGAAAAAATCATCACTGTCATACATTCAGTTTAGAGAGAAGGGGTAAAGCAGCGTAATATAAGATGCTATCACAGCCAGTATACTCTATATACTTGGCTGTAATAACATCTTTTGGTTTGGGGAGTGATGTTTTGGCACATGGGATCATATGATCTCTTTATTTTAAAATGCGTCTTAGATACATTTTGAAACATCAAAAAATTTGAAACAAAAAATTCGCACGAACATCTTCACATGCTACACGTCCACAAAGTTGTTTCGTCAAAATTCGACTTGTCTTGTGGCGTGTGTAAAAAAGACAAAATTTAGTGCTTAAAATAAAGCCTGTCACAACATAAATTTTCTCTTTTTTATATAGACCATAAAAAATATCAGTTTTTTTCTCGAAACTTGGCGTACGGACATATATTGTGGAGATCTAGAGGTAGAATTTTTTGTCAAAAATTTTCAACACTTCAAAATACTTTTTTTTGTAGAGGGAGCATACGTACCCGGGAGCCAAATTGAATTTCCGGTTTGAAATCTACTCTTGGTTGTAGTAACATCTTATATTATGGGACAGAGGGAGTAACGTGACACACTTACACAAACCTCTAAATTCCTATTGCTGCTGGACTTGGTACAGCGTGTTGTGTTGTGTGCACCAGGTAGTTGTACAGTACTATCTTCCCATGATGCTCACAGAAAAGCACTAGTGCCGCTGTACTAGCAAATATTACTGCCTTGCAAAAGAGGACGAAAACAAAAAGTAGAAAATTTGTATTTTCCTCGGATCCCTCTGTGCCATGCATGGCCATCTTCTCTCCTACCTGTCCTTTTTTTTTCTGACGGTAGCAAAGCCATGGTCGCATCAAGTTCAGTTGTTGCAGAAATGTACCAGGACGATGTGTAGCCCTGCAAAGCCGTTATCTCTCTGCAGAGAGGGTGACAAACATAGGAGACAACAAGGAGAAGATGACGAGTCGTCAATTCTACTGCATGCAAATGTGAATGAATGAGTGAATGACATAAAGGATGCGGACAAACCGGCCTGCCACTCAAAGGCTGATTTGGCAGATATATATGTTCGGAAAATGGGAGCCGTCTGGATTTGTGAGAAATCACGTCTGCGTAAAGGGCATCTCCAGCGGCGCTCGACGCATTTCGGACGTCCGAAATGTCCGTTTGCGTCGCGCGGCGGACGCTCGACAGACCGTTTTTGTCCGCGCGTCCATTTGCACCTAGGGGTGGCTCCAGCGGGCCGACGCATTTTCGCGTTTGCATCAATTTATGAAGTTTCCAAACAACAAAATAAGGAAATCAACAAAGTCATAGTTATTACATTTAAAAGTCGACATGAAAATAAGATAGTATTTCTCTAGGCATGATCTTCATGGCCAGCCAATGTCCACTCAACGGACTCCTCGTTGGAAGAGGATCGACGACCTCCGCGCGGAATTTATCCAACATCTGCCACATGTCCATCTGCGTGGGTACAAATTGCGGATCAATGGCCACGCACAATAGCGCCGAAAACACGAGTAGAAACCTACTGGCGCAATTGACCGAACAGGTCGTGGGCGGCGCGGAAGGGCGGCGCAACCGGGAGCGTTTCGCCCGAAAACAGCCGGCAGGTACGCGGCGGAGCCAAGCCCGAGTATGCTCCCGCTCTCCCGCGTGGCAAGAACGCAGCCGACGGCGGCTACTGCGGCGCTGCGGCCGGACGGCGGCGGATGGGGTTGGGGTGGTGGCGACGCACTAGGGCAGGAAAGAAGGGGAAAAAGACGCAAATCGAAGCGGTCGATTTCGCTGTCCCTGACATGCGGGACCGGGTAAGAAATGGAGGACGCTCCGTGCGACCGCCGAGCGTCCGCGGAGACGCAAACCTGGCGCATATTTGGGCCAGGTTTGTGTCTCCGCGGACGGACCGGTCACTTTGCGTCGCCCCGCTGTAACAGGCCCCAGACGCATTTCCGGTCACGGCGGACGAAAACGGTCGCTCAGCGACCGTTTGCGTGGCGCGGCTGGAGATGCCCTAAGACCCACCTGTGACTTCCGAATTTCGTCCACGGAAATTTGTAGTATGAACCACTTGATTCTCGTAAGTGTTTCCTTCCCTATTATAGATGTCACACTTACATTTTCTCTCAACATTATGTGCAAAGATGAGAATTTTCTATAGTACCTGGCTAGCTAGCCATAGGGAATAAATCGGATGGTGTTCCACCTTTTTCTTCTGACATATAGTTGCTGAGTCATCACCTTTGGCATGGCAATCGAAATTTTCTATCACAAAATCTTTGCTTGCCACTAAGCACAGTCCGTAGCAGGATAAGAAGAGCAGCACAAGGAGACAGAGGTGACAAGCATGCTAGCCCTCCCTCCATGTTTCAAGGGGAGCAACCATTAGAGATTGGGGAAAGTAAACAACAAAACCAGTTTGGCCATTTCTACCTTGGATAAAACAAGGCTTGCCTCTTTTACAGACCAGAAGCATATGCAAGTTTACTGAGCTCCACTACTCCAAGGCCAAGTGGACACAACTGATTAATATCTTTTTTGCATTTGCATCGCACCTAAAGCGCCGACATGTATCAGCCTTTGGTGCTCTTTACATCTCTATCATCTGGTATATATGGGCATTTCTTTCTTTTGGTTAGAAATGGATGTAAGAGTAATTTGACTCAAATACCTAACTCGCCCTTTACATGGAATTTGAAGCATAGAAATACATCGTGTGGCTAACTAAACACAAACAGTGTTATCCATGCATGTACTGAGTAGTGAGTACTCATATCATTTTTTTGATTAGTTAGTTCATTGGTCAAATAATATTGTCCACTTTGTCTTAACCCCCTGTGGCCTTGTCTAGCTTTTAACAGGTAGAAGAAGTTACACAAAAGTAGAAACATCGATCTACTCAGGTTGGGGAAAGCAATCTTAGCCTTTCAGGACAACGGCATGTGAAGTGAAGATTAACTCTCTAGGAGCAATGCCAATGTGTCCAAGAACCAAAATTAAAAAAAGGGACATACTCTAAAAAGTACCTGATTAGTTTGACCAATCTTCCCAAGTTGCACCCAAGTTTTGGGCAGGAAAGTGAGGCTGTCAGCAGGTATGGGGTCCAATCCCAGAAACACCCAGCAGCAAGGGATAGAGTGAGGAAAGGAAGCTAGGTGCTCCTCTCCAGATCTCTGAATAATTCTTGAAAGGAGAGATGCATGGCTTTGGCTGGACAGGAGGGAGCCCATCCATGTGTGACCATGTGTCTGCACGCCAAAGGGCACCTGAATAGCAACATGTGGTTTCCAGGGGGCAGCAGGGTACAATACCACTTGCCAGCCCTATGGACTAGTGCATACATGGCTATAGTATGTAGCATGTAGCTCTCATTGCACTGCATTGCATTCCCTGTGTCGATGCCGTCCAAGAATTTAAGGGCCGCCGTCTCCTATGTTTTTTTTTTTTTTTTTTTTTTTTTTTTTTTTTTGAACAAGTGCGGCCACGAAGGGCCTGGAAGCTGCTTCATAAACGGTGGGTACAGAAATTACAACAATGCCCTTTTGCATCTCTTGCCCTAGAAAACCTAGAATTTGAAGAAAAGGCATTGCAAATTACAGAAAGGACCCTAGCAAAAACATGGAAAAAGCAATCCAGTGCTTGGGCTCCTTCTCCACCACTCGCCGGCGACCTCAAGGCGTAGAACGCCGAGATCGGAGAGGAAGAAGCTCGAGACGCTCTCGAATCCGACGAAGAACCACCAAAGACCGGCCGCCTCGACGCCTCCGGACGAGCCACTTGGGGGCAAAGCGACGCGAGCTCCGGCACTTGGTAGAAGAGGGCCTCCAAAGGAGGTTGTACTCCTGGTTGAGGGCCGCCATTCGGCCATGGATTGCGAGGGCAAGGCGAGAGAGGCATTTGAAGTCCTCGTCGATGAACTCTCCAGGGAGAGTGTTGATGCGACGGCGCATCAGGAACAGCAACAGCTTCCCCATAGCACCACATAGGCTTCTTATTGCAGCAAGAAAAGATTGGGGAAAAAGGAGCAAGACCTGCCAAGGCAAGATCTTGCCATGGATTCAGCTTGGAGGTGGTAGCATAGGATCCACCTGCAAGGTCCTCCCGTCGATCCTCTTCAAGAAGAAGACCTTGAGAAGAAATCCGGACGAATCTGGATCTAACCACCTCTTTATTTGCTGGAGAAGAACTAAAAACGAGAAATACTAATCCTAGAAGAAGCCAGGCCCCTCTCCCACCCACCGTCAGCCACCATGGCCGCCGGCGGCGAGGGGGAGAGAGGCCGGCAAGGGGATCTGGGGGAGAGAAGAGGCTCAAAGAGAGCAGACTCCACAGGGGTAACTTTCGAGGGAGAAGGCAGCCCGCCGTCTCCTATGTTGGCAGTTGGATTTGATACTAATGTGGTCCTTGTGCTAACACGAGGAAGTTGCCATTTCCTCTCTCATCACGCACTCTCGTGTTACTGGTTATGTATAACTGCAGATAGCAGCTTTTCCGCTCTGGTTTGCCTTGAGTTTTTGTTACTACACATTTGCTTGGTTTGGGGCTGCTGTGTTTTATATGCCATTTTTCCTGTATCATATTTACGGCATCACGTGTTCATCATGCATAATGTTGTTGTCCTTCCTTTGTAGAATGGTACTCCCCCACCCCGTTTCATAAACTATTGTCGTGGTTTTTGAACTAAAACCACGACAAGAATTATGAAACGGGTGAAGTATGTATATTCTTCCTTTTGAGAACAGTTGAATAGTGGGTCCAATGATTCCCACGAATTTTTGCATGTAATTGGTACCGAACTTGACAACCTATCAAACGTGAGGCTTTTCAGAAATGTCTCTATCATCTTCGACAAGATTAAAGAGGAGGCTAGGATTTGGGTAATCATCGGTGCCAAGAACTTGGGTGCTTTATATCGGGAGAATAGGGTTTTTTACACTTTGTTGTGGTTTTCATGAACCCAAAACTTAATTAACCAAAATTCTTAATTAAAGTGATGAGACAAAACTTTTACATCCGCTTTCTAGAACTCTATTGTTAGTGGTGAGTAGATGACCAAATGAAACTAATTGTGTGCCATTAAAAAGCACGGAAACGGTGCAATTCACATTCAATGACGGCCACCCTCGAGTATATCGATCTCTACGAGGGCAGAAGATAGGCTACTTATTCTTGTAGAACTCATACAATTTGCAGGTATAATTTGGAATGGAGTAGGTCATCAACACGAATCATGATTTAGATCATTAATTGCATTATACACCCACCATGTATTACAAAACGTATAAACATACAGAATTGAGAACACCAAATCTATATATATGAACGAAAAAATCAGATTGAGGCCTGCTCCAGCATCTACGTAATCAATAATGCCCATGTGGATGCCATGTGAGTGGTATATTCAGGATTTGGATGCAAAGAGGAGAACAATGTGTACGAAAAGCTACTTCGCATGCATGCCCCCCCAGGCTCAAAATTATCATGCTTCCATGTTACCGCCTCACTGCCACTGCACTCCAATGCTCTGGCCATGCGATACTGCTACCAACAAAGTCAAAGAACCTCTTGCTAATGGGGAAACACATGCAAAGCTGCTAGTGCAAGAATCAGAACATGCATCCTTGCTCTCTTCTAGATTTCAACACTGTTCTTTTTTTTTTTGCGGGGAGATTTCAACACGATGTTGCATGTCTAGTTGTATCTCATGTTCTCTACTAATTGAACATGCAACTAGTTATGTTTAAGTAGTATAGTTATGCCTGAAATAACATATATTTAACATGTATATAGCTGAATGCTAGAACCATGTTGGTTAATTGTAACTATCACACTCTTAAGTAGAATTTTGTTTTACTTAGTGGGATCATGTGCCACTTTATTTAGAATCACCCTGCAATGCCGCTTGAAAGTTGTGTGGCTTCAAGATCAAAGAGTGGACTAATTTGCAAAAAAAAAAAAAAAAAAAAAAAGAGCAGACTACATGCACCACACTATCAACGAGAATGTCGCCTCTTAATCTTCTCCTTGGAGAGACATACAAAATGTCGAACTTACACTTTGTCTTGTGGGGGTACACCACTACAGACCCAGCCTATGGTTTGTTCTCATCAAATAGGTTTCTACCAAACAAAAAATATATAGAAGGTTTGTTTACACTAAAAAGGGATCGCCGACAATACTTTAGTACACATTATGTCTACATGAATCTGAGATGATTCGGATACTAGGCTTCAGGGATTTTACCATGTTAAGATGACCATATTAAGTCATTCTTGCATAAGTAGCGGAATTCAATTCGGCTCCCAGGGGTGCGTATGCTTCCTCTAACAAAAAATTATATTTTGAAACAAAAAAAAATATACATGTACATCTCCACAATATATGTGGTTTCCTCAAGTTTCGTGAGGAACCAATATTTCTTGTGGTCTAGGTAAAAAGAGAAAATTTATATTCTGAAAAGCTTTAATTTTAGCATTGAATTTTGTCTTTTTACACACATCACATGCCAAGTCGATTTTTCATGAAACGACTTTGTGAGTGTGTAGCACGTGAAGATGTGCGTGCGGATTTTTTGTTTCAATTTTTTCAAATGAAAAATGTGTGTAACATGTATTTCAAAATAAAGGGAGCATATGCTCCATGTGCCAAAACACCACGAAAATTTAATTTGGCTCCCGGGTGCGTAGGCTCCCTCTACCAAATATTTATATTTTGAAATGTCGATTTTTTTTGACAAAAAAATCTAAATGTACATTTCCACAATATACATGTGTTCGTCAAGTTTCACGAGGAACCAATATTGTTTTGTGGTCTATGTAAAAAGAGAACATTTATCTTCTGAAAAGCATTATTTTTAGCATTAAATTTGTCTTTTTACACACGCCACGCGACAAGTCAATTTTTCATGAAACGACTTTGTGAGCATGTAGCACATCAAGATGTATGATTGAATTTTTCGTTTCAGTTTTTTAAATTTCAAAATATGTGTAACATGCATCTTAAAATAAAGGAAGCATATGCTCCCATGTGCCAAAACACCACTCCCGAATGAAGTATCCTTTTTTAAAGGTAGTATCAGAATTTATACCTTACGTAATTACACAATGTGCCTTTTGACATGAATGTAACTTCATATCGTAACTAGGAACCTTTCATCCGGATGCGGACGATGTGAACTCGGGTGCACGTGCACTCCATTATGAAAAAAAATATCCAAAAATGCTATTTTAAAGGTTTAGATTTTTTTAAAAACGCACGCATGTATATCTTATGTTGGCACTTACTTGTGCATATTTTGGTATAAAAAAACGACCATGTATGACCTACACATAGAAAATGGAATTTCCTATTTCATTGAACAGTACACAACAAATCATTTTAGTGTTATTTGGACATTTTGTTATTTTCGTGTAAGCCACATACAATCGTATTTTTCGTGAAAACTTACACAAGTAAGTACCAACATAATATGTACGTGAAAAAAATTATTTCATTTTTTTTAGATTTTGAAATACCATTTTTTCCAGCATTTTAGAAGGGTGCACGTGCACCCAGGTTCATCCTGGTATTTTCCCCTTTCATCCTTGCTTTTTACGAAATGGGGATTTGGCCCCGGCCTCTGCATCAAGCTATGTGATGCACACAACCATTTCATTTGTTACAAATCTCAATATATTCAAAGTATCTTCCACCCTTGCTGCCGTATCAAAATATTGTTACCACATTAAGTCCTTAACCTCTATCTGCCTACTTTCATTAACTGATATGGCATTTGACACATAAACACTACTTAAGGACTTCATTAAGAAGTCTTCTTTGTTCAACTGAAACATCATAGTTTTTCTTCAGGAATGATATTTGGCATTAATGAGGACTATTTGGGTGTTATTAGGATCCAAGTGGGGCTAGGTCACCATGTGCAGGCATGTGCATGGTCTGCATCTTCCATCCCCTTCCCTCTTCCCAACCCTCTTACAGCGTGCCCCCAAAAAGTGCATTCTTTTTCAATCCTTCTTTTCCCTGTTATTTTGCACACTTTTATGACCCAAGTCTGTAAAAAAAATCAATTAAACACCTACCCACTGAGGGCATCTCCAGCGGCGCGACGCATTTTAGCGTCCGCGCGCGTCCGTTTGCGTCGACCCTTTTGGTCGAAATCGACCGCGCGTCCGTTTGCGTCGGGGGTGGCTCCAGCGGCACGACGCATTTTTTAGGACGAGTCCTTTTTTTTAAAACATGAAACATAGTTTACATACGTAAAATAAACCGCTGTGCTGCTCGTCGCCGCTGTGCTGCTCGTCGCCGCTGTGCTGCTCGTCGTCGCTGTCGATCACGATGAAGTCCGGTACGACCCAAGGCCAGTTGGCATCCGGGGGAGCGTACGCCGGGCGCGCTGCCGGTGCTGGAGGTTGAGGAGGCTGCGGCTGTGGCGGCGGTGGAGGGGCCAAGTACTGCGGCTGTGGCGGCGGTGGAGGGGCCAGATCGCGGCCGTGGCGGCGGTGGAGGCGCCCGATCGCGGCCGTGGCGGCGGTGGCGAGGCGCCGTCGACCTGTGAGCGCTCGTCGAAGTGCTTCATCCGCCGACAGGCCCGACGGCATGACGCCGGTGGCGTAGCGGGGCAGCGGCGGCTGCACAGGCACGTCGTGCTCGGAGACGAGGACGGCGACCTTCGCCATCTCGTCGTTCATCATGTTCTCCGGGAACTCGAAGTTCCGGCCCTCCGCCAAGGCCTGCTGCCATTCGTGGAAGACGACAGCGACGAAGTCGTCGCTGTCGTCCTTCGCCTCCTCGCTATGGTACGCGAGCGCCTCGACGTAGTCGTCGTCGTACACAGTGTAGGCTTCGTCGTCGTCATCGGTGTCGTTGTGCTGCGTCTGCTGACGTCGCGTCGGCGCCTGCTGACGACGCGTCGGCGCCTGCTCACGACGCGTCGGCGCCTGCTCACGACGAGCCGCCGGTGCAGGGCCGAAGGGGTAATTCCTGTCGCCCATGAAGCCTGCCTTTCGTCTCCTGCCGTCTCCGTGGGCAGGTACGTATGCCAAAGCTCGGAGTCGATGGCGTACGCCGGATCGTCGCGGAGGTCCGCCGGCAGATACCGCCTCCTGCGCCGGATCTCCGCGGTCCGATCTGGCTCGCGCGCAGTGCGGAGGGATAGGCACCCGGCGGCAGCCGAGCCGCCACCACTGTACAGTCGCACGCCGGACCAGGCGTCGTCGCACGGCATCCATTTGCCGTGCATGAGCCTCCCCACCGAGACGGGGAGCGGGATCTTCTTGCTGCCGCTGCCGGAGGCCTCGAAGTCATTCTTCTTCCCCATGGCGCTGCAGCGGTGGTGGTGGTTGTAGAGGTGTGGGCGAAGGAGCGGCGCGGCCGGTGGGCTTTTATGGGCGGGCGCGCGCGGGATACGATGCCATTGAAGGCGGCGCAGAAGCCCAGCCGCCGCCCGCTCAAGGCTACAGTAGAACAGGCAGCCGCGCCATTGATGGCGAAGGCTGCGGCGCAGACGCGGAAGCGCTGACCGCCTGAACCGATGCCCTCGATGCAGACTCGCTGCCAGGCGGGCCCGGTGGGGAAGCGAGCGGACACTTTGCGCGTCCGCCGCGACGCAAACCTGGCGCATATTTGGGCCAGGTTTGCGTCTTCGCGGACGGCCCGGTCACTTTGCGTCGCCCCGCTGGAGGTGGTGCCAGACGCATTTCCGGTCACGGCGGACGAAAACGGTCGCTCAGCTTGCGTCGCGCCGCTGGAGATGCCGTGATTGCTTTCTAACAGTTACAAATATCGTGTCCTCTATTTTTTGATATTTATTTATTCATTTTTCATTGCAGAATATATCAGTATATACCAAATTTGACTCATTTCAAACATAATGGCACACTGACTTATAGGAAATAATTAAACTAACGCAGTACTCTTTTACCCGCAAAAAAATCCTCCAAAGTGTTCTCATTCCCACTTTGAAAAAATGTTCACACACCTTTCATACCCTCATATATGTTTTACTGCTTTTTAAACTGCCTCGTATATGTTTTGCTGCCTATATCTTTCTTTATGTGACTTACTATATTACATATTTTACACAAAATAGATTTTACTTTTATGATGCCCCTGCCATAAAAAAATGTACACCCTAAATATGAGGCTACGTTTCTCTAAAACAGAAATGGTCAATTGGATGGTGGAAGTAAAACAATGTTCCCTGCACACACAGCAACTAACTGAAGCTCACATGGAAACCCAAAGGCACATGCAGCTTTCTTTGTGCAAACACATATCTAGCTCCTTTATATGTAGATAAACCCCTCTACTTGCTTTCTTACAACAGCTCAAACTCTGCCGTCGGTCCTCCTCTTCTTCCATCTCCTAGGAAGAACCAAACAAGCCAAGCAAACTAGTAGCCACTGCATTGCTCACGAGATCCTCCTCACAAACCGAAAAACAATGCATGCCTCAAGAAAGTTCAAGAGAGCATTCATGGAGCGGCTCCTGCAGAGCCTGCAGGTGGCCGGCCTCACCTCCAAGTCCATGGGTCTCCGGGAGCGCCGGGATGCCGTGAGGCTCTCCTCCGATGTGGCCATGGCATTGGCCAGGGGCAGCACGGCGCCCTGGGCGAGCGCGCTCGTCACGCGGCACGCGGCAGAGCGGCGCCACGAGGCCCTCATGCGCCGCATCCTGAGCACCGCTGGTTACGAGTCTAGCCTGAGGGCGGCGGCAACGGCGAGCTGCCGGAAGGAGATCAGGAGCAGGAAGATCGTGAGGAGGTCGCACGGTGTGTGCAGCTCCAGAAGGAAGAGGAGGAGCTCGCTGGTGGCGGCGAGCGGCAGCAATGGTGCTACGGTCGCTAGGAGGATGGTGAAGCGGAGGTTGCAGCTTCTCAGGAAGCTTGTGCCCGGAGGGGAGGAACTCCATGGCTTCTCATTGCTCAGTGAGGCCCTGGATTATGTGATGTGCTTGAAGACACAGGTGGAGCTCATGCAACGCCTCTGCAAAGGATCGATCCCAGCTGCCTCGAGCATCAGGGTATGATCTTCTTTTAACTTTATATATCATATTAGTGGTAGATGTTAATAATTAACTTCTTGTATGGCACACGAACTAGTTATTCATGGCAATTGGTGTACAATGTATATGCTCTTGTTTTTTATTTTGTTTCTTCTTGATCCTTCAGTTTGTCATAAATTCAGAGTCTTTGGAGTCATGTTAAAACTACTTTTTTAGTACTTGTACCCTTCTTTCAGTGACTGAAACATCTCTTCTTTTACACTAGGGTAAACTGTTGGAATTTGTGCGTGGTACATCCATTTCAGTATTGGTATAATCATGTCTGGTACTTGTATTATACTTATTTTTGCAAGGGTAAAAGAACAAAATAAAAATAACAGCATAGTGCCTCGAAGCTTTTGCTCACTGCAAGCTACTTCAGCCAGCTTCTACCTAAGCATGTCAATACTGTTTAGAGCTAAACTCTGTTTTACCTTCTCAAGAATGAAGAAACACATAAACGTGTCCTAAACAAATAATAACAACAAGTTGTAATTCAGTATTTTCCCGAGTTCTGACAGTTAGCATTCTCTGTTCTTGGCAGGCAGAGGCTGCCCCAAACCAGAATGCAGACATATAAATATGCATGAGAGGTGTGAGAGGATGAGGATCGAATATTAATCCCTCAACATACCGGTGAACAAAAAGCAAGAGGACTGGAACTCAAGCTCAACTTATGCGTTGATGGGAGAGCACAGATGGTTCCGGGAGCCAACTTACTATAGCTAGCTAGTACTGGTAGTGCCACTGTAACTATTGTTAAGTACATGTCAGTGCAGAGATGGATCTTGGCTTAGATATGTCTCCTATAGCTAGGATGAACAAGCCAACATCCATTCGTTGAAAAGAATTTTGGTGTTAATTACTAATTAACTACCAGCTTAATTTTTGTCTCTTTCGGAGGGAGAAATTAAGCATGCCCATTTTATCTGAAATATTAATCATGCATGTACGTGGGTTCTCCAATCTCAATGAAATGTATTCTTCTCAAATCTAATTTTCAGTTGGTTTTCATAATGATAAGGACATGGCACAAAACTGCAGGCATGTATGCAGGAAATCATAACAAGCTGCGGTTGCACCAGAAAATAAAGAGATGTTATATCCAAGGCACTTGCAACAAAATCAAAGCTGTCCTAATTCTGTTGATAGTCAAAGGGTGCTAAAAAGGCATGCTTAACTTGTGAACTATAACAAGATGCAGCATTGGACGCACTGGGTCACGGTTCGACACACTGACACCTTTTTTTTTTCGAGCGGTCGACACACTCACACCTGAGTACGAGTTGCAGAAGAATAAGTGTTCCGCTTCCACCACCTCACCTCAAGAAAAGAACCAAAATACCGAGTATACTGAATGTAAGCAGAGTATTCTGGTATCAAGAGTAGTCCAAAAAGGGGAAAACATCTCTTGAAGAGAACTACAGTATATGCAAAATCATTATGAGTGACACCTCTTGGTGGGTGTATAAAAAAGTTGGCCCCTCTCTACGCACCAACCCATAATTTGTTCTTGCTACCAAGAGACCTAGGATTCCCATGCACTATTGCAAGCTGCAAGTACTGACTTTGCTTGGGCACTTGGTCCAATCCCACATATATTCACATTCAAATCCCCAACTAGTGCCCCAGCACTTGCTAATTACTGCAATGGTTGCGGTGTAGAGTATTTGTAGCTTTTTTTTAGAGAAGGTATGTCTTCATTGATCAATTAAACAAAGTAAATCAGATGCGAGCAACAAAAATTTCCCATAAAACTGAAAGTTACATAAAAAATCTTCACGGTTCGTCGTCGTCTCTACCTCATCTTTTAGCATCTTGACATTCCTCCAAAAATCAGGTGACCAAATTACAGAAGACCAAACCAGCGTAGGCTGCACTCACCAGAACAGGTGAGAACATAATATTGTGGTGCATTGTTGTCGAGGACACACCGCTTGCAAGGCAAACTGCCAAGCCACTGATTCACCGCCGTACTACCGCGGAAGAACTTTGTGAGCATCAAAGAACGAAGCACAAAACTTGACACCGCCGTTAAGATTGGCGAAAACGCAGTGCAGAGAGCACAATCTGCGAACCTATGCACACCATTATCTCATAAAATAAAACTAGACCATGATAGCGTGTGTTTCTGCGCCCGTCCATTTCTATGATATAAATTTGTAAGTAGGTATATGCATAAACAAAATTTTAAATTTGTATTAAATGACACATATATTAATAAGCGATGACCGTCCCAAACCGAAGTGGCCTCTTGTAGAAAGAACAACAGAATATGAGTTTCAGAGTCAATATTTAACACAATATGAAGAGTTCCTAGAATCGCAAAAATCAGTGCACTGAAATGAAAACATCTAAATTATCAATATCCATTGCACAAAGTAGCTAAAAGATGTATTCTGATATATTTAAATAACCAACAACAAAAATAAGAAATACAACACCAACTATAACATAGTGACTACAACTTTTCGACAATGGGTCTTAATACTACAAGGCATATGGAGATTTAACTCCCAGTGTGAACCTAAGAGCATTCTTCCCGATATCAGCTTGCTACGAGTTTTCTCTTAACTTGCCTCGGTAAAAAAAAAACTCTGTTGTAAAGCCAATAGAAGATATTCAAACTCAGGTTACATAGAACCTACACACAATGTCTTTCAACGTCAACACATAAAATTACCGAGAGCTTCAAATAATACTTAATCATCCAGATTGAAAACAAATTTGAACATATCATTACATGAAACCAAGCTATGGATATGCAATCAAGACATAATTATGGAGGGTGTACGCCTAAATAAATGAACACGCCAACTAAAACAATGTCACTATAAGTCAATACAAACAAATAAATGGTACCAGCAAAACTGAGATATACTTGCATAAATGTGGTTTTATATGTTACTATAACTAGAAGGATACCTCACGCGTTGCAGCGGGAATTTCTCCGATAACTCTATTTTGTAAAAAACAAAAGGATATAAGTTGATTGGAATAGGATGCTATTTGTAGGAACATGCATGATTCAATTGGCGTAAATAGTCATGAGGCTAACTTAAAAAAACTGACTTAAAATTGTTATGTAGTTGGCGGCTAAAAGTTGATGATGTGGATAATTGGAGGGCTTAAAAAATAGATGATGTGGCTTGCATGTAGAGTGTTAATGAATGTTAGTGGGGGATGACATGGACAATTGGATGGCTAATATAATGGATGATGTGGATAGCTTGCATGTTGAGATAGACAACTTAAATGACCCTCTAGTGAGGTTTTGCTTTATAAGAGATATAGATACAGTTCATGGAAAGAGAATATGTACGAAGCAAACTAGTTCTTTTTTTTACTGTGTATCTGCTCATGAGAAGGAAGGTGCATGTATGTATACAATTATATGACCAGTTAAGCAAATACCTGAGATTCATGAAGCAAAAAAATCTAAGAACATATAAATGTCAACAATAATCGTCACTGGTATATACTAAAGTAAATGTGTTTCTTGCATATTCTCTAAACTACAATTCATGAGACGAGAATATGGAAAGATAAACAACACAAATTGATTTTTAATTGTGTATTCACTCGTGAGAAGAAAAGATATACATATGCATACAGTTAGATGACCGGTTATACAGATACCTGAGATGCATGAAGCACAAAAGTCAACAATAATCATATGTACATAGGTTCCCCTTTTCAAAAAAGAAGGGTTCAAATGAGATTGTAGAGATTATCGTTGTTAAATACCTCTGTTTAGCGGGGTAGGCAAAGTTGTTCCTGATCTTTCTACAAATAGGAGGACGCTAATATATTGGGTATTTAAAACTTAAAACCACAAGAAAATAGAGCAAGAGAAAAATACAATAATAAAGAGTACATAAAGGAATCATAGCCGAGGATAGCTGATACAAAAACCAATATGAATAGTTGCATTTCAAGATTTATACGGGTCCATTTAGATGTGAACTCTTAAGGAAATAGTAAAACGGGACATAATAATATTTGTATGAATAAATTGTAACCATTGATAGAGATGGATTGTTAATATTGTGTTTTACAGTGAGGGAGGCATACTGTTTTTGCAAAATCAGTCATGTCACGTATGTCCTCTGAACAAACCTATTAACATGGTACCTCCAAAAGCTCTTGAAAATTACACAGTTGCACAATAACAGAAGAATGGTCATTGCTACCTTGGCTGTCAGAGGAATGAAAACAAGTGGAAGGAACATTTAAATGGAAATTGACGCAAATAGAGAAATTTAACTAACCAAGCACCACCGATTTTTCCTGGGTTTTCACTTTTTTTTATCGAGGTAGCAATGACTGCAGACGTACCATTTGAAATCCACAAGTGAAACATCATCGAAAGTTGGCTCTCGTCTCTATGTACAATGAGAAGCACAATAATGTAATATGGACGATGCATATCCCAAAACAAAGAGCCACATTGTTCCTGATACGTTCCTTGCAGCACCTTGTCTTGGTGAATGCGTGACTCCTCTTTACCAATCAACTGATGTGATGGACTTGTGAAAGTAAAAGAAAATGGATCAAGGTGACAATTTAAATACGTAGGAAAGTGAATCAAACAAGAAAATTGAGCACCAAAATCAAACTTTAGGAAGAAAGCGGGAAGAGAGTTTTTTTTTTTTTTTGCACATAAATGGGGTCAGAAGACCCCGGTGGAGCTTCTATATAGAACCATGTGGCAGGTACATATTACAGGATAGCCCCTTGACATCTCTTGCCCTACAAAACCTAGTATTTGAAGAAGGGGCCTTCCAATTTACAAAAACCACCCTGACTAAAAGGTAGAAAAAGCAATCAAGTCTGCCACCTGCCGCCGGCGAACTCAAGGCGTCACCGCCGAGTCCTGAGCACAGAGTGCTCGAACGCTCATGTCCGGCGACCAGATCAGGCCCCTGGCTGAGAGTCGGGGACGAACCACTTGACTCTCCCGTGGCGTCGAGCTCCAGCAGCCGACCTTCAGGGCCTCCGCCATGGAGGTTGAGGAAGAATGGCCACCATCTTGGCCGAAGAACACGGTGACGACTTTGGTCACCGCGTGATGCGCGCAGACGAGAACAGCTCTAGGGTGCCCATCAGCAGATCCGACAACAACGATTTCGCCAAGCATTCCCTCCCAATCTCCATCGCCATGATGACCAGAGAGAGGGGAAAACAGGGCGGAAACACCCAGATCTGGTGAGGAGCCGGCGAGCTTTATTGAAGAGGTCGCGGTCGCGCCACCGCCGTCCGCCTTCGGCTCCGTCCACAGGAGCGCCGCAGCCAGCAGCCACGCCACCACAGACCACCGGGAGTCGCTCCAGATCCACCGTGGCCGAACCCCTAATGGCATAACGCCAATCTCCACATGGGTAAAAGCAGCAACAGAGCTAATCCTACACCTAGATCTAACCCTAGCTACTCCGGCGCCTCTCCTAGACCTACTCCGGCCGGCTACTCCGGCGGAGGTGGCCCTGGATCGGCCCAGCAGCACACGGGCCGACTCTCAAGGTACTGTGGATGCTAGAGAGAGGGGAGGGGGAAGAGAGTGAGGTGTGCCTGGCGAGGGTAAGCGTGAGAAACCACCCGTTGTCGATACCGATGTTGCCGGGGATACCCACTTTTCCCATCATTATCACATCGCTGCATCTCTCTCCCCTATCCCTCTTTCTGTTAGACAAATAATGAGATGACATGAACTATAGGAGTGGCAGTATAGTAAGCTGATACATGGCCGACATCAATCGAGAATCCTCTTGTGAAGTACTTGTTGAAAATATAAGCAAATATCCATATGAAATAATCCGTACAAGTAATTGATAAATCATGACTATGAAAATAACAAATAAACTAATCATGCAGACTAGTAATGTAGATGAACAGATCACATCTAAACAAGACAAACCGATCGCATCTACCACATAAACTAGAAGAAGAAACTCTAACATAAACTGAAAGAGAAACGACAAGATCACATACTTCGCAGCAGCGTCGTTGTCGCCCATGTTGAGGTTGTCGAAGAAGTCGCTGAGGTCCGGGAAGAAGTTGTCGGTGTGGAGGAACTCGTCGTCCGATAACGACGTCGTGATGCCAGTAGTCGCGCCGGAGCGCTCCCCAAAAACATGATTGCCCCTCACCCGTACAGGTTCACGAGAGGCAGGGTTCCGGAGGCCTACTGTCCCGGCAGTCGGTGCACGCCGACGGACGGGATGAGGAAGACGAAGGCGGCGGCGCAATGAACTGGAAACAGGTAGTCGCATATGCGTCTGGGCGTGGCGGCTAGGGTTGCGCAGGGTCTTATGTAGTGCGGTTCGGGAAGGTCGTGGGGCGCAGCCCACGTCCGAGTCGGCACAGCCACAATCCAGAAAAACCGGAAGGCAGAACGGCCGAGTAACGCGTCCGTTAATGACTCAAAATTGATTACACAATTAATTTCCCGAACAGCAAAAAGATAAGCTCGGCTCAGCGAGATTCCCGCAACCCGCGGCGCGTCGTGGCGAGGCGAGGCGGGCGGCGACGGAGGAGGAGTGCGCGAGGGTCACTCACTTACTAGGACTAGAATAGCCCACCCTATATACCACTACAACTCTCTCCCAACTAGCAATGTGAGACTAAACTTTAGCTCCTACTAGTGCTGCCACTGATTTTTGGAATGGGTCATGTGAGTTTCAGAATTTGATAATGGGCCATGTGTCAAAGGCCAAATGCCCAAAAATTCCAGCAATGCTCCTTGGATCAAACAAACAAATCTAACTTCGAGCACTTTGACTGACAACACCTGCAACAAATACGAGAGAGAAAACATATCAATCTGAATGAATCTGCACAAAGTAGAACCATTAATTGGGGGGAGAAGGGGGTGTATATAATATCCTCAAGGAATGCAGATGGACAACCTATCGCATGAGAATTTAGAGGAACGGAGTGCAATGGAACAGAGGATTTAAGGAGGAGGAGCAGGGATTGCAAATTTGCAGTAACGGACCTCCACCATCTGCACGAGAAGAGTTGGACGCCTCCACATAAATTAGTGGCTCCTAGAAATGGAGAGTAACGCATTGACCAACAATGGCGGTACAGGCGGAGCTACAATGGCCGCGCAAAATCGGTCAAGTGTACTAATCAGAGAATGTGGCCGAAATTGAACTCAAATAAGACCAAATTTGGGAATACCTAACCTAATTGAGCTGTCCATGCCGGAGTGCGATTCGCCGTCGCAGGGGTACGAAGAATGGCGGCGCGGGCGGACCAAGAACAGCTGCGGAGGCGGAGGCTAGTTGGCGAGCAGATGAGTTTCGCCGCCCCACGACCTCGAAGGAGAACGAAGAAGGAAAGTGAACGGTAAATGCTTGAAGCCCAAACACGTTGGGCTGTTAACTAATTTTGGGACCCAATCAACGTGCTAAGGCCTAGTGAACGGTAAATGCTTAAAGCCCAAACACGTCAGGCTCTAAGCTAATTTTGGGGGCCAATCAACGTGTTAAGGTCTAAAACAAGGAAACTCCTATACACATTCGGTGGCTACCGGCCACCGCACACTCCCAGATTGGGTATGGACCAGGCTCATTTGTGTCTATTTAGCCTGTAGCACTTCGTTTTTCATTTTTCATTTTTCTTTTCTGGTTTCTTTTTTTTGTTTTCTTTTCTTTTTTTTCTATTTTCGGTTTTGTTTATATTTTTCAGATTCAAAAATTTTAATTTTTAAAAATTGAGAAAATGTTTAAATATGAAAACCGTTCAAATCTGAAAACCATTCAAATTTGAAAAACCGTTCAAATTTGAAAAACCGTTCAAATTTGAAAACCGTTCAAATATGAAATTTGTTCAAATTCGAAAATTGTTCTAATATGAAAATTGTTCGGATTCGAAAATTGTTCAAATATAAAAAAAATTCAAATTCAGAAATATTCAAATTCGGAAATTGTTCATAGAAAAAAATTCATTTTTGTTCAAATTTAAAAATGTTCAAATCTGAAAAATGTTCAGATTTTTAAAAAGTGATTTCTTTTTAATTTGAAAAATATTTATTTTTGACAAATGTTCAGATTTTAAACAAACGACAGAAAACAAAAAGAAACAAAAAATAAAAAACCGGCTTACCTGATGTTGGGCTGCGGCCCAGTTAGTAGCCCGAGGGGCGCGCGGGATGTGCGGCAGCCCCATCGGCACCGACCAGATCGGTGAACATCATCTCTCCTATACACTGATAAGGTCAGCGGTTACAGCGCGCCGTACAACCCCCGCGCGCGGTATGGGCCGGCCTAGTCGGCCCAGTTCGCGGTTTACTTCGTTTTTCTGTTTCTTTTTTCGTTTTTGTCCTTTCTTTTCCTTTTTTCTTTTCTGCTTCTTTTTTCTCGTTTGTTTCTTTATATTTTTTAGATTCGAAAATATTAAGATTTTTCAAAAAATTGTTGAACTTTTTAAAAGTATTCATATTCAAAAACTGTTCGTATTTTAAAAATGTTCCATCCTAAAAAATGTTCAAATTTCAAAAATGTTCAATCTCATGAAATGTTCAAATTAAAAAAATGTTCAATCTCAAAAATGTTCAAATTTAAAAAATGTTCAATCTCAAAAAAAATATCAAATTTAAGGGTTTTCTCTCTAGTATTTCCTGTTTTTTCGGGTTTCTATTTGGTTTTTTGACGGTTTTCGAAATTGGTTCAGCATAAATGTTCAGTTTTAAAAATTGTTCAAATTTTGATATTTTATAATTATTCAGATTTTAAAAATCTTTTCAAATTTAAAATTGTTCACATTTTGAACAAAATATAGTTCTCAAAAATTGTTCAAAATATAAAACTGTTCAATTTTAAAATTGTTGAATTTAAAAATTTCATATTTTGAATAAATCCCGAAAAATAGTTTCATAAAATAATGTTAGGTTTTGAAAAAGAAAAATATTAGTAACATAAAAGAAACAAACCTGGTCGCTGGGGGTGTGCGGCACCCTGCACAAGCCAACCAGGTCGGCTCAGGCCCGGTCCTGAGGTTTCAGGTGCCCGGGGCGAAAACTAGAAAATGGGCCCTTCAGAAAATTATTATTACATAAATTCTATAAATGTTATACTCTCTCCGATTCATATTACGTGACACTAATATGGATGTATCTAGACACATTTTAACTGTAATACATCCATTTTACTGGCAAATAATATGAGTCGGAGGAAGTAGTAGATCGGTCGACTCTATTTGTTGTTGACTGAGATGTTTTTTTATTTCAAAATAGATAGCCTGAAGAGAAAATTATGTGGCATAAATTGCATATAGGGCAGGTAACAATCTACTTTATTAAGACTAACGGATTGGATTTAAAAAGGAATTATATATCATTACTATACAATAAATAAGAACAATCTACTTCAACCAAAAATGCTAATAAAATAATCAAGTAATATACCTTTTAGAAAATTCATGAAATCACGATAAGTTTTTTCACACTACAAGCACTCTTTCTTTGCATGCTACTGAAAGGACACGGATGTCGCCTAGAGGGGGGGGGGTGAATAGGCGATTTAAAACTTTTACGAGATGGGCTTAACAAATGCGGAATAAAACTAGCGTTACTTTGTCAAGCCCAAAGCCTATATACTATTGTTCACCTATGTGCACAACAACTTATTCTAAGCAATGGTTCACCTAAGTGCACCAACAACTTATGCTAAGCAATACAAGCAAGTATGTGATAGCAAGATATATATAACTTCAAGCACGATGGCTATCACAAGGTAAAGTGCATAAGCAAAGAGCTCGGGTATAGAGATAACCGAGGCACGCGGGAGACGATGATTTATCCCGGAGTTCACACTCTTGCGAGTGCTAATCTCCGGTGGAGAGGTGCGGTTGCTTAGTGCTCCCGAACGCCACAAGAGGCTCACCTTGAGGTGTGGTTGCTCGATGCACACCAACGCCACAAAGGCCTCACCCCAAGATGCGGTACTCACACCACACACCGAACGCCACGAAGGCGCCTCACCTAAATCTCCGGTGGCCCTCGCCACAAAGGCCTAGGTCACGGTTCCACTAAGGGATTTCCTTCGAGGCGGAAACCGGGCCTTACACAAAGATTGGGGCACACATCCACAACTTAATTGGAGGCTCCCAACAAATCGCCACAAAGGCGTAGAATCCGTCTAGGGTTCCAAGAACCCAAGAGTAACAACCTTCTTGCTTTCACCACCACGAATCACCGTGGAGAACTCAAACCGATGCACCAAATGCAATGGCAAGAACACCACAAAGATGCTCAAGTCCTTCTCTCTCAAATTCCAACAAAGCTACAAAAGCTATTGGGGGAATAAGAGAGGAAGAACAAAGGAATTCACAAAGAACACCAAGATCAAGATCTAGAGAGTTCCACTCACAAAGAGATGGATTTGATTGGTAGAAATGTAGATCTAGATCTCCTCTCTCTTTTCCCTCAAATGGGGGCAAGAATCATGGAGGGATTGAGAGATAGTGCAAGCTTCTCTAGTTCAACAATGGAGGAGAGAGAGAGTGAGAGAAGCCTCAGCCCAAGGAGGAAGAAGGGGGGTATTTATACCCCCCAAGAAAATCGAGCCGTTGGGAAAAACCAGGGCCGGATAATCCGGCCTAAGTAAGGGCCGGATAATCCGCCCCCCCCCCCCCCCCCCGGATAATCCGGCCACAGGGACAAAACCGGGACAATATCCGGGCAAATGTCCGGCCCCTATACTGAGCAGCAATTCCTGAGGTCCTTAGCCGATTTCGAGGGGGCCGGATATTTCCGAAATATCCGGCCCGGATAATCCGGCCGGATATTTCCGAAATATCCGGCCTAAGCAAACTGCAGAAACACCAAAACTAAAACGGGCATAACTTTTGCATCCGGACTCCGATTTCGATGATCTTGGGCTCGTTGAAATCACAACAACGAGCTCTACAACAATATGCATAGAAACATCATAGTCCAGCAAAGGAGGATAGAAACAAATGATGAAAGGTTTGACCTATCTCAAAAAGACATACCGGTAAAACCTCCAATCTTGAAAATGCAACAAGTTGCCCATGGAAAAACCATTCTCAATGAACTAGAGCTTGTCATGAGAATAAGCACAAGCTCTAAAACATCACATGGATAAGATCCAAATAAAACCAAGTAAGATGATGAACCAAACTCGAAAACGCAACAAGTGATCTATGCGAA
The DNA here is from genome assembly GCF_019359855.2 of Lolium perenne. Taxonomy (NCBI): domain Eukaryota; kingdom Viridiplantae; phylum Streptophyta; class Magnoliopsida; order Poales; family Poaceae; genus Lolium; species Lolium perenne. The sequence continues at coordinate 171,729,810 of NC_067250.2, read as the reverse complement.
ATCCGTTTTCGATGAACTAGAGCTTGTCATGAGAATAAGCACAAGCTCTAAAACATCACATGGATAAGGTCCAAATAACAACCAAGAAAGATGATGCAAGGATGCAAAGGTTTGAGCTCTCTCCGAACGATATGATCGAGTTACTCACTCGAGAGCCCTCTTGATAGTACGGCAACTAAACTATAAACCGGTCTCCAACTACACTATGAGACCGGTGAGAAAGAAACCCTATCAAGAGCAAACCTTATACTTGCGCATTCCACTTGAGCTCGATGACGATGATCTTGACCTCAACAAGATGGAACGCCTTTCTTGCTTGTGCTTTCTTGACAAAGTCTTGTGGATTGCTCCCCCATAATCCACCATGGGAGAGCTTCTTCTTCGGCGCATCTTCACATAACCATGACCACCATGTGGATTGCTCCCCCTAATCCACCATGGGAGAGCTTCTTCTTCGGCGCATCTTCACATATCCATGATCACCATATGGATGGCAAGACTCAAGCAAAGGATCTCTTCGAGATGGCTCATCTTGAACTTGCACTTCATTCTTCATTCTTCATCATATTGATGTCTTGAAGTAACTTGAGGGCTCACTTCATCTTCATCTTCAAGACATACTTGACACTTGATATCCTTCATCAATTTCTTCTTATTGCAACCTTGAAGCCAACAAATGGTTCAAGAATTGCCTATGGACAACTCCTACAAATATAACTCAATGCAAACATTAGTCCATAGGGATTGTCATTAATTACCAAAACCACACATGGGGGCTCCATGCACTTTCAATCTCCCCCATTTTGGTAATTGATGACAATCTCTTTGAGAGGGTTTATATAAGGAATTTAAGTAACAAATAAGTTGAATATATAGAGCAAACTCCCCCATAATATATGCATGTGTGAATGATCTTGACTTTCATTGCATATATTGGCATTCAAAGCCTAGTGGAGTTTCCTCTAAATATTCAACTATGCAAAGCAACAAGATGCAATGCAATAAAGGCACATGCTTAAGCACAAAGCAAAGACATAACCAAATTCCCTTAAACCCTCCAAACTTCTCCCCCATTGGCACCAATTGCCGAAATGGGTGAAAAATTTAGAAGGCCAATATAGTGAGAGTTCCTCCATAGCGTGTGCATTTCTCATAATTTGAGTGGAATCAAATGCACATATCCAATGACGAATATTCGGAAGGAATCACACTATAGATAGGATCAAAGATTGCAAAAAGATAACAAAGTCAAGAAGCTTCAACAAATGAAGCAAGCAACCAAATGAACCACAAGGAAGATACCAAAAGAAAGATAGATATTATGATAAGATCAAGAAGATTGCTCTAAATAATATGAGGAAGCTCCCCAAGGTTTGTGCACAAAACTAGACAATTTGCATTGGAGTATAAAGAGCACAAACATGGAATCATCACTCCCATGATATCATTCAAAAACAAAAGATACCAAGTGAATCAAACTCTAATGATCACCACAAGATAGTGTTCTAAATCAAATGAGGAAGCTCCCCAAGGCACATGCATAAAATAAAATGTTGCATTTGAATACAATATGCATAACATCGAATCCTCACTCCCTCATTTAAAACACAAACATTTGTAATAGATCACAGATAGAAAAGTAAGCTAAACACTTGCAATAAACAAATAGTTGAGCAACAAGTAAGAGGCACCATAATAAAAAGGCTCAACCAAGAGGATATGTGAAAGGCATGATAAAGCATATTATAAGACTATTACAAGGATGAGCAAAAAACATCATCATAGTCTTCAATGAATTATATTGCTTAGCATGACCAATCAACACGCAATAAATAAATAAGATATCAAAAGGAGATGTATCATCTCTTATGTGCATAAGTTTCTCTAAGTGGGCAATATCACAAAGATATTTATCCACAAAGAAACATGCACACATAAAATAGATACGCAAGAAAAATAGTATGATATCCAAGACGAAGTCATGCAATATACCAATAAGAATTTTTGCTTAATAGCATGGCCAAAGGCTCAATTTTATCTTATTGTACATTCATGAACTTCAACCACAAACAACTAAAATACATCACAAATATCAACAGGGGATAGAAGATAGTTGGGATGCATTGAGAAAGGCAACAAATATCACAAACGAGGATACTAAAAGAAATAACTCAATTTGCACTTTCATCGATATTGCACATGTGAGAGGCTTGAGGAATTGATATGCAATAAAATTTCTAGATAGGCATAGATGGGATGGGTGAATCATGATCATGATTTTATATACTTCCCAACATATGTGCTCATCTCAAACTACTCACATTCGCAATAAAGAGGTTTCGTTAAGATTTTAGCAAGAAGCACAACATTTGCAAATCAAGAGATTCATGCCAAGATGCAACCACATGGTTGGATGCTGGAAAAATATGCATGAGAAAATACTTGTTACCGAGATAGCATTGGTGAGGATGTAGTAGATATGTGTTCGTTGACCATCCTAGCTTGCCTCAAGTTACCATTGAGTCACCACTTCTCCCCAAGAGTGAGACAAGCATCCAATGCATATCCATTGTACCTAACACAAAGGTAAGTACAAAAAGGTCCCCAAACTAATTGGGTTCAAAGTAGTTAGACACACTACAACATATAGGACAAACTCCACAATTCTATGTGCATATAGATATGAAATTGAATTTCATGCACATCTTAGCCAAATTAGGATTTGATGGAGTTTACCCTATATATTGGATCAAAGAAAGTGACACATGCCATAAGATATACATATATTAAATATGCATGCACAATACTTTCAAGAATCAAAGGAAGATACAATTTGGACAAAAACACCAAATAAACCAAGAGACAATGGTTGTCCAAATTATATCAAAGAATCAAATCAACACAAGATTGACTTCAAGGACTTATCTCATTATAAGAAGCTAATTAAACCTAAACACAAAGGAATGAGATAACCAACTCCCAAGAGAGCAAGGTTCCAACAAATAAACCAAACCCTCGACACTTTTTATGATGGCACAACGTACCAAAAAGAAAATTTTATGTCTCCCAAAACCAAATTCTTGATAATGATCAAGAGATGTTAAGCATTCTAATAAATATAGAAGAGCTCCCCCAATATTGGTGCATTATCTAGGATTTTTCATATGAATACAAAATGCACAAAACTAGGATCATCACGCTACCTATATCTAGTGAAATGCTAAGAAAGTTTGAATAGACAAATTAGATCTATAAGATGCAAGGAAGACACATGGGAGTAAAAGCACAACACATTCATGGCAATATATAAGACAATTTAAACACAAGAGCCAATGTAAATATGATCAATAAATTTCTACCTCATAATAGATTGCCAATTGTCCTAGGACACAAGGTATTAGGAAATATTTCCCGGTGGTAGTTTGTAAATATATGTAAGATCATATCTACACCAAATAAAGCATATGGTAAAAGATAAGAGTTAACCATCATGCAAAGAGAGTTTCTTGATAGCTTCAATTAGTCATACCATCATGCAAAGCAATTAATAGTATTCATACCAACATGCAAATCAATTAATAGTATTCATACCAACATGCAAAACAATTAATAGTATTCATACCAACATGCAAAGCAATTAATAGTATGACTTGAAGCATATGGTTTTCCAAAAATGTATTGAGGGACACATTGTGAAAAACCATGCTAAGAACCACTTTCACAAATAAGATCCACAAAGATATTAGCAATGAAGCCATTTAAGCAAATTGGAACTTGTTTGAGAGAACATGTCACATATGAGAGATAATTTACAATATCAATTCTATGTGACACAACCTCAAATGTTCACATTTCCTAGGCTTGTAATATGCACAAAGCTTATTACTCCCCCATAATGTGATAAGGAATTTATTTTCACAAGAGGCAAATAAGATCCAACTAGAGATATTAATGAACATTAGAATTTGAATTTCTCATGAAGATGACATACCACATAGAGACTAGATAATCTTGCAATATCAATTCTAAGTGATATTCCTCATGTACACACATTGTTAGGATTGTGAAATTCCTAAAGGCATATCACTCCCCCAAAATGTTATAGTCCATTAATCTCTCATAAGAGCCATATAAGATACAACAAGATGCAAAGAGGCTCCAACACAAGCACAAATACATGGTGTGCAACCTAACATACATAGACTTGATTTCTCAAGAAAAACAAGTAGGATGCACAACATATACAAACACATGTTAGGAACAAAACTAACACATGCAAAGGGGCGAGTAACTTTCAATATAAATGAGTTGAGCACATGTTACCGCAAGGAGGAACATTGGGTGTATGATAGAAGTAAGATAACCAAAAGACTTGGCTTGAGATAATATAAATGATGAAGATCCCTTAATTCTTCATGATGTAGCCAAGTCTCCAATGCCCTCCAACAAGCACCTATTGATCAAGTTTTGGATTGTTGGTCCCCAACTAAGTTGGGTCCTAAGAGGTTAGTCACAATAGGCTTGGCAACCCAAATGGTTCTTTTCTTGACACCACGTTGAGCACCAACATATTTGGCAAACACATTGCCACCCTCATCCTTACGAAGAGAATAAACATCATCAATGGAGATAGAGTTGGATGAGGTACCAATAGTGCAAAAAGAGGAGATGTGGCCCTTCTCACGGCATATGTAGCAAGTTCTTTTCTTCTCCTTCTTCTCACTAGGTTTCTCCACAATGGGAGCATTGGCTTGTTTCTTCTTGGGAAGTGGCATTTCTTCAACTTGAGGTTGAATATGAGTTTGAGCTTGAGGCCGCTTCCCTTTTTGCTTCTTCTTCAAAGGGCAAGATCTAACATGGTGCCCTTCAATATTGCACTTGAAGCAAATAATCTTGGCCGGGTCTTTGACTTGTACTTGGACCTTCTTCTTGTTGTTGTTCTTGGAATTGTTCTTGTTGTTGGATTTGAATCCAAGTCCACTCTTGTCATTGGGGGATTGTTGCATACTCAACATCGTGTCAAGTTTGCATTTCCCTTCATGACCCTTTACCAATTCATTATTCAAAGAAGTGACTTGGGCCTTGAGCTCTTTGATTTCCTCTACATGGTTAGTAACAACACAAGTACTAGAGGAAGTAGAATCTTCATTGTTAGAGCAACAAGGCAAGGAAGATAATTCATCACAAGATTTAGCAATATTATGAGTGGATGAATTACTAGGACTAGCACATGGCAATATAGCATTTTGAGTAGTAGTGCTAGTATCCACATGAGGCTCACAAGGTGTTTCCTTTGATATGATAGCCTCATGAGCTAACTTTAGCCTCTCATGAGAGGCTAGAAGATCCTCATGGGAGCTAGAAAGCTTTCCATGATTTTCTTCCAATTTCCCATAATTGCTAGTTAGCAAATCAAGTTGAGCCCTTAGCTCAACATTCTCCTTCAAGGTAGATGCTTCACAAGAAGTAGAGTTAGTAGCTCACGCATCATTATCAATAGCAATAGGATAAGGCAAGTTGGCATGCACTTTTAGATAAGAAGCTTTAAGTTGCTCATGCGACTCGGTGAGTTTGGTGAGCGCACTCTCAATGACCCTTGAGCCCTTTTTGAGTTGCTCAAAATCCTCAAGGAGTTTAGCATTAACAAACACAAGCTTATCATTTTTTAGCTTTAGTTCATTTGCCATCTCAAGAGCTCTATCATGGTTTTCCTTTTCTCTAGACAATTCTAGAGCAAAGGTCTCCTCAAGAGCTTCCTTGATGGTTTGTTCTTCTTCAAGTTCATTCTTTAATGATGCTACATCATCGGCATACTCTCGTTCAAGAGCACCCTTTTTATCAATGGTGTTCTCATGCATCCAAATAAGTTTTTGGCTCTCAATAGCGGTAGTCAAGATTTCAAAGAAGTGAGAGCTAGCAATTTTATCTTTGTAAAGAACCTTGAATACACTCTTACCCTTATCGCGTAGAGAGAAAACCCAATCCTCTTCTTCATATTCATCCTCATCCTTATCACCACGAGAAATATTAGGTTCCATGGTAGGAGGTACCGTGGAACCCTTGGCCATAAGGCATATATGAGGACCGTGAGATAAATATGAGGAGTTACTTGAGGCTCCTTTCAAGATCTTGTCTTGACCAATAGAATCCTTGGTTTCCTCTACATTGTTAGACACACAACAACTAGAGGAAATAGAATCATTTTTATCATGGCCACAAGACAAATCAAGCATATCATTATGAGATTTATTCAAGCAACTTACACATGATATGCAAGGACTATCAACACAAGCATGTAAATCATTTCTAGTGCTAGATGTGTTTAAGTCCAAAGATGAAGCATTGCAATGAGATAGAGATGAAGAATCATCAATAGTAAGCTCAATATCAACATTGCAATTTTCATCACCACTCACCATATCATTACCTTGTGTCTTACCACACTTTGGTGAAGTGGATGAAGATGAGAACTCATCACGGCCGGAAGTGGAAGCAAAACAATCATCCTCAATGATAGTGGACACATCATATTTATCTTGAAGCTTTGTCCATAATTCATGAGCGCTCCCAAAATGCATGATTGAAGAAGTAACTACATTGCTCACAACAATGGAAAACACATGAGAAGCAAGAGCATCGAGACAAGAGTTTTTCTCCTCCTCAAGAGATAAATTTTGAGGATCCTTAGGAGAAGAAAAACCCATGTCAAGAAATCGCTCCATGTCCGGGGACATACGCCGCAAAATATTAAGCACATAAATTTTCCATAGATCATACTTTGTGCCATCAAATATAAACAAGTTATTGTGCGCTAATCCCCTAACCGACATCCTTACTCTCAAGGCGGTGAAGCCTAAGAATGAGAGACCTTGCTCTGATACCAATTGAAAGGACACGGATGTCGCCTAGAGGGGGGGGGGTGAATAGGCGATTTAAAACTTTTACGAGATGGGCTTAACAAATGCGGAATAAAACTAGCGTTTACTTTGTCAAGCCCAAAGCCTATATACTTGTTCACCTATGTGCACCAACAACTTATTCTAAGCAATGGTTCACCTAAGTGCACCAACAACTTATGCTAAGCAATACAAGCAAGTATGTGATAGCAAGATATATATAACTTCAAGCACGATGGCTATCACAAGGTAAAGTGCATAAGTAAAGAGCTCGGGTATAGAGATAACCGAGGCACGCGGGAGACGATGATTTATCCCGGAGTTCACACTCTTGCGAGTGCTAATCTCCGGTGGAGAGGTGCGGTTGCTTAGTGCTCCCGAACGCCACAAGAGGCTCACCTTGAGGTGTGGTTGCTCGATGCACACCAACGCCACAAAGGCCTCACCCCAAGATGCGGTACTCACACCACACACCGAACACCACGAAGGCGCCTCACCTAAATCTCCGGTGGCCCTCGCCACAAAGGCCTAGGTCACGATTCCACTAAGGGATTTCCTTCGAGGCGGATACCGGGCCTTACACAAAGATTGGGGCACACATCCACAACTTAATTGGAGGCTCCCAACAAATCGTCACAAAGGCGTAGAATCCGTCTAGGGTTCCAAGAACCCAAGAGTAACAACCTTCTTGCTTTCACCACCACGAATCACCGTGGAGAACTCAAACCGATGCACCAAATGCAATGGCAAGAACACCACAAAGATGCTCAAGTCCTTCTCTCTCAAATTCCAGCAAAGCTACAAAAGCTATTGGGGGAATAAGAGAGGAAGAACAAAGGAATTCACAAAGAACACCAAGATCAAGATCTAGAGAGTTCCACTCACAAAGAGATGGATTTGATTGGTAGAAATGTAGATCTAGATCTCCTCTCTCTTTTCCCTCAAATGGGGGCAAGAATCATGGAGGGATTGAGAGATAGTGCAAGCTTCTCTAGTTCAACAATGGAGGAGAGAGAGAGTGAGAGAAGCCTCAGCCCAAGGAGGAAGAAGGGGGGTATTTATACCCCCCAAGAAAATCGAGCCGTTGGGAAAAACCAGGGCCGGATAATCCGGCCTAAGTAAGGGCCGGATAATCCGCCCCCCTCGGATAATCCGGCCACAGGGACAAAACCGGGACAATATCCGGGCAAATGTCCGGCCCCTATACTGAGCAGCAATTCCTGAGGTCCTTAGCCGATTTCGAGGGGGCCGGATATTTCCGAAATATCCGGCCCGGATAATCCGGCCGGATATTTCCGAAATATCCGGCCTAAGCAAACTGCAGAAACACCAAAACTAAAACGGGCATAACTTTTGCATCCGGACTCCGATTTCGATGATCTTGGGCTCGTTGAAATCACAACAACGAGTTCTACAACAATATGCATAGAAACATCATAGTCCAGCAAAGGAGGACAGAAACAAATGATGAAAGGTTTGACCTATCTCAAAAAGACATACCGGTAAAACCTCCAATCTTGAAAATGCAACAAGTTGCCCATGGAAAAACCATTCTCAATGAACTAGAGCTTGTCATGAGAATAAGCACAAGCTCTAAAACATCACATGGATAAGATCCAAATAAAACCAAGTAAGATGATGAACCAAACTCGAAAACGCAACAAGTGATCTATGTGAAATCCGTTTTCGATGAACTAGAGCTTGTCATGAGAATAAGCACAAGCTCTAAAACATCTCATGGATAAGGTCCAAATAACAACCAAGAAAGATGATGCAAGGATGCAAAGGTTTGAGCTCTCTCCGAACGATACGATCGAGTTACTCACTCGAGAGCCCTCTTGATAGTACGGCAACTAAACTATAAACCGGTCTCCAACTACACTATGAGACCGGTGAGAAAGAAACCCTATCAAGAGCAAACCTTATACTTGCGCATTCCACTTGAGCTCGATGACGATGATCTTGACCTCAACAAGATGGAACGCCTTTCTTGCTTGTGCTTGCTTGACGAAGTCTTGTGGATTGCTCCCCCATAATCCACCATGGGAGAGCTTCTTCTTCGGCGCATCTTCACATAACCATGACCACCATGTGGATTGCTCTCCCATAATCCACCATGGGAGAGCTTCTTCTTCGGCGCATCTTCACATATCCATGATCACCATATGGATGGCAAGACTCAAGCAAAGGATCTCTTCGAGATGGCTCATCTTGAACTTGCACTTCATTCTTCATTCTTCGTCATATTGATGTCTTGAAGTAACTTGAGGGCTCACTTCATCTTCATCTTCAAGACATACTTGACACTTGATATCCTTCATCAATTTCTTCTTATTGCAACCTTGAAGCCAACAAATGGTTCAAGAATTTGCCTATGGACAACTCCTACAAATATAACTCAATGCAAACATTAGTCCATAGGGATTGTCATTAATTACCAAAACCACACATGGGGGCTCCATGCACTTTCAATCTCCCCCATTTTGGTAATTGATGACAATCTCTTTGAGAGGGTTTATATAAGGAATTTAAGTAACAAATAAGTTGAATATATAGAGCAAACTCCCCCATAATATATGCATGTGTGAATGATCTTGACTTTCATTGCATATATTGGCATTCAAAGCCTAGTGGAGTTTCCTCTAAATATTCAACTATGCAAAGCAACAAGATGCAATGCAATAAAGGCACATGCTTAAGCACAAAGCAAAGACATAACCAAATTCCCTTAAACCCTCCAAACTTCTCCCCCATTGGCACCAATTGCCGAAATGGGTGAAAAATTTAGAAGGCCAATATAGTGAGAGTTCCTCCATAGCGTGTGCATTTCTCATAATTTGAGTGGAATCAAATGCACATATCCAATGACGAATATTCGGAAGGAATCACACTATAGATAGGATCAAAGATTGCAAAAAGATAACAAAGTCAAGAAGCTTCAACAAATGAAGCAAGCAACCAAATGAACCACAAGGAAGATACCAAAAGAAAGATAGATATTATGATAAGATCAAGAAGATTGGTCTAAATAATATGAGGAAGCTCCCCAAGGTTTGTGCACAAAACTAGACAATTTGCATTGGAGTATAAAGTGCACAAACATGGAATCATCACTCCCATGATATCATTCAAAAACAAAAGATACCAAGTGAATCAAACTCTAATGATCACCACAAGATAGTGTTCTAAATCAAATGAGGAAGCTCCCCAAGGCACATGCATAAAATAAAATGTTGCATTTGAATACAATATGCATAACATCGAATCCTCACTCCCTCATTTAAAACACAAACATTTGTAATAGATCATAAATAGAAAAGTAAGCTAAACACTTGCAATAAACAAATAGTTGAGCAACAAGTAAGAGGCACCATAATAAAAAGGCTCAACCAAGAGGATATGTGAAAGGCATGATAAAGCATATTATAAGACTATTACAAGGATGAGCAAAAAGCATCATCATAGTCTTCAATGAATTATATTGCTTAGCATGACCAATCAACACGCAATAAATAAATAAGATATCAAAAGGAGATGTATCATCTCTTATGTGCATAAGTTTCTCTAAGTGGGCAATATCACAAAGATATTTATCCACAAAGAAACATGCACACATAAAGTAGATACGCAAGAAAAATAGTATGATATCCAAGACGAAGTCATGCAATATACCAATAAGAATTTTTGCTTAATAGCATGGCCAAAGGCTCAATTTTATCTTTATTGTACATTCATGAACTTCAACCACAAACAGCTAAAATACATCACAAATATCAACAAGGGATAGAAGATAGTTGGGATGCATTGAGAAAGGCAACAAGTATCACAAACGAGGATACTAAAAGAAATAACTCAATTTGCACTTTCATCGATATTGCACATGTGAGAGGCTTGAGGAATTGATATGCAATAAAATTGCTAGATAGGCATAGATGAGATGGGTGAATCATGATCATGATTTTATATACTTCCCAACATATGTGCTCATCTCAAACTACTCACATTCGCAATAATGAGGTTTCGTTAAGATTTTAGCAAGAAGCACAACATTTGCAAATCAAGAGATTCATGCCAAGATGCAACCACATGGTTGGATGCTAGAAAAATATGCATGAGAAAATACTTGTTACCGAGATAGCATTGGTGAGGATGTAGTAGATATGTGTTCGTTGACCATCCTAGCTTGCCTCAAGTTACCATTGAGTCACCACTTCTCCCCAAGAGTGAGACAAGCATCCAATGCATATCCATTGTACCTAACACAAAGGTAAGTACAAAAAGGTCCCCAAACTAATTGGGTTCAAAGTAGTTAGACACACTACAACATATAGGACAAACTCCACAATTCTATGTGCATATAGATATGAAATTGAATTTCATGCACATCTTAGCCAAATTAGGATTTGATGGAGTTTACCCTATATATTGGATCAAAGAAAGTGACACATGCCATAAGATATACATATATTAAATATGGATGCACAATACTTTCAAGAATCAAAGGAAGATACAATTTGGACAAAAACACCAAATAAACCAAGAGACAATGGTTGTCCAAATTATATCAAAGAATCAAATCAACACAAGATTGACTTCAAGGACTTATCTCATTATAAGAAGCTAATTAAACCTAAACACAAAGGAATGAGATAACCAACTCCCAAGAGAGCAAGGTTCCAACAAATAAACCAAATCCTCGACACTTTTTATGATGGCACAACGTACCAAAAAGAAAATTTTATGTCTCCCAAAACCAAATTTTTGATAATGATCAAGAGATGTTAAGCATTCTAATAAATATAGAAGAGCTCCCCCAATATTGGTGCATTATCTAGGATTTTTCATATGAATACAAAATCCACAAAACTAGGATCATCACGCTACCTATATCTAGTGAAATGCTAAGAAAGTTTGAATAGACAAATTAGATCTATAAGATGCAAGGAAGACACATGGGAGTAAAAGCACAACACATTCATGGCAATAAATAAGACAATTTAAACACAAGAGCCAATGTAAATATGATCAATAAATTTCTACCTCATAATAGATTGCCAATTGTCCTAGGACACAAGGTATTAGGAAATATTTCCCGGTGGTAGTTTGTAAGTATATGTAAGATCATATCTACACCAAATAAAGCATATGGTAAAAGATAAGAGTTAACCATCATGCAAAGAGAGTTTCTTGATAGGTTCAATTAGTCATACCATCATGCAAAGCAATTAATAGTATTCATACCAACATGCAAATCAATTAATAGTATTCATACCAACATGCAAAGCAATTAATAGTATTCATACCAACATGCAAAGCAATTAATAGTATGACTTGAAGCATATGGTTTTCCAAAAATGTATTGAGGGACACATTGTGAAAAACCATGCTAAGAACCACTTTCACAAATAAGATCCACAAAGATATTAGCAATGAAGCCATTTAAGCAAATTGGAACTTGTTTGAGAAAACATGTCACATATGAGAGATAATTTACAATATCAATTCTATGTGACACAACCTCAAATGTTCACATTTCCTAGGCTTGTAATATGCACAAAGCTTATTACTCCCCCATAATGTGATAAGGAATTTATTTTCACAAGAGGCAAATAAGATCCAACTAGAGATATTAATGAACATTAGAATTTGAATTTCTCATGAAGATGACATACCACATAGAGACTAGATAATCTTGCAATATCAATTCTAAGTGATATTCCTCATGTACACACATTGTTAGGATTGTGAAATTCCTAAAGGCATATCACTCCCCCAAAATGTTATAGTCCATTAATCTCTCATAAGAGCCATATAAGATACAACAAGATTCAAAGAGGCTCCAACACAAGCACAAATACATGGTGTGCAACCTAACATACATAGACTTGATTTCTCAAGAAAAAACAAGTAGGATGCACAACATATACAAACACATGTTAGGAACAAAACTAACACATGCAAAGGGGCGAGTAACTTTCAATATAAATGAGTTGAGCACATGTTACCGCAAGGAGGAACATTGGGTGTATGATAGAAGTAAGATAACCAAAAGACTTGGCTTGAGATAATATAAATGATGAAGATCCCTTAATTCTTCATGATGTAGCCAAGTCTCCAATGCCCTCCAACAAGCACCTATTGATCATGTTTTGGATTGTTGGTCCCCAACTAAGTTGGGTCCTAAGAGGTTAGTCACAATAGGCTTGGCAACCCAAATGGTTCTTTTCTTGACACCACGTTGAGCACCAACATATTTGGCAAACACATTGCCACCCTCATCCTTACGAAGAGAATAAACATCATCAATGGAGATAGAGTTGGATGAGGTACCAATAGTGCAAAAAGAGGAGATGTGGCCCTTCTCATGGCATATGTAGCAAGTTCTTTTCTTCTCCTTCTTCTCACTAGGTTTCTCCACAATGGGAGCATTGGCTTGTTTCTTCTTGGGAAGTGGCATTTCTTCAACTTGAGGTTGAATATGAGTTTGAGCTTGAGGCCGCTTCCCTTTTTGCTTCTTCTTCAAAGGGCAAGATCTAACATGGTGCCCTTCAATATTGCACTTGAAGCAAACAATCTTGGCCGGGTCTTTGACTTGTACTTGGACCTTCTTCTTGTTGTTGTTCTTGGACTTGTTCTTGTTGTTGGATTTGAATCCAAGTCCACTCTTGTCATTGGGGGATTGTTGCATACTCAACATCGTGTCAAGTTTGCATTTCCCTTCATGACCCTTTACCAATTCATTCTTCAAAGAAGTGACTTGGGCCTTGAGCTCTTTGATTTCCTCTACATGGTTAGTAACAACGCAAGTACTAGAGGAAGTAGAATCTTCATTGTTAGAGCAACAAGGCAAGGAAGATAATTCATCACAAGATTTAGCAATATTGTGAGTGGATGAATTACTAGGACTAGCACATGGCAATATAGCATTTTGAGTAGTAGTGCTAGTATCCACATGAGGCTCACAAGGTGTTTCCTTTGATATGATAACCTCATGAGCTAACTTTAGCCTCTCATGAGAGGCTAGAAGATCCTCATGGGAGCTAGAAAGCTTTCCATGATTTTCTTCCAATTTCCCATAATTGCTAGTTAGCAAATCAAGTTGAGCCCTTAGCTCAACATTCTCCTTCAAGGTAGATGCTTCACAAGAAGTAGAGTTAGTAGCACAAGCATCATTATCAATAGCAATAGGATAAGGCAAGTTGGCATGCACTTTTAGATAAGAAGCTTTAAGTTGCTCATGCGACTCGGTGAGTTTGGTGAGCGCACTCTCAATGACCCTTGAGCCCTTTTTGAGTTGCTCAAAATCCTCAAGGAGTTTAGCATTAACAAACACAAGCTTATCATTTTTTAGCTTTAGTTCATTTGCCATCTCAAGAGCTCTATCATGGTTTTCCTTTTCTCTAGACAATTCTAGAGCAAAGGTCTCCTCAAGAGCTTCCTTGATGGTTTGTTCTTCTTCAAGTTCATTCTTTAATGATGCTACATCATCGGCATACTCTCGTTCAAGAGCACCCTTTTTATCAATGGTGTTCTCATGCATCCAAATAAGTTTTTGGCTCTCAATAGCGGTAGTCAAGATTTCAAAGAAGTGAGAGCTAGCAATTTTATCTTTGTAAAGAACCTTGAATACACTCTTACCCTTATCGCGTAGAGAGACAACCCAATCCTCTTCTTCATATTCATCCTCATCCTTATCACCACGAGAAATATTAGATTCCATGGTAGGAGGTACCGTGGAACCCTTGGCCATAAGGCATATATGAGGACCGTGAGATAAATATGAGGAGTTACTTGAGGCTCCTTTCAAGATCTTGTCTTGACCAATAGAATCCTTGGTTTCCTCTACATTGTTAGACACACAACAACTAGAGGAAATAGAATCATTTTTATCATGGCCACAAGACAAATCAAGCATATCATTATGAGATTTATTCAAGCAACTTACACATGATATGCAAGGACTATCAACACAAGCATGTAAATCATTTCTAGTGCTAGATGTGTTTAAGTCCAAAGATGAAGCATTGCAATGAGATAGAGATGAAGAATCATCAATAGTAAGCTCAATATCAACATTGCAATTTTCATCACCACTCACCATATCATTACCTTGTGTCTTACCACACTTTGGTGAAGTGGATGAAGATGAGAACTCATCACGGCCGGAAGTGGAAGCAAAACAATCATCCTCAATGATAGTGGACACATCATATTTATCTTGAAGCTTTGTCCATAATTCATGAGCGCTCCCAAAAGGCATGATTGAAGAAGTAACTACATTGCTCACAACAATGGAAAACACATGAGAAGCAAGAGCATCGAGACAAGAGTTTTTCTCCTCCTCAAGAGATAAATTTTGAGGATCCTTAGGAGAAGAAAAACCCATGTCAAGAAATCGCTCCATGTCCGGGGACATACGCCGCAAAATATTAAGCACATAAATTTTCCATAGATCATACTTTGTGCCATCAAATATAAACAAGTTATTGTGCGCTAATCCCCTAACCGACATCCTTACTCTCAAGGCGGTGAAGCCTAAGAATGAGAGACCTTGCTCTGATACCAATTGAAAGGACACGGATGTCGCCTAGAGGGGGGGGGTGAATAAGCGATTTAAAACTTTTACGAGATGGGCTTAACAAATGCGGAATAAAACTAGCGTTTACTTTGTCAAGCCCAAAGCCTATATACTATTGTTCACCTATGTGCACCAACAACTTATTCTAAGCAATGGTTCACCTAAGTGCACCAACAACTTATGCTAAGCAATACAAGCAAGTATGTGATAGCAAGATATATATAACTTCAAGCACGATGGCTATCACAAGGTAAAGTGCATAAGTAAAGAGCTCGGGTATAGAGATAACCGAGGCACGCGGGAGACGATGATTTATCCCGAAGTTCACACTCTTGCGAGTGCTAATCTCCGGTGGAGAGGTGCGGTTGCTTAGTGCTCCCGAACGCCACAAGAGGCACACCTTGAGGTGTGGTTGCTCGATGCACACCAACGCCACAAAGGCCTCACCCCAAGATGCGGTACTCACACCACACACCGAACGCCACGAAGGCGCCTCACCTAAATCTCCGGTGGCCCTCGCCACAAAGGCCTAGGTCACGGTTCCACTAAGGGATTTCCTTCGAGGCGGAAACCGGGCCTTACACAAAGATTGGGGCACACATCCATAACTTAATTGGAGGCTCCCAACAAATCGCCACAAAGGCGTAGAATCCATCTAGGGTTCCAAGAACCCAAGAGTAACAACCTTCTTGCTTTCACCACCACAAATCACCGTGGAGAACTCAGAACGATGCACCAAATGCAATGGCAAGAACACCACAAAGATGCTCAAGTCCTTCTCTCTCAAATTCCAGCAAAGCTACAAAAGCTATTGGGGGAATAAGAGAGGAAGAACAAAGGAATTCACAAAGAACACCAAGATCAAGATCTAGAGAGTTCCACTCACAAAGAGATGGATTTGATTGGTAGAAATGTAGATCTAGATCTCCTCTCTCTTTTCCCTCAAATGGGGGCAAGAATCATGGAGGGATTGAGAGATAGTGCAAGCTTCTCTAGTTCAACAATGGAGGAGAGAGAGAGTGAGAGAAGCCTCAGCCCAAGGAGGAAGAAGGGGGGTATTTATACCCCCCAAGAAAATCGAGCCGTTGGGAAAAACCAGGGCCGGATAATCCGGCCTAAGTAAGGGCCGGATAATCCGCCCCCCTCGGATAATCCGGCCACAGGGACAAAACCGGGACAATATCCGGGCAAATGTCCGGCCCCTATACTGAGCAGCAATTCCTGAGGTCCTTAGCCGATTTCGAGGGGGCCGGATATTTCCGAAATATCCGGCCCGGATATTTCCGAAATATCCGGCCTAAGCAAACTGCAGAAACACCAAAACTAAAACGGGCATAACTTTTGCATCCGGACTCCGATTTCGATGATCTTGGGCTCATTGAAATCACAACAACGAGCTCTACAACAATATGCATAGAAACATCATAGTCCAGCAAAGGAGGATAGAAACAAATGATGAAAGGTTTGACCTATCTCAAAAAGACATACCGGTAAAACCTCCAATCTTGAAAATGCAACAAATTGCCCATGGAAAAACATTCTCAATGAACTAGAGCTTGTCATGAGAATAAGCACAAGCTCTAAAACATCACATGGATAAGATCCAAATAAAACCAAGTAAGATGATGAACCAAACTCGAAAACGCAACAAGTGATCTATGTGAAATCCGTTTTCGATGAACTAGAGCTTGTCATGAGAATAAGCACAAGCTCTAAAACATCTCATGGATAAGGTCCAAATAACAACCAAGAAAGATGATGCAAGGATGCAAAGGTTTGAGCTCTCTCCGAACGATACGATCGAGTTACTCACTCGAGAGCCCTCTTGATAGTACGGTGATACGCGTACAGCACGCGTCCGTTGGGAACCCCAAGAGGAAGGTGTGATGCGTACAGCGGCAAGTTTTCCCTCAGTATGAAACCAAGGTTTATCGAACCAGTAGGAGCCAAGAAGCACGTTGAAGGTTGATGGCAGCGAGATGTAGTGCGGCGCAACACCAGGGATTCTGGCGCCAACGTGGAACCTGCACAACACAAACCAAGTACTTTGCCCCAATGAAACAGCGAGGTTGTCAATCTCACCGGCTTGCTGTAACAAAGGATTAGATGTATAGTGTGGATGATGATTGTTTGCGAAATGAGAACAAAGATTGCAAAGAGATTGTATTTTAGTATAGAGAATTGGACCGGGGTCCACAGTTCACTAGAGGTGTCTCTCCCATAAGATAAACAGCATGTTGGGTGAACAAATTACAGTTGGGCAATTGACAAATAAAGAGGGCATGACCATGCACATACATATTATGATGAGTATAGTGAGATTTAATTGGGCATTACGACAAAGTACATAGACCGCTATCCAGCATGCATCTATGCCTAAAAAGTCCACCTTCAGGTTATCATCCGAACCCCCTCCAGTATTAAGTTGCTAACAACAGACAATTGCATTAAGTATTGCGCGTAATGTAATCAGTAACTACATCCTCGAACATAGCACCAATGTTTTATCCCTGGTGGCAACAGCATATCCATAATCTTAGAGATTTCTGTCACTTCCCCAGATTCACGGAGACATGAACCCACTATCGAGCATAAATACCCCCTCTTGGAGTTACAAGCATCTACTTGGCCAGAGCATCTACTAGTAACGGAGAGCATGCAAGATCATAAACAACACATAGATATAAATTGATAATCAACATAACATAGTATTCTCTATTCATCGGATCCCAACAAACACAACATATAGAATTACAGATAGATGATCTTGATCATGTTCGGCAGCTCACAAGATCCGACAATTAAGCACAATGGGGAGAAGACAACCATCTAGCTACTGCTATGGACCCATAGTCCAGGGGTAGACTACTCACACATCACTCCGGAGGCGACCATGGCGGCGTAGAGTCCTCCGGGAGATGATTCCCCTCTCCGGTAGGGTGCCGGAGGCGATCTCCTGAATCCCCCGAGATGGGATTGGCGGCGGCGGCGTCTCTGGAAGGTTTTCCGTATCGTGGCTCTCGGTACGGGGGGGTTCGCGACGAAGGCTCGTGGTCGGCGGAAGGGCAGGTCGAGGGGCGTCACGAGGGGCCCAGATGACAGGCCGCGCGGCCAAGACCTAGGCCGCGCCGCCCGTGCTCGGCCGCCTCGTGGCCCCACTTCGTTGACTCTTCGGTCTTCCGGAAGCTTCGTGGCAAAATAGGACCCCGGGCGTTGATTTCGTCCAATTCCGAGAATATTTCCTTACTAGGATTTCTGAAACCAAAAACAGCAGAAAACAAAGAATCGGCACTTCGGCATCTTGTTAATAGGTTAGTTCCAGAAAATGCACGAATATGACATAAAGTGTGCATAAAACATGTAGATATCATCAATAATGTGGCATGGAACATAAGAAATTATCGATACGTCGGAGACGTATCAGCATCCCCAAGCTTAGTTCCTGCTCGTCCCGAGCAGGTAAATGATAAACAAAGATAATTTCTGGAGTGACATGCCATCATAATCTTGATCATACTTTTTGTAAAGTATATGTAGTGAATGCAGCGATCAAAACAATGTATATGACATGAGTAAACAAGTGAATCATATAGCAAAGACTTTTCATGAATAGTACTTCAAGACAAGCATCAATAAGTCTTGCATAAGAGTTAACTCATAAAGCAATAATTCAAAGTAGAGGCATTGAAGCAACACAAAGGAAGATGAAGTTTTAGCGGTTGCTTTCAACTTATAACATGTATATCTCATGGATATTGTCAACATAGAGTAATATAACAAGTGCAATATGCAAGTATGTAGGAATCAATGCACAGTTCACACAAGTGTTTGCTTCTTAAGGTGGAGAGAGATAGGTGAACTGACTCAACAATAAAAGTAAAAGAATGGCCCTTCAAAGAGGAAAGCATCGATTGCTATATTTGTGCTAGAGCTTTGATTTTGAAAACAAGAAACAATTTTGTCAACGGTAGTAATAAAGCATATGTATCATGTAAATTATATATTACAAGTTGCAAGCCTCATGCATAGTATACTAATAGTGCCCGCACCTTGTCCTAATTAGCTTGGACTACCGGGATCATCGCAATGCACATGTTTTAACCAAGTGTCACAAAGGGGTACCTCTATGCCGCCTGTACAAAGGTCTAAGGAGAAAGCTCGCATCGGATTTCTCGCTATTGATTATTCTCAACTTAGACATCCATACCGGGACAACATAGACAACAGATAATGGACTCCTCTTTTATGCATAAGCATTTAATCAACAATTAATTTTCTCATATGAGATTGAGGATGTTGTCCAAAACTGAAACTTCCACCATGGATCATGGCTTTAGTTAGCGGCCCAATGTTCTTCTCTAACAATATGCATGCTCTAACCATAAGGTGGTAGATCGCTCTTACTTCAGACAAGACGAACATGCATAGCAACTCACATGAAATTCAACAAAGAGTAGTTGATGGCGTCCCCAGTGAACATGGTTATCGCACAACGAGCAACTTAATAAGAGATAAAGTGCATAAGTACATATTCAATACCACAATAGTTTTTAAGCTATTTGTCCCATGAGCTATATATTGTAAAGGTGAAGAATGGAAATTTAAAGGTAGCACTCAAGCAATTTACTTTGGAATGGCGGAGAAATACCATGTAGTAGGTAGGTATGGTGGACACAAATGGCATAGTGATTGGCTCAAGTATTTTGGATGCATGAGAGGTATTCCCTCTCGATACAAGGTTTAGGCTAGCAAGGTTATTTGAAACAAACACAAGGATGAAGCGGTGCAGCAAAACTCACATAAAAGACATATTGTAAACATTATAAGACTCTACACCGTCTTCCTTGTTGTTCAAACTCAATACTAGAAATTATCTAGACTTTTAGAGAGACCAAATATGCAAACCAGATTTTAGCATGCTCTATGTATTTCTTCATTAATAGGTGCAAAGTATATGATGCAAGAGCTTAAACATGAGCACAACAATTGCCAAGTATCACATTATCCAAGACATTTTAGCAATTACTACATGTATCATTTTCCAATTCCAACCATATAACAATTTAACGAAGAAGAAACTTCGCCATGAATATTATGAGTAGAGCCTAAGGACATATTTGTCCATATGCTACAGCGGAGCGTGTCTCTCTCCCATACAAAGAATGCTAGGATACATTTTATTCAAACAAAAAAAAACAAAAACAAACCGACGCTCCAAGAAAAGCACATAAGCTGTGATGGAATAAAAATATAGTTTCAGGGGAGGAACCTGATAATGTTGTCGATGAAGAAGGGGATGCCTTGGGCATCCCCAAGCTTAGACGCTTGAGTCTTCTTGATATATGCAGGGGTGAACCACCGGGGCATCCCCAAGCTTAGAGCTTTCACTCTCCTTGATCATGTTGTATCATCTCCCTCTCTTGATCCTTGAAAACTTCCTCCACACCAAACTTAGAACAACTCATTAGAGGGTTAGTGCACAATCAAAATATACATGTTCAGAGGTGACATAATCATTCTTAACACTTCTGGACATTGCACAAAGCTACTGAAAGTCAATGGAATCAAAATATCCATCGAACATAACAAAACTGGCAATGCGAAATAAAAGGCAGAATCTGTCAAAACAGAACAGTTCGTATTGACGAATTTTATCGAGGCACCAGACTTGCTCAAATGAAAATGCTCAAATTGAATGAAAGTTGCGTACATATCTGTGGATCACTCACGTAAATTGGCATAATTTTCTGAGTTACCTACAGAGAAAACAGCCCAGATTCGTGACAGCAAAGAAATCTGTTTCTGCGCAGTAATCCAAATCTAGTATGAACTTTACTATCAACAACTTTACTTGGCACAATAAAACACTAAACTAAGATAAGGAGAGGTTGCTACAGTAGTAAACAACTTCCAAGACTCAAAATAAAAACAAAGTACTGTAGTAAAAACACATGGGTTGTCTCCCATAAGCGCTTTTCTTTAACGCCTTTCAGCTAGGCGCAGAAAGTGTGTATCAAGTATTATCAAGAGACGAAGTGTCAACATCATAATTTGTTCTAATAATAGAATCAAAAGGTAACTTCATTCTCTTTCTAGGGAAGTGTTCCATACCTTTCTTGAGAGGAAATTGATATTTAATATTACCTTCCTTCATATCAATGATAGCACCAACAAGATTTAAGAAAAGGTCTTCCCAATATAATGGGACAAGATGCATTGCATTCAATATCCAAGACAACAAAATCAACGGGGACAAGGTTATTGTTAACGGTAATGCGAACATTATCAACTTTCCCCAAAGGTTTCTTTGTAGAATGATCAGCAAGATTAACATCCAAATAACAATTTTTCAGCGGTGGCAAGTCAAGCATATTATAGATTTTCTTAGGCATAACGGAAATACTTGCACCAAGATCACATAAAGCATTACAATCAAAATCTTTAACCTTCATCTTAATGATGGGCTCCCAACCATCCTCTAGCTTTCTAGGAATAGAGGCTTCGCGCTCTAGTTTCTCTTCTCTAGCTTTTATGAGAGCATTTGTAATATGTTGCGTGAAAGCCAAATTTATAGCACTAGCATTAGGACTTTTAGCAAGTTTTTGTAAGAACTTTATAACTTCAGAGATGTGGAAATCATCAAAATTCAAACCATTATAATCTAAAGCAATGGGATCATCATCCCCAATGTTGGAAAAAAATTTAGCAGTTTTATCACAGGCAGTTTCAGCAGTTTTAGCAGTTTCAGGCAGTTTCTCGCGCTTTGCATTAGAAGTGGAAACATTGCCAACACCAATTATTTTACCATTAATAGTAGGAGGTGCAGCAACATGTGTAGCATTAGCATTACTAGTCGTGGTAATAGTCCAAACTTTAGCTATCTTACCTTCTTTTTCATTTTCTTCTTTTTCCCACCTAGCACGCAATTCGGCCATCAATCTTATATTCTCATTAATTCTAACTTGGATGGAATTTGCTGTAGTAACAATTTTATTATGATGATTTTCATTAGGCATAACTTTCGATTTCAAAAGATCAACATCAGCAGCAAGACTATCAACTTTAGAAGCAAGTATATCAATTTTCCCAAGCTTTTCTTCAACAGATTTGTTAAAAGCAGTTTGTGTACTAATAAATTCTTTAAGCATGGCTTCAAGTCCAGGGGGTGAATTCCTATTATTGTTGTAAGGATTCCCATAAGAATTACCATAGCCGTTGCCATTATTATAAGGATATGGCCTATAGTTGTTACTAGAATTGTTCCGGTAAGCATTGTTGTTGAAATTATTATTTTTAATAAAGTTCACATCAACATGTTCTTCTTGTGCAACCAATGAAGCTAACGGAACATTATTAGGATCAACATTTGTCCTATCATTCACAAGCATAGACATAATAGCATCAATCTTATCACTCAAGGAAGAGGTTTCTTCGACAGAATTTACCTTCTTACCTTGTGGAGCTCTTTCCGTGTGCCATTCAGAGTAGTTGATCATCATATTATCAAGAAGCTTTGTTGCTTCACCAAGAGTGATGGACATAAAGGTACCTCTAGCAACTGAATCCAATAGGTTCCGCGAAGAAAAATTTAGCCCTGCATAAAAAGTTTGGATGATCATCCAAGTAGTCAGTCCATGGGTTGGGCAATTTTTAACCAGAGATTTCATTCTTTCCCATGCTTGTGCAACATGCTCAGTATCCAATTGTTTAAAATTCATTATGCTACTCCTCAAAGATATAATTTTAGCAGGGGGATAATATCTACCAATAAAAGCATCCTTACATTTAGTCCATGAATCAATACTATTCTTAGGCAGAAATAGCAACCAATCTTTAGCTCTTCCTCTTAATGAGAAAGGGAACAATTTTAATTTTATAATGTCACCATCTACATGTTTATATTTTTGCATTTCACATAGTTCAACAAAATTATTGAGATGGGCAGCAGCATCATCAGAACTAACACCAGAAAATTGCTCTCGCATAACAAGATTTAGTAAAGCAGGTTTAATTTCAAAGAATTCTGCTGTAGTAGCAGGTGGAGCAATAGGTGTGCATAAGAAATCATTATTATTTGTGGTTGTGAAGTCACACAACTTAGTATTTTCAGGAGTACCCATTTTAGCAACAGTAAATAAAGCAAACTAGATAAAGTAAATGCAAGTAACTAATTTTTTTGTGTTTTTGATATAGCAAACAAGATAGCAAATAAAGTAAAACTAGCAACTAATTTTTTTGTATTTTGATTTAGTGCAGCAAACAAAGTAGTAAATAAAAGTAAGCAAGACAAAAACAAAGTAAAGAGATTGGGATGTGGAGACTCCCCTTGCAGCGTGTCTTGATCTCCCCGGCAACGGCGCCAGAAAAAGTGCTTGGCGCGTAGTTGACGAGGGAGGATATGGTGTAGCTTTCCTTCGTTCCCCGGCAACGGCGCCAGAAAAAGTGCTTGATACGCGTACAGCACGCGTCCGTTGGGAACCCCAAGAGGAAGGTGTGATGCGTACAGCGGCAAGTTTTCCCTCAGTATGAAACCAAGGTTTATCGAACCAGTAGGAGCCAAGAAGCACGTTGAAGGTTGATGGCGGCGAGATGTAGTGCGGCGCAACACCAGGGATTCCGGCGCCAACGTGGAACCTGCACAACACAAACCAAGTACTTTGCCCCAACGAAACAGCGAGGTTGTCAATCTCACCGGCTTGCTGTAACAAAGGATTAGATGTATAGTGTGGATGATGATTGTTTGCGTAAATGTAGAACAAAGATTGCAGTAGATTGTATTTCAGTATAGAGAATTGGACCGGGGTCCACAGTTCACTAGAGGTGTCTCTCCCATAAGATAAACAGCATGTTGGGTGAACAAATTACAGTTGGGCAATTGACAAATAAAGAGGGCATGACCATGCACATACATATTATGATGAGTATAGTGAGATTTAATTGGGCATTACGACAAAGTACATAGACCGCTATCCAGCATGCATCTATGCCTAAAAAGTCCACCTTCAGGTTATCATCCGAACCCCCTCCAGTATTAAGTTGCTAACAATAGACAATTGCATTAAGTATTGTGCGTAATGTAATCAGTAACTACATCCTCGAACATAGCACCAATGTTTTATCCCTAGTGGCAATAGCACATCCATAATCTTAGAGATTTTTGTCACTTCCCCAGATTCACGGAGACATGAACCCACTATCGAGCATAAATACCCCCTCTTGGAGTTACAAGCATCTACTTGGCCAGAGCATCTACTAGTAACGGAGAGCATGCAAGATCATAAACAACACATGATGAGGTCTAAGACCCCGTGTGAGGCCCGATCTCGTGGATTGACTTCGAAACCAAGGGGGGAGAGATGGGAGAACGCGAGGAACACGAAGAACACGATGAACACGAGGAACTCCGAGACTCACGCACACACACCAACCCGATACACCCGACGCTTACCTCCGTGGCTCGATGGACCACGCCAATAGAATCTCCGAGGAAGAGGCACGTGGCAGAATTCCCGGAGAGAGATTGGGGTTGGAGAGGAAGAGCTTGGTGAGGGAGAGAGAGTAACTAGTACTAGAATCTCACTCAACAAGATCAAAGTCAACAACCAAGGTGCCTTGATTACCGAGGGATGATACCCAAGGGAGACTAAGCTCAAAGGTAGGTTTGAGTTCAAAACAAGTCTAAGGGGTAAAGGAGGGGTCCAGGCTACTTATATAGGCACACAGGGCCAGCCAGGGCGAACAGGTACGCGAATGGATAACTTAAGGCAGTTTGGTGGGTCATTCCCGTCAGACCCGGTTTGGATCCGGTCTGACCGGGCCTATGACCGGGTGGTCCGGTCCTGGGTCCGGTCGACCGGGCGCCAACCGGGAATCTGCGAGGTTTCCGGTCTTCGTCCGGTACGAGGGAGCTGCGCCCGGTTGGGCGCCCGGTTGACCGGGCCTGGGACCGGACGGCCCGGTTGTGGGTCCGGTCTGACCGGGTCCTGGACCGGCCAGGCTGGGCCTCTTCCTCCCGCCTCTTCTTCCTCTTCCTTCTTCTCTTCTTTCCTTCTTCTTCTTCTCTTCCTTGCACCATGGGAGTTCCTTCTCTCTTGGTCCTTGTCGATGTCGGCACCTATAGACACAATGATGATAGGCATGAGGTAGCATACCATTCAAGTTGGTGTTGAGGTCGACCATAGAGAGGAAAGGGTTCACCTTGACATATATGGCGGGGGTTTGTGTTGTTGGTCCACTTGGGGGACTCCTTGGCCATGGTGTAGCGTCGACGATAGGCGGGGCTGCACTTGACGGTCTTGAGGTGGAGGTGTCCGAAGGCCACCCCACATCATCTCCCCCCCTTGGGGAAGAGTCGCCCTCGACTCTTGTTCCTCCTCAACGATGATGTAGGCCATGACGTTTCTCCCATGTAGTAGTCGATGGACAAAGTCGCGGTCGAAGAAGAACTTGGGGAAAAACAACTTGCGAATGGAAAGCTTGTGGATGCCAATTTGGTGATCGGCGAACAAGAGCCTCTCAATCAAATACGAAGCATCAAGTCGTTTCTCCAAGAGGCATTTGGCAAAAATGGGAACCAAAAGAGTGTCGATGTATCCAAAATTTGGTAGGGCAAAAATTTGTGCATGTAAAAGTTTGGTTTGTAAAGTGTCAAAAATGTGATGTGTAGCATTGTCCCACACAAATGGAACAATCAAAAGGCAAGTATCGACGGCAAAATTTTGTGCAAAATTGTTATGTGCCATGGCAAAGAGATGGAAACTTCTAGCTTGGGAAAGTATGGCTGGCGTGAGCCAAGTATGGGTATCCTCAAGTGTCAAAGAATCCATGTCAATTGCCAAAGATGAAATGAGAAATCCAAAGAAGAGCAAGTTTATGAGTGACATGTGGCACAAGATGCATAAGGTGTCTCTCACATGTATGACATGGTCCTTGAGATTCTCAGAGTGTATGATGATAACATCAAGACATACAACAACCATTGTGCCAACAAGATGTGTCAAGATATGTTGCATAAGAGGCAAAGAGGTGACGAGGCATTGGTCCAAACCGGAAGCTCGACAAGACAAGCCGGAAACACACAAGGGCGAAGGCGTTTGAGAACATACCCTTTGGCGTGAATCCCATGGGTTGGATCATGTATCTCGTTCGTGTTGGGGTAGCTCTCAATTGCGCGTTTCGTGAGCTCATGCTCCGTAGCGGTGGAAGTTGTCATTCGGGTACCTATAGACACAAAAGAGAAAACAAAAAGCGTGTGTGCATGGTAGAGGAACACATCATCCATCATGATGTTCCATGACTTGTGCACATCATCATTAGTGTCAAGCAAGATAGTATGAAATGCATGGCGATGGTGCATATGGCAAGAAGGTGCATTCATGGCATGTGGTAACTCATGATCATCAAAAAGTGAGAAGGCTATGGGGGCCATCTCGTGGACAATGAAATAAGCATTCTTGCATACCAAGCATAAGAAAGAGCAATTGTTCACAATCTTGGATGCAAGGATCATGGAATGGTGCAAACATTTTGGGCAAAGCATGTTCAACATGTTATCATTGTTGTCGACAACCCTATGTAAAGAGGAAGTGTTCATCAAGGGTGGCACAACACAAGTATTATCATAATCATTATCATGGCAAGCAAGCGGGGAAAACGTGAAACTCTCATAGCATGGCATGGTCATGGTATCACAAGCATTCACTTCCACATGATCAACAATGTTAACAAGCAAAGTATCGCATGGGAAAATGAAAGTAGCATGTGAAGTAGCAAATGGATCATCGAAATCATGCATGCACTCATAAGTCATCATGTCCACTAGTGGGATCATGGCATCATCAACACCTATGTTGTTACCTTTGTAGGCCGACTCATTTGAAGTAGGTGTTGTGGAAGTAGGAGGATCCATGTGGTCGACATGTCCATCTTGGAGCAAGCATGGTGAGATATCATCATCTTCATGCACTATGTACATCGTCTCCATGAGCGGGAACTCGTCCTCCGTGGAACCTAGTGCAACATAAGAAGACACAAACGAGGGAGAGGTTAATGTGTTAGCAAATGCGATGTCCTCCATGGACCTATCATCTACCTCTCTCAACTCACTTTGTGTATCACTCATGTCCTCCAAACGGAAGCACTCAAACTCACATATGGGGTGGGAGTCACTCAACTCACTATCACTCTCACTCAAGTGGGCTAGGTGGCTCTCATGCTCACATGGGATTGGTACCAACTCATCGATCAAGCATGTAGGAGTAGGCTCGACTTTCTCATCTCCATGCACCTCCTTGGTTGAAGGGAAATTCCCATGCTCAACCATCTCAACTCCATCGCCTCCCAAGTCGTCCTCCATCGGTGGCGCCGTAGTGACGTGGAGAGCTAGGCTCGGATCCACATCATCCTTGCGATGGCCTTGGAGTTCTTCATCTTGAAGTGTGGGCGCCGTAGGCTTCTTGGTGGCTTGGGCTTGTAGCTCGTCGAAGTAGAGCGTCTTGGCGCTTGGCTTTGTGCATTGCCATGCCTCGTGACCCGTGGCCTTGCATACCTCACATAGGAGATTGGGACATTCCCGTGGGCGGTGGCCTTGTTGCTTGCACTTGTAGCATCGGAGTCCATAGGCATGTGACGAGGTAGGGGCCATTGTGGTGGTGGCGCAAGAGGTGGAAGTGTCCATATGAGGAAGGTATGCGCGATGTGCACTTGCCATCCTTGGAGTGGTAGGCACCCTATCATGGTGTTTGTCGCCTTCATGTGGAGGCTCTCGTCTTCGTGCATCATCACCATGGCTTGAGTGGTGTCGTTGAAGACTCGTGGAAGATGTTGGTCGATGGAGATCATGAAGTGGCTTGTGGCGGCGAAGCTCATGTGGTGACGTATGTCGATCACGGTCCTTGCCATGCCTAGATGATGGCTCATGCGACTTGGCATGTTGCTTGCGGCGCCTTGTGGAGCTTGGAGAAGAGTGTCGATGACGATCATGTTGAGGACGCTCTTGAAGCTCCATATGATGTCCTTGATGTCGATGATCTTGTGCATTATCACTCTCATGGTGGCGCCTTGTGGAGCTCGAAGAAGTGTGTCGATGACGCTCATGATGGGGACGCTCTTGATGATCCATATGATGGTGCCATCGTGGAGGTCCTCTATCTTCATATGTTGCTCCATTGGCCAAGTAGGTGTACGTGAGAGCATCTTCTTTGCTCATCGTGGAGCGTAGGTGAGGCTCCGCCATGGTGTCGATGTCGTACCCGTGGCGTTGCTCCACCATGTCGTCCATGAGTGGTGAGCCATTGTTGATGTAGAGCTCGTCGATGTCGTCCTCAAGGTGGTGCTCCACCATGTCATCCATGCTTGAGGAGCCATTGTCGATGTAGAGCTCCTCGGTGTCGGTCATGTCGGTGATGCTCGCGGAGCCATAGTCGGTGTCGAGCTCCACATGTTCCTCCACATCCGCGGTGCTTGAAGAGGAATCCTCCTCGAAGTGCTCCGTGTACTCCTCCGTATCTTCTTGGTCGCTATACATGTTAGCATGACAAGATCTATATGGTGTATGTTAGTGGAAGGAGACTACCTCGCACTCTTACCAAGGTAAGATAGTATTGAGGCGATCCACCAAGTCAAAAGCAAGATCAAGTGTATCGGGACACACGCAAAACCACACGCAAAAGCTAGCAAATATGGTGTTAGGTGAGTATGGTGGAAAGCCAAAAGACGAAATCCAAGATCAAGTATGTTGTCAAGAGTGGGTGAAATCCAAAAATTCAAATGTCAAAGCGATGATCACTATAAACACGGAAAAGATGTGGAACGCACACACGAGATAAGCGGGGTTAGTGCGACCAAGAAATGAGCGGAAAAGTGTAAGAAGCCCTTAAACAAGGGTGCTCGGTGTCACACTAACACAAGAAGAGATCAAAGCTTTGGTTGCAACGGAGAGACAACAAGATTTACACGCGGCCTCTCTTCTCATATCTCTCTTTTGCTTAAAAGCTTTTTCTCTTTTGTATATGGTGGCACTTGCACTCTTTTGTATCTATGGTGGCACTTTGTACACTTTTGTATGTATGATGGCACTTGCACTCTTTTGGTGCTTTTCTTTCTTTTTCACGCTCTATGTTAGCGTTAGCTCACTTTTGCTATCTTGCCACACGAGTTTTGCTTAGAAGCTTGACTCCACACTACACACACACCTCACAATCGGGGCCACGTGCAATGTCTCGCAACACTCAATAAGCAATGCTCGATAGGATAGATCGCAAAAGAAGAGGGGTTACAAGGGGAATGCAAGTTATACCTAAGATGTTAGGCGGTGATGAACACACAACTTGCGATGAAGGTGGTGGTGTCAAGAGTACGGTTGCAAGTCCGGGGTGCCGAGGACGTCGTCGCTTGCTTCGTAGCTGCGGATTAGTTGTACAAACAAGGTACTCAAACCGGAACAAGCAAACACAAGTTAGCGGAAGAAAAGGGTCAAAGTAGCTTGGCGGTGGTGGTGGTGGTAAGCCGGTGGTGGTGGTGTCGATGCTCTTGTGGTTGCGGCGGAGGTTATGGGGCCGCGATGATGTTTCCCGGTGGTTTGGGGAGGGTGGCGGTGCTTGCTGGCGGCGGAGAGGGTGGCGGTGGTTGGCGGAGGTGGTGGTGGAGGTGGCGCCCGGTTGGCGCCCGGTTGACCAGGCCCTGGACCGGCCTGCCCGGTCTACAGCCCGGTTGACCGGGTTCTAGCCCGGTTGGCGCCCGGTTGGCGCCCGGTCTGGCGCCGGCTGACCGGCCACAGCGCCAGCTGTCCGGTCACTGGCCCGGTTGGCGCCCGGTCGACCGGATTTCGCGGGGCACAGTTTTTCTCTCTCCTGTTCTTGAGCGAAATCAAGCCAAATCGACCAAAACGAAGGGAAAAGATGGAATTGGGGGCTAAAAGTTGAGGAGATAATAGATCAAGCACTCCAACACCAAATCCATGGACCAAAACCACTCAAAACGCAACCAAATCGCAGATCGGTCAAGAGGAAAATTAGGGCTATTTTTGGGGATTTTTGGGGAAATTTTTTTTAGAGACGAAATTGGATGGGTGGGGGGTCAAATCCGCGGAAACCAAAGGCTGCTGATACCATATGATGAGGTATAAGACCCCGTGTGAGGCCCGATCTCGTGGATTGACTTCGAAACCAAGGGGGGAGAGATGGGAGAACGCGAGGAACACGAAGAACACGATGAACACGAGGAACTCCGAGACTCACGCACACACACCAACCCGATACACCCGACGCTTACCTCCGTGGCTCGATGGACCACGCCAATAGAATCTCCGAGGAAGAGGCACGTGGCAGAATTCCCGGAGAGAGATTGGGGTTGGAGAGGAAGAGCTTGGTGAGGGAGAGAGAGTAACTAGTACTAGAATCTCACTCAACAAGATCAAAGTCAACAACCAAGGTGCCTTGATTACAGAGGGATGATACCCAAGGGAGACTAAGCTCAAAGGTAGGTTTGAGTTCAAAACAAGTCTAAGGGGTAAAGGAGGGGTCCAGGCTACTTATATAGGCACACAGGGCCATCCAGGGCGAACAGGTACGCGAATGGATAACTTAAGGCAGTTTGGTGGGTCATTCCCGTCAGACCCGGTTTGGATCCGGTCTGACTGGGCCTATGACCGGGTGGTCCGGTCCTGGGTCCGGTCGACCGGGCGCCAACCGGGAATCTGCGAGGTTTCCGGTCTTCGTCCGGTACGAGGGAGCTGCACCCGGTTGGGCGCCCGGTTGACCGGGCCTGGGACCGGACGGCCCGGTTGTGGGTCCGGTCTGACCGGGTCCTGGACCGGCCAGGCTGGGCCTCTTCCTCCCGCCTCTTCTTCCTCTTCCTTCTTCTCTTCTTTCCTTCTTCTTCTTCTCTTCCTTGCACCATGGGAGTTCCTTCTCTCTTGGTCCTTGTCGATGTCGGCACCTATAGACACAATGATGATAGGCATGAGGTAGCATACCATTCAAGTTGGTGTTGAGGTCGACCATAGAGAGGAAAGGGTTCACCTTGACATATATGGCGGGGGTTTGTGTTGTTGGTCCACTTGGGGGACTCCTTGGCCATGGTGTAGCGTCGACGATAGGCGGGGCTGCACTTGACGGTCTTGAGGTGGAGGTGTCCGAAGGCCACCCCACATCAACACATAGATATAAATTGATAATCAACATAACATAGTATTCTCTATTCATCGGATCCCAACAAACACAACATATAGAATTACAGATAGATGATCTTGATCATGTTCGGCAGCTCACAAGATCCGACAATTAAGCACAATGGGGAGAAGACAACCATCTAGCTACTGCTATGGACCCATAGTCCAGGGGTAGACTACTCACACATCACTCCGGAGGCGACCATGGCGGCGTAGAGTCCTCCAGGAGATGATTCCCCTCTCTGGCAGGGTGCCGGAGGCGATCTCCTGAATCCCCCGAGATGGGATTGGCGGCGGCGGCGTCTCTGGAAGGTTTTCCGTATCGTGGCTCTCGCATGCGGGGGTTTCGCGACGAAGGCTATTTGTAGGCGGAAGGGCAGGTCGAGGGGCGTCACGAGGGGCCCAGATGACAGGGCCGCGCGGCCAAGACCTAGGCCGCGCCGCCCTGTGCTCTGGCCGCCTCGTGACCCCACTTCGTTGACTCTTCGGTCTTCTGGAAGCTTCGTGGCAAAATAGGACCCTGGGCGTTGATTTCGTCCAATTCCGAGAATATTTCCTTACTAGGATTTCTGAAACCAAAAACAGCAGAAACAAAGAATCGGCACTTCGGCATCTTGTTAATAGGTTAGTTCCAGAAAATGCACGAATATGACATAAAATGTGCATAAAACATGTAGATATCATCAATAATGTGGCATGGAACATAAGAAATTATCGATACGTCGGAGACGTATCATACGGCAACTAAACTATAAACCGGTCTCCAACTACACTATGAGACCGGTGAGAAAGAAACCCTATCAAGAGCAAACCTTATACTTGCGCATTCCACTTGAGCTCGATGACGATGATCTTGACCTCAACAAGATGGAACGCCTTTCTTGCTTGTGCTTGCTTGACGAAGTCTTGTGGATTGCTCCCCCATAATCCACCATGGGAGAGCTTCTTCTTCGGCGCATCTTCACATAACCATGACCACCATGTGGATTGCTCCCCCATAATCCACCATGGGAGAGCTTCTTCTTCGGCGCATCTTCACATATCCATGATCACCATATGGATGGCAAGACTCAAGCAAAGGATCTCTTCGAGATGGCTCATCTTGAACTTGCACTTCATTCTTCATTCTTCATCATATTGATGTCTTGAAGTAACTTGAGGGCTCACTTCATCTTCATCTTCAAGACATACTTGACACTTGATATCCTTCATCAATTTCTTCTTATTGCAACCTTGAAGCCAACAAATGGTTCAAGAATTGCCTATGGACAACTCCTACAAATATAACTCAATGCAAACATTAGTCCATAGGGATTGTCATTAATTACCAAAACCACACATGGGGGCTCCATGCACTTTCAGCTACTAAGTTCCTTTTTGACGGCAACGTGCTGCTATTTTTTAGGGGATGAAAACATGCTACCAATTGTACATCAGTTTTTTCTTTGAGGAAGAAGTTACATAAGTTGATCTTGCTAATTCCATCTTGGAAAATAAAATGATTCTCCCCTATGCGGTCAGTCGCTCCCTTCTCAGGCCTGATATGGCCCACCACTACTTAACCATCGGAACCTGATAGAAGAAAGGCCCTAGGCCCAGTTCGTGAAGGGACGACCCTAGCTTTGTCTCTAAAAACGTTTCGCCTTTCTTCTTCGTGAGGAGGCAGTACGCTAATGGCGCCTCCGGCCGTCCGGCGACTGCTTTGCTGCTCACACATACCTAGGCAGGGGCTCCTAAATTTCGCGGGCCCAGGGCGGCCGCCCCTCCCGCCCCCCCCCTAGGGCCGGCCCTGGGTCGGCTTATAGCAGTTCGCCTAAAACAATATTGGGAGTAACAATCTTAGAGCATGTCTAGCAGGCCCCTTATATTTCTGCCCCGTATCTCGCCGCTTTTTCGCCCCGTATCAAAAAATTGCTAACGGAAGAGCCATTCCGTCTAGCAGACCCCGTATTTCGCCCCGTATTTTCAAAAATAAAACCCCGGGAAGTTCATCTTCATTGATCATACTACGGATCATACATACGGATCACCGATTCTACATCCAGAATGTGCGATCCTACTCGGGGAGGTCGACTAGGTACGAGTCCGCCTCCGCCTCCCGCAACTCCGCCTCCTTCGCGGCGGCGATGGCCGCCGCCACCTCTTCCTCCTCCACCCTCTTCCTCTTGGCGTCGTCCTTGAGGAACTGTCGTAGCTCCTTCAACAAGTCGGGGGCCTCCTCCTCCTCGCCGGCGAGCGGAGCTCCTCCAGCGCTGGTGCTCCCGCTGCTCCAAGCCTCCTTGGCCCAGCGGCGGCGCTCCCAGTCGGCGCGCCACTCGTCGAACTTGGGCCCGCTCATCGGCTTCATCGGCGGATCCTCGTTGTACCAGCGCCCGCCCGCCGCGAAGTCAACGAGCTTCGGCGGGACGAACGCGGCGCCGGCGTACCTGCAGGCCGCACGCCGGCTCCCGACGGCGGATCTCTTGCATTGGCGCCGCCACGCATCCTCCACGTTGTCCGGCGAGCGGGATCGCTTCGATCCGCTCGCCGGCGAGGCGGTACTGCGGCGGCGGGCGTCCATGCCGGATCTGGGGTGGAATGCGGCGCGGGGGAGTGAGGAATTGCTCGCCGGAGCTAAGTACGGAGGCGGCGGCGCACGGCGGAGCTAGGGTTGCGAGTGAGGGGTTAACCCCTCACTCGCACCTGCGCCCAGTATAAGTACGGGGCGACGGGGCCGATTTCCTGGGCCCCGTATTCCGCCGAAACGGGCCTGCCCGAATACGGGGCCTGCTAGACGCCCCAAATCGCGCCTGCCCCGTATCCCGCCGGAATTTTTCAGTGGGCGGGTTATACGGGCCTGTTAGACATGCTCTTAGAAGAACGGGCCTTCCCACATCTGTAGACCCTTTTATTGTCCGATCCGATAGTTAAAAATGTCTGAACTCTGTGAAGAGGTTTTGGTGGTTCTATTATACTGTAAACTAATAGAAAAATGGCTTTCATGTCAACCTTTTTTTTTTTTTGCTTAGGAACCGTGAATACTTTCTAGTTCCTACTTCACATCCTAACAAACAACAATTCCATTGTTCAAAATTAACCAGCAATCATTGCAGATTTGCAGACACGGCGTCCTCAAGAGTCGAGAGAAGAGATCATCCAAACAAAAAGGCAACCATCACATATGTACTGTTACAGTTCATTCCATGGGACTGCAAGACTAGCATCATCCAAGTACGCAATTTTCTGAGACGTCACTGCTGCTACCTTCCGCTGGCTGGTGCTGGTCATCCTCATTTCCCAACGAGGGAGTACTTGTGCCGACGGTTGTTCCTAAGAGCGCAGCAGCCGAACCCGTAGACGACGACGAGGAGCACGACGAAGGCGGCATTGACGAAGGCGATCTTCTTCCAGCTGTTCTTGAGGTTCCCTAGGACGCCGGCCTTGCAGGACTGGCAGCCGTAGCAGAGCTCCGACTGCTCATTCGACCACGCGTCGCAGTCAGGGTCGGCGCCGCTGACATAGCCAGGGGGCTTGGTCCAGTAGGTCTCGTTCTGGTACGTGAAGTTGCACGCGGTTGGGGGCTTGCAGCATCCAGACTGCACACACAAAATTTGTTGAGGTTACAATGAAATTCTTTTTCAGGGTTCATAATTTATCTTCTTATAGATTCCAGATCCCTTCAAGTTCAGGATAGATGATTCTTTCAGAGAATGCACGTGGTGTATACTTAATCAAAAGATTGCAGTTTCTGAAGTCATAATCAACTGCAAGTTGCATCTCTATGGTATGGTTATCTGAACTCTGGAAAAGCACATATGAACACATGCTCTGACCTCTGAGAAGTGTGATTGCTTGTAAGACCAAATCAATGGGGTGCAGAAGTCGTTGATACATTTTTTACAATCACTTTCCTCTTACTCGGAGCTGAATTAGTATGTAGGAGTTGCCTGTGACGATCAACTGCTATGACGTCGACTGAAGCCGATAGCTTGGTGGCTCTTTTCTACCCTATTTCAGCCCTTGTGCACATACGTACGACTTTGATCAAGTCATGAGTTGCTAAATGTCACTTTGAGTGATGCAATATAAAGGCATAGGCTCGGCCAGTTTATTAGTACAAAGGATTTATCAAATGAGGACAAGTATAATGTGCATGATTTTCTTCTTCCAATTGCCCAAAGGCGTCTTACATAGATTGAACTATTTTCGATCTAGATTCTTTTGGCAAGAAGATAGTAAGAAGAAATATCGAATCGCTAAATGGAGTGTTGTTTGTCGCCCTAAAAATCAAGGAGGACTTGGTATCCATGATCTTGAGGTCAAGAACTGAGCCCTACTTGGTAAATGGCTATTCAAAATTCTTTCTGAAGAAGGAATATGGCAAAGCATTCTTAAGAGAAAGTACGTTGGCTCGAAGGCTTTGTCCCAGGTTTTGTGGAAACCTGGCGACTCGCACTTCTAGGCTGGCCTTATGGCGACAAAGAAATTTTTCTTCCCATATGTTTCTTTCTCTACCAAGGATGGATCTCAG
The DNA here is from genome assembly GCF_019359855.2 of Lolium perenne. Lineage (NCBI taxonomy): Eukaryota > Viridiplantae > Streptophyta > Magnoliopsida > Poales > Poaceae > Lolium > Lolium perenne. The sequence continues at coordinate 171,693,658 of NC_067250.2, read as the reverse complement.
ATAAGGTTCTGGGAAGATAAGTGGTTGGGTAATACCACTCTTCGTGAATAATATTCTGCTTTGTACAATATTGTTCGTCACAAATCCGATACTCTTGCGAGGGTGATGAAAATTCACCACCGGAGGTGACGTTCAGGCGTGATCTGGTTGGTCCTAGGCTAGCATATTAGGATAAGCGTAGGGTTGAGAAAATTCAGACTTCATAGTGTGACGTCGGAAGTAGTTTAAACTAGAAGTGAGATGATCGTGACCGGTTTGGAACGTTGCACTTGCACAATAGTACAATCAAGTGGCATGAAAATACTACTCCGTTTTTCAAAAAAGATCTTTGTACCTCCTGTTTAGTCTTTGGCGTGGTAAGGTAGCTTTCTACCTGATGTAATTAAACGGCATGTAGATATATCAAAAGAGTAATTCGAACCGTTTGCTTATCCAAGAAATGGCTTGAAGAGGTCAGCAAAGCACATCATCGATCGATATATATTTGAGCCAAATTCGGGTGAAGTATTCCTATTGACTTTGGGTACATTGATTAGAAAACATTACTTAAGCTTGTGTGACTGGTGAACTTGTGCTCAAGAGGACAGGGTATCATCCAACGTATGCCATGCAATGGAAAGTTCTGCATATATAGCTTGAGTAAACCGGTGAGGTTGCCATATGTATACATGAACTTAACATTTCTTACGTTGCTATTTAGGTAAGAATTGGCAGCGTTGTCAGTGCGTGTTGTGACTTACGACAGCAAGTGTACAGCTGAATCTATGCAGCGCAGATACAGAAACGAATTATGACGTGAATAATAACTCTCCACTCGAGTCTAAAATATATGTTCCAACACAGCAGCTGATATTTCACAAGTTCATCAGAGGAGTATGAGTAACTAACCTGCACCGGCGAGAGATTGGCGTTGACGAACTCGTCGAGCGTCCGGTTGCTCTGCAGGCTCCGGCACACATTGGCCTCCATGAGGCAGCTCCTGATCCTTCCCCAGTTGCGGCCGTCCTCCACCGTGCGCCTCAGCCAGCTGGAGTAGTCCCCAAGCCGGTACTCCCTGAACCCTCTCCCGGACACGGCCTGCCCGGCGCTCGCGTTGGTGACGGCGAACGCGAAGCCCGCGAAGCAGAGCGCGGCGAGGATGAGGAGCCCCGTGAGGAAAAGGTAGATCCAGAGGAGCGCCGACGCGCGGCAGCAGGCGCCTACGAGACCCGCGAGCGAGGCCACCATGATGGCGACGCCGAGGACGATCGCCGGCGTGCGGAGGAAGCGGTCGCAGTCCGTCGCGCCGCCCCGGTGCGGCGCGCTCGCGTAGATGCCCGCCGCGAGGACGGCCGCGCCCAGGAGGAGGGTCACCACGTTAAAGACCGCGAAGACGGTGTTGCTGCACCGCGGCGCCATTTGCGATGGAAGTTGCGCGGAGGGTCGTGTTGGAGAGATGTGTTTGTGCTTTGTGAGGGACAGGGGAAAGGTAAGTTTATAGCGGGAAGATGGAGCGAAAGAGTTGAATTGGCAACAGCCTTTTTTCCACTCCCTCTTTTTATTGGGCAACTGCTCATTTTTATTGCCTGTGCTAGGTGTTACCACGCTGAAACTAAGGTGTCAAGGTGGGATCCCACCGGGATTTTACTTATAGTGTATTTTGTTTTTTTAGTTCAAATTTTAGTAATCAAAATTTATAATAAAAAGGAAAAATGCACTACAGGTGAGATATAGATGGGATCTCACTTGACACCCTAGCTGATCTTTGCATATTAAGTTGCGATATTGGTCGTCTGGTCTTTGCAGCATGGCCCTCCCATAGACACAACATGTCATTGTCATGTTCACAATATTTCCTATGCTATATGTTAGAAAATGCAAAAATGATGTATCATTTAAAACAAACATATACAACAATTTTATCATGTAGTGCACAATAAATACCTATTGGTCTTTGCAAATCGTTGGGATAAATCATCGTGCAAATGTGGCAGAAAAACAAGCGTTTGCAATAAACAAAAAGGAATCGAAAATGAATGCAACATTTGCAGTGGACACCTAAAGTTCTCACAACATATTTTCCTTGTGCTTTCAACGAAACATGTACTACCTCCGACCATAATAAGTGCATGGTGTTTAGTTCAAATCTGAGTTAGTTTAAACTAAAACCCTGACAATTATTACAGATTTGGGTGAGTACGAGTTTGTAACTGTGTAAGGATAACATGTGAAACATCAAAAATCAACAAATCATCGATCTTCATATTTTTAGCACCATCTTTGTCAGATTGGGCTCGCCGACGATGAATCTCTTGCTTGACGGAGTCTCGTCAAAGTTGGATTCAGCTGCCCTATACCAATTCTTCGCAGTCTTGGTGTCTCCCGAAGCTTAGTGAGGCAGACTAGAGCTTCATCACATATCCACATCAACAAATATGGGGCATAAGGATGGTCCTTTCAAAGGAAGAAGGGCGAGGATCATCATGGAGAAGGGGGAGAGATTGAGGATGGATCTTTCTTGGCCCACTCACGTAGCAGGGGCAAGTTGTTGGGTGCCGCTGATTGAAGGTTGTCGCGCTACCTATGTGTAATATCATTGAGTAAAATACATAGGAGGTCACTGAACTTGAGTCCCTAATTCACTACGGTCACTATACTATGGAATACGCAAATTACGGTGACTGAATACGTTCAGTGATTCATCGGAGGTCACCCGAGCCTGTACAGCTTCGTATTTGTTGATGTGGCACTGGTCAACCCCACATGCCAGGCCCAGCTGGTGTTAATATTGCCTGTTTTGCAATAATTAAAGGTAAAAAGGCTAAATTGAAACTTTGACAAGGGTCAAATTAAAAAAAGGCCATCACCAGGAGAGCTTCGGTGGGCGGCACGCCCGTCCTTGCTGGCGAGTATGCCTGTCCTGCCGGCGCGGATCCCCTGTGTGCCCTTCGTCACGGTGGTGCTCGAGCTCGCGCCACATATGGAGGAGAGGGGACGATGTAGCGGGCGAGGGAGCGGCGTCCATCCAGCCAGCGAGCGGCGCATCTGCATCTTTAGCGTGTCCATGGAGGGATGGGGGAGATGAGATGGAGGAACAGGCAGCTGCGATGATAGGTGCTGAGCTGTGACCGGCGCGCACAAGGTCGAGCGCAGCGAGATAGAACGGCAACGAGCAAGGACTGGATGGCAAGCCGGCCTCAGCCACCATGGAACTCCGCGCGCCACCGCCGGGAGGCCCCCCGCGCACCACCCCCGCGCCGGCCTCAACCGCCATGGCACTCCGCGCCGCCGCCTGGAAGGGCTCGAGGCTGGCCATGGCAAAAATGGGGAAGAGCCATGTCCCGTACGACGCAGCCCCCCTCCCCTGCACCTGCCCGGCCGGCGGTGGCCCGCCCCGGCCTGGCGCTGAACGTGGCCGTCCCCGACGTCAAGGTCGGATAGCGGCGTCCCCTCCTAGTGGCGGCGGAAGGCCAGAGGCGTGATGACGATAAGGAAGGCCGGAGGTATTGCTGTTCGGCCATGGGCCTTTTCGTTTTTTTTTTAGATCCTTATCCGATTCCTCAACTTTGCTATTTAACCTTTTTTTTATTGGACAATAGTCCCTGCAGATGATAGGGGGCTGACAGGCGGGGTCTAACTCCGTGCCACACCAGCAAATACAAAATTGTACATGCTTCGGTGACCTCCGATGAAACACTGTGCGTATTTAGTGACCGTAATTTGAGTATTTCACAGTACAGTGACCATAGCGAACTAGGAGGTCAAGTTTGATGACCTCCCATGTATTTTACTCAATATCATTTAGCAAGAGGGGTGTCACCTGAAGGAAAGAAAAAAAAATTAATATCTTTCACAATTAAAATATTAATCACTTTAAGTAGTGAGTCCCTTGGTTACATCTGTTACATTTTCCATATTGGCTCAAAATTATATATAGCCTTGCAACCAAACACAACATTGTGAGATTAACTAAATTCAACTATATCCCCCCCCCCCCCACCCCACACACACACACACACACACACTCGTTATACAAAACATTACAAGATCTAAAGTACGCTATTTTCCCCCACATGGATTGACATAGCACACCCTAGTGGGATGCATATCCCCAAGGAAATTAATCCCCTAGAAGAAGAGGTGGTGATGACATTAACCTACTTAGTTCTTCAATCGACAATGTGAACAAAGAGGGTTCCTCCTAACCGAGGAGGGGAGCTCCCTGAACATCGGGCTTGTGATTATTGGAGGGCTTGACAAGTACTCCCTTTGTTCACTGAATCACTATTAATAAGACATTTTAGATATTTCAATGTGGAATATATACAAACCAAAATGAATGAACCAACTCACCGAAAGGCATGCATTTTAAAAAAACCTTAAACATATTATAATAGTGAATGGACGGAGTATGTCTTAACTTGTCAAAGGTGTCCTATGCTTCCATGGTGATGACACTACATCAAGTGTGTCAATTCGTTGGGACTTCAAGTGCAGAGTGATGCAGCAAGAGAAATTTTCCCCACAAAGGTGACTTGGGGTTTATATCGAACTCTCAGGAAAGAAAGGCGAAGCTTCTTCCAACCTCGTCTACCAACCTGCAAAGCAAAGTCTTTCTCTTGTGCCCACTACTCCACCGTGTGGTTGTCAAGCACAAAGTTTCGGTATTAGTAAAGTAAAAGATGAATGAATAAAATACTATAAAGAAAATGAAAACTAGAAAGTAAACTAAAACAAGTAAATAAAGATGTTTTTTTGATTTATGGTTGTAGTTGCAAGAACTAAATATATTTTTGTATTTTCAAAATTAATTAATGATAAAAATGTAAAGGCAAGTAAAAGTTGTTTCTTATGATAAAAATGGACCGGGTTCATGGATTCACTTGTCTACTCTCTCATAAAGGTGTGGTGGAATTAAGAACACGATAGATAACTAAATATGTGTGTGCGTGTGGTGTGCGTGTGCGCGTACGTGTGTGAATGTGTGTGTGCGCGTGCGTGTGCATGCGTACGTGCGTGCCTGTATGTGTGTGTGTGTGTGTGTGTGTGAGAGAGAGAGAGAGAGAAGTGCTCGGGGATGGAGGAGGGGTAAAAGGGTGGGTGAGGTCGCGAATATGGGACGTCCCACGTGTGGCCCAACCACTTAAACATGGTAGAACCATGACGCCATGGCTGGCGGTGCCATGATTTGATGGCATAAGGGGCCATACTTACATGTCATGGCCCTCCTCGTCACGTAGGAAAATAAGCACAGCGCTGAGGGTCAAGGTGTCGTGCATTATAACTATGGCGCCGAGGGGGCGAGCGCTGTTAAGCCTTGGCGCTGTGTAAAAGGGTCAAACCGTGACATATTTTCGAAACCGGTTTATTTTGAATTAGATTTTCAGTAGAAAAAATACTATTTTTTGTCATTTTTCGTAATCGTATCTAAGCAAGTTGCGAGCATCCCATCACATCTTTTCTTGGCCATAATGAAGTTTTGGAAGTCTGAGAAATGAATATGAGGCATAGAGAGGATGACAACACAGCTTAGGCCTGAATGTTGCTCCCTAACTTGAGAGCGTGTTATTCTCAACAACAAAAAAACTTGAGAGCGTGTTTGCTGAAATGCTGGTTGTTCCATCTGAACTTGTTGCATCAAAAAATTGACAATGGAAACTATGAGTAACTAACCTGACAATGTGAAGTCCTATGTTCTCCGCGTGAAACAACAAATCGTGTTGCTCAGCGTTTCAGTTTTCTATTATGTAAAACAGCAAATCTCGTTGTTGCTGGGTATTTCAGTTTGCTATTGTGCAAAACAGCAAATCGATGTTGCTCAGTGCTTCGGTTACTATCTCAGTCTACTATTGTACTGACCGAATAGTTAGCCACAAAAGTACCTTTCAGCGGTCAATAATGATCTATCGTCGTTCGTCCTTCCATCTATGTTTGGTGGCTAACTGAAGAGAAACAAATTAGTACTCTGATGTCTGGAGCTGTGACAGTGTCAGATTTGACACTTAACGTTAATGTTCTATCACGGTGATGCAGTGAGCTGCACGTTTGATCTTAAAACAGACACTTTACATTAATGTCCTCTCGGATCAACAGTAGCATCTCAAATACATGAACCCCTGATAGCCCATACTATCAGAGCACACAAGATCAACACCTTAAAAGTATCATCAGTTCATCACTAGATGGACAATAACAGTTACAGTACCGTCTTCATGTCACTCAGATGATCAGATCGTCAAGCACGAAGCTTCAGGCAAGCAACACGGTCACACGTAACGTGTAGTGACTTATAGTAACTTCCCAGCCGAGGGGAACAAGCAAAGCAACATAAAGCCGCTCATGGCCCAGAGCCACCCTTGTCAAGTCCGTAATCAGTCATGCCCATGCTAACTTCATTTTGGTGCTTGACGAACCCGCCATTCGCGGCCTTTGAGTAACTCCAGTAGTACACTAGGGAAGCCACGAGGTTGATGAGCATCATGGCAGCGGCTGCTGCAAACACTCCTTTGCGGAGCGTGGCACAACTGACCAAGTCATGTTTCATGTAGTATCCAAGATACTTGGTGTGGTATGCATTTCTCGCGGATCCTCCAACAAGGCAAGCTTCCGCTGTGAGAAATGTCAACCTGAGAACCCAAGTATAAAATGAAATTATGAGCGTGATAATAAGCATATCATTTGTAAGATCATATTTAACCAAGCACAACTATAGCAATAAGAACCTTGATCAGCTAATTCTGGTACTAGCAATTTTACATGTTTTAACCCATCTGATATCCGCTTACGCGCAGGAGCCGCAGATTGGCTCTGATATTATGAAACACAGCATAAACACACATGGTATCAAACAGAAGTAAGTGACATTTGTGCTTTAACTTGGCCATATGGAACTATCGAGACGATATTGTTTTTAACAAGACTACAAATGCTAATTTTTTACAGGTAATCCCACTACTGGTCCTATGTTCTCCCGAAGGGCGGAGGGCAGAGGCACAATGGGCGCATATGGTTTCTAGATTCAGCCGTCTGGAGACTGTTGCTTGGGCTATCTACAACCAGGGTAGCTGGCGGCTTTCTAAGAGATTACATGACATGGGACAGAAAAGAGTACAAGATAGTAGAATATAGGAACGCTTTTGCTTCGGTACGCACCCTCCACAAAGTCGCCAAATCGTGAAAACACATGGACGGTCAGGATGCATCGATTCCGCTTCGGGTCGGGGGGCAGGATCGTCATCTTCTGGGTACTGCAGGTTTGGCTGGGTTCGTATCAGCCCACGTACAAGCTCGTATGACCCATAACGCTCTGTATTATACGCCTACGTGCGGCCACGATCGAACCGTCGTCGTATATATTTCTTTCTCCCCTGTCCTCTTCAGCACATCCAAAGCAATCCCCAAATCGGGAAAAACCCTAGGTCACGAACAGCAGAGCACGCTTTCGCTCGCGCTCGTCCATGGAGAGGGGAAAGAGGAAGGAGGGGAAGGGCAAGGAGGCGGCGGTTGAGGACACCAAGTGGGCCGCACCATCGGCGGCCGGAGCTGCCCCAGATCTGAGCTCCGCTTGGGGCCAGACGACGCGATTCGGCTCCACGGTGGCTGCCCCGGCGAAGAAGAAACGTTCGTACGAGACCGAGGCGCAGATCCGGCGGCGCAAAAAGAACCGGGAGAGGCAGGAGAGGAAGGCGGCGGGGCTCAAGATCAACAGCCCCAACGACGTGCGAACCTTGGACGAATCCGACTCCGACGACAGGTCCGAGGTATATTTCTCAACCTCTCAACCATTTTTTTGCTTTAGAAATCAAATGTCCTGTCATGTGGAGGGTTTTTTAGATCCACAGGGGTGCCCAAATACGGTTCCATTTCGTCGTTGGTTGGTTCATCTTAGGGTTTTTTTTTTGCTCTTGTGCGTTTTAGTATAGAGGAAAACGCACAAGAGCAAAAAAAAAAAAACCCTAAGATGAACCAACCAACGACGAAATGGAACCGTATTTGGGCACCCCTGTGGATCTTAAAAAACCCTCCCCATGACAGGACATTTGATATCTAAAGCAAAAAATGGTTGAGAGGTTGAGAAATATACCTCGGACCTGTCGTCGGAGTCGGATACGTCGAAGGTTGGCACGTCGTCGGGGCTGTTGATCTTGAGCCCCGCCGCCTTCCTCTCCTGCCTCTCCCGGTTCTTCTGATTCTTCTTCTTGCGCCGCCGGATCTGCGCATCGGTCTCGTACAGACGTTTCTTCTTTGCCTGGGCAGCCACTGTGGAGCCGAATCGCATCGTCTGGCCCCAAACGGAGCTCAGATCTGGGGCAGCTCCGGCCGCCGATGGTGCGGCCCACTTGGTGTCCTCAACCGCCGCCTCCTTGCCCTTCCCCTCCTTCCCCTTCCCCCTCTCCATGGACGAGCACGAGCAAGAGCGAGAGCGAAAGCGTGCTCTGCTGTTCGTGACCTAGCTAGGGTTTTTTCCCGATTTGGGGATTGCTTTGGATGGATGTGCTGAAGAGGACTGGGGAGAAAGAAATATATACGACGGCGGTTCGGTTGTGGCCGCGCGTGGACACGTAGGCGTATAATACAGAAAGTTATGGGTCATAAGGGCTTGTACGTGGGCTGATACGAACCCAGTCAAACCCGCACTACCCAGAAGATGACGATCCTGCCCCAGACCCGAAGCGGTATCGATGCATCCTGACCGTCCATGTGTTTTCACGATTTGGTGACTTTGTGGAGGGTGCGTACCGAAGCAAAAGCGTTGCTTTCAAGAATCAGAACACCCTTTCTGTTTGTGCCCCATCTCTCATCTATTAATTTTTGCTTAGGATAGTAACCATATCCACGGAACAAGCACTGTCAAAATGATTCTGCAGCTTAATCACAAATCCCATGTGGTACAAAGTTGTTATTAATAATGTGAGTGATGACAACTAGTTAACAGCTTAACCTGCTTGTGGTTTGTTATACCAGACTTCACTTCTAAACACTCAGTTTATGTTCTGGCTAATTCTTATGTTTCCTGATAGACAAACAAGACTTAATGGCCAAAACTATGATGAAAGCAAACACATAACTACCGGCTAACTCTATGATGACAAGGGAAGTTCCTGGCAGCAAATTCATGCCGTCATGGATGAACTTTTAGAATATGGATTAACATACGAGATGTCTTTCAATAGCGAACTAGTTCCAGGAAAAATATATGATCCAACATAATTTGGTATAGAACAAGATTACCATTTTAACAAAGGAACTTGATATTAGAAGGGTTGTTGGGGGGATAACCCCCGGTATGCCAAAGGCATGCCAAACCGGATGGTTTGAGCCATCGAGATACCGGTTTAATGTTCTTGCCGGAAGCCTAGAAGGAATCCGGGAGAGCAAGGCTAAGCCGGTATCCCCAAAGGGGTATGCCGGGACCCGGTATAAAAGATACCGGAAAGAAGAGCCTGTCGGCAGGACTGGTCAAAGATTCTCTTCAGAGCAAGAAGACAAGGATGAGCTACGCCAAGTAACTTTATTCAGAGCCCTGGCGCCAAAGAGAGAGGTGACGGAGAAAGAAGCCGGGGGACGTCAGCTTCTATGATAAAAGAAGGCCCCGGTGTCATCTATGATTAAAGTAGCTTTGTACAAGAGCCGATTAAAGTAGCTTTGTACAAGAACTCTGTAAAGTAGTTTGTCCGATCAAAGATGCCATTAGGGTTTCTTGCGGTGTAAGCCACCCTCTCCCCTATATAAGGAGAGGGGGCAGCCCATCTTCACGAGGCAAGTATGTACGCGTGTATGTAGGAAGGCGAGCACAGAACTTGTGTGAACCTATGAACATGGTGATCTAGAGGGAGTTCTTCCTTGTGTCTTTCTTCTTCAACTTCACGGCCTTGGCCAAGTTCTTGAGGAAACCATCGGAATCTCTTCCCACCCGATCGCAAACCCTCCCCGAATCCTCTTGCGTCCATTCGGCCCCAATCTAAGCCATCCTATGGCATCCGCTCGTTCACCACGACGACAGTTGGCGCCCACCGTGGGGCCCGAAGTGGCGCTTGATGGAGTTCACATTCGGCGGCGGCGTTCTCGAGATCTCCGTGAACGTACGGTGTCCGCGTTGGTGCAGAGCATCTACGCCATGGACTTCATCAACGACAACGCGGGCTGCTTCGCCAACGGCGGCGTCTTCCCAAGAACGGCCGCATCATCGAGTTCGGCGACCATCGCGTCTACTTCGGCACCGTCCCCGTGCGCCGGCGCCTCTCGCCGGTCTTGGTGGCACCGGACCCGCCAAGATGGCTCGTGCTGGCCGCGCCGCCGGCAGCGTCGAGGTAATGATGACCGGTGTGGCTGGTGCGCAGAAAGGAGGTTGCGGCCGAAGGTGCCGGTCGCGCGGTTTCGACCCGTGCGGCTAAGCCACCGGAGGCTGAGCGCGGCGCAGCGCGGGAGCATCATCCGCGCCACCGGAGACACCGCTCCAGGCGGCGATGAACGTCCTCGCCACCCCCATCGCGCAACATCGATCCGGCAGCGGCTCGGGCGGAGCTGGAGGCGCAGCGCCGAAGATGCTAGAGAGCGGCAAGGACATCGTCGGGCGCGCGCGAGCTGAACCTAACCGTACGTGAGTATAACGCTGCCCATGGCTTTGCTTCGTTAGCGCGCATCTCGCTAGGATGCCGAAAACCGGCTAAAAGCTCGCAACCTAGATCAAGATTTGCGCAAAGAGATTCTTACCGGCAAGAGCGCCTCTGCATCCGTTAGCATCGTGGAAAAGCCTAAGTATAGCAGCCGGATAAAACTATAAAAGCTGCTAAGGCCGCTGTAGAGTCGTGCGAGTCGCTTTCGGAGAGGCTTTGGTAAAGCAAGAAGAGCGTGTTAGAGAGCTTGAAACCATTGAGCGACAAAATCTTGCCGAGTAGCTAAGCTGAACAAGGCGCGGCCTCAAAATCCGCGCGTTCAACAAAGAATGCGGTAGCAAATCCCATGGGCAAGGCTTCGTCCCCCATCCGGATAGAAGGAGAGAAAAAGAAGTGAATGCGCAGCAGATGATCGTGTACGATCCGGTTCTTGCCGGAAAGCAACAAGCCGGCAACACGATGCCGGTAGAAAAAGCCAAGGCGTAGCGAGGCTATGCCGAGGCTATGCGGAAACAATCATGCCGGTAGATATGAGACCGGGCAAAACTATCGAGCCGCAAGGGCAGCGTACGAGGAGGAGGAAATAGATCCCCCAAGGTATCGGCAGGCAAGGGCCGCGATGCCGGAATGTCACGATGAAGCCGATTCCACGAAACCGGCAACATACGGAACCCATTGGGAGAACGCTCGGGAGAGAGATACTTACCGGAGCAGGATGCGAGGCACCGTCTGGATAGAGTATACTTGTCGAAATGATCGAGGAGGAAGGTCCTCCGGGTCCAAAGTGTTTTGGCCCAAGGATCATGAAAGAAAAACCACCGGTTCGCAACTTTATGTTGCCCCGTGACACAAAGACGTATGACGGCACCACGAAGCGGAAGATTGGCTCGCGGATTACGTGACCGCGGTATACGTTGCGGGCGGTGGAGGAACCGTAGCAGAGGAGGAAACCGGCGTTGGGCCGTGAGGATCATACCATCGTTTTTGGTTGGACCGGCAAGAATGCGGCTAAACAACTTGCCGGCAGGAAGCATAAATGGCTGGCTGGATTTTGAGGAGGCCTTTGTGAGCAATTTCAGAAGCACCTATCGGAGGCCAAACAGCCGCGGCAACTTGCTCTGTGCGTGCGGCGCCGAACGAAACAGACCGGGATTATCTAGCCCGGTGGAACACCACAAGGAACTCTGTGAGGGGGTGATCGAGGCACAAGCCATTGCTTGGTTTAGCAAAGGATGCGAAGAGGTTCACCGTTGTGGCAAAAGTTGCGAGCGCAACATGCCGACAACGTTGGCGAGATGATACGTGTGGCGGATAGCTATGCGTTGGGAGACCCAACGCAACCGGCAAAGGCAACCGGAGCCGAATGTAGCCCGCGCCACGAACAACACCGGACAACCGGAATAACAAAAGAAGGGAAGATTTTCCGGATCGAAGATGCAGTCCATGACAAATTCTTCTTTGTCTGAGGAAAACTTTGAGGCTGCCGACAGCCCGAGAGGCAAAAAACCGGATCGCAGCCATGGGCGGGTCCTAAGAAACAATGGGTGGAAAAGAAACCACGGGTCCGAAGAAGAAGCGGCAAGAACCCGCGAAATACACCATGGAAGCTGCCATGGATCAACCTTGCCGGTGGCACACGCCGAATCCGGCACATCCGTCAAACCATCTCGACGAAGGATTGTACCTGGACCAAGTACTTGATGCAAAAAGGAACAGTGAAAGATGCGCGGCCACCGCAAGACATGCCGCGGCAGCAACAACAGCCTACCGCCACCACCACCACTTACCGGGGCAAACGCCTTACCGGTGCAAAGCCAAACCGGCGATACCGACAAGTTAACCGGGTGGAGCAAAATGATAACCGACCACCTCCACCAGCACCTTTAGGCCGGAATGTTTACGAAGATCCGCATCTCGTCTTGTGTTGTCTTTGTCACCGAGCCAACAGAGGCAGGCAAAGTGTACACCGGCGCTCCATGGAGGTCAATGCTTTGTGATGCCGGTAGTTCCCAAGTACATGATGTGGTCCAATCGAAATTACCTGGTCATCCAAGGATCACCCAAAGATCATGCCGAATCCGGGTGGATATGCTCTTGTTGTGGACCCGATCATGAAAGGGCCGCAAACTCGAGTGAAGTTCAAGAAGGTCCGATAGACAATGGCGATAGCATCAACATCATGTACAAGCACACCATGCAAACGGCGGGCATAACGAAAACATGCTTCACCAACGCGCACAACGTTCCATGGGATCGTCCCCGGCTTGTCCCGTGCCCCGATAGGAAAAGTTCGGGTGGACGTGGCATTTGGAGGACGTGACAATTGCCGGGTGGAAAATGGAGTTTGAGGTGGTGGATCCGGACAGTCCCTACCATGCATTCTTTGGGGAGACCGGCGTTGGTCGCTTTCATGGCCACCACTCATACGGCTTACCTCAAGATGAAGATGCCGGCACCTCGTGGGCCATTGACTGTGGTGGGAAACTATAAGATCTCACCGGAAACCGCATCCGCCGGATCAAACCTAGCGTAATCACTTGGTGATCGCGGAGGAAAAGAAAAGAATGCAGTACAGTGTTACGGCTCAATCCTCACAAATGAGTTTGGCAAAGAATGAGTGAAAACATGGGCACACCGGCATTCAAGCCAACCAATGAAACAAAGAACATTGTCTTGGATCCGGCTTACCCAGCGCACCGTTCGTATCGGCGCCGGCCTTGATCAAGCATAGGAAAGCGCGCTCGTCGCCTTCCTCCGTGAGAATCGGAATATCTTTGCCTCGGTCAACCGATGATTTGGTAGGTGTTCCGAGGAGTGGTGAGCACTCTCTAAACGTCCGGAAAGATGCCAAGCCGGTGCGGCAACCATCTGCGTCGGTTGAAGCCAGAAGAAAGATCATAGGAGAAGAAGTAACCAAGCCGCTTGTTGTTAGGATTCATTGTGGAGGTCACGCACACGAGTGGTAGCCAATCCGGTAATGGTTGAAAAGAAGAAAGATGAGAACACGGAGGCAAAAGCTCCGAAGGTGTGGCGCATGTGCATCGACTACACCAACCCGAACAAGGCTTGCCCAAGAGATCCTTTTCCTTTGCCACGAATCGATCAAGTGATTGATTCAACTGCCGGGTGTGAGTTGTTGTCCTTCCCGGATGCCTATTCCGGTTTCCACCAAATTCCCTTAAAAAGGAAGATCAAATAAAAGCTGCGTTCATTACCCCGCACGGGGCTTATTGCTATGTCACTATGCCTTTTGGGTTGCGCAACGCCGGTGCAACGTACTATTGTATGCAAAAATGCTTGTTTGATCAAATTGGAAAAAATGTGCAAGTCTATGTGGATGACATCGTGATAAAAACTAAGGTAAAAAACACTTTAATCGATGACATCCGGCAAACATTCGATAACCTAAGGCGGTTCAGGATGAAACTCAATCCGGCAAAATGTACCTTTGGTGTCCCCGCCGCAAGTTTGCTCGGTTTCTGGTTTCAAGCCGGGGCATAGAGGTTAATCCGGTAAAGATCCGGGCGATAGAAAGAATGGCTATCCCTCGAGAGTTAAAAGATGTGCAAAAGTTTACGGAAGCTTGGCATCGCCGAGCGGTTTGTAAGCGAGTTGGGAGAAAAAGCTACTGCCACTCTATGCTCTCATGAAGAAATCGACACGTTCGTCTGGACCCCTCAGCAGACGCAGACGTTTAAGGAGCTAAAAACGATGCTAGCCACAAGACCCGTCTTGGCTTCACCTCTAGAAAGGGAGCCTATCTTTGTTATACATAGCAACAACAAACCGGGTTGTGAGTGTAGTGGTTGTGGTTGAAAGAGAAGAGGAAGAAAACCGTCCAGAGGCCGGTATACTACTTGAGCGAGGTGCTCTCCCTCTCAAAACAAAACTACCCTCACTTCAGAAAATGACTTATGGCGTGTACATGGCCGCCACAAAACTCAAGCACTACTTTGAGGAACACCCCATGAAGGTGGTGAGTGAAGCACCAATTTCCGAGCATCATGTGCAACAAAGATGCCGGCGGCGGATTGCAAAATGGGCGATCCGAGATATCACCGTACGTCTTAGGTATATGAAAGAAGAGACGCCATAAAATCACGAGGCTTTGGCTGATTTCCTTGTTGATTGGGCGGAGATGCAATACAAACCGCCGGATCGGAGGATAGAATACTTGGAAGATGCACTTTGATGGATCTAAGCTCAAGGAAGGTCTAGGTGCGGGTGTGGTGCTTACTTCACCAAAAGGAGACCACCTCGGTATGTTTTGCAAGTACATTTCGGGGCATCGAACAATGTCGCCGAATATGAAGCTTTGATCCATGGGCTTAAGGTCGCAAAAGAAATCGGTGCACACCGGATCATTTGCTATGGCGATTCGTACCTTGTGGTACGGCAGTGCTCGGGAGATTGGGATGCAAAAGACGCCAACATGGCCTCGTACTGGTTTCACGTACAAAAGATTGTCGGATTCTTCGAAGGATGTGAGTTTCACCATGTGCCGCGAGCGAGAAAATGAAGCCGCGGATGCTTTGTCCAAGTTGGGCTCATCTAGGCAAGAAATTCCTCCGGAATAGCTTTGGCTCACCTAAGAGTGCCATCGATCAAGCCGAGCCCGGAATCGGAATCAATTTTTGTACCGAGTCACACGTAGTACCCATGGATATCGATGAAGGGAACTCGGGGCTACTCCGGCAAGCTCGGGGACTGCTCCGTAGGCTCGGGACCGCTGTACCCATACCGGAAGAAACGATCCGGTAGATAGCATGGAGATAGATGCAGGTGTTTTTGGTTCGAGAAATACCATCATGGGTTAAACCTATTAAGGAATTCTGATCGGCGGCACCTTGCCTACCGACGAAAATGAATCAAGGAGGATACAAAGAAGGTCCAAAGCTTACACATTCATCAATGGTGAGGTGTACAAGAGAAGCGTTACCGGTGTCCTTCAAAGATGTGTGGAACAGGAGGAAGGAAAAGAAATGCTTGAGGAAATTCACCAAGGAGAATGTGGGCATCATGCTTCATCAAGGGCTTTGGTAGCAAAAGTATTCGGCATGGGTTCTATTGGCCCATTGCTTTGGAGGACGCCGAGGATTTGGTAAGAAAATGCAACGGCCGCCGCAGGTACGCCAAGCAAAACCATACCCCAAAGATCCGGTTTAAAGACAATACCGCTAACATGGCCATTCGGCTGTTTGGTGCCTTGACATGGTTGGACCATTCAAAGCGCAAGAAGCGACATGACTCACATCTTGGTCATGGTGGATAAGTTCACCAAGTGGTCGGAAGTAAAACCTATCGCAAAGTGTGATGGGCATACAGTGAAATTCTTGAAAGATGTCATTTTGCGGTATGGATACCCGCACAAAGATCATCACCGATAACGGAACCAACTTTGCTCAAGGTGAGTTCAAAAGGTTACGTGAAGAAAAGAACATCCGGTTGGATTTGTGCTCGATGGCACATCCACGGGCAATGGCCAAGTAGAAAGAATGAATGCCTTGGTGCTTTCGGTATCAAGCCTAGACTCATTGATGCGGTGGAAAAGTCAGGGATGTTGGCTCGATGAGCTACCATCGATCTTGTGGAGTATAAGAACAACTCCAAACCGGTCTACGGATACACTCCCTTCTTCATGGTTTATGGAGCGAAGCGGTGATACCAACCGATATCATCCATGATTCACCAAGGGTACTGACTCTATCTTGAGCAAGAGGTCAAAGAGGCCAGAGAAAACGATGTGGACTTGCTAGAAGAAGCAAGAGAGGCGGCTTTGGCAAGAACAGCCATTTACCAAAGAAAACCTAAGACGCTATCATAACCTAGGAAGGTTAACCCAAGAGTTTTAGGAAGGAGATCTTGTACT
The DNA here is from genome assembly GCF_019359855.2 of Lolium perenne. Taxonomy (NCBI): domain Eukaryota; kingdom Viridiplantae; phylum Streptophyta; class Magnoliopsida; order Poales; family Poaceae; genus Lolium; species Lolium perenne. The sequence goes on along the minus strand of NC_067250.2, from coordinate 171,677,194 downwards.
TCGCACGGTGCGGCGCAGCTGAAGGCCGGCATAAGCTTTTGCCACCGTGGGAAGGTCCCTTCATTGTAAGCAAGGTGCTTCACAATGATGCATACTACTTGATAGATGCACGGGAATGGAAGAAAGGAAAGGCGGACGGTCCGGCGAGGAGAGCAAGCGTCCATGGAACGTAGCTCTGTTGCGTCCTTTCTACTCTTGAAGTGGTGGTGTAAGAAGTTCCTTTTTGTACCTTATATGCTATGAATAAAAGATGCCTAACCTTGAGTGAATCTCGGGGCTACCCCAACTTAAGTTGCATGTAACTTGTCTATTTTTTCGGTTCTAGGTTGCTTATTGAATGTTTTTTCTTTAGGTTTAGTAGTGTGCTAAATCCTACCGAGTCTTCGACTACTGCTTGTCCGCAAACCGGCTTCATGGCAAGCAAGATAAACCGGTAGGGGATAAGCACATGAACTCAAAAGGGAGAGCAGAAAGAACAATACGAAAAATTTAATTAACCCCGGTTAAACCGGTTTTTTGCAAAATTTCAAAGTTATTTCTAAGTTCAAGAAGATGCTTGTTTGGTGAAAGAACCTTGTGCTCATACGCCAAAGAACGCCCGAGAGAAGGCGAGGCGAGCCAAGGCAAAAGAACCAAGTATGCATCAAATTGGATGCGGAAGCAATTGAGAAATCTTTGCGGTGCGGGATAAAAGCGGAACCAAAAGCAAAATATGGTAAGGCAAACTCATAAGTACTTAGCTACCGGTATAATTTACCTACAGGAAATGTTGTAGCACAACCACGGCAAACTTAAGTTTTACATCATAAGCCGGCATTAAGGCGTAATTTAACAGATATTGTCTTAAAGCAACGGGACCAACGGATATAATGAGCAAACACTTCAAAGGAAATCATCATGCGGCGAGGCTTCGGAGGAGCATCGCCGGCACCAAAGCATCGCCCGGGACCTCTTCTTCGGCTTCACCCTCCTCCTCGTCGAGATAATCCGTGACGCCGGGGAGGGAGGGATGAAGGTGCGCATGTCGGCATACTCCGCGATGCGGTACGCGCGATCCTCGCCGCTTGGCGGAGAGGATCGGGTCCGGATCCGTTCGCGCCTTCGCGCACGCCGTAAGGGCGTCCGGATTGAGCTCCGGGTACCGGGAGCGGGGCGACGCGGAGGGCGGAGTCCGCTCCGGCGCGGGCGCAGAGCCTTGCCACTCGCGGATCCTCCCGCGGCACCTTTCGTGCGGTCGTTGATGAGGAGAAGGTGTCCGGCACCTCCTCGCCGAGCCATAAAGTCTGTATAGCCGGGTAGCTACATCGGGGATGTCCAGAAAGATTGCGGTCTATGCAGCGCATATGGGACACCCGCGCGTTAAGCGCGACCGGATGGTCCTTGGGCGTCCATGGCACGGTAAGATCCGCTTGGCCTTTGTCCTTGCGCTGCGCGTCGACCTTCTTGACGGCATACCTCTGCGAGTCGGAAAGAGGCCCGTGCAAAGAAAGAAAAAGCTTAAGGAAAAGAGTCAGGAAGAAAAAGAGACCTAAGGAAAAGAGTCAGGAAGAAAAAGAGGCAGGAAGAAAAAGAGACCGGAGAGAAAAGAATCAGGAAGAAGAGAGACCGGACGGAAAGATAGCGGAAACAAAAATGGGGTCGAAGGAAAAAAGGCTCGTATGCGGTAGTCAAAGTGTAAAAGAAAACAACTTACGGAGGGCAAGTGTGTCGGTCTGCAGGATCGGTGATCGCACTCCTTGTGCCCCTCCTCCCGGCCATGCGGCCTTCTCCTCGGCACCCTTCCGGCCTTGGTCATCTCCTCCGGCTACGCCCGCAACACCACGGTGGCATTGCGGGCATTCTCCGAGCCTCGTCCAACTTGGCCGCTGCCGGTCACTTCGGCCTTGAGGGCCTTGGCGTGGTCAAGCCCCACTGAATCAACCGAGACTTGAGCTCTGGTAGGCGGTCTTGAGGGCGTTTAGCTCCTCCCCGGTCTTTGTGAGTGAGCTCATCCTTCTCCCCGTAATCTTAGGAAAAATGAGTGTTAGCAAGGCTACACTAGTAAAGCGAAAAGAAACCAAGTTCAAAGGAGAAAGGAAAAAATAGTACGTTGGGCCGTGGCGAGCTGCTCCTTGAGAGCATCGATGGAAGCTTCCGGATCACCGTTGGAACAGAAATTGTAAATATCACAAGGAAAAGAGGTTTCCGGTAGCAAAGATGCCGGTGAAACGAAAAACTTACCTTGGCACTTGTCATGTGCCTCGGCGAGCTCCGGTGCTCCCATAAAAGCTCCTCGAAGAGGGCCTTCCGAGTGTCGGCGGTGACACATTCAAGAAAAAGAAGAAATAAGGTAAAATTTTGTGCTAAGAACCAAGTTCTTAACCCGAAACTCGGGAATTTGGCGGTCGGTTTTGCGCATTTCTAAGGTAAATTATGTGTTAAGAAGAAGATGTTTAACCCGAAACTCGGGGATAGCGATCTGGTTTTGCGCTAAAAACTTAAGTTAAGTTTTGCGTTAAGAGCCGCGCTCTCACCACAAAACTCGGGACTCGGGAAGATAGACAAGAGAGAAACCGGCATGAAACTAAGGAAAAGATAAAGCGTAACCGGAAACGAAGAAACCGGCAAAGGTTGAAAGTTAATAGAACATACCGTCGGATTGTTCGTGGAATCGTACCACGCGTTGTCAAGCTCTTTACGGCAGCCCGAGCCGCATGAAGTGCTCCTCGAACACCGATCCCCGACAGGGATCGAGTGCGGCAGCCCGATCCTTGCCCATGCCGCGGGTCGCCGGAGTGATGTCCGCGGCGTTCCACTTTTGGGCATACGGCGGAGGTGCCCTGTGTCCCGCCTTGGCGGCTGGAACTCCGTAATGCGGCCGAGGAGGCCGGTGGCCTTCATCTTGGCGCTTTTGGCAGCCTTGGAGACGTGCAGCACCAAGGGCCGCCGGCCGCCGAAGGGGCGGCGGAGGCCGTCGCCTTCCCCTTGATGAGCTTGGAGGGCTTGGGCGGCGGCGCGGTAGAAGAGGCCCGGAAGTCTTAGCCGGCGGCGCGCAGGAGCGGCCTTGGAGGGCTGGGCGCGAGGAGCCTCGAGGCGGAGGCATGAGGATGGTGCGTGGAGAAGGGGAGCGCTAGGAGCGTCACCCGTCTTGGAGCCTTCCGGCGCGGAAGATTCGGCGCGGAGGTTGTCTTTTCGAGGACGGGAGGAGCAAAGGCTCGCCGCCGGCAGCTTCTTCTTCTCCGGCGCCGGTGTTGCCGGCGCCGTGTCTTGGTGTTCCGGGAGGAAGGAAAGATCCCTCCGTGCGGTGATCGACGGTGAAGGGCCGCACGCCCGAATTTGTTGTGCCCCCGAAAGGGAGGCAGAGGTGTTGCGGCACCGGATGGTGCCGGGCTTGAACGAGGAGGAGGGGTTGAGGTCCTTGCGGATCCCTCGAGCCCGATGGCCTTGGGCCAAGCTTGAGAGCGGGTGAGAAAAAGAAAAAGACAAGTGGTTGAGAAGAAGCAACCGGAAAAAGAACTTAGCAAAAAGGAGGCAAGCGGAAAATGAAATTACCGGAAGCGGTTGGCATCGCTTTGCGCCGTAGCGGCGCACGCCCACTTCTTTCTCCCCCACGGGCTCCGTCCGGAAGCGCTTGGAGGGAGGAGCATGGGCTAGGCCGGCGATAGATGCCGCCGCTTGTTCTTTCGGCCCTGGGCCATGAGTTTGTCCACAAACTCGGTCCGGCCTCGGCGCGCAGGCGGCACGCGCTCGTGGATCTGTGAGTTGGATATGGCTAAGAAGCAATTCGCAAGAAAGCGATAATGGCAAAGTATAAGAAGCCGGAAAAGAAAATACCTCGAGCACAACCGGCTCCTCCGGATTTCCGGTGGGCTCCGGGTCCCGCCAAGGCGCGCGTGAGTCTTCCCATCTTCGCATCCTTCCAAAAGATGTAGGGATCCGGGTCGAAGGAGTCAAAGGCACGCTTAGGAGAGGTCCTCGCGGCTCTGCACGGATAGAGGGGAAGCGGTCCTGGCCCGAAACAAGGTAAAAAGATGGTTAGCAAAAGCGAAAACTTACAGGCAAAGACAACCCCAAATTGCGCAATCTCTTACTTCTTGGGTCGGACGGTTAGAGAAACCGAGGGGAAGGAGGCCCCATTCCCACGCAAAAGGCATAGCAGCTTTGACAAATACGCTTGGCCTTGAGAACAACGTCTTTCTTCTTGCCGAGAGCGCGGCCGTGATCTTGGTAGGATCGCTGGGCCATACATCTCGCTCATCCTATGTGCGCGGCGCTTGGCAGGAAGCACCGGCGCGATATGAAAGTCCGGATGATATCGTCGAAACGGATGTTGGTCTCCTTCTTCGAAGAGGCCAAGAAACGCACTACCCGGTTGGTTTCGGCGTGTTCCGTCCTTGGGTTGTAGCTCCAGTTGGTTCTACTGGGGGGCCCCTCTTGGTATGGAGGAAGGTTGATGCGATCGGCGCGGCCGGTGTTCTTCACGTAGAAGAAAGTTCCTTGCCGGTGTGCGGCAAGACTCGAGGCCGGAAAGCTTAAGAAAAGTGCTCCCTTGGCGGGAGCCGACGATGCAGGAGCCGCACCGCACGGCGGCTTGGGCTTGGGGATCTCCTTGCCCTGAACGGAGTTGATCCGCAGGTTGAAGAAACGGGCAAACGTCTCACGAGTGGGACGAATGCCGATGTAAGCCTCCATGAAGGTGGCATAACAAGAAAGATAGAAAAGGGCGTTGCCGGGAAGGTGGTGAGGTTGGAGATCGTAGAAATCCGGGAAATCCCGGAAAAAGTAGAGGCGGAAGGCCGAAGCCGCGCTCAAAGTGAGCGAGAAAAACAACATGCTCGTCGTCTTCCGGATCAGGTTCGATCTCGTTATCCGGAATCCGGCAGCAACTCCTTCCGGAATCCTCCGAGACCGGTCTGACCAATCGATCTCAAACTCAAGAACGTAGGAGCCCATCCAGGGCTCCGCGGGTGGTTGGGGAAGGCTCCTCGCGGAAGATTGGCCGGAGTCGCTAGAGGCTTGACCAGAGCCACCGGCCTCTTGGCTACCGGAAGCTTGGCTAAAGCTACCGGATTCTAGGTGGCCGCGGACTCTTGGGGTCACCGGATTCTCGCCGGTTGCGGAATCGGTTTCCATTGGATCCGAGGCCGTAGATTCACGGGAGAAGGTCTACGGCGCTTGAGAGAAAGAGAAGAAGAGGATGCGAGAGGAAGATCCCTCGTCGGACATCGCAAGGATGGGCGGAGAAACAGGAATCCCAAACTTCAACCCCGTGTGAAGATCTACGAGTAAGAAGAAAACCAAAGAAAAGGAGCAAATAAGAACACCAAAGGCTCAAGATCCGGAAAGCAAGCGAACGGCGAGTAAAGCAAAATTGATACCAACCTTGAGCGGCGCGGACGCCGAGGGGAGTGTTTCTTTGGCGGTGGAGAAGCGGCTCTGCGGTCGCCGGCGAGCTCCGTCGATGGCGAAGCGGAAAAGCTCGCGAAGAAGCACAAATGCGGCGGACGCGAGGAAGGTCTTGCCAAAGAACTCCGCACGGCGAAGTTCGGCGGAGGGCGGCGTAAGTTCGCCGGCGCCTGAGCTTGAACGGGCGACGGCGGACGGAGAGAGCGGCGGAGGCGCAGAGGCGTGGAGCTCAGGCGCGAAGGAGGAGAATGCGAAGAAGATGAAGGGGAACGGGCGGTTGTGCTTATATAAGAGAGAGAAAGTGGGCGCGAACCGCCGGGTCGCGGCGGTTCGCCTCGCGGCCCGCGACGGTTCGCACCTTGGGCCGCCACGTGGCGAACGGATACACGCGCGAAAACGGAGGCCACACGGAGGCGCACGCGGGATCCCGAAGAGGTAGTGGGATCCGCCGCGGTGCATTAAATGCGTGCGCGGGAGTCGAAACGATGTGACGGCGAACCTTTGGCGCGTCGATTACTGATGCGCATGTCACGGCAGGCGCGAGGGCCCGATATATTCTCGACTTCGCCGAGGAAGGAACAGAGACGCGTGGTGCCGGAAAAGAGATGCCGAACGAGCCTTGCAAAGAGAAGAAAAGGAACAAGGGTAAAGGTGCCGAACTAAGCTCAAGAGATGAGTGACTAAACCGGTATCTTAGAAAGATGAAAACCTGGCATGGTCTCGTAGGATAAAATCCTCCGTGCTATACCAGACCGGGACTAATGTTGGGGGATAACCCGGTATGCCAAAGGCATGCCAAACCGGATGGTTTGAGCCATCGAGATACCGGTTTAATGTTCTTGCCGGAAGCCTAGAAGGAATCCGGGAGAGCAAGGCTAAGCAGGTATCCCCAAAGGGGTATCACGGGACCGGTATAAAAGATACCGGAAAGAAGAGCTGTCGGCAGATCGGTCAAAGATTCTCTTGAGCAAGAAGACAAGGATGAGCTACGCCAAGTAACTTTATTCGAGCCCCGGCGCCAAAGAGAGAGGTGACGGAGAAAGAAGCCGGGGACGTCGGCCTTCTATGATAAAAGAAGGCCCCGGTGTCATCTATGATTAAAGTAGCTTTGTACAAGAGCGATTAAAGTAGCTTTGTACAAGAACTCAGTAAAGTAGTTTGTCCGATCAAAGATGCCATTAGGGTTTCTTGCGGTGTAAGCCACCCTCTCCCCTATATAAGGAGAGGGGGCAGCCCATCTTCACGGGCAAGTATGTACGCGTGTATGTAGGAAGGCGAGCACAGAACTTGTGTGAACCTATGAACATGGTGATCTAGAGGGAGTTCTTCCTTGTGTCTTTCTTCTTCAACTTCTGGCCTTGGCCAAGTTCTTGAGGAAACCATCCGGAATCTCTTCCCACCTGATCGCAAACCCTCCCCCGAATCCTCTTGCGTCCATTCGGCCCCAATCTAAGCCATCCTATGGCATCTGCTCGTTCACCACGACGACAAGGGTTATGCACAACCAGAAACCACAGTTATGCAATCACACTACCGATAGCATGTAGCATGCTGCACCAAAGAAACTGAGTACAGACATCCTAAACAACTGTTAGTTCTATTTCCATCTCACTATGAATGGGGAGGATTGGGTTAGAGTAATCCTTTTTATTAGAGGGCAGATCGTACAACTTGAAGAATCTGCAGGGTGCAGCGCCAGATTGTGCAGGAGTGCAAATTGAAGAACATTTTTGCTATAACAGAGCAGCCTGAATTACTTCGTCAAAGCCAAAGGTTTTGCCGGCAGATAATCCAACCGAAGAGCGTGGTTTGTCTATAATGTGGATTGAAATAACAGTATGCCACTGTAGTACAAATCTTTCCGTAGATACCCACAAATTACATACTGGTTTTCATTCTTCAATACTTGGTTTTGGGGCAAGAGTGATGGTGGGTATAGTTAGCAATTCACACTCTAGGAAGCTAGTTACTCCAGAAAGCTAATTATTGCCAAGCTTCATTAGCCAACGCAACCAAAAGTCCAAACTGGTGAAAAGGGCTAGTACACTAATACACTTCACAACAATTATCAAGAGCGATGGTGGGTATAGTTAGCAAGCAACACTCTAGGAAGCTAGTTACTCCAGCAAGCTAATAATTGCCAAGCTTGAGAACCAACCTGAGGTTGGGTGGTTAGGAGGGTGGTTGTACCCCCAGCCCACCAGAGTTCAAACCCCAGGTTTGACATCTGTGTGTCTCATAAAGGCAGAATATTCTTTCAGTGGGAGGCGACGTTCCCGTCGACAGCGAGGCGCCTGTGGTGACTTCGTCAATTTCAAGATCCAATCCGCCGGCTCAGTCTTCCGGAGGTGCTCATAGGGGTAGGGGTGTGCGTGTGTGCGTTCATAGGGGTGAGTGTATGCACGTGTATGTGAGCGTCTGCGTTTGTACTGTGTTTCTCAAAAAAAATTGCCAAGCTTCATTAGCCAACGCAACCAAAAGTCCGAACTAATGAAAAAGACTAGTACACTTATACACTTCAGAACAATTATCAAATGACATCCGCATTCTAAAATTTCAGCTTGTAAGTAACATTACTGAAGTTGACAGTGGCAAGTTTATGAAAAGTAGCCACAGTGAGTCTACACCCTAGGAAAAAATTAGGATCCTAGTAGTGTGTCTCATAGTCTCATGTCATCACCACACCTAAACAAATAGACCAGATTTCCGTACACCCAAAGCCAGAACGAACAGAACGCAAATTGAACCAAATCTAACATACTAATCGGCAATCTTCCCCATAATGAGCTCATTATACACATCCGCATCGGAGAAACGAAGGGAATGGGGGAGGTTTAGGAGCTAGGGTTCAGCACACAAACCACGAGAGGACGAAGGCGGCGACGGCGCATCCGCGGGAGGAGAGCGCAGGGCCGAGACAGAGGCAGCGCGTGACGCCGGTGACAAGCACCTGCGACAGGAGGAGCACGAAAAAGGCGGCGACGCCGTACACGGTGGAGGCGTCGGTGTCGTACAGGCAGTAGGAGCGGTCATCGTACTCGTCCGGCACCACTTTCCCCTGCAAGAAAACCTCAGCGTGGCATACAAAGGTGGAGGAGATCCAAGAAGGAGTTGTGGCGTGATAGAGGGCGTACGGTGCTGCGTCGGCGCTCGGCGCCGACGGCGAGGAGAAAGGCGAAGATGTTGAGGAAGGTTAAGAACGCGGCGAGCGCGAGGGAGGCCGGGCGCGAGGTCGCGAATCCAGCCATCGGTCTCGACCTCGACCAGTCCGGCGGCGGCTGCTGGGGCTGAGGCTCCGGAGGCAGCACTTCTCACTGAGCTGGGTGTCGGAGCCTCGGAGGATACCAGTGGGAGTGAGTGGGTACTGGGACCCACCTGTCGGTGATAGGACATAAATGCGCGGTTCTGGAAGCAGCTGCCTGAGGCCCGTTGCTTTCCTTCTTTACCGGATTATATTATTATTTTTGAACTTCACTTTTTGCGTCTTGCGTGAATTACATCTCCACCGGCGCCCCGATAGCATTTTCGATATCTTTTTGGGACCGGGAGCGAAAATGGGCTCGCACCGGCGCGCTCATATGGCGCCGGCGATTTTTGGAGCCCAATAGTAGCGCCAGCAACTCCGTGCCGGCCCCTTCACCAAGGGCGTGAATCGGGCGCGTCGACACCTCGCGAGGCTGAAAATTTTGAGCGTGGGAGCCGCCTGTCAGCCACACAACAACAAAATATATATCTTCTCCCCCAAACCCCGTCCCATCCGCCGCTCATTTCTCCCGCCAGCCGCCCAATCTCCCATCCAGCCTCCAACCCGAAAAACCCTCGCCGCCGCGCCATGCCACCGAAGAGAAAGGTAGCGAAGCCGCCGACGAACGCCGCCGAAGACGCGCACCGTCGCGCCGAAGGAGAAGACGGCGTCCATGTCGCAGGAGGACTTGGAGACGGAGATGGAACCGCGCCTTCGTGATACATCCATTTTGCATCACTATTTTATATCATAATTTACTGTTATTCATTGACATATTTCATATTTAGAGATGATACTTATGTTATTTCACCTATTTTGCATGTTTCATGATTATTGGAGAATTACTCACCGGAGTCAGGATTCTGCTGGAAAAAGCACCGTCAGGATGCAATATTTCTGAAGATCAACAATTGACGGAAAATACACCGAAAGTCTTATTTCTCCAGAAGAGGGAGCCAGCCAAAAGGAGGGGCCGAGGAGGGCCGCCATGGGCCCCCCATAGGCCGGCACGGGCTCCACCCTGGCCACGCCGCCTTGTGGGGAGGGGGCCCACAGCCCCCCTCAGCTGTCTCTCATTCGCGTACTTCATCTACCCGAAAACCTAAGGTGCTGGGAGGCATCGCGAATAGACACAGCCGCCTCTGCGGGGCGGAAAACACCAAAGAGAAAAGAGCTCTCCGGCAGGCTGAAATCCGCCGGGGAAATTCCCTCCTGGAGGGGGAAATCGTTGCCATCGTCACCGTCATCGAGCTGGACTTCATTGGGATCATCATCACCATCATCTCCACCACCGTCACCGTCATCTCCACCGCTGCACCTCGTCTCCACTGTAACATCTAGGGTTGAATCTTGATTATTTCATAGGGGAAACTCTCCCGGTGTTGATTACTCCTTGTTATTGATGCTATTGAGTGAAACCATTGAACCAAGGTTTATGTTCAGATTGTTATTCATCATCATATCACCTCTGATCATGTTCCATATGATGTCTTGTGAGTAGTTCGTTTAGTTCTTGAGGACATGGGTGAAGTCTAAATGTTAGTAGTGAACTATGTTGAGTAATATTTAATGGTTTGATATTTAAGTTGTGGTGTTATTCTTCTAGTGGTGTCATGTGAACGTCGACTACATGATACTTCACCTTTATGGGCCTAGGGGAATACATCTTGTATTCGTTTGCTAATTGTGGGGTTGCCGGAGTGACAGCAACCTGAACCCCCGTTGGTATATCGATGCAGGAGGGATAGCAGGATCTCAGAGTTTAAGGCTGTGGTTAGATTTATCTTAATTACTTTCTTGTATTTGCGGATGCTTGCAAGGGGTATAATCACAAGTATGTATTAGTCCTAGGAAGGGCGGTGCATTAGCATAGGTTCACCCACACAACACTTATCAAAACGATGAAGATTAATCAACTATATGAAGCGAAATGTGGTGACCCGGCATACCACTTCATGTTGTAGTATGCAAGTCTGAAATAACACCAATGAAACACCGTTCCACTAGTATTATATCGCTCAGAGTGGTACAACAGAAACATATGCGGGTCCAAGGCATGTCTATAGAATTACAATATTGACTATGTTACATAAGATCATCACATCTTCCTACTTTACAATGAGGTAAAACTGCAAATAAACTCCAGAAGAACGACTCGTGGTCTAGTCTTATCACGGACTCTATTTGTAGAGTATTTAACTAGCTATAGAGGCTATGAATAGATTCTAGCTAAATAGGAGCTAGGTTTAGGAAACTAGTTCCTTTCTATTGCTAAGCTAAGTTTTATACTTGTTGGATGTGGTGTTTGACTCTTCTGACGGGTTCCTGTCCCTTGAAGTAGTTGTTGACTCCTCGGTCTTCGAGTTGCACTGTAGATCATCCATCGTGGCCTCCATATCTAAGCAGGGGATTTAAGAGTGGGATGAGTACGAGCGTATTCAACAAGTTCATTATAGGAAAGAGGTGTTTAATGCACTAGCTACAGCATTAGACCAGAAAGTCTAATACCAATGCAGGTTTTCATAACCATTTCTTCAAAAGGTTGCTTTTATTCAGAAGAACTATGTCCGTCAGCCTTCACCGGTTTACTAGAACTTCATGGAGCTCCTTTCCGGCAGCGTTCGCAGTTCCATATCCCGGAACAGGGAGTGACAGGTCACGATTCATTACACTCTGCAGAGGTGTGTTGCTTTACCCATAAGAGATCTTAACCTTGGTGCCAACCGGGCGTACTTTCCCGTCCACACTTCCTTTGGTGTGAGGCCCGGTATAAGGTTATAGCCAATCATATTCCTCCGCTACCTCATACACCCACCCTTTGAAGCAAACTCCGACCCTAGGTCCTCGCCGGTGCTCTTATACCAATTAAGGACGGCCCCCGACCACGACAACAGTTCAGGTCTCTACCATGAACTCCTTCGCCGGGAGATGCAACCCATCATAGACCGCAATAACCGTGGGGACTTAAGGCTTCCCCATCCCACCGCTTGCTCCTCGGGCGACAAGTGTCTACGGTCTCTACCGTGGGGACTTAAGGCTTCCCCAGCCCACCGCTTGCCCCCTTGGAATACAAGTGTCTACGGTAATGCGCATCCGTTGATGTACAAGAGGTGGAAATACAATTGACTATTCCGTCCCACTCCAGATCTTATGGTTAACACGGGTATTACGGCACAAGAATCACTGGACGACATTTGTTGTTAATCCTAGATGGATATAAACTCTTGCAATGGAACCTCCACCATATCAACACATACCATGGTTCCATTGCCCACCACATAGTCATATTCATAGTTATGAAAATAGTACTTTTGCTTTTTATGCAAGAGTGATAAGTATAGTACTTTGCAAGTAATTTGGTAAAAATACTCAAATGACATGAGCAAGCGATGAACTTGCCTTTCTTGGCTGCAAGATTATGCAGACAAGGTCTTCGATACGCAATAACTCCAAATTCTGAAATAGCATCATCATCCGGTAAGGACGATGTTTAAAAGATTGGCAAGGATGCAATAATGCATAAGTATGAGATGCAATCGCTCTAAACGTGACCTAACCCCGATGATTTAGGATTAGTGAATGGTAATGATTAGTTCAGGGTGTGTTGTACTTTTAGAGTGATTCACAAACAAGGTTCTTATTAAGGTTGATTGCTTGGTATCATAAACAAGTAGTACATTACATCACAACAATAACTACTTAGCACAAAATAATAGCATTTGGTATAATCTTAACATGTAATGAACAATTGTTGGTTTTAATGCACTATGGCATGGTTAATGATTATTGTTCATATACTTCAAAAGAATAACTTTTGAAGAGCATGTTCTTAGATAAAGAACAAGTATGATAATTGGGTTTGTGGGTTTCTATGGTTTACTATGATTCCAAGATAGTTTCTGGAGTAAGTATTAGATGGATCCCAACAGGGTTGGATTCATCAGCAACTAGGCTTGAATGGTTTTACTTAAGCATAAGCAACTTAAGCAATTAATTATACATGGTTGCTATCATGGTGGGTTTATCTTGCTGGTGATAGCTAGGTAGGTTTTATAGGTCCTATAAGGCAGGATTGATGATGATTCCTTATTTTCTTCAAAAGAATAACTTTTGAAGAACATACTTCTTAAGTAATAAGAAGTATTTCAATTAGGGTTGAGGTTGTCTAGGGTTTGCTATTGGATCCATTAAGTAAGGAATAGTTAGATCATAAATAGGATGGTTCATAATGTCGTCGTGGTGAACGGACAGATGCCATGGGATGGCTTAACTTGGGGCCGAATGGACGCTAGAGGATTTGGGGGAGGGTTTGTGTTATGGATGGAGAGGTTTCCGGATGGATTCCTCAAGAACTTGGCCTTGGCCGAAGGAAGAAGATGATGAATACAAGAACAAGAACAGCACTAGATCTCTCTATTTCTTCTTCACAAGTGCTTACAAGTTTCTCAGTACAAGATTCCTAATGTCTCTGGTCATGCCCGCGAAGGGCTGTGCCCCCTCTACTTATATAGGGGAGAGGGTGGCTTACAAGGGAAGGAAACCCCAGAAACCCTAATGGGATCTTTGACTAGAAAAACTACTTTACAAAGCTACTTTGGCTACCGGTGATGCCGGTTTGCCTTGAATCAGAAGCCGTGACATCCTCCGGCACCTTTTACGTCATCCTCTGCCTCTGGCGTCATGGCTTCGATTAAAGCTGAAGGGCTTCGCTCATCTTTGTATTCTAGCTCTGGAGAGCATCTTTGACTGGTCTCTGCCGACGTGCTACAGTGTAGCCTGTTCCGGTTATTCCGGTACGCTCTCAGCAAGTTCCGGTACCCCCTCCTTGGGATACCGGTATGATTCTCCGAACCAACTTGTGCTATCCGGAACAAACTTTAAACCGGTACTTTGATGGCCTAAACCATCCGGTTTGGCATGCCCTTGGCACACCGGGGGTCATCCCCACAACATTAGTCCCCGAAGTTGGTATAGTCCGGTGGATCCTATCCAACGGACCATGCCAGGTTTTCCTTTCTCAAGGTACCGGTTTAACTCTTCCGGAATCCGGATCAAACTCTTCGGCGTCCTTGCCGAACTTGTGCATCTATACCGGTTTTCTCCGGCATCTCTTGTCATTAATCCTCTCCTCGACGAAGTCGAGAATATCTCGAGTACCGTGCCTGTCAGTGACATGCGCACTATACCTGGCGCGCGACAGTGTCAGTGGTCACTTCGGTTCATCTTCTCTGCCAGCATTTATGGCGCCGCACCGGATCCGCGCGGCCGTTCCGGATCCGTGTGGCCCTCCCTGTGTTTTCCATTTTTCGCGCGTGTATCCGCGCGCCACGTGGCAGCCCAAGAACCGAACCGCCGCGGCCCAGCGGTTTTCGGCCCACTACGCGCTCTCCCTATTTAAGGGGGGAGCGGTTCCTCCTTCTTCTTCTTCTCGCATTCGCCCCCTTTCTTCTTGCGCTCTTAGCTTCTTGCCCCATGTGCTTCCGCCGTCGCCGTTCTCCGCCGAAGCACTACTCCGACGAAGTCCAGTCGCTGCTCTTGCTGCATAGGGGACCCTCCGCCGTAGTGAGGATCCTCGAAGATCTTCGCCTGCCGTAGCCTTGGGTTCCCGCAGGCTTCCTCCGCACGCCTACGCCACCGGCCTTCTCTGACGACCTCAAGCCCGTCGCTGCTCCGCCAATCCTTTTCGCCAACATCTCCTCTGCCTCTGGTTAGTCTCTAGATCCCAATATCTTCTTACTTGTCTTGGCATTTCAGTTCTTGGGGCGCTAGGATATTTATCTCCGCTTTTTCTTGCTTTTTCCCCTTTTCGTAGATCTTCGTACGAGGCTAGGACTTGGGAAAGTTGTTTGTGAGTAGCATCCGACACCTTTAACGAAATGTCAACCGATCTTTATCTTTCCGAGTCTACCGGCAGCAGCCTCCACGACGAAGCATCCGATGGGCTTACGGTAGATCTCGCCCAGAGCGAGGCTGGTACCGGTAGCTCTGTTCCTGCTACTGGTAACCAAGGGAAAGCCGACAGCTCCAGCCAAGGCGCCGGAGTAGATCTGGACTCCTACACGAGGGGAGCCTGGATGGGCTCCGATGTGACCCAGGTGGATATTGATTGGCTCTACCGCTCCCGGAGGATTCCGGAAGAGGTTTGGTGCCGGATCCCTGGTGAGGAGCGCCAGCCAGAGCCTGAGCCGGGTGAAATCGTGGTCTTCGCCGCTCATTTTGAACACGGCTTAGGCCTTCCAGCGTCGGACTTCTTCCGGCGCTTTCTAGATTTTTACGAACTACAGCCCCACCATCTTCCTGGCAATGCCACCTTCTACCTGTCTTCTTTCACCGCCTTCATGGAGGGATACTGCGGTATCACTCCTTCGGTAGATAACTTCTCTTTCTTTTACTATCTTCGGAAGAACTCTATCCAAGATAGGGAACTTCCTCCGCCTAAACCCTTTGTTCGGTGTTGGGGCTGCATCTTGTCTCCCCGCTCCGGAACCAACTTCTACAAACTCTCCGGTCTGGACTCTGTCCGGACCTGCAGAGGACTTTTTTCTACGTCCGGAACGGCGGTCCGGAAGACTTCATTAACCTTCCGGCATATGTTCCTGGGCCGCCCTCCATGAAGAACTGGCTCCACAATCCGAGGGATGACAAAGAGTCCATCCGGATCGCCGGCTTCATCGATATCAACCGGGAAGAGACCAACCTCTGCGCGGAGGATCTGGTCCGCGTCTTCCTCGCGCGCCGGGTGCTGCCCCTTCAGCGGCGCGCCCACAAGATCAGTGAGATGTCGGGGCCAATGGACCCGACAAGGATCACTACCCATCGGCTTAGCCCTACCGACTTGGTCCTTAAGGCCAAGCAGATCTGCCAGAACCCGCTAAGTTCTAGCAGGAGATATGGGCTGGCCCCCTATAGCCGCCGCAACTCTCCTCCGCGGCGAGTAAGGCCTTGAGATCTTCTGAAAGCTTCTCCGGATAGCACCGCGTGTATTCCGTTCTAATGTGTTGTTTTTGTTTCAGAACTTTCGCCGGATCGGCCAGGAGCATCCGGCTTCCTACACGCCGGATCGAATTTTTCAGGACGACTTCGACGTTGATCCCTACGTGAGGGGAAGGCAGCAGATGGGTCGCACCCACACTCCTCATCCCGGTAAGGACTCCGGTTCGAATGACGAGGTTGTTATACTTGAGGCATTTTGCTCCTTCGCTTTCTCATCTGCCATTTTTTCTTTCTGTAGACCTTCCCTCATCAGGCTCCGAGGGCCGGAAGAACAAGGCGCCTGCTACCGAGGCCAGCTCAAGCCATGCTCCTCCTGCCAAGCGCTCCCGGCAGGAAGTTGTCGGTGGGAGGAAGGTTACCGCCAAGCATCACCGGAAGATGCCAGTTGCCTCTGGGTAAGTTTCCATCTCTTTCGCTTCGCGGTTCTTTTTCCGGTTGCTCTTCCTCAACATCATTTTCTCTTTTATCTTTTCAGGCCTGCCCTCAAGATAACTAAGAGCGCCTCTCGCATGAAGCCGGAGAGCTCTGAGGATTCGCCCATGGCCTCACCTCCTCCTCAACCAAGTCCGGTACCATCTGGTGCCGGCAAACCTTCTGCCTCCCCCCTGGGGGGCAGCATAAGTACGGGGCATGCGGCCCCTAAACCTCCACAGCACCGCGCGGAGGAGAAACCTGTTTCTCCTCCTAGGACCCAAGATACCGGCGCCAGCAACATCAGCGCCGACGCTGAAGACGCCGGGCAGGGGGAACCTCTCGTTCCTCCTATCCCAAAAAAGAAGAAGAATACTGCTTCCTCTCCCTCAAAGGCCGTGCCGGACTCTTCTGGGCCGGCCAGCTCATCTCCGGCAAAGGAAGCTCCTGGGGCTTCTGCGCCGTCCAAGACTCCAACGCCTCCACCAGCCGCTTCTACCGGTGGGCCTGCTCCCGCACCCTCTTCGCTGGTGCTGCACACCAGCCGCACCTCCGTCGTGGCCGGAGAATCGGTCTCAGCTCAGCTGGGCCGGATCACCGAGCTAACCCGCGGAGGGGTCGAACTGGGGCATCTCGCTGATTACCCCCATAAGTGGAATCAGGCGGATCTGTCCCCTGCGACGTGCGGCCTGGGGAAGGATAAGCTGCCGGTTGCGGACGCTGCCGGCCCCCGGAGCATCGTCCAGCACTTGGGCCGGTTGCGGCGCGCTGTCAAAGAATTTGACACCGCGTGGCACGACGCCAACAACAATGTGGTGGTAAGCTTCACAAACTCAATTTCTTTTACATCCTTGCCGGTTTTTTACTTTTTCCGGATTATATATCTTCCCAGTCCTCGAGTTTCGGGTTGAGAGCGCAGCTCTCAGCGCAAAACTTTGCTAAAAACATGAAAAACCAGCATAGCCAGTCCCCGAGTTTTGGGTTGAGAGCGCAGCACTTAGCGCAAAACTTTTCTCCTTGCCGGCATATTTCTTACCGAAAATCTTTTCAACTTGTGTAGAGCACGGCGACTACCCGGAAACAGCTCTTTGAGGAGCTGCTATGGGAGCAGCGGGAGCTTTCGGAAGCCCACAGCCAATGCCAAGGTTAGCTTTTTGTCCTCCGGCTTCGTTTTACCGGTTGCTTCTTCCTTTAGATACTTATAAAAATTTCTACACTCCAGCTGTCCCGGAAGCCACCATCGAGGCCCTGTCTTCCCAGGTCGCAGCGCTCCAAGGTATCATTTCTTTTCCGGTTGCCCTGCATCTTTCCATTTTACCGGAGTTATTTTTCTGTTAACGCTTTTCCCTTCCGGCCTGTAGCTGAAAAGGAGCGGCTCGCCAAGGAGCATCAGCGAGCTCTGGATGTTCAGAGGAACAACTTCTCTGAGCTGAAGGCACAACTCAGGGCGGTCGAATCCTGGTATTCCCGGGAGCTCGAGAAGGTCCGGGCGGCAGCGGAGGCCAAGCTGCATGAATCCTTGGAGGAATACACGAACTCCACCGCGGTGCTGCGGGCTGAGCTGGAGGAGCAAACTAAGGCTCGGGAGGATCAGAGCAAGGCACGGGAGCTGGCTGAAAACCAGGTTGCCGCCCTCATGACGGAGCAGAAAGACTACGACCGGTTGGTCGTACAAACCGACACGCTGCTCCTCAGTAAGCCTTTCTTCTTTCCCTTTACTGCTTATAAGCTTATGTCATCCGGTAGTGTGTCCTTATCCTTTTTATTTTCTTGTAGGGATCTTTCCGGACTCCCAGGAGTACGCCGTCCGGAAGGTAGAGGAGCGTAGGATGGAGCTGTCTTTCCACGACCGGGAGCTTCCCTGGGATGCATATGACCACCTGGTCGCGCTCTCCTCCCGGGTTCAGCACATGCGCGCCGTGGACCGGCACTTGGTGGATCCGCCAGATCATGCCAAGGAGATTTGCAAGGTGCTATGGCCTGAGGAGGCTGTGCTGGAGAGCGTAACGCTTATCTCTAACCGTCTAAAGGACGCCTGCCGGAGGATCCGGGAATGGAGATGCTATGCGGCTCGTGCCGGAGCAGATGCGGCCCTGCGCGTCGCCTGCTCCTGGTATGAAGACCTGGATCTGGATGCCTTTCATGCCGTTTGTGACGAAGCACCCACAGACATGGATCCGGTCTTGACCGCCAAGCGCCAGGATCGTGCCTACCGGATTGCGGAGTTCGCCCCCTTTCGCACCTTCATCCCTCCCCCTCCCGAAGTCAAAGATGCGCTCTCTGACGACGAGGAAGAGATCGAGGAGGAGGAAGAAGAAGGAGCCGGAGAGGGCGCTGCTCCCCCGGAAGCTCCTGAGGCTGGTGGTCAGCTCCCTGTTGCCTGAACTTGTTATCTGGTGTCCTTTGCCCTGTTGCCTTAAAGTTTCAAACTTGTTAAATTCTACCCTGGTATGCCGGGGTTCATGATGTAAGATAAAACTCAGCATTTTCTTTTGCTTGTGCTACAACAATTATGCTTATGCCGGTATCTGTTTACCAGTAAGTATTTAAATTAAGTTTCATGTGCTAACTTAGCATTTTGCATATCGTTTGCTTTGATCTTGCACTGTGAAGATTCCGGAATTGTTTCGGCATCCAATCTGATGCACACTTGGTTCTTTTGCTTTGCCTCTGCCTACCTCTCTGGGTTTTTTGGCGTATGAGTCACAAAGTTCTTTTGCCAAGCAAGCATTTTCTTGAACTTAGAAAAAAATTGAAATTTTTCACAAAAAACCGGTATAACCGGGGTTAGTTAAACTTTTCCGGATTGATTGTTCCCATTCATCCTCTTCGTGTTTCACGTGCTTAGTTCTTACCGGTTTATCTTGCTTGCCATGAAGCCTGGCCTCATGGACAACAAAGATAGTCGAAGACTCCGGTAGGTTTAGCACGTTACTAAACCGGAAAGAAAAAATGTTCACCAAGCAACCGGTAAACTGAAAAAATAAACACATTACATGCAATTTTCGGTAGAGGCAGTCCCCGAGATTCATTCGAGGTGCCAGCATCTTTATTCAGAGCATTAAGGTACAAAAAGGAACTTCTTACATCACAACTTCAGGAATAGAAAGGACGCAGTAGTGCTATGTTCCATGGGCGCTTGGTTTCTTCTCCAGACCTGACCGCCTTGCCTTTCTTCGATTCCTATGCGTCGATTAAGTAGTAGGCGTCATTGTGCAGAGCCTTGCTCACAATGAAAGGTCCTTCCCATGGGGGTGAGAGCTTGTGGGGTCCCTCAGTGCGCTGCACTAGGCGTAACACCAGATCTCCCTCCCGGAACACCCTCGGGTTAACCTTCCGGCTATGATAGCGTCTGAGGTTTTGCTGGTATATGGTTGTTCTTGCCAAAGCCAGCTCTCTTGCTTCCTCTAGCAAGTTCACATCATTTTCTTGGGCCTCTTTTACCTCTTCTTCGGTATAGAGTTGAACCCTTGGTGAATCATGAATGATATCGGTTGGGATTACAGCTTCTGCCCCATAAATCATGAAAAATGGAGTGTATCCGGTAGACCGATTCGGTGGCGTCCGGATGCTCCACAGCGCAGATGGTAGCTCATCTAGCCAACATCCTGGTGACTTTTCAAGCGGTTCAATCAGCCTTGGCTTGATACCGGAAAGCACCAGAGCGTTTGTCCTTTCAACCTGGCCATTGCCCTGCGGATGTGCGACGGAGCACAAGTCCAACCGGATATTGTTATCCTCACAAAACCTTTTGAACTCACCTTGAGCAAAGTTTGTGCCATTGTCAGTGATGATGCTATGCGGGTATCCATACCGCAAGATCACATCTTTTAAGAATTTCACAGCCGTATGCCCATCACACTTTGCGATAGGTTTCACTTCCAACCATTTGGTGAACTTATCCACCATTATCAGCACATGTGTCATGTTGCCCCTTGCGGTTTTAAATGGACCTACCATGTCAAGGCACCACACAGCAAATGGCCATGTCAATGGTATAGTTTTGAGGCCAGACGCTGGGGTATGATTTTGCTTGGCGTACCGCTGGCAGCCGTTGCATTTTCGTACCAAGTCCTCAACGTTTTCCAAAGCGGTGGGCCAATAGAACCCATGCCGGAACACTTTTGCCACTAAGGCCCTTGAAGAGGCATGATGCCCACATTCTCCTTGGTGAATCTCCACCAACATTTCTTTTCCCTCTTCCGGTTCCACACATCTCTGGAGGACACCAGTAACACTCCTTTTGTACACCTCACCGTTGATGATAGTGTATGCCTTGGACCTTCTCTGGATCCTTCTCGACTCATTTTCGTCAACCGGAAAGGTGCCGTTGATCAGGAATTCCTTAATAGGTTCAACCCAAGCTGGCGTTTCCCGGACTAGGAAAACCGGTACGTCTATCTCCATATTGTCCACCAGCATAGCTTCTTCTGGCTTAGACATCGCAGTCCCCGGGTCTACCGGAACAGTCCCCGAATTTACCGGGACAGTCCCCGGGTTTCCTTCGTCAATATCCATTGGCACAACATGTGACTCCGGTACAAAAATGGACTCTGACTCTGGACTTGGTTTGATTGATGGAATCCTTAGGTGAGCCAAAGCTACCCCGGGAGGAATTTCCTGCCGGGAGGAGCCTAGCTTCGAGAGAGTATCCGCAGCTTCATTTTCTGCGCGCGGCACATGGTGAAACTCACAACCTTCGAAGAATCCGGCAATCTTTTGCACGTGAAACCGGTATGAGGCCATGTTGGCATCTTTTGCGTCCCAATCTCCGGAACACTGCTGCACCACAAGATCTGAATCACCATAGCAAATGATCCGGTGCGCACCGATTTCTTTTGCGACCTTGAGCCCATGGATTAAAGCTTCGTACTCAGCAACATTGTTCGATGCTCGAAAGTGCACTTGTAAAAGATACCGGAGGTGATCTCCCTTAGGTGAAGTGAGCACCACACCAGCGCCCAGACCCTCCTTGAGCTTGGATCCATCAAAGTACATCTTCCAGTACTCTACCTTGTGTTCTGGCGGTTTGTATTGCATTTCCGCCCAATCAACCAAGAAATCATCTAAAGCTTGTGACTTTATGGCGTCCCTTCTTTCGTAGTCCGGTACATATGGTGATACCTGAATTGCCCACTTGGCAATCCTGCCGCTAGCATCTTTGTTTCCCATGATATCAAAAATTGGTGCCTCGCTCACTACTTTCATGGGATTCTCTTCAAAGTAGTGCTTGAGCTTTGTGGCGGCCATGTACACTCATCTCTGGCGTTGCCGTATCTGGCGTAGCCACGATCTGCCCCTTGGCTTTTTCTACCGGCCTCATGTCGCCCGGCTTGTTGTTTTCCGGCAAGAACCGGATCATA
This sequence comes from Lolium perenne, assembly GCF_019359855.2. Classification (NCBI taxonomy): domain Eukaryota; kingdom Viridiplantae; phylum Streptophyta; class Magnoliopsida; order Poales; family Poaceae; genus Lolium; species Lolium perenne. The sequence goes on along the minus strand of NC_067250.2, from coordinate 171,655,798 downwards.
CACAGTCATCTGTTGCGCGTTCACCTCTTTTTCTTTTCTCTTGTCCAGATGGGGGGACGATGCCTGCCCATGGGACTTGCTTGCGGCATTCTTTGTTGAATGCACAGATCTTGAAGCCGCAGCCTTGTTCAACTTGGCTAGCTGCTCAACATTTTGCTGCTCGATGGTATCAAGCAGCTCCCTGACACGCTCTTGCTGTTTTGCCAAAGCATCCCCGGAAAGCGATTCACACAGCTCTACTGCAGCCTTAGCAGCTTTTATAGTTTTATCTGGACTGCTATATTTAGGTTTCTCTACCATACTCAACGATGCAGAAATGCTCTTTCCGGTAAGAATCTCCTTACGCAAATCCTGATCTAGGTTGCGAGCTCTAAGCCGGTTTTCCGGTATCCTTGCAGCCTGAGCGCTAACAGAAGCAAAGCCATGTGCAGCATTATACTCACGTAGGGTTAGGTTCAGCTCGCGCTGCGCCCGGACGATGTTGGCTCCGTTCGCGAGCAGCGTCTGGCGCTGCGCCTCCAGCTCCGCCTGAGCCGCCGCTGGGTCGATGTTCTGCGCGATGGGCGTAGCGAGGACGCTCATGGCCGCTTGGAGTCGAGTCTCCGGTGGTGGTGCGGAAGCTCCCGCAACTTCCTGGTCGCGCTCGGTTGGCGGTTTCGCCGTGCGCGTGGACTTCGTCCGACCAACGCCTTCCACCGCAACTCCCTTGTCAGCATCGCCCGCGCCAACGACCAGCACCTCGACGCTGCCAGAGGCGCGGTCGCTGCGAAGCGCAGATCTTGGCGGGTCCGGAGCCACCAGCACCAGCGAGAGGCACTGGCGCTCGGGGACGGTGCCGTAGTAGACGGGGATGCTCCCGAACTCGATGACGCGGCCGTTCTTGGGGAACTTACCTCCATTGGAGAAGCAGCCCGTGTTGTCGTTGATGAAGCGCATGTCGCGGATGCGGTTGACGAGTGCGGTGATGACGCGCTCGCCGTCGACGGTGAGGAGGCCCGCCCGAATATGAACTCCAGCAAGCGCCACTGCTGGCCCCACGGTGGGCGCCAACTGTCGTCGTGGTGAACGGACAGATGCCATGGGATGGCTTAACTTGGGGCCGAATGGACGCTAGAGGGTTCGGGGGAGGGTTTGTGTTATGGATGGAGAGGTTTCCGGATGGATTCCTCAAGAACTTGACCTTGGCCGAAGGAAGAAGATGATGAACACAAGAACAAGAACAGCACTAGATCTCTCTATTTCTTCTTCGCAAGTGCTTACAAGTTTCTCAGTACAAGATTGCTAATGTCTCTGGTCGTGCCCACGAAGGGCTGTGCCCCCTCTCCTTATATAGGGGAGAGGGTGGCTTACAAGGGAAGGAAACCCCAGAAACCCTAATGGGATCTTTGACTAGACAAACTACTTTACAAAGCTACTTTGGCTACCGGTGATGCCGGTTTGCCTTTAATCAGAAGCCGTGACATCCTTCGGCACCTCTTACATCATCCTCTGCCTCTGGCGTCATGGCTTCGATTAAAGCTGAAGGGCTTCGCTCATCTTTGTCTTCTAGCTCTGGAGAGCATCTTTGACTGGTCTCTGCCGACGTGCTATAGTGTAGCCTGTTCCGGTTATTCCGGTACGCTCTCAGCAAGTTCCGGTACCCCCTCCTTGGGATACCGGTATGATTCTCTGAACCAACTTGTGCTATCCGGAACAAACTTTAAACCGGTACTTTGATGGCCTAAACCATCCGGTTTGGCATGCCCTTGGCATACCGGGGGTCATCCCCCCAACACATAAACATCTAATTCTAGTAGGGCTTAGTGGGGATGAGCATATGATGCACAATGTTGGACATGGTTGCTATTAGAGTTCATCACAATGGTTTGATACTAAATAGGGATGGTCAAGGATGATGACTTGAAGGATAGGAACTAGGGTTTGTATTTAGGTGGTTCTACTAGATCATCTAGGTTTTAATATTATGAATAGGTGAAATACCAATTTATTAGTAATATTGCTTCTACTATTTTCTGAGAACAGGAATATTTATTTAGTTGCTAATTATAGATCTATGAGTGAATGTCAAGTTCATATGATCACATTTCACAATTCCCAGGGTTTTAGAGTTTCACACAAAATTATGAAGTTAGGGTTTTAGTGTTTTTTAATTAATAGTAGAAGTAAGGACTAATTAGGGTTTTCCTATGATTAAATATAACCATAAAGAAACAATTGTTGTATTATACGAAATTTTAATACAAAATAATTTTTACTACTTTCTTGATATGAAAAATAGAAATAAGAAGATTATGTTTTGTTAATATTTCTGTCTTGATAGTTTAAGATTTATGAATTGATTTTCTAGAATTAGTGAAGAGTTCATATTATTTTTCTTTGGCTTTTTTAGCATTCGTTTCTGTTTTCACTTGTATTTAGAAATTCTTAATTTTATGAATAATTTACTTATATTTGGAGTTTTTTGTGACTTGATTTATTTAGAAGATAAAGAAATAAATAAAAATAGTTAAATGGTTAGATGGGCTGGCCCAGTTGGTTTGACCCAAACCTGGCCCGATCTCGTTGGCTGGGTCGAGCACGGGCAAGACCCCGATCCGACCCCTCTCTCTCGCTCACTTCTTCCATACGCACGCCCACGACCCCTTTTCTCTCTTGTGACCACCATGCCTCTGCAGCGTCGCCGCTCTCTCCTGGCTGCCTCCGGCCCACTCTGGCGCCGCCGCTGGCCGGATCTGCTCCGCCTCCTCATGCTCTTCGAAACCCTCTCTTCGATTTGATTTCTATGCCCCCAGTTGCTCGCCCATGACCCCGGAAACCCTAGTGGTCAACGGTGGGTCCACCATTGCCTGCTGCTGCTCTGGCCATCGCCGGTCTCCTCCTATGATGCTGCTCCCCGGCATGGCTCCGCCTTGGACCTCCCTGCCATCTACCGCTGCCTTGGCGCCGCCCCCTTTCCCACACGCGTGCCTCACGGCAACCTTAACCCACGGATGGCTTGGTCGCCGGCGTGTTTCCGACTCCGCCGCGGCTAGATTGCTGTCATGACGGTGAATTAGTGGTGTGGTGTTGCGGTGCTGTTGTACTGGTGGAGCGGTGTGGTGTTGGTGGTGACTACTGCATCCTCGACGCCGGCCGGACAGCATCTACGACTGCAACCCCGGCGTCGGCCTCTTCCTCTATTCGACTACACCACTGTGAGCTATTCCCCCTATCTCTATGTATTCTCTATGGCTATGAATTTGTTGACCAAGAACTTGAGTGTGCTTGGCCTGATTATTGCATATGCTTGGGAGTGCTATTCATGAGCTATATGACTTGTAAATTTATCAGTCAAGTACTGATTCTAATGAGTTATACTATATGCTTAAGATGTGACCTATAACTACTAGCTGCTGCATCAAAGTGGTTAGCTACCATGTGCTTGGTAATGCTCCAGTTTGGATGAATTGATTATCCAGGTGTTCTGAGAAAGGTTGTTGGTCTGCTGTTACCATTTCTGCCTCAATTTGGATGGATACCCATCACTGGCCTGAGTTAACTGCTGAAATGTTATATTCGATAAAATTTGAACAAGAATACTACTGCTGGCTAAGGAAATTCAGTGATACTCTTGTTTAATTCTTAGTGGCTTATATATGCAAGGAACATGTATTGTTGATTTCTCAAGCAAGCTTTTGTTGTTGGCTTGTTATTGAGCTTATTTGCTGGTTTAATATGGCTTGGTTGTGACTAGGTGCCTTGCTGGTGACTTATTGATTACTTTGAATCATTCTGATTACACCAAGCTTGATATATGTGCATTTATTTTACATATCCAGTGATGCTATTTTATATCTCTGAGTTGACGTTGCTCCCTATCACTGGTTATATATTTTTGTAGTTGTCCAATATGACACTGAATATATACTAGTGATGATTCCTAGTTGGTTTATACTTGTGGATTGATCTTTTGGAATCTGGTGAACCATTTTCTGGTGGAGTACTTGCTCTATGGTGGATACATAGATGTGGTGCCCCTGTTTGGATGATTAATCATCCAGGCATCTATGGCTGGTTGTATTTCTTTTGCTGATGAAACTGAAGATATACTACAACAGGCACTATTTACCTGATGCTTGCTGTGAGCTCCTATGCCTGCTTAAGATGGCTTTGCTGGTATACTTGATTGATGCCCTTGTAGCTAGTGGATTGAGTGATAACTAGTGGATGCAATTCTACTTTTTGTTGCTCTCTATTAGAGAAAAAATATGGATCTATCTTATTGGCTGCAAAGCTTGCTTTGTATGCTGACAGTAAAGCTTCAATGTTTTACTTCAATCTGATGGTTTCTCAGGATAGTTTTATAGAGTATAGCCTAGCAACTCATGTGCGTGCTTAGCTAGAGCTTTTGGATGGCTCATTATGTTGCTCTGCAACAAAAGAGCAACTACTCTAGCTTGCTTCAATACTGTAGATGGTTAGGCTACTCTAGGAACTCTTCCTGTTGACCAAATGATGATTCACACAATCTCCTAGATGAATTATTGCTGGTATACTTTTATGGGAATAGATCTTGTATGCTCTGATCCTGGATAGGATGTATACCTGATTCCATTTCCTGGATAAAATGTTTATGGATCTGAAGTACTTCTTGTTCTTGTTGCTCTTCACCTCCTTGAGTTGAGCCTGCTCCTCCTGGCTCCTGCTATGTCGCCACAATCGTGTTTCTTGTTCTAGTTTGGGTTTGATGATGAGCTACTACTACTCTGATTTGTTCTTAGATGGATATAGGAGGTTTTGGATGAAGAATAGTCGCTTTTTCCTGGTTGTTCTTAGGCTAGTCGATGGGTGTGAGAAGAAATGTTGTGCTTAGCAACTGTTTGGGTCTGCAAGTAACTTGCTTTTATATGGTGGCCTGATGTTGCCTTTGGTCGACAACACAACCATGCGTTGACAGCACATCCATGCAGACCTGTGTGTGTGATGTGTGCTTGCTAGGCTGTCAATGCTGGCCTGGTTTGGCTCCCCTTGTGGATGAGCATGCCTGAGAAAAGATCTACCTCTATTTTAACCTTTAATCTTTGATCCATTGCCAGTCGGCAATACCATTTTACTTTGTTGTGCAGGTTTCCCAATTGAGAAGAAAAGGATGATCAAGACTTAGTTTAGGCTTTTATTTTTCCTTTTCAGAACATGTAATTATTTTTGTAATATTCTTTTATTCATTTATAAAGACATTGTATTATTGTGTGAATATCAATAAAGAGTTTTGTTTCCTTGTTATATAATATCCTTATTCTTGAATTACTTATCTTTATGAACCTTGTAATATTGGATGATGTAATTAAATGTTAAATACTTTATTTATTTTTGAGTTTTATATTTTGTTTGATTAAACATGTTGTATGTTATATAATGGTCTAGAATTCAAATTCCAATTCCAATTTCAATTTGAATTATTATTACTCATATTTAAATTGAATTCCAATTGTGTTCCCTTAAATCAAATAGTTCAACAAAGGTCATGTCGAAGTTTATTGCACTCACGTCGAGTACTAACTCAATTCCACCGATGTAAGAGAAACCTCGATCACCTTGATGGGTTTAAGCAAAGATCACAGTGAAGTTTATAGCGCTTAACTTGTTGAGCTACTTCAGTTCCACCAAGGTCAAGTGAAACTTCAGTTACTGTGACTGTTTTACTTTAAAGCGCGAAAATTCCCCAGATTTTCTATGCATAAATGCAATGCACACATCTGTTTCCTCTATTTTTGTAACCCCAAATCCTAGGATATTACACGAATGCACTAGACTAAATTCCCGTGTGTCCTCAAGAACGTTTGGTCATCATAAGTAAACAAACCGGCTTGTCCTTTGTGCTAAAAAGGATTGGGCCACTCGCTGCAATTATTACTCTCGCATTTTACTTGTATTTTATTTATCTGCTATGTCAAAACCCCCTGAATACTTGTCTGTGAGCATTTACAGTGAATCCTTCATCGAAACTGCTTGTCAACACCTTCTGCTCCTCGTTGGGTTCGACACTCTTATTTATCGAAAGTACTACGATACACCCCCTATACTTGTGGGTCATCAAGACTATTTTTTGGCGCCGTTGCTGGGGAGTGAAGCGCTATTGGTAAGTGGAATTGGTAAGGGAAACTTTTATTGTACGTGCTGTTTTTATTTCTACCTGCATCTATAATTCATTATGGAGAGATCTTCTCTTGAATTCCTATTTGGAAAATCTACTACTACTGCAAAGGTAGTGGATGAGGCGCCAGGTGAGAAAGAGGTTCCATACAAAATACCTATGAAAATTATTGAATGTGTTGTGGATAACCGCTATGAAGGGGATGGAACTGTTCATCCTGGAGATCATTTACTGTTTTTACATGAATTATGCGGGTTATTCAAGTGTGCAGGTATTTCTATGGATGAAATTAGGAAGAAACTATTCTCTATATCGCTGTCTGGTAAAGCGGCGCATTGGTACAAATTGCTGAAGAATGGGGATTCTCTTGATTGGAAGGATATTGTGCCTCTATTTTATTCTAAATTCTATCCTCCAAGTGAAATTCACAAAGAACGAAACTGCATATATAATTTCTGGCCTCATGATGGAGAGAGTATTGCCCAAGCATGGGGGAGATTGAAGTCTTTAATGCTCAAATTCCCCATTCATGAGCTTCCTGGTAATATCATCATTGATAATTTCTATGCAAGACTTTCTTTTCAAGATAAAACCTTGCTGGATACTACTTGTTTTGGATCATTTACACGCAACAAAGAAGAGTTTAAATGGGACCTTCTTGATCGGATTCAGGAGAATACTGAAGGATGGGAGAACGACAAAGATAGAGAGTCAGGTATAAATTATGATTATGAATGCATTGAAACTTTTATGGATACTGATAAATTTCATAATATGAGTGCTACTTATGGTCTTGACTCTCAAGTTGTTGCAAATTTTTATAAAGCTTTTGCCTCTCATTTTGAATTGCCTAGGAATAATTTTAATAAGTATCATGAACCTTACAAAGATAAAACTGATTCATCTATAGGTAAATGTGTTGAAATTAAAACTGTTGATCATATTCTTCCTGAAGCTTATATTGACAAAACTCCTTTTCCTGCTAAAATGAAGGAGTATTCTGTTATAACTAGTGTGGTTAATAAAAGTGCAAAGAAACCTATAGAACCTGAAGAGCAAATAAAGGTTGAACCTGCTATTGCAATAGTTAAAGATCTTGTAACTGAAAATGTAGAAGATGGGCATATCATTTTCTGTGAAGATGCTTCTAATATTGTTTCACATCTTAATAAGTCTAGGAAAGCCAGTGTTCCTATGCTCTCTGTTAGAATTGGTGATCATTGCTATTATGGTTTATGCGATATTGGTGCAAGTATTAGTGCCATTCCTTATGAGCTTTACACAGAAATCATGCATGAAATTGGTTCTTGTGAACTTGAAGATATTGATGTGGTTATTCGGCTAGCTAATAGAGAAACTATCTCTCCTATTGGTATTGTTCGAGATGTGGAAGTTCTATGTGGTAAGATTAAATATCCTGCTGACTTTTTGGTACTTGGTTCTGCTGCTAGTAAGACTTGTCCTATCATTTTTGGTAGACCTTTTCTAAATACTTGTGGAGCTGTTATAGATTGCAAGAAGGAGAAAATTGTAACTAAATTTGCTGGTGAATCTTATGAGTTTAATTTCTCTAAATTTGCGAAAGCTCCTTATAAAGCTGAATTGCCTAATAATGATTTTAGAGTTGAATAGTGTGCATCTATTGCTCTTGCTCCTAATGATCCTTTGCAGCAACATTTGGAGGATAGTGAGAGTGAAGTCTTTAGGGAAGAAAGGAATGAGCTTGATGAAATTTTCCTTCGTCAACCTATTCTTAAACATGACTTACCGGTTGAAGATCTAGGTACAACAACACCACCAAAGGAAGATCCTGTTTTTGATTTAAAACTGTTGCCTGATAATCTTAAGTATGCTCATATCGATGATAAGAAAATATATCCTGTTATTATTAGTTCTAAGCTTTCAGATTTTGAGGAAGAAAGGTTATTGGAAATATTGAAGAAACACCGAGGAGCTATTGGCTACACTCTAGATGACTTGAAGGGGATTTCACCTTCTATTTGCCAACATGCCATCAACATGGAAGATGATGCAAAGCCTGTTGTTGAACATCAGCGTCGTCTAATTCCTAAGATGAAGGATGTGGTAAGGAATGAGGTATTAAAACTTCTTGAAGCTGGTATTATATATCCTATTGCTGATAGTAGATGGGTTAGTCATGTGCATTGTGTTCCTAAGAAAGGAGGAATGACTGTTGTACCTAATGATAATGATGAGCTCATCCCTCAAAGAGTAGTTGTAGGGTATAGAATGTGCATTGATTATCGAAAAGTTAATAAAGTTACTAAGAAAGATCATTACCCTTTACCTTTTATTGATCAAATGTTAGAAATGTTGTCTAAAAATACTCATTTCCGTTTTCTTGATGGTTATTCTGGGTTTTCACAAATTGCTGTTAAAACTAAAGATCAAGAGAAAACCACTTTCACTTGTCCCTATGGAACTTATGCTTATAGGCGTATGCCTTTTGGTTTATGTAATGCTCCTGCTACTTTTCAAAGATGCATGTCTGCTATTTTTCATGGCTTTTGTGAAAAGATTGTAGAGGTATTCATGGATGATTTTTCTATCTATGGGAATTATTTTGATAATTGCCTGCGAAACCTTGATAAAGTTTTGCAGAGATGTGAAGAAACTAACCTTGTTCCTAATTGGGAGAAATGCCACTTTATGGTTAATGACGGAATTGTATTGGGACATAAAATTTCTGAGAGAGGTATTGAAGTTGATAGAGCTAAAGTTGAAGCAATTGAGAAGATGCCCTATCCTAGGGATGTTAAAGGTATTCGTAGTGTTCTTGGTCATGTTGGGTTTTATAGGAGATTTATTAAAGATTTCTCTAAGATTTCAAAGCCTCTTACTAATCTTCTTCAAAAAGATGTACCTTTTGTTTTCGATGATGATTGTAAGGAAGCTTTTGAAACTCTAAAGAAAGCCTTGACAACTGCTCCTGTAGTTGAACCTCCTGATTGGAATTTACCTTTTGAAATTATGTGTGATGCTAGTTATTTTGTTGTAGGTGCTGTCCTTGGACAGCGAGTAGATAAAAAATTGAATGTTATTCATTATGCTAGTAAAACTCTTGATGCAGCTCAAAGAAATTATGCTACATTTGAAAAAGAATTATTAGCTGTGGTTTTTGCTTGCGATAAGTTTAGACCTTATATTGTTGATTCAAAAGTCACAATTCATACTGATCATGCTGCAATTAGGTACCTTATGGAAAAGAAAGATGCTAAGCCAAGGCTTATTAGATGGGTGCTTCTTTTGCAAGAATTTGATTTACATATTATAGATAGGAAAGGTGCTGATAATCCTGTTGCTGATAATTTATCTAGATTGGAAAATATTGCTTATGATCCTGTTCCTGTTAATGATAGTTTTCCAAATGAACAATTGGCTATAATAAAGGTGAGCTCGCGAGATAGCCCGTGGTATGCTGATTATGCTAACTTTATTGTTTCCAAGTACTTGCCTCCAACCTTTTCAGCTCAGCGGAGGAGGAAATTCTTTTATGACTTGAGGCATTATTTTTGGGATGACCCACACTTATATAAAGAAGGAGTGGATGGTATTATGCGAAGATGCGTCCCCGAATATGAACAACAAGAGATATTGAGTAAGTGTCATGGTAGTGTTTATGGAGGACATCACGCCGGAGATAGAACCGCGCAAAAGGTTCTACAGTCAGGTTTTTATTGGCCAACTCTCTTTAAAGATGCAAGAAAGTTTATTTTATCTTGTGATGAATGTCAAAGGGTTGGTAATATCTCCAGACGCAATGAAATGCCTATGAATTATACTCTTGTTATTGAACCATTCGATTGTTGGGGATTTGATTTCATGGGTCCTTTCCCTTCTTCAGAAGGTAATGCTCATATACTTGTTGCTGTTGATTATGTTACTAAATGGGTGGAAGCCATACCCACAAAAAGTGCTGATGGTGAGACCTCTTTAAAAATGCTTTTAGATATTATTTTTCCTAGGTTTGGAGTACCTAGATATCTTATGACTGATGGAGGTTCTCATTTTATTCATGGTGGTTTTAGAAAAACTCTTGCTAAATATGGTATTAATCATAGGATTGCTTCCGCTTATCATCCTCAAACTAGTTGGCAAGTAGAATTATCAAATAGAGAAATTAAATTTATCTTGCAAAAGACTGTTAATAAATCTAGGAAAAATTGGGCAAGTAAGTTGAAGGAAGCACTATGGGCTTATAGAACTGCTTATAAAAATCCTATGGGTATGTCTCCTTATAAAATGGTTTATGGAAAAGCTTGTCATTTACCTTTAGAACTAGAGCACAAAGCTTATTGGGCTGTAAGAGAACTTAATAAAGATCTTAAACTTGCCGGTAAGAAAAGATTGCTACAATTGAGTTCTCTAGATGAATGGAGAAGTGAAGCTTATGAAAATGCTAAACTTTTTAAGGAGAAAGTTAAGAAATGGCATGATAGAAGAATTATCAAAAGAGAATTTAATGTTGGGGATAAAGTCCTATTGTATCGGTCTCGTCTCAGATTTTTTGCAGGGAAATTACTCTCAAAATGGGAAGGACCATATGTCATTGTGGAGGTGTATCGTTCGGGGGCAATTAAAATTAGTTCTCTGAAAGGTGATGCCACACAGGTGGTGAATGGACAAAGACTCAAGCATTATATTTCTGGAGATTCTTATAATGAAGATGTTGATGTTATTCGAGTGGTGACTCCGGAGGCTTTTATCAAAAATCAAATTGATAGTTCTGCAGAGTTCGATTTCGAATAGGTAGCTGTTCTGGTAATAAAAAGTCCGCGTTTAACTTTCCGAACAATGTTTTTTCTATTTATGGAAAATATGAAAAATTACGAGATCGAAACGGAGCGGAGGAGACGCACGAGGGCGTGCCCCCATAGGCCGGCGCGGGCCCCACCTTGGCCGCGCCGCCATACGGGGACAGCCCCTCGGAGTCCCTCTCCCTCTCCGGTTCGACCTGGTACTTTCCTTCTGTCGTGAAATTTTTTGCTATATAATCCCCCGGACCCCTGGAGGTCCGTATATCGTTTTCTCGTCGTGTTTTGTTTCGAGCTGTTTTCTGCCAGATACTATTTTCGGATCTAGAGCCACCATATCTTTGTCGGGAACTCCGAAGGACAGCTTCTTTGAGGACGTCGTCAACCCGTACATGAACGAGCTGAAGATGCACCCCAAGGAATTGCTGCTCGTAGATGGAGAGTTGCAGATTGAAGATGTCCGGGGTCCTAAAGGAGAAGGAAGTTTGGAGGACAGGATGGAAAAACTAGAACAAGTGGTCTTCAACTACAAAAAGATGGCTGAGCGTGAAGTGGACATCTTCCACAAAATTGTGTCTGAACTTATTGATGGACACAACAAGGAGACTGCAAAGCTGTGGGACGATATCGTCTCGCTTCACGACACTACCAACAAACTCCAAGCTCAACTCTATGATGTTCAGAATCAAAACTGTGAGTATGAAAACAGGTTTAAACACATAAGCTATGCTGCTAGTTTCAGGATTCCTGAGACCAAGATGTCGTTTGTTGATGGAGAGCCTCTTCCTTGGAAGTCTGATGATGGGAAGAATTGACCACCACCACCGAAGGAGTAATTCATCATTGGTATTGGCACCCCCTTGGTCTGTTCCAAGCTTGGGGGGAGTGCCGCGGTATCACATCATCACTATCTTTTACCTTTTTACTATTAAGTAGTGTCATATCATGAGTAGGGAAGTTATCATATAAGATGGTTGCAGTGTGGAAGTATCTCTCTTTTAGTTGGTTATCTATGTATCCCTTGGTGTGAGTTATCGTTATGGAATATTAATGAGAAGTTTTATCATTTACATATTGCACACCTTATTTTAGTTTGCAGTTTCTGTTATATGATTGATCTTGTTGTTAGTATTGGTATCACTTTGGGAGCATTGAGCAAATCTATTTGGTTTTGGCAAACTTAGCATTGGTCAATAGCAACAACACTTTGAGGTTTAAGTAGAAAGAGGAAATACATGTAGATATGTTATTTCATTATCTTTCTTTCTTGTTAGCTAATGAGCTTAGTATTCTGAAGTTAAAATTATTTGTGCTTACAAGAAAGATGCATGATTGTTTCTATCACACGTATATTTGTTTGTTTCCCTCAACTCTTATGCTTGCTAACCAACCTTTCTAGCCAAAGACCCGTACTGAGAGGGAATGCTTCTCGTGCATCCGAACCCTTAAACCAAACCTATGCCATCAGTGTCCACCATAACTACCTACTATGTGGTATTTCCCTGCCACTCCAAGTAAATACTTCATGTGCTACCTTTAAACAATTCAAAAGTTATTATCTCTTATTTGTGTCAATGTTTTATAGCTCATGAGGAAGTATGTGGTGTTTTATCTTTCAATCTTGTTGGGTAGACTTTCACCAATGGACTAGTGGCACATCCGCTTATCCAATAATTTGCAAAAGAGCTGGCAACGGGGTTCCCAGCCCCAATTAATTAACTTTCATTAATAACTCTCTTCACATGTTTTTCCCTGATTCATCAATAAGCAACTTAATTTTGCAATAGACACTCCTCCATTGTATGTGAAATGTTGGAAGGCACCCGAGGATTCGGTTAGCCATGGCTTGTGAAAGCAAAGGTTGGGAGGAGTGTCATCCCTAAATAAACTAAAGTACATGTGTAAACAAAAGAGAGGAGGTATGATCTACCTTGCTGGTAGAGATAACGTCCTTCATGGGAGTTGCTCTTTGAAAGTCTGTTTGGCAAGGGGGTTAGAGTACCCACTACCATTCGTTGACAACAACAAACACATCTCAAAACTACACTTTTATGCCCTCTATATGATTTCAAAACTTAAAAAGCTCTAGCACATGATTTAATCCCTGCTTCCCTCTGCGAAGGGCCTATCTTTTACTTTATGTTGAGTCAGTAAACCTATTTCCCTCTATCTTAAGCAAGCATTTGACTTGTTGTGATCCAACCATTTATATTGTGATCTACTTAATCATGCCTTTTATTCTTCCTTGTTTAGTACAAGTTTTATCCGAATGAATATGGCTTTGAAGGTTATCAATGATTATGAGGAGATTATTATCATTGAGCATGTAAGTTTTGCCATATAAGCTCTAATATAAAGGCTTTACTCGAAAGATAAGTACAATCTGTTAATTGTTCTTTGACCAAGAACGAAGTATGCCATCACCAATTATGATTTCCTATGCACCTTTATCTGTGATTTCCCTCTACTTGTTTCAAGTTGAATTATATGAGGACTTTGTTCACTAGAATGTCGTGTGTGAATTAAATGTGATGCTTCTTGTCCGTATTTTATTTATCGACTCTTCACTCTATAAACATGTGGTCTTGTTTACTGAGTTCAGTCTCGCTTGGGGACAAGCGAGGTCTAAGCTTGGGGGGGAGTTGATACGTCCATTTTGCATCACTATTTTATATCATAATTTACTGTTATTCATTGATATATTTCATATTTAGAGATGATACTTATGTTATTTCACCTATTTTGCATGTTTCATGATTATTGGAGAATTACTCACCGGAGTCAGGATTCTGCTGGAAAAAGCACCGCCAGGATGCAATATTTCTGAAGATCAACAATTGACGGAAAATACACCGAAAGTCTTATTTCTCCAGAAGAGGGAGCCAGCCAAAAGGAGGGGCCGAGGAGGGCCGCCATGGCCCCCCCATAGGCCGGCGCGGGCTCCACCCTGGTCGCGCCGCCTTGTGGGGAGGGGGCCCATAGCCCCCCTCAGCCGTCTCTCCTTCGCGTACTTCATCTACCCAAAAACCTAAGGTGCTGGGAGGCATCGCAAATAGACACAGCCGCCTCTGCGGGGCGGAAAACACCAGAGAGAAAAGAGGTCTCCGGCAGGCTGAAATCTGCCGGGGAAATTCCCACCCGGAGGGGGAAATCGTCGCCATCGTCACCGTCATTGAGCTGGACTTCATTGGGACCATCATCACCATCATCTCCACCACCGTCACCGTCATCTCCACCGTTGCACCTCGTCTCCACTGTAACATCTAGGGTTGAATCTTGATTATTTCATAGGGGAAACTCTCCCGGTGTTGATTACTCCTTGTTATTGATGCTATTGAGTGAAACCATTGAACCAAGGTTTATGTTCAGATTGTTATTCATCATCATATCACCTCTGATCATGTTCCATATGATGTCTTGTGAGTAGTTCGTTTAGTTCTTGAGGATATGGGTGAAGTCTAAATGTTAGTAGTGAACTATGTTGAGTAATATTTAATGGTTTGATATTTAAGTTGTGGTGTTATTCTTCTAGTGGTGTCATGTGAACGTCGACTACATGATACTTCACCTTTATGGGCCTCGGGGAATACATCTTGTATTCGTTTGCTAATTGTGGGGTTGCCGGAGTGACAGCAACCTGAACCCCCGTTGGTATATCGATGCAGGAGGGATAGCAGGATCTCAGAGTTTAAGGTTGTGGTTAGATTTATCTTAATTACTTTCTTGTATTTGCGGATGCTTGCAAGGGGTATAATCACAAGTATGTATTAGTCCTAGGAAGGGCGGTGCATTAGCATAAGTTCACCCACACAACACTTATCAAAACAATGAAGATTAATCAACTATATGAAGCGAAAGCACTAGACTAAATTCCCGTGTGTCCTCAAGAACGTTTGGTCATCATAAGTAAACAAACCGGCTTGTCCTTTGTGCTAAAAAGGATTGGGCCACTCGCTGTAATTATTACTCTCGCATTTTACTTACTTGTATTTTATTTATCTGCTATATCAAAACCCCCTGAATACTTGTCTGTGAGCATTTACAGTGAATCCTTCATCGAAACTGCTTGCCAACACCTTCTGCTCCTCGTTGGGTTCGACACTCTTATTTATCGAAAGTACTACGATACACCCCCTATACTTGTGGGTCATCACTTCGTCACGGCCAACCGTAGGAGGCGCCGCATCCCCGCCCTCGACGCAGCCAAAGCGGCGGCCTCTGCGGAAGCGTGCGTGAGCTTGGGCGGCGGCCTGAACAGCATCTCGAGCTCCCCATCGTCGTCCGGTTACTACACGGGGTACACTGCAGACGTGCCATCGATCTCGCTGATGCGACTATCGCAGATGGATGGCCGCGCCTGCTACTCCCCCGAGTTCGAGGACAGCAACATGACCGTTGACAACAACGCCCCGTTCTCGCCGGATTCAACGGCTCGGGGCGGCTGTCGCAGATGGATGGCCACGCCCGCTACTCCCCCGAGTTCAGGGACAGTGACATGACCGTCGACAACAACGCCCCATTCTCGCCGGATTCAACGGCTCGGGGCAGTGGCGCCTTCCGCTTCCCCAACCTGAACGATTCGCCTGACTTGCGCCGCACCCAGAGCCACGTGACAGACGACACCGGCCTTCCCCGCGACCTCTTCCCTGATGATGGCAGGCGCACCCAGCAGGTGTTCGGTAGCGGGTCCGGCGTGTCCATGGGCTAGGACGAGGTTCGTTTCCTTTCTTTCTATGTGTTGTGTGCATCGTAGACACCGGCGGCGACTTAAAGTTTGTAACTTTATGCGCAGTTTGCTGGCGAGGAGGAGATCCTGAACGACATCATACGCGGCCATGCCTACGAACCCTCGGTTGACGACTACGAAGAAGAGGCCGACGAGGACGATGGTGAGGAGGAAGTCCAGGAGGAGCTGATCGACGCCGAGACTGGCGCGAGCGTGAGGAGGACGCGTAGTCGTTCCGCTGGCACTCGTGGTCCGAGGTGGAGGTCCTTGGAGGATGAATGCCTCATCGAGGCATGGAAGCAAGTGAGCTTTTGCCCCATCACCAGCGCAAACCAAACCGAGGGAAAGTATTACAAGCGCATCCTCGATTGTTTCAACGAGAAGAAGAACTATGGTGATTACGCCACCACAGAGATGAACCGGAACGAGGGCGCCCTCTCTCACCGTTGGAACTTGATCAAGGGGGCGTGTAGCAAGTTCCACCGCTACTATGAGAAGATCAAGGCACGGAAGGAGAGCGACACGACGATGGTGGATTGGGTATGATCTACGCCTATCTTATTTGCATATGAATTGATGATCAATGTTGTTGCATATGAATTGATGATCAATGTTGTTGCATATGAATTGATGATCAATATTGTTGCATATGAATTGATGATCCAACTTGTTGCATATGAATTGATGATCTTCAATGTTTTTCATTGTTTTGCATCATATATTGTTAGATGCTCAAAGCCCTCGAAATGTACAAGAACCAACACGAGGACAAAGACTTTCCGTTTATGCATTTCTACAACAAGCTCCAAGGTTGCAAGAAATGGGACGACCTCCTCCACACTCTCTTGAAGGACGGGGAAGATGGCTTGTCGATCTAGCCGGTGCCTCCACTGGGCGCCCCATTGGCAACAAGAAGGCCAAGGCCGATAGGAATGCGGTGCCGGTATTGGTAGCCATGGACGCCTCCATCGAGAAGATGATCACCTCGTTCTCGGTGGAGAACAAGGAAGCTGCTGATAGAGCCATCTTCATGTGGAAGGCCATCCTCGACAAGCAAGACACCAAGATCGAGTTGGAGAGGGAGAGGGTGGAGGTGGCGAAGGTGGAAGCTCACGCCGCTGCCATAAAGGCCAACAACGAAGCGACACAGTTATCGTTGGCCAAAATGTCTCAAGAATCAAAAATCTTGATGGCCGACATGGATAAGATGGACCCTTTGGCACGGGCGTGGCATGAGATGTACCGCGCGCGCATCGGCCAAGAGGTGATGGCGGCGCGAGCTGCGTCGGTGTCTCCCCCGGCACCGTCCATGTCTACCCCAGCACCGCCTGCGTTCATGTATCCCCCGGCATCGTCTGTGTTCATGTCTACCCCGGCACTGTCCGCGTTCATGTCTCCCCCGTCACCGTCGACGTTCATGCCTCCCCCGGCGACCGTGGATCCTGTTGCAGCGACGAAGATGCCGCCGGCCACCGTCGAGGTTGCGCCGCTCGTGACCTCCTTGGTGTGATCATGTGATCATCTGGCTTCGAAAGCCATTTTTGTACCGAAAACGGTGATCTGGTGGCCGTGTGTTGGCCCAAACTTCTTATTTCAAAACCTATTCGTATTTCGTGGACGTGTGTTGGCCCAAACTTCATATTCATAGACTTATTCGAATTTCTATGGTTGGGTTTGAGATTTTAAATTCAAATTATCTATCGGGGCCGCCTGTTTGGGGGGGCGCTGGTGTGGAAGCAGCTCCTCCAAATGGAGGATGCTGCGCCAGCATCCCCCAAACGGAGGTGGCGCCCCTGCCGGTGCCTATTTGGGGCGCGCCGGTGGAGATGCTCTAACTATTAAAAGAGTTCGTGCGTTGCACCAGGAGAGAAACACAAATTGCAATGCTCTAATTGAAACTGACACTGACACATCTACGCAGGGTTGAGAATCACAGAACGAGAGGCGAGCTTTTTTAGATGGGACAAGGGGAAATGTCAGAGCCAAGAGGCCAAGACAGGATCGGGGATGGCGACGGAGAGCTCCGAGTGATCGGTGGCGGCGCTGCATAGTTGAACCCTAGTCGGCAGCGGCGCTCGGTTGTAGGAGTGAAGGGCGGGAGGGTTGGGACCTATCGGAGCAGATGAGGACCGGCTTGGCTTCTGGCCCGGATGGGATAAAGGCCTGCTCCCGTTTGAAAAGAATTGTTCTGATTTGATTTTGTTTAGGAGTACCAAGTGGTACCTAACAAAATGGAAATACTTTTGATGGGACCGGTCACGCTTTCCCTCAATTTGCTTTAAGTGTAGCAAACTTTCACCGCATTCAGAGGTGCCCAACTCTACCTTATGTCATGAATTAGACTTTTTCTTTACCTATCTTGTACATGCTGAATCAATCGAATACTGGAGTAAAGGGTGAATTGTCAAAAGTTGGCGTGCTTAAATAATGAAACCACTGGAAATATTTGAATTACGATTTTTAGCAAACATCTAAGAGAGTTACGAAATTATTCAAAAACTCACGTTTTTCGGAACACCATAGTTATGATGGAGTATTCGAGGGACGTATCCAAACCTTGTTGGATTAATGATGAGATAAAATAAAATGATTCCATTATATTTTTGTGGATTATGCTTTAGAGACTACCGCTTTTACACTAAATAGAGCGTCATCATAATCCGTTGAAATGACACCATACGAGTTATGGCTTGGGTATAAACCCTAACAGTACTTTCTTAAATTTTGGTATGCGTAGCATAAGTAAATGAGTTTACAACCAAAATCGGATGAATGTCTTTGTTGGTTATCCCAGAGAACAAATTGGGAATTCTTTCCACTATAAAGTCAAAGACAAAAGTTTTTGTCGATGTTTCTCGCTTATTTCCAAGAAATTGTTTCTCGCGAAGTATTTGAGTGGGAGAACAATGGAACTTCATAAGGTTGATGAACCTGAGCATGATGATCAGAGTAGTGCAGCATTGGAAATGGTTTCAGAAGCAGCCACGACGATCATGGCGGCAATGTCTACAAAGTGTTATAGTCATGGAGATCAAAGTAACTATTGAACCTTGTAGATATGGTTTACTTTGTGATCAAATAAATGATTTGTGGACAAAGGATTGATTTTGAACAATTATAAACCAACTACATATAAAGAAGCTATGATTGGCCCTGACTCCATTAAAATGGCTAAGATCCATGAAATCCAAGATAGTATCTATAATCAAGCTTGGAGCTTGGTAAACTTTTTGAAGGAATAAATACTTTTTGAAAGTAAATGGATCTATAAAATTAGGGATTTCTATTTTCCTGCCCTTGGCTCCTTAGTTGTGCTCAGTTTTCCCCAGCCCCTTAGTTTTTCCTCAGTTTTCCCCAAGACCTTGTCTGAAACCCGCAGAAGGAGCTCGGACGGAGGATTCCCGTTTAGTTGACGTTGGTTGGTGCTGGCAAGTGGGGCCGCTGTTGGTGCCCCGCAGTGGATACGTCTTCACTTATCCAGATCATCGTGGGACCCACAACTTGTCCTCGTTAGTGCGCCGGACCCACAGCTTACCCAGGTGACCGTTGCAAAATGGGAGCCCGAGCCAACCCCGCGCCCGTGCCCGTGCCATTGCTTCCCCTTTCTTTCCCCGCGCCCCATTGTTCTTCTTATCCGCCAGCGGAAGCCCTTCTCCGGCAGGCGGGTGATGTCTAGTTTCTCTTCGACCTCCCGTTCTTCATGGCTGCAGTATGGACCCGTGCCTTTGACAAGATGCCCTGACTGCCCACGCCAGGAGCCTCTGAAGCGGTCGATCTGTAAGACGGACGAGAACGGCAACCGTGGACGTGAGTTCCTTGCATGCGAGAGCTTGCCATATAGAGAGGAGGATAAGGTTAGATCTCGCTCCAATTTCTCTGTTTTCTCTCGATTTTCTTGTTATTCCCTCGAATTTGGGATTTAGGGTTCACGTTGTTGTTTTCAGATCCTGAAGAAATGCAGGCATTTCGAGTGGATCGATGTGTACGTTCAGAGGCTTCAATGCAGGAATCAATTGGCGCTATTGGGGACCACAATTTGGGAGGGGGAACTTGCTGTAGAGAATGCGGCGGAGAGAGGAGCCATTCCGATTATGCCTAATGTTCCCAATGCAGGACTGGTGGAAGTGAAGGGAGAACTGAAGAAAATGAACAAGCAGTTAAGGCAGCTGATCGAGTTGAAGAAGCAAGCTAATCTGATGGCCGGTTGTTTTTTCTGTTGTATAATTGCGATCGGATTCTTATCATTGCTCACCAGGCGCTAGAAGTTGTTACAAGGGATACCTTGTTACAAATCTATTATTCAGTTACATGTACTTGTAGTTGTTTTCATAGTTAGTATGTGCATTCACCGAAATTACCAACTATATTGGCATATAGTTAGTTGATAATTGTTAGAGGGGTGACAATAATGAATTCACCGAAATCCGCAAATATGTATGGCTCATGTTTATACCAAAATTATACCACTTTTGGGCCGTTTCAAATTACCAAAACTATATGCCAAAACTATATCCCCTAAAAGAAAAGGAAAGCAAAAGATAGTTGATAATTGTTAGAGGGGTGACAATAATGCATTCACCGAAATCCGCAAATATGTATGGCTCATGTTTATACCAAAATTATACCACTTTTGGGCCATTTCAAATTACCAAAACTATATGCCAAAACTATATCCCCTAAAAGAAAAGGAAAGCGAAAGATAGTTGATAATTGTTAGAGGGGTGACAATAATGCATTCACCGAAATCCGCAAATATGTACGCCTCATGTTTATACCAAAAAAATACCACTTTTGGGCCGTTTCAAATTACCAAAACTATATGCCAAAACTATATCCCCTAAAAGAAAAGGAAAGCGAAAGATAGTTGATAATTGTTAGAGGGGTGACAATAATGCATTCACCGAAATCCGCAAATATGTATGCCTCATGTTTATACCAAAATTATACCACTTTTGGGCCGTTTCAAATTACCGAAACTATATCCCAAACTATATCCCTAAAAGAAAAGGAAAGTGAAAGATAGTTGATAATTGTTAGAGGGGTGACAATAATGCATTCACCGAAATCCGCAAATATGTATGCCTCATGTTTATACCAAAATTATACCACGTTTGGGCCATTTCAAATTACCGAAACTATATCCCTAAAAGAAAAGGAAAGCGAAAGATAGTTGATAATTGTTAGAGGGGTGACAATAATGCATCCACCGACAGAGAGAGAGAGAGAGAGGGGTGGCCACGAAGAGAGAGAGAGAGAGAGAGGGGTGGCCACGAAGAGACAGGGAGGGGTATACTGCCCGTTAGATCAGTTGATCAATGGTTCGTGGAGTCGATCCATGTGACAATGGCTCAACCAATCAGGATAAGTTTGGGCTTCTGAGAGAATTTGTGACAGAACTTAAGGGCAAAACTGAGTAGTACTAACAATCCAAGGGCACATAAATAGTAAATAGACTAAGGGATTCAAACAAAAAGAATTACAAAATGAAAAATGCGTGTTTTGTACAATATAATTCATATTGGGCTGCATCAAATTTTTTGCAATTCAAATATACATGAGTGTGACAATTATGGCATCATTTAGACAAACTATGTTTTTGGGGAAGATGTTTTGCAAAGGGGTTTGAGTGGAAAACCATGCATCTTCATAGCTACACTAGTGATTCTGAGAAGTGGCAATTTGTGGTAAAACTTGATTTATATATGTTTGTTAAGGTTTTCTAGGTGGCAGGTTGCGTAGGAAGACTCCATGAGTAGGTGCCACTATGCTTTTATTTTTTTGGATTTTTTTTGCGCATGAAATGACTCAATTAGATATGTTAATCTCATTTGTTGACTCTCTGTTGACCAGCTATTTGAGGGTAAAACTGAGTATATTGCACTTGCCAGTCTAAGTACTCGAGGGGAAAACTGAGTATAGATAAAATTTCTGTATAAGGCCCGAGGTTGTAACTGAGTACACCAAACGTCCCAGGGTTAGACTCGTGTCGCGGTGCACGCTGTAGCCGTGCATAGCGGACGCGTGTTGCGGTACACGCCACCTTCGTCTTTATAGAGCCCTTTTTCTCTACCTCGACGCACGTTCTCACCGCAACCGTCTCTCCTGTTCCATCATCTTCTCCACAACCGAAGAAAAAACCCCGAAGAAAACCGCCGGCGATGGACAAGAATGAGATGCCCATTGTCGGCGCATCAGCCGCTGCCCCCGTCCAGGCCCCTGTCGTTGCTTCCAACGTAGCAGCCGGCACATCAGCCGCCGGCGCATTGGCCGCTGCCCCCGTCCAGGCCCCTGTCGCTGCTTCCACCGTAGCAGCCGGCGCATCAGCCACCGGTGCATCGGCCGCTGCCCCCGTCCAGACCCCTGTCGCTGCTTCCAACGTAGCAGCCGGCGCATCAGCCGCCGGCGCATCGGCCGCCGCCACCGTCCAGGCCCCCGTTGCTTGGGATCCGTATGAACCAGTGCCGTACGTCGCGCCGGAGAACCCCTACGACACCAGCATCATCGACGATGAGCCGGAGGTAGCCCTTTGCTCCCTTGTTCTTATCCCATTTCAATCCTTTTGTGTCAGATCTAGCGTTATTAGGGTTCGTCTGTTCCTAGTTCAATCCATTTGTGTTAGATCTTGCGTTATTAGGGTGCGTCTGTTCCTAGTTCAATCCTTTTGTGTTAGATATTGCGTTATTAGTGCTTGTGATTTGCTTTTGTTTAAGATTTGTGCCGATGATGATGAATATTTGGGAACAAATTGATTCATGGTTTGGTCAGTAAACTATTGGTGTGTACAAATTTGTTGTGCATGATCTTTTTTTACTCACTCAAATCCTGGATATAAGTGTGTCCAATGTAACTGAGGCTACCTCTTTTTTTCGAGCCCATATTATCATGCATGATCTTTGTTCACTCTCTGTTCCATCATCGTTGCAATTGACTCCGTGCTTTTTGCACGATCTTTGGTGCTACGTGACAGGTGCAGAGCAGCGACGTCGACAGCGACGACGAGTCCTTCCACACCAAGACTCGTCACGTCCTCAGGAGGCTGCAGTCCGGCCATTACGATGGCCCCTTTGCTCGAGGCATTTACAAGTGCCCCTTCTGCAACAGGAAGCTCCGCGCCACCGACTTCAACTGCCTGGTGAACTGTTGTGGGTATACTTTATGGGTATATCGACGACATGGCCTAGATCTGGCAAGCCCGGGTGGCCCACAGACGGTGATGTGGCATGTGGCCCATCGGTCGGCCCAGTTGCTGTAGATCCTGAAGGATGAAGTCCAGTCCAGGAACAGGAAGCCGGATCCCAACCGACCTATGAAGGAGGCCGGATCCGTGAGGGCCCATGAAGTATCCGGATCCAGCACGGTTCTAATGGAAGGCGGATCCTTGACGTACACGACAAGATATTGTACCATAGTTAGGCAACTTGTATTCCGGCTGGGACTCTCCATGTAAACCCTAGATCCGTGCGCCTTTATAATCCGGATCTTGGGAGCCCTAGAAGCACAACCACAACTCATTGTAACAACGCGAAAGCGCCCAGATAATTCCAGACAAGCAGGAGTAGGCCCTGTCATCGTGCAGGTGTTCCGAAGCTGGGTAAATCGCGTACCACCGTCCCGTGTGCACTCCGCCCTATGGCCCCTACTTCTTCTCCCCCTCGTGAGGATCCCTCCTCCGAGGCACCGTCGAATAGGCAACAACAGTTGGCGCCCACCGTGGGGCCAGCGGCATCTGGAGGCTGGAACCGGGAGGGTTCCGCCATGGGAAGCTACAACGACACCATCGCCGTGGGGCGCGTCCTCTACGCCGGAAATCTTCCGATCGTCCCTCCGGACGAGTGCTGGATTCCGGCTAAGACTAACCCCGTCAAGCTCTCCATCGTCCCAGTTGGCGGCATACACATCTTCATCGGCGAAACCGTCGATTCCGACGGAAACGCTCTGGTAAGTAACGCTGACGCGACCGCCGCTGAGCAGGACGCAGTCGCGAAGATCCGATCTGAGATGCAGGAACTTCGTAAGGAAGATTCCGCCTTGGATCTGGAAAAAATAAAACCCACCCAATCCGCCCCTGAGCAGGAAATAAAGGTTGAAGACCAATGCAGATCCGCCTGGGTCTCCCAGGTGTTAGAGAAGCAAAGGTGTCACTTCGTGCACTTCCTAGCCCATACCGCAGGAGCCGCCCCTCAAGAAGTCGGAGCCGGCCCTATGCAGGTTGAGGCACCGGAAAACAACGCTGCTCCGGATCAGTAGGAGACTGTCGGAGAAAGCAGCGCTCCGGGTGAAGAATCGATCCTGGGCAACCTAAGCCCAATCTCTCCGGGGATGCCTCCTCTATGGATACTGAAGATTTCGATCGCAAGTTGAAGGAGTTCAGAGGCGGTGAGGAACCTGAACTTGTATCTGCCCAGCCTAAGCAGGTTCTCGCAACCTTGGCGGCGCTGGATCAACGGGAATCAGAGGATGAAAATACCCACTCTGACCCACAGCCATCCCATGCAGGATCTCCGCTCTCGCGGGTACGTCCGCATAAGGAAGTCCTGTCCCCAGAAGAATTGGTCGAGCAGGCAGGCATGGATGCAATCGCACACTCGTATATCCTCAACAAACCCATAACTCCCGAAGACGCAGCAAGTGCGGAAGCCCTAGAAGCCAAAAGGCAGGAGATGCTGGCCACAGCCAAAAAGTTTGCCACCACCGCAGCAGCAATGCTTGACGAGAGGAAAGAGGCTGCGAACTTCGTGGATAATTTTCTCCAGCGAGAACGTCAGGTGGACGAGTCACTGGCAAAAGTCAAGAAACTCCGGCAGCACTGGGAGGACAAGATCACTGAGGCTCAGCAGGAGGCTGATAGGATCAGGCGAGAAGCTGTAGCTCCCCGCAAGATCACCTTCGCAACTCCGACTGAGCAACAGCCGTTCGCCACTCCAAAGGATAATATGAAGAAGGCTGCGGAGCTTGAAGAAAAAGGACAAGGAGATTGACATCAACTACGTCCGTACGCTCATTGCTTCAGCAATGAAGCAGCAGAGCAAGGCAGATACTTCGCGCAAGTTGGAATCCAACCCGGATCATTGCATCTCTACCGCGCAGAAGGACGCCTACGACAATCGCCATCGCGATGATGAATTGCGAACCGGATCCTCAGAACGCAGAAGGAAAACCAGAGAACACCCAAATCCAATCCCTGTACCTTCAAAGACTCCTCCGTCAGATCCAAGAAAGGGAAAGGATGCAATGTACACTGGTAGGGACAAGTACTGTAACCCCTCACCTCCGCCCAAGGGGTATCTGCGTCCCCCACTCCCTCGCCGCCGTAGTCCATCCGGCAACACCAGACCCCATGGGCCTGGTGGAATCAATATCCGCGGCAACGTGCCTCCTCTGAGGAATGAGAACAGGGAGCGTACGCCGGAACCTCGCCGAAGCCGGAACACTGATCGTGAGCCCGAGCCTAGGAGGAGTCGGAATGAGGAGCGTGACCCAGAACCTCGCAGAAACCGGAACAACGAAGGCAGCCAGCACCATGGTGAAGGCAGCCACTGAAGCCGGAGTCAGCACCGTGAAGCGCGAGGGGAATCAGAAGGCGGAAGCAAAAGGTCGCATCGGCCCCCTCGCAGGTCTCCCTCCCCACCACCTAGCGGTGGAGGCGGAGGTGGAGGCGGAGGCGGTGGCTGGAGATCTCGCTCACATTCGAAAACCCCCCGCAATGGCTCGCGTGACGCACGGGAACGTCTCAATGAATACAAAACTAACTACATCGGCCCAAAATGCTTTGGCGGGATGATTCGAGAGGAACCAAAGCCAAGGATGAACCTCAAGCTACCCGGAAACCTGAAGAACTATGATGGCACCGAAAGGCCAGATACCTAGATCGAAGATTACTACAATGCGGTGACCTTTGCCGGAGGAACCCCTAACATTGCCTGCTGCATGCTTCAGCTGTACCTTGTAGGTCCAGCCTGGATCTGGCTCAGCGACCTCGAGAAGAACTCCATCTTTTGCTGGTTTGACCCGAAGACAGCCTTCGAAAAGCACTTCAGGGGCACCTACAAGAGACCTGCCACGACAAGCGACTTACAGGCATGTATCCAGAAGAAGGGAGAAACATCAAGAAACTTCCTCACATGATGGTTGGCAACCAAGAACGAGTGCGAAAACATCGATAATCGCACGGCCATGCACGCCTTCATAGGTGGATTGCAGAGAGGAGGATTGCTACGGCACAAGCTCACTTGCTTGGTCAACGCAAATAAACTGACTTTGGATGACATGATCACCATTGCCAGCGATCACACCACCGCCGATGACGACGCAGGCGGAGATCTCGCAGCTACAGCAACCCCCCTGCATCAGCAGAAGAAGAACCGTGATAACGGTAACAGTAGAGGCACTAAGCGGGAAAATCCCCCTGATGACCAGAAGAGTGGTGGATCCGAGATGGCCACCATAGCTTTCCAACGCGGAGGTCAAGGAGGCGGAAGAGGCCGCGGTCGCGGAAGCGGAGCCGGCAGGGGCCAGCAGCGTAGTGATGAAGTCACCGCTTCCGGATCCTGCGCCCCCCAAACTTATGAAGAGTACAGAGACATGCCCTGCCTGGCCCATTTGGATCCGGCTACGGGGAAGTCCACTCACACTAACCGCAACTGCAAGTGGGTCAACGATCTAAAAAATGACCCGGAGGCAGGATACAAGCGAGCCCGAAAGCACCGCCCACGCGGCAAAGGAGGCAAGGGCAAGAATAAAGACAAAGAGGAGGACAGTTCCGAGGCGATGGATGAGGATGATGCTTCGCCGGATCCCAAGGAAGGATCCGCAGCTAAATCCAACCCCTTCGGAAAAAAGAGTGTAGGCGCATATCACACCTTTCTCGGAACCCCAACAGTCCGCGCCAGCAAGTCAGCTTTCCGGATCCTGAACGCCACAGTTCCGGCTGTGCCGCAGTATGTCAGGTGGTCGGAAATTCCGTGCACTTTTGATAGACAGGATCATCCTACTATCGTGCCAAAAGAATGCTACGCTTTGGTTGTAAGTCCCCGTATAGACGGCTATGACTTCTCCAAGTGCCTCATGGATGGCGGAGCCAGCTTAAACATCATGTACCTGGAGACTCTGGAGCGGATGAACCTTACCAAGGAACAGCTCAAACACAGCACCACTGAATTTCATGGTGTAGTTCCGGGTAAAAAGGCGAATTCCCTCGGCAGCATCAGACTTCCCGTGGCCTTCGGCGATATTAATAATTTCTGCGAAGAGATGATCACGTTTGAGGTCGTGCCCTTCAAGAGTTCCTACCACGTCATCTTCGGCAGGCCCACCTACCACAAGTTTCACGCAAGAGCATGTTACATCTACAACAAGCTCAAGATTCTGGGTCCCAATGGTATGATTACCGTATCCAGAGACTACAAGAAGGCTCACGAGTGCGAGTTGGGCGAAGCCACCTTCGCAGAGTCTGTGATATATGAAGAGGAGCTGAAAGGATACAGAGCCGCGGTGGATCCGAAAGAGATGCATATCACCAAGAAACAGATCTCCGAACAGAAAACTTCGTTCAAGGCCGCGATAGAGACCAAAAAGATCGACTTCAAGAAAGGAGACGATACCAAGCAGGTCTCGGTCGGAGCCAACATGGACCCCAAATAGGAAGACGCGCTCGTCGAGTTCCTCCGCGCTAACATGGACATCTTCGCATGGCAGCCTTCTGACATGTCCGGAGTACCTAGGGAACTCGCCGAGCACTACCTCAACATAAATCCGGGGGCTAAACCGGTGAAGCAAGCTATGCGACGCTTTGGAGATAAGAAGCGCCCCGCCATAGGAATGGAATTAGCAAAGTTACTAGAGGCAGGTTTTGTAGTAGAAGTTATCCATACTGATTGGGTCGCAAATCCCGTCCTTGTACCCAAAAAGAATTCTGAAATACTAAGAATGTGCATCGATTACTCCGGCTTGAATAAGCATTGTCCGAAGGATCCATTTCCCCTGCCGCGCATTGACCAGGTCATTGATTCGACGGCAGGGGCGGAACTTCTGTGTTTTCTTGACGCATATTCCGGGTATCACCAGATCCGGATGAAGAAGTCCGACCAAAAGGCGACCTCATTCATCACCCCGTTTGGCACTTACTGCTATGTTACCATGCCTTTTGGTTTGAAAAACGCAGATGCCACCTACCAACGTACGATGCAGCGGTGCCTGAAGGACCAAATTGGTCGGAACGTACACGCCTACGTCGACGACATCGCGGTCATTACCCGGAAAGGATCCAACTTGATCAGCGATCTCACAGAAACCTTTGAGAATCTCCGACGGTACAAGATGATGTTGAATCCGCTGAAGTGCGTCTTTGGCGTTCCAGCCGGAAAACTCCTTGGCTTCATTGTCTCTAACAGGGGCATTGAAGTTAAGCCGGAGAAAATCAAGGCAATCCTGTGCATCAAAAGGCCAACTTGTCTCAAAGATGTGCAACGACTAACTGGTTGTGTTGCAGCAATCAGCAGGTTCGTTAGCCATCTTGGCGAGAAGGCGCTACCCCTGTACAAGTTGTTGAAGAAGACAGACAAATTTGTCTGGGACGATGCAACAGATGCAGCACTTCAAGGGTTGGAGGAGATACTCACCTCCCCACCTATCCTAGCAGCGCCAGAAGAGTCAGATCCCATGCTCCTTTACCTGGCAGCTACCAACAGAGTCATCAGCCTCGTCATCGTGGTGGAGCGACAGGAAGAAGGACACGAATATGGAGTCCAAAGGCCAGTCTACTACATTAGCGAAGTGCTTACGGAATCCAAACAAAGATATCCTCACTTTCAAAAGTTAGCCTATGGAGTGTTCCTAGGTAGCAGGAAGTTGAGGCACTACTTCCAGGAGCATCCAAGAATGATCGTGAGCAAAGCTATAACATCCAACGATTCTCAACAACGCTGACGCAACAGGACGCACAGCAAAATGGGGCATCGAATTATCTGCCTTCGACATCAACTACAAGGCCAGGACTGCGGTTAAATCCCAGATCTTGGCAGATTTTGTCGCAGATTGGACAGAAGCTCCGGAAACAAATCTGGAGCCGAAACTAGAAACATGGGTTATGCACTTCGATGGATCCAAGTAGCATCAAGGCTCGGGAGCCGGAGTCACCCTGAAGTCCCCTACCGGAGAAGAACTGCAGTATGTTTTGCAGATCCACTTCGAAGCTACAAACAACATGGCGGAATACGAGGCTCTACTACACGGTCTGCGCATCGCTAAGGAAATTGGGATCAAGCACATCATTTGCTGCGGAGATTCCGACCTGGTGGCACAACAAGTAGCCAGAATCTGGAACGCCAGAAACTCCGTCATGGCGGCTTACAGAGAGGAAGTTGATGAGATCGCCAAATGCTTCCTCGGATACGAAGTCAAGTACGTCAGGAGAGACGATAACGCAGCGGCAGACATGCTATCCAAGCTCGGATCCGGCAGGAAACCAATTCCGCCTGGTATTTTCCTGAAGCACCTACGGATACCCTCGGTGAAGGGCGCTAACACGGAAAACCCAGATGTGGCAGTATCTCCGGCTAGAGAAGTGATGGTTATCATTCCGGCCTGGACACAACCTTTCCTGGACTACCTCATTGATCAGAAATTGCTAGAGGATGAGGTCCTCGCACGACAGATCATTAGGGGAGCAAGATCCTACACAATCATTGATGGACAGCTCTACAAACGAAGCGCAACAGGAGTTTTTCTCAAATGCATCTCCAATCAAGATGGTATTGAAATCCTCAGAGAGATCCATGCAGGGGACTGCGAGCATCATGCCGCTCCTAGGTCACTCGTTGCAAAAGCTTTTCGGCTTGGGTTTTACTGGCTCACAACCAAAGAAGATGCTGACAAGCTGGTAAAGACCTGTCGAGGTTGTCAGTACTACGCTACTCAACCAAATGCTCCAGCCCAAGAGCTGAAGACCATCCCTATCACCTGGCCGTTTGCGGTCTGGGGGCTCGATATGGTTGGGAAACTAAAGAAATCATCTCCTGGCGGTTTTGAGTACCTCTTGGTCGCTGTTGACAAGTTCAGTAAGTGGATCGAGGCAAAGCCAGTGAGAAAAGCCGATGGTGCTACAACACTAAAATTTGTATGCAGCCTCGTGACGAGATTCGGCATCCCACGCAGCATAATCACAAATAATGGCACAAACTTCGCACAGGGAGAATTGAAGGATTATTGTGATGATGTAGGGATCCGGCTTGACCTTGCTTCTATGGCCCATCCACAATCCAATGGTCAGGTCGAAAGGGCCAATGGCCTCATATTATCAGGAATTAAACCACGCCTTGAAGAACCGCTGCGGCGCGCAGCTCGAGCTTGGGCTGATGAGTTAGATTCTGTCTTGTGGAGTTTGCGAACTACCCCTAACAGGTCAACCGGATTCACTCTGTTCTTCTTGGTATACGGATCCGAAGCCGTGCTCCCCTCCGACATCATCCACGATTCTCCACGAGTTTCCTCCTATAATGAAGAAACTTCTGACGAGGCCAGACAGCTATCTGTGGACCTGATCGAAGAAGCTCGGAATTTAGCTGACCAACGCTCCACCATATACCAGCAGAAACTCCAACGCTATCACAGCCGTCGAGTTCGGAATCGCTCATTCATGGCCGGAGACTTGGTCCTCCGCCTTCGTCAGGTGAAAGACCATAAGTTGCAATCTCCATGGGCAGGACCCTTTGTCGTTAGCAAAGTGCTTCATAATGGATCATACTACCTTGTCGATTTCCGGGAGTTAAAAGACAGACCTGCTAATTGGCACCGGAAACGCAAGAGAGAGAGAGGATCCGGACGACATATACAACAAAAAAGATCGCCCTTGGAACATTGCACAGCTACGTCCTTTCCACACTTAGCAAAAAAATTTCCGAGTTACATACTCTGTAATAGTTATACATGATCAATGAAATAAAGCATTTGGTTCACTCTTTGAGTCTTCTACCTCATTTACTTGTTCATTTTTAGATCGTGTATGTTTTCCAACTAAAACCGCAGAGCTGGATATTTCCGCCTAGGTGTGTATGAAAGTTGTGATTTTCAAAAATCGTCCTTTAGGACGTAAGATTAAGTTTTCTGGTGGAAATATTTTCTGCTGCAAACTCATGGATTCCTAGTAGCATTTCCGGCACCTTGGCTAGGGGCTTGTTTCCGTGGTTATTGACGGATTGCCATTGGGCTTCGTCGCCGCTGGCGAGCGTTTCCGGCTAAAGGTCTTCCGGCTCGCGGAAGGTCAAATGAGTAAGCCGGAAAACATAGAAACCAGCACTTGCTTTCATATAAATGAAACATGCAAATAAAATTAACGGATAGCAGGATAAGTTCTTTCCGCCCATGCATACGTGTTTCGTTCCTAACTACTTAAGAATTTAAAGTTATATTACAAACCCTCTCGGGGCCAAAATGATGCATTGTTTTTTCTTCTTCCCGCAGGAATAAGTTTTTTTACTTCTCCTTAGCCGGAGAAGTTTCCACATTATCGTCAGCCTTCGGAGCGTCCTTCTCTTTACCTTTGGCTGGAGAGGATACATCATCATCATCGTTTGCTTCCTCGTCTTGAGCCGGAGATGCAGCGGCAGCTTGGTTTTTGGAACCTGTCCAGGTGTATTGGCTCCCGGATTGAACAGGGCGGGACTCCGCCTCGCGCTTCTTCTGGAGCTCTGATGCAAGGGGCTCGTCGGCTGGGAGAACCACCTTGTCATAAAACTCGTCATGGCAAATTCTCCGGGCAATGCGGGTGTCGTAGCCGCTAACTACGTCCAGAAGTGCGTTAACATCCGCACCCGGAGGAACTCCAGTAGTCACTCTGTCAATATCCAGATCCGGGTTGTGCGCCAAGCACATGGCCAGGGACATGGTAGCTGCGCCTCGAGCCAATGATGCCTGCAGATCCACCACCAACTCCGGAAGAACGTCCATCCTCTTGATAAGCTTGCGAACATCATAGGTTCGGCTCTTCTTGATGGATAAGTTTTGACAGATCTTCCGGGAGGCGGAGATGAGATCCTTGCAGTCCTCTCCGGCGAGCTGAAGCAGATCATCGCGTGGGAATTGGCTCTGACGTTCTTCGTTATATCCAAGCGGATCTGGAGGACACAATTTTCGATAAGTATAACAGCTTAACCGCAACATATGCATTACTCTATGAGCTTCGAGGACATATCCATCAAGTCGGAGTTCAGCAGATCCAAGCATTGTTCTGCTGTCTCCATGTACTTCCGGAGTCCGCCCAGTTCTTTTTGCTGCTGCTTGATGGTTTCGCTGTCAGTTTTCCTCTTGAGCTGGAATTCACCCTCCTTTCGGATGAGCTCCGAGCTCTTCTCCGCCAGTTTCTTCTCCGCCTCTGCAAGCTTTGACTCAAGATCTTTCTGGGAGGAGCGCAGGGCTTCAATCTCGGAGGAGGCGGCGGCAACAGAGGTGGATGCACCTATTCAAGATAATTCAAGTTCAATTTGGAGTTCGGATCATATATTATCTGAAGCTACTTCGGAAACCAACCTTGTGCGTCTGATAGTTTCTTCTTCAAATCCGCATTCTCCTCTTTAAAATGCTGGATTTTCTCCGCCTGGCTTAGGGTAACGCGGCGTAGCAGAGCAATATTGTTGTGAAGCTCATAGTGCAGAGCCTGCTGTTCCTGTAAAGTACAAATAGAGCAGGAGTAAATTTCCGATATTTTATAAGTACGTCTCTCTGAAGCATTATTGCCGGAAATATTTCCGCCATAATGCTTGGGGGCTACTGCGACACTTTTTCACATAAAACCTTCTTCAGTTTAAGTTTTCTTCTAAGTATTTAGGTGCTAACTATTAACTAGTTTCCGCCTACATACTTGGGGGCCAGCTCCTCTGCAAGCGGAAGGTATTCCTTCTTAAAGTCCTGAATCTCCGATGACTCGGCGTCAGGCTTGCCCCAGGCATTATCCAACATGGAATTGAGCAGATCTTGCTCAAGATCCCATTTTTCCGCTTCAGTCGGCTTGTTGAAAAATTTGGTCGCGTATGCCTTTGGGGGTGGAGGTAAGATCTGCCAGATCTCCGAAGTTCTTCGGAAAAACGATGATTTCACTTGCCGCAGCTTCAGCTTTGCCGGATGTAATATCCCAGGTAATGGAGTTACAAAAATTAGAGGAAACAGATGTGTGCATTGCATTCATGCATAGAAAATCTGGGGAATTTTCGCGCTTTAAAGTAAAACAGTCACAGTAACTGAAGTTTCACTTGATCTTGGTGGAATTGAAGTAGCTCATCAAGTCAAGCGCTACAAACCTCAATGTGACTTTGCTAAAACCTTGTTTTGGGCAGAGATGATTTGATCTAAGGGTTTAGATCAAATGGAACTAATAATTAACTCAACAACACTTTACTCATTTAATCAACTACTTGATACTATTAAAGATCACAACATGATATTCCTTGACATAACATATGAACATCCATTTCATTGGAAATCAAGTAACAATAAAATGGACAAACCATCCTTCACTTATCTTTTCCATGTCTTAAACTAATCCATGCTCTTATCATAAACCCTATGATATTCATTCTACTTTAATCTTGGAAACAAGACAAGGAGATCCAACTAAGGAATACAACTCTTCTCTATTCCAAATTAATAAGCATCAAACCTAGAGAGGTGAGAGTTCTATTAATTATTAGAGAAGCAATAACAAACCTTGAGTAAAACCCTGGATATACAACCATGTAAACAAAACCTCATCTTAAGAACATAACCTTAGGATACTAATCAAGACCATCCCTAGAAAGAGAACCTTTTATGTTAAACACAGATATTGATGATCACATCATTATCTATGGAACCAAATCTTAAGATGGTATTAAAAGTCCTTTCCTAGATAAGAGAGAGACCACTCATACCAATCTTAGCTTTACCTATTCAAGAATAAAGGACAACCTTTGAATTAAAGTATTAGGTTGAAAACCATTCCCCTTGGAGTGGTGGGATAACCTAATATCACATGGAATAATACCATACCCTGAATTGATAAGGTGAGGAAGAGACTAATCCAATTAAGCTAGACAAATGAAACCTTAGCCTAGATACCAAAGGAGATATTAGGAGTACACCATAAACCCTCGAATAACCATTCTTAAATGAGAAAGCTCAACTTATGGTGTTATCCTCAAGATAATTGAGACAACCATAACCATGCCCATTCAAGAAACTATAAAAGAAAGTATATATTTAATTGATCAAGACAACACTTGATCTTGGGAGTGAGAAACCCATTCAAGGAGAGATGCCTTAGTAAGTCCAACCTTGATCATTATAAATTGTGTAATGATCATAAACCCTAAGAATTTGAAGTAAAGATATTAAGAACAAGATGATCATATATAATATATGATCATGCTTTGGAGATATGTGAGGATAAGTTAAACCCTACTAGTATAAGTAGAATTCTACCACACCTACATTCCACTTATTCTTCATCTAAGAAAGCTTTAGAGTAAAACTCCATACTTGATATGGTGAGAAACCATCAATCCATATGACCAAAGTTAACTATAAAAAGAACTATAACCACTGTAGTTACTTTAATGAGTAATTGAGGATAATAATAGAAGTCCATTGGAATCAGATAAAACCAATTCCCAAGTCCTTAGAAATTGAAGGAGCACATGAACTATTAAGCAAGTAACCATTTCATCATGGTTAGGGGAGATTAAACCCTAGCACATGCAATATGGAGTCATCCCATCTCTATAACCTAGAATTATATCTTAACCCTAGTTGAATTATCACTATGATGATCCTAATAAAAAACCAAGCCCTAATTGAGATTCAAACCATTTGCCATTAGGTGAATATGATGAGAACCCTATAACTGATCACTAATTAAAGCTCATGCTTCATTATGGAACTCAAGAATAACCTAGTGCTAAACCATTTGATTAGAACCATGGTGGAGATCAACCACTTAATTGAGACCATATGTGAAGTGATCAATTATTTATCTTGGTAACCAAGATCAACCATGATTGAAACAATACCTACATAAATACTTTCAAAGGTAAGGATAAGTATTAACCTTAACAAGTGGTTTATCATAGATACTATGAAACCCTAATATCTTGGTGCTCACATAAAATCATTTCTGCAAGGTAACAAAAACTTAACTATCAATAGGTACTTGGAAGGGCCTATTGATAAATAGTTGGACCACCCTAAATAGATATTGGAAATTATGACTATATAGGCCCAATCCCAAACTATAATAACATTTAATAAACCAGGGGGTGTCATTATACATATATAATATTTTTAAGATCTTATATGAAGTTAAATTAGTATCCTTATAAACTCCCAAAAAGGATCCACACATTCAAAATACTCAAGAAACAGAATTGAATTAAAACAGAATTCAAAATAGAAAATTAAAACAAAAAAGGAAAATAGAAAGAAGAAGAGATGGACTTACCTGGACTTACTCGCCGCAAAGCAGCTTCAAGAAGAGAGGTCCAGAAGCAGCCCACCATCACCAGGCCAGCACAGCCCAACACCATCCCACGTACCCCTTCGACAGAAAAAAATAAAACGAAGTCATCCTCATCCCCTTCCTTCGCATGAGCGCCACCACGACGCCGTGCCCTGCTTCTCCTCGCCGTGGCAGCTCCTCCACGTCCGAGGGCATGACGAGGCTTAACCTGGAACCCTATAAATACCCTAGACGAAGACCTAGCAACGTTTCCTTCTTCCTCTGTTCAAATTCTTCCCCGACCGAAAACAGCTCGTTCCGGCCACCACCGGTCGCCGCCGTCTGGGGCATTCCCAAGCACCGCCGCGGCCACCCGCATCTTCACCACCCTCAACATGCCCCACCTGCGAGAGGAATCGAGCCGAGAAGGTCTCAATCGCCGGAATCGACGCATTTCTCCCGGCCGGCCATCGCCGGAATCTGCGACCTTGAGCTCTTCTCCGGCCATCACTACCATCGCCGACCACCTCGAGCAACCCAGGGTGAGATTGCGCATCGATTGAGCCCTTATTCGCTGCCTAGCATGCATCCTAGCCTTTTTTTGCACTTCGCCGGAGTAAACCGCCGCGGTAACGCTCGCCGGAGAGAGCTCCGGTGACCATCTCGTGGGGGCGCCACCACCACTGCACTCAGCATGCTATGGGGGTTCGAACGCGCCCTTTTGCGCCGCCTCTGGTGCCTGGAATCGTCACCGCCATCTCACCTGCCGCCGGCGGCAAGCCGCCGGCGAGGCTGATGTGGCCGACGGGGACCCCACAAGAACTTTGACTTAGTCTTACACAACCTGGTAGCCAACGTGTCCCTAGGTCCCACATGTCCGTGTCTCTGCGGGTAGAACTAACCGGGTAGCTTTAGCATTCTTAGTTAATTTTAATTCCAGAAAATACTTGCAACTTTGCAAATTCATATAAAATTCAATATAGCTCAGAAAAATATAAATGATACATCAAAATTCTTAGAAAAGTAAACTCTATCCAATAAAAATATAATATGAAATTTTTATTTTTAATAAAAATTTAATTATTTAATACTTATTAATTAAGCCTTTTCTTTTAATATAAAATGCAATTAAAATTCAAAAATTAGGAAAACTTTCCAAAAGTAAATAAAAACCAGTAAATAAATAAATAAAACATTAAAACTAGTTTTCTTTATTGGTAATTTTGTTAAAGCATTATCAGAGAGATTTAAACCCTGATTAATAATTACCTTAATTATTAATTCACTAAAAATAATATTGTGACAAATTCAATATTATTTTTATTTCAAATCTATTAATAACTTCAATCTTATAATGAAGTTATTAACCTAAATACTACATAGTAACTAGGAAACCCTAGTTCCTTTATACATAAAGTAATAGTTCCATCATTTTATGTGGAACCCTAAAAACCCTAATCCCTTCAGAACCCTAGGTCCACTACTTCATATGAACCCTAAATTGTTCCTAAACCTAAACTTAGGTTAGAACATATGATCATGATATTTTCCTAGCCCCATAGTAGCAACTAAACAACTACCATGCCTTCATAAGATAATAGAGACCCATCTCTAATACATTAGCATTACATGTGTTCATGCCTAAATGATCAAATAGGACCCAACTCTAGATCCTATCTTGAAACACCAACCTTAACCATTCCTACTTAGCATCACACCATGGTGATGAACCCTAATAGCAACCATGCCCAGTATCTTGCATTACCTAACCATACTCCACTAAACCCTATTAGTGTGAGATAATTATTAATCATCCTATTTAGGAAACCCCCATTCCTTACTTAGTAGATCCAATAGTAAACCCTAGATACCACCCCAATAATTGTAATACTTCTTATTACCTAAGAAGTATGTTCTTCAAAAGTTATTCTTTTGAAGTAAATAAAGAATCGTCATCAATCATGCCTAATAGAAACCATAGCCAATAACCAGCTATTACCAAAGATGGTATACCAACCATGATAGCAACCAGGAATAATTAATTGCTTAAGTTGCTTATGCTTAAGTAAAACCAATCAAGCCTAGTTGCTAATGAATCCAACCCTGTTAGGAACCATCTAATATCTACTCCAGAACTAGTTGAAACCATATTAAACCATAGAACTCCACAGCCCTAATTATCATACTTGTTCTTTATTAAAGAACATGTTCTTCAAAAGTTATACTTTTGAAGTATATGATAATTAATCATTAACCATGCCATATAGTACTAAAACCAACCACTATTAATTCATTACATGTTAGGATTACACCAAATCTTATTGTTGTGTGCTATTAATGCTATTGTTATGACATATTGCAGCACATGTTTATGATACCAAGTAATCACACCTGAATAAGAACCTTGTTTGTGAATCACTCTAAAAGTGCAACACACCCTGAACCAATCATTACAACTCACAGATCCTAAATCATCGGGGTTAGGTCACGCTTAGAGCGATTGCATCTCATTCTTATGCATTATTGCATCCTTGCCAATCTTTTAAACATCGTCCTTACCGGACGATGATGCTATTTCAGAATTTGGAGTTATTGCGTATCGAAGACCTTGTCTGCATAATCTTGCAGTCAAGAAAGGCAAGTTCATCACTTGCTCATGTCATTTGAGTATTTTTATCAAATTACTTGCAAAGTATTATGGTTATCACTATTGCACAAAAATCAAAACCACTACTTTCATAACTATGAATATGACTATGTGGTGGGCAATGGAACCATGGATTGTGTTGATATGGTGGAGGTTCCATTGCACGGGCTTATATCCATCTAGGACTAAATAACAAATGTCGCCAGTGATTCTTGTGCCGTAATATCCGTGTTAACCATAAGATCCGGAGTGGGACGGAGTAGTCAAAAGTGTTTCCACCTCTCGTTCATCAACGGATGCGCTTTACCGTAGACACTTGTATCACATCGGGGCAAGCGGTGGGCTGGGGAAGCCTAAAGTCCCCACGGCATAGTCCGTAGACACTTGTCGCTCGAAGTGCAAGCGGTGGGCTGGGGAAGCCTAAAGTCCCCACGGTATTGCGGTCTATGATGGGTTGCAGCTACCGGCGAAGGAGTTTGGTTCGATCCCAAACTGTCGTCGTGGTCGGGGTCCACCCCTGAGTGGGAATAATGGGACCGGCGAGGACCCAGGGTCGGGGCATGCAACAAAGGGTGGGTGTTCGAGGTAGCGGAGGAACATGATTGGCTAGACCTTATACCGGGCCTCACACCAAAGGAAGTGTGGACGAGAACTAGACTCGGTTGGCACCAAGGTTAAGATCTCTTATGGGTAAAGCAACACACCTCTGCAGAGTGTAAAGAACCGTGACCTGTCACTCCCTGTTCCGGGATATGGAACTGCGAACGCTGCCGGAAAGGAGCTCCATGAAGTTCTAGTAAACCGGTGAAGGCTGACGGACATAGTTCTTTTGAATAAAAGCAACCTCTTGAAGAAATGATTATGAAAACCTGCATTGGTATTAGACTTTCTGGTCTAATGCTGTAGCTAGTGCATTAAACACCTCTTTCCTATAATGAACTTGTTGAGTACGCTCGTACTCATCCCACTCTTAAATCCCCTGCTTAGATATGGAGGCATCGAAGGAGTAACTACAGTGCAACTCGAAGATCGAGGAGGCAACAACTACTTCAAGAAACATGACCTATCAGAGGAGTCAGATACCACATCCAACAAGGAGAAACCTAGATTAGCAATAGAAAGGAACTAGCTTCCTAAACTTAGCTCCTATCTAGCTAGAATCTATTCATATCCTCTGTAGCTAGTTAAATACTCTACAAATAGAGTTCGTGTTAGGATTAGACTACGAGTCGTTCTCCTGGAGTTTATTTGCAGTTTTACCTCATTGTAAAGTAGGAGGCTGTGCTGATCTTTTGTAACGAGTCAGTGTTGTAATTCTATAGACATGCCTTGGACCCGCATATGTTTCTGTTGTACCACTCTGAGCGATATAATACTAGTGGAACGGTGTTTCATTGGTGTTATATCAGACTTGCATACTACACCATGCAGTGGTATGCCGGGTCACCACAGTTGGTATCAGAGCAAATGCTTTGACCCTAGGATTTAAACCCTTTAAAGGAGACCTATAGGATTGGTAGTGTCTATAGGAAGTCGTCTTATTTAGACCAAATCTTTTTATGACTTGAGATGGATATTCACTTGGGAATAATCCTGACACACTTGAGTCAACATTTCTTACCTATATTTCCTAAGTAATGTTAGCTAGCTAATCTCAAATTATGTAGGATACTCTTAAGACCCTAAAATAATTATGAGTAGACCACAGTTGGTATACAATACATGGTAGTCCAAAGAGAGGATACAACCATAAGGAAGATATCCTAGTGGAAGATGTGTACCAACATATGTTATGATTAAGTAAGAATTATCCAGACTGGTAATAGGAGTTATATCAATTGATGAAGATAACTAAGATATCCTAATAGAAGATGTAGACCCAGATAAGTAATGAGTAAGTAAAATTATCTAGATGTGTGAAACAATTGATAGTAAGTGATAACTATGAGTCATATGAGGTAGTATAGACCATGATGAGTCAATCATGGGAGATAAGGAAGAGAAATATGAATAAAATATGATTACTTACATGGTAGAGTGGTGAATCATATATGATTCACCTAAGAGTCATTATGTGATGGAATAGAACATTATAAATACTTTGGAGGAGTACAATAAGAAGCCAAGTGCTAAACAATAGTGCAAGAATTATGTTCTAAAAACCATAGGAATTGTGTTAAGAACATTAGGTCCATAGACTTACGATACAATAACTTGGAAGTATAGGAGCTATATTCCAATAGTTATGTGTCTAGAATAGTGATGTTAGAACTAGACATATCATTGAAGTAGTCCTCAACAAAATGGAAGCTAAGTTAGTACTTCCAAAGAAAATTAGGTTAACCACAACTATCCTAGACCACTTTGTTTCAAGTTTATCTCATTGCAAATGTGCAATTAAGGTAAAGGTTGAGACAAATAGTAGAATCCCATATAACCGTGCTAAGTATCACGATATAAACCTATCTATGTGGTGTTATATACTACACATCAGAACCTGATGTTTAGAGATGTATTACTCAACTAGTATATTCAGGCTTATGATGGTGTGTATTATATGCACAAAGCTGAATCTTCTTGAATTTTATTGGATTTTCATTGTTTGACTAGATCCATACATGAAGTTTGATGTTGATATGCAAATGCATGTTGCAATATCAAGTCTTTACTTGATGCTATAGATCTAGAGGGTAATAGTACTCGTGTGAGGAAGCGACGAACTCTGGAAGATTCCGAAGACATGATGAAGGTTCATCAAAGAAAGGAAGCAAAATTGTGGGAAGCAACCACAATCTTCAGAAGGAAGTACCAATCAAAATTCATGCTTCACCTCAACAGAGGAGTACTTTAGTACATAAGAAGCATGAAGGTGAGAAATCTGGTGATTATGGTGAAGCTCAAGCAGAACCATAGTCATCATAGAAGAGGGAATGCATGGGAAATCACTTAGGATACTATATTCATAGTGTCAGCTAGTGGTTTTTCTGCAAAATAAACCCTGAATGAAGAAATATGACCTATGAAACCATAGCAGATATAAGAAGACCATAGTTGATATCAGAAGACCACAATTGGTATAGGATCAATATTGCGAGATAAAGCAGAAGATGTCTCGTCCAGTTGATCAGAACCTATAATAGAATCCATTTTTAGATATCAAATAGCCACAGTTGGTATAATAACCACAGCTGGTATCAGTTGGTATTACAAATAGTCCACGATTTAATTATTTGTAACAAAAGTTTGTGAACAAATAAAAAAAATTGTCAGCCAAATAGCAAGATCTATAATCATTTAGTTGAAGGATTCACATTGGATGTCCACAATTGAGTGGATACACCACAAAGATTCTTCACGAGACCTTAGAAGAATATAAACCATAAGCTACACCTAGACTAATATTCTAACCATCAATCCAATAGTTGGAAGAAAAGGAGTCGAAGACCATAAGAAAATTCTAAGGGGTAGAGTAAAGATTGAGTTGGATATACAAGTACTCAATACTTTAAGCTAGATCGAAGCAGAAGGTCTGAACTGAGAGGAAGTTTGATCTTATTTTCATAAGATTGTTGAACATTACTTTCAGAAGGATGTCAGACCAGAAGCCGAGATTTATACCTCGAGGAAGTAAGAAGTAGA
This sequence comes from Lolium perenne, assembly GCF_019359855.2. NCBI lineage: Eukaryota > Viridiplantae > Streptophyta > Magnoliopsida > Poales > Poaceae > Lolium > Lolium perenne. The sequence continues at coordinate 171,614,419 of NC_067250.2, read as the reverse complement.
CTATAACTTGAGAAAGTGAGTGATATTCACTCATCAGTTCGATAGCTCAAGTAATCTAAAGTTAATGAAGTTGGATGAAGGAAATACCATAGACCAAATATAGCTCAAGAAGGCCAAAGACCGAAGGAGATTGACCATACTAGAACCATAGACTAATAGAATGATTCCTTTCATGGAACCTAAATAAACCAAAATAGTTAGAGGTATCAACTATAAACCATGATTGGATGGACTAAATGAGTCTAATCCATTCTTAGGGAAATAAATACTCAAGACCATTTCCATGGTGAGTACCTTACAAAATACCATGATTGCACTTTTGGTAGTAAGGGAAACAAAGACCTATTTAACAATTAGGAGTATGTTGTTAAATTAGTCTTCAGTTAAGACTAGCAGCACCAGAAGAAATCCCAAGCATTGAATATTCAAGGAGAAAGGAAACAAGCTTATAATATTGGAGGAAATCATGGAAGTAAAGGAAGTAATAGCTGTTTGATGTCAAACACTAATGGATTCCAGGAAGAATCTGGACAAGGGATATATTCAATTATATCCAGTGAGATCACCAAGGAGTTTGAGAAAATGTAGTCTGCACAAGTCAGATCCACACTCCGAAACGTGAGAGATATCAAACTTCGAGGACGAAGTTTAGTTTAAGGGGTAGAGACTGTAATATCCCAGGTAATGGAGTTACAAAAATTAGAGGAAACAGATGTGTGCATTGCATTCATGCATAGAAAATCTGGGGAATTTTCGCGCTTTAAAGTAAAACAGTCACAGTAACTGAAGTTTCACTTGATCTTGGTGGAATTGAAGTAGCTCATCAAGTCAAGCGCTACAAACCTCAATGTGACTTTGCTAAAACCTTGTTTTGGGCAGAGATGATTTGATCTAAGGGTTTAGATCAAATGGAACTAATAATTAACTCAACAACACTTTACTCATTTAATCAACTACTTGATACTATTAAAGATCACAACATGATATTCCTTGACATAACATATGAACATCCATTTCATTGGAAATCAAGTAACAATAAAATGGACAAACCATCCTTCACTTATCTTTTCCATGTCTTAAACTAATCCATGCTCTTATCATAAACCCTATGATATTCATTCTACTTTAATCTTGGAAACAAGACAAGGAGATCCAACTAAGGAATACAACTCTTCTCTATTCCAAATTAATAAGCATCAAACCTAGAGAGGTGAGAGTTCTATTAATTATTAGAGAAGCAATAACAAACCTTGAGTAAAACCCTGGATATACAACCATGTAAACAAAACCTCATCTTAAGAACATAACCTTAGGATACTAATCAAGACCATCCCTAGAAAGAGAACCTTTTATGTTAAACACAGATATTGATGATCACATCATTATCTATGGAACCAAATCTTAAGATGGTATTAAAAGTCCTTTCCTAGATAAGAGAGAGACCACTCATACCAATCTTAGCTTTACCTATTCAAGAATAAAGGACAACCTTTGAATTAAAGTATTAGGTTGAAAACCATTCCCCTTGGAGTGGTGGGATAACCTAATATCACATGGAATAATACCATACCACTGAATTGATAAGGTGAGGAAGAGACTAATCCAATTAAGCTAGACAAATGAAACCTTAGCCTAGATACCAAAGGAGATATTAGGAGTACACCATAAACCCTCGAATAACCATTCTTAAATGAGAAAGCTCAACTTATGGTGTTATCCTCAAGATAATTGAGACAACCATAACCATGCCCATTCAAGAAACTATAAAAGAAAGTATATATTTAATTGATCAAGACAACACTTGATCTTGGGAGTGAGAAACCCATTCAAGGAGAGATGCCTTAGTAAGTCCAACCTTGATCATTATAAATTGTGTAATGATCATAAACCCTAAGAATTTGAAGTAAAGATATTAAGAACAAGATGATCATATATAATATATGATCATGCTTTGGAGATATGTGAGGATAAGTTAAACCCTACTAGTATAAGTAGAATTCTACCACACCTACATTCCACTTATTCTTCATCTAAGAAAGCTTTAGAGTAAAACTCCATACTTGATATGGTGAGAAACCATCAATCCATATGACCAAAGTTAACTATAAAAAGAACTATAACCACCGTAGTTACTTTAATGAGTAATTGAGGATAATAATAGAAGTCCATTGGAATCAGATAAAACCAATTCCCAAGTCCTTAGAAATTGAAGGAGCACATGAACTATTAAGCAAGTAACCATTTCATCATGGTTAGGGGAGATTAAACCCTAGCACATGCAATATGGAGTCATCCCATCTCTATAACCTAGAATTATATCTTAACCCTAGTTGAATTATCACTATGATGATCCTAATAAAAAACCAAGCCCTAATTGAGATTCAAACCATTTGCCATTAGGTGAATATGATGAGAACCCTATAATTGATCACTAATTAAAGCTCATGCTTCATTATGGAACTCAAGAATAACCTAGTGCTAAACCATTTGATTAGAACCATGGTGGAGATCAACCACTTAATTGAGACCATATGTGAAGTGATCAATTATTTATCTTGGTAACCAAGATCAACCATGATTGAAACAATACCTACATAAATACTTTCAAAGGTAAGGATAAGTATTAACCTTAACAAGTGGTTTATCATAGATACTATGAAACCCTAATATCTTGGTGCTCACATAAAATCATTTCCTGCAAGGTAACAAAAACTTAACTATCAATAGGTACTTGGAAGGGCCTATTGATAAATAGTTGGACCACCCTAAATAGATATTGGAAATTATGACTATATAGGCCCAATCCCAAACTATAATAACATTTAATAAACCAGGGGGTGTCATTATACATATATAATATTTTTAAGATCTTATATGAAGTTAAATTAGTATCCTTATAAACTCCCAAAAAGGATCCACACATTCAAAATACTGCAAAACAGAATTGAATTAAAACAGAATTCAAAATAGAAAATTAAAACAGAAAAAGGAAAATAGAAAGAAGAAGAGATGGACTTACCTGGACTTACCTGCCGCAGCAGCCCAGCAAGAGAGGTCCAGAAGCAGCCCACCATCACCAGGCCAGCACAGCCCAACACCATCCCACGTACCCCTTCGACAGAAAAAAAATAAAACGAAGTCATCCTCATCCCCTTCCTTCGCATGAGCGCCACCACGACGCCGTGCCCTGCTTCTCCTCGCCGTGGCAGCTCCTCCACGTCCGAGGGCATGACGAGGCTTAACCTGGAACCCTATAAATACCCTAGACGAAGACCTAGCAACGTTTCCTTCTTCCTCTGTTCAAATTCTTCCCCGACCGAAAACAGCTCGTTCCGGCCACCACCGGTCGCCGCCGTCTGGGGCATTCCCAAGCACCGCCGCGGCCACCCGCATCTTCACCACCCTCAACATGCCCCACCTGCGAGAGGAATCGAGCCGAGAAGGTCTCAATCGCCGGAATCGACGCATTTCTCCCGGCCGGCCATCGCCGGAATCTGCGACCTTGAGCTCTTCTCCGGCCATCACTACCATCGCCGACCACCTCGAGCAACCCAGGGTGAGATTGCGCATCGATTGAGCCCTTATTCGCTGCCTAGCATGCATCCTAGCCTTTTTTTGCACTTCGCCGGAGTAAACCGCCGCGGTAACGCTCGCCGGAGAGAGCTCCGGTGACCATCTCGTGGGGGCGCCACCACCACTGCACTCAGCATGCTATGGGGGTTCGAACGCGCCCTTTTGCGCCGCCTCTGGTGCCTGGAATCGTCACCGCCATCTCACCTGCCGCCGGCGGCAAGCCGCCGGCGAGGCTGATGTGGCCGACGGGGACCCCACAAGAACTTTGACTTAGTCTTACACAACCTGGTAGCCAACGTGTCCCTAGGTCCCACATGTCTGTGTCTGCGGGTAGAACTAACCGGGTAGCTTTAGCATTCTTAGTTAATTTTAATTCCAGAAAATACTTGCAACTTTGCAAATTCATATAAAATTCAATATAGCTCAGAAAAATATAAATGATACATCAAAATTCTTAGAAAAGTAAACTCTATCCAATAAAAATATAATATGAAATTTTTATTTTTAATAAAAATTTAATTATTTAATACTTATTAATTAAGCCTTTTCTTTTAATATAAAATGCAATTAAAATTCAAAAATTAGGAAAACTTTCCAAAAGTAAATAAAAACCAGTAAATAAATAAATAAAACATTAAAACTAGTTTTCTTTATTGGTAATTTTGTTAAAGCATTATCAGAGAGATTTAAACCCTGATTAATAATTACCTTAATTATTAATTCACTAAAAATAATATTGTGACAAATTCAATATTATTTTTATTTCAAATCTATTAATAACTTCAATCTTATAATGAAGTTATTAACCTAAATACTACATAGTAACTAGGAAACCCTAGTTCCTTTATACATAAAGTAATAGTTCCATCATTTTATGTGGAACCCTAAAACCCTAATCCATTCAGGAACCCTAGGTCCACTACTTCATATGAACCCTAAATTGTTCCTAAACCTAAACTTAGGTTAGAACATATGATCATGATATTTTCCTAGCCCCATAGTAGCAACTAAACAACTACCATGCCTTCATAAGATAATAGAGACCCATCTCTAATACATTAGCATTACATGTGTTCATGCCTAAATGATCAAATAGGACCCAACTCTAGATCCTATCTTCTGAAACACCAACCTTAACCATTCCTACTTAGCATCACACCATGGTGATGAACCCTAATAGCAACCATGCCCAGTATCTTGCATTACCTAACCATACTCCACTAAACCCTATTAGTGTGAGATAATTATTAATCATCCTATTTAGGAAACCCCCATTCCTTACTTAGTAGATCCAATAGTAAACCCTAGATACCACCCCAATAATTGTAATACTTCTTATTACCTAAGAAGTATGTTCTTCAAAAGTTATTCTTTTGAAGTAAATAAAGAATCGTCATCAATCATGCCTAATAGAAACCATAGCCAATAACCAGCTATTACCAAAGATGGTATACCAACCATGATAGCAACCAGGAATAATTAATTGCTTAAGTTGCTTATGCTTAAGTAAAACCAATCAAGCCTAGTTGCTAATGAATCCAACCCTGTTAGGAACCATCTAATATCTACTCCAGAACTAGTTGAAACCATATTAAACCATAGAACTCCACAGCCCTAATTATCATACTTGTTCTTTATTAAAGAACATGTTCTTCAAAAGTTATACTTTTGAAGTATATGATAATTAATCATTAACCATGCCATATAGTACTAAAACCAACCACTATTAATTCATTACATGTTAGGATTACACCAAATCTTATTGTTGTGTGCTATTAATGCTATTGTTATGACATATTGCAGCACATGTTTATGATACCAAGTAATCACACCTGAATAAGAACCTTGTTTGTGAATCACTCTAAAAGTGCAACACACCCTGAACCAATCATTACAACTCACAGATCCTAAATCATCGGGGTTAGGTCACGCTTAGAGCGATTGCATCTCATTCTTATGCATTATTGCATCCTTGCCAATCTTTTAAACATCGTCCTTACCAGACGATGATGCTATTTCAGAATTTGGAGTTATTGCGTATCGAAGACCTTGTCTGCATAATCTTGCAGTCAAGAAAGGCAAGTTCATCACTTGCTCATGTCATTTGAGTATTTTTATCAAATTACTTGCAAAGTATTATGGTTATCACTATTGCACAAAAATCAAAACCACTACTTTCATAACTATGAATATGACTATGTGGTGGGCAATGGAACCATGGATTGTGTTGATATGGTGGAGGTTCCATTGCACGGGCTTATATCCATCTAGGACTAAATAACAAATGTCGCCAGTGATTCTTGTGCCGTAATATCCGTGTTAACCATAAGATCCGGAGTGGGACGGAGTAGTCAAAAGTGTTTCCACCTCTCGTTCATCAACGGATGCGCTTTACCGTAGACACTTGTATCTGTCAGGGCAAGCGGTGGGCTGGGGAAGCCTAAAGTCCCCACGGCATAGTCCGTAGACACTTGTCGCTCGAAGTGCAAGCGGTGGGCTGGGGAAGCCTAAAGTCCCCACGGTATTGCGGTCTATGATGGGTTGCAGCTACCGGCGAAGGAGTTTGGTTCGATCCCAAACTGTCGTCGTGGTCGGGGTCCACCCCTGAGTGGGAATAATGGGACCGGCGAGGACCCAGGGTCGGGGCATGCAACAAAGGGTGGGTGTTCGAGGTAGCGTAGGAACATGATTGGCTAGACCTTATACCGGGCCTCACACCAAAGGAAGTGTGGACGAGAACTAGACTCGGTTGGCACCAAGGTTAAGATCTCTTATGGGTAAAGCAACACACCTCTGCAGAGTGTAAAGAACCGTGACCTGTCACTCCCTGTTCCGGGATATGGAACTGCGAACGCTGCCGGAAAGGAGCTCCATGAAGTTCTAGTAAACCGGTGAAGGCTGACGGACATAGTTCTTTTGAATAAAAGCAACCTCTTGAAGAAATGATTATGAAAACCTGCATTGGTATTAGACTTTCTGGTCTAATGTTGTAGCTAGTGCATTAAACACCTCTTTCCTATAATGAACTTGTTGAGTACGCTCGTACTCATCCCACTCTTAAATCCCCTGCTTAGATATGGAGGCATCGAAGGAGTAACTACAGTGCAACTCGAAGATCGAGGAGGCAACAACTACTTCAAGAAACAGGACCTATCAGAGGAGTCAGATACCACATCCAACAAGGAGAAACCTAGATTAGCAATAGAAAGGAACTAGCTTCCTAAACTTAGCTCCTATCTAGCTAGAATCTATTCATATCCTCTGTAGCTAGTTAAATACTCTACAAATAGAGTTCGTGTTAGGATTAGACTACGAGTCGTTCTCCTGGAGTTTATTTGCAGTTTTACCTCATTGTAAAGTAGGAGGCTGTGCTGATCTTTTGTAACGAGTCAGTGTTGTAATTCTATAGACATGCCTTGGACCCGCATATGTTTCTGTTGTACCACTCTGAGCGATATAATACTAGTGGAACGGTGTTTCATTGGTGTTATATCAGACTTGCATACTACACCATGCAGTGGTATGCCGGGTCACCACACCGGAGGAGTTGACTTCCGCTTCCTCTCGGCCTTGCACTTCAGTCTCATCAGGGGTAGGGCCCTTGCCTCCGGAGTTTTCTCCGCCCACCTTCTCGCTGCTAACCGGAATTATTTCCGGTGGAGTGGTTGTAGTAGGAGGGGGAGATTGATCTGCGGGAGAAGGAGATGGCTGTGGGGTAGCTTGGGGGGCGCTTGGCGGAGCAGGAGTGGCGGGACCGACGGTCGGAGACTTCTTCATGTATTTTGTTATGGGCTCCTGGACGTTGGGCCGCGCAGTGGTGGTGCTCGGGTTCCTACAAGCAGGCAAAGGAAATATATAAGTAATAAAGCTTACCAAGATAAAAGACGTGTTGTACTCGGAAACTTACGTCGCGCCCGAAAAGTTGGCACGCAAGCGCTTTCCTGCTGTCGCCAGCAGTTTGAGACGCTCACGCTCCGCCTTCTTGGAGTCGAGCGGAGGCGTCTTGGTCACCTTGGGCTTCTTGGCGGAGGCCTCGCCGCTAGCTCCGGCTTCAGAGCCGGAAGCTTTGGCGCGGGGACGTGATACGTCTCCAACGTATCTATAATTTCTGATGTTCCATGCTAGTTTTATGACAATACCTACATGTTTTGCTCACACTTTATAATGATTTTATGCATTTTCTGGAACTAACCTATTAACAAGATGCCGAAGCGCCAGTTCCTGTTTTCTACTGTTTTTTGTTCCAGAAAAGCTACACAGGAAATATTCTCGGAACTGGACGAAACAAAAGCCAAACCTTCTATTTTACCGAGACGGACCAGAACACCGAAGGAGAGACGGAGAGGAGGCCCAGGGCATCCAGACCACAGGGCGGCGCAGCCTAGGAGGGGGCCGCGCCCAGGTGTGGTGTGGGCCCCCCAGGCACCCCCTTGCGCCGCCTCTTCTCCTATATAATCCCTCGCGGCATAAAAACCCTACAACAATCGACGAAACTCCAGAAAGACTCCAGGGGCGCCGCCGCCATCGCGAAACTCCGTTTCGGGGGATAGAATCTCTGTTCCAGCATGCCGCCGGGACGGGGAAGTGCCCCCGGAAGCCATCTCCATCGACGCCACCACCTCCATCATGCTCCGTGAGTAGTTCCCCCATGGACTACGGGTTCTAGCAGTAGCTAGTTGGTACTCTCTCTCCCATGTACTTCAATACAACGATCTCATGAGCTGCCTTACATGATTGAGATTTATCTGATGTAATCGGTGTTGTGTTTGTTGGGATCCGATGAATTGTTACATTATGATTAGTCTATCTATATAAGTTTGTGAAGTTATTGTTGCTGCAATCTTGTTGTGCTTAATGCTTGTCACTAGTGCACGAGTGGCATGATCTTAGATTTAAGCTCTATAATTATTGCTTAGATTGCATCTACAAGTTGTTTGCACATATTGCTGTCCGGAACCTGAGGCCCCAAAGTGACAGAAATTGGGACAACCGGAGGGGAAGGCTGTGATATGAGGTTCACATGTTTTCACCAAGTGTTAATGCTTTGCTCCGGTGCTCTATTAAAAGGAGTACCTTAATTACCAGTAGATTCCCTTGAGGCCCGGCTGCCACCGGCTGGTAGGACAAAAGATGTTATGCAAGTTTCTCATTGCGAGCACGTATGACTATATATGGAAAACATGCCTACATGATTAATAATCTTGATGTTCTGTCTTAATGCTATTTCAATCCTATCAATTGCCCAACTGTAATTTGTTCACCCAACACTTGTTATTTGTTATTGGAGAGTTACCACTAGTGTAGATCGCTGGGAACCCCGGTCCATCTCTCATCATCATATACTCGTTTCTATATGTCATTGGAAGTAGTATCAACTATTTTCTGGTGCCATTGCCTCTGTGTTGCTGCTGATGTGTTACTGTTACTATTGCTCTCATATTACTGTTGCTTTCACATCACCCCTGTTACTAGTGCTTTTCCAGGTGCAGCTGAATTGACAACTCAGTTGTTAAGGATTATAAGTATTCTTTACCTCCCCTTGTGTCGAATCAATAAATTTGGGTTTTACTTCCCTCGAAGACTATTGCGATCCCCTATACTTGTGGGTTATCAAGACTATTTTCTGGCGCCGTTGCCGGGGAGGCATTGCTCTACTCATAAGTTCACCTGGGGAGTACACTCTACCTCTCTCTCTGTTTTTTTTTTCTTGCTTAGTTTACTTTTATCTAGTTTCTTTGTGCTTAGTTTATTTCTGTCTAGTATTATTTTGCTTAGTTTACTTTTGTCTAGTTTCTTTTAGTCTTGTCTTATTTTTCTTATATAAACAAAAATCCATAAAAATTTGAAAAACCGAAAAATTAAAAAGTGTTGTTATGGAAAAACCCATAACCATGTTGGAGCTTATAGAATTATATAATAATTATAGAGAATCAAGAAAGGGTGAAGTCATGGGTGTTGTGTTAAAAAAATTGAATATAATTGCTAAAATCTTGCTTAAACGCCATAATATAAACTGTTGCTCTCAACATGATACTAAACATCTTAAATTCCAATGTGGCTTTAGTGAAGAAGTTTTAATTATGAACTACAATTGGAATAACTATATTCATCTTGGGTTCGAAGAAGTAGAACAATTTGTTTTATTTATGGGAGCCTCTGAGATAGAATCCTTCATGTCTAAAAATTATGAAACTTGTGTTGCTTGTAAGGACCATAAAGATTATGTCTCTTCTATCCTTAATTTTTGCATAGAAAGTTACAGCGATAATCCTTATATCATTGATTATAAAGAGAGACTCATTAATGCACAAGAATGCACTCACAATTTGCAGGAACCTGTGGAAGAAGAAATTGATGAGCCTGAAAGCTCATTGGATGAAAAAGAGGAGGAAATTGATGAACCTGAAAGCTCATTGGATGAAAAAGAGGAGGAGAGTGATGAACAAAAGGAGGAAGAATGGATTAGCTACCCATGCCAACCTTCTAATGAGAGTAACTCTTTATCTCTTACACTATTTGATTGTCCTCCATGCTTACCAAAGGAGGATGAATGTTATGTTCCTGTGTATTCTCTTGAAATATTCCCTATGAGTAAAACTTGTGAGAATAATTATGCTACTGTTATCTATGATAATCCATGCTATTTTGATAAATCTTATGATAATGCTTTGTTTGTGCCTGATATCGAAATGCATGGTACTAAAGAGTTTTGCGTAGCAAATGTTTATGATAAAGCTCTAGATGATGGTCCTATGTTACTTGATAATATTAATTGTACTACTAATGAAAATGGGATTGGAGAGGTCTTGACTTTATCTAGGAGTCCCATATCTTTTGAGATTGATCAATCATCTTGTTATATTATTGATAAAAGTGGGTTTGAAAGTTTTAATCCCATTATTTTTGAGCTTGATAAAAATTATGTGTTTGTGGATCATGAAAAACATGCTGCATGTGATAGTTATATTGTTGAGTTTATTCATGATGCTACTGAAAATGATTATGAGAGAGAAAAATATGGTTGTAGAAATTTTCATGGTACTAAAACACCTCTCTACATGCTGAAAATTTTGAAGTTACTCTTGTTTTATCTTCCAATGCTTGTCACTTTTTTCTTCATGAATTTATTTTTGTACAAGATTCCTATGCGTAGGAAGTGGGTTAGACTTAAATGTGTTTTGAACTTGCTTTTTGATGCTCTCTTTGCTTCAACTCTTATTTCTTGCGAGTGCATCATTAAAATTGCTGAGCCCATCTTAATGGCTATAAAGAAAGCACTTCTTGGGAGATAACCCATGTTTTTATTTTGCTACTGTTTTGTTGTGTCTTGGAAGTTGTTACTACTGTAGCAACCTCTCCTTATCTTTATTTTATTGCAATGTTGTGCCAAGTAAAGTCTCTAATAGAAGGTTGATACTAGATTTGGATTACTGCGCAGAAACAGATTTCTATCTGTCACGAATTTGAGTAGGTCTCTCTATAGGAAACTCAAAAAAATCTGCAAATTTTCATGCGTGTTCCTCAGATATGTACGCAACTTTCATTAGTTTTGAGTTTTCTGATTTGAGCAATAGAAGTACCTCTACAAAATTCGTTTTTACTGGCTGTTCTGTTTTGACAGATTCTATCTCTTTTTATTGCATTGTCTCTTGTGGACCTTAAGTGAGGCTTTCTAGACGTGGAGAGCTGTAGCTAATGTTTTATTGAGTTCTTGCAATGTGTCACTACAGGACTAAAGTGGATTAAAGTTTTTTTTGAGTGCTAACCCCTCTAATGAAGTTTATGAGAAGTTTGGTGTGGCGGAAGTTTTCAAGGGTCAAGAGAGGAGGATGATATATGATCAAGAAGAGTGAAAAGTCTAAGCTTGGGGATGCCCCCGTGGTTCATCCCTGCATATTTCAAGAAGACTCAAGCATCTAAGCTTGGGGATGCCCAAGGCATCCCCTTCTTCATCAACAACTTATCATGTCACTTCTAGTGAAACTATATTTTTATTCGGTCACATCTTATGTACTTTACTTGGAGCGTCTGTGTGTTTTTATTTTTGTTTGTGTTTGAATAAATTCGGATCCTAGAATTCCTTGTGTGGGAGAGAGACACGCTCCGCTTTTTCATATGAACACTTGTGTTCTTCGTTTTTCATATTCATGGCAAAAGTTCAAAGCTGCTGCATTTACTGCTATTTGGTTGGAAACAGAAAATGCTTCATATTGTCTTGAATAATTTGATACTTGGCAATTGTTTTAAGCTCTCAAGTAGATCATGATTAAGCTCTTGCACCATGTAGTTTAAACCTATTAGTGGAGAACTACCGTAGAGCTTGTTGAAATTGGTTTGCATGATTGGTCTCTCTAAGGTCTAGATATTTTCTGGTAAAAGTGTTTGAGCAACAAGGAAGACAGTGTAGAGTCTTATAATGCTTGCAATATGTTCTTATGTAAGTTTGCTGTACCGGTTCATACTTGTGTTTGCTTCAAACAACCTTTCTAGCCAAAGCCTTGTACTGAGAGGGAATGCTTCTCGTGCATCCAAAACCTTGAGTCAAAACCTATGCCATGTGTGTCCACCATAACTACCTACTATGTGGTATTTCTCTGCCATTCCAAGTAAATACTTCATGTGCTACCTTTAAACAATTCAAAAGTTATTATCTCTTATTTGTGTCAATGTTTTATAGCTCATGAAGAAGTATGTGGTGTTTTATCTTTCAATCTTGTTGGGCAGATTTTCACCAATGGACTAGTGGCTTCATCCGCTATCCAATAATTTTGCAAAAAGAGCTGGCAACGGGGTTCCCAGCCCCAATTAATTAACTTTCATTAATAATTCTCTTCACATGTTTTGCCCTGATTCATCAGTAAGCAACTTAATTTTGCAAATAGACACTCCTTCATGGTATGTGAATGTTGGAAGGCACCCGAGGATTCGGTTAGCCATGGCTTGTGTAAGCAAAAGGTTGGGAGGAGTGTCATCCATAAATAAAACTAAAGTACATGTGTAAGCAAAAGAGAAGAGGGATGATCTACCTTGCTGGTAGAGATAACGTCCTTCATGGGAGCCGCTCTTTGAAAGTCTGTTTGATGAGGGGGTTAGAGTGCCCACTACCATTCGTTGACAACAACAAACACCTCTCAAAACTTTACTTTTATGCTCTCTATATGATTTCAAAACTTGAAAAGCTCTAGCACATGATTTAATCCCTGCTTCCCTCTGCGAAGAGCCTTTCTTTTACTTTATGTTGAGTCAGTTTACCTACTTCTTTCCATCTTAGAAGCAAACACTTGTGTCAACTGTGCATTGATTCTTACATGCTTGCTTATTGCACTCATCATATTACTTCGTGTTTACAATTATCCATGAGATATGCATGTTGAAAGTTGAAAGCAATTGCTGAAACTTAATCATCCATTGTGTTGCTTCAATGCCTTTACTTTGAATTTATTGCTTTATGAGTTAACTCTTATGCAAGACTTTTGATGCTTGTCTTGAAAGTACTATTCATGAAAAGTTTTGCTATATGTTATATATTTGTTAGCAAACTATAGATCGTTGCCTTGGGTCACTTCATTCATCTCATATGCTTTACAATAGTATGATCAAGATTATGTAAGTAGCATGTCACTACAGAAATTATTCTTTTTATCGTTTACCTACTCGAGGGCGAGTAGGAACTAAGCTTGGGGATGCTTGATACGTCTCCAACATATCTATAATTTCTGATGTTCCATGCTAGTTTTATGACAATACCTACATGTTTTGCTCACACTTTATAATGATTTTATGCATTTTCCGGAACTAACCTATTAACAAGATGCCGAAACGCCAGTTCCTGTTTTCTGCTGTTTTTGGTTCCAGAAAAGCTACACGGGAAATATTCTCGGAATTGGATGAAACAAAAGCCAAACCTTCTATTTTACCGAGACGGACCAGAACACCGAAGGAGAGACGGAGAGGAGGCCCAGGGCCTCCAGACCACAGGGCGGCGCGGCCTAGGAGGGGGCCGCGCCCAGGTGTTGTGTGGGCCCCCCAGGCACCCCCTTGCGCCGCCTCTTCGCCTATATAATCCCTCGCGACGTAAAAACTCTACAACAATCGACGAAACTCCAGAAATACTCCAGGGGCGCCGCCGCCATCGCGAAACTCCGTTTCGGGGGACAGAATCTCTGTTCCGGCACGCCGCCGGGATGGGGAAGTGCCCACGGAAGCCATCTCCATCGACGCCACCACCTCCATCATGCTCCGTGAGTAGTTCCCCCATGGACTACGGGTTCTAGCAGTAGCTAGTTGGTACTCTCTCCCATGTACTTCAATACAATGATCTCATGAGCTGCCTTACATGATTGAGATTCATCTGATGTAATCGGTGTTGTGTTTGTTGGGATCCGATGAATTGGTACATTATGATCAATCTATCTATATAAGTTTGTGAAGTTATTGTTGTTGCAATCATGTTGTGTTTAATGCTTGTCCCGAGTGGCATGATCTTAGATTTAAGCACTATAATTATTGCTTAGATTGCATCTACAAGTTGTTTGCACAAATTGCTGTCCGGAACCCGAGGCCCCAAAGTGACAGAAATTGGGACAACCAGATGGGAAGGCTGTGGTATGAGGATCACATTTTTTCACCAAGTGTTAATGCTTTGCTCCGGTGCTCTGTTAAAAGGAGTACCTTAATTACCAGTAGATTCCCTTGAGGCCCGGCTGCCACCGGCTGGTAGGACAAAAGATGTTATGCAAGTTTCTCATTGCGAGCACGTATGACTATATATGGAAAACATGCCTACATGATTAATAATCTTGATGTTCTGTCTTAATGCTATTTCAATCCTATCAATTGCCCAACTGTAATTTGTTCACCCAACACTTGTCACTTGTTATTGGAGAGTTACCACTAGTGTAGATAGCTGGGAACCCCGGTCCATCTCTCATCATCATATACTCGTTCCTATATGACATTGGAAGTAGTATCAACTATTTTCTGGTGCCAACGCCTCTGTGTTACTGCTGCTGTTTTACTGTTACTATTGCTCTCATATTACTACTGCTTTCACATCACCCCTGTTACTAGTGCTTTTCCAGGTGCAGCTGAATTGACAACTCAGTTGTTAAGGCTTATAAGTATTCTTTACCTCCCCTTGTGTCGAATCAATAAATTTGGGTTTTACTTCCCTCGAAGACTGTTGCGATCCCCTATACTTGTGGGTTATCAGGACGCTTCGAAGGTCGAGGGGCAGCCTTTCGCGGTGCTTGCTCCTCTTCCTCCTCGGGGTCCTCTGGATCTTCCTCCGCCGCATCGCCGCTGACGGGGACTCGAAAAATGTTGCGTAGATCTTCCTCCGCTTAAGTGTCAAGCTGAGAGGAAAGTTCAAGAGTAAGTTAGAATGTTTCAAAAACATGAGAAGTTAAAGAAATGACAATAGAACAAGTGGTTACCGGAGGACACTGGTCGTGCGTGTTGATATCTTTAATCAGTTCCGGGACCGGTTGGCCCCGGCCTATCTTCACAAGGGTCTTGACTCTCCTCTTGAGAGAATCAGCAGGGAGATCGTGGCGTGTTACTCGGAGAGGATCATCTGCCCCGGTATACGCGCACATCAGACGTGTAACGGAGAGGCTGGATTCTCCGGGAAAACCAGCTAAGGATCAGCTGGGCTCCGGTCAGTCCGTCGTGGACCAACCAAGAGATCCTCCACGCAGCCTTCTCCAATATCGGAGTTTGGGCGAGCATAGGGACGAAGCTCCAGCTAGCCAATTCTTCCGGAGGCTTGTTGATGAACTTGGGCAGCCCTTCGTGGACGCTCGGAACTGAAATGTTCTTCTCGTAGAACCATCCGGCGTTCCAGTACCGGACGGATTCGTGGGAATCATGTGGCGGATACATGCGGCTAGGTCGGAGCATGAAGGTCATGCTCCCGCAGTTCACCATGGCCTTGTCTTTCGTTTCCTTCTTCATCCGGAAGAAAAACTGCCATAGCCGGACATCTGGTCGGATCCCAAGATGCCCTTCGTAGAGACTTGCGAAGTTGGAGAGAAGGAGGTATGAGTTCGGGCAGATATTGTGGGGCTGAAGTCCGTAGGTGGAGAGGATTGAGAGGAAGAATTCCGAACAGGGGAGCGATAGACCGCGCTCGACCCAAGCCTTGGTCATGACCCTTTCGGCCGCATCCGGCTTGGGGACGTCGGAGTCACGCATGAAACTCCAGTGGGAGGAGATCATGCCCTCGTTCTGGAGCTCCCTCAACTCCGCGTCGGTAGTTTCACAGGGCCACCACTGACCCCTCTCGCCTTCACGGATCTGGGCCTTGGAGGCTTTCTTGTTTTCCGCTTCCTATACTTTGGCTGCCATCCTAGCTTGTCCTCCGAATTCTTCTTGGAGTTCTTGAGCGGTAGGGATCCGGCCTAGTGCAGTGCTGGAAGAGGCGGAGAATGGTTGAGCTAGCCTGATGTCGGAAACAAAAGGTGGCAAGTATGCTATGGGATCCGGACAGATTGGTTCTAATGTGTTGGGCTCTGGACTACTCGGAGAACTACCAGTACAAAGTGGCGAACCATGTGACAAGCTTCCGGCTGCACCCATGCAAACTAGTTTGAGTAGTCGGAATCTACACTAAGCTACTTCCTATTCTACAAGACCGGCGCACGTACCGTTAATGGCGCGGTGGTCCGATGAAGTTTCGGTGAGGTAGAGGTCGCCGGACTTGGAGCAAGCTTCGTTTTTTGACCACGAATCGGCGGCGGGGAAGTTTTCCCGATCAACCGCGACGATCTTGGCGCGAGGGGAAGCTCGGAACGTCGGCGCGCGAAGCTTTTGCGGAGCGAGTTTGCCGGAGTCGAGATCGGACTGGCGGCGCTGCGCGAGGAAGAAGATGAGGCGAAAATTGCGGTGAAAGAATGGGAAACTTACCGCGCGTGAGGGTATTTATAGACCTCGCGCGGAGATTCGTGATTCGGATCCGACGGCGGAAACGGAACGGTCGCACCATTGGATGGCTGACACGTGTCTTAGGTCAAAAGCGGTAAAACGACGTGGAGGTAACTTATCGGCACGCTTCCGAAATTTCCAGCTAAAGATTCGGATCTCCGAAAATTTAGTGCGGGAAAAGAGGAAGTTGTGCGCGGGAAAAGTGGAATCTCTGTTACATTACCGATTCAGAAGAAAGGAGGATTTCCGAGCAGATGATACCGGAAACGAGTAAAGTTTTGAAGCTCTTCAAGATTCTCTTCGGGTCCGAGTTTTGATGTCGGAGGAATGATGAATCTCGGAGAACTTCGGGGTCTACTGTTGTGGGTATACTTTATAGGTATATCGACGGCATGGCCTAGATCCGGCAAGCCCGGGTGGCCCACAGACGATGATGTGGAAAGTGGCCCATCGGGCGGCCTAGTTGCTGTAGATCCTGAAGGATGAAGTCCAGTCCAGGAACAGGAAGCCGGATCCCAACCGACCTACGAAGGAGGCCGGATCCGTGAGGGCCCATGAAATATCCGGATCCAGCACGGTTCTAATGGAAGGCGGATCCTTGACGTACACAACAAGATATTGTACCGTAGTTAGGCAACTTGTATTCCGGCTGGGACTCTCCATGTAAACCCTAGATCCATGCGCCTTTATAAGCCGAATCTCGGGAGCCCTAGAGGCACAACCACAACTAATTGTAACAACGCGAAAGCGCCCAGATAATTCCAGACAAGAAGCAGTAGGCCCTGTCATCGTGCATGTGTTCCGAAGCTGGGTAAATCGCGTACCACTGTCCCGTGTGCACTCCGCCCTATGGCCTCTACTTCTTCTCCCCCTCGTGAGGATCCCTCCTCCGAGGCACCGTCGAATAGGCAACGACATGAACCATGCTGAATCCATTGGCAGATGCGGCGCTAGAGTTGGAACGACGGTGAACGTGCATGCGTTCATGGCCAAACACAAAGCACTTGGGATTCACCTGCGCAACCTCCAGGCGAGTCACAGGCGCAACCTGGAGGCGTTGAACATGCCTACTGCACTCTCTGTATGTGACTGCTCTATCTGTAGAGCAGCTTAAATTCATGTAAAATGTAGCTTATGTTGTAGGGTTCTATCGGTACTACTGTTGGATCTGTCGTGAATATATCTAAGCTATGTTGGCTGCTGTATGCAGCTTATCCTATATTTTCTCTGGATTTGTGCCCTAGATTTCCTACCTGATTGGGTAAAAACGAAGGCATAAAGAAATGAATGGCATTAAAAAACAGAAGGAGAAGCTGCTCTAGATTTGCTACCAATTTGGGCTATCAAATATGAATGAGATCGAGCGAGAGAGTGGGAAAAGGTACATTGAAAACTGCTAATCTGGGCGAAAGAGACAGAAACCACTCGTGCCCACGTCCCGAACCCACACGGCTCCACACGCTACGGCCCCAGACGCTACGGCCACACAAACATGGTCTCGTCCTGTCCCACGCGGTTCCTTCCTACCAGCCCCACGCGACACGACCCCACAAACAACACGACCCCACTCGTCAGCATGGAACGGTCAACTTAACGGATTCTTGCCGTCTGAGCTGCTTTTGCGGGTTTCAAACAAGGACTTGGGGAAAACTGAGGAAAAACTAAGGAGCTGGGGAAAACTGGGCACAACTAAGGAACCGAGGGCACGAAAATAGAAATCCCATAAAATTAATAGACTTGGATATAATATCCTTGAAGAAGCTCGACTTGTCAAAAGATTGTTTACGACAAAGTTCAAAGAGTTGACTGCGATAAGATTAGATCTTCAGCATTGATGCTTATAGTCTATGCGGATTGTTTTAGTAATCGCTACATATTTCTTTTATGAGATATGTTAGTAGGATGGTGACAAGTGATTAACTTGTCAATGCCTATGGATTATAGACTTAGGGTTTCGTAAAAATTAGAGGGCAAATAGATCACGAAGGTTCAGCCGAAAAGGTGCTTGATACGTCTCCAACGTATCTATAATTTCTGATGTTCCATTATAGTTTTATGACAATACCTACATGTTTTGCTCACACTTTATAATGATTTTATGCATTTTCCGGGACTAACCTATTAACAAGATGCTGAAGCGCTAGTTCCTGTTTTCTGCTGTTTTTGGTTCCAGAAAAGCTGTTCAGGAAATATTCTCGGAATTGGAAGAAACAAAAGCCAAACCGCCTATTTTACCGAGACGGACCCAGAACACCGAAGGAGAGACGGAGAAGGGCCGAGGGGGCCCCACACCACCTGGCGGCACGGCCAGGAGGGGGGCGCGGCCAGGTATGGGGTGGGCCCCTCGGGACCCCTCCGACGCCGCCCTTTCGCCTATATATTCCTCGCGACGCGAAAACCCTACATCAATCAATCATATTCCAGAAAGACTCCAGGGGCGCCGCCGCCATCGCGAAACCAAGTTTCGGGGGACATAATCTCTGTTCCGGCACGCCGCCGGGATGGGGAAGTGCCCCCGGAAGCCATCTCCATCGACGCCACCACCTCCATCATGCTCCGTGAGTAGTTCGCCCATGGACTATGGGTTCTAGCAGTAGCTAGTTGGCACTCTATCCCCCATGTACTTCAATACAATGATCTCCTGAGCTGCCTTACATGATTGAGATCCATCTGATGTAATCGGTGTTGTGTTTGTTGGGATCCGATGAATTGTTACATTATGATCAGTCTATCTATAAAGTTTGTGAAGTTATTGTTGTTGCAATCTTGTTGTGTTTAATGCCTGTCACTAGTGCACTAGTGTCATGATCTTAGATTTAAGCTCCATAATTTTTGCTTAGATTGTATCTACAAGTTGTTTGCACATGTCTATGTCCGGAACCCGAGGCCCCAGAGTGACAGCAACTGGGATAACTGGAGGGGAAGGCTTAGATATGAGGATCACATATTTTCACCAAGTGTTAATGCTTTGCTCCGGTGCTCTATTAAAATGAATACCTTAATTACCAGTAGATTCCCTTGAGGCCCGGCTGCCACTGGCTGGTAGGACAAAAGATGTTATGCAAGTTTCTCATTGTGAGCACGTATGACTATATATGGAAAACATGCCTACATGATTGATACGTCTCCAACGTATCCATAATTTCTGATGTTCCATGCTTGTTTTATGACATTACCTACATGTTTTTCTCACACTTTATAATGTTTTTATGCGTTTTCCAGAACTAACCTATTAACAAGATGCCGAAGTGCCAGTTCCTATTTTCTGCTGTTTTTGGTTCCAGAAAGGCTGTTCGGGCAATATTCTCAGAATTCGACGAAACGAAGACCAAACATCATAATTCACCGAGACGGACCAGGACACCGAAGGGGAGACGGAGAGGAGGCCCAGGGCCCCCACACCATAGGGCCGCGCGGGCAGGCCCCTGGCCGCGCCGGCCTATGGGGAGGGCGCCCTGGTGCCCCTCCTGCGCCGCCTCTTCGCCTATATAAGCCCTTTCGACCTAATAACACGATACGGATTGACGAAACTCCAGAAAGACTCCAGGGGCGCCGTCGCCATCGTGAAACTCCAATTCGGGGGACAAAAGTCTCTGTTCCGGCACCCTGCCGGGACGGGGAAGTGCCCCCGGAAGCCATCTCCATCGACGCCACCGCCTCCATCATGCTCCGTGAGTAGTTCCCCCATGGACTACGGGTTCTAGCAGTAGCTAGTTGGTACTCTCTCTCCCATGTACTTCAATACAATGATCTCATGAGCTGCCTTACATGATTGAGATCCATCTGATGTAATCGGTGTTGTGTTTGTTGAGATCCGATGGATGATACATTATGATTAGTCTATCTATAAAGTTTGTGAAGTTATTATTGCTGCAACCTTGTTATGCTTAATGCTTTTCACTAGGGCCCGAGTGGCATGATCTTAGATTTAAGCTCTATAATTATTGCTTAGATTGTATCTACAAGTTGTTAGCACATATTGCTGTCCGGAACCCGAGGCCCCAAAGTGACAGAAATTGGGACAACCGGAGGGGAAGGCTGTGATATGAGGATCACATGTTTTCACCAAGTGTTAATGCTTTGCTCCGGTGCTCTATTAAAAGGAGTGCCTTAATAGCCAGTAGATTCCCTTGAGGCCCGGCTACCACCGGCTGGTAGGACAAAAGATGTTGTACAAGTTTCTCATTGCGAGCACGTATGACTATATATGGAAAACATGCCTACATCATTAATAATCTTGATGTTCTGTCTTAATGCTATTTCAATCCTATCAATTGCCCAACTGTAATTTGTTCAACCAACACTTGTTAATTGTTATTGGAGAGTTACCACTAGTGTGTAGATCGCTGGGAACCCCGGTCCATCTCTCATCATCATATACTCGTTTCTATATGTCATTGGAAGTAGTATCAACTATTTTCTGGTGCCATCGCCTCTGTATTATTGCTACTATTGTTGTGTTACTATTACTATTGCTCTCATATTACTGCTGCTTTCACATCACCTCTGTTACTAGTGCTTTTCCAGGTGCAGCTGAATTGACAACTCAGTTGTTAAGGCTTATAAGTATTCTTTACCTCCCCTTGTGTCGAATCAATAAATTGGGTTTTACTTCCTGCGAAGACTGTTGCGATCCCCTATACTTGTGGGTTATCAAGACTATTTTCTGGCGCCGTTGCCGGGGAGGTATAGCTCTACTCATAAGTTCATCTGGGGAGTACACTCTACCTCTCTCTCTATTTTTATTTTATTTTATTTTGTTTTGCTTAGTTTACTTTTGTCTAGTTTATTTGTGCTTAGTTTACTTTTGTCTAGTATTATTTTTCTTAGTTTACTTTTGCCTAGTTTCTTTTTATCTTGTTTTATCATATACCCAAAAATCCATAAAAATTTGAATACCCGAAAAATTAAAAATTGTTGTTATGAGGGAACCCACAACCTATTTGGAGCTTATTGAAATTTATAATAATTATAGAGAATCAAGAACTGGTAAAGTCATGAGTGCTGTGATAGAAAAATTGAATACAATTGCTAAAATTTTGCTTAAACGCCATGATATAAACTGTTGGTCTCAACAGGATACTAAACATCTTAAATTCCAATGTGGCTTTAGTGAAGAAGTTTTAATTATGAACTACAATTGGAATAACTATATTCATCTTGGGTTCGAAGAAGTAGAACAATTTGTCATATTTATGGGAGCCTCTGAGATAGAATCCTTCATGGCCAAAAATTATGAAACTTGTGTTGTTTGTAAGGACCTTAAAGATTATGTTTCTTCCATCCTTAATTTTTGCATAGAAAGTTACAGCGATAATCCTTATATTATTGATTATAAAGAGAGACTCATTAATGCACAAGAATGCACTCACAATTTGCAGGAACCTGTGGAAGAAGAAATTGATGAACCTGAAAGATGATTGGATGAAAAAGAGGAGGAAATTGATGAACCTGAAAGCTCATTGGATGAAAAAGAAGAGGAGAGTGATGAACAAAAGGAGGAAGAATGGATTAGCTACCCATGCCAACCTTCTAATGAGAGTAACTCTTTATCTCTTACACTATTTGATTGTCCTCCATGCTTACCGAAAGAGGATGAATGTTATGTTCCTGTGGATTCTCTTGAAATATTACCTATGAGTAAAACTTGTGAGAATAATTATGCTACTGTTATCTATGTTAATCCATGCTATTTTGATAAATCTTATGATAATGCTTTGTTTGTGCCTGATGTCGAAATGCATGGTACTAAAGAGTTTTGCTTGGCAAATGTTTATGATAAAGCTCTAAATGATGGTCCTATGTTACTTGATAATATTAATTATACTACTAATGAAAATGGGATTGGAGAGTTCTCGACTTTATGTATGAGTCCCATATCTCTTGAGATTGATCAATCACCTCGTTATATTATTGATAAAAGTGGGTTTGAAAGTTTTAATCCCACTATTTTTGAGCTTGATAAAAATTATGTGTTTATGGATCATGAAAAACATGCTTTATGTGATAGTTATATTGTTGAGTTTGTTCATGAAGCTACTGAAAATTATTATGAGAGAGGAAAATATGGTTGTAGAAATTTTCATTGTACTAAAACACCTCTCTATATGCTTAAAATTCTGAAGTTACTCTTGTTTTATCTTCCTATGCTTGTCACTTTGTTCCTCATGAATTTATTTGTGTACAATATTCCTATGCATAAGAAGTCGGTTAGACTTAAATGTGTTTTGAATTTGTGTTTTGATGCTCTCTTTTGCTTCAACTCTTATTTCTTGCGAGTGCATCATTAAAATTACTGAGCCCATCTTAATGGCTATAAAGAAAGAACTTGTTGGGAGATAACCCATGTCTTTATTTTGCTACTGTTTTGTTGTGTCTTGGAAGTTGTTACTACTGTAGAAACCTCTCCTTATCTTTATTTTATTGCAATGTTGTGCCAAGTGAAGTCTCTAATAGAAGGTTGATACTAGATTTGGATTTCTGCGCAGAAACAAATTTCTATCTGTCACGAATTTCGGCAGGGTTCTCTGTAGGTAACTCATAAAAATCTGCCAATTTACATGCGTGTTCCTAAGATATGTACGCAACTTTAATTAGTTTTGAGTTTTCTGATTTGAGCAACGGAAGTACCTCTTAAAAATCCATCTTTACTGGCTGTTCTGTTTTGGTATATTCTGTCTCTGTTTTTTTCATTGTCTCTTGTGGACTTTAAGTGAGGCTTTCTAGACGTGGAGAGCTGTAGCTAATGTTTTATTGAGTTCTTGCAATGTGTCACTACAGGACCAAGGTTGATTAATTTTTTTTAGTACTAACCCCTCTAATGAAGTTTATGAGAAGTTTGGTGTGAAGGAAGTTTTCAAGGGTCAAGAGAGGAGGATGATATATGATCAAGAAGAGTGAAAAGTCTAAGCTTGGGGATGCCCCCGTGGTTCATCCCTGCATATTTCAAAAAGACTCAAGCGTCTAAGCTTGGGGATGCCCAAGGCATCCCCTTCTTCATCAACAATTTATCAGGTTTCTTCTATTGAAACTATATTTTTATTCGGTCACATCTTATGTGCTTTACTTGGAGCGTATGTGTGCTTTTATTTTTGTTTGTGTTTGAATAAATTCGGATCCTAGCAATCCTTGTGTGGGATTTTTCATATGAACACTTGTGTTCTTCGTTTTACTTTTAGTGTTCAATGACAAAAGTTGGAAGCTATTGCATTTATTGCTATTTGGTTGGAAACAGAAAATGCATCATATTGTCTTGAATAATTTGATACTTGGCAATTGTTTTGAGCTCTCAAGTAGATCATGATTAAGCTCATGCATCATGTAGTTTAAACCTATTAATGGACAACTACCGTAGAGCCTGTTGAAATTGGTTTGTACGATTGGTCTCTCTAAGGTCTAGATATTTTCTGGTAAAAGTGTTTGAGCAACAAGGAAGACAGTGTAGAGTCTTATAATGCTTGCAATATGTTCTTATGTAAGTTGTAACATCCCAAAAATTTCAAAACAAACAAAATGAATTTCCCTAGTTCCAAATTTTGGAACCAACAAAAACTTTTATTAAATTAAGTTTGATACATAGAGATCTTGTTTAATTCTTGTGATATTGCCATGATTGCTTGTTTAATTAGTTTTTGAAATACTCTTAAACCCTAAACCTCACATACCCTGGTTACCATCCAAGTTAAAATAAATAAAAAGAATTTAAATAAGAAAGAGGCATATGTGCCTATGGCTATTTTTTAAAACTTCACCCTAGGCCTTTCCACTCTATTTAGGGGATTGGAAAACCTTCATAAACCTTATCTAGTACTTCTCAAACCCAATCCAAGTTGAAACAAAAGAAAATGAAAAAACTAAAAATGCCATAGAGGCATATGAGAGTAAAATGCAAAATTTTGAATTTGAGGATCTTGACCCTAGGACTTGATGTGAATGGTTGGATCACTCCTCTATACCATTTCAACACTCAACAACATCAAATGGGCCAAGAACAATCAAATTAAAAATCAAATGCAACATATGCATAGAGGCATATGTGACACATAATCATTTCACCAATTCTTGTCCTATGCAATTCTACCTTGACCAATTGGTGTGAAACCATCTCTAAACCTAATCTCACAATATATGGACCCTAACCCATGCCCAAGTAAAGCAAGGAGAACAAATTACAAGAATAAGAAAAATTGACACTCACCTCTTATGTGTTATGGCCATTTTTGCAAATCTTTGAGCTAGACCTTTTAGAATGGTTTCAATGGTTTGGAAATGTTCCTAAACTAATAAGAATCACTTTGGAGTCAAGAAAAATCAAATCAAAAAGAGAGAAATCAAATAGGGAGAAAATCCCATTTTCACTCACATACACATTTAGCCACTTTTGCAAATCATCAACCAAGGCTGATTTTGTTTGCTCCTTTGGTTGTAAAACACTTATATATCAATTACAAACCCAAATGCATCAAAGAAACCAGAATCAAATCAAAGAAAATTGCAAATGCAACTTACATGTGATAATGGTCACTTTGCCCATTTACATTATCTTCACCACTTTGCACCCCCGGTTTTAACTTTTCCTAAACCAACCTTGACCAACTCTTGCCATGTCATCCAAGACCTCATCAAGATGAACAAGTTTGATGTTGACCATCAGGGTTGACTCTACCTAGGTTGACCAGAATAGAGGAGACAAGTAGAGACTTTGAAACAAAGAGAAGATCAACCCCATTTTTGAAACTTTGAAAAATCAACACCAAATCGACCACCACCTCCACCATTCTACCTCTCTGAATATATGATTGAGATCCACCAATTTTTTTTCCAAAATTCCACAGAATTTCTCTTGCGGCCATTTCTACAAACACCTTGTGGGCAGAATCAAAGTTGAAGCCCATGCTGGATTTTTGGTTGGACCAAGTCCAACACTGCCCTTCTCTGCTGCCCTGGAGCCTCCTCTCACCCATCAGCATCAATCCAAGCCACTGCCAGCCCTTGCCGTGGACCATTTTGACCAAAACAAACCCATGCCGGCCACCATGTCACTCACCATACTCAACTCCTCTCCTCTCCCATCCAGGTCACCTCAGCATGGCCTGGAGCTTGCCCTCACCTCACTGACCACGACCATGCACGCCATTGACCGAGACAACACCTGCACTGCCCAGTCCACGCGCGCCCAGACACGCCCAGAGAATGCCCACGCTCGCCAGGACGCGCACGATGACGCCCCAGAGCGCGACAGGACGTCGCCGTGCCCCGTCGACACAACACTCCCCTCCCTCTCCCCTGGCGCATGCACACTCACCTCAACGTCAACAAGCGACTGGACATCTCCAATTGGACGCGCTCGCCCTGTAGCCGTCGTCACGGACGACGAACGTCCGCCACCGTACTGCCATGACGCGATGATGTTGACGACGCGAACGTTCCTTCCCCTGCCTCGCCACGACGCTCGTCAGCACTGCCTGGACGTCGCCAACACTCAGCGACCATCCCTTGCCCCTTTGCTGCCCTGGAATGGCGATCTCGTCGACGCCCTGCTCGCTCCGCCACGGCCACCCCCTCGCCCTATAAATAGAAGCGCCCTCCGATCGATCTGAGCACGCCAACCTTCTTGTCTCATCTCAATACCCCTCCTCGAGCAGCGTCGCCCATCAATTTAGCCGTAGCCCTCGAATTGCTTGCCGGAGCTCCGCCAGCACCCCTGCTACCTCGCCGGCGATTGGAGCCCCCATTGGAGCCGCTGTTGGTGCCAGGAGCTTCACCGCCGTCTTCCACGACCTCTGCCCACCTCGCCGACGCTCGCCCGCGTCCAGGTAGCTCCCCGACCCCCTAGGCAGGCTGCCGGTAGGGTTAGTTCTCCGGCGAGCCGCGTCGATGATGAGGACGACCCTCCGCCGTAGATCTTTGTTTTAATCCGACGGTCACCACGCGGCGTACCGCTTCGCGTGTGAGCACCCGCTGACAAGCGGGGGCCACTGTCAGGCTGTAGGATAACGTTGCATAGAAAACAAAAAATTTCCTACCGCGAACACGCAATCCAAGCCAAGATGCAATCTAGAAGACGGTAGCAACGAGGGGTTTATCGAGTCTCACCCTTGAAGAGATTCCAAAGCCTACAAGAGGAGGCTCTTGTTGCTGCGGTAGACGTTCACTTGCTGCTTGCAAAAGCGCGTAGAAGATCTTGATCACGATCGGTTCCGGCGCCACGAACGGGCAGCACCTCCGTACTCGGTCACACGTTCAGTTGTTGATGAAGACGACGTCCACCTCCCCGTTCCAGCGGGCAGCGGAAGTAGTAGCTCCTCTTGAATCCGACAGCACGACGGCGTGGTGTCGGTGGCGGTGGAGAACTCCGGCGGAGCTTCGCTAAAGCTACGCGGGAGATATGGAGGAGAGGGGGGCGGCTAGGGTTTGGGAGGGGGTGGCCGGCCTCAAGGGGGTGCGGCCAACTTGTGGCTTTGTGGTGGCCGGCCCCCTCCCCTATGCCCCTCATTATATAGGTGGAACCCCAAGTGTTGGTATCCAAGTCTTCGAATAAGACCCGAACCAAAAACCTTCCATATGGAGGGGAAACCTAGCCAAGCTAGGACTCCCACTAGAGGTGGGAGTTCCACCTCCCATATGGGGGGGTGGCCGGCCCCCTAAGGGGGAGTCCACTTGGGACTCCTCCCCCACTAGGGTTGGCCGGCCATGGAGGTGGAGTCCCATGTGGACTCCACCTTCCTTGGTGGTTTCTTCCGGACTTTTCTAGAACCTTCTAGAACCTTCCATAGAACCTTCCGCGACATTTTAATTCACATAAAATGACATCCTATATATGAATCTTATTCTCCGGACCATTCCGGAACTCCTCGTGATGTCCGGGATCTCATCCGGGACTCCGAACAAATATTCGAACTCCATTCCATATTCAAGTACTACCATTTCAACATCCAACTTTAAGTGTGTCACCCTACGGTTTGTGAACTATGCGGACATGGTTGAGTACTCACTCCGACCAATAACCAATAGCGGGATCTGGAGATCCATAATGGCTCCCACATATTCAACGATGACTTTAGTGATCGAATGAACCATTCACATACAATACCAATTCCCTTTGTCAAGCGATATTTTACTTGTCCGAGGTTTGATCTTCGGTATCACTCTATACCTTGTTCAACCTCGTCTCCTGACAAGTACTCTTTACTCGTATCGTGGTATGTGGTCTCTTATGAACTCATTCATATGCTTGCAAGACATTAGACGACATTCCACCGAGAGGGCCCAGAGTATATCTATCCGTCATCGGGATGGACAAATCCCACTGTTGATCCATATGCCTCAACTCATACTTTCCGGATACTTAATCCCACCTTTATAGCCACCCATTTACACAGTGGTGTTTGGTGTAATCAAAGTACCTTTCCGGTATAAGTGATTTACATGATCTCATGGTCATAAGGACTAGGTAACTATGTATTGAAAGCTTATAGGAAATAACTTAATGACGAGATCTTATGCTACGCTTAATTGGGTGTGTCCATTACATCATTCATATAATGATATAACCTTGTTATTAATAACATCCAATGTTCATGATTATGAAACTAATCATCCATTAGTCAACAAGCTAGTTTAAGAGGCATACTAGGGACTTCTTGTTGTCTACATATCACACATGTACTAATGTTTCGGTTAATACAATTATAGCATGATATATAAACATTTATCATAAACATAAAGATATAAATAATAACCACTTTATTATTGCCTCTAGGGCATATCTCCTTCACAGGCAGCCCGATGTGATGCTGGGCCGGCCCATCTCTCTCTCCCGCTGTGCAGCCCACCTATTCTTCCCGCCAGCCCAACTTTTGAATTTAAATTTCCAGAATAGAGAAATATTACAACCTGGTGTCAACTTCAAAAATAAATAGGGACAAATCTACTTGGCCAAATTTTACAAATTTTATATATTTTGAAAGCTTAGAGTTTTCTCTACACAATGCCACTGGTTTGAACCCTAGATCTATTATAGAATTAAAGTAGGAAAATAAACAAGACAAGGACTTGTCTGACTTAGATTAATTATTAAAAATCAACCACAAATGCTTTTAAGTTAATTCCAACTCCTATAAATCACTTTTCACTTGCACTAATTGTTTCTGCAAAAATATGCCATGCTTACTTTGAATGATCATGGCCTAGTTTAATTAAAGGACTCTATGGCTATTTCTAGTCAATGATATTGTCCAAAACTATTTAAAAATCATATGGGAGTTTTTCTCTCATTTAAATCTTTTCACAAACAATTCAAAATGAGATAGAGACTCTGGTCATTTAGTCCTCATATGATTGTTTGAGGATATTAAATCATTACCATGTTAGGATTAAATTGTATGAGGTGCTTCACCTCATTTAAATCATTTTCTTAAATGATAAGTATGAAGAGGTTGACTTTGGTCAACCTGGGTCATATATTATTCATGAGAAAAATTAAATCTTAATAAGATAATGAGAGGAAATTATTTCTCTAAGTAATTAAAAGTAACACCTAAGTTAGTATGAGAGGAAATTATTTTTCTGAAATAAGAAAACACATCCACCAACTTAATAGTAAGGTGTGATGCTAGTTTAAGTTGTGTGAATCATGTGTGTGCTTAGTTTAGTACATAAGTTTGGTATGATGATGGTATACCTCATATTCGTATTTTAGACGCTAGTACCAAGGAGTATCCAGAGAAGGAGGAGGAGGTCTACTTCCAAGGAGAAGAAGACCACTTTGACCAATTCCCCAACCAAGGCAAGATAATACTCTTGCAAAGTGCAAAGCTCACCATGAGCAAGGCATCCCCCATTTATTTTATGTTCATGATCCTATTTTCCAAGTTTTACTTTACAATCCTTATTACTTTTGTTTTATCAAAGTACT
This sequence comes from Lolium perenne, assembly GCF_019359855.2. Lineage (NCBI taxonomy): Eukaryota > Viridiplantae > Streptophyta > Magnoliopsida > Poales > Poaceae > Lolium > Lolium perenne. Next base: position 171,585,006 of record NC_067250.2, on the reverse strand, counting down.
TTTTGATTTATGATTCACTTGGTTAGTATTGGATTAGTACAAGAGTATCAAAGTTAGCCTAGAAGCAAAGCAGATTACTTAGCACCCCTCACACTTAGATGCTAGTGCTAAATTAAAATTGACTACTCTAGATGGGAACATGTGTTGGTGAAATGAGGATGGTGAAAACCTTGGAATGATGAGTCATTTCCATTGAAAGATTTTGAAGGTGAATATGACATGATTTTGACTTGGTGAACTTTACAAAAACTCATGGTTGGGTTCAGATGCGATACCATTCCAATTTTACAAGTACCCCCACAATACCTGAATCTGGGTAAGGCTTAGCTGGAATTTTATGTGTCTTAGTATGGGTTCCCTCTAAAACAAGCGTCATCGGGGTTATGCCGGAGGCTGCCTCTACAACAAAAGGAATGATGTGAAATGACGTGAAATGAGGTGAATGTCCGGCCCAAGCCCTGTGCAGTTCCCAGGCTGACTGTCTGTCTTCACTGGGAGGCCAAGCTCATAGGGAGAGGTGCCTATACTAGGGTATGTAAATGAAAGGTTAGGATTGGTAGTTTGCATACTGCGTACAATAAATCAGGGCCAGTTACCCCTGACGAACTATTGCAATTGTTGTGGCACAAGTGTACAACCTCTGCAGAGTTTAACCTATTCGAATAGCCGCGTCCGCGGTCATGGACAGTTGGGAAGGCCATACTGTTCCGTCATCAGAACTTTTCTAAAAATATGAATGGTGACTTGTGAATTTGAATTTGAAAGGTGACTTTGACTTTGAATCACAACAGAGTTGTGGGAATGACACTAATGTTCCCACTTGAGTTAGTTAGCACTTGAATAAGTCTTTTCTCAAATACTTGTGAACTAAAATTGGCTTTATGCAAAATAAACTAGAGCTTAGCACCCCTTACTAGAATTGTTAGCCCTTACATTAGTATTAGTTTGCGAGTACTTTAAAGTACTCACGGCTGTGTCCCTGGCTATTCAAATGGCCAGACTATGAAGAGGAGCAGAACTATCAAGATGATGACCAGCAGGACGCCTACGACAACTAGGGAATCTTCTGACGTCAGACGTTGGCCTGTGGACTAGAGAGTCCCTTCTATTTACGCTTCCGCTATGAAACTATGAACTTTGTGTCCGTCGATCAATATATCAACTATTTGTGTAATATTGGATCATGTGATCTCGATTTGTAAGACGACTATGGTATGTAATGAATGATGACTTATGATATTCAACTATTATGTCTCGCAACAACAATATTCCTGGGATTGCGATGTATGGCATAACAGGCATCTGGACTTAAAAATCCGGGTGTTGACAAGTTGGTATCAGAGCCATTGTTTGACCTTAGGAGACCCTAGTTAGAATGGACGTCTGCAAAACTTAGTTTCAAAACCAAAGAAGTGAATATTTGCGAAAAACTTATTCTCCCACTTATCCTTGAGATATTTTTCAAAATGATAAATTCATGCCCTACTTTTCCTTGCCATCCTACCTAAAATTTTGCACACTTGACTACTTCTCTAACTTACTCTTTGTTCTTAGATGGAGTACAAATGGGAGTGCTATCAGCTTGGTCACGGAGGAGAACTGATGTTCGAAAAGGATTTGAAGCAACTAGTGGAGTATCTAGGACGCCCATATCCCGAGTTCTTCGGAACACCCCTCAAAAATCAGTTGGGAGGACCACCTCAGTGGGAAGTTTCGGCAGATCTACGAAGAAATCTTGGAGCCCCAATATGGGAAACCATATGGTTTTCTATAACGGGAAATACCTGGAAAGAAGGACTAGTCAGAGCCATGCAAGAAGGAATTGCCCGTTTGTGCGGACAGAATATGTACAAGCTCAAGAATACCCGCTTCACTTACTACCCAAGACATGATCCCATGGGAAAACCAATAACCATGCCCCCGCACCCGGAGATGAACCATTATGTAGCACACCTGGACTACATGCTGTACAAGACCCGCAAGGAGTTGGACAACGCCCTCGCCTTTCGCCAAGCACATTACCCGTGAAGACCAAGAATCCCCCCGGAAGAGTAGTATCTTTAAAGCACTTTCGTAGGTGTGAGTTGTATCAGATTTCCCCTTGTATCGTAGAGCGAATGAATGGTTCTTCAAACCAACGGTGTGTTAGAATTGTAATGTGTGATGCTTGGTATGAATGAAAAAGTGTTGTTGGTTTTTACCCCCGCAACACTACTCAATTTTTTTTTCAAGTTATGAACTTTTTAAAACTTTCACAAAAGAAACCCTAGAAATTTCCCTCTTATCTTATCATCTACCTCACTGTTCAGATGGCCCCTCCCACTCGTAGCGCAAGTCAAGAGGCCATGATGCAGATGTTGCAAACCATTCTGGAAGATAGGGAAACTGAACGAGCTGAACGCCAAGCCAACCTTGCAGCACTTCAACAGCTTGCCAACAACAATCAGGGCCATCATGATCACCCAGGATCGAAGCTAAAGAACTTTCAGAACACCAACCCTCCAATATTCAACAAGACTGAAGAACCCCTAGATGCTGATGACTGGCTCCAGACAATGGAGAACAACCTCGAAGTTGCGGGAGTTGAAGCCGCAGAGAAAGTGCTGTTTGCCACGCACTACTTAGCAGGACCAGCCAGAGCTTGGTGGACCAGCACCCGTGCCATGAATGCAGGACAGATGATGACCTGGGAAGACTTCAAGCTGAAGTTTAACAAGTACCATGTGCCCCAAGGACTGATCAAGAAGATGAGAGACGAGTTTCGGGAACTCAAGCAAGGAAGGATGTCCGTGGTGGAATACCACGACAGGTTTCTAACACTGTCAAGGTACGCCCCGGATGAGACCGACACCAACGAGAAAAGGAAGGAGAGATTTCTGAACGGACTGCATGATGAAATGCAAACGGTGTTAGTGAACATTCCGTTTGCTGACCTCGAAGCCCTGGTGGACTCAGCCATCCAAATGGAAGGGAAACTGCACCAAGCCAACGAGAACCGCAAGAGAAGAATGATGAACCAGAATGGACCCAACAACGCCCAGAAGTACTGCAACAACTCAACTGGATGATTTGCCTCAAGATACAACAAGCCCCCAGCTCAGACTTACCGCCCAAGCAACAACAACAACAACCGCAACACCAACACCAACCGCAACAACAACACCAACAACAACAACACCAACAACAACAACAACAACAACCACCCCAATGGCAACAACAACCACCCCAATACTGCCCCCGTGACTGGGAGTAACGCTGTTCCCGTCAACCCCAAAGACAAGTCCACCGTCAACTGCTATGAATGTGGAGTTGTGGGTCACTACTCCAATGAGTGCCCCAAGAAGCTTGCCAAGATTGCCGCCAAGATGCGCAGCACTGCTCAAAGAACAGCGCCGCTTTGCAGGAAGAAGGAACCAGAACAACAACAACGGTCGTTTCTACCACATGACTGCCAATGAAGCCCAGGAAGCCCCTCAGGCCATGCCAAGTATGTTCCCCTGTTAATCTCACTGCTCAATCTTTCTTAGGAACCTAACTTTTCTTAAAATCTCGGGACGGGATTTGTTTAAGGGGGAAGGGTTTGTAACATCCCAAAAGTTTCAAAACAAACAAAATGAATTTCCCTAGTTCCAAATTTTGGAACCAACAAAAACTTTTATTAAATTAAGTTTGATACATAGAGATCTTGTTTAATTCTTGTGCTATTGCCATGACTGCTTGTTTAATTAGTTTTTGAAATACTCTTAAACCCTAAACCTCACATACCCTGGTTACCATCCAAGTTATAATAAAATAAAAAGAATTTAAATAAGAAAGAGGCATATGTGCCTATGGCTATTTTTTAAAACTTTACCCTAGGCCTTTCCACTCTATTTAGGGGATTGGAAAACCTTCATAAACCTTATCTAGTACTTCTCAAACCCAATCCAAGTTGAAACAAAAGAAAATGAAAAGAAACTAAAAATGCCATAGAGGCATATGAGAGTAAAATGCAAAATTTTCAATTTGAGGATCTTGACCCTAGGACTTGATGTGAATGGTTGGATCACTCCTCTATACCATTTCAACACTCAACAACATCAAATGGGCCAAGAACAATCAAATTAAAAATCAAATGCAACATATGCATAGAGGCATATGTGACACATAGTCATTTCACCAATTCTTGTCCTATGCAATTCTACCTTAACCAATTGGTGTGAAACCATCTCTAAACCTAATCTCACACTATATGGACCCTAACCCATGCCCAAGATGACAAGGTATTAACTTTTCAATGCCTACGGGTTGTAGACTAGGGTTTAGTTAGAAGTAGAGGGCAAGTAGATCTCGAAGGTTTCAGCCGAAAATTACTCGACGATATGAAAACTAGGGTTTTTGAGACAATGATTCGATGCTTTCTTTGTCCCTCGACTCCCCCTTATATAGGAGGCGGAGCCGAGGGATTCTTGATGTACAAGTTACAGAGTTCGGGAAGGTTTCCAACTCCTCCCGTAATATTACAAGTGTTCTTCCCTAATACAACTCTATCTTTCCTTAACTAACAAGTTGGGCTTCCGAATTCTTCTTATCCTTCGGGTCGTGGGCCTTCAATAAACCCCGGGTACCATCTTCGGTAGGCCCATTGGGGATGCCTATGTCAGTAGCCCCCGAGATTTTGCTTGAATCATAGAGTCAAGGAAAATCTCCACCTTTATTTTTATTCGATAACTCTAAACTTTATCATATGTTTTCGCATACAAATTTCGATATTGTACATGGATAATGATAGTTGGGGCTAGTTCAGCTGATGGATCAGGTACTAGTTAACTGCTCTAGTGGCAATCCGCAAAAACCTACTTCAAGATCACGTCCCTGGACATGATCTCGGGATACTGGTGTAAACTTCGACAGGTGCCGCTTAAGGTCTTACCATTCTGTCAAGTCCCAGTCATATTTATCGGGTACCTAACGCGTTCGTTAGGATTTTTCTTCGTATCTGTTGATATGGATAAAAGTAGCAAACCGACGTCAGAGACGGCGCCACGCCACACAGAACGGATCCGGGGTCTTACCTTCGCAAAGTTTTGCGGCATTCAGAAATTGTTCGCAACTTTGGCGTTCTCAGAATATATTGTCGAGTGCTTTTTCGGCTGTTGGAATAGCACATTTTATTGAGTCAACGGATGACTTATATTTCTCTCCCGATGGGAGTATATGTAGAGTTATGTATATAACTCGAAATATGCTCATCTTTTCTTCTTCTTTTTCTCTCTCTTTTTTATAATTTCATCGGGCATGCGAACAGCGTTCCCGATGGGAATAGCCCCCGAGGCTACAACCAAGGACTTGTGCTTGGGTGTAGGCTCCACGCCTTATGTCGCTTTATTTTTCACCTGTCGCATAATTTTTCAAATCTCTCGGGTGCGCGAACAGCGCTCCCGATGGGAGTAGCCCCGAGGCTATGAGCAAATATTTGTATTTGATCATAGGCTCACGCCGTTTCTATTTTGTCTTTTCTCGAATTTTTTCATTTTTCCAAAGTAGCCCCCGACCCTGTCGAAGAAAAAGATGTATGTCACCAATATCTTTTACTATATTGTAGCACCGCGAGCCCGCCTCATTAAAAACCTTTCCAGCCCCACTCGGTGCCCTGAAAAGGAAAAGAGTGCGTCTGAAAACTCGCGGGCGTTTCAGTACATTGTATTTTTACAAAGGAGGACTATATTTCGACTCTAAGCGTAAAACCGCCTGAGCTGCGCCACGTTCCAGGGGTTTTTCTCGGGAACCCCTGTCTTCTTGTCCTTGATCCTGTATGCTCCTCCTTCGATTACTTCTGTGACGATGTAAGGGCCAAGCCATGGTGACTCGAGTTTTTCAGTACTCTGTTGATTGAGTCGTAGGACTAAATCTCCGACCTGAAAAGATCTTGGCCGTAGCCGTCGACTGTGGTAGTTTTTCAAGTCTTGCTGGTACTTGGTGACCCGTGATAGTACTTCATCTCGAGCTTCATCGAGTGCATTGACATTGTCTTCCAATGCTCTTCTTGAAGTTTCCTCGTCATACTCTGTGACTCTTGGGGAATCATGCTCTATTTCGATTGGTAATACTGCCTCAGCTCCATGGACTAGGAAAAACGGAGTTTCCTGTGTCGCGGTATTTGGCGTTATTCGAATACTCCATAAAACACTTGGCAGCTCTTCTGGCCAAGTATGTCGAGCTTTTTCCAGCGGTCCAAGTAAGCGCTTCTTGATGCCGGTGCAGATGGTACCGTTGGCTTTCTCGACTTGGCCATTGGTTTGCGGGTGCCCAACTGACGCGAAGTGTAGTTTGATGCCTACCTCTGCACAGTACGCTATGAATTCTTTGGACGTAAAGTTACTGCCGTTGTCTGTGACGATGCTATGAGGTACCCCAAATCGAAAAACAATGCTCTTCACGAATTTTATTGCTGACGCTGCATCTGGTGAATTTATCGGCTTTGCTTCTATCCACTTGGTGAACTTGTCGACAGCGACAAGCATATACTCGTATCCTCCTGGCGAAGCCTTGTGCAATTTTCCCACCATATCAAGACCCCATTGAGCAAAGGGCCATGACAATGGTATTGGCATCAGTTCAGCTGCCGGTGAATGTGGTTTTGCTGCAAATCTCTGGCACGCATCGCAAGTTCTTACTATATCTTTTGCGTCCTCGATTGCTATCAACCAGTAAAATCCGGCTCGGAAAACCTTGGCCGCAAGAGCTCGACTGCTCGCGTGGTGACCACATATTCCCTCGTGTACATCTTTTAAGATTATCCTTCCTTCTTCAGGTGTAACGCATCTTTGTAGCATGCCCGAAATACTGCGCTTGTATAACTCCCCTTTGACCACTGTAAAGGCTTTGGATCGTCGAATAACTCGTCTTGCTTCAACTGGATCGTCGGGTATTTCTTTCCTTAAGATATATGATATGTATGCTTGCATCCATGGGATTTCCACCATCATCACCAGCTCCTGGTCCTCTTCTTCTTCTAGTGCTTCCTTGGGAGGCGCCGAAGTTTTCTCCTCCTTCTCCTTCTTCTGCGCCTTCTTTGGCTTTGTGGATCTCTCGGCTATCTCTTCCCAAAACACACCTGGCGGAATCGCGAGGCACTGCGACCCGATGTTTGCGAGAACATCGGCTTCATCGTTGCTCAGCCTACTGATGTGATTTACTTCGCATCCATCAAATAACTTCTCGAGCTCATTGTATACTTCCTTGTATGCCACCATACTGTCATCGACTGCATCACATTGGTTCATGACTTGCTGTGCCACCAACTGCGAGTCGCCGAAGATTTTTAATCGGGTTGCACCACAAGCTTTCGCCATCTTCATCCCGTGTATGAGAGCTTCGTATTCTGCTTCATTGTTAGATGCATTTGGGAACGTCATCCGTAGGACATACTTCAGTTTGTCGCCTTCAGGTGATATAAGTATCACGCCTGCACCAGCTCCTTCTACCCTCTTGGATCCGTCGAAGTTCATGGTCCAAGTTCTCGATAAATCTGGGGGTCCTGTATTCTGCAGCTCCATCCACTCCGCGATGAAATCTGGCAGAATTTGCGACTTTATCGCTTTTCTTTTTTCATACGTGATGTCCCGAGGGGAAAGTTCTATTCCCCAAAGGGAGACACGTCATGTAGCTTCTGGATTGTTCAATATATTTGATAGAGGTGCTTCATTGACCACTATTATCGGGTGTGCCGAAAAATAGTGGCGCAATTTTCTTGCTGTTGTGAACACTCCATATGCTAACTTCTGGTACTGCGGGTACCGCTGTTTGGAAGGCGATAAAACTTCACTGATGAAATATACTGGCCTTTGTACTCCATGGAGTTTTCCTTCTTCTTCTCTTTCGACAACTAGCACCGTGCTGACCACCTGAGGTGTGGCTGCAATGTATAACAGGAGAGGTTCCTTCTCTTTCGGCGCCACCAAGATTGGTGGTGTTGAAATTGTGCGTTTAAGATCCTCGAAGGCTCTGTCTGCCTCTTTGTTCCACTAGAATTTTTCTCCTTGCTTAATTAAGGTGTAAAACGGCAACGCCTTTTCTCCCAGCCTGGCGACGAATCTGCTCAAAGCTGCGACTCGCCCAGTTAACTGCTGTATTTCTTTCAACTTTGTTGGCTTCCTCATTGTTACGATAGCTTGAATTTTTTCAGGATTAGCTTCAATCCCTCTCGCTGAAACTAGGAATCCAAGAAGTTCTCCTGCAGGGACGCCAAAAGAACACTTTGTTGGGTTCAACTTGAGGAAAAACTTGTCGAGGTTATCGAAAGTTTTCTTCAGGTCTTCGATTAGCGTTGTTCCCTTTTTTGAAGTTATCACGACATCGTCAATGTAGACTTGTACGTTTTTCCTGATCTGTGTTGCTAGACACTTCTGCATCATCCTCTGGTATGTTGCTCCTGTGTTTTTCAGACCAAAAGGCATTGTTCTATAGCAAAACACGCCATAGGGTGTGATGAACGCTGTTTTGACCTCGTCTTCTTCTTTCAATCTGATCTGGTTATAACCAAAATATGCATCCAGGAAGGAAAGACGTTCACATCCTGCCGTGGAGTCGATAATTTGATCGATCCTCGGGAGGGGAAAGTGATCCTTTGGACAGTGTTTGTTGAGACACGTAAAGTCGACACACATGCGAAGGACTTTAGTGTTTTTCTTCGGGACCAATACTGGGTTTGCGACCCATGTGGCCTCTGTATGCAGCTCCTTGATGAAACCAGCTTTTCTCAGTCGATCAATTTCTGATAACATGGCTTTCCGGTTTGGCTCCGAAAAACGTCGCAAAGGTTGTTTGATAGGTCTCGCTAGTGGATCCAAGTTTAGGTGGTGCTCGGCAAGTTCCCTGGGTACTCCTGGCATGTCAGCTGGACACCATGCAAATATTTTCCAGTGCTCACGGAGGAACTCGACGAGCGCGCTTTCCTATGCGAGGTCCATGTCTGTCGCGATGGACGTCGTCTTCTTGGGATCTGTCGGGTGAATCTGAACTTCCTTAGAATTTTTCGTGGTGTTGAAAGTTGATTCTTTGTTAGACCTTCCTACATCTGGCAACACGTCGTAATCAGTCGTGAGCTTTGACGCCATGTACTCTGCTTGCATCGCGAAGGTTTCTGAGAGTCGATGAAAATCTTTGTCACATTTATCGGCTAGCGCGAAGCTTCCTTTAACTGTGATTGGTCCCTTAGGTCTAGGCATCCTCCACAACAAGTATGTGTAATGTGGTACCGCCATAAACCTGGCATATGCTGGGCGCCCCAACAAAGCGTGGTACTGTGATGGGAAATCCACGACTTCAAACTCCAGCCTTTCTATTCTGTAATTCTCTCGGGTCCCAAACTGAACGTCGAGATTGATCTTCCCCAACGGATAACTTGGCTTCTCCGGTGTGATGCCATGGAATCGCGTGTCGGTTGGTTTCAGGTTTGCTAGGGATATGTTCATCTTCCTTAGTGTATCTGCATACATAAGATTTAAACTGCTGCCGCCATCTATGAACACTCGAGATACATCGAATCCTGCGATTACTGCTGGTAAGATAAGTGCTGACTGCCCTGGTCGAGGAACTTGCTGTGGATGATCCGCTATTGTGAAGCCAATGTCTTGCCCTGACCAGTTAAGGTACTCAACCATTGGTGGGGGCATTTTCTCTGCCATGAACACCTGTCGCGAGATTACCTTCTGAGCTCTATTGGATGGCCTGCCTTTCTGAATCATCGAGACCGCTCCATTGGAGTTGGGATCAACATAAGGCGGGGCGTTGGTGCTGCCGCTATTCTAAGCTGATGTCGATTATCGTCCGTAATTGCGGGAGGAGGTGGCAAGTGAATCTCACTCCTGGGCCCTTGCGGGTTCCTATTTGTTGCCTGGGCATTGGCATGCCCTGCCCATCTTAGCATTGCCTGAAAATTTCGGCAATCCTTCTGTAGGTGTCCTGACTGTCTTTTTCCGTTGTTGTCGAGATAAAAGTGCATCTGGCACGGCCCGTTCATCATCTCCTCAGGGGACACGAAAGGTCTCTGGAACCTAGGCCCATTGTTTGGTCTGCTGTTTTGAGAATCATCTCTGTTGTCGCCTCGCTGCTCGTTGCTTCTCTGATAATCGTCTCTATTGTTTCCTCCTGCGCTTGCTCGAAAGCCAGCCGAAATTTGCCCAGCGGCATCATAACCCGAGTACTGCCGAGGAAATCGCCGCCTATTTTGATAATTTCGACCGCGGTCCTCTTCAGGTGACCTATGCCGTTTGTTGTGAACAGCATCTTCTCCATCTGCCCATCTGTTTGCTATCTCCATTAATGCAGATACTGTCTTTGGATTCGTTCTCCCCAAGTCCTCGACGAAATCTCCCCGCCTGATTCCTGCGACAAACGCATCTATCGCTCTCTCGTCAGATATATTCTCTGCCGAGTTTTTAATGATATTCCATCTTTGGATGTATTTCCTCATTGATTCATCTGGCTTTTGTCGACACGCTCTCAGTTCCTCTAATGATGCAGGTTTCTTGCAAGTGGACCGGAAATTCTTGACGAACACGTCCTCGAAGCTATCCCAGTTGTCGATGGATCCTGGAGGAAGCTTTTTTATCCAAGATCTCGCGGCTCCACTTAAATGCACCTGGATGCTTTGCATAGCTGTTGCTCTAGTTCCTCCTGTGAGCTTCACCGTCTCGAGGTAATCAACTAGCCAATCCTCTGGATCTTGCAACCCGTCAATTTTTTTGAAGTTATCAGGCAGTTTAAACCCCGAAGGGACTCGAGTTTTTTGGACCCTCCTTGTGAAGCATGGCAATCCACACATATCCTCGTCGTTTAATTCTGGGGAATGCCGATGTTCTCTTCTATTTTGCCGTGCTCTGTCCACCCTTGCTTGCGCTGCTGTGTCTCTTGCTCCACTTGTTCCTTCGGGAACTGTTGCTGCTGCTGCAGGTCGTGGACTATTTTGCCTTGCTGTTCCTTCGGGAGGTGTTGATACAAACGCTGTTCCCATGGCCCCGACTCCTGCCATCGCCATGGTGTACAATGCCTCCCTTGGATCTCCTGGAGGTGGCCTGGATGCAAGGATAAAGGCCTGTGTCGCCATATACCCAGCTTCTGGTGTCTTGGGGATAATGTTCTTTCTCGTGTCTATCGACATAAAAGACATGTCGAGGTTTTGAACCAAGTGCTCTCTTTCTCCTTCAGGTATGTTTTGCAGCCTTGATCTTGCTCTGTTCCGAGCTTCCCTGTGGCTATCTCCCGAAGTTCCTGATTGTCGACTTAACTCCGCCCTTCGTCTGCTTGATGCGGAGGCTGCCTCCCTTCTTCTGTTCAGAGCGGCTGTCTGTTTCTCCAATTCCCTTGCAGCTCGCGCGAGTCCATATTGATATGCTTGCAATTCTTCTGGCGTGGCTGTTGTGGCCATTGGTTCCAAGCCATCCATAGCTCTCGCCGCTCTATCCCATGCTGCTTGTGGAAGTTGAACTCTAACACGTGGTGTAGGCCCGACGTATTTATTGCCTAAACCTCGCCTTAAGTCGGAGGGATCGACATATGGATTTCCCAAATCGTCGAAAGCCTCCGATGTTTCCTCCTGATCGCGACTTGGTTCTTCGATGGCATAAATCTGATGATATTTTGAATTCAGATCTTTGCTGGGTTTGGTGACACCATCATAGAGATTGGTGAAGACCTTGCCCACAGTGGTGGATTTGTCGATGAAGTTGAAGCTGTCGACGCTGCTCGAGTCATCGCTTATATAAGAGTCCGCAGATGACTCGAAGGACATGTCGCTGAAGATCTTGGCGAGCTTTTCGCTTGCCCTGGTGCTGATGAAGCGTGGCGATGAAGTCTCTTCTGCGCCTGACTCGATTGACGATGTTGAGTTCGAAGAATCGGAATCGATCGCTGACAATCCCGACGAGTTCGGAATTTCGAGACGATACACTCCCTCCTTCTCGACACGAAAGTAGAACCTTTCGAATGTCATCTCCATAGGCTCCTCCAGATACGCATATGCATCCAAACGGGAGGGCGGGTGAGGAACAAAATCGACAGGACCAGTTGCGATCTGTTTACCTCGATCCATCGCGTTGCTTGTTGTTGATGAAGTCGACGATCTTGAACGTGCCATCGAGATCAGATCCTTGACGCCTCTAATTCCCACAGACGACAAGGTATTAACTTGTCAATGCCTACGGGTTGTAGACTAGGGTTTAGTTAGAAGTAGAGGGCAAGTAGATCTCGAAGGTTTCAGCCGAAAAGTACTCGACGATATGAAAACTAGGGTTTTTGAGACAATGATTCGATGCTTTCTTTGTCCCTCGACTCCCCCTTATATAGGAGGCGGAGCCAAGGGATTCTTGATGTACAAGTTACAGAGTTCGGGAAGGTTTCCAACTCCTCCCGTAATATTACAAGTGTTCTTCCCTAATACAACTCTAGCTTTCCTTAACTAACAAGTTGGGCTTCCGAATTCTTCTTATCCTTCGGGTCGTGGGCCTTCAATAAACCCCGGGTACCATCTTCGGCAGGCCCATTGGGGATGCCTATGTCACAAGTAAAGCAAGGAGAACAAATTACAAGAATAAGAAAAATTGACACTCACCTCTTATGTGTTATGGCCATTTTTGCAAATCTTTGAGCTAGACCTTTTAGAATGGTTTCAATGGTTTGGAAATGTTCCTAAACTAATAAGAATCACTTTGGAGTCAAGAAAAATCAAATCAAAAAGAGAGAAATCAAATAGGGAGAAAATCCCATTTTCACTCACATACACATTTAGCCACTTTTGCAAATCATCAACCAAGGCTGATTTTGTTTGCTCCTTTGGTTGTAAAACACTTATATATCAATTACAAACCCAAATGCATCAAAGAAACCAGAATCAAATCAAAGAAAATTGCAAATGCAACTTACATGTGATAATGGTCACTTTGCCCATTTACATTATCTTCACCACTTTGCACCCATGGTTTTAACTTTTCCTAAACCAACCTTGACCAACTCTTGCCATGTCATCCAAGACCTCATCAAGATGAACAAGTTTGATGTTGACCATCAGGGTTGACTCTGCCTAGGTTGACCAGAATAGAGGAGACAAGTAGAGACTTTGAAACAAAGAGAAGATCAACCCCATTTTTGAAACTTTGCAAATCAACACCAAATCGACCACCACCACCACCACCATTCTACCTCTCTGAATATCTGATTGAGATCCACCAATTTTTTTTCCAAAATTCCACAAAATTTCTCTTGCGGCCATTTCTACAAACACCTTGTGGGCAGAATCAAAGTTGAAGCCCATGGTGGATTTTTGGTTGGACCAAGTCCAACACTGCCCTTCTCTGCTGCCCTAGAGCCTCCTCTCACCCATCAGCATCAATCCAAGCCACTATCAGCCCTTGCCTTGGACCATCTTGACCAAAACAAACCCATGCCGGCCACCATGTCACTCACCATACTCAACTCCTCTCCTCTCCCATCCAGGTCACCTCAGCATGTCCTGGAGCTTGCCCTCACCTCACTGACCACGACCATGCACGCCATTGACCGAGACAACACCTGCACTGCCCAGTCCACGCGTGCCCAGACACGCCCAGAGAATGCCCACGCTCTCCAGGACGCGCACGATGACGCCCCAGAGCGCGACAAGACGCCGCCGTGCCCCGTCGACACAGCACTCCCCTCCCTCTCCCCTGGCGCATGCACGCTCACCTCAACGTCAACAAGCGACTGGACATCTCCAATTGGACGCGCTCGCCCTGTAGCCGTCGTCACGGACGACGAACGTCCGCCACCGTACTGCCATGACGCGATGATGTTGACGACGCGACCGTTCCTTCCCCTGCCTCGCCACGACGCTCGTCAGCACTGCCTGGATGTCGCCAACACTCAGCGACCATCCCTTGCCCCTTCGCTGCCCTGGAACGGCGATCTCGTCGACGCCCTGCTCGCTCCGCCACGGCCACCCCCTCGCCCTATAAATAGAAGCGCCCTCCGATCGATCTGAGCACGCCAACCTTCTTCTCTCATCTCAAAACCCCTCCTCGAGCAGTGCCGCCCATCAATTTCAGCCGTAGCCCTCGAATTGCTTGCCGGAGCTCCGCCAGCACCCCTGCTACCTCGCCGGCAATTGGAGCCCCCATTGGAGCCACTGTTGGTGCCAGGAGCTTCACCGCCGTCTTCCACGACCTCTTCCCACCTCGCTGACGCTCGCCCGCCTCCAGGTAGCTCACCGACCCCCTAGGCAGGCCGCCGGTAGGGTTAGTTCTCCGGCGAGCCGCGTCGATGATGAGGACGACCCTCCGCCGTAGATCTTCGTTTTAATCCGACGGTCACCGCGCGGCGTACCGCTTCGCGTGTGAGCACCCGCTGACAAGCGGGGGCCACTGTCAGGCAGCCCGCTGCGATGCTGGGCCGGCCCATCTCTCTCTCCCGTTGTGCAGCCCACCTATTCTTCCCGCCAGCCCAACTTTTGAATTAAAATTTCCAGAATAGAGAAATATTACAACCTGGTGTCAACTTCAAAAATAAATAGGGACAAATCTACTTGGCCAAATTTTACAAATTTTATATATTTGGAAAGCTTAGAGTTTTCTCTACACAATGCCACTGGTTTGAACCCTAGATCTGTTATAGAATTAAAGTAGGAAAACAAACAAGACAGGGACTTTGCTGACTTAGATTAATTATTAAAAATCAACCACAAATGCTTTTAAGTTAATTCCAACTCCTATAAATCACTTTTCACTTGCACTAATTGTTTCTGGAAAAATATGCCATGTTAATTTTGAATGATCATGGCCTAGTTTAATTAAAGGACTCTATGGCTATTTCTAGTCAATGATATTGTCCAAAACTATTTAAAAATCATATGGGAGTTTTTCTCTCATTTAAATCTTATCACAAACAATTCAAAATGAGATAGAGACTCTGGTCATTTAGTCCTCATATGATTGTTTGAGGATATTAAATCATTACCATGTTAGGATTAAATTGTATGAGGTGCTTCACCTCATTTAAATCATTTTCTTAAATGATAAGTATGAAGAGGTTGACTTTGGTCAACCTGGGTCATATATTATTCATGAGAGAAATTAAATCTTAATAAGATAATGATAGGAAATTATTTCTCTAAGTAATTAAAAGTAACACCTAAGTTAGTATGAGAGGAAATTATTTTTCTGAAATAAGAAAACACATCCACCAACTTAATAGTAAGGTGTGATGCTAGTTTAAGTTGTGTGAATCATGTGTGTGCTTAGTTTAGTACATAAGTTTGGTATGATGATGGTATACCTCGTATTCGTATTTTAGACGCTAGTACCAAGGAGTATCCAGAGGAGGAGGAGGTCTACTTCCAAGGAGAAGAAGACCACTTTGACCAATTCCCCAACCAAGGCAAGATAATACTCTTGCAAAGTGCAAAGCTCACCATGAGCAAGGCATCCCCCATTTATTTTATGTTCATGATCCTATTTTCCAAGTTTTACTTTACAATGTTTATTACTTTTGTTTTATCAAAGTACTTTTTGATTTATGATTCACTTGGTTAGTATTGGATTAGTACAAGAGTATCAAAGTTAGCCTAGAAGCAAAGTAGATTACTTAGCACCCCTCACACTTAGATGCTAGTGCTAAATTAAAATTGACTACTCTAGATGGGAACATGTGTTGGTGAAATGATGATGGTGAAAACCTTGGAATGATGAGTCATTTCCATTGAAAGATTTTGAAGGTGAATATGACATGATTTTGACTTGGTGAACTTTTAAAAAAACTGATGGTTGGGTTCGGATGCGATACCATTCCAATTTTACAAGTACCCCCACAATACCTGAATCTGGGTAAGGCTTAGCTGGAATTTTATGTGTCTTAGTATGGGTTCCCTCTAAAACAAGCGTCATCGGGGTTATGCCGGAGGGTGCCTCTACAACAAAAGGAATGATGTGAAATGACGTGAAATGAGGTGAATGTTCGGCCCAAGCCCTGTGCAGTTCCCAGGCTGACTGTCTGTCTTCACTAGGAGGCCAAGCTCATAGGGAGAGGTGCCTATACTAGGGTATGTAAATGAAAGGTTAGGATTGGAAGTTCGCGTACTGCGTACGATAAATCAGGGCCAGTTACCCCTGACGAACTATTGCAATTGTTGTGGCACAAGTGTACAACCTCTGCAGAGTTTAACCTATTCGAATAGCCGCGTCCGCGGTCATGGACAATTGGGAAGGCCATACTGTTCCGTCATCAAAACTTTTCTAAAAATATGAATGGTGACTTGTGAATTTGAATTTGAAAGGTGACTTTGACTTTGAATCACAACAGAGTTGTGGGAATGACACTAATGTTCCCACTTGAGTTAGTTAGCACTTGAATAAGTCTTTTCTCAAATACTTGTGAACTAAAATTGGCTTTATGCAAAATAAACTAGAGCTTAGCACCCCTTACTAGAATTGTTAGCCCTTACATTAGTATTAGTTTGCGAGTACTTTAAAGTACTCACGGCTGTGTCCCTGGCTATTCAAATGGCCAGACTATGAAGAGGAGCAGAACTATCAAGATGATGACCAGCAGGACGCCTACGACAACTAGGGAATCTTCTGACGTCAGGCATTGGCCTGTGGACTAGAGAGTCCCTTCTATTTACGCTTCCGCTATGAAACTATGAACTTTGTGTCCGTCGATCAATAGATCAACTATTTGTGTAATATTGGATCATGTGATCTTGATTTGTAAGACGACTATGGTATGTAATGAATGATGACTTATGATATTCAACTATTATGTCTCGCAACAACAATATTCCTGGGATTGCGATGTATGGCATAACAGGCATCTGGACTTAAAAATTCGGGTGTTGACATAAGTTTTGCTGTACCGGTTCATACTTGTGTTTGCTTCAAATAACCTTGCGAGCCAAAGCCTTGTACTGAGAGGGAATGCTTCTCGTGCATCCAAAACCTATGCCATGTGTGTCCACCATACCTACTGATACGTCTCCAACGTATCGATAATTTCCTATGTTCCATGCTTGTTTTATGACAATACCTACATGTTTTGTACACACTTTATGATGATTTTATGCGTTTTCCGGAACTAACCTATTGACGAGATGCCAAAGTGCTAGTTCCTGTTTTCTGCTGTTTTTGGTTTCAGAAATCCTAGTAAGGAAATATTCTCGGAATTGGATGAAATCAACGCCCAGCATCTTAGAATCCCACGAAGCTTCCAGAACACCCGAGAGCCACCAGAGGGGAGCCCTGGGGGCCCCACACACCAGGCTGGCGCGGCCAGGGTGTGGGCCGCGCCCCCCTATTGTGTCGTCGCCTCGTCAGCACTCCGATTCCGCCTCTTCGCCTATATAAAGGTCCCTGACCTAAATCTTCGATACGGAAAAGCCACGGTACGAGAAACCTTCCAGAGCCGCCGCCATCGTGAAGCCAAGATCTGGGGGACAGGAGTCTTTGTTCCGGCACGCCACCGGGACGGGGAAGTGCCCCCGGAAGGCATCTCCATCGACACCACCGCCATCTTCATCACCGCTGCTGTCTCCCATGAGGAGGGAGTAGTTCTCCATCGAGGCTAAGGGCTGTACCGGTAGCTATGTGGTTAATATCTCTCCCTATGTACTTCAATACAATGATCTCATGAGCTGCCTTACATGATTGAGATCCATATGATGATGCTTGTAATCTAGATGTCGTTATGCTATTCAAGTGGATTTTGCTTATGTGATCTCCGGAGACTCCTTGTCCCACGTGTGTAAAGGTGACAGTGTGTGCACCGTGTGGGTCTCTTAGGCTATATTTCACAGAATACTTATTCACTGTTATGAATAGCATAGTGAAGTGCTTATTTATATCCCTTTATGATTACAATGTGTTTTGTATCACTATTGATCTATCATGCACTCTAAGGTTATTTAAATATGAATATCGAATATTGTGGAGCTTGTTAACTCCGGCATTGAGGGTTCGTGTAATCCTACACAATTAGAGGTGTTCATCATCCAGCAACAGAGTGTAGAGTGGTTTTATTATGTGATCAATGTTGAGAGTGTCCACTAGCGAAAGTATAATCCCTAGGCCTTGTTCCCAAATACTGAAATCGCTGCTTGTTTACTGTTTTACTGCATCTGTACTGCTTGCAATATTACCACCATCAACCACACGCCAGTTGTAGCATCAAGCTATTTTCTGGTGCCGTTACTACTGCTCATATTCATTCATACCACCTGTATTTCACTATCTCTTCGCCGAACTAGTGCACCTATACATCTGACAAGTGTATTAGGTGTGTTGGGGACACAAGAGACTTTTTGCATTGTGATCGCAGGGTTGCTTGAGAGGGATATCTTTGACCTCTTCCTCCCTGAGTTCGATAAACCTTGGGTGTTCCACTTAAGGGAAAACTTGCTGCTGTTCTACAAACCTCTGCTCTTGGAGGCCCAACACTGTCTACAGGAAAAGAAGTGTGAGTAGACATCAAGCATATTTTCTGGCGCCGTTGCCGGGGAGGAAAGGTAAAAGGTACTCACACTCCGGATCTCGGGTACTAAGCTATTTTCCGGCGCCGTTGTAAGTACTCGAAGCTATTTCCTTTAGATCCTGCAATTGCATCTTTTTGTTTCTTGTTTTACACTAGTAAGGCATAATGGAAAGCAACATGGAGCTTTTTATTCTATTTCCTGAATTAAGACATGGATGGTTTGATGCAAAAATTAAAAAACCCATGGAACATATTAGTATGAACACTTTGAACACCATTGTTGCTAATGATATGGAAAATTCTAAGCTTGGGGAAGCTGGCTTCGATGAGCATGATCTTTTTAGTCCCCCAAGCATTGAGGGGAAAATTTACTTTGATGATACTTTGCCTCCTATTTATGATGATTATAATGATAGTGGTCTTTTGGTGCCACCTGTTATGGAGGATAAATTTGATTATGATTACAATATGCCTCCTATATTTGATGACGAGAATAATAATGATAGCTACTTTGTTAAATTCGCTCCCACTATTACTAATAAAATTGATTATGCTTATGTGGGTAGTAATAATTTTATGCATGAGACTCATGATAAGAATGTTTTATGTGATAGTTATATTGTTGAGTTTGCTCATGATGCTACTGGACATTATTATGAGAGAGGAAAATATGGTGGTAGAAATTTTCATGTTACTAAAACACCTCTCTATATGCTTAAAATTTTGAAGTTGAGCTTGTCTAGTTTTCCTATGCCTGTTGCATTATGCCTACATAACTTGTTTATTTACAAGATTCCTATGCATAGGAAGCATGTTAGGCTTAAATTTGTTTTTAATTTGCTTTTTGATGCTCTCTTTTGCTTCAAATACTATTTCTTGCGAGTGCATCATTTAAACTGCTGGGCCCATCTTAATGACTATAAAGAAAGCACTTCTTGGGAGATAACCCATGTGTTTATTTTACTACTACACTTTTATTTTATATTTGAGTCTTGGAAGTTGTTACTACTGTAGCAACCCCTCCTTATCTTAGTTTTGTTGCATTGTTGTGCCAAGTAAAGTCTTTGATAGTAAGGTTCATACTAGATTTGGATTACTGCGCAGAAACAGATTTCTTGCTGTCACGAATTTGGGCCTAATTCTCTGTAGGTAACTCAGAAAATTCTGCCAATTTACGTGAGTGATCCTCAGATATGTACGCAACTTTCATTCAATTTGAGCATTTTCATTTGAGCAAGTCTGGTGCCTCTTAGAAATTCGTCTTTACGGACTGTTCTGTTTTGACAGATTCTGCCTTTTATTTCGCATTGCCTCTTTTGCTATGTTGGATGGATTTCTTTGTTCCATTAACTTTCAGAAGCTTTGGGCAATGTCCAGAAGTGTTAAGAATGATTGTGTCACCTCTGAACACGTGAATTTTGATTATGCACTAACCCTCTAATGAGTTGCTTTGAGTTTGGTGTGGAGGAAGTTTTCAAGGGTCAAGAGAGGAGGATGATACAATATGATCAAGAAGAGTGAAAGCTCTAAGCTTGGGGATGCCCCGGTGGTTCATCCCTGCATATTTCAAGAAGACTCAAGCATCTAAGCTTGGGGATGCCCAAGGCATCCCCTTCTTCATCGACAAAATTATCAGGTCACTTCTCTTGAAACTATATTTTTATTCAGTCACATCCTATGTACTTTACTTGGAGTGTCTATTTGTTTTTGATTTTGTCTTTGTTGAATAAATGCTTGTGTGGGAGAGAGACACGCTCCGCCGGTTCATATGAACACATGTGTTCTTAGCTTTTAATGTTCATGGCGAAGGTTGAAACTGCTTCGTTAATTTTTATATGGTTGGAAACAGAAAATGCTACATGTAGTAATTGGTATAATGTCTTGAACAATGTGATACTTGTCAATTGTTGTGCTCATGTTTAAGCTCTTGCATCATATACCTTGCACCTATTAGTGAAGAAATACATAGAGCTTGCTTAAATTTGGTTTGCATGATTGGTCTCTCTAAGGTCTAGATATTTTCTAGTAAGGTGTTTGAGAAACAAGGAAGACAGTGTAGAGTCTTATAATGCTTGCAATATGTTCTTATGTAAGTTTTGCTGTACCGGTTCATACTTGTGTTTGCTTCAAATAACCTTGCTAGCCTAAGCCTTGTATTGAGAGGGATTACTTCTCATGCATCCAAATCCTTGAGCCAATAACTATGCCACTTGTGTCCACCATACCTACCTACTACATGGTATTTTCTGCCATTCCAAAGTAAATTGCATGAGTGCTACCTTTAAACAATTCAAAATTTATCATCTCTTATTTGTGTCAATGTTTTATAGCTCATGAGGAAATATGTGGTGTTTATCTTTCAATCTTGTTGGGCAACTTTCACCAATGGACTAGTGGCTTCATCCGCTTATCCAATAATTTTGCAAAAAGAGCTGGCAATGGGATTCCCAGTCCCAAATTAATTAACCTTCATAATTTTACAAAAATAGACACTCCTCCATGGTATGTGATTGTTGGACGGCACCCGAGGATTCGGTTAGCCATGGCTTGAGAAAGCAAAGGTGGGGAGGAGTGTCATCTAAATAAAACTAAAATAAAAAGGCACTCCTTCATGGTATGAGATTGTTGGCAGGCACCCGAGGATTCGGTTAGCCAAGGTTTGTGAAAGCAAGGTTGGAAGGAGTGCCACCCAAAAATAAAAATGTTTCATGGGAGCCGCTCTTTGAAAGTCTGTCTGGCAAGGGGGTTAGAGTGCCCACTACCATTCGTTGACAACAACAAACACCTCTCAAAATTTACTTTTATGCTCTCTTTATGTTTTCAAAATAAAAGCTCTGGCACAAATATAGCAATCAATGCTTCCCTCGTCGAAGGGCCTTTCTTCTACTTTTATGTTGAGTCAGTTTACCTATTTCCTCCCATCTCAAGAAGCAAACACTTGTGTCAACTGTGCATTGATTCCTACATACTTGCATATTGCACTTGTTATATTACTTTATGTTGACAATATCCATGAGATATACATGTTATAAGTTGAAAGCAACCGCTGAAACTTAATCTTCCTTTGTGTTGCTTCAATGCCTTTATTTAGAATCTATTGCTTTATGAGTTAACTCTTATGCAAGACTTATTGATGCTTGTCTTGAAAGTACTATTCATGAAAAGTCTTTGCTATATGATTCAATTGTTTAACCATTGTATTTACCATTGCTTTGAATCGCTGCATTCATCTTATATGCTTTACAATAGTATGATTAAGATCATGTTGGTAGCATGTCACTTGAGAAATTATCTTTGTTATCGTTTACCTACTCGGGACGAGTAGGAACTAAGCTTGGGGATGCTGATACGTCTCCAACGTATCGATAATTTCTTATGTTCCATGCTTGTTTTATGACAATGCCTACATGTTTTATACACACTTTATGATGATTTTATGCGTTTTTCGGAACTAACCTATTGACGAGATGCCGAAGTGCCAGTTCCTGTTTTCTGCTGTTTTTGGTTTCAGAAATCCTAGTAAGGAAATATTCTTGGAATTGGACGAAATCAACGCCCAGCATCTTAGAATCCCACGAAGCTTCCAGAACACCCGAGAGCCACCAGAGGGGAGCCCTGGGGGCCCCACACACCAGGCTGGCGCGGCCAGGGTGTGGGCCGCGCCCCCCTATTGTGTCGTCGCCTCGTCAGCCCTCCGACTCCGCCTCTTCGCTTATATAAAGGTCCCTGACCTAAATCTTCGATACGGAAAAGCCACGGTACGAGAAACCTTCTAGAGCCGCCGCCATCGCGAAGCCAAGATCTGGGGGACAGGAGTCTCTGTTCCGGCACGCCACCGGGAAGGGGAAGTGCCCCCGGAAGGCATCTCCATCGACACCACCGCCATCTTCATCACCGCTGCTGTCTCCCATGAGGAGGGAGTAGTTCTCCATCGAGGCTAAGGGCTGTACTGGTAGCTATGTGGTTAATCTCTCTCCCTATGTACTTCAATACAATGATCTCATGAGCTGCCTTACATGATTGAGATCCATATGATTATGCTTGTAATCTAGATGTCGTTATGCTATTCAAGTGGATTTTACTTATGTGATCTCCGGAGACTCCTTGTCCCACGTGTGTAAAGGTGACAGTGTGTGCACCGTGTGGGTCTCTTAGGCTATATTTCACAGAATACTTATTCACTGTTATGAATAGCATAGTGAAGTGCTTATTTATATCCCTTTATGATTATAATGTGTTTTGTATCACTATTGATCTATCATGCACTCTAAGGTTATTTAAATATGAATATCAAATATTGTGGAGCTTGTTAACTCTGGCATTGAGGGTTCGTGTAATCCTACACAATTAGTGGTGTTCATCATCCTGTAGAGTGGTTTTATTATGTGATCAATGTTGAGAGTGTCCACTAGCGAAAGTATAATCCCTAGGCCTTGTTCCCAAATACTGAAATCGCTGCTTGTTTACTGTTTTACTGCATCTGTACTGCTTGCAATATTACCACCATCAACCACACGCCAGTTGTAGCATCAAGCTATTTTCTGGTGCCGTTACTACTGCTCATATTCATTCATACCACCTGTATTTCACTATCTCTTCGCCGAACTAGTGCACCTATACATCTGACAAGTGTATTAGGTGTGTTGGGGACACAAGAGACTTCTTGCATTGTGATCGCAGGGTTGCTTGAGAGGGATATCTTTGACCTCTTCCTCCCTGAGTTCGATAAACCTTGGGTGGACCACTTAAGGGAAAACTTGCTGCTGTTCTACAAACCTCTGTTCTTGGAGGCCCAACACTGTCTACAGGAAAAGAAGTGTGAGTAGACATCACCTACCTACTATGTGGTATTTCCTGCCATTCCAAGTAAATACTTCATGTGCTACCTTTAAACAATTCAAAATGCTTCTCAATTTGTGTCAATGTTTTATAGCTCATGAGGAAGTATGTGGTGTTTTATCTTTCAATCTTGTTGGGCAGCTTTAACCAATGGACTAGTGGCTTCATCCGCTTATCCAATAATTTTGCAAAAAGAGCTAGCAATGGGGTTCCCAACCCCAAATTAATTAACCTTAATAGACACTCCTCCATGGTATGTGATTGATGGAAGGCACCCGAGGATTCGGTTAGCCATGGCTTGAGAAAGCAAAGGTGGGGAGGAGTGTCATCTCTAAATAAAACTAAAATAAAAAGACACTCCTTCATGGTATGTGATTGTTGGAAGGCACCCGAGGATTCGGTTAGCCATGGTTTGTGAAAGCAAAGGTTGGAAGGAGTGTCACCCAAAAATAAAAATAATCATGGGAGCCCCTCTTTGAAAGTCTGTCTGGCAAGGGGGTTAGAGTTCCCACTACCATTCATTGACAACAACAAACACCTCTCAAAACTTTAATTTTATGCTCTATATGATTTCAAAACTTGAAAAGCTCTAGCACATGATTTTATCCCTGCTTCCCTCTGCGAAGGGCCTTTCTTTTACTTTATGTTGAGTCAGTTTACCTACTTCCTTCCATCTTAGAAGCAAACACTTGTGTCAACTGTGCATTGATTCTTACATACTTGCTTATTGCATTCATCATACTAATTTGTGTTGACAATTATCCATGAGATATGTATGTTGAAAGTTGAAAGCAACTGCTGAAACTTAAATCTTCCTTTGTGTTGCTTCGATGCCTTTACTTTGAATTTATTGCTTTATGAGTTAAGTCTTATGCAAGACTTTTGATGCTTGCGTTGAAAGTACTATTCATGAAAAGTTTTGCTATATGTTATCTATTTGTTAGCAACTATAGATCATTGCCTTGAGTCACTTCATTCATCTCATATGCTTTACAATAGTATGATCAAGGTTATGTAAGTAGCATGTCACTACAGAAATTATTCTTTTTATCGTTTACCTACTCGAGGACGAGTAGGAACTAAGCTTGGGGATGCTGATACGTCTCCAACGTATCCATAATTTCTGATGTTCCATGCTTGTTTTATGACATTACCTACATGTTTTTCTCACACTTTATAATGTTTTTATGCGTTTTCCGGAACTAACCTATTAACAAGATGCCGAAGTGAAGCATAAGCGTCTCTCCTCCCCTGTCACTGTAGCGGAGGCGATTTTGTGAAACTTCCCGTCCGATCCACCTCTCCACCGGGGATTCGCTGGATCTCTCGCCCTCCGTCGGCCGCCTCGGCGGCGGGATGGTGGGGGATCCTCGTTTCACGGTTGTAGTTAGTGTAGGGTTGCGTGGGTGTGCTGCGGGCGGTGTTGCGGAGGCGGCGGCGGCGCTGATGTGGCTTTTGGTGCAGGTGTGCGACCCCTCCATCGGCGGAGCTCGGCGGAGCTTTGCGACGGTGCGCCTGCGTCTTCCGCGCTCGCGGATCTCTGGATTCGCGCGGCGTGGATCTCCCCGGTCCGATCTGGCGTGGCACTGGATTGGAGGTGCGAATAAGGTGAAGATGGCGTTTCGATGCTTTGCGGCGGAGACGTTGGTCCTGGGCGTTACCCCTACGGGGGCGGTGAGCGGGGACTTCCCGGCTGTCATGGGGATTTCGTCGATCGAAGGCTTGAAGACGAAGATCGGCAGCGGTGCGTCTCCCTCTCGTCCTGGTTGCCGTCGAAGCTGGAGCTCAGCAGGACTTCTTTGTAATTTTGGCTTTGTTCTGGGCTTTTCTGTAAGTTTGGAGTATCAATGAATTCGCCTTCTTCCTCGCAAAAAAAACAAGATGCCGAAGTGCCAGTTCATGTTTTCTGCTGTTTTTGGTTCCAGAAAGGCTGTTCGGGCAATATTCTCGGAATTCGACGAAACGAAGACCAAACATCATAATTCACCGAGACGGACTAGGACACCGAAGGGGAGACGGAGAGGAGGCCCAGGCCCCCCACACCATAGGGTCGCGCGGGTAGGCCCCTGGCCGCGCCGGCCTATGGGGAGGGCGCCCTGGTGCCCCTCCTGCACCACCTCTTCGCCTATATAAGCCCTTTCGACCTAAAAACGCGATACGAATTGACGAAACTCCAGAAAGACTCCAAGGGCGCCGCCGCCATCGCGAAACTCCAATTCGGGGGACAGAAGTCTCTGTTCCGGCACCCTGCCGGGACGGGGAAGTGCCCCCGGAAGCCATCTCCATCGACGCCACCGCCTCCATCATGCTCCGTGAGTAGTTCCCCCATGGACTACGGGTTCTAGCAGTAGCTAGTTGGTACTCTCTCCCATGTACTTCAATACAATGATCTCATGAGCTGCCTTACATGATTGAGATCCATCTGATGTAATCGGTGTTGTGTTTGTTGGGATCCGATGGATGATACATTATGATTAGTCTATCTATAAAGTTTGTGAAGTTATTGTTGCTGCAATCTTGTTATGCTTAATGCTTGTCACTAGGGCCCGAGTGGCATGATCTTAGATTTAAGCTCTATAATTATTGCTTAGATTGTATCTACAAGTTGTTTGCACATATTGCTGTCCGGAACCCGAGGCCCCAAAGTGACAGAAATTGGGACAACCGGAGGGGAAGGCTGTGATATGAGGATCACATGTTTTCACCAAGTGTTAATGCTTTGCTCCGGTGCTCTATTAAAAGGAGTGCCTTAATAGCCAGTAGATTCCCTTGAGGCCCGGCTGCCACCGGCTGGTAGGACAAAAGATGTTGTACAAGTTTCTCATTGCGAGCACGTATGACTATATATGGAAAACATGCCTACATGATTAATAATCTTGATGTTCTGTCTTAATACTATTTCAATCCTATCAATTGCCCAACTGTAATTTGTTCACCCAACACTTGTTATTTGTTATTGGAGAGTTACCACTAGTGTAGATCGCTGGGAACCCCGGTCCATCTCTCATCATCATATACCCGTTTCTATATGTCATTGGAAGTAGTATCAACTATTTTCTCGTGCCATCGCCTCTGTGTTATTGCTACTACTGCTGTGTTACTGTTACTATTGCTCTCATATTACTGCTGCTTTCACATCACCCCTGTTACTAGTGCTTTTCCAGGTGCAGCAATTGACAACTCAGTTGTTAAGTCTTATAAGTATTCTTTACCTCCCCTTGTGTCGAATAAATAAATTGGGTTTTACTTCCCGCGAAGACTGTTGCGATCCCCTATACTTGTGGGTTATCAATGATTAATAAACTTGATGTTCTGTCTTAATGCTATTTCAATCCTGTCAATTTGCCAACTGTAATTTCTTCACCCAACACTTGTTATTAATTGGAGAGTTACCACTAGTGTAGATAGCTGGGAACCCCGGTCCATCTTTCATCATCAAATACTCAGTCGGTCCTATATGTCATTAGAAGTAGTATCAACTATTTTCTGGTGCCATCGCCTACGTATTCTTATTCTATCGCTGATGTGTTATCTGTTACTATTGCTCTCATATTATCGCTGCTTTCACATCACCCCTCTTACTAGTGCTTTTCAGTGTGCACTGAATTGACAACTCAGTTGTTAAGGCTTATAAGTATTCTTTGTCTCCCCTTGTGTCGAATCAATAAATTTGGGTTTTACTTCCCTCGAAGACTGTTGCGATCCCCTATACTTGTGGGTTATCAAGACTATTTTTCGACGCCGTTGCCGGGGAGGCATAGCTCTACTCATAAGTTCACCTAGGGAGTACACTCTACCTCTCTCTCTGTTTTTATTTTATTTTATTTTGTTTTTCTTAGTTTACTTTTGTCTAGTTTATTTGTGCTTAGTTTATTTCTGTCTAGTATTATTTTGCTTAGTTTACTTTTGTCTAGTTTATTTTTGTCTTGTTTTATTTTTCTTATATACCCGAAAATCCATAAAAAATTGAAAAACCGAAAAATTAAAAACTGTTGTTATGGAAGAACCCATAACCATGATGGAGCTTATAGAATTATATATGAATTATAGAGAATCAAGAAAGGGTAAAGTCATGAGTGCCGTGTTAGAAAAATTGAATACAATTGCTAAAATCTTGCTTAAACGCCATGATATAAACTGTTGCTCTAAACAGGATACTAAACATCTTAAATTCCAATGTGGATTTAGTGAAGAAGTATTAATTATGAACTATCATTGGAATAACTATATTCATCTTGGGTTCGAAGAGGTAGAACAATTTGTTTTATTTACGGGAGCTTCTGAGATAGAATCCTTCATGGCTTATGAAACTTGTATTGCTTGTAAAAACCTTAAAGATTATGTCTCTTCTATCCTTTATTTTTGCATAGAAAGTTACAGCAATAATCCTTATATCACTGATTATAAAGAGAGACTCATTCATGCACAAGAATGCACTCACAATTTGCAGGAACCTGTGAAAGAAGAAATTGATGAACCTGAAAGCTCATTGGATGAAAAAGAGGAGGAGAGTGATGAACAAAAGGAGGAAGAATGGATTAGCTACCCATGCCAACCTTCTAATGAGAGTAACTCTTTATCTCTTACACTATTTGATTGTCCTCCATGCTTACCAAAGGAGGATGAATGTTATGTTCCTGTGGATTCTCTTGAAATATTCCCTATGAGTAAAACTTGTGAGAATAATTATGCTACTGTTATCTATGATAATCCATGCTATTTTGATAAATCTTATGAGAATGCTTTGTTTGTGCCTGATATCGAAATGCATGGTACTAAAGAGTTTTGCTTGGCAAATGTTTATGATAAAGCTCTAGATGATGGTCCTATGTTACTTGATAATATTAATTGTACTACTAATGAAAATGGGATTGGAGAGGTCTTGACTTTATCTAGGAGTCCCATATCTCATGAGAATGATCAATCATCTTGTTATAGATTTTTAAAAAGTGGGTTTGAAAGTTTTGATCCCACTATTTTTGAGCTTGATAAAAATTATGTGTTTGTGGATCATGAAAAACATGCTTTATGTGATAGTTATATTGTTGAGTTTATTCATGAAGCTACTGAAAATTATTATGAGAGAGAAAAATATGGTTGTAGAAATTTTCATGTTACTAAAACACCTCTCTACATGCTGAAAATTTTGATGTTACTTGTGTTTTATCTTCCTATGCTTGTCACTTTGTTCTTCATGAATTTATTTGTGTACAAGATTCCTATGCATAGGAACTGGGTTAGACTTAAATGTGTTTTGAACTTGCTTTTTGATGCTCTCTCTGCTTCAACTCTCATCCTTATGTGAGCATCATTAAAATTACTGAGCCCATCTTAATGGCTATAAAGAAAGCACTTCTTGGGAGATAACCCATTTTTTTATTTGCTACTATTTTTTTGTGTCTTGGAAGTTGTTACTACTGTAGCAACCTCTCCTTATCTTTATTTTATTGCATTGTTGTACCAAGTAAAGTCTCTAATAGAAAGTTGATACTAGATTTGGATTCCTGCGCAGAAACAGATTTTTAGCTGTCACGAATTTGAGTAGATCTCTCTGTAGGAGAACCTAAAAATTCTGTAAAAAAACATGAGTAATCCCCAGATATGTACGCACCTTTCATTAGTTTTGAGTTTTCTGATTTGAGCAACGGAAGTACCTCTAAAAAATTCGTCTTTACTGGCTGTTCTGTTTTGGCAGATTTTGTCTCTGTTTTTTGCATTGTCTCTTGTGGACTTTAAGTAAGGCTTTCTAGACGTGGAGAGCTGTAGCTAATGTTTTATTGAGTTCTTCCAATGTGTCACTACAGAACTAAAGTGGATTAAAGTTTTTTGAGTACTAACCCCTCTAATGAAGTTTATGAGAAGTTTGGTGTGGCAGAAGTTTTCAAGGGTCAAGAGAGGAGGATGATATATGATCAAGAAGAGTGAAAAGTCTAAGCTTGGGGATGCTCCTGTGGTTCATCCCTGCATATTTCAAGAAGACTCAAGCATCTAAGCTTGGGGATGCCCAAGGCATCCCCTTCTTCATCAACAACTTATCAGGTCACCTATAGTGAAACTATATTTTTATTCGGTTACATCTTATGTGCTTTACTTGGAGCGTCTGTGTATTTTTATTTTTGTTTATGTTTGAATAAAATTGGATCCTATCAATCCTTGTGTGGGAGAGAGACACGCTCCGCTTTTTCGTATGAACACTTGTGTTCTTCATTTTTCATATTCATGGCAAAAGTTAAAAGCTGCTGCATTTATTGCTATTTGGTTGGAAACAGAAAATGCTTCATATTGTCTTGAATAATTTGATACTTGGCAATTGTTTTGAGCTCTCAAGTAGATCATGTTTAAGCTCTTGCATCATGTAGTTTAAACCTATTAGTGGAGAACTACCGTAGAGCTTGTTGAAATTTGGTTTGCATGATTGGTCTCTCTAAGGTCTAGATATTTTCTGGTAAAAGTGTTTGAGCAACAAGGAAGACAGTGTAGAGTCTTATAATGCTTGCAATATGTTCTTATGTAAGTTTTGCTGTACCAGTTCATACTTGTGTTTGCTTCAAACAACCTTGCTAGCCAAAGCCTTGTACTGAGAGAGAATGCTTCTCGTGCATCCAAAACCTTGAGCCAAAACCTATGCCATGTGTGTCCACCATAACTACCTACTATGTGGTATTTCTCTGCCATTCCAAGTAAATATTTCATGTGCTACCTTTAAAAAATTCAAAAATTATTATCTCTTATTTGTGTCAATGTTTTATAGCTCATGAGGAAGTATGTGGTGTTTTATCTTTCAATCTTGTTGGGCAGACTTTCACCAATGGACTAGTGGCTTCATCCGCTTATCAAATAATTTTGCAAAAAAGAGCTGACAACGGGGTGTGGTGACCTGGCATACCACTGCATGGCGTAGTATGCAAGTCTGATATAACACCAATGAAACACCGTTCCACTAGTATTATATCGCTTAGAGTGGTACAACAGAAACATATGCGGGTCCAAGACATGTCTATAGAATTACAATGTTGACTCTGTTACATAAGATCATCACAGCCTCCTACTTTACAATGAGGTAAAACTGCAAATAAACTCCAGAAGAACGACTCGTAGTCTGGTCTTATCACGGACTCTATTTGTAGAGTATTTAACTAGCTATAGAGGCTATGAATAGATTCTAGCTAAATAGGAGCTAGGTTTAGGAAACTAGTTCCTTTCTATTGCTAAGCTAAGTTTTATACTTGTTGGATGTGGTGTTTGACTCTTCTGAAAGGTTCCTGTCCTTTGAAGTAGTTGTTGACTCCTCGGTCTTCGAGTTGCACTGTAGATCCTCCATCGTGGCCTCCATATCTAGCAGGGGATTTAAGAGTGGGATGAGTACGAGCGTACTCAACAAGTTCATTATAGGAAAGAGGTGTTTAATGCACTAGCTACAACATTAGACCAGAAAGTCTAATACCAATGCAGGTTTTCATAACCATTTCTTCAAAAGGTTGCTTTTATTCAGAAGAAGTATGTCCGTCAGCCTTCACCGGTTTACTAGAACTTCATGGAGTTCCTTTCCGGCAGCGTTCGCAGTTCCAAAACCCGGAACAGGGAGTGACAGGTCACGATTCATTACACTCTGCAGAGGTGTGTTGCTTTACCCATAAGAGATCTTAACCTTGGTGTCAACCGAGTCTATAGTTCTCGTCCACACTTCCTTTGGTGTGAGACCCGGTATAAGGTCATAACCAATCATATTCCTCCGCTACCTCATACACCCACCCTTTCCTGCAAACTCCGACCCTGGGTCCTCGCCGGTGCTCTTATACCAATTAAGGACGGCCCCCGACCACGACAACAGTTTAGGTCTCTACCATGAACTCCTTCGCCGGGAGATGCAACCCATCATAGACCGCAATAACCGTGGGGACTTCAACGGGACCCCCACCCTACCACTTGTCCTCTCTTGGATCAAGGGTTTACGGTAAAGCGCATCCGTTGATGTACAAGAGGTGGAAATACGATTGACTACTCCGTCCCACTCCAGATCTTATGGTTAACACGAGTTTTACGGCACAAGAATCACTGGAAGACATTTGTTGTTTAATCCTAGATGGATATAAACCCTTGGAATGGAACCTCCACCATATCAACACAATCCATGGTTCCATTGCCCACCACATAGTCATATTCATAGTTATGAAAATAGTGGTTTTGCTTTTTATGCAATAGTGATAAACATAGTACTTTGCAAGTAATTTGGTAAAAATACTCAAATGACATGAGCAAGCGATGAACTTGCCTTTCTTGACTGCAAGATTATGCAGGCAAGGTCTTCGATACGCAATAACTCCAAATTCTGAAATAGCATCATCGTCCGGTCAGGACGATGTTTAAAAGATTGGCAAGGATGCAATAATGCATAAGTATGAGATGCAATCGCTCTCAGCGTGACCTAACCCCGATGATTTAGGATTAGTGAGTGGTAATGATTAGTTCAGGGTGTGTTGCACTTTTAGAGTGATTCACAAACAAGGTTCTTATTCAGAATTGTGTTGTTTTAGAATCATAAGCAAGTGGTAAAATGCATAGTAACAATCATACACACCAAGAAATAGTAATTATATAATAAGTAAAGAGCAGTTGTCAATTTTAAGTCCTATAGTGCATGGTTGATGATTACTTATTATATAGTTCAAAAGAATAACTTTTGAAGAACATGTTCTTTAATAAAGAACAAGTTTGATAATTAGGTTGGTGGGGTTCTATGGTTGACTATTGTTCCAAGTAGCTTCTGGAATAAGGATTAGATGGATCCTAACAAGGTTGGATTCATCAGCAACTAGGCTTGAATGGTTTTACTTAAGCATAAGCAACTTAAGCAATTAATTATACACGGTTGCTATCATGGTGGGTTCATCTTGCTGGTGATAGCTAGGTAGGGTTTATAGGTCCTATAAGGCAGGGTTGATGGCTATTCTTTATTTTCTTCAAAAGAATAACTTCTAAGAACATATTTCTTAAGCAATAAGAAGTATCTCAATTAGAGTTGAAGTGTTCTAGGTTTTACTATTGGATCCACTTAGAGTGCTAGGGCATATGTGCTCAATATGGTTAGTTAAAGATGGTGACCTTGGTAATAGGAACTAAGGCTAGTATTATTTGATCATCTCGATTCTATTAGGTTGAACACATAGGATACCATTTATTAGTGAGAGGGTATCTATTATTTTATGAGGACATGAGGTGTATTTAGTTGTGGCTATGGATCTATGAGTCAAAAGGAAGTACATGATCACATATAATAACCTGGAGTTTAGGTTCAAAGGTGATTAGGGTTCACACATAAAATAAAGGAACTTGGATTCCTATAGGATTTAGGGTTTTAGGGTTCCACATAAAATTATGAGGTTATAATTTTATTCATAATGGAACTAAGGTTTCCTATTTGTCTTACCATTTTTGAGAAAACATTTGTTGAGTAATGTTGAAGGTAATAAATAAATCTTAAGTTCAAGTTACTATTGAGTTTGGAATTTAACTTATTTTTTTATCACTTAAAAGAAAAGATAAATAAGGTAAATGCAACTTAGGGTTTTTAATTCCCATAATAATAGTATTGATGCTAATATGATAAAAGAGAATTGTTTTTAGTGTTTTTATTTATTAAACCATATTAAATAATTGTGCCAAATATATTTATGAATTTGTGTCAAAAATATATTTATGACATGATTAAGGTTGGATTAATATTTTCAATTCAAATTAAGCGAAAAATATATTTCTAGAGTTCAATGTACCATTTGTATTTTTAAATGTTTGTTTGATAGCTTAACTAAATTTAATTTTATATTCTCTAGATCATAATCAAACAATTACACAAGTTATCAATGCAAAATTAGGTTAGTGGTAATATTATAAAGCATGTGAAAACCTACACATATTAGTAAACTAAGCACATGTTAGAGGCGCACGCTAAGCGTCGGTCGCCGGATCTGGAAACTAAAATCGGTTGCTTCGGTACCCGTTGGATTAGCATCATGCGGCTAGCAATCAATCACCTTTTTCCTTGTGCTGAGTCAGGCAGAGCTCCCGTCGCTTTCGTCTGATGCGTGTCGCTGTCACTAGTTCCTCTTGGCCCACCATGTGCACTAGAGGCAGAGCTCCATAGTACGTCTCTGCATGCACATAGAAAAGTTAAATTGCTATTGTTACAATCACAAGCTACCCGTAAAAATGATGGTATATATATTTGCACTGATGGCCCAAAAAAGTGGTTAAACAACAATTTTTTCACTGCAACTTGATTTACAACAAGAATTGAAAATTACTGTCAACAATAATTGGAAACGATTACAACAAAAACCCCAGACTACTAAAAAAATCAATATATTTACAAGCAATACAATTGGTCAAACAACAATTAATTTTCTACAGATTGAATTACAACAAAAATAATCATCTATTTTTACAAAATCAGCAAATAATTACAATAAAAAATCCATATGTTTGCAAACAATACAAAAGTGTTAAAACAACAATTAATTTTCTACTAATTGTTACAACAAAAATTACAAACTATTTTTACAAAAATCACAAATGGTTACAACAATAAATTCATTTATTTGTAAACAATGCAAAGTGGTCAAGCAACAATTAATTTGCTAAAATATTGAGTTACAACAAAAAGAAACCAACTGTTTTTACAAAAAGTCACAAACGATTACAACAAAAATATCATTCGAGTTTGTTACAATTTTAAAGGACGTGTCCATCATTTAAAATCCGAGAAAAAAATACTTAACATACCCCACTAAACCCAATACAACATCTCGCCTATGCTTTTACAACACAAATCATTCGAGTTTATTACAATTTTAATGGACATGTGCATCATCAAAAAGTCCAAGAAAAAAAATACTTTGAGACCCCACTAAAGCCAATACAACATCTAGTGTTAACAAGAAAATGTATAAATGCAGCGGCCGTAGTAACATGTGACCATACTTTGCCTCACACATGGGCCGGTCAAAAAGCTACATCTACATGTAGCATGCGACAGTGGCCACTTGCATGAGAAGTGAGGAGAGAGAGACTTTACACGAGAGGACACATCAAATGGTGACATCGCTACAGCTAAAAGCCTACTAGCGCAGCGCTACAGCTAGCTGAGCGTGCCGTTAATGTGTGAACGAGAATCTGGCAAGCGGGAAAAATCTTCCAGGAAATCTAACGCGCACCGCGGGAAGCTAGCTAGCGCGGCAGAACGACCGATTTCGGAGCCAACGATCGGTCGGCTGATTATAAGCATTTTCCTAGTGCTATACACCCGTGTACACATTAATAAGCTAGTTTGGCTAGAGCGAATTGGGTCAATAGCACACATGTACTACGTATACACTAACCGATTTGAGCCCAGCCCAAAGTGCAGTCACGCACAGGTCACGCACGCACGCTACCTTGCCCTCACGCGCACTCTCTCGATCGATCCCCACCTCTCGCGCACGACACCCAACATGCCTCCGTGATGCGGCCGCCGCCTGTCGTCGCTCCGGTTATCGCCGGCCGTCTCCGACGCCGCCGTCAATCGGCGAAGCTCCGCCACCTTCTCCTCCACCGAAACCCTACCAACGCCCCACCGTTTCGACCTCGAGCACAACGCCATGGCTAACCCTAGCCTGGCAGTCTGGCGCGGTTGCCGGCGTTGCTCCGCCACGCCAAGGCCTTCCGGTCCTCTCCAGCTCCGGCGTGATGGGGTTTTAGATCGCCTCGACTAGCTCTACAACTCCCTCCTGTTCGGTCTGATTTTTGTGGCCTACGTCGCTCGCCCACGACCCCGGGAACCTCGCGGTGGCCGGTCGATTTGACCGCCGCCGGCCTCTTCTGGTGTCGCCGTCTGCCGGAGTGGCTTTGCCATCGACTTCTCCTTCAACAGCCGCCGCCACGATGCTTCCTAGCGCTAACACACGCGCAGACACGGGACCCTAGCTGTGGTTCAGCTGGTCGATGCGGACGCTGGCGCGCTCCCGTGGCTCGGTCTGTACCTCTTCGACGAACTCCCCGAGCTCGCAGTCGACCTCGTCGACAACCTCGACCACTTACTGTTGTTTTACTACGCCGCATCCTCCCGGTATAATCTCAGTTCTCCCCTACTTGTGTATGGTGATTTGTTGATGTTTTGTTCTGCGGAGTACTGGGCTTCTATGTGGCTGTAGTTGCACTAATGGTCTCCTAATCACCTTGCTATTTTCGTGGTTGGTTTGATCTGGTACATGGGATGGAGTCATGGCATTTATGCAAACTGGTGGTATGGTGGTTTGCCGGATATGTAGGTAACATGTGTGGTGATTACGCACTCCTGATGTGGTTGTGCTAATGGTATGAACCATTGTCAGAAACGAACTGCTATTGTATGTGTGAATATATACTCTAACGGATAGATAGATACATCTACTAAAGAGAAAATATTGTGAGTTGTCTTTGGTTTGCTGCTGTATGTGATGTCTCAAGCTGGGTGGTTTTATCATCCATGGTCTGTGTGCTTTGTAGTTTTGCTATTACTGTCGAAACTGAAGTTAAATATGGTTAAGTTCATTATTGAACTTTGGAACAGCTTACATAGGAATTCAAATTTGTTAACTTAAGATTGGGTTACACATATATGTTGGCTGTAGGCTCGTGCTTATTAATTGAATTGCTATCATGCTGCATGCATTTTAGTGGATGCTGATATAGTATTAATGCACTGTTGTATCTTCCGATTTATGTTCCATACTTAAGATGATGAGATTCTCATCTGATCATGTGTGTATTATTGATATTTCATTGATGTGGTTATAGCCTCATTCTTGGGTTTTGTTGATGGACCCAGATGATATAATGATCCTTTTTATCACTTGTAAGTGTGGAATAGCAACTATTTGCATGTGGTTGTGCAAAATAAGTATGTTGCCAAATTCGTGTACCTTATGTACTGGATGGTTTCTTTTTATTCATGGGCTTGCTGCTTATTTACTTAGAACTGATAAGAACAGATCTTGCTTTGTTTCTTGGCCCTGTCCATGATGCATAGGCTGAGGCAAAATTTGATATTAAGAACAAATACTACTAGGGGTTTTCCTAATCTCGATGATGATTCAACAGAGCACTTCTCTGAGAGAAATAATCCATCAAATCCTCCTAGGCAAGTTCTAGTTGAAGGGTAGATGGATTTTCTTGCTTTGAATATTACTCTTTTATTTTCTTCGGGATATATATGCAAATTAAGAACAGATGCTTCATCATCTTCAGTTGATGTATACCTGCTTCACTTATGTAGCTTGACCTTCTGGCTGATGATCTAACCTGCTTCTGGTGGCATGCTTGATCCTCCTAGCTCCTGATCTGCTTGGTTGGTTTCCTCAGATCTAATTATTGATTCAGTGGTTTATCGGGTGTATTGTTCTAGCAGATATTGGTGTGTTCTTGCTAGTACCTGATGAATGGATAAGTGCTAATGACTTGTTGGTGCGGCTGGTTGATTGTGCGCTAGAGAAACTGCTGGTACCCTTGCTGTGATATTTATATACTACTGAACTCTTGCTGTGCAGGTGACAACACACCGGTTCCATGTAGTGATAGTGCTACTTGTGTGTGTGTTCCCCTGCCTAGTGCAAGAGAACAATATTCCTTTCTCTTCCTCCTTGAGCAAGCAACGTCAGGTTGCTCTTATCCTATACTTTTCCTCTTATTTCTCTGTTGCCAAGTGGATAATTAGCATTGGATGTTATTATGCTGGGATTTGCAGTATAACTTGTGGGCTTAACTTGTATGGCTAATGGTTCATCTTGACTATCTAATGTCAATGGTGAATCACTGATAAAAAAAATGTGGGCTTCTAAAAGGACACTAGCTAGATTAGAGGGAAGAACATTATTGGTTTGTTGCCTATAGTAATGGATCATTTCAGTGTTGCTATTTGCCTAAGTTGCCTTCTTATTTGATGCCTCATGATCCAAAAATCCCATTTGTCCCTAATGCTGCCTAAAAAGAATACTTCTCCCTCTGATCAAATTTTGGTTATTAGGACAAGTTCCTAATTTCCTATGGCTAGTCTCCAACATTTAACATTGCCTCACCAAAGGTGAGGCAAACATTTTAACATTCACAAACCATTTCTTCTGTCTTTGTTGTTTCACATTTTAGGGGAATGAAGAATAAGGAGATCAAGATTAGATTTAGGGATTCTTTTTTATTTCTTTGTAATCTCCTATTTCTTTTGGAGCTTGTAATTGATTAAGTTATGATAATTCTTAATGTAATATATATTTTCTTTCTTTATCTATTTGTAAATCTTCAATTGTGTTTTATATATTTGTTTGGAATTCAATTTCCAATTCAAGTTTTATTTGAATTTATGTTATTCATATTTGAATTTGAATTCAAACTCCTTCCCTCAAAAACATAATAAATCATCAAAGGTCATGTCGAATTTTATTGCACTAGTGTCGATGACCTATATCAATTTCCTCGACACAAGAGAAACCTCGACATCTTTGTGTTTTAAACGAACGCGCGAAAATTCCCCGGATTTTCTATGCATGAATGCAATGCACACATCTGTTTCCTCTATTTTGTTGTAACCCCAATCCTGGGATATTACACGGGGTTCCCAGCCCCAATTAATTAACCTTCATTAATAATTCTCTTCACATGTTTTGCTCTGATTCATCGGTAAGCAACTTAATTTTGCAAATAGACACTCCTTCATGGTATGTGAAATGTTGGAAGGCACCCGAGGATTCGGTTAACCATGGCTTGTGAAAGCAAAAGGTTGGGAGGAGTGTCATCCATAAATAAAACTAAAGTACATGTGTAAACAAAAGAGAAGAGGGATGATCTACCTTGCTGGTAGAGATAACGCCCTTCATGGGAGCCGCTCTTTGAAAGTCTGTTTGATGAGGGGGTTAGAGTGCCCACTACCATTCGTTGACAACAACAAACACCTCTCAAAACTTTACTTTTATGCTCTCTATATGATTTCAAAACTTGAAAAGCTCTAGCACATGATTTAATCCCTGCTTCCCTCTGCGAAGGGACTTTCTTTTACTTTATGTTGAGTCAGTTTACCTACTTCTTTCTATCTTAGAAGCAAACACTTGTGTCAACTGTGTGCATTAAGCCTTACATACTTGCCTATTGCACTTATTATTTTACTTTGTGTGACAATTCCATGAGATATGCATGTTGAAAGTTGAAAGCAATTGCTGAAACTTAAATTTTCCTTTGTGTTGTTTCAAAACCTCTTATTAAGAATTTATTGCTTTATGAGTTAACTCTTATGCAAGACTTTTTGATGCTTGTCTTGAAAGTACTATTCATGAAAAGTTTTGCTATATGTTATCTATCCGAGCTAATTAGGACAAGGTGCGAGCACTATTGGTATTCGATGCATGAGGCTTGCAACTTATAAGAGGTTTTATGCATAACACATATGAATTATTACTACCGTTGACAAAATTGTTTCCATGTTTTCAAAATAAAAAGCTCTAGCACATAAGTAATCCACGCTTCCCTCTGCGAAGGGCCTTTCTTTTACTTTATGTTGAGTCAATTTACCTACTTCTTTCTATCTTAGAAGCAAACACTTGTGTCAACTATGTGCATTGATTCTTACATACTTGCTTATTTGCACTCATCATATTACTTTGTGTTGACAATTATCCATGAGATATACATGTTGAAGTTGAAAGCAACTGCTAAAACTTATATCTTCCTTTGTGTTGCTTCAAAACCTTCTATCAAGAATTTATTGTTTTATGAGTTAACTCCTATGCAAGTCTTATTGACGCTTGTCTTGAAAGTACTATTCATGAAAAGTCTTTGTTATATGATTCAGTTGTTTAGTCTATCTTTACCATTGCTTTGAATCACTTCATTCATCTCATATGCTTTACAATAGTATGATCAAGATTATGTTAGTAGCATGTCACTTCAGAAATTATTCTTTTTATTGTTTGCCTACTCGAGGGCGAGTAGAAACTAAGCTTGGGGATGCTTGATACGTCTCCAACGTATCTGTGCTCGACTAAGAAAACTAGGGTTATGTTGAAAATAGATTCGATCATTTTTCCTCCCCTCGGCTCCCCTTTATATAGGAGGGAGAGCCGAGGGTTCTCTTGCCGTACAAGTTACAAACTCTGGGAGACTATCCGAGTCTTTCCGTACAATTACATGACTCATGGTTCCTAATATAACCCTATATTCCATATTGATGCTCGCTAGGCTTCTAGGCCTTGTAAATCTTCAGGTCGTGGGCCTCCAAATGCCCTCGGGTACTTTATTCGTCAGGCCCATTCAGGATGCCTATGTCAGTAGCCCCCGAGATTTCGTATGAGTCGTAGAGTCGAGCAAAATCTCGAACGTAGAATTGAATTATGTTTATATACCAACGAGCCGAATATTTTAGTTTAACATTTATTTTGTACAAGGATACTGGTAGATGAGAATGGTTCATCTGACGGATCAGGTACCAGTTAACTGCTCTTGTGGCAAACCCGCATAAACCTACTTGAAGCTCAATTCCCTGGACTTGAACTCAAAATACCGGCATAATTCGATAGGCGCCGCTTAAAGACTTATCGTGAATCGAATCCCAGATATGTTTTATAGAGTACCTAACGCGCACGCTAGGATTTTTCTTCGTATATGTTGATATGGATGAAGTGATAGAGCGCATTCGGGTGCGATATCACGTCATGCAGTACGGATCCTGGGGAATTACCTTC
Organism: Lolium perenne; assembly: GCF_019359855.2. Lineage (NCBI taxonomy): Eukaryota > Viridiplantae > Streptophyta > Magnoliopsida > Poales > Poaceae > Lolium > Lolium perenne. The sequence continues at coordinate 171,544,960 of NC_067250.2, read as the reverse complement.
GTAAAATATTACGGCATTCAGAGTTTTTACCACGATGGCGCGTTCTGAGAATATATTGTCGAGTGCTTTTGTCGGCTGTTGGATTTGTGAATTTCTTCGAGTTGTCAGATGACAATATCTTGATCTCCCGATGGGAGTACATGACGAGTTACGTGTAACTCGAAGATGTACGATGAAAATTCTTCATCTGTACGTACTTCTATATTGTCTTGTCATTTTCTTGTTTTTTCTTCCTCATATTTCATCGGGTGCGCGACCAGCGCTCCCGATGGGAGTAGCCCCCGAGGCTACAGCCGAGTGTTTGCACTTGGTTGTACGCTCAACTTTTGCTATTTTTGTCAACTTTATATTTCTTCTCTTGCACCTCATTCTCTTATCAGAGTATAGACAATACTTCTGATAAGAGTAGCCCCCGAGCATATGAACAGATGCTTGCATTTGATCGTAGGCTCTCGAAGTTTCCCTTTTTTAGAACTCGAAAGTTTATCGTCACTATATTTTATTAAACCACTCAAAGATTTCTTGAATGACGTCGCTGCTGACGATAGCCACGATGCCCACCTTGGAAAGACACGACTCCTGTCACCTCACTGGATCGTGGGTCCAAAACTCTGCGCCATCGACACGTCGCGCAAGTGGGGGACACACGTCCTCCGTAATTTCCGGCACGCGTGAAGTAACTTTCGTTCAATAAATTTAGAGTGGTAAGACCCTTTTACCCTTTGGACACGCGTGAGGCTCCGAACACTTCCCCTTTTCATCCAATAGTTGGACGCATCGTCTTCTCTCTATAAATTCACCATGTGCTCCATATTCATCCCTTCGCTGCGTCGCGCATCTACTTTCTCTCTCTCTCTCCGCCATTGTTGTCTCTCAAGCTCCTTGCGCACACGCTCTCTTTCCTCCTGTTTCTCCAACAAACTGCTCCCCATGGCTCCGCGCACAAAGCTATGCAAGAACAAGGCTCCGGGCACCGACGAGCCCACGGAGAAAGTCAGGGTTTCGGGTTGGGAGCGGTCGAAGATCTCCGCTCAAGACCAGAAGCTGTTGAAGAATATGGGTCTGCTGAAGAAGAAGAAGGATGCCCTAAAGATGCCTGGAGATGAGAGCTTTCCTCATCCTCCCATTGGATTCCGGGTAACTTTCGTTGACTTCCTTGTTCACGGCCTTGTCGTTCCTGCCCACGAGTTTCTTCGTGGACTTCTGTTTATCTATGGGATCCAGCTGCATCAGCTGACCCCAAATTCTCTCCTTCACATTTCTATTTTTATCACTCTTTGCGAGTGTTTCCTCGGCATCCATCCTCATTGGGGCCAGTGGAAACGCATCTTCTATCTCCGGCGCAACAACTCTAGGAACGTCATCTACAATGTAGGTAGCGTTTGCATCTGCATCCGTTTCGATGTCAATTATTTCGACGTCAAATTCCCTGACTCCATCCAAGGTTGGCGCAAGAAGTGGCTATACATCTAGGACGAGGCCGCCCCTTCCTCCTCCTCCCTCTTGCACGGCTACGGCGAAGCCCTGCGAGATTTATCCACCACCACCACCACGTCGTCGTGCTGCCGAGATTCCGAGGAGGATCTACTACTTCTGCTGCCCACTGGAACAGGGAGAAGGATGTCGTCATCAATACCGTACGTGTGACCGAGTGCGGAGGTGCTGTCCAATTGTGGCACCGTCAAGATCTTCTTTTGAAAGAGGCAAGTGATCGACTACATCCACCACGAGATTTATCTCGTTAACGCTTAGCGATCTTCGAGGGTATGTTGATCTTCACCTTGTTGCTATCATCTACTAGATTAGATCTTGACTTGTTATTCGTTCTTGTGGTAGTAAATTTTTTGGTTTCTATGCTACGAATCCCTACAGTAGTGTTGACTGCCAAAACCCACCGGCGGGCAGCGACTGTCAACACGGTAGAGCCGGGAAGAGCCTAGAGCTGCGGCTGGCTGAGACCCCTCCGAGCGACGGCCCGCAATGCTCTTCTGGTCACACGTCCGATGCGAAGTGCAAGGGCGTGCCACCTGACCTATACCTGGTCAGGAAGGTGATGGGGATGCCTCACTTAGTTTCCTGCATGGCATACATGTAAACATTAAATACGAGCCTCGATCGGCTCTCAGGTTATCCTGTGAATCGGCTCAAAGAGCCGATCCACCCATGATTCGTACGGGGTGCACGAATATATGGTGATCCTGCTTGATCAAGATAAAGCTAATTAGATCTACGATGATTTAGGGTTTTCACCGCATAATCGGATCATCCTACTCCAGGTTGGGCATCGCGGCCATGCACGGTGATCGTAAGCCGATCCTAAACAAGGCCTAAAAACCAACATGAAGTTGATCCTCGGAACATCCTGTTTAGGACTTGCGAACGCCACCCTACGTGCCGCTGGATCCTCCACCCCTTTGTAAGGCCTAACTATTGCAGATATTAAACTAATCCTTGCAGAACAAGGAGCAATCGTAACGGATCAGATCTACTAAATAAAGATCAAGCGGGGTGCCGCCCCCACACCTGAGATAGGTGTGAGGGCGGCTAGACATGCAAGGGTTGCACTACGTAAGCATGTTATACGAAGAACTATGCTAACCCTAACACATCTATGATAACTACGTTGCTCGCCATCAAAGACGCTTGATGCGAGCAACGCGTGAACAACGTGGGGCTTGTGCTGCCTAGATCGCAAGATGCGATCTAGGCAGCATGTCGCTTACCTGATAGAAACCCTCGAGACGAAGGAGTTGGCGATGCGCCGAGATTGGTTTGTTTTGGGTTGAACGTGAGTTGTTGTTTATTCCATAAACCCTAGATACATATTTATAGTCCAGGGGACTTTCTAACGTGGGAATATCCCACCGTGTGCGATACAAACTCTAAATCTTGATCTAAGATATAATCTACTATAATTAAAGATACACGGGCAAACTAGCCCAAATTCTCCGTGCAAGGCCGCTTCAAAGATCTTCCACGTGTAGTCTTCCAAGCCCATCTCTCTTACGGCCCACCTCTGGATTTGTCCAAAATCTGGTGATAACACATGCCCCCCTGGTTTTGGAAATAATATTTCCAAAATCATTACGCTTCTCTTTCGTCGGGTCATGTCGTGGCAGAGCAAAACCATCGCAGCAGTTTTCATCATGACAATTTACCTTCCCAACTTCTCTGCACGATTTGACAGTTTTGGCACCACCTCCTCGGAAATCACCACAGCATTAATCTTCCCCGTCCCCTTTATTTTTAACCGCGTCGAGCGGTTAGCTTCTTCATCCTCCTGTTCCGCAGTAGCCTTCGGCAAACAAAAAACCCTTCTCGGCCCGCCATGGATTCCTCTTCCTCCTCCAGCCTGTCCTTCCAGTCCTCCTCCTCCAGCGAGCACGAGCGGAGGTCACTACGATGGCCATCTACGAGGCCCGCGCCCCAGAGTATTGGGACGCGCGGGACTGGGACTTCTCCCTCGAATCGGAAGACGACGAACCCCTCACCGAAGGGGAGGAGGACCTCCAGTTCCTCGTCGACGGGGAGCTGGTACCGGCGGGCGACGACGACCTCTTCCCATGGGAGGCAGTCCTCTCCTCCGACGAGGAGGAAGAAGAGGCGGAGGAGTCGGAAGACGACTCCTCCTCCGCGGGATACCCGCCGGCCAAGCGCTTCCGTGGCTGGGCCTGGTCGGATGACGACGACGATGACGAGGAAGATGAAGCCCCTACCGGCGGCTTCATCAGCAGCGACGAGGAGCCCGCCGGCAGCAGCGCCGACGGCAGCCACGATGGCGGCAGCGAGGCGGCGACGGCCCTTAGATCAGGGAGTAGCATAGGGCTAGTAGTAGTAGTGCATTAGGCATCGGATGATCTTTTGAGAGCCATCGGCTCTTCCTTGTAAAAATCCCTCTTCGAATCAATGAAAATTGTTCTTTCAATGTGATTCTCCATTTGTTCAATATCGAATCCTCCGACTGCCAAAACAGGTCAATGCACCAAGAACCGATAGCAACGTATCGGCTTTTCACCCTCACACGCCCATAAGGCCGAACTTAAATCCCAAATCGGACAGATATCCAAGCAAACACTCCTCGATTCAGACTGTAACTCGATATCTGACCACAACATTCGCAACTCTAAAGTCGATGTACGTGCGGCTGTTTCAAAACTTTTCTTGGCCGATTTCGTGTACCGGCCTCCACATTTTACTATCCATCGATTCTTCACTGATGATCTTGAGATCTGGTGGGCAAAATAGAGTCTCCCGGAACGCCTTTGAATTCTTCCAACCAGACCAACTATTCTTCCTTGAACGCTCATCATTTTGTGAAGAAGGTCGCCACGAAGGTCTAGCCGATGGTATCCCCATCAGCTCCTGAATAGAGCATCCACCAAGCCTGCTGCCCCCCGAGCCTCACCTCTTCTGACTTCGTCGGCTGTCAACTCAACAAAGCTCAATGACTGTTGGCAACGCATTGGTTTCTGATAAGCTTCAAAAGGACCCTGGGACTGTCGCTGAATCAGCTTGGATGGTGAGACTGGCACTCCTATAACAAAAGCACCATTCTTGAGGTAAGCGTGATGTAGAACCAGCCGATTCCAACCAAATTGGGTCCCCAGGGCCAAGAACTTTCGGGGCGAGCTGCCACTGGCTTCTCAGTTAGAACACAGAATCAGCCGATTCTGACCAGATCGGCTCTTCAGGGCAAAGATCTTTCTAGGGTGAGCCGCCCCCCGAGCCTTAATCAAGGCGAGAATACCGGCGAGGATGCACATGTCATTGATCAGCTCCCCTCCACTGAACGCCGATGTTGTAGATGAAACATCAAACTGAAAACCATCCTAGCGAAAACGTGAGCCTTGAGCACATCTTGCGATAGCCAGTAGGTCTTGGTCTTGGTCTTGGTCTGTACTAGAGTCGATGGCTGCGCATCGGCTTCGCTTCGTGCGAAATTTTTTTTTTATTCGGCCAATTTTTTCTTAATCGGCCCCCAATGTTCCACTGCACGCACGTTTGCACATGTTTATCTGCACATGTTCATCTGACTATATGCCCCCCGAGCCGAATCTGCCAAATGACTGCAGATATCGGCTTTCATGGTTAGTCAGGGCACTCCTCTTGCACGTCGGCTTCGCAAAGATTCATGCTGACTTTCATCTGCCGACGTGACCGCCGCCCAGTGGATCGTTGCTGAACACAAGCAGAATATGTGCAGAGGATAATTTTGGCCGATTGCTGGAATCGGCCTCCACATTGCTTGTTCGATGAAGGTTTTGTAATGTTCCTCCATAAATATTTTTGGGGCCGATCACAAGGATCAGCCTCGCACGGTTTGCCCATTGGTTTAATCTTGCTACTCGGTCAGGCTGGATAAAACCAACCCAACCTCTGACTTGATGCGCCTGCTGTCGTCCACCTTGAGTGCATCGTAGACTCGTGGAGCGCTAAGCTGCATCGGCAAGACGAGCACCATGTTTGTGCCAGCCGATGTTTCATCATCGGCTCTCCTTTGTTTGGGGCGCCACTCCATTTTCCGTGGACGACCCTCTTCATCCAGGGCTCGCTGAACCTTTGCAGCCAGATCAGGCCGTGCCTTCCTTAGCGTATGCAGGTATAACCTTTCGGCTTCCTCCAGGCCGCGCAACCGCTGAACCCTGCGCTTTTGTGAGCCGAGTTTGAGTCCGTCAGGGCACCACCTTGGACGGTGGTACCTGTCTTCTTCCTCTTCTAGTCCCTCGTCTTCGGAATCCTCAAGATCTGCCCAACGAGGTGACTCAGCACGTTTGCTCTGTGGCGGGAGAGGCCCTAATCGCTCGAACACAGACACGTTGGCTGCCTCCTTCTTCTTCTTGTTGCATTCTGGGCAATTGCCGATCGTGGGCAATCGGCTCATTCCTGAATCCCAGCAGTATCTGAAGAAAGGGCAATCCCGATGTACGGCGTTGTCATCTTGCTCCCTTGACCTGTCCGTGGCACGGCGCTCGTGCTCTTCCTCATCGCGATCCTGCCGACGATGTCTTCTGGCTTCTCTAGCCAGACGATCTCCTTCATCATCATAATTGGACCGTCGGCGTTGGTTATACTGACTCACATATTTGTTGAGGAGGTGATCAGAAAGAGGTCGTTGATATCTTATGTTCTTCACCTCTCCCTCTGTGACATAGCGCTTGCCATCATGATGGAGCCGATCGCGTGGAGCGGCCTCCTTTGTGTCTTTGCTATGAGAGCAGCTGCCCTCATCTCCATCTTTGCCAGAGTGGTTTCCAGGTCCTACCATGTTGATACTGAACGAGGGACCTGGCTGGCAACCCTCAGGGTAGGTGACTTCCACCATGTTAACGGCGGGGAAGGGTTGGGTGTCGACCTTCATGGCGTACTGATTGAAAATTAAACGCCCTTCTCTATCGCCGCTTGGATGTGCTGACGCCACACCTGCGATCGTTGGTGGCATGGGAGAGCGAGTTATGGAATTTGCGGTACGGCTTTCCGTTTAGCTCTTGCGCCGTGGGAACTTGAGACCTTCAGAATCGTCAACTGTTTCTCCTTGAGCAGGAGGTCGAAGATTTGTTCGATCTTGGTCACGTCAAAATCAAATCCACAGGCGGCCCTGGTGGCTTTACCCATTTGCGGGACACGGGGTTCCTCCCCGAGTCCACTCAGCCACTTGCTACTTCTTGGTCTCCCGCGGGAACTTCGTGTTCCTCTGCATCGACCAGGACTACTGCACGGTTGAACGTGTCTTGGTACAGGTCCGGGTGGCGCTGTTCATATCTTGATAGTTTCTGAACCATGTGCGCCGGCGAGGATAATCTGCTTGGGAGGCCATGTCCTTGAGCTGTGTTGCAAGGCCAGCTACGCCAACTCATTTGCTTCCTTTTCGGTTATACGAACCGAATAACATCGGTTCCTAAGATTCCTGAAGCGCTGGATGTACTCTGTCACCGTTTCTCCGCGCTTCTGACGTAGTTGTGCTAGATCGGCAATGCTAGACTCGGAAGCTTCTGAATGGTATTGTGTATGGAATTGTTTTTCCAATTGCTTCCAAGACTGGATGGAGTTTGCTGGCAGAGAGGTGTACCATCCAAAAGCCGATCCCGTGAGGGACTGTGAAAAGAGCCTCATGCGTAGCTGATCCGACACTGAAGCCGGTCCTAGTTGCGCCAAATATCGGCCGACGTGCTCGATGGAGCTGGAGCCATCTGATCCACTGAATTTGGAGAAGTCAGGGAGCCGATATTTAGGTGGCAGCGGGATCATCTCGTACTCGTCGGGGTACGGCTTGGAATAGCCGACTGCCCTTCTTTTCGGCACCATGCCGAACTGGTCTCTCGGTATGGTACCGATCTGATCATTGTCTTGGCTGCAGGAGTTGCACTACGAAGATTCGCCGGGGTGGCGTACTTAGCCAGCCATGTTTGCTTTTCCAGCTCTGAGCCAAGCTGCAGGAGCTGGGCTCACGGAGTTTCGTCGGGGTGGCATACTTAGTTAGCCACGTACGCTTCTCAAGCTCTGTCGCTGACGTTCCTCCTGTCTTCGCCGGAGTCCCTGATGTTGTGGCCTGGTTTGAGAGTGCCCAGTTGCCACAATCTGGCACATACGTGCACGCGTATCCTTGAGGGATCTCCTTAGGCGCCTCAGCCAAGAACTGGCAGTCACTAGGGTCACCACCGATCTTGTAGACGACGAATGCCGGTGTAGCCGGCACTTCAGCTAGTACTGCCAACGCATATGGCAGCGGTGGACGGGACTGGAGTGGCAACTCTCCTTGATGCGTCCCGAGAGCTGGTCCTTACGGCTAGTACTGGTGGATCATTATCTCCTGGATCACGCGCAGAGCGAGACGCTCCAACACGTTGACCAAGTTTCGAGTGGCGGTGTAGCGAGTGAGCCACCAAGTAGTTGATCTCTGCCGCAGCCACAGTGCGTTCCTCCGACGGGGCAGAGAGGTCTATCCCATCGAGTGCACCTTGTGGTGAGAATCCCTTCCATCTGATGCCATGGGAACGGGTTCTCTGAAAAGAGCCGATGAGGTCGGCTTCGAGGGTGACCTTGATCTCGTCGTATCTCTTCTTGAGCTCGTCAGGCAGCTCCTCGTAGGTGACTGGCGTGCCGTCCGCCATCTCAGATGTAGATGGCGATGTGGTTGATGTAGACGATGGTCCCACCAGGCGTGCCAGAATGTGTTGACTGCCAAAACCCACCGGCGGGCAGCGACTGTCAACACGGTAGAGCCGGGAAGAGCCTAGAGCTGCGGCTGGCTGAGACCCCTCCGAGCGACGGCCCGCAATGCTCTTCTGGTCACACGTCCGATGCGAAGTGCAAGGGCGTGCCACCTGACCTATACCTGGTCAGGAAGGTGATGGGGATGCCTCGCTTAGTTTCTGCATGGCATACACGTAAACATTAAATACGAGCCTCGATCGGCTCTCAGGTTATCCTGTGAATCGGCTCAAAGAGCCGATCCACCCATGATTCGTACGGGGTGCACGAATATATGGTGATCCTGCTTGATCAAGATAAAGCTAATTAGATCTACGACGATTTAGGGTTTTCACCGCATAATCGGATCATCCTACTCCAGGTTGGGCCTCGCGGCCACGCACGGTGATCGTAAGCCGATCCTAAACAAGGCCTAAAAACCAACATGAAGTTGATCCTCGGAACATCCTGTTTAGGACTTGCGAACGCCACCCTACGTGCCGCTGGATCCTCCACCCCTTTGTAAGGCCTAACTATTGCAGATATTAAACTAATCCTTGCAGAACAAGGAGCAATCGTAACGGATCAGATCTACTAAATAAAGATCAAGCGGGGTGCCGCCCCCACACCTGAGATAGGTGTGAGGGCGGCTAGACATGCAAGGGTTGCACTACGTAAGCATGTTATACGAAGAACTATGCTAACCCTAACACATCTATGATAACTACGTTGCTCGCCATCAAAGACGCTTCAGTACGAGCAACGCGTGAACAACGTGGGGCTTGTGCTGCCTAGATCGCAAGATGCGATCTAGGCAGCATGTCGCTTACCTGATAGAAACCCTCGAGACGAAGGAGTTGGCGATGCGCCGAGATTGGTTTGTTTTGGGTTGAACGTGAGTTGTTGTTTATTCCATAAACCCTAGATACATATTTATAGTCCAGGGGACTTTCTAACGTGGGAATATCCCACCGTGTGCGATACAAACTCTAAATCTTGATCTAAGATATAATCTACTATAATTAAAGATACACGGGCAAACTAGCCCAAATTCTCCGTGCAAGGCCGCTTCAAAGATCTTCCACGTGTAGTCTTCCAAGCCCATCTCTCTTACGGCCCACCTCTGGATTTGTCCAAAATCTGGTGATAACAAGTAGTAATGAAAAAGAAGTTTCTGTTTCGACTAGGGTCTTGAGGCATATGGAATTTTACCGTACTACGGTAATTCCTAAAGTTTCGACCGTGTTGGACTCCACCTATTTGGATGAGGACGAAGTGATTGCCACATTAGATAGTCAGCTTCTTTCTCATCTTGTGGGTGAGGTGTCGGAGGTGGGTTTGGATGACGAAGGCCTCTACTCTTTATATGAGTTAAAGGCATCTCGCCGGAAATCTAAATCTTCCTCTAACAAAAAGCCGCGGAAACGGTCAAAAATTTCCAAATCCCCCATTGTTTCCCAATGAATGGCATGTTTGCGAATAGCAGAGGTCTTGGTGACTTGGCTAAACATTTGCATTTTGCTGATTGCATTTGGATCATAATTTGGACTTTTTGGCTATTTCTGAGACAGGTAGATGGGATTTCTCGCAAAGTCTACTTAACCGTATATTCGGTGGTATTGACTTTACGTGGATATCTAGTCCACCCCGTGGTAGATCCGGGGATATCTTGCTCGGTGTCAGATCAGACACGATGGAGGTGTTAGCTCATTCAATGGGGAAATTCACATTAAATTACACATCAATGGTTGGAAGACATTTTACTTGGGCTAATAATCTTCCGGAACCTACATATGAGAAACAAGATCGTGTACTGATGGACACCGACTGGGAATTGAAATTTCCAATGGTAATAGTACGTGCTCTAGAACGCATTGTAGGTTTTTCGGATCATGCTCCCATACTTTTGACCACTGGAACAGCTAGACCACCATCTACCCGCCGGTTTAAGTTTGAACTTGGATGGTTACAACAGGATATGGTTAAAAGAATTTGGAAAAGACCTGTTTGAAAGGACACGGATGTCGCCTAGAGGGGGGTGAATAGGTGGTTTAAAAATTTTACGAGATGGGCTTAACAAATGCGGAATAAAACTAGCGTTTACTTTGTCAAGCCCAAAGCCTATATACTATGGTTCACCTATGTGCACCAACAACTTATTCTAAGCAATACAAGCAACTTATGTTATAGCAAGATATATATAACTTCAAGCACGATGGCTATCACAAGGTAAAGTGCATAAGAAAAGAGCTCGGGTATAGAGATAACCGAGGCACGCGGGAGACAAAGATTTATCCCGAAGTTCACACTCTTGTGAGTGCTAATCTCCGTTGGAGAGGTGCGGTGGCTTAGTGCTCCCGAACGCCACAATAGGCTCACCTTGACGTGTGGTTGCTCGATGCACACCAACTACACAAAGGACTCACCTCAAGATGCGGTACTCACAGCACACACCGAACGCCATGAAGGCGCCTCAACTAATTCTCCGGTGATCCTCGCCACAAAGGCCTAGGTAACGGTTCCACTAAGGGCAATGGCAAGAACACCATAAAGATGCTCAAGTTCTTCTCTCTCAAATTCCAACAAAGCTACAAAAGCTATTGGGGGAATAGGAGAGGAAGAACAAACAGGAGAACACAAAATTCTCCAAGATCTAGATCCCAAAGATTCACTCACAAAGAGATGATTTGGTTTAGTCAAAGTGTGGATCTAGATCTCCTCTCTCTTTTCCCTCAAAAGGGGGCAAGAATCATAGAGGGATAGAGAGATAGGGCAAGCTTCTCAAGATCAACAATGGAGGAGAGAGAGAGTGGAAGAAGCACCAGCCCAAGGAGGAAGAAGGGGGGTATTTATACCCCCCAAGAAAATGGAGTCGTTGGGACAAAACCAGGGCCAGATTATCCGGTGTAAGTTAGGGCCGGATAATCCGTCCCCCCTGAAATATCCGGCCCTGGGAAAATCCAGCCAAAAATCCGGCCCCTATCCAGGGTATCACTGAGCCACTCGCCAGAAAGTCCTTAGCCAAATTTCAGGGCCCGGATATTTTGCAAATATCCGGCCCAGAAAATCCGGCCTGGTTATATAAACCTGCTACCTTGTAAAATCCAAAACTTAAGATTGGTAGCTCCGAATCGAGTGAAACCAATTTTGTTGGAAAGAGGACGACAAGAGCTTACCTGGTTTCTATTATTATTAGGGGTCCAACACCTCAACATGAGAAACAGAGAAAATCACCAAACTCGAAAACGCAACAAGTGATCTATGCGAAATCCGTTTTCGATTAACTAGAGCTTGTCGTGAGAATAAGCACAAGCTCTAAAACATCACATGGATAAGATCCAAAGAACAACCAAGAAAGATGATGCAAGGATGCAAAGGTTTGAGCTCTTTCCGAACGATACGATCGAGTTACTCACTCGAGAGCCCTCTTGATAGTACGACAACTAAACTATAAACCGGTCTCCAACTACACTATGATACCAGTGAGAAAGTGATGAGGACATCCCTACCTCACTGCCACCTCCATCATTGCCAACTGAAGATGAACCTGCTGTGAAGCTCAAGTCCAATGAAGTTCAGATTGGACCTATTACAAGGGCTCGTGCGAAGCTACTTAAACAACGGGTGAACTTGTTCCTAAACGATACTTTGATTGATCAGAACTTTATACTACCTAAGTCCCATTACTTATGTATCATCATGTATGAAGAGGAGACAAGCATCGCACGAGGAGGAGAAGAGCAGCTGGACGTGAAGATGGACGTGGAGCTGGACAAGGAGCTGGACATGAAGAAATCTCATGGACGCGCGAGGGAGGAGCGGGAGGCATGCGCGAGAGGAGAAGACGAAGTCCAGGCCGGCCCAGCACCCGGTCAGACCAGCCGCTGATAACGCATGAAGCACACGTCCGTTGGGAACCCTAAGAGGAAGGTGTGATGCGTACAACAGCAAGTTTTCCCTCAGTAAGAAACCAAGGTTATCGAACCAGTAGGAGTCAAGGGCCACGTGAAGGTTGTTGGTGACGGAGTGTAGTGCGGCGCAACACCAGGGATTCCGGCGCCAACGTGGAACCTGCACAACACAATCAAAATACTTTGCCCCAACTTAACAGTGAGGTTGTCAATCTCACCGGCTTGCTGTAAACAAAGGATTAAATGTATGGTGTGGAAAATGATGTTTGTTTGCAATGAGCAGTAGAGAACAATGATTGCAGTAGATTGTATTCGGATGTAAAAGAATGGACCGGGGTCCACAGTTCACTAGTGGTGTCTCTCCAATAAGAAATAGCATGTTGGGTGAACAAATTACAGTTGGGCAATTGACAAATAGAGAGGGCATAACAATGCACATACATATCATGATGAGTAATATGAGATTTACTTAGGGCATTACGACAAAGTACATAGACCGCTATCCAGCATGCATCTATGCCTAAAAAGTCCACCTTCGGGTTAGCATCCGCACCCCTTCCAGTATTAAGTTGCAAACAACAGACAATTGCATTAAGTATGGTGCGTAATGTAATCAACACAAATATCCTTAGACAAAGCATTGATGTTTTATCCCTAGTGGCAACAGCACATCCACAACCTTAGAACTTTCTGTCACTGTCCCAGATTAAATGGAGGCATGAACCCACTATCGAGCATAAATACTCCCTCTTGGAGTTACAAGTATCAACTTGGCCAGAGCCTCTACTAGCAACGAAGAGCATGCAAGATCATAAACAACACATATATGATAGATTGATAATCAAATGGACATAGTATTCCATATTCATCGGATCCCAACAAACACAACATGTAGCATTACAAATAGATGATCTTGATCATGATAGGCAGCTCACAAGATCTAACATGATAGCACAATGAGGAGAAGACAACCATCTAGCTACTGCTATGGACCCATAGTCCAAGGATGAACTACTCACACATCAGTCCGGAGGCGATCATGGTGATGTAGAGTCCTCCGGGTGATGATTCCCCTCTCCGGCAGGGTGCCGGAGGCGATCTCCTGAATCCCCCGAGATGGGATTGGCGGCGGCGGCGTCTCTGGAACTTTTTCCGTATCGTGGCTCTCGGTAATAGGGTTTTCGCGACGGGGAGTTTAAGTAGGCGGAAGGGCAGAGTCGGAGGAGGCACGAGGGCCCCACACCATAGAGTGGCACGCCCCCCCCTTGGCCGCGCCGCCTTGTGGTGTCGGCGCCCCGTGGCCCCACTTCGTATCTCCTTCGGTCTTCTGGAAGCCCCGTGGAAAAATAAGACCCTGGGCTTTTGTTTCGTCCAATTCTGAGAATATTTCCTGTGTAGGATTTCTGAAACCAAAAACAGCACAAAATAGGAACTGGCGCTTCGGCATCTTGTTAATAGGTTAGTGCCGGAAAATGCATATAAATGATGTAAAGTGTGTATAAAACATGTGAGTATTGTCATAAAACTAGCATGGAATATAAGAAATTATAGATACGTTTGAGACGTATCAAGCATCCCCAATCTTAGTTCCTACTCGCACTCGAGTAGGTAAACGATAACAAGGATAATTTCTGAAGTGACATGCTATCATAATCTTGATCAATACTATTGTAAAGCATATGAGGTGAATGAAGTGATTCGAAGCAATGGTAAAGATAATGATTAAACAACTGAATCATATAGCAAAGACTTTTCATGAATAGTACTTTCAAGACAAGCATCAATAAGACTTGCATAGGAGTTAACTCATAAAGCAATAAATTCTTAGTAGAAAGTTTTGAATCAACACAAAGGAAGATATAAGTTTCAGCAGTTGCTTTCAACTTCAACATGTATATCTCATGGATAATTGTCAACACAAAGTAATATGATGAATGCAAATAAGCAAGTATGTAGGAATCAATGCACACAGTTGACACAAGTGTTTGCTTCTAAGATAGAAAAAAGTAGGTAAACTGACTCACCATAAAGTAAAAGAAAGGCCCTTCGCAGAGGGAAGCATGGATTACTATATTTGTGCTAGAGCTTTTATTTTGAAAACATAGAAACAATTTTGTCAACGGTAGTAATAATTCATATGTGTTATGCATAAGACATCCTATAAGTTGCAAGCCTCATGCATAGAATACCAATAGTGCTCGCACCTTGTCCTAATTAGCTTGGATTTACATGGATTATCATTGCATAACATATGTTTCAACCAAGTGTCACAAAGGGGTACCTCTATGCCGCTTGTACAAAGGTCCAAGGAGATAGATCGCATTTGATTTCTCGTTTTTGATAGATCTCAACTTAGGACATCCATATCAGGACAACATAGAAAACAGATAATGGACTCCTCTTTAATGCATAAGAATTCAACAACCGATAATATTCTCATTAGAGATTGAGGATTAATGTCCAAACTGAAACTTCCACCATGATACATGGCTTTGGTTGGCGGCCCAATGTTCTTCTCTAACAATATGCATACTCAAACCATTTGATCATGATAAATCACCCTTGCTTCAGACAAGACGAACATGCATACCAACTCACATGATATTCAACAAATGTGTAATAGTTGATGGCGTCCCCAGAAACATGGTTACCGCTCAACAAGCAACTTATAAGAAATAAGATACATAAGCGACATATTCTTTACCACAATAGTTTTTAAGCTATTTTCCCATGAGCTATATATTGCAAAGACAAAGAATGAAATTTTAAAGGTAGCACTCAAGCAATTTACTTTGGAATGGCAGAGTAATACCATGTAGTAGGTAGGTATGGTGGACACAAATGGCATAGTTTTTGGCTCAAGGATTTGGATGCACGAGAAGAATTCCCTCTCAGTACAAGGCTTTGGCTAGCAAGGTTGTTTGAAGCAAACACAAGTATGAACTGGTACAACAAAACTTAAATAAGAACATATTGCAAGCATTATAAGACTCTACACTGTCTTCCTTGTTGTTCAAACACTTTACCAGAAAATATCTAGACTTCAGAGAGACCAATCATGCAAACCAAATTTCAACAAGCTCTATGATAGTTCTTCATTAATAGGTGCAAAGTACATGATGCAAGAGCTTAAACATGATCTATTGAGCAAAACAATTGCCAAGTATCAAATTATTCAAGACAATATACCAATTACCACATGAAGCATTTTCTGTTCCCAACCAAATAGCAATGAACGAAGCAGTTTCAACCTTCGCCATGAACATTAAAAGTAAAGCTAAGAACACCAATGTTCATATGAAACAGCGGAGTGTGTATTTCTCCCACACAAAGAATGCTAGGATCCGATTTTATTCAAACAAAAACAAAAATAAAATCATACAGACGCTCCAAGTAAAGCACATAAGATGTGACGGAATAAAAATATAGTTTCACTAGAGGTGACCTGATAAGTTGTCGATGAAGAAGGGGATGCCTTGGGCATCCCCAAGCTTAGATGCTTGAGTCTTCTTGAAATATGCAGGGATGAACCACGGGGGCATCCCCAAGCTTAGAGTTTTCACTCTTCTTGATCATATTGTATCATCCTCCTCTCTTGATCCTTGAAAACTTCCTCCACACCAAGCTCAAAACAAACTCATTAGAGGGTTAGTGCATAATCAAAAATTCACATATTCAGAGGTGACATAATCATTCTTAACACTTCTGGACATTGCACAAAGCTACTGAAAGTTAATGGAATAAAGAAATCCATCCAACATAGCAAAACATGCAATGCGAAATAAAAGGCAGAATCTGTCAAAACAGAACAGTCCGTAAAGACGAATTTTTTAGGGGCACTTAACTTGCTCAGATGAAAAAGCTCAAATTGAATGAAAGTTGCGTACATATCTGAGGATCATTCATGTAAATTGGAAGATTTTTCTGAGTTACCTACAGAGGGTTCTACTCAAATTCGTGACAGCAAGAAATCTGTTTCTGTGCAGTAATCCAAATCTAGCATCAACCTTACTATCAAAGACTTTACTTGGCACAACAATGCAATAAAATAAAGATAAGGAGAGGTTGCTACAGTAGTTACAACTTCCAAGACTGAAATATAAAACAAAAGTGCAGAAGTAAAATAATGGGTTGTCTCCCATAAGCGCTTTTCTTTAACGCCTTTCAGCTAGGCGCAGAAAGCGTGTATCAAGTGTTATCAAGAGATGAAGCATCAACATCATAATTTTCACAACTTGTCAAAATAGGTATCCTAGATGTTCCATTATCTAAATTTCCCATAGTGGTACTAAGGGCTTTATCAATTTTAGGCTTATAATAGTTCTTGGGCTCAGGCACCTTAGAGACATACATGAACTTTTGCTCCTTACCCACATAGGCTTTCTCCTTAAACTTAAGAGAAGAAAAAGTTGAACCCAAGGTTCCCATAGCTTCTTCAAGTTCACTAATCCTATTGGTTTGATTATCATGAGTAGCACAAGTTTCTAAGATGGCAGTTCTCTCATTAATTCCACTTAGAGATTTATCAAGTTTATTAGTGTTATCAAGTAATATTCCCAATTTAGTCTCAATACTTGGAAGATTTTTCTCTATGGCCTCCAACTTTTTCATGACATCTTCAAGAGAAATTTCAATTTTAGCTTCATTAACAGGTGGTATTCCAACTAGACTCTCAATAATGCAACTAGCTTCTAAAGCAGGAGTGCCTAGGAAATTACCTCCCGCAAGAGTATCAAGAACATACCTATTCCAGCTAGAGATACCAACATAAAAGTTCCTAAGTAGGATAATAGTGGAGTGTTTCTTAGTGCACCTGTGATGAGCATCACTAATTCTATACCAAGCATCTTTAAAAAATTCTCCCCCTTGTTGCTTAAACGAACGAACTTCAACTTCAGGATTACTCATTTTAGCAATAGTAAATAAAGCAAACTAAATAAAGTAAATGCAAGTAACTAATTTTTTTGTGTTTTTAATAGAGAAAGCAAACAAGACAATAAATAGAGTAATGCAAGTAACTATTTTTTTTATATTTTTGATATAGAGAAAGCAAACAAAACATAAAATAAAGTAAAGTAAAGCAAGACAAAAACAAAGTAAAAAGATTGGATGTGGGAGACTCCCCTTGCAGCGTGTCGTGATCTCCCCGGCAACGGCGCCAGAAAAAGAGCTTGATAACTCGTGAAGCACACGTTCGTTGGGAACCCCAAGAGGAAGGTGTGATGCGTACAATAGCAAGTTTTCCCTCAGTAAGAAACCAAGGTTATCGAACCAGTAGGAGTCAAGGGCCACGTGAAGGTTGTTGGTGACGGAGTGTAGTGCGGCGCAACACCAGGGATTCCGGCGCCAACGTGGAACCTGCACAACACAATCAAAATACTTTGCCCCAGTTTAACAGTGAGGTTGTCAATCTCACCGGCTTGCTGTAACAAAGGATTAAATGTATGGTGTGGAAAATGATGTTTGTTTGCAATGAGCAGCAGAGAACAATGATTGCAGTAGATTGTATTCAGATGTAAAAGAATGGACGGGGGTCCACAGTTCACTAGTGGTGTCTCTCCAATAAGAAATAGCATGTTGGGTGAACAAATTACAGTTGGGCAATTGACAAATAGAGAGGGCATAACAATGCACATACATATCATGATGAGTAATATGAGATTTACTTAGGGCATTACGACAAAGTACATAGACCGCTATCCAGCATGCATCTATGCCTAAAAAGTCCACCTTCGGGTTAGCATCCGCACCCCTTCCAGTATTAAGTTGCAAACAACAGACAATTGCATTAAGTATGGTGCGTAATGTAATCAACACAAATATCCTTAGACAAAGCATTGATGTTTTATCCCTAGTGGCAACAGCACATCCACAACCTTAGAACTTTCTCGTCACCGTCCTGCATTCAATGGAGGCATGAACCCACTATCGAGCATAAATACTCCCTCTTGGAGTTACAAGTATCAACTTGGCCAGAGCCTCTACTAGCAACGGAGAGCATGCAAGATCATAAACAACACATATATGATAGATTGATAATCAAATTGACATAGTATTCCATATTCATCGGATCCCAACAAACACAACATGTAGCATTACAAATAGATGATCTTGATCATGATAGGCAGCTCACAAGATCTAACATGATAGCACAATGAGGAGAAGACAACCATCTAGCTACTACTATGGACCCATAGTCCAAGGATGAACTACTCACACATCAGTCCGGAGGCAATCATGGTGATGTAGAGTCCTCCGGGAGAAGATTCCCCTCTCCGGCAGGGTGCCGGAGGCGATCTCCTGAATCCCCCGAGATGGGATTGGCGGCGGCGGCGTCTCTGGAACTTTTCTCGTATCGTGGCTCTCAGTAATAGGGTTTTCGTGATGGAGAGTTTAAGTAGGCGGAAGGGCAGAGTCGGAGGAGGCATGGGGGCCCCACACCATAGGGCGGCGCGGGCCCCTCCTTGGCCGCGCCGCCTTGTGGTGTCGGCGCCCCGTGGCCCCACTTCGTATCCTCTTCCGTCTTCTGGAAGCTCCGTGGAAAAATAAGACCATGGGCATTTGTTTCGTCCAATTCCGAGAATGTTTCCTGTGTAAGATTTCTGAAACCAAAAACAGCACAAAACAGGAACTGGCGCTTCGGCATCTTGTTAATAGGTTAGTGCCAAAAAATGCATATAAATGATGTAAATTGTGTATAAAACATGTGAGTATTGTCATAAAACTAGCATGGAACATAAGAAATTATAGATACGTTTGAGACGTATCAGCCGGCGCGCCCAGTCCCTGGGCCGGTCCGACCGGGCGGCAGGCCGGATCCACCCCGGCGCCAACCGGGCGCCATGCTGATGCCAACCGGAGGGGTTACTGTGCCATAATTCCCGAGCCCGGTTGGAACCCGGTCCCTGGCCCGGTTTGAACCAGCTAGCCCGGTCGCAGGCCCGTTCGACCGGCCTCCAGACCGGCCGTGTCCGAGTCTGTCTCGACCAGATCTATTCCTATCTGGGTCGGTTATTCTTGTATCTTTTCGACCAGAAGTCGTCCCGGACGCCTATATAAGTGCCCAGGACGCCCCCTAGCTATTTTAGACCACGTTTAAGATAAACCCTAGTTCTTAGTTGTTTGCTTTAGCAAAACTATTGAATCCCTATACCATATTGCTTGATATTGTGTACATCTGAAAGTCTTGTGTGATCTGTTGTTCCATTGGGAATTAGTAGATTGCAACTTACCGCTTCGTGGTCGGCGGCTACGTGCGCAAGTGTGTGGAGTTGCGAATATCTTGCAGGGTTAAGAGCTGTTGCATTGGCGACAGGGACCAATCGAGAGATCTCGTTGCGTCATACAAGTTATCATCCACTACATCGGCGTGTTCCTCCGCTGCTATCACCCCGTGATCATCATCACCACCGTTGCTTACTGAGAAGATAGGGCCACCCCTTATCATCTTTGTATCAGATTTCCAATTTTCCTCGGTAAGCCATCCACAATCCACCCCATAGTTGAGTTGTGAGTGTTTTCCTATCCAAAAAACCAAAATATTAGGGTTAGGGTTTGCCATAGCTTTAGAATGCACTAATTTCGAGTTTTAGTTGCTTTTCGTAGTTGTTTTTGCGTATCTTTTTCTTGCATCTAGTATTGTTAGGGTTTGAGTCTCTATTATCATCTAGTTTCAGTTTTGTTACTCCGAGTCCACATAGCGTACAGTGTGCTTGTTCCCAACCATAGACACAGACTTTCGATATAAAGTGATTAGGAACTTCCCCAGAAGAGACTAGTTTTACCGCTCGACAGGCTGCTCATTAGGGTTTTGGTGCTTTGCATATCTTGTTGGCCGTGTTATCAAGGAGTTGAGTCATATAAAAAAACAGAAAATTGAAAAGAAGCAAAAAGAGATACATAGCTGCGTTACAAAAGCAAAATCCAAAAAGAAAAGTGAAGTGCTAGAAGAATCAAGTGAAGGCCTAAGTTTACTTTACTGCACCCGTAGTTGAGCAATCTTGTGCCTGTCTCGTTGAGCTTTGCTAGCGTCTCTCTAGTGCATTGCAACCTTTTCCACATATAGTTGCATTGCCCCATTATATCGCCTTGTGTGAGTATCATTGGTTGTCTACGGTCAGCGCTAGAGCTTGTTGTTGGTGCAAATAGGTAGCTTACCTACAGCCCCACATATATCCTGCTTTGCCGTGTGATTTGTTCTTATACCCTTGATATTCCCTTCGCTATATCCGTGCACTAGTTGTTACTACAAGTGGTAAGCAACACTAATTTACTTTGGAACGGTAAGATCTCCTTTTCTTATCAGTTTTTGAGTGAGTTGTGAGAGTACCACCATATATTTTGATTTAGTGTACTATTCTACTAATGATGTCTGCTAGTGATCAAAAACTTGTTAACCAGGAAAACAAAAGTTCTGTAGATCTCATCACATGGAGAGAGTATGAAGCTCTTCGTAATGAGATGCGACGTGAATTCCGCACTCAGGATGATGAGCTTAGGGGGACGGTCCAAGGGATCTCCCAGAAGTTGGATACTACATGTGAGACCATCACTACGATGAAAGATCAAATGACGGATATACAACGCAGTCTTGTTGATTTGCGCTTAGCTGTTGAGAATTTGACCACCCAACAACAACAAGAAGATGACGAAGATCCTGAGCTTCAAGATGACGCACACAATGCTCGTGGTGTGCCACGTGGTAATCGTCCTCGAGGATGGGCTCCACTTGGCCGCAATGGTCGTGGACATGATGAGGAAGATGGATTAGGTAAGCCCAAGTTTTCTATACCCAAGTTTGAAGGAGGTGCTGATGTTGAAGAATACCTCACTTGGGAGCTCAACATTGAGAAGTTATGGAGTTTGCATCCGCATTACACTGAAGATAGGAAGATCAAGCTTGCTTCTTCAGAATTTGATGGTTATGCTTTGCATTGGTGGGATGCATTTGTTCGTAACCGAGACGAGGATGGTGAGCAACCTATACGCACATGGCGTGCTATGAAGGAGGCGATGACTTCTCTCTTTGTGCCCACAAATTATTTGCGCAATATATTTGATAAGTTGACCCTATTGAGACAAGGTGTGAAGACTGTTGATGAATACTACATGGAGATGGAGATGCTCATGCAGCGTGGCCATGTCAAAGAATCCCTTGAGATGACAATGACTCATTTTCTCAATGGTTTGAAATATGACATCAAAGGCATTGTTCGTCATTACAGTTACACTACTATGAACGAGTTGCTACATCATGCAAGAGAAGCTGAATCACAGTTGGATGACGAAGCAAAGATTAAAGGTCGAGCTACAGGAGCTGGGTGCTTCACACCCTGCGCGGCCCCATCTACGGCACCGGTGCCCTCGACGCGCTCCGCACCCTACTCTACTCCGCCTAGCACGTTGGTCTCCAATGTGCCTAACACAAAGAAGTCCGAATCTGCTGCAAGTACGAGTGGCTCTAACATGTGTACTGCGCGTAATCGTGATATGGCTTGTCATACATGTGGAGGCAAAGGTCACTTCAAGAGAGATTGTCCTAACCGCAAAGTCATGATTATCAATGAGGACAATGAGTATGAGACTGGAGATGATGTTGATCCTAATGCTCCAGAAGATGATGACTATGACACTGATGGTGAAGATGAATATCCGTCTGATGCTCGCACCATTGTTGTGTCGCAGCGTGCTCTTAATGTGTTGCCTAGTGCATCTACTCAGCGCTGCAATTTGTTCCAAACAAAGGCTTTAGTTGGTCCTGACAAGGCTTGCAAGGTCATTATTGATGGCGGGAGTTGCCGCAATTTAGCAAGAAAGGAGTTGTGTACCAAGCTGAAGTTGAAGTATCT
This sequence comes from Lolium perenne, assembly GCF_019359855.2. Lineage (NCBI taxonomy): Eukaryota > Viridiplantae > Streptophyta > Magnoliopsida > Poales > Poaceae > Lolium > Lolium perenne. The sequence continues at coordinate 171,523,014 of NC_067250.2, read as the reverse complement.
ACCGCACCCGCATCCATACTATATTCAGTGGTTGAGCGACAATGGTGATATGAAGGTCAACCACATGGTGCGTGTTGAATTTGCTATTGGACCGTATAAGGATTGCATTGATTTTGATGTGGTTCCTATGATGGTGTGTGTCACCTGCTATTGGGTCGGCCTTGGCTCTATGACCGTTATGTGCAACACAATGGCCGTGCCAATACATATCACTTAGAGTTCAAGGGCAAGAAAATCAATCTACAACCTATGTCACCGCAACAAATTGTCAATGAATCTCGTCAGAAAGTTGAAGTAAACTTGGAGGATGCTTCTTTAGATAGGCGAGAGAATTGTAATGTCGTGAGTGATATAACGAAAAGTGAGAGAGTGAATTCCTTAGTCTCATTAGCCACCAAAGAAGACATGAGAGAATTTAGCGAGGACCCTACAGCCATGCCTCTTGTGCTCTTGTACAGGGGTACGGTTTTGGTTTCTAACGACATGACCCCTCTTCCTCTTGGTGTTTCTAATGTTTTGCAGGAATTTAGCGACGTGTTTCCGGATGCGGTACCCGCAATACTTCCACCATTGCGAGGTATTGAGCATCAAATCGACTTGATCCCCGGAGCTTCGCTACCCAATCGGGCACCATATAGAACGAACCCCGAGGAAACGAAGGAGATACAGAAGCAAGTACAAGCGTTACTCGACAAAGGTTATATCCGCATAAGCCTTAGTCCGTGTGTTGTTCCTGTTATTCTAGTTCCTAAGAAAGATGGTACATGGCGTATGTGCGTAGATTGTAGAGCGATACACAACATTACTATTCGATATCGTCATCCTATTCCCCGATTAAAGGATATGCTAGATGAATTGAGTGGTGTTGCTGTGTTCTCTAAAATTGATTTGCGTAGTGGTTATCATCAAATTAGGATGACAGAAGGGGATGAGTGGAAAACAGCCTTTAAAACAAAATTTGGTTTATATGAGTGGTTAGTAATGCCTTTTGGTTTGACTAATGCACCTAGCACTTTCATGAGACTGATGAACCATTTTTGGCGTGAATTTATTGGCAAGTTTGTGGTTGTGTACTTTGATGACATATTAATCTACAGCCACAATGAATCTGATCATACTATACATATTCGACATGTTTTGCAAGTGTTGCGTGATAATAAACTCTATGGTAATCTTGTGAAGTGCACATTTTGCAAAGATAAGGTCATATTTCTGGGTTACGTTGTATCTAAACATGGAGTAGAAGTAGATGTGTCTAAAATTGAAGCTATTCAAAATTGGCCTACTCCCCTGAATGTGAGTCAAGTAAGAAGTTTTCATGGTCTAGCTGGGTTTTATAGAAGATTTGTGCCCAACTTTAGTACTATTGCTGCACCTTTGAATGATTTGACTAAAAAGGGTGTTATATTTGAGTGGGGCGCCGCCCAAGATCATGCTTTTGATGAACTTAAGAGATTGTTAACTTCTGCACTGTTGCTTGCACTTCCTGATTTCAATAAGCAATTTGAGATTGAATGTGATGCTAGTGGTATTCGAATTGGTGGTGTGTTGATGCAAGAGGGTCGTCCCATTGCATATTTTTCTGAGAAACTTTCTGGTGCTAAGTTGAACTATCATATATATGATAAAGAATTGTATGCTTTAATTAGAGTTCTTGAGGTTTGGCAACATTATTTGTGGCCAAAAGAATTTATCATACATTCTGATCATGAAGCTTTGAAATATCTGAAAGACCAATCTACTTTGCATAAGCGTCTTGCTAAGTGGGTTGAGTTCGTTGAGTCTTTTCCATACATTATTAAGCATAAGAAGGGAAAAGATAATATTGTTGCTGATGCTCTATCTAGGAAGAATATGCTATTAACTCAACTTGATGTTAAAATTCCTTGATTAGAATTACTATGTGATTTGTATGCTACTGATCATGATTTTGCTGAACCATATCGCTTATGTGCTATTGGTAAAGCATGGGAAAAATATCACATACATGATGGGTTCTTGTTTAGAGCTAACAAACTATGTGTTCCAGAATCGTCTGTGCGTTTGCTCTTATTGCAGGAATCACATGCTGGAGGTTTGATTGGTCACTTTGGGCGTGAGAAGACGCTACTCATGCTATCTGACCACTTTTATTGGCCAAAGATGAGGCGGGATGTGGACAGGTATGTGAAGAGGTGCATTACTTGCAACAAGTCCAAGTCCAAGCTGAAGCCTCACGGTTTGTATACTCCTTTACCGGCACCTACTACACCGTGGGAAGATATTAGTATGGATTTTGTGTTGGGTTTGCCGCGTACTAAGAGAGGTGATACGTCTCCAACGTATCGATAATTTCTTATGTCCCATGCCACTTTATTGATGATACCTACATGTTTTATGCATACTTTATGTCATATTTATGCATTTTCCGGCACTAACCTATTAACGAGATGCCGAAGAGCCAGTTGTTGTTTTCTGCTGTTTTTGGTTTCAGAAATCCTAGTAAGGAAATATTCTTGGAATTAGACGAAATCAACACCCATGATCTTATTTTTCCACGAAGCTTCCAGAAGTCCGGAGAGGAAACGAAGTGGGGCGACGAGGCGGCGACACGCCAGGGCGGCGCGGCCCAAGCCCTGGCCGCACGGCCCTATTGTGTGGGCCCCTCACGTCGCCCCTAAACCTACCTCCTCCGCCTATTTAAGCCTTCGTCGATAATAACTCTAGTACCGAGAGCCACGATACGGAAAACCTTCCAAAGACGCCACCGCCGCCAATCCCATCTCGGGGGATTCAGGAGATCGCCTCCGGCACCCTGCCGGAGAGGGGAATCATCTCCCGGAGGACTCTTCACCGCCATGGTCGCCTCCGGAGTGATGAGTGAGTAGTTCACCCCTGGACTATGGGTCCATAGCAGTAGCTAGATGGTCGTCTTCTCCTAATTGTGCTATCATTGTTGGATCTTGTGAGCTGCCTAACATGATCAAGATCATCTATCTGTAATGCTACATGTTGTGTTTGTTGGGATCTGATGAATAAGTGAATTCTATGTTATGTTGATTATCAATATCATCTATGTGTTGTTTATGATCTTGCATGCTCTCCGTTGCTAGTAGAGGCTCTGGCCAAGTTGATACTTGTAACTCCAAGAGGGAGTATTTATGCTCGATAGTGGGTTCATGTCTCCATTAAATCTGGGGGAGTGACAGAAACCTCTAAGGTTGTGGATGTGCTGTTGCCACTAGGGATAAAACATCAATGCTATGTCTAAGGATATATTTGTTGATTACATTACGCACCATACTTAATGCAATTGTATGTTGTTTGCAACTTAATACTAGAGGGGGTTCGGATGATAACCCGAAGGTGGACTTTTTAGGCATAGATGCATGCTGGATAGCGGTCTATGTACTTTATCGTAATGCCCAATTAAATCTCACAATACTCATCATAACATGTATGTGCATGGTCATGCCCTCTTTATTTGTCAATTGCCCAACTGTAATTTGTTCACCCAACATGCTTGTTTCTTATGGGAGAGACACCACTAGTGAACTGTGGACCTCGGTCCATTCTTAACATCGAATACAATCTACTGCAATACTCGTTCTACTGTTTTCTGCAAACAATCATCATCCACACTATACATCTAATCCTTTGTTACAGCAAGCCGGTGAGATTGACAAACTCACTGTTACGTTGGGGCAAAGTACTTTGGTTGTGTTGTGCAGGTTCCACGTTGGCGCCGGAATCCCTGGTGTTGCGCCGCACTACACTCCGCCGCCATCAACCTTCAACGTGCTTCTTGACTCCTACTGGTTCGATAAACCTTGGTTTCTTACTAAGGGAAACTTACTGCTGTACGCATCACACCTTCCACTTGGGGTTCCCAATGGTCGCGTGCTGTACGCGTGTCAAGCTAAATTTCTGGCGCCGTTGCCGGGGAGATCAAGACACGCTGCAAGGGGAGTCTCCACCTCCAATCTCCTTACTTTGTTTTTGTCTTGCTTTATTTTATTTACTACTTTGTTTGATGCATTATATTAAAATACAAAAAATTAGTTGCTAGTTTTACTTTATTTACTGTCTTGTTTGCCATATTAAAAACACAAAAAAAAATTAGTTACTTGCATTTGCCTTACTTATTTCATCATGTTTCCTCCTAATTTTACTTTAAAAGATATACCGGTAGGACAAGGGTCTATAATTGGAAGAGATAATATAGAAGAATTTTTCACCCATGTTAGTATGCATGGAGATCTTGAAGATATACCCCTGGCAAAAACTGTCCCTACCTATGAAGATGCCTCTGTTTGTTTGGTACGCATGATGGAAACTAGATTTATTAGTCTCAACCCCATGATACAACACATGTTTCTTACACTTTCTGATATGGAGAGGGGAGAAAAGAGAGATTTTGTTTTAAAAGTCCTTGTGCGAGAATTTGAGGATATAGCCAAAGAAGCTAGAAAAGTTTTTATTAAGCACAAGAGGCTTGGTATGTTCACCGATTTTAAAAGAACACTTGAAAAGAGGGATATGGATAGAATTAAGTACACTAATAATGTTAATGATGGTGGGGAGATTAAAGCAACAATACCTTGTAAGCTCCTAGGAATGCATGAAGCTCTAGATGATAATTATGCTTGGCTTGTCCCTGAAAATTTGTTTCATGAGAGTAGCAAGCCCAAGACTAATGAAAAGGGAGCCTCTGAAACTTATGTATACAAAATACAATGCATGGTTGAGAAAACTCCAAACCCCGCTGTAGATGCATCATCTCTTGATAATACTTGATACACACTTTCTGCGCCTAGCTGAAAGGCGTTAAAGAAAAGCGCTTATGGGAGACAACCCATGATTTTACTACTGCACTCTTGTTTTATATTTGAGTCTTGGAAGTTGTTACTACTGTAGCAACCTCTCCTTATCTTAGTTTTGTTGCATTGTTGTGCCAAGTAAGTCTTTGATAGTAAGGTTCATACTAGATTTGGATTACTGCGCAGAAACAGATTTCTTGCTGTCACGAATCTGGGCCTAATTCTCTGTAGGTAACTCAGAAAATTATGCCAATTTACGTGAGTGATCCTCAGATATGTACGCAACTTTCATTCAATTTGAGAATTTTCATTTGAGCAAGTCTGGTGCCTCTTAGAAATTCGTCTTTACGGACTGTTCTGTTTTGACAGATTCTGCCTTTTATTTCGCATTGCCTGTTTTGCTATGCTCGATGGATTTTTCTATTCCATTAACTTTCAGTAGCTTTGTGCAATGTCCAGAAGTGTTAAGAATGATTATGTCACCTCTGAACATGTGAATTTTGATTGTGCACTAACCCTCTAATGAGTTGTTTTGAGTTTGGTGTGGAGGAAGTTTTCAAAGATCAAGAGAGGAGGGTGATACAATATGATCAAGGAGAGTGAAAGCTCTAAGCTTGGGGATGCCCCGGTGGTTCACCCCTGCATATTTCAAGAAGACTCAAGCATCTAAGCTTGGGGATGCCCAAGGCATCCCCTTCTTCATCGACAACATTATCAGGTTCCTCTAGTGAAACTATATTTTTATTCCATCACATCTTATGTACTTTGCTTGGAGCGTCTGTTTGTTTTTGTTTTTGTTTTGTTTGAATAAAATGGATCCTAGCATTCATTGTGTGGGAGAGAGACACGCTCCGCTGTTGTATATGGACAAATATGTCCTTAGGCTTTACTCATAATGTTCATGGCGAAGGTTGAATCTTCTTCGTTAAATTGTTATATGGTTGGAAACGGGAAATGCTACATGTAGTAATTGGTAGAATGTCTTGAATAATTTGATACTTGGCAATTGTTGTGCTCATGTTTAAGCTCTTGCATCATATACTTTGCACCTATTAATGAAGAAATACATAGAGCTTGCTAAAATTTGGTTTGCATAATTGGTCTCTCTAAGGTCTAGATAATTTCTAGTAAGGGTCGAACAACAAGGAAGACGGTATAGAGTCTTATAATGCTTACAATATGTATTTTATGTGAGTTTTGTTGTACCGGTTCATACTTGTGTTTGTTTCAAATAACCTTGCTAGCCTAAGCCTTGTATCGAGAGGGAATACTTCTCATGCATCCAAAATCCTTGAGCCAAACACTATGCCATTTGTGTCCACCATACCTACCTACTACATGGTATTTCTCCGCCATTCCAAAGTAAATTGCTTGAGTGCTACCTTTAAATTTCTATTCTCTATCTTTGCAATATATAGCTCATGGGACAAATAGCCTAAAAACTATTGTGGTATTGAATATGTACTTATGCATTTTATCTCTTATTAAGTTGCTTGTTGTGCGATAACCATGTTCCTGGGGACGCCATCAACTACTCTTTGTTGAATATCATGTGAGTTGCTATGCATGTCTGTCTTGTCTGAAGTAAGGGCGATTTACCATGAGTTGAATGGTTTGAGCATGCATATTGTTAGAGAAGAACATTGGGCCGCTAACTAAAGCCATGATCCATGGTGGAAGTTTCAGTTTTGGACAAATATCCTCAATCTCATAAGAGAATATTACTTGTTGTTGAATGCTTAAGCATTAAAGAGGAGTCCACTATCTGTTGTCTATGTTGTCCCGGTATGGATGTCTAAGTTGAGAATAATCAAAAGCGAGAAATCCAATGCGAGCTTTCTCCTTAGACCTTTGTACAGGCGGCATAGAGGTACCCATTTGTGACACTTGGTTAAAACATATGTATTGCGGTGATAATCCAGGTAATCCGAGCTAATTAGGACAAGGTGCGGGCACTATTAGTATACTATGCATGAGGCTTGCAACTTGTAGGATATAATTTACATGATGCATATGCTTTATTACTACCGTTGACAAAATTGTTTCTTGTTTTCAAAACCAAAGCTCTAGCACAAATACATCAATCGATGCTTCCCTCTGCGAAGGGCCTTTCTTCTACTTTTATGTTGAGTCAGTTCACCTATTTCTCTCCATCTCAAGAAGCAAACACTTGTGTGAACTGTGCATTGATTCCTACATACTTGCATATTGCACTTATTATATTACTTTATGTTGACAATATCCATGAGATATACATGTTACAAGTTGAAAGCAACCGCTGAAACTTAATCTTCCTTTGTGTTGCTTCAATACCTTTACTTTGAATTTATTTCTTTATGAGTTAACTCTTATGCAAGACTTATTGATGCTTGTCTTGAAAGTACTATTCATGAAAAGTCTTTGCTATATGATTCAATTGTTTACTCATTACATTTACCATTGTCTTGGATCGCTGCATTCATTACATGTGCTTACAATAGTATGGTCAAGATTATGATGGCATGTCACTTCAGAAATTATCTTTGTTATCGTTTACCTACTCGGGACGAGCAGGAACTAAGCTTGGGGATGCTGATACGTCTCCAACGTATCGATAATTTCTTATGTTCCATGCCACTTTATTGATGATACCTACATGTTTTATGCATACTTTATGTCATATTTATGCATTTTCCCAAGACTGACCTATTAACGAGATGCCGAAGAGCCGATTCTTTGTTTTCTGCTGTTTTTGGTTTCAGAAATCCTAGTAAGGAAATATTCTCGGAATTGGACGAAATCAACGCCCAGGATCTTATTTTTCCACGAAGCTTCCAGAAGTCCGGAGAGGAAACGAAGTGGGGCGACGAGGCGGCGACACGCCAGGGCGGTGCGGCCCAAGCCTTGGCCGCGCGGCCCTATTGTGTGGGCCCCTCGCGTCGCCCCTAAACCTACCTCCTCCGCCTATTTAAGCCTTCGTCGATAATAACTCCAGTACCGAGAGCCACGATACGGAAAACCTTCCAGAGACGCCGCCGCCGCCAATCCCATCTCGGGGGATTCAGGAGATCGCCTTCGGCACCCTGCCGGAGAGGGGAATCATCTCCCGGAGGACTCTTCACCGCCATGGTCGCCTCCGGAGTGATGAGTGAGTAGTTCACACCTGGACTATGGGTCCATAGCAGTAGCTAGATGGTCGTCTTCTCCTAATTGTGCTATCATTGTTGGATCTTGTGAGCTGCCTAACATGATCAAGATCATCTATCTGTAATGCTACATGTTGTGTTTGTTGGGATCTGATGAATAAGTGAATGCTATGTTATGTTGATTATCAATATCATCTATGTGTTGTTTATGATCTTGCATGCTCTCCGTTGCTAGTAGAGGCTCTGGCCAAGTTGATACTTGTAACTCCAAGAGGGAGTATTTATGCTCGATAGTGGGTTCATGTCTCCATTAAATCTGGGGGAGTGACAGAAACCTCTAAGGTTGTGGATGTGCTGTTGCCACTAGGGATAAAACATCAATGCTATGTCTAAGGATATATTTGTTGATTACATTACGCACCATACTTAATGCAACTATCTGTTGTTTGCAACTTAATACTGGAGGGGGTTCGGATGATAACCCGAAGGTGGACTTTTTAGGCATAGATGCATGCTGGATAGCGGTCTATGTACTTTGTCGTAATGCCCAATTAAATCTCACAATACTTATCATAACATGTATGTGCATGGTCATGCCCTCTTTATTTGTCAATTGCCCAACTGTAATTTGTTCACCCAACATGCTTGATTCTTATGGGAGAGACACCACTAGTGAACTGTGGACCCCGGTCCATTCTTAACATCGAATACAATCTACTGCAATACTCGTTCTACTGTTTTCTGCAAACAATCATCATCCACACTATACATCTAATCCTTTGTTACAGCAAGCCGGTGAGATTGACAACCTCACTGTTACGTTGGGGCAAAGTACTTTGGTTGTGTTGTGCAGGTTCCACGTTGGCGCCGGAATCCCCGGTGTTGCGCCGCACTACACTCCGCCGCCATCAACCTTCAACGTGCTTCTTGACTCCTACTGGTTCGATAAACCTTGGTTTCTTACTGAGGGAAACTTACTGTTGTACGCATCACACCTTCCACTTGGGGTTCCCAATGGTCGCATGCTGTACGCGTGTCAAGAGGCCATGATTCTATATTTGTGGTAGTGCACAGATTTTCTAAGATGTCAGACTTTATTGTCTGCCACAAAAGCGACGATGTGTCGCATATTGCTAACCTGTTTTTCAGGGAGGTTGTACGACTACATGGAGTCCCGAAGACTATTGTTTATGATCGTGATGTGAAGTTTATAAGCTACTTCTGGAAGACGGTGTGGAGAAAGCTGGGGACGAAGCTACTTTTCAGTACTACTTGTTATCCCCAAACTGATGGACAAACTGAGTGGTGAATAGAACATTGTCACAACTGTTGAGATCCATGATCAAGAAGAACCTGAAGGAGTGGGAAGATTGTTTGCCGCATGTGGAGTTTGCTTACAACAGGGCGGTACATTCTACCATGGAGTTGTGTCCTTTTGATGTGGTGTATGGTTTCAAATGCATTACTCCACTTGACTTGTTGCCTTTGCCCATACATGAGAGAGTTAATATGGAGCCATCCAAGAGGGCAAATTTTGTGCGAAAGATCCATGTGAAGACTAAAGAGTTGATAGAGAAGAAAGGCAAGAGCAATGCTGCAAGGATGAATAAGAAGCGTAAGGAGATGTTGTTCAGGCCTGGTGATATGGTCTGGGTACATTTTCGCAAGGATAGGTTCCCGAAGCTACGGAAGTCCAAGTTGCTTCCTCGTGGTGCTGGTCCTTACAAAGTGATTGCCAAGATCAATGATAATGCATACTCGATAGATCTTCCACTTGATGAGTTTGGTGTCAGTAATTCTTTCAATGTTGCTGATCGGACACCATATGACGGAGAAGACCTTGGAGCATCGAGGTCAACGCCTTTTGAAGGGGGGGAGATGATGAGGACATCCCTACCTCACTACCACCTCCGTCATTGCCAACTGAAGATGAACCTGCTGTGAAGCTCAAGTCCAATGAAGTTCGGATTGGACCTATTACAAGGGCTCATGCAAAGCTACTTAAACAACAGGTGAACTTGTTCCTAAACGATACTTTGATTGATCAGAACTTTATACTACCTAAGTCCCATTACTTATGTATCATCAGGTATGAAGAGGAGACAAGCATCGCACGAGGAGGAGAAGAGCAGCTGGACGTGAAGATGGACGTGGAGCTGGACAAGGAGCTGGACATGAAGAAATCTCATGGACGCGTGAGGGAGGAGCGGGAGGCATGCGCGAGAGGAGAAGACGAAGTCCAGGCCAGCCCAGCACCCGGTCAGACCGGCCGCCACGCCGGCGCGCCCGGTCGCTGGGCCGGTCCGACCGGGCGGCAGGCCGGATCCACCCCGGCGCCAACTGGGCGCCACGCTGATGCCAACCGGAGGGGTTACTGTGCCATAATTCCCGAGCCCGGTTGGAACCCGGTCCCTGGCCCGGTTTGAACCGGCCAGCCCGGTCCCAGGCCCGGTCGACCGGCCTCCAGACCGGCCGTGCCCGATTCTGTCTCGACCAGATCTATTCTGGGTCGGTTATTCTTGTATCTTTTCGACCAGAAGTCGTCCCGGACGCCTATATAAGTGCCCAGGACGCCCCCTAGCTGCTTTAGACCATGTTTAAGATAAACCCTAGTTCTTAGTTGTTTGCTTTAGCAAAACTATTGAATCCCTACATCATATTGCTTGATATTGTGTAGATCTGAAAGTCTTGTGTGATCTGTAGTTCCATTAGGAATTAGTAGATTGCAACTTACCGCTTCGTGGTCAGCGTCTAAGTGCGCAAGTGTGTGGAGTTGCGAATATCTTGCAGGGTTGAGAGCTGTTGCATTGGTGATAGGGACCAATCGAGAGATCTCGTTGCGTCATACAAGTTATCATCCACTACATCGTCGTGTTCCTCCGCTGCTATCACCCCGTGATCATCATCACCACCGTTGCTTACTGAGAAGATCGGGCCACCCCTTATCAGAAAGAAACCCTATCAAGAGCAAACCTTATACTTGCGCATACCACTTGAGCTCGATGATGACGATCTTGACCTCAACAAGATGGGACGCCTTTCTTGATTGTGCTTGCTTGACGAAGTCTTGTGGATTGCTCCCCGATAATCCACCATGGGAGAGCTTCTTCTTCGGCGCATCTTCACATATCCATGATCACTATATGGATGGCAAGAGTCAAGCAAAGGATCTCTTCGAGATGGATCATCTCGAACTTGCACTTCATTTCTTCATGGCAAGCTTCAAGCTTATGATCTCTTCGAGTTGGCTCATCTTGAACTTGCACTTCATTTCGTTGATGTCTTGAAGTTAACCTTGAGATCTCAATTCATCTTCATCTTCAAGACATACTTGACACTTGATATTCTTCATTTGCTTCTTATTGCAATCTTGAAGCCAACATATGGTTCAAGCATTGCCTATGAACAACTCCTACAAATATAACTCAATGCAAACATTAGTCCATAGGGATTATCATTAATTACCAAAACCACACATGGGGGATCCATGCACTTTCAGTGTTGCAAATGGCTCCCCAATACAGAGGTGGCATAACAAAATGTGTGCATTACGCAAACACCTGTCTGGTTGGGCTCGTCATACAACAGGTTTACTTAAGAAAGAAAAGCAACGACTTACATCTATCATAGATGACCTCGAATCTATTGCTGAAGTTCGTATTTTATCCGTAGAGGAGATTGAGCTAAAAATCAAATCCAATGCGGATATAGCAAAACTTTTGTGAGAAGAGGAGCTTAAATGGTACCAACGATCTAAAGCTCAATTTATTCTTGAAGGAGATTCGAATACAAGATACTTCCATTGTGTTGCCAACGGCAGGGACAGGAAGAAACTTATTCGTTCTCTGGTACAAGAAGAGGACACGATTGAAGGTCATGATCATCTGAAGTCGTATATTACAAATTACTATAAAGGTTTGTTCGGCGCACCAGTGGAAGGAAACTTCTCTCTGGACGAGTCTAGAACAGATGATTTTCCCCAAGTTTCCGATGAGGAAAATAACTTTCTTACTGCGCCTTATTCAGAGGACGAAATAATAAAGGCAGTCTTCCAAATGGAACACAACAAAGCCTAGGGTCCTGATGGCTTCTCTGCTGAGTTCTATCAGTCTTTTTGGGATGTCATCAAGTCCGATCTTCTAGATTTGTTCGCTGATCTTCATGCTAGACAACTAGAGTTGTTTCGCCTAAACTTTGGTGAGATTATTTTACTGCCTAAGGTTAATTGATGTAGCCCTACCCAAGGTCGACACTACATCAAGACCGACAAGCCCTCCTCGTGGCCCAATGACACGAGCTCGAGCCCAAGCCCTACACCAAGAGGTGAATTCGCTCCTTTCCACGTATGCATTTGATACCCCTTTGGACGGCATGCTACTTCATGCAAATACCTTGTGTTCAATCAGGTACATTGGTCAAGACGCGAGCCATGGAGACCAAGCCAATGGAGAGGGAGCTGGAAATGATGAAGATGGAGCTACAGCGCCCGGGGCCGGAACTTCCGCCCCCCAGGACCGGAACTTCTGGCCAGATGCCTTCCAGATGCCTTCCAACACCCAGGGAAAAGGATCCAGCCGGAACTTCCACCCCGGGGGACCGGAACTTCCGCCCACCGGAACTTCCGCCCAAGTTCCGCCCTAGTTCCAAAATTGTGCCAAAACGCCCCTGGATGTTACTGCAGGAAATTGGCCATTCTAGGAACTAGGTCGGAAGCTGGCCGGAACTTCCGCCCCGACCGGAACTTCCGACCTCCAGGACCGGAACTTCCGCCCAGATGCTTCGAAGATACTGTCTAAAAGGAATCTAGCAGGAACTTCCGCCCAGGACGACCGGAACTTCCGCCGCTGAGGCCAGAACTTCCGCCTGCACGCGTTTCAGCACCAAAACCGGCAGATTCAGCTTGTAACTTACCCCTTTGCCCCACCTATAAGTAGCCTAGTTGGCTCAGATCTGAGATTAGACTTGATGTGAAATTAAACCTGAGCTTTGCTCACCCTTGTGGGAACCCTACCTAGATCTTCGATCTTGTACCCACCCGGGCTCCTTATCGACTCGTGAAGATCTCTTTGGTGACTTCTACCGTTTGTTGGTCTTTTGCTTGCACTTCTACCTATTTGGTCTTTTGCTTGCACTTCTATCAACCTTCCGGTCTTTTCACCCTTCTAGATCTCTCGGGATTCGATTCGTCGATCTCTTTGCGGGACTTCTACCGGAAGGTCTTTTCCTGCAACCTCTATCGAGTTGGTGGTTCGGGCCAATGAGGGAAAACCGATTTGTGTGCGTGTGTGTGTTGTATCCTCACGATTCCCCTCCGCGTTCTTCGTGTTCATCGCGTTCCTCCACCTTCCCCACGAATTCCACCCAAATCCGTGAAGATCGGGCACATCCTTGGGCTTAGCCCATATCATATGGTATCGGCAGCTCTTTGGTTGCCATGGATTTGACCCCCACAACCCCAAATTTCACCAATTTCGCCCCAAAAAAAATTTCCCAAAAAATAGCCCCAAATTGGCCTTGGTTGGATCTCGCGATTTGTTGAGTTTTTGGTGGTTTTGCTCCAATAGAAACTTGTCTTTGGTGTTGATCTGCAATTCCCCCACCTTGCCACAACTTCTAGTGCCAAATTTTCCTCGAATTCAAAGGATTTCGGACCGAATTTCCGCCCAAATCGACGAACAGCCCGCAGATCTGATTGCAACCGGAAGTTCCGCCCGGCTGGACCGGAAGTTCCGCCCGGGACCAGAAGTACCACCCCCAGTGACCGGAAGTTTCGGCCGGCCGAAATTTTGACAGCAACCTTCGTTTTTCGTTTTGGCACTAAACCCCTTGTGTTTGGACTTCTGTTTGAGTGCCATTTCAGCTACCACAAAGCTTCCGCAACATCGACAACGACGAAGGCACCCCGAGGATCCAAGCGATTCATTTGACACCACCACCACCATCGCAAGTTCAAGATCATCGGCCACAATCTTCAAGTGGTATAACTTGCCTCTTAACTTGTAGCCCTAGCCTCTTTTGCGTACCTTTCCTATCGAGAGTGGCTTTCTAGTGTTGCGAAGCATTGCGCAAGCGTCCCAACCGTGAGGGTGTGCGTGTGTTGAGCAAAGCTACGAAGCAAGCTCGTGTGAAAAGATAAGCAAAAGAAGTGTGACATACTTACATAGATAGTAGTATCCTTGCATAGTGAGAAAAAGAAAGAAAAATACAAAAAGAAAACGAAAAAGAGTGTGAGTGACACCTATACACAAAAGAGTCCAAAGCTTATAAGCAAAACAGAGAAAAGAGAAGAGAGGCGTCTTGCGCAAATCTTGTTGCTTCTCAATTTTGCAACCAAGCCACGGTCTCTCTTGCGTTAGCGTGACACCGAGCTAGTAGTCTTCGTTAGGACCGTTTTTGTTCGTGCTCACAAGTCACGCTAACCTCATTTTGTCCCACGCGTGTGTTACACCTTGTGTATGCCTTTTGTGATCACCGCCTTTGACTTGTGACTTTTGGATCTTACCCACTTTTGACAATAGACTTTTCGTTTGGTTCTTCCATTTGGCTTTCCACATCCATACCTAACACCATATAGAGTTTTTGGTTTTGTGTGTGTGCATACATATCGGTTGTCCTCTGCCTTGAAACACCTTTTCGATTTTGGTTTGCAAGTTTTGACATTGGTAGTCTTTCCTAACCACCCACCACATACTTCTTTTTTTAGTTGTAACCATGTCTAGTGGAGAAGGGAACCAACTACCGATGACGCGTCACCAACAATGGATAGCTACTCAAGCCGTCAACAAGAGTATCCATGACCTCACGGCAAGGATTGATGAGACCGTCGCACGCTATGAAGAACGAGCTCAAGTGCAAAGGATAGATCTCAATAACCAAGTTCAAGACCTCCGTGAGAGGATGGAAGATCAAGACAAAGAGTTGAAGGCAACACTCACCATACAAGCTCAAGAAACAAGAGAAATGAAGATGGCGTTGGACAATATCCTACATACACTCAACCGTCAAGAAAATAGAAGACACCACTCAAGGTCTTTGCGCTCTCAAAGTTCAAGGTCACGAGCTCCTACACCGTCTCACCATGATTCCAATGAAGACCCACGCCACCATAATGTGGATGTTCAAGTGCTTCACCAACAAGCTCAAGAAGCGGAGCAAGCTCGACTTCGACTTGTCCAAGAACGTCAACGCCTTGAAGAAGAACGCCTTCAACAAGAGAATCTCCATGCTCAATTCCAACAAGAGAAAGAACGCCTTCGACATGATCAAGAGCTAGTTCGTGCAAGGGAACAAGAGCGTCTCCGCAATGAACAACAAGGACTTGAAGAACAAGAACGACAACGACAAGTACAAGAAGCTCAAGCTAGAAGGCAACGCCTTCATGAAGAAGAAGAGAGGCAAGCGCGTCAAGAGCGCCAAATCATCTATGTTGTTCACCCTCAACGCCGTCAAGGTCAAGATAATCGCTGCCATCATGATGATCGACCTCATGCTAGAAGACCACCTCCAAGGGCGAGAAATGAGGAATCAAGTCATCACCAAGCATCATGTGAAGAAAGTGTGATGCCTCGACGCTCCCATAACAATGATGATCAAGATCAAGGTCATGGAAGACCACCTCCTCGTCAACACCATAGCAACAACAATAGAGATGCTCAAGGTCCACAACATCTACCTCAACAACGTCAAGACCATGGTGAAGAAAGACCACCTCCTAGACGCAATGACCGTAACAAGGAAGAAATCTTTGGGAAGCTCAAGTTCACCATGCCCAAGTTCCACGGAGAGGAAGACCCCGATGCATACTTATCTTGGGTACTCAAGGTTGACAAGATCTTCCGCATACACAACTTCTCCGAAGCAAAGAAAGTGGCCATGGCATCACTTGAGTTTGAAGGATAAGCAAATGTTTCATGGGAAGAAGTGAACAAGAAGCGTGACAAGGAAGATCTAGAGCCCATTGACACATGGGAAGAGATGCAAGAAGTCATGCACAAACGCTTTGTGCCCAAACACCACAAACGCGACCTCTTCAACAAGCTTACTCAACTCAAGCAAAGCTTCAAGTCCGTTGAGGAGTACTACAAGGAGATTCACATGACCATGATGAGTGCCAATGTGGATGAGCGAGAAGAGCAAACAATGGCAAGATTCTTGTATGGATTGAACATTCCCGTCAAGAGGATAGTGGAGTTCTTGCCTTACACAACATGGTTGAGTTGCTTCATCAAGCTACAAGAGCCGAGTGCCAAGTGCGAGAAGACTTAGCAAGTGCAAAGACAAGGTCCTTCTTCGCCGCAAGAAATGCAACAAACACCTCCTCAAGCATCAAAAACACAAGTGCTATTGCCTCCAAGGATCCTCCCAAGCAAACGAAGAGTGCCTTCAAGACAACAAGCTTCAAACCGGATCAATCAACTATGTCCTCCAAAGCTTCCACGGATTTAGTAACATCACTTGCTTCAAGTGTGGTGCTCAAGGACATAAATCCTTTGAATGCAAGAACACAAGAGTTATGATAACTCGGGATGATGGAGATGTGGAGTACTTGAGTGAAGGTGAATATGAAGCCTTGGTACAAGCCGCAACCAATCATGAAGATGATGACTTGGAAGACCAAGAGCAAGTCCTATGTGTGCATGATGCAAGCCCATCACTTGTGGTGACCAAAGTGTTGACAACCCATGTCCTCGCCAATGAAGATCAAAGGTGCAACATCTTCCAAACAAGAGCCGGAATCAATGGCAAGTCAATAAAGTTTATCATCGATGGAGGGAGTTGCCACAATCTTGCAAGCACCGAACTATGCTCCAAGCTCAACCTCACACTCCGGAAACACCCCCACCCTTACCATGTGCAATGGCTAAGTGGCAATGGAAACGTCAAGATACAACACACCGTCACCATATCCTTCAAGATTGGCGCCTATGAAGACACCGTTGGTTGTGATGTAGTGCCCATGACGGTGTGCCACATGCTACTTGGTCGCCCTTGGCAATATGACAAAAGAGCAAACCATGATGGCTACACAAATGCCTATAGCTTCAAGGTCGGCGACAAGACATTCATCCTACGCCCAATGACTCCTAGCCAAGTAATTGCGGACAATGCAAAGGCTTTAGCGAGGGCTAAGGAAGCTACTATCACTAGTGAGATGAGTGGTGAGAGAGTGACCCACCAAAAATAAAGTGAGCGCCACAAGCTATATGTGAGTGAGATGACGAGTGTCCTCATAGCTACCAAGAGCGAGATGAGAGAAGTGCACCACAACCCATCCACCAAATTGCACTATGTGCTCATTTGCAAGGGGCCATCCTCAGAGACTAACAACTTAACAACACTTCCTTCGTCTTTGTTGTCTCTTTTGAAGGAGTTCCAAGATGTCTTCCCTGACGAGCTTCCTCATGGACTCCCACCGCTTAGAGGGATTGAGCACCGCATCGACCTCATACCCGGCGCCCCTCTACCAAACCGGGATGCCTACCGCACCAACCCCGAAGACACAAAGGAGATCCAACGCCAAATACAAGACCTCCTCGAAAAAGGGTATGTTCGTGAAAGCTTAAGCCCTTGTGCGATTCCCGTGATTCTCGTTCCTAAACCGGATGAGACACAACGAATGTGTATGGATTGTCGCCCCATCAATGCCATTACCGTTTGATACCGCCATCCCATTCCGCGTTTAGATGACATGCTTGACGAATTGAGTGGTGCCACGATTTTCTCTAAGATTGATTTGCGTAGTGGCTACCACCAAATTCGCATGGCAATAGGTGATGAATGGAAGACGGCATTGAAGACCAAACTTGGTCTCTATGAATGGCTTGTCGTGCCATTTGGTCTTTCAAATGCTCCATCTACTTTCATGCGTCTCATGAATCACATCTCGCGACCTCTCATTGGCAAGAGTGTGGTTGTCTACTTCGATGATATTCTCATTTATAGCAAAAATCTCGAGGACCATGTGCAACATGTGAGAGAAGTCTTATGCATCTTGCGCCGCGAAAAGCTCTTCGCAAATCTTCCCAAGTGCACCTTTGCACAAAGCAAGTTGGTTTTTCTTGGATTTGTGGTTTCCGCCAATGGTATTGAAGTTGATTCTTCCAAGGTTGAGGCCATCCACAATTGGCCCACTCCTACCAATGTTGGTCAAGTTCAAAGTTTTCATGGACTTGCCGGTTTCTATAGACGCTTTGTGAAAGATTTTAGCACCATAGCTTGCCCTTTGAGTGAGCTTACAAAAAAGAATGTTCCATTTGTGTGGGGCAAGGCCCAACAAAAAGCTTTTGATGAGTTGAAAAAGAGACTTACCGAGGCTCCACTCCTTGTTCTTCCCGATTTTTCCAAAACTTTTGAAATAGAATGTGATGCGAGTGGACTTGGAATTGGTGGTGTTCTTATGCAAAATGGAAAACCCGTGGCATACTATAGTGAGAAGTTGGATGGCGCACGCCTCAACTATCCTATATATGACAAGGAACTTTATGCCTTGGTTCGTGTTCTTGAAGTTTGGCAACACTATCTTTGGCCAAAAGAGTTTGTCATTCACTCCGACCATGAGTCTTTGAAGTATTTGAAAAATCAACACAATTTGAACAAGAGACATGCAAAATGGGTTGAGTTCATTGAGTCCTTTCCATATGTAATCAAATACAAGAAGGGCAAGGACAATGTAGTTGCGGATGCTCTTTCCCGCAAGCTCACCCTTTTAATCACTCGTTTGGATATACATGTTTTGGGTCTTGATGAAATCAAAGACTTATATGCCTCCGATACCTTCTTTGGCCCAATTTTTGGAAAGTGTTCTAGTCAAAGGGGCATCGATGATTTCTATTTGCACCAAGGATTCTTGTTTAAAGCTAACAAACTTTGTATACCCGAGTCTTCCCTTCGTAAGTTGCTTTTGCAAGAGTCACATGGTGGTGGTCTTATGGGACACTTTGGGCGAGACAAGACACTCTCCATGCTATCTACCCATTACTATTGGCCAAGAATGAAGCGAGATGTGGAGCGCCTATGCAACCGTTGCACGACATGCTTACAAGCTAAGTCCACCTCCAACTCTTATGGTCCTTACACACCGTTGCCTATTCCTTATGCTCCTTGGTCCGATATAAGCATGGATTTCATTCTAGGATTGCCTCAAACCAAATATGGACATGATTACATTTTCGTAGTGGTTGATCGATGTGGTGACCCTGCATACCACTGCATGTTGTAGTATGCCAGTCGTTGATATAACATTCACGAAGTACCAATCCGCAAATATTACATCCCTCAGAGTAGTACAACAGAATATAGCAGGTCCATAACTCATTCATTTATTATTAAAAGCAATATGTACATATCATCTCGGAGCTCCTCTTGGGTCCTAAGAGGAATACTCCTGGGTTCGAGGCGAACCCATCTTAACTTACAATATAAAAGTCTTACTAGGTGATACATTTATTCCCTCGAGCAGTTAAGTACTTAGAGTTCGTACTGCTCGGATACTACTACTACTTGATCGGTCTAAGCTTGCTCTCCTCCGGAACCCTCCCTGGTTCCGTAGACTATAAGGTAGTCTACACCTTCAACACCTCCAGAGAGGTCTGGTTCCTCATAGCCGATGATTTCGGCTCCTTCAGGGTCGTCATTGTCCTCCTCCAGTCGATTCAGACAGTCTAAGCAGGGGATTTAAGAGTGGTATGAGTACGAGCGTACTCAACAAGTTCATTATAGAAAAGAGGTGTTTAATGCACTAGCTACGATATTAGACCAGAAAGTCTAATACCCATGCAGGTTTTGATAAACATTTTTCAAGAGGTTGCTTTTATTCCAAAGAACTATGTCCGTCAGCCTTCACCGGTTTACTAGAACTTCATGGAGTTCCTTTCCGGCAGCGTTCGCAGTTCCAAATCCCGGAACAGGGAGTGACAGGTCACGATTCATTACACTCTGCAGAGGTGTGTTGCTTTACCCATAAGAGATCTTAACCTTGGTGCCAACTGGGCAGCTTTCCCGTCCACACTTCCTTCGGTGTGAGGCCCGGTATAAGGTCATAGCCAATCATATTCCTCCGCTTCCTCACACACCCACCCTTTGTTGCAAACCCCGACCCTGGGTCCTCGTCGGTCCTCTTACACCACTTAAGGATGGACCCCGACCACGACGACAGTCTGGGATCGAACCAAACTCCTTCGCCAGTAGCTGCAACCCATCATAGACCACATTACCGTGGGGAATTAGAAGGGGATCCCCACCCTCCAGTTGTTCCGCAAGCAGCAACCGCTACGGTAAGCAACAACAATACCGTGGGGAATTAGAAGGGGCTCCCCACCCTCCAATTTCTCCGCAAGATACAACCGCTACGGTAAGCGCATCCGTTGATGTACAAGAGGTGGAAATACGATTGACTATTCCGTCCCACTCCAGATCTTATGGTTAACACGGTTATTACGGCACAAGAATCACTGGACGACATTTGTTGTTTAATCCTAGATGGATATAAACCCTTGCAATGGAACCTCCACCATATCAACACAATCCATGGTTCCATTGCCCACCACTTAGTCATATTCATAGTTATGAAAATAGTGGTTTTGGTTTTTATGCAATAGTGATAAACATAGTACTTTGCAAGTAATTTGATAAAAATACTCAAATGACATGAGCAAGTGATGAACTTGCCTGAACACTGCAAAGTGTTGCAGTTGGATGGTGTGGACTGACCCTTGTCCTCTGTTGCTGAAAAATAGCATCATTGTCCGATAAGGGCAATGGTTAAAGAAGCATTTATGCATGATTCCAGTTTTAGGGTTTGTTCCCCCTTCCGATGTCTTATCATTTTATGTGAGAGGTTAATACTAAGAATGATTTAGGGATACTCTGTTTAGGGTAAAATACAACCTTGAAATGTTTTCAAGGTGTTTTTAAAGTCCAAAAGAATTTATGGACTTATTTTCATTATTGAAAATATAAGGTGTGATTTAAATGATTATTTAAATCATCAAAATTGAACTTATTCTTGTTTATCTTAAAAAATTCTATTTCATATTTTATTATGGTAGAGAATTTTATCCTGAGTGATTTTCATATTTTTAATTATTTTTTTAGAACTATTTAACATTTTCTATGCATTTTCAAGGTTTCAGTTTTATTTGTAATTGTGAAAAGTCACAATTGCCCCTGGGCCCACCTGTCAGGGTGGCCCAGCGGGTTAACCCTAACCCGAGCCGCACGATGGGCTCGGTCGGACGCACCCGTCCCCTTCCCTTCTCTTCCTCGCGAACCCTAGCCCCTCGCTCTCACGACTCCCGCGTCGCCGCCGCCTTCGCCGATTAAATCCCGCCACCTCCGGCCGTCACCGGTGACGAGGTGGTGCGGATCTGGACCGCCTCTCGACGGCGGACCTGATGGTCTGTGTCGATCTGACGCTCGCTGCCTCCTCGACTCGCCCCCAACGCATCTGCTCGTCTGACGTGGTGTGCCGCGGCGATTTCGTCGCCGCCAACGCTCCTGGCGCCGTGGCGTCGCCGTGCCCTACCGTGGTGGTGTTGGGCACTGTGGTGCTGCCGTGGCCTGGCCTGGCCTGGCGCTGCCGTGCCCCGGCGTGTGCCGCCATGGCCGCCATGGCCGCGCTCATCGCCTCGTGTCACCTGTAAGTGCTCCGTCGCCTCCTTCTCTCCCTCTCTGCTCTACTCTCTTCTCTCCTCCTCCTCTTCGTCTAGCTCGGCCACTGGCCTGCTTCTCCATGTGGAGATGCTTGCCGTGTCGATGTGCTGCTGCTGCGCCTTGCTAGCTTGCGCGTATGCTGCTGTGCTGCTGCTGTGCATCTGCCATGGATCCTACTCTACTGCTCTCTTCTTTGCCCTGCTATTACTTGCTATCCACCCTGGCTTGCAGTCTCTGTGCATCCATGCTGTTGTGCATGCTACTGATCCCCTAGCTGCTTACCTGACCAGCTCTAGCCATTGCTCTGGCCATTGCTGTTGCTTGATTACTGGTGTTATGCTCTTGCTAGTACTGATGCTATGACTTTGTGTAATTATTGCTTGAGCAAGGTTAGTGATGGGTGCTATTTATGTCTAGCTTGATCCAGTGGTACATTATGTATTTGATGTGCTTCTGGATACAATTATAATTCATTGATTTGATTATCTGTGGAGCAATTATTGATTATATGTGGCTTAGTCATTGACTGGTTCCTACTTTGCTGTTCGGTGATGCCCTAGCATGCACTGGCATGCTCTAGCAAGCTTCTGGTGTTCATATTATCACCATTTGCTTGTAAAAGCTACTCTATGGTGTCTGTGCCCCACTGTTGCTCACTCTGTGTTGTGTGTGCATCACACAGGCTTGTCCTGGTGTGTGATGGTGCTTGCTTAAGCATCAGTTGATGCTTGCAATGATCCATTGGATCATCTGCAAGGCTCTGGTGCATCAATTGCTTGTGTATTTCATTTATCTGTGTTGACTTGCTTGGCTGAATGGATAAATGATGTGAACTGTTTGCAGTTATGATCATCTTTTTAATTGTGGCAGGCTAGATGGATGCCAACCCTTGGTTGTGTACCCTAGCCCTTCATTTGAACCCATCAGGGTGATGATAACTGTGCAAGGCTTGAGATTTGGGCTGTTTCAGTGGTAGAGGTGACCTTGACATCAATTTGTTGCTGTTAGGTAGCTCCCACTCCTGTTGGCTTGTTGTGGCTTAGTGAATACATCACTGGCAATTCCTTGTTGGATTTCCAGTGCTCTTTGCTGTTGACAAACTAGAATAGGCACAAGTTGCCTATCTGTCTGATGGTTAGCAAACCATGTAGTGCTAGGTGAGTTGGGTAGGCTAGCTGTGAATCCCTCCCTTGCTGGATTCTTTGGTTTGCCTCAGTGTTAACACACAGGGCTTGACCATTTCTTCCCTGGGATGATTTTCTTCTGGCTTAATCCCCTCTTTGCCAGCATCAAATGGTTTTAACACCAAATGATGATGCACACAGGGTATCATACCCTCTAGCTTGTGTATGTGTTATGCACATGCTTATTTATGAGCAAAACAGTTGTTTGCCCATGATTCCTTGTTTATACCTCACTCCAGCTCCTAGAATTATTTGTTGGTGTAGAGGATTGCTTCTGTGATGCTTGGTTTGCTTGTCTTGCTCCTCCTGGCTAGCTTGAGCTTGCTCTACTCCATCTGGTGCTTGCTCACAGTTGACAGTTCTTGGTGAAACTGTCCCTGGATGGTTTCTGGTGGTTTCCTGTTCTTCCCGTTCTAAGTGTTCTTGTGTTCTTGGTGAACTTACCCAGAGGCTTGTGTCGATGGAATGGTTAGGGTTTACTGTGGAGAGCTTTTATCTGTCTGGCCCCTTTCTTCTCTGGTCGACAGCACTGCCTGGCACATGTTGGTGACTCACTATGTGTGTGTTGCTGTTGTGCATGCAGACTAGCTGTGTGAGCAGCTAGTGTGTGTGTGTACCTGGTGCTTGGGACTTGGGCTGTGAGAGGATCAGCTCGGCAGAGCTGTGGTATTATCCACCATATGCACTTCTTTTCTAATCTGCCAAGTGGCTTTGCCACTTGGCATAACTTGTTTCTTTTCTTTGTGTGTATGCAGGGACTTGGAGATGATCAAGATGAAACTCAAGATCATCTTGATCAAGGAATTCACGAAGATCAACTTGTAGTTTAGGAAATTTTCATTAAGTGGTAATCTTTCTTTTTCTTTTTCCATTTTGGCCAATTCTTGTAATGTGTTGTAATATTCTATATTTCAATTCTGAATATTGTAAAGACAATGTATCTTGTGTGATTATCAATAAAGCTCCAATTTTCTCTAATGAGCTTTACTTAATATTGGTATTGTTCATATTCTTTATTATTTAATATTTGTTTAAAGAATTACCTCAATAATGAAGTATGAGATATTCATATGGTGTTTGAATTTGAAATTCAAATGCAACTTGTGTTTGAATTCAATCATGCAACTTAAGTTGTAATGCACTATATCTCCTCTCTTCTCAAAATCCTAAGTTAGTTAGGTGAGATACAAGTTTGTCGCACTTTTGAAACCCTAACCCTGTAAGGTGTCGAGAGAGAAACTTATCCCCCTTCGATGCAGTTTTGTTTTAAAAGCGCAAAATTTCCCCAGAATTTACGATGCAATGCACATCCCTTTCTAAAATCTACCCCTCGATCGTCTCTAAACCTGGGACATTACAGCCTCCCCCCTTAAAGAAAACTTCATCCCGAAGTTGTGGTTGTAATACCTGAAGAGTTCGGGGTATGTTTTCCTCAGGTCTTCTTCCTTTTCCCAGGTGGCTTCCCTCTCGGGGTGATGCTTCCATTGAATCTTGCAGTACTTAATGGCTCTATTTCTGAGTTGTTTCCAGTTCTCCTCGAGAATCTTAGCTGGCTTCTCGATGTAGGTCAAGTCTGGTTGTAACTCGAGCTCATCATGTGATACTGGCTCGTCTGGGGTCTTTAAACACTTCCTGAGTTGAGACACATGGAATACATTGTGAACTTGAGCTAACCTTCCCGGTAGATCCAATTCAAAGGCTAATCCTCGGTTTTAACTCAGTATCTTGAAAGGTCCGATGTATCTAGGGCTAAGCTAATCTTAGCTGGCTTCTCGATGTAGGTCAAGTCTGGTTGTAACTCGAGCTCATCATGTGATACTGGCTCGTCTGGGGTCTTTAAACACTTCCTGAGTTGAGACACATGGAATACATTGTGAACTTGAGCTAACCTTCCCGGTAGATCCAATTCAAAGACTAATCCTCGGTTTTGACTCAGTATCTTGAAAGGTCCGATGTATCTAGGGCTAAGCTTCCCCTTTACTCCGAATCTCTGAAGACCTTTCATCGGGCTTACCTTAAGGTACACCATGTCTCCAACTTGTGGCTCCCATGTCCTTCTCTTTTGGTCTGCATAGCTCTTTTGTCGACTTTGAGCTATCTTTAGTCTATCTATTATGATGTCAATGATCTGTTGCTTTTCCTTGACATAATCTGGATTGAACTCCTTGCTTGATCCCGCCTCATACCAACATATTGGTGATCTACACTTCCTTCCATACAGAGCTTCGAATGGTGCCATCTTGATGCTGCTTTGATAGCTATTATTATATGAAAACTCTGCTAGTGGTAAGTGCTCCTCCTATGATCCTCCGAAGTCTAGGGCACAAGCCCTAAGCATATCTTCCAATATCTGGTTTGTTCTCTCTGTTTGTCCCCCCGTCTGAGGATGATAGAAGGTACTATAGTCTAACTTGGATCCTAAAGCTTCATGTAATTGCTTCCAAAATGCTGATGTGAACACGGATCCTCGATCTGACACGATCTTCTTGGGCACTCCATGTTTACTCACGATCTCTTTAATGTAAAGATCGATGATTTTCTCTCCTTTATCCTGCTGATTTACTGCTAAGAAGTGTGCACTTTTCATCAACCGGTCCACGATTACCCATATCATGTCCTTCTTTTTATTAGTCATGGGTAGTCCGGTAATGAAATCCATTCCTATCTCTTCCCATTTCCATTCTGGGATTGGTAAAGGTGTAACTTTCCTGCCGGACTTTGATGTTCGGCTTTCACTCTTTGGCAGGTATGGCATTCTGCCACGTATTGTGCTATCTCTCTCTTCATGTTATTCCACCAGAATAGTTCCTTGAGATCCATGTACATCTTTGTACTTCCCGGATGTATAGAGTATGGTGTTTGATGTGCTTCCCGGAGTATAACTTCCTTGATCTCATCAATATCCGGAACACAAATCCTTTTCTGGAACCATAATGATCCCGACTCTCCTCGGTGAAATTCTGATGGTCTTCCCTCATCAATCCTTCTCATCTCCTCCACGATGAATGGATCGTCCAATTGACCCATGATTATCTCATTCTTTAAGTTAACACTTAGCTCATCGACTACTTGTAAAACCGATAATCCTTCATGAGCTTCTTTCTCCCAAAGTTGTATTTGCGCTTGGCTTATTTCCTTCTTCAACTCCGGTGACATTTCTTGTTCCACTCCTCCAGTGCTCTTCCTACTCAAGGCATCTGCTACAACATTAGCCTTTCCTGGAGTATAATTGATGGTCAAATCGTAATCCTTGATTAGTTCAAGCCATCTTTTCTGCCTCATATTGAGTTCCTTCTGAGTGAAGAAGTACTTGAGACTCTTATGATCCGTATAGAGCTCACACTTGGCTCCATAGAGAAAATGTCTCCAAGTTTTAAGTGCAAATACGACTGCTGCTAATTCTAAGTCATGTGTTGGATAGTTCACTTCATGAGGTCTGAGTTGCCTCGATCCATAAGATATTACTTTTCGATCTTGCATGAGTACGCAACCCAATCCATGTTTGGATGCGGCACAGTACACGGTGTAATCCTTGCCAACTTCCGGAACTGCCAACACCGGTGCTGTGGTGAGTTTCTCTTTCAGAGTTTGGAAACTCTTTTCACACTCATCAGACCACACGAACGGTGTGTCCTTCCTTAACAGCTTAGTCATCGGTCCTGCTATCTTGGAGAATCCTTTAATGAACCTCCGATATTATCCTGCCATTCCTAAGAATCCACGGATTTCTTTGACAGTCTTGGGTGCTTCCCAATCTAAAACTGCTGCTACTTTGCTTGGGTTAACAGCTATCCCATCTTTGCTAATAACATGACCAAGAAATTCTACTTGATCTAGCCAAAACTCACACTTGCTGAATTTTTCATAGAGTTGATGTTCTCTTAGTGTTTGCAATACTATCCTCAGATGTTCAGCATGTTCAGTTTTATCTTTGGAGTATATCAAGATATCATCGATGAATACGATGACAAACTTGTCTAGACATGGCATGAAGATCTTATTCATAAGATTCATGAAGATTGCTGGGGCATTGGTTAATCCAAAAGGTACTACTAGGTATTCATGATGTCCGTACCTCGAGACAAAGGCTATTTTCGGAACGTCTTCCTTCTTGATCTTTATCTGATGATAACCGGACCTTAGATCAATCTTGGAAAAGACTCCCGCGCCTCTAACTTGATCAAATAGATCTTGTATTCTAGGAAGTGGGTACTTGTTCTTGATAGTACATTATTCAAATTCATGTAGTCTCCGCACATCATTCTGCCTCCATCTCTTTTATCCATGAAGATAACAGGTGATCCCCATGGTGAGATACTCTCCTGTATGAATCCTTTCTGTTCTAAGTCATCCAGTTGCTCCTTAAGTTCTTTCAACTCCTTAGGCCACATCTTGTATGGTGCCTTAGCAATGGGAGTTGTTCCTGGAATTAGGTCGATAGTAAACTCTATCTCCCTATCTGGTGGCATTCCAGGTAATTCCTTAGGAAAAACATCCTGGAATTCATTTACTACAGGTATATCCTCCAACTTCACTTCCTTCATGCTATTCAACTGTAGCTCTACTTCAATCTGTGTATGCTTATCTCCTTGGTAGATCATTCTACTTCCATCGGGGCTTTTCAAAGACACAGTCTTGTTCACACAGTCGATCAATGCTTCATTAGCCTCTAACCAGTTCATACCAAGAATGACATCAATGTCCTTCATCGGTAAAATGAACAGGTCTGCGTCAAATGCGCATTTATTGATCATAATGACTTTTCCTTGTTTGGTATGGGTTACTACTATCGTTCCCCCCGCGGAAAGTATGGTTATGGGTGTATCTAACTTAGTGCAACTAATCCCATGTTTGATGATGAATTGATGAGAAATGAATGATGTAGTTGCACCAGTATCAAAAAGTAATTTGCCAGGATGAGTAAGTATCTGAAGCGTACCTATCACTGCCTGATCGGAGTTCACCACCTCCTCCAAGCTGGTGCAGTTTAACTTGCCGAAGGGTTTCTTGTTCTTCCAATTCCCTCCATTGTTCCCGCCTCGGTTTCCTCCTCCTCCTGACTGACCTCCTCCATTCTTTTTATTAGGGCAATCCTTCATCATGTGCCCTTCCTGACGACACCCAAAGCATATTATCTTGGGTTTCCTGCAATCTTGTGAGAGATGCCCTCTAAATCCACAAATGCGGCAAACGATCTGGTTTGCGGCTTGGGATCCTTGATTCCTCCTATTATTGTTGTTGTTGTTGTACCTTGGTTTAAAACTCAAGCCAGTGTTAGGCTTGTTGCCGACATATCTCTTAGGCTCAAATTTGGCCTTCTTTCTCTTCTCCTCCTGTAGCTGCTTGAAATCATCTTCAAGAGTGATGGCTGCATCCACCAACTCCTGGAACTCTGTCGCTCT
This sequence comes from Lolium perenne, assembly GCF_019359855.2. Lineage (NCBI taxonomy): Eukaryota > Viridiplantae > Streptophyta > Magnoliopsida > Poales > Poaceae > Lolium > Lolium perenne. The sequence continues at coordinate 171,494,854 of NC_067250.2, read as the reverse complement.
CATCATTCTGAGCTGTACCTTGAACTGGGGACTTAATCCCCGCAAGAACCTCTTTTTCTTCTTGTCCTCGGTGTTGACCTCCTCAACGGCATACCGAGACAGTTTGGAAAACTCCCTGACATAAGTCAGGATGGCCTTATCTTTCTGCTCAAGACTTTCAAATTCTCGACGCTTCAACTCCACTATACTCTCAGGGACATTGGATTCCCTGAACTTCCTCTTGAACTCCTCCCAGGTGAGTACTTTCTCAGCCAGATAAACGGCTACTATGTTATCCCACCATGATGCGGCGGGTCCACACAACAAGTGTGTTGCATACCTGACCTTCTCCAGGTCGTTGCATCCAACAGTATTGAGCTTTCGCTCAGTGTCCATCAACCAATCCTCCGCGTCCATTGGTTCGGGCGCGTATGCGAAGGATATAGGCTTTGTATTCTGGAATTCTGACAAAGTGACTCCCTGATTGTCAGGCCTCTCCACCTTGTTCTGTTGAAGCAGCTCCTGGAAGAACTTGTTTTGCTGCTCCATCGTCATACGTTGCCTTTCCTCCAACATTTGCATGTATTGTAGGAAATTCTGCTGCGTCATTGGTGGTGGTGGTGGTGGAAACTGGTTTCTGGCTGCTTCATCAGCCTCTTCATTCTGCTTGGCCTCGCGCTCGAGGCGCTGTGCTTCACTCTCCTCACCCGTCGCTCCCGACATATCCCCCTAGTTCTGCAACACAAAGTGGTACTCATAGTTACTCCATGCGCAAGTTTTCTGAGCTCAACTTTGTGCACGGAACTAGTCACGCAATGGAAATCAAGAAGCAAATCCAAATCATACAAAACATATACCATGTATATACATAATTAAGTGGTTTTATTACAATACTCAGTGACGATGTGAGTATGCAAACCCACTTATTGAAGTATATGTACAAATTTCTACAAAATATTACATACTACAATACATGTGGTACTATTGTATTGTAGTCTCGCCTCCCTTGGTGGTCTCTAGTCGTACTTCACTCCCGGTACATCCCAGGCTTCCATCCGGTCGAACGTGTAGTCCTCCTGACAGAATCTGGAACATAGGGTCTTCCCGTCGGCTGGTAGTCAGAATCAGAGGATGATCCCAGGGAAAATCTGTGTTCATGAACTGATTATTCAAAACATCATAATCCACCCATCGGGTGTACTCCCCTGTGACTCCGCCATAGGTATTTCCACCATCAGTATCTGACTAAATCAGTATAGGATACTCCTCATAGTCTCCCCTGTTATACTGATTGTTCTGGAACTGGGTTGTGGCGTCCTCATTCATCTCCGAATTATCTCTGACTAGATCGCCAGAGTTTCCCGTGTCTGACCCCCAACTCCAACCTGTTGAGTTCTCTATAGGAGTCTCGGAACGCTGATGTTTTCCGGATTCCTCTCCACCCTCATATCCTCCACGGGAACTACTAGGGTAGTACCTAGGTGTAATGGGTGTGGTTTGTTGTTCGGGATGGTCAATACTAATGTAATCACCAGCTGAATAAACTGGTGTGTGAACCTCACCCTCCATTGGTTCTTTCCCCTTCACCTCCTCCTTGGGCTCAGTAAACTCTTCTAACATTGTATCAATTGCACCCGGCAAATGTCGGTTCAACTGAAAGAACAATGACAGTAAGTTGCGGCTATTGTCCATGTACTTAGCGGCTTCTGCTGGCTTGCGCTTAGCAAACTTGAAGTGGTTAAGCATAGGATCATCTTCCTCCTCCATATGAGGAATGTGTGCGAATTCGGAACCCACAAGCTCTTTCGTCTTATGTTCCCGAATATCAGTGATGGCTCTCATAATGGCTATGTGGTAGGCTGTTTGGATAGTTCTAGCCTCACCTGCTGGCATCACTATACTCATTCCTATGGATTCTGGAATTCTTAGTCCTACCCTACACTTCGCCAATACTGTACCGTCATAGTACATGTATTTCCTTACTTGGATCTGGGGATCGCACCCAAATTCAAGTAACATGGCACGAAGAATGTCCACGAGTCCTCCGTCATATTCACTCAATGTTGACTCCATCACTTTCACGTTACGTCCCGAACGTGAACTTGCCATAGTTGGTTGTAGAATAGAAAGAATATAATATTAGTAATGATGCATCATAATAGAGATCATAAAGAATTATCGCACTAAAAGATATGATTGTTTTATTCTCAAGTGAATATACACCATATTTTTAGAGAATTCTTTACTAATCCTATTTGACTCCTAACGTTCTGTCCCATTTACTAGGTTCCAACCTAAGGTCAAAGATTTTGCTCTGATATCAACTATGGTGACCCTACATACCACTGCATGTTGTAGTATGCCAGTCGTTGATATAACATTCACGAAGTACCAATCCGCAAATATTACATCCCTCAGAGTAGTACAACAGAACATAGCTGGTCCATAACTCATTCATTTATTATTACAAGCAATATGTACATATCATCTCGGAGCTCCTCTTGGGTCCTAAGAGGGATACTCCTAGGTTCGAGGCGAACCCATCTTAACTTACAATATAAAAGTCTTACTAGGTGATACATTTATTCCCTCGAGCAGTTAAGTACTTAGAGTTCGTACTGCTCGGATACTACTACTACTTGATCGGTCTAAGCTTGCTCTCCTCCTGAACCCTCCCCGGTTCCGTAGACTATAAGGTAGTCTACACCTTCAACACCTCCAGAGAGGTCTGGTTCCTCATAGCCGATGATTTTGGCTCCTTCAGGGTCGTCATTGTCCTCCTCCAGTCGATTCAGACAGTCTAAGCAGGGGATTTAAGAGTGGTATGAGTACGAGCGTACTCAACAAGTTCATTATAGAAAAGAGGTGTTTAATGCACTAGCTACGATATTAGACCAGAAAGTCTAATACCCATGCAGGTTTTGATAAACATTTCTTCAAGAGGTTGCTTTTATTCCAAAGAACTATGTCGTCAGCCTTCACCGGTTTACTAGAACTTCATGGAGTTCCTTTCCGGCAGCGTTCGCAGTTCCAAATCCCGGAACAGGGAGTGACAGGTCACGATTCATTACACTCTGCAGAGGTGTGTTGCTTTACCCATAAGAGATCTTAACCTTGGTGCCAACCGAGCAGCTTTCCCGTCCACACTTCCTTCGGTGCGAGGCCCGGTATAAGGTCATAGCCAATCATATTCCTCCGCTTCCTCGCGCACCCACCCTTTGTTGCAAACCCCGACCCTGGGTCCTCGTCGGTCCTCTTACACCACTTAAGGATGGACCCCGACCACGATGACAGTCTGGGATCGAACCAAACTCCTTCGCCGGTAGCTGCAACCCATCATACACCACATTACCGTGGGGAATTAGAAGGGGATCCCCACCCTCTAGTTGTTCCGCAAGCAGCAACCGCTACGGTAAGCAACAGCAATACCGTGGGGAATTAGAAGGGGCTCCCCACCCTCCAATTGCTCCGCAAGATACAACCGCTACGGTAAGCGCATCCGTTGATGTACAAGAGGTGGAAATACGATTGACTATTCCGTCCCACTCCAGATCTTATGGTTTACACGGTTATTACGGCACAAGAATCACTGGACGACATTTGTTGTTTAATCCTAGATGGATATAAACCCTTGCAATGGAACCTCCACCATATCAACACAATCCATGGTTCCATTGCCCACCACTTAGTCATATTCATAGTTATGAAAATAGTGGTTTTGCTTTTTATGCAATAGTGGTAAACATAGTACTTTGCAAATAATTTGATAAAAATACTCAAATGACATGAGCAAGTGATGAACTTGCCTGAACACTGCAAAGTGTTGCAGTTGGATGGTGTGGACTGACCCTTGTCCTCTGTTGCTGAAAAATAGCATCATTGTCCGATAAGGGCAATGGTTAAAGAAGCATTTATGCATGATTCCAGTTTTAGGGTTTGTTCCCCCCCTTTCGATGTCTTATCATTTCATGTCAGAGGTTAATACTAAGAATGATTTAGGGATACTCTATTTAGGGTAAAATACAACCTTGAAATGTTGTCAAGGTGTTTTTAAAGTCCAAAAGAATTTATGGACTTATTTTCATTATTGAAAATATAAGGTGTGATTTAAATGATTATTTAAATCATCAAAATTGAACTTATTCTTGTTTATCTTCAAAAATTCTATTTCATATTTTATTATGGTAGAGAATTTTATCCTGAGTGGTTTTCATATTTTTAATTATTTTTTAGAGCTATTTAACATTTTCTATGCATTTTCAGAGTTTCAGTTTTATTTGTAATTGTGAAAAGTCACAATTGCCCTTGGGCCCACCTGTCAGGGTGGCCCAGCGGGTTAACCCTAACCCGAGCCGCACGATGGGCTCGGTCGGACACACCCGTCCCCTTCCCTTCTCTTCCTCGCGAACCCTAGCCCCTCGCTCTCGCGACTCCCGCGTCGCCGCCGTCTTCGCCGATTAAATCCCGCCGCCTCTGGCCGTCGCCGGCGACGAGGTGGTGCGGATCTGGACCGCCTCTCGATGGCGGACCTGATGGTCCGCGTCGATCTGACACTCGCTGCCTCCTCAACTCGCCCCCAACGCATCTGCTCGTCTACCGTGGTGTGCCGCGGCGATTTCGTCGCCGCCGACGCTCCTGGCGCCGTGGCGTCGCCGTGCCCTGCCGTGGTGGTGCTGGGCACTGTGGTGCTGTCGTGGCCTGGCCTGGCCTGGCGCTGCCATGCCCCGGCGTGTGCCGCTATGGCCGCCATGGCCGCGCTCATCGCCTCGTGTCACCTGTAAGTGCTCCGCCGCCTCCTTCTCTCCCTCTCTGCTCTACTCTCTTCTCTCCTCCTCCTCTTCGTCTAGCTCGGCCACTGGCCTGCTTCTCCATGTGGAGATGCATGCCGTGTCGATGTGCTGCTGCTGCGCCTTGCTAGCTTGCGCGTATGCTGCTGTGTTGTGTTGCTGTGCTGTTGTGCTGCTGCTGTGCATCTGCCATGGATCCTACTCTACTGCTCTCTTCTTTGCCCTGCTATTACTTGCTATCCACCCTGGCTTGCAGTCTCTATGCATCCATGTTGGTGTGCATGCTACTGATCCCCTAGCTGCTTACCTGACCAGCTCTAGCCATTGCTCTGGCCATTGTTGTTGCTTGATTACTGGTGTTATGCTCTTGCTAGTACTGATGCTATGACTTTGTGTAATTATTGCTTGAGCAAGGTTAGTGATGGGTCCTATTTATGTCTAGCTTGATCCAGTGGTACATTATGTATTTGATGTGCTTCTGGATACAATTATAATTCATTGATTTGATTATCTGTGGAGAAATTATTGATTATATGTGGCTATTTCATTGACTGGTTCCTACTTTGCTGCTCAGTGATGCCCTAGCATGCACTGGCATGCTCTAGCAAGCTTCTGGTGTTCATATTATCACCATTCGCTTGTAAAAGCTACTCTATGGTGTCTGTGCCTCACTGTTGCTCACTCTATGTTGTGTGTGCATCACACAGGCTTGTCCTGGTGTGTGATGGTGCTTGCTTAAGCATCAGTTGATGCTTGCAATGATCCATTGGATCATCTGCAAGGCTCTGGTGCATCAATTGCTTGTGTATTTCATTTATCTGTGTTGACTTGCTTGGCTGAATGGATAAATGATGTGAACTGTTTGCAGTTATGATCATCTTTTTAATTGTGGCAGGCTAGATGGATGCCAACCCTTGGTTGTGTACCCTAGCCCTTCATTTGAACCCATCAGGGTGATGATAACTGTGCAAGGCTTGAGATTTGGGCTGTTTCAGTGGTAGAGGTGACCTTGACAGCAATTTGTTGCTGTTAGGTAGCTCCCACTACTGTTGGCTTGCTGTGGCTTAGTGAATACATCACTGGCAATTCCTTGTTGGATTTCCAGTGCTCTTTGATGCTGACAAACTAGAATAGGCACAAGTTGCCTATCTGTCTGATGGTTAGCAAACCATGTAGTGCTAGGTGAGTTGGGTAGGCTAGCTGTGAATCCCTCCCTTGCTGGATTCTTTGGTTTGCCTCAGTGTTAACACACAGGGCTTGACCATTTCTTCCCTGGGATGATTTTCTTCTGGCTTAATCCCCTCTTTGCCAGCATCAAATGGTTTTAACACCAAATGATGATGCACACAGGGTATCATACCCTCTAGCTTGTGTATGTGTTATGCACATGCTTATTTATGAGCAAAACAGTTGTTTTCCCATGATTCCTTGTTTATACCTCACTCCAACTCCTAGAATTATTTGTTGGTGTAGAGGATTGCTTCTGTGATGCTTGGTTTGCTTGTCCTACTCCTCCTGGCTAGCTTGAGCTTGCTCTACTCCATCTGGTGCTTGCTCACAGTTGACAGTTCTTGGTGAAACTGTCCCTGGATGGTTTCTGGTGGTTTGTTGTTCTTCCTGTTCTAAGTGTTGTTGTGTTCTTGGTGAACTTACCCAGAGGCTTGTTGAAAGAACATCTCTCACATTATGTTTTGTGTGTTTGATGTCAATATATGTGATACACTAATGTTTGTTTAAGTGGTACAGGGTTTACATAGATTCATATTTATGTGTGTTGGATTTGGTCGGTATGTCAAAAGTTAACAGCAAAAAGATGGCCAGGCCGGATAATCCGGGCCGGATATTGTTGAAATATCCGGCCCCCTGTTTTTGGCTAAGTCTTCGAGGAAAAGCAGCGCAGTATAGGGGCCGGACATTTGCGCGGATATTGTCCCGGTATTGTGCCAGGGCCAGAATATCCGGGCCGGATATTTTGGAAATATCCGGGCCCCTCGATTTTGGCTAAGGACTGGAAGAAAAGCTTCTCTGGCATAGGGCCGGACATTTGGCCGGATAAAGTCACTGTTTTGTCCAGTAGGCCGGATTATCCGGGGGGCGGATTATCCGGCCCTTACTTAGGCCGGAATATCCGCCCCCCCCCCGGAAGCTGCAACGGCTCATTTTTGAGAGGGGGTATAAATACCCCCTTCTTCTACCTTGGTTGCTTGCTCAATCATTACACAAGAAATCTGCCAAGCCACCTCCATTAGAGCCACCTCAAGAAACTCAAGATTTGCAAGATCTCCTTCCTCCCCCAACCAAAGCTCTTGATCTTTGGAGATCCGAAGGAGAAGACACCGATCTACATCCTCACCGAAGCGTTCTTCATTTCCCCCTCTCTTGTTTGAGGGATCTCATGCTAGTGTTCCTATTTGGTTCCCTAGTTGATTTGTGTTGATGTATTGTTGTTGATTGTTGTGTTGTAACAGATTTGGGAGCCTCCAATTTGGTTGTGGATGTGTGCCCCAAGAACCTTGTAAAGGCCCGGTTTCCGCCTCGAGGAAATCCCTTAGTGGAAGTGGGCTAGGCCTTCGTGGCGTTGCTCACCGGAGATCTGAGTGAAGCCTTCGTGGCTGTTGGTTTGGCTTTCGTAGCAACCACACTCCTCCAAACGTAGACGTACCTTCTTGCAAAGGAAGGGAACTACGGGAATCATCTCCGTGTCATCGCGTGCTCCACTCTCGGTTACCTCTATCCTATTCTATCTCTATATTGCTTAGATATATCTTGCTTAGTTGTTAGCCTTGTCATATAGGTAAATTCACTTAGTTGCATATCTAGAGAATTTACCTTTTGTGTCAAGCCTAAATTGAAAAAGAACTAAAAATTGGTTAGCACCTATTCACCCCCCCCTCTAGGTGCGGCATACGATCCTTTCAATTGGTATCAGAGCCTCGGCTCTTATTTCGGGCTTAACCGCCTAAGAGTATGCCGGACGATGGACCATCGGAAGGGGAGACTAGGCCGGTCACCATGGAGGATATCAACTCGTTGAAATCATCCATGGATGCTCAAATGGAAAGCATGAGAAAAATGATTTCCGAGCTTTTGGCTCCTCCCCGTCCCGTGGCTCCCACCATGGAGGTTAATATCACGGATGCGGTTGTAGAGGGTGATACTTCGGTATTACCCTCCGCTACCACACCCATGGATGGTGATAACTCAAACACTGACAAACCCCCCATTGCATCTCCCAAGGGAACTAGTGGAAGTGAGAGCTACAATCGAGTACCTCCACCTTTCCAATCACCCGATATACCGGTTCCCCATCCTCATATAAACATCCGGGGCGACCCACCTAAGTTTTCCGTTAATGATTACGATACTTGGCAATTTGAGTTTAGCTCTCATGTTCGCAGTGCCTCCAATGAACTTTGGAGAATCATCGAGGAAGGCTTCAATCCTTACAACCCCAAGAAGTTGACTAGAAGAGAAGCGGTTGATAGTCAACTCAACAACACCGCCTTGCACATGATTCAAACCGCCGTGGGGACTAAGGAGTTGACTCGTGTTCGGCATTTCACCACCGCCAAGGATGCTTGGGATGCTTTGGCCGCGAGTTGCATTGGAAGCGAGAGCACAAGAAGGAACAAGTATAATGCTCTTCGGAATAAAGCCGAAGGATTCATGAGGCTTCCGGATGAAGATCATGAAGACATGTATGGAAGACTTCTCACCGTTGCCGACGCCTTCCGGATTGTTGGTGCCTCTCACATTAATGACTCTTGGATCAAGGAGAAGTACATTGAGTGCATGATGCCGTTCGAGCCTATTGATGTCAAGACACTTGTCGGAAGAGAATGCTATGCCTCTCTCACCTCTCAACAAGCCATGCACGAGATGCAAGCTCTCAAGGTGCTTGAGCAAAACTCTCATGATTCTCGCAATCGTGCCATTGGGATGACAAAATGGTCCAACCTTGCCTTGGTGGTCAACCCCGTGCAAGAAGTGATTCCTCAAGAATATTATAGGGCATCTTGGAGCATGACCTATCCGGAAGACTTGGAACACCACTACCATGACCACATGGCATTCCATGCAAAAACCTTTTGGATTGATCCTTCCAAGGCCAAGGAGGACAACATCAAGAGAAACAACTCAAGGGGCCCCTCAAGCTCGGGCCCAAGAACAAGATCTTGCTACAATTGCAATGACAAGCGCCATTTCATCGCCGAATGTCCCTATGAGAATAGGAGACTCATGGTGGAAGGCTCATCCCCAACGACAAGAGCAAAGACTCAAAGGGCAAATATTCAAAGCCCCTCAACAAGAAATTCTACAACAAGAACAAGAAGGGCAAGAGGCCCTCAAGGATTGTGCTAGTGGCTAATGAAGAATACTCTTCCGATGAGATTGCAAGTGCTAGTGATGATGATGAAGAGGAAAGCTCAAGAGAAGTGGCCGCCATTGTCACCACCAACATTCCCTCTTCCTCTCTCTTTGATTCACCCAATGAGAACCCTCAACGCAAGAATGCACATTGCTTCATGGCAAGGTCCACCTTGGACACATCTATTGTGCTATCAACTCAAGAAGAGTACACCTCCGGAGATGAAGATGTTGATGATGAAGAAGATGCAACCTCAAATGGATTGGTTGCCCTTGCCTCCCTCGCTACTAACTCTTCATCAACAAGTGAATCTCCCAATGAGGTCATTCATGTGGAGGAAGAAAGTTGCCTCATGGCTAAATCTTCCGAGGTATCATCTCCTAACCCCTCTATGCCTAACATTGCTAATGATCTAGGGGTTGACCCCGCTAGTCTAAAAGTGAAACAAGAGATGCTAGAGTTTGATGAGTTCATTAGTAGCCTTGAAGGTAACACTAAGAAGCATGTTTCAAGTCTCATGGTTCGTATGGCTCAACTAAATGCTACTCTTGAGAAAAAGTGCCAAATAGAGAGAGAAGACTCTCTAGAAATACATGCTCTTAAAAATGCTCTTGAGGAATGTCAAGAAACTATAACATCTCTTGAAGAGAAGCTAGAAAGTCTTGAAGAACCTCAAGATAAACTTAACAAGCTCACTAAAGCTAGAGATCTTGCTAGAGCTAATACTAAAGTGCTTATAAAGGAAAAGGCCAAATTTGGTGTTGATCATGAGAAACTTGTGAAGGATCTAGATGAACTAGACAAGGCTCACAAAGCCTTGAAGAGTGAATACTCTCTCCTCTCCGAGTCTCATGAGCAACTTCAAATTAGGCTTGCTTCATATGACATACCTAGTACCTCTACTCCCTCATGTGATCATGCAAATATAATTGAGGAAAATGCTAGGTTGAAAGATGAACTTGCTAGGACCTCCTCTCCCCAAAGTAAACTTTCCTTGGATGATCTTTTGAGTAAGCAAAGGTCAAACAATGGGAAGGAGGGACTTGGTTATAATACCAAGGCTAAAAAGGCAAACAAGAAAAAGACCAAGCCCGCACATGAAAAAGCTAATGGTGAAACCCGAAAGGGCAATACCATTAATGATGATGGTGCAAGAATAGATAACCCTCACTATGTTCTCTTTAAAGATTATTATGGTGATGTCTATGCTAAATATGTTGGTCCATATGATGGTTATGTTGCTTGGTCTATTTGGGTTCCAAAGACCCTTGTTGCTAACAAAAGAGGACCCATTGAAAAATGGGTACCTAAATCCAAGAATTGATCTCATGTAGGACTATGCCGCCGGAGGTTCAAAATGGGTACTTGATAGTGGATGTACAAGTCATATGACCGGCGGCAAGAACCTCGTCAAGGAGTTGAGGCCCAACATAAATAATATCACCGTCTCCTTTGGCGATAATTCTACATCCGAGGTATTGGGTTTTGGCAAAGTTGTGGTAGCACACAACATTACTCTTGTGGATGTCATGCTTGTCAAAACCCTTGGTTACAATTTGCTTTCCGTTTCCGCCCTTGGCAAGATGGGTTTCGCCGTCTTTATTGATAAAGATATTGTGGTCCTCTTGTGGAGCAAGACTCTAAAAGTCGCATTCGTTGGGTATCGCGAACACAACTTGTATGTGGTGGACTTTTCGGGGACCACCACGTCAAGTGCGATGTGCCTATTCGGAAAGGCGGACGTGGGTTGGTTGTGGCATCGCCGCCTAGCCCATGTCAACATGAGAACTTTGCAAAGTCTTCACAAGGGGAACCATATTGTGGGACTAATGGAAAATGTGTCTTTTGCCAAAGATCGTGTTTGTAGGGCTTGTGTTGAAGGCAAAATGCATGACTCTCCGCATCCAAGCAAGACCATCATCTCTTCCAAGAGGATCTTGGAGCTCCTTCATGTGGATCTCTTTGGTCCCGTTACTCATGCAAGTCTTGGTGCGAAGAAACATTGGTTGGTGATTGTCGATGACTACTCAAGATACACTTGGGTCTACTTTCTCAAGACGAAAGATGAGACTCAACAAATATTCATTGACTTTGCTACCGAGGTGCAACGCCAACACAACCTCCTCATTATGGCGATAGGAAGTGACAACGGCTCCGAGTTCAAGAACTACACACTCAATGATTTTCTTAGTGATGAGGGGATTCGTCATCAATATTCCGTTGCTTACACCCCTCAACAAAATGGTGTTGCGGAGAGGAAGAACCGGACTCTTATGGATATGGCAAGGTCTATGATGGTGGAGTATAAATCCCGCTATAACTTTTGGGCCGAAGCCATCTCCACCGCTTGTCACTCCTCCAACCGGCTCTATCTCCGCAAGGGCTTGAACAAGACTCCATATGAAATACTCACCGGGAACAAGCCTAATATCTCATACTTCAAGGTGTTCGGGTGTAAGTGTTTCTACAAAATCAAAGGAGTTCGTTTATCTAAATTCGCTCCTAAAGCTTTGGAGGGTATATTTGTTGGTTACGGTGCTGAGTCTCACACTTATAGAATCTTTGATATAGCCTCCGGGATTATCATTGAATCTTGTAGTGTGAGGTTCGAAGAAAATGATGGCTCCCAAGTGGGGCAAGTTGATGTTTGTGCAGGTGATGAAATACCTCAAGATGCCATAGTAAGAATGGGTGTGGGATTTTTCCGCCCCATTGAGGGACACGGTGTGGCGTCTCGGGAAGGACTATGCTCTACCACGGTGGAGCCCTCATCTTCTCAACATCAACAAACCCCATCAAGTGAAGCAAATGATGCACCAACCCAAGAACAAGAACAAAACCCTCCCTCTAGTGTGCAAGATCAAGGACAAGATCAAGGGCAAGATCAAGGACAAGATCAAGGACAAGATCAAGGTCAAGATCAACCAAGAATTCATGATGGTTCCGACGAGTATCCATTTGATATTTGCTCCGCACCAAATGATGTCCAAGATCAAGCACATGATGTTGAGCACTCACAAGAAATTGTAGTTGCTCAAGTTGAAGGTCAAGACGGGGACCCAAATGATCAAGTTGATCAAGTGACACCTCCAAGGCCAAGAAGAACCAAGGAGGAGATCGAGGCCCATCGTCTAGCAAGAAGAGAAAGGCAACTTGAGCGTCTTGAACACACACATGACAAGGTTCTTGGTGATGTAAGGGCAAAGGTTTCCACAAGAAGGCAATTGGCTAATTTTAGCAACCATCATGCTTATATCTCCTTAGTGGAACCCAAGAAAGTATTTGAAGCCCTTGAAGATTCGGATTGGATGGAAGCTATGCACGAAGAACTCAACAACTTCAAGCGCAACAAAGTGTGGACCTTAGTGGAGAAGCCAAAGGAGTGCCGCAATGTTATTGGCACTAAATGGATATTCAAGAACAAGCAAGATGAGTTTGGCAATGTTGTGAGGAACAAGGCAAGATTGGTGGCTCAAGGGTTCTCTCAAGTTGAGGGAATTGACTTTGGAGAAACCTATGCTCCCGTGGCTCGCCTTGAGTCCATCCGTATCCTTCTTGCTTATGCATCGCATCATAACTTTAAGTTACAACGAATGGATGTGAAAAGTGCATTTCTTAATGGTCCTTTGCATGAAGAGGTTTATGTTAAGCAACCCCCGGGGTTCGAGGATCTCAACTTCCCTAACCATGTCTACAAGCTCGATAAAGCTCTTTATGGTCTCAAACAAGCTCCTAGAGCTTGGTATGAGCACCTTAAGGAATTATTGGTAGACCGTGGGTTTGATGTTGGGCTAATCGATCCCACTCTTTTTACTAAGAGGGTCAATGGGGAGCTTTTCGTTTGCCAATTATATGTTGATGATATTATCTTTGGCTCTACTAACAAAGCTTTCAATGATGAATTTTCAAAGCTTATGACCGATAGGTTTGAGATGTCTATGATGGGAGAGATGAAGTTCTTCCTTGGTTTTGAGATCAAGCAATTGAGAGGAGGAACCTTCATCAACCAAGCAAAATATCTCCAAGACATGCTCAAGAGGTTCAAGATGACCGAGATGAAAGGTGTTGCCACTCCTATGGTTACCAAATGTCATCTTGCACTTGATCCCAATGGTAAAGAGGTGGATCAAAAGGTATATCGTTCCATGATTGGATCCTTGCTTTACCTTTGTGCATCTAGACCGGACATAGTGTTGAGTGTTGGTGTGTGTGCAAGGTATCAAGCTTCTCCTAAGGAGAGCCACATGATAGCTCTCAAGAGAATCTTTCGATATTTGGTTGATACCCCAAGATATGGTATTTGGTACCCCAAAGGCTCAAGTTTTATTCTCAATGGTTACACCGATGCGGATTGGGCGGGAGACAAGGATGATAGGAAATCAACCTCCGGGGCTTGCCAATTTCTTGGTAGGTCCTTGGTGTGTTGGTCATATAAGAAGCAAAATTGTATATCTCTCTCCACCGCCGAAGCCGAATATGTTGCCGCCGCAAGTGGATGCACTCAATTGTTATGGATGAGGCAAACTTTAAAGGAATACGGTGTCATTTGTGACAAAGTGCCTCTATTATGTGACAATGAAAGTGCTATCAAGATTGCCTATAATTCGGTGCAACATTCAAGAACGAAGCATATTGAGATCCGGAATCATTTCATTAGGGATCATGTTGCCCGGGGTGATATTGAGCTTATCTATGTTCCTACCAAAGATCAACTTGCCGATATATTCACGAAGCCTCTTGATGAAGCAAGGTTCACTTTTTTGAGGAATGAGCTAAATATCATTGATTCAAGGAGTATAGCTTGACCATCTTGCAAACACACCTTCGTCTCAAAACTTTATTTGGTTTAGATGTGGGCATGGAAATAGGGGGAGTGCGGTTTAAATTATTGAGCTATCCCTCCCCCCATAATGCCAACATTAAGAAATCATTCTCTTTATATCATATGTTGATATGTGAGCTTCAATGATGAGTAGTGGCTTGGACCCAAGATATATCTTCGCGGTGCCATGCCACAACACTCATATATGGTGGCCTAGGCCACCACACTCTTCTTTGTGAATAGTTGGAGTTATTTGGATCTTATCGCCTTTTATTTGACAACTTCATGTTCTTATGGGAAATCACTCTAGTTTGGCCTTATTTGCTCATATCTTGCAAACTTGAGTGACCATGTACCATTTACAGTTTGTATCTTCTAAAACCTAAGCCTACTCTCTCCTATAAGCCATTTCCATCTTGCTCATTTGTCATGTTTGGTAAAAACTTGGAGTTTGAGGTTTTTCGGTCGGATGATCTAGGTTGCTCCATCTTATTGGTAAATTTGCACCTTATATGTGACGTGATACATTATTGCATCGCATATGGGTCATGCAAATAACCAACGAAAGATGGGACGGATTCCCGGTGATTCTGGAATTTTCCAGAACCCCGGATAATCCGGCCCGGGAGACCCCGGAAAATCCGGCCCGGCCGGATTATCCGCCCTAAGCTAGGGCCGGATTATCCGGCCTGGGCAGATCTTGAAATGGTTGAGGACGAGGCCGCGGGGGGGGGGGGGGGGGGAAACGGTTCACACCACCCCCCACGCGCCTCTCTCTCCTCTTTCTCCTCTCAAGTTCGCCGGACCTCCTCCTCCTCGCCGGAGACGCTCCGTCCGCCCCCTCTCAGAGTTCTTGGGTGGATCGGGTGCATCTCCTCCCTAGCTACCTTCTCCTCCAAGCGGTTTCCACAATGGATGTGGGTATGATTCACAATCTCTAACCCTAGATGTTGTGTTTTATATGTGCTATTTTCTTGGTGGAATTGGTGTCTAGTTGTTCCAAATCAAGTGTAGTGTACTCCTCTTGCATGCTATGAGGCCGATCTAGTCTTAGACAAGCTTTTGATTGGAAAACTGCAAATTTCGCAGGGCCGGATTATCCGCCCCCCGAGCAGGCCGGATTATCCGGCCAGGCCGGATTATCCGCCCCCAGGGGACACCGGATTATCCGGCCTGGAGCTTCATCGCCGCTGCAGTTTTTGCTTCAATCTATCATGTCTAGATTTGTACCGACTTATAGCATGTTTCTCGAGTATATTACTGTATCTTACATGACTTATGAGCATTACCTTCTCTTTGCTACCCGCCTTTGCTTCTCACAGGTGGTGCTTCTCGGGGTGGTCGGAGACGCTCAAGGCATGATCGATCTAGTGACGAGTTTGCACCCAATGCACCTCGCAAGTCCGTCGCTTCAAGGCGAAAGAACAAGGAAGTGAGGGAGAACTACAAGGCCATGGACCCAGTCTCTTATTCCGCTATCCGCATGAAGAACTGGTATGAAGATGTCCCAAGGGATGAAGAGATAGAGGGCAGGAGATACTGGTGCATGGAGCAGGAGTTCATCTACAAGGACGTCTATGAGCCCATGAAGAATCTGAGACCCATGCAAGCTATCAATGTGGACATTCTGGCTGTCAACAATCACTTTGAAGATGCAATCTGGGTAGCTGGAAGGATGGGCTTGCTTGATATCATGAAGATTCAATGTGACTATAGCCCAGATTTGGTGAAGCAATTCTTTGCCACTTTGGCAATCAAGAAAGATGAGGAACGCACTATGGAATGGATGACTGGCTCCACTCACTGCAGTGCCACTCTGCGCCGATTTGCTGGTATTCTTGGAGTTCCTGTTGATGGGGGTCGTCGCCTTCATGGACCACAACAGACAGATAAGAATGCTCTTGTGGATCTCTATACCTCAGCGGGAAAAATTGGTTTTGCTAAGGGGCTGCTTCCCATATACAGTCAGTTGCTTCGGTTCTTTCGGGCAACCATTTGCCCAAGTGGTGGTAACAATGATGCTCTCCGGGGAGCTCTTGTGGACCTTATGCACCTCAGCTATAAGTGTGCTCGTGATGTTACTGAGGAACGGAACTACACTCTTGATGTCATGGACTTTATCTTCCATGAGATCCATGATGCCATGGTCTCCCGGACCACCATACCATATGCACCCTACATCCAGCTTCTCATCAACAACTCTGTGGCTTTGGATGGTGAAGATTTGAGTGGATATCCTTTGGTGAAGCACAATGTCAAAAAGGCCTACAGGCTTAAGCCAGTCTCTTCAGCTGTACCTGCACCTGACACTTTCATGGGTGATGCTCGTTCTAGTGGTTTTGCTCCTGCTCGTCATCCTGATGTCCCGGCTATGAGGAAGCAAGTGAGCCGGCTTAGTTGGTTTCAGCGTCACATCCTTTGCATGAACATTGAGATCCATAAGGAGAACTATGCAGCTAGCCGAGAGCGTTCTGAGATTAAGCATACTCAGGAGGTTATTCTACACAAGCTCAGTGGTGATCAAGGACCCCCGCCTCAGCCTCCAGCTCACCAGGGTTACAGTGGATGGCACTCTGCACAGGTTCCATGGAGTGATCTTGATGATTCCCTTCAAAGGTCCAACACCTCTCGCCGCTCTCCGGATGCTCCTGACACTGAAGATGAAGAAGAGGAAGAGGCTTACCAGTCCGATGATGAAGAAGCCTCCGAGTGATTCCCATGGGACGTGTAGCATCGCGCTTGTCCCCTTTTTGGCGTCTCGATGCCAAAGGGGGAGAAGTGTTCTATTAGGATTCTCGGGGATTTGCATGGTTTGGGCACAAGCATATGCGTTTATCATTCTTACATTGCTTGTGTTCCCTCTTATTTGAACTATTTGGTTTGTTTGTGTGCCGTTCAAAACTATGTGCTATGTGGTGTGAGACATTGTTATGGTTTTCGGATTTCTATTTGTTGAGATCAAGGATATTACATTATGTGTGATGCTATATCTCCGCATTATATATCTACACATGGGTATGATTTCTTGCATCCTATCTCAACTTCATATGTGTCAATGTCTATTGTTAGAGCTCATGTTGGATATCTCTTGTGTTGAGGCACCATACTCATATGTGTTGTGTATTTGTATTCAAATGCAAATTACTTATATGCACACATGTAGGGGGAGTGCCTCTATGTTTTGCCATCATGTTTGTCTCTATAGTGATTCTCTTGCAAATCCGTATATTGTCATCAAACACCAAAAAGGGGGAGATTGAAAGAACATCTCTCACATTATGTTTTGTGTGTTTGATGTCAATATATGTGATACACTAATGTTTGTTTAAGTGGTACAGGGTTTACATAGATTCATATTTATGTGTGTTGGATTTGGTCGGTATGTCAAAAGTTAACAGCAAAAAGATGGCCAGGCCGGATAATCCGGGCCGGATATTGTTGAAATATCCGGCCCCCTGTTTTTGGCTAAGTCTTCGAGGAAAAGCAGCGCAGTATAGGGGCCGGACATTTGCCCGGATATTGTCCCGGTATTGTGCCAGGGCCGGAATATCCGGGCCGGATATTTTGGAAATATCTGGCCCCCTCGATTTTGGCTAAGGACTGGAAGAAAAGCTTCTCTGGCATAGGGCCGGACATTTGGCCGGATAAAGTCACTGTTTTGTCCAGTAGGCCGGATTATCCGGGGGGGGGGGGGCGGATTATCCGGCCCTTACTTAGGCCGGAATATCCGGCCCCCCGGAAGCTGCAACGGCTCATTTTTGAGAGGGGGTATAAATACCCCCCTTCTTCTACCTTGGTTGCTTGCTTAATCATTACACAAGAAATCTGCCAAGCCACCTCCATTAGAGCCACCTCAAGAAACTCAAGATTTGCAAGATCTCCTTCCTCCCCCAACCAAAGCTCTTGATCTTTGGAGATCCGAAGGAGAAGACACCGATCTACATCCTCACCGAAGCGTTCTTCATTTCCCCCTCTCTTGTTTGAGGGATCTCATGCTAGTGTTCCTATTTGGTTCCCTAGTTGATTTGTGTTGATGTATTGTTGTTGATTGTTGTGTTGTAATAGATTTGGGAGCCTCCAATTTGGTTGTGGATGTGTGCCCCAAGAACCTTGTAAAGGCCCGGTTTCCGCCTCGAGGAAATCCCTTAGTGGAAGTGGGCTAGGCCTTCGTGGCGTTGCTCACCGGAGATCTGAGTGAAGCCTTCGTGGCTGTTGGTTTGGCTTTCGTAGCAACCACACTCCTCCAAACGTAGACGTACCTTCTTGCAAAGGAAGGGAACTACGGGAATCATCTCCGTGTCATCGCGTGCTCCACTCTCGGTTACCTCTATCCTATTCTATCTCTATATTGCTTAGATATATCTTGCTTAGTTGTTAGCCTTGTCATATAGGTAAATTCACTTAGTTGCATATCTAGAGAATTTACCTTTTGTGTCAAGCCTAAATTGAAAAAGAACTAAAAATTGGTTAGCACCTATTCACCCCCCCTCTAGGTGCGGCATACGATCCTTTCACTTGTGTCGATGGAATGGTTAGGGTTTACTGTGGAGAGCTTTTATCTGTCTGGCCCCTTTCTTCTCTGGTCGACAGCACTGCCTGGCACATGTTGGTGACTCACTGTGTGTGTGTTGCTGTTGTGCATGCACACTAGCTGTGTGAGCAGCTAGTGTGTGTGTACATGGTGCTTGGGACTTGGGCTGTGAGAGGATCAGCTCGGCAGAGCTATGGTATTATCCACCATATGCACTTCTTTTCGAATCTGCCAAGTGGCTTTGCCACTTGGCATAACTTGTTTCTTTTCTTTGTGTGTATGCAGGGACTTGGACATGATCAAGATGAAACTCAAGATCATCTTGATCAAGGAATTCATGAAGATCAACTTGTAGTTTAGGAAATTTTCATTAAGTTGTAATCTTTCTTTTTCTTTTCCATTTTGGCCAATTCTTGTAATGTGTTGTAATATTCTATATTTTCAATTCTGAATATTGTAAATACAATGTATCTTGTGTGATTATCAATAAAGCTCCAATTTTCTCTAATGAGCTTTACTTAATATTGGTATTGTTCATATTCTTTATTATTTAATATTTGTTTAAAGAATTACCTCAATATTGAATTATGAGATATTCATATGGTGTTTGAATTTGAAATTCAAATGCAACTTGTGTTTGAATTCAATCATGCAACTTAAGTTGTAGTGCACTATCTCTCCTCTCTTCTCAAAATCCTAAGTTAGTTAGGTGAGATACAAGTTTGTCGCACTCTCGAAACCCTAACCCTGTAAGGTGTCTAGAGAGAAACTTGTCCCCCTTCGATGCAGTTTTGTTTTAAAAGCGCAAAATTTCCCCAGAATTTACGATGCAATGCACATCCCTTTCTAAAATCTACCCCTCGATCGTCTCTAAACCTGGGACATTACAATCGATTCTCTAAAATGGCTCATTTCATACCATGCTCCCGAACGGATGATGCTTCACATATTGCCTCCTTGTTTTTTAGGGAAATTGTGAGACTCCACGGCGTACCAAGAAGCATTGTTTCGGACCGAGATGTCAAGTTCATGAGCTACCTTTAGAAGACACTAATGGCCAAGTTAAACGTCAAGCTTTTGTTCTCCTCATCCTCACATCCACAAACCGATGGGCAAACCGAAGTGGTGAACCGAAGCCTCTCCACACTACTACGAGTCCTTGTCAAGAACAATTTGAAGTCATGGGAAGATTGCATCCCGCATGCGGAGTTTGCCTACAACCGCGCCAAGCACTCTACAACAATGAGAAGTCCATTCATGGTCGTCTACGGGGTTGAACCACCTACGGCGATTGACCTCCTTCCTCTCCCGCTACATGAGCAAGTAAACATGAACATCGACAAGCGAGCACAATACATGAAGAAGCTACATGAAGATACAAGGGCAACAATCGAGCAACAAGTTCTTCGTCAAGCCACTAAACTCAACATGAAGAAAAAGGCACGGATCTTCAATGAAGGAGACCTCGTGTGGATACACCTTCGCAAGGACCATTTCCCTCAAGAAAGAAACTCCAAGCTCAAGCCCCGAGGCGATGGTCCCTTCAAGGCCCTCAAGCGCATCAACGACAACGCCTACGTCATCGACATACCAACATCCAAGTACTTGGTGAGCAACACATTCAATGTGTCCGACCTCTCACCATATCATGAAGATGAAGAGACCATAGAGTCGAGGACGACTCTTTCTCAAGGGGGGAGATGATGTAGCCCTACCCAAGGTCGACACTACATCAAGACCGACAAGCCCTCCTCGTGGCCCATTGACACGAGCTTGAGCCCAAGCCCTACACCAAGAGGTGAATTCGCTCCTTTCCACGTATGCATTTGATACCCCTTTGGACGGCATGCTACTTCATGCAAATACCTTGTGTTCAATCAGGTACATTGGTCAAGACGCGAGCCATGGAGACCAAGCCAATGGAGAGGGAGCTGGAAATGATGAAGATGGAGCTACAACGACCAGGCCGGAACTTCCGCCCCCAGGACCGGAACTTCCGGCCAGATGCCTTCCAGATGCCTTCCAACGCCCAGGGAAAAGGATCCAGCCGGAACTTCCGCCCCGGGGGACCGGAACTTCCGCCCACCTGAACTTCCGCCCTAGTTCCGAAATTGCGCCAAAACGCCCCTGGATGTTACTGCAAGGAAATTGGCCATTTCCGGAACTAGGCCGGAAGTTGGTCGGAACTTCCGCCCCGACCGGAACTTCCGGCCTCCAGGACCGGAACTTCCGCCCAGATGCTTCGAAGATGTTGTCTAAAAGGAATCTAGCCGAAACTTCCGCCCAGGACGACCGGAACTTCCGCCTGGCCGGAACTTCCGCCCCCTCAGGCCGGAACTTCCGCCTGCACGCGTTTCAGCACCAAAACCGGCAGATTCAGCTTGTAACTTACCCCTTCGCCCCATCTACTATAAGTATCCTAGTTGGCTCAGATCTGAGATTAGACTGAAGGAGATATGCCCTAGAGGCAATAATTAAGTGGTTATTATTTATATCTTTATATTTATGATAAATGTTTATATATCATGCTATAATTGTATTAACCGAAACATTAGTACATGTGTGATATGTAGACAAACAAAGAGTCCCTAGTATGCCTCTTAACTAGCTTGTTGATTAATGGATGATTAGTTTCATAATAATGAACATTGGATGTTATTAATAACAAGGTTATATCATTGTATGAATGATGTAATGGACACACCCAATTAAGCGTAGCATAAGATCTCGTCATTAAGTTATTTGCTATAAGCTTTCGATACCTAGTCCTTATGACCATGAGATCATGTAAATCACTTATACCGGAAAGGTACTTTGATTACACCAAACGCCACTGCGTAAATGGGTGGTTATAAAGGTGGGATTAAGTATCCGAAAAGTATGAGTTGAGGCATATGGATCAACAGTGGGATTTGCCCATCCCGATGACGGATAGATATACTCTGGGCCCTCTCGGTGGAATGTCGTCTAATGTCTTGCAAGCATATGAATAAGTTCATAAGAGAAAACACATACCACGGTACGAGTAAAGAGTACTTGTCAGGAGACGAGGTTGAACAAGGTATAGAGTGATACCGAAGATCAAACCTCGGACAAGTAAAATATCGCGTGACAAAGGGAATTGGTATCGTATGTGAATGGTTCATTCGATCACTAAAGTCATCGTTGAATATGTGGGAGCCATTATGGATCTCCAGATCCCGCTATTGGTTATTGGTCGGAGTGAGCACTCAACCATGTCCGCATAGTTCGCGAACCGTAGGGTGACACACTTAAAGTTGGATGTTGAAATGGTAGAACTTGAATATGGAATGGAGTTCGAATATTTGTTCGGAGTCCCGGATGAGATCCCGGACATCACGAGGAGTTCCGGAATGGTCCGGAGAATAAGATTCATATATAGGATGTCATTTTATGTGAATTAAAATGATCCGGAAGGTTCTATGGAAGGTTCTAGAAGGTTCGAGAAAAGTCCGGAAGAAACCACCAAGGAAGGTAGAGTCCCACCTCCATGGCCGGCCAACCCTAGAGGGGGAGGAGTCCCAAGTGGACTCCCCCTATGGGGCCGGCCACCCCCCCACATGGAAGGGGGGAATCCCACCCCAAGTGGGATTCCCACCTTGGGTAGGTTTCCCTATCACATGGAAGGTTTTGGGTTCGGGTCTTATTCGGAGACTTGTAGTCCAACACTTGGGGCTTGCACCTATATAATGAGGGGCCAAGGGGAGGGGGCCGGCCAACCAAGAACCACAAGGTGGCCGCACCCCTATAGTGGTCGGCGCCCCCTCTCCCCAAACCCTAGCGGCCTCTCTCCTCCACCGCATCCCGCACGCTTAGCGAAGCTCCGCCGGATTTCTCCACCACCACCGACACCACGCCGTCGTGCTGTCGGATTCAAGAGGAGCTACTACTTCCGCTGCCCGCTGGAACAGGAGGTGGACGTCGTCTTCATCAACAACCGAACGTGTGACCGAGTACGGAGGTGCTGCCCGTTCGTGGTGCCGGTGATCAAGATCTTCTACGCGCTTTTGCAAGCGGCAAGTGAACGTCTACCGCAGCAACAAGAGCCTCATCTTGTAGGCTTTGGAATCTCTTCAAGGGTGAGACTCGATAAACCCCTCGTTGCTACCGTCTTCTAGATTGCATCTTGGCTTGGATTGCATGTTCGCGGTAGGAAATTTTTTGTTTTCTATGCAACGTTATCCTACAGTGGTATCAGAGCCGTGTCTATGCATAGATGGTTGCACGAGTAGAACACAATGGTTTTGTGGGCGTTGATGCTCTTGTTATCTTTAGTTTGAGTACTTTGCATCTTTGTGGCATAGTGGGATGAAGCGGCTCGGACTAACTTTACATGACCGCGTTCATGAGACTTGTTCCTCGTTCGACATGCAACTTGTATTGCATAAGAGGATTTGCGGGTGTCTATCTCTCCTACTATAGTGAAGATTCAATTTACTCTTCTATTGAAAACATTAGTATCAACGTTGTGGTTCATGTTCGTAGGTAGATTAGATCTCTCTCGAAAACCCTAAACCACGTAAAATATGCAAACCAAATTAGAGACGTCTAACTTGTTTTTGCAGGGTTTGGTGATGTGATATGGCCATAATGTGATGATGAATATGTATGAGATGATCATTATTGTATTGTGGCAACCAGCAGGAGCCTTATGGTTGTCTTTAAATTTCATGTTGAGTAGTATTTCAAAGTAGTTGTAATAGTTGCTACATGGAGGACAATCATGAAGACGGCGCCATTGACCTTGACGCTACGCCGACGATGATGGAGATCATGCCCGAAGATGATGGAGATCATGTCCGTGCTTTGGAGATGAAGATCAAAGGCGCAAAGACAAAAGGGCCATATCATATCACATATGAACTGCATGTGATGTTAATCCTTTTATGCATCTTATTTTGCTTAGATTGCGATGGTAGCATTATAAGATGATCCCTCACTAAAATCTCAAGATAATAAAGTGTTCATCCTTAGTAGCACCGTTGCCAAGACTTGTCGTTTCGAAGCATCTCGTGATGATCGGGTGTGATAGAATCAACAAGTGCATACAACGGGTGCAAGACAATTTTGCACATGCGGATACTAAGGTGGCCTTGACGAGCCTAGCATGTACAGACATGGTCTCGGAACACGTGATACCGAAAGGTAGAGCATGAATCATATGGTTGATATGATGAACACTTTAAGTGTTCGCCATTGAAATCACACCTTGTCTCGTGATGATCGGACTTAGGTGCGATGGATTTGGTTCGTGTGATCACTAAGACAATGCGAGGGATATTGTTTTGAGTGGGAGTTCACCTAGATTTTTAATTATGTTGAATTAAAATTTGAACTCAATTTGTCATAAACTTAGTCTAAACTTTTGCAAATATATGTTGTAGAGATGGCGTCCCCAATCAATTTTAACCAGTTCGTAGAGAAAGAAAAACTTAAGAGCAACGGTAGCAACTTCACCGACTGGTTCCGTCATGTGAGGATCTTCCTCTCTGGCGGAAATCTGCAATATGTGCTTGATGCACCGCTAGGTGACCCTCCTGCAGAAACTGAAACCGATGACGTAAAAGCTGTTTACGAGACTCGGAAAACTCGGTACTCTCAAGTTCAGTGTGCCATCCTGTGCAGTCTGGAATCCGATCTTCAAAAACGTTTTGAGCACCACGATCCTCATGAGTTGATGAAAGAGCTGAAAGCTATTTTTGAGACTCATGCGGCCGTGGAATGCTATGAAGCATCGAAACATTTCTTCAGCTGTATGATGGAAGAAGGCAGCTCCGTTAGTGAGCACATGCTCGCCATGACCGGGCATGCGAAGAAACTTCGAGTGACTTGGGAATAGTGATTCCTAACAGACTGGGATTAATCGTGTCCTTCAATCACTGCCACCAAGTTACAAGAACTTTGTGATGAACTACAATATGCAGAACATGAACAAGGAGTTACCTGAACTCTTTGGCATGCTAAAAGCTGCTGAGATTGAGATCAAGAAAGAGCACCAAGTGTTGATGGTCAACAAGACCACCAGTTTCAAGAAACAGGGCAAGTCTAAGGGAAAATTCAAGAAGGGTGGCAAGAAAGCTGCCACGCCTCCTATGAAACCTAAGAACGGCCCTAAGCCTGATGCTGAGTGCTATTACTGCAAGGAGAAGGGACACTGGAAGCGTAATTGCTCCAAGTATCTGGCTGATCTGAAGAGCGGCCTTGTCAAGAAAAAGAAAGAAGGTATATCTGATATACATGTTATAGATGTTTATCTCACTGGTTCTCGTTCTAGTACCTGGGTATTTGATACTGGTTCGGTTGCTCATATTTGTAACTCGAAACAGGAACTAAAGAATAAACGAAGACTACTGAAAGATGAAGTGACGATGCGCGTTGGAAACGGATCCAAAGTCGATGTGATCGCTGTCGGCGCACTTCCTCTACATCTACCTTCGGGATTAGTTTTAAGCCTGAATAATTGTTATTTTGTACCCGCGTTAAGCATGAACATTATATCTGGATCTTGTTTAATGCAAGACGGTTATTCATTCAAGTATGAGAATAATGGTTGTTCTATTTTTATGAATAATATCTTTTATGGTCGAGCACCAGAAAAGAATGGCTTATTTCTGTTAGATCTCGATAGTAGTGATACGCATATACATAACATTGATGCTAAGCGAATTAAATTGAATGATAATTCTACTTATATGTGGCACTGTCGTCTTGGTCATATTGGAGTGAAACACATGAAGAAACTCCATACTGATGGATTACTTGAATCACTTGACTTTGAGTCACTTGATAGATGCGAAGCATGTCTAATGGGAAAAATGACTAAGACTCCATTTTCTGGTATGATGGAGCGAGCTACTGACTTATTGGAAATCATACATACCGATGTATGCGGACCAATGAGTGTAGCATCGCGCGGTGGTTATCGTTATGTTTTAACCTTCACAGATGATCTAAGTAGATATGGGTATATCTATTTCATGAAACATAAATCCGAAACTTTCGAGAAGTTTAAGGAATTCCAAAGTGAAGTAGAAAATCAACGTAACAAGAAGATTAAATTTCTACGATCTGATCGTGGAGGTGAATATCTGAGTTATGAGTTTGGCATGCATTTAAAGAAATGCGGAATACTTTCACAATTGACACCGCCGGGAACACCACAACGAAACGGTGTGTCCGAACGTCGTAATCGAACTCTCTTAGATATGGTTCGTTCTATGATGTCTCTTACTGATTTGCCGTTATCATTTTGGAGTTATGCATTAGAGATAGCCGCATTCACTTTAAATAGAGCACCATCAAAATCCGTAGAAACGACACCGTATGAATTATGGTTTAATAAGAAACCTAAGTCATCGTTCTGAAAGTTTGGGGTTGCGAAGCCTATGTAAAGAAGTTACAACCGGACAAGCTAGAACCCAAAGCGGAGAAATGCGTCTTCATAGGATACCCTAAGGAAACTATAGGGTACACTTTCTATCACAAATCCGAAGGCAAAATCTTTGTTGCTAAGAACGGAACCTTTCTTGAGAAAGAATTTCTCACTAAAGAAGTGACTGGAAGAAAAGTAGAACTCGATGAGATTGATGAATCTATACTCGTTGATCAGAGTAGCGCAGTACCGGAAACTGTTCCTGTACCACCTGCACCGGCAACAGAGGAAGCTAATGATAATGATCATGAAACTTCGAACGAGGGAACTACAAAACCTCGCAGATCGACAAGGGAACGTGCCACTCCTGATTGGTATGATCCTTGTCTAAATGTCATGATTGTGGATAACAATGATGAGGACCCTGCGATGCATGAAGAAGCGATGATGAGCCCAGATTCCAACAAATGGCAAGAAGCCATGAAATCCGAAATGGGATCCATGTATGATAACAAAGTATGGACTTTGGTAGACTTACCTGATAGCTGAAAGGCTGTCGAGAATAAATGGATCTTCAAGAGAAAAATAGATGCTGATGGTAATATTACTGTCTATAAAGCTCGACTTGTCGCAAAGGGTTTCCGACAAATTCAAGGAGTTGACTACGATGAGACTTTCTCACCTGTAGCGAAGCTAAAATCCGTGAGGATTTTGTTAGCAATAGCTGCATTTTTCGATTATGAGATTTGGCAGATGGATGTCAAAACGGCGTTCCTTAATGGAGACATTGAGGAAGAGTTGTATATGGTACAACCCAAAGGTTTTGTCGATCCTAAAAATGCTGACAAAGTATGCAAACTTGAGCGTTCAATCTATGGACTGAAGCAAGCATCAAGAAGTTGGAACCGACGCTTTGGTAAGGTGATCAAAGACTTCGGGTTTATACAGTGTCATGGAGAGGCCTGTATTTACAAGAAAGTGAGTGGGAGCTCTGTAGCATTCCTGATATTATATGTAGATGACATATTATTGATCCGGAATGATATAGAACTATTAAGCAGTGTAAAAGGTTATTTGAATAATAGTTTTTCAATGAAAGACCTTGGTGAAGCATCGTATATATTAGGCATCAAGATTTATAGAGATAGATCAAGACGCCTAATAGGGCTATCACAGAGTACATATCTGGACAAGATTCTAAAGAAGTTTAGAATGGACGAAAGTAAGAAAGGGTTCTTACCTATGTTACCAGGCAAGGTATTGAGTAAGACTCAAGGACCGGCTACGGCATAAGAAAGAGAAAGGATGAGTAATATCCCCTATGCCTCGGCAGTAGGATCTATCATGTATGCCATGCTATGTACTAGACCGGATATAGCGCATGCTGTTAGTTTGACTAGCAGATATCAAAGTGATCCAGGAATGGAACACTGGACAGCGGTCAAGAATATCCTGAAGTACTTGAAAAGAACTAAGGATATGTTTCTTTGTTATGGAGGTGACCAAGAGCTCGTTGTAAGCGGTTACACCGATGCAAGTTGGAACACTGATCCTGATGACTCTAAGTCACGGTGCGGGTACGTGTTTATATTGAATGGTGCTGCGATGGCTGGGCAAGCTCGAAGCAGTGCACGGTGGCGAAGTCTTCAACAGAATCAGAGTACATAGCAGCTTCAGAGGCTTCATCAGAAGCGGTATGGATGAAGAGGTTCATTGTAGAGCTCGGTGTGGTTCCTAGTGCATTGGACCCAGTAATCATTTACTGTGATAACATGGGTGCCATCGCCAATGCACAAGAGCCAAGGTCACACAAGAGGCTGAAGCATATCAAGCTGCGTTACCACTCGATTCGCGAGTACATCGAAGATGGAGAAGTAAAGATTTGCAAAGTACACACTGATCTGAATGTAGCAGAACCGTTGACTAAAGCTCTCCCTAGGGCAAAGCATGACCAACACCAGAATGCCATGGGTGTTAGGTATATTACAATGTAATCTAGATTATTGACTCTAGTGTAAGTGGGAGACTGAAGGAGATATGCCCTAGAGGCAATAATAAAGTGGTTATTATTTATATCTTTATGTTTATGATAAATGTTTATATATCATGCTATAATTGTATTAACCGAAACATTAGTACATGTGTGATATGTAGACAAACAAAGAGTCCCTAGTATGCCTCTTAACTAGCTTGTTGATTAATGGATGATTAGTTTCATAATCATGAACATTGGATGTTATTAATAACAAGGTTATATCATTGTATGAATGATGTAATGGACACACCCAATTAAGCGTAGCATAAGATCTCGTCATTAAGTTATTTGCTATAAGCTTTCGATACATAGTTACCTAGTCCTTATGACCATGAGATCATGTAAATCACTTATACCGGAAAGGTACTTTGATGACACCAAACGCCACTGCGTAAATGGGTGGTTATAAAGGTGGGATTAAGTATCCGGAAAGTATGAGTTGAGGCATATGGATCAACAGTGGGATTTGTCCATCCCGATGACGGATAGATATACTCTGGGCCCTCTCGGTGGAATGTCGTCTAATGTCTTGCAAGCATATGAATAAGTTCATACGAGACCACATACAACGGTACGAGTAAAGAGTACTTGTCAGGAGACGAGGTTGAACAAGGTATAGAGTGATACCGAAGATCAAACCTCGGACAAGTAAAATATCGCGTGACAAAGGGAATTGGTATCGTATGTGAATGGTTCATTCGATCACTAAAGTCATCGTTGAATATGTGGGAGCCATTATGGATCTCCAGATCCCGCTATTGGTTATTGGTCGGAGTGAGCACTCAACCATGTCCGCATAGTTCGCGAACCGTAGGGTGACACACTTAAAGTTGGATGTTGAAATGGTAGAACTTGAATATGGAATGGAGTTCGAATATTTGTTCGGAGTCCCGGATGAGATCCCAGACATCACGAGGAGTTCCGGAATGGTCCGGAGAATAAGATTCATATATAGGATGTCATTTTATGTGAATTAAAATGATCCGGAAGGTTCTATGGAAGGTTCTAGAAAAGTCCGGAAGAAACCACCAAGGAAGGTGGAGTCCCGGAGGGACTCCACCTCCATGGCCGGCCAACCCTAGAGGGGGAGGAGTCCCAAGTGGACTCCCCCTATGGGGCCGGCCACCCCCCCACATGGAAGGGGGGAATCCCACCCCAAGTGGGATTCCCACCTTGGGTAGGTTTCCCTATCACATGGAAGGTTTTGGGTTCGGGTCTTATTCGGAGACTTGTAGTCCAACACTTGGGGCTTCCACCTATATAATGAGGGGCCAAGGGGAGGGGCCGGCCAACCAAGAACCACAAGGTGGCCGCACCCCTATAGTGGCCGGCGCCCCCTCTCCCCAAACCCTAGCGGCCTCTCTCCTCCACCGCATCCCGCACGCTTAGCGAAGCTCCGCCGGATTTCTCCACCACCACCGACACCACGCCGTCGTGCTGTCGGATTCAAGAGGAGCTACTACTTCCGCTGCCCGCTGGAACGGGAGGTGGACGTCGTCTTCATCAACAACCGAACGTGTGACCGAGTACGGAGGTGCTGCCCGTTCGTGGTGCCGGTGATCAAGATCTTCTACGCCCTTTTGCAAGCGGCAAGTGAACGTCTACCGCAGCAACAAGAGCCTCATCTTGTAGGCTTTGGAATCTCTTCAAGGGTGAGACTCGATAAACCCCTCGTTGCTACCGTCTTCTAGATTGCATCTTGGCTTGGATTGCATGTTCGCGGTAGGAAATTTTTTGTTTTCTATGCAACGTTATCCTACAGTGGTATCAGAGCCGTGTCTATGCATAGATGGTTGCACGAGTAGAACACAATGGTTTTGTGGGCGTTGATGCTCTTGTTATCTTTAGTTTGAGTACTTTGCATCTTTGTGGCATAGTGGGATGAAGCGGCTCGGACTAACTTTACATGACCGCGTTCATGAGACTTGTTCCTCGTTCGACATGCAACTTGTATTGCATAAGAGGCTTTGCGGGTGTCTATCTCTCCTACTATAGTGAAGATTCAATTTACTCTTCTATTGAAAACATTAGTATCAATGTTGTGGTTCATGTTCGTAGGTAGATTAGATCTCTCTCGAAAACCCTAAACCACGTAAAATATGCAAACCAAATTAGAGACGTCTAACTTGTTTTTGCAGGGTTTGGTGATGTGATATGGCCATAATGTGATGATGAATATGTATGGGATGATCATTATTGTATTGTGGCAACCGGCAGGAGCCTTATGGTTGTCTTTAAATTTCATGTTGAGTAGTATTTCAAAGTAGTTGTAATAGTTGCTACATGGAGGACAATCATGAAGACGGCGCCATTGACCTTGACGCTACGCCGACGATGATGGAGATCATGCCCGAAGATGATGGAGATCATGTCCGTGCTTTGGAGATGAAGATCAAAGGCGCAAAGACAAAAGGGCCATATCATATCACATATGAACTGCATGTGATGTTAATCCTTTTATGCATCTTATTTTGCTTAGATCGCGATGGTAGCATTATAAGATGATCCCTCACTAAAATCTCAAGATAATAAAGTGTTCATCCTTAGTAGCGCCGTTGCCAAGACTTGTCGTTTCGAAGCATCTCGTGATGATCGGGTGTGATAGAATCAACAAGTGCATACAACGGGTGCAAGACAGTTTAGCACATGCGGATACTAAGGTGGCCTTGACGAGCCTAGCATGTACAGACATGGTCTCGGAACACGTGATACCGAAAGGTAGAGCATGAATCATATGGTTGATATGATGAACACTTTGAGTGTTCGCCATTGAAATCACACCTTGTCTCGTGATGATCGGACTTAGGTGCGATGGATTTGGTTCGTGTGATCACTAAGACAATGCGAGGGATATTGTTTTGAGTGGGAGTTCACCTAGATTTTTAATTATGTTGAATTAAAATTTGAACTCAATTTGTCATAGGGATTTCTATTTTCGTGCCCTCGGTTCCTTAGTTGTGCTCAGTTTTCCCCAGCCCCTTAGTTTTTCCTCACTTTTCCCCAAGTCCTTGTTTGAAACCCGCAGAAGGCAGCTCAGACGGCAGGATTCCCATTAAGTTGACCGCTCCGTTCTGACGTGTGGGGCCGCATCGTGTGGGCCCGCGTCGCGTGGGGCTGGTAGAAAGGGACCGCGTGGGACAGGACGAGATAGCGTTTGGTTGCACGTGAGCAGGAGCTGGGTTTTGTCTCTCTCGGCCATTGGCATTTCCCTTTTAAGAGTACCTTTTCTGCCTCCTTCTCTCTGCCTTTTTTCACATAATTAGTATCAAATCTAGAGAAGCTTGCATTTCTATCTTTCTTCAATTATTATTTGTGCCTTTTGGCCCTGGTTGTTTTCCCAATATGGCAGCAAATCTAGTAGGGAGCCCAATCTAGTACTCCATCTGGTCCATATGTATGTAGTTAAATCTAGAAGCAAATCTACAGGGAATGTACGATAAATTCACAAGGTCATATAGTAGAATAGGGATAGATAATATAGATAATAAGCTGCATTCAGCAGCCAAACATAGTAGGGTTCTAGGTTCTTCACAAAGCATACACCATCATACTAACAACATAACAACGAGGGATCCCTAGCTAACAACAAAGGGATCCCAACAACAAAATGGAGGAGGCAGCAACAGCACACGTCCAGGACTCCGCCTACCCCATCTGCCTCTGCCTCCACTTGTTGCTCCCCTTGGGAGCCTTGGGCTTGAGCGGAGGCATGCGCCCGCCGGAGATCTCCACCCGCTGGATGCTGCGGAGGTGCATGCCGAGCGCCAAGTGCTTGGCGCGGAAGGAGTTGGGGTTCACCGATGCGCCGACCTTGGGGTTGGTGTGGCCGATGTTCTCGGCATGCGTGAGGACGCAGTTGAAGTCAGTGCCGCCGAGCCTCCTAGTGCAGAAGGGGCACCTGTAGACACCCTTGGCGATGTCGAGGTAGGAGACATACTGGCCGACCTGCAGCCTCCGCAGCACCTGGCGAGTCTTGACGTCATGGTGCTCGTCGTCGCTGCCGACGTCGCTGCCAGACAGCTGATCCATATCAAACGGGAATTTATTAGTGAATGAGTTGCAAACGTGCATGATAACAAAGTTAGGAAAAACAGAGGCAGCCTCAGTTAGAGTGGACACGATTATATGTCTACAGGGACGGTGTAAGCG
This sequence comes from Lolium perenne, assembly GCF_019359855.2. Lineage (NCBI taxonomy): Eukaryota > Viridiplantae > Streptophyta > Magnoliopsida > Poales > Poaceae > Lolium > Lolium perenne. The sequence goes on along the minus strand of NC_067250.2, from coordinate 171,462,789 downwards.
AACCAAAGCTCATGCACAACAGATTTGTACACAGAAATGGTTCGCTGAACCCTCCCTGTAAAAATCTGTGCCCACCGATTCATCATAGGCAAAGAAACAGATTCCAGATCTGAACTTGAACACATTCCAGATTATTTGCAAAATTAAACGGTTGATATCTTTTGATTCGTGCATAAAATAACTGATTGAGATCCTATGATTACTTGCATAAATTAACTGATTGAGATCCCATTATTACTTGCATAAATTAACCGAACGGCCGAAACCCAAATCTTGAACGAAATCAAGGAGGGATCAAAGCAAAATGGAATAAAAATCGGCGCAAATATTATCCCAATACTCATCCATCCACAGATCCATCTACACCAGCACAAATAGGGTTCAAAAAGGAATGGGGAACAAAAAAGGAAGCAAACCGTAGTTACCTCGTTCCATGGGTCCTCTATGGAGGTGTCATAGCGGTTCGGGGGCGGGACGTACGGCACCGGCTCGTAGGGGTCCCATCCCGGCGGGATCTGACCGCGACCGGCGGCAGTAGCCTCCGACGCACCGGCGGAGGCGGCGGCGACGTCCGTTGAGGGGACGGCGGCGACGTCCGTTGAGGGGACGGCGTCGAAGAGGGAGGCGTCGCGCTTGGAGCCGACGGCGCCGTGGACGATGGGATTGGCATTCTCCTTGTCCATCTCGCTGGCAGAGGAGAGGGAGAGGGAGAGGGTTTTTTGCTTTGGAGAAGATGATGGGATGTGAGAGAGGCGGTGTTGCGTAGGCGAGTGAGAGTGACAGAGATAGTGGGAGGAGGCGTCTATAAAGGCAAGGGGTGGTTAATGCGACCCGCGTCCTACGCGTCCACCGCTACACGTCTGCACGTCTTGGACTTCTGCAATGCGCCACGCGTCCACGATTGCACGTCTTCGACTTCTGCACCGCGACCGGCGTCTACGCGTCAAATATTGCACGTCTTTTATTTCTGCACCGCAACACGCGTCATCGAGTCTAACCCTGGAAATTTAGATATACTCAGGTATAACCTCGAGCATTATACTAGCATTTTTTGTGTGCTCAGTTTTCCCCTTGAGTGCTAATACTGGCTAGTGCAATATGCTCAGTTTTACCCTCAAGTAGCTGGTCAACAGACAGTCAACAAATGGGATTAACTAGTTAAATGAGTCATTTAATGTGCAAAAATTCCGAAAAATAGTGGCACATACTCATGGAGTCTTCACCACAAATTGCCAGTTCTCAAAACATAGATAAGTCATAGATAAATCAAGTTTTACCACAAATTGCCACTTCTCAAAGGCCTTCTCAAATCACCTAGTAGCTATGAAGGTGCATGGTTTTCCACAATAAGCCCTTCCCAAAACAGCTTTCCCCAAAACATACTTTGTTTAAATGAGGCCACAATTCTCACACTCATGTATATTTGTATTGCAAATAGTTTGAGATAGGCCAAGATGGGTTTTATTCTACAAAACACGCATTTTCCATTTTTTAAATCTCATATTTGAATCCCTTAGTCTGTTTATTACATAGGTGCCCTTGGTTTCTTGATACTACTCAGTTTTGCCCTCTCCCTCCACAAATTCTCTCACACGTGCAACATTGCCCTGATTGGTCTAGCCCATGTCACGCGGATCGTGCCCGCCGACCGTTGATCGTATGATCTAACGGGCAGGATAACCCCTCTCTCTCTCTGTCGGCGGTTACCTTCCACTCTCTAAGTTTGCTAAATGGCGGTTTTCTGTATTTATTTTCACGCGCTAAAAATTATAAACTCTTTTAGGCATTACTTTTCACGCAAAAAATGATAAACCATCACCGATTTGTTGTAGCCATAAATTTTCACGCAAAAAATGATAAACCGTCACCGATTTGTTGTAGCCATTAATTTTCACGAAAATCCCAAATGATAAACCATCACCGATTTGTTGTAGCCATTAATTTTCACGCAAAAAATGATAAACCATCACCGATTTGTTGTATCCATTACCTTTCACGCAAAAAATGATAGACCATCACCGATTTCTTGTAGCCATTACTATTCACGGTAAAAATGATAAACGAACCAATCTATCTATCTCTGTATTTGAAGTTTGGAAGGGTTCACCATCTAGTTATGTTAACTTTCGAGGTTTTGACCTGAAAACAAATGGGTATTATAAAGGGAAATAAAAGTTCAAAAAATGTAAAAACGAAACAATCTACCTATCTTTGTATAGAAGATCGTCTGTATGATTTTTGAGGTCATTTAGAGAAGGTAGAAAAAAATCCCTTTTGAGAAGGTCGAAAAAACCTAACTTGTTACAAAAGCTGGTTTTAGTGAGACCTAACCAAATTTGGCATACATTATGCCATATCTATAACAACAAGGAATATCTAAAAGGGAAAGTTTCACAAAATTTGAAATTTATGGCGAAAATGATGCCATACATGATGCTGTTTTTCGAGGTTTTGACCTGAAAATCAATTGGATATTATAAAGGGAAATAAAAAGTTCGAAAAATATAAAAACGAAACAATCTATCTATCTATGTATAGAAGATCAGCTGTATGAAATTTGAGGTCATTTAGAGGAGGTAGAATAAATCACCTTGTTAGAAAAGTTGGTTTCAGTGAGACGAAACGGCATGCGTTTAAGCAAAGTGATTTTTTCGAACATCTCCAAATGATCCCAAATTTGCCATACATGATGCCATATGTGTAACAACAAGGAACCCTATCTAAAAAGTGTCAAAAAAGTTTGCCCAACTGTATAGCTCTATCAAAAAGAACCTCACCATGGCGCTAGTATAATTTTGGGCTTAGTTACAAACTTTCGTTACCTAACCTTCAACACGAAACTTGTTTCAAATCACTTTTGGCGTACAAGAAACAAATCCCTCCTTGATTCGAGCACCACAGCCTCCAAACTTTGCCGATGCCGATATCGGCATGGTCAGAACGGCTATGCTCGACGCCACTGCTAGGTCACCGTCGGGATGCACCCTCAATCCCGTCCCCTCATTCGATCACTGACACACCAGAGATACCACCGAGGCCAATGCCGAATGTACATGCTGATGCCAATGCCGAACATGCATCCACGCCGATGTGGGCACGGCCACGCCGCCCCGCTATGTTGGACGCCACAGACCACCGCGAGGTCTTTCCCTTCGCCACCACACTCTTCTAGCACCCATCTATACACGCCAGAAAGGAGAGACACTAGTTTTCTCTACATTGCTCGCGTTCGTGTCGGACACGGTCAGTCAAAGTTTTGAGGTAGTCGTCGATGTCGTTGACCATTTCTTCTCTTCTTTGCATGGTTAAACGCGTCTAGTTCATATCTATCTAATGCGTCTGGTCTCGCCTCATGCAGTTCTTTGTGGACGTCGATCTCATCTCGGCACTCCGCAGGCCACCTCCTCCGTGCCATCGCTGTAGAGCTCCGTTTAAAAATCTATTCCTACCCGTGTATTGCCCCTTGTATCAGCGCCATGGCCCACTTGTCATTCGATATACCGAAGCCCCACTCGTGCGTGTTTTGGTCAGGGATACAGCGATGCTTATGGTCAAACAAAGATGGATGGTCTGACGTGTCTTTGCGGGCTCTACGTGGCCCCACTAGTCAGAAGATAACGGTCAACCGGCCGTTACAGCATCTGTGATGGTTTCAGACAAGGTCTCGGGGAAAACTGAGGAAAAACTAAGGAGCTGGGGAAAACTGAGCACAACTAAGGAACCGAGGGCACGAAAATAGAAATCCCTTTGTCATAAACTTAGTCTAAACTTTTGCAAATATATGTTGTAGAGATGGCGTCCCCAATCAAGTTTAACCAGTTCCTAGAGAAAGAAAAACTTAAGAGCAACAGTAGCAACTTCACCGACTGGTTCCGTCATGTGAGGATCTTCCTCTCTGGCGGAAATCTGCAATATGTGCTTGATGCACCGCTAGGTGACCCTCTATGAAACTGAAACCGATGAAGTAAAGCTGTTTACGAGACTCGGAAAACTCGGTACTCTCAAGTTCGGTGTGCCATCTGTGCGATCTGGAATCCGATCTTCAAAAACGTTTTGAGCACCACGATCCTCATGAGTTGATGAAAGAGCTGAAAGCTATTTTTGAGACTCATGCGGCCGTGGAATGCTATGAAGCATCGAAACATTTCTTCAGCTGTATGATGGAAGAAGGCAGCTCCGTTAGTGAGCACATGCTCGCCATGACCGGGCATGCGAAGAAACTCAGTGACTTGGGAATAGTGATTCCTAACAGACTGGGGATTAATCGTGTCCTTCAATCACTGCCACCAAGTTACAAGAACTTTGTGATGAACTACAATATGCAGAACATGAACAAGGAGTTACCTAAACTCTTTGGCATGCTAAAAGCTACTGAGATTGAGATCAAGAAAGAGCACCAAGTGTTGATGGTCAACAAGACCACCAGTTTCAAGAAACAGGGCAAGTCTAAGGGAAAATTCAAGAAGGGTGGCAAGAAAGCTGCCACGCCTCCTATGAAACCTAAGAACGGCCCTAAGCACGATCTTGAGTGCTATTACTGCAAGGAGAAGGGACACTGGAAGCGTAATTGCTCCAAGTATCTGGCTGATCTGAAGAGCGGCCTTGTCAAGAAAAAGAAAGAAGGTATATCTGATATACATGTTATAGATGTTTATCCCACTGGTTCTCGTTCTAGTACCTGGGTATTTGATACTGGTTCAGTTGCTCATATTTGTAACTCGAAACAGGAACTAAAGAATAAACGAAGACTACTGAAAGATGAAGTGACGATGCGCGTTGGAAACGGATCCAAAGTCGATGTGATCGCTGTCGGTGCACTTCCTCTACATCTACCTTCGGGATTAGTTTTAAGCCTGAATAATTGTTATTTTGTACCCGCGTTAAGCATGAACATTATATCTGGATCTTGTTTAATGCAAGACGGTTATTCATTCAAGTATGAGAATAATGGTTGTTCTATTTTTATGAATAATATCTTTTATGGTCGAGCACCAGAAAAGAATGGCTTATTTCTGTTAGATCTCGATAGTAGTGATACGCATATACATAACATTGATGCTAAGCGAATTAAATTGAATGATAATTCTACTTATATGTGGCACTGTCGTCTTGGTCATATTGGAGTGAAACGCATGAAGAAACTCCATACTGATGGATTACTTGAATCACTTGACTTTGAGTCACTTGATAGATGCGAAGCATGTCTAATGGGAAAAATGACTAAGACTCCATTTTCTGGTATGATGGAGCGAGCTACTGACTTATTGGAAATCATACATACCGATGTATGCAGACCAATGAGTGTAGCATCGCGCGGTGGTTATCGTTATGTTCTAACCTTCACAGATGATCTGAGTAGATATGGGTATATCTATTTCATGAAACATAAATCCGAAACTTTCGAGAAGTTTAAGGAATTCCAAAGTGAAGTAGAAAATCAACGTAACAAGAAGATTAAATTTCTACGATATGATCGTGGAGGTGAATATCTGAGTTATGAGTTTGGCATGCATTTAAAGAAATGCGGAATACTTTCACAATTGACACCGCCGGGAACACCACAACGAAACGGTGTGTCCGAACATCGTAATCGAACTCTCTTAGATATGGTTCGTTCTATGATGTCTCTTACTGATTTGCCGTTATCATTTTGGAGTTATGCATTAGAGACAGCCACATTCACTTTAAATAGAGCACCATCAAAATCCGTAGAAACGACACCGTATGAATTATGGTTTAATAAGAAACCTAAGCTGTCGTTCCTGAAAGTTTGGGGTTGCGAAGCCTATGTAAAGAAGTTACAACCGGACAAGCTAGAACCCAAAGCGGAGAAATGCGTCTTCATAGGATACCCTAAGGAAACTATAGGGTACACTTTCTATCACAAATCCGAAGGCAAAATCTTTGTTGCTAAGAACGGAACCTTTCTTGAGAAAGAATTTCTCACTAAAGAAGTGACTGGAAGAAAAGTAGAACTCGATGAGATTGATGAATCTATACTCGTTGATCAGAGTAGCGCAGTACCGGAAACTGTTCCTGTACCACCTGCACCGGCAACAGAGGAAGCTAATGATAATTATCATGAAACTTCGAACGAGGGAACTACTGAACCTCGCAGATCGACAAGGGAACGTGCCACTCCTGATTGGTATGATCCTTGTCTAAATGTCATGATTGTGGATAACAATGATGAGAACCCTGCGACGTATGAAGAAGCGATGATGAGCCCAGATTCCAACAAATGGCAAGAAGCCATGAAATCCGAAATGGGATCCATGTATGATAACAAAGTATGGACTTTGGTAGACTTACCTGATAGCCGAAAGGCTGTCGAGAATAAATGGATCTTCAAGAGAAAAACAGATGCTGATGGTAATATTACTGTCTATAAAGCTCGACTTGTCGCAAAGGATTTCTGACAAATTCAAGGAGTTGACTACGATGAGACTTTCTCACCTGTAGCGAAGCTAAAATCTGTGAGGATTTTGTTAGCAATAGCTGCATTTTTCGATTATGAGATTTGGCAGATGGATGTCAAAACGGCGTTCCTTAATGGAGACATTGAGGAAGAGTTGTATATGGTACAACCCAAAGGTTTTGTCGATCCTAAAAATGCTGACAAAGTATGCAAACTTCAGCGTTCAATCTATGGACTGAAGCAAGCATCAAGAAGTTGGAACCGACGCTTTGATAAGGTGATCAAAGACTTCGGGTTTATACTGTGTCTTGGAGAGACCTGTATTTACAAGAAAGTGAGTGGGAGCTCTGTAGCATTCCTGATATTATATGTAGATGACATATTATTGATCGGGAATGATATAGAACTATTAAGCAGTGTAAAAGGTTATTTGAATAATAGTTTTTCAATGAAAGACCTTGGTGAAGCATCATATATATTAGGCATCATGATTTATAGAGATAGATCAAGACGCCTAATAGGGCTATCACAGAGTACATATCTGGACAAGATTCTAAAGAAGTTTAGAATGGACGAAAGTAAGAAAGGGTTCTTACCTATGTTACCAGGCAAGGTATTGAGTAAAACTCAAGGACCGGCTACGGCAGAAGAAAGAGAAAGGATGAGTAATATCCCCTATGCCTCGGCGATAGGATCTATCATGTATGCCATGCTATGTACTAGACCGGATATAGCGCATGCCGTTAGTTTGACTAGCAGATATCAAAGTGATCCAGGGAATGGAACACTGGACAGCGGTCAAGAATATCTGAAGTACTTGAAAAGAACTAAGGATATGTTTCTTTGTTATGGAGGTGACCAAGAGCTCGTTGTAAGCGGTTACACCGATGCAAGTTGGAACACCGATCCCGATGACTCTAAGTCACGGTCTGGGTACGTGTTTATATTGAATGGTGCCGCGATGGCTGGGCAAGCTCGAAGGCGATTGCACGGTGGCGAAGTCTTCAACAGAATCAGAGTACATAGCAGCTTCAGAGGCTTCATCAGAAGCGGTATGGATGAAGAGGTTCATTGTAGAGCTCGGTGTGGTTCCTAGTGCATTAGACCCATTAATCATTTACTGTGATAACATGGGTGCCATCGCCAATGCACAAGAGCCAAGGTCACACAAGAGGCTGAAGCATATCAAGCTGCGTTACCACTCGATTCGCGAGTACATCGACGATGGAGAAGTAAAGATTTGCAAAGTACACACTGATCTGAATGTAGCAGATCCGTTGACTAAAGCTCTCCCTAGGGCAAAGCATGACCAACACCAGAATGCCATGGGTGTTAGGTATATTACAATGTAATCTAGATTATTGACTCTAGTGCAAGTGGGAGACTGAAGGAGATATGCCCTAGAGGCAATAATAAAGTGGTTATTATTTATATCTTTATGTTTATGATAAATGTTTATATATCATGCTATAATTGTATTAACCGAAACATTAGTACATGTGTGATATGTAGACAAACAAAGAGTCCCTAGTATGCCTCTTAACTAGCTTGTTGATTAATGGATGATTAGTTTCATAATCATGAACATTGGATGTTATTAATAACAAGGTTATATCATTGTATGAATGATGTAATGGACACACCCAATTAAGCATAGCATAAGATCTCGTCATTAAGTTATTTGCTATAAGCTTTCGATACATAGTTACCTAGTCCTTATGACCATGAGATCATGTAAATCACTTATACCGGAAAGGTACTTTGATTACACCAAACGCCACTGCGTAAATGGGTGGTTATAAAGGTGGGATTAAGTATCCGGAAAGTATGAGTTGAGGCATATGGATCAACAGTGGGATTTGTCCATCCCGATGACGGATAGATATACTCTGGGCCCTCTCGGTGGAATGTCGTCTAATGTCTTGCAAGCATATGAATAAGTTCATAAGAGACCACATACCACGGTACGAGTAAAGAGTACTTGTCAGGAGACGAGGTTGAACAAGGTATAGAGTGATACCAAAGATCAAACCTCGGACAAGTAAAATATCGCGTGACAAAGGGAATTGGTATCGTATGTGAATGGTTCATTCGATCACTAAAGTCATCGTTGAATATGTGGGAGCCATTATGGATCTCCAGATCCCGCTATTGGTTATTGGTCGGAGTGAGCACTCAACCATGTCCGCATAGTTCGCGAACCGTAGGGTGACACACTTAAAGTTGGATGTTGAAATGGTAGAACTTGAATATGGAATGGAGTTCGAATATTTGTTCGGAGTCCCGGATGAGATCCCGGACATCACGAGGAGTTCCGGAATGGTCCAGATAATGTCATCCCCACCGAATCCTCATCTTCAAAGCATTTTCTTGCAAGGGCCTATCGCGAAAGAACTCAAGCCAATACTTTTTCATTTTCATGTAGTAGATCCTAGGAAACATACGTACGAGATATTTACAGCCCTTCTTCGGCAAGGGTATCCGGTAAAAGGAGGACGGTTCCTAATCTTTTGATCGGCAAAGGAGAGAATAAGATTCATATATAGGATGTCATTTTATGTGAATTAAAATGATCCGGAAGGTTCTATGGAAGGTTCTAGAAGGTTCTAGAAAAGTCCGGAAGAAACCACCAAGGAAGGTGGAGTCCCGGAGGGACTCCACCTCCATGGACGGCCAACCCTAGAGGGGGAGGAGTCCCAAGTGGACTCCCCCTATGGGGCCGGCCACCCCCCCCCCCCACATGGAAGGGGGAATCCCGCACCAAGTGGGATTCCCACCTTGGGTAGGTTTCCCTATCACATGGAAGGTTTTGGGTTCGGGTCTTATTCGGAGACTTGTAGTCCAACACTTGGGGCTTCCACCTATATAATGAGGGGCCAAGGGGAGGGGGCTGGCCAACCAAGAACCACAAGGTGGCCGCACCCCTATAGTGGCCGGCGCCCCCTCTCCCCAAACCCTAGCGGCCTCTCTCCTCCACCGCATCCCGCACGCTTAGCGAAGCTCCGCCGGATTTCTCCACCACCACCGACACCACGCCGTCGTGCTGTCGGATTCAAGAGGAGCTACTACTTCCGCTGCCCGCTGGAACGGGAGGTGGACGTCGTCTTCATCAACAACCGAACGTGTGGCCGAGTACGGAGGTGCTGCCCGTTCGTGGTGCCGGTGATCAAGATCTTCTACGCGCTTTTGCAAGCGGCAAGTGAACGTCTACCGCAGCAACAAGAGCCTCATCTTGTAGGCTTTGGAATCTCTTCAAGGGTGAGACTCGATAAACCCCTCGTTGCTACCGTCTTCTAGATTGCATCTTGGCTTGGATTGCATGTTCGCGGTAGGAAATTTTTTGTTTTCTATGCAACATTATCCTACAGTGGTATCAGAGCCGTGTCTATGCATAGATGGTTGCACGAGTAGAACACAATGGTTTTGTGGGCGTTGATGCTCTTGTTCTCTTTAGTTTGAGTACTTTGCATCTTTGTGGCATAGTGGGATGAAGCGGCTCGGACTAACTTTACATGACCGCGTTCATGAGACTTGTTCCTCGTTCGACATGCAACTTGTATTGCATAAGAGGCTTTGCGGGTGTCTGTCTCTCCTACTATAGTGAAGATTCAGTTTACTCTTCTATTGAAAACATTAGTATCAACGTTGTGGTTCATGTTCGTAGGTAGATTAGATCTCTCTCGAAAACCCTAAACCACGTAAAATATGCAAACCAAATTAGAGACGTCTAACTTGTTTTTGCAGGGTTTGGTGATGTGATATGGCCATAATGTGATGATGAATATGTATGAGATGATCATTATTGTATTGTGGCAACCGGCAGGAGCCTTATGGTTGTCTTTAAATTTCATGTTGAGTAGTATTTCAAAGTAGTTGTAATAGTTGCTACATGGAGGACAATCATGAAGACGGCGCCATTGACCTTGATGCTATGCCGACGATGATGGAGATCATGCCCGAAGATGATGGAGATCATGTCCGTGCTTTGGAGATGAAGATCAAAGGCGCAAAGACAAAAGGGCCATATCATATCACATATGAACTGCATGTGATGTTAATCCTTTTATGCATCTTATTTTTCTTAGATCGCGACGGTAGCATTATAAGATGATCCCTCACTAAAATCTCAAGATAATAAAGTGTTCATCCTTAGTAGCACCGTTGCCAAGACTTGTCGTTTCGAAGCATCTCGTGATGATCGGGTGTGATAGAATCAACAAGTGCATACAACGGGTGCAAGACAGTTTTGCACATGCGGATACTAAGGTGGCCTTGATGAGCCTAGCATGTACAGACATGGTCTCGGAACACGTGATACCGAAAGGTAGAGCATTAATCATATGGTTGATATGATGAACACTTTGAGTGTTCGCCATTGAAATCACACCTTGTCTCGTGATGATCGGTCTTAGGTGCGATGGATTTGGTTCGTGTGATCACTAAGACAATGCGAGGGATATTGTTTTGAGTGGGAGTTCACCTAGATTTTTAATTATGTTGAATTAAAATTTGAACTCAATTTGTCATAAACTTAGTCTAAACTTTTGCAAATATATGTTGTAGAGATGGCGTCCCCAATCAATTTTAACCAGTTCCTAGAGAAAGAAAAACTTAAGAGCAACGGTAGCAACTTCACCGACTGGTTCCGTCATGTGAGGATCTTCCTCTCTGGCGGAAATCTGCAATATGTGCTTGATGCACCGCTAGGTGACCCTCCTGCAGAAACTGAAACCGATGAAGTAAAAGCTGTTTATGAGACTCAGAAAACTCGGTACTCTCAAGTTCAGTGTGCCATCCTGTGCAGTCTGGAATCCGATCTTCAAAAACGTTTTGAGCACCACGATCCTCATGAGTTGATGAAAGAGCTGAAAGCTATTTTTGAGACTCATGCGGCCGTGGAATGCTATGAAGCATCGAAACATTTCTTCAGCTGTATGATGGAAGAAGGCAGCTCCGTTAGTGAGCACATGCTCGCCATGACCGGGCATGCGAAGAAACTCAGTGACTTGGGAATAGTGATTCCTAACAGACTGGGGATTAATCGTGTCCTTCAATCACTGCCACCAAGTTACAAGAACTTTGTGATGAACTACAATATGCAGAACATGAACAAGGAGTTACCTGAACTCTTTGGCATGCTAAAAGCTGCTAAGATTGAGATCAAGAAAGAGCACCAAGTGTTGATGGTCAACAAGACCACCAGTTTCAAGAAACAGGGCAAGTCTAAGGGAAAATTCAAGAAGGGTGGCAAGAAAGCTGCCACGCCTCCTATGAAACCTAAGAACGGCCCTAAGCCTGATGCTGAGTGCTATTACTGCAAGGAGAAGGGACACTGGAAGCATAATTGCTCCAAGTATCTGGCTGATCTGAAGAGCGGCCTTGTCAAGAAAAAGAAAGAAGGTATATCTGATATACATGTTATAGATGTTTATCTCACTGGTTCTCGTTCTAGTACCTGGGTATTTGATACTGGTTCGGTTGCTCATATTTGTAACTCGAAATAGGAACTAAAGAATAAACGAAGAGTACTGAAAGATGAAGTGACGATGCGCGTTGGAAACGGATCCAAAGTCGATGTGATCGCTGTCGGCACACTTCCTCTACATCTACCTTCGGGATTAGTTTTAAGCCTGAATAATTGTTATTTTGTACCCGCGTTAAGCATGAACATTATATCTGGATCTTGTTTAATGCAAGACGGTTATTCATTCAAGTCTGAGAATAATGGTTGTTCTATTTTTATGAATAATATCTTTTATGGTCGAGCACCAGAAAAGAATGGCTTATTTCTGTTAGATCTCGATAGTAGTGATACGCATATACATAACATTGATGCTAAGCGAATTAAATTGAATGATAATTCTACTTATATGTGGCACTGTCGTCTTGGTCATATTGGAGTGAAACGCATGAAGAAACTCCATACTGATGGATTACTTGAATCACTTGACTTTGAGTCATTTGATAGATGCGAAGCATGTCTAATGGGAAAATGACTAAGACTCCATTTTCTGGTATGATGGAGCGAGCTACTGACTTATTGGAAATCATACATACCGATGTATGCGGACCAATGAGTGTAGCATCGCGCGGTGGTTATCGTTATGTTCTAACCTTCACAGATGATCTGAGTAGATATGGGTATATCTATTTCATGAAACATAAATCCGAAACTTTCGAGAAGTTTAAGGAATTCCAAAGTGAAGTAGAAAATCAACGTAACAAGAAGATTAAATTTCTACGATCTGATCGTGGAGGTGAATATCTGAGTTATGAGTTTGGCATGCATTTAAAGAAATGCGGAATACTTTCACAATTGACACCGCCGGGAACACCACAACGAAACGGTGTGTCCAAACGTCGTAATCGAACTCTCTTAGATATGGTTCGTTCTATGATGTCTCTTACTGATTTGCCGTTATCATTTTGGAGTTATGCATTAGAGACAGCCGCATTCACTTTAAATAGAGCACCATCAAAATCCGTAGAAACGACACCGTATGAATTATGGTTTAATAAGAAACCTAAGCTGTCGTTCCTGAAAGTTTGGGGTTGCGAAGCCTATGTAAAGAAGTTACAACCGGACAAGCTAGAACCCAAAGCGGAGAAATGCGTCTTCATAGGATACCCTAAGGAAACTATAGGGTACACTTTCTATCACAAATCCGAAGGCAAAATCTTTGTTGCTAAGAACGGAACCTTTCTTGAGAAAGAATTTCTCACTAAAGAAGTGAGTGGAAGAAAAGTAGAACTCGATGAGATTGATGAATCTATACTCGTTGATCAGAGTAGCGCAGTACCGGAAACTGTTCCTGTACCACCTGCACCGGCAACAGAGGAAGCTAATGATAATGATCATGAAACTTTGAACGAGGGAACTACTGAACCTCGCAGATCGACAAGGGAACGTGCCACTCCTGATTGGTATGATCCTTGTCTAAATGTCATGATTGTGGATAACAATGATGAGGACCCTGCGACGTATGGAGAAGCGATGATGAGCCCAGATTCCAACAAATGGCAAGAAGCCATGAAATCCGAAATGGGGTCCATGTATGATAACAAAGTATGGACTTTGGTAGACTTACCTGATAGCCGAAAGGCTGTCGCGAATAAATGGATCTTCAAGAGAAAAACAGATGCTGATGGTAATATTACTGTCTATAAAGCTCGACTTGTCGCAAAGGGTTTCCGACAAATTCAAGGAGTTGACTACGATGAGACTTTCTCACCTGTAGCGAAGCTAAAATCTGTGAGGATTTTGTTAGCAATAGCTGCATTTTTCGATTATGAGATTTGGCAGATGGATGTCAAAACGGCGTTCCTTAATGGAGACATTGAGGAAGAGTTGTATATGGTACAACCCAAAGGTTTTGTCGATCCTAAAAATGCTGACAAAGTATGCAAACTTCAGTGTTCAATCTATGGACTGAAGCAAGCATCAAGAAGTTGGAACCGATGCTTTGATAAGGTGATCAAAGACTTCGGGTTTATACAGTGTCATGGAGAGACCTGTATTTACAAGAAAGTGAGTGGGAGCTCTGTAGCATTCCTGATATTATATGTAGATGACATATTATTGATCGGGAATGATATAGAACTATTAAGCAGTGTAAAAGGTTATTTGAATAATAGTTTTTCAATGAAAGACCTTGGTGAAGCATCGTATATATTAGGCATCAAGATTTATAGAGATAGATCAAGACGCCTAATGGGGCTATCACAGAGTACATATCTGGACAAGATTCTAAAGAAGTTTAGAATGGACGAAAGTAAAGAAAGGGTTCTTACCTATGTTACCAGGCAAGGTATTGAGTAAGACTCAAGGACCGGCTACGGCAGAAGAAAGAGAAAGGATGAGTAATATCCCCTATGCCTCGGCAGTAGGATCTATCATGTATGCCATGCTATGTACTAGACCGGATATAGCGCATGCTGTTAGTTTGACTAGCAGATATCAAAGTGATCCAGGAATGGAACACTGGACAGCGGTCAAGAATATCCTGAAGTACTTGAAAAGAACTAAGGATATGTTTCTTTGTTATGGAGGTGACCAAGAGCTCGTTGTAAGCGGTTACACCGATGCAAGTTGGAACACTGATCCTGATGACTCTAAGTCACAATCTGGGTACGTGTTTATATTGAATGGTGCTGCAGTAAGCTGGGCAAGCTCGAAGCAGTGCACGGTGGCGAAGTCTTCAACAAAATCAGAGTACATAGCAGCTTCAGAGGCTTCATCAGAAGCGGTATGGATGAAGAGGTTTGATACGTCTCCGACGTATCGATAATTTCTTATGTTCCATGCCACATTATTGATGATATCTACATGTTTTATGCATACTTTACATCATATTTATGCATTTTCTGGAACTAACCTATTAACAAGATGCCGAAGAGCCGATTCTTTGTTTTCTGCTGTTTTTGGTTTCAGAAATCCTAGTAAGGAAATATTCTCGGAATTGGACGAAATCAACGCTCAGGGGCCTATTTTGCCACGAAGCTTCCAGAAGACCGGAGAGTCAACGAAGTGGGGCCACGAGGTGGCCAGGAGGTAGGGCGGCGCGGCCCCACCCTTGGCCGCGCCGACCTGTCTCCTGGGCCCCTCGCGACGCCCCCTGACCTACCCTTCCGCCTACAAATAGCCTTCGTCGCGAAACCCCCAGTACCGAGAGCCACGATACGGAAAACCTTCCAGAGACGCCACCGCCGCCAATCCCATCTCGGGGGATTCAGGAGATCGCCTCCGGCACCCTGCCGGAGAGGGGATTCATCTCCCAGAGGACTCTACGCCGCCATGGTCGCCTCCGGAGTGATGTGTGAGTAGTTCACCCCTGGACTATGGGTCCATAGCAGTAGCTAGATGGTTGTCTTCTCCTCATTGTGCTTAATTGTCGGGTCTTGTGAGCTGCCGAACATGATCAAGATCATCTATCTGTAATTCTATATGTTGTGTTTGTTGGGATCCGATGAATAGAGAATACTATGTTATGTTGATTATCAATTCATGTCTATGTGTTGTTTATGATCTTGCATGCTCTCCGTTATTAGTAGAGGCTCTGGCCAAGTTTTTGCTAGTAACTCCAAGAGGGGGTATTTATGCTCGATAGTGGGTTCATGTCTCCGTGAATCTGGGGGAGTGACAGAAACCTCTAAGGTTATGGATGTGCTGTTGCCACTAGGGATAAAACATTGATGCTATGTCCGAGGATGTAGTTATTGATTACATTACGCGCAATACTTAATGCAATTGTCTGTTGTTAGCAACTTAATACTGGAAGGGGTTCGGATGATAACCCGAAGGTGGACTTTTTAGGCATAGATGCATGCTGGATAGCGGTCTATGTACTTTGTCGTAATGCCCAATTAAATCTCACAATACTCATCATAATATGTATGTGCATGGTCATGCCCTCTCTATTTGTCAATTTCCCAACTGTAATTTGTTCACCCAACATGCTATTTATCTTATGGGAGAGACACCTCTAGTGAACTATGGACCCCGGTCCAATTCTCTATACTGAAATACAATCTACTGCAATACTTGTTCTACTGTTTTCTGCAAACAATCATCTTCCACACTATACATCTAATCCTTTGTTACAGCAAGCCGGTGAGATTGACAACCTCGCTGTTTCGTTGGGGCAAAGTACTTGGTTTGTGTTGTGCAGGTTCCACGTTGGCGCCGGAATCCCTGGTGTTGCGCCGCACTACATCTCGCCGCCATCAACCTTCAACGTGCTTCTTGGCTCCTACTGGTTCGATAAACCTTGGTTTCATACTGAGGGAAAACTTGCCGATGTACGCATCACACCTTCCTCTTGGGGTTCCCAACGGACGCGTGCTGTACGCGTATCAAGCTCTTTTTCTGGCGCCGTTGCCGGGGACCTGAAGAAAAGTTACACCACAGAGATCTCTAACTCCCACGTCAACTTTGCGCCAGCAACTCTTTTTCTGGCGTCGTTGCCGGGGAGATCAAGACACGCTGCAAGGGGAGTCTCCACATCGCAATCTCTTTACTTTGTTTTTGTCTTGCTTTATTTTATTTACTACTTTGTTTGCTGCACTAAATCAAAATACAAAAAAATTAGTTGCTAGTTTTACTTTATTTGCTATCTTGTTTGCTATATCAAAAACACAAAAAAATTAGTTACTTGCATTTACTTTATCTAGTTTGCTTTATTTACTATTGCTAAAATGGGTACTCCTGAAAATACTAAGTTGTGTGACTTCACAACCACAAATAATAATGATTTCTTATGCACACCTATTGCTCCACCTGCTACTACAGCAGAATTCTTTGAAATTAAACCTGCTTTACTAAATTTTGTTATGCGAGAGCAATTTTCTGGTGTTAGTTCTGATGATGCTGCTGCCCATCTCAATAATTTTGTTGAACTATGTGAAATGCAAAAGTATAAAGATGTAGATGGTGACATTATAATATTAAAATTGTTCCCTTTCTCATTAAGAGGAAGAGCTAAAGATTGGTTGCTATCTCTGCCTAAGAATAGTATTGATTCATGGACTAAATGCAAGGATGCTTTTATTGGTAGATATTATCCCCCTGCTAAAATTATATCTTTGAGGAGTAGCATAATGAATTTTAAACAATTGGATAATGAGCATGTTGCACAAGCATGGGAAAGAATGAAATCTTTGGTTAAAAATTGCCCAACCCATGGACTGACTACTTGGATGATCATCCAAACCTTTTATGCAGGACTGAATTTTTCTTCGCGGAACCTATTGGATTCAGCTGCTGGAGGTACCTTTATGTCCATCACTCTCGGTGAAGCAACAAAGCTTCTTGATAATATGATGATTAATTACTCTGAATGGCACACGGAAAGAGCTCCACAAGGTAAGAAGGTAAATTTTGTCGAAGAAACCTCTTCCTTGAGTGATAAGATTGATGCTATTATGTCTATGCTTGTGAATGGTAGGACTAATGTTGATCCTAATAATGTTCCGTTAGCTTCATTGGTTGCTCAAGAAGAACATGTTGTGGGGACCCCGGACTAGCTGTCCGAAATTCCCTGTTATATATACAGTTCACGATCCCATGATCAGTGCGCCGTGAACACATAACCGAACTGATATCAAATTACACCATCCATTACAAAGCGGAATAAGAAAATTACAACATGGTCACATGACCGATACTTACATAATAGCCTCGAAGGGCCTAACTAAACATCAGAGCAGCATCATCACTTCAGCAGCGCGGTATCCAAGTCATCTGCCATAACCCTACAGGCAACTGACTGGGAAGACGTTCCTAGCTCGCATAGACGTCGCCAACTCCTTCTTCATCCGTCGTGTTCCTCCAAGTCTGGCCAAGTAAATAGCCAGGGACAAAGCCATGAGTACATTGGAATTGTACTCGCAAACCATCAAGAAGGGTGTTAACAATGCTAACTAAAAGAGACAAGAGAGGAAGAATAGTTTCTCTTGTGGATATAGCATGTGAAAGAGAAATAGTTTCTCTTGTGGATATAGCATGTGAAAGAGAAATAGTTTCTCTTGTGGATATAGCATGCACAAGAGCGTCAGTTTCTCTTGTGGACAAAGCATGCCGCCATCTCAATTGACGGGAACGCTTAGGAAGTTCTATGACATATCTATATCTTTATTGGAGATGAGGTAGCATAAGTCCATCTCAGTTGATGGGAATGCTAGAGGATTCCTATGACATACATATATCTTTATTGAAGAATATGCTTCAAAAGATACTTATGACATCTCTATATCTTTGTTAAAGAAGAGTTCCTCTACATGAAACACTTAGGGATGAGTCCCCCACTTAGCCTTCATTTTTCCACGACCATCTCCATATGGTCAACACACGCCCTTTTTCCGTACCCTTCCGGTACATCCAACACAACACTTTCTTTGCAAAGCATTTATCAAAACAAAACTCAAGCCCCGGTTAAGTATGGCCATTTCAACTTGTCCATGACCGCGGACACGGCTATTCGAATAGATTTGACTCTGCAGAGTTTGCACACTTTCCCCACAACTATCCGGATACCTATCGTGTGGGCATCATCCCCGCATAACAACATATGCCACGACGGATACCCGGACATAACCTTTCGCTTATCTCCACTGGCATGAGTCCTTCCCTGCGGGCTTACCCCTTCCCGGCACCCCGGCAGCATACCTCCCTTTGAGCGTATCTCCGGCGCCATGACAGAAGACCCTCAGTAATCGTCCGGCTATAGACAACTACAGTGTATTGCCTCCTCCAGAGCGCAACCCGGCTTCAGGGGCCATACCCACCCCTATAGAAAGTTGTGAGGTGTCCCATGCCAGCTTCAACAAACTACGGGCTAAGCCCCGTCCCACACCAGGGTAGTGTGGTTGCGCGATAAAAAGTTGGGACGGCGAACACTTATACGCAGTGCTCCTTTGAAAAACATTTTACCCACATTTCCTTTGTTTACCAACAAACCACCATATTTCTCCGAACAACCTTGTTCAAACATTTGCTCTTCCAAAAACCTTCTCTCGGGTAGAGTTAACTTACCCAAGGTTTTTCATAAAACATTTACAACAAGGTAAGCCTTGAGGGGTTCCCAACCTAAAGTTTCATGAGTTGAACTACTATAGCACTACGGCCGAGATGAGAGTCATCACGCCATTGATGGTGTGAAAAGGAGTAATGGAGTGGATCATACTTGCTTAAGGTAAGCATGTACTATGACCACACAAGGAGGATTATACTTTCAGATTTGTGGTGCTAAAAATACAACTTAGATAGTGGAGTATCACTATCCAACATACTCTCCAATGGGTACACGGCATACTCCTCTCAAGTTGAGAATACACCAAGATCATGACATTGATACCTCTATACTACAAAAGTGGTGGGTGTGGTGTAAGTCATTATCTTGAGATGGAACATGCTCAAGTCGAGCATACAAGATAACCAAGAGGAATAGCACGGCCATGATACCATGAATCCCATAATCACAAAGACAATAGTGGAGTATCACCACTAGGGAGTACCCCACTAGCAACCATACATAGATATCGATAATAAAGAGAACAACACATATAGAATCAAGGTGCTTTGGATATCAACAAATGACGTCCAACTAGACACCGAATCAGAGATCAAAAGATGGCTTGCATTGGCTTATTTGTCCCTGGAATCCTTCAACTCCATCAATATAAGAATTCCAACAACATATATAAATAAAATCCTCGTCCGATTCCACTTCTTCTTCTTCTTCTCCGGAATTGTTCGCATCTATCGCCGGAAAATATAAAAGGAACACAATCAATCACATTGCATCAACAAGACAACATTCAACAATCAACAACTAATCATGCAGCCAAGGTATAACATACTAAGGACTTATAGATACCACAAAACAAATTTAAGAGTTTTAATTTAGAAAACCCCATTTATTTACCTAGTAGAGGCATGAGTGCATCACAACATAGCAATTGCCTCTCTCGGTTATCACCATGGTATAAACCAATTATCCCCTAGTAGATAACATCATGAAGAGGACAAGAGCATTAGTTTGGCATCACAAACATTCACAACATAATTTCAAACATTTTTGGAAAAGTAGAAATCAGTTTTCCTAATTTAATTTGCTCACTTAACACTATACAAAAATAGGAAGCAAACCATATGCCACATCATTTGAAAACTTAAGCAAAACAAAAGAGCTAATGTTAGGTTGTAGAGGTTTTGTTTTGCAAGCATAAAACAAAGGTTGCCCATCTCTACTAAAAAGAGTTGGTCAAGGGTTTTAAATAAACCGAAAAGTTTTGCTTCAACAATGCATGTCACACATAAACATTACTAACAGCAACAAATATGTATGAACAGAGACTAATAATATTTTTCCTATATAGCCAGTACTAACACAAGACTAACCCAATTAGAATCACCCAAAAATATTAAACCTACAATTTTAGGAATTTCTGCGAATCTGACTGTGCAGAAAACAAGATCTGTAAGCCATAAATCGTAGAAAAATCCTAAAAATATGAGGCCACTGGCATTTTAAAGGTAATTAAACAGAGATTCATACACAATTGGATTTGGGTTCAAATTGTTTCTGAAACTCTCACAAATGGATTTACAAGTTTACTGCATGTCTGTACCATTTGCTTTCTCTCTGGATTTACAAAACATATAAATGTTTGAAACTTGTTTGAGATGATTAAGAAATCATTCAGTAATCCTACAGAATTGGAATCACTCAATTTGGATTAAAGATGGATTTTTGGTGATTTAAAAGCTAACAGCCATGTCTGCAGAACACACAGAATAAGTTTAATTCACCAATAATCGTACATAAATCATAAAAATATGAGGTCATCTGCATCTGAAAGGTATTGAATAGGTGTTTCTTACCCAATTGGTTTCATTCAAAAATTCGTTTCCAAGCTCCTGGTTTAATTCGACAAAGTCAGATCTGACCAGATCTTGATCTGTGAACCATTTCAATTTCAGGAGGTCAATCGAAGTAAAACCAACGCCAAAATGAAGGTACTGAAGAGGGCTTTCACCCACAGTTGAGTTTGCTCAAAAAGGTTTTGTAAAACGGGAGAAATCTAACAAACAGTGATTATGCATGTTTGCAGAACTTTATTTACCATGCAAAATCCGTAACGAATTTGAGGATGAGACCAACGCCAAGTTGTAGATATTTTCAATACCTATCTATGGAACTTTGAATCACTCGATTTGGATCTGCACACAAGATTTGGCGGATTTTACAAGTTCGTACCAGAATCTGAAACAGCAAGATACAGAAATTACTGCAAGGTTTTGGACGAACTTTGCTCAAGAACTTCAGATCTGAGGATAGCACAACCTTCTCCATGCTTGGACCAACATGCACCTGCATCAAGATCCAATCTTAGCAATGGAGGAAGAAGAAGAGGAGAGGAAACCAGCTAGGGTTGGGGGAGAAGAGAGTGAGAGGAATGCTCTCATGGGGAGGGGGAGCTCGAGAGAGAAGGAGAGCTGCGGTTTGGTGTGCTCTCATGGCCATGGCCGGCCATGGAGCCTTGGTGGAGCTTCAGCTCGTGGGGAAGAGGTAGGAGAAGGGTGTGAGAGAGTGGAGGAAGGAGTGGAGTGTCCAAAAATGAGAAGCAAAAGATGGGGAGGTGGCCGGCCAAGCCCCTTTTATAGAGGGAGAGGGGTGGCTGCCTCCTCTTTGATTGGTGGAGATGGGTGGCTGGCTTGGGGAAGGGAAAATTGACCCAAGCTGAAATTATTAGTGGCATTGGGAAGAGACAAAGAAAAGAGAGGTTTTCCCAAGGTGGAGTAATTGTGTGAGAGAGAGATGGAGAGGTATGATGCACATGTGTGCCATGGCATGGCATGGCCGGCTACTTCATGTGGCCCTCAAAAATGAATCATAAAAAGGAAGCTTCCAACATACATGTTGATCATAGTGGAGCCACATTATTTCTTGCCAAGATGGTGGCTTAGATAATGTGTACAAAAATATAAAAGAGATAGAGATGGAAGGAGAGTGTGATGGTGATAGAAGTAACCATATACCCATAATGAAGAATATGGTGACATAAATTATGAATTCATGAGGTCAAGGTGATGATGGAAAGAATAGATGATTGAGATGGGTAGGATGAAATATAAGTTTCTCTACAAATGAGAGGTCAATTGGGAGTGGTTTGAAAGTATCAAATGATCATCCATTTGATCAAGAATTGGAGGATGAAGGAACATTATGGGGTAGATCGGAGATGTACAGAAGATGTGCAAGAGTTGTCATTTGAAATAGAACTTATTTGAAAAGTATTTGGAACACCTCAATTGTCTAGGGACAATTGGGGATGAACTCAAGTGGAATGAAATTTGAGAGTGTTGAGATAAAACTAGTTGGAACATAGGAGTTCAAAATATTCTACTTACTTTCCCAAGTAAAGTAGAGTTTTTCTCAAATGTAAAAAAATAAGCAAGAGGGAAACAAGAAATGGTATAGGTACCATAAACAAGCCTTTTGTTAAAAAGAAAACAAAATAGAAAGTGATGTTTCAGAAATCAGTATTTGTTAGAAATGGGATGAAAATCAAAACCCATTTCAGTCCTTGGTTTTCTCTGAAGAAATATCTTGAAAAGATTTAATAAAACTAGAAGTAGTTTTGTGATCAAAACTAGAGAAGGAAAATCAATAGGATTTTTGAGATAGAAAGCTAATTTAGGGAGAAGTGTTCTCAAGGGTAGATGATGGCTATAAAATGTACCCATCATTCCCACTCTTGGTTTTGTGAAGATTAAACTTGAATAAACACAAGAGGCAAAAGTACATAAAGTGATCTAGTGCAGAAACACTGGATAAGGTATGAGATCAAGTTAAATATAGGAGTTGCAAGTATAGACTGGGACATGCAAGACGTGGAAGTTGAAGAGGGTGTTGCATAGATGGAATCCATGCATTGAGATTACCAACATCAGTTGTGGGTGCTTAGAGATCAACTGCCAAAGTCTGGAAATTTTAAGCCTGTCAACACAGATGGTCATCATGGCCTCAAAACCAACAAGGATGAGTGGGTATAAGAGAGGGATGTAGCTAGGGGTAGATGATCCCAAGTTTTGAATTAAGGATGATTGAGCTATCTTGTACCACCAAGAGAAAAATCAAGATGGCACACTCATGTTGCCATGAGGAGAAGAGTTTGATGTAGTAAAAAGGAAAACAATTTTTCCTAAGTCTCTAATGTGTTTTATTAGGTGAGTTGTTTGTCTAACCACTAGAGGTGTTGTTCTTTGAGGTAACTCAAGGCAAAACCCAACAAGAAAAACAAGACAATACATCTACCAACAGATCAAAGCAATTCATCACAACAAACAGATCAAGGCAATTCATCTAATAAGTCTTTTAGAAAAAGTTTTTGTTCCCCCTAATTTTTGCAATAAGGACAACTAATCAAGGTTGCAAAAGTTGGGGTGTTACAGATCTTCCACCCTTAAAATAATCTCGTCCCGAGATTACTGAGCGCAGAACTAGAGGGGTTGTAAAACTTAACGAAAGTTAGACTCCATTCTTCTGTAGACGTGCCGTTGTAGAGAAGGTCGTTGCTTCATCTTCTGGGAGACATGATGGATTTCTGTCGGTGGCGAGCTTCATGAAGAGGTTGACTACTCCATGCAGATGTTAGACATGTAGCTTCTTAACGACCCTAGTGGAGCTCACGACTCAGAAAATTTAGTGCACTCCAATGGTGCCTTAGCGGGGTTGAAAACGTTTTAGAGTTAGCTTAAATTTAGTGGAAGAAGAAGTCTTCCACCCTTAAAATTGTTCACCGGGGAGGGGGCATTAAAAACTGTAAGCTTCGGCCACGGGTCTTGTCGGGCGCTTCTTGGAGAAGTCATTGATCTCCTGTCTTGAGTTGAAAACATCTTCAGAGGGCGTTGTGTAGTCCACAGCTTCAAGAGGGGTTAGTGCATCCTACGTTTCCAACGGTGTGTTAGAAAGGTTTAAAATGTTAGGGTTAGCTCCAACTTCTAGTGGAAGACGAAGTCTTCCACCCTTAAGATTTTTCATCGGGCTTTCGGAAAAACTC
Organism: Lolium perenne; assembly: GCF_019359855.2. Lineage (NCBI taxonomy): Eukaryota > Viridiplantae > Streptophyta > Magnoliopsida > Poales > Poaceae > Lolium > Lolium perenne. The sequence goes on along the minus strand of NC_067250.2, from coordinate 171,438,809 downwards.
AGAGCGTCTGCCTTGCGGTCCTATCGGGGCTTCTGAAGGAGTCGTCGATCTTCCTTGTTCAGTTGAAGAATCTTCAGGGAGACATGTAGACCACGGCTTCAATAGACTCTCACGGTGTTTTATAAACCACAGGACGCGTGGCAAGTTAGTAAGTCAATAAAACGCCTGGTTGGTATCCATATGAAGCAGCAACATATGTCGTTGAAGACAATCTTCAGCTGGCGGGTCGCTGTTGACCAGTTAAGAAGTGAGCGGGTAAATTGCACCTAGTCTTGAGTTCTTGAGGCATCTTCAGGAGTCTTCACTTGATGAGGACCAGATGAACCATGTGATGTAGCTCGGCTTTGACGCTATGGTTCTCTCAGCTTGTTAGATGGTGTGTTAGAGGGTGGTTTCAAGAAGATATCCTCGAGGTTAGTGCGATTGTACTCCAAGGTTAGACCAAGTTAGTAGGTCTTCTCGCAGAGGTGCAGTCACTCTTGAAGGTAGGGCTTCTATTTTCTTGATGAAGTGGAGATGCTTCAGCGGATCTTGAAGGTATTGGCTTTTGCTTTGTTGGAGTAGTAGAGATGCTTCAGATGACCTTGAAAGTAGTCGGCGTAGATAGGGGTCTGAGTTAGTCTCCCTGACGGTTGAAAAACAACTGCTAACGGTTTTAGAGTTAGAGCTTTCCGTTAACCTATCCCACTAACTAACAGTTAGCATTCATCGGCGAGGCAAACTTTAATCCTATCATAGCATGTGACACCCATACAATCATAACCAGAGACAAAATACCACTAACAGAGGCTACCGGTATTTTTCCTAGATGCACAGTAACAAAACAAGATCAACACAATTGGAATCATTCAAAAATATTTATTTTTCAATTTTTGAGACTCAAAATACTAACCAGAAACAGTGATCAAGTTTTATTTATTAAAAATCGTACAAAAATCCTAAAAATACACGGTCAGTGGCATCTGAAAGATAATTTCATACTGGTTCTAGTGCAATTTGAATCACATCAATCGGAGCTACCAAACTATTTTTATTAGCAAAACAGTATACTGTCAGATTTCCGTTTTTAATTTCTGTTTTACAAATTTCAAACAATTAAAAAGGGCGGGAACGTCTAAATAGCAAGACATACATGCACACAACAAACAGATAAAATACGCCCACGCAACACACTTAGGGAACTACAAGCAATCAGCACACCAAACAAGGCACTCTAAGTATCTAGAGATACCTAATACGTGGGGGTAGCTCAAGCAAAGTGATCGAGTTTGTCCTATCCATCCTATAGGTTTGGGGGCTGGTCACATATGTTGGCGTCTTCATCTTGTTAACATCATCTTTAATAAGGATTCTCGCAGCAGAGGGTGGTGATGCGGCCTGGTGTTGAGTCGTCGATGTTGAAGTGGAGGCGAAAACTGTGTAGAACTTCTGATCTCAACATCTCTGTGACGTGAGGTCTTCAGAGGGGTAGCTATTGAGGAACTCCCAAGGTTGACAACTTCTTGTAGCTGGCCTAAAAATTACTAGTCAAGAACTGAGGACTTGATCCCTGACGACTGCAAAAAGTGCGAGTCCATGGAGGAAGAAGGTCAGCTCCTTGACAGACTTTGGTGACAACCAAAGGCATGATCTTATTATCCCTTTATGTGTAGGACTAAATCGGCGTCCGATCTTCAATTGTTGTCGTTGGAGATACGGGAGTCTTCCTGAGGGATTGAGCCATCTTCGAGTTCGAGTCTTCGGTCTGAGTTGGGGACATCGTCCAACATGTAGGTTTGAAATGGATGAGACAATAGAGTAAGAACTTTCAAACATTCATAAAGCGGAGGGGTAAGAGTTTAGAAGCTTTGAATAAATAAGAGGAGTAGAAGCGATGCTTCCAACTAAAGAAAGAGTTACTTTGTAAATAGTTTTTCCCAAGTACTTGTTTCCTAACTAACGTCCATGCTAACTAAGGTCTCCTACAGTCAGGATAGCTCTGATACCAGCTCTGTGGGGACCCCGGACTAGCTGTCCGAAATTCCCTGTTATGTATACAGTTCACGATCCCATGATCAGTGCGCCGTGAACACATAACTGAACTGATATCAAATTACACCATCCATTACAAAGCGGAATAAGAAAATTACAACATGGTCACATGACCGATACTTACATAATAGCCTCGAAGGGCCTAACTAAACATCAGAGCAGCATCATCACTTCAGCAGCGCGGTATCCAAGTCATCTGCCATAACCCTACAGGCAACTGACTGGGAAGATGTTCCTAGCTCGCATAGACGTCGCCAACTCCTTCTTCATCCGTCGTGTTCCTCCAAGTCTGGCCAAGTAAATAGCCAGGGACAAAGCCGTGAGTACATTGGAATTGTACTCGCAAACCATCAAGAAGGGTGTTAACAATGCTAACTAAAAGAGACAAGAGAGGAAGAATAGTTTCTCTTGTGGATATAGCATGTGAAAGAGAAATAGTTTCTCTTGTGGATATAGCATGTGAAAGAGAAATAGTTTCTCTTGTGGATATAGCATGCACAAGAGCGTCAGTTTCTCTTGTGGACAAAGCATGCCGCCATCTCAATTGACGGGAACGCTTAGGAAGTTCTATGACATATCTATATCTTTATTGGAGATGAGGTAGCATAAGTCCATCTCAGTTGATGGGAATGCTAGAGGATTCCTATGACATACATATATCTTTATTGAAGAATATGCTTCAAAAGATACTTATGACATCTCTATATCTTTGTTAAAGAAGAGTTCCTCTACATGAAACACTTAGGGATGAGTCCCCCACTTAGCCTTCATTTTTCCACGACCATCTCCATATGGTCAACACACGCCCTTTTTCCGTACCCTTCCGGTACATCCAACACAACACTTTCTTTGCAAAGCATTTATCAAAACAAAACTCAAGCCCCGGTTAAGTATGGCCATTTCAACTTGTCCATGACCGCGGACACGGCTATTCGAATAGATTTGACTCTGCAGAGTTTGCACACTTTCCCCACAACTATCCGGATACCTATCGTGTGGGCATCATCCCCGCATAACAACATATGCCACGACGGATACCCGGACATAACCTTTCGCTTATCTCCACTGGCATGAGTCCTTCCCTGCGGGCTTACCCCTTCCCGGCACCCCGGCAGCATACCTCCCTTTGAGCGTATCTCCGGCGCCATGACAGAAGACCCTCAGTAATCGTCCGGCTATAGACAACTACAGTGTATTGCCTCCTCCAGAGCGCAACCCGGCTTCAGGGGCCATACCCACCCCTATAGAAAGTTGTGAGGTGTCCCATGCCAGCTTCAACAAACTACGGGCTAAGCCCCGTCCCACACCAGGGTAGTGTGGTTGCGCGATAAAAAGTTGGGACGGCGAACACTTATACGCAGTGCTCCTTTGAAAAACATTTTACCCACATTTCCTTTGTTTACCAACAAACCACCATATTTCTCCGAACAACCTTGTTCAAACATTTGCTCTTCCAAAAACCTTCTCTCGGGTAGAGTTAACTTACCCAAGGTTTTTCATAAAACATTTACAACAAGGTAAGCCTTGAGGGGTTCCCAACCTAAAGTTTCATGAGTTGAACTACTATAGCACTACAGCCGAGATGAGAGTCATCACGCCATTGATGGTGTGAAAAGGAGTAACGGAGTGGATCATACTTGCTTAAGGTAAGCATGTACTATGACCACACAAGGAGGATTATACTTTCAGATTTGTGGTGCTAAAAATACAACTTAGATAGTGGAGTATCACTATCCAACATACTCTCCAATGGGTACACGGCATACTCCTCTCAAGTTGAGAATACACCAAGATCATGACATTGATACCTCTATACTACAAAAGTGGTGGGTGTGGTGTAAGTCATTATCTTGAGATGGAACATGCTCAAGTCAAGCATACAAGATAACCAAGAGGAATAGCACGGCCATGATACCATGAATCCCATAATCACAAAGACAATAGTGGAGTATCACCACTAGGGAGTACCCCACTAGCAACCATACATAGATGACGATAATAAAGAGAACAACACATATAGAATCAAGGTGCTTTGGATATCAACAAATGACGTCCAACTAGACACCGAATCAGAGATCAAAATATGGCTTGCCTTGGCTTATTTGTCCCTGGAATCCTTCAACTCCATCAATATAAGAATTCCAACAACATATATAAATAAAATCCTCGTCCGATTCCACTTCTTCTTCTTCTTCTCCGGAATTGTTCGCATCTATCGCCGGAAAATATAAAAGGAACACAATCAATCACATTGCATCAACAAGACAACATTCAACAATCAACAACTAATCATGCAGCCAAGGTATAACATACTAAGGACTTATAGATACCACAAAACAAATTTAAGAGTTTTAATTTAGAAAACCCCATTTATTTACCTAGTAGAGGCATGAGTGCATCACAACATAGCAATTGCCTCTCTCGGTTATCACCATGGTATAAACCAATTATCCCCTAGTAGATAACATCATGAAGAGGACAAGAGCATTAGTTTGGCATCACAAACATTCACAACATAATTTCAAACATTTTTGGAAAAGTAGAAATCAGTTTTCCTAATTTAATTTGGTCACTTAACACTATACAAAAATAGGAAGCAAACCATATGCCACATCATTTGAAAACTTAAGCAAAACAAAAGAGCTAATGTTAGGTTGCAGAGGTTTTGTTTTGCAAGCATAAAACAAAGGTTGCCCATCTCTACTAAAAAGAGTTGGTCAAGGGTTTTAAATAAACCGAAAAGTTTTGCTTCAACAATGCATGTCACACATAAACATTACTAACAGCAACAAATATGTACGAACAGAGACTAATAATATTTTTCCTATATAGCCAGTACTAATACAAGACTAACCCAATTGGAATCACCCAAAACTATTAAACCTACAATTTTAGGAATTTCTGCGAATCTGACTGTGCAGAAAACAAGATCTGTAAGCCATAAATCGTAGAAAAATCCTAAAAATATGAGGCCACTGGCATTTGAAAGGTAATTAAACAGAGATTCACACACAATTGGATTTGGGTTCAAATTGTTTCTGAAACTCTCACAAATGGATTTACAAGTTTACTGCATGTCTGTACCATTTGCTTTCTCTCTGGATTTACAAAACATATAAATGTTTGAAACTTGTTTGAGATGATTAAGAAATCATTCAGTAATCCTACAGAATTAGAATCACTCAATTTGGATTAAAGATGGATTTTTGGTGATTTAAAAGCTAACAGCCATGTCTGCAGAACACACAGAATAAGTTTAATTCACCAATAATCGTACATAAATCATAAAAATATGAGGTCAGCTGCATCTGAAAGGTATTGAATAGGTGTTTCTTACACAATTGGTTTCATTCAAAAATTCGTTTCCAAGCTCCTGGTTTAATTCGACAAAGTCAGATCTGACCAGATTTTGATCTGTGAACCATTTCAATTTCAGGAGTTCAATCGAAGTAAAACCAACGCCAAAATGAAGGTACTGAAGAGGGCTTTCACCCACAGTTGAGTTTTCTCAAAAAGGTTTTGTAAAACGGGAGAAATCTAACAAACAGTGATTCTGCATGTTTGCAGAACTTTATTTACCATGCAAAATCCGTAACGAATTTGAGGATAAGACAAACGCCAAGTTGTAGATCTTTTCAATACCTATCTGTGGAACTTTGAATCACTCGATTTGGATCTGCACACAAGATTTGGCGGATTTTACAAGTTCGTACCAGAATCTGAAACAGCAAGATACAGAAATTACTGCAAGGTTTTGGACGAACTTTGCTCAAGAACTTCAGATCTGAGGATAGCTCAACCTTCTCCATGCTTGGACCAACATGCACCTGCATCAAGATCCAATCTTAGCAATGGAGGAAGAAGAAGAGGAGAGGAAACCAGCTAGGGTTGGGGGAGAAGAGAGTGAGAGGAATGCTCTCATGGGGAGGGGGAGCTCGAGAGAGAAGGAGAGCTGCGGTTTGGTGTGCTCTCATGGCCATGGCCGGCCATGGAGCCTTGGTGGAGCTTCAGCTCGTGGGGAAGAGGTAGGAGAAGGGTGTGAGAGAGTGGAGGAAGGAGTGGAGTGTCCAAAAATGAGAAGCAAAAGATGGGGAGGTGGCCGGCCAAGCCCCTTTTATAGAGGGAGAGGGGTGGCTGCCTCCTCTTTGATTGGTGGAGATGGGTGGCTGGCTTGGGGAAGGGAAAATTGACCCAAGCTGAAATTATTAGTGGCATTGGGAAGAGACAAAGAAAAGAGAGGTTTTCCCAAGGTGGAGTAATTGTGTGAGAGAGAGATGGAGAGGTATGATGCACATGTGTGCCATGGCATGGCATGGCCGGCTACTTCATGTGACCCTCAAAAATGAATCATAAAAAGGAAGCTTCCAACATACATGTTGATCATAGTGGAGCCACATTATTTCTTGCCAAGATGGTGGCTTAGATAATGTGTACAAAAATATAAAAGAGATAGAGATGGAAGGAGAGTGTGATGGTGATAGAAGTAACCATATACCCATAATGAAGAATATGGTGACATAAATTATGAATTCATGAGGTCAAGGTGATGATGGAAAGAATAGATGATTGAGATGGGTAGGATGAAATATAAGTTTCTCTACAAATGAGAGGTCAATTGGGAGTGGTTTGAAAGTATCAAATGATCATCCATTTGATCAAGAATTGGAGGATGAAGGAACATTATGGGGTAGATCGGAGATGTATAGAAGATGTGCAAGAGTTGTCATTTGAAATAGAACTTATTTGAAAAGTATTTGGAACACCTCAATTGTCTAGGGACAATTGGGGATGAACTCAAGTGGAATGAAATTTGAGAGTGTTGAGATAAAACTAGTTGGAACATAGGAGTTCAAAATATTCTACTTACTTTCCCAAGTAAAGTAGAGTTTTTCTCAAATGTAAAAAAATAAGCAAGAGGGAAACAAGAAATGGTATAGGTACCATAAACAAGCCTTTTGTTAAAAAGAAAACAAAATAGAAAGTGATGTTTCAGAAATCAGTATTTGTTAGAAATGGGATGAAAATCAAAACCCATTTCAGTCCTTGGTTTTCTCTGAAGAAATATCTTGAAAAGATTTAACAAAACTAGAAGTAGTTTTGTGATCAAAACTAGAGAAGGAAAATCAATAGGATTTTTGAGAGAGAAAACTAATTTAGGGAGAAGTGTTCTCAAGGGTAGATGATGGCTACAAAATGTACCCATCATTCCCACTCTTGGTTTTGTGAAGATTAAACTTGAATAAACACAAGAGGCAAAAGTACATAAAGTGATCTAGTGCAGAAACACTGGATAAGGTATGAGATCAAGTTAAATATAGGAGTTGCAAGTATAGACTGGGACATGCAAGACGTGGAAGTTGAAGAGGGTGTTGCATAGATGGAAACCATGCATTGAGATTACCAACATCAGTTGTGGGTGCTTAGAGATCAACTGCCAAAGTCTGGAAATTTTAAGCCTGTCAACACAGATGGTCGTCATGGCCTCAAAACCAACAAGGATGAGTGGGTATAAGAGAGGGATGTAGCTAGGGGTAGATGATCCCAAGTTTTGAATTAAGGATGATTGAGCTATCTTGTACCACCAAGAGAAAAATCAAGATGGCACACTCATGTTGCCATGAGGAGAAGAGTTTGATGTAGTAAAAAGGAAAACAATTTTTCCTAAGTCTCTAATGTGTTTTATTAGGTGAGTTGTTTGTCTAACCACTAGAGGTGTTGTTCTTTGAGGTAACTCAAGGCAAAACCCAACAAGAAAAACAAGACAATACATCTACCAACAGATCAAAGCAATTCATCACAACAAACAGATCAAGGCAATTCATCTAATAAGTCTTTTAGAAAAAGTTTTTGTTCCCCCTAATTTTTGCAATAAGGACAACTAATCAAGGTTGCAAAAGTTGGGGTGTTACACATGTTGATGTAAACTTTATTAAAAATTATAATTTCAACAACAATGCTTACCGGAACAATTCTAGTAACAACTATAGGCCATATCCTTATAATAATGGCAACGGCTATGGTAATTCTTATGGGAATTCTTACAACAATAATAGGAACACACCCCCTGGACTTGAAGCTATGCTTAAAGAATTTATTAGTACACAAACTGCTTTTAACAAATCTGTTGAAGAAAAGCTTGGGAAAATTGATATACTTGCTTCTAAAGTCGATAGTCTTGCTGCTGATGTTGATCTTTTGAAATCAAAAGTTATGCCTCATGAAAATCATAATCATAAAATTGTTACTACAGCAAATGCCATCCAAGTTAGAATTAATGAGAATATAAGATTGATGGCCGAATTGCGTGCTAGGTGGGAAAAAGAAGAAAATGAAAAAGAAGATAATATAGCTAAAGTTTGGACTATTACCACCACTAGCAATGCTAATGCTCCACAAGTTGCTGCACCTCCTACTATTACTAATAAAAGAATTGGTGTTAGCAATGTTTCCACTTCTAATGCAAAGTGCGAAAAACTGCCTGAAACTGCTAAAACTGCTGAAACTGCATGTGATAAAACTGCTAAAAAATTTTCCAACATTGGGGATGATGATCCCATTGCTTTAGATTATAATGGTTTGAATTTTGATGATTGCCACATCTCTGAAGTTATAAAGTTCTTACAAAAACTTGCTAAAAGTCCTAATGCTAGTGCTATAAATTTGGCTTTCACGAAACATATTACAAATGCTCTCATAAAAGCTAGAGAAGAGAAATTAGAACACGAAGCTTCTATTCCTAGGAAGATAGAGGATGGTTGGGAGCCCATCATTAAGATGAAGGTCAATGACTTTGATTGTAATGCTTTATGTGATCTTGGTGCAAGTATTTCTGTTATGCCTAAGAAGATTTATAATATGCTTGACTTGCCACCATTGAAAAATTGTTATTTGGATGTTAATCTTGCTGATCATTCTACAAAGAAACCTTTGGGGAAAGTTGATGTTCGCATTACCGTTAACAATAAACTTGTCCCCGTTGATTTTGTTGTCTTGGATATTGAATGCAATGCATCTTGTCCCATTATATTGGGAAGACCTTTTCTTCGAACTGTTGGTGCTATCATTGATATGAAGGAAGGTAATATTAAATATCAATTTCCTCTCAAGAAACGTATGGAACACTTCCCTAGAAAGAGAATGAAGTTACCTTTTGATTCTATTATTAGAACAAATTATGATGTTGACACTTCGTCTCTTGATAATACTTGATACACACTTTCTGCGCCTAGCTGAAAGGCGTTAAAGAAAAGCGCTTATGGGAGACAACCCATGTTTTTTTTACTACAGTACTTTATTTTATATTTGAGTCTTGGAAGTTGTTTACTACTGTAGCAACCTCTCCTTATCTTAATTTAGTGTTTTGTTGTGCCAAGTAAAGTCGTTGATAGTAAGGTTCATACTAGATTTGGATTACTGCGCAGAAACAGATTTCTTTGCTGTCACGAATCTGGGCAAAATTCTCTGTAGGTAACTCAGAAAATTATGCCAATTTACGTGAGTGATCCCCAGATATGTACGCAACTTTCATTAAATTTGAGAATTTTCATTTGAGCAAGTCTGGTACCTCAATCAAATTCGTCATTACGAACTGTTCTGTTTTTGACAGATTCTGCCTTTTATTTCGCATTGCCTGTTTTGATATGCTCGATGGATATTTCGATTCCATTGACTTTCAGTAGCTTTGTGCAATGTCCAGAAGTGTTAAGAATGATTATGTCACCTCTGAACATGTATATTTTGATTGTGCACTAACTCTCTAATGAGTTGTTTTGAGTTTGGTGTGGAGGAAGTTTTCAAGGATCAAGAGAGGGAGATGATACAACATGATCAAGGAGAGTGAAAGCTCTAAGCTTGGGGATGCCCCGGTGGTTCACCCCTGCATATATCAAGAAGACTCAAGCGTCTAAGCTTGGGGATGCCCAAGGCATCCCCTTCTTCATCGACAACATTATCAGGTTCCTCCCCTGAAACTATATTTTTATTCCGTCACATCTTATGTGCTTTGCTTGGAGCGTCAGTTTTTGTTTTTGTTTTGTTTGAATAAAATGGATCCTAGCATTCTTTGTGTGGGAGAGAGACACGCTCCGCTGTTGCATATGGACAAATATGTCCTTAGGCTTTACTCATAATATTCATGGCGAAGTTTCTTCTTCGTTAAATTGTTATATGGTTGGAATTGGAAAATGCTACATGTAGTAATTTGCTAAAATGTCTTGGATAATGTGATACTTGGCAATTGTTGAGCTCATGTTTAAGCTCTTGCATCATATACTTTGCACCTATTAATGAATAAATACATAGAGCATGCTAAAATTTGGTTTGCATATTTGGTCTCTCTAAGGTCTAGATAATTTCTAGTATTGAGTTTGAACAACAAGGAAGACGGTGTAGAGTCTTATAATGTTTACAATATGTCTTTTATGTGAGTTTTGCTGCACCGCTTCATCCTTGTGTTTGTTTCAAATAGCCTTGCTAGCCTAAACCTTGTATCGAGAGGGAATACTTCTCATGCATCCAAATACTTGAGACAACCACTATGCCATTTGTGTCCACCATACCTACCTACTACATGGTATTTCTCTGCCATTCCAAAGTAAATTGCTTGAGTGCTACCTTTAAAATTTCTATCCTCTACCTTTGCAATATATAGCTCATGGGACAAATAGCCTAAAAACTATTGTGGTATTGAATATGTACTTATGCACTTTATCTCTTATTAAGTTGCTTGTTGTGCGATAACCATGTTCCTGGGGACGCCATCAACTACTCTTTGTTGAATATCATGTGAGTTGCTATGCATGTCCGTCTTGTCTGAAGTAAGGGCGATTTACCACCTAATGGTTAGAGCATGCATATTGTTAGAGAAGAACATTGGGCCGCTAACTAAAGCCATGATCCATGGTGGAAGTTTCAGTTTTGGACATATATCCTCAATCTCATATGAGAAAATTAATTGTTGCTACATGCTTATGCATAAAAGAGGAGTCCATTATCTGTTGTCTATGTTGTCCCGGTATGGATGTCTAAGTTGAGAATAATCAATAGCGAGAAATCCAATGCGAGCTTTCTCCTTAGACCTTTGTACAGGCGGCATAGTGGTACCCCTTTGTGACACTTGGTTAAAACATGTGCATTGCGATAATCCCGGTAATCCAAGCTAATTAGGACAAGGTGCGGGCACTATTAGTATACTATGCATGAGGCTTGCAACTTGTAAGATATAATTTACATAACACGTATGCTTTATTACTACCGTTGACAAAATTGTTTCTTGTTTTCAAAATCAAAGCTCTAGCACAAATATAGCAATCGATGCTTTCCTCTTTGAAGGACCATTCTTTTACTTTTATTGTTGAGTCAGTTCACCTATCTCTCTCCACCTCAAGAAGCAAACACTTGTGTGAACTGTGCATTGATTCCTACATACTTGCATACTGCACTTGTTATATTACTTTACATTGACAATATCCATGAGATATACATGTTATAAGTTGAAAGCAACCGCTGAAACTTCATCTTCCTTTGTGTTGCTTCAATACCTTTACTTTGAATTATTGCTTTATGAGTTAACTCTTATGCAAGACTTATTGATGCTTGTCTTGAAGTACTATTCATGAAAAGTCTTTGCTATATGATTCATTTGTTTATTCATGTCATTTACATTGTTTGGATCGCTGCATTCATTACATATGCTTTACAATAGTATGATCAAGGTTATGATGGCATGTCACTCCAGAAATTATCTTTGTTTATCGTTTACCTGCTCGGGACGAGCAGGAATTAAGCTTGGGGATGCTGATACGTCTCTGACGTATCGATAATTTCTTATGTTCCATGCCACATTATTGATGATATCTACATGTTTTATGCATACTTTACATCATATTTATGCATTTTCTGGAACTAACCTATTAACAAGATGCCGAAGAGCCAGTTGCTGTTTTCTGCTGTTTTTGGTTTCAGAAATCCTAGTAAGGAAATATTCTCGGAATTGGACGAAATCAACGCTCAGGGGCCTATTTTGCCACGAAGCTTCCAGAAGACCGGAGAGTCAACGAAGTGGGGCCACGAGGTGGCCAGGAGGTAGGGCGGCGCGGCCCCACCCTTGGCCGCGCCGACTTGTCTCCTGGGCCCCTCGCGACGCCCCCTGACCTACCCTTCCGCCTACAAATAGCCTTCGTCGCGAAACCCCCAGTACCGAGAGCCACGATACGGAAAACCTTCCAGAGACGCCGCCGCCGCCAATCCCATCTCGGGGGATTCAGGAGATCGCCTCCGGCACCCTGCCAGAGAGGGGATTCATCTCCCGGAGGACTCTACGCCGCCATGGTCGCCTCCGGAGTGATGTGTGAGTAGTTCACCCCTGGACTATGGGTCCATAGCAGTAGCTAGATGGTTGTCTTCTCCTCATTGTGCTTAATTGTCGGGTCTTGTGAGCTGCCGAACATGATCAAGATCATCTATCTGTAATTCTATATGTTGTGTTTGTTGGGATCAAATGAATAGAGAATACTATGTTATGTTGATTATCAATTCATGTCTATGTGTTGTTTATGATCTTGCATGCTCTCCGTTATTAGTAGAGGCTCTGGCCAAGTTTTTGCTAGTAACTCCAAGAGGGGGTATTTATGCTCGATAGTGGGTTCATGTCTCCGTGAATCTGGGGGAGTGAAAGAAACCTCTAAGGTTATGGATGTGCTGTTGCCACTAGGGATAAAACATTGATGCTATGTCCGAGGATGTAGTTATTGATTACATTACGCGCAATACTTAATGCAATTGTCTGTTGTTAGCAACTTAATACTGGAAGGGGTTCGGATGATAACCTGAAGGTGGACGTTTTAGGCATAGATGCATGCTGGATAGCGGTCTATGTACTTTGTCGTAATGCCCAATTAAATCTCACAATACTCATCATAATATGTATGTGCATGGTCATGCCCTCTCTATTTGTCAATTGCCCAACTGTAATTTGTTCACCCAACATGCTATTTATCTTATGGGAGAGACACCTCTAGTGAACTGTGGACCCCGGTCCAATTCTCTATACTGAAATACAATCTACTGCAATACTTGTTCTACTATTTTTTGCAAACAATCATCTTCCACACTATACATCTAATCCTTTGTTACAGCAAGCCGGTGAGATTGACAACCTCACTGTTTCGTTGGGGCAAAGTACTTGGTTTGTGTTGTGCAGGTTCCACGTTGGCGCCGGAATCCCTGGTGTTGCGCCGCACTACATCTCGCCGCCATCAACCTTCAACGTGCTTCTTGGCTCCTACTGGTTCGATAAACCTTGGTTTCATACTGAGGGAAAACTTGCCGCTGTACGCATCACACCTTCCTCTTGGGGTTCCCAACGAACGCGTGTTGTACGCGTATCAAGGTTCATTGTAGAGCTCGGTGTGGTTCCTAGTGCATTGGACCCATTAATCATTTACTGTGATAACATGGGTACCATCGCCAATGCACAAGAGCCAAGGTCACACAAGAGGCTGAAGCATATCAAGCTGCGTTACCACTCGATTCGCGAGTACATCGAAGATGGAGAAGTAAAGATTTGCAAAGTACACACTGATCTGAATGTAGCAGATCCGTTGACTAAAGCTCTCCCTAGGGCAAAGCATGACCAACACCAGAATGCCATGGGTGTTTGGTATATTACAATGTAATCTAGATTATTGACTCTAGTGCAAGTGGGAGACTGAAGGAGATATGCCCTAGAGGCAATAATAAAGTGGTTATTATTTATATCTTTATGTTTATGATAAATGTTTATATATCATGCTATAATTGTATTAACCGAAACATTAGTACAGGTGTGATATGTAGACAAACAAAGAATCCCTAGTATGCCTCTTAACTAGCTTGTTGATTAATGGATGATTAGTTTCATAATCATGAACATTGGATGTTATTAATAACAAGGTTATATCATTGTATGAATGATGTAATGGACACATCCAATTAAGCGTAGCATAAGATCTCGTCATTAAGTTATTTGCTATAAGCTTTCGATACATAGTTATCTAGTCCTTATGACCATGAGATCATGTAAATCACTTATACCGGAAAGGTACTTTGATTACACCAAACGCCACTGCGTAAATGGGTGGTTATAAAGGTGGGATTAAGTATCCGGAAAGTATGAGTTGAGGCATATGGATCAACAGTGGGATTTGTCCATCCCGATGACGGATAGATATACTCTGGGCCCTCTCGGTGGAATGTCGTCCAATGTCTTGCAAGCATATGAATAAGTTCATAAGAGACCACATACCACGGTACGAGTAAAGAGTACTTGTCAGGAGACGAGGTTGAACAAGGTATAGAGTGATACCGAAGATCAAACCTCGGACAAGTAAAATATCGCGTGACAAAGGGAATTGGTATCGTATGTGAATGGTTCATTCGATCACTAAAGTCATCGTTGAATATGTGGGAGCCATTATGGATCTCCAGATCCCGCTATTGGTTATTGGTCGGAGTGAGCACTCAACCATGTCCGCATAGTTCGCGAACCGTAGGGTGACACACTTAAAGTTGGATGTTGAAATGGTAGAACTTGAATATGGAATGGAGTTCGAATATTTGTTCGGAGTCCCGGATGAGATCCCGGACATCACGAGGAGTTCCGGAATGGTCCGGAGAATAAGATTCATATATAGGATGTCATTTTAAGTGAATTAAAATGATCCGGAAGGTTCTATGGAAGGTTCTAGAAGGTTCTAGAAAAGTCCAGAAGAAACCACCAAGGAAGGTGGAGTCCCGGAGGGAGTCCACCTCCATGGCCGGCCAACCCTAGAGGGGGAGGAGTCCCAAGTGGACTCCCCCTATGGGGCCGGCCACCCCCCCACATGGAAGGGGGGAATCCCACCCCAAGTGGGATTCCCACCTTGGGTAGGTTTCCCTATCACATGGAAGGTTTTGGGTTCGGGTCTTATTCGGAGACTTGTAGTCCAACACTTGGGGCTTCCACCTATATAATGAGGGGCCAAGGGGAGGGGGCCGGCCAACCAAGAACCACAAGGTGGCCGCACCCCTATAGTGGCCGGCGCCCCCTCTTCCCAAACCCTAGCGGCCTCTCTCCTCCACCGCATCCCGCACGCTTAGCGAAGCTCCGCCGGATTTCTCCACCACCACCGACACCACGCCGTCGTTCTGTCGGATTCAAGAGGAGCTACTACTTCCGCTGCCCGCTGGAACGGGAGGTGGACGTCGTCTTCATCAACAACCGAACGTGTGACCGAGTACGGAGGTGCTGCCCGTTCGTGGTGCCGGTGATCAAGATCTTCTACGCGCTTTTGCAAGCGGCAAGTGAACGTCTACCGCAGCAACAAGAGCCTCATCTTGTAGGCTTTGGAATCTCTTCAAGGGTGAGACTCGATAAACCCCTCGTTGCTACCGTCTTCTAGATTGCATCTTGGCTTGGATTGCATGTTCGCGGTAGGAAATTTTTTGTTTTCTATGCAACGTTATCCTACATAGACTTGATGTGAAATTAAACCTGAGCTTTGCTCACCCTTGTGGGAACCCTACCTAGATCTTCGATCTTGTACCCACCCGGGCTCCTTATCGACTCGTAAAGATCTCTTTAGTGACTTCTACCGTTTGTTGGTCTTTTGCTTGCACTTCTACCTATTTGGTCTTCTGCTTGCACTTCTATCAACCTTCCGGTCTTTTCACCCTTCTAGATCTCTCGGGATTCGATTCGTCGATCTCTTTGCGGGACTTCTACCGGAAGGTCTTTTCCTGCAACCTCTATCGAGTTGGTGGTTCAGGCCAACAAGGGAAAACCGATTTGTGTGCGTGTGTGTGTTGTATCCCCACGATTCCCCTCCGCGTTCTTCGTGTTCATCGCGTTCCTCCACCTCCCCCACGAATTCCACCCAAATCCGTGAAGATCGGGCACATCCTTGGGCTTAGCCCATATCATTAATGAAGTAGAAAGGATTCAACAATATCGACCTATCCGTCTTATTAATCTTAGCTTTAAAATTTTCACCAAGGTTGCCACAATTAGGCTGAACACGGTGGATGACCATGTAGTCCGACCTTCACAAACTGCTTTTATGCAAGGGCGTAACATCCTAGATGGGGTGGTTGTCCTCCATGAAACAGTTCATGAACTACATCGGGAGAAGTTGAATGGGGTTTTATTAAAGATTGACTTCGAAAAAGCCTATGATAAGGTGAAGTGGTCTTTCTTGCAACAAACTCTCAGAATGAAAGGTTTTTCTGAAGAGTGGCGCGCTCTAATTCATAGTTTTGTCTCGGGGGGAAGTGTTGCCATTAAAGTCAATGACGATGTGTGT
This sequence comes from Lolium perenne, assembly GCF_019359855.2. NCBI lineage: Eukaryota > Viridiplantae > Streptophyta > Magnoliopsida > Poales > Poaceae > Lolium > Lolium perenne. The sequence goes on along the minus strand of NC_067250.2, from coordinate 171,422,460 downwards.
AATTACTTTCAAACTAAGAAGGGACTATGACAAGGTGATCCATTATCGCCAATGCTATTTAACATAGTGGCGGATATGCTCGCTATCATGATTGAACGCGCAAAGTCTGGAGATCAAATTGAAGGAGTTGTTCCCCATCTAGTGGATGGTGGATTGTCCATTCTTCAATATGACGACGACACAATTCTTTTTATGGAACATGACATCGAAAAGGCTAGAAACATGAAGTTAATTCTTCCAGTGTTCGAGCAATTATCGGGTCTGAAAATTAATTTCCATAAGAGTGAGTTGTTTTGTTTTGGCGAGGCCCAAGATCATGTTGCTATGTATGCTGATTTATTTGGCTGCGGACAAGGCCAATTTCCTATCAACTATTTGGGCATCCCGATTCATTATCGGAGACTTACAAATGCGGAGTGGAAGTTGGTGGAGGAAAGATTACAAATTCGATTATATAGTTGGAAAGGCAAATTACTATCCCTAAGCGGAAGATTAGTTCTTATCAATGCAGTACTAAGCAATATGGTGCTTGTATGATATCATTCTTCAGCTACCTAAAGGAGTCTTAAAAAGATTGGATTATTTCCGATCAAGATTCTTCTGGCAAGGGGATAGTGAAAAGCGTAAATACCGTCTGGCTAGATGGAGTGTGTTGTGCCGCCCTAATTAAAGAGCATGGTGGTCTTGGCATTCAAGACCTCCAGGTTAAGAATAGGGCCCTACTTGGTAAATGACTGTTCAAGCTACTAACCGAGGATGACATTTGGCAAACACTCCTAAAGAGGAAGTATATTGGCTCGAAGGCATTATCCTAAGTATATTGGAAACCTAGGGATTCGCATTTGTGGGATGGTCTTATGGCAACGAAGAGATTCTTCTTTCCATATGGAACTTTCTCTATTAGGGATGGATCGGAGATTCGTTTCTGGGAGGATAAATGGCTAGGTAATGCCACACTTCGAGAACAATATCCGACATTGTACAATATTGTGCGTCACAAGGGCGATACTATCGCTAGGGTGTTGGAAACTTTTCCACCGAAAATGGCGTTCAGAAGAAGCCTCATTGGACCCAGGCAGGATTCATGGATTCAATTGCTACATCGACTATAGTCGGTACATCTATCGCATGGGTCAGATGAGTTTCGCTGGAATCTTACTGAGAGTGGTTCATTCTTTGTGGCTTCTATGTACAATGTGCTAATCCAGCCAGACATTCCTATTGATAATAACTCAAAAATTTGGAAGATAAAGATACCACTTAAAACAAAAGTATTTGCGTGGTATCTTCGTCGAGGAGTCATCCTCACTAAAGATAACCTTGCTAAACTCAATTGGAACGGAAGTAAGAAGTGTGTCTTTTGTCATCATGACGAGACTATAAAACACTTATTCTTCCAGTGTAAATTAGCTAGATTTATATGGTCAGCCATCCAGGTAGGTTCTACCTTATACCCACCATGTAGTGTTGTGAATATTTTCGGCAACTGACTCAATGGTGTGGATACTAGATTTAAACGTCTTATTAGGATGGGAGCGATTGCCTTTATTTGGTCGCTATGGCTATGTAGAAATGACAAGGTTTTTAACAATGTATCTTCTAATCTCATGCAGGTCATATACCGGTGCACGGCTACTCTACGTTCATGGTTGCCTCTTCAACGGGTGGAACATCGAGACCTCTTTATGGAGGTGTCTACACGATTGGAGGATACGACGAGGGATATTTTTTCCAACATGGGTAGCAGCGTGACAACCGTCTAGGTCGCCCGGATTAGACTTTATGTATGTCTTGTATTCTCATACAATTTTACTTCCATATACTCTTATTAGTTCGTGGTTGTAATAACTGTACTGATACGGCTGTGTGCATCCTAGCTATGCAGAGACCAGGTTCAGGTTCTTTTGCTTCAAAAGTGATAAACTGCCCTTTATCGAAAAATACAAGGCCGAGATTCCAAACGTTACAATCGTAACAGCCAAACAAATCTAGCAATTCAAGACATCATGGTCGGATAATAATCAACCCAAACGATTTCAACGATGGACATACTATTGTGTATGTGGCCTCATTTTATTACAAAATCCTGACATAATAATGAGCCCCCATAACTTGCAATTAAATGAGGGGCCGATGATTATACCGACCAGAGGCGATACATGCATGAAACAAATCTGGCGATGAGTAACCTGCTTCAGAATTCGTGCAAAAAAAGTTCTGGGAAAGCACAGGAGCACTCTTCTTTCATCATTTAATCATTTCTTATGGGCACGTTAGGCCATACGCATGCATACTAGTACAAAGCCCGTGCGTTGCTACGACGACATAATTTACACAGTAGAATTAAGTTTAGTTATGTATAAATTTTTTGTGCCCATTTAGTAATACAGTGTTGCTTTAAGAAATCGATGAGTTTTTTCTCTTGGAATATATCATTCACCGCTTTGGCTGGGGATACCGGCGGCCTCATCCGTAGTCAAATCTCATTCCATATTAATACACCATATAATTTCAATACAACATAACCGTTTACAAAACAAAATAAATTGTATGCACTAAAAATAATAATAATGTACAAAATATCGCTTGAAGATGGAAATTTTTATATTCATCATATATATAAATAATAAAGCCGTGTTGATAATTAATCAAATATGTAGATGTCAAGTGATGTGGAATTTCACACAAAGATGCTGAAACTTCCGTTAGAATACTGTTTACAACGATTTTTCACTGAGAAGGAAACATAGTTAGACTACTGATAATCTATAACCCGAGACTTTCTTATTTTTGTACGTGGCTTTATTTTTTCAAAGTTTCTTGTTTTGTGCAAAGTGTTAATGAAGGCCATTTGCCAGTCCAGCATCATTTGGGCACCTACCAGATTGTTTCTGGCCTCGAAAAAGTATGAACAAACTTGACCTGTTACCTTTCCACACAGGCCTAAAAAATAACCTAAATTAGCAATTTTCGGTACATATTTGTTGCCCCCGCGATTTTTGGTTGGAGTTGAAACTTGTTAAGCAAAAATCCATGCCGCGGAGACACTTCTCTATGGTAAAATGCATGTCCAAAGCAAAGTGAAAATAGACCCTATTTCTTGCAGCAATATTACATTACTCGTATTTTTCCAAGGAATTGGGGCTATATATGTTTCTTTTTAATTATCTTCGTTAGTACTGTATTTCTTTGAAAACTGAAATCCTGAATACCAGTTTTGAAAGAGACGACTATTTTTTTTTTCCTATATGCTCTCCTATAGCAGCTAGCTAGCTTATACTCATGTATGGTAGTAGTACTTAGCAAGAGTTGATGTCACGTACGCTTGCCTATCATAAAATGCATACTTACGCAGGTAAGGCGTGTGATCGGCATGACGCTACTTTCTGAACCGCATTGATCTGCCATGCCTAGCGAGCCGGTGTTGGCGTGCGTGGACACCAATCAGTTCCCGACCGGCCGGCATCTGAATGTGCTGTTGGTGCTGCATCTGAATCTTTTCATGTTTTTTACTTCTCAAGCATCATCGTTTTCAGCTTCTCTATCCGGTTGTTGCGTCGCCACAACAGGCACGAAGTTCTATGATTTGCATCAGCTTGCCGCGGTCACCAAACTTTTGAGTTTTGAGTGTCTCCTCCCTGATCCCTTCCGCCGCCGCAGGATCGCATCCTCATGTCCGTAGAACGTTGCCCGGAAGTTTTGCCCGCGGCGGCGTCGACGCGCACGCTGGCGGCCGGTCCGAAGTTTTCCGTCGAAGTCGCGGAGGAACGCCAGCAGAAGCTCGAGCCGGTCGCGCAGCAGTCGTGCTCACCTATATATGGAACCAACTTCATAGCAGCTGCCGGTCGCGGTGGAAGTTTGGAACGTCCTAGCTACGGAAGCCTATACCTATTGAGGTGTTGTTCTCGGAAGTAGATATAGACGTGACTCATGAGGACTATCTTTGGTTTTTTCAGCTCTAACGCGGAAGGCGATGACTATGTCCGGTTTTCTTTATCGTTAACGCCGAACGCGATGATTATCCCCGGTTTTCTTTAGCGCTAGCGCGGGCGGACAGATTGGTTTCTTTAACGTACCATGGTTTTTTTACTTACGGATACCACCTATGGCAAACTAATAGTAAAGATACATGCATCGAGTAGAGATCAAAGGCTGGAATATGCATCGAGGACTGAAGACAATGTGTTGTAAACAAATGTTTAGTTGTTATATGATCTCCACTTATTATAGTAACCTCTTAGTGTTGGATTTGGCATTTTGACAGATAGATCACGTTGTTAAGTATACGTGTCATCATACTTATATCTTGCGCGTGTGAATGTACTCCCTCCGTCCAGGATTTCTAGGCTTCTAATGAAAAACAGCAAGACCAAGGCAGCAGATTAGTGGTTCGTTTCCTGGAGCCAAAAACGTTTGTTTCAACCAACCAGAAAATAGTTTCCATATTTTCTCCATAAAAGCCCAGTAATTACGGCCATGCAAATCGTCGCATGGATGCAGGAAAAAACCCGAACGAAATCTGCGCGGCTGAGAGAAATTTCTGGCGCTATTTTTTCGTGGCATGCATTGGCAGTTTGGATTTTTTTGGTCTCTCCTTCCTTCCCCGCGAGGCAGAACTTCCTTCCCCGCCGAGCTGAGCTTTCCTTCCGCGCCCAGACTGCCGAAAATCATGGCGGCAATTGTTGTTTTGATTTCCAAAAGGATCGCTGTTATATACGGCATCTCCTCGTCTCCTCTCTTCTGCATCTCATCGCGTCCTCTCCTCTCGCTTCCTCTCCCGTCCCCAATGGCCGAAGAACCACCAGAGAGCTCGTCGCGGCGGAGTACTGGAACCCTCGGGTTGTCTGGTCTACGATCAGCGGCGCCGTTCGTGAATGGATCCTTGCTGGAGAGGCCCGTTCGCCGTACAGGCGCTCCACCGTCGATTCCTGTGCGGCGCGTCGGCCTCATGCGCCCGCACGGCTCTTCTCTCATCGGCGGCAGCGGCAGTCTTTTCTCCTTTCCTTCGGCGGGACAAGGTAGCGGAAGCGGCACTGGACAAGGGAGCGGCGGTGGACAAGGGAGCGGCGGTGGACAAGGGAGCGGCGGCGGAACAGGGACGCGCGGACCATGTCGACGTCGCCGTGAAGAAACTAGGGCAAACAACGTCGTCCCTGTCGCCGTGGACCCTCCGCTGAACTTCGGAGGGGGTTTCTGCGTCGACATGCACTCCAGCTTCTTCAACACTAGAGGTACTTGATCAGTACTGTAGTTTCTGTTTAACATGACGCACTCCCTGGTAGTTTCTGTTTAGGGTTTAGATGATCACTGGAGTTTCTGTTTTAGATGATGCACTCCCTGGTAGTTTCTGTTTAGGGTTAAGATGATCAGCCTAGTTTCTGTTTTACATGATCACTCTACAAACCATGAATTCTGTTTTAGATTAGATGAATTCTGCTGTAGTTTAGTTCTATTTTAGATGAAAACTGTTTTAGATGAATTCTATTGTAGTTTAGTTCTGTTTTAGATAAAACTGTTTACTGTTTTCTGTTTTAGATGAATTCTGCTGTAGTTTAGTTCTATTTTAGATGAAAACTGTTTTAGATGAATTCTACTGTAGTTTAGTTCTGTTTTAGATAAAACTGTTTACTGTTTTCTGTTTTAGATGAACTATGTTTTTAGAGTAATTTAGATGAATTCTGTTTTAGATGACATGTGTCTAGATGACATGTGTTTAGATGAATTCTGTTTTACACGAATTCTGTTTACATGTTTTCTGTTTTAGACTAGTTCTGTTTTACATGAACTATGTTTAGGGTTTTTCTGTTTTAAATTAGTTCTATTCTGTTTTACACGAAATATGTTTAGATGAGTTCTGTTTTACATGAGTAGATGAAATCTGTTTAGGGTTTTTCTATTTTAGATTAATTCTGTTTAGATGGATTCTGTTTTAGGGTTTTACATGAGTAGAATGCCGTATGTGACTCAAACCATCTTTTTATAAGCTCATAATAAGGTTATATAAACCATATTCTCACTCACTTTCTTACATAAACTTGAAGCATATGAAACCATTACATATTCCGGCGAATCTAAACTTGACTATCCGGCACATTATGTGCTTTCTTTTCTTCCTCGAGATAGATAGATGGGTTGCGACGACACCTTATGCATACCCCTTCTTCGTTTATCGCCACCGTAGTAGCACAATCTTTGCACCAAAAGTTGTCACACAAGCAAGGATTTCCGCAAGCTTCGCAACAACGCAAATCTGTTGGTACCGGTAGCCTACATCCTAAGCAAACGAATATGGAAGGGTCACCGCGGACGCCACACTTGAGGCACAAAGCCGGATGAATGCACACCTCGCAAGTTGAGCTCGGGTTGGAGTAGGTTCTGTTGAAGCCGGAGCTTGTAATCCTTGGAGTACCTGAAATCCTTGCCTCTGTACCTCGAACATTGGTTGCACGATCGACTCTTTGAAAAAGATCTTGGATGTTCTGATGAACCCTCTCGAATTCATCCTCTAATTCTTGCACTTGGCCTTCTGTGACCTCCACATCATCATCTACATTCTCCACCTCGCCTTGTACGCCATCGACATCGCCATGGACGCCATCTTGCTCTTGCACCACCTCCACGCCATGAACCTTCAGCACGCCTTGCACCTCCTCCATGGCAGGGACCTCCAAGTTTTGTGTCTCACATGGACTCTATTGTCTACGGTTTTATAGCCAGCTGAAATGAAGGGAGAGAGAGGGAGGAAGGAAGGTGGAGAAGAAGAGACAGAGAGGAGGAGACAGAGAAGGTGCGGTGGAAATGAAGGGAAAGCCTCGCATGCAACATCATGCAATTACTCACATGCATGCAATTACTCACATGCAAGGGAGGGAGTACGTTCAGACTTCACAAAACAGAAACGTTTTCACATGCATGCATGCGGTGGTGGAGATAATTAAGGAGAGGGAGGGAGGAAGGTGCGGTGGAGAATTTGTCCAGAAACCATGCGGTGGTGGAGTAATTATAGGCCCACTAATTTAGGAGCAATCAATTTTTACAAGCCTTGTGGAGGTCTAATTTCTGGACAAATAGTTTTTCGTTAGGAGCCTACTAATCCTGGACGGAGGGAGTAAAAGAAGTCCACAATCACTTGCCACTAACTGAACTGTACGCGAGCACTAGCTTGTATACTCCTAGTTATCTGTGTCGTCAGTATGGGCCAGCCGTCCTAATATGATGCCATGCTTGTTCACGATAAACATGAATTCAAACCGATGGAACCCATTCTAGGGTTGACTAGAGTTAATGTTTCCACGAACCAACGACCTGTGCTGAACCTTCCACATTGCAAAGCATCCACAGATTGATGGCAACTACATGCATGCATGGCACAATGGTAGTGGTAGCCTCAGGAACTTCTCTATAAATGAAGCCATCGCCATGTCCATGCAGTATAAACCTAAGTATTCCTAGTAGGATATCCCCACACGGCCACACTACTGACAACAATGTCGACTTCGTTCTCTCAGGAGCTACTCATATCCACACTCGTGTTGCTCCTTGTTCCCCTCTACTTCTACCTCAAGTCCAGTAGATCAAAGAGCCCAGCAGTGCTCCCCACAAACTGGCCAATCGTAGGCGTGCTGCCTTCCCTCCTGGCAAACCTCCACAACTTGCACGACTATCTCACTGCCGTCCTCGCCGGATCAGGCCACAACTTCCGCGCGAACGGCCCACCCGGGACCGGGATGCGGTTCTTCGTCACATGCGATCCGGAGAACGTCCGGCACATCTTCACGACGAACTACGCGAACTTCCCCAAGGGCGCCGAGTTCGCCATGATCTTCGACATCATGGGCGGCAGCTTCTTCACCATCGACGGGGAGCCGTGCCGTCGCCAGCGCGCCAAGATCCAGAGCGTGCTCACGAACCCCCGGTTGCTCGCGCGGATGACCGCCTGCTGCCGCGACAAGGTGGAGAACGGCCTCCTCCCGGTGTTTACCAGCATGGCGAGCACCGCGACTCCCTTCGACGTGCAGGATTTGATAACGAGGTTTGTGTTCGACCTGACCGCCACGCCTGTCTTCGGCGTGGACCCTGGCCTCCTGTCCTCCGACATGCCGCCCATGGACCGCGCCGTCGCCATGGACACGGTCATGGAGGTGGCCCTGTTCCGGCACACCGTGCCGGCTTCTTGGTGGAAGTTGATGAGGCGGCTGAACATCGGCCCAGAGAGAAAGCTCGCCGCTGCGCACACGGTGCTACATGGATTCATCACGGAGATGATGGAGATGAGAAAGAACGAACACGTTGGGAATGAGGGAGCTCCTTCCTCCGTGGACATATTGTCTTCCTACATCGACGACCCAGACTACCAAGACGACGAATTGCTCCGTGCGACGCTCATCAACTACATGATCGCGGGGAGGGACACGATCGGAACGACCTTGCCATGGGTTTTGTATAACCTTGCCCAAAACCCTCGTGTCGTGTCCATCATCCGCAGCGAGCTTTCATCCATCGCAGCACGTAAACCAGCAGCAGCCACAGGTGCCGGCGACATGGTGGTCTTTGAGTCGGAGGAGACCAAATCTCTGGTCTATATGAAAGCCGCCCTATACGAGTCTCTCAGGCTGTATCCGCCGGGCCCCATCGAACGTAAGACGGTGGTCGCTGACGATGTGATGCCGAGTGGCCATGAGGTGCACGCCGGTGACACCCTGTTCGTTTCTCTCCACTCCATGGGTAGGATGGAAGGTGTGTGGGGTAAAGACTGCCTGGAGTACAACCCGGATAGGTGGCTCTCGGACGACGGGCAGAAGATGAGGTACGTGCCGTCTCACAAGTTCCTGGCGTTCAACTCGGGCCCGAGGATGTGCCTCGGCAAGGACATTGCGCTTATGCAGATGAAGACCGTCGTCGCCGCGGTGGTGTGGAACTTTGATGTGGAGGTGGTTCAAGGGCAAAGCATCGAGCCGAAGCTATCTTGCATACTGCAGATGAAAAATGGACTCACGATAAAGCTGAAGAAGCGGGAAATGTAACCTGCTTTGGTCTTTGAAAAATTGTAATCGTATTCTGAGTGGCTCTTTCGAGGTACAGGACCTCAGGGTATTTTGTAAGCTTATTGTGACGATATGAATAAAAATCCATGGGTTGGTATATGTTGTTGTATGAATCTGCATGGCAGATTTTTTTTTGGCAGTCAATATGTAATATCTCAGAATTAGAGACAATCGAGGGGTAGAATTTAGAAAGGGCTGTGCATTGCATCGTAAAATCTGGGGAAATTTCACGCTTTATTGAAAAACTGCATCTTAGGGGGGACAAGTTTCTCTCTCGACACCAGATAGGGTTAGGGTTTCGTGAGTGCGATAAACTTGGACCTATCTAAACTCAACTTAAACTCAACTTAGGGTTTTTGAGAAGAGAGGGGAACAATCCACCTTTCAAGTTAAGTTGCATGATTGAATTCAAACAAGTTATGTTTGAATTTTAAATTCAAACATCAATTAAGTATATTATAATTTAAATAATGGATAATTCATTAAACAATTGGATAAATCAAGAATATAAAGTAATAGAACATATATTCAAAGCTCATTAGAAAAAACTTGAGCTTTATTGATTAACACACATAATACATTGTCATTTACATTATCCAATTGAATTATAAGTATTACAACACATTACAAAAATGGAATAAGTGAAAAAGAAAATGAAAATTACAAATAATTACAGAATGCTAAACTAAACAAGTAAATCTTTGTCAACACCCGGATTTTTAAGTCCGAATACCTATTATGTCATACATCGCAATCCCAGGAATATTGTTGTTGCGAGGCATAATAGTTAAGTATCACAGTCATCATTCATTACAAACCATAAGTCTTACAACTTGGAATCACATGATCCATATTACACGAATAGTTGATCTATTGATCAACGAACAAACACAAGTTCATCGTTCAACATAGCGGAAGCGTAAGATACAAGGACTCTCTAGTCCACAGGCCAACGCTTGACGTCGGAAGGCGCTTAGTTGTCGTAGGCGTCCTGCTGGTCATCTCCTTGGTCATCTTCATACTCTGGCCATTTGAATAGCCAGGGACAAAGCCGTGAGTACATTGAGTACTCGCAAACTAATACTAATGTAAGTGCTAGACATTCTAGTATGGTTTGCTAAGCTCTAGTTTGATTTGCATAAAGCTAGTTTTAGTTCACAAAGTTTGAGAAAAGCTTATTCAAGTGCCATCTAACTCAAGTGGGAACATTAGTGTCATTCCCACCATTCAAGTGGTGATTTCAATTCAATTCACCACAAGTCATTTCACCATCACCCTTTTCAACATCATTTTCAAAGATATGACATCGGAAACTGTATGGCCTTTCCAACCGTCCGTAACCGTGGACGCGGCTATTCGAATAGGTTTACACTCTGCAGAGGTTGCACACTTGTGCCACAACATTTGATTTCATCCGTCGGGATTTCCCCGAATCATCGTAACACAGTACGCGGATCATCAACCATAACCTTTCACTTACGAATCCTAGTATGAGCACCTCTCCCCATGAGCTTGGCCTCCCAGTGAAGACAGACAGTCAGCCTGGGAACTGCACAGGGCTTGGGCCGGACATTCACCTCATTTCGCATCATATCGTATCATTTCTTTTGTGGTAGAGGCAGCTTTCGGCATAACCCCAATGACGCTTGTTTAGAGGGAACCCATACTAAGACGCATAAACTTCCAGTTAAGCCCTACCCATAATCAGGTATTGTGGGGGTACTCACTAATTGGAAAGGTATCGCATTCAAACCAACATCCTTGTTTATCAAAAATCACCATCTTCTCTTGGTCATATTCACCTTCAAAAATCATTCAATGGAATGCATCTTCATTCCAAGGTTTCAAAAATCCTTCAAATTCACATTGTTCCCATCTAGAGTAGTCAAGTTTTAATTCATTAGCACTAGCTCTAATTCATGAGGGGTGCTAACTTGCTTTGCTTGGAGAAGGCTAACTCACTACTCTAGTAATCAACTTGTACTTTGACCAAAGTTAACTATAAAAGTAACTCATTTAGAAAACAAGTAAAAACTTGTCAAGTAAAAACTTGGGATGGGTTCATATAAGAAAAGATAAGAAACATGGTGCCTTGCCCCAAGGGGCTTTGCACTTTGCAAGAATATTAGCTTGCATTGGTAGTAGCTTGCCTTGGTAGTTCTCAAACTGTTCCTCCTCCTCCTCTTGGTAGCAACCTTCTTCTTCGGCGTACTCTCCGGTGCTACCGTCTAAATTTGAATACGAGTATAATTACTCACTAATTCAATGGCTATTCCATACATCACATTGAACACACAAACTACTCTATGCACACAAGGAAATAAACTAGGGTGCATGGGTTGTGGGGTTTAAATAGAATTCACTTCTTTGTATTCCATATGTAAATGATAGTTCCCATAGGGTTCTTGAGAAATAATTTCCTCTCATTGAAATCTTCTTAAGATTTAATTTCTCCAACAATCATGGATGAACTCATATTGACCCAAGTCAAATGTTCATCATCATCATCATTTGGGAAAATGATTTAAATGAGGTGGATCACCTCATACTATTTAAATAACACTACATTTGATTTAAATCTCAAGTAATTCATATAAGAGAGTTTGGGACCAGGGGTCCAAACATCCCATGAATTCATGTGAGACAAGTTTAAGTGAAGTGTAAGACTCCACATAATTTAACTTTAATAGTTTTGGACAATATCAACTAGTTAAACTAGTCAAAATATCCATTCATTAAACCATAGCATGATCATGCAAAGTGACCACACCATTTTATTGCATAAACAATTAGTGTAAGTCAAATGTGAGCTATTAGAGTTGGAATTAACTTAATATCTATTTTGGTTGATTTTTAAGAATTATTTGAATAGGGAAAAGTCCCTGTCTTGTTATTTTTGTCCCATTAATTCTACAAAGAATCTGGCCATGAGGCCAGTGGCATTTTGTAGAGAATTTCAGTGGCTTTCTAACAATATAAAATTCACTACATTTGGTTTAGCCAATTTGAAAATATTGAATTTCAAAGTTTGGGCAGTATTGAAATTCATTGGAATTAATTAAACTCAGTTTGAATTAAAAAGGCCGGCGGGAAACTAACTGGGCCGAAACGGTTTGAAAAAGGAAGAAACGGCCCAGCAACGCATCCAGTGCGCGCGGGCCTGCTGACAGGGTGGGGGCCACCCGTCAGTCTCTCTTAAAACCCGAATCGGTAAGTTTCAACGTGGGACGTAGGATTAGACTGAGATCGGACGGCGCTGGTGCGTCATCTTCTCCGGCGAGAGGCAGAGAGGTTGGCGGCGAGGGTAGGGGGTCGGAGAGCTCACCACGGCTCCAGCTAGGGTTGGCAGTGTGCGCGGTGAAGGTGTGGACGACGGCGAAGCAGCTGGTAGCAGTGGCGAAGCTCGAGGTGGCCTAGATCAATGGCGATTTCTCCAGGGCTTCCGCGGCTCCGAGCTTGCGATTGGCCTTGCTCCGGCGACGATCGAGGTGGCTAATGGTGCGAGGAGAAGTGGTGAAGGGTGGGGAGTGAGACGGTGTGCTCCGTTGCTTCCAGGGAACGTGGTATTTATAGAAGCGAGTGAGGGTTGCGGGGCAGTGGCAAGGTCGACCATGGCGCGGCTTCTCCGGCGGCTGGTCGAGCTAGGCGTGGTCATGGCGATGCTCTACGTGTCCAGGCGAGGCGAACGGTGGCAACAGCTTGGTTGGGGAGGGCCTGGTTGGGTCGCATTGCTTCCAGGCATGTCGCGGCAGTGGCGGGATCTTCTTCCCCGTTCACGGCGGCGGCGGTCCAGGGTCTGGTCGTGGCCATGTCTGGCGGCGTCGTGGTGGCGTGGTGATGCTCAACGGCAGGCAAGCGGGGCCAGGGCGAGCGCGAGGTAGTGGCGCGGCGCGTGGCCAGTGCACGTCCACGGCATGCACTCGCGCGACATGAGCGGCATCCAGGGCGCGTTCTGGGCACGCTGTCTCCGGCGAGCTCACGGCGTCTACGGCGACAGGGCCATGCTAGGCGAGGTAGAGAGGTGAGGTGGCGAGTGTGGGTGCCAGGGCCAGGGCTGAGGGAGAAGGGAGAAGAGAGGGGCTCGACATGGCCGGCATGTGGCCGGCATGGCTATGCCATGCTTGCTATGCCTCTCCTCCTAGGGTTTCTATGTTGGTGTTAGTGAGAGAGGGAACCAGGGGACCAATTGGTGTAGGTTGGGGTAGGTTAGTTAGAGTAGAATCACTATAGCAAATAGTGTCCAATAGTGTTCAATTTTGGAATTTACAAAATTGTCCAAATTTGAAATAATTCAAAAGGTGAAAGTTTTTGAAATGTGAGTGTTGCTATTAGTTGTAATTGACCAGAGGTGATTTGAGGTGGTGGTGGAATTGTTAGAATTCAAAAATTGGCAAAATGGGCTAAGTGGGGAATGTTGAATATGTTAAAAAGTTAAGACTTTGGATGAGCATAGCTATTGATCAAAGATGAATTTGGCAGGGTGGTCTTCATCAAAGTTGTTCACCTTGATGTTGACTTTGAAATGGTGCAAAGAGTTAGCAAGAATTGGTTTGGGAAAATTGAATTGCAGGGGCTCAAAGTGGTGATCAGACTATAAATTTTAGTTTTGACCATTATCATATGTGAGTGGGAATTGTGTTTGAATTTCATTTGAATTGTGAAACTTTGGTTCCAAAAGTTGTAATAAGTGTTTAATAACATTATCCAACTAATGGTGAAGACCAAATAGGTCTAGGGTCAAAATTTAGAAAAATGCCATAGGGCATATGTGGGGGTTTTTAGGGTTTTACATTTTATGGAATTTCTTCCTCTTTGATTTATTTGGTTGGTGATCTTCATATGATCACACTAGGGTTTTAGAGTATAGCAAATACAAGTAAAAGCAATCATCATGGCATATCACTCAAATGCACAAGTCCTATGCATGGTACTATATGCAAATAGAAAAGTTTTTGTTGGTTTGAAAATTTGCTTTCTGGAATTCTCTAACTTTCTTTTTTTATTGAAATTTGGGATGTTACAAACCCTTCCCCCTTACAAAAGATCTCGTCCCGAGATCGAAAAGAAAGTTAGGTACTAAAGAGATCTGGGTATTCCTTCTTCATGAAGTCTTCGCGTTCCCATGTGGCTTCATCCTCGGTATGATTGCTCCATTGGATCTTCAGAAACTTGATGCTTCGGGTGCGGGTGGTTCGGTAGGCTTCTTCCAGTATGCGAATCGGCACTTCGCGGTAAGTCAGATCCTTGTTGATATCTACCGATCGGTGATCAATGTTCTTGAACACTTCGGTCTTCTCAGGGACTTCAAGGCACTTCCGGAGAAGTGAGATGTGAAACACGTCGTGCACAGCCGACATTTCTTCAGGCAACTCCAGTTGATAAGATACTTCACCTCGGCGGCTAAGGACTTGGAAAGGTCCGACATAGCGGGGTGCAAGCTTTCCTTTCAGTTGGAACCTTTGCATTCCTTTCGAGGGGGATACTTTGAGATAGACAAAATCTCCGATCTCAAAGGTCATCTCCCGACGTCTTTTGTCGGCGTAGCTCTTCTGTCTGGATTGCGCAGTCTTGAGATACTCGCGGATCTTGTGAACCTTCTCTTCGGCTTCCCGAAGAACATCTGGGCCGAAAACTTGGCTTTCTCCGACTTCTGACCAGTTCAGGGGGGTACGGCACTTCCTTCCGTACAAGGCTTCAAAGGGGGCCATCTGTAGGCTGGCTTGGTAACTATTGTTGTAAGAGAATTCTGCGTAAGGTAGGCAGTCTTCCCACTTGGATCCGTATTCCAGTACGCATGCCCTAAGCATGTCTTCCAGTATCTGGTTTACTCTCTCGGTCTGTCCGTCGGTCTGAGGGTGATAGGCGGTGCTGAAATTTAGGTGAGTGCCTAGTCCTTCATGCACTTTCTGCCAGAACCTTGAGGTGAACTGGGATCCTCTATCTGACACTATCGATTTGGGGGTTCCGTGCAGAGCGACTATTCTGGAGATGTAAAGTTCAGCTAACTTGGGGCCTTGATAGGTGGTTTTGATAGCGATGAAATGGGCGACTTTGGTCAATCTATCGACCACTACCCATATTGAATCATTGCCTTTGCTGGATTTGGGCAGTCCGGTGATAAAGTCCATTCCTACGGAGTCCCATTTCCATTCCGGAATCTGGAGGGGTTGTAACATTCCGGCTGGTCGTTGATGTTCTGCCTTAACTCTCTGACAGATGTCACACTTAGCGATATAGCTACCGATCTCTCTCTTCATTCCGTGCCACCAAAATTGTTCTTTCAGGTCCTGGTACATCTTGGTACCTCCGGGGTGGATTGAATAAAGGGTGTCATGGGCTTCTTGCAGGATGACTTGTTTCAAGTCAGAATCCGATGGTACGCAGAGACGTTCTTTGTACCAAAGAACTCCGGCTTCGTCTATGGTGAATCCGGGGGCTTTTCCTGCAGCTATCTGTTTCTTGATTCCGTCAATGCTAGCGTTGTCCTTCTGGGCTTCCTTGATCTGACCAACCAAGGTGGGTTGCAGTTCTATGCTGGCTAGGAATCCTTCACTAACAAGTTCAAGTCTGAACTGTTCAAACTCTTGGTGCAAGCTGGGCTGTTCGGTTGCGAGCATGGAGTTCAACTGGCACGACAGTTGACTCAAAGCATCCGCTACCACATTGGCCTTGCCGGGGTGGTAGTGAATTTCCATGTCGTAATCCTTGATCAGTTCGATCCATCGGCGTTGTCTCATGTTCAACTCTTTCTGGGTGAATATGTATTTGAGGCTTTTGTGGTCGGAGTAGATCTCGCATCGATTACCCATGAGGTAATGACGCCAAACTTTCAGGGCTAAGACCACGGCTGCAAGTTCGAGGTCGTGGGTTGGGTAGTTCTGTTCATGTTGCTTGAGCTGTCTTGAAAGGTAGGATACAACCTTGCCTTCTTGCATAAGCACGCATCCAAGTCCAGTCTTGGAGGCGTCGCAATATACGTCAAAGGGCTTTGCGATATCTAGCATGATCAGGATTGGGGCTGTTGTCAGTCTACTCTTGAGCTATTGAAAGCTCTCTTCGCACTTGTCGGTCCACTCAAACTTTTTGTCCTTTTTCAGCAGTTGGGTCATTGGTCGAGCGATGCTCGAAAAACCTTCTACAAATCTGCGGTAGTATCCGGCTAATCCAAGAAAAGCGCGGACCTCGGTTTGTGTGGTTGGGGCTTTCCATTCCATAACAGTTTTGATTTTGGCGGGATCTACGGCAATTCCTCCTGCGGACAAGATATGTCCCAGGAATCCAACTTCTTCCAGCCAAAACTCGCACTTGCTAAACTTGGCATACAACTTGTGCTGTCTAAGGGTTTCTAGAACAATCTCCAAATGCTATTCATGTTCCTCTTCGGACTTGGAGTAGACGAGGATGTCGTCGATGAACACCACGACAAACTTGTCCAAAAAGTTCATGAAGATCTTATTCATGAGATTCATGAAATAGGTGGGGGCATTGGTCAGTCCAAACGACATGACGTTGTACTCATACAACCCATATCTGGTGGTAAAGGCAGTTTTTGGAATGTCGGTGGCTCGGATCTTCAGTTGGTGGTATCCAGTTCTAAGATCAATCTTGGAGAAAACTCGGGATCCGGTGAGTTGGTCGAAGAAGTCTTCTATCTTGGGTAAGGGGTATTTGTTTTTGATGGTGACATCGTTAAGCTTACGATAGTCCGTGCATAAACGATTTGCACCATCTTTCTTGTCGACAAACAAGACGGGGGGATCTCCAGGGGGATGCACTTGGTCTAATCAAACCTTTGGCGAGCATGTCATCTATTTGCTTCTTCAGCTCCACAAGCTCGGCTGCGTTCATGCTGTAGGCTCTCTGAGCTATGGGTCCAGTTCCGGGGATTAACTCGATGATAAACTCGATATCCCGATCCGGGGGCATACCGGGTAGATCATCCGGAAACACATCAGGGTAGCGACAAACGACCCTGATTTGATCCAGAGTTGGCTTGGATACACTTTGGTTGCAGGTGAATTTTCTGGGTAGTTTTTCAGAGACATGCTCAACTACGATACCGGTGCTGCTGGTCATGGTTATGGCTTTCTTGGCGCAGTCTATCAATCCATTGTGCTTGGACATCCAGTCCATTCCTAGGACAACTTCCAAACCCTTGGTTCCTAGTATAATTAGATTTGCAAAGAAATCTACATCATGGATTTTGATTGGCACATTTTTGCAAAATTTTCTGGCTTTGGTGGTTGATCCGGGGATTTGGACTATCATAACATGTTTCAAACTGAGGGGTTGAATTTTACTTGTTGATGCAAAGTCTTCGGTGACAAAGGAATGAGATGCTCCAGAATCAAACAACACTCTAGCAGGGATGTGGTTGACAGAAAACATACCCAGCACAACATCTGGTGCTTCCTGGGCTTCTTCAGCGTTCATGTGGTAGAGGCGGCCGTTGCGGTTGTTGGGGTTGTTGGGGGCGAACTTCTTGCCGGTGGAGACACGGCGTTGCTGCTGAGCAGGTGCAGCGGTGTTGCCGGCGAGCTTGGCAAGACGCTTGGGACACTCGTTGGAGTAGTGCCCCACTACACCACACTCATAACAAGTGATAGTGCTCTTGTCCTGCTTGTTCGCAACGGGAACGGCATTGCTTCCGGTTCTGGGAGTGGTGTTGGTGTTGGTGTTATTGTTGTTAGGGGCTCGGGGTGGAGCGCGGTTGTAGTTGTTGTTGTTGTAGTTGTTGTTGTAGCCTCCTGGCTTGGAGTTTCCTCCACTCCGGTTCTGATAACCGGGGCGAGAGTTCTGCATCTGGGGTTTGTTGTTTCTCGGAGTGAAACCTCCGCTTGAGCTAGGGCGAAACTTTTGGGGGTGGCTTGATTCACTCTGACTTGCCATGCGGCGCTTGCGGTTCTCATTGGCTTGGTTTAACTTGCCCTCCATCTGGATGGCGGAGTCAACAAGGGCTTCGAGGTCGGCGAAGGGGATGTTGATGAGGACAGTCTGCATCTCATCATGCAGTCCGTTCAGGAATCTCTCCTTCCTCTTCTCAACGGTGTCGGTCTCATTAGGGGCATACCTTGACAAGGTGAGAAACTTGTCGCGGTATTCAACCACTGTCATGCGACCTTGTTTCAGCTCACGGAATTCATCCCTCATCTTCTTGATAAGACCCGGGGGTACATGGTACTTGCTGAACTTGAGTTTGAAATCCTCCCAAGTCATGAATTGACCTCCGTTCATGGCACGGGTGCTTGTCCACCAAGCGCGGGCTGGTCCAGCGAGATAGTGAGTGGCGAACAACACCTTCTCGTTGACTTCCACTCCGGCTACCTCCAGATTGTTCTCCATAGTCTGGAGCCAATCGTCGGCGTCGAGGGGCTCCTCGGTCTTGCTAAACACCGGAGGGTTGGTGTTTTGGAAGTTCTTGAGCTTGGATCCGGGGTGGTCATGATTTCCATGGCCTTGGTTGGCGATGTTCTGCAATGCGATGAGGTTGGCTTGGCGCTCGGCTCTTTCGGTTTCCCGGTCTGCAAGCATGGTTTGCAGAAGTTGCAGCATCGCGTCGTTGGTGCGATTTGGAGGGGCCATCTGAAGATGTAGAAGATTATGAGATGAGAGGGAACATTCTATGGTTTATTTTAGTTAAGTTTGAAAAACATTTGAAAACTTGTAATCTTTTCATGACAAACATAACATTCATTCATTCATGCAACACATAGTACAAACTACACACATACTCCAATGGTTTTAAGAACCATTCTCAAGCTACGATACAAGGGACGGGATACAACTCACACCTACTCTAAGTGAACTAGTGCAACTACTCCTCATCATCGACATCGATCGGGACGTAGTCGTCAGGTCCTGCCTCCAGGAACTCGTAGTCCTCCTCCTCGGTGTTCTCGTCCTCCTCAAAGTCGTTGTCATCGCTCAGAAAAGCGTCTCCTCCCTGAATGTCGATGCCTCCATCGTCATCCTCCAGCTGACGAATTTGATCCTCCTGGGCCTTGACAGTGGCCTCAAGTGACGCGATCCGGGCGCGAAGGCGACGAATCGTAGCATCCTTCTTGGCACGCTGCTGGCGAAGGCTCTTGCGGTCGTTGTTGAGTAGCTTGATCGCCTCACCCTGCTCGGTGATGTGAGCATGGGTCTGGTTCGCGTAAGCACGAGAGGCGTCGAGGTCCCTCTGAGTCTGGTAGAGCATGAAGTCCAGGTGCTCAGCATGGTGCCTCAACTCCGGGTGCGGCTGCAGCTCCATGGGCACTCCCGCAGCATCACGCCTCACAAGGTGGGCGTAGCGAGAGGCGAGGATGCTCACCACGTTCTGTCCACAGAGGCACGCAAGTGCCTCCTGTAGACCACGTGCGAGTCCGTCGAGCCAGTTACTCTCGCGGAAGGAGAAGAGGATCCTCTCCGAAGTGGGAGGCTCCATCTTGCCCCTCAAGTCAGCAGTGATCACCCACTGCAACTCTCCTCCGGGCGTGTCGTCCAGCTGAACCCCGTGAAACTCGGGGTGTGGGCGCCCAAGGAAGTCAGAGAGGGCGTTGAGGTCGTGCTCGAAGATCAAGCTTCCTCCGTTCCCAAGCTGATAAAACTTGGTGTTGATGGCTTCATTCAGCGCCATCTGAAAGGGAATTGGATGAGTAAGTTAGAGAGTGCAAAGTGTGGCAAAGTTTTAAGTTGATTCAATAAGACAGACATGATTCATCAAATTTTGGCAAAGTCTCAAGACAAGAGTGTAGTAAATTTTCACAAATAGTTTCTTTCATTTGATTTCAAAGTTAAATTTTTCAGAACGCCCATTCTAACTAAGGTCTTCTAAGGTCAAACAATGGCTCTGATACCAACTTGTCAACACCCGGATTTTTAAGTCCGAATGCCTATTATGTCATACATCGCAATCCCAGGAATATTGTTGTTGCGAGGCATAATAGTTAAGTATCACAGTCATCATTCATTACAAACCATAAGTCTTACAACTTGGAATCACATGATCCATATTACACGAATAGTAGATCTATTGATCAATGAACAAACACAAGTTCATCGTTCAACATAGCGGAAGCGTAAGATACAAGGACTCTCTAGTCCACAGGCCAACGCTTGACGTCGGAAGGCGCTTAGTTGTCGTAGGCGTCCTGCTGGTCATCTCCTTGGTCATCTTCATACTCTGGCCATTTGAATAGCCAGGGACAAAGCCGTGAGTACATTGAGTACTCGCAAACTAATACTAATGTAAGTGCTAGACATTCTAGTATGGTTTGCTAAGCTCTAGTTTGATTTGCATAAAGCTAGTTTTAGTTCACAAAGTTTGAGAAAAGCTTATTCAAGTGCCATCTAACTCAAGTGGGAACATTAGTGTCATTCCCACCATTCAAGTGGTGATTTCAATTCAATTCACCACAAGTCATTTCACCATCACCCTTTTCAACATCATTTTCAAAGATATGACATCGGAAACTGTATGGCCTTTCCAACCGTCCGTAACCGTGGACGCGGCTATTCGAATAGGTTTACACTCTGCAGAGGTTGCACACTTGTGCCACAACATTTGATTTCATCCGTCGGGATTTCCCCGAATCATCGTAACACAGTACGCGGATCATCAACCATAACCTTTCACTTACGAATCCTAGTATGAGCACCTCTCCCCATGAGCTTGGCCTCCCAGTGAAGACAGACAGTCAGCCTGGGAACTGCACAGGGCTTGGGCCGGACATTCACCTCATTTCGCATCATATCGTATCATTTCTTTTGTGGTAGAGGCAGCTTTCGGCATAACCCCGATGACGCTTGTTTAGAGGGAACCCATACTAAGACGCATAAACTTCCAGTTAAGCCCTACCCATAATCAGGTATTGTGGGGGTACTCACTAATTGGAAAGGTATCGCATTCAAACCAACATCCTTGTTTATCAAAAATCACCATCTTCTCTTGGTCATATTCACCTTCAAAAATCATTCAATGGAATGCATCTTCATTCCAAGGTTTCAAAAATCCTTCAAATTCACATTGTTCCCATCTAGAGTAGTCAAGTTTTAATTCATTAGCACTAGCTCTAATTCATGAGGGGTGCTAACTTGCTTTGCTTGGAGAAGGCTAACTCACTACTCTAGTAATCAACTTGTACTTTGACCAAAGTTAACTATAAAAGTAACTCATTTAGAAAACAAGTAAAAACTTGTCAAGTAAAAACTTGGGATGGGTTCATATAAGAAAAGATAAGAAACATGGTGCCTTGCCCCAAGGGGCTTTGCACTTTGCAAGAATATTAGCTTGCATTGGTAGTAGCTTGCCTTGGTAGTTCTCAAACTGTTCCTCCTCCTCCTCTTGGTAGCAACCTTCTTCTTCGGCGTACTCTCTGGTGCTACCGTCTAAATTTAAATACGAGTATAATTACTCACTAATTCAATGGCTATTCCATACATCACATTGAACACACAAACTACTCTATGCACACAAGGAAATAAACTAGGGTGCATGGGTTGTGGGGTTTAAATAGAATTCACTTCTTTGTATTCCATATGTAAATGATAGTTCCCATAGGGTTCTTGAGAAATAATTTCCTCTCATTGAAATCTTCTTAAGATTTAATTTCTCCAACAATCATGGATGAACTCATATTGACCCAAGTCAAATGTTCATCATCATCATCATTTGGGAAAATGATTTAAATGAGGTGGATCACCTCATACTATTTAAATAACACTACATTTGATTTAAATCTCAAATAATTCATATAAGAGAGTTTGGGACCAGGGGTCCAAACATCCCATGAATTCATGTGAGACAAGTTTAAGTGAAGTGTAAGACTCCACATAATTTAACTTTAATAGTTTTGGACAATATCAACTAGTTAAACTAGTCAAAATATCCATTCATTAAACCATAGCATGATCATGCAAAGTGACCACACCATTTTATTGCATAAACAATTAGTGTAAGTCAAATGTGAGCTATTAGAGTTGGAATTAACTTAATATCTATTTTGGTTGATTTTTAAGAATTATTTGAATAGGGAAAAGTCCCTGTCTTGTTATTTTTGTCCCATTAATTCTACAAAGAATCTGGCCATGAGGCCAGTGGCATTTTGTAGAGAATTTCAGTGGCTTTCTAACAATATAAAATTCACTACATTTGGTTTAGCCAATTTGAAAATATTGAATTTCAAAGTTTGGGCAGTATTGAAATTCATTGGAATTAATTAAACTCGGTTTGAATTAAAAAGGCCGGCGGGAAACTAACTGGGCCGAAATGGTTTGAAAAAGGAAGAAATGGCCCAGCAACGCATCCAGTGCGCGCGGGCCTGCTGACAGGGTGGGGGCCACCCGTCAGTCTCTCTTAAAACCCGAATCGGTAAGTTTCAACGTGGGACGTAGGATTAGACTGAGATCGGACGGCGCTGGTGCGTCGTCTTCTCCGGTGAGAGGCAGAGAGGTTGGCGGCGAGGGTAGGGGGTCGGAGAGCTCACCATGGCTCCAGCTAGGGTTGGCAGTGTGCGCGGTGAAGGTGTGGACGACGGCGAAGCAGCTGGTAGCAGTGGCGAAGCTCGAGGTGGCCTGGATCAATGGCGATTTCTCCAGGGCTTCCGCGGCTCTGAGCTTGCGATTGGCCTTGCTCTGGTGACGATCGAGGTGGCTAATGGTGCGAGGAGAAGTGGTGAAGGGTGGGGAGTGAGACGGTGTGCTCCGTTGCTTCCAGGGAACGTGGTATTTATAGAAGCGAGTGAGGGTTGCGGGGCAGTGGCAAGGTCGACCATGGCGCGGCTTCTCCGGCGGCTGGTCGAGCTAGGCGTGGTCATGGCGATGCTCTACATGTCCAGGCGAGGCGAACGGTGGCAACAGCTTGGTCGGGGAGGGCCTGGTTGGGTCGCATTGCTTCCAGGCATGTCGCGGCAGTGGCGGGATCTTCTTCCCCGTTCACGGCGGCGGCGGTCCAGGGTCTGGTCGTGGCCATGTCTGGCGGCGTCGTGGTGGCGTGGTGATGCTCAACGGCAGGCAAGCGGGGCCAGGGCGAGCGCGAGGTAGTGGCGCGACGCGTGGCCAGTGCACGTCCACGGCATGCACTCGCGCGACATGAGCGGCATCCAGGGTGCGTTCTGGGCGCGCTGTCTCCGGCGAGCTCACGGCGTCTACGGCGACAGGGCCATGCTAGGCGAGGTAGAGAGGTGAGGTGGTGAGTGTGGGTGCCAGGGCCAGGGCTGAGGGAGAAGGGAGAAGAGAGGGGCTCGACATGGCCGGCATGTGGCCGGCATGGCTATGCCATGCTTGCTATGCCTCTCCTCCTAGGGTTTCTATGTTGGTATTAGTGAGAGAGGGAACCAGGGGACCAATTGGTGTAGGTTGGGGTAGGTTAGTTAGAGTAGAATCACTATAGCAAATAGTGTCCAATAGTGTTCAATTTTGGAATTTACAAAATTGTCCAAATTTGAAATAATTCAAAAGGTGAAAGTTTTTGAAATGTGAGTGTTGCTATTAGTTGTAATTGACCAGAGGTGATTTGAGGTGGTGGTGGAATTGTTAGAATTCAAAAATTGGCAAAATGGG
This sequence comes from Lolium perenne, assembly GCF_019359855.2. Taxonomy (NCBI): domain Eukaryota; kingdom Viridiplantae; phylum Streptophyta; class Magnoliopsida; order Poales; family Poaceae; genus Lolium; species Lolium perenne. The sequence goes on along the minus strand of NC_067250.2, from coordinate 171,398,875 downwards.
CTAAGTGGGGAATGTTGAATATGTTAAAAAGTTAAGACTTTGGATGAGCATAGCTATTGATCAAAGATGAATTTGGCAGGGTGGTCTTCATCAAAGTTGTTCACCTTGATGTTGACTTTGAAATGGTGCAAAGAGTTAGCAAGAATTGGTTTGGGAAAATTGAATTGCAGGGGCTCAAAGTGGTGATCAGACTATAAATTTCAGTTTTGACCATTATCATATGTGAGTGGGAATTGTGTTTGAATTTCATTTGAATTGTGAAACTTTGGTTCCAAAAGTTGTAATAAGTGTTTAATAACATTATCCAACTAATGGTGAAGACCAAATAGGTCTAGGGTCAAAATTTAGAAAAATGCCATAGGGCATATGTGGGGGTTTTTAGGGTTTTACATTTTATGGAATTTCTTCCTCTTTTATTTATTTGGTTGGTGATCTTCATATGATCACACTAGGGTTTTAGAGTATAGCAAATACAAGTAAAAGCAATCATCATGGCATATCACTCAAATGCACAAGTCCTATGCATGGTACTATATGCAAATAGAAAAGTTTTTGTTGGTTTGAAAATTTGCTTTCTGGAATTCTCTAACTTTCTTTTTTTATTGAAATTTGGGGTGTTACAATCTTCATGGATTTCTTGATCAATACATGTTGGAGATCTTCTTGATCATCCAATTGATCCATGTATATAAACACAACACAAAGAAATACAAATTAGGCCAAGTGGCAAAGCCACTTGGCAGATTAGTGAAAGAAATGGTAAATTGGATGGATAATACCCAAGCCAACTGAGAGAACCATGCCAAAAGTGTTCCAACCAGAGCATGCACGAGCAGCTCACAAGGCTTGTTGCATGTCTCCCAGCACACAGAGACCAGGGAAGGAGTACCAGGGACAGGCAGTGCTGTCGACCATAGGAGCAAGGAGAGGGGTAGTATATAATCTTTTCACAAGCAAACCCTAGGCATTCATCGACAGAATCTCCAAGGGTAAGAACAACAATAACACTTAGAACAGGAAGAACAACAAAGCCATCCAAACCATCCAGGACAGTTCCACCAAGGATTGTTGCTGTAGAGCAAACCAGGAGGAAGAAAATCCTAGCCAGGAGGAGCAGGGCAAGATTAAGACCTCAACCAGAAGCAAATCCACTACATCAACACAAAATCTAGGAGCTGGAGTGAGGTATACACAGATGAACATGAGCAAGCATCTGTTTTGCTCATTATTAAGCATATGCATCACACACAAGCTCAAGGGTAGGATTACCTTATGTGTATCATCATCTGGTGATGAACCACCAGGTGCTGGCAAAATAGGAGTAAGACAGTAGGTTTAATCCCAGGGAAAAATGGTTAGAACCAAGTGTATCACTACTACAGCTAACCATAGGATCCAGCAAGGATGTGAGGCACTACTAGCTAATCCAACTCACCTAGCACTTAATGGTTCATTAACCATCAGAAAGTGATGTAGCCCCGCTCACCGACGACGCTACACCAAGACCAACAAGTCCCCCAAGTGGACCGATGACACGGGCTCGAGTCAAAGCGCTACATGATAAGGTGAACTCAATCCTCACTACCCTTGATCTCGATACCCCATTGGATGGACTGCTACCTCAGGCCGATACTCTGTGTGTTATCAGATACGAACCTCGAGAGAAGGACGCTGCAGCAGACCCGAAGCTGTACAAGGAAGAAGGAGAAGAAGAGTGCCAGCTGAATGATGCCCCTCAGGGCCGGCACTGCTGGCCTCTAGGCACCGGCACTGCCGGCCTGCTCACCCCAGAACTGCCGGCCTCAAGCCCCCGGCACTGCCGGCCTGCTCACCCCGGCACTGCCGGCCTCCAGACCCCGGCACTGCCGGCCCCTCCAGCTGAAGACGCGACGAGAGCCAAGACCGGCACTGCCGGCCTCGAACCAGCGGCACTGCTGGCACTGCCGGCCAATCCTCACCGGCACTGCCGGCCCCACCCCGGTTGACTTCATCTCAACCGTTGATTTCGCATCTATGGACCAGGATAATTTATGTAATGCCGACTTTACCCCTGTACGAATCTGGGCCTATAAATACCTCACCCCTTCCTCCAGATTAGGGTTAGAGATGAATTAAGAAGAAACTTGAGCTTTGCTCTTACCCATGTGGGAAACCCTAGATCTATGATCTTGTATCCACCCGGGCTCCTTATCGACTCGTGAAGATCTCTTTGGTGACTTCTACCGTTTGTTGATCTTTTGCTTGTACTTCTACCTTTTGGTCTTTTGCTTGCACTTCTATCAACCTTCCGGTCTTTTCACCCTTCTAGATCTCGCGTGTTTCGATTTGTCGATCTCTTTGCGGGACTTCTACCGGAAGGTATTTTCTCACAACCTCTATCGAGTTGGTGTATCGGGCCAACGAGGAAAAACCGGTTTGTGTGCGTGTGTGTGTTGTATCCCCGCGTTTCCCCTCCGCGTTCGTCGTGTTCATCGCGTTCATCCACCTCCCCCACAAGATCCACCCAAATCCGTGAAGATCGGGCACATCCCTGGGCTTAGCCCTTATCATATGGTATCAGAGCTCCTTGGTTGCCACGGATTTGACCCCCACAACCCCCAATTCCATCAATTTCGCCCAAAAAAAATTCCAAAATTTTTTCCCAAAAAATAGCCCCAAATTGGCCTTGGATCGATCTCTCGATTTGTTGAGTTATTTGTGGTTTTGTTCCAATAGAAACTTGTCTTTGGTGTTGATCTACTATTCCCCCAACTTTTCCCACCAGTTTGTGCCAATTTTCCCACGAAATCGAAGATTTTCGGGTCAGTTTTCCGCCAAATCGATGAACAGCAGCTGAGGCCGGCACTGCCGCCCCCAAGACGCCGGCACTGCCGGTCAGGCCGGCACTGCCGCCACCCAAACGCCGGCACTTCCGCTGGCCCCGAAATTTTTCACACTTTCTTCGTTTTCGTTTTGGCACTTCCCATTTGTGTTTGGTCTTCGGTTTTGAGTGCCATTTCAGCTACCACAAGCTTCTGCAACATCGACAACGACGACGGCACCCCGAGGATTCAAGCGGTTCATTTGACACCTTCACCACCATAGCAAGTTCAAGATCGTCGGCCACCATCATCAAGTGGTATAACTTGCTCCTAACTTGTAGCCCTAGCCTCTTTTGCTTATCTTTCCTATCGAGAGTGGCTTTCTAGTGTTGCGAAGCATTGCGCAAGCGTCCCGACCGTGAGGGTGTGCGTGTGTTGAGCAAAGCTTCGAAGCAAGCTCGTGTGAAAAGATAAGCAAAAGAAGTGTGACATACTTACATAGATAGTAGTATCCTTACATAGTGAGAAAAAGGAAGAAAAATACAAAAAGAAAAAGAAAAAGTGTGTGAGTGACACCTATACAAAAAAAAGAGTCCAAAGCTTTTAAGCAAAAGAGAGAAAAGAGAAGAGAGGCATCTTGCGCAAATCTTGTTGCTTCTCAATTTTGCAACCAAGCCACGGTCTCGCTTCCGTTAGCGTGACACCGAGCTAGTAGTCTTCGTTAGGACCATTTTGTTCTTGCTCATTTTCCAAGTCGCGCTAACCCCATTTTGTCCCACGTGTGTGTTCCCCCTTGTGTATGCCTTTTGTGATCACCGCCTTTGACTTGTAACTTTTGGATCTTACCCACTTTTGACAATAGACTTTTCGTTTGGTTCTTCCATTTGGCTTTCCACATCCATACCTAACACCATACTAGCTAATTGCCCGCGCGTTGCTGCGAAACAACTCACCATTCTATATTTATTTATCATGGGATTGCTTTGGCTAAGTTCAGGCTTGAGTGCCGCTCAGCTGCAGGTATCTTCCAGTGTACACGTTCGGCCAGGCGCCCAGGCCAGAGATAAGGCCATCGGCGGCGGCAACCTGTTCGGCGATGGAGGGGAAGACGCCTCCCATTCGACAGCCGCAAGCAGCTCGACGTGGCGCGCCTGAACGGCGGTTTGGGTGCTCCACCTGCCCGTCTGCTCCCTCATCGTCCTTCTCCCCACCCGGAACGCGCATGCATCCAGCCGCCCCTCTCGTCACGTCCACTGCCGCCATGTAGCCAAAATAGGAGGAAGAAGGCAAAGCGTCGAGGCCCCGGTGCAGAAGTGAAATAACCTATGCGCCCACCGTGCCCCTCCGGGTCGTCGGCTCGTCGCCCTGCGCTGCTCCTTCCCTCCCACACGGATTTAGTTGAAGTACAGGGAAAGAGGCTCAAGTTCAGCCCTGTGTTCTGGCCTAGAATTGACACGCTCGGAGAGAGATAGAGCACAGGAAGGGCTTGGGCGACAGGTTGGGTCACCGTGCGAGAGCAGGGGTCGCGGTCGCCGGCGCTCAGAGGAGATAGGATCATAGGAGAGAGGGGATTGAAATTGTTGGACCGCGGGTTTCCCGGCGTGGGATTGCTAACACGGTTTTCTTTGCCCAAGCACCATCAATCGGTGGATCTCCTTGTTACATAGCAAGCCTGGCTAGCAGTTTTCCGCGCAGCACAACACTACTCCACATCTCCTCTATGCGTGTTGATCCGTACCAGAGAAGCTCCCACCACCCTCCCGCACTGAGCTAGCACCTCACATCGCCGACCTGCGTGTGCGCGTGACAGCCCTAGGCCAGCGCGCGGAGCACAGCAAGCAGTGGCCGCCCCCTCCGCCTTGGTTTCTGTCGGCGCACGCTGGACTCCGATTCTGACGGCTGCGCTGCAAGTTCTACACGAGCTGGATATGTCGCCTGCAGCTTCTCCGCCCTTGTCTCAAGTGGATGGGGCAGAGACGTAAAAGGCAGCCGCGGCGCATCTGGAGCTCGCGTCGATGAGAGGTCGGGGTCGGCACCGATTGGGGTTTTTTTTTCAATAAGCAGGGGTAGAATCGGAAATCGTAAATGACGTACCAAATTTAATAGTTAAGATACGGTCAAAACTACGGCCCTAGGTGCGTGTTGATTGTTGCTTTTGGTTTCGGCCCACATAAAACTGGCCCAAGTGTGACACCAGACGGTCACCTATTCAGATTTAATAGTAAAGATAGAGTTTTTGTTTTTGTGTGTGTGCATACATATCGGTTGCCCTCCGTCTTGAAACACCTTTTCGATTTTGGTTTGCAAGTTTTGACATTCTTGGTAGTCTTTCCTAACCACCCACCACATAGTTCTTGTTTTAGTTGTAACCATGTCTAGTGGAGAAGGGAACCAACTACCGATGACGAGGCATCAACATTGGATAGCTACTCAAGCCGTCCACGCTAAGCTAAATCAATTTGAAGCCATGCTCAAAGATACCAATGTCCGCTATGAAGAAAGAGCTCAAGTGCAAAGGAATGACCTCAACAATCAAGTTCAAGACCTCAATGAGAAGATTGAAACTCAAGGCAATGAGTTGAAGGCCACGCTTGCCATACAAGGTCAAGAGACAAGGGAAATGAAGACGGCGTTGGACCATATCCTCCATACACTCAACCGTCAAGAAGATAGAAGACACCACTCAAGGTCTTCGCGCTCCCATAGCTCAAGGTCAAGAGCTCCTACACCGTCTCGCCATGATTCCAATGAAGACCCACGCCACCATAATGTGGATGTTCAAGTGCTTCACCAACAAGCTCAAGAAGCGGAGCAAGCTCGACTTCGACTTGTCCAAGAACGTCAACGCCTTGAAGAAGAGCGCCTTCACCAAGAGAACCTCAATGCTCAATTCCAACAAGAGCAAGAACGCCTTCGACATGATCAAGAGCTAGTTCGAGCAAGGGAACAAGAGCGTCTCCGCAATGAACAACAAGCACTTGAAGAACAAGAGCGGCAACGACAAGCACAAGAAGCTCAAGCTAGAAGACAACGCCTTCATGAAGAGGAACAAAGGCAAGCGCACCAAGAGCGCCAAATCATCAATGTTGTTCGTCCTCAACGCCCTCAAGGTCAAGATAATCGCCGACATCATGATGAGCGCCCTCATGCTAGAAGACCTCCTCCAAGGGCAAGAAATGAAGAATCAAGTCATCAACAAGCATCAAGTGAAGAAAGTGTGATGCCTCGATGACGCCACAACAATGATGATCAAGATGAAGGTCATGGAAGACCACCTCCTCGTCAACAACATAGCAACAACAATAGAGATGCTCAAGGTCCACAACACCCACCTCAACAACGTCAAGATATTGGTGAAGAAAGACCACCTCCTAGGCGCAATGACCGCAATGAAGAGGAAATCTTTGGGAAGCTCAAGTTCACCATGCCCAAATTCCATGGAGAAGAAGACCCCGATGCATACCTATCTTGGGTTCTCAAGGTTGACAAGATTTTCCGCATACACAACTTCTCCGAAGCAAAGAAAGTGGCCATGGCATCACTAGAGTTTGAAGGGTATGCAAATGTTTGGTGGGAAGAAGTGAACAAAAAGCGTGACAAGGAAGATCTAGACCCCATTGCTACATGGGAAGAGATGCAAGAAGTCATGCACAAACGCTTTGTGCCAAATCACCACAAACGCGACCTCTTCAACAAGCTTACTCAACTCAAGCAAAGCTACAAGTCCGTTGAGGAATACTACAAGGAGATGCATATGACCATGATGAGTGCCAATGTGGATGAGCGAGAGGAGCAAACAATGGCAAGATTCTTGAATGGATTGAACATTCCCGTCAAGAGGATAGTGGAGTTCTTGCCTTACACCAACATGGTTGAGTTGCTTCATCAAGCTACAAGAGCCGAGCGCCAAGTGCGAGAAGACATAGCAAGTGCAAAAACAAAGTCCTTCTTTGCCGCGCGAAATGCAACCAACACCTCCTCAAGCATCAAAAACACAAGTGCTATTGCTCCAAAGGATCCTCCCAAGCAAACGAAGAGTGCCTTCAAGACAACAAGCTTCAAGCCGGATCAATCAACTATGTCCTCCAAAGCTTCCACGGGATCTAGTAACATCACTTGCTTCAAGTGTGGAGCTCAAGGACATAAATCCTTTGAATGCAAGAACACAAGAGTTATGATAACTCGAGATGATGGAGATGTGGAGTACTTGAGTGAAGGTGAATATGAAGCCTTGGTACAAGCCGCAACCAATCCTGAAGATGATGACTTGGAAGACCAAGAGCAAGTCCTATGTCTGCATGATGCAAGCCCATCCCTTGTGGTGACCAAAGTGTTGACAACCAATGCACTTCCAAATGAAGATCAAAGATGCAACATCTTCCAAACAAGAGCCGGAATCAATGGCAAGTCAATAAAGGTTATCATCGATGGAGGGAGTTGCCACAACCTTGCAAGCACCGAACTATGCTCCAAGCTCAACCTCACACTCCGGAAACACCCCCATCCTTACCATGTGCAATGGCTAAGTGACAATGGAAACGTCAAGATACAACACACCATCTCTGTATCCTTCAAGATTGGCGCCTATGAAGACACCGTTGATTGTGATGTAGTGCCCATGACGGTGTGCCACATGCTACTTGGTCGCCCTTGGCAATATGACAAAAGAGCAAGCCATGATGGCTACACAAATGCCTATAGCTTCAAGGTCGGCGACAAGACATTCGTCCTACGCCCAATGACTCCTAGCCAAGTAATTGCGGACAATGCAAAGGCTTTAGTGAGGGCTAAGGAAGCTACCATCACTAGTGAGATGAGTGGTGAGAGAGTGACCCACCAAAAAGAAAGTGAGCGCCACAAGCCATATATGAGTGAGATGAAGAGTGTCCTCATAGCTACCAAGAGTGAGATGAGAGAATTGCACCACAACCCATCCACCATATTGCACTATGTGCTCATTTGCAAGGGACCATCATCGGAGACTAACAACTTAACAACACTTCCTTCATCTTTGTTGTCTCTTTTGAAGGAGTTCCAAGATGTCTTCCCCGACGAGCTTCCTCATGGACTACCACCGCTTCGAGGGATTGAGCACCGCATCGACCTCATACCCGACGCCCCTCTACCAAACCGCGCCGCCTACCGCACCAACCCCGAAGACACAAAGGAGATTCAACGCCAAATACAAGACCTCCTCGAAAAAGGGTATGTTCGTGAAAGCTTAAGCCCTTGTGCGGTTCCCGTGATTCTTGTTCCTAAACCGGATGAGACGCAACGAATGTGTATGGATTGTCACCCCATCAATGCCATTACCGTTCGATACCGCCATCCCATTCTGCGTTTAGATGACATGCTTGATGAATTGAGCGGTTGATACGTCTCCGGCGTATCGATAATTTCTTATGTTCCATGCCACATTATTGATGATATCTACATGTTTTATGCACACTTTATGTCATATTTATGCGTTTTCCGGAACTAACCTATTGACGAGATGCCGAAGGGCCAGTTGCTGTTTTCTGTTGTTTTTGGTTTCAGAAATCCTAGTAAGGAAATATTCTCGGAATCAGACGAAATCAACGCCCAGCATCTTAGAATCCCCGGAAGCATCCAGAACACCCGAGAGTCGCCAGAGTGGACCCACATGGGCCCCAGGAGGTAGGCCGGCGCGGCCCAGGCCCAGGCCGCGCCGCCCTATCGTGTCACCGCCTCTTCGACCCTCTGACGCCGCCTCTTCGCCTATAAGAAGCCCCTCGACCTAAAACCTCGAGACGGGAAAAGCCACGGTACGAGAAACCATCCAGAGCCGCCGCCATCGCGAAGCCAAGATCTGGGGGACAGGAGTCTCTGTTCCGGCACGCCGCCGGGACGGGGAAGTGCCCCCGGAAGGCTTCTCCATCGACACCGCTGCCATCTCCACCGCCATCTTCATCAACGCTGCTGTCTCCCATGAGAAGGGAGTAGTTCTCCATCGAGGCTCGGGGCTGTACCGGTAGCTATGTGGTTCATCTCTCTCCTATGTACTTCAATACAATAATCTCATGAGCTGCCTTACATGATTGAGATTCATATGATGATGCTTGTAATCTAGATGTCATTATGCTAGTCAAGTGGATTTTACTTATGTGATCTCCGGAGACTCCTTGTCCCACATGTGTAAAGGTGACAGTGTGTGCACCGTGTGGGTCTCTTAGGCTATATTTCACAGAATACTTATTCACTGTTATGAATGGCATAGTGAAGTGCTTATTTATATCTCTTTATGATTGCAATATGTTTTGTATCACAATTTATCTGTGTGCTACTCTAGTGATGTTATTAAAGTAGTTTATTCCTCCTGCACGGTGTAATGGTGACAGTGTGTGCATCGTGTTAGTACTTGGCGTAGGCTATGATTGTGATCTCTTGTAGATTATGAAGTTAACTATTGCTATGATGGTATTGATGTGATCTATGCCTCCTTTCGTAGCGTGAAGGTGACAGTGTGCATGCTATGTTAGTACTTGGTTTGGTTGTGTTGATCTGTCATGCACTCTAAGGTTATTTAAATATGAACATCGAATATTGTGGAGCTTGTTAACTCCGGCATTGAGGGTTCGTGTAATCCTACACAGTTAGTGGTGTTCATCATCCAACAAGACAGTGTAGAGTCTAGCATCTATCTATTTATTCTGTTATGTGATCAATGTTGAGAGTGTCCACTAGTGAAAGTATGATCCCTAGGCCTTGTTCGCAAATACTGCTATCGCTGCTTGTTTACTGTTTTACTGCGTTTCTACTGCCTGCAATATTACCACCATCAACTACACGCCAACAAGCACTTTTCTGGTGCTGTTACTACTACTCATACTTATTCATACCACCTGTATTTCACTATCTCTTCGCCGAACTAGTGCACCTATTAGGTGTGTTGGGGACACAAGAGACTTCTTGCTTTGTGGTTGCAGGGTTGCATGAGAGGGATATCTTTGACCTCTTCCTCCCTGAGATCAATAAACCTTGGGTGATCCACTTAAGGGAAACTTGCTGCTGTTCTACAAACCTCTGCTCTTGGAGGCCCAACACTGTCTACAAGAATAGAAGCTCCCGTAGACATCAAGCACTTTTCTGGCGCCGTTGCCGGGGAGGAAAGGTAAAAGGCACTCATACTCCGGTTCCTGTGTAAGTGATTTTTCTCGGCGCCATTGTGTTTGTGCTCGAAGCTATTTCCTTTAGATCCTGCAATTGCATCTTTTTGTTTCTTGTTTACACTAGTTAGGCATAATGGAAAACAACAAAAATATGAGAGATCTTTATGAACTTTATCTTGAATTAGGACATGATGTGTTTGAAGAGAGAATTAAAAAACCCATGGAACTTTATATGCATGCTAATGGGAATGTTATTAATATGAATGCTTTGAACACTATTGTTGCTAATGCTATGGAAAATTCTAAGCTTGGGGAAGCTGGTTTTGATGAGCATGATCTTTTTAGTCCCCCAAGCATTGAGGAGGAAATTTACTTTGATGATACTTTCCCTCCTATTTATGATGATTATAATGATAGTAGTCTTTTGGTTCTGCCTGTTATGGAGGATAAATTTGATTATGATTACAATATGCCTCCTATATTTGATGATGAGAATAATAATGATAGCTACTTTGTTGAATTTGCTCCCACTACAACTAATAAAATTGATTATGCTTATGTGGAGAGTAATAATTTTATGCATGAGACTCATGATAAGAATATTTCATTTGATAGTTATATTGTTGAGTTTTCTCATGTTGCTACTGGATATTATTATGAGAGAGGAAAATATGGTTGTAGAAATTTTCATGTTACTAAAACACCTCTTTATGTGCTGAAATTTTTGAAGCTGCACTTGTTTTATCTTTCTATGCTTGTTGCATTATGTTTCTTGAACTTGTTTATTTACAAGATTCCTTTTCATAGGAAGCATGTTAGGCTTAAATTTGTTTTGAATTTGCCTCTTGATGCTCTCTTTTTGCTTCAAATACTATTTCTTGCGAGTGCATCATTAAAACTATTGAGCCCATCTTAATGGCTATAAAGAAAGAACTTCTTGGGAGATAACCCATGTGTTTTTTTTTACTACAGTACTTTGTTTTATATTTGTGTCTTGGAAGTTGTTTACTACTGTAGCAACCTCTCCTTATCTTAGTTTTGTGCATTGTTGTGCCAAGTAAAGTCGTTGATAGTAAGGTTCATACTAGATTTGGATTACTGCACAGAAACAGATTTCTTTGCTGTCACGAATCTGGGCCAAATTCTCTTTAGGTAACTCAGAAAATTATGCCAATTTACGTGAGTGATCCTCAGATATGTACGCAACTTTCATTCAATTTGAGCATTTTCATTTGAGCAAGTCTGGTGCCTCAATAAAATTCGTCTTTACGGACTGTTCTGTTTTGACAGATTCTGCCTTTTATTTCGCATTGCTTCTTTTGCTATGTTGGATGGATTTCTTTGTTCCATTAACTTCCAGTAGCTTTGAGCAATGTCCAGAAGTGTTAAGATTGATTGTGTCACCTCTGAACATGCGAGTTTTTGATTATGCACTAACCCTCTAATGAGTTTGTTTCGAGTTTGGTGTGGAGGAAGTTTTCAAGGGTCAAGAGAGGAGGATGATATACTATGATCAAGGAGAGTGAAAGCTCTAAGCTTGGGGATGCCCCGGTGGTTCATCCCTGCATATTTCAAGAAGACTCAACCATCTAAGCTTGGGGATGCCCAAGGCATCCCCTTTTTCATCGACAAATTATCAGGTTCCTTCTCTTGAAACTATATTTTTATTCGGTCGCATCTTATGTACTTTACTTGGAGTGTCTGTGTGCTTTTGTTTTTGTTTTTGTTTGAATAAATGCTTGTGTGGGAGAGAGACATGCTCCACTGGTTCATATGAACACATGTGTTCTTAGCTTTTAATTTTCATGGCGAAGGTTGAAACTGCTTCGTTAATTGTTGTATGGTTGGAAACGGGAAATGTTGCATGTGGTAGTGTATAATAAAATACTTGTAGAACATTGAGCTTTGATAACTTGATTCTTTGCAAATGTTTTGAGGTATTTAGATGGTAAGGCTTGCTGGATAAATAAGTTAAAATTAGTAGTGGATTGTTGTCTTTAAGCTTGTGCCGTACTACAAACTCTATTTAAATAGTTGAAGGCGTAGTTGGACTTGATAGCTTTCCATGTCTGAGAGTTCATCGTAATAACTAAGTTGTGCTGAAGGTCGAGGGAGCTAGCGGGGTACTTGTACCACCGTGAACGGCCCTCCTTGGAGTAAATTTTAATCATGCTCTTAATGTTGAACCTGCTAGTTGTTTGCAATAAGCTTGTGAGTTCTTTTTGACTAATGTTAAGCTACGGTTTTTGGCACTTCCACCATCCAAATTTGCTAGCCTCTTCGGTACTGTGCATTGCCTTTTGCTCACATTGAGAATTGTGCATACTTCGCCAGTACATCCAAACCCGTGGGAGAACTTTCTCTTGTTCTCCTACACATAAGCCCATACATCTCCTCAAAACAGCCACCATACCTACCTACCACAGCATTTCCATAGCTGTTCCGAGATATATTGCCATGCAACATCCATTTTACATTACATGTCATGTTGTCATTTATTATTTATATATTGCTTTGCATGATCATATACAGCTGATGTGTGGTTTACCCATGTTACGCTAGATCATTGCACATCCTGCTACACTGGCAGAGGCATACAGTTTCATACATCATGTTTCATTCATTATGAGTTATTTGTACCAAAAAGTGTGTTGTCATAATTAGGATGTTGCCCCTAAAAATGAAAAGAGCCGTGGAGGCCATCAAAAAGAAAAAAAAGAAGAAAGAAAAAAATGATGAAAAGAAAGAAAAAAGAAAAAAAAAAGAAAAAAGAGAATAAAGAAAAAGGGGGCAGCATTACTATCTTTTATCCACACTTGTGCTCATGTTTTAGCACCCGCATTATTCATAGTCATCATTTATGCTCATGTTTAGCACCTACATTCATATGAGAGAGTTTTCATGTTTTACTAGTATAACTATGTGGGGAATCTACACTATAGAACTTGGGTTGTATATTCCAATGATGAGCCTCCTCAAAAGTGCTCTAGGTCTTCGTGAGCAACCAAGTTGGATGCACCCCCACTAGTTCCATTGGAGAGCTTTCATACACATATAGCTCTATGTGCATCCGTTGCATGGCAATCACTACTCCTTGCATAGCTTCGATCATAAGGCTTCCTCTTGTCTAATGATCATTCACAGCTTTGCAAGCCTTTCTTCCATTTGGCCTTCCAAACCCCCATTAATGTTCTTTATGCCATAACATCCTGGTGCTAATACCAAATGCTTGCGCTCACCGGTTGAGTAGACTTCGAAACAGTTGATTCATGACGTTCATGTTTATGTTTACTTGACTGAATCCTTCTTATGTTGTGAAAATTTACTTGATGCTTGGAATGAAGGATAGAACTTCTATGCTGAATACTTAATACATCTTTAATGAACTTTGTACGGTTGCATGTCTTTAAAGAAATAGTTCATGAAAACTTCTAGCTTGTCTAACTCTTGCATTATCATCTCTTATATCAATATAGATACTTGCTTTGAATGATTTGATCTCAGCTCATATGCTTACAATAGTATGATCAAGGTTATGATGGCATGTCACTCCAGAAATTATCTTTGTTATCGTTTACACCGCTTCGGGACGAGCGTAAACTAAGCAGGATGCTGATACGTCTCCGACGTATCGATAATTTCTTATGTTCCATGCCACATTATTGATGATATCTACATGTTTTATGCACACTTTATGTCATATTTATGCGTTTTCCGGAACTAACCTATTGACGAGATGCCGAAGGGCCAGTTGCTGTTTTCTGCTGTTTTTGGTTTCAGAAATCCTAGTAAGGAAATATTCTCGGAATCGGACGAAATCAACGCCCAGCATCTTAGAATCCCCGGAAGCATCCAGAACACCCGAGAGTCGCCAGAGTGGACCCACATGGGCCCCAGGAGGTAGGCCGGCGCGGCCCAGGCCCTGGCCGCGCCGCCCTATCGTGTCACCGCCTCTTCGACCCTCTGACGCCGCCTCTTCGCCTATAAGAAGCCCCTCGACCTAAAACCTCGAGACGGGAAAAGCCACGGTACGAGAAACCATCCAGAGCCGTCGCCATCGCGAAGCCAAGATCTGGGGGACAGGAGTCTCTGTTCCGGCATGCCGTCAGGACGGGGAAGTGCCCCCGGAAGGCTTCTCCATCGACACCGCTGCCATCTCCACCGCCATCTTCATCAACGCTGTTGTCTCCCATGAGGAGGGAGTAGTTCTCCATCGAGGCTCGGGGCTGTACCGGTAGCTATGTGGTTCATCTCTCTCCTATGTACTTCAATACAATAATCTCATGAGCTGCCTTACATGATTGAGATTCATATGATGATGCTTGTAATCTAGATGTCATTATGCTAGTCAAGTGGATTTTACTTAGGTGATCTCCGGAGACTCCTTGTCCCACGTGTGTAAAGGTGACAGTGTGTGCACCGTGTGGGTCTCTTAGGCTATATTTCACAGAATACTTATTCACTGTTATGAATGGCATAATGAAGTGCTTATTTATATCTCTTTATGATTGCAATGTGTTTTGTATCACAATTTATCTGTGTGCTACTCTAGTGATGTTATTAAAGTAGTTTATTCCTCCTGCACGGTGTAATGGTGACAGTGTGTGCATCGTGTTAGTACTTGGCGTAGGCTATGATTGTGATCTCTTGTAGATTATGAAGTTAACTATTGCTATGATGGTATTGATGTGATCTATGCCTCCTTTCGTAGCGTGAAGGTGACAGTGTGCATGCTATGTTAGTACTTGGTTTGGTTGTGTTGATCTGTCATGCACTCTAAGGTTATTTAAATATGAACATCGAATATTGTGGAGCTTGTTAACTCCGGCATTGAGGGTTCGTGTAATCCTACACAGTTAGTGGTGTTCATCATCCAACAAGAGAGTGTAGAGTCTAGCATCTATCTATTTATTCTATTATGTGATCAATGTTGAGAGTGTCCACTAGTGAAAGTATGATCCCTAGGCCTTGTTCACAAATACTGCTATCGCTGCTTGTTTACTGTTTTACTGCGTTTCTACTGCCTGCAATATTACCACCATCAACTACACGCTAGCAAGCACTTTTCTGGTGCTGTTACTACTGCTCATACTTATTCATACCACCTGTATTTCACTATCTCTTCGCCGAACTAGTGCACCTATTAGGTGTGTTGGGGACACAAGAGACTTCTTGCTTTGTGGTTGCAGGGTTGCATGAGAGGGATATCTTTGACCTCTTCCTCCCTGAGATCGATAAACCTTGGGTGATCCACTTAAGGGAAACTTGCTGCTGTTCTACAAACCTCTGCTCTTGGAGGCCCAACACTGTCTACAAGAATAGAAGCTCCCGTAGACATCAGCAAGTCGGCATGGCAATAGGCGATTTTCTCTAAGATTGATTTGCGTAGTGGCTACCACCAAATTTGCATGGCAATAGGCGATGAATGGAAGACGGCATTCAAGACCAAACTTGGTCTCTATGAATGGCTTGTCATGCCATTTTGTCTTTCAAATGCTCCATCTACTTTCATGCGACTCATGAATCACATCTTGCGACCTCTCATTGGCAAGAGTGTGGTTGTCTATTTCGATGATATTCTCATTTATAGCAAAAATCTCGAGGACCATGTGCAACATGTGAGAGAAGTCTTATGTATCTTGCGTCATGAGAAGCTTGATGCAAACCTTCCCAAGTGCACCTTTGCTCAAAACAAGTTGGTTTTTCTTGGATTTGTGGTTTCCGCCAATGGCATTGAAGTTGATTCTTCCAAGGTTGAGGCCATCCACAATTGGCCCACTCCTACCAATGTTGGTCAAGTTCGAAGTTTTCATGGACTTGCCGGTTTCTATCGCCGCTTTGTGAAAGATTTTAGCACCATTGCTTGCCCTTTGAATGAGCTTACGAAAAAGAATGTTCCATTTGTGTGGGGAAAGGCACAACAAAAAGCTTTTGATGAGTTGAAAAAGAGACTTACCGAGGAACCACTTCTTGTTCTTCCAAACTTTTCCAAAACTTTTGAGATTGAATGTGATGCGAGTGGACTCGGTATTGGAGGAGTACTTATGCAAGATGGAAAACCCGTGGCATACTATAGCGAGAAGTTGGATGGCGCACGCCTCAACTATCCTATATATGACAAGGAACTTTACGCTTTGGTTCGTGTTCTTGAAGTTTGGCAACACTATCTTTGGCCAAAAGAGTTTATCATTCATTCCGACCATGAGTCCTTGAAATATTTGAAAAGCCAACACAACTTGAACAAACGACATGCAAAATGGGTCGAGTTCATTGAGTCCTTCCCATATGTAATCAAATACAAGAAGGGCAAGGACAATGTTGTGGCGGATGCTCTTTCCCGCAAAAACACCCTTTTGCTTACGCGCTTGGATTTTCATGTTTTGGGACTTGAAGAGATCAAAGAACTCTATCCTTCCGATTCTTTCTTTGCTCCCATATTTGGGAAGTGCTCCGTTGAACGAGGAGTGGATGATTTCTATTTGCATGATGGCTACTTGTTTAAAGCTAACAAGATTTGCATTCCCGAGTCTTCCCTTCGAAAATTGCTTTTGCAAGAGTCACATGGGGGTGGTCTCATGGGTCACTTTGGACGCGAAAAGACACTCGCGATGTTATCCACTCATTACTATTGGCCAAAGATGAAGCGGGACGTCGATCGTCTATGCAACCGTTGCACTACATGCCTTCAAGCTAAGTCCACCTCCAACCCTTATGGTCTTTACACACCATTGCCCATTCCATATGCACCATGGACCCATATTAGCATGGATTTCATCTTAGGATTGCCTCGCACTAAGCATGGTCATGATTCCATATTTGTGGTAGTGGATAGATTCTCTAAGATGGCTCATTTCATACCTTGCCATAAGAGCGACGATGCTTCACACATTGCTTCATTATTTTTCAGGGAAATTGTTCGCCTACACGGCATACCGGCAAGCATTGTGTCGGATCGAGACGACAAGTTCATGAGCTATCTATGGAAGTTGCTCATGGCAAAGTTTGGAGTGAAGCTCTTGTTCTCATCATCCTCGCACCCGCAAACGGACGGCCAAACGGAAGTGGTCAATCGAAGCCTCTCCACTCTCCTACGCATCCTCGTGAAGAAGAACTTGAAGTCATGGGAGGAGTGCCTTCCCCACGCGGAGTTCGCCTACAATCGAGCCAAGCACAAGACAACATCAAGGAGCCCCTTCATGGTCGTCTACGGCTTCGAACCCTACACGGCACTCGACATACTTCCACTTCCCCTTCATGAGAGGACGAACATGGACTTCGACAAGCGCACCGCCGCCATAAAGAATCTACATGAAGAAACAAGAGCGACCATACAAGAACATGTGCTTCGTCAAGCCAACCGCATCAACGCCAAGAAGAAGGAAAGGATATTTCAAGAAGGAGACCTCGTTTGGATCCACCTCCGGAAGGAAAGATTCCCTCATGAGCGCAACTCCAAGCTCAAGCCAAGAGGAGATGGCCCCTTCAAGGTCCTCAAGCGCATCAACAACAACGCTTACATCATCGACATCCCGACATCCAAGTACTTGGTGAGCAACACGTTCAACGTCTCGGACTTGTCACCCTATCATGGAGATGAGGAGGTGCAAGAGTCGAGGTCGACTCTTTTCCAAGGGGGGGAGATGATGTAGCCCCACTCACCGACGACGCTACACCAAGACCAACAAGTCCCCCAAGTGGACCGATGACACGGGCTCGAGTCAAAGCGCTACATGATAAGGTGAACTCAATCCTCACTACCCTTGATCTCGATACCCCATTGGATGGACTGCTACCTCAGGCCGATACTCTGTGTTATCAGATACGAACCTCGAGAGAAGGACGCTGCAGCAGACCCGAAGCTGGACAAGGAAGAAGGAGAAGAAGAGTGCCAGCTGAAGGACGCCCCTCAGGGCCGGCACTGCCGGCCTCCAGGCACCGGCACTGCCGGCCTGCTCACCCCGGCACTGCCGGCCTCAAGCCCCCGGCACTGCCGGCCTGCTCACCCCGGCACTGCCGGCCTCCAGACCCCGGCACTGCCGGCCCCTCCAGCTGAAGACGCGACGAGAGCCAAGACCGGCACTGCCGGCCTCGAACCAGCGGCACTGCCGGCCCCACCGGCACTGCCGGCCAATCCTCACCGGCACTGCCAGCCCCACACCGGTTGACTTCATCTCAACCGTTGATTTCGCATCTATGGACCAGGATAATTTATGTAATGCCGACTTTACCCCTGTACGAATCTGGGCCTATAAATACGTCACCCCTTCCTCCAGATTAGGGTTAGAGATGAATTAAGAAGAAACTTGAGCTTTGCTCTTACCCATGTGGGAAACCCTAGATCTATGATCTTGTATCCACCCGGGCTCCTTATCGACTCGTGAAGATCTCTTTGGTGACTTCTACCGTTTGTTGATCTTTTGCTTGCACTTCTACCTTTTGGTCTTTTGCTTGCACTTCTATCAACCTTCCGGTCTTTTCACCCTTCTAGATCTCGCGTGTTTCGATTTGTCGATCTCTTTGCGGGACTTCTACCGGAAGGTCTTTTCTCGCAACCTCTATCGAGTTGGTGTATCGGGCCAACGAGGAAAAACCGGTTTGTGTGCGTGTGTGTGTTGTATCCCCGCGTTTCCCCTCCGCGTTCGTCGTGTTCATCGCGTTCATCCACCTCCCCACGAGATCCACCCAAATCCGTGAAGATCGGGCACATTCCTGGGCTTAGCCCTTATCAGAAAGATAGAAAAATTCTTGTCTATTTACATCTTCAACATCAAAAGCTATTGAAAATCCAACAAGGGATCAACGAGAAAGCATTTACCAGCCACAGCAAGCCACATAGGGGGAGCTACCCTTGAACAGCAACAAGATGCTGCCAGGGCCACCTCAAACCCACCAACCCATCCATTAAAGCCACTTCATCATTACCCAGAAGGGTTCAGAGTGAGCTAGGGTCCCCAACCAAAGAGTTGGCATCCCTCTAGCTCCAATTTATCAATTAATAGGATCATCACTGACACACAGTTCACCTCATTTATCTATTTAATCAAGCAAGGATACACAGATAAATAAAATACATCAGTAAACAGTGACCTAGATACTTGCAAATGATCCAGAGGATCACTGCAAGCATCAGCAGATGCTTGAGCAAGCAAAAGCATGCACCAGCACAGGCTAGGGTGTCACACAGACACAAGGAGGAGCACCAGTAAGACACAAACCATAGGTCAGTAGGCAACCATTGATGGTGCGTGATGCACACGTCCGTTGGGAACCCCAAGAGGAAGGTGTGATGCGCACAACAGCAAGTTTTCCCTCAGAAAGAAACCAAGGTTATCGAACCAGTAGGAGATGAAGGCCACGTGAAGGTTGTTGGTGAAGGAGTGTCATTGCCTAATCGACGGTACCTCGGACGAGGGATCCTCACGAGGGGGAGAAGAAGTAGGGGGCATAGGGCGGAGTGCACACGGGACGGTGGTACGCGATTTACCCAGCTTCAGAACACCTGCACGATGACAGGGCCTACTGCTGCTTGTCTGGAATTATCTGGGCGCTTTCGCGATGTTACAATGAGTTGTGGTTGTGCCTCTAGGGCTCCCGGGATCCGGCTTATAAAGGCGCACGGATCTAGGGTTTACATGGAGAGTCCTAGCCGGATACAGGTTGCCTAACTACGGTACAATATCTTGCCGTGCACGTTAAGGATCCGCATTCCCATCTATGTCGTACCGGATCCGGGTTCCTTACTGGGCCTCCATGGATCCGGGTTCCTTCTCAAGGTCGGTCGGATCCGTCTCCCTCTGCCTGGGCCGGACTTCATCCATCAGGATCAACAGCAACTGGGCCGCCCGATGGGCCACATGCCACATCACCATCTGTGGGCCACCCGGGCTTGCCGGATCTAGGCACTGTCGATGGTACACCCATGAAGTATACGCACAACAGTAGCCCCCAGAGTTCTCCGAGTTTCGCCTGCTGTTTCCGCCTTGCTAGCCCATCATGGTCTCCGGCAATGTTGGTAACGCGGAGAAACTTGAAGAACTCCAATCTTCTTATTTTCTTCTTTCCCAACCTTTAGTCGGAAAATATTCCCATCCTGCGGGACTTCATCCATCGACGGTTCAAGACACGTTTTCGGGTTACTCCCCTGCTTGCGAATGAGAGTTGTTTATCTTCATGCGATTACCCGGAATCTCAAAAGACTCAAACGGTTCCGCCAATTCTGGCGCCATTTTCGCGCGATTTGCGCGGTAACTTATCCTTAGCCATTTTTACCGTTTAGGGTTTTGGACACGTGTCACGCATCCAACGGTGCGACGCTTGCGTTTCGACCACAGGATGCTGAGCACGAATCTCGTCCCTCCGGCCTATAAATATCCACCGTCAACACTAACTTCTCATTCACCCCCCTTTTCCACCTCTCTACGAAGCGCCGCCCGCGAGCTCCTCCTCCGCCGTGCCGGAACCCGCCGGAAAACTTGTCGGAGCATCGCCGGAGCGATTTCACCACCGTGGTGTTCATCGTGTTCTTAACTCCGGCGAGCCACCGTACGAAAACCTCGTCGCCGGCGACTTCCGACCACCGCGGAATCCATTACGGTAAGTTCTCCGAGCTTCGACCCTTCGCCGTAGCTGGTAGGGATGATCCTTAGGACGAAGACGTGGATCCGACTAAATCTTGATTTTCCGCGATCTTTTCTATCTTCAGATGTCTTCCGCGACCCCGCCTCCGACCTCTGAACCCATCATGGCGACGCCACTCTCCTCTGCCCCTCCTCCCTTCGTCCCAGTTCAGCTGGATCCCACTAAGGATTCCGGCAAGGACACCGAGGGCACCTCAGCTCTCCCGGAGAAAACCTCCGGAGCGGAGCAGGCAGAAAAGAAGGCGGAAGAAATCGCCACCAAGAAGTCCAAGGCCCGCCAGCGAGACTCGGAATCCAAAGGGAAATGGTGGCCCTGCACCACCACAGAGACCGAGCTGAAGAACTTGGAGGGGGAAGGCTTCCTGCAACCCGGAAGCTGGAGGACAGTTCCGAATGCCTTAGCACCAGCCCCCCAAGACAACGAGATGGTGCTGACGAAAGCGCTGGTGGAGCGAGGCTTCTCATTTCCGCCATCGGACTTCTTCTTGGAAATCCTGAAGGTATATGGGCTCCAGCCCCACAACATCTCTCCGAACAGCGTGCTTGCAATTAGCAACCACGTCACCCTTTGCGAGGGCCATCTCCGGGTACCTCCCGAGCTCTCCCTGTTTCAGTATTACTTTTCCGTTAAGAAGGAGAAGATCCACCAGTCCTCCGAGCTGGCGACGTGCGGATCCATCACCTTTATGATCCGCCCTGGCCGCGTCTACCCTCATACCGACCGCCACGAATCCGCGCGGTACTGGTCTGGGGGTTTCTTCTACTTGAAGGACGTCTCCGACCCGGCGAGCGAAAGGAAATTGCCGCCGTTCAAGAACTGCCCTGCCACCGAGGTTCCGGCATGGACGCATTGCCCCCACCTCTCCAAATCGCCCTAGCTCACAAGCGCCGTTAGGCGGATCTGCAAGCTCACGGAGGAGGGGCTGACAGGGAAGGACCTGACCTTGTCCTGGTTCACCAAGCGGATCCAGCCGCTCCAACACAGGGACCGCTTGATGTTCCAATACACAGGGCGCGACGACACAATGCGCGCCACAAAGGATAATCTCTCCGCCGATGCCATTGATAAGAGGATCCGGCTCCTCATCAAGATTCTGCGTGAACTTCACGTTCACGTGTGCAACAAAGACATCAACATGAACGGTTCCGGAACTGCGGTACGTCGTCTTGACTTAGTCCATTGTTCCTTTTGCATTCAAACTTTTTGTCTAAGTGTCAGCTCTGTGCCTTAGCTCGAGGCCCTCGAGGAAAGCGAACTCAGAACTCTCGTCCGGGTCCCTACTACGGGCAACACGGATCCGGAGGCCGCATCGGAGGCGGAAACTCACGATGCTCCGCGCCCTTCCAAGAGGAAAAGGGCCGCTCCCTCCAGCCCCACCGCAAAACGCGCCCGCGAAGTGCTCAGCGCTGCGGCTACTCGGAAAGCGGAGGCGGAGAAGAAGCGCCTCAAGCTTATCGATACCAGCAACAGAGGCCAACCTGACATCCAGCAATTCTTCAAGCCTTCCGGGTAAACTTCTGGTTCCCGGAAGACAAATTCTTTTGTTTCCATGAACAAACCCTTACTTAGCTGCTATGCTTTTTTCTTTTACTGAAGTTCCGGAAGCCAACCACCCAAAGCTCCAAGAGTTCTGAAGAAGAAGGTCAAGCCGTCTCCGGCTTCAGTCCCTGTTACACCTGAGGTGGAGGTTCCGCCCAAGGCCTCGTCTGCCTCCAAGCCGGATCCCAAGGATGTCATCAACCTCGATGACCTTCCTGAAGACCCCATCGACCACGGCGATTCCGGCAAGGGCGCCTCCTCGTCTGCCCCTCCGCCTGATCAACCTAGCGCCACCTTCGCGGAGCCTACGGCGGAAGAGTATGAGCAGAAAGTGCAGCTCATCCACGCCTCCAGCACGCTTCAAGCTAACCCTCAACCAGCTCCGTCCCTGCAAAAACGTTCCCTTGCAGAGCGCCACGCGGAAGTTTCCGCCATGATGGACAAGGTGTGGGGGAAGGCGAACGTGGAGATGCAGGAGCTCACCGAACTGGAGGACGGTCTGAAGGTGTTTTTTGCCAAACACAAGGACGTGCGCCAGGTAACACTAGCCCCCAAGCATTGGGTCAGACATTTTTTCCGTGTAACATGTGTTAGCCGATGCTTTCTCCAATATGTACCTTAGGCGGAAATTTTAAAATTTTAGACCTCCAAGACTTTGAGTTCCTCGCCAGCCCCCAAGATTTTAAATATCCGGCTAATTCCTCTCTGCTTCTCAGACCACGCGGAAATTGCACGAGGATCTGCGCGTTCACGTGCTGCAGCAGATAACGGAGATTGAGGCGCTGCGCCAGAATGCGGAGAATAGCCAAAAGGCTATCCAGCTTTTGGAGACCCGCCTTCGCGGTACGAAATCCGAGTTTTGATCAGCATGTTGGTATAATTGTTCATGATGCATAATATGTGCAACTTTCCGCCTACAGAAGAGACTGCCAAGCACTCTTCATTCGATGATCTGTCCGCCAAAGTCAAGGTGCTCGAGGCGGAGAATGAATCTCTCAAGGCCTTCATCAAGGAATCCTCCGACAAGGAGAATGAGGCGAGGAAGGAGCTCTCCGAGAAGCATGCTCGCGAGTTGGCGGAATTGAATGATAAGCTAAAGAAGAGCCAGAGTCGAGTAACTTCCTTAGTGGCCAAGAATAAAGTTCAAGAGGCGGAGGCGGAGGCCATTGACAAGCTCATCTTCCGTAAGCACTTTTTCCTTGGTATTGTTCCGACTTCAATATATGCTTTTCTGTCCATGAAGGAACTGAACCCCATCCCACAGCAAGCCTTGGATTTGAGTGGACAAAGGAGTCAACCCTCAAGAGGACGGAGGCATATGACGAAGCGCGGAGTTCCATCGACGCGCTTTTTGCAGCCTGTCGCGGAATCGCCAAGACCCTGTCTCTGAAGAGGGCCAAAACTTCATTGATCGATACGATGACCAAGCTGATGGAGCAGGTGCCGGAATTCATCAAGGATTGGCAGGAGTCTTCCGCTCGCGGAGTCGCCTCCCTAGTCTTAGCGACCTGCAAGGCTCAC
Organism: Lolium perenne; assembly: GCF_019359855.2. Classification (NCBI taxonomy): domain Eukaryota; kingdom Viridiplantae; phylum Streptophyta; class Magnoliopsida; order Poales; family Poaceae; genus Lolium; species Lolium perenne. Next base: position 171,375,246 of record NC_067250.2, on the reverse strand, counting down.
TTCCCTGCACTCAACTTTGCGGATGTTGCGCGCGGAACTCCAGACGGTTCCGACATGGGCGCCATCCTCTCGGAAACCAAAGGGTTTGAGCAGCTGTTTGTCAGGCGAGTTAACCACTCATTCTGGTATCACAAGTACGATTTGCCCAAGGGATTTTCCGACGCGGAGGAGGAAGAAGGCGAGCCAGAGTACTACGCGGAAGGCTCCGGGTCGAGCATCGAGCGTTCCGGAGAAGGCTCCGACGACGACTCCGAGGATGGCTCCGACGATAGCGATGGCGATGGCTCCGCCTACCAAGAATCTAAAGAGGAGGACTCCGAGTAGAGTTCCTGTTTAAACAATGAAACAATGTTGCATCATTTTGGCCCCGGAGTGGGTTTGTAATATAACTTAAATTCTTAAGTAGCTAGGAACGAAACAACTATGCATGGGCGGAAACACTTATCCTACTATCCTTTAAGATTATGTGCATGTTTCGTTTTGTGTCGGAAAGCAAGTGCTGATTTCATTGTTTTCTGGCTTGCCCGCTTGACCTTCCGCGAGCCGGAAGACCTTAGCCGGAAACACTCGCCAGCGGCAACGAAGCCCAATGGCAATCCGTCAATAACCGCGGAAACAAGCCCCCAAGCATAGGTGTCGGAAATCGCTACTAGGAATCCACGAGTTCGCAACAGAAAACAACTTAATCAGAAAACTTAAGCTTACATCCTAAAGGACGATTTTTGAAAATCACAACTTTTATACACGCCTAGGCGGAAATATCAAGCTCTGCGGTTTTAGTCGGAAAACATACACGATCTAAAAATGAACAAGTAAAGGAGGTAAAAGACTCAGAGAGTGAACCAGAAGCTTTATTTCATTGATCATGTATAACTATTATAGAGTTTGTAACTCGGAAAATTATGCTAAGTGTAGAAAGAACGTAGTTGTGCAATGTTCCAAGGACGATCTGTCTCGTCGTAGATGTCATCCGGATCCTCACGCTTGCGTTTCCGGTGCCAATTAGCAGGTCTGTCCTTCAGCTCCCGGAAATCAACAAGGTAGTATGACCCGTTATGAAGCACTTTGCTAACGACGAAAGGTCCTTCCCACGGAGATTGCAGCTTATGGTCTTTCACCTGCCGAAGGCGGAGGACCAGGTCTCCAGCCATGAAAGAGCGGTTCCGAACTCGACGACTGTGATAGCGCCGGAGCTTCTGCTGGTAGATGGCGGAGCGCTGGTCGGCTAAATTCCGAGTCTCTTCGATCAGGTCCACAGATAGCTGTCTGGCCTCGTCAGCTGTTTCTTCATCATAGGCGGAAACTCGCGGTGAATCGTGGATGATGTCGGAGGGAAGCATGGCTTCGGATCCGTATACCAGGAAGAAAGGGGTAAATCCAGTTGACCTGTTAGGGGTAGTTCGTAAGCTCCACAAAACAGCTTCCAACTCGTCTGCCCAAGCTCCAGCTGCTCGTCGCAGCGGTTCTTCAAGGTGTGGCTTAATTCCTGATAATATGAGGCCGTTAGCCCTTTCAACTTGGCCATTGGATTGTGGATGAGCCACAGATGCAAGGTCCAGTCGAATCCCTACTGTCTCACAATAATCCTTCAATTCTCCCTGTGCGAAGTTTGTGCCATTATCTGTGATTATGCTGTGCGGGATGCCGAATCTCATCACGAGGCTGCAGACAAATTTTAGTGCCGTAGCACCGTCGGCTTTTCTCACTGGCTTTGCCTCGATCCACTTACTGAACTTGTCAACAGCGACCAAGAGGTATTCAAAACCGCCAGGAGATGATCTTTTTAACTTACCAACCATATCGAGCCCCCAGACCGCAAACGGCCAGGTGATAGGTATGGTCTTCAGCTCTTGGGCTGGAGCGTTTGGTTGAGTAGCGTAGTACTGACAACCTCGGCAGGTCTTGACTATCTTGTCAGCATCTTCTTTAGCTGTGAGCCAGTAAAAACCTAGCCGAAAAGCTTTTGCAACGAGTGACCTGGGAGCGGCATGATGCCCGCAATCCCCTGCATGGATCTCTCTGAGGATTTCAATGCCATATTGATTGGAGACGCATTTGAGAAATACCCCTGTTGCACTTCGTTTGTAGAGCTGTCCATCAACAATTGTGTAGGATCTTGCTCGTCTGATGATCTGTCGTGCGAGGACCTCGTCCTCCGGCAACTTCTGATCAATGAGGTAGTCCAGGAAAGGCTGTGTCCAAGCCGGAATGACAGCCATCACTTCTTTGGCCAGAGACACTGCCACCTCTGGGTTTTCCGGGTTAGCGCCCTTCACCGAGGGTATCCGTAGATGCTCCAGGAAAATACCAGGCGGAATTGGCTTCCTGTCGGATCCGAGCTTGGATAGCATATCTGCCGCTGCGTTATCATCTCGCCTGACGTAATTGACTTTGTATCCGAGGAAATGTTTGGCGATCTCGTCAACTTCGTCTCTGTAAGCCGCCATGACGGAGTTTCTGGCGTTCCAGGTTCCGGCTACTTGCTGTGCCACCAGGTCTGAATCTCCGCAACATATGATGTGCTTGATCCCTATCTCCTTGGCGATGCGCAGTCCGTGTAGTAGAGCCTCGTATTCCGCCATATTGTTTGTAGCTTCGAAGTGGATCTGCAGAACGTACTGCAGTTCTTCTCCGGTAGGGGACTTCAGGGTGACTCCGGCTCCTGAGCCTTGATGCTGCTTGGATCCATCGAAGTGCATAACCCATGTCTCTGGTTCCGGCTCCAAATTTGCATCCAGAGCTTCCGTCCAATCTGCGACGAAATCTGCCAAGACCTGGGATTTGACCGCGGTCCTGGCTTTGTTGTTGATGTCGAAGGCGGATAATTCAATGCCCCATTTTGTTGTGCGTCCTGTTGCGTCAGTGTTGTTGAGAATCGTTGACAGCGGAGCTTTGCTCACAACTGTTACTGGATGCTCCTGGAAGTAGTGTCTTAGCTTCCTGCTACCTAGGAATACTCCATAGGCTAGCTTCTGAAAGTGAGGGTAGCGTTGTTTGGACTCCGTAAGGACTTCGCTAATATAGTAGACTGGCCTTTGGACTCCATACTCATGACCTTCTTCCTGTCGCTCCACGACGATGACGAGGCTGATGACTCTGTTGGTGGCTGCCAGGTAAAGGAGCATAGGCTCTGACTCTCCTGGAGCTGCTAGGATAGGTGGGGAGGTGAGTATTTCCTTCAGCCCTTGAAGTGCTGCATCTACTGCCTCATCCCAGACAAATTTGTCTGTTTTCTTCAATAGCTTGTACAGGGGTAGTGCCTTCTCGCCAAGACGGCTAACAAACCTGCTGATTGCTGCGACACAACCAGTTAGTCGTTGCACATCTTTGAGACAAGTTGGCCTTTTGATGCACAGGATTGCCTTGATTTTCTCCGGGTTAACTTCAATGCCCCTATTAGAGACAATGAAGCCAAGGAGTTTTCCAGCTGGTACGCCAAAGACGCACTTTAGCGGATTCAACATCATCTTGTACCGACGGAGATTCTCAAAGGTTTCTGTAAGGTCGCTGATCAAGTCGGATCCTTTCCGAGTCATGACCGCGATGTCGTCGACGTAGGCGTGTACGTTCCGGCCAATCTAGTCCTTCAAGCACCGCTGCATCGTACGTTGGTAGGTGGCACCTGCGTTTTTCAAGCCAAAAGGCATAGTAACATAGCAGTAAGTGCCAAATGGGGTGATGAATGAGGTCGCCTTTTGGTCGGACTCCTTCATCCGGATCTGGTGATACCTGGAATACGCATCAAGAAAACACAGAAGTTCCGCCCCTGCCGTCGAATCAATGACTTGGTCAATGCGCGGCAGGGGAAACAGATCTTTCGGGCAATGTTTGTTCAAGCCAGAGTAATCGATGCACATTCTTAGTATTTCAGAATTCTTTTTGGGTACAAGGACGGGATTTGAACTTCTATTACAAAACCTGCCTCTAGTAACTTTGCTAACTCCATTCCTATGGCGCGGCGCTTCTTGTCTCCAAAGCGTCGCATAGCTTGCTTCACCGGTTTAGCCCCCGAGTTTATGTTAAGGTAGTGCTCGGCGAGTTCCCTTGGTACTCCGGACATGTCAGAAGGCTGCCACGCGAAGATATCCATGTTGGCGCAGAGGAACTCGACGAGCACGTCTTCCTATTTGGGGTCCATGTTGGCTCCGACTGAGACCTGCTTGGAATCGTCGCCTTCCTTGAAGTTGACTTTCTTGGTCTCTATCGCGGCCTTGGAGGAGTTTTTATGCTCGGAGATCTGCTTCTTGGTGGTCTGCATTTCAGTCGGATCCAACGTGGCTCTGTAGCCTTTCAGCTCTTCTCCAGATATCACAGACTCTGCGAAGGCGGCTTCGCCCAACTCGCACCCATGAGCCTTTTTGTAATCTCCGGATACGGTAATCATACCATTAGGACCCGGAATCTTGAGCTTGTTGTAGATGTAGCACGCCCTTGCGTGAAACTTGTGGTAGGTGGGCCTGCCGAAGATGACGTGGTAGGAGCTCTTGAAGGGCACAACTTCAAACGTGATCTTCTCTTCGCGGAAATTGTGAACATCGCCGAAGGCCACGGGAAGTGTGATGCTGCCGAGGGAATTCGCCTTTTTACCCGGAACTACGCCATGAAACTCAGTGTTGCTGTGTTTGAGATGTTCCTTGTTAAGGTTCATCCGCTCAAGAGTCTCCAGGTACATGATGTTCAAGCTGGCTCCACCATCCATGAGGCACTTGGAGAAGTCATGCCCGTCTATGCGGGGACTTACAACCAAGGCGTAGCACTCTTTTGGCACAATGGTAGGGTGATCCTCCCTGTCAAATGTGCACGGGACTTCCGACCACCTGACATACTGCGGCACAGCCGGAACTGTGGCGTTCAGGATCCGGATAGCTGACTTGGTAGCGCGGACTGTTGGGGTTCCGAGGAAGGTGTGGTAAGCGCCTACACTCTTTTTCTCGAATGGGTTGGATTTACCTGCGGACCCTGCCTTGGGATCCGGCGAGTTATCATCCTCATCCATCGCCTCGGAACTTTCCTCCTCTTTGTCCTTGTTCTTGCCCTTGCCTCCTTTGCCGCGTGGGCGGTGCTTCCGGGCTCGCTTGTATCCTGCTTCCGGGTCGTTCTTCAAATCATTGACCCACTTGCAGTTGCGGTTGGTGTGAGTGGACTTCCCCGTGACCGGATCCAGGTGGGCCACGCAGGGCATGTCTCTGTACTTCTCATAGGTTTGCGGGGCGCAGGATCCGGCAGCTGTGACCTCAGTGCCATGTTGCTGGCCCCTGCCGGCTCCGCCTCCACGGCCGCGTCATCTTCCGCCTCCTGGACCTCCGCGTTGGAACACCATGGCGACCATCTCGAATCCGCCACTCTTCTGGTCATCAGGGTTTTTTGCGCTTGTGGCTACTGCTATTGCCGTTATCACGGTTCTTCTTTTGTTGATGTAGGGGGATTGCTGTAGCTGCGAGATCTCCGCCTGCGTCATCATCGGCGGCAGTATGATCACTGGCGATGGAGATCATGTCATCCAAAGTCAGTTTGTTTGCGTTAGCCAAACAAGTGAGCTTATGCCTCAGCAACCCTCCTCTCTGCAGTCCACCAATGAAGGCGTACATAGCGGTGGTGTGGTCGACATTTTCGCACTTGTTCCTGCATGCCAACCATCGTGTGAGGAAGTGTCTTGAGGATTCTCCCTTCTTCTGGATACATGCTTGTAAGTCGCTTGCTGTGGCAGGTCTTTTGTAGGTGCCCCTGAAGTGTTTTTCGAAGGTGGTCTTCAGGTCAAACCAGCAAAAGATGGAGTTCTTCTCGAGGTCGCTGAGCCAGATCCGGGCTGGACCTACAAGGTACAACTGAAGCATGCGTCAGGCGATATTAGGGGTTCCTCCGGCAAAGGTTACTGCATTGTAGTAATCCTCTATCCAGGTATCCGGCCTTTCAGTGCCATCATAATGTTTCAGGTTTCCGGGTAGCTTGAGGTTCATCCTTGGCTTTGGTTCCTCTCGAATCATCCTGCCGAAGCATTTCGGACCGATGTAGTCAGTTCTGTATTCGTTGAGGCGTTCCCGCGCGTCACGCGACCCGTGGCGAGGAGATTGTGAGCGAGAGCGAGATCTCCGGCCGCCACCTCCGCCTCCACCTCCGCCGCCACCGCTAGGTGGTGGTGAGGGAGACCTGCGAGGGGGTCGTTCTGACTTCTTACTTCCGCCTTCAGATTCTCCTCGGCCCTCCCGATGCTGGCTCCGGCTCCTGTAGCTGCCTTCGCCTTGGCGCTGGCTGCCATGGTCGTTCCGGCTCCGGCGAGGCTCCGGGTCGCGGTCTTCGTTCCGACTCCTCCTAGGCTCGGGCTCACGATCGTTGTGCTGGCTCCGGCGGGGTTCCGGCGTGCGCTCCCTGTTCCTGTTTCTTGAGGGCAGCACGTTGTCGCGGATGACGATTCCGCCAGGTCCATGGGGCCTGGTGTTTCCGGCTGGACTACGGCGGCGAGGGGGACGCGGGTATCCATTAGGCGGAGGAGAGGGGTTGCGGTACTTGTCCCTTCCAGAGTACATTGCATCCTTTCCCTTTCTTGGATCTGATGGAGGCGTCCTTGATGGTACGGGGATTGGATTTGGGTGTTCTCTGGCTTTCCTTCTGCGTTCCGAGGATCCGGTTCGCGATTCGTCATCTCGATGGTGGTTGTCGTAGGCGTCCTTCTGCGCGGTGGAGACGCAATGCTCTGGGTTAGATTCCAGTTTGCGCGAAGTGTCTGCCTTGCTCTGCTGCCTCATTGCTGAAGCGACGAGCGTGCGGACGTAGTCGATGTCGATCTCCTCGTTCATTTTCTTCAAGATCTCTGCAGCCTTCGTCATATTGTCCTTTGGAGTTGCGAACGGCTGCTGCTCAGTCGGAGTTGCGAAGGTGATCTTGCGGGGAGCTATCAACTCTCGCCGGACTCTTTCGACCTCCTGATGAGCTTCAACGATCTTGTCCTCCCAATGCTTTCGGAGTTCCTTGACCTTTGCCAGTCCTTCGTCTACCTCCTGCTCGCACTGGATGAAGTCTTCCACAAAAACTGCGGCGTGCTTCCTTTCCTCAAGCATTGCGGCTGCGGTGTCCTTAAACTTCTTGGCTGTGGCCAGCATCTCCAGTCTCTTAGCTTCTAGTGCTTCTACATCTTCGGGAGTGATGGGTTTGTTAAGAATATCCGAACGATAAACTGCATCCATGCCTGCTTGTGCAACCATCTCCTCAGGTGGCAGGAGGTCCTCGGAGGATGGATCCTCACGAGGGCGTTCCCGCGACATTGGAGATCCTTGATGGGATGTCATGGGGTCGGATTGGGTGTTTGCATCTTCCGATTCCGGTTGTCCCAGCGCCGCCAAAGTCGCAAGTACCTGCTTAGGCTGGGCGGATTCAACTTTAGGCTGATCACCGTATCCGTATTCCCCTAGCTTGCGGTTGAACTCTTCAGTGTCCATGGAGGGAGTATCCCCGGAAATTGGGCTTAGGTTCCCCAAAATCTATTCTTCGGCCGGAGTTCTGCTTTCTCCGACAGGCTCGTCCTGATCCGGAGCAGCGTTGTTTTCCGGTGCCTCGACCATGCTATAATTGTATTAACCGAAACATTGATACATGTGTGTTATGTAAACAACAATGAGTCCCTAGTAAGCCTCTTAACTAGCTTGTTGATTAATAGATGATTATAGTTTCATAATCATGAACATTGGATGTTATTAATAACAAGGTTATGTCATTATATGAATGATGTAATGGACACACCCAATTAAGCGTAGCATAAGATCACGTCATTAAGTTATTTGCTATAAGCTTTCGATACATAGTTACCTAGTCCTTTCAACCATGAGATCATGTAAATCACTTATACCGGAAAGGTACTTTGATTACATCAAACGCCACTGCGTAAATGGGTGGTTATAAAGGTGGGATTAAGTATCCAGAAAGTATGAGTTGAGGCATATGGATCAACAGTGGGATTTGTCCATCCCGATGACGGATAGATATACTCTGGGCCCTCTCGGTGGAATGTCGTCTAAATAGCTTGCAAGCATATGAATAAGTTCATAAGAGACCACATACCATGGTACGAGTAAAGAGTACTTGTCAGGAGATGGGGTTGAATAAGGTATAGAGAGATACCGATGATCAAACCTCGGACAAGTAAAATATCGCGTGACAAAGGGAATGGGTATCGTATGTGAATGGTTCATTCGATCACTAAATCATCGTTGAATATGTGGGAGCCATTATGGATCTCCAGATCCCGCTATTGGTTATTGGTCGGAGAGAAGTCCCAACCATGTCTACATAGTTCGCGAACCGTAGGGTGACACACTTAAGGTTTGATGTCGTATTAGTAGAACTTGAATATGGAATGGAGTTCGAAGTATTGTTCGAAGTCTCGGATGGGATCCCGGACATCACAAGGAGTTCCGGAATGGTCCGGAGAATAATATTCATATATAGGAAGTCATTTTATAAGTTTGAAAATGATCTGGTGAATTTATGGAAGGTTCTAGAAGGTTCTAGAAAAGTCCGGAAGAAATCACTTTGGAAGGCGGAGTCCCGAAGGGACTCCACCACCCATGGCCGGCCAACCCTAGAGGGGTGGAGTCCCAAGTGGACTCCACCAAGGGGGCCGGTCACCCCCCCTCATGGAAGGGTGGGAATCCCACTTGAGGTGGGAGTCCCACCTTGGGTAGGTTTCCCTACACATGAAAGGTTTTGGTTGGGGTCTTATTCGAAGACTTGTAGTCCAACACTTGGGGGTTCCACCTATATAATGAGGGGCCAAGGGGAGGGGGCCGGCCACCACAACACCACCACCTTGGCCGCACCCCAAAGAGGCCGGCCACCCCCTCTCCCCAAACCCTAGCCGCCCCACTCCTCCCCCTCTCCCGCAACGCTTAGCGAAGCTCCGCCGGAGATCTCCATCGCCACCGCCACCACGCCATCGTGCTGCCGGATTCAAGGAGGAGCTACTACTTCCGCTACCCGCTGGAACGGGGAGAAGGACGTCGTCTTCATCAACACCGAACGTGTGACCGAGTACGGAGGTGCTGCCCGATTGTGGCATCGTCAAGATCTTCTACGCGCTTTCGAAAGCGGCAAGTGATCGTCTACCGCAGCAACAAGAGCCTCATCTTGTAGGCTTTGGAAATCTTCAAGGGTGAGTCTCGTTCATCCCCTCGTTGCTCCCGTCTTCTAGATTGCATCTTGGCTTGGATTGCGTTCTCGCGGTAGGAAATTTTTTGTTTTCTATGCAACGAATCCCTACATGGACCGGGGTCCACAGTTCACTGGTGGTGTCTCTCCAATAAGATAAATAGCATGTTGGGTGAACAAATTACAGTTGGTCAATTGACAAATAGAGAGGGCATAACAATGCACATACATATCATGATGACTAATATGAGATTTACTTAGGGCATTACGACAAAGAACATAGACCGCTATCCAGCATGCATCTATGCCTAAAAAGTCCACCTTCGGGTTAGCATCCGCACCCCTTCCAGTATTAAGTTGCAAACAAATAACAATTGCATTAAGTACTGTGCGTAATGTAAACAATACAAATATCCTTAGACAAAGCATTGTTGTTTTATCCCTAGTGGCAACAGCACATCCATAACCTTAGAACTTTCTCACATGTCCTGCATTCAATGGAGGCATGAACCCACTATCGAGCATAAATACTCCCTCTTGGAGTTACAAGTATTAACTTGGCCAGAGCCTCTACTAGCAACGGAGAGCATGCAAGATCATAAACAACACATATAGGATAGATCAATAATCAACTTAACATAGTATTCCATATTCATCGGATCCCAACAAACACAACATGTAGCATTGCAAATAGATGATCTTGATCATGATAGGCAGCTCACAAGATCTAAACATGATAGCACAAGAGGAGAAGACAACCATCTAGCTACTGCTATGGACCCATAGTCCAAGGATGAACTACTCACGCATCAGTCCGGAGGCGGGCATGGTGATGTAGAGCCCTCCGATGATGATTCCCCTCTCCGGCAGGGTGCCGGAGGCGATCTCCTGAATCCCCCGAGATGGGATTGGCGGCGGCGTCACAATAATTTTCTCGTATCGTGGCTCTCGGTACTAGGGTTTTCGCGACGGAGAGAATATATAGGCGAAGGGGCAGAGACGGGGGACGCTCAAGGGGCCCACCCCATAGGGAGGCGCGGCCAGGGGTGGGGCCGCGCCCCCCTAGGGTGTGGTCGCCTCGTCGCCCCTCTTCGTCTCCTCTTCGGACTTATGGAAGGCTCCGTGGAAAATAATACCGTGGGCTTTTGTTTCGTCCAATTCCGAGAATATTTCCTGTGTAGGATTTCTGAAACCAAAAACAGCAGAAAACAGGAACTGGCGCTTCGGTATCTTGTTAATAGGTTAGTGCCGGAAAATGCATCAAAATGATGTAAAGTGTATATAAAACATGTGAGTATTGTCATAAAACTAGCATGGAACATAAGAAATTATAGATACGTTTGAGACGTATCAAGCATCCCCAAGCTTAGTTCCTACTCGCCCTCGAGTAGGTAAATGATAACAAGGATAATTTTTGAAGTGACATGCTACTATCATAATCTTGATCAATACTATTGTAAAGCATATGAGATGAATGAAGTGATTCAAAGCAATGGTAAAGATAATGGCTAAACAACTGAATCATATAGCAAAGACTTTTCATGAATAGTACTTTCAAGACAAGCATCAATAAGTCTTGCATAAGAGTTAACTCATAAAGCAATAAATTCTTAATAGAAGGTTTTGAAGCAATACAAAGGAAGATATAAGTTTCAACAGTTGCTTTCAACTTCAACATGTATATCTCATGGATAATTGTCAACACAAAGTAATATGATGAATGCAAATAAGCAAGTATGTAGGAATCAATGCACACAGTTATCACAAGTGTTTGCTTCTAAGATAGACAGAAGTAGGTAAACTGACTCAGCATCAAGTAAAAGAATGGCCCTTCGCAGAGGGAAGCAGGGATTACTTATGTGCTAGAGCTTTTTATTTTGAAAACATGGAAACAATTTTGTCAACGGTAGTAATAATTCATATGTGTTATGCATAAAACATCCTATAAGTTGCAAGCCTCATGCATCGAATACCAATAGTGCTCGCACCTTTTCCTAATTAGCTCGTATTTCCATGGATTATCATTGCATTACATATGTTTCAACCAAGTGTCACAAAGGGGTACCTCTATGTCACCTGTACAAAGGTCCAAGGAGATAGATCGCATTTGATTTCTCGTTTTTGATAGATCTCAACTTGAGGACATCCATACCGGGACAACATAGAAAACAGATAATGGACTCCTCTTTAATGCTTAAGCATTCAACAACAGATAATATTCTCATAAGAGATTTGAGGATTAATGTCCAAGCTAAAACTTCCACCATGATACATGGCTTTGGTTGGCAGCCCAATGTTCTTCTCTAACAATATGCATACTCAAACCATTCAACTCATGGCAAATCTCCCTTACTTCAGACAAGACGAACATGCATAGCAACTCATATGATATTCAACAAAAGTGTAACAGTTGATGGCGTCCCCAGAAACATGGTTACCGCTCAACAAGCAACTTATAAGAAATAAGATACATAAGCGACATATTCTTTACCATAATAGTTTTTAAGCTACTTTCCCATGAGCTATATATTGCAAAGACAAGGAATGAAATTTTAAAGGTAGCACGCAAGCAGTTTACTTGGAATGGCAGAGAAATACCACATAGTAGGTAGTTATGGTGGACACAAATGGCATAAGTTTTGGCTCAAGGTTTTGGATGCACGAGAAGCATTCCCTCTCAGTACAAGGCTTTGGCTAGCAAGGTTGCTTGAAGCAAACACAAGTATGAACCAGTCCAGCAAAACTTACATAAGAACATATTGCAAGCATTATAAGACTCTACACTGTCTTCCTTGTTGTTCAAACACTTTTACCAGAAAATATCTAGACTTTAGAGAGACCAATCATGCAAACCAAATTTTAACAAGCTCTACGGTAGTTCTCCACTAATAGGTTTAAACTACATGATGCAAGAGCTTAAACATGATCTATTTGAGAGCTCAAAACAATTGCCAAGTATCAAATTATTCAAGATAATATACCAATTACCACATGAAGCATTTTCTATTTCCAACCAAATAGCAATAAACGAAGCGGTTTTCAAGCTTCACCATGAACATTAAAAGTAAAGCTAAGAACACCAGTGTTCATATGAAACAGCGGAGCGTGTCTTTCTCCCACACAAGGAATGCTAGGATCCGAATTTATTCAAACATAAACAAAAATAAAAACATACAGACGCTCCAAGTAAAGTGCATAAGATGTGACGGAATAAAAATATAGTTTCACTAGAGGTGACTTGATAAGTTGTCGATGAAGAAGGGGATGCCTTGGGCATCCCCAAGCTTAGATGCTTGAGTCTTCTTGAAATATACAGGGATGAACCACTGGGGCATCCCCAAGCTTAGACTTTTCACTCTTCTTGATCATATTATATCATCCTCCTCTCTTAATCCTTGAAAACATCCTCCACACCAAACTCAAAACAATCTCATTAGAGGGTTAGTGCATAATAAAAAAAATCACATGTTCAGAGAGGACACAATCATTCCTAACACTTCTGGACATTACCCAAAGCTACTGAAAGTTAATGGAGCAAAGAAATCCATTCAAACACAGTAAAGGAGGCAATGTGAAATAAAAGGCAGAATCTGTCAAAACAGAACAGTCCATAAAGACGAATTTCTTAGAGGCACTTAACATGCTCAGATGAATAAGCTCAAATTGAATGAAAGTTGTGTACATATCTGAGGATTACTCATGAATTTTTGCAGATTTTTCTGAGTTTCCTACAGAGATCTACTCAAATTCGTGACAGCTAGAAATCTGTTTCTACGCAGAAATCCAAATCTAGTATCAACCTTACTATCAAAAACTTTACTTGGCACAACAATGCAATAAAGTAAAGATACAAAGGTATTGCTATAGTAGTAACAAGCACCTTGACTCAAATATAAAACAAAAATTGCAGAAATAAAATAATGGGTTATCTCCCATAAACGCTTTTCTTTAACGCCTTTCAGCTAGGCGCAGAAAGTGTAAATCAAGTATTATCAAGAGAAGAAGCATCAACATCATAATTTGTTCTAATAATAGAATCAAAAGGTAACTTCATTCTCTTTCTAGGGAAGTGTTCCATACCTTTCTTAAGAGGGAATTGATATTTGATATTTCCTTCTTTCATATCAATAATAGCACCAACAGTTCGAAGAAAGGGTCTTCCCAAAATAATAGGACAAGATGCATTGCATTCAATATCCAAAACAACAAAATCAACGGGGACAAGGTTATTGTTAACCGTAATGTGAACATCGTCAATCCTCCCCAAAGGTTTCTTTATAGAATTATCAGCAAGATTAACATCCAAATAATAATACTTCAATGGTGGCAAGTCAAGCATATCATAGAGTTTCTTAGGCATAACAGAAATACTTGCACCAAGATCACATAAAGCATTTGATGTAGCCCCGCTCACCGACGTCGCTACACCAAGACCAACAAGTCCCCCAAGTGGACCGATGACACGAGCCTGAGTTAAAGCTCTACATGATGAGGTGAACTCGCTCCTCACCATCCTTGATCTCGGTACCCTTTTGGATGGATTGCTACCTCATTCCGACGTGCTATGTGTCATTAGGTACAAGGCGCATCAAGACCCCAGAGAGGAGGAGACGCCAAGGTCAAGGGAGGGAGAGAAGCAGCTGGACATGGAGATGATCACGAAGCCGAAGCCGACGTCGCTCGAAGCGCTCCAAGGAAGAGAAGGACGCTGGTCGGCCCAGGACCCGGTCAGACCGGCCCCACAACCGGATGCTCCGGTCCCAGGCCCGGTCAACCGGGCGCCCAACCGGGCGCAGCTCCATCGTACCGGATGAAGACCGGAAACCTCGCAGATTCCCGGTTGGCGCCCGGTCGACCGGACCCAGGACCGGACCACCTGGTCATAGGCCCGGTCAAACCGGATCCAAACCGGGTCTGACGGGAATGACCCACCAAACTGCCTAAGTTATCCATTCGCGTACCTGTTCGCCCTTGCTGGCCATGTATGCCTATATAAGTAGCCTGGACCCCTCCTTTACCCCTTAGACTTGTTTTGAACTCAAACCTACCTTTGAGCTTAGTCTCCCTAGGGTTATCATCCCTCTGTAATCAAGGCACCTTGGTTGTTGATTTGGATCTTGTTGAGTGAGATTCTAGTACAAGCTACTCTCTCTCCCTCATCAAGCTCTTCTTCTCCAACCCCAATCTCTCTCCGGAATTCTCGCCGTGCCTCTTCCTCGGAGATTCTATTGGCGTGGTCCATCGAGCCACGGGGGTAAGTATCGGGTGTATCGGGTTGGCGTGCGTGCGTGAGTCTCGGCGTTCTTCGTGTTCTTCGTGTTCCTCGCGTTCTCCCACCTCTTCCCTTGGTTTTCGGGGTCAAATCGCGAGATCGGGCCACTCCCAGGATCTTAGATCTCATCATATGGTATCAGCAGCTCTTGGTTACCGCGGATTTGACCCTCCACCCACCCGATTTCGTTCCTAGAAAATTTTCCAAAAAAATCCCCAAAAATAGCCCCAAATTGCCTCTTGACCGATCTGTGATTTGGTTGCGTTTTGAGTGGTTTTGGTCCGTGGATCTGGTGTTGTTGTGCTTGATCTACTATTTCCCCAACTTTGAGCCTCCAATTCCATCGTTTTCCCGTCGATTTGCTCTTTGGATTTGGTTTGGGGAAGAACAGGAGAGAGAAATCGACGAACCCGGTTGAGACCCGGTCAACCGGACCGCAGACCGGACGAGCCGGCCCAGAACCCGGTCGACCTGGCGGCAACCGGATCCATCCGGCCCTCGGCCCGGTCCAACCGGCCCCAAACCGGGCGCACCTCCGCGCCCTCCTTCGAGCTCGATTTCCGGCGATCACCACCACCACCACCATCATCGCAGGTATAACTTGCAGTTTCCCCTTGTAACCCTCTTCCTTTGCGATCTATCCCATCGAGCATTGCTTGTTTAGTGTTGCGAGACATTGCACGTGGCCCCGCATTGTGAGGTGTGTGTGTCGTGTTGAGTAAAGCATCCAAGCAAACACTCGTGTGGCAAGATAGCAAAAGCGAGGCTAACGATAACATAGTGTGTGAAAAAGCCCCAAAAACACAAAAAGAGTGCAAGTCGCACCATACATCCATACATACAAAAGTGTGAAAGTGCCACCATAGATACAAACGAGTGCAAGTGCCACCATATACAAAAGAGAAAAAGCTTTTAAGCAAAAGAGAGATAAGAGAAGAGAGGCCGCGTGTGAATCTTGTTGTCTCTTCTTTTGCAACCGAAGCTTTGGCTCTCCTTGTGTTAGTGTAACACCGAGCACTTATACATACACTTTTCCGCTCACTTTTGGTTGCACTAACCCCGCTTATCCCGTGTGTGTGTTCCACAACTTTTCCGTGTTTATAGTGATCTTCACATTGACATTTGGATTTTTGGACCTCACCCACTTTTAACAACATACTTGATCTTGGATTTGTCTTTTGGCTTTCCACAACACTCGCCTAACACCATATTTGCTAGCTTTTGCGTGTGGTTTTGCGTGTGTTCCCGATACACTTGATCTTTCTTTCGGCTTGGTTGATTGCCTCAATACTATCTTACCTTTGTAAGAGTGCGAGGTAGTCTCCTTCCACTAACATACACAACATAGTTCTTGTCTTTCCATCATGGATAGGAATGGAGATACCACAAGGGATGAAGAAATCCTCCGCAACACCGAGAGGTTGGCTACTCAACACAACCTCTGGATGCAACGACAAGAGTTCAAGGAGCAACTAGCCCTCTTCGAGACGCGCATCGATGAGCAATACGATGAGGTGGCTCACAACTTCTCCACCGTGAACCAAGACTTGGCTCTTCTTCGTGAAGCTACGGACAACTTGAATGGCCAAATGGCGGCTAATGATGCAAACATGGAGCGGCGCATGGATAGCCTCGAGCGCGCCATCACCAACTTGGGTCGCCATCGCCGACACTGCTCTACTTCCTCTTCATCAAGCTCGCCACAAGATTACTACTCTCATGGTGGCCTTTCGTCCTCAAGCTCTTCCTCAAGGCATGAAGACCATCATCGACCTCATCGCCCACATGCTCGTCATGAAGACTCTCGCTCCAACTCTAGGCGTGGAGAAATACATCGCCATGCTCATCCACATGAGCGACCTCCACAAGACCAAGTCCTACAACAAGATCGTCACCAAGCGGATCGCCATGCCCACCATGGGCGTGACGACCAACCCCAAGACCAAGGTCTTCCAGATCAACCTCGACGAGATCTCCGCCGCCACCCTCGCCATGACCAACGTGGACGAGGAGAGCCACACCATGATCAAGAAGAGAGGGCCAACATTGAGCATCGTCAACAACCGCGACAAGATCTTCAACCACATCCTCACCGTGAACCAAGTGAAGCAAGTGTTCACCTTCAACGCCAACCCAATGCTATGGTTGGCCGTAGAAGACCTCCTATTCCTCCTCTAGCCGCAAGAGATGAAGGCGCCCCTCCTCGTAGAAGAAACTTGGAGGATGAAGAAAACATGTTTGGAAGGCTCAAGTTCACCATGCCGAAGTTCAAGGGTGAAGAAGATGCCGAGGCCTACCTCTCATGGGCACTCAAGGTTGACAAGATATTCCGCATCCACAACTACTCCGGTGCCAAGAAAGTGGCTATGGCATCGCTTGAGTTTGAGGATTACGCCAACACTTGGTGGGAGCAAGTCATCACTCTTAGGGAAGAAAAGGGTGAACCTCCAATTGACACTTGGGAAGAGATGAATAAAGAGATGCATGCTCGCTTTGTCCCAACGCACTACATGACCGACCTCTTCAACAAGCTCCAAAAGTTGAAGCAAGGCACCAAGACCGTTGAGGAGTTCTTCAAGGAGATGGAGCTCACTATGATGCGAGCCAACATCCAAGAGTCCGAGGACCAAACCATTGCTCGTTTCTTCAATGGCCTCAATTACCCCATCAGGAGGATCGTGGAGTTCCAACCATACTCCAACATGGTTGAGTTGGTCCACCAAACATCGAAGGCCGAGCGCCAAGTGATTGAGGACATCAAGTACTCCAAGGCCAAGACATACTTCTCCTCCAAGCTCGCTACATCAACTCCTCCTACTACAAGTGTCAAGGCCGACGTGTCCTCTACACCATCCAAGAAACCGACTATCCCAAGTCGCATGAAGCAAACGGTGTCTTCCACCGCCTCCTCTAAGGCATCTACGGGACCCTCTAATGTCACTTGTTTCAAGTGTGGCACCCAAGGCCACAAATCGTTTGAGTGCAAGAACACCAAGGTTATGATCACTATGGAGAATGGTGACATCGAGACGCTTGATGAGGATGAATATGAAGCCCTTATGCAAGCCACCGTTGCAAATGAAGAAGCTTATGAGGAAGATAGTGGAGAAGACCCTCACTTATGCGAGCATGACCCAAGTCCCTCACTTGTGGTCACAAGGGTGCTAACAACACAACCTCAAGCTATGGAAGACCAACAGTGCAACATCTTCCAAACCCGTGCTGGAATTGGTGGCAAGTCGATCAAGGTCATCATAGATGGTGGAAGTTGCCATAACCTTGCTAGCACCGAGTTGTGTGAGAAGCTCAACCTCACTCTCCGCAAGCATCCGCACCCTTACCATGTCCAATGGTTGAGTGACAAGGGCAACGTCAAGATACAACATACCGTCACCGTCAACTTCAAGATTGGACCTTATGAGGACATTATCGAGTGTGACGTGGTACCCATGACGGTGTGCCACATGTTGCTTGGCCGCCCTTGGCAATTTGACAAGAAGGCTATACATGATGGACTCTCCAACACATACACCTTCAAGGTCAACGACAAGAAGTTCGAGTTGCGCCCGATGACTCCTAGCCAAATCATCGCGGACAATGTGAAGGCTTTAGCGAGGGCACAACTCCGCACCCACCATAGTGAGAGGAGAGGAGAGGGAGTGACCCACCACAAAGATAGTGAGCGCCACAAGCCATATATGAGTGAGACCAAGAGTGTTCTCCTAGCCACCAAGAGTGAGTGGAGAGAGATCCAAGAAAACCCTTCCACCATATTGCACTACGTGCTCATTTGCAAGGGACCATCGTCGGCGACTAACGACTTATCCAACATTCCTTCGTCTTTGTTGTCTCTTTTGCAGGAGTTTCAAGACGTCTTCCCCGACGAGCTCCCTCATGGACTACCACCACTTCGAGGCATAGAACACCGAATCGACCTCATCCCCGGCGCTTCGCTTCCAAACCGTGCCACCTACCGCACCAACCCCGAAGACACAAAGGAGATACAACGCCAAATACAAGATCTCCTCGCCAAAGGGTATGTCCGCGAAAGCCTTAGCCCTTGTGCGGTTCCCGTGATTCTTGTGCCTAAACCGGATGAGACGCAACGGATGTGTATGGATTGTCGCCCCATCAATGCCATTACCGTCCGTTACCGCCATCCCATTCCGCGTTTAGATGACATGCTTGATGAGTTAAGTGGTGCCACGATTTTCTCTAAAGTCGATTTGCGTAGTGGCTACCACCAAATCCGCATGGCCATTGGTGATGAATGGAAAACGGCATTCAAGACCAAACTCAGTCTCTATGAATGGCTCGTTATGCCTTTCGGTCTTTCCAATGCACCATCTACTTTCATGCGCCTCATGAATCACATCTTGCGTCCTCTCATTGGCAAGAGTGTGGTTGTCTATTTCGATGATATTCTCATTTATAGCAAAAACCTCGAGGACCATGTGCAACATGTGAGAGAGGTCTTGTGCATCTTACGTCATGAAAAGCTTTATGCAAACCTCCCCAAGTGCACCTTTGCTCAAAACAAATTGGTTTTCCTTGGCTTTGTGGTTTCCGCTAATTGGATTGAAGTTGATTCTTCCAAGGTGGAGGCCATACACAATTGGCCTACTCCTACAAATGTTGGTCAAGTCCGAAGTTTCCATGGACTTGCCGGGTTTTACCGCCGCTTTGTGAAAGATTTTAGCACCATTGCTTGCCCTTTGAATGAGATTACCAAGAAGAATGTTCCGTTTGTTTGGGGCAAGGCCCAACAAAATGCTTTTGATGAGTTGAAGAAACGCCTTACCGAAGCTCCCCTTCTTGTGCTTCCAAATTTTGCAAAAACTTTTGAGATTGAGTGTGATGCAAGTGGACTCGGTATTGGTGGCGCTCTTATGCAAGAGGGCAAACCCGTGGCATACTATAGTGAGAAGTTGGATGGCGCAAGCCTCAACTATCCTATATATGACAAGGAGCTCTACGCTTTGGTTCGTGTTCTTGAAGTTTGGCAACACTATCTTTGGCCAAAAGAGTTTATCATTCATTCCGACCATGAGTCCTTGAAATATTTGAAAAGCCAACACAACTTGAACAAACGACATGCAAAATGGGTCGAGTTCATTGAGTCCTTCCCATATGTGATCAAATACAAGAAGGGCAAGGACAATGTTGTGGCGGATGCTCTTTCCCGCAAAAACACCCTTTTGCTTACTCATTTGGATTTTCATGTTTTGGGACTTGAAGAGATCAAAGAACTCTATCCTTCCGATTCTTTCTTTGCTCCAATTTTTGAGAAGTGTTCCGTTGAACGAGGAGTGGATGATTTCTATTTGCATGATGGCTACTTGTTCAAAGCTAACAAGATTTGCATTCCCGAGTCTTCGCTTCGAAAATTGCTTTTGCAAGAGTCACATGGAGGTGGTCTTATGGGTCACTTTGGCCGTGACAAGACACTTGCGATGCTATCCACTCATTACTATTGGCCAAAGATGAAGCGAGATGTGGAGCGCCTATGCAACCGTTGCACTACATGCCTTCAAGCTAAGTCCACTTCCAACCCTTATGGTCTTTACACCCCATTGCCTATTCCTTATGCACCATGGACCGATATTAGCATGGATTTTGTTCTAGGATTGCCTCGCACTAAGCATGGTCATGATTCCATATTTGTGGTAGTGGATAGATTCTCTAAGATGGCTCATTTCATACCTTGCCATAAGAGCGATGATGCTTCACACATTGCTTCATTGTTTTTCAGGGAAATTGTTCGCCTACACGGAATACCGGCAAGCATCGTGTCGGATCGAGATGTCAAGTTCATGAGCTATCTATGGAAGTCGCTCGTGGCTAAGTTTGGAGTGAAGCTCTTGTTCTCATCATCCTCGCACCCGCAAACGGACGGTCAAACGGAAGTGGTCAATCGAAGCCTCTCCACTCTCCTACGCATCCTCGTGAAGAAGAACTTGAAGTCATGGGAGGAGTGCCTTCCTCACGCGGAGTTCGCCTACAACCGCGCCAAGCACAAGACTACATCAAGGAGCCCCTTCATGGTCGTCTATGGCTTCGAACCTTACACGGCACTCGACATACTTCCGCTCCCCCTTCACGAGCGGACCAACATGGACTTCAACAAGCGCACTGCCGCCGTCAAGAAACTACATGAAGAAACAAGAGCGACCATACAAGAACATGTGCTTCGTCAAGCAAACCGCATCAACGCCAAGAAGAAGGAAAGAATATTCCAAGAAGGAGACCTCGTTTGGATCCACCTCCGGAAGGAAAGGTTCCCTCATGAGCGCAACTCCAAGCTCAAGCCAAGAGGAGATGGCCCCTTCAAGGTCCTCAAACGCATCAACAACAACGCTTACGTCATCGACATCCCGACATCCAAGTACTTGGTGAGCAACACGTTCAACGTCTCGGACTTGTCACCCTATCATGGAGATGAGGAGGTGCAAGAGTCGAGGTCGACTCTTTCCCAAGGGGGGGGGGAGATGATGTAGCCCCGCTCACCGACGTCGCTACACCAAGACCAACAAGTCCCCCAAGTGGACCGATGACACGAGCCCGAGTTAAAGCTCTACATGATGAGGTGAACTCGCTCCTCACCACCCTTTGTCGTGGTATC
Source organism: Lolium perenne (assembly GCF_019359855.2). Classification (NCBI taxonomy): domain Eukaryota; kingdom Viridiplantae; phylum Streptophyta; class Magnoliopsida; order Poales; family Poaceae; genus Lolium; species Lolium perenne. The sequence goes on along the minus strand of NC_067250.2, from coordinate 171,354,214 downwards.
GTCACGACATATGCCATAGGGTGGCTAACGAAGGTGGTTCCTAAGAGATCTCACGGCGGTATCCGGATGCGGGTATGGGGACGAGCGACACGGCGACGTACCCAGGTTCGAGGCCCTCCGATGGAGGTAACACCTCTACTCCTGCTAGGGATGTATAAGATGATCACACAATACAAGGTTGCTCCTTGAGCTGTGTCCGGCTGCTCCTGGGAGGCTAAGGAAGACAAGAGTCTCTCTCACAGGGCAGCGCTACGGGTGGAAGTGAAGTGAGAATGATCGATCCCCTGCACGAGAGGGGGTAGTGCAGCTTATATAGGCACCGACACTTTACATATAAGACCCTATAGTCTACTGGTCGGCTTGGCCGGCTCCGGCTTCCGCTCCTTCCCGAGGTAATGACGTCAGGAGCCGTTGAGGCCTCATGGCCTGTCCCATCCGGCTGCCGAAGTCAGCGGTATGGAGAGGAAGCGTCCCTGTCGCCGTCAGCCACTGTAGCCAGTACGGGTGGACGTAAGCCATGATGGCCTGTCCGGCGCGTGGCACTATTGCTCCACAGTGTCCCGCGCTTTACGGAAGATGAAGTCGGCGTGGACTTTGGGAACCCGGATCACCAACCCGGTTCCTTCTAGTGCAAGACTTGCCAGCCTCGAGTCGGTCTGAGGTGCAAACCCCCAGTCAGATATGGCTTGTAGAAGCCGGCCCAGCTACAGCGCTGACAGCCGTAGCCAAGCCGACTAGGACCTAGAGCCAGCCGGCTTCCGGACCAGCCGGCCACGGCTCTAGCCGGCTGCTCCTCAGCCGGCCTTGGCCGCGAGCCGGCTAGTGGTCAGCCGGCTGCTCCGCGCCCATTGCCCTACCCGGGGTCTTCCCCCCGACATTAGCCCCCGAAGCTGGCAAGGTCCTGCGTTAAGAAGGACCTAGGCAGGTTTTCCTGGCTTCTGATCTCTTGAATATACTTGACGGCACTCGGAGGGGCCGACTGAGAACTTCCATTCAGCCGGCTGCACCCTCATCCGGCTCGTTTCGGTCGGCTGCTCTTAGCCGGCCGCTGTTTTCACTTCTGCAGCTCTTACTTTCTCACAAGTCTTGGCGATGTCTCCGCCTTGCTGGGAAAGTTTTGGGCCGAGTTGAACTTAATGTCCGGCTCCGGCTTGCGGCGCGCCGGAGTCTCCGCCGCCTCGGGTCCTGCACCCGACTTGACCGGTCTGACGTCAGGGCTCTGCCGCCGGTTCGTCTGGTCACATCACTATCTCCCCCGGATCCGGTGCGGTCGTGGGGGACGTGGTGCGGCAGTTTCTGGTAACCGCAGCGAACGTGGGAGGAGTTATGGCGCAAAAAATCCGGGCGTCGTGGCCACGTCTGCCACTTGGAGGCCAACCGTCCGCCGCGGGCGGCTATAAATGCCGCGCGGGGGAGGATCGAGGCGGCACTCTCCGCACTTCTCTTCTTTCTCGCGCTCTGCTTCGCTCGCTCTTCCTTGCGCTCTTGCTCCTCGCTGCTCCGGCGAACGATTTTCACTGGCGAACTCCGGCGAGCGCGCCTCCGCCGATCCGCCGCCGCTACTCCGACGAGCCGGCGCCACGGGGCCTCGTGTTTCAACAGTGCGCCCTCCGCCGCCGCCGTCGCCGCCGCCGTCGCGAGGTTCCTCTTCTCCATTCCGCCTCTCGTGGTCTTCTTCTTCCTCCTCTTCGTCAACGGCCTCCGCCAGTGGGTCTTGGAGGGGATCGTACATGAGGGACGACGACATCGAGCGTCTGGTGCGCCTCCGCCGGATCCCATCGACGGTGATCACAAGGGCGCCCGGCGCGGAGGTGGAGCCCAAGCCGGAGCCTGGCGAGCGCGTCGTCTTCGGCGTGCATCTCGACCGCGGGCTGGGCCTGCCAGCATCTAACTTCTTCCGCCACTTCCTCGAATATTTCGGCTTGCAGCCGCACCACCTGCCGGCCAACGCTTGCGTCCTCCTCAGCTGCTATGTGGCTTTCATGGAGGCGTATGCCGGCTTGTGGCCGGACATAGATTTCTGGAGCCGGCTATTCTTCATCAAGGCGCAGACCACCGACGGCCACCTGCGGACCTGCGGCGCCGCCTCGATCTACTCCCGGCCGGGTACGCCCTTCCCCAAGATTCCAACTGTTGACTCGGTGAAGAACTGGCAGATGTCGTTCTTCTACGTGCGCAACGAGAATCCGGGCTTCGACCGGATTAATTTGCCGGAGTTCAATCCGGCTCCTCCAGTCGGCCGGATCAACTGGGGCTACAACGCTCGCACGACGGACCCGGACGCGGAGGTGAGCCAGCTCTGGGACTTCCTGGGGGCCGCCGTCGGGAACGGGCTGACCGCCGAGGACCTCCTCTGCACCATCGCCGAGCGCCGGGTGCTGCCGCTTCAGATGCGCACTCACAAGATTGGGCACATGTCCGGCCGGTTCAATCCGACCCGGACGTCCAACGCGCCGCTCACCAAGGCCCAGGTGGCCCGCCGGGTGAATAACATCACCAAGGCGAACATGCCTGAGGACTGGAACTACGGGCTGGCGCCCCGCAACCGGGACTTGCCGCCTGATCTGGTAAGTTTATTGTTTGGGCCGACTTCCAGCTTGCGGCTGCGAGGCCGACTTCTCTCTTTGCCGACTTCCGGCTTGCTGCTTACTTATATCTTCTGTTTCTCTAGCTCTTCGACCGCCAAAACATCGAGGACGGCGACCTGGCGACAAGGAGGTGGACGCCGGATCACGCTGATCCGGCTGACCAAGCCGGCGACCAGGCCGGCGACGATGACCTGCTGCAGGCGCCTGACCTAGGCGGCCAGGGGGAGCACAATCCGCCTCCTTCTCCAGAGCAGTAGGAGGACGATGAGCCGGCGACGTCCGCCACGGGGCCAATCCCCGCAGTGCCCCTGCGCGCGAGGCCGCCTAGCACCACGGCGACTTCGGCGCCCAAGGGGAAGAAGCGGGTCGGCGACCCCCGCTCCACCGTCGCCCTGGAGGCGAAGGCGAAGAAGCTCCGCCGGCAGCAGCCGAAGAAGGTTCCGGAGCAGGCCGGGTGAGTTCTCTTTTTCTCTTGTTTGATTCCTTTTCTTTCCTTACTCTTTATACTTATCTTCTCCTTATTTGCTTGGCTAGGGCCCCCATCAAGTTTACTCAGGGCGGCGGCTCCCGGAAGGTTCCGCGTGTTGTGTCGCCGCCTCCGCGACAGAGGAGGGAGCCGACGCCACAGCCCTCGGCGCGCGCGCCTACGCCGCCGCCGCCTGCGGGTACTCCGCCTCCTGCAGGGGCGCCTTCCTTCGCTGTGCCTCTGGCCTCAGCACCTGGCCGCGGCGCACGTGGCGAGCCAACACGTCAGCCGATGCTGGACGACATGTTCCCGCGCCGCACTCGTCTTCTGGACCCAGCGGCTGGAGCCGGCAGGGGCATGCCGCCTTCGACCGGAGCCGGAACCAGCAGGGCTGCGCCGCCTGCGACCGGAGCCGGAGCCGGGCCAAGCGTGGTGGTGTTGGAGGAGAGCCCGGAAGGGGCACCTCAAGCGCTAGAGATGGCTGCCCCGACCGGGCCGACTGCTTCACCCAGAGCGCCTTCGCCTCCGGAGCTGACAAGGGAGGAGCCGGCCGGGAAGGAGCCAGCTCGCACGGAGGACACCGGCTCGCGCGCGCTGGTGAGGACGGAGGCCCCGTCGGCGCCGTTGGGGGGCCTGCATATTGCCAAGGGCGCTCGGCTTCTGCACGTGCCGTCCGCCTCCGACTCCAGCCTTGGCTCGGCTGGCACCATGGAGCAGGCGTGGCTCAGCGCGGACTCCTACGAGGTGACCAACCGGGAGGGGAACCCAGGCCAGGCGTCGGTGAAGATGTTCTTCTCCGGCTTCCAGGCCAACCTCAAGGCCAGGGCTGCTGAGACCGCGGCCAACCTCGCCAAGGTGGAGGAAGCGAGCAAGGTAAGCACTTCATCTGTTTTTTACTTTGGTTATTATCCTGGTAGCCCTCCGAGGCGTGGGCCGGCTGCTTGGAGCCGGTCCGGGTTTCGTCTAGTTGACTGATTTTCTTTCCCCTCAGGCGGTGACGGAGCGGCGCACCAACTTGTACAACCGCGCCGTGACCCACTATCACAAGGCCAAGCTTGACCGGGCCGACTTGGCTCGCGAGCTGGAGGCCGTCAAGGGTAAGATCTTTTTCCTTCCGACTTGATGTCTTCTTTCTTTAGTGTTAGTTGGCTGATGCTTCTTTCTGGCTGCCTTGCAGCTGAAGCCGCCAGGGTCCTGCAGCTGGAGGCGGACCTTCGGGTTGCTCGCGCTCAGTGCGCCGAGAGCGAGGAGGCGGGCCGGTCTGCTGCCGCCAAGCTCAAGGTGGCTGAGGGGGAGCTGGTGCGGCTGCGCCGGCTTGAGGAGAACCACCTCAAGGAGCTTGCCCTCCTCAGGACGGCCGAGAAGGAGAAGGTGGACGACCTGAGCAAGCGGCTGACTGAGGTTGAGAAGCAGCGGCTTGCGCTTCAAGAGGAGGTCACCACCAAGACCGCGGAGCTGTCGGCCACCGCCAAGCGCTGGGTGGAGGAGATTGGCACGCTCGACCGCGGCTTGTCGGGTGAGTGGTTTTTTCTTTCTTCCTTTCCCCTTTGTCGGCTTTCGACTGTCGGCTGCCGGCTTAGGTTGGCGGCCGGCGGCAGAAACTCTGATTTTTCGCTATCTCCACCTTCGGGCTGGGGGCAGTCGGTTTTTGCCGGCTGTCGCCAGGCCTACTTTAGGACTTCGAAAATTCGCATTTTTTAGCTTTTCGGCTTTGACAGATTTCTGACGTGTTTCTTCTTTGCAGCGGCCTTCCCGGAAGCGCAGGATGCGGCATTAGCAGCCGTTGGCGTTGCGCGCGAGGCTAGGAGGCGGGCGACTGGCGAGGGCAGCTCGGAATACTTCACCATGGAAGATTACATGGCATCCATGGCCGCCCGCGTCGCGCCCATCACCAAGCTCGGCTGGGAGCTCCGGAAGGCGGCTGAGGAGCTGGTCCAGATGTTGTGGCCTGCGGAGGCGGTGCCGCAAGATCTCTCCAACCTCATCTCCTGGCTGGAGCGGGCGTCGGATCGCTTCCTCGACTGGAAGGAGTCTGCCACGCGCGCTGGGGCCGACATGGTGTTGTCCTTCGTCCTCTCCTGGTACAACGAGGTGGACCTTGGGCAGCTCGAGTACCAGCGGGCCGGCGTGGAGGACAAGCTTCCGGCTGAATACAAGACTGCCCGGCTTGCCCGAGCCAGCGCCATTGCCGACTTCGTCGACAAGGGCCTCTTCATCGCGGACCCGAACCCGCCGTCTGACGACGAGGATGAGATGGAAGATGAGGGGGCGGAAGATGCGCCTGGGGACGACCCGACAGCCGGCTCCGCTGATGCTCCTCCGGCTGGTCCTCCTCCAGCCGGTGCTTAGTTTACCTGTCTTTTAGTTGTTGCTTTTGCCAAGATAATTCGTTAAATCCCCGGGATGCCGGGTGCATATGTATGGATATTATCGTCTTTTTATTATGTCACACTTTAATGTGTTTGTTAATCATTTGCGTGCCGACTTGCTTTCTTTCGACTTGTTCGCTTTTTCCCGTCCGCCCCACTCTTTGGCTTTGCTCTTGCCGATCGTACGTCCGACTTGCGATCCGTCGCCGGATCAAGAGCGGGCCGCTGGGTGAGGCCGACAGTATTTCAGTCGAACGAGCCGAGTTCGGCAATCCGGCACTTTTACAAAAAGTTGCAAGTCAATTCGCTTTCACTCTTTCCCTTAGTCGTCTTTCGCGTGCCGGCTCCCTAAACCTTACTCCCGCCAGCCGGACAGCCGGGTTGCGGTCTGTAGCTGGATCGGAAGCCGGCTGTCGGAAACCGGATCACGTTACTTAGCCGGCCACGTGAGAGGGTGTAAGCCAACTGGCAAAACATAGAGTACACGAAAAACTTGTCGGAAACGACGCTCTTGGCGCATGCTTTTTCATAGCTTACAAAAGGAATACAAGGGATACATACATTCCTGCTCTCAGGTGTAAAATGGGCGGAGCAAGTTGACATTCCAGGGACGTTTAGTCTCCTCGTCAGCCTTGTCCGGCTTGTTTTCTCTAGCCTCTTGGGCATCTATGAGATAGTAGGAATCATTGCCTACTGCCTTGCTCACGATGAAGGGACCCTCCCATGGGGATGACAGTTTGTGTTGTCCGGCTGTCCGATGGATCAGCCGGAGCACTAGGTCTCCTTCTCGGAATGCTAAGGGCTGGACCTTCCGGCTGTGATAGCGTCGGAGGCTTTGCTGGTAGATAGTAGATCTGGACGCAGCCAGCAGCCGGGCCTCTTCGACCAAGTCGACTCCGTCTTCGCGAGCTTCTTTGGCTTCGGCTTCTGTGTAGAGCTTGATCCTTGGCGCGTCGTGCTCGATATCAGTCGGTAGGACGGCTTCGGCCCCGTATACGAGGAAGAATGGTGTGAAGCCGACTGAGCGGTTTGTCATTGTGCGCAGGCTCCACAGCACATTGGGCAGTTCTTCAATCCAGCAGCCGGCTGCTCGCTCGAGCGGCTCCACCAGCCGGGGCCGGATGCCGGCTAGGACCAAGCCGTTAGCCTTCTCCACTTGTCCGTTAGACTCCGGGTGCGCCACAGAGGCTAGGGCCATCCGGATCCCCATTTCCCCGCAATAGCGAGAGAAGATGCCTTAGGAGAAGTTGCTGCCATTGTCGGTGATGATGCTGTGGGGGTAGCCGAACCTCACGATGATTTCCTTGAGGAATGTGACGGCTGTGGAGCCGTCCAGCTTCTTGATGGGCTTGGCCTCGATCCACTTAGTGAATTTGTCAATCATCACCAAGAGATGTGTCATGCCGCCTCGCGCCGTTCTGAACGGGCCCACCATGTCCAAGCCCCATACGGCAAACGGCCATGTGATGGGGATGGTTTTCAAGGCGGAAGCCGGCTGGTGCCTCTTCTTTGCAAAGCGCTGACAGCCGTTGCACTTCTTCACCAGCTCTTCTGCGTCTCTGAGCGCAGTCGGCCAGTAAAAACCGTGCCGAAAAGCTTTGGCCACTATGGCTCTGGATGAGGCGTGATGTCCGCACTCTCCTTGATGGATTTCCCGTAGGAGTTCAATCCCTTCAGCCGGCTCGACGCACCGCTGGAACACCCCACTTACGCTGCGTTTGTACAGCTGGTGGTTGATGATTGTATAGGCCTTGGCCCTTCTCTCAATCTGCCCGGCTCCGGACTCGTCATCAGCAAGACACCGTCGGTGAGGTAGGAGAGGAATTCTTGTGCCCATGAAGGTACGCATCTTATCTCGAATACGCTAACCAACAAGGCCTCCTGCGTGGGAGCTTCCGGATTCGACTGCATGGTCGCCGGGTTCGGCTTGCTAGCCGGCGGGTTCGGCTTGCTAGCCCCCGACTTGGGCGATGAAGCCCCCGGGTTGGACTGAGAAGTCCCCGGGTTCGGCATGGTAGCCGGCGGGTTTGGCTTGTTAGCCCCCGACTTGGGCGATGAAGCCCCCGGGTTCGGCTGAGCAGCCCCCGGGTCAGCCGGCACGAATATTGAATCCGAGTCCGGTGACGGTGTGATGGACGGCTTCTTGAGAACCGCCAAGGTGGCACCCGGCGGAATGGCTTGCCGGGTTGAGCCAATCTTGGACAAGGCGTCAGCCGCCTCGTTGTTTGCCCGTGGCACATGATGGAATTCGTAGCCGTCGAAGAAACCGGATAGCTGCTGGACGTGGAAGCGGTACGAGGCCATGTTGGCGTCCTTCGCGTCCCAGTCACCAGATGCTTGATGTATAACCAAGTCGGAGTCGCCGAAGCAGAGTATGCGACGCACGCCAATCTCCTTGGCCAGCTTCAGCCCATGAATGAGCGCTTCATACTCCGCCACATTGTTGGATGCGGCGAAGTGGATCTGCAGGACGTAGTCCAGCCGGTCTCCCTTGGGAGAGGTGATGACGATGCCGGCTCCCAAGCCGTTGCGCATCTTCGAGCCGTCAAAGTGCAGCTTCCAATGTGTGGAATCCGGCACAGGCGGCAAGTATTGCATCTCGGCCCAGTCGACGAAGAAGTCCGTGAGGATCTGCGACTTGATGGCTGTGCGTGGCTCGTAGAGGATGGTGTGGGCGGCTAGCTCCAGAGCCCACTTGGCGACCCAGCCGTTGGCGTCCTTGCTGCCAATGATTTCCGCCAAGGGTGCTGTGGCAACCACCTTGATGGGGTGCTCCTGGAAGTAATGCTTGAGCTTCTTGGCTGCCATGTACACGCCGTAGGTGACCTTCTGGTAGTGGGGATAGTTTTGCTTCGACTGGGAAAGCACTTCGCTGAGCTAGTAGACTGGGCGCTGAACCAGCTGCTCCCTGCCGGCTTCTTTGCGCTCCACCACCAGGACAACGCTAACCACTCGGTTGGTGGCTGCGATGTACAACAGCATCGGCTCCATTGAGGCCGGCGTTGCGAGGATTGGCGCGGTTGAGAGCACGCGCTTCAAGTCACGGAAGGCTTCATCCGCCTGCGGTGACCAGACGAACTTGTCCACCTTCTTCATCAATTGGTACAGGGGCAGTGCCTTCTCCCCCAGCCGGCTGACGAAGCGGCTCAAGGAGGCCAGGCAGCCAGCGAACTTCTGGACGTCCTTGAGGCACTGCGGCAGTTCCATCTTCTCCAGGGCACTGATCTTCTCCGGGTTGGCTTCGATCCCTCGCTGAGAGACGAGGTAGCCAAGGAGCTGGCCAGACGGCACGCGGAATGTGCACTTGGCCGGGTTGAGCTTCATCCGGAATCTTCGCAGATTGGTGAAGGTTTCTCTCAGATCATCAAGGAGGGTAGTCGTCTCCTTCGTCTTTACAACGACATCATCCACATATGCGTGAACGTTTCTGCCGATTTGATCCTGCAAGCATTTTTGCATGCACCTTTGGTAGGTGGCGCCTGCATTTTTCAAGCCGAACGGCATAGTCGTGTAGCAATAAGCCCCATACGGGGTAATGAACGAAGTCTTTATTTGATCATCCGGATTCAAAGGAATCTGGTGGTAGCCTGAATAGGCATCTAGAAAAGACAACAGTTCACAGCCGGCAGTCGAGTCTATGACTTGATCTATGCGCGGCAGGGGGAAGGGATCCTTCGGGCACGCCTTGTTCAGGCTGGTGTAGTCGATACACATGCGCCAGGAGCCGTTCTTCTTCAAAACCAGGACCGGGTTCGCCAACCAGTCCGGGTGCAGCACTTCCATGATGAAGCCGGCAGCCAGCAGCCGGGCGATTTCTTCACCGATGGCCTTCCTTCTTTCTTCGGCGAAGCGCCTGAGAGGGTGCTTCACCGGCTTGGCTTCAGGCCGGACGTGGAGGTGGTGCTCAGCCAACTCCCTCGGCACACCCGGCATGTCTCTTGGAGTCCATGCGAAGATGTCCCGAATCTCACGGAGGAAGCTGGTGAGCTCGCTTTCCTATTTCCTGCTCAAGCCGGCACCGATGGTGACGTACTTGTCCGGCTGCGCCGGGTCCAGCAGGATCTTCTTGGTGTTGTCGGCCGGCTGGAAGTGAGTCATCCCAGCCGGGTTGCCTGCAGCCGGCATGTCTGTCTGCGTGGCCTTGGTGAGGGCGACGGCGTCGTGGATGAGCTACTTCTCGGTGGCGATGACCAGCGTTTGGGCCATCTTGGAGCTCTGCGTGGCGCAGTCCATGGAGCGGCGATAGTCGCCGGCTATGGTGATGACCCCCTTGGGGCCAGGCAGCTTCATCTTCAGGTACCCATAGTGGGGCACCGCCATGAACTTGGTCAGGGCCGGCCTGCCCAAGAGCGCGTGGTAGGGACTCACGAGGTCCACCACCTCGAACTCGATCTTCTCGGTGCGGAAGTGATCCGGCTTCCCGAACATCACCTCCAGCGTGATCCGGCCAATCGGCTGGCAGCAGTGGCCCGACACGATGCCATGGAAGATGGTGGGGGTGGGACGCAGCTCGGCTTCCTGGATGCCTAGCTTGCGGGCGGTGTCGCGGTAGAGGATGTTGATGCTGCTGCCGCCGTCGATGAGGACGTGCGAAAAACGCACGCTGCGCCGGGTCGTGCCAATGGTGGGGTCGAGGACCATGGCGTAGCTGCCCGGCTTCGGCAGGACAGCCGGTGTGTCACGGCGATCAAAAGTGATGGCCTGCTCTGACCAGTTTAGGTACTGGGGGACCGGCGGTATGACCGCGTTGACCTCGAGGGAACGGCTCTGCTGGCTCGTCTTGTCCTCGGGCTCGGAGGTGAAGATGACATAGGTAGCATCTTCGGCCAGATACCGGCCATGGTGCACTTGGTTAGCCTCGTGGTGCTCGAGGTTGGCGTTCTCCGCGCCGGCTGTGCCACCCGGCCCGCCGGCTGGAGGGGGCGGGGGTGGAGGCGGGAGAGGTTCACCGCTTGTCAGCCGCTTCATGAAGTGGCAGTCGCGGGTGGTGTGGTTGGAGGGGTTCTTGCCGCTATGGTACTTGCACGGCGAGTCGAGCATCTGCTCGAAGGTGTACTTCGGCTTCCACTGCCGGTCTTGCTTCTGGCGGCGGCTGCCGCCTGCCGTGTTGTCTGCCACGGCGGCCACATGGGCGGAGCCATACCGGCGGTCCGGCTGGTCGCTGTGACGCTTGCCGCGGTAGTTGTCCCGCCGGCTGCCATGAGAGGCGCCGTCTGCCGGCTTGTGCTTAGCCGACTTGTGGTGGTCCCGCCTGGAGGGAGCCGGCGCTGGCTCAGCCGTCGCCTTGCCGGCTTCTTCAGCCAGCGCGTACTTGTCGGCGATGGCCATGAGGGCGGCTATGGACTTGGGCTCGCTGCGGCGCAGCTTGTGCCACAGCATGGTGTTGGGCCGGCAGCCGCCCATGAAGAAGCTGATGGCCTGGATCTCGTGCACGCCCTCGCAGGAGTTGTGCATCTCGCACCAGCGCGTCAGGTGCGTGCGATCCGTCTTGTCCGGGCCCTGCTTGCACATCTCGAGCTGCTGGGGGCGACCCGGCCGTCGATAGGTGCCGGTGAAGTTGCTGATGAAGGCCTCCTCGAAGTCCAGCCAGCCGTTGATGTTGCCGGCTGGCAGGTTGTTGAGCCAGGTGCGGGCGGAGCCGACCAGCATCAGGGGGGAGTAGCGTACCGCCCAGCGCTTGTTGCCTCTGGATATGCCGACTGCAGTGGAGTAGTCCTGCAGCCAGTCCTCCGGCTTGGCGGTGCCGTCGTACTTGGGCGTGTCGCGGGGGAGCTGGAAGCCGTCGAGCATGGGCTCATTGGCGATGCGAGGGCCGAAGCACTTGGGGCAAGCCGGCACCTCCTCTTCCGCGATGCGGGACTCGATCAGCCGATCGAGGCGGTCTCTGGCGTCGACGGGCTCGATGCGGGGGCCCAGCCGGGACCGTGCCGGCTGGCGGGTGCCGGTTCGCTATGGAGCCGGCCTGTGCTGGCGCCTTGGCGCCGCCAGCTCGGAGTCATGCTCCTCGTTCCGGTTTGGTGGTGGGCGGCTGCGGCCGTTGTGGCCGCCGTCCAGCCGGCTTGTCCGGCTTGAACCTGCGCGGGTGTCGCGGGAGTCTCTGTGCCGGCTTGGCGCGGGCGAGGCGGACTCGGCCGTGTCCCTGTGGGAGTCCTTGCTGTTGCCTGCAGCAGCGCGGACGGGAGGAGCTTTCGAAGCACCATACCTGGGGTCCTTGGTCTGCTCAGCTGCAGCCCGGCACAGGTCAACTACGCGCTGCGTCTGGCGGCACAGCTCTTCTCCTTCGAGGAGGGCTAGCTCCTTCGAAGCGGCTTCGGCTGCGAGGATGTTCTTGTCGGGGGTGTTGTAGACGGGCAGCTCCGTGGACGGAGCCGGCGCTTCCGCGCCGTCGCGCTCGATCTCGGCGCCTAGGCCGCCTCCGCGCTTGCGGATCATGCCGGCTCGGCTGGGGTTGTTGCCGCTTGGCGTGAAGCCGTGGGCATGCTCGTACTCGCGCTGGGTGATGGCCAGCTAGCGCTTAGCCGCAGCCAGCTCATCGGCGTGCTGGAGGAGGAGCTGGCGATGCGCCTCCAGGTCCGCCTCAACGGTGGCGGCGTCGCCGCCTGCGGTGAGCGGAGAGCTCAACTTCGTCCGGACTTCGTCCAGCCGGGATGGAGGTGGGGGTGCCTTTGGGCCCGAGCCGGAGGCGTTGGGGTCGACGTTGCGCTCCAGGTTGGGCCCGCGGGTGCGCGGGTTCTTGGTGGGGAGCTCCTCGCCAGCCATCATGACTTGCACGACGGCGGGGCTGGCGGGAGCGCTACTGCCGGCTCGCGGAGGAGGGCTTGCGTAGCGCAGCACCTGCCGCGGGTAGCGCGGCGGTGCGATGGTGGCGACGTAGACGTCGCGGCCGCCGAAAGAGATGACGCTGCCGCCGGCTGGGAAGGGCCGGTCGGCGAAGCAGCCAGCGTTGTCGCTGACGCAGTCGAGGGAGCCGAATCTCCAGATCAAGCCTGAAGCGACTCGCTCGCCGGTGGTGATGGTGAGGCCCGTCCGGATGAAGACACCGGCCGAGGATGCTGAAGGCCCCACGGTGGGCGCCAAATGTCGTGGTATCGTCACGGCATATGCCATAGGGTGGCTAACGAAGGTGGTTCCTAAGAGATCTCACGGCGGTATCCGGATGCGGGTATGGGGACGAGCGACACGGCGACGTACCCAGGTTCGAGGCCCTCCGATGGAGGTAACAGCTCTACTCCTGCTAGGGATGTATAAGATGATCACACAATACAAGGTTGCTCCTTGAGCTGTGTCCGGCTGCTCCTGGGAGGCTAAGGAAGACAAGAGTCTCTCTCACAGGGCAGCGCTACGGGTGGAAGTGAAGTGAGAATGATCGATCCCCTGCACGAGAGGGGGTAGTGCGGCTTATATAGGCACCGGCACTTTACATATAAGACCCTATAGTCTACTGGTCGGCTTGGCCGGCTCCGGCTTCTGCTCCTTCCCGAGGTAATGACGTCAGGAGCCGTTGAGGCCTCATGGCCTGTCCCATCCGGCTGCCGAAGTCAGCGGTATGGAGAGGAAGCGTCCCTGTCGCCGTCAGCCACTATAGCCAGTACGGGTCGACGTAAGCCATGATGGCCTGTCCGGCGCGTGGCACTATTGCTCCACAGTGCCCCGCGCTTTACGGAAGATGAAGTCAGCGTGGACTTTGGGAACCCGGATCACCAACCCGGTTCCTTCTAGTGCAAGACTCGCCAGCCTCGAGTCGGTCTGAGGTGCAAACCCCCAGTCGGATATGGCTTGTAGAAGCCGGCCCAGCTACAGCGCTGACAGCCGTAGCCAAGCCGACTAGGACCTAGAGCCAGCCGGCTTCCGGACCAGCCGGCCACGGCTCCAGCCGGCTGCTCCTCAGCCGGCCTTTGCCGCGAGCCGGCTAGTGGTCAGCCGGCTGCTCCGTGCCCATTGCCCTACCCGGGGTCTTCCCCCCGACACCCTTGATCTCGGTACCCTTTTGGATGGATTGCTACCTCATTCCGACGTGCTATGTGTCATTAGGTACTAGGCGCATCAAGACCCCGGAGAGGAGGAGACGCCAAGGTCAAGGGAGGGAGAGAAGCAGCTGGACATGGAGATGATCACGAAGCCGAAGCCGACGTCGCTCGAAGCGCTCCAAGGAAGAGAAGGACGCTGGCCGGCCCAGGACCCGGTCAGACCGGCCCCACAACCGGATGCTCCGGTCCCAGGCCCGGTCAACCGGGCGCCCAACCGGACGTAGCTCCATCGTACCGAACGAAGACCGGAAACCTCGCAGATTCCTGGTTGGCGCCCGGTCGACCGGACCCAGGACCGGACCACCCGGTCATAGGCCCGGTTAGACCGGATCCAAACCGGGTCTGACGGGAATGACCCACCAAACTGTCTAAGTTATCCATTCGCGTACCTGTTCGCCCTTGCTGGCCATGTATGCCTGTATAAGTAGCCTGGACCCCTCCTTTACCTCTTAGACTTGTTTTGAACTCAAACCTACCTTTGAGCTTAGTCTCCCTAGGGTTATAATCCCTCTGTAATCAAGGCACCTTGGTTGTTGATTTGGATCTTGTTGAGTGAGATTCTAGTACAAGCTACTCTCTCTCCCTCATCAAGCTCTTCTTCTCCAACCCCAATCTCTCTCCGGGAATTCTGCCGCGTGCCTCTTCCTCGGAGATTCTATTGGCGTGGTCCATCGAGCCACGGGGGTAAGTATCGGGTGTATCGGGTTGGCGTGCGTGCGTGAGTCTCGGCGTTCTTCGTGTTCTTCGTGTTCCTCGCGTTCTCCCACCTCTTCCCTTGGTTTTCGGGGTCAAATCGCGAGATCGGGCCACTCCCGGGATCTTAGATCTCATCAGCATTACAATCAAAATCATTGACCTTCATTTTAATGATAGGCTCCCAACCATCTTCCAACTTCCTAGGAATAGAAGTTTCAAGTTTTAATTTCTCTTCTGTAGCTTTTATGAGAGCATTTGTAATATGTTTTGTAAAGGCCAAGTTTGTAGCACTAGCATTAGGACTTATAGCAAGTGTTTGCAAGAACTTAATAACTTCAGAGATATGAAAATTATCAAAATCTAAACCATTATGATCTAAAGCAATGGGATCATTGTCCCCAATATTCTGAAAAATTTCAGCACTTTTATCACAAATAGTTTCAGCAGTTTCAGGCAATTTTGCACGCTTTGTATTAGGAGTAGAAACATTGCCAACACCAATTATTTTACCATTGATTGTAGGAGGTTTAGCAACATGTGAAGCATTAACATTACTAGTGGTGGTAATTGTCCAAACTTTAACTACATTATTTTCTTTAGCAAGTTTTTCTTCTCTTTCCCACCTAGCATGCAATTCAGCCATCATTCTAATATTGTCATTAATTCGAACTTGTATAGCGTTTGCTATAGCAAATGACTTAATATCTTTAGTTTCATTAGGCATAACTTTCAGTTTTGAAAGATCAACATCAGCAGCAAGACTATCAACCTTAGAAGCAAGAACATCAATTTTACCAAGCTTTTCCTCAACAGATTTGTTAAAAGCAGTTTGTGTACTAATAAATTATTTAAGCATGACTTCAAGACCAGACGGTACACTCCTACTATTGTTGTAATAATTACCATAGGAATTACCATAACCATTACCATTATTAGAAGGGTATGGCCTATAGTTGTTACCAAAATTATTCCTATAAGCATTGTTGTTGAAATTATTATTTTTAATGAAGTTCACATCAACATGCTCTTCTTGAGCAACCAATGAAGCTAAAGCAACATTATTAGGATCAACATTAGATCTACCATTAACAAGCATAGACATAATAACATCAATCTTATCACTCAAGAAGGAGGTTTCTTCAACAGAATTTACCTTGTTACCTTGTGGAGTCCTTTCAGTGTGCCATTCAGAGTAGTTGATGATCATATCATCAAGAAGCTTTGTTGCGGCACCCAAAGTGATGGACATAAAAGTACCTCCAGCAGCTTAATCCAATAGGTTCCTCGAAGAAAAATTTAATCCTGCATAAAAGGTTTGGATGATCATCCAAGTAGTTAGTCCATGGGTAGGGCAATTCTTTACCAAAGATTTCATTCTTTCCCATGCTTGGGCAACATATTCATTATCCAATTGCTTAAAATTCATTATGCTACTTCTCAAAGATATAATTTTAGCAGGAGGATAATATCTACCAATGAAAGCATATTTATATTTAGTCCATGAATCAATACTATTCTTAGGCAAAGATAGCAACCAATCTTTAGCTCTTCCTCTTAAGGAGAAAGGAAACAATTTTAGTTTTATAATGTCCCCATCTACATCCTTATACTTTTGCATTTCACAAAGTTCAACAAAATTATTAAGATGGGCAGCAGCATCATCAGTACTAACACCAGAAAATTGCTCTCTCATAACAAGATTTAGTAAAGCAGGTTTAATTTCATAAAATTCTGCTGTAGTAGCAGGTGGAGCAATAGGTGTGCATATGAAATCATTATTATTTGTGCTAGTGAAGTCACACAACTTAGTGTTCTCAGGAGTATTCATTTTAACAGTAGTAAAAATAAGTAAAGCAAACTAAATTAAGTAAAGTAAATGCAAGTAGCTAATTTTTTTGTGTTTTTGATATAAAGAAAGCAAACAAGACAGAAAATAAAATAAAGTAAAGCAAGACAATAAACAAAGTAAAGAGATTGGATGTGAGAGACTCCCCTTGCAGCGTGTCTTGATCTCCCCGGCAACGGTGCCAGAAAACAGTCTTGATGGCGCGTGATGCACACGTCCGTTGGGAACCCCAAGAGGAAGGTGTGATGCGCACAGCAGCAAGTTTTCCCTTAGAAAGAAACCAAGGTTATCGAACCAGTAGGAGATGAAGGCCACGTGAAGGTTGTTGGTGAAGGAGTGTAGTGCGGCGCAATACCAGGGATTCCGGCGCCAACGTGGAACCTGTACAACACAATCAAAATACTTTGCCCCAACTTAACAGTGAGGTTGTCAATCTCACCGGCTTGTTGTAAACAAAGGATTAAACGTATGGTGTGGAGAATGATGTTTGTTTGCAAAGAACAGTAGAGAACAATGATTGCAGTAGATTGTATTTCAGATGTAAAAGAATGGACCGGGGTCCACGGTTCACTAGTGGTGTCTCTCCAATAAGATAAATAGCATGTTGGGTGAACAAATTACAGTTGGGCAATTGACAAATACAGAGGGCATAACAATGCACATACATATCATGATGACTAATATGAGATTTACTTAGGGCATTACGACAAAGAACATAGACCGCTATCTAGCATGCATCTATGCCTAAAAAGTCCACCTTCGGGTTAGCATCCGCACCCCTTCCAGTACGTATTAAGTTGCAAACAACAGACAATTGCATTAAGTATTGTGCGTAATGTAAATAATACAAATATCCTTAGACAAAGCATTGTTGTTTTATCCCTAGTGGCAACAGCACATCCATAACCTTAGAACTTTCTGTCACTGTCCCAGATTCAATGGAGGCATGAACCCACTATCGAGCATAAATACTCCCTCTTGGAGTTACAAGTATCAACTTGGCCAGAGCCTCTACTAGCAACGGAGAGCATGCAAGATCATAAACAACACATATATGATAGATCAATAATCAACTTGACATAGTATTCCATATTCATCGGATCCCAACAAACACAACATGTAGCATTACAAATAGATGATCTTGATCATGATAGGCAGCTCACAAGATCTAAACATGATAGCACAAGAGGAGAAGACAACCATCTAGCTACTGCTATGGACCCATAGTCCAAGGATGAACTACTCACGCATCAGTCCGGAGGCGGGCATGGTGATGTAGAGCCCTCCGGTGATGATTCCCCTCTCCGGCAGGGTGCCGGAGGCGATCTCCTGAATCCCCCGAGATGGAATTGGCGGCGGCGGCGTCACAGTAACTTTTCTCGTATCGTGGCTCTCGGTACTAGGGTTTTCGCGATGGAGAGAATATATGGGCGAAGGGGCAGAGTCGGGGGACGCTCGAGGGGCCCACCCCATAGGGCGGCGCAGCCAGGGGTGGGGCCGCGCCCCCCTAGGGTGTGGCCGCCTCGTCACCCCTCTTCGTCTCCTCTTCGGACTTCTGGAAGGCTCCGTGGAAAATAAGACCGTGGGCTTTTGTTTCGTCCAATTCCGAGAATATTTCCTGTGTAGGATTTCTGAAACCAAAAACAGCAGAAAACAGGAACTGATGCTTCGGCATCTTGTTAATAGTTTAGTGCCGGAAAATGCATCAAAATGATATAAAGTGTATATAAAACATGTGAGTATTGTCATAAAACTAGCATGGAACATAAGAAATTATAGATACGTTTGAGACGTATCAACCATCAAGCAACTGATGCTCATATGATCATCAGGGCTTGCCAGAGCATGCAAGTGCATGCTAGAACCAAGCCTAGCACCAATTCATAGACCACATAAATTAAATAGCCACAATTCATTAAAAATTGCATCACAGATAATCAAATAGATGATATAAAATTGTATCCATAAGCACACCATCAAGGGATGGAGCTATCTAGCCAACAACCAAGCTCAGTAGAGCATTACCACTAATTATAGCTCAATGAGCAACACACCATAGGCACTGGCTCTTGCATTAAGCAAGGATTACTCACAGTAATCAAGCTAGGGGCAAAGAATATGAATACACATGATAGTCTAGCAGCAGCAGCAGTAGCTAGAGCAACATGGCAGGCCATGAGCATCACAACATGCTCATGAGCAGTTACACAAGAGCTACAACAGCACTAATGGCAAGAGCACAAGCATAGGCTAGAGAGATAAGAGCAACACATATGCATGGTAATAGAGCTAGGTCATGGCAAATAGAGCCGCAACAGCAGCTAGCACCCCATAGCAGCAGCAGCAGAGAGCACATCAACAACAGCCAGCATCGCCCAGTAGCAGCAGTAGCAGCACAACATGGCAGCATCTCCAAGGGGAGGAGCGGCCGTAGCATGAGCTAGGCGAGGAGGAGAAGAAGAGGAGGCGTACTTGGATCAGAGCACCACGGCGTTCCCGTGACAGCACAGCCCGGCCACGGCAGCACCAAGCCGCGGCCAAACCAGGCGTCGCCGAGCACACGTCTCCAGCACCACCACGGCGAGGGCACGTCAGCACCACAACGACCAGGGGCGCCGTCGAACGACGAATCGCCGGGGATCCGTGCGACCCGAGTTGAAGAGGGGTTGGGGGCGAGCAGAGGCGACCGCGAATCGCAGATCGACGCGGACCACCAGGTGCGCCATCGAGAGGCGGTTCGTCTGTAACCAATCTCGTCGCCGGAGATGGCCGGAGGTGGCCGGAACAAAGCGGCGACGGCGACCGCGAGTCGCCAGAGAGTGCGGGAGAGTTAGGGTTAGGACGAAGGGGAGGCATCGAGCGCGTCTGGATCGGTTGGACCGGGCCCAACGGGCTGGTCCAACCTAACCAGCTCGGGCTGCCTAACAGGTGCGCCCGAGGGGCATTTTGGTCATTTCCAAAATGGCCATTTAATTAAAACTTTCCCAGAATTTTATAAATTAAATATAGCTATATAAAATGAAGAAAAATATGTAAATCACTTAGAATAAAATTCTCTATCATAATAAAATATGATATGGAATTTTTGAGACAAATAAAAATTGAGCCAGAATTGAATGCAAAGAATAAAGATTTAATAATAAAAAATAAAATAAATTCCATATTTTTAATGATAAAATAAGTCCAAAAATTCTTTTGGACTTAAAAACACCTTGGCAAAATTCCAAGGTAGTATTTTACTCTTAAGGAGTAGTCTTAGAAAAAATTGTTTTTATTAATCATCTCTGACATGAAATAATAAAACACAGGGAAGGGGGAAACCTAAAAGCTGAAAGCATGCATATTTGATTCTTTGACCATTTCCCTTATCGGACAATGATGCTATCATTCAGAAACAGAGGACCAAGGTCAGTCCAAACCATCCAACTGCACTACATTGCAGTCGCAAGGCAAGTTCATCGCTTGCTCATGTCAATTTGAGTATTTTTACCAAATTACTTGCAAATTACTATACTTATCACTCTTGCATGAAAAGTAAAAATTTCTATCTTCATAATTATGAATATGACTAAGTGGTGGGCAATGGAACCATGGCGTGAGTTGGGTGGAGGTTACATTGCAAGGGTTTATATCCATCTAGGATTAACAACAAATGTCGTCCAGTGATTCTTGTGCCGTAAGACTCGTGTTAACCATAGGATCTGGAGTGGGACGGAGTAGTCAAGTGTGTTTTCTCCTCTCGTACATCAATGGATGCACTTATCGTAGCAGTTGTGTCTTGTGAGAACAACCGGTGGGTGGGGATCCCATTCTAATTCCCCACGGTAATGCGGTCTATGATGGGTTGCAACGACCGGTGAAGGTATCAGGTCGTGGAACCTGGTAGTAGTCGAGATCGGATGGTATCCAATGGATACGCTGACCGGCAAGGACCCAAGGTCGGAATTGCAACAAAGGGTGGGTGTGCAAGGTCGCGGGGAAATGCAATATTGACTAGGACCTTATACCAGGCCTCACACCACGGAAGTGTGGACGGGAAAGCTGCCCGGTTGGCACCAAGGTTAAGATCTCTTATGGGTAAAGCAACACATCTCTGCAGAGTGTAACAAACCGTGACCTGTCACTCCCTGTTCCGGGACATGGAACCGCGAACGCTGCCGAAAAGGAACTCCATGAAGTTCTAGTAAACCGGTGAAGGCTGAAGGACATAGTTCTTCTGAATAAATGCAACCTTTTGAAGAAATGGTTATAAAAACATGCATTGGTATTAGACTTTTTGGTCTAGTGCCGTAGCTAGTGCATTAAACACCTCTTCTCTATTATGAACTTGTTGAGTACGCTCGTACTCATACCTCTTATAATCCCCTGCTTAGATTGCCTGAATCACCTTGAGGAGGCCAACGATGGTCAAGATGGAGCAGATGGGATCTGCTACGAGGAGCCAGACCTCTCAGGAGGGGTAGAAGGAGTCGACTACCTTATCACATCTACGGAACCGGGGAAGTTCCCGAAGGAGAACAAGCTTAGACTACCGGAGTAGTAGTAGTAACCGAGCAGTGCGAACACTATAGTACTTAGCTGCTCGAGTAGAATAAATCTATAACCCGCTAAGACTTTTATATTGTAAGTTAAGTTGGGTTCACCTCGAACCCAGGAGTAAACCTCTTTGGACCGAGGAGGAGCTCCGAAATGATGTATATATATGGTTTGTAATAATATGAGAATGAGTTATGGACCAGCTATATTCTGTTGTACTACTCTGAGAGATGTAATATTTGCGGATTGGTACTTCGCACATGTAATGTCAACTACTACCATACTACAACATACAGTGGTATGCAGGGTCACCACACAATACCACGATATATTTATAGCAGTGAATAGTATATGGTAGAGATACATGGCATGTTTCTAACGATTACAAAATATTTCTTTCTTTGAAGACATAATCTTGTGCTTTTCTAAAGCCAGCCGTAGAAAAATGACATAGATGTCGAATCACAAACCTGTAAATACCAACTAAGGTTCTCCTACAATTTTGACCTACAATGACAAGCCTAGGTGCACGACGCATTCATGAAAGTAATCAATCAACATTGACAAAGGTACTAATAATAGTATTCTAGAAAAAGAAACCAAACCATCTGGTCGACGTTGCTGGGAGCCAAGAGTACGAATCACCATTATTGATGACGTAGCAGTCAGGACAATAATGGTAGGACAATCCTCCTCACGGAAAACATGAGAATAGTCTAAGATTGATCTGGAGAAGCAAGATCTGAGTGACCATACCTAAAGAAATTTAATCCTCCAACACCACCATTGATGTCTGGAAGAAGAATTCGTCGCCGAACGAAGGGCCGAACACCACTTATTACAGATAATTCCATCTTAATTGACATTTTTGAGTTTGTGTTGCCTTCAACCATGGACAAAAATTTGGGGCACCACACAATTACATATTTCCTTCAACCATGTTCCATTGCCTTATGCTATATGCTACTTGTAGTCTTGCAAGTTTGGTGTGATGCTAAGCTTTTTGGTAACATGAAAAAATGCACATGTTTCAAAGATAGGGTTATGTTCTTGGGCTATGTTATTTTTGCACGGGGTAGAGACCGATGAATCTAAAGTTGAAGCTATTAAAATTTGACCTACTTATGTGAATGTTACTCAACTTTAAGCTTGTTACTCAAATTTCAAGCTTGCATGGGCTCAGCGGTTTTCATAGACATTTCATGAAAGATCTTAGTACTATTGTTGCCCTTATATAAGGGGCATGTTAGACTTATGTGGGGCATGGAACAAGATAATACTTTTGATGGGTTGAAGAAATATGTTTAATTAAAGTATCATTGTTTGTTTTACGTAATTTTACTATCAATTTGAGATAGACGTGCTGGTATTGACATTGTTATTGATGCAAGAGGGTAGACCCATTGCCTATTTTAGCAATAAATCTAATGGTGGTACTCATTCGAACTATCATGTTTATGATAAAGAATTTTACAATGTTACAATATTATCTATGGCTTAAAGAGTTTATTACATTCTGATCATCAAGCTTTATAGTATTTAAAAGTTCAAGGTAAACTAAAACGGACAACATGCTACTTTGATGTAATTTATTTTGTCATTACTTATATTATTATGCAGGTTTGCAAGTTTTTATCCAAGGAAATCGTGAGGGCTTATGGCATGCCAAGGAAGATTAATTTTTATCGCTGATACCGAAGAAATGTGACAACGGACTTTTTTATTTTATTATGATGATATATCATATATTCGCATCATAATAAGAGTTTCCGCCATCATTAGTAGTTTTTTGTGGGATCTCAACGAAATACTTTATTTGAACTATAAGTCTCCGAAGCAAAAGTTTCTTATTTCTGATTTTTTTTGTCTTTATGGAACCTTCCGGAACATAAATTGGGAAAAGATTTTTACCACGTCAGTTTTAATCAAGAATAAGGACAGTGCCAGGAATGACATGCCACAAGTTGGATTGGAGGCCAGAACCACCCATTTCGCATCCAGAAGATCTGGGTGCGCCATTGATACGTCTCCAACGTATCGATAATTTCTTATGTTCCATGCTACTTTATTGATGATACCTACATGTTTTATACATACTTTATGTCATATTTATGCATTTTCCGGCACTAACCTATTAACAAGATGCCGAAGAGCCGCTTCTGTCATTGCTTTTGGTTTCAGAAATCCTAGTAAGGAAATATTCTCGGAATTGGACAAAATCAACGCCCAAGATCTTATTTTTCCACGAAGCTACCAGGACACCGGGGGGAGATACGAAGTGGGGCGACGAGGCGGCGACACGCCAGGGCGGCGCGGCCCAGCCCCTGGCCGCGCGGCCCTGTTGTGTGGGCCTCTCACGTCGCCCCTAAACCTACCTCTTCGCCTATAAGAAGCCTTCGTCGATAATAACTCCAGTATCGAGAGCCACGATACGGAAAACCTTCCAGAGACGCCGCCGCCACCAATCCCATCTCGGGGGATTCAGGAGATCGCCTCCGGCACCCTGCCAGAGAGGGGAATCATCTCCCGGAGGACTCTACACCGCCATGGTCGCCTCCGGAGTGATGTGTGAGTAGTTCACCCCTGGACTATGGGTCCATAGCAGTAGCTAGATGGTCATCTTGTCCTAATTGTGCTATCATTGTTGGATCTTGTGAGCTGCCTATCATGATCAAGATCATCTATCTGTAATACTATATGTTGCGTTTGTTGGGATCCGATGAATAGTGAATGCTATGTTATGTTGATTATCAATCTATCATCTATGTGTTGTTTATGATCTTGCATGCTCTCCGTTGCTAGTAGAGGCTCTGGCCAAGTTTTTGCTTGTAACTCCAAGAGGGAGTATTTATGCTCGATAGTGGGTTCATGCCTCCATTAAATCTGGGACGGTGACAGAAAGTTCTAAGGTTGTGGATGTGCTGTTGCCACTAGGGATAAAACATCAATGCTATGTCTAAGGATATATTTATTGATTACATTACGCACCATACTTAATGCAATTGTCTGTTGTTTGCAACTTAATACTGGAGGGGGTTCGGATGATAACCTGAAGGTGGACTTTTTAGGCATAGATGCATGCTGGATAGCGGTCTATGTACTTTGTCGTAATGCCCAATTAAATCTCACACTACTCATCATAACATGTATGTGCATGGTCATGCCCTCTCTATTTGTCAATTGCCCAACTGTAATTTGTTCACCCAACATGCTTATTCTTATGGGAGAGACACCTCTAGTGAACTGTGGACCCCGGTCCATTCTTTTATATCGAATACAATCTACTGCAATACTTGTTCTACTGTTCTCTGCAAACATCATCATCCACATTATACATCTAATCCTTTGTTACAGCAAGCCGGTGAGATTGACAACCTCACTGTTACGTTGGGACAAAGTACTTTGGTTGTGTTGTGCAGGTTCCACGTTGGCGCCGGAATCCCTGGTGTTACGCCGCACTACACTTCGCCGCCATCAACCTTCAACGTGCTTCTTGGCTCCTACTGGTTCGATAAACATTGGTTCCTTACTGAGGGAAAACTTGCCGCTGTACGCATCATACCTTCCTCTTGGGGTTTCCCATTGGGCACGACGATTGCATGCTAGCATCAGCCATGCAGGGGATATTCCCCCTTGGTCGTCCGGTCGACCTGCTCAATCTTTCTTCCAGCGGTTCATTTTGACCTAAAATCATATATATATGTCCTGTTTTTTGGTCGTTCGCGACTAGGCGGACACCATCATAGAAGCACCATAATAGAGACAAAAACTTTGCCTCCATCGAAGATTGGAAGGGGAGACGCTGCGTGAGCCACCCTCCATTGATGCATCGACCCCAACATAGTTTCCAACGCTGCCATGATGGAGTGGGAGTAGTCCACCTTGGAGTATGGGTTTTTTGCAGTAGCTTGATCCTCTCTCTCTCTCTCTCTCTCTCTCTCTCTTATATACTACCATAATTTAGAACCAGATGAACCACCTTACATGATTATGGTCACATGTAATTCCTTTATGGTGGATCCTATGATTATTAGATGAGAAATTACAGGAAATTTTTAGTATGCATTTGATGTATTTATAGATGCTTATAATTACCCCATTCATGTATATGAGTGCCGATCAAACTATTATGCTAGAATGCCAGAGAGGGAATGTGTTTTATATGAAGTTGGGAGTTACTATGTTTTTTTTATTTTTCTATGTTTACCTCACTAGGGACAATGGGATACAATGTGCTACACCTATCTAATGACAAAGAATATAGGCTCTATAGTTCGAGATAGTGCATGAGAGGTCCAATATCATGTCATCAACTTAAAGCAATACTCTTTGCCTACACCAGAACGCGGGCAATTAACTTTTAGTATGCAGAGTTTTGTCTTACTAGAGGAGTATTATAGATATGTGTTGAATTACCTCTACATTGGGATGTGATGCCTATATGAAAATATGAATCAAACACTACAAAGAAGATGCATCAATATTATATTGTCTAGAAAAGCTACATTCATGCCCCCATCTTTGCGAGAGAGAGTCCAAGTGAACCCATGAGTCTGGACCACTTTTTGGCATATGAAAGACCTTTATATTACTTTTAGTTGATTTACATTTTTTGCACTATTTTATTCTAGAAATACAAAATATTTCCTTTGCTTGCATTTATATGTAATGTTAGTATCTTGTACCTGAACCGGGTTGGTTGTCGTATTGTCTAGGAGGTAATTGTAGTATCGTGTACCTGAACCGGTGGCTCACTTTTTCTAGGTAATAAGGAAGAGGATTGAAACATGCCACTAGAATACTCTACTAAGTCAAACAAAAGGGCTATCAAAAAGGTAGAAGAGATAGGATATGCATTTGGTTAGATCTCGTATGGATAGTCCATGGACCACAGTTGGAGTCGGTGGCTCTCCTAGTCTTCCCTCATCTGGGATCTTTGGGGAAGAAGATCAAGTTGGCCCTTACGAATAACTTGATGCACTATCTCCATGCAACCCTTTGGGTGAGCAAAAGGAAAAAAAAATCCATGGACCAACCCCATTATATACACCCCGTAGGAACTACGAGATCACCCAAAGGACGCCTTCATTGTCTCGGGGTCACAGACCATAGACCCTGTTAAGTAAGTGGAACACATTAGTTGTTCGTGCTCTAGTTGGGTTGTAAGAGTTAAAGAAGGGCAATCTCTCATTCTTAAAATCAACATCCTTAAGTTTAATATCCAAGAGTGAGGTGAAAAGGGGGAAATCACATCGTTTCTGGATCTCATGTAGCTGGATTCCGCGGAACCACAAGAATCTGTTAATTGTGATTCCAACTCAGCACCTTTTGCATTACTTTGGAGAGCATAGTATAATTAAGTTACATATTAACTCCACAACAACTACACTTCCCTTGCACAATTATATTAGTTTTTATTTCTTTTTAATCTTATTCATATGTTGTGTTGTTGTTTGACAACCACCAGGGTGGAGATGGGGACACAAGGCAATCATCTTTGTTTTGCAGGTTGATAGAACATGAAAATGAGAGAGAACTAGCATTTCCCCGAGAGTTCGGCAATAGCCCGAGTTACCCTTTGTGAGAAAAGGTGCCTTTTCATAGGAAAATCTATGGTTGGAGTTCAAACGAGTTGGTGTACACGTAGTGTGTTGCCATCAAGACCATTTTGTCATGCTATTGTCGGGAATTTCTACACATCTTGCCATCAACACACTTTGTTGGTGCCATTGCCATTTTCGGGCAACAAACTACATGTAAATCAATTAATCGAGGATCCAAGGGAAAAGTGTTATTATCGAACTCTTAGAGAAATGCTCGTTCTCTCTTATTTTCCTCTTCTAGCAACCTACAAAACAAAGAAAATTGCCTCGTGTCCACATTTCTTCCATGGTAGTTGACAAAACACTTTGCACCGTAGGGGTTCTCCCCTACGGTAAAGTTGGCAAAAGAAGTTGTCAAAACACGGAGTATTGTAGGTTCGTTGACACGTTAGAGTTTCAGTAGTAGCCTGCTCCTCTCACCATGATCATGGTGCTTGAATCTGCGCTAAATGTTAACAATGAACTGGTTCAGAACTATGACAATGATGATATATGTGAGCCTATAGCCATGTTGGTTGATAACACTGAAATCTCTAGTAACAAAGAAGTTTCTCGCAAGCGAGCAATAACTGATATTGAAGGACTAGATGACTTGGGCTTTGTTTCTGAAACTTCAACTTCCCATCTATTCGGTTTTCTTTAGTCTCGGCGGATTATGCTCTTTTCACCCAAGTTGAGCACATGCATGGCTGCATGTGCCTATGGTTGATCTCATGAAGGCTGCTATTACAACATGCTCAATCAATGCGATTGTTGGTCCTTCGGCTGTCAGGGGAGGTGCACGTAAAGCAGCCAAACAACTGGTAGAATCTCAAATTCGAGGATGTGCTCGTAACCATAATGATGATGGCTATTTGTATAAAATCCCTAACTAGCATACTCGTTGTAGGGCATCGTCAGTGCCAAGAGCGACGTTACCGGCCATCCTACATATATTTGAGATGCATCGCCTCGCCGTCGAACAGTGTACCATTGACCCAAAGAGTTATTTGAAGCTCGTCTTCTTCAGAATTATGAAAATTAAGCCGATGCCAGTGGTTTGCATATCTGAATAAATTCCCTTTGTGGAACACTTTTGGCTTGTGCCTGATACTTGTTTTAGATGCGATAAGACCTCCTTTAATTTGTTAATCGTTGAAAGGGCATTTCCCTCTTAAATGTTTTGATGATTGATGACAACACGATTAGCGGGTTAATATTTTGTTAAGTGTTTTAAGACAATTCTGTAAGATCAAAAGATATATTTTATGTGCCTCCAAACCAACTTTGAAGTGAGAGTTCAACTCTTTCAAGTGCCGCTTGCCAGGTCCCGTGGTACTAGAATTTATCTTCGGTAGAGGATTACTAAACAAGATTTGTAAGATTCTTACCCATATGTTTTTTTTATAGAGGTCATTTAATTCAAATAATTAATCCCTCCAATATTCTTATGGATTGCTTTCTTGTACGGAGTACTACAACTTTATACTGTAACATTTTTTCGAAGAGGTTAAAGCTCTTGGAAATTTCTTATGTTTTGTGCAACCAGATGACTTTTGTAACTAATTTCTGCGTTTTCTTTTATCCCAATAGGATTTTATTTGATATGACATAGTGTTATCGTATTTTTCTATTCCCGTGTTTTTTTAACCATTTGAATTAAACAGGCACATAATAAGTGTGTTTTTCCTATTTGGTGATATCTACAGCACTTATTTAAGCGCTTTGTATTGTGGATGGTCTGAGGAGCGGCTTCCCTTCTCCTCGCCTCTGCCCCGCGGCCTCCCCCGCCTCCCACCGGCGTGACCACCTCCGTCTGCCTCCCACGGCTTCCTCCGCAAGCAGCAACGGGCGCAGCCCCATCTCGGTCGCCTCTTCTTCCACCTCCCACGAGTAGCGACGCCTTGGGTGACGATCTCCACCTCCCTCCGGATCTACTCCTCTTCCAGCCATCCCCGAGCAGATCCGGCGCCTCTGCAGGTAGTGTGTATTCCACTCCTATCTTCTCCTGTATGGTTCCTCAAGGATCTGCTTCTGTTCTTTTTCGCAAAAAAAAATCTGCTTATGTTGCAATTGCGTCAAGGAAAGAAAAGACGAGCCTTTCGTGAGGGGCATTCATCAATTCGTAGTTGCATAGCTGGTCGATACGGTGGATTCAATTTGTCTGTTGATTGTGGTTGAGTATCCGGTAATTCGCAAAAATGCAATACCTTTTCTTTTTTAAAACCGAAAAATACAGGAGTACAAGACCTGGTATGCTTAAAATAAGATAAATCTAACAGAACATAGATGGAGATTAGGAAGGATTGTCGCCTGGTCACGCTATAAATAACAGCCAGTCCGATCTCACGAGAACACCCCCCGATGGATACGCGATAAATTCCCTGCTCCATTTTCAACTCCTCTTCTCTCTCCTTCCCCACAATCCGCGTCTCCGTTTATCGAGCTTACCCACAAATCTCTTCCAGGGCCAGGGAGGGAGGGAGAGGGAGCCAGGGAGGGAGACCTCCTCGAATCAGGACGAGTAGGTACCGTTCTATGCGTCCCCGTCCCCTTTCCTCGGATCTGAGCTTTGTCTGTGCATTTTCCCCTGTCTTTTTTTTTTCATTCTCTCGTTCTTCATACTGCGTGTCCTTTTGATGTGGTACATGAGATAGTATGTCTGATTCTCTCTTGTACGATTGGAATTGGAACAAACCTGGTTGAAATGTTGATCGCTGTTTGGTGTGCGTTGGAATATACTCATGCCTGAGTTATGGAATTCCCTAGTTGTGGCGCAATGGTTAGAATTGGAATCAGAGAAGATGCATTTATCTGTGAAAATGATATACCAATCTATAGAAATTATCACGTCTGTCAGGAAATTGGATCTAGTGGTTGAGTTTCTGGTGGTGGATCTTGAACCATCTGATCCAGCACTGAGCAAAGTGGGTTTTACCCAATTACACTATTGATGGGGACGGCCATAGTGCCGCATATATGAGTCGCTATCCCTGTTCAGTGCGTATTGTAGTTCCACCTAGAAATTCCTTTATCAAACTATACAACTCTGACATCAAAATTTTAATTCTGTTTTTTTCCTCACAATTCACTAATAGTAGAGAAGTATTTGAATTTCCCAAATACCTATGCAATATTTTTTTTCTCTTTCCTCACAATTCCCAAATATTAGAGAAGTCCACAGATGTGAGGTAGGCATTTCAATTTCCAAATTTTTGGTGCTTGTTTCTCAACTGGTACCTGTAGTTGGAAGAAGGGGCCTACGAGAATTAGATGACAAATGGGAACTGCAAGTCAACATATATATGATGAAGGATTGTAAAGATTTGCCAGTGTTCTTATTTTGGACTTTTTGTTGTGCCGTCGGTGCGAACCTGTTCATATCATTGGATAATCTATGTTTCACTATTATCATGAACAAGTGAACTCCGTATTAATTGAGATACTCTAGATTTATTATATATGCTTTTCACTTTCTGAAATACAGCCAGGTGGGTGAATGAACTGTACATGTCTATCTCGTGCATAGTGTCCTTTGCGTAATCAACCAAAACACATCACACTTAAAGCATGTTGCTGGTGATTGCCTAGTTTGTACTTGCACATGCTCTTCATGCTGCAGTTTTGTGACCAACTGATTTGATCTGGAACATTCAGTCGCTGACTAGTATTTCAACGTGTGTAATATTGATGCTTCTATAGGGTTTAGTGTACACAGTTTCTAGAAATGTTGATATTAAGAAAATTCTAGTCAGTTGCCAGTTGAATTGTGGAAATATCAGGCATCTTGGACAGCAATTCTTATTTTGTTACAAACTCATGTTTTTTTTTTGTTTATTACAATTTCGTTTGGAGTAACCTTCATCATTGTTCTGCCTTTTTAACTCTCCATGTATTTGTTTGAGTTGTTCATTGGAATACTAGGTTTACATAAAGTTATTTCACTCTCAAAACATTATTATTATCTTAAGTTAATTATCTACGGTATTAAATCATGAAGTATGAACTGTGCATAGAGATGGTCTATAAATAGTTAAGCAGGAGAGTGAAGAATTTAGTATACTGTGTGTTGCTAGTTCAGATTTTGTTTAGACATGTGTATAATTCCTTTTGGTCAAAGGTGTATCTCCAGATATGAAATCTTGTTTCTTTGTTTACATTCTGATAATGGGCAGCCAATTCTTGTTGAGTTTTATAGTTTCCATATCATTGGGGTGTTTATTATGATTGTTTTGAACGTTTGAAGGATTGTTTTAGTCTCAGGTGATCTTTTTTTTTTAAACTATATAGGTGAAAATTTTATACATCTTGTTGATCTTATTCTTTATTTTTGACAGGATTCAAACTTGTCAGCTCATCACAGTCATGGTTCTTGATTCATTATCATCTCCTCACAGGAGGTCGCAAAACACATTCTTTCTGTCATCTCCTAAGAAGCCTCAATCATCTCGCGATGAGGGTAGTTGGTCTGCATTGGTTGAGCGGCATCGTTTTCTCTTGACAACACTAGTGGTGCTTGCCTTCCTGTGCACCATATATCTGTATTTTGCAGTAACCTTGGGGACACCAAAAGCTTGCTCAGGATTGACGGGCGATGAAATGGCTTTATGTCAGGAAAAATCTGCCTTGCAACATGGAAAGTTGAAGTATCTATAACAGATGATATCAGTTGTTGAAGATCAAATCATTGATGCGTACAATATGCTTGTGGTCAACCATATCTTATTCTTCATACCTTGAATCTGTATGTTTTTGGTGGTGGATACTGAAAGGGCTTTGTATTGGTGCTGGTGTACATTCTAACTGTTTATGATTCGAAATGGTGCAACGGAGTAAGTAGGTCACCATTTTATTACTGTCATGGTGTGCTTTAAAACATCATGGCTAATTCATCCAGGAGATTTTGATACCCCTCTGATTTGGGGGCTTGTCGGTCATTGGGAAATTTCCTGTCGGTATTTGCCTTGTGAACAGGCTTCGTCTTGGAGAATTCAATATGCGGAGGATGTTTGTTGTGAGTTAGCTTTTCCTGTTGCCATTGGATTCTTGCCCTGTGTTTTTTCTTCTTTTGGCAAACACAAACCTGCGTTCTTTTGCCCTGTGCAGCAACATTTTTTTTTTGAACGGGAGGCAAAAGATTGCCTCGTTTCATTAATTAAGGAGAAGAGTCATGACAAGCCAAAAAGGAAAAAAAACTAGAGTACGTGGGGACTACTCTCCCGTTATTACATAATTCAAGCACTTAGCCTGGCGCACACCTAAAATTTCACCTCGGTATCTATAATCTTTTATCTCTAAATAGGAATCCCCCACTACATGATTTTCCAGCTCTCCTATTCATCCACGTCGCCTTTTATTCCCACAGCATTGTGGACCAGCTCTGTCGTCACTACCTTGCTGGCTTGCTCTCCTGCATTCCCCTAGACGAGCTGGGCGTCATTTCTTATTGCATGGGCCGGAGTCCCTGCTTGGGCTTGACCAGACAAATCTCTATGGGCTGTATGTACTTGGGCTGGACCAGACGCTCGCCCTTCCTCGTGTAAATTGGCCGCCGTTTGTGTTCCCTTCTGGTGCTCACTGCCACCACGACCTACGACTTCATGACCTAGACCCATGGCATTCTTGCCACAAATGCTCCTGAAACCGCAGCATTCATCAACGATTACTGCTCTGCTCGGTTGAACTAACCCACCGCTGCCTCCATGTATAAAAAGCCTCCTGTGTTGCCATGGAGTATGGACATCCAGCGCCCCTGCATGCTCGGGTCGCCATCTTGTATCTAGCCGCCTCCAACCAGGGGTTGTATGCCAAGCGTCTCATCCATCCATTCGTGATCCATGCTTCCCCTATAGAAAGGTATGGATCTGCTGTTCTCTCTGTCCCATATGAAAGCTACTCCATATGTGGGAGCTTTATTTATAATAGAATCTATTTATTTCCTGTAGATCTATTTTCGTTGTCAGGTACGTTCCCAAAACTGTCAGTTTATTTATGTGGGAGCAACGGACCTGATTGTCCAACTGTTAGGTTTTGTTTATTTATAATCTGCGTTGGCTACTTTATTCAGCAAGATAGATTGGAAATTGTTAAAATTTCGAAATTTCAATCAACTATTTTCTCTTGCAGCCTTGCCAGTATAAACAGTGTAAGACTCAACACAAGGTACGTCTGCCCAACATATTATGCTCTGGACTCATGTCTTTCCTACTCAAGCCAGAAAGAAAACATGTTGGCCTCTTGGCCCACCGCTGCACCCTCAGTTTCACCTCGAGATATTGAAGTCTGCTGCTCCTGCGCGCCCGTTGGTGATCTTTACATATTTTGTATGAATCAAAGTATTTGAAAGTTTTGTTAGTTAGAAAATAATAAGTTTGTGGTATATTGTTTTTATGTTTAAGTGAAGATTAGTGTTTTGAGATTGACACCGAGGTTCATAAAATTTTACACTACAGAAAATTCAGATGTTGCATATTAGTGCAAGTTCCTTTGCAATTCCTGCCTACCAATTTTCTATCGTTTCCGGCTGGCATTCCCTATTTTTATTTTTCCAAGTTTTCATATTTTAGTTTCAAGGTGCACCTGCATTTTTTCGAAGAGTGTCAACCCAAGAAAGTAACATGTAATTGTTTGTCAGTTCATAGTAGACGTGAATGTGCTACTCCTATTTTGTCATCGTAAGGCTAGATTAGCTAGCTGCATTAAAATTCATACAAAGTTCCAGCAGATTAAGGAAGAAAAAAAGCATTTGAGCCAGCAGATTATGTTGGCAAGATACAACCAACAACTATAATTCCTTGCATCATGTGCCCTTAGCAACTTCATGGCGCAAGTAAAAAAAACAATCAGAGGTAAATGACTATATATCGTCTATGTCAGTTTCAGATGTTCATATGCAGGAAATAGACGCGTGCAGGTTTATGTTTTCACAAGCTTGGCACCACCTCAATGGCGTCAAGTTTTGGTTAAGCTAATGCACTGACAAGTGGATTAGTTTACCTATTTTCTACTGGATTATCAATCAATAATTAAGGACTGCATATGCCTCGAAGGCGAACCCTTACGATTAGATCTGAACTAATAACATTTGTGTAACTCTTATCGTGGAATGTGTGAAAGTATGTGCTCCAAGAGTATGCGGGAGTTCTGATGGAGATAACACACGGTAAAGGCTTGGGTTTTCTGATGGAGACTACACACGGTGAAGACTCGGGATTATAGCTATAAATCAAAGTGGTGATGCTTCGGTTATTGCAAGTTTATTCCCGTAATTGGAAGCATAAGTGGTATCCTAAATTGAAGTATTAAACCTGTTGGCTCCATGTATAAATGTACCCATGATCCTTTACCTGTTTTTTTTGTTTTTGTTTTCCAAACATTCAGTGATAAGTTAAAGGATTGGTGTCACCTTTGCATTATTCTAAAGTATTCATGTCAAAGCATAATTATTTTTTTTCGTTATTTTGCTAACTATTTTAGAATTTGATTTTCATGAGTAAAACATTTGAGCAATATTTTCCGCAGCAACGCGCGGGGAATCATCTAGTATCTATAAAGTTCATCCCCACTAACATGCAATTAATGTTTGCAAGCTTAAAATTGGTGAAGCCACGTCACCCTAATTATTCCTATCCATAGGATTGCAAAGATGCGGTCACAACCTTTCCTGGTGGAATCCTGAGGCGCTACATATATCACAGCTCGGAAAGAAACCAAGGAAGGACCCAACGTGCCCATTCATTCTCTTCTCTCTCTCTTTATGGAGTCCACCCAGCCGTTCTCACCGCATCTCCAAATGAATGGACTTTAGTAGTGTGACTCCTCGGATCCTATATACGGTACTTCTCCAATCCTTCCTCGATCTTCAAACTTTCGCCTCTTAATATTCCTTTGATTGGCCATATAAATACGGCATATCTTCCATGCGTCCATCAACTCGGCGACGACATGACCACCACTAGCCATAGTGACTGATGCAGAGGAAGGGGAGCAAAGAGCTGGAAAGGGGTGGGCTTCGTCTACGCCAAAGTGCTACCTTTGTGGCCTCGGTTCAGCTGTCTTCAGCTCCAGATGAACCCGAGCAGCAGACCGATGAAGCAACTCTCTATTTTTACTCCTGCAAGGGCAAGCATGCGCCGATG
Source organism: Lolium perenne (assembly GCF_019359855.2). NCBI lineage: Eukaryota > Viridiplantae > Streptophyta > Magnoliopsida > Poales > Poaceae > Lolium > Lolium perenne. The sequence goes on along the minus strand of NC_067250.2, from coordinate 171,319,966 downwards.
GCTGCAGGCTTAATCAAAGCCTTCATTGATTAGTTGATGCATAGCTGTTTGGGCGGTAAAGGGAGCACATCAAGACAAGACTGGCAGATTTGACGAGCTTATAGGTGGGTTTTGAGTCATTCTGGTTTCTTAGTTGGTTAGATCGTCCAAGAAGTGTTCAAATTCCTATTCATTCTTTTGAAGTAAAATTCTTCTTCACTGCCTGCATGAGTTTGTTGCATGTGCTGGTTTTTGCGAATCGGACTTTCTTCATGCTCCTTTCACTAATTGAAAGCTATCTCTACTGATATATGCTGAATTATTTGACAAGCTTTTGTACAGGTATGCAGGCAGACCGAACAATTGTATTTCTTCAGAAAGACACAAGCTTGACAATATCTGTAGTTAATACAATAAATTTGATCTTAGCCTTCCTATTCTTCTCTTTTTCCATGTACTTTCATCAAAGGTTTTGCATAAAAACGCTCCTACAAAACACCTAAATAAGCATCAAAGTTAACCGCAGCAACGCGCGGGGTATCAACTAGTTTATAGTATTGAGGAGGACCAAAGGAGGGGTGGATTTGTTGCGGAAGACTCTAGCATTTCGCTCATTCCAAATAGTCCAACTCACAAGGATGGTTAGCGATGCTAAGGCCTTCCGGTTTGGGACATTTGTAGCTGATATATTCTTCCACCAAGATTGAAGTGCAATATCATAATAACCAAAAAAATGTTAGTTTTGAGTAGCATTGTGAGTGGTGCTGCCATGGAATTGACACCTCTAAACACCGTCTGGATTTGCTCCACCAGGAGATTTCAGTGATGCTATTGAACTTGTTTGTATGTCAATAGCGAAATTTATAAATATATACTCCACGAGAGCTCCAGACTTGTGTAACAAAGTTGAACAGGCCATGGTACGAGGCTGTGCTTGCCCTTTCGCCTCCGTTCATCTTAGCATGTGTCGCCTGTGGCTGCCTAAAAAGTACTCCGTATTATGTTAGGAGACTAGAGAGCCTGCCAATAATCCACAGATCAAGAAATACAGAAGTCATGCAAGTATTTCAACTACAACAACAGCAGCAGCAGCAATAACAACAATCAAACCTTTCAGTCCCAAACAAATTGAGGTAGGCTAGAGTTGAAATCCATAAGATCTCGAAGCCAAGTCATGGTTCCGGAACATGGATAACTAATTTCCACGCACCCCTGTTCATGGCTAAATCTTTGTCGATATTCCAAACCTTCAGGTCTCTTTTAAAGAACTCCTCCCACGTCAAGTTTGGTCTACCACGACCTCTCTTAACATTCTCAGCATGCTTTATGCACTGGCGCTTCCGGAGGCCTCCGTTGGATATGTCCAAACCATCTGAGACGATGTTGGACCAGCTTCTCTTCAGTCGGTGCTACCCCGACTATCTCCCGTATAACGTCATTTCGTACCCGATCTTTTCTTGTGTGGACACATATCCATCTCAACATGCGCATCTCTGCTACACTTAACTGTTGGATATGTCGTCTCTTTGTTGGCCAACACTCCGCGCCATACAACATCGCAGGTCGGATAGATGTCCTATAAAACCTGCCTTTTAGCTTTTGTGGCACTCTCTTGTCACAGAGTACGCCAGAAGCTTGGCGCCACTTCATCCAACCAGTCTTGATTCGGTGGCCCACATCTTCATCGATATCGCCATTATTCTGCAACATGGACCCCAAATATCGAAAAGTGTCTCTCTCCGGTACCACCTGCCCATCAAGGCTAACCTCTCCCTCCTCGTGCCTAGTAGAACTGAAACTGCACCTCAGGTATTCAGTTTTAGTTCTACTAAGACTAAAACATTTCGATTCTAGAGTTCGCCTCCACAACTCTAACTTTCTATTAACCCTCGTTCGGCTATCATCGACTAGCACCACATCATCCGCAAAGAGCATACACCATGGGATATCTCCTTGTATATCCCTTGTGACCTCATCCATCACCAAATCAAAAAGATAAGGGCTCAAAGCTGACCCTTGGTGTAGCCCTATTCTAATTGGAAAGTCATCAGTGTCGCCAAAACTTGTTCGAACACTTGTCACAACATTATCATACATATCCTTGATGAGGGTAATGTAATTTATTGGGACTTTGTGTTTCTCCAAGGCCCACCACATGACATTCCGAGGTATCTTATCATAGGCCTTCTCCAAATCAATGAACACCATATGAAGGTCCTTCTTTTGCTCCCTGTATCTCTCCATCAGATGTCGTACCAAGAAGATGGCTTCCATGGTAGACCTCCCAGGCATGAAACCAAATTGGTTTTTGGTCACGCTTGTCAACCTTCTTAAGTGGTGCTCAATGACTCTCTCCCATAGCTTCATAGTATGGCTCATCAGCTTGATTCCACGGTAATTAGTACAACTTTGAACATCCCCCTTGTTTTTGAAGATTGGTGCTAAAATACTCCGCCTCCATTCTTCGGGCATCTTGTTTGACCGAAAAATGAGGTTGAAAAGCTTAGTTAGCCATACTATCGCTATGTCTCCAAGGCCTCTCCACGCCTCGATGGGGATACCATCAGGACCCATTGCCTTGCCTCCTTTCATCCTCCTTAACGCCTCCTTAACCTCAGACTCCTGGATACGTTGCACAAAGCACATGCTGGTATCATCAAAGCAGTCGTCTAGCTTAATGGTAGAGCTCTCAACCTCTCCATTGTAAAGGTTGTCAAAGTACTCCTACCATCTACGCTTGATCGCCTCATCCTTCACAAGAAGCTGATCTTCTCTGTCCTTGATGCATTTGACTTCGTTGACATCCCTCGTCTTCCTCTCCCTAAACTTGGCCATCTTATAGATGTCCCTTTCGCCTTCCTTCGTGTTTAAACGTTGGTAGAGGTCCTCATACGCCCGACCCCTTGCTTCACTCACCGCCCGCTTTGCAGCCTTCTTCGTCACCTTATACTTCTCCATGTTAGCTACGCTCCTGTCCATATATAGGCATCTGAAATAGTCCTTCTTCTCCCTAATAACCTTCTGGACCTCATCGTTCCACCACCAGGTATCCTTAGCTTCCCTTCTACTTCCCTTAGTCACCCCAAACTCCTCTACAGCGTCCTTCCGCAAGCAGGTCGCCATACTCGTCCACATCATGTTTGCATCGCCTCCTTCCTCCCAAGGGCCCTCCTTAATAACCCTCTCCCTGAAAGCCTGGGATGCCTCACCCTTGAGCTTCCACCACTTCGTTCTAGCGACTTTGGCACGCTTACCCCGCTGGACACGGATCCTAAAGCGAAAGTCAGCAACCACCAGCTTATGTTGAGGGACAACACTCTCTCCAGGTATCGCCTTACAATCAATGCAGGCGCGTCTGTCTTCTCTTTTAGAGAGGACAAAATCAATCTGGCTAGAGTGTAGACCACTACTGAACGTCACTAGATGGGATTCTCTCTTTCTAAAGAGGGTGTTAGCTACGACCATGTCATAGGCTAGAGCGAAGCTCAGGACGTCTTCTCCTTCTTGGTTCCTGTAAGGGTATTTTACCCTTATCCATTATTTTGGTAACAATGACACCGTGCTAAAGTATTTGGCCTAATATGTTTATAAGGATAATCTCAGGTATTAGGCAATGAGGCGTAAATGGTGTATCAAAGGAACAAGAAGGCTAAAGGAGACCCCCCATTTCAACAACAATCAAAAAGGGGTTACAGGATAAATCCGGTCACCAGCCCGGTCCAACCAAGACCGCCAGACGATGCGGCGTGCTTGGCCGGTCAAGCTGGCGGCAACCGGGCTCCAAAGAAGGAGCCAGCGAGATCCGGTTTGCGCCTGGCCAACCGGCTCGACCGGCGGTCCGGCGCTCCGTCCGGCTGATCGGCAGAACCGAGCGGCAACCGGCCACCAACCGGAGAAGCGCCAGACGACGCAAAGAAGCTCCGGTCATCGATCCGCCCGACCGCCTCTGACCGGGCTGTCCGGTCTGTGTCTTGGCCACCCGGGTTTGTCGAGGAAAAATGCTGAGGTGGCAAGTGGCAACGGCCAGATTTTGAAGAACACTATAAATACCCCTTCTTCTACCTTGGAAGGGTTAGGCAACATACTACAAGCTGTTCTTGAGCTCTCTCTCTTACTCCGTTGTTAGAAACACCAAAAGCCTCCGATCTCCCTCCTCCTCCACCCAAACTCAAATCCCTCTGGGGAATCACTAGAGGAGGACCCGATCTACTGTTCTACCAAGCCAAATCTCATTCCCCCTTGTATTCATCGAGAAGCTTGCTTCCTAGGGTTCCTTGGAAACCCTAGGTGGGCAAGAGGAGTCCGGAAGCATCCGGGTTGTGGATTTGCTCCGGGCAAGATTGTGAAGGTTTGGAGGCTACCTTAAAGTCTACCACAAGTGAGTGAGCTATTCCTTCGTGGGATAGGCTCCGGAGAATAGGGTGAGCCTTCGTGGCGTGGGGAATCCTTCGTGGGACCTCCACCCCTCCAAACGTGACGTACCTTGTTGCAAAGCAAGGGAACACGGGAATACATCCTCGTCTCCGCGTGCTATCGGTTATCTCTAACCGAACTCCTTACTTGTGATTTAAACTGCCTGAGAGAGCCTTCGTGCTCGAGATAGTTGTATCTTCATATAGGTTGCTTCACCTAGTTTGCATTAGGCTCATCTTTATATTCTGCAAAGCCTAATATTGCAAAGAAAGAATTAAAATTTGTAGAAACCTATTCACCCCCCCTCTAGGTTTACCATCTCTATACTTTCAATTGGTATCAGAGCCTAGACTCTTATTAAGGGCTTCACCGCCTTAAGAGTGAGATGGAAAAACTATTCGAGGGTCTAGATGAAAACTCTAACCTTTCGGTTAAAGAGATGAAATCTAGATTCTTGGCATATGATGCCGAGAAGAAGAAAAAGGAGGATGAGCTACAAAGCCAAATGGCAGAAATGTCTACCATGCTTAAGAAATTGACTAGTGGGCCTCCTAGTACGGCTTCGGCCTCACTAGAGAGCTATCGCGAAGTCAACCATGAATATCCCAAAAACACTTCACCCATGCCTCATATAAACCATAGTGGGAATGTTCCCCATTTTGATGGAACTCACTTTCCTTTTTTGAAATCTTCTATGGAGTCTCATATTCGCAGCTGCAGCGTGGAGTTGTGGGAGATCATTGTTCATGGATACCGGGAGCCACAAGATCCCATTCGGTTGACCTCCACCGAATTCTACAACCATCAACTCAACGCCTCCGCCCGTGACAAGATTAGGAGTGGCATCAACCGCAAGCTCCTTGATCAAGTCAATGACATAGCGTCCGCTAAAGAGTTGTGGGATCGAATCGTAGTACTCCAAGAGGGAACCGATTTGATCCAATCCGCTCTTTATGAGACCGCAAAGCAAGAGGCTCATCAATTCATGATTCGAGAAGGAGAGTCCATGGCCGATGCTTATGCAAGACTTGGTGCTCTTAGAGTAAGGGTCAAGGGACTCGGTGTTGAGAAGTACAATGATGGCTTCGAGATGAATGAATAATTCATAAAGTCCAAGGTTATTGCTATGATTGCCGTCAAACAAGAAGACACCAATCTTGCACTCAACTTACAAATCATGACCAAGAGTGCCGACCTCAACTCCGATGATCTAGTCTCCTATGTGGCCGCTAATGAAAACATGGCCAAAGCGGGAAAGAGGCTCATGGCAATGAACCGTGTTGATGAAGCCTCACACAACCATGAAGCGCTACGCAATCTTGCCCTCAAGGCTAGGGCCGATCATGGAGGAGAGGAAGACTATGAGATTGAAGAAGAGGAAGAGATGACCTCAACTAGTGACATGGCTACCGACTTTGCTTTCTTTGCCAAGAAGTACAAGGCTAAGTTCCCTATGCTCCTCAATGACAAGAAGAAGAAGAGAACTTGCTACAATTGTGATGAAGATAGCCACTTTGCAAATGAGTGCCCTTATGAGAAAAGGGTGGACAAGCCAAGATTCATCAAAGGGGTCAAGCCAAGATTGAAGCCAAACCCAATCAATGACCGATACAAGAAGAACAAGGGAAGAGCTTTTGTTGGGGCCGAGTACTTGTCCGATGATGAAGAGGAAGATGAGGAGAAGGAGGCCGGGGTGGCCGGTTTGGCTTTCTCTAAGCCCGGGTCACTCTTTACATATGACTACTCCAAGGACTACTCCACGGAGAATGATGTTGGATCCTCCTTCATGGCAAGGATAACTCAAGATGATGACTCCGATGACTCTGCCTCATCTACAACCATTGGCTCTTGTCTTATGGCAAGGGAAACCAAGGTAATGGAACCTCCACCTTCCCTATCTAGTGTTCTAGATGATGAGAACGAAAATCAAGATGAATTAATTGTGCTTAAGGAACTCTATGATGTTAGATGCACCCTTCGTGGTGAAGCTCTTATCAAGTTTGATTTCTTGATGGACTCACTCAAAGAAAAGGATGAGTCCATTGAGGAATTAGAATATCAATTGAATGAGAAGGAACGGAGATTCAATCTCCTAAGACAAGAGCTAAAAACCGAAAGGTGCATATCTCAAGGCCTTAAGCAACAAATTGAAACTTATGAACTTGATAAAGTTAAGGACCTAGAAACTATTGATAGGGCTCAATTATTGACCCAAGAGCTCAATGCCTCTAAGGAGGAGCTTGAAGTTGCTCATGCTTCTCTCACTAGGGATCTTGACCACCTTGAAAGAGCTAACAAGCTTGTCAAGGATGAGCTCAAGAAACTTGGAGAGAACCATGATCTACTTCAAGAATCCTACAAAAAGGCTCTTGGATCAATGAAGGATCCCATTGATGTTGAAAAGCTTGCTTGTTCCTCCATTTCCTTTACTAGTGAGCATGCTAAACTTGTTGAGGAACATATTCGTTTACAAGAGGAACTTTCTTTGCATGTTGAGACCAATGCATATCTTGAGTCCTTGGTGACCAAATATGGTCTTGACTATCATCCTAATGAATCTTCTTGTGAGCAAGCATCTATTCTTGAGGAAAATGTTAGGCTAACAAAGGAACTTGCAAAGTTCACCACCGCCAAGAACAAGATGGGATTGGATGACCTCTTGAGTAAGCAAAGGTCAAACAATCAAAAGTATGGACTTGGATATGCTCCCAAGTCCCACAAGAAGAACAACTACAAGAAGGAGAAACCCGCTCAAGATAAGAACAAGAAGGTCACTAACAATGGCAAAGCCTCAAAGGGCAAAGCCACTAGTGGTGACCGCACGGGGCCAAACGATCACTATGCATTATTTGTTGATTATTATGGTGATGTCTATGCTAACTATGTTGGCCCTCCTAATGGCTATGCTTATAGAGAGTACTCAATTTGGGTACCAAAAGATATTGTTGCCATTGCAAAGGAACCCATTAATCGATGGGTTCCTAAATCCTCTACTTGATTTTGTAGGGGTATTCCTCCGGTGGTCCAAAATGGGTGTTTGATAGTGGATGCACCAATCATATGACCGGAGGAAAAGGTGTGCTTGATCAATTCATTGAAGATATCAACAAGAAGTCAAGCATTACTTTTGGTGACAACTCAAAGGGAAAGGTACTTGGGTATGGCAAGGTAGCAATCTCTAAGGACTTGTGCCTTGAGACGGTTATGCTTGTTGAACACCTTGGCTATAACTTACTTTCTATATATCATCTTGCCGATGCCGGTTACAATTCATATTTCACTAAATATTATGTGCAAGTCTTTAGGAGTGACAATCTCAAATTGGTCCTTGTTGGATATGTGGAGAACAACCTTTACGTGGTTGACCTCTCGAAAGAGAGCCCCTCCTTCTCCACATGTCTAATGGCGGCCAAGCATGATGAAGGTTGGTTGTGGCATCGCCGCCTTGGTCATGTTAACATGAGGAATCTTAAACAACTCCTAAAGGGTGAGCATATTGTGGGACTAACCGGCGTTTCTTTTGAGAAAGATCGTGTTTGTAGTGCATGTGTAGCCGGAAAGCAACTCAAGAAGAAGCATCCCATCAAGAGTATTGTTACCACATCTAGGCCTTTGGAGCTCCTTCATTTGGATCTCTTTGGGCCATCACATTATGATACTCTTGGTGGGAGCAAGTATGGACTTGTCATTGTCGATGATTACTCAAGATACTCTTGGGTCTTTCTCCTTAAGTCTAAGGATGAGACGCATAGAGAGTTCATCACCTTCGCCAAGAAAGCTCAACGTATGTATGAATCCGAGATCAAGGCAATTAGGACGGACAATGGCACCGAGTTCAAGAACTACACTATGCAAGAGTTTGTTGATGATGAGGGCATCAAGCTTGAGTTTTCGGCGCCATACACCCCTCAACAAAACGGCGTTGTTGAAAGGAAGAACCGGACTATCATTGAGATGGCAAGAACCATGTTGAGTGAATTCAACTCACCCCACAACTTTTGGGGGGAAGCCATCTCTACGGCCGTCCACTACTCCAACCGGCTCTTTCTCCGTCCCCTCCACAACAAAACTCCATACGAGCTTCTTACCGGTAACAAGCCTAATGTCATGTATATTCGTGTCTTTGGATGCAAATGCCTTGTTAAGAACAACGAAGGAAAGCTCGGTAAATTTGAAACTAGAACTATAGAGGGTATATTTGTTGGATATGCGGAGAACTCTCACGCCTATAGATACTACAACCGGTCCTCCGGGACTATTGAAGTATCTTGTGACGTGGTGTTCTTGGAGGATAATGGCTCCCAAGTGGAGCAAGTTGTTCCATGTGTTGCAGGTAATGATGATGATCCATCTAGTGCCATCAAGCATATGGGCATTGGACACATCCGGCCCATGGAGGTTCATAATGATGATCAAGATGATGGTGTAGATGTTTCAAGCACGCCACAAGTGGAGCCTAGCTCAACTCAAGTCGAACCATCGAGTGCAACTCACGAACCATCCTCTACTCAAGATGAGTCACAATCCGAAGAACAAGAAGAAGATCCTCATTCCACGGAGCAAGACCATGATGATGATCAAGAAACATCCTCAACTCATGATCAAGCTCAAGTGGTCTCTCATGATCAAGTACTAGCAAGAGATGAATTCATTGATCATGAAGGAACCGTTCGGAAGATCAAGGCCGCTACAAGGGCAAGTGACATGAAAGTGGATCAAGTCCTTGGTAGCATCTCAAGAGGAGTGGTAACTCGTAGACACCATGCATTACTTATCACTTATTGTCAACATCATGCTTTTGTGTCTAGTTTTGAACCACTTAAGGTACATGAAGCCTTGGTTGATCCGAATTGGGTAATTGCCATGCAAGAAGAATTGGAGTGTTTCACTCGTAATGAAGTATGGTCTCTAGTTGAGAGACCCAAGGATCATCGCATCAATGTCATTGGGACCAAATGGGTATTCAAGAACAAGCAAGATGAGAATGGCATTGTCATACGAAACAAAGCAAGGTTAGTGGCGCAAGGGTTTGCCCAAATAGAAGGTATGGATTTTGAGGATACCTTTGCGCCGGTAGCCCTTCTTGAAGCTATTCGTCTTTTGCTTGCATTTGCATCTTTCCACAATTTCAAATTATATCAAATGGATGTGAAAAGTGCATTTTTGAATGGTCCCCTAAAAGAAACCGCATATGTGGCTCAACCCCCGGGTTTCGAAGACCCATGCCGACCCAACCACGTGTATTTACTCCATAAGGCACTCTACGGTCTCAAGCAAGCTCCACGTGCTTGGTATGAGTTCCTTAGGGATTTCTTACTACATGATGGGTTTTGCATGGGTACGGTCGATTCCACCCTTTCACCAAGCGGGTTAAAGGGGGTGGCCTCTTTATATGTCAAATATATGTTGATGATATTATCTTTGGTGGAACTAACCCCAATCATAACAAAGCTTTTGAGCTATTGATGACTAGGAAATTTGAGATGTCCATGATGGGAGAGTTGAAGTTCTTTCTAGGCTTCCAAGTGAGGCAACTTGCAAAAGGCACCTTCATCTCTCAAGAAAAGTATGTGAAGGACATGCTCAAGAAATTCAACATGACCAATGCGAGTCCAATGAAGACACCCATGCCTGTAAAGGGGCAACTTGGTTCATGTGACGGTGAGAAGGATGTGGACATAAAGGTATACCGCTCCATGATAGGATCCTTGCTCTACCTTTGTGCCTCTAGGCCGGATATCATGCTAAGTGTAGGGATGTGTGCTCGTTTTCAATCCGCTCCCAAGGAGAGCCATTTAGTGGCGGTCAAACGGATACTAAGATACCTTGTTCTCACTCCTACTCTCGGGCTATGGTATCCAAAGGGGTCAACCTTTGAACTCATTGGATATTCGGATTCCGATTGGGCCGGTGATAAGGTTGATCGGAAGTCTACCTCCGGGGCTTGCCAATTTATTGGCCGGTCATTGGTGAGTTGGTCATCCAAGAAACAAAACTCCACCGCCCTATCCACCGCCGAAACCGAATACATATCCGCGGCATCTTGTTGCACTCAATTGTTATGGATGAAGCAAACCTTGAAAGACTATGGTGTGTCTCTTGGTACGGTGCCTCTTCTTTGTGACAATGAAAGTGCAATAAAGATCGCCAACAACCCGGTTCAACATTGTCGCACTAAACATATTGACATTCGCCATCACTTCCTACGTGATCATGTTGCCAATAAGGATATTGATCTCACTCATGTGGGAACAACCTACCAATTGGCGGATATTTTCAGTAAGCCTTTGGATGAAGCCCGCTTTGTTAACTTGAGAGGAGAACTTGGTATTCTTGATCCTAAAAACTTGGATTGATTAACTTCTTGCACTATATTCTTGCATTTATCTTGTTATCTAGCTTAGAGGCATAGCACATATGGGGATAGTCATCTTACCATGTCTTGGTATGATGCATACCTATGTGTGCAACATAAATAGACCCAATGTCATTATATGGACCCAAGCATGTCTCTTCGCGGTCACATGATATTTGCGCTTTCACATAGGGGGAGTAATCCCCCGCCCCTCATTGAGCCTTCATTACAAATTGATTTGACTATATAAGGCCCAATGATCTTATTGCGAGCATCATTTCCAAAATGACTTATGATTCTTGATATACACTTCGAATCATGCCCATTGTTGCTATTCACATCTTGTTTGGATTTTCTCTCCAATGGGTATGCCTAGAGAACTTTGTGTTTCCAACCCCATGTCTATGCTCATCTCATCATCATCTATCTATCTATATGTACATGTCATCATTTGAGCTCTCACACGCATTTACACAAAGCATAGGGGCAAAAACGAGGCAAAATTAGACAATTCTGGGCTGGCCGGTCCCTGGCCCGGTTGGACCGGGTCCCTGACCGGATGGTCCGGTTGACCGGGCGGCAACCGGGGTCTGGGCCGGGTCAGCCGGTCACCAGCCCGGTCTGACCGGACTCCTGACCGGTCGCGCGGCCTCCTATATATTGGGGAAGGGATACCCCTTGGGGTCATCTTCCCCATTGTTCCCCAACCTCCAACCTCCATGGCCGGCGCCCTGACCATCTCCACCACAGCCTAGGTCCTTCCCACCGCTAGTTCCTCCCCAAACTTCACCCAACCGTAGATCGGGGTCTCTCAAGCTTCTTCACCGAAGGATTTGGTCCTTCTCGAGTTCGATTGGGAGATCTTGGGGATTTGGCCCTCAAGCCCTCTTCACGTGTCCTTCTTGCTCACTTGGGCACCAAGGACAATGTCATCGGGTAAATCTCCCTTCTATTCCCTCTCCTTCTTGCTTTCCCTCTCCCATTGCCACATGTTGAGGAAAGTTGAGAAAAACTTAGGGTTAGGGTTAGGGTTTGTACAGTCCTCATGCCTTTAGAGTGTCTCACACCACAATGCACTTCTCCACTATATTGCTATAGTCTATATTCAAGTTTATGAGCTTTTGCATGGTTTTGTGGTAGAAAATCTGGGCACAACATCACAACTCGACAGACCCGGTTTCACGCCCGGTCGACCGGCCGCTCAACCGGCCGGCCCGGTGCATGGCCCGGTCGACCGGGCGCAAACCGGCCTGTCCGGTCTGCTACCCGGTTTGACCGGCCTGTGCGCCGGGTTGCCCAGTTTTCGCACAATTTCATCACTACACTTGGATATATGCTATGCTCTTTTGGCTTCCCTCTTACTGATGACATGTACACTTACCCCACTGCTATCCATGCTCTATTTTTCTCATTCACAGATAGTTGGAGTGGTGAGCACAACCGTGGCAATGTTGCCAAGCGAGGAAGGACTGTTGACCCTCCCCGCCGTTCTAGTAGTCGCGCACCACCTCAAGCTCATCAAGGCACTGACATTGGCAGCTCAGCTCGGGGTAGAACCAAGTCTGTTGCTACCAAGCACAAGGATAAGCATGTTGCCCAAGAGGATGATGAGGTAGTGCCAACCATCAATGTTGGGGGCGCAAACTGTCTTGAGTGGCAGGAATGGAGGACAGTGAATCCGTATCGCTTTGAGAAGCCAACTTACACTCGTGCGGACAAGGCCTTCTGGACCAACACACAAGCAGCCCTCTGGGAGGGTTTCTATGATTCTCATGAGTATATGAAGCATGGTAATATTGTATCACCCAAGGCCATCAATCCTGACGAGCTTGTCTTGTATGAAGCCACAAAGTACCGTTTTGTGGTTCAAACCTTGAAGAATCTGGGATTGTATGACCTTGTGTGCCTCAAGCCTGATGATACCCAAGATGATCCTACCTTTTGTCCCCTCCTTGTCCGTCGCCACCGCACCGTCTTCTTCCATGATGATGAGGACCGCACCCTCACCTGGATGACCGGCAAGACGAAGTACTCATGCTCCTACTCTCGGGCCTGCAGCCATGGGTTGTGGTGATGACAGTAATCCAGGGTACAGGATTCATTCACGGTCCAGGCTTACTAGGGGTGACATCTCTTTCTGCTATCCTGCGAACCCTTCGCCTGGACCTCCCACTATCTCTGGGATGTACTACTCCTATCTGGTACTTGCCAAGCTGTTCCGTGAGAACCTCATCAGCAAGTCTGGCGACCACAGTGAAGTCCGGAACTATCACCTCAACTTGATGTACTATTGTCATCCTGACAGGGTAAGGAAGATTGATGGCTGTGATCTTATCTACTGTGAACTGAAGAGAGCAATTATGGACCGCATGACTCCCAACTACGCCCAGTATGTTCAGCGGCTCATCAACTACATTGTTCCCGCTCCTCGGAACGTTATTGGTGAAAGAGTCATCATGGACCCATTCAGGTTCCCCATTCAGGAGGCCACTCGTCCAGACGTTCCCTCCATGATGCCCACCACTGAGCGCCGTTCCAAGGCACACCATGATCATGATGCTAGCTCCAGTCACTCTCGGCACTCCCAGCATGGGGCCGCTCGATTCTTCACATGCATGTTCCAAATGTGCAAGAACAGCAATGATGTTGCACATCAGACCCTTTCTATGACCCAGGAGACACGGAGGCGCCAGAATGAATTCATGGCCTCAAGGAACCACCCTGTTCCTCCTCCTAGACCTGAGATGGAGCCTGTGGTAGCACCTCAGTGGGAGATGCCTCTTCTTACCGATGAGATGCTCCAGAACTTCGACTTCTCCGTGTACGCTCATGGTGCTCTTCCTACTAGGACTGCTCGTGCTCCCACTCCTACTGATGATGCTGATGATGATGCGGGTGATGATGATGCGGGTGATGATGCTGCACGCGAGAGCTCCTCCTCGCTTGGGTTTGGTCACTACTGATGGGTGCGATAGCATCTCTCCTCTTTTCTTCGCCTTTTTGGTGTTCCGATGCCAAAGGGGGAGAAGAGAGTAGAGTCTAGGACCACGGGGTTCTTTGATTGCCACAAGCCATGGGAGTTGCTTTATTTGGATTTTATATGGCTTGTGCTTGTTTACTTTGAGTTTTTCAAGAACCATTTGCTATTTCCAATAATTCATGTATGGATGTGTATGGACGACTATTATGTGTGCTACTCTATGTTAGGATGATTATGTGTGCTATGCTTATATATCTTGATATGCACATCTCCATACCATGCTTGTTTCCTAAAGATATTGGGGGAGCTTCTCATGTTTCACAAATGGTGCACTTTGCATTCAAACGCAAATTCTCCAAGTGCACACATTATGGGGGAGCTTTCGTAATATCTTATATGGAATCAAGGTTTAGAGCTTATCATAATATCTATTTGTGACTCTAGCTCGGTTTGTCATCGTATACCAAAAAGGGGGAGATTGTAAGGGTATTTTACCCTTATCCATTATTTTGGTAACAATGACACCGTGCTAAAGTATTTGGCCTAATATGTTTATAAGGATAATCTCAGGTATTAGGCAATGAGGCATAAATGGTGTATCAAAGGAACAAGAAGGCTAAAGGAGACCCCCCATTTCAACAACAATCAAAAAGGGGTTACAGGATAAATCCGGTCACCAGCCCGGTCCAACCGGGCCAGCAACTGCCATCCGGCGTGCTGGCCGGTCAACCGGCGGCAACCGGGCTCCAAAGGAGGAGCCAGCAGATCCGGTTTGCGCCCGGTCAACCGGGCTCGACCGGCGGGTCCGGCGCTCCGTCCGGTCGGCCGAGGGCGGCAACCGAGCGGCAACCGGCCACCAACCGGAGAAGCGCCAGACGACGCAAAGAAGCTCCGGTCACCGATCCGGTCCCGACCGGCCTACGGACTGGCTGTCCGTCGTGGGTCTTGGCCAACCGGGTTTGTCGAGGAAAAATGCTGAGGTGGCAAGTGGCAACGGCCAGATTTTGAAGAACACTATAAATACCCCTTCTTCTACCTTGGAAGGGTTAGGCAACATACTACAAGCTGTTCTTGAGCTCTCTCTCTTACTCCATTGTTAGAAACACCAAAAGCCTCTGATCTCCCTCCTCCTCCACCCAAACTCAAATCCCTCCGGGGAATCACTAGAGGAGGACCCGATCTACTGTTCTACCAAGCCAAATCTCATTCCCCCTTGTATTCATCGAGAAGCTTGCTTCCTAGGGTTCCTTGGAAACCCTAGGTGGGCAAGAGGAGTCCGGAAGCATCCGGGTTGTGGATTTGCTCCGGGCAAGATTGTGAAGGTTTGGAGGCTACCTCAAAGTCTACCACAAGTGAGTGAGCTATTCCTTCATGGGATAGGCTCCGGAGAATAGGGTGAGCCTTCGTGGCGTGGGGAATCCTTCGTGGGACCTCCACCCCTCCAAACGTGACGTACCTTGTTGCAAAGCAAGGGAACACGGGAATACATCCTCGTCTCCGCGTGCTATCGGTTATCTCTAACCGAACTCCTTACTTGTGATTTAAACTACCTGAGAGAGCCTTCGTGCTCGAGATAGTTGTATCTTCATATAGGTTGCTTCACCTAGTTTGCATTAGGCTCATCTTTATATTCCGCAAAGCCTAATATTGCAAAGAAAGAATTAAAATTTGTAGAAACCTATTCACCCCCCCTCTAGGTTTACCATCTCTATACTTTCAGTTCCTGATGCCATAGCCAAAGCCTCCATGCACCCTTTCAAAACCTGTGTTAGATATACCCACATGGCCATTGAGGTCTCCTCCTATGAAGAGCTTCTCACCAATAGTTACCCTCCTAACCAAGTCCTCCAAGCCTTCCCAGAACTCCCTCTTGGTGCTCTCATTGTGGCCTACTTGTGGGGCATACGCGCTGATAACATTGAGTACTACGTCCCCAACAACCAGCTTGATAAGGATCATTTGGTCCCCTTGCCTCTTGACGTCCACAACTCCATCCCTGAGGCTCTTATTGACCAGATGTCTACTCCATTTTTGTTTGAAGTTGTCCCCGTGTACCACAACTTGAAATCGGTATCCTCCACCTCCTTCGCCTTCTGTCCCTTCTATTTGGTCTCTTGGACACATAGGACATCAACACGCCTCCTCACCGCCGTATCAACTAACTCCTGTAACTTACCCGTCAGGGACCCTACGTTCCAGCTACCTAAGCGTATCCTCCTAGGCTCGGCTAACTTCCTTACCCTCCGCACTCGTCGAGTCAAATGCAGAGACCCTTGCTCATTTTTCACTACACCGGGGCGTCGGTGCAGCGCGCCACTAAGGATGCGGCGACCCGACCCTTGCTCACTTATCACTGTATCTAGATCAAGATATGGCACGCCACCAAGGGGGTGACGGCCCGGCCCTTGCCCATTTGACACCACACCCGGGTTCCGATGTGGCGCGTCGCTAAGAGGGTTACGTCCCAACGAGGTTCCTTTGGGTTTCATCTCCATAAGAGTGGCCGGGTTTTTCACGTTGGCTCTCCACGTCTATCACAACCCTCCTCCTTTACCCGGGCTTGAAACCGGCTATGTTGAGACAACATAGGCGAAGTCATGGAAGTATTGTAAAGAAAAAAGGAATCATGGAAGCACCAGATAGGCGCTACACGAGCCTAAGGAGCATTATCCTACAACATAGATGATGATATGTACTCCCGCAAGCATAGCATTATATTTGGGCTTGTACTACGGAGTATTATCTTTCCACTGCGCATTCCACTTGAAAGCACCATTTGAATTTAAACTACTCCCTCCGATCCATAATAAGTGTTGGGGCTTTAGTTCAATTTAGTCCAAATTTGAACTAAATCTCGGATATTTTTTATGCATCGGAGGGAGTAGTTTAAATTCAGCTTACAACCCTCAATTTTACTACCCTCCGATGCATTGAAACTTGGACTAAATTTTACTCCGTCCAAAAAAATATCTTGCATTTATCTAAATTTGAATGCATTCAACTTTAGATAAATCTAGGATAACCTTTTATAGGAAGAGGGAGTATCATACTTTTATTTTTTTATTTTCGTAGGGAAACATTGAAACTTTTTTTAGGGAAGAGAAACATTGGAACTTTTAACCTTTCATCCAAGCATCCAAGGGAAGCCCAAGGTCGTTGAGCCCAGTACGGCTCAGTCTACGTCGGCCACAAATTAAGCAGATAAGCCCATCCACAGATCTTGTGGCTCTCGTTTAACGCCTAACGGCACTCTTAAACAAACGCCGTCAGCTCGCCGCCCACATCCTCCCCACCTGTCGGAATGGCCCTCAAAGCCACCGTCTCCGTCCCCGCCGCCGTCACACCGCTACCCGCAGTCCGCCGCCGCCTCCTCTCCTCCTCCTCCTCCAAGGCTCTCAGGATTTCGGCAGCGATGGCCACGGCGGTGCAGCCGGCGGTGGTGGTGGGCGGCGGCCGCGTGGGGCAGGCGCTGCTGGGCATGGGCCCGCTCGGCGGGGATGTGCTGGTGGGCCGCGGGGAGAAGGTGCCGGACGCCGCGCCCGCCGGGCCCATACTGGTGTGCACCCGCAACGACGACCTCGACGGCGTGCTCGAGGCCACCCCGAAATCTCGGTGGCGCGGTATGATCATCGCGTCTCTGCTCGTGCCGAAATTGCTTTACCGCTATTCTGCTGCGTGCTGGCTGCTGGGGAACTCCTTGAGCTGATAATGGAGCAGATTTGGTCTTCTTCCAGAACGGAATGCTGGATCCGTGGCTCCAGAGCAAGGGGTTGGTGGATGCGAACCAGGTCCTCGCGTACTTCGCCGTGTCCAAGCTTGGAGAGCCGCCCGTGGACGGGATCACTGACACCAACCCGGAGGGGCTCACCGCTGCGTTTGGCAACTGGGCTCCGGCAGTGGCGGCTCGCCTGCAAAATGGAGGACTTACCTGCAAGGTGCCCTTCGTAGGCATTTCGTTACCCATACTTAACAATTCAGCAATTCGGTAGTTGCCTTTTCTTTTTTGTTCAGATATTGCGAATGTAGTTTTCCAAACTCTTTCTCAGGGCAAGTATTCCTTTCTTTCGGCATGCCTGTCCTTCATGATCAATTCTGTAACATGCACAGTACTGAAATATCTATATTTGTGGTAATCCTCCTTGCCACCTCACAATTAGGTGCTTGAAAAGGAAGCCTTTCAGAAGCAAATGCTAGAAAAGTTGATATGGATTTCAGCTTTCATGCTTGTTGGAGCTCGTCATCCAGGGGCAACTGTTGGTGCCGTTGAAAAAGAATACCGATCCGAGGTAATATTCTCTTATTAGTTCAAAGATTGAAAAGGTAAAGGTGTTCAGTGTTGTTATTTGCCCTTCGCCTTAGTTAGAATGATTGCAACATATCATATTCATGTAAACAACATATATTGCTGTTTGGAGCTGCATGTAATCATTCCTAAATAATTCATCCGATCATTTCTTTTGCGTACTTCAGTAATTTGTTAGATGATGCTCCAGGATTGAGCTTAACAATATACTTATATGTCCAAGCACAACAGTCACTCTTCCAATACGAGACCCATGTGTTTGTTTTCTTTTGCAGGTATCCAGCCTGATAGCTGAATTAGCATCTGCTGCCGGTGCCGAGAGGGGGCTTTCATTTGACGAAGGCATAGAAGAGAGGCTTTGTGCCTACTCCAGAGCTGTGGCACACTTCCCGACCGCTGTGAAAGAGGCAAGTCCTACCACTGTCGATCTATGTAACGAAAACCTGCACTTGCACCATACCCTTCAAATTAACATGCAAGCATTTCGATGTGGCAGTTCAAGTGGAGGAATGGTTGGTTCTACTCTCTCTCGGAAAAGGCCCTGGGGGAAGGAAAGCCAGATCCATGCCCACTCCACACAGCTTGGCTCAAGGAGATTAAGGTCATATAGAGGATTTGTATGTGCCCGAGATGCGGACCTTGGGTTAAACTTCTGCAGGAGTTTTAAGGTGTTTAACCGTTGATGTTATGTGAGCAAACTGCATTTTCTTATATGTACGTGTGTTGAAAATAACCTTGTGTATGTGAAATTGTAGTAATTAGACAGGTTGTTGCAAACTTGCAATGTACTATGAGCATGATCATAAAGGTAGAGCATGTAGCATTACACAGAAACGCCGTGCACACAAAAAATACATTTGCCATCATCTCCAGCAGGGTCAGCCCTAAACTGTTTTTCAGGGTTGCGGCAAGAAAAAAGAGTTTCAGAAGAAGGCAATGAGTTTCAGAAGAACCCCATAAAAAAGAGTTTCAGAAGAAGGCGTACTGAAAGAGGATTTGTTGGACACTTCAAGCAAAATAGGAAGTTCGATTTCAATAGGATGGCACACTTGCTTGAACACCACTGGCTGCCATCCAAAAGAAGGCAATCCAAAACGTTTTGGAACAATCCTTTTTGTAGCTTGGAGAAGCACAAGCAATTTACAAGGAAGAGGAGTCTAGTTTAGAACATTGTTGGCTCAAGATGAAAAACATTGAGAAGTGGCAAGGCAAACAATTTACAAGGAAGAGGAGTCTAGCTTGGAACATTGTTTGCTCAAGATGAAAAACATTGAGAAGTGGCAAGGCAAACAATGTACAAGGAAGAGGAGTCTAGCTTGGAACATTGTTGGCTCAAGATGAAAAACATTGAGAAGTGGCAAGGCATTTCCCAAAACAATAATAGGTTGAGAACCAACAAGTCTAGCAGACCATATGAGCGCATGAGCGGCAGCTACAGAATAAGAAGATTTGGATGGAGGTAATAATCCAACTCCTAATTCTACACAGCTTAATCACAAGAGCAGACTACCATGAAGGACTATAGAAGGAGAAGTTGACCAAAGGAGGAGAGATTGTACTACAACAGGACGAGCTCCCAGAATTGTTGGTGGTGAAAGAGAAAGAAAGCAAGATCAAGAGCCTAAGATAATTTTCTGCGATACGAACACCTTGAAGCCAGAAGATGTGAGAAGTATATGTTGACGATGACTTGAGGTCACAGATTGCTGCTGCAAAAGGTGGCTGCTCTCAATGGTGGCTCCAGTGGTACAAGTGGCAGCTTCAGATGTCAACTCGTTGGTGATTCTCATTGCTCGATTCCTCTGGCTCGAACGCAACAGCAGGGTCTTCGATAGGTTAGCATCTATGCCGTCGGAGGTGTGCCGCAAGATTAGGGTTAAGTTCGATCAGTGGAAAAAGGCTAAGTTGTGTGGAGTTTTGGGAGAGATCGAGTAATTCTTCTTAGGTGTGGGTGAGGTGCTAATCGTTCTCGGTTGGGCCCTCAAATCTTGTAAATGACTTTCCCTTTATATCTTAATATATGAAGACACGCATCTTACGTGTTCTTGAAAAAAGATGTCAATTTGATGGTGGTAGAGCGGTAGTGGTGGCTATATGGAGGTGATTTTTGGTGGTGGAGATGGTACTGGTGGCGACATGAGCCAAATTTGAGCTAGGTTGTGCTTTTTCTGTGAACTCTTTGTGATGCTTAGAGCAACTCTAACAGAGCCAGTAAATATCGTTGGAACTGAATTTTATTAGCGGATTTACGGGTTCAGGCCGAAAGCGACATAGAACTGAATCGGAGGCCTGGCCGTAAAACTTTCTCAGGGCCTGAGAAAGTGAGCGCACGAAATAGGGAGGGGAGTTCGGTTCCAAAATCCTACTCCCCTCCGCCGCGAAAAACCCTCGCACTCCGGCGAGGAATTCCGACGGCTCCCTCGTGCTCTCCGCTCCGTCGCGACCTCTCCTCCGGTCGGAATGGCGCACGCACGAAGATGCGGTAGGGGAGGCGGCCGAATCGGCGGCGGAGGCTCGCCGCCTCGTCCGCTGGTTTTGCGCTCGGAGACGGAGCGCGCAAGCGGGCGGCACGCAGGTGGCCGCACAGGCCGACACGCAATGGGGCACGCAATGGGGACGACGAGGTCCCGTCCGGTGGCTCGTGCAGCCCACCACTTCCGTCGCGCCCCGACAACAGCGACGACGACGACGCGGCGGCGCTTCCCCTCACCAGCGGGAACTACGCGGAGGAGGCGACAGTGATCGAGCTCGCCGCCCTCATCGTCGCCTAGGCTTCCTCCGCCGCGAAAGACCATCCTCCGTCGCGCTAGAGGCCCCGGTGACTATCCCGGGGCCAAATTTTGGTCAAATTAGGCGCGCGGCGTAGGATTAATACTTATTTTGGTTTATTATATGTAAATTATGTTTGAATGTAGCTCGATCGGAGCAAAAAAACTCGTTGCATTTCTCATGTTCATCGCCAAAAATTTCCCGCGATGTTTGATTTATTTTTTCAGTTCATCTTTTCAGTTTCTATTCTGAGTCTCGACTAAGATCAACAATTGAAAAATTCGGAAGACTGGACCCCAGATTTTCGGTTCACACTTTTACGGACACTACTAGAGATGCTCTTACACATTTGCTATTATTTTTTTTGTCATTTTTATGCTAAAACATTTAAAGTTGGATTGTGCTGATTGAATAGCTTTGAAAATATTTGAATTCTAAGTATTCATGTTTGAGATAGTGTGATTTCTTTTTTTCTATATCCAAGCGACGGAAAATTAAGCCCCCGCTCCACACCACACTTTTGCCGATTTCTTTCTGCCTCCGTAGTCCAAACTCCAAACCCCCTCAACGCGGAAGGCCGGCCAAACCCTCGAAACAGGCAACAATGGCGGGCGACTCCCCCTCCTTCCGCCGCCACCCACTCCCCTTCTCCATCGACCTCCTCCGTTGGCTCCCTTCCTCCACCTCCTCCGCCCGCCTCATCGCCGCCGCTGTCCACGATCCCACCATCCCTGCCTCCTCCCACCTCCACCTCCTCTCGCTCCCCGACCCCGCCTCCCCGCTCGCATCCCTTCCACTCCCCTCCCGACCCACGGCCCTCCGCTGCTCCCCCTCCGTCCTCGCCGCCGCCACCTCCTCCGGCTCCCTCCACCTCCTTCCCTCATCCTTCGACACCGACTCCGTCATATCCATTCCCAGCGGCGCGGGTTTCCACGTGGGACCCGTGCGCGGGCTGGACTGTGGCGGCGAGGAGTGGGTGACGGCCGGGGAGGACGGAAGGGTGCACCTAGTGTCGGATGGCGGAGACGGGAGGGTGGTGGCGAGGAGGGTCTGGGACGGGAAGGGGATGCTGGGGTACGAGACGGCGAGATGGGCGTCGTCTGCAGAGTTCGCCACCGGTGGCGCCGGCTGCGGCGTGCAGTGGTGGGACCGGAGGAAAGGGGACGCCGTCGTGGCGCAGTGCAAGGGCATCTGGTCAGTGCGTAGCAGCCTGGATCTGTACAGTTTCTCCTGCTTTGCTTGATTGCTGACCTGGTAAACTTGTGATATTGTAGGGGCCGTGGTGTTGCCGCCGGCATAGTGCATTCCATTGATATTCATTCATCAAGAAAACATATCTGTGTGGTATGGTTAATATCTCTCTCTACATGAACTGCGAAGTAGTCAATTAGCAATATATGTTCATTTAACTTGACACATGCGTTTGACAAAGCTTCGTTTTATATATAGCTTCCTATGATATTTGGTATCCTCTTATTAACTATAAACATAACCGTAATTCTTGTTCGGGAGGATATGTTTGTTGTTTCGTTAGATATTTGGCACTTGAGGATAATTGTGCTTTCACACATAAATCATGTAACACTAGTATCCACTTGAGTAGTGGCTAAAGTAGGACCAATTTTTTTAGGATGGAGAGCTTTGGGTATCTAGGACAAGAAACTATTCAGTTACAGTGTAACTACGCGATAAACTAATGTGCAGAGCTGAAAGTCAAACAACCAAGTGTCCATAAGCAGTAAGCCAATTTCCGACATGAAATTCAGTAGGATAGAACAACCAGTAAGAGTGAATATTTACGCCTATCCCAAATACCCGCAAAATTTCGTTATTCCAAACAGGCCCTGATATAGTTCATCGACAGGATGCAACCCTGTATCAATAAACAATCAGTATAGAGGTAAATCAGTCTTTCAGAAAATGCGCGATTAGAATGGCACCCACAGCAGTTATTGTAAACAGTGCTCCTTTTGAGGTATATCCCGTATCCAGATGTTTTAGTTTATGTATAAGAATTGAGCCTTTTTCAGAGATAACGGCAAGTAATGTCCCTTGGGTTGGATGCTTTTGCTGATTTCATGTCAATCCTCTGAAGCTATGCACAGTACTTCTATGTTAAGCTTATATTATGTGTAACCTAAAAATTTGAAATGAAAATCACAGTAAGGGTCTGCAAATATTGGTAAAGCGTAGCTTTACGTCAACAAAGCCATCTTGCAAAACTCATTATTCATTGCAAATTTTACTGTCAGAGTTGTTGTGACCAATTAATGTATGAAATATATGTAGTGGAATTGGAATGAGTTGGTCACTGTGGCAGGCTTGTGTATACCTGTGAAGTGAGCCTAATAACTGTTGGAGACTGGGCCTAGAAAGCAGTAGAGAAGTAAACTGTCAAGTGGCAAGTGGCAAGTTGATTGAGCTGCGGAACTTGGACCACACTGTTAAACCTAGGATGCAGGTGACTCCCTTGCTGCCGGTGATGGCAGCTAGCCCATGTTACCCCTCAAGAACACGGGCCCTTTGATGACCCAAAAGCTGCTCCACCCCTGTCGAGCACATAGTAGAAACGAGTTAAAATGTAGCACTTAGATAAGCCATTACTAGACAGATGAATCACCTCTGGATGTTTGTAGGTGGGAGGCTCTTCGGGGGCAATATTTGCTTGGGATCTACGCTGGCCACAGCAGCCAATACCACTCTCTGGTGTAGGCTTGCACGAGACAGCAGAACCAGTCTGTGAGAGTGAGGTCTGGGAGGTTCTTTTTGATAACTACACACAGTCATCTGATATTATTTCAGCTGCCTCAACAAGAATATTGCCTGTGATGATGTGCTCAGAGGATGGAATCCTTGCAATTGTCGAACAAGGTGAGCATGTAGCCGTACAGTTATAAATGTGTCCACTGTTAACTTTTTTCATGCAAATTGCTTAAGATACATTAATTTTATTACCAGATGAGAGGCCCCTTGAATTGCTTGCCGAACCCTGTGCTATCAACTCCTTTGATATTGATCCTCAGAACCCTTCTGTAAGTTTGTCTGCTCTAGATTGGATAGAGCAAGCTTTTATTTCTTGAAGTACCTCTTGTAATCATCTCCTTGCGCTTTTACACAGGATGTGGTTTGTGCCCTGGAATGGGAATCAATAGGTGTGCTTACACGTGGAAGGGACGCAATGGCAGGAGAATGAAGACTTCCATTCTCCGGTAGTCTCATCAAAATGTCCCTGTATAATTTCCTTTAGTTGCCTGAGGTGCAACTGGGCAAGAAATCAGGGTAAGTATCTTCTGAGGATACTGACATGCCACCCTTTTGTTACTCGTAATGGAAAAGGTGTGTTCGGCTATTTTGTTTGTGGCTTTTTGTAAAGCCTTTGATGTACCGTGGAAGTGTGACTAGGTGATTTGAAGAAACTGTGTTGTTTGTAATTGCGGATTGCATACTATGGTGTAAATCTGGTTTATATGTAGCTGTGTAATGGTGTTCAGTATTGGTCATCATAGCTGGAAATGAGCTATTTTATTTTTTGTTTAGTTAATCCATGTTGCCTTCATGGAGCGCGCCCCTATTTTACAATTGCCTTGAGACTTCTACCGGAAACCAGAAACAATGTAGGAGGAAGCAAAGCTTTTCTCCCTTCGTTGTTGGGTTTCCATCTTTCTTGTTGGTAGTATCGAACTATCAATGTAGCACGCGATTTCAAAGAATGTGTCCCAAGCCCCGTAACACAAACCATTGCACTTACAATTACCACTAGAAACCAGAAACAATGTACTCTGATTCATATTAGTTGCCACTAGTATGGATGTACTAGAACTAAAATATGTATAGATACATCTATAATACTGGCAACTAATATAGATCGGAGGAAGTATGAGACTTTGTGTGCTCCACTTTTGTTAGGATTAGGTTAACACAAGGTCTGTTTCTAATTTAGCAACATCTTCCTCCGTTTCATAATTCTTGTCGTGGTTTTAGTTTAAATTTAAAATACAATCCTGACATAAATTATGAAATGGAGGAAGTAACAAACAATCATTAGTGTCAGCTACGGACACCTACTTTTCTACATGCCCCTTTCTAGGCAAAGACGTGTGTTGTTCATGCCCTTTCGGATTGTATATATAACCCAATTAATCAATGAAACACCAGTTGGTTCATTTCTTTGGTCTTACTCTCTCTGTTGCAAAATATAATGCTTATTTGGTTTGTTTTGACCTAGGATTTGATCAGCAATTAGTTTATTAGTATGTAATTTGTGTGACATAAAATTAATATTATTGTATTCTTATTCGAAAGTACTTTACTTATGATTATAGTTTCTGTCACGTAAGTCACATGTAAAATGCATAATTTTTGGTTAAAGATTGGTCCATGGAAACGAAATACGGCTTATATTATCAAAATCTCGACTCACATCTTAAGCTGCTAAGCATCTATCACTCACCGGCGCATACAGAAACATCAAACTACCGACAAGTGCTAAAGAGAGCCTAGATATCTTCTCCACTGAAACTATGACAAACGAATCCAACCAACACGAATCAATCTGACAAATATGTAAACAAAAATACTATCATTTCACACGCACTAGAATCACATATGCATTAACATGCCTGACATCCAGGTCGATGTATCTCTTAAGCCGTTTGCAATGACACCTATAGAGCGAATGTTTGCATCCCAGAAGTAAAGCAAATCACCAATCTTCCTGACATACATGAAGTCGCCTAAATCGGTGCCATCTCTCATCCGATCAAGCATGTGGCAGTAGAAGAATTGGTAGTGAGAAGAATATACTAAGAGCATCTCTATTAGTGCCCGATAAAAGTGCGAACCGAACACCTGCAGTTCAGTCTCCTGAATTTTACGGTTTCGTTGATTTTAGTCGAGGCGCGAAATAGAAACCAAAAAAACAAACTGAAAAACAAAGAAATCAAACGTCGCGGGAAAACATTACCGATGAACACGCGAAATAGAACAAGTTCGATGCTCCGATCGAGCTACATTCATACATAATTTACATATAATAGCCAAAATAAACTACTAATCCTACGCCGCGCGCCTAATCTGTCCAAAATTTGGCCCCGGGATAATCATCGGGGCCTCTACGCGCGGCGAAGGAAGGAGCGGATGCGGCGGAGGAAGCCTAGGCGACGACGAGGGCGGCGGGCTCGAACACCGTCGCCTCCTCAGAGTCAGCAACGAAGAAGCGGACGCCTTGGCAAATATCGTCTCCACATGCTCCACGATTCCAGATGGAGTTTTTTACGATGTAATCAATCAACGATCCATCAAAATCAAGACTTCGGTACCGCTCATACAGTCGGTCACCGACTCGGTGGCTACGCCTCAAGACGCTGCCGAAGATATTATTACGGGCCCAAATCAGCAAGTTCTGCTACTCGAGCCCATATGGAGTAAGCCTTTCTTGGCGTATTTACTTCGCTGCCGAAGATATTATTACGGGCCCAAATCAGCAAGTTCTGCTACTCGAGCCCATATGGAGTAAGCCTTTCTTGGCGTATTTACTTCGTCAGGAGTTACCAGCGACCCGGCAGAAGCACGGCGCATCATGCGTCGCTTCAAATCATATACAGTGGTGGCTGGCGAACTCTACAAAAGAAGTATATCTGGCATATTTCAACGGTGCATCGTCGTCGAAGATGGAAAGGCCCTGTTGCGAGAGATACATGAAGGCACGTGCGTCCACCATGCAAGTAGTCGAGCGCTTGTAGCTAAAGGTTTTAGAGATGGGTTTTATTGGCCAGCAGCAGCCGATGCTAGATAATTGGTCAAGAAGTGTGATCCTTGTCAGTGTTTCGCATCAAAACCACACGCCCCAACTACGGACCTTATGACGATACCTCTTGCGTGGCCCTTTGCGCAATGGGGACTCGATCAAGTTGGACCGATGCCGAAATCATTGCCATGTGGGCATACCTACCTATTGGTAGCAGTCGACAAGTTCACCAAGTGGATTGAGGTTGTACGAGTTATCAATCAAACATCCACAACGGCTGTCAAGTTCTTCAATGGTATCACCTATCGTTTTGGTGTACCTCACAGTATTATCACAGACAATGGAACCAACTTTGCATCCAACGAATTTCACGAATTCTGCGAAAAGCTCGGCATCAAACTCAGTTTTGCTTCGGTTTCACATCCTCAAACCAACGGGCAAGTGGAAAGTATTAACGGTCTAATCTGTGACGGCATAAAAAAGCGTCTCACAAAGGCAGTTGGTACTTGGGTTGAAGAATTACCGTTGATACTTTGGAGTTTACGGACCACACCGAATAGGTCGACGCAATATACTCCTTTCTTTTTGGTACATGGAGCCGAAGCTGTTCTGCCTGCTAACGTTCACTTTGAAGCACCTCGGGTCGTTGCATACAACGAGAAAACCTCTGTTCAAGCACTACATGATGTTGTGGATCTAGTAGACGAAGCTCGAGATATTGCTTTGGCTAGAACGACAGTATATCAGCAGGCGATACGAAACTACCACAGTCGAAGGGTGCGCACTCGAAGTTTTAACGTGGGCGACCTAGTATTACGGCTAAAGCAAAAAAGGACATCTAAAGCTCGAATCTCCTTGGGAGGGACCCTACGTCGTCACTGAAGTCATCCCAGGGGGAGCCTATCACATCAAGAATACTACAACAGGATTGGTGGAAGGCAACCATAAAACGTTGCTCAATTGCGGCGATTCTATGTTTAGGCCTCTTCTTTTTTACTTCCTTTATTTTATTCAATAAGGCTTCTTAGCCATCTTCAAGACAATGTGTACCTCAGTTGTATATTATCAATAAACTTCTAGTTCGGCTCATATAATTGTTATTTCACCAGACAAACGATTCGGGAGTTCATCAAAATATTCGGCTATTACAACTATTATTTCCATCGGGAGCTCTGGTTTACAAAAAGCATCATCTTGAAGTTTTTTCGAAATGTCAGATATAAAAAAGCTTACCCGGCAATAGTCGGGGGCTGCAAAGTTCTTGTAATTTTTGTCAAAAGCCTCAGGGAACATGCGAGTGCTACGATTGACGGAAATCTCTATACAAATAAAAATACAAATACTTCCACAAACCCTCAGGAAACATGTGAGCGCTGCAATTAGTGGAAACTATGCAAATAAGAAAGGCTCACGCCGGTGCACACGGCTACGAAGCCAATTAGGCACATGGTTCTCTCGTTTACTCGGGGGCTGCTGGCAATACAAAAATACAAACGGCCTAGCAAGACGTACTTGTGATTACTACAGGCTCGTCGAACGAGCAAAATGACATAATCCCTCAGTTGCCTTCGACCTTATACAAATAAAATTATCGACTGGGCTTACGGCCCCTTCAAAAAAATCGCGAAATCATCAACTGTACACGATGTTGCAAAAGAATATCGTCGGCATATGGTGTAAAAAAGAACATCATCGTTGCAATACAAGATTCTCTTCAAAGAACAATCCAATTAACAAAGACACTTGTGGTAATTACAAAATAAATATCACATTACGTGCATGAATACTTGAATATTTCCCTCAAGACATGGCTCCTTGATCATTCTGGGTCTGCAAGTCTCTTTCTGCTTCCATCCTAGAAACAACAATGTAAGCAGGATGCCTGGCGACCGGGTAATATTGATTAAGCTCTACGTCGGCCTTGGCAATTGACTCTAAATCAAATGTTGGATAACAAGCCAGCACGAAAGCAAATGCAAGTTTGGCTCCAGCAAGGAGCTCCTTGCGTACCTGAGACTGAATTCTGACAGGATTCTTGAACCGAGTCATCAAAGGCAGACAAAGTTGCAGTAGCCGGATTAAGTGGAAACATGGTCTTCCACACCATGATTAGGTGCGCGTGACATTTATCGAAGTATTAATGCACTTTTTCCACTCGATATTCAAATTTCACCACAGTTGCAGCTTTCGATCTATTTCCCCACAATGAACTCTTTGGCTGCGATAAATCAGTCATGGCTTCAATCTTATCATGAACCCGCTTATTTTCCTATAGTGCGTTGAAAGCAACGACTGTCGAAGACGAAGGAAAATCAAGTCATAGGAAGGTTGTAATACCGAAGGAATATGAAGAACAAAGAAAAATTGATCGCTTACAACTTAAGCTTTTAGTGGCTGTGTGTAGACGATCTAGCGCATATTGCTCGACTTCTGCAGCAAGCTCGCCTTTCTTTTTTACCACTGCTACCATAGCATGGAGCCCAACTATGTCCTTCTCCATTTGAGATATTAGGTTGCGCAGTTGACGCACAAATTCAGACTCATTACCAGTCGTAGAGCTCATGGAACTTTCGGCGCGAGAAATAGACGAAGACGTACATGCTCAGAAAATTAACAAGAGGTTTATCAAATTCAAACACTCCCATCGGGAGGCATCAAAAGCACTTCATTTGGAAGAGTGATCACAAAAGTACACGCTGGCAATAGAGCCAACATGTTTCGTTACAAGATGGCGATTGAATAATATGTTCAAATTACAACTAAAAGTATCATGGAATTAGAGCGCTTGAGTTTGCGCGGATGAGCTCAGAGCAGCATCGGATGCAGTTTTCTTCTTCTAGTCTTCAAATAATTTAAGGAGCTGGCTTGCGCATATGCGCGCTGAGTCATTAAAGATTCAAGGTCGACAATTTTTCCATCTTTATTCTTCGGCAGTGCTTTAGTCAAGCGCTCCAAATCGGCCTCGGAGCCATACCCCATCAAAAGTTGAAACGCAATAAGCACTCCATAAAGACGAGAGGGACGCTTCAGTACCTCGATGGTGCTGTCGGAGTCGACTAAGAAAGTGTTCACAAGCTCCCCAAGAGTTTTGTCTTGGTCCAGCTTAGGGAACATCAGCAAGAATAACTTTGACAAACTCCCCTGGTCTTCTTTAAGAGATCATGAATTTGTTCGCTGGAGTCCAAGGGAAAGGAGAGGGCATCCGACATAGAATCCATTCGAAGCCTGTTGGTACGGTCGACAGGCATGTCGGCAGCACCTAAAAGCATTACAAAGAGCAATTGTTACAAGATAGAGTGGTTTTTTTGCAAAGAAAGGGAAGATACAGGAGTTGAAGAAATTTACGTAGCAGACTCTCGATAGATTTACGGAGGTCACCCTCCTTCTTGTCTGCTTGGCCCTGAGCATCGAACTTCAGCTGCTCCTCCTCCGTCATCTTTTCCTTAAATAGATTCAGCTCCTTCTTCAAGCTTGCGGCTTCTTTTTGAGCTTAGGTTGCCAGCTTATTTGCTTTTTCAAGTTGTTCAGTCAAAGACTTGGAAACCTCTCGAAGAAGAGCATTCTTCGCCTCCATGTGAACGAATTGATCAGCAAAATCCACCACAATGTCGACTGCGGCCTGAATAGGCTGTGACGATAAAGCAAAGAGTTTGTCAAAATATATCACAAAATTATCAAAGCCAACACTCGGCTTCAACCAGCCAACTATCGGCTCGGGGGCTGTCGGGTACGGATTATTAGAAGGAAAAAAAGGTTACACTCACATGATCACTCGAAGACGGTGGAACAGGAGCACTTGCTGAAGGAACATTAGAAGAAGCTTTGACCTTCCTCACTACTTTCCTCGGAGGGTGAGGAATAACTGGTTCATCTTCAGAAGATAGGGGCACTGTTTCTTCTGTTGACGCCGTTTTATCGGAGCTAATCGTTGCCTTCTTCAAAGGAGGGAGATCTGTATCTCCATCAGAACTGATAAAGAGGCATTGATCACATTAACTCAAGATTACTAAGAAACTCTGAAGCAAAACATAAGGAAAAAAGAGATTTACGAATTCGACATCAAATCATCCTCATCAACAAAGAAGCCAGATGATTTCTTTGGCGTTGGAGCTGCCGAAGCTTCAGGAGCTCCCGTGTCAGGAAGAGTTTGATCAGCATCATCGTCGTCATGCCCGCTAGGGCTTGACTCCGCAGTATCAATCAGTTGATCAACAATTGTCCTGTGGCGCCTGATGTCTACGCACGCTTCTATTCTTGTAGACAGTGTTGGGCCTCCAAGTGCAGAGGTTTGTAGAACAACAACAAGTTTCCCTTAAGTGGATCACCCAAGATTTATCGAACTCAAGGAGGTAAAGGTCAAAGATATTCCTCTCAAGCAACCCTGCAATTACGATACAAGAAGTCTCTTGTGTCCCCAACACATCCAATACAGTTGTCATGTGCATAAGTGCGCTAGTTCGGCGAAGAGATAGTGAAATACAAGAAATATAGATGATTATGAGTGGTAATTGCAATCTGAAATAAAAATGGCAGCAAGCAAACAAGTAGCAGAATTGGTTGTAAACGGTGTTTCAGTGCTTGGAAACAAGGCCTGGGGATCATACTTTCACTAGTGGATACTCTCAACAATTACACCATAATTGAATACATAGATATTAGGGATTTCTATTTCCGTGCCCTCGGGTCCTTAGTTCTGCTCAGTTTCCCCCAGCTCGTTAGTTTTTCCTCTGTTTTCCCCTCCCTCTAGTTTGAAACCCCTCGCAGACGCTCGGACGGGAGGGTTGCCGTCAGGTCAGAGGCCTTACCGTTACCGTTAATCTGACGGGTGGGGCTACACAGAGGGCAGTTCCTCTCTGACCCGTCTCGTGCTAACGGGTAGCCATCCATCTATCGCTGACGCGTGGGCCGTTTTATTTCCTGATTGTATACGCGGTGTTGCCAATGACAAATGGGGCCGCTCTATAGGGCTGCCGCAGCCAATGACCAGTGGGATCATCTATTTTTCAGGAAAAGTCATATATTGCCGCTCTGAGGGGCTGCCGCAGCCAATGACCAGTGGGGTCGTCTATTTTTCAGGAAAAGACATATATTTGCCGCTCTGTGGGGCTGCCGCAGCCAATGACCAGTGGGGTCGTCTATTTATTTATAGAAAATCATATATTTCCGCTCTGTGGGGCCTCCGCAGCCAATGACCGCTGGGGTTGTCTATTTATTTAGAGAATATAATATAGAGCCGCTCTGTGGGGCCGCCTCAGCCCATGGTAGGTGACTATTTTCGTAGCTTAATCTAAAGTGACTCTTATGCTAAACATTGTGCATAATATATAGAAAATTGCTAGATCTCTAAATATATAGAAAATACCTACAGAGTAGATCTCTAAATCGATGCATATGAAGCTACATATATATTCTTGGTCATAATCCCCTTATCTAAAGGGGATGGATGCATGGCTTCACGTCGTCGTCGTTTTCATCGTCAGTATCTTCGTCGTCTGAGTAGTAGTACTTCCTGCACATTGTTCCGTCGAACACCTTCACTGTGAGCACATCATCGCCTTCATATTTGAAGTGTACGTAGCAGCCGAAATCCACACCGTGCGCGATGGCGAAATTCTCCCAGCCCTTGTCGAGATACATCCGGCCTTGTCCGTCAAATAGGACCTCCACGGTCCAGAGACGAGGACCGCAGTCAGCTGCTCGCATATACACCTTAGCTGGCTCCTGGCCGTCAAGATAGTCCGCAAACTTTTTTGGGAGTGCCTGCAAAGAGATCGAGCGCCGATCGTTTGAAATTAAAGGTTTTTTAGAACATGCCCATAATTAATCACATGCATCATATATGTGGGAACGCGTACGTACCTTCTTGACCAATGGGTCTTCATAGATGACGATGAAGAACTCCTCTATGATCAATGGCAGTGTTGACGATGGTGGTGGTGGCAATGATGATGATCCACCACCCCGGCCGCCCCTTCCCCTTCCCCTTCCCCTTCCGGTCCGCGTCCGAGACGTGAAAGCCATGGCAATGGATGATCAAGTGTATGTGAACGAAGAAGAGAGAGGCAGAACCTATTGACACAAGGGATGGCCGTTGTGGGTGTTTATAAGGGAGAGATGACCGTTGTAGGGGTTTACACAATAAATTAAGGAGGAGGTGACCGTTGTGGGGGTTTACACAATAATTTAAGGAGGAGATGACCGTTGTGGGGGTATATATCTCAACAAAAAAGTAATGCAGACTATCTTGACGGAAATGGAACTTCGTGATTTAGTTTATCATTTTACCGTGAAAAGTAATGCCTAAAAGAAATGGTAATTCGTGATAGTTTATCATTTTACCGTAATGGCTACAAGAAATCGGTGATTGTTCATCATTTTTTGCGTGAAAAGTAATGGCTACAACAAATCGGTGATGGTTTATCATTTTTTGCGTGGAAAGTAATGGCTACAAGAAATGGGTGATGGTGTATCATTTTTTGCGTGAAAAATAATGGATACAAGAAATGGGTGATGGTGTATCATTTTTTGCGTGAAAAGTAATGACTAAACAAATTGGTGATGGTGTATCATTTTTTGCGTGAAAAGTAATGGCTAAACAAATTGGTGATGGTGTATCATTTTTTGCGTGAAAAGTAATGGCTACAACAAATTGGTGATGGTGTATCATTTTTTTGCGTGAAAAATAATGACTAAACAAATTGGTGATGGTGTATCATTTTTTGCGTGAAAAGTAATGGCTACAACAAATTGGTGATGGTGTATCATTTTTTTGCATGAAAAATAATGACTAAACAAATTGGTGATGGTGTATCATTTTTTTGCGTGAAAAGTAATGGCTACAACAAATTGGTGATGGTGTATCATTTTTTGCGTGAAAAATAATGCCTAAAAGAGTTTATAATTTAGCTCGTGAAAAATAATGCAGAAAACCAAACTTTAGCGTACTGGGTAACCACCCTTAAGCATACATAGAGGGTGGAAGCTAACCGCCGACAGAGAGAGAGAGGGTGGTGGCCCCGACGAGGGAGAGAGAGAGATAGGGGTTATCCTGCCCGTTAAATCCTACGATCAACGGTCAGCGGGCACGATCCGCGTGACATCGGCTAGACCAATCAGGGCAATGTTGGGCGTCTGTGAGAATTTGTGAAGGGAGAGGGCAAAACTGAGTAGTATCAATAAACCAAGGGCACCTGTGTAATAAACAGACTAAGGGATTCAAATATGAGATTTAAAAAATGGAAAATGCGTGTTTGGTACAATGAAACCCATCTTGGCCTACCTCAAACTATTTGCAATACAAATATGCATGAGTGTGAAAATTATGGCCTCATTCAGACAAAGTATGTTTTGGGGAAAGCTGTTTTGGGTAGGGCTTATTGTGGAAAACCATGCACCTTCATAGCTACTAGGTGATTTGAGAAGTGGCAATTTGTGGTAAAACTTGATTTATCTATGATTTATCTATGATTTGAGAAGTGACAATTTGTGCTAAAGACTCCATGAGTAAGTGCCACTCTTTTTCGGAATTTTTTGCACATTAAATAACTCATTTAACTAGTTAATCCCATTTGTTGACTCTATGTTGACCAGCCACTTGAGGGTAAAACTGAGTATATTGCACTAGCCAGTATTAGCACTCAAGGCGAAAACTGAGCACACAAAAAATGCTAGTATATGACTCGAGGGTATACCTGAGTATATCTAAATTTCCAGGGTTAGACTCGAGGACGCGTGTTGCGGTGCAGAAGTGGAAGACGTGCCATTGTTGACGCGTGTCGCGGTGCAGACGTGCAATAGTGGACGCGTAGGACGCGGGTCGCATTTAGGATGCGTAATCCCCTCTCTCCCTCCCTCTGCACACAGTACGTCTCATTCTCGCTCATGTCCCATCAACTTCTCCAAAAAAACCCAACCGCCGTACGAGCACTCCCCTGCCGGCGATGGAGAAGAAGAATGCGCCGGCGGCCATCGCCCCCGAGCCCGTCGCCTCTGAGCCCGTCGCCTCCCAGCCCGTCGCCTCCGAGCCCGTCGCCTCCGAGGGCGGCGCATCCAAGCGCGGCGCCTCCGTGAACTGGGCCGGTCTCACGGCTGACGGACCACTTCACAAGATCGGCGAATGCTTATTGGCGAAAGAGGAGTACGTGGACACCTACTCTGCTATGAGGCAAGTCTGTAGAAATTGGCGCTCAGGTTTACCTGATCCCGACGTGCACCTGCACGAATGGATCATGCTACACCACGCCCTTCCACGCGCCGCTGAGTTCACCTTCCTCCATCTCGGCACATCCCGCTACGTCACCATAGATCTATCTGCAGTTCGTTCAAGGTTCAAATTCCTCCATATCTATAGGGTTAATCTATTCTTATTTTCAATCTTAGTGCTGAATGTTATCTTCATCAATATATTTTAGATTCTACTTCGTCGGCTTTTCCCGTGGCGTCATCGTGCTTACCCAGAAGAACCCGCCGCACAAGATACGGCTTCTGAACCCACTCACAAAGACATCAAACACTATGTTTGAGGCGCAGATGCCAACTGTTTTTCTGGATTCAGTCGCTGCAATCAACTCCCCGACTATGGTCTTCACTTGCGGACATTACCCGGAGGAACTTGGTTGGGTCGATGAGAGCACTCCAACTAAGGATATATATGAAGATTGGGGAGAAGGAAGATTTTCGATCAAGAACCATAGTATGCATTGCATTACCCCGTTCAATGGTGAACTGTATGCAATAGCTGTGGACAATTTTGAGTCCGGAAGAATAGTGTGCACCAATGTACAGAAGCAGCAGCGCGCGAGCACTGTCAAGATGGAGACACTAATTTCATTTCCAGAACTTGGACGTGACAAGTTCTACCTTGTGAAGTCGGATGGTGATCTGCTGCTTGTGTTGATGAAAAACACGCATGTGGTGTACCGTGTGGACACTCAGAGCCGCTCTCTCCATCCGGTCAGTAACATTGGCATTCATGCCTTCTTTGTGCATTATATCCGGTGTATCTCCGTCGACACCAGAGTGTACCCGACTCTTGGCTGCATATACTACGCGGATTTGGGTTATACCAGGGAGTACTTTCATGATACAAATTCCTGGGATGAGTCGCCACAATATGTGCATAGACTAGGAAGCTACGGTCTGAGAAATGAAGACAGGCCATACCGTTTGGAGGATGTATTGGCCGCACACTGCAGACGGCGGGAGTTCAATGAATATTTTCTTGGGATAATGCACGAATGGAGCGACGCAGAAATATATGAGGGATGAATAACAAATTCATCCATCCTGGGGTATCCTAATCTTCTTGTTGGCCATACATTGCGTGTGTCTTGTATTTTTTCCAGCTTAGTTTGTAGTGAACATTAACAATGTTATAGGCTGCTTTTGGCTGATGTATGCAGTTTACCTATGTATTATACTTAGTTTTCTGATTATGCTGCTGTGAATTTATCATATAATAGCTTCTAGATCTGCTACTAGATTTGCTGCCATATTGGGCAAAAAACGAGGGCCAAAAGGCATAAATAATTGAAGAAAGACAGAAATAGAAGCTTCTCTAGATTTGATACTAATTTGGTGAAAAAGACAGAGAGAGAAAGAGGGGAAAAAGTGCTGTTAAAAATGCCAATTTGGGCCGAGAGAGACAAAACCCAGCTCTCACGTACAACCAAACACGGTCTCGTGCTGTCCCACACGGTCCCTTCCTACCAACCCCACACGACGCGGCCCCACAGACGACGCGGCCCCACACGTCAGCACGGAACGTTCAAATAAAAGGATTCCTTCCGTCTGAGCTCTTTCTGCGGGTTTCAGACAGAGGCTTGGGGAAAACAGAGGAAAAACTAAGGGGCTGGGGAACACTGAGCACAACTAAGGACCCGAGGGCACGAAAATAGAAATCCCTAGATATTATCTCTTTACTACGCTACTCTGAACCACTCTCCGGTTTGATAATAAACACAAATTCTCTGCGTAGGGCTGCATAAGCATTCCTTAAAGTTTGCATTCCCAAATCTATGGACGCCCCACACTATCACCTTGAGCATAAAAAGATGGTACTAACTAGACACCATAATTCAGAAGTATTTATATAAATTAAGCTTAGGAAACAAACACAGTGTGCACACTGTCACCTTCACACCGTTGGACAAGGTGTCCCCGGAGATCACATAATAAAACCACTTGAGTAGCACAATAGTTGAAGAATAACATCTACTTATTCAACTAGATTACAAAGCTCATGATCACATAAAGATCATACATGGAGAGATAGATAGACCACATAGCTACCGGTAAAGCCCTCAGCATCGGGGGAGAACTACTCACTCCTCATCACGGGAGTCAGCAATGGCGATGAAGCTGGCGGTGGAGTCGATGGAGATGGCTCCGGGGGCAATTCCCCATCCCGGCAGGGTGCCGGAACAGAGATTTTTGTCCCCCGGATCTTGTCTGCGACGACGGCGGAGCTACGGAACTTTTCATGAATGGAGGTTGGTTGATTTAGGGTTCATGCGTCGGGAGGCTTCTTATAGGCGGAAGGGCGAGGTCGGTGGAGGCTAGGGGGGCCAGACCACCCCTAGGCGCGGCCAGGGCCTGGGCGCACCTAGGCTTGGTCGGGCCGCCCTGTGGCGCTTCTTAGTCCCCCCTATGGACTTTGTCTTTGTTACGGAAAAATAAGATCTTCGGCTTTTGTTTCGTCCAATTCCGAGAATATTTTCTGTACAACTTTTCTGAAATACAAAACAGCAGAAAATAGGGAACTGACACTTTGGCATCTTGTCAATAAGTTAGTGCCGGAAAATGTATAAAAGTGCAACGAAGTGTAAACAAAACATATATAAATTGGTGTAAAACAAGCATGGAGCATCAAAAATTATAGATACGTTTGCAACATATCAGCATCCCCAAGCTTAACTCATGCTCATCCTCGAGTAGGTAAGTGATAAAAAAATGAGGTGACATGAAGCCAATACAATCTTGATCAAGTTATTGTAAATCATTGTGAGTTGGGATCAAAGTACTCTAAACATAGACATGATAGATATAATTCTAACAATAGAACTTAGCAACTATGTTATAACATGAGGAGTAACTCAAACAAAGGATCATGAATAATTGTGCATTGAAAGCAGTTGTTTGTTTATGAACATAGAGAAAACATAGCAAAGTGGTATTCAGCTTGTCCTTTATGGAGTAGCAAAACATTAATGTTAGGACACCTTTAAAGTTCAAAGGGTGACTAGATACAAGTAATTTGAGAACAAGCAATATCATAATCATGAATCAATCAGTAATAAATTTTGGGACTATGCACATTATACTCAGAATGACAACTATGCTCTCTTAATTGGTGCATAAAGCAAGAAGATGAAGACTCAACATAAAAAGTAAAATAAAGATCCTTCGTAGAAGGAAGCAAGATTAACAAGTTTTATAAACCTTCCAAAAAGTATGGTACTCATTAGCTTTAAGCTCTCATTACCCCTATCGTAAGCATCTTTAATAGTTAAAGTTAATGTGAGGGCAAATATGAGTTATATGCTTGACAAATCACAAGTTGAAAATCTCGTGCCCCTTAAATACGAGTACCTAAACTTCATGCTACTCAACTTAGGTCCCAAGTAAGTTCTTGTCATTGTAAGTATACATGTATCATTGAGAACACCAACGGGGTACCTCTTGACCCATGATATAGGAGTACTCCTGCCCCATGATATAGGAGCATTCTCATACCAAAATGACAAGATAAACAGACAATGAGCATCTCAGCAATCCTTTTATTTGCTATGGGCATATCTTTTTATTGAAGATGCGTCACAGAATGCTCACTATGGTTCGCTATAAATTTCCACCATGAATGAGATGCATGGCTTAAGTTGGCCGCCCAGGCATTTCTCTAACATATATACAAACTCCATGGACTTACAAGTTTCCATTTTATTTCACACCGCTAGGCATCCATAAACAAAAGAACATGATATCAACTAAATAGGAATAAGTGCAATGTTGAAAGCGTGCCCCATGAAAGCATGGTTATAATCTTTAGTCACAATGGTTCACGTTTATTAAGTGCAAGAAAGTAAATGTGCCATCAAGTTCGTGAGAGCTTTACTAATAATTTTCTCATGACAAAATTTAATTTGGAAGATAAATAAAAACATGATGAAATATACTTGGAATAGCAATGATGCTAGTAGGTAGATATGGTGGTCACAATTGTCAAACTTTGGTTTATGGTGATTGGATGCACGAGTAGAGCACATACTCAGTACAGGCAAAGTCTAGCAAAAGACTGGGAGCGACCAACTAAGAGAGCAATAATGGCCATAATCATGCATAGCGACAAAACATTATTAATCAAAGCATAAAATGATATTACAAGTCAAAAACTAAACGATCATATAGGCTTTAGTTGACTGGTTGTAGTCATAACATGATGTAAACATGTGCCAAGTCAACCCAATAAAGCATCAAAGGAGAATACCACAATATTATGCTTTGTATGATGGAAACAAAACATGATTCTTTCAATAGCACATTATGCACTCTCAGCTATTTGAGACTAGTCATGCTACAACAATAACTACTAGGCAAATGATAAGAATAACATCCAACATGACATGCCAAAGTCTATGCCACAGTCTAAACAAGCTTCCTTTTGCATCACTATAAGCATGAAACATTTTATTCGTCTTCAACACCAATCAATTTATTTGAAACCACTATCATAGATAATAATCAATAAATACCAGAGAGCTAATCATACCTAAATAAAGAAAACTAACAATCTATGAATAAAATAAGAATGGAAAACCAAGAGCTAAACGCAGTACTAGCAAAATAGAACACTCGCAGAACAATAAGAGTGAAAACTAGAGTGTTCTATGCAATGAAAATGGAGCGTGTCTCTCTCCCACACAATAATGCTAGGATCCAACCATATGCTACAGAAAACAAAACAAAAGAAAACTAAAACAAAAATAAAGACGCTCCAAGAACAACACATAGCTTATGAAGCAATAAAAATATAGCGCATAGAAAGACGACCTGGTGCTTTGTTGATGAAGAGGGGATGCCTTGGGCATCCCCAAGCTTTGAAGCTTGTACCTCTTGGATATTTCTTGGGGTGATATGGGCATCCCCAATCTTGAGATTTGTCCATACTTCATCGCATTACATCATTCTTCTCTCCCTACACGTGAAAACTTCCTTCATACAAAACTTCACACAATTCTTATTAGCAGCATTAGTGCAATCAAAATAACAAATCCACTTGGTCTAGTTCTAACATATATCGAACATCCATTAAAGCATTAGCTAATGTAGCAACTTCTTCAAAAAGCTATTTCTCTCAAAAGAACTAAAAAAGAAAGAGATTAAGAGGCAAATGCAAATAGTCGCAGAAATCTGTCAAAACAGAATAGCAGGTAAAGATCGCTTTTTTCAAAAATCTTCTGTTGCTCGGATCGAAAAGTGTTCAAATAACGAAAGTTAGATAATAACCTGGGGCATATGCTCAAAAATATGCATTCTGGCCAGGAATAAGAATTTATGGTGACAACACAGAATCTCTTTCAGGACAACAACTTCCCCAAATCTTACTTTCTTCCTATTAGAGGCTATTCTTGGCACAAAAATGAAATAAAAATGATAAGGAGAGGTTATTACAGAGGTAATAACTTCCAAGACTCAACAAAAGAAAAATTACAGAAATAACCATGGGTTATCTCCCAAGAGTGCTTTTCTTTAACGCCATTCAGCTAGGCGCAGTAGTTTGAGAAGATGCTCACATAAGAAATATGAATTGAAGCAACAGAGAGCATCAAGGAGCAAATATAAAGCAATTTTAATTCTAACCCACTTCCTATGCATAGGAATATTGTACACTAATAAATCCACAAAAAACAAAGTGACAAGCATAGAAAGATAAAACATGAGTAACTTCAAAACTTTCAGCATATAGAGAGGTGTTTTAGTACCATGAAAATTTCTACAACCATATTTTCCTCTCTCTCATAATAACTTCCAGTATCATCATGAATAAACTCAACATTAATATAACTATCACATAAAACATTCTTATGAGGCACATGCATAAAATAATTTTTAATGCCCACATAAGCATAGTCATTTTTATTAATTGTAGTAGGAGCAAATTCAACAAAATAACTATCATTATTATTCTCATCACCATAATCATCAAATATAGGAGGCATATTGTAATCATAATTAATTTTCTCCTCAATAGTAGGTGGACTGAAAATAACATAATCATCATTGTAATCATCATATATTGGAGGCATAGTATCATCATAGCAAATTTCCTCCTCAAAAGCTGGGGAACTAAAAGATCATTTCTAAAAGCTAGCTTCCCCAAGCTTAGACTTTTCCATAGAATTAGCAATAATGGTGTTCAAAGAATTCATACCAATAACATTACTATTAGCATGCAAATAAAGTTCCATAGGTTTTTTAATTTTCTCTTCAAACACCTCATGCCCTAACTCAAGATAAATACTATAAAGCTCTCTAATTTTGTTGTTGTTTTCCATTAAGCCTAACTAGTGAAAATAAAAACAAGAAACAAAAATATATAATTGCAGAATCTAAAGGAAATAACTTCGAGCACTCATCAGCAACTAAAAACATAGTAGCCACATGATGTGAGTACCTTTTACCTTACCTCCCCGGCAACGGCGCCAGAAATGAGCTTGATGTCTACGCACGCTTAAGTTCTTGTAGATAGTGTTGGGCCTCCAAGTGCAGAGGTTTGTAGAACAGCAGCAAGTTTCCCTTAAGTGGATCACCCAAGGTTTATCGAACTCAGAGAGGTAGAGGTCAAAGATATACCTCTCAAGCAACCCTGCAATTACGATACAAGAAGTCCCTTGTGTGCCCAACACACCCAATAAACTTGTCAGGTGTATAGGTGCACTAGTTCGGCGAAGAGATAGTGAAATACAAGCAATATGGATGATTATGAGTGGTAATTGCAATCTGTAATAAAAATGGCAACAAGCAAACATGTAGCAGAACTGGTTGTAACGGTGTTTCCATGCTTGGAAACAAGTCCTAGGGATCATACTTTCACTGGTGGACACTCTCAACAATGATACAATAATTTAATACATAGACATTGACTCTTCACTACGCTACTCTGAACCACTCTCCGATTTGATAATAAACAGAAATTCATTGCGTTGGGCTGCATAAGCATTCCTTAAAGTTCGCATTCCCAAATCTATGGACGCCCTACACTATCACCTTGAGCATACAAATATGGTACTAACTAGACACCACAATTCATACGTATTTATGTAAATTAATCTTAGGAAACAAAGACGGTGTGCACATTATCACCTTCACACCATTGGACAAGGTGTCCCCGGAGATCACATAATAAAACCACTTGAGTAGCACAATAATTGAAGAATAACATCTACTTATTCAAGTAGATTACAAAGCTCATGATCACATAAAGATCATACATGGAGAGATAGATAGACCACATAGCTACCGGTAAAGCCCTCAGCATCGGGGGAGAACTACTCACTCCTCATCACGGGAGTCAGCAATGGCGATGAAGATGGCGGTGGAGTCGATGGAGAGGGCTCCGGGGGCAATTCCCCGTCCCGGCAGGGTGTCGGAACAGAGACTTATGTCCCTCGGATCTTATCTGCGACAGCGGCGGAGCTACAGAACTTTTCATGGATGGAGGTTGGTTGATTTAGGGTTCATGCGTCGGGAGGCTTCTTATAGGCGGAAGGGCGGTCGGTGGAGGCTAGGGGGGCCCAGACCACCCCTAGGCGTGGCCAAGGCCTGGGCCGCGCCTAGGCTTGGTCGGGCCTCCCTGTGGCGCTTCTTCGTCCCCCCTCTGGACTTTGTCTTTGTTACGGAAAAATAAGATATTCGGCTTTTGTTTCTTCCAATTCTGAGAATATTTTTTGTACAACTTTTCTGAAATACAAAACAGCAGAAAATAGGGAACTAGCACTGTGGCATCTTGTCAATAGGTTAGTGCTGGAAAATGTAAAAAAGTGCAACGAAGTGTAAACAAAATATATATAAATTGGTGTAAAACAAGCATGGAGCATCAAAAATTATAGATACGTTTGCAAGAAGCTAGATCGCGAAATCATATGGGGTTTGGACAGATGTCAGGGCTATGGAGTCTTCTTGGCTGAAGTGTGTCAAGCGCCTCACTTCATCCCGAAGCTTGCTCTCTGTGAGATCAGCCGAGTTGATCCGTGTCTTATCATTTGATGTGGGCATTACCCTTCTGGTACCCGAATTAGTCTACCTCCTTTGGCCCAACTAGGGGCCCAAGAAGATTACCCCAAGACCAAGGTGGGCCCATACGTCGGTTTCAACAAAGGAGACATACCAGAAGATGAATACTTGACGAACAAGGCGAGGATGCATTGTCAAAGGAAAGACTGGAATAGATTTCATTGTAATCTAGTCGAGTTCGGACAGGACTCTCGGGACCTGGCCTGCTATATAAATGCCAGGAGAGGGTCTGCCCAAAACACAGAACACCAGTACGTAGAACCACTACAACTTAGAGCACAAACCCTATAATCCTTGCCTCCTGGCAAGTTGACCATAGCAGCCTATCGGCTACCCCATTGTAACCTGATATATTCGATAATCAAGATCAGACAAGCATGAAGTAAGGGGTTTTACCTCATCGAGGGCCCCGAACCTGGGTAAATCTCTCTCCCCTTTTGTTTGGTATCCGATGTCTTGTGCTAGCCTACATGATTCCGT
This sequence comes from Lolium perenne, assembly GCF_019359855.2. Taxonomy (NCBI): domain Eukaryota; kingdom Viridiplantae; phylum Streptophyta; class Magnoliopsida; order Poales; family Poaceae; genus Lolium; species Lolium perenne. The sequence goes on along the minus strand of NC_067250.2, from coordinate 171,276,651 downwards.
CAACCCTAAGCCCCTCGTGGTGGGTATTGCCGAGGAGCACCCTCGTCAATTAGCGCCGTCTGTGGGAAATCTGCTGGCACGAGGCACTTCATCGGCTGCTCCGATCATGTCGGCTATGTCTTTTCTAGCATCAGCGACATCTTCATCATCATCGGCTCCATCGCCAAGCTTGGGGAACTCGATTCATTTCGGGTCCTTCGAGTTAACTCCGCACAACGATACATCGCGTTCGGCCTTCTCAGGCCTGCGCGACGGGATGGACATGACGTTCGGGAGCGTCCACTTCTGCGTCGACTCTGGGGGCATCCTTCGGCTCCCTGACCCGATTGCCCCTAGCACATCAAGAACTACGACTTGATGGACTGTTGCATCAACTGCTTCATCCCCGATCACAGTCGATTTATCGGCTATGTCATCAGTGTCGACTCCAACATCCTCGACATCGACATCATCGCTCCGTACCACGTCTTCCATGTCCGTCGGATCTGACGATTCTGGATCATCAGATCTTACATCATACTACTACCTCAACTACGACACCAGGCATGGGCTAGGCTCGGATGATACACCTTTCGTCTACAGCGCCAAGTACTCCTTCGACAAACAAAGTATCGACAACATCACCGTGGAGGCTGCTTCAAAAGCGGCCCATCATCACGTTTATTCTATCATCAACCCTCATAGGGGAGTCGAGATCTCCGAGGGCGAGCGCACCCCATGCGTCAATCGTGATGGGCGACGCAATGTCGAAGCCAATGCCAGCAATGACGATAGCGCTTCTACCATCACCGGGGAAGAGTGGCAGATTGCTCGCAACACCATAGCCAATAACACTCGGATTCCCATCGGAGCTCCGGAAGGAACCCTCAACGCATATCACGGTATCCTAGAAAAGAATCGGGTTCGGTTAGCAAATGAGCAAGCTGACCTCAATCGGCGTCGGCAGGCAACCGATCAATCAAGCGAACGGCGAAGGGGGCTAACCTTCACATGGGAGCACATCTCACAAAAATCAAGGTCATGGGAGGTTTCGACCACGAATCCCTCGCTTTTCAGAAGCTGATTGATACGTCTCCAACGTATCTATAATTTCCGATGTTCCATGCTTATATTATGACAATACCTACATGTTTTATTCACACTTTATATCATTTTTATGCATTTTCCGGAACTAACCTATTAACAAGATGCCACAGTGCCAGTTTCTGTTTATTATGTCTGTTTATTGCAGAAAAGGCCCAAAAACCAAAGTGCTCGGAAAAATCCAGAAAATCACAGAAATTCTATTTCGCCAGAAGACTCACGGAGCCAGAAGGGCCAGGCCAGAGGAGGCCCAGGGCCTCCACACAATAGGCTGGCGCGGCCTAGGAGGGGGCGCGCCGCCCTATGGGGTGGGCCCCCGAGGCACCCCCTTGCGCCGCCTCTTCGCCTATATAATCTCTCGTGACGTGAAAACCCTACATCAATCGACCATATTCCAGAAAGACTCCAGGGGCGCCGCCGCCATCGCGAAACTCCGTTTCGGGGGACAGAAGTCTCTGTTCCGGCACTCCGTCGGGACGGGGAATTGCCCCCGGAGTCATCTCCATCGACATCACCGCCATCTTCATCGCTGTTGCTGTCTCCCATGGTGAGGAGGGAGTAGTTCTCCCCCGAGGCTGAGGGCTCTACCGGTAGCTATGTGGTTCATCTCTCTCTCCCATGGTGTGATCTTTATGTGATCATGAGCTTTGTATCACTATTAATCTATGTGCTACTCTAGTGATGTTATTAAAGTAGTCTATTCCTCCTCCATGATGTAATGTTGACAGTGTGTGCATCATGTAGTACTTGGCGTAGGTTATGATTGTAATCTATTGTAGATTATGAAGTTAACTATTACTATGATAGTATTGATGCGATCTATTCCCCCTTTCATAGCTATTGTTGACAGTGTGTATGCTATGTTAGTACTCGGTCTAAATTGCAACGGTCTATTATGCACTCTAGAGGTTACTCAAATATGAACTCCGGATGTTGTGGAGCTTGTTTACTCCGGCTTGAGGTGTGCTTTTGTAGCCCTACACAATGAATGGTGTTTGTTATCCAACAAGAGAGTGTAGAAAGTAGCATTTATTTATTCAGTTATGTGATCAATGTTGAGAGTGTCCACTAGTGAAAGTATGATCCCTAGGCCTTGTTTCTAAGCATTGAAACACCGTTTCCAACAAGTTCTGTTACATGTTTGCTTGCTGCCATCTTTATTTCAGATTGCAATTACTACTTACAATCATCCATTATACTTGTATTTCACTATCTCTTTGCCGAACTAGTGCACCTATACATCTGACAAGTGTATTAGGTGTGTTGGGGACACAAGAGACTTCTTGTATCTTAATTGCAGGGTTGCTTGAGAGGGATATCTCTGACCTCTACCTCCCTGAGTTCGATAAACCTTGGGTGATTCACTTAAGGGAAACTTGCTGCTGTTCTACAAACTTCTGCTCTTGGAGGCCCAACACTGTCTACAGGAATAGAAGCGTGCGTAGACATCAAGCTATTTTCTGGCGCCGTTGCCGGGGAGGTAAGGTAAAAGGTATTCACATCCTCCGACTACTAAGCTATTTCCTAGCACTGTTGCCGGTGTGTGAGTGCTCGAAGCTATTTCCTTTAGATCCTGCAATTATATCTTTTTGTTTCTTGTTTTTATTTTCACTAGTTAGGCTTAATGGAAAACAACAACAAAATTAGAGATCTTTATGAACTTTATATTGAATTAGGACATGATGTGTTTGAAGAGAGAATTAAAAAACCCATGGAACTTTGTTTGCAAAATAGTTGTAGCAATGTTATTAGCATGAACTCTTTGAATACTATTATTGCTAATGCTATGGAAGAATTTAAGCTTGGGGAAGCTGGTTGTGATATTTTTAGTCCCCAAGTTTTGAGGAGAAAATTTTCTTTGATGATACTTTGCCTCCCATTTATGATGATTATAATGATAGTGGTATTTTGGTGCCACCTACTATGGAGGATAAAGGTTATTATGATTATACCATGCCTGCAATTTATGATGATTACAATGATGAATATGATATTTTCAGTCCACCTACTATTGGGGAGAAAATTAATTATGATTACAATATGCCTCCTATATATGATGATTATGGTGATGAGAATAATAATGATAGCTATTTTATTGAATTTGCTCCCACTACAATTAATAGTAATGACTATGCTTATGTGGAGAGTAGTAATTTTATGCATGTAGCTCATGATAAGAATGTTTCATGTGATAGTTATATTGTTGAGTTTGTTCATGATGCTACTGAAAGTTATTATGAGAGAGGGAAACATGGTTATATGCATCTTAATAATATTAAGTTTCCCCTCTTTATGTTGAGAATTTTGAAGTTACTCGTGTTTTATCTTCCTATGCTTGTCACTTTGTTCTTCATGAATTTATTTGTGTACAAGATTCTTATGCATAGGAAGTGTGTTAGGCTCAAATGTGCATTGAATTTGCTTCTTGATGCTCTCTTTGCTTCAACTCTCATCCTTATATGATCATCATTAAAATCACTGAGCCCATCTTAATGGCTATAAAGAAAGCACTTCTTGGGAGATAACCCATGTTTTATTTTGCTACTATTTTGTTGTGTCTTGGAAGTTGTTACTACTGTAGCAACCTCTCCTTATATTTACTTTATTGCATTGTTGTGCCAAGTAAAGTCTTTGATAGTAAGGTTGATACTAGATTTGGATTACTGCGCAGAAACAGATTTCTTGCTGTCACGAATTTGAGTAGGTCTCTCTGTAGGTAACTCAGAAAAATCAGCGAAAATTCATGAGTGATCCTCAGATATGCACGCAACTTTCATTCAATTTGAGCTTCTTCATCTGAGCATGTTAAGTGCCTCTAAAAAATTCGTCTTTACGGATTGTTCTGTTTTGACAGATTCTGCCTTTTATTTCACATTGCCTCTTTTGCTATGTTGAGTGGATTTGTTTGTTCCATTAACTTTCAGTAACCTTGGGTAATGTCCAGAAGTGTTAAGAATGATTGTGTCCTTGCTGAACATGTGAATTTTTGATTATGCACTAACCCACTAATGAAGTTTATGAGAAGTTTGGTGTGGCGGAAGTTTTCAAGGGTCAAGAGAGAAGGGTGATATAATGTGATCAAGAAGAGTGAAGAGTCTAAGCTTGGAGATGCCCCGTGGTTCATCCCTGCATATTTCAAGAAGACTCAAGCATCTAAGCTTGGGGGTGCCCAAGGCATCCCCTTCTTCATCGATAACTTATCAGGTCACCTATAGTGAAACTATATTTTTATTCCGTCACATCTTATGTGCTTTACTTGGAGCGTCTGTGTGTTTTTATTTTTGTTTGTGTTTGAATAAATCGGATCCTAGCATTCATTGTGTGGGAGAGAGACACGCTCCGCTTTTTCATATGAACACTTGTGTTCTTAGTTTTACTTTTAATGTTCATGGCGAAAGTTAAAAGCTGCTGCATTTATTGCTATTTGGTTGGAAACAGGAAATGCTTCATGTGGTAATTGGTATATGGTCTTGAATAATTCGATACTTGGCAATTGTTTTGCTCAATAGATCATGTTTAAGCTCTTGCGTCATGTACTTTGCACCTATTAATGAAGAACTACCATAGAGCTTTTGAAATTTGGTTTGCATGATTGGTCTCTCTATGGTCTAGATATTTTCTGGTAAAAGTGTTTGAGCAACAAGGAGACAGTGTAGAGTCTTATAATGCTTGCAATATGTTCTTATGTAAGTTTTGCTGTAGCGGTTCATACTTGTGTTTGCTTCAAACAACCTTGCTAGCCAAAGCCTTGCACTGAGAGGAAATACTTCTCGTGCATCCAAAACCTTGAGCCAAAACCCATGCCATTTGTGTCCACCATACCTACCTACTATGTGGTATTTCTCTGCCATTCCAAAGTAAATTACTTGAGTGCTACCTTTAAAATTTCATTCTTTGTCTTTGCAATACATAGCTCATGGGAAAATAGCCTTAAAAACTATTGTGGTAAAGAATATGTAGCTTATGTATCTTATTTCTTATAAGTTGCTTGTTGAGCGGTAACCATGTTTCTGGGGACGCCATCAACTATTACACCTTTGTTGAATATCATGTGAGTTGCTATGGATGTTCGTCTTGTCTGAAGTAAGGGCGATTTATCATGATTAAATGGTTTGAGTATGCATATTGTTAGAGAAGAACATTGGGCCGCTAACTAAAGCCATGAATCATGGTGGAAGTTTCAGTTTGGACACTAATCCTCAATCTCTTATGAGAATATTATCCGTTGTTGAATGCTTATGCATTAAAGAGGAGTCCATTATCTGTTTTCTATGTTGTCCCGGTATGGATGTCCTTAGTTGAGATCTATCAAAAAACGAGAAATCAAATGTGATCTATCTCCTTGGACCTTTGTACAAGCGGCATAGAGGTACCCCTTTGTGACACTTGGTTGAAACATATGTTATGCAATGATAATCCATGTAAATCCAAGCTAATTAGGACAAGGTGTGAGCACTATTGGTATTCTATGCATGAGGCTTGCAACTTATAGGATGTCTTATGCATAACACATATGAATTATTACTACCGTTGACAATATTGTTTCTATGTTTTCAAAATAAAAGCTCTAGCACAAAAATAGTAATCCATGCTTCCCTCTGCGAAGGGCCTTTCTTTTACTTTATGTTGAGTCAGTTTACCTACTTCCTTCTATCTTAGAAGCAAACACTTGTGTCAACTGTGTGCATTGATTCCTACATACTTGCTTATTTGCACTCATCATATTACTTTGTGTTGACAATTATCCATGAGATATACATGTTGAAGTTGAAAGCAACTGCTGAAACTTATATCTTCCTTTGTGTTGCTTCAAAACTTTCTACTAAGAATTTATTGCTTTATGAGTTAACTCCTATGCAAGTCTTATTGATGCTTGTCTTGAAAGTACTATTCATGAAAAGTCTTTGCTATATGATTCAGTTGTTTAGTCATTGTCTTTACCATTGCTTCGAATCACTTCATTCATCTCATATGCTTTACAATAGTATTGATCAAGATTATGATAGTAGCATGTCACTTCAGAAATTATCTTTGTTATCGTTTACCTACTCGAGGGAGAGTAGGAACTAAGCTTGGGGATGCTTGATACGTCTCCAACGTATCTATAATTTCTGATGTTCCATGCTTATATTATGACAATACCTACATGTTTTATTCACACTTTATATCATTTTTATGCATTTTCCGGAACTAACCTATTAACAAGATGCCACAGTGCCAGTTTCTGTTTATTATGTCTGTTTATTGCAGAAAAGGCCCAAAAACCGAAGTGCTCGGAAAAATCCAGAAAAATCACAGAAATTCTATTTCGCCAGAAGACTCACGGAGCCAGAAGGGCCAGGCCAGAGGAGGCCCAGGGCCTCCACACCATAGGCTGGCGCGGCCTAGGAGGGGGGCGCGCCGCTTTATGGGGTGGGCCCCCTAGGCACCCCCTTGCGCCGCCTCTTCGCCTATATAATCTCTCGTGACATGAAAACCCTACATCAATCGACCATATTCCAGAAAGACTCCAGGGGCGCCGCCGCCATCGCGAAACTCCGTTTCGGGGGACAGAAGTCTCTGTTCTGGCACTCCGCCGGGACGGGGAATTGCCCCCGGAGTCATCTCCATCGACATCACCGCCATCTTCATCGCCGTTGCTGTCTCCCATGATGAGGAGGGAGTAGTTCTCCCCCGAGGCTGAGGGCTCTACCGGTAGCTATGTGGTTCATCTCTCTCTCCCATGGTGTGATCTTTATGTGATCATGAGCTTTGTATCACTATTAATCTATGTGCTACTCTAGTGATGTTATTAAAGTAGTCTATTCATCCTCCATGATATAATGTTGACAGTGTGTGCATCATATAGTACTTGGCGTAGGTTATGATTGTAATCTCTTATAGATTATGAAGTTAACTATTACTATGATAGTATTGATGCGATCTATTCCCCCTTTCATAGCTATTGTTGACAGTGTGTATGCTATGTTAGTACTCGGTCTAAATTGCAACGGTCTATTATGCACTCTAGAGGTTACTCAAATATGAACTCCGGATGTTGTGGAGCTTGTTTACTCCGGCTTGAGGTGTGCTTTTGTAGCCCTACACAATGAATGGTGTTTGTTATCCAACAAGAGAGTGTAGAAAGTAGCATTTATTTATTCAGTTATGTGATCAATGTTGAGAGTGTCCACTAGTGAAAGTATGATCCCTAGGCCTTGTTTCTAAGCATTGAAACACCGTTTCCAACAAGTTCTGTTACATGTTTGCTTGCTGCCATCTTTATTTCAGATTGCAATTACTACTTACAATCATCCATTATACTTGTATTTCACTATCTCTTCGCCGAACTAGTGCACCTATACATCTGACAAGTGTATTAGGTGTGTTGGGGACACAAGAGACTTCTTGTATCTTAATTGCAGGGTTGCTTGAGAGGGATATCTCTGACCTCTACCTCCCTGAGTTCGATAAACCTTGGGGTGATTCACTTAAGGGAAACTTGTTGCTGTTCTACAAACCTCTGCTCTTGGAGGCCCAACACTGTCTACATGAATAGAAGCGTGCGTAGACATCACTGATGCAAGGGAGATTACCTCGAATCTCTCCAACTCTTTCATGACTATGGACACGGCGGGCATGATCAGGCCCAAGATTGTCGAAGGAGCAACAACCAACCTTGCAGTTTGATCAACAACCAGCCGACATCCAATGATTTGATGGCACAAGCTCATCGAGGTGCTTTGGAAAGTCTTACGATCCTTGGAGACAATCTCACCCCTAGAAAAGAGAAAACTACGCATCAAGGTAGTGGATCTAAGCATCTCTCATCATCAAAAGATGCTCGCGATGACATTACACAGAGTAAGATTGACAAAGATCATCGTCGACGTGCTGCAAGAGAAGGCTATGACAACAACGATTCCAAAGAAACTCAAGAGCACGGTGGAGAACTCTGAGGTGCCGATTGTCTAAGCCACAAGATTCGGGAGGCGATGCCACCGAAGAAAATCAAGCCTACTCCTACTGATGCTGCAAAGTATGACGGTCAGCAAGAGCCGAGGTCTTGGATAGATGATTATTTACAAAATGTGATCTTACACAAGGGAAACCAAGTAGCAGCAATGCAATGTCTACAGCTTTATCTGAAAGATTCGGCACGAGCATGGCTGAGAGGTCTGCCGAAGGGATCCATTAGGTCGTGGGAAGACTTAGTTCATGCTTTTGTAAAAAAATTCCAAGCCACATACAAGAGGCTCGTTGGAATTGAAGAGTTGCGCCAGTGCCATCAGAAGCCGAAGGAATCAATGCGCGCGTACATTGGATGTTTCACTAAACTTCTGAATGCTGCCGAAGATGTCTCCGTTGACAGGGCGATTGACGCCTTCAGTGATGGCATCCGACGATAATCCTACATCGAAGAACTCAGTTGGATGAAGCCGAAGATTATTACCAAACTCATGGAAATTTCCAATAGTTGGGTTGATGGAGAAGATCACGTGTGGAAGCCACGCCCGCGCAGTGACGACAAAGAAGATGACCAGAAGCACGATTCAGGTCATCGACTTGACCCCCGCAAAAAGCGGAGAGACCGTGGGTACGAAACCTTCGGTGACACCAAGATTGTAGCTGCAGGATACTCCGATCGACGTGACGATCGGTACGCTGATCAGCGCAACGATAGACCCGACGATCGTCAGGATGGTAACCGCAGCGGTTCTGGAGGAAATCGAGGCAATTAGAGGGAACGGCCACCACGGGTCCCGAAGTTACCGTTTGCTGAGCAGTTAAATGCCCCTTGTTACATACACGCGTACATCGACCCAAAGGATAAAACCAAAAAGTCGAGTCATCTGCTCAGGGACTGCCGATAGTTTCTTGATCTTCAGAAGTTTTATGAGTCGAATAAAGGGCAGGCGCAGCTCCCGAGCCCACCGCATCCACCTCAGCATCAAGTTCAACAAGTTCAACAAGTTTAAACTCGTGCTTCCAACGAAGCTTTTCCTCCACCTCGGTGACAGATGAGCATGATCCACAGGACTGACGTCTCAAGAAGGGAAATGAAAAAGCTTATGCAAGAAATCAATCTTGCGGAAGGCACCATGGCTAACTTCCCATAATTCATCGACTGGTCTGCGCAAAGCATCTTGTTCAGTAGAGCCGATCACCCGATGTCTATTCAAAGACCAGGCCATGCAGCTTTGGTAGTCGAAGCACAAATTGGTGGGTGATGACCCACAAGTATAGGGGATCGCAACAGTCTTCGCGGGTAGTATAACCCAATTTATTGATTCGACACAAAGGGGAGACAAAGAACACTTGGAAGCCTTAACAGCAGAGTTGTCAATTCAGCTGCACCTGGAAACAGACTTGCTCGCAAGAGTTTATCAGTAGTAACAGTTTTATAGCAGTAGCAGTAGTGAAATAACAGCAGCAGAGTAACAAAGACAGCAGTAGTGATTTTAGTAAACGGCAGGATTAAAATACTGTAGGCACGGGGACGGATGACGGGCGTTGCATGGATGAGAGAAACTCATGTAATAATCATAGCAGGGCATTTGCAGATAATAATAAAACGGTGTCCAAGTACAAAGCAATCAATAGGCATGTGTTCCATATATAGTCGTGCGTGCTCGCAATGAGAAACTTGCACAATATCTTTTGTCCTACCAGCCGGTGGCAGCCGGGCCTCAAGGGAAACTACTGGATATTAAGGTACTCCTTTTAATAAAGTACCGGAGCAAAGCATTAACACTCCGTGAACACATGTGATCCTCACATCGCTACCATTCCCTCCGGTTGTCCCGATTTCTGTCACTTCGGGGCCATCGGTTCCGGACAGCGACATGTGTATACAACTTATAGGTAAGACCATAAACAATGAATATCTTGATGAAGCAATAACATGTTCAGATCTGAAATCATGGCACTCGGGCCCTAGTGACAAGCATTAAGCATAACAAGTTGCAACAATATCATCAAAGTACCAATTACGGACACTAGGCACTATGCCCTAACAATCTTATGCTATTACATGACCAATCTCATCCAATCCCTACCATCCCCTTCAGCCTACAAATGGGAATTACTCACACATGGATGGGGGAAACATGGCTGGTTGATGTAGAGGCGTTGGCGGTGATGGCGGCGATGATCTCCTCCAATTCCCCGTCCCGGCGGAGTGCCAGAACGGAGACTTCTGGCTCACGCGACGGAGTTTCGCGATGTGGCGGCGTTCTGGAGGGTTTCTGGCGACTTCGACTTCTCCCCGTGCGTTTTTAGGTCGAGGCCGATAAATAGTCCGAAGGAGGGCGTCGGAGGCCGGCCGAGGGGGGCACACCACAGGGCCGCGCGGGCCCCCCTGGGCCGCGCCGCCCTATGGTGTGGGGCCCTCGGGCCTCCACCTTAATTGTCCTCCTGGCTCCGTCATTATTCTGGGAAAATAGGGCCTTCTGCATAAATTCCGAGGATTTTCCCGAAAGTTGGATTTCTGCACAAAAACGAGACACTGAACAGTTCTGCTGAAAACAGCGTTAGTCCGTGTTAGTTGCATCCAAAATACACAAATTAGAGGCAAAACAATAGCAAAAGTGTTCGGGAAAGTAGATACGTTTTGGACGTATCAACTCCCCCCAAGCTTAGCTTATTGCTTGTCCTCAAGCAATTCAGTTAACAACTGAGCGATAAAAGAACTTTCATGAACACATTTGCTCATATGATGTATATATTCTCATGCTATGGCTAATACTTAAGCAATTCATAATGAGATACATGCAAATAAGATCATCTAACAGCTATGTCAATCATGGAGAGGTACCAACAATTAATAATAAGCATCATGAATCATGTATATAAGCAGGATTGCAATGTTCATAAGAGAGTATGATAAAGTGGTATCTCGCTTGCCTGTATTTGATTGGCAAAACATAAATGCCCGGGCACCTCTGGAGTTCATAGAAAGACTAGAAGTAGTGATTGTCAAAAGATAAATGCATCAAAGCTATACCACAATCAATCATATTTTGAGACAAGCATATTATACTAAGAATGACAGTTGTGCTCTCAAGATAGTGCTCAAAGAAATAATGGAGACACAACATAAAAGTAAAAGATTGACCCTTCGCAGAGGGAAGCAGGGATTAACATGCGCTAGAGCTTTTCATTTTTATAAAGACAGGAGTAAAATTATTTTGAGAGGTGTTTGTTGTTGTCAACGAATGGTAATGGGTACACCAACTACCTCACCAACCGGACTTTCAAGAGCGGCTCCCATGAATTATTGCATATTTATGTGGCACTCCTTCCAACCTTTCTTTCACAAACCATGGCTAACCGAATCCTCGGGTGCCTGCCAACAATCTCATACCATGAAGGAGTGCCTTTTTTATTTTATTTTTATTATGATGATGACACTCCCCCCAACCTTTGCTTACACAAGCCATGGCTAACCGAATCCTTCGGGTGCCGTCCATCAATCACAAACCATGGAGGAGTGTCTATTTAAGTTAATTAATTCGGGACTGGGAATCCCATTGCCAGCTCTTTTTGCAAAATTATTGGATAAGCGGATGTGCCACTAGTCCATATGAGAGTCCGTCAAAAGTAAATAACAAGGTTGAAAGCTAAACACCACATACTTCCTCATGAGCTATGAAACATAAACACAAATTGATAAGCATTTTGAAGGTTTTAAAGGTAGCGCATGAGAATTTACTTGGAATGGTTTGAAATGCCATGCATAGGTATTTATGGTGGACACTCTGGAATAACTTGATTTTCATGTGTTTGGAAGCACGAGCAGCGTTCCCGCTCAGTACAAGTGAAGGCTAGCAATAGACTAGGGAGCGACAAATCAAGAGAGCAAAGAATCGTCATAATCATGCTTGCGGCAAAATAAATTAACGGAGGCATACAAGTGATACAAGAACTCTGAAGCAATATAGATCATCGAGGCTTAATTGACTTTTTGTTCAGTCATATGCATGCGTGAGCATGTGCCAAGTCGATATGAATGAATTATTCAGAGGAGGATACCACAATGCCATACTTACTTATGAATAAAACAATGCAAGCAAACATCCATGACATGCTACTCATATTAATAGATTGGAGCTAAGCATGAGAGATCATAAACTACTAGACTTTCTCAAATAACATATACCTCACATGAACCAACTAAGCATGCTCACATGGATGAGTATATGTACATAAATGAAAACAAATAGAGTTCATACCAGCCTCTCACCACAATCAGATTGTCGTAGATCGTCATTATTGCCTTTTCACTTGTGTAGCTTGGATAATATGAAATGAAAACCACGCTCCAGCCACCGAAGACCATTAAACTCATAAAGAACTTTACAAACTAGAGAAGAACAGCAAATATTTTTGGTGTTTTCAAATTAGAAACAAGAACAAGAGGAAACAAACAAACAAAGCAAAATCTTTTTGGGTTTTCTTATAGCAAACTAGTAATAGCAAATAAAGCGAAACAAATGCAAGAAACCAAAGCAAACAAATGGTGAAGAGAAACAACAGAAATATTTTTGGTCTTTTTGTGTTTTGGGAAGGAAACAAAGCAAGAACAAGAAATAGCAAATTAAAAGAAACACAGAAAAGCGAGATGGCAGAAATCTGTCAAAACCTGACAGCAGTACAGAAATCTATTTTTACAAAAATCTTACGTTGCTCAGATCGAAAAGTGTTCAACTAATGAAAGTTAGATAACAACCTGGGGAACCTGCACAAAAATTGGCAGCTCAAAATGACGCTCTGGCTATTTTTGATAATTTTTACGGTAACGTTCCAGAATCTGTTTTCAGGCAGCATTTCCCCAAATATCATCTTCCTCTCATTAGAAAACCACTCAAACGAACAAAACAAGTATGTACAAGTATCCAGCAACCATAATATGCAAAGAATGAGTGATGCCGGTATACCTCCCCCCAAGCTTAGGCTTTTGGCCTAAGTGGAGTTCAATCCCATCGATCCCGTGAAGTAGTGTCTCCGTAGTATGACGAAGATGGATCGTATTCCGGGTATGTACTAGAAAAAGCACCCGGATATGTGACGGAGTGGTCGTAGGAGGCCCCGGTGTCCTCGGAGTCATGTTGCTGGTGGAAGTCTTTTATCTTCAAATGCTCATCCACTTCCTCCTTAGTGCACGACCATGATTGCCTGTCAATACTTAACAAACCTAGTTGGGGAAGAGGAATTTCTTTCTCATCCCCGTCAGAAAACAACATTCTATACACCATATTATCTAAAGTAGAATTAGTGGTAACAAAATGATGACTCTTCATAGCAACAATATCAAGTTTCCTAGGGGCCAATGGCACATCATTAGGATCAATAGGAAGATTTAGATATTTTAAAACACGCAGTGCGATAGTTCCTCCAAAAATAGGCCCCCTGGTAGTCAGGCGGCGAGCAATAAGAGCACCAAGGTGATAAGATGTTTGACCAGTAAGTGCAATATTCAAGAAAGCAAGATGGTAACTAGAAATGTTGCTAGTGTTCTCCCTACCAAGAATGCTAGTAGCAATGTAGTATGCAAAATACTTAATGGCAGGGAGTTGAATGTTCCTTATCTTGCCACGCTGAATGGTGCAACAATCATCATCGGTAATCCCTCGATAGAGCTCCAACAAGTCCCGGGGGTTGTCATCAATCCTACTTGCTGTACCTACAGGGGCAATATCCAAGGCACGACAAAAATCCTTCAATTGCATAGTAACAGGATTACCATAGATCCTGAATGCAACCGTTGGCTCATATTGTTTGTTGTTGAACTGGAAACTCTCGACGAAGATTTTGGTGAGCAAGTAGTATTGCTCCCTTTCATCTCCCATATAGGTGGTTAACCCTGCCCTGTTGACAAGGGTTAAGAAATCCTCCAATATCCCTGCATTCCTTAGAAAATCATAGCATGGAAAAGTAGAAGCATTAGGAGGCCCGTTGTCCTCTTCGGGCGCGAAGCTAGGCGCGATGATGTCTTCATTGTATGATCGCCTAATCCGGGTGGCAGCCCTAGAAGGCCTCCCAGTGCTGGTTGTCCCTTTCTTGAACAACTCTCCAAAGCTGAACTTCTTCATAGCTTCTCTGAAATTTTCAACAAATGATATAAAAATTTGATTTGGTGACATATAATTGAGGGAAACTACCATAGGAACTTGCTAGAGTACTAATCATGCATCAAAACTAGTTTCTACCACTTAGAACAAGCATGCAAGCTCACTAAACATGTTACCTACAGCAGCAAAATATTCAAGATATACTCAACCAAACAAAATTCTACTTGGATGGGTGGAGGAGTCACATACCGAAGAGCAAATGTGCCAAATTTCAGACAGAAATCTGGGCTGAGCAAAGAGATCGAGAAATCTGGAGCTCTGGAGCAAAAACGCGAGTGAGAGGAACTTGGTACGAGTTTTTTCGGGAGAGAGAAGGTGCTGGGAGAAAGAGATGACAAAGTGGGGCAAAGGGGAGCCCACACCACATGGTGGCGCGGCCACCTCCTTGGCCGCGCCGGCCTGTGGTGCAGCGCCCTCGGTGCCCCACAGGTCATCCTCTGTGCTCCTGTGCCTCGTCGAAAAATAGGACCAACGGTATAATTTTTGTGAATTTTTGAAAACTTTGAAAAATGCACATTTCTGGGTATTTAGTTTATTATTACTGGCCAGGAAAAATTTCGAAATCTTCAAATAACTAAAGAACTTTGCAAATTAAAAGTGCTACAGCAACTAGAGCAAGTGGAGGAAGAAAGATATGTTGTTTACCTCCTCTATGCATATAAAAAGTATCCGTTAACAAGGTTGATCAAGTCTTGTCACCAAATAACTTTTTCATAGCATAAGAAGAAATAAACCTCAAATCAATCATGTTACCTTGAATTGTATTGATATGGATCCAATCACGAGAGTTTGATATTCTTCTTTAGGCTCATATATAGGACAATCAATAGTTCCCACTTTGATAGTTCTCACATTAGAAATAGTATTAACTCCACACGCTTTCTCAATCCTCTTGGGGAAATAAACGGTGTGTTCCCTATCATCAACATTGAAAGTAACTTTTCCTTTATTGCAATCAATAACAGCCCCTGCGGTGTTAAGAAAAGGTCTCCCAAGAATAATAGACATATTATCATCTTCAGGCATTTCTAACACAACAAAATCAGTTAATATCAAGCAGTTAGTAGTAACTTGAACAGGAACATTCTCACATATACCAACAGGAATAGCAGTAGATTTATCAGCCATTTGCAAAGATATATCAGTAGGTATCAACTTATCTAAGTAAAGTCTCTTATAAAGAGAAAAAGGCATAACACTAACACCGGCTCCCAAGTCACATAGAGCATTTTTAACATAATTATTCTTAATAGAACAAGGAATAGTAGGTATACCTGGGTCGCCCAACTTCTTTGGAATTTTGCCATTGAAAGAGTAATTAGCAAGCATAGTGGAAATTTCCTCATTGGGGATTTTCCTTTTGTTAGTAACAATATCTTTCATATACTTTGAATAAGGAGGCAATTTAATAGCATCAGTCAAAGGGATTTGCAAGAATAAAGGTTTCATCCAATCGCAAAATTTATTATAGTGTTCTTCTTCCTTTGATTTTAGTTTCTTAGCAGGAAAAGGCATTTGCTTTCGCACCCAAGGTTCTCTTTCGTTACCATGTTTCTCAGCAATAAAATCTTCTTTAGTATACTTTTTATTTTTAGCATGCTTTTCAGGTTCTTCTTCAACCTCTTCTTTATCAGGAGTATCATTCTTATCATTATCTTTATCATTATCATGTTCATTACCACTTTCAGTTTCAGCATCAGAAATAGAAATACTATTAGGATCATTAACAGGTTCAGAGGATTCTACAACATTTTTATGTTTCTTCTTCTTTTTCTTCTTAGAATGAGCACTAGGTTCAATGTGTTGAGAATCTTGTTCAATTCTTTTGGGATGCCCTTCAGGATATAGAGGATCCTGGGTAGAGACACCACCTCTAGTTGTTACTTCATAAGCATGTTTCTCTTTAGAATTATTTCCTAACAAGTCATTTTGCACTTTAGTGAGTTGATCAATTTGAGTTTGAATCATATGAAAATGTTTAACAAGCATCTTAACATCATTGGAGGTTCTCTCCACAATATCATGCAATTCACTAATAGCTCGAGAATTTTCCATTAAATGATTCTCTACTCTCATATTAAAATTTTCTTGCTTAACAATATAATTATCAAACTCATCTAAGCATTGTGCAGGAGGTTTCGAATACGGAATATCTTCCCTAGTAAAGCGTTGAAGGGAGTTTACCTCAATCATGGATGAAGGGGGAATTATCTCACATATATCTTCTATAGGAGGTAGATTCTTCACATCCTCAGATTTAATACCTTTCTCCTTGAGAGACTTCTTGGCTTCCCTCATATCTTCATCATTCAATTTAATTAAACCCCTCTTCTTCAATATTGGCGTTGGAGTTGGTTCAGGCATAGTCCAATCATCATGATTCCGGCTTATTTTAGCCAATAATTCTTCAGCGTCGTCTGGAGTTCTTTTCCTAAAAACACAACCAGCACAACTATCCAGGTATGCCCTAGACTCAATGGTTAGTCCACTATAAAATATATCAAGTAAATCATGCTTTTCCAGATCATGCTCAGGCCGAGCTCTAATAAGAGAGCAAAATCTCGCCCAAGCCTCAGGCAATTTCTCTTCATCTCCCTGGTCAAAATTATAAATTCTCTGCAAGGCAATATGTTGAGCACTAGCAGGAAAGTATTTGCGGAAGAAAACATCAAGCAATTCTTTTGGACTTTTAATACAATTAGGTGGCAAATTATTATACCAAGTTTTAGCGTCATCCTTTAATGAGAATGGAAATATTTTAGCAACAAAGTAAGTACGCATCTTGACATCATCAGAAAACGAGCTACTTAGAGTAGATAACTCAGTCATGTGTTCAACAGCACTTTCTTTTTCAGTACCATAAAAAGGTGTTTTCTCAACAATAGCTATATGAGATAGATCAAGAGAAAAATCATAATCTTTATCCCTAATGTTTATGGGAGATGTGGCAAACTTAGGATCAGGAGACAGTTTATATCTAACAGCATGTTCTGCAAGCAACTTTTTAATTTTTCTTGCATCAGTGGTAGCATTGCATTTTTCAATAAAATCATCATTAAGCTCCACATAATCTTCCTCAGGATCATCACTAAAATAACCAAGTTCAGGTGAACTAACAGGTGTAGTAGCATTAGGAGTTTCAGTATTTTCAATTTGTCTAGACCTAGCAATTGTAGCATCTAGAAAGGATCCCAAAGAACCACTATCATCAAGCACAGCAGAAACATTATCAATATTATGAGAGTTTTCAGATTCAGCAGAAGTACCCGCATGTGAAGCATGCGGCGGTGAAACAAGTTTATCAATCACAGATGGTGAATCAAGAGCAGCAGAGGTATTCAGAATTGTACCTTTTCTTGTAGTGGATGGTAATATGACGATCTTAGTATCGCGAGGTTTACCCATGATGGAGAATTTGCAGCGAACAATATTAATCCAAGTGAACTTCCAAATAAAGCTATGCTCCCCGGCAACGGCGCCAGAAAATAGTCTTGATGACCCACAAGTATAGGGGATCGCAACAGTCTTCGCGGGTAGTATAACCCAATTTATTGATTCGACACAAAGGGGAGACAAAGAACACTTGGAAGCCTTAACAGCGGAGTTGTCAATTCAGCTGCACCTGGAAACAGACTTGCTCGCAAGAGTTTATCAGTAGTAATAGTTTTATAGCAGTAGCAGTAGTGAAATAACAGCAGCAGAGTAACAAAGACAGCAGTAGTGATTTTAGTAAACGGCAGGATTAAAATACTGTAGGCACGGGGACGGATGACGGGCGTTGCATGGATGAGAGAAACTCATGTAATAATCATAGCAGGGCATTTGCAGATAATAATAAAACGGTGTCCAAGTACAAAGCAATCAATAGGCATGTGTTCCATATATAGTCGTGCGTGCTCGCAATGAGAAACTTGCACAACATCTTTTGTCCTACCAGCCGGTGGCAGCCGGGCCTCAAGGGAAACTACTGGATATTAAGGTACTCCTTTTAATAAAGTACCGGAGCAAAGCATTAACACTCCGTGAACACATGTGATCCTCACATCGCTACCATTCCCTCCGGTTGTCCCGATTTCTGTCACTTCGGGGCCATCGGTTCCGGACAGCGACATGTGTGTACAACTTATAGGTAAGACCATAAACAATGAATATCTTGATGAAGCAATAACATGTTCAGATCTGAAATCATGGCACTCGGGCCCTAGTGACAAGCATTAAGCATAACAAGTTGCAACAATATCATCAAAGTACCAATTACGGACACTAGGCACTATGCCCTAACAATCTTATGCTATTACATGACCAATCTCATCCAATCCCTACCATCCCCTTCAGCCTACAAATGGGAATTACTCACACATGGATGGGGGAAACATGGCTGGTTGATGTAGAGGCGTTGGCGGTGATGGCGGCGATGATCTCCTCCAATTCCCCATCCCGGCGGAGTGCCAGAACGGAGACTTCTGGCTCCCGCGACGGAGTTTCGCGATGTGGCGGCGTTCTGGAGGGTTTCTGGCGACTTCGACTTCTCCCCGTGCATTTTTAGGTCGAGGCCGATAAATAGTCCGAAGGAGGGCGTCGGAGGCCGGCCGAGGGGGCCACACCACAGGGCCGCGCGGGCCCCCCCTGGGCCGCGCCGCCCTATGGTGTGGGGCCCTCGGGCCTCCACCTTAATTGTCCTCCTGGCTCCGTCATTATTCTGGGAAAATAGGGCCTTCTGCATAAATTCTGAGGATTTTCCCGAAAGTTGGATTTCTGCACAAAAACGAGACACCAGAACAGTTCTGCTGAAAACAGCGTTAGTCCGTGTTAGTTGCATCCAAAATACACAAATTAGAGGCAAAACAATAGCAAAAGTGTTCGGGAAAGTAGATACGTTTTGGACGTATCAGTGGGTTCATCATTAGCAAAGTATTCATGGACGGTGAAAGCGGATTGAATCTGCTATTCGCAAGCACATTCAAGACAATGGGCATCGCAGTCGATATGTTGCAGGAATAGGATACATGTTTTCATGGCATTGTTCCAACTTTGCCAGCATACCCTCTCGACAGGATCTCCTTGAGTGTGGTCTTCGAAAAACCTGACAATTTCAGGAGGGAGAGGCTCGAGTTTCAGGTAGTAAATTGAGAATCACAATACCATGCTATCCTTGGAAGACCAGCTTACGCCAAATTCATGGCTGTGCCTCACTATACGTATTTAAAGCTCAAGATGCCAGGCAACAACGGGACCAATATCATGGTTCACAGAAGATTTTCCCGTTCAGATAATTGTGACCAAGAGTTCTAGAAGATTCCCGCTAAGTTCGGGATAAAGCAGGAAGTAAAAAACTATGTATTTTATTCCCAAATAGTTAGCTTTTGAAAACAAGGAATCTAAGCTCAAAGAGGTAGACAACAATAAGAAGACGAAGAAACAACCTGACGATCCTGCAACGACAGTACCAACTATCAAAGCTTCAACAACAGTCGTTAGAGCCTCAGCAGAAGGCACTAACCCTTTGGCAGCAATTGCCAATGCTTCTACAAAAACTATCAGCACCGCCCAGGAAGCCATCGGCACCTTAGCAGACGTCGGCCAAACCAAGGAGTACCATCCTCTTACTTAAGAAGATGAGCGGTGGCATACACTTTTACTTTTCGTAGCATTTTTATTTTCAATAAGGCTTTCTGAAGCCATAGCAATTTAGTTTATCTTATCGTTACAGACTTATTAATAAAGTTCAAGTTTCGTCTATGCAAGCATTCGATTGATTCAGGACACCCGACAAATTTTTCAAGATCTTCGCATAATACCACGCACTACGACTTCAGAAAATATTAATACAGTAAGCGAACCCGATAAAAAAATCGGGAGCTTTCTATACTGTTTGTACTCAAAGATTTTCATCTAGTCCTCAGAGAACATGCGAGTGCTGCAATTGATGATAATCAAAGGGTCCTTGAAAAATACAATAAGAATACACATCGTTTTTTCGTCAAAGCCTCAAGGAACATATGAGCGCTTGATACGTCTCCGACGTATCGATAATTTCTTATGTTCCATGCCACATTATTGATGATATCTACATGTTTTATACACATTATATGTCGTATTTATGCATTTTCTGGCACTAACCTATTAACGAGATGCCGAAGAGTCAGTTGCTGTTTTCTGCTGTTTTTGGTTTCAGAAATCCTACAAAGGAAATATTCTCGGAATTGGACGAAATCAACGCCCAGGGTCCTATTTTTGCACGAAGCTTCCAGAAGACCGAGGGGGAAAGGAAGTGGGGCCACGAGGCGCCGCCACAACAGGGCGGCGCGGCCCAGGTCTTGGCCGCGCGGCCTTGGTGTGTGGGGACCTCGTGTGGCCCCCCGCGTTGCCCTTCCGCCTACTTAAAGCCTTCGTCGCGAAACCCCCTGTACCGAGAGCCACGATACGGAAAACCTTACTGAGACGCCGCCACCGCCAATCCCATCTCGGGGGATTCTGGAGATCGCCTCCGGCACCCTGCCGGAGAGGGGAATCATCTCCCGGAGGACTCTTCACCGCCATGGTCGCCTCCAGAGTGATGAGTGAGTAGTTCACCCCTGGACTATGGGTCCATAGCAGTAGCTAGATGGTCGTCTTCTCCTTATGTGCTTCATTGTCGGATCTTGTGAGATGCCTAACATGATCAAGATCATCTATCTGTAATTCTATATGTTGTGTTTGTCGGGATCCGATGGATAGAGAATACTATGTTATGTTGATTATCAATCTATTACCTACGTGTTGTTTATGATCTTGCATGCTCTCCGTTATTAGTAGAGGCTCTGGCCAAGTTTTTACTCTTAACTCCAAGAGGGAGTATTTATGCTCGATAGTGGGTTCATGCCTCCATTAAATCTGGGACAGTGACAGAAAGTTCTAAGGTTGTGGATGTGCTGTTGCCACTAGGGATAAAACATTGATGCTATGTCCGAGGATGTAGTTATTGATTACATTACGCACCATACTTAATGCAATTGTCTGTTGTTTGCAACTTAATACTGGAAGGGGTTCGGATGATAACCTGAAGGTGGACTTTTTAGGCATAGATGCATGCTGGATAGCGGTCTATGTACTTTGTCGTAATGCCCAATTAAATCTCACAATACTCATCGTATCATGTATGTGCATTGTCATGCCCTCTCTATTTGTCAATTGCCCGACTGTAATTTGTTCACCCAACATGCTATTTATCTTATGGGAGAGACACCTCTAGTGAACTGTGGACCCCGGTCCATTCTTTTACATCGAATACAATTTACTGCAATATTTGTTCTTTAATGTTTTCTGCAAACAATCATCATCCACACTATACATCTAATCCTTTGTTACAACAAGCCGGTGAGATTGACAACCTCACTGTTTCGTTGGGGCAAAGTACTTTGGTTGTGTTGTGCAGGTTCCACGTTGGCGCCGGAATCCCTGGTGTTGCGCCGCACTACATCCCGCCACCAACAACCTTCAACGTGCTTCTTGGCTCCTCCTGGTTCGATAAACCTTGGTTTCTTTCTGAGGGAAAACTTGCTACTGTCTGCATCACACCTTCCTCTTGGGGTTCCCAACGGACGTGTGCTGTACACGCCATCAAGCATTTTTTCTGGCGCCGTTGCCGGGGAACGAAGAAAAGTTACACCACAAAGATTTCTAACTCCCACGTCAACTACACGCCAGCAAGATTTTTTCTGGCGCCGTTGCCGGGGAGATCAAGACACGCTGCAAGGGGAGTCTCCACAATCCAATCTCTTTACTTTGTTTTTGTCTTGCTTTATTTTATTTACTTTCTTGTTTGCTGCACTTAAACAAAACACAAAAAAATTAGTTGCTAGCTTTACTTTATTTACTGTCTTGCACTCTATATCGAAAACACAAAAAAATTAGTTACTTGCATTTACTTTATTTAGTTTGCTTTATTTACCACTGCTAAAATGGCTACCCCTGAAAATACTAAGTTGTGTGACTTCACAACCACAAATAATAATGATTTCTTATGCACACCTATTGCTCCACCTGCTACTACAGCAGAATTCTTTGAAATTAAACCTGCTTTACTGAATCTTGTTATGCGAGAGCAATTTTCTGGTGTTAGTTCTGATGATGCTGCTGCCCATCTCAATAATTTTGTTGAATTGTGTGAAATGCAAAAGTATAAAGATGTAGATGGTGACATTATAAAATTAAAATTGTTTCCTTTCTCATTAAGAGCAAGAGCTAAAGATTGGTTGCTATCTTTGCCTAAGAATAGTATTGATTCATGGACTAAATGTAAGGACGCTTTTATTGGTAGATATTATCCTCCCGCTAAAATTATATCTTTGAGGAGTAGCATAATGAATTTTAAACAATTGGATAATGAGCATGTTGCACAAGCATGTGAAAGAATGAAATCTTTGGTTAAAAATTGCCCAACCCATGGACTGACTACTTGGATGATCATCCAAACCTTTTATGCAGGACTAAACTTTTCTTCGCGGAACCTATTGGATTCAGCTGCTGGAGGTACCTTTATGTCCATCACTCTTGGTGAAGCAACAAAGCTTCTTGATAATATGATGATTAATTACTCTGAATGGCACACGGAAAGAGCTCCACAAGGTAAGAAGGTAAATTCTGTCGAAGAAACCTCTTCCTTGAGTGATAAGATTGATGCTATTATGTCTATGCTTGTGAATGATAGGACTAATGTTGATCCTAATAATGTTCTGTTAGCTTCATTGGTTGCCCAAGAAGAGCATGTTGATGTAAACTTCATTAAAAATAATAATTTCAACAACAATGCTTATCGGAACAATTCTAGTAATAACTATAGGCCATATCCTTATAATAATGGTAACGGTTATGGTAATTCTTATGGGAATTCTTACAACAATAATAGGAACACACACCCCTGGACTTGAAGCTATGCTTAAAGAATTTATTAGTACACAAACTGCTTTTAACAAATCTGTTGAAGAAAAGCTCAATAAAATTGATATTCTTGCTTCTAAGGTTGATAGTCTTGCCTCTGATGTTGATCTTTTAAAATTGAAAGTTATGCCTAATAAGGATATTGAAAATAAAATTGTTACTACAGCAAATGCCATCCAAGTTAGAATTAATGAGAATATGAGATTGATGGCTGAATTGCATGCTAGGTGGGAAAGAGAAGAAAATGAAAAACTAGCTAAAGAGAATAATGTAGCTAAAGTTTGGACTATTACCACCACTAGCAATGCTAATGCTCCACATGTTGCTGCACCTACTACTAATAATGGTAAAAGGATTGGTGTTGGCAATGCTTCCACTTCTAATGCAAAGCCTGCAAAACTGCCGGAAACTGCTAAAACTGTTGAAACTGCCTGTGATAAAACTGCTGAAATTTTTTCCAACATTGGGGATGATGATCCCATTGCTGTAGATCATAATAGTTTAGACTTTGATGATTGCCATATCTCTGAAGTCATAAAGTTTTTACAAAAGCTTGCTAAAAGTCCCAATGCTAGTGCTATAAATTTAGCCTTTACAAAACATATTACGAATGCTCTCATAAAAGCTAGAGAAGAGAAACTAGAACGTGAAGCTTCTATTCCTAGAAAGTTAGAAGATGGTTGGGAGCCCATCATTAAGATGAAGGTCAATGACTTTGATTGTAATGCTTTATGTGATCTTGGTGCAAGTATTTCCGTTATGCCTAAGAAAGTCTATGATATGCTTGACTTGCCACCATTGAAATATTGTTATTTGGATGTTAATCTCGCTGATAATGCTAAAAAGAAACCTTTGGGGAGAGTTGATAATGTTCGTATTATGGTTAACAATAACCTTGTCCCCGTTGATTTTGTTGTCTTGGATGTTGAATGCAATGCATCTTGCCCCATTATATTGGGAAGACCTTTTCTTCGAACTGTTGGAGCTATCATTGATATGAAGGAAGGTAATATTAAATATCAATTTCCTCTCAAGAAAGGTATGGAACACTTCCCTAGAAAGAGAATGAAGTTACCTTATGATTCTATTATTAGAACAAATTATGCTGTTGATGCTTCATCTCTTGATAATACTTGATTTACACTTTCTGCGCCTAGCTGAAAGGCGTTAAAGAAAAGCGCTTATGGGAGACAACCCATGTTTTTACTACAGTACTTTATTTTATATTTGAGTCTTGGAAGTTGTTTACTACTGTAGCAACCTCTCCTTATCATGTTTTTGTGCCAAGTAAAGTCTCTATGGTAAAGTTGATGCTAGATTTGGATTGCTGCACAGAAACAGCATTGCTGTCTGTCACGAATTCGCGCAGAAGTCTCCGTAAAAAAATCAAAAAAATCTGAAAATTTACGTGCGTGATCCTCAGATATGTACGCAACTTTCATTAGTTTTGAGTTTTTCCGTTTGAGCAAGTTAAGTGTCCCTTCCAGGTTCGTCTTTACGGACTGTTCTGTTTTTGACAGATTCTGCCTTTTATTTCGCATTGCCTCTTTTGCTATGTTGGATGAATTTCTTTGATCCATTAATGTCCAGTAGTTTTGTGCAATGTCCAGAAGTGTTAAGAATGATTGTGTCACCTCTGAACATGTGAATTTTTGATTGTGCACTAACCCTCTAATGAGTTTGCTTGAAGTTTGGTGTGAAGGAAGTTTTCAAGGGTCAAGAGAGGAGTATGATATACTATGATCAAGAGGAGTGAAAGCTCTAAGCTTGGGGATGCCCCGGTGGTTCACCCCTGCATATTTTAAGAAGACTCAAGCGTCTAAGCTTGGGGATGCCCAAGGCATCCCCTTCTTCATCGACAACATCATCAGGTTCCTCCCCTAAAACTATATTTTTATTCAGTCACATCTTATGTGCTTTGCTTGGAGCGTCGGTTTGTTTTTGTTTTTGTTTTTGTTTGAATAAAATGGATCCTAGCATTCATTGTGTGGGAGAGAGACACGCTCCGCTGTTGCATATGGACAATATGTCCTTAGGCTTTACTCATAGTATTCATGGCGAAGGTTGAATCTTCTTCGTTAAATTGTTATATGGTTGGAATCGGGAAATGCTACATGTAGTAATTTTAAAATGTCTTGAATAATTTGATACTTGGCAATTGTTGTGCTCATGTTTAAGCTCTTTCATCATATACTTTGCACCCATTAATGAAGAAATACATAGAGCTTGCTAAAATTTGGTTTGCATATTTGGTCTCTCTAAAGTCTAGATAATTTCTAGTATTGAGTTTTGAACAACAAGGAAGACGGTGTAGAGTCTTATAATGTTTACAATATGTCTTTTATGTGAGATTTGCTGCACCGGTTCATCCTTGTGTTTGTTTCAAATAGCCTTGCTAGCCTAAACCTTGTATCGAGAGGGAATACTTCTCATGCATCCAAAATCCTTGAGCCAACCACTATGCCATTTGTGTCCACCATACCTACCTACTACATGGTATTTCTCCGCCATTCCAAAGTAAATTGCTTGAGTGCTACCTTTAAATTTCCATCATTCGCCTTTGCAATATATAGCTCATGGGACAAAATAGCCTTAAAAACTATTGTGGTATTGAATATGTACTTATGCACTTTATCTCTTATTAAGTTGCTTGTTGTGCGATAACCATGTTTTCTGGGGACGCCATCAACTCTTTGTTGAACATCATGTGAGTTGCTATGCATGTTCGTCTTGTCTGAAGTAAGGGCGGTTTTCACAATCAAATGGTTTGAGTATGCATACTATTAGAGAAGAACATTGGGCCACTAACTAAAGCCATGAATCATGGTGGAAGTTTCAGTTTGGACATAAAACCTCAATCTCTTATGAGAATATTAACTGTTGTTGAATGCTTAAGCATTAAAAGAGGAGTCCATTATCTGTTGTCTATGTTGTCCCGGTATGGGTGTCTAAGTTGAAGAATGATCAAAAGCGAGAAATCCAATGCGAACTTTCTCCTTAGACCCTTGTACATGCGGCATAGAGGTACCCCATTGTGACACTTGGTTGAAACATATGTTATGCAATGATGATCAGTGTTAACCCGAGCTAATTAAGACAAGGTGCGGGCATTATTAGTACACTATGCATGAGGCTTGCAACTTGTAAGATATAATTTACATGATACATATGCTTTATTACTACCGTTGACAAAATTGTTTCATGTTTTCAAAATAAAAGCTCTAGCACAAATATAGCAATCGATGCTTTCCTCTTTGAAGGAACTTTCTTTTACTTTTATGTTGAGTCAGTTCTCCTATCTCTCTCCACCTCAAGAAGCAAACACTTGTGTGAACTGTGCATTGATTCCTACATACTTGCATATTGCACTTGTTATATTACTCTATGTTGACAATTATCTATGAGATATACATGTTACAAGTTGAAAGCAACCGCTGAAACTTAATCTTCCTTTGTGTTGCTTCAATACCTTTACTTTGATTTATTACTTTATGAGTTAACTCTTATGCAAGACTTATTGATGCTTGTCTTGAAGTACTATTCATGAAAAGTCTTTGCTTTATGATTCATTTGTTTACTCATGTCATTACCATTGTTTTGATCGCTGCATTCATTACATATGCTTACAATAGTATGATCAAGGTTATGATGGCATGTCACTCCAGAAATTATCTTTGTTATCGTTTACCTGCTCGGGACAAGCAGGAACTAAGCTTGGGGATGCTGATACGTCTCCGACGTATCGATAATTTCTTATGTTCCATGCCACATTATTGATGATATCTACATGTTTTATACACATTATATGTCGTATTTATGCATTTTCCGGCACTAACCTATTAACGAGACGCCGAAGAGCCAGTTGCTGTTTTCTACTGTTTTTGGTTTCAGAAATCCTACAAAGGAAATATTCTCGGAATTGGACGAAATCAACACCCAGGGTCCTATTTTTGCATGAAGCTTCCAGAAGACCGAGGGGGAAAGGAAGTGGGGCCACGAGGCGCCGCCACAACAGGGCGGCGCGGCCCAGGTCTTGGCCGCGCGGCCCTGGTGTGTGGGGCCCTCGTGTGGCCCCCGCGTTGCCCTTCCGCCTACTTAAAGCCTTCGTCGCAAAACCCCCGCATCGAGAGCCACGATACGGAAAACCCATCGAGACGCCGCCGCCGCCAATCCCATCTCGGGGGATTCTCGAGATCGCCTCCGCACCTGCCGAGAGGGGAATCATCTCCCGGAGGACTCTTCACCGCCATGGTCGCCTCCGGAGTGATGAGTGAGTAGTTCACCCCTGGACTATGGGTCCATAGCAGTAGCTAGATGGTCGTCTTCTCCTTATGTGCTTCATTGTCGGATCTTGTGAGCTGCCTAACATGATCAAGATCATCTATCTGTAATTTTATATGTTGTGTTTGTCGGGATCCGATGGATAGAGAATACTATGTTATGTTGATTATCAATCTATTACCTACGTGTTGTTTATGATCTTGCATGCTCTCCGTTATTAGTAGAGGCTCTGGCCAAGTTTTTACTCTTAACTCCAAGAGGGAGTATTTATGCTCGATAGTGGGTTCATGCCTCCATTAAATCTGGGACAGTGACAGAAAGTTCTAAGGTTGTGGATGTGCTGTTGCCACTAGGAATAAAACATTGATGCTATGTTCGAGGATGTAGTTATTGATTACATTACGCACCATACTTAATGCAATTGTCTGTTGTTTGCAACTTAATACTGGAAGGGGTTCGGATGATAACCTGAAGGTGGACTTTTTAGTCATAGATGCATGCTGGATAGCGGTCTATGTACTTTGTCGTAATGCCCAATTAAATCTCACAATACTCATCGTATCATGTATGTGCATTGTCATGCCCTCTCTATTTGTCAATTGCCCGACTGTAATTTGTTCACCCAACATGCTATTTATCTTATGGGAGAGACACCTCTAGTGAACTGTGGACCCCGGTCCATTCTTTTACATCGAATACAATCTACTGCAATATTTGTTCTTTACTATTTTCTGCAAACAATCATCATCCACACTATACATCTAATCCTTTGTTACAGCAAGCCGGTGAGATTGACAACCTCACTGTTTCGTTGGGGCAAAGTACTTTGGTTGTGTTGTGCAGGTTCCACGTTGGCGCCGGAATCCCTGGTGTTGCGTCGCACTACATCCCGCCACCAACAACCTTCAACGTGCTTCTTGGCTCCTCCTGGTTCGATAAACCTTGGTTTCTTTCTGAGGGAAAACTTGCTACTGTCTGCATCACACCTTCCTCTTGGGGTTCCCAACGGACGTGTGCTGTACACGCCATCAGCGCTGCAAATGACGGGATGATACAAATCAAGAAAAGCCCACACCAGTACATCGAACATAGAGTACTAAGAGCTACGGAGTCGATAATGCGCATAGTTCCCTCGATTTACTCGGGGGCTGCTACCGACAAAATTCAAAAATACACTTTCGATTATAGCAAAGTTGCGATTGCTACGGGTCCCTTGGGCCTGCAACATGAGCTGATCACTCAAATACTTTGTTGTCGATACTATACAAATTACAAAGCATCATAGTACCGATGCCAAAGAGACTAGCACGCCAAAACCTGCAGCTTAGTCAACAAAATATTCCAAAAAATTTGCCGCAGGCATTTGAAGACAATCTTACAAAGCAATGATAAGTTTTTCAAAAGTGATAAAGTCATCAATTCCAAGGATCTGCTCATCTCATGAGCATTGATACGTATATAAAGAATTCAATATTGAGGTGAATAAGTTACATCGTACACGAGACGAAACTTGCACCCAAGGTACCCGAATATTCGGGTATGAGGAATCATCATCAAAGTAATTTACAACAATTGTATAGATTACAACAGAAGATCAATAGTATCAAAGCTATTCATGAGTAGCCTTGACTTCATAGTTTGCTTCGGAACTAATCTCCAATCTAGAAACTACAATGGAGGCAGGGTCTCTGACGGCAGGGAAATACCGGGTCACATTGTCGTCGGCCTTAGCAATTGCTTCCAAGTACAATAAAGGATGCTGAGATAGCACAAAAGCAAAAGTCGTTCCCGCTCCAACAAGAAGTTGGTTGCGAAACAAAGCACGAACCAGTTCAACATTTCTGAAGTTTGACATTAAAGCCAGCAACGTCGGAGGAACTGGATTGAGAGGGAACATGGATTTCCATATCATCCTCAGGCCTGCATGGCATTTATGGAAAAATCGGTGCACTTGTTGCACCCGATCTTGGAAATTTGCAATAGTGGCAGCTTTTGAATTGTTTGTCCATAAGACCTCATTGAACTGCGACAGATTCGTCAAAGCATAAACCTGTTCATGATCTCGCTTGTTCTCTTCGGATAAGTTCAGAGCTATGAGTGATAAAGATGATAATGCAAAGTTTAGGAACCAGGGAGATGTATCCTAAAAATTGAAGGAGTCGAAGGATTATGGAGTACTCTCAGTTTAGGCTCTCTGTGGCCTTCTGAAGTTCACTCAGCGTGTATCGCTCTGCTTCCATAGCCAACTCGCCTTTTGTGTTTATTATAGCTGCCATGTCATGGATACCCATCAGATCTTTCCCCATCCGAGAAATTCGAGTCCTCATTTGTTGAAGAAGGCTGGTTTCAGACCCATCAGCTGAAACATCTTTGGCAAAAGGAGTCATAGGAGCTACCTGCAAGTACACCATTGAGTGTGTGTTATAAATATGTGTGGAACCAATAACTTCCATCACTCCCATCAGGAGCATGCAATCAAAGCTACACAAATATCATAGTTGCAAAGGAAGAACTGTCAACATTGCCAGCTCAAATTCATTATAAAATAGGGCTTTAGAAAAAGCCATTGTTTGAAGCAAAGTATCCATTACAATTCGGTGGGAAAATTCAAGGAGCCTCGGTCTGAGTTGACAAGCTTGGGGCGGGTCCAACAGCAGTTGGCTTGTTAGCTTTGACTAGATCAAGAAGTTGCCGCGCGCACTTTCGCGTCGGCGCACTAAAAGGGCTAAGGTCAATAGCTAGCCCATCTTGATCTTTCGGCAGCTCCATCGTCAGTGACTCCATATCAGCTTTGAAGCCGTACCCAATCAGAAGCTGGAAGGCAAGAAGAGCGACGTAGGTACGCGAGGTACGTTTGAATACCTCGATGATGCCCTCGGTGTCGATGGAGAAATCATCCACCAGCTGCCCTAGAGTTTTGTTCTGATCTGCTTTCGGGAAGATCATAACATGGAATCTCGACAAAACCGCCTTGTTCTTCTGAAGAAGAACTCGGACAAGTTCACCAGATTCAATCGCTAAGGAAATAACATCGGCAGCAGAATCATCCGGAAGCTTGCCTACATAATTTGCAGGAATATCGGCAGCTCCTACAAGAAGTAAAAAACAGAAGCAAGAAATCAATAAAGCTAAATAAAAACGAGGTCTAAAGAAATTGCAATAAAATTACCCAGCATGGCCGTGGTGTAATTGCGAAGCAAATCTTCCTTCTCCTTCCTTTGGACCTGGCCTCTACCTTCTCCTTTTCCTCTTCCTTCAGCTTCTTCTTTAGCTGACCAAGCTCCTTCTTCAATGAATCTACTTCCTACTGGGCGGTGGCTGCAATCTTGACTGCCTGATCAAGCTGGGCAGATTTTGATTGGGCATCCTCTTGGAGCCGAATATTTTCAGCTTGAAGCAGGGTGAATTGGGAGGCAAAGTCCTTTATTATCGTTACGGCGGCTTGGATGCTCTGTGGAATAATAGAAGTCAAATGTGTTATGATTACATTAAAATTCCCTTTGAGTCTACACTCGATCGCAAGCAGCCGAATATAGACTCGGGGGCTGGAAGAGAGAGAATCATCGTCAAGAATAAAAGTAAAAGGAGTTGCGATACTCACATGCTCTCCGCGAGTCGAGAGGGGAGCGACAGTTGTCGAAGGATTCTCTTTTTCCTTCAGGGGAGAAGAACGAGTTGGTTGATACGTTGCAAACATATCTATAATTTTTGATGCTCCATGCTTGTTTTACACCAATTTATATATGTTTTTTGCTTACACTTCGTTGCACTTTTATACATTTTCCGGCACTAACCTATTGACAAGATGCTACAGTCCCAGTTTCCTATTTTCTGTTGTTTTGTTTTTCAGAAAAGTTGTACATGAAATATTCTCGGAATTGGACGAAACAAAAACCGAAGTAAACTTTTTACCGTAACGAAGACAGAGTCCAGAGGGGGGACGAGGAGGCGCCACAGGGCGGCCAGACCACCCCATGGAACGGCCAAGGGTGGGCCCGCGCGAAGGGTGGTCTGGGCCCCCCAGTCGGCCACCGACCTCACCCTTCCGCTTATTTATTCACGATCTCGGGAAAAACCTAAACACCCGAGCCTCCATCCACGAAAAGTTCCGTTGCGGCCGCCATCGCAGACCCTAGCTTGTGAGGGTTCTGAAACTCTTCTCGGCACCCTGCCGGAGAGGGAGATCATCACAGGAGGCCTCTACATTCCCATGCCCGCCTCCGAAGTGATGCGTGAGTAGTTCATCTCTGGATTATGGGTCCATAGCAGTAGCTAGATGATTGCCTTCTCCAATTTGTGCCTCATGTTTAGATCTTGTGAGCTGCCTATCATGAATATCATCTTTATGTAATACTACATGTTGTGTTTGTTGGGATCCGTTGAATATTGAATACCATGTTGAGATTGATTATATATTTGTCATATGTTATTTGTGATCTTGCATGCTCTCCGTTGCTAGTAGTTGCTCTGGCCAAGTAAATGCTTGTGACTCCAAGAGGGAGTATTTATGCTCGATAGTAGGTTCATGCCTCTAGTTTTCTGGAAGAGTGACAATGACTTCTAAGATTGTAGATGTGTTGTTGCTACTAGGGAGAAAACAACAACGTTTTATCCAAGGGTAATTCTATTGTTTACTTTACACACATTGCTTAATGCAATAATCTGTTGCTTGCAACTTAATACTGGAAGGGGTTCGGATGATAACCGAAAGGTGGATTATTAGTCATAGATGCAGTTGGATTACGATCTATGTATTATGTTGTAATGCCCAAACGAATCTCATAGTAATCATCTTGTCATTTATGGTATTTATTATGTCAATTGCCCAACTGTAATTTCTTCACCCAGCATGTTATTTATCTTTATGGAGAGACACCTCTACTGAACTGTGGACCCCAGTCCTTTCTTTTACATTGCAAATACATGTTCTTGTTATTGCCAACTCCCACAACAACAACTCTTTTATTGTACTCTTTAATTACACTGCAAACAAACATCTCTTTCCACACTATACATTTAATCCTTTGTATTCAGGAAAACCGGTGAGATTGACAACCTCATTGTAAGTTGGGGCTAATTATTTTGGTTGTGTTGTGTGCAGGTTCCACGTTGTTGCTAACGCAGGTAGTGCGCCCTGCCGCAAGTCAGCTAGCAACACCTTCAGAAGTCACGCCTTTCTCCTACTGGTCGATTAAACCTTGGTTTCTTAATGAGGGAAAACTTGCTATTGTGCTCATCATACCTTCCTCTTGGGGTTCCCCAACGGTGTGCAATCTTCGCTCATCACTGGTGCTTCTTTTGATAAAGCTGGAGCTTCGGATGTGGCAGGAGTTGGCTTGCTAGAGCTAGTCTCCGCCTTCGTCGAAGGGGGCTCTTCAAAACCTTTATCGCTGCAAACAAGTTGATAATTACGTCAAGGGGAATACGAATAAACTTAAAAAGAAACAAAAAGATACTTACGAGTCGAAGATCAAATCATCCTCATCGGCAAAGCCGCCGGATGGCCTCTTTGGCGGTTGGGCGCTAGACATCTCTGGAGCTGCATTAACAAAAGGAACACGATCAACATCATAGTCATGCTGACTTGACTCCGCTGTATCGGTTAAATCATTGTCAAGGATTTTATGTTCGGCAGAAGGAGCTCCAGGGTTGAAATGATTATTGTCCTCCTCCTTAGAAACCCCACTGTTCTCGGCTACTTATGCATGAGATTCTACATTGGCGGTGGAATCACCGTCTTCAGGATCCTCCTCAACTTCGGATATAGTTGGGAAGTACTCAACGGTTGAAGGGACCTGTCGAAGTAAACAAAGGTTTAGTAAGCCAAAGCAAAATATATCGAATATAAATATAAATATTGGTATAAGCGTAAGGAAGTTAAAATATTACCTCAGATGGTTGGTGAGTAAGATCATATGGATCATGAAGAGCCAACATGGGAATAGAGTCTTTTTTGACTAAAATAAGTCAAGCGTCTGACTTCGTCTAACAGTTCATTTTGTGAAAATTCTGCAACATTGACTCGAGTCTCGTCTTTAGGACCCGAATAAAGCCACATTTGGTGAGCTCTAGACATAATTGGTTGGATGCGACGCTTGAAGAATACAACGACAACCTCAGTGCCGATAATTGTTTGACCATCGAATTCTTTTATCTCCAATATTCTTCCATACATCTTGTCGGCTACTATCTTTTCTTCGGCTGTCAGTATGTTCTTCCAGGATTTCTTCGGCGTAGCTTCGAGAACATCAACAAACTTCGGCAGGCATGTGTTGCATCCAGCTGTCGATGGATCTTCGAGATAAAACCACTTCAACCTCCATCACTGGACGGATTCTCTCATTGGGAAGTTGTAATAGTCCACTTCTTTTCGGACAACAAAACCAACTCCGCCAGTGATGAATGGTCCGTTCCTATTACTGTTATGTTTGACGAAGAAAATCTTTTTCCATAAACCCCAATGAGGATAAATACCAAGGAAAGCCTCACAGATGGTGATGAAGATTGCAAGGTGAAGAATACAATTCGGGGTCAACTGCCAAAGTTGAATCCCATATGAAAGCAGAAGGCACCGAAGGAATTCGTGTGCTGGCAGAGATAATCCACGGTACAATTACAGTAAAACCGGCAGGAGGATTGGGATGAGAATCTGAACCTGGTAGAAGGACGTCTTCCTCCTTGTCAGAGATTAGGCTGAGACTCCGCACTTTCTTCCCGTCGCGCTTCGTCATCGTGGATGCGGGCCAGTCACCTGGAGCATCTCTCGTAATGGCGGTGGAGGTTTTTGGCGCAGTTTATTCACTGCAGCCATGGCGGCCTTGGGGCCGGTGGCGCTCGTGGCGGCACTGGCAGCGGCGGCGGCACCCTTCTTCTTAATCATCTTGGCGAAGTTTATTTGGGAACTATGGTGGTTTGGGCGTGGCGATGGTAAGGGCGCAACAGTTGTAAGTTGCAACAACGGAAGAAGAAGACGATGGCAGGGAGAGAAAGAGGAGTAAAATCTGCGCCTCTTTCATAAAGAAAAAATTACTTAGGATATGGATTGGTGGATTTGTGCCGTAAATATTGGGCGCGGATCTGGCTCACCACGTGTCAAAATAATAAGCAAGCCAAAGGATTATTACCTCCACTACACGCGGAAATCGAGGAGACGCCTCAGATGGAGCGCAATGATCGGTCATTTCCCAAACAAACTACTCAGAACAGGGGTGGGCCTGTCAGGTCACGTCCCATCGAACCCGCTGCTGCTGTTATGACGTCACTGATGATGTCATCTAAGTTATCGGCTCCTTATAACGAAACCACTCGAAGTAAAACATGCACCCGACAGAATCTACTCAACTTGAGTCTACGCACGGTTGCAAACATCCGTCCTTAGACATGGGGGCTACTCCTATCGGGAGCGCTGGACGCGCACCCGATAAAAACGAATAAAATCCGAAGAAAAACGTACCCTGAGGTTCCAGCAGATCCATGATCAAGCCCATGGACTTGATTCCGTGTAGGGTAACGTTGTTTTTCCATCGGCAGTTAACCGACATTGATTTATCGAATAAGGCTGGGCTCGTTACTTTTATCCCTTACGTACTATCAAACTGTGTGACTTCACCCGAAGTTTTTGAAGACCCGATATACGAAAAAGATATCGGATGGTGAAGGAAGTTCAAGGAGCATCGACATCAGAATCTTCGAGTAGTACAACTTGAGTCTACGCACCGTTGCAATCATCCGTCGGGGGCTACTCCCATCGGGAGCGCTGGACGCGCGCCCGATATCAAGCAAATGTTGACTTCATGGAAAATGAGAAAGTTCAATTCTTTTCAACACTTAAGGATATTCAGATGAAGGCAATTATAGTCCCTGCCCGAAGCTTTTACTTCAGCCAGTCACTCGGGGGCTACTGATGTGGGCATACCCTTCGGGTACCCGACATTAGTCTACCTCCTTTGGCAAAACTAGGGGCCCAAGAAGATTACCCAAGATCAAGGTGGGCCCATACGTCGGTTCCAACAAAAGAGACCTAACAAAAGACGAATACTTGACGAACAAGGCGAGGAGGCATCGTTAAACGAAAGACTATAATAGATTTCATTGTAACCTAGTCGAGTACGGACAGGACTCTCGGGACCTGGCCTGCTATATAAAGGCCAGGAGAGGGTCTGCTGAAAAAACAGAACAACAGTACGTAGAACCACCGCAACTTAGAGCATGTTGACCATAGTAGCCTATCGGCTACTCCATTGTAACCCGATATATTCGATAATCAAGATCAGACATCGAGGGCCCCGAACCTAGGTAAATCTCTCTCCTCGTTTGTTTGGTATCCGATGTCTCGTGCTAGCCTGCATGATTCCGTCAACCCTAAGCCCCTCATGGTGGGCATTGCCGAGGAGCACCCTCGTCATCATTAGCGCCATTGCACATCCACAATTGATGACTTCTCGACATCACTGGTTGCACCCGACGCTTCAAAAACAGAGCGGCAACTTCGGTTCCGCACATTGTTTGGCCCCCGATGCTTTTCAGATCCAAGATCTTCTCGTACAGCTTGTCAACCACCTCACTCTCTTCAGCAGTCAAAGCATTTTGCCAGGATTTCTTCGGCACTGCCTCGAGAACATCCTAAAATGGTGGAAAGTTGGAGCGGTGACCTGGCGCCGGACGATCCCTGAGGTAGAACCACTTTGATCGCCAACCCTGGACATACTCTCTCATCGGGAAGTTGAAGTAATTAACTTCCTTCGGACGACAAAGCCAACTCCTCCGACAATGTGAGGGCCTTCGCCTCCATTGTGGCGCTTGACAAAGAAGATTTTCCTCCAAAGACCCAAGTGGGGGTCGATGCTGAGGTAAGCCTCGCATATGGTGATGAAAATGGCCAAATGGAGGATGGAGTTTGGGGACAGCTGCCAAAGCTGAATCCCATAGAAGAAAAGAAGACAGCGAAGAAACTCGTGGGCTGGGAGAGACAGCCCACGGTGCAGAAAAGTCGAAAACATGATAAAGTAAAACCGGCGGGAGGTTTTGGGCGAGACTCAGAACCTGGAAAGATGATATCTGACTCATTGGCAGAGACAACCCCAAGGTCCTTAGATTCTTCTCATCACGCTTGGTGATTGAGGAGGCCATCCAGTCGAGATTTTTTGCGGTGGCGCCAGCCTTGCGCGATGCGACCGGCGCCTTGGACCCGGCGTCGCTTGTGGTGGCGCCGGAGCTTGCGGTCATCCTCTTCTTACCCATGGCGACAAGGAAGCTCTTGAAAGCAGTAGCAATGGCGAGGTGAAGGCAAGGAAGAAGATGAGCAATGCGGCGGGGGTGAAAAGGTTAAACTGTGCGCCTCCTTTTTATAATGGAAAATTACTACGGATCGTGGCCGTTGAATCGGCATTAAGGGGAAGTGGAGGAGAGTCTAGCTGCACACGTGTCAAGAAAGGAGAGAAACCGGCGACCCACTACCCCCACTACGCACGAGAATCGAGGAAATGCCTCGGTCAACGCGCAAGGATCAGGCATTTCCTAACTGACCGCGCAGATATAGGGTGGGCCCATTAGGTCATGTCCTATCAACCGAGCCGCCGCATGTACCACGTCATTGATGATGTCATCAAAGTTATAAGCTCCTTATGGTAAAAGCACTCGAAGTAAAAATCGGCATCCGAAGGAAGCTACTGCACTTGACTACTCAGTTTGAGTCTACACAC
This sequence comes from Lolium perenne, assembly GCF_019359855.2. Lineage (NCBI taxonomy): Eukaryota > Viridiplantae > Streptophyta > Magnoliopsida > Poales > Poaceae > Lolium > Lolium perenne. The sequence continues at coordinate 171,239,555 of NC_067250.2, read as the reverse complement.
GGGTGCATGCATCCATCCCTAGACTCGGGGGGTACTCCCATCGGGAGCGCTGGACGCGCACCCGATAAAAACAAATGAATCTGAAGAAGAATGGACCCGAAGGTTCCAGCAAACCCAGGATCAAGCCCGGGGACTTGATTCTGTGTAGGGTAACGTTGTTTTGCCATCGGCAGTTAACCAACATCGATTTATCGAATAAGGCTGGGGCTCGTTACTTCTATCCCTTACGTACAACCAAACTGTATGACTTACCCGAAGTCTTTGAAGACCCGATATACTAAAAGATATCGGATGACGAAGGAAGTTCAGAAAGCGTCGACAGCAAAATCTTCGAGTAGTACAACTTGAGTCTACGCATGGTTGCGAACATCCGTCCCTAGACTCGGGGCTACTCCCATCGAGAGCGCTGGACGCGCACCCGATATAAAGCAATTTCGACTCCATGGCAAGCAAGAAGGTTCAGTTTTCCTCGACAAACAAGGATATTCGGATGAAGGCAATTAAAGTCCCTGCCCGAGCTTTACTTCGACCAGTCACTCGGGGGCTACTGATGTGGGCATTACCTTTCGGGTACCAAACATTAGTCTACCTCCCTTGGCCCAACTAGGGGCCCACGAAGATTGCCCAAAGACCAAGGTGGGCTTGTACGTCGATTCCAACGTAGAAGACCTACCAGAAGATGGATTCTTGATGGACAAGGCAAAATGCGTTAATAAAGGAAAGACTAGATTAGATTTCATTGTAACCTAGTCGAGTTCGCACAGGACTCTCGGGACCTGGCCTGCTATATAAAGGTCAAGAGAGGGCCTGCCGAACAACACAACAACAGTACGTAGAACCATCACAACTTAGAGAAAAAACCCTAGAATCCTTGCCTATCGGCGAGTCGACCATAGCAACCTATCGGCTACCCCATTGTAACCCGACATATTCGATAATCAAGACCAGACAAGCAGGAAATAAGGTTTTTACCTCATTGGGGCCCCGAACCTGGGTAAATCTCTCTCCCCGTTTGTTTGGTATCCGATGTGTCGTGCTAGCCTGCAGGATTCCGTCAAACCTAAGCCCCTCATGGTGGGCATTGCCGAGGAGCTCCCTCGCCAGCGCCTTTGTCGCACCGCGCCACGCCCTACACCGTGCCTAAGCGCGAGGTGAAGGACGAGCCGGAGTTCGCCGCCGACGCCCTCCTCATCCCGAAGCCGGAGGTGAAGGATGAGCAGGACGACGAGGAAGCCGCGAAGGCGGCGCGGCTGGTGGAGTACGAGCGCCTCATTGCCAGCATCGATGACCCCGACGACTGTCCAGGGTTGCACGCGGCGTTCGCGGTGTCGCTGAACGACAAGGACGCCTGGAGGGGCGACCTCGACTTGGCGATCATAATGTCCATCCGCAACACCGGGAAGCCACTCGTCGACCTCACCGACGACGGCAAAGTTGGACCAAGCGGCGCGGTGAAGAACGAGCCTGTCGACGAGCCCGACGAGCGCGGTAAGCAGGACATCGTCGTCGACGACATGTACAACTTCCACCAGTAGTACGAGCCGTCTGGCCGCCGCATGTACTATTATGTTTATGTTAAATTTCATCGAATTTCGTTCGAATCTATGTAATATATAGCAAGTTTGAATGAATTCAATTGTTTCGATTAAAATTAAAGAATCTAAAATTCCATTTGGGGACGCGGCTGGGAAGCGACGCCCCCTAACCAAACGCTAAATTCGGCGCCGTTCGGGAACGCTTTGGGGACGCGGCTAGAGATGCTCTATAATCCTTTTGAACTTTAAACTCACATATTACTTCTTTTCGAAAATATAAACCTTTTAAAAAAACTAGATATTTCAAAGAGATAGTACATGTGTGTCGAATGGACCCCAATTTAGCAGGCCGACGTGCCGAACTTGTGAATTGTTACGAGTTCAGGAAAGTGTCGAGCATAGCACGAGCCCAACACAAACACACGTCTTTGGAAACATCCGGAAAACTACAGGCACGTACATCTCCCTACCTGTCAGTGACCCAACAGCTAGGCGCCCAGACTGAAATCCAACAACTCCGCGCCCAGAACCAAAAACCGCGCGCGAAAAGCCGCCATAACGAGGCGTCCCTCCCGCCTCCCCTCCCCTTCCAAAATAACTTCCCTCCCACCCAGAATTATTTCCAATCGCATCTCATCTTCCCCTGTACGCCAACCCCTCTTGCTCTTGCGGCACCACCGCCGCCGCCATCTCCACCGACGCAACCAAACCCTATCTCTACCCTGCAAGGCCCCCCGTCGAACCCCACCCTACGACGACGAGAGGCCAACCGGAGCGGCAGCAATGTTCTACTCCCAGTCGATCCTGGCGAGGAAGAGCCCGCTGGGCACGGTGTGGATCGCCGCGCACCTCGAGCGCAAGGTTAAGAAGGCGCAGGTCGACGGCATCGATATCCCTACCTACGCCCGTATGTTCCCCCGCTCAAAGATGCCATCTTTCCTCCCTTCTTCTCTTTCCCCGGCGGTTCGCGCTTCTTTACTCGGATTTTTTGGGGTGCGATCGGGTAGGTTGGGTATCCTTTCTTCCAAACTGTGAGCGATTAAGATCCGACATTGCGCCAACAAAAGAGTTTTGTGCAGGTTTCTTTTTCTCGGAAGGATTACGATTTGCTGCAGAAATCCCCCTCACCTCGAGCTTCATTCTATAGGATTGTCAGTTCAGGCATAGGGGGATTCCGAGGTTGGGTGGTGATACCATAGGATCGTCGACTGGTTTTGGAGAAACAATTTTGTCTGCGACAGTTGAAATTTTGTAGAAAGATATGTTCTTGTCTTGTGCAAACTGAACATGTTCGGTTACTCAGTAATAACAGTAGCCGAGTCTGTTCATCTCCCCTGGAAGTTGGGGCTCAGCTTGTTCAATTTTTTAAAAACCGTTTCCAAGATGTTATGATTTTTCTCTGGCAAAGACATGATCTTTTAAGCCGATTATGGTTCTTCTCTTAACCCTCAAAGAATTGACAATCAGCTACTTGATGTTTCAACCTGTTTCAGAGTAGTTACGAAGTTTTTCCTTTTAAATTTCCCTTTGTGCTATATAATGAGTACTGGTGATGCACAATAATTATACCGGACGGAGTTCTGTAGATAATATAAGTGCTTCATGGCTAGGAAGAGTTAGTGATGTAATCGAGTTAGGACAGAAACCATTATCTTCTTATTAGAAGACAAAATAGCTCTGCTTTTTTGTGCAAAGGCATATGCTTCCAGAGATTCACGTTATTTTTCAGTGTGTAAACGGGAAATGGTTATATTCCCATTCCTTTTTATGCATTTTTTTTTAATTTGGCACAGGTCCGCACTACCATTTTTTCTGCAAGTTTTCCCCTTGTGTTCTGATCCAAGGTTTGTGCTTTTTCAGAGTCCATAATGTTCCCTGAGGTTCCAATTGCTCTGAGGTCATCAGGGCATCTTCTTCTAGGGCTAGTTCGCATCTACTCATGGAAGGTGAATTACCTGTTTCAAGACTGTAATCGAATGCTGAGCACAATCAGAACCGCTTTTGCCTCTGTGGAAGTAGATCTGCCATTTGATGCCGACCGTGCTCCTTTTGAGGTTATCACATTGCCAGAAACATTTAACCTTGATGACATAAACCTGGATGATGCAATTCGTCAGATGGAGTAAGAATTCTTCACTCATACTTATTATTGATTTGTGTGTTACACAACCTCAATCTAATTATGTTTTTCTTTAACTTGCTGACAGAACGCCAGATAATCATCGTAAAACTTTTGAACAGATCACCTTGTCTGGTATGTAAAACTTGATGCATTCAATACTCAGTATGTTTGTTATCGTTTCAAGTTTCAACACCTGTGTTTAACTATCTCATTTGTTTTGCAGAGGAACAGTATGTGACGATCACTCTTGATGAGGTATACACTACTGTCCTCCTTTGTTTCTTTATTCATGTCAACTCTTGGTGATAACACTATTGTACATGTAAATGATGCAGGATGGTAGAGCAGAACCATCTCCTGCTGGCCGATCCTTGTTTATTGAGCCTGAACCACCTGAGCAAGGGTATGTATCTTGCGTAATACTTTTCCTCTTCATTTTGGTAGACTCATTTCTCTTTTTCAACCATGTCCAGGACATTTCCCCCATTCCCTGAGGATGCCATGTTTGTAGATCCTCCAGAAGGCAGTTTGCCAGCAAACACTACTAATGGGGATGCCATGTCTGTCGATCCCCCAGAAGACAGTTTGCCAGCAAACACTATTAATGGGGAGCAAGACTCACCAGAAAGATTGCGTGAAGCACCCGAGAGCCTGCTGAGCTTTAAAGGTGTTATTGATGGCAGTGACCCCATGGATGAAGATCCATCACCCTTCATATACAAGGCTACCACACCACCAGCAATGGACTCATCTTTATCTGCTGGTAGAGGATCTTTGCCTGGGACGTCCATGCCCAATGTATCAAGGAGTATCAGCCATGATCCTATTGAAGATGAAGATCCAAGCGGCACTGGTACGTATCTTGCTAGCTAACTCATTTATCTATGTAAAAGATGTGTTTCATCCCTTACTTATCTTTTAAGTCTTAAATAAAAAAGGAACTGTTCTGTGATTCTACCAGCAAGTATTTTTGTTGGATTGTGAAATGTTGCCTAAGATGTATCTACTCTAGATGGCATAAGTACCTCCTAATGCAACTATAATTTTCTTTTACTTATATCATTTTAGGAATCTCGTTACCTGTATTTGTCCTGGAACCATCTCCACCTCAAGTACAAGATAGCAAGAGAAAGAGAACGTTGGAAGTACAAGAGAACAAGAGAAAGAGAACGTTGGAAGTACAAGAGAACAAGAGAAGCCGCATATTTGATGAGAACATAGTAATCTCCAATGAGTAAGTTTCAATTGGCCCTGACTACAAGGACAAATTCATACCTATTTTTGTCTCGAGCAATGTCTAATTCTGCAACTTACAACACATAGTTGTGTGCATATCTGAACTTTGATTGAAATAAATTGCTTAAGAGAGTTGGCTAGCATCAAATTGTATACTTTATCACATCTAATGTGTCTGTTCAAAGACTACCAAAACAATTTTGATGCTTGCATCTGTATTATTCTATCAATGGTTTTGTGAAAAATATTCAGTGCTGCATTACCTATCATTTGTCATTGGCTTACGGAATAGGTTATGCAACAATCCCATTATTTTGTCTGGTTAAGTAAATCCTCCAGCAATTGCAGTAGATGTTTCTACGATTCACTCTGTTACAAGGAATCAATTTAAGTTTTAAACTTTCTCCATGATAATGCTGGTCGTCTCAGTGATAATTTTATCACAATGATATGATTTCTGGTGGTGATCGTCCATCTGAACCAAATTTAATCTTCTCTTTGCACAGCTATATGGGCAAACAAATTGCTGGCAAAGAACTATGTAAGCTGGCTTCCAAGAGGAAGAAACTACCCCATACAGCAGTGGATATTTGGAGATATAACAGGATCCGCCAAAAGGACAGCTTCTTCTTTGAACCTTTGGTACACGGTAAGCTAGTATGCTTGATTGATTCAGCAGGTGTATAGTCTTGTTCTCTAAAGAAACTATGTGATGCCCCCAATCTGCTCCTTTACAGGAATGTGTACTGACCTGCATAATGTCTACAAGGCTGAATTTCCTCAGGCGAGTGCCTCTGGTGCTGAGTCTGCCTCTCATGAACGGGCTAACGATGTTGCAAATGTTGAAGAGCAGGATGCACTGCCTCACCGCCACCTTACCCCCAAGTCTCCAGGAAATGCCGATGTACAACCTGAACAAGTCACTGCAACGTCTCCAGGAAATGCAGAAGCACAGCCTGAACCTCACCTCACCCCATTGTCTCCAGAAAATGGAGATGCAACACCATTTGATTTTGCACCTGAGCTTCCTCGGTTCTCTCCAGGAGGGAATCAATCTCCAGTAAGATATGATGATACCCCTTTCAAGACTCCAGGTGGAACCCCACAGTCTAGACCTGGGCAGTTCGACTCCATGGCAAGCAAGAAGGTTCAGTTTTCCTCGACAAACAAGGATATTCGGATGAAGGCAATTAAAGTCCCTGCCCGAGCTTTACTTCGACCAGTCACTCGGGGGCTACTGATGTGGGCATTACCTTTCGGGTACCAAACATTAGTCTACCTCCCTTGGCCCAACTAGGGGCCCACGAAGATTGCCCAAAGACCAAGGTGGGCTTGTACGTCGATTCCAACGTAGAAGACCTACCAGAAGATGGATTCTTGATGGACAAGGCAAAATGCGTTAATAAAGGAAAGACTAGATTAGATTTCATTGTAACCTAGTCGAGTTCGCACAGGACTCTCGGGACCTGGCCTGCTATATAAAGGTCAAGAGAGGGCCTGCCGAACAACACAACAACAGTACGTAGAACCATCACAACTTAGAGAAAAAACCCTAGAATCCTTGCCTATCGGCGAGTCGACCATAGCAACCTATCGGCTACCCCATTGTAACCCGACATATTCGATAATCAAGACCAGACAAGCAGGAAATAAGGTTTTTACCTCATTGGGGCCCCGAACCTGGGTAAATCTCTCTCCCCGTTTGTTTGGTATCCGATGTGTCGTGCTAGCCTGCAGGATTCCGTCAAACCTAAGCCCCTCATGGTGGGCATTGCCGAGGAGCTCCCTCGCCAGCGCCTTTGTCGCACCGCGCCACGCCCTACACCGTGCCTAAGCGCGAGGTGAAGGACGAGCCGGAGTTCGCCGCCGACGCCCTCCTCATCCCGAAGCCGGAGGTGAAGGATGAGCAGGACGACGAGGAAGCCGCGAAGGCGGCGCGGCTGGTGGAGTACGAGCGCCTCATTGCCAGCATCGATGACCCCGACGACTGTCCAGGGTTGCACGCGGCGTTCGCGGTGTCGCTGAACGACAAGGACGCCTGGAGGGGCGACCTCGACTTGGCGATCATAATGTCCATCCGCAACACCGGGAAGCCACTCGTCGACCTCACCGACGACGGCAAAGTTGGACCAAGCGGCGCGGTGAAGAACGAGCCTGTCGACGAGCCCGACGAGCGCGGTAAGCAGGACATCGTCGTCGACGACATGTACAACTTCCACCAGTAGTACGAGCCGTCTGGCCGCCGCATGTACTATTATGTTTATGTTAAATTTCATCGAATTTCGTTCGAATCTATGTAATATATAGCAAGTTTGAATGAATTCAATTGTTTCGATTAAAATTAAAGAATCTAAAATTCCATTTGGGGACGCGGTACGGGAAGCGACGCCCTAACCAAACGCTAAATTCGGCGCCGTTCGGGAACGCTTTGGGACGCGGTAGAGATGCTCTATAATCCTTTTGAACTTTAAACTCACATATTACTTCTTTTCGAAAATATAAACCTTTTAAAAAAACTAGATATTTCAAAGAGATAGTACATGTGTGTCGAATGGACCCCAATTTAGCAGGCCGACGTGCCGAACTTGTGAATTGTTACGAGTTCAGGAAAGTGTCGAGCATAGCACGAGCCCAACACAAACACACGTCTTTGGAAACATCCGGAAAACTACAGGCACGTACATCTCCCTACCTGTCAGTGACCCAACAGCTAGGCGCCCAGACTGAAATCCAACAACTCCGCGCCCAGAACCAAAAACCGCGCGCGAAAAGCCGCCATAACGAGGCGTCCCTCCCGCCTCCCCTCCCCTTCCAAAATAACTTCCCTCCCACCCAGAATTATTTCCAATCGCATCTCATCTTCCCCTGTACGCCAACCCCTCTTGCTCTTGCGGCACCACCGCCGCCGCCATCTCCACCGACGCAACCAAACCCTATCTCTACCCTGCAAGGCCCCCCGTCGAACCCCACCCTACGACGACGAGAGGCCAACCGGAGCGGCAGCAATGTTCTACTCCCAGTCGATCCTGGCGAGGAAGAGCCCGCTGGGCACGGTGTGGATCGCCGCGCACCTCGAGCGCAAGGTTAAGAAGGCGCAGGTCGACGGCATCGATATCCCTACCTACGCCCGTATGTTCCCCCGCTCAAAGATGCCATCTTTCCTCCCTTCTTCTCTTTCCCCGGCGGTTCGCGCTTCTTTACTCGGATTTTTTGGGGTGCGATCGGGTAGGTTGGGTATCCTTTCTTCCAAACTGTGAGCGATTAAGATCCGACATTGCGCCAACAAAAGAGTTTTGTGCAGGTTTCTTTTTCTCGGAAGGATTACGATTTGCTGCAGAAATCCCCCTCACCTCGAGCTTCATTCTATAGGATTGTCAGTTCAGGCATAGGGGGATTCCGAGGTTGGGTGGTGATACCATAGGATCGTCGACTGGTTTTGGAGAAACAATTTTGTCTGCGACAGTTGAAATTTTGTAGAAAGATATGTTCTTGTCTTGTGCAAACTGAACATGTTCGGTTACTCAGTAATAACAGTAGCCGAGTCTGTTCATCTCCCCTGGAAGTTGGGGCTCAGCTTGTTCAATTTTTTAAAAACCGTTTCCAAGATGTTATGATTTTTCTCTGGCAAAGACATGATCTTTTAAGCCGATTATGGTTCTTCTCTTAACCCTCAAAGAATTGACAATCAGCTACTTGATGTTTCAACCTGTTTCAGAGTAGTTACGAAGTTTTTCCTTTTAAATTTCCCTTTGTGCTATATAATGAGTACTGGTGATGCACAATAATTATACCGGACGGAGTTCTGTAGATAATATAAGTGCTTCATGGCTAGGAAGAGTTAGTGATGTAATCGAGTTAGGACAGAAACCATTATCTTCTTATTAGAAGACAAAATAGCTCTGCTTTTTTGTGCAAAGGCATATGCTTCCAGAGATTCACGTTATTTTTCAGTGTGTAAACGGGAAATGGTTATATTCCCATTCCTTTTTATGCATTTTTTTTTTAATTTGGCACAGGTCCGCACTACCATTTTTTCTGCAAGTTTTCCCCTTGTGTTCTGATCCAAGGTTTGTGCTTTTTCAGAGTCCATAATGTTCCCTGAGGTTCCAATTGCTCTGAGGTTATCAGGGCATCTTCTTCTAGGGCTAGTTCGCATCTACTCATGGAAGGTGAATTACCTGTTTCAAGACTGTAATCGAATGCTGAGCACAATCAGAACCGCTTTTGCCTCTGTGGAAGTAGATCTGCCATTTGATGCCGACCGTGCTCCTTTTGAGGTTATCACATTGCCAGAAACATTTAACCTTGATGACATAAACCTGGATGATGCAATTCGTCAGATGGAGTAAGAATTCTTCACTCATACTTATTATTGATTTGTGTGTTACACAACCTCAATCTAATTATGTTTTTCTTTAACTTGCTGACAGAACGCCAGATAATCATCGTAAAACTTTTGAACAGATCACCTTGTCTGGTATGTAAAACTTGATGCATTCAATACTCAGTATGTTTGTTATCGTTTCAAGTTTCAACACCTGTGTTTAACTATCTCATTTGTTTTGCAGAGGAACAGTATGTGACGATCACTCTTGATGAGGTATACACTACTGTCCTCCTTTGTTTCTTTATTCATGTCAACTCTTGGTGATAACACTATTGTACATGTAAATGATGCAGGATGGTAGAGCAGAACCATCTCCTGCTGGCCGATCCTTGTTTATTGAGCCTGAACCACCTGAGCAAGGGTATGTATCTTGCGTAATACTTTTCCTCTTCATTTTGGTAGACTCATTTCTCTTTTTCAACCATGTCCAGGACATTTCCCCCATTCCCTGAGGATGCCATGTTTGTAGATCCTCCAGAAGGCAGTTTGCCAGCAAACACTACTAATGGGGATGCCATGTCTGTCGATCCCCCAGAAGACAGTTTGCCAGCAAACACTATTAATGGGGAGCAAGACTCACCAGAAAGATTGCGTGAAGCACCCGAGAGCCTGCTGAGCTTTAAAGGTGTTATTGATGGCAGTGACCCCATGGATGAAGATCCATCACCCTTCATATACAAGGCTACCACACCACCAGCAATGGACTCATCTTTATCTGCTGGTAGAGGATCTTTGCCTGGGACGTCCATGCCCAATGTATCAAGGAGTATCAGCCATGATCCTATTGAAGATGAAGATCCAAGCGGCACTGGTACGTATCTTGCTAGCTAACTCATTTATCTATGTAAAAGATGTGTTTCATCCCTTACTTATCTTTTAAGTCTTAAATAAAAAAGGAACTGTTCTGTGATTCTACCAGCAAGTATTTTTGTTGGATTGTGAAATGTTGCCTAAGATGTATCTACTCTAGATGGCATAAGTACCTCCTAATGCAACTATAATTTTCTTTTACTTATATCATTTTAGGAATCTCGTTACCTGTATTTGTCCTGGAACCATCTCCACCTCAAGTACAAGATAGCAAGAGAAAGAGAACGTTGGAAGTACAAGAGAACAAGAGAAAGAGAACGTTGGAAGTACAAGAGAACAAGAGAAGCCGCATATTTGATGAGAACATAGTAATCTCCAATGAGTAAGTTTCAATTGGCCCTGACTACAAGGACAAATTCATACCTATTTTTGTCTCGAGCAATGTCTAATTCTGCAACTTACAACACATAGTTGTGTGCATATCTGAACTTTGATTGAAATAAATTGCTTAAGAGAGTTGGCTAGCATCAAATTGTATACTTTATCACATCTAATGTGTCTGTTCAAAGACTACCAAAACAATTTTGATGCTTGCATCTGTATTATTCTATCAATGGTTTTGTGAAAAATATTCAGTGCTGCATTACCTATCATTTGTCATTGGCTTACGGAATAGGTTATGCAACAATCCCATTATTTTGTCTGGTTAAGTAAATCCTCCAGCAATTGCAGTAGATGTTTCTACGATTCACTCTGTTACAAGGAATCAATTTAAGTTTTAAACTTTCTCCATGATAATGCTGGTCGTCTCAGTGATAATTTTATCACAATGATATGATTTCTGGTGGTGATCGTCCATCTGAACCAAATTTAATCTTCTCTTTGCACAGCTATATGGGCAAACAAATTGCTGGCAAAGAACTATGTAAGCTGGCTTCCAAGAGGAAGAAACTACCCCATACAGCAGTGGATATTTGGAGATATAACAGGATCCGCCAAAAGGACAGCTTCTTCTTTGAACCTTTGGTACACGGTAAGCTAGTATGCTTGATTGATTCAGCAGGTGTATAGTCTTGTTCTCTAAAGAAACTATGTGATGCCCCCAATCTGCTCCTTTACAGGAATGTGTACTGACCTGCATAATGTCTACAAGGCTGAATTTCCTCAGGCGAGTGCCTCTGGTGCTGAGTCTGCCTCTCATGAACGGGCTAACGATGTTGCAAATGTTGAAGAGCAGGATGCACTGCCTCACCGCCACCTTACCCCCAAGTCTCCAGGAAATGCCGATGTACAACCTGAACAAGTCACTGCAACGTCTCCAGGAAATGCAGAAGCACAGCCTGAACCTCACCTCACCCCATTGTCTCCAGAAAATGGAGATGCAACACCATTTGATTTTGCACCTGAGCTTCCTCGGTTCTCTCCAGGAGGGAATCAATCTCCAGTAAGATATGATGATACCCCTTTCAAGACTCCAGGTGGAACCCCACAGTCTAGACCTGGAGGAACTGGTGCTACGGAAATACCAGCAACATATGGCAGTTATGCATCACCTGGACAGAGCACTCGTGTGTCTGACCCGAATGGATCTCCATTCCCGTTCGATGATGAACTTGAGGAAGATCTGCCAGAGATTCCTGGGCTCATCAGTACACCTAGCATGATCTCTAGTGCGAGTACTGGCACCACAGGATTAGGTAGCATGTCTACTAGGACAAGGTAAATGAAATATGTTTCAATAGATGGCTTTACTATTATTATTTTTTTGCAGGAAAACTCTGTCATTAACTTATAATGCAAGTTCAGAGCTTGACTTGTGTTGTGTTGCATTACAGGGCTGTTGCTGAGTATTTCAGAAACAAGATATCTTCAGCCTCATCAGACGATCAACGGGGGAAATTCTGTTTGAACGGAATCTTGGAAGGGAGGACAAGGAAGCAAGCTGCACGCATGTTTTTTGAAACATTGGTAACACTCAGACCCGTAGCTAGCTATTTTTACATATAATTTCTTGTTCCTGCTAGCTCATACATATATTTTTTCTGTTCTTGATGTTGGTTTTTTCTTAATGTTTTTGTTCCTCTAGGCCCTGAAGAGTTACGATTATATTGATGTCGAGCAGGAAGAAGCATATAGTGATATTTCAGTTTCGCTTAGACCTTCACTCTCAACCGCCAAACTCTAAATGACTCGATTCGGAGTTGAGTAGCTTACTCCTTCCTCTAATAGTAGTCCTGGTTTAGGATCGAGTTGTCTTGGGCATACCAGTGTGAGTAGGGAGTGCAATGCTATGTAGTCCTTTTGGTCTTCCTGTTAAATATTTGTCATGTATCTCTGCCAACTGTGTTCAGAACCCGGCATGGGCTGTGAGTGGAGCTGAAGCGAGATACCAGTAAGTTAAACTAGCTTAGTGTCTGCAGTGCAATGGAAATACATTTCTTTGATTCCAAGTTAGCATTTACAGCAACCAAACCAAACGATAAACAGAGGAATGAAATTACGAAGTCAAGATTACAAGGAGGGTTGGTTGATGGAGTGGACGATGACCAACCGTCCGTGGTGAATTCGTTGTGCCTGGTGAAAGTGCCTGGCATGACGTGACATATGAAGCTGTAGCCTGTAGACAATGTGTCCTGGATTGGAGTTGGCCATCCGTTCACCCTTTCTGAAAGTACCCCACGATTAGCCTGGGCATCATCTACAGTACTTACGAAGTTTTTTTGATTATAGATACTTACGAGTAATACGGTTCGTAGCAACTCTTGGCACACTATTCTCAGCAAGCAACTTAACCAACCACCATCATCTCTGTTTAAGGTTACATTTTACAAACACTTGGTTAATCCAGTCTGAGTTTGTGCTATCAAATGTAGCTGCAATCCTCATCAGCAAAGCCTAGCCTTGACCCCACCGTGTCATACACCACCCTCTTGTTCTTCTGCTGGTAATTCCCTATGATAGGCATCTGGTCTTCGTACGGGAGGCTCGCCATGGCCAGGCACACCTGAGACCCGTCCTTCCTCACCATGAACAGCATCCCTGCAGGGTCCACGGTAACGTCGGCTCCGCCTTCCAGCTGCAGAGTCAGCAGCGGCACCTTCACCTCGTCGATCCCCGTCAGGTTGTAGCACGTGTCGAGGATCGAGAACCCCGGTGCGGCGGGGTACCGCGTCCCGGAGCCAAACTGGAGCGTGAACTCGGAGCGGATGGCGTGGTACACAGAAGGCGCCAGGCGCGAGATCACCGTGCCCGAGTCGATCAGTACGTTTCTGGCGCCGAGGCCAGACGCTGTCACCGCGGCGCCCCCGACGGTCGCGCCGGTGACGTTCATGAAGTAGAACGGCGGCTGCGCGGGGTCGGCGATCATGCGGGTGTATGCCACGGCCGTCGTGTTACGGTAGGCTGATGAGTCTCCGCGTCCGAGGGAGAGAGATCCTGTGGAGTCGCCGGACGTTGTCGCTGGCAGACAGTAGGAGAACACGCCGCCGAACCGGGACGACGTCTGGGAAACGAGGGAGAGCTCGGTCCTGCCGAGGCCCATGAGACCTGCCGTGCCACCGAACAGGCCGCGGTTGCTGAGGCCGCAGCCGAACACGAAGCCCTCGAGGCTGGCACCCCCGAGGCCGACCGTGTCCGTGGCAAGCACGCCGCGGCTGAACGACCCGTCGCCGTAGGCCAGCGCGTAGTAGCACCTCTCGCTACCGCTGCCGCTTCTGGCGCAGGTTCCGGGCGCGCCGGTGGCATCCTTGAGGGAGGCGGCGCAGGCGGAGGCGTTGCACGGGACGGCTGCGTAGGTGGCGGAGCCGGTGGGGTCGAAAAGCGGGTCCTGCTGCGAGTAGCAGGAGCGGCACGGCTTGCACTGCACCCATGTGAGGTCGCTGCCGGTGTCCACGATGACGGTGAAGTTGGCGACGGCGCTGGCGGACTCACCGCCGAGCGCGATGGTGGTGACGTAGTTAAGCGTCTGGAAGCGGATGCCGGAAGTAAGCGGAACCTCCGCCACCGCCTGGCCGGAGCCGGACTGAGTGGATGCTGCCCTGGGGAGCTGCAACGATGCAGTACGCGCCTCGTCGGCAGCGAGAAGGCGGGTGAGGTAACGTTCAGTTCCGGCAGGCTGGCTGCGGATGGTGGTGGGCAAATGTTGCTTCAGCTTTAACACGGTGCCCGCTGTTCTGGTTAACTCTGCTTTCTTATGCTCTCCTGGAGAAGATGAGATGGGGACAAGTGTAAGTGGGTGCTTATCAGAAATTCAGACCTGTAGATTCTGAGAGTAATGTGTAATTATTGCACATAAAATTTCTTTTATTCACTGATTTCAAACTAGATCATCATGATTTGAATTCTAGGTACGTATGGTACGGTGCGTTGTGTCAGCATATTACAAGTGAAAAGTTCACCGCAAGAAGGTCAGTGAAAAATACGAAAGGTACAATCCCAGGTACAGCTGAGAGATAGAGAATATGCATCTGTGTGAGACTGAGCCCGTGTCAACTAGAATCAGCGTTACACACCCAAAAAAAAAAGTAAAAAGTGGAGGTTGACACCTTAGGCCTCCGTATTAAAATGATGCACACAATTTTTTAAAATTATTTAACAAAATCTGACAAGATGAATATAAAGATTAACCCGAAGCCACAATCCTAGTTCCTAGTGACAGCTGCCGCTACACCTACATAAATGATGAAAGGGATAGTTACGATCGGGTCCATGTGCCTTGACCTTACACCTACACGCATAAAGCCGAAGGCCTCACCAAGACGTCCAATGACGAGCCGAAAGCACAACCGGTACAAGCGTTCACCGCATGCGAACACTCGTGAAGTTGCCACCGCCATCTTTGATCTTTCACGGACACATCTTCAGGATATGGATCACCACGAACCATTCATCATCCTCTTCAAGGCTTCTCCTTTCGCTTTCCAAAATCGGAGTTGAAGGAGGGTGAACACCTTGAGTTATTATCAGCAGTTCAAATAGAGTTTTCATTTTCATCTAGGTTATCCACATGAGTATTGCATTTAGCCATGTATGGAGCATCCCGTGCATGCATCACCATTGATTTCTGGCGGTTGTTTTGAGATTTGGATATGTATGAAATCTCTTCTCTTGTGGTCTGACACATGAAGATATCGTTTGCACACACATGCTACAATATCTACCCAGCACTAGCGACGCGCGCACACACTCTCTATCTCTCATCTATTAGCACACGCATTTTATTTTCTATCCCAGATTTAAAAGGGTTGTATGTGTTGGAATAAATATATAAATAACTATTTATTTCAACCTCTGTTTTTATGTTGATGATAACTTTTAAATAAGCTCAAAACTAACAAATTTTAAAACCTGACTTACAAAACACAATGAAGTGTCATGATTCACAATGGAACACATTCATTGTTTTCTTTTATCTTGTTTTTCATCAATATATTTTATAATTCACAATGAAGCTTCATGATTCAATCATTTAAACAAGTGCAAAATTATGATAATTCAAAACCCGAGTTCCAAAACACAAACGTCAATCTATTTTATGGTTTGAACTCTAAGGATATGCCAGTCATTTTCCAATTACGACGAACAATGTTTGAAGCACAGAGAAATAAACTGTCTCAAAAACTTACACAAGGTGATTTTCAAAGTTACATTCGATTTTGAGTCAATTTTCAAATATTGTCAAAAAAAATTCAGTATTAGTCATTTAGTCTTGTCTTAAAGCTCTATTCACCAGAAACTCAAATATTTAAACGGTTGTGAAATTGAACTTCTGCTTCAAAAGCTATAAAAGTTTCAAATTTTAAAACTAGTTCATATGAAATGTGCAAGGAGAGACGAAATATCTAACACATCCTCTAAACCAAGTGGAAAGAGAAGGTTTCCCATGCAGAAGCTAATTAGAGATGGCTACACGGGCAATGTTCGTTTGATTTGGATGACAGCCTAGCGCCATTTTTCTGATAGATACTCCATCCGTTCAAAATTATTTGCATTTTAGGTTAAGTGAAATTTAAACTTCGTAAAGTTTGATCAAATATTTAAGAAGAAATATCTACATCTAGTATGTAAAATCTATAGTATTAGAATCATCACTAAGTATATTTTTATATTATATGCATTTGGTAGTACTACTTTTTTTTCTTTTTGTTCAAACTTCATAAATTTTGGCTTGGACTTAAACCGAAACGGGATGTAAATAAAAACAGAGAGAGTAAGTAGTAGCATTTCCTATTGCAGTTGTTTTGACTCTTTTCAATTATTCAACTACTAGGAAAAAACGACTCCCGTGTCGCCTCCTCTGGCGGCCCGGGAGAGCCCAAACCCTAGCCGCCGCCGGGCGGCGCGACCTCGTCTCTCCCACCGCCGCTGCCGCTGGCTGGGTCCGCGGTGGCGGCGGACCTCGTTCCCAAAGGGGATGGGGGCCTCCGACTGTCTCTCGCAGTGGCGGAGTTTGGATCCCGGGGCGGCGGCCCCGGTCGGTGGTGGCGGGTGAGGCTCGAGCCTCCCTCGGCTGCGCGGCGCGGTGAAGCCCAGCCAAGGCGGTGCTGCTCCGGCGGTCTGGTGGCTTCGGCCTGGATGGTAACCTGGTGCTGCGGCGGCGACGAGTTGTGCCTTTCCGGCAGCTCGTCCAACGAGGTTTGTTGGGGTGGCGTCTCTCCTCTCTTGCTCTGGTGGTGGCACGCTTCGGCAGCGGCCGGTGCGTCGGGCTCCTGAGGTGCTGCGCGACCGTGGGTGGTTCGCTGATCTGGGCGGCCAGATCTGGGTGGTGTACACTGCCGGTGACGGAGGGAGGGGTGGGGGCGGGCTGCAGGGGGAAACCCTAGGTCCCCTTCTCCTCGCCTCTCGGCGTCTGGTGGTGGAGGGCTGGCCTTCGGCTGCGGCGGTGCCCAGGCGTGTGCGGTGTCTCTGGACTACGCGATCTGCTTGGTGTCTCCGGCGGCAACCATGGCCAGCCTGGGATGGTCGCCGGCTTGGGGGCCCGACCTGAATAAAGGCGGCGGTCCTAGGGTCTCTCTTGGGTGAAGATGAAGACCTGCTGGAGGCCTGGCCTTCATGATCTGACCGGAGTGTTGTGTTCCGAAAGGCGCTGCTGGCAAGTGTAACAGTGCTTCTACTGCCTGGAGTTTGCTGGATCAGTGGTATTTGGTCGTGCGCACCCATGCTTTTATTCCGACCATTTGGTCTGGAGGGAGCGGCATGAAGCTCTTTTCCGTGTTGACACCAAGAGACAACTGATCCATGATGAAGCCAGAAGAAGAGAATATCATGAAGGCCGGATTGGAGGACTAGCTAATGGAGGTTCAAGTCTTTGCGCTGTTGAGGGGCTTGCTTGGTGTTCCGGACTTCGCAGCAGTTGTGTGGAAGTGGGGGCGGCAACAAATGTGAAGTTCGGAGTCTTACCTTTCAGGGAAAAAACCCAAGGTCTGGCCTTAACTGGTTGTGCTTGGCAATGTCCTTGTTGAAGGCATTGTTTTGCGAGCGGAGACTATCTTCAGGATGAAAACCTAAGATCTTTGATCGGCCGACGACGACGGTGGTCCACTGTTCCCTTTTTGGAGGTGTCGCTTTTGATGAGTTTGAATTTCAGGTGTTGTCTTGGTGGTGGTTGTATTACTGTTGCTAGGGCTGGGATGTTGTAGCGGGACTTTTATTTCTTAGTTTTCTTTTTCTCTTTTTTGTCTGTGTGCATCCGTAATATTTTAGGGCATTGCGTTTTTGCAGAGGGGTTGGGTGCAATTGGTATCATTTAATATTAATATATTCCCTTTATCGAAAAAGGAAATAAACTATAGGCCCAGGGTTACCAATGGCGCACAAAAATCAGTGCACGTCGGTGGTATTTGCCACCGGCGCACCTATTTTGCGGGCGTAGGTGGTGTCCAAATACCACCGGTGCATCAAAGAATTTGTGTGCCGCGGGGATATGGGTCGGGGGTATGGGTCGGTCAGGTCCGGGCCAGCCCAAAAATTGAGCCTACCTTACCACCGGCGCCCCTACACCCCACCCCCGATCGCCTTTTCAGTTTTCGAAAAAATAAAAAATGATAGAAATTTTAAAAAATAAAATATTTCGAGATGTCCATGTGTTATGTCATCTTGTTTTAATAAAAAATAAGAAAGATGAATTTCAATTTTTTTTTACAAAATGACGTCATGTTTCGGCAAAACGGGATTCCGGTTGCATACGAACTCCGATGAAAATGTTTTCTATATCAAAATGTATCTACGCAAAATTTTACATCCAAAAGTTACCAGGAAGATATAACATCACCAAAATGTAGAATTGAGACAGTTTGACGCATGCATATTTCGACCAATTACAGGACTACAGCAGGTGTGAACTCTGAAGGGGATAAGCATCGCAGCATAACATCATCACTAGTTGGTGTGTAAGTGTAACTACTTACCAAGGATTTGAGCTTGCATTGGTTGCGCGTAGCGTCCCCGGATCTTCGTTGCGGCTGCAGCCCACTCCAACTCACGCAGCGAAAGCACCGCACTCTTCTTCCCGACGGCGACGACGACGCTCCCGCCGCCATTGGCGCTGCTGCTGGCGGCGGTGACACTAAAAGCAGCGGCGAGAAGCGCAAGGACACTAAGAAGATGGTGCACGCGAGCACAACTGGAAGAACTGGCCGCCATTGCAATTGCAATGAACGACGGTGGGCACGGTAGTGGACCTCGCCGGAAGCGACCAAGCAGGAGATGGGGGAGTGCAGAAGATACAAGAGAATGTGAATGTGAGAGAACGGGGGAATATGTATAGTCTATACGTACAGTAATGCAGGGTCACGGAGATAGAAGAAGAGATTATCGGAGGCGTCCAGAAGAGAACAAAGTGCTAGAGAGAGAGAGAGAGAGTACGCTGTCACTAAGTTGGAAGTATGCGCCTGGAGGAGAGAGGGAATATGCATGAACGTCTGATGGGTTCGGGCACAAGAGTACTGTAATGTTGTAGCTTTGTGAAACACATTTGGAATCACGGGCACAAACCGGAGAGAGAAGCGCCTATTGTTTGCTTGCGGAGAGGATGGTATCAAGGCGTGCACGATCACTTGGCCGGCCGTCCGGCTGGCAGCACAGCATGCGCAGTTAGCAACTGCTCCCGTGAGCTAAAAGTTCATATGAACATGGCCGAAAGGGGGATCAAACAACCGTCGTCAAATGTTTTTTTTTTTACGCTAAAAAAACGCTCAAACCGTTGGTTCACTTCATGATTCATTTTTTTTTTGAGAACACAGTACAACGCAGACGCTCACAAACACGCTGCAAACACCTATGTCAAGTCTAAGACTTGAACCTGGGTGGACTGGTTCCACCACAAGGGACCTAACCACCAGAGCCAAGCTCTGTTTGCGGTTCACTTCATGATTCATGGTAGCCATAAGTTGCAACATGGATTACAAGTGCTCCAGACCGCTAAACTGTTTCGTGATTCGTGATAGTCACGAGTTGCAAACCGCCAGATTGCTTCATGATTCGTGATAGTCATGAGTTGCAACTGAGATTCGATGACATCACTGACTGAGAGTTACCATAATTCTACCAATAAAAAAAGAGCTGAATTTAGTAATTCTTTTATTCCAGAATGTTGGCCTTCTCTTGCTTTGCTCTATGTATAACCAGAGCAAGATCATCTTGTATTTATCTTTTCACGTTTTGAATGGACACCTTTCATTCTTAAATATTTTTCGTTTTCTTTTATTCCGGATGTTCCAACATCCTAAAATTGTCGCTTCCATATGAATCTTTTGATGTATCTGCTTTCCTGCAAGGTGGACCTCATCATAGAAAGAAATTCATCTGTTTTTTCCTTGCACTATAGAATTCCAGCACTGATGTGCAAAATCGCAGTCCCAAACAAAGATTGTTGTGTTTCTTGTACTCCTTCCTCACAGAGTACACACTTGTAGCTTGGATGGTACATCCTTTTTCTCCGGAGTACTGTCATCTAGGTCAGCCAAAAGAATACTTTTACAAGCACTTTTCCCTAACTTTTTGAATAAATCATGCGCTGTTGCTTGTCCAATTAGGAGATGACTAGGACAAAACCCGTGCATTGCTACGGCCATGTTAAATCTAGTGAACCACACATTTTATATGTTTAGTTTAAATCGTAGGCCAATCTAATGACAGGGGATCCTTGATTAACCCACCTTTTCTTACCGCACAATAGTAAAAAATAACACTATATAAAATCTAAAACATTTAATAATGAAAATTACATGTTGAATTAACTCCGCAATAACCCTTTCCAGATTTCCAGATCGAACAAAATCGAGACATCAACAAATATGGGCAGTGGAGTTTCTAATGGTTATATGAATTTGTTTCTCTAATCAACAAATATGCGAGCTAGGTTGGAAGTCATGGTTCCACCGCCCACATGGAAAGCTGTAGAGATTAGAGAAACAAATGCATATTGTTGAACATATAAGCAAATATCAATATGAAATAATCCGTACAAGTAATTGATAAATCATGACTATGAAAACAACAAATAAACTAATCGTGCAGACTAGTAAGGTAGATGAACAGATCACGTCTAAACAAGATAAACCGATCGCATCTACCACAGAAACTAGAAGAAGGAACTCTAACAGAAACTGAAGGAGAAACGACAAGATCATATACTTCGCAGCAGCGTCGTTGTCGCCCATGTTGAGGTTGTCGAAGAAGTCGCTGAGGTCCGGGAAGAAGTTGTCGGTGTGGAGGAACTCGTCGTCCGATGACGACGTCGTGATGCCAGTAGTCGCGCCGGAGCGTCCCCAAAAACCTGATTGCCCCTCACCCGTACAGGTTCACGAGAGGCAGGGTTCCGGAGGCCTACTGTCCCGGCAGTCGGTGCACGCCGACGGACGGGATGAGGAAGACGAAGGCGGCGGCTCAATGAACTGGAAACAAGTAGTCGCATATGCGTCTGGTACAGACTAGGGTTGACGTCCGCGCTTATATAGTGCAGTTCGGGAAGGTCGTGGGACGCAGGAAGGCAAAATGGCTGAGTAACGCGTCCGTTAATGACTCGAGATTGATTACACAATTAATTTCCCAAACGGCAAAAAGATAAGCTCGGCTCGGCGAGATTCCCGCAACCCGCGGCGCGGCGCGGCGCGTCGTGACGTGTCGTGACGAGGCGAGGCGGGCGGCGGAGGAGGAGGAGTGCGCGAGGGATCTCTCTCTTCTCACTCACTTACTAGGACTAGAACAGCCCACCTTATATACCACTCCAACTCTCTTCCAACTAGCAATGTGGGACTAAACTTCAGCTCCCACTAGTGCTTCCACTGATTTTTGGAATGGGCCATGTGAGTTTCAGAATTTAATAATGGGCCATGGGCCAAAGGCCAAATGCCCAAAATTCCAGCAATCCCCCACAAACTCTCATTGGCACATCTCATCAGTAAGTTTCCAGAACATTGTTTTATATACCGGTATGTCGTGGAGACTGTTAAGTTGAACTTCCACTTAAAGCTTCATACTACACTAGATTGCAACTTGGATAGTGGACTACGCCTTGAACTACAAGTTTTCTGCGCACTAGCTTCATACAAAGCCTAGACCGATACTAGGCTTCCGCGAGGCTTCCTCGCGGTTTGGAGCTTATACGTCATACTCCAGGGCCTTTCATGAGTTTACTAGAGAGCACCCAACTCTCATAGATTGCGACGTTTAACAATCAGACTTCAAAAGATGTTCTGCAGGACAACATCTCTGCTAAAATAAGCCACTTAAAACACATTAAGATAATTATCAACCTACCATGCAGATTAGGAGAGTATTGCATCTTACGGAGTGGTAAAATTGCTATAGGGATATATACTCTCCTCTCAGCTGACCAACAGCTTGTCTCCCAGCTCTAATTCACGGGATCTCCGATCACATAGAGTGGGTTACCACCGTGGGCAGCTCATAGTGTGGGTCTCATACCCATCTCCCTCGATGCATTTTCTATCACATTTCGTGATAGTCCCTTTGTGAAGGGGTCTGCCAGGTTTCTAGACGTATGGATATAATCCAACGCTATAACTCCGAAGTTTCTCATTTTCCTGACAGTTTTCAGTCTCCTCTTCACATGCCTTGATGACTTCATATTATCCTTAGAACTGTTTACTTTGACGATCACAGTTTGATTATCACAGTTCATAGGAATAGCGGGTATTGGTTTCTCAACCACAGGTAAGTCCATCAAAAGCTCACGAAGCCACTCTGCTTCAACAGTGGCTGTGTCTAATGCTGTAAGTTCTGCTTCCATAGTTGACCTCGTAATGATGGTCTGCTTGCAAGACTTCCAGGAAACAGCGCCACCTCCAAGTGTAAACAAATAACCACTTGTGGCTTTAGTCTCATCAGCATCAGATATCCAATTTGCATCACTATATCCCTCAAGTACCCTTGGATACCCAGTATAGTGAATGCCATAACTCGCAGTGCCTTTCAAATAGCGCAAAACTCTCTCAAGAGCATGCCAATGAACATCTCCAGGTCTAGACACAAAACGGCTGAGTTTACTTACAGCAAAGGAGATGTCAGGCCTCGTGGCGCTGGCTAAATACATGAGCGAGCCAATGATCTGCGAATATCGCAATTGATCTCTAGCGACTCTTTTATTCTTACGAATTATCACACTGGGATCATAAGGCGTTGGAGAAGATTTGCAGTCGCTATACCCGAAGCGACTCAGGATCTTTTCCACATAGTGGGACTGAAGCAATGTAATCCCACCATCGTCATCCTTCAGCAGCTTGATGTTTAAGATCACATCAGCTACTCCCAAGTCCTTCATCTCAAAACAACGAGATAGGAACTCCTTGACCTCCTTAATCACAGTAAGGCTGGTCCCGAATATCAATATGTCATCGACATAGAGACAAAGAATAACTCCCTCGGCCCCACCATGGCGATAGTATACACACTTGTCATCTTCATTTACAACAAAGCCTTCAGCGGTTAAAGTTCTTTCAAACTTCTCATGCCACTGCTTAGGTGCTTGCTTGAGCCCATACAAAGACTTCAGTAATTTACACACATTTCCTTCTTGACCATCTACTACAAATCCATCAGGATGCTCCATATAAATTTCCTCTTCAAGCTCTCCATTTAGGAAAGCAGTCTTAACATCCATTTGATGAACGAGAAGACCATGTGAGGCAGCCAAGGAAAGTAGTACTCGAATAGTGGTCAATCGAGCTACAGGTGAGTATGTATCAAAGAAGTCTTCGCCTTCTTTCTGAGTATAACCCTTGGCCACAAGTCGTGCCTTGTACTTTTCAATAGTACCATCGGGCCTAAGCTTTTTCTTGAACACCCACTTGCATCCTACAGGTTTGCACCCATAAGGACGATCAGTAACCTCCCAAGTTCCATTGGCTAAGATGGAATCCATCTCGCTACGGACAGCTTCCTTCCAGTAGTCAGCATCCTGAGATGCATAGGCTTCTGAAATAGAAGTGGGAGTATCATCCACGAGGTACACAATGAAATCATGTCCAAAAGACTTTACAGTCCTCTGTCTCTTGCTCCTTCTGGGAGCTTCATTGTCATCCTCCACAGGATTATCAAAGTGTTCTAAAGCCATGGTAGGTTCAGGGAATGATTCCTGAGTAGATGAACTGGGCATCTCCTGAATTGATGAGCTAGATGTTTCTTTCATAGGAAAGATGTCCTCAAAGAAAGTTGCATCATTCGACTCCATAATTGTATCAACATGCATGTCGGATACCTCAGATTTTACTATCAAAAATCTGTAGCCAATGCTATGAAATGCATATCCCAGAAGAACACAATCTACGGTTTTTAGTCCAAGCTTGCGCTTCTTGGGTATTGGCACATTTACTTTCGCCATACAACCCCAAGTTCGTAGGTAAGAGAGTTTCAACCTTTTCCTTTCCCATTCCTCAAAAGGGGTAATGGTTTTGTTCTTTGTGGGGACACGGTTTAGGACATGACACGCAGTCAATATCGCGTCCCCCCACCATGCCTTGGATAGACCCGATGTATCTAACATGGCATTAACCAAATCAGTTAGAGTACGGTTCTTTCTTTCGGCCACCCCATTTGACTGAGGTGAGTAGGGAGTCGTCCTCTCATGGATAATACCATGTTCCGCACAAAAGGAATCAAACTCGTTGGAAAAATACTCTCCACCACGATCAGACCTTAGCCGCTTGATCTTTCGATCAAGTTGGTTTTCTGCTTCAGCTTTAAAGATTTTGAAGTAATTAAGAGCTTCATCTTTAGATTTCAGGAGGTACACATAACAATATCGAGTAGAGTCATCAATTAAAGTCATGAAGTATCTTTTCCCTCCTTTTGTCAATTCACCATTTATTTCACAAAGATCCGAATGTATAAGCTCCAGCGGTGCCAAGTCTCTTGCCTCCGCAGTTTTGTGAGACTTACGTGGTTGCTTAGCTTGCACACATACTTGGCACTTGGATTTCTTGACAATAGCAAATTTTGGAATTATATTCATATTCGCTAGCCGCGTCATGCACCCAAAATTAATATGACAAAGTCGTGAATGCCAAATATCGGACTCACTATCATTGCAAACATGATTAATAATTTGAGTACATAAGTCTGACAAAGATAAGCGGAACAAGCCTCCGCACACATAGCCCTTTCCAACAAATTGTCCACACTTGGAAATTACAACTTTATTGGACTCAAACACCAACTTAAAACCATCTCGACATAAAAGCGATCCGCTAACGAGATTTTTATTAATTGATGGAACGTGCTGCACATTCTTCAGCTGGATGGTCTTTCCTAAAGTAAACTTCAGATCCACCGTACCAACACCACGAACAGAAGCACGTGAGCCGTTTCCCATCAGCACGGAGCAAGTCCTTGCGACCTGATAAGAAGAAAACATAGAGACATCAGAACATACATGTGTATTGGCTCCGGTGTCTATCCACCAATCAGGAGAATTACATACTGAAAGGACAGTAGGAGAAATACCGTACCCAATGTCCTTCATCTCAGTATCAACACCAATAACAACATTTGCGGACTTGCCGCTGTTCCCACGCCGATCATGGCGTTCTGGGCAATCAGGAGCCCAATGTCCAGGAGCGCCACAAACATGGCAGTTCCCTTTCTTCTTATAAGGAGTCTTCCTCTTGAAGTTGGTTGAGTTAGAGGCTTTGTTCTTCTCGTCAAACTTGCCTTTTCCATTGTTCTTATTCTTAGACTTGTGAGATTGAAAGTTTTTCTTCTGTACCACATTGGCACTAGAACCTCCCTCAAAACTACGAGTTCGTGTGTCCTTTGCTCTTGCCTTCTCTTCCACATGAAGCGAGCCAATGAGATCCGAAACAGAAAACTCTTGTCTCTTATGTTTCAGAGAAGTAGCAAAGTTCCTCCACGAGGGAGGAAGCTTGGCAATAATGCCACCGGCCACAAATTTGTCCGGTAAGGTACACTTAAACTGCTCGAGTTCTTTGGCAAGGGACTGAATCTCATGAGCCTGCTCAACCACAGAGCGCTCATCAGTCATCCTGTAGTCATAGTATTGCTCCATGACATACAATTCAGTGCCAGCGTCCGAGACCCCAAATTTGGCCTCGAGCGCATCCCACGCATCTTTACCATGGTCGAAAGCCATGTACGGGTCAACAATGTTGTCCCCAAGAATGCTGAACAAGGCCGCCTTAAACATGGTGTCGACCTTCTCAAACTTTTCCTGCTCCTCTGCAGAGAGAGGCCCCTCAGGTCTAGCATCTGTGGCGCTAAAACAGCCTAGGTTTGTAAACCACAGAACTGCCTTTGTGCGCCACCTCTTGTAATGCATACCATCAAAGAGGGGAGGTCGAGTAGCGGCAGCAACGCTGCTTGAATTGATTTGCCTATAATCAGGTTTTTGGATTGTTGAATATATAAGCAAATATCCATATGAAATAATCCGTACAAGTAATTGATAAATCATGACTATGAAAACAACAAATAAACTAATCGTGCAGACTAGTAAGGTAGATGAATAGATCACGTCTAAACAAGATAAACCGATCGCATCTACCACAGAAACTAGAAGAAGGAACTCTAACAGAAACTGAAGGAGAAACGACAAGAACACATACTTCGCAGCCGCGTCGTTGTCGCCCATGTTGAGGTTGTCGAAGAAGTCGCTGAGGTCCGGGAAGAAGTTGTCAGTGTGGAGGAACTCGTCGTCCGATGACGACGTCGTGATGCCAGTAGTCGCACCGGAGCGCTCCCCAAAAACCTGATTGCCCCTCACCCGTACAGGTTCACGAGAGGCCGTCGTGATGCTAGTAGTCTCGCCGGAGCGCTCCCCAAAAACCTGATTGCCCCTCACCCGTACAGGTTCACGAGAGGCAGGGTTCCGGAGGCCTACTGTCCCGGCAGTCGGTGCACGCCGACAGACGGGATGAGGAAGACGAAGGCGGCGGCTCAATGAACTGGAAACAAGTAGTCTCATATGCGTCTGGTACAGATTGGGGTTGACGTCCGCGCTTATATAGTGCAGTTCGGGAAGGTCGTGGGACGCAGGAAGGCAAAATGGCTGAGTAACGCGTCCGTTAATGACTCGAGATTGATTACACAATTAATTTCCCAAACGGCAAAAAGATAAGCTCGGCTCGGCGAGATTCCCGCAACCCGCGGCGCGTCGTGACGTGTCGTGACGAGGCGAGGCGGGCGGCGGAGGAGGAGGAGTGCGCGAGGGCTCTCTCTCTTCTCACTCACTTACTAGGACTAGAACATCCCACCTTATATACCACTCCAACTCTCTTCCAACTAGCAATGTGGGACTAAACTTCAGCTCCCACTAGTGCTGCCACTGATTTTTGGAATGGGCCATGTGAGTTTCAGAATTTAATAATGGGCCATGGGCCAAAGGCCAAATGCCCAAAATTCCAGCAATCCCCCACAAACTCTCATTGGCACATCTCATCAGTAAGTTTCCAGAACATTGTTTTATATACCGGTATGTCGTGGAGACTGTTAAGTTGAACTTCCACTTAAAGCTTCATACTACACTAGATTGCAACTTGGATAGTGGACTACGCCTTGAACTACAAGTTTTCTGCGCACTAGCTTCATACAAAGCCTAGACCGATACTAGGCTGCCGCGAGGCTTCCTCGCGGTTTGGAGCTTATACGTCATACTCCAGGGCCTTTCATGAGTTTACTAGAGAGCACCCAACTCTCATAGATTGCGACGTTTAACAATCAGACTCGTATAGGTGTGTTCTTCAAAAGATATTCTGCAGGACAACATCTCTACTAAAATAAGCCACTTAGAACACATTAAGATAATTATCAACCTGCCATGCAGATTAGGAGAGTATTGCATCTTACGGAGTGGTAAAATTGCTATAGGGATATATACTCTCCTCTCAGCTGACCAACAGCTTGTCTCCCAGCTCTAATTCACGGGATCTCCGATCACATAGAGTGGGTTACCACCGTGGGCAGCTCATAGTGTGGGTCTCATACCCATCTCCCTCGATGCATTTTCTATCACATTTCGTGATAGTCCCTTTGTGAAGGGGTCTGCCAGGTTTCTAGACGTATAGATATAATCCAACGCTATAACTCCGGAGTTTCTCATTTTCCTGACAGTTTTCAGTCTCCTCTTCACATGCCTTGATGACTTCATATTATCCTTAGAACTGTTTACTTTGACGATCACAGTTTGATTATCACAGTTCATAGACACAAAACTCTCTCAAGAGCATGCCAATGAACATCTCCAGGTCTAGACACAAAACGGCTGAGTTTACTTACAGCAAAGGAGATGTCAGGCCTCGTGGCGCTGGCTAAATACATGAGCGAGCCAATGATCTGCGAATATCGCAATTGATCTCTAGCGACTCTTTTATTCTTACGAATTATCACACTGGGATCATAAGGCGTTAGAGAAGATTTGCAGTCGCTATACCCGAAGCGACTCAGGATCTTTTCCACATAGTGGGACTGAAGCAATGTAATCCCACCATCGTCATCCTTCAGCAACTTGATGTTTAAGATCACATCAGCTACTCCCAAGTCCTTCATCTCAAAACAACGAGATAGGAACTCCTTGACTTCCTTAATCACAGTAAGGCTGGTCCCGAATATCAATATGTCATCGACATAGAGACAAAGAATAACTCCCTCGCCCCCACCATGGCGATAGTATACACACTTGTCAGCTTCGTTTACAACAAAGCCTTGAACGGTTAAAGTTCTTTCAAACTTCTCATGCCACTGCTTAGGTGCTTGCTTGAGCCCATACAAAGACTTCAGTAATTTACACACCTTTCCTTCTTGACCATCTACTACAAATCCATCAGGCTGCTCCATATAAATTTCCTCTTCAAGCTCTCCATTTAGGAAAGCAGTCTTAACATCCATTTGATGAACGAGAAGACCATGTGAGGCAGCCAAGGAAAGTAGTACTCGAATAGTGGTCAATCGAGCTACAGGTGAGTATGTATCAAAGAAGTCTTCGCCTTCTTTCTGAGTATAACCCTTGGCCAAAAGTCGTGCCTTGTACTTTTCAATAGTACCATCGGGCCTAAGCTTTTTCTTGAACGCCCACTTGCATCCTACAGGTTTGCACCCATAAGGACGATCAGTAACCTCCCAAGTTCCATTGGCTAAGATGGAATCCATCTCGCTACGGACAGCTTCCTTCCAGTAGTCAGCATCCTGAGATGCATAGGCTTCTGAAATAGAAGTGGGAGTATCATCCACGAGGTACACAATGAAATCATGTCCAAAAGACTTTACAGTCCTCTATCTCTTGCTCCTTCTGGGAGCTTCATTGTCATCCTCCACAGGATTATCAAAGTGTTCTAAAGCCATGGTAGGTTCAGGAAATGATTCCTGAGTAGGTGAACTGGGCATCTCCTGAATTGATGAGCTAGACGTTTCTTTCATAGGAAAGATGTCCTCAAAGAAAGTCGCATCATTTGACTCCATAATTGTACCAACATGCATGTCGGATACCTCAGATTTTACTACAAAAAATCTGTAGCCAATGCTATGAAATGCATATCCCAGAAGAACACAATCTACGGTTTTTGGTCCAAGCTTGCGCTTCTTGGGTATTGGCACATTTACTTTCGCCATACAACCCCAAGTTCGTAGGTAAGAGAGTTTCTGAAGGAGATATGCCCTAGAGGCAATAATAAAGTGGTTATTATTTATATCTTTATGTTTATGATAAATGTTTATATATCATGCTATAATTGTATTAACCGAAACATTAGTACATGTGTGATATGTAGACAAACAAGAAGTCCCTAGTATGCCTCTTAAACTAGCTTGTTGATTAATGGATGATTAGTTTCATAATCATGAACATTGGATGTTATTAATAACAAGGTTATGTCATTGTATGAATGATGTAATGGACACACCCAATTAAGCGTAACATAAGATCTCGTCATTAAGTTATTTGCTATAAGCTTTCAATACATAGTTACCTAGTCCTTATGACCATGAGATCATGTAAATCACTTATACCGGAAAGGTACTTTGATTACACCAAACACCACTGCGTAAATGGGTGGTTATAAAGGTGGGATTAAGTATCCGGAAAGTATGAGTTGAGGCATATGGATCAACAGTGGGATTTGTCCATCCTGATGACGGATAGATATACTCTGGGCCCTCTCGGTGGAATGTCGTCTAATGTCTTGCAAGCATATGAATGAGTTCATAAGAGACCACATACCACGGTACGAGTAAAGAGTACTTGTTAGGAGACGAGGTTGAACAAAGGTATAGAGTGATACCGAAGATCAAACCTCGGACAAGTAAAATATCGCGAGACAAAGGGAATTGGTATTGTATGTGAATGGTTCATTCGATCACTAAAGTCATCGTTGAATATGTGGGAGCCATTATGGATCTCCAGATCCCGCTATTGGTTATTGGTCGGAGTGAGTACTCAACCATGTCCGCATAGTTCACGAACCGTAGGGTGACACACTTAAAGTTGGATGTTGAAATGGTAGTACTTGAATATGGAATGGAGTTCGAATATTTGTTCGGAGTCCCGGATGAGATCCCGGACATCACGAGGAGTTCCGAAATGGTCCGGAGAATAAGATTCATATATAGGATGTCATTTTATGTGAATTAAAATGTCGCGGAAGGTTCTATGGAAGGTTCTAGAAAAGTCCGGAAGAAACCACCAAGGAAGGTGGAGTCCACATGGGACTCCACCTCCATGGCCGGCCAACCCTAGTGGGGGAGGAGTCCCAAGTGGACTCCCCCTTAGGGGGCCGGCCACCCCCCCATATGGGAGGTGGAACTCCCACCTTTGGTGGGAGTCCTAGCTTGGCTAGGTTTCCCCCTCTTATGGAAGGTTTTTGGTTCGGGTCTTATTCGAAGACTTGGACACCAACACTTGGGGATCCACCTATATAATGAGGGGCCAAGGGAGGGGGCCGGCCACCCTAAGACCACAAGCTGGCCGCCCCCCTTGAAGTGGCCGGCCACCCCCTCCCAAACCCTAGCCGCCCCTCTCCTCCATATCTCCCGCGTAGCTTAGCGAAGCTCCGCCGGACTTCTCCACCGCCACCGACACCACGCCGTCGTGCTGTCGGATTCAAGAGGAGCTACTACTTCCGCTGCCCGCTGGAATGGGAGGTGGACGTCATCTTCATCAACAACCGAACGTGTGACCGAGTACGGAGGTGCTGCCCGTTCGTGGCGCCGGAACCGATCGTGATCAAGATCTTCTACGCGCTTTTGCAAGCGGCAAGTGATCGTCTACCGCAGCAACAAGAGCCTCCTCTTGTAGGCTTTGGAATCTCTTCAAGGGTGAGACTCGATACCCCCTCGTTGCTACCGTCTTCTAGATTGCATCTTGGCTTGGATTGCGTGTTCGCGGTAGGAATTTTTTTGTTTTCTATGCAACGTTATCCTACAGTGGTATCAGAGCCGTGTCTATGCATAGATGGTTGCACGAGTAGAACACAATGGTTTGTGGGCATTGATGCTCTTGTTATCTTTAGTTTGAGTACTTTGCATCTTTGTGACATAGTGGGATGAAGCGGCTCGGACTAATTTTACATGACCGCGTTCATGAGACTTGTTCCTCGTTCGACATGCAACTTGTATTGCATAAGAGGCTTTGCGGGTGTCTGTCTCTCCTACTATAGTGAAGATTCAATTTACTCTTCTATTGAAAACATTAGTATCAACGTTGTGGTTCATGTTCGTAGGTAGATTAGATCTCTCTCGAAAACCCTAAACCACGTAAAATATGCAAACCAAATTAGAGACGTCTAACTTGTTTTTGCAGGGTTTGGTGATGTGATATGGCCATAATGTGATGATGAATATGTATAAGATGATCATTATTGTATTGTGGCAACCGGCAGGAGCCTTATGGTTGTCTTTAATTTTCATGTTGAGTAGTATTTCAAAGTAGTTGTAATAGTTGCTACATGGAGGACAATCATGAAGACGGCGCCATTGACCTTGACGCTACGCCGACGATGATGGAGATCATGCCCGAAGATGATGGAGATCATGTCCGTGCTTTGGAGATGAAGATCAAAGGCACAAAGACAAAAGGGCCATATCATATCACATATGAACTGCATGTGATGTTAATCCTTTTATGCATCTTATTTTGCTTAGATCGCGACGGTAGCATTATAAGATGATCCCTCACTAAAATCTCAAGATAATAAAGTGTTCATCCTTAGTAGCACCGTTACCAAGTCTTGTCGTTTCGAAGCATCTCGTGATGATCGGGTGTGATAGATTCAATAAGTACATACAACGGGTGCAAGACAGTTTTGCACATGCGGATACTAAGGTGGCCTTGACGAGCCTAGCATGTACAGACATGGTCTCGGAACACGTGATACCGAAAGGTAGAGCATGAATCATATGGTTGATATGATGAACACTTTGAGTGTTCGCCATTGAAATCACACCTTTTCTCGTGATGATCGGGTTTAGGTGCGGTGGATTTGGTTCGTGTGATCACTAAGACAATGCGAGGGATATTGTTTTGAGTGGGAGTTCACCTAGATTTTTAATTATGTTGAATTAAAATTTGAACTCAATTTGTCATAAACTTAGTCTAAACTATTGCAAATATATGTTGTAGAGATGGCGTCCTCAATCAATTTTAATCAGTTCCTAGAGAAAGAGAAACTTAAGAGCAACGGTAGCAACTTCACCGACTGGTTCCGTCATGTGAGGATCTTCCTCTCTGGCGGAAATCTGCAATTTGTGCTTGATGCACCGCTAGGTGACCCTCCCGCAGTAAACCGAAACCGATGAAGTAAAAGCTGTTTACGCGACTCGGAAAACTCGGTACTCTCAAGTTCAGTGTGCCATCCTGTGCAGTCTGGAATCCGATCTTCAAAAACATTTTGAGCACCACGATCCTCATGAGTTGATGAATGAGCTGAAAGCTATATTCGAGACTCATGCGGCCGTGGAATGCTATGAAGCATCGAAACATTTCTTCAGCTGCATGATGGAAGAAGGCAGCTCCGTTAGTGAGCACATGCTCGCCATGACCGGGCATGCGAAGAAACTCAGTGACTTGGGAATAGTGATTCCTAACAGACTGGGGATTAATCGTGTCCTTCAATCACTGCCACCAAGTTACAAGAACTTCGTGATGAACTACAATATGCAGAACATGAACAAGGAGTTACCTGAACTCTTTGGCATGCTAAAAGCTGCTGAGATTGAGATCAAGAAAGAGCACCAAGTGTTGATGGTCAACAAGACCACCAGTTTCAAGAAACAAGGCAAGTCTAAGGGAAAATTCAAGAAGGGTGGCAAGAAAGCTGCCACGCCTCCTATGAAACCTAAGAACGGCCCTAAGCACGATGCCGAGTGCTATTACCGCAAGGAGAAGGGACACCGGAAGCGTAATTGCTCCAAGTATCTGGCTGATCTGAAGAGCGGCCTTGTCAAGAAGAAGAAAGAAGGTATATCTGATATACATGTTATAGATGTTCATTTCACTGGTTCTCGTTCTAGTACCTGGGTATTTGATACTGGTTCGGTTGCTCATATTTGTAACTCGAAACAGGAACTAAAGAATAAACGACAACTGCTGAAAGATGAAGTGACGATGCGCGTTGGAAACGGATCCAAGGTCAATGTGATCGCAGTCGGCACACTTCCTCTACATCTACCTTCGGGATTAGTTTTAAGCCTAAATAATTGCTATTATGTACCTGCGTTGAGCATGAACATTATATCTGGATCTTGTTTAATGCAAGACGGTTATTCATTCAAGTCCGAGAATAATGGTTGTTCTATTTTTATGAATAATATCTTTTATGGTCGAGCACCACAAAAGAATGGCTTATTTCTCGTTAGATCTCGATAGTAGTGATACGCATATACATAACATTGATGCTAAGCGAATTAAATTGAATGATAATTCTACTTATATGTGGCACTCGTCGTCTTGGTCATATTGGAGTGAAACGCATGAAGAAACTCCATACCGATGGATTACTTGAATCACTTGACTTCGAGTCACTTGATAGATGCGAAGCATGTCTAATGGGAAAAATGACAAAGACTCCATTTTCTGGTATGATGGAGCGAGCTCGACTTATTAGAAATCATACATACCGATGTATGTGGACCAATGAGCGTAGCATCGCGCGGTGGTTATCGTTATGTTCTAACCTTCACAGATGATCTGAGTAGATATGGGTATATCTATTTCATGAAACATAAATCCGAAACTTTCGAGAAGTTTAAGGAATTTCAAAGTGAAGTAGAAAATCAACGTAACAAGAAGATTAAATTTCTACGATCTGATCGTGGAGGTGAATATCTGAGTTATGAGTTTGGCATGCATTTAAAGAAATGCGGAATACTTTCACAATTGACACCGCCGGGAACACCTCAACGTAACGGTGTGTCCGAACGTCGTAATCGAACTCTCTTAGATATGGTTCGTAGTATGATGTCTCTTACTGATTTGCCGTTATCATTTTAGAGTTATGCATTAGAGACAGCCGCATTCACTTTAAATAGAGCACCATCAAAATCCGTAGAAACGACACCGTATGAATTATGGTTTAATAAGAAACCTAAGCTGTCGTTCCTGAAAGTTTGGGGTTGCGAAGCCTATGTAAAGAAGTTACAACCGGACAAGCTAGAACCCAAAGCGGAGAAATGCGTCTTCATAGGATACCCTAAGGAAACTATAGGGTACACTTTCTATCACAGATCCGAAGGCAAAATCTTTGTTGCTAAGAATGGAACCTTTCTTGAGAAAGAATTTCTCACTAAAGAAGTGACTGGAAGAAAAGTAGAACTCGATGAGATTGATGAATCTTTACTCGTTGATCAGAGTAGCGCAGCATCGAAGTTGTACCTGTACCGCCTACACCGACAACAAGAGGAAGCTAATGATAATGATCATGAAACTTCGAACGAGGAAACTACTGAACCTCGCAGATCGACAAGGGAACGTACCACTCCTGATTGGTATGATCCTTGTCTAAATGTCATGATTGTGGATAACAATGATGAGGACCCTGCAACGTATGAAGAAGCAATGATGAGCCCAGATTCCAACAAATGGCAAGAAGCCATGAAATCCGAAATGGGATCCATGTATGATAACAAAGTATGGACTTTGGTAGACTTACCTGATAGCCGAAAGGCTGTCGAAAATAAATGGATCTTTAAGAGAAAAACAGATGCTGATGGTAATATTACTGTCTATAAAGCTCGACTTGTCGCAAAGGGTTTCCGACAAATTCAAGGAGTTGACTACGATGAGACATTCTCACCTGTAGCGAAGCTAAAATCAGTGAGGATTTTGTTAGCAATAGCTGCATTTTTCGATTAGGAGATTTGGCAGATGGATGTCAAACCGGCGTTCCTTAATGGAGACATTGAGGATGAGTTGTATATGGTACAACCCACAGGTTTTGTTGATCCTAAAAATGCGACAAAGTATGCAAACTTCAGCGTTCAATCTATGGACTGAAGCAAGCATCAAGAAGTTGGAACCGACGCTTTGATAAGGTGATCAAAGACTTCGGGTTTATACGATGTCATGGAGAGGCCTGTATTTACAAGAAAGTGAGTGGGAGCTCCGTAGCATTCCCGATATTATATGTAGATGACATATTATTGATCGGGAATGATATAGAACTATTAAGCAGTGTTAAAGGTTATTTGAATAATAGTTTTTCAATGAAAGACCTTGGTGAAGCATCGTATATATTAGGCATCAAGATTTATAGAGATAGATCAAGACGCCTAATAGGGCTATCACAGAGTACATATCTGGACAAGATTCTAAAGAAGTTTAGAATGGACGAAAGTAAGAAAGGGTTCTTACCTATGTTACCGTGCAAGGTATTAAGTAAGACTCAAGGACCGGCTACGCAGAAGAAAGAGAAAGGATGAGTAATATCCCCTATGCCTCGGCGAAGAGGATCTATCATGTATGCCATGCTATGTACTAGACCGGATATAGCACATGTCGTTAGTTTGACTAGCAGATATCAAAGTGATCCAGGAATGGAACACTCGGACAATGGTCAAGAATATCCTGAAGTACTTGAAAAGAACTAAGGATATGTTTCTTTGTTATGGAGGTGACCAAGAGCTCGTTGTAAACGGTTACACCGATGCAAGTTGGAACACCGATCCCGATGACTCTAAGTCACAATGCAGGTACGTGTTTATATTGAATGGTGCTGCAGTAAGCTGGGCAAGCTCGAAGCGGTGCACGGTGGCGAAGTCTTCAACAGAATCGAGTACATAGCGGCTTCGAGGCTTCATCGAAGCGGTATGGATGAAGAGGTTCATTGTAGAGCTCGGTGTGGTTCCTAGTGCATTGGACCCATTAATCATTCTTTGTGATAACATGGGTGCCATCGCCAATGCACAAGAGCCAAGGTCACACAAGAGGCTGAAGCATATCAAGCTGCGTTACCACTCGATTCGCGAGTACATCGAAGATGGAGAAGTAAAGATTTGCAAAGTACACACTGATCTGAATGTAGCAGATCCGTTGACTAAAGCTCTCCCTAGGGCAAAGCATGACCAACACCAGAATGCCATGGGTGTTAGGTATATTACAATGTAATCTAGATTATTGACTCTAGTGCAAGTGGGAGACTGAAGGAGATATGCCCTAGAGGCAATAATAAAGTGGTTATTATTTATATCTTTATGTTTATGATAAATGTTTATATATCATGCTATAATTGTATTAACCGAAACATTAGTACATGTGTGATATGTAGACAAACAAGAAGTCCCTAGTATGCCTCTTAAACTAGCTTGTTGATTAATGGATGATTAGTTTCATAATCATGAACATTGGATGTTATTAATAACAAGGTTATGTCATTGTATGAATGATGTAATGGACACACCCAATTAAGCGTAGCATAAGATCTCGTCATTAAGTTATTTGCTATAAGCTTTCAATACATAGTTACCTAGTCCTTATGACCATGAGATCATGTAAATCACTTATACCGGAAAGGTACTTTGATTACACCAAACACCACTGCGTAAATGGGTGGTTATAAAGGTGGGATTAAGTATCCGGAAAGTATGAGTTGAGGCATATGGATCAACAGTGGGATTTGTCCATCCCGATGACGGATAGATATACTCTGGGCCCTCTCGGTGGAATGTCGTCTAATGTCTTGCAAGCATATGAATG
The DNA here is from genome assembly GCF_019359855.2 of Lolium perenne. Taxonomy (NCBI): domain Eukaryota; kingdom Viridiplantae; phylum Streptophyta; class Magnoliopsida; order Poales; family Poaceae; genus Lolium; species Lolium perenne. The sequence goes on along the minus strand of NC_067250.2, from coordinate 171,202,815 downwards.
AGTTCATAAGAGACCACATACCACGGTACGAGTAAAGAGTACTTGTCAGGAGACGAGGTTGAACAAAGGTATAGAGTGATACCGAAGATCAAACCTCGGACAAGTAAAATATCGCGAGACAAAGGGAATTGGTATTGTATGTGAATGGTTCATTCGATCACTAAAGTCATCGCTGAATATGTGGGAGCCATTATGGATCTCCAGATCCCGCTATTGGTTATTGGTCGGAGTGAGTACTCAACCATGTCCGCATAGTTCACGAACCGTAGGGTGACACACTTAAAGTTGGATGTTGAAATGGTAGTACTTGAATATGGAATGGAGTTCTAATATTTGTTCTGAGTCCCGTTTGATATCCCGGACATCAAGAGGAGTTACTGAATGGTCCGGAGAATAAGATTCATATATAGGATGTCATTTTATGTGAATTAAAATGTCGCGGAAGGTTCTATGGAAGGTTCTAGAAGGTTCTAGAAAAGTCCGGAAGAAACCACCAAGGAAGGTGGAGTCCACATGGGACTCCACCTCCATGGCCGGCCAACCCTAGTGGGGGAGGAGTCCCAAGTGGACTCCCCCTTAGGGGGCCGGCCACCCCCCCATATGGGAGGTGGAACTCCCACCTTTGGTGGGAGTCCTAGCTTGGCTAGGTTCCCCCTCTTATGGAAGGTTTTTGGTTCGGGTCTTATTCGAAGACTTGGACACCAACACTTGGGGATCCACCTATATAATGAGGGGCCAAGGGAGGGGGCCGGCCACCCTAAGACCACAAGCTGGCCGCCCCCCTTGAAGTGGCCGGCCACCCCCTCCCAAACCCTAGCCGCCCCCTCTCCTCCATATCTCCCGCGTAGCTTAGCGAAGCTCCGCCGGACTTCTCCACCGCCACCGACACCACGCCGTCGTGCTGTCGGATTCAAGAGGAGCTACTACTTCCGCTGCCCGCTGGAACGGGAGGTGGACGTCGTCTTCATCAACAACCGAACGTGTGACCGAGTACGGAGGTGCTGCCCGTTCGTGGCGCCGGAACCGATCGTGATCAAGATCTTCTACGCGCTTTTGCAAGCGGCAAGTGATCGTCTACCGCAGCAACAAGAGCCTCCTCTTGTAGGCTTTGGAATCTCTTCAAGGGTGAGACTCGATACCCCCTCGTTGCTACCGTCTTCTAGATTGCATCTTGGCTTGGATTGCGTGTTCGCGGTAGGAAATTTTTTGTTTTCTATGCAACGTTATCCTACAGTTTCAACCTTTTCCTTTCCCATTCCTCAAAAGGGGTAACGGTTTTGTTCTTTGTGGGGACACGGTTTAGGACATGACACGCGGTCAATATCGTGTCCCCCCCACCATGCCTTGGATAGACCTGATGTATCTAACATGGCGTTAACCAAATCAGTTAGAGTACGGTTCTTTCTTTCGGCCACCCCATTTGACTGAGGTGAGTAGGGAGGCGTCCTCTCATGGATAATACCATGTTCCGCACAAAAGGATTCAAACTCGTTGGAAAAATACTCTCCACCACGATCAGACCTTAGCCGCTTGATCTTTCGATCAAGTTGGTTTTCTGCTTCAGCTTTAAAGATTTTGAAGTAATTAAGAGCTTCATCTTTAGATTTCAGGAGGTACACATAACAATATCGAGTAGAGTCATCAATTAAAGTCATGAAGTATCTTTTCCCTCCTTTTGTCAATTCACCATTTATTTCACAAAGATCCGAATGTATAAGCTCCAGCGGTGCCAAGTCTCTTGCCTCCGCAGTTTTGTGAGACTTACGTGGTTGCTTAGCTTGCACACATACTTGGCACTTGGATTTCTTGACAATAGCAAATTTCGGAATTATATTCATATTCGCTAGCCGCGTCATGCACCCAAAATTAATATGACAAAGTCGTGAATGCCAAATATCGGACTCACTATCATTGCAAACATGATTAATAATTTGAGTACATAAGTCTGACAAAAATAAGCGGAACAAGCCTCCGCACACATAGCCCTTTCCAACAAATTGTCCACACTTGGAAATTACAACTTTATTGGACTCAAACACCAACTTAAAACCATCTCGACATAAAAGCGATCCGCTAACGAGATTTTTATTAATTGATGGAACGTGCTGCACATTCTTCAGCTGGATGGTCTTTCCTAAAGTAAACTTCAGATCCACCGTACCAACACCACGAACAGAAGCACGTGAGTCGTTTCCCATCAGCACGGAGCAAGTCCTTGCGACCTGATAAGAAGAAAACATAGAGACATCAGAACATACATGTGTATTGGCTCCGGTGTCTATCCACCAATCAGGAGAATTACATACTGAAAGGACAGTAGGAGAAATACCGTACCCAACGTCCTTCATCTCAGTATCAACACCAATAACAACATTTGCGGACTTGCCGCTTGATACGTCCAATTTGCATCACTATTTTATATCATAATTTGCTGTTATTCATTGATATATTTCATATTTGGAGATAATACTTATGTTATTTCATCTATTTTGCATGTTTCATGATTATTGGAGGATCGCGCACCGGAGCCAGGATTCTGCTGGAAAAAGCATCGTCAGAACGCAATATTTCGGAAGATCAACAATTGACGGGAATTACACGAAAACTCCTATTTTTCCAGATGACGAAGGGAGCCAGAAGGGGGAGCTGAGGAGGGCCGCCATGGGCCCCCCTCACAGGCCGGCGCGGGCCCTACCCTGGCCGCGCCGCCCTGTGAGGAGGGGGCCCACAACCCCCTCTTGCCTCCTTTTCTTCACGTACGCCTTCGTCCCGAAAACCTAAGCCAGAGGGGTACGTCGAACAGAGCCACAGCCGCCTCTGCGGGGCGGAGAACACCAGAGAGAAAAGAGCTCTCCGGCGGGCAGGAATCCGCCGGGGAAATTCCCTCCCGGAGGGGGAAATCGACGCCATCGTCACCGCCATCGAGCTGGACATCATCTCCATCACCATCACCATCATCTTCATCATCATCACCGCCGTCTCCACCGCTGCACCTCGTCACCGCTGTAGCAATTTGGGTTTGATCTTGATTGTTTGATAGGGGAAACTCTCCCGGTGTTGATTTCTACTTGTTATTGATGCTATTGAGTGAAACCGTTGAACCAAGGTTTATGTTCAGATTGTTATTCATTATCATATCACCTCTGATCATGTTCCATATGATGTCTCGTGAGTAGTTCGTTTAGTTCTTGAGGACATGGGTGAAGTCTAAATGTTAGTAGTGAATTATGGTTGAGTAGTATTCAATGTTATGATATTTAAGTTGTGGAGTTATTCTTCTAGTGGTGTCGTGTGAACGTCGACTACACGACACTTCACCTTTATGGGCCTAGGGGAATGCATCTTGTACTCGTTTGCCAATTGCGGGGTTGCCGGAGTGACAGAAACCTGAGCCCCCGTTGGTATATCGATGCAGGAGGGATCGCAGGATCTCAGAGTTTAAGGCTGTGGTTAGATTTATCTTAATTACTTTCTTGTAGTTGCGGATGCTTGCAAGGGGTATAATCACAAGTATGTATTAGTCCTAGGAAGGGCGGTACATTAGCATAGGTTCACCCACACAACACTTATCAAAACAATGAAGATTAATTAGCCGTATGTAGCGAAAGCACTAGACTAAAATCCCGTGTGTCCTCAAGAACGTTTGGTCATTATAAGTAAACAAACCGGCTTGTCCTTTGTGCTAAAAAGGATTGGGCCACTCGCTGCAATTGTTACTCTCGCACTTTACTTACTCGTACTTTATTCATCTGTTACATCAAAACCCCCTGAATACTTGTCTGTGAGCATTTACAGTGAATCCTTCATCAAAACTGCTTGTCAACACCTTCTGCTCCTCGTTGGGATCGACATTCTTACTTATCGAAGATACTACGATACACCCCCTATACTTGTGGGTCATCACCGCTGTTCCCACGCCGATCATGGCGTTCTGGGCAATCAGGAGCCCAATGTCCAGGAGCGCCACAAACATGGCAGTTCCCTTTCTTCTTATAAGGAGTCTTCCTCTTGAAGTTGGTTGAGTTAGAGGCTTTGTTCTTCTCGTCAAACTTGCCTTTTCCATTGTTCTTATTCTTAGACTTGTGAGATTGGAAGTTTTTCTTCTGTACCACATTGGCACTAGAACCTCCCTCAAAACTACGAGCGCGTGTGTCCTTTGCTCTCGCCTTCTCTTCCACATGAAGCGAGCCAATGAGATCCGAAATGGAAAACTCTTGTCTCTTATGTTTCAGAGAAGTAGCAAAGTTCCTCCACGAGGGAGGAAGCTTGGCAATAATGCCACTGGCCACAAATTTGTCCGGTAAGGTACACTTAAACTGCTCGAGTTCTTTGGTAAGGGACTGAATCTCATGAGCCTGCTCAACCACGGAGCGCTCATCAGTCATCCTGTAGTCATAGTATTGCTCCATGACATACAATTCAGTGCCAGCGTCCGAGACCCCAAATTTGGCCTCGAGCGCATCCCACGCATCTTTACCATGGTCGAAAGCCATGTACGGGTCAACAATGTTGTCCCCAAGAATGCTGAACAAGGCTGCCTTAAACATGGCGTCGACCTTCTCGAACTTTTCCTGCTCCTCTGCAGAGAGAGGCCCCTCAGGTCTAGCATCTGTGGCGCTAAAACAGCCTAGGTTTGTAAACCACAGAACTGCCTTTGTGCGCCACCTCTTGTAATGCATACCATCAAAGAGGGGAGGTCGAGTAGCGGCAGCAACGCTGCTTGAATTGATTTGCCTATAATCAGGTTTTTGGATTGTTGAATATATAAGCAAATATCCATATGAAATAATCCGTACAAGTAATTGATAAATCATGACTATGAAAACAAAAAATAAACTAATCGTGCAGACTAGTAAGGTAGATGAATAGATCACGTCTAAACAAGATAAACCGACCGCATCTACCACAGAAACTAGAAGAAGGAACTCTAATAGAAACTGAAGGAGAAATGACAAGATCACATACTTCGCAGCAGCGTCGTTGTCGCCCATGTTGAGGTTGTCGAAGAAGTCGCTGAGATCCGGGAAGAAGTTGTCGGTGTGGAGGAACTCGTCGTCCGATGACGACGTCGTGATGCCAGTAGTCGCGCCGGAGCGCTCCCCAAAAACCTGATTGCCCCTCACCCGTACAGGTTCACGAGAGGCCGTCGTGATGCCAGTAGTCGCGCCGGAGCGCTCCCCAAAAACCTGATTGCCCCTCACCCGTACAGGTTCACGAGAGGCAGGGTTCCGGAGGCCTACTGTCCCGGCAGTCGGTGCACGCCGACGGACGGGATGAGGAAGACGAAGGCGGCGGCTCAATGAACTGGAAACAAGTAGTCGCATATGCGTCTGGTACAGACTAGGGTTGACGTCCGCGCGAGATTCCCGCAACCCGCGGCGCGTCGTGACGTGTCGTGGCGAGGCGTGGCGAGGCGGGCGGCGGAGGAGGAGGAGTGCGCGAGGGCTCTCTCTTCTCACTCAATTACTAGGACTAGAACAGCCCACCTTATATACCACTCCAATTCTCTTCCAATTAGCAATGTGAGACTAAACTTCAGCTCCCACTAGTGCTGCCACTGATTTTTGGAATGGGCCATGTGAGTTTTAGAATTTAATAATGGGCCATGGGCCAAAGGCCAAATGCCCAAAATTCCAGCACATATAACCATTAGAAACTGAAGCTAGTACATAACTGAAATTCAGACAATTAAGTTGGCCAGCGCTCTTATCTCGGCTGGAAGAAATCCAAAGATCTCCAAAATTGTCAGCTTCCTTGCATAAAAACTCAAAGCAGCTGTGACCAAGGTTTAAAACAGCGTGCTAAATGAAATAGCGTTGGTCTCCTTCAAACGCTATGGACGCTATATCGTGCTAATTTCGTGCTATATTTTAAATAGCGTTTTGAAAAAAGTATTAAATATAGTCTAAAAATAAAGGATTTCGCTAAAAAGGTTGGATATTTAGTCCAAAAAATGACTGTATCGTACATACATAGCCACATACAACAAATAGATCTCTAATTTTTCAGAAGGCTAACATCAACATTCCACAAGGCAACAATATAATATAAATTCTTTATTAAGAATCATCAACATTAGCGATATTAAGTTCTAATCTAGAAAAGGAACCAATATATTGTAGTTCATCACCACGAAAAAGTGAAAGCAACTTAGATTGAAAAAATAGCGCGCTAACGCTATAAAATTTTAGCACGATATATCATGCTATTTCACAAATAGCGCCATAGCGAGCAAAATTACTAAACTTTACAAATATGCTATTGCGTGGTATTAGCGGAGAAATAGCGCGCTATTTTAAACCTTGGCTGTGACGCATTGTGCCGTTGCAGGTATCCTATACTCATTCTCTCCAATGTTTGCCAGGCCATCATGCTCTTGGAGTCTGGCATGCGTGCTGTAGCCAAAGTGTCAGCGCGGAGTGTGCCCAACTACCCACACACGCGACCGCCGACCTAGCATGGAGCTGGACGTGGTCGACGAAGGCGGCCCTCTCCGTTTCCTTCTTGCAGCACTGAAGCATATGTCACGTGCACCGTCGGCCATATATCATTCTCGTACGTGACCCGTAAGGGTTCTCTCGGTCCGCTTGTCCGCGCTCCCGTTCTGGTCTCGGTCAATCTGTGGCTCTCTTTTCCGTTGGCTAATTCCTTCCCCTTGGGGCAGTTTGTTGTTCTCTGACAGAGGCTTATTGATTCCATAAAACTTGACTATATAAACCCGGAGGAGCACGTACAATATAGCGATGTGGGACTATTAAACACAAAGCATACAGGTGAGTCATGGAGACTGCATATATGGAACATGGGGGCATGTGAACCCACTTTTTGAAAAGTTCCGTTTGTGATCTCAAAACATGTTTTAAAAATCGAAACACAAAATGATTTCCCAGATGATCTCAAATATGTGCCCTGGACATGAGTTTCGTGACGAAAAAACCTTTTATTTTGTCTCGGCGAAAAAGTGAAATTTTGCAGGGCTATATAGCAGTATATATGTGACGTATTTTGTCTTTTTTAGATTCTAAAATAAAAAAGTGGTTTCTCCGCGAAAACTTTCTACGCACACATGGAACATGCGTACGTACCCGATTATTTTTATTTCAGAATTTTTTCACATTTCGAAAATGCATTTCCAACCTGGATTCACATGCACCCAGGTTCAAACCGGACTTTTCCCGAGTCATGCGGCTAGTCTTGGACGGGACATTTTCTTTCTTTTTCTTTCGCTGATGGCCTCGTGCGGTTTGCAGCCCATTGATGCGGACAAGGCCTACTAATGCAACAACCTGGCCCGATGGAACGTATCCACGTAACATGACAGAACCAGTCGCGATGAACGAACCCAGCGAACCATTTCTTATGTTTTGCGGTGGCAGCATTAGTAATTTCTATTGAAAAATAGGGGCAGTAAAAAAACGGACGAAAAAAGGAGAGAAACCTTTTACTTCCTTTATCTCTACTATATATATATATATATATATATATATATATATATATACTTAAAAAGACTAAAGTGGTTCCTTATTCTGCCCAATACGTCGTCCATTTGGTCGTCCTTCTATCTGCTTTGCTCGCACCCGCACCCGCACGGATGGGCCAAGCCCAGTCTCTTCCGTCTCTCGACTCCCCGGCGTCTCCTCTCCCTTTCTCCTCCGCCTCCCACGCTCGTCCAACCGAAGAATGGGGGAGAGGGGTTCGGCGCCGCCTCCCACGTTGTACATCCCCGTCTCATGGTTGTGTCCTGGTGTTGCGCCCTTTTGCCATTCGTCTGGTGGAGCACCTTGACGTTTTGGAGAAACGTGTGGGTCTGCATCTAGGTCATGTTTCTCATCGCCGTCGTCGGTTTCGTCGACGGTCGCAGCGCGGCCGGATCTCGTCCTCCACTCCTAAATAATCTCCAGGTGACTAGATTGCGTCATGCTCTTCATTCCCCAACATAGGGTTGGTCTTTGAAGGTGGGAATCATCTTGGTTACCATCCGGCTGTCTATTTTTTCTTTCAATAAATCCCTGTCTACTCCGTTTTATCTCGCCAGATATTTCAAATCCTTTCATCCGGTGGTTTGGTTTAATTTCTCTCTCACGGATTCTGCGGATCGGTTGGGGGCGTTTGCATGCTACCTTTGTTGATCTCATGGCAGTGCTCCTCGTTCTTCGTGGCGATATTTCCTTCCACATCCTTGCTCTGGGAGGAGGCCGTGTACATCGGTCTGGCTAGCGAACGTCTTCGGCGGAGGCTGCCTGCTCCCGTCTTGTCTCTTCTTCACGGAAATGGCAGCTTGTCATCGGCTTGCCTTCTGCTGTTGTAAAGGTTAGGGCATTGCTCTGTAATTAATGTCTAGGATTATCACATTGTTCACTGCCATTTACTGGTTATACCAATTAAATTGAAAAGTTTGGTGCGTTAGTAGATGTTTCAGTAAATAGCATTCCCTTTGAGCAGCCATATGTACCAGGGGCCTTCCGATTATGCCTAATTTACTTAACTTCTTTACTGCAAGCTACAATCTCTTCTGACCTTTGTACTAAGTAAATTGAATTATTAAGCATGCATTTTTGAGTCTTAGGTTTTCAGTTTCTCCCTTCCCACGGATTAATAACATTGATGTGGATAACGTGTGATAATTAAGTAAACATTTTGATTTTCCACAAGTTGAGCGGTAAATACATAGTTTGACTCAGTCTCTCATATATGTTATTGGAACAAGCATCATATTATTGATTTATGCCTTGTTTGCTTCAGCCTTCAGCTTAGCCATATGTAGCTTCAGGCTCAAGTTGGGACTGGACCAATACTCGTTTCAATACCATGGTGAACAGCCTATGTTATTTTGTATTATCTACTAGGTTTACTCATGAAGTGTACATGTACAAATCTGAGCTGACCAATTTTGCTGAACTCCAAAAGGTTGCCTACGGGGATTGGATTGTATGATTCAAACAAATATTTATGGTTAGCCGTTTAGAATTTTTTGTTGTTGGCTACCCATTTCTATGATTGCTCTATGTTCAGTTTCTTGTCTGTATATCTATTCTGCAGATTGCTTTAGTGGCCTTGTTCAAAAAATGTAGTAGAAAGGGTCATTACCTTTAATTGATTGTTATTATTTCATACGTTCCAGTGAACCTGAAGAATTGATATTGTGTACAAGTCTATCCCTCTCCTGTTATTTTCAGCAAACAATCAAATTTTAATCGTAGTGTAGGTCATATGCTAAATAGTTTGTTGGTTGCATCTAATCTCGTGAAACATCTGTTGGCGATTCAAAATTTGGAGTGAGTTTCAAAGGATTCTTTCCAATAAAGTGTATATTTGGTCGACGATGATTATGAGGTGATGTGCATAAATGACAATCGTTGGCATGCCTAGATTATGACTCATGTGCCTTAGCACTTTTCTCGTGGTACCTTCTTGAACTCGAAGAATAGTGCCGATGAAGATCGTGTTAGGGATGCTCTTGATGGTCCATATTATGAGCTCAATGTAGATGATCATGTGCATATGCACTCTCTTGGTAGCGCCATCTTGAAGGTCCTCGATCTTCATATGTTCTTCCATATATTGGCCAAAGTGGGGAACTTGTAAGCAACAGTGTTGTTCATGGTTGAGTCGTCATCAGAGATCATGGCCTGATAATATTGCTCTTCTTCTAGAAGCATTTCGTAGTGCTCGTATTCCATGACCTCATCCATGTCGTAGTTGAAGTCGAATTGAGGTTCCACCATGATGTCAATGTTGTACTCGTGGTGTTCCACCATGTCATCGTCGTGGGATACTCGAACTCGTGGTGTTGCTCCACCATATGTTGTCCATGCTTGATGATCCATTGTTGTTGTAGAGCTCTTGTATGTCATTCATGTCCGCGACGCTTGAGGAGCAATTGTCGGTGTCAAGATCCACATGGGATTCCATATCCCCGATGCTTGCGGAGTTAACATCATCATAGTACTTCATGTAATCCTCCATAGCTTCTTCCTCTCTATCCATGTAAGTAACAAGGCAAGGTGTATATACATGGTGGAAAAAAAACTACACAAGCATCCAACCTTTCAGGATAGTATCGAAATAATAGTTCATGCAAAGAGCAAGTCAAATTTAAGGGTCCAACTACACAAAAACACAGACGAAAGTCTAACTTCTATATGTGGTAGGTACGAATGTGGAAAGCTAGCGAAAAGAACCAAAGGAAGAGTCTATTGTCAAATGTGGGTAAAATAAATGTGGGTAAAATCTAAAGTCAAAGTGTCAAGAGTGGTGATCTAATGTTACGAAAACACACACAACAAGATACATTGAGGTTAGCGTGACCAAGGTAGTGAGCAAGTAAAAATATGATCCTAGCGAAGACTGTTAGTTTGGTGTGACGTCAACACAAGAGAGACCGTAGCTTGGTTGCATAAGTAAGAAGCAATAAGATTTGCACGAGATGCCACTCTTTTTTTTTTGCTTACAAGCTTTGAAGTCCTTTGTATCGTTGGCACACACACTCTTTTTGTATTTATTTTCATTTTCCACTTTTTTCTATGCTTAGAATCTTTATTTCTATCTATATGTGTCACTCTTTCTTCTTTATGTCTCTTTCTCACCGAGTTTGCTTAGGAGCTTTGCTCAACACACACCACTCTCACAGTCTTGGCACTTGTGCAATGCTTCGCAATGCTCGGAAAACTAGCTACTCTCGATAGGATAGATACACAAAGGAAAAAAGATGGGTTACAAAGGTGAGACAAGTTATACCTATTAACATTAGGCAGTGTTAATCACACGAACTTGTGATATCGAAGTGGTGGTGTCAAATGAACCGCTCAGAAGTCTAGGGTGCCGATGTCTTTGCTGCGATGTTGATGTTGGAGCGGAAGCATATTGCACAAAAGGCACTCACATCAAATTTCAAACATAAAAGTCAATTCAAAAGTTAGGCTCAAAGCGAGCTGTCAAAACATTCAAAAAATAGCTGCCATTTTCGTGTTGGCCGGTAGTACCGGGTGATTGGGTGAATTCCAGAAATGCACTTATCAATTACAAAGAGCAAAATGAGTATTTCTGAATTTTAGGCAGAACTAGACTGGAAGTACCGCAATGCGGTAGTACTATGGTCTGGGCCAAATACCGCTTGGGAGATCTGGCGCGATTGAGTGTTTGCCCGACGATGCGTGGCGGTGGTTGACCAGGGACATTGCAGGCGCGCGGCTTGGAGCAGCTCGTGGTTGAGCGAAGACCAGGGCAGAGGCGGGCATGGCCGTGGGGCTAGGCGAGGCGGTGGGGTGCAGCGCGCGGTGCGAGGCGGCAATGGGCCTAGCAAAGATGCAATGAGTTGGAGGCGCGGCTTTGCGCGGCGGGGGCGTGCGGGTGCGAGGCTTGGCCAGCGCGGGAGCAGGTGGTCTGGTGTGGGGCGACACGGGTGGGCGTGACATGGGCCGCTCTAGTTCACTCGTGGATGTGCGAGAAGATCCGTGGCGGCGTGGGTGATACCTTCGATCCAGAATACCGGGTATAGTGTACTTGCTTTTTCCCTAGAAGATCTAGGTTTATATCGAATGTTATGGTTATTTATTCAAGCAAGACTTTGTTAATGTGGAAAATCAAACAAATCGATTGGCTCAGGATTTGAACTCGCGTCACGGGAAGGAGTATGCGAGAACAGAACCGGTACGCTAGACGCGATCTTTTGTTCAACTTTGAAGTAACATACTTTTTATACAGAAGCTGCTGTTTCCTAATGTTTTCTTTTTTTTTTCGGATTTTTTTCTTTTCATTTCACTACCTGCAGCTTAGTACGTTCTTTTTTTTGTTTCCTTTTTTTCTTCTCCTTCTTTTTATTCTTTTCTTAGTACGTTCTTGTTCTAGTGATGTTCTTCGTTGTTCTGTAATGTATACTGAGTTGTTCCTTTTGTTCCCGAGAGTATTTTCTTTGTTTCCTGTGATGTTCTCTATTGTTCCTTCCGTCTAGGATGTTGTTTTCCTATGTATAGTTTGTTGTTCCCCTCCGTCTAAGATGTTGTTCCCCTCTGTATAGTTTGTTGTTCCCCTCTGTTAAGGATGTTGTTCCCCTCTGTATAGTTTGTTGTTCCCCTCCGTCTAGGATGTTGTTCCCCTCTGTATAGTTTGTTGTTTCCCTCCTCCTAGGATGTTGTTCCCCTCTGTATGGTTTGTTGTTTCTCTCCGTCTAGGATGTTGTTCCCCTCCGTCCAGGTAGTTGTTCCCCTGCGTTCAGGTTATTGTTTCCCACCTTCTAGGATGTTGTTCCCCATCATATAGGTTGTTGTTCCCCTCCGTTCAGGTTGTTGTTCCTATCCATCTAGGATGTTGTTCCCCACCGTATAGGTTGTTGTTCCCCGCCGTCTATGCCATTGTTCCCCTCCGTGTAGGTCGTTGATCCTCTCGGTCTATGTCATTGTTCCCCTTCGTGTAAGTCGTTGTTCCCCGCCATTCTAGGCCGTTGTTCCCCTTCCATCTTCGTCGTTGTTCCCCGTCGTCTAGGATGTTGTTCCACATCGTCTAAACTGTTTGTTCCCTACCGTCTAGGTTGTTGTTCCCCGCCATCTATACCGTTGTTCCCCTCCGTGTAGGTCATCGTTCCCTGCTGTCTAGGCTATTGTTCCCCCTCCGTGTAGGTCGTTGTTCCTCTTGGTCTATGTCATTGTTCCCCGCTATTCTAGGCCGTTGTTCCCCTCCATCCAGATTGTTGTTCCCCTACCATCTTGGCCGTTGTTACCCGTCGTCTAGGATGTTGTTCCCCACCGTCTAAACTGTTTGTTCCCTACCGTCTAGGTTGTTGTTCCTCGTCGTCTAGGCTGTTGTTCCCCTCCATCCAGATTGTTGTTCCCCTACCATCTTGGTCGTTGTTCCTCGTCGTCTAGGATGTTGTCCCCCTCCATTCAGGTTGTTGTTCCCATTCGTTCAAGCTGTTGTTCCATGCCGTCTAAGCTATTGTTTCCAACCATCTAGGTTGTTGTTCCTCTCTGTCATGTTGTTCCCCTTCGTGCAGGTTGTTGTTCCCCTCCGTCTAGGTTCTTGTTCCGCATCGTCTACATTGTTGTTCCCCTACTTTTTATAACATTTTCTTTCGCATGTAGTTACCGTTAGTTCCATTTTTTTTAGTTCACACTAGTTTGTTGTTTACCGAACACTATTTTTTTGTGTTTCATGTGTTAATTAGATAATCTATATCTATACCTAATAATAAAGAAAATAAGGCTTCTTGTTCGTCCGTTTTTTGTTACCCTTGATTTTCCTTCGAATTACAACAATTGCCACCGCTAACTGGAGAAAAACGGTTCGGTTTAGTCGCGTCTCGTCCGTTGCGTATTTGTCCTCGCTCTGGACCCGCGGGGTCCACCCCGAAGCTCCTCTCCCTCTCATGGCGACCTCGCCGGCCACTCACCAGCAGGCCACCTGAAGCCGTCGCTCGCTCCAGCCTTAGTATCGTAATTTTTCTTCACATCCCCGCCGCCTCCTCTCCCCATCTGCCATTGAGGAGTCTGGGACGGTGAAAGAAGAAATAGTTGGCGGGGAGCGAAGCCGCTGCAGCCAGCGACCAGCGATAGAACCACGATTCGGCTTTGGAGGGACTGGATCCGAGCGTGGAGGACTGGATCTAGCTAGACTCCACCAGAGCAAGCGCAGCCACCACTGGAGAATGGTGCGGGGCAGATGCAAATGGGAGAATTCGGCGTGTGCATCGGTGCTCCGCGCGGGGGAAACTCGGAGGCACGGGGAGCCTGCCAGCGGCGGAAGGTCTGCACAGCCTATTTCTGTTTTTTTTCCTCGATCAGCGATGTTTTCTCTGAACGACAACCCGGCGACTTCCTGCTTCCCTGAGACGGACCGCCTGGCGCTGTCCCAAAATCCCGGCGCGCGCGGCCTACTTGGTCGCGTCCCTCCTCGATTTCTCTCCTCTCAGCCGGTCGAACTCTCGTGGTCGGTTCCTTTATTTGCAGCAACTCTTACCGTCGTCTTCCGGCTAGGCCAATCCCCAGCACTAATTGTTGCTTCTGCCGATACTACCTATTTAAATTACCCTGCCCTGTGCTGATGCCTGATGCAGTCATGCTACTTCTGTCCCCGAGAAGCGCACTCACAAACCCACGCCTGCTGATCAGGGTTGATGCTTTAGCCAGCTCTGAATGAGATATCGTATGCGATTGTTAGTGGATTGAAACTAAATGTGTGGATGAGAAATAAAACACAGCTTTAACTGAAGTTCTGTTTGGAAATTACTCAATGTTTTGGTACTGCACACGTTCAGTAGCGGATGTACATTTGAGAAGGGCACGTGATACACAGGTTCGACAAGGGCATATACACCAAGTTAGAAGAGAAAATCCGCCCATTCAGGAGTGCGTGATGGGGAGTGCATGTTTGCAGCTGCTGGTGCAATTCAAGTAGGCAGTGAACCCCTACACGCGGAGGCGCTGTCGCTCATTCAGGCCATCAAGATTTCAGAGAGTATGAAAATTGGCAGACCAATATTTATCTCTGATTGTGTTGGTCTTGTTCAGGGAGTGAAGAATGACAAGTACGATTTGTCTCTGCTGGGTGCACTCTTCAGAGAAGCAAAGGTCCAAATGGCATTAGCCTTCATTGAGTTTCAAACTCTATATAAGCCTCGTGACTGTAATAAACAAGCACGTGTATTGGCGGGTGTAGGCGCTTCAGGTAGTCTTGGTTTATTCCATGTTTGGGTCGATGATATCTCAGTACTTGTAAACTCTGTCATGTACGGCGATTCTGCCGAGCCAATTTAATGGAATATCAGTGTTCCATGTCAAAAAAAATCCACCCGGAAGTAAACATTCGACGCTGGAAGAATACATCACGTGGACAAGTCTAAAAAGGTAAACTTTACCAAGAAGAAAAATAATATATTAAATAAGAACCATAATATTGTAACATACATAAATTTGTCTCACCAAAATAAGATCCTATTCTAGAATTATAGAATGAAAAACATTTAGTATAGATGGTAATAAAAATTTGGAAGTGGAACTTTCTTAACATGGACATGCCAACATTTTAAAATATCGCCATTTCTAGATGGTGGGATAACCGCCAAAAAGACATTTCATTGTTGACGATAGCACGACCTGAAAAGGAAATGACCCTAATTATTGATATTAGCTATATCCCCATTAAAAAAGTAATCCAACAACTAAAAATGTTAAATAGAAAATAAGCTATGCACGTGCATATGCATGTTTTCTTATTAAAACTTTGAATGGCAAAACATGTGAGGGTAGATGGCTATATTTGGATGAAATCTAAGATAATTTCAATGGTATGGAAATCTATAACATGTGTAATAGTAATTTGAGACAGAGGGAAAAATAAAATGATATTCTACATGGAGGTAAATGACTCTAAGGTATGTGTGAACTCGTTGCAACGCACGGGCATATTTCCTATCTATACCTAATAATAAAAGCAAAAGGGGTTCTTGTTGGTCCGTTTTTTGTTGCCCCTGATTTTCGGCTAAATTACAGCAATCTGCCACCCCGAAGTGAAAAACGATTCGTTTCGTACGCGTCCTCACGCCTGGCCGTTATCCGCCCGAAGTGGGCCATTAACTTCCCCGAACGCAGCCCAGCCCATCCACTTGCACATCGTGTTCTAGCTCCCTGTCCACGCTGTCCCGGATGGCCCATCGCTTTGCTTGCCAAATTCATCCCGACATAAGGAGATTTCCAAGAAACGACTCGATCGCCCTCGCGTCTCCGGTACGAACACTGCTCAAACACGGGCTGTGCTCGACCGCTCCAACAGGACTGTGCTCGACCATGCGTCGTCATAAAAAGAATGCCAGCGGTCCAGCCCCTCAACCGAAATCGAAACCTCAGCTCGAAATCCTGCCGGGGTTGCTGAATTGTTGTTTGAGATTCTCTGTTTTTCGGCCAGATTACTGGGGATTTAGAACTTGGAGTAATCGAAATCGAAGCTCGAAGTCCCGCCGGAATTGCTGAATTGCGGTTTGAAGTTCTCTATTTTCCGACTAGATTACTGAGGATTTAGAACTCGGAATTTACTGGCCATGGCCGCCGCCGCAACTCCGCCTAAGACGGCGCTCCCCGCGTTGGATGGCTTTGGTGACGAAGACGTTGCGGAGGAGGAGGAGCAGTGCTGCACTCCTGCGACGCCCACTCACGCATGGTGGCCTTCCCGAGCGGCGCCCACGCCTTCTGCCTCCACGGAAGCTCACGCCGCTCATTGGCGAACTACTGCTCTCTGACAAACCAATGAATCGGAGATAGTTTGGTCTACAACGGCGATGTCAGGCCTTGGTTCATGGAGTCCATCGTGACCCAGCCAGATTCTCCTGTTCTACAGTAGTGGTCTTCAGTCATCCTAATGAAATTTCTAGGATTAGCGTGTATTGAGATGCACGGAAGCACGACAAGTTGCCACAAAGAGGCAACAAGCACTGTGACAGACAACGCAAAGCAAAGAAATCACCCTACGTTTTTTAAAGAAATTTTAGTACAGTCGGTCTCGACACTGGCTTGATCGGAAAACATTTACGCACCTTGCAAATAGGCTATCGAGTGACATGAGTTGTGATCAAAAGCGCTTACAATACTCTTGTACAACTGCAACTTATAAATCCCAAATAAATGAATATATGCAGGAACAATGCTACTGCACTTCTAAAAACAAAGCATAACAATTCCAAGTACAATTAGTTTCAGAAAGTCACATAGACCGTGTATCATAAGTTCATAGCACCATGTATGCGAGTGGAGCGAGAAACCGGGGGACAATATCACGACGTCAACGCTTCAGCAGATGGTTTCTCCTTATGGCAAAGTAAGAAGATCATGCGTATTCAAAACAAAAACAAATTGTAAAGCACAGTTGAAAAAGGCAAACCATGCATTTTCACTTACAATATTTGCTTGTAGGAGCAAACAGAGCTTGGCTCTGGTGGTTAGGTCCCTTGTGGTGGAACCAGCCCACTCAGGTTCAAGTCCTAGACTTGACATGGGTGTTTGCATTTACCTGGATTTATTCCAGGATTTAACCGGCGCTATGCTTTCAGTGGTAGGTGACGTGCCCGTCAACAGCGAGGCGCCAGTGGTGACTTCGTCAACCTCAAGATATGCCGGCTCAGTCCCTCGGAGGTGCTCATAGGGGTAGGGTGTGCGTGCGTGCGTTCATAGGGGTGTTTGTACGTGCGTGTTTGTGAGCGTCTGCGTTGTACTGTGTTCTCAAAAAAAAAATTTGCTTGTAGGCGATTGTGAAGGCGAGAATAATTTTTTCATGATTGACTCAACTTGAGGCAACACAAAAGCACGTCAAGGAGACCTTCGATGGAAACCGCTCTACCGGCTTCCATGGAAATCCGTCCGCACATGATCCAATCGTGTCGGCAAGGATGATGACTGATGTGTTAAATGCTGCAGCAAACAATGATTAGGTGAAATGGTTCGCCGTCAATATGTGCGGTGAAACAATTTGCCACAAAGAGAACAATACGATGACCCCGACGGCGAGATCACGACCACCTTCTCATAGCAAGATACATGGGAAGAGCAACACATATGGAAATCTCGCTTACAGTTCGGACTAGACAATGGTGGGTAGGCATGCGATGACTATGGGCTCATCTTGGACGAAGCAACCGACTTTATAAAATCTAGGGTGCATGTAGGCGCCTATGCCGATATCACGATGGAAGAACTGGCCGACGCCATGGACGCGAAGGTCACACCGCGAGGACCAGAGGAAAAACCTGCTAATGTATAAGCTTAACAATGGAGACGAGTGACGACGGAAGCACAAATCAGCCCGTAGCAACGCACGGGCAATTTGTCCTAGTTAATATAATATATAACGTCTAATTAACTGAGAGAATTAAACATTAAAGTAGCATTAGGTGAAGATGGGCTTCAAGCTGACTTGAATAGCTACTTGATTTTTTTTGTGGAACGATATATGTGCACGTGCATGCCATGTATAGGTAGGTAGATTATACGTACGTACACATACGGGTATACAGCCGGACGACGCGCATGCAACTTCGTGCCCTAGTTCATGTCACGTTCTAAAAGAACCTCGCCATGTAGCTCAGAAATAAGAGTACCTTGCTTTGTTGCCTAAACTCAAAGAGCAGTAGCGATCCATGTACACAAATAATCAGCAGCGGTCGTAGTATAAAAGGCAAACACACCGTCTAGTTTAGTCCCACCTCGAAAAATTAGAGCGAGAGCTTAAATACCAGCTACAGCCGGAATAAGCAAGCACGTGCATGTCCGGCCGCACGAAGAGTTCTCCACTTTCAGCCGACGCGAACAAAGCAAGTCCAAATAATTGGGCCGACTACCATCCAGCCCAACATCTGCCAAACGATTTTTCGTTCGGTCTCCCAGCAGAATAGTCCCACATCGGAACTTGGCAGAAAATTACACCAGTTTATATACCCACCGGCCAACAGTGGTAGCACCAGCAGCCCGAACGAGCTAAAAACGGCCCGCGAGCGGAGTCGGAGGCCCGGGAACGATGGATGTGCGAGAAGGTCTGTGGCGGCGTAGGTGATACCTTCGATCTAGAATACTGGGTATAGTGTACTTGCTTTTTCCTAGATCTAGGTTTATATCGATCCTTGAAAAGCGAATGTTATGGTTATTTATTCAAGCAAGACTTTGTTAACTTGGAAAATCTTCATCTCACCGGACCTAGCTAAGGTTTTACCAACAACCGTGCATACATAGGGGGCGACGCGGGTGGGCGTGACATGGGCCGCTCTAGTTCACTCGTGGATGTGCGAGAAGGTCTGTGGCGGCGTGGGTGATACCTTCGATCCAGAATACTGGGTATAGTGTACTTGCTTTTTCCTAGAAGATCTAGGTTTATATCGATCCTTGAAAAGCGAATGTTATGGTTATTTATTCAAGCAAGACTTTGTTAACTTGGAAAATCTTCGTCTCACCGGACCTTCGAGTTTACTTAGGGTTTGTGAATCAATGGATGGAGATAGGCCAGAGCTAAGGTTTTACCAACAACCGTGCATACATAGGGGGCGACGCGGGTGGGCGTGACATGGGCCGCTCTAGTTCACTCGTGGATGTGCGAGAAGGTCTGTGGCGGCGTGGGTGATACCTTCGATCCAGAATACTGGGTATAGTGTACTTGCTTTTTCCTAGAAGATCTAGGTTTATATCGATCCTTGAAAAGCGAATGTTATGGTTATTTATTCAAGCAAGACTTTGTTAACTTGGAAAATCTTCGTCTCACCGGACCTTCGAGTTTACTTAGGGTTTGTGAATCAATGGATGGAGATAGGCCAGAGCTAAGGTTTTACCAAGTTATGGTTATTTATTCAAGCAAGACTTTGTTAACTTGGAAAATCTTCATCTCACCGGACCTTCGAGTTTACTTAGGGTTTGTGAATCAATGGATGGAGATAGGCCAGAGCTAAGGTTTTACCAACAACCGTGCATACATAAAATAGGATAAAAGATAATAGTAAGCATAATTACGCGTAATCAATTAAGATTAGATTCTTGTGGGCGGTGTGTTCAGTCGAGTTGGTTATCTACAGACTAATGCCTAACCCAATCACTCTAGTCAAGCTGGTTATAAAGGGTTATTAAGTGCTAAGCACATACCAAAGCATTAAGATCAATGACATGCGTTATTCCCTAATGGATCTCAAACTACCAGCGTACTCCCCACTACCGTTACTAGGTGTTTCGCAAGAAGCAGCAGATTACCACTAATCTCCCCTCATTACCTTTATCAATCATCGTGGTCTTGGGTACCTGCAAGTTCTAGATTGAGGTATTAAATAAAGATACAATCATACAAATCTTAAATAAAAATTAAGCACAACACCTTGTAAAGTTAGGTGCACGTGATACTACGAGGCTAGGCCTCAGCCCCAACCTGTGAGAACTATTCACATATGATAATATGAACAATCGTAAATATTGTAGAGAAATTCTTAAGATCACTATCAAATGGTCTTACACCCTGTTACTACATAGCTAAAGAACACTTTATTAGGTTTAAGCATTACATTGCCTAGTATATATTTTTCAATAAAAAATCATTTTATTAGGTTTAAGCATTATACCTGACGTCTGCATAGCTAAATGCACAAACCATAAAATAATAAACTATCAACAAAAACACATAGACTTAACTAGCACCTAAGACGAAGAAAGATCAATTCGTAGATTATGCTGCTATTCATGTTGAAAAAACATAATCCTCGTCGTATCCTCTAACCATATATACACTTTCGTAAATAGATCCCGATGTTGCACATGTTGCAGAGACGGCCATATGTCAAATGTATGTGTATACAAAATGTTTTTGTTGATTGAAAAGACAGGCGTTGTGCCCATTTTAGCTTAGTTAAGTGAATCACGTATACGAAACACACACGCAAACACGCGTGCACAAACTGATCTATGACCTGTTTTACAAGAAAAGCGATCCCTATATGAATAAGTATACTTCTAGCTTTGTCCTAAATAAAACTCATTTAAATTTGACCAATTTTATAGAGAGACGTACTCTCCCATACTTTTATATTAGGGTAATACATAGCTTTAGAAATTTTTAACTACAAATTTAATTAAAAAAATATGAATTATGTCATAAAATATACCTTTGAAATATAATTTATATTTTGTTGATCAAATTTATGAACTACCGGCCCTTGGAGTATCACTAGATTCTTTTTGAAATGTACATTCATAATCTACCAAATTGACATTATATATAATGGTAATCACTCCTATAAAATTAGTAAATTCAAATAAAATTGACCTAGAGGCAGTATATAAATGCAGTTTCATCTCGTGAAAAGATTCTATGATCTCCTTTATTCCTTACATGTTACATTTTTTTTTCTGAAATGTTTCGTACATGGTATTCCACAAGTTCTCTGTGCGAGGACCTAGAGTCAATTTCAAATATATGGGAAATTTTTTTTACGCGTGTGACAAATTGTCAGTCTATTGAGTTGCAACTCACCTTACAACTCCATGTCCTTCCGAACATGGTACATTCGGGTGGAACATGCTGTAGCAACAGCCGGTTGAATGATAGGCGCTAGCTCACCGAAGTGGTGTTTTGGAACATGGGAGCATATGCTCCCTATATTTTGAAATGCATCTTACATATATTTTAATTTAAAAAAAATTGAAACAAAAAATTCGCACGTACATCTTCACGTGCTACGCGCTCATAAAGTTGTTTCATAAAAAATGAACTTATCATGTGACGTGTGTAAAAAAGACAAAATTCAGTGCTGAAAACAATGCTTTTCACAGGATAAGTTTTCTCTTTTTTACATAGGCCACAAAAAATATTATTTTTTCGTGAAACTTGACGCATACACATATATTATGGAGATGGACATGTAGAATTTTTTGTCAAAATTTTTCCACACTTCGAAATATATTTTATTGGTAGAGGGAGCATACGCACCCAGGAACCGAATTGAATTTCCGCTAGCTCACTACTTATTACTTTCTGGTTACCACTAGAAATTTTAATTTTATTATTTGCATGGTAACTTCTACCAATAAATAGGTGCCGTATATTTATCAAAATTTAAATGCATGAAAATACTATTTAGTGTATAAATATATCTAAATTTAGACAAATTTAAGACATCACTTGAGATAACTATTTTGTTGTCTTAGCATATGTGAACTGTGCCCGAGTGACCGACTCTGTTTCAGAAGTCTTGCCGTTATTCTCTGGTATCCATCAAGTGGAATGAGTGGCATAGACTTTCGTCTAGCTAGATTCCAAACTCCCCTTTTCCTACTTAATAATATAAATTGGATTATTCCATTTATTTACTTTTACATCTCTACCTGGGTCACCAGGCAATGAAAAGGTTGGGCTAAGACAGTGCTAAGAGCATCTCCACTCGCTTGGCGCTCTCCGGGTTGAAATTCGGCGCTATTTAGCGTCCGGATGGATGAAACTTTCGGTTTGGGGAGACCCAATTTCCCAGCGGTGAATCCAGGGCAACCCGACGAATAATTTGAAAAATTAACGAAATTTGGAAAAACACAACTAAATTTGTACATATTAGGCGAGTTCGAAGTTTTTTCATCCAATTCTTGCATATATGAATTCGACGTGCATACGACACATAGAAACGAAAAAACCAGCTTCTACGTGCCGAAATGGCGGTAGAACGCCGTGTAGTCACCGCTGTCGTCATCCTTCGGCGACTGGCGGCTGCTACTTTGGCCTGGGACCCCGACGCAATGAGGCGGAGGCGATGACGCCCCTTCGTCGTCGTCGCTGTCGTCGAGAAAACGATGCGGCGAGCGTGGCGCCGCACTTCCTCCTCGAGTAGCCGTTGCTGGCGCTCGGCCTCCTCCTTCTCCCACTCCGCATTCGACCGGGCGAGTGCCGCGTCAAGCGGCATATGGAGGTTGGCGGGGAAGACGTCATTCTTCAAACACGCCATCACCGCCTCGAGGATGGAGTCATCCTCAGCATCGAGGGAGGTCGCGGGCGTGGGCTCCTTCCTTGGCTTCCGCAAGCGCCCGCCGGCGTGGCCTCCGTCCTCCACCGACTCGCGCTTGACGCAGACGAAACGGCCGCGGGAGGCGACGGGCGCCTCCCGCGGATTAGTATCCCGCCACCTCAGTTGCGCAACGGCGAGATGGGCTCCGGCTTGACGTGGAGCAGGGTTTTCGGCGTCGCTGGCGGCGCAGAGCCTACGGAGCGCGAGCGTGACGCCGATCCGGAGGATGAAGAGGTGGACGCCATCCTCCGTGGCATCTAGGAGGAGCTACCGTGGCGCAGGGAGAAGGAGGTCAGAGTGCGCGGCGGCATCTGCAGGAAGGGGGAGTTCCCCGCCTGGATGTGGTCGAGGACGGCGGCGAGCTTGCGGCCTGGGGCGCTCCACCAGATGTGCCTGCCCTCGGAGTTGTTCCTCACCGGCGGCGGAGGAAGCCCCTCATACGACGCGAGCTCCCGCTCGTATCGCTCGCGGAAGTAGGCCTCCCACGCGGCGTAGTTCTCCGGGTACCGCTCTGGCAGGGCTCGCTCCTTGTCCGTCATCACGGCGAGCGCGACTTAGATATCCTCTTCGAGCGCGGCGTGGCCCACCTGCAGCGGAGGGATGTAGACGCCGCCTTTTTTTTTATTCGTCATGATGGTGGCTGTAAGGGTATTTTACCCTTATCCATTATTTTGGTAACTATGACACCGTGCTAGAGTATTTAGACTAATACATGTCTACAAGATGATTCCTAGGTACCTTTTTGTGTTTGATAACATAAGGAAAATACTCAATAAATTCAACCCACTTTGCATGGCGACGATTCAACTTAGCTTGACTACGAATATGCTTCAAATATTCATGATCAGAATGTATAACAAATTATTTAGGCCATAAATAATGTTGCCAAGTTTCTAATGTCCGAACCAGCGCATATAATTCTTTATCATAAGTAGAATAGTTCAGACTAGGCCCACTCAATTTCTCACTTAAATATGCAACATGTTTAACCTCTTGTAATAACACACCTCCCAAACTAATTCCACTAGCATCACATTCAAGCTCAAAAGTCTTATTGAAATCAGGAAGTTGGAGTAATGGAGCATGTGTTAACTTATCTTTCAGTATCATGAAGGCTTCTTGTTGTGCATCGCCCCACACAAAGGGCACATCCTTCTTTGTAAGCTCATTCAGCGGCGCAACAATGGATCCAAAATCTTTCACAAAGCGCCTATAGAAACCAGCGAGGCCAAGAAAACTCCTCACTTGTGTGATCGTCTTTGGCTGCGGCCAACTCTCGATTGCCTCAATCTTGGTTGGATCAACTTCAATGCCCTGTACAGTAACAACATAGCCAAAAAACGCAACTCGATTGGTCCAAAAAGTGCACTTCTCAAGATTACCACACAAACGTGCATCACGTAAAGCATTGAAAACAGCACGTAAATGATCCAAATGATCCTCTAAAGATTTGCTATAAATCAGAATATCATCAAAGTATACCACCACAAAACATCCAATAAAAGCACGTAAAACTTCGTTCATCAGTCTCATGAAAGTACTAGGTGCATTAGTTAAACCAAAAGGCATTACTAACCACTCATATAAACCGAACTTAGTTTTAAACGCTGTTTTCCATTCATCTCCTAATTGCATACGAATCTGGTGATAACCACTACGCAAATCAACTTTAGAGAACATAATAGAACCACTCAATTCATCAAGCATATCATCTAAACGAGGTATTGGATGACGGTATCGAATGATAATATTATTAATAGCTCTATAATCAGTACACATGCGTGAAGAACCATCTTTCTTAGGTACCAAGATAATAGGAACAACACATGGGCTAAGAGACTCACGAATGTAACCTTTATCTTGGAGAACCTGAATTTATCACTAAATCTCTTTCGTCTCTTCAGGATTGGTACGATATGGTGCACGGTTGGGCAGTGAAGCTCCTGGAATCAAGTCAATTTGGTGTTCTATCCCACGAATATGTGGTAATCCAGGTGGAACATCTTGTGGGAACACATCAATAAACTCCTGCAAAAGGTTAGCAACCGCATGTGGCAAAGAAGGAGGCATATCCTCAAATGAAAACAGAACTTCTTTGCAAATAATAGCATAACATTGAGTAGTGTTCACATCAAGTTCAGCAATATCAGATTTGCTAGCAAGCAAACAAGGATTTTTCAAATGAATTTCAGTAGCATGGTTCGAATCAGATTTAGTATTAGTCTTATGTGGCACAAAATCTGCAGCAACAATTTGATTTTCACTCTTATGTTTCTCCTCGTTTTTTACTCTACTAGCTCTAGCAAGATCATCTTTTAGTATTTGTTCAGGAGTCATAGGTTTGAGACCAATTTTCTTTCCATCATGCATAAGAGAATACTGATTAGTTTTACCATTATGAACATATTCTCTATCAAATTGCCAAGGTCTACCAAGTAACAAAGAACAAGCTTGCATAGGTACAACATCACAATCAACAAAATCAGAGTATGTACCAATAGTAAAATGCACACGTGTAGTTCTTGTTACCTTGAGCTTCCGAGAGCTCTCAAACCATTGAATGCAATATGGATGTGTGCGTTGTCTCGTAGGTAGAGAAAGCTTCTCCACCATGTCAACGCTGGCCAGATTATTAGGGCAAAGGTGGCAGATCTTTCGATGAGACGTGGATAAATCGATTTGTTGGTGGAGTTCGTGCTTGACGATCCGACTACACGTGCAAAGCTCGTGCGCCAATGCAATCGCTAGGACAATCTCTGGGAGTTACTGATCTTGCGGATGCACGATCAGCCTGACCAGCGAGGGTCTTAATTCCTACCTGAAATCGAGAACAAGTAAGAACTAATGATGCAATCAGAATATTGCGGATATAGATGAAAGCTTTATTGAAAATGTGGGATTCTGAATAGTCGGTCTTGTTCTGGGCGTTGGCCTCAAAAGAAGTACACGAGAGTTGCAGCTATGGCTAACTTTTAGTCTAATCAAAATCCGAGTCTAAACGTGACGGCTATGGGGGTATTTAAAGGAGGAAAAGGTGGGGTTTCGGCCAGCCATACATATGGTGGCCGAACCAAACCCTAGAAGGCCTTTCCCCCTTCAATACGAACTCTAAAAAGTGGCTGACTTAATTCCTGCGAAAATGACACCGGCCTGGCCCAAAACTAAAGGTGACGCAGCACCATAATATGCTATGGACGAAATTATGAAGTGGAGAACTCTATATTTCGTCCATGTCTTCATCTCTTCTTATGGTGGCTTCAAAGTTCTGAAATCTCCACTTGCAGCATCCTCTTCAATCCTCAAATGCTTGCTGCCATCTCCTCCATACATGATCAGGCTCCAATGCTTGTCCTCCTCATCCATGCTAGGTCCATCATTCCTAAGAGTAACAAACATATCTGAGTTAGGCAGCATCATATTCTCATGTATATGAGGAATAGTTCCAAGAAACGAAAGTACCTGATAGCTAAGTTGTTTGGCACGAGCTCGAGTGATTGGTCCTTGTATTTGTGTGGCTGTAGGTACATCGGTTGTATCAATAGATGGGATGTCCTCATCAGGATAGGACAATAACGATTACCCGAAGGGTAATGCCCACGTCATCCGGTCTAGCAGACTCTCGACGAGCACCTCATGCACTTGCTTCAGAAGCTGCCACCACCATCAACTGTTGGTCCATCTTCAGGACAGAGCTCCGCATAGCCCATGGTAGGCCTGAAATCCATGTCATCATTGTGCTAGACAGAGCCACCACCCTGTGCGAATCCATCACACCACGAACATCATAGAGGCCCCACTAAACCACACCGTCACTCGCCAACATCGATGCGGTAGAAGAACACCACTCCAACTCCTAGCTCCACCAAATGGCAGCTACTCCCCAAAACAATGCCCTCGTGGGGGAGAGTGACGCCAATAACACCACCATCGTTCGATTCAGGATAACCAGATCTAGGGTTCCCCCCAAAAGCTACTCATGCAGGTGGATGCAGACTGCAATGTCGATGCCTTCAACAAGGTAATGGCGCGTACATGCTGCCATCGCCCGCCATGACTGGATTCAGAGCATAATTTTCACCAACAACCGCGCCACACCAACTGTCCGTCGGGGCTACATGTGGGATCAAGAGACCCACAACACCCAACCGACCAACAACCTTGGATAGAGGAGGAGGCTACCACTGACCAACTAGTTCGTGGATGAGGCCATGAGTAGTGAAATTTTGAAGCATGTTTACCTTATGTTTTTTTTGCATCTTAGTGATTGGATTTTGGTATTTTACGATGCTCGTGCACATCTTTTATGCTTGTTTCCACAAGATCCCAAATTATGAAGGTATTTATGAACATATCGTTAGGAGCTATCATATTGGACATAAATACGATATTTTGAAGTAATAAAAATCATCTAAATGATTTTCCACGCACATGGGTGAAAAGGTAAAGCGAGAGGGAACTCCGGAAGGGTTAACGACGACCGTCAGTACATGCGGACCCCATCTGTACCACGCGCCTGTACCATGTGGTAGCCGCCTCGTCTCTTCAAATAGTTTCATCTCGCGAAGACGGGTCTATGATTCGACACTAAGAGAAACCACAACTCGTAGAAACCTCACCTCTAGAAGGCATCTAAGGGGGAACTTGCAGAAGGGCATCATTCTCGCTGCTACATCATCCCCCATCATCAACTGCTGCATCTCCATCACCATTCCCATCTCATCTACCTCCATCTTGTTGTAATTCCAATTGCTATTGTGGACTTGCACTTATATTCATCCATACACTCGTATTCATTTCATATGCCTATGATGATGTTGTTGATTGCTTTCATGAGTGAGTAATTTACCTATTTCGGGGAGATGGAGAAACCCTAGCAATATTATGATATGAAAGAAAGATGATCTATAACTTTTGTTCATGATTATGTCTTAGTTTTCTCTCTAGATATTATATGAAGTCGACCATGAAATATTTGTGTTCAGGACTAGAGAGGGAAATACCATTGGAAAAATGGTATTACATACGGTTCTAAGTGACATAACGTGCCAACGTGATATTCATATGGTCAAGTGGGATAAGGAGAGGTTCACTAAGCTCATATCAATATCCATGGGGAAACCCTTAACTGTGAGGGGTCGGAGTGGCTTGTTTAATTTCGTTGTAGTGGTTATTTAGGATAAAATATCAGATGGCTTGTCTGTGATTATCTTTTTATGGAGCTCTCCCCACACGTGTTATGAAGAAAGACATATATTTATCCTAATCATAGTTAATACCAATACTAGAGGTGGATCCTACATTCCCCGGGAACACTTCGTCTTACTGCAGTTTCATTACCATTTACATCGTGTTTGTCTCCTTGTTTACTTTTCTTCTTAGTTATTACTCTACGCACAAGAAAACTTCTTAAAAAAATCTTACTTCAGATCAAGGGCAGCTTACAAGTATCCTTTGATAGATAGTGAGGAGGGACATAAAGACGTTAACTAATAGCTCTCCGTGGTTTGATACTCTTACGTTTGAAACTAGCTAAAATATACATGTGCACTTGCAGACATCAGGCCACCACCGCCATTGCCCGTACCGGAGCAATGCAACACCGCCGAACGGAGAGGAGATCCACCGGAGAGTAAGGGGAAACAAGGAACTTGCCGACCATTGCCAAGCTTAGCGTGTTGCCCAGAGCTATGGATCTTTAACGAACGAGATCACCCCCGCCATACCCAAGGGAGTTGCCAAACCAGCTTTGCAGAGGCGCTACTGCGAGGAAGAGGACGGGGAGGGGTTGTCGAGGAGGCGACGGCTAGGGTTCCGCCCTTTCGAGGGGGGAGGGGGACGCGCGGGAGTTGCCCATTCATGAGAGAGTAATGCAGAGAGAGTTCAACACTGAGGTACGACACTCACTCGCAGAGTACATCGTCTCCATTATTCTTTTGCTAAACGACAAATTTTGCATGGCCACGACTCCATTCATGTTTTCTAAGTCCTCCCATACCATGGGATGCCGGTCATATCCACCTCATTAGAAAAATGGCAAAAGCGGTCATAAAGGGTAAAGTAAATTTTCTGGACATGTTTATTCCTAAACCAGATATAACTTACTCTGGCGTTAAGTTACAGTTGCCTGAATCCTAAGTAACAAAAACCAGTCAGGAGGGGTAGAGTTTCCTTCGAATTGTTCATGATAAACTTGTCATTTTTTCCCAAGCTACATACTTCCGAATTTAGGTATGAAAATGACGCGCATATACATATGTATGTCCTCTACTCATAAAATTTTCAATTTTTTGGAGCGCTAGAAATACGAATTTTGGGGCCCCCAAGTTATATGGTTCATCAATATCCATCCAAGATGCAGTGCGTACTTTCATCATAAAGGGTACTAGAACATAAAGCGCGCGTTGCTGGCGTCCGTCCATATTTGAAGATATGGTACATACATCTGGACATTTTCTTCTTTTATGGAAGAAAGATAGAACCACTCAAATTACAAATGCTTTTTATTAGTAATATTTGTGTAGATAATTATACATTTTCATAGTGGAGACAAAATCCAACCTATAAAAATAGGAAGAACAATGGCTCTAATTTGCTTTCAGAAGTCCCAGTTTAACACAACAAAAGTTACACTAAAATTCCACCCCTAAGAAAAGGTTGGGAAATTTTCCAAGTAAGCATGTAAAACTATAATTTGAAAATTTCCCATGGAGTTAGTTGTTTATATGAAATCTAGAAATTACTCCATATCTCAATACATAAATTCAGAAGGGCAACTATTTATATTTGAGATTTTACAAATAATACCGACTAAACATATGTCAAGCAGCCATGCATAGCCATTGCCTTCAAAAATTAGGAAGTTAAAAAATATCCATGGATGCAGAGAATCAGAATTCAAAAAAATAAAGGTGGATCATCATTCAAGATGATCATTCAAGAAAAGTATCAAGAAGCCAATAGCCAATAGGTAGCATGTCCCATAATCAATCAAACCAAAAGAAAATACCCCTTCCTCATTTTAAAATTTTACTCACCAATAAAATCCTTAATCATGCATCAAATATGTAATAATGTACATAACATAAATTCCAAGAAAGGTAGATACCATGCATGAGATATTCATGCGTCAATGTGAATAAGCTTTCAAACTTTGCTCAATTAAGGCGATGGAGAAACATATTCATGCATTAGTGTGTGAATAAGCTTTCAGCTCTGGTGACTAAATTTCCATGAGATTTCATCTATGTTAAATGGACAATAGTAAGAAATGGGGCTTACTGCGATACTCCTTGTATGCCTTCCAACTAAATCATCATACTATAATGTGACTGGCACAATAGCGAATTCAGGTCATATATTAGTATTTTGCCACAATATCTCGAGTATATTGCATTATGAAAAGATAAGTAGAAGGTATATATTGAAATCTTAATTGCCTAACCTTCCATATTGATGTTGGTAGCATAAGGAGCATTGATGGCACAAATCCTAGAGCTTTTGTCACCAATCACCATATACAATTGGAGAATGTGTTCTGCGGTGCACTGCTGGACATACTGTTGGACATTATCCATAATATGTATTCGCCTTGATGTTCAATGGAAAGCTCACACGTGAGCACTATCTAAAGTCAGATTCTGAAACCTCAAGTAAACCATATTTTCCAATACTGATGTACGAACAGTTGTTTCCAGACTTTGTACCTTCTTTTCTTCTACCTTAATGAAGTTCGGCCCTAGGCCCTTCGAAAAAGAAACAGTTCTTTCCATCATATAAAATTCTGATCCGTGACAAACTATCCAAGTTGCTGAAAAAAGGCACTCAATCAAGCATACCCTTGAAGTAGGGCGACCTATACAACAAATATGCCATTTGACCAGAGAGGAAATGGAAACAAATACATCAACATGTGCTGCCATGTACGTGACTGAAGGCGACTTCTCCATGCAAAACCCATTTTCTTATGGCGCGAACTTGATCACTGATCTGTAAAACTGGGTGGCCTAAGGAAATCAATACCTATCAAGGGTATTGTTATGGAAAGGATGAGCTCGGTACTGAATAAATGCAGTCTGACCATACGTCCAAAATGTGTGAGTTCTGAAAGTTTTGCAAGTGTCAATCTTGAAAAATCAGAGTCACATAATGTTTCTACAGCAGATGTATCATTGCTACATATTTAGCACGGCAAGAAGTAATAAATAACTATGATTTGCTTGATTATCAACTGGCCAGGAAGCAAATTCAGAAAATGATGCAAAAACAGATGGCTTGGAATTTCTTAGAATCAAAGACTTCGTACGGGTACTGCAACTAATACATTTATCTCTAATTTTTTTTCTTATACCAGCAGTAAGATGCGTATTTTTGAGGATTGATTCCCTGGTCAAGTTTTTAATCTCCTGCAAATAGGGCTGCTGTATGCGAGCCAACAAAAATATGGAAATATGATTATAAATAGTATTTCAGAGACACCCACCTTGAAAGGAAGAATAGGAAGTCGTCCCACATGAGCTCACCAGCTCGAGAGTCGATATCACGAGCACGACGGATGGTACTAGAAGAGGGAAGAGGCTATAGTTGCCGAGCGTCGTGGCGAGGCAAAACTCGATGCCCGCAGGTAGTGAGGAGATGCTGGTCACGAGATTGAGGACAAGAGAGTCCAACCAATGGTGGCCGTCGGCTCTGGCGCCCATCATTTGTGTAGGACTTGCAGTTCTCTTTCGGCGGCGGACTGGGATGGAGTAGCCTGCCAATTAATTTCTGGATTTCCGTTGAGATCCACGACGGGCAGCGTAAATCACCACCTTGCTTCTTGCTCGCGGGCGGGAGCAACGGCGGTGGAACGAGCGCGGTGGCCATGACCTTCGGCGAAGGGGGAAGGGAGGCCCTGCCTTGACTGGCAAAGAGCCAGACGAAGCCCCGCTGCTTGGCATGCTCTGTTGCTGCGTAGAGAAGAGAAGAGAAGAGAGAGCAAACAAAGGACTGGGCCCTCTAAAGAAAAACCCTTACTATGCTGCGACACAGACCATGGCGCATTCTGGCCCGGTTCATGAGAAGCCATCCAGATCGGTAACTCGGGTAGAAGCCCTGCAACGTGGGCTGCCCAGTTAACACGTACTCGAGTAGTATCTTCGTGGCAATGCCGAACATGACGCTTCGGGAGGAAGGAGAAAATCAGTTTCGTTGATAATCGCCATGGGACGGCTAACATAGCCAAAACGCTGAGAGTGGGCGTAGGTAGTTCGGTTTTACTGTTAACTAGTTAGAAAAGAAAGTGGTGGTAATATGCAATTCTGCTTGCAATATATTTTAAATCCGAAATTCCTTCTACATTTGTGATTTATGGAGAGTATAAAGGGAGATAAATTATGGTGGAAGAGGATCGAATCAGAAATGGTATATACAAAATAAACTACTCTTTAGCTCTATTCTCTGGAGTTAGTGTTTATGTTTATGCAAACATGTTTTTGTGTGTGTGTGCTGATCTATCTTATAAATATAATCGTTTGTGTTTGATCAAGTGCAACCTTGTCCACAGCTACACGGAGCAGCCATATTCTAGTAGACATTGGTACTCACGTCTCCTTATTACTCAGACGTCTCTTCACAAATCTGGAAATAAAGTTTCCAAAGCTAATTAATGTACTAATTTATTAACCTCCAAATATTGTAATTTTTTACTTTCTAAAACCCACGATCAGTTACACATACTCACGCGTTCCTTAGCTGCAGTCGTAAGAAATGAGACTTGCCTACAGCCAAGGGAAAGACCATGTGAAAAACACATAGGACGTGCCTCCCCTTGCTGCCATGTGCCTATAAAATCCCATCCCGTGTCGCCTTCTTTCCATTGCCAAGGAGACCAACTATTTACCCGAGCCTATACATCACCATAGACCGACCAAAAGGGGTTTTTCTTTTCTTCAGGTGACGATGCATGCAGTAGATTGGTGACCGGTGCAGATACACATAGGAACCAGCAAGAGGAGGAGATGACACCGGTTAAGAAGATGAGACATGTGAGTACATATTTTTTGTCCATTCATGTCAAGAATTGATTTCGTCTTACTTATTTACTTCTTTAATCTCTTCACTGTTTTAGCCATTGCATAGTATGCAAATTGCTGTTTGTGTGCGTGATTGAATGGACACGTTTGTTTTTGTGTTGTTGAGTTATCTTGGATATGCAGTTCCCGGATCTAACCGTGAATTGCTCAGGTGTTGTATCATCGGTAGCAGATACAATACATAGTTTGCTAGAAGGTCGATTTCATCGTGTATGTTTTAGTATAAATCTGAAAGCATGAGTTTTTTTTTTAATTTCTGGGCATTTCACCTGTGCTATCACCCTCTTATCATTGTCTTATCAAGATCTACACGAACAAGGCACGGATCTGGTGCCAAAGAACCTGTGCGGGCTTAACTGGATCTGTTTCAAAGTGAAAGAAAAATGGCCTAACTCGGTTCTAGTAGTGGTCATACGTGAAACAAAAAATCTACACAAGTATGTAATTTATCAGTTAAGCTTGAAAGCTATATCTACATATATATAATAGGATCTTCATCTCAGGTATGTGGAATCTAGATCAATAACACGTACAATCAATCAGTGGGCTACTTTAATCCTTGAATCAAGGATCGATGTACGCATATGTAAGACTAAACATCACCCACGGTCTGTTTCATGCATTTTAACTACGTCTCTTATATATAGTACATCGGCATGGACGTCATCTCTAGACATACACTGATGCATAGGCCGGGGGATTTTCCTTCATTAAAAAAAACTCTAGGCATATAAGGTTCTGCACCCATGGCTACCTTTTTGGCTTGTTTTTATTTTCATAATCATGATTACATATGGTTGGGTTCCGGGCCTGATGTTGTGTTACAGGAGCTGGAACTGGATCATCTTGTAAAGTTTAATGCAATCCTCTTTTACCCACAAAAAGGGAGCCTTTCCATTTGTAATAAGTAGGGGTAAAGAGATTTTCCAGTTAATTCAAATTATTAATCAAGCGAAAACCAATCACAAGGGGCTACCTTTAGGTCCGCTCTCTCAACGAGTACACGGTTTCCGGTTTGAGTGTTTGTTTTCTACTATTGAGTCAAACTTGGTAGTAGCCATAACTGAAAGACAATTAATATCTGCCATTTTTCGCTGGTCCGTCTTTAATGTGCTATAAAGGGGTTCCAAAGTTAGTGCTCGTACTATATGTCTAGTTACATGCTGCCAAAATATACTCCCAAAAAAACAATCAGTACTAAAATAGTACTACATATTGCACTGAAACGCGCTGATTCAGTTAGGATCTACAGAATCTGAAAAAATTAATAATAATTAGTTTCAGATACAAGAGCATCACTTTCTGGACCAAAAGATTGTGTGTTAGTTAAACATAATTTGAGGTTTGATGTAGCTTTCTCATATCCATTAAGGGTATTCTCTACTCTTTGAGGGGCAAGCCATTTTTTCTTCTCGAATAAGCCTTCCAAAAGGCATATCGGTTTCATAGATAGAAGATAGCCAGAATGCCCAACGTCGCCCAAAGACATGCAACGATAGGGTGCCCACATCTCCGTCCACTATCCACCAACCACATTCAACTAATCACCACTCGACAACCATGTCGGCTCTATAGCCAACAATGTGAACTTGTCGGTACCAAACAGCCTAACTCGTTTCCACTTCTCCTCCCGGTTGAGAATCTGGTCCAGGATCACCTTCATCGAGGCAACTACTATGTCGAAGTAAAACTAATTTTAATGCTTTAAATTGCACCTAAAGACTAGAATGAGTCCCGTCCACAGGGCTCGGTGTTTCCTACTTGTCCGAAAAACCTCGAGGTGCTTCTCAAGTTGTGGTGCGCATTCATGTTGAAGGGCATGCAAGATGTCTCTGGCGACCACTGTTTGGTGATGTGGATAAGGTCTCTTCGCCCAAGAACCTCGGAGGGTTAGGCTTACCGAACCTTTGGCTGCTTAACCTAGCCCTTTGTTACCGATGGGCGTGGTTGTAACGAGTGGACCTGACGAAGGCTTGGGTTGAATAAAACATTCAGCTGCCAAGTTTGTGCACCGTGTGCTCCGGTCCCCACGACCTAATTTGGAGATCGATGGCTCCCTGCTATAAGTTCTTCGCTTGGTTGGTATCGAGGAACTGTTGTTGGACGGCCGATAGATTACAACATCGTGGCCTTCCCCGCCGGGCGGCTTGCCCCCACTGTGACCAGGAACCTGAGACCTTACATCACCTACTTCTCGGGTGTGTTGTTTCTCAGGAGATTTCGGCGTGGTTTCTCAGGGGATGGAGCAAACTGGAATGGATGCTAGCCGGAGACACGAACCTAATTCACTAGTGGACATCACATTCTTGCTCTTCGGCACATCGCCGAGACATGTGACAACCATCAACTTTGTATTCTGGTGCAGCTGGCCGTAGCGGATTGATATGGTCTTCAACTATGTGGTAGCTTCTCAAGTGGCGATCAAGGTGAAGAACATGGAGGAGTTGAAAAATCGGCGGTGGGTCAAGCTCTTCCGTGGCAGCTCTTTCGACTTTCCAGAGTCTTTGCTCTCCCCATGGCAGTATGGAGAGTAGGCTAGTGTAGAATTGAGGAGCTGTCACCTCTTGTTGCCAGCAAAATTTCCATTTTGGCATTGTGTATTCCTCTCGGCATACTTTCTATATGATTGGTATACCATCCATTGTGTATTCAGGAAAAAATTAAGCTGGAACTCTCCCATGATAGCCACAACCTTAAAAATGTCATGGCGAGATGGGCTATCTTACTCCAATTCCAAGTCCGCCGCGAGCCGAAGCTCATCGCCACTTCACCGACTATCATGTTTTGTAATTTTTTTCCGACTAACTTGTCCAGCAACTTTCCACATGGTGTTCCAAAAAAGGGATTGATTGTAATTTCCCACCATGGCCAAAGCGTTCAAAGCTGGCTACGAATTCTTGTGGAACTTGTATGTTGAACTCAATCCACCACCTAAAAGCCACAACCATGCATCAAGTGTGAAGTGTCAAGTAGAGAGGCCCAAGAATTGGTATGCCTAACCCCCACCCCACCCCACTGTATTGAGGGAGCTAAGGCGATCCCATAACACAAGGCAATGACCTCCCTCTTCTTTCCTTCTTTTCCAAATGAAGTCCCCACAAGCTTATGTAAGACTCACTATTGTCTTTACTCGAAGTTCAAAGCCATAATCGCATGGATGGATATGGCCACAAGGGTCATATTCACCAAAGATAGCCTACCTCCGGTATAATACAGGAAGGTGCGCCACACCGGAACTTTGTTGTCTGACTTTTCCATTATCGGCTGAAGCTCAGCCATTCTCGGCTTGTTGATCCCTAAAGGCGAGCATAGATATCTACAAGAGAAGAGGCTTATAGGGGCACTGCAGCTCCTGGCTCATCTTGTCTTCCTACTCCAAATAGTCTTGGCAGAAGTTTATTTTCAACCCAGTTGCCTTGCCAATATCAAAAAATATAGGTGCACAAGCGTGCATGTCCTGCCAATAGTCCTTATGAAGCTGAATAAGTACGACATCCCAAAAGATGGGCATGTGTGAAACATGTCATTTCTCAATATAGACAAAACCCCCCACCTAAGTCTCTTTTTGGAAAGTATTAAGCATATATCATGGATGAAGAGCATCGGTGAGAGAGCCCCCCTCCCGTCCCCCGCCCCAAGTCAAAGGCCTTTCCGGTTGAAGATTAGATATCGGCAAAACCATTAAAGAGCACATAGTTGTGGCTATGGAGAGTACCTTACACATCCATGCGATCCACATGTAGCCAAATCCTCGTCTTCGCATCTCGACGAGGAAGTACTAATCCAATGTGTAGAAATCCTTGGTTATGTCAAGCTTCAACATTATTGATTCGGACTTCAAGATAGGAAGCCTGCTCATTACCCCCTTGGACCATCTCTAAGTTCTCTCGGTGGCATCGACCTTTGACTTGTTCCCCCAACTAGTTTTGGGAGGTCAAGTCTCAAGCGGGTCATGAATCCCTTCACAATAAGATTTGCAACAATGTGTATCTAGCGCACCGGTCTAAAGTATCATACTCTAGGGCTTGGGCTTCTTTGGTAAAGTGAACTCAAGGCCTAATTCACTGACCGAACCCTCAACAGTCCATGTAATTGAAGGAGTTATATAAAGATCGTGATGATATTATGCTTTATTATGGGTCATTCAATGATATAAAGGAGATGCGTAAACCCATCATGACCTCATGCTTTGTCAGTCGCATGTGACTTCACTATGATCCACATCTTCTCCTCTAAGAATTCATCCACGATCTACTCTAGATCAAGTATCAGTACGCCCAGAATATCAAGGTCCAAAGTGGAGTGGCGGATTAGCACATATCCTAGGATCTTATTAAATAAGGCATCAACCACCATTTCCTTGCCTTACTGTAAGTAACAAACCAAACATCCACTCAAAGTTAGGCTATGAAGTTTTTCCTCTTTAGGTGGAGCGTGCAGGTGAATTTTTTTTTGGTGATCCACAATAACTGAGATCTTTACCAAGAAATTTTTTGCTCAAGAGATGCAAGCCAAATGAGTTCCTTATTTATTAGTTGATGAAAACTTTCCTCCTGAGAAGAGGAGACGCAACTTCATCGCTACATCTAGCCGCAAGATAATGCATGTGGCGAGAAGGATTTGAAGCTTAACGCTTCCAAATAAATGATCACCCCATCTAGATGATTTATTTTTTGTTGCGTAAAGTCTTTCATACAAAATACTGAATGGCTTAGGGATCGAGGTATCATATCTAATGCCTCATGTAGTTATTCCAGAAAGCCAACCATTAGAAAATACTCGGACAAAAATGGCTGCCAGGGTGCATTGATGTCATAAGATCAAGCACCGACGTATAGTGGTACGATGTGCAAGTGCTCATGGGTGAGAGGGAAGTGCCGGGGTGGGGTGTAAGTCCTCCATATCCATCTACGTAAACATGTTGTCTAGCATCTCTTGTGTGTGGGCCTCTCACACAGGACTTGATCACATACTTTTGTAGCAATGACTAGCATCATTCGTAACACAATTATACCAATGTAATTAGCTGGCAATTAATTTATAAATCCTCTTGTACAATAACCAATTACGTTGAGTGCATCACTCATATGTTCAGATGGAGGGCTCTCTGCTTTCCAGGAAAAAATTCCCAATGAGAAATATATATGCACATATTAATTCTCATGAATTGTCTATTCCTAGTTTGGAATTGTGTAACAAACAATAGAAAAGCAGACGTTCTAATTTTCTGCTATCATAAAAGTGTACTACACAAATCTTCGTGACCGAGCAAAAGTAGCAGTTATGTTACCGGTTTAATATCACTACACTTCGAACTAGTAAATCCGTTTTAAATAAAATAGAATCACTTTCTAGACTTAATACTAATTGCATTTGAGTTATGCTAGTCTTTTACAACTTCATTACACCATTTACAGTGCAGTGATCTTGGCTTCATCTAGTGAAGTTACTTAGGATAATTACTAAGAGAGAGGCAGAGGGAGGGGGACATCCTTCTCTTAAGTGAAGAATGCATTTTGTTTTGTTTTGCTAAGTGTAATAATCATAGGGACACTTAAGCATTAATTTTGGATCATAGTATTTTCTTGCATTTATGCCCATGTATTTCAAGTTTGACTGCTTTAACGAAAAGGACGGTTCCATTACTTGAGAGTAAAATATATACTCCGCAAAAACAATTGCTACCAAAATATAGCACTAAAATGCGTAGGCTTGGTTACGGTCATTAGAATGTGCAAATCATCCTTGAACGTAATCAGTAAATTAGTTTGAAATGCAATAGTATCACTTTCTACATCGAATAATGACTATATTTCACTCTCAATATTGAGGGTTGTATAAACATGTTTCGAGGTTTGATGCACCTCTCTCATATCTCAGTATATGAAATAGGAGGAATGCTCGACACTGGCAAGATGTTGCATCCTCTTGCGTGTGAATGGAGCACATTTTTTTCCAGGCCTCAACTAGCACGGTTCTTAGCACAATTCTACCAATTTAATTAGCTGAGAATTAATTTAGAAAAACAACGTGTACACAATTCTACCAATTTAATTAGCTGAGAATTAATTAGCACGAGTCTTTGAGTGGATCACTTGATGTTGAGACAGATGTGTCTTCCCTTTCTGGGAAACAAATTTAATACAAAAACATAGATATTCATATACTAACGCTTCTTAATTTCCTAAAAATTGTAAATTGGAATTGTGAAAATGATCACCAAGAAAAATAGGAGAAGCCCTTGCATGGAAACTGATAATAATGCACTACTCATTTATTTCTGAATCTATGTTGATAAAATGACGAACCTATGATATGTTACGTATAAACCCATTGCATGTATTTCATAGAAAATGCTAGGGCAAATGTTTCCTCCGGGAAACCGAGTACCAGTAAAAGAAACATGTTGTGCGACTTTATAGCATCACTTCCTCCTGGTTTAATACAATGACACCGGACTCTCCTATATAATCCAATCTACATACACGGCTCCTGGCTACATTCGCCCATGATTTGTGCCAGTCTCTTGTGTGGATATCACATATTCGCATGAGGCTCATGGCGCTAACCCCGTAGCTTTCTGGTGGAAGAAGAATATATTGTCAATGCTAGGATGAGCGGATGCCACAAGGGAGGCACCATGCATGCATCCGGCGTGATAGAGAAGGTGTAGACCTCGTTCCATGCTACACGGATTACCGCAGACGGAAATTTCAGAACCTAGGCTTCGTTGTACCTAAAGTTACAGTTTTAGAAACTACGATTAAAATCATAATTTAGAGCTTAAATATGAACATTTTTAGTATGTAAAAATCACAAAATATTTGGGCGGTGTAGTAAGAAATTTTGTAACTTAACGTATAGATGTATAAACTTGTGGTTTTGTACAGTTTGCAATTTTTCATAATTTATTTCATAATTTTGCACGAGTTACTTATAGGCGTGTTCTATTTCATCATTTTTTAAAGCTTAGACACACGATTTTAGAAAAGAGAGAAATTTGCGGGTACATTTGAACCTAAGTCCAGGTGACGAATTCT
This sequence comes from Lolium perenne, assembly GCF_019359855.2. Classification (NCBI taxonomy): domain Eukaryota; kingdom Viridiplantae; phylum Streptophyta; class Magnoliopsida; order Poales; family Poaceae; genus Lolium; species Lolium perenne. The sequence continues at coordinate 171,163,210 of NC_067250.2, read as the reverse complement.
ACCATCTAGAAAGTTGTACACTTTAGAAAAATCTTGTACAGCTTGGTATGGGGTTTATAAGAGAATCAAAGAATCTACTTCAACCGATATGCCCTTAGGCACGGCATGCATAACTTATAAATCACATGTAGAAGGGGAACTTCAATCGTTACTTCTATTGAACCAATGACGCGTTAAAACTCGACTCCTTGGGCAGAGTGGGATAGTCTACTGCCATATGTAGAGATAGGTAGGTAGCTAGACTGCCAAGTTAAGGCACGAAGTAGCAAAGACAGTTCAGTTATATTTTGCGGCTCCAGGATCTCACTTAATTGAATCTCATGCTCCAAGTATAATTTCTAGGCGTTCTGTTTATGAACCTCTTCAAACAGGGCTTAGACTTCTTTTAGAAAAGAGAGAAATTTGTGGATAAATTTGAACCTAAGTCCAGGTGACGATTTCTAGGATTTCCGCCTTCTACCCCGTGATTCGACTGCCCTAGTGTGCAACAAGAACCCCTAACAACTACCGGATTCGCCTTCGTTACTGAGTGCCGCAGACCTGGATCACCTGGTCGCGCAGGCACAGCTATGTCCTCAAGGCCCGTGTGCTTTGAGGAGTTGCATCGATGGAATCAACATAATGGTCGTTTTGACCATGGCGTTAAAAAATGTAGGAAGTAACTACTGATTCATTTAAAGCTCCATTGGAAGCAAATTTTGGTTGGCGGTAACCATTTTTATTTCTTTTGGATGCATCACAAGTTTGTTTGAAGCATGTCTAATCGTGACACTGCGAATATATTTTCTTTGTTGGTCACTAATTTCAGTTCCGCTATCAGAAATTCTCTACTAGCAGCAAACACAAAACACATATGCTTCAAAACACAACGTCTCTCTATGTAAGACATGAATTTATATCCGTTTGAAGCAAGTTTCATTGACTATCAAAGAATATTCTGTAAATATAGTTTTTTGCTTGCAAAGGAAGCAAATGCATTAACTGTACTAGCAAATTATCCGATCAACTAATATGGCAAAGGAAGCAAATTTTCTGGTTGACGGAAACATAAAATTTCTGCAAGGAAAACAAAGTGTTACAACACTAGAAAAGAATTTTATTCAGGACGTTGAGTACAAGATTTGCTTCCTACAAAGCAAGTTCTCTTAAACTACATAACAATTTTTTTTAAACCAAAAACATTGAGTTCATTTTTTAGCAAATCAGAGGTTAATCCCACACAATTTGTGTTGAAAATTAGTTAATTAGTTACAGTGGGATTTATAGAACCAGTTTGCAGCAAATCCCTGCATGCAAAATAACTACTCAGGTGCTTGTTCTAGTGGGACATCACCAGGGCGGATGTGTAGTCATAAAACTGTCCAACTTTAATTTCCTCTAATTTTCTCTATGTTTAGTATATGGGGAAAAAGTAAAAAAAACAGTTTAGTGTCATTTTCCCAATATTTTATTGTTACCGAACGTTTTATATTCCACATTAATACATAAGTGAAACATTGTAAGGTAAAACGAATGAATATCCTCTCTCCGGCATAATGGCTTCAACATATTCTTTCTGTAAATGTAAATGTATTCATAGTATATCTCTTCCTTTTATTGCAGCAATCAAATGAGGCTGCTGATATGGTGAATGAGCTATTTTCTCCACAGTCCATTCATAACCCTGGCCCATTAGGTCTAAACTTGACAAATTCCCGCTCTTTTGTGGAGCTGATACAAAAGAAGCTTGAGCATGCCACCAACATTAGAAGAGCGCAAGAAACTAATAATGTTCATTGCTACGGTGCTATACACTCAAATTCTACTACAACTGAAGGAATGAATCCTTCAAAAAAGATGCAGGCTGCCAAGTTTGAAGCATCCTTTCTAAGAATTGGAGATTGGAAGGTAAACTCTCTGCGGACTAAAGTAATTTTTGTCCACTATAGTATAATAAATACCTTAATTCTACATGTTTTCATCTGGTAATATATGTATATTTTGTTATAGAAAAGGAGAATATCACCTGGTATATGTACCAGTTGATGCATGCAACCATCATTACATTTGTTTATTCCATCCTAAACTTGTTTCTTTCAATGGGATTTAATTACTGATATGTTTGAAATGGTTGTGAGGATACGTTGTCCTTTGGTTGGATTCACTGCCATGAAACAGGAACTTACAATGTTGTATTGTTATTAGACTATAGTAGAATTTATCCTAGAACAATTATGTAACTACTAAAACAATGTGTTTATATTAACAGTGTAAATCAAAATACCAAGAAGATCTTGTTGCAAAATTCTATTTTGTCAAGAGAAAAGTAGTGTGGGAAATACTCCATGCAGGTTTGAAGTGCAAGATTGAGATGAACTTCTCAGATATTTGTGCCTTGAGGATAAGTTGTCCAAAATATTTACCTGCGACATTGGAAATTATGGTACGTGAAATTGATTATGTTTCGCATTCTCAATATTATCACATAAATATTTGGAAATAATTTTTCGCTTGTAAAATAAATTAAAGCATGCAGTGCATTGTACGCAATACAAAATACATCAGAGAATAACATGGGACAAACTCTAATGTTAATGATAGTAGTTATACTTTTCCATTATACCATTGCATATTTTTCAGTTTCTGAATTGTTAGTAATTCTATGTTTTCCCTTGCTCCAATTAGGTATCTGTGGCGCCACAGTTTTTCAGAGAAAGGAATCCACAACCGTACAAGAGTACCAGCTGGTTTAATACCACAGATTTTACTGATGGGCAAGCAACGATTCTCAGGTAGTATAAACATATATATATATATATATATATACATATGTAATTGTAATTAAAAAATATTTTAAAAGCAACAGCAAATGGTTTTCGAACAGCCTAGTATGCTCATGCTATCACATCATTTATCAATGTTTTATATCAATCAATTAGATAAACAACAGGAAAAATATGAAACAACTAATAGTGTATATATAGGCTCTAAACAAACTAATATGTTGTTGTCGTCAAATCAGTACTTATGTTAAAATATTCTCTAGATGGCTTTTTTGCCTACTTTTGCCCCTGCCATTAAAATACGGAAAAAATGTGTGTGTGTGGGGAAGGGAGGGAGTTAGGAGTGGGGTTTATACGGTTGTCTTTCCCTGGTTAAATATATCACGTTGATATTATCACAATTCACAATACTAGTACATATGCAGATCTGGCTAAATTCGTTTTGTTTCAACTATTCTCAGTTTGTAGTGGTTGAAGATACTCCTTTTACTGTTTTCAGTAGGCATGTTCTGCAGTGTGACCCAGGGATAATGGACAAGCACATTGGGAATCTCCTATCTGCAGACCATCGTTTATATTTATTAAGTCAGGAGAACAATATCAATCCAGAGAGTCCTTTTCTGGGAACATTGTGTTCAGTGCCTGAAATGTCAGAGAGTTCAAGCCAGGGAAATTCATATGGTAATGGTGATGATAATCTACTTGGGACTGAAAAAACTGGGCAGCCGTTCCGATTTCATCCGATGCCAATGGGAACAACGAAGGCAAGATTAAATCATTCTGGAGCCTTGCAAGGTGTGCATTCTCCAAGCACAGGTAAACTTCAGACCTAAGATCTTTTGAAAACTTTCTTTGTTGTATATCGTTACATGTGCACAAGAGTTGAAGCATTTATTTACTAGTATGGTTCTCTCCTATGAAGTTTCTGTCTGCTAATAATGCTGCAAGACAAACTAATGTAATCTGACCTCCCTCTATTCCGAACAGTTGTTGTTGGTACCCCTTTGATTACAGGAGAAACTTCAGGGGGTACTGATCAATTGGAGAGTGACAAGTTTAGCTGGAAGAAATTCTTCGAAACTACAGGCGTGGCGCAAAACCCTTCTGTGTCAAATGGCGGAATCATGAATGGCATATGGAACCACACCAACAATCCGGTCAATTTAGAGAACTCGCGTCAAAGGTTAAATTATTCGTCCCCGCTTGAGGTGATTAGGAGTATCCCTGGTGATAGTGAGGTGACAAGGAGATTCCCTGGTGACCCTATGAAAAATCAGAAGGTCAAACCATGGAGCCAATCAAGCCACACAGATCATGCTGTCCTCTCCCGCACAGGTATATAAAGCTCTTCCTTTATCTTGAAAAGAAAACAGGTATATGCATTAGCTCTACTTTTACTGGATTTAGAAAAGGATAACTTCAGAACCACAAGTCAATATGTTGTATTTTATGAAAATAATATGAGTTCTGAAAAATTAATAACTTCCATACATGCCAATAGTTAACTGTTAATCTGTTATACATATTCCCTGGAAATCAAGGTCAAATAATAGATGCAACAAGTACATGATTTTTCCTACTCCTATGAAAAATATTGTATGTGGATACTCCGTCTCTTTTAACTTGTTTAAGCAGTCTGCGCTGCAAATTTGGTTCAAAAAATTGCCCTGCATGTCCATAGGAACAGCTTATATGGTTTGCTTCTCGTCAGTTCAGGAAGTTTAAATCAAGAGGTTTTCTTACTCTTATCTGATTCTCGATGTAGTAGTATGCATATCATAGTTTGCAAACGATTGATCCTATTTATCCGTGTTCTACTTTATAAATCCATGTAGCTTCTCACAGTTCAGTTAATGCACAAAATTTCCGTGAGCAATTGAGCCATGTTGATCTTGAGAAAACTCGCTTCACTTGTTTTGCTTGCTTAGTCAACTTTTACTATTAACTAATCTGGCCGCCTCTTGCTTTCATGCCACTGTAATTGCAGAGGAACCTTCGGCACAGCGAGCTCCACTGAATAAGGACAAGTTTAACTGGAGAAGCTTTTTCCTAGCACCTCGAGAGACGCAGCCTTCATCCGTGTCCAACGCCGGTATCATGAATAATGACTCTGGGAATCGCTTTAACAATCAGATGAATTCTCAGAACTTATCTCGCAGTGCCGATTCCTCATCATTGCCTGGTGAGATGACTGCGTGGAGGACTCCTGATGACAGGAGGACCAACCAACAGGTCAATTTATGGAACCAACCAAGCTACAACGATGGACTGTCAAATCAAACCATGATCGAGCAGGAAATACCCCATTGCGAATCCAATGGCAGCCAGACCTTGATGCCGAACCTGTTGAGCAATGGCAACGGCTCACAGGAGAGAATGGGGCTTGAGCAGATAAGCCAAAACTTGTTGAGCGACGATGTGGCCGTGAATGCTGTGGAGGAACAGAGTATCTTGAGCACTGTGAGCACGCTCTCCTCCTTGATCGAGCAAGCTCCAGCCCCATCATTGCAGAGTTCCCGCTCGCAGGCAAGCAATAATACTTTTGCTGCTCCTCCTGCTAATGTTGAACCAACCGGGGTGATTGACATGGATGCCTTTGAAAGCAGCGGTGCTGAAGACTGGCTCCTTGCAAGGATGGATTCGCCGAGCTTGGCATGGGAACCATCACTAGAAAATATGGCTGCATTACTGCCTTAGAGTTGATTTCGGCCTCACAAGAGCTGTAGCTGCCCTGCATTGCACACATCAAACTATTTGCAGTGCTTTTGCCTTTTGTGTTGTTAGCTAAAACTGTTTTCTTTTCTATTAGTTTGTAATAATCCATGCTCTCATTACCTAGGAGCTGCCATCGTGCTAGTAGGTTTTTGCCCCGTAGGGGTGTTCAGGATCGAATGCTCACAGCGGGTTTCCTACTAGTGCCCCAACTCGCTATCCCCAATCTTTCCTAGCTCATTCTCATTGCTATGTAATGAACTTTGTATTTACATTAAGAAATTATTGGAAAGGGGGCTAGCCCGGTTGGAAAATAATCAAATGGTGGCATCTCTCTGTGAATTACTGCCTTGAGAGTATTTCGGGCTCTCAAGAGGTGTAGCTGCTGTAATACATCAGAAGGATATACTTAGGGCTGAATTAGCCTGGTTGTCAGGTGGGCCACGAATTCTGGAAAACTTGAACTTCTGCTCCATTGGAGCATTGCTATACATTACAACAATATCAGACTTGATATTGTGATTGATGTAGGTACGTAGTTTGGAGCCCACGAAGAGACATAACACTGGTAGAATCTACCACCAGTCTGTCAAACACATTTATGAATGCAAATTTTGATACCACTTCGATCTCAAACCATCACTTCAGAAACTACGGTGAACTTTCTTTCTATAAAGAGACACGATAATAACTTATATCGTGTTTTCTTTGTAAAATCCAGAAATAACTAACACAATGGACCATTAGTTAGCACAGCTGCGCTTATAAAATAAGGAAAATAAAGCAGAATTTTGCTGGTAAGGCATTAGCAGAAGTCAGTTAATCACTGTACCATCAGGGAATAGATGCTACAGTAAAACTGTGCCAAATCATTGTGTGGACATAAACCTGAAACAAAAACAACCATTTCTCTATTAGGTACTTCCCGAAATCCACATATTGGTTCATCCATACGTCTGAATATTCAATTACACCTCAAAAGAAAAACGAGCTGTTTGGACAACAACAAACAACAACTACATCTTTTATTCATCCAATGTTTTAAAAAGGCGGCAACTAGTTTTAAAGTACTTAAGAGACCTTCAGATTGAGTCTGGTTCGTCTCTAAGCCTGACCATGAGCTTAGCTTGGGGCGACGCCTTTTGGCACATTGCTAACTCTGTACATGCATCTAGATAAGACTTGCTTATTTGTCGATAGCCGAAAGTGACAATAAATGATTCAAGCAATCTTGTTTTGGATAGCACAAACTTCATAAACCATATGTCATTTGGTAAGCACTTGATACCATCCAGTGAGACGTGTTTGAGATTAGCAAACAAGTCGTCACTTATCTCTGCCTTTATAATGTCTTCATCAATGGCATCGTCAGATTCAGGTTCATCTATCTCTCCATTTGCAAAGTCTTCATCATTTTCATCAGCCCTTTTAGTTATTTCTACCTACATAAGGAAGTAAAAAAAAGTTGCAGTCCAATTGATCACGTGATTAATGGTTATCAGTTAATTGAGACATACAAGCTCAAGGGGTGCATCTAACATTACCTCAATATGGAGTTCTTCAATGTGAGGGGCAGATCTCAGTAAAGAAAATATCGACATAATGCTAGGGAGTTTGCCAAAGTTTGCACTCAGGTGTCCTACCCTCAAGTTTTGAAACTTCCATGAAATCCCTTGCAGCGGATTTTCATTAATCTGGAAAACATAAGAACATAGTTAGACTGACATATGGACCGGACGTTACAGTGGGACAGATGATCACTTGATCAGCAACTCTAATTAGTTGTGTATACTTAATAGTTGAAGCTGAGAAGCTAAGGATGATTTTGTTAGAATGTTTATTTGCCATCCTATATTTTAATCTAGAGTAGATTTCATGAATGAAATCACAATACAAAAACTGCATGATTAAGGTACATCTGCCTTTCTATAAGATACTATCAATTCTTAGAACAAAGTGCAACGTTTCCTACAATGGTGTCAATAAAACATTCTCCCAAGGACTAAGGCTAATGGAGTCCTGACATTGGACTAATGGTACACAGTAAGAGACTTCAAAACAAATTGTCAAGATGTTGCTGAACTGTAAGGCAGTAGCTTGTCTCTTCTATCAGGTTTTGGCAAAATGGTGCTTCTCACTGAAGAAGTTTTTAGAGAGAAGGATTTTAAAGCCATGCTTTTTAATATAAAAAAAAGCACCACTACAAAGTACTGGGAGGGATCCGAGTTTCCCTTTACAAGATTAAAACAGCAAAAGGAAAAGAGAAAAAACACCACCAAACACCAGGAACCAGTTACAAACTATACAGAGCCGTAGAAACAACTAGGCAAACTGGGAACAGACAAGTTCGATATTTTTATATGTATGCTCCAGCCAAAGAGGTGAGAAAAAAACTAACATTATATAGAAGCAGAAGCGTAAACAAGTGCACACTGCAAAGTAAGCTAGTAACTGAAAAGCAGAATTCAACTCCCAGTTCCATCGAATTTCGAATTATGAGGCATGTAGGTATACCTGAATTGAGTCGGTCTCGATCAGAAGTCTTTTGGCATTACGGATCCGTCGGAAAGTGTTGATGTAGTCCGGGGTCCAGAATAGGTCATCAATGGAGATGATAGCCTCCTCCAGCAACGGAAACTCCTCTGAAAGCCGGCATCCGTTGTCGAAGAACATGATCAGCTTGAGCACGCGCAGTTTGGGCGCCCGGATGGCACATCTTTGCGCGGGAGCAGCGTCGTCGAAGTGGCTGGTCTTGACGTCGTTCAAGGAGAGCTCAGTGAGGTCCACCGCGGTGGAGATGAGGTGTTCGAGCTGCGCCGCGCCGCCACTGAAAGGGAAGGCCACATGGCTGAGGAGCAGGGTGACGAGGTTGGGGAAGCCTCCGAAGCCATGGGGGGCGCGCGGCAAGTGGCAGTAGCCACAGAGCTCGAGGTGGGTGAGCTCACGGCAGGCGAAAAGGGCGGGGCCCAGGACGCCGGCCGAGCGGGAAAACCAGGGGTTGTCGAACTTGAGGACCAGCTTCTCGACACGCTTGCGCGCCAGGGCTTGGAGCCAGCGGGCGGCGCGGTAGAAGTGAGGCATGCGGACGCGGGCCGTGAAGCTGCGGACGGGGGCGGCGCACCGCCACAGTACGCGGGCGTCGGGGACGGCGTTGGACCCCGCGCTGAACCAGATGTCGAGGTTGGGGATGGACTCCCAGCGGCGATGCCAGGCAGGGTTCAGGCAGCAGGTGCGGACCAACTTGTCGAAGGGGAGTCTACGGAGGATGTTGTCGAGCATCTCCGGTGGTAGCGACATCAGGAGGTCCTGCCCGGCTCCTTGTGCCTCCTCCGCCTGCGCCTGCGTCTGCCGGCGGCGAATCCTGGAGGAGGAGCTCGCGCTTGCCATTTTCTCCGTTGCGGATTTGCGGCTCGGGTGGAAGGGGGACGGTGCCATTCTGAGCGGACAATTAATACTGTTGGGAAACTTGGGCCTCGTCTGAGCTCCGTCTTATGGGGCAATCTTATCTAACCCTCAAGAAGTAAACAGTTATCTATCTAAAAAAAGAAGAAAGTTATCCACCTATCTCTTTAGGCATGTACAGCTTAGTAGCAATTAATTAAAATTAATCATATTTAGTAGAAAATTACATTGCTAAGGAAAAGCTTATGATACAATGGATAAGGCACTTTTTTTTATTCTCCCTCCTCCACCCAAGTCATAATTCAACATGGTAACTCTAAGAAAACGGTTAAAATAAATCTAACGATTTAAGTCTGTACAAGTGACATTTTTATGGTTATTTAAAATATGTCATGTGACTTGTCTTCACTTGTGCTGTTTCATCGAGATAGAAGAGTGCGCATCTAAGCAACCGCACTGGCAACGTGAGGTCATGGGGAGCGTCTGACGTGTGGTCAAAGCGGTGTGGAGATAGAGGAACGTGAGGTCACGGGGAGCGTCTGACGTTGGATGAACGGATGGGGTACACATAGATGAGTGAAGCGGTTGAGTTAGGCAATTATGACATACGTTTTCCAAGGGTCCCACACGTTGCCGTCTTCAAGAAAACAATTTTCAAATTCGGGAATCTCTCCCACTAAAACTAGTACATGTATTTTCATTTCCTCTAGCTCTTATTTGTGCTTTTTTTCTCCCTCATCGCATGCTCTGGTTAGAGTCGACACATAAGAAGATCCTTGTCGTCGATGGTAGCCTCCCTGCCTTCAACGTCAATGCTCCCTATGCGGAGCACAATAAGTCCCCCATCCTCCCGTGTGTGTTTTACCAATCATGATAGGAGGTAGGTTTCACTGATATCTCGGGTGCAGGAAAAAGGGTGGGTCATCAAAGAGTGGTGGCGATTGGAGTTGCGGGGTGCGGTGGTGCTAACCCTCATGTGGCGGGCTAGGTTTTTGATGGTGTCTGATGAGTCCAATTTGCAGCATATTTTACCTTATGTTTTTGCACTAGTAGCGATAGGCTTTTAGTATGTTACCGCGCTTGCGTGCACTTTTTGTGCTTGTTTCACTTGGATCCCAGATTCGGAGGACCCATGAGGAAAGGAGACTTAGCACGCCCTTTTCTATGGAAATATGCAAATTAAAAACTGTAGGAGCCTCCAAAAATAATTATTCATGCACCTGGGTGGAAGAGCCTCCCGTGGATAAGCTCCATGGAGTTTAACGAGCATCGTTACGGGCAGAGCCCACCCATATCGATGCACGTATGGCTTGTCAGTGGCTTCGCCCCTTCAAATAGTTTTGCCCAGTGAAGATGGACCACATATCACAGATCCAGAGACACCAGAATTCGTAGAAACCTCACCTCCGGAAGGGATTTAGAGGGGGAACAAGCACGGGGGCATCGATCCTCGAGACTACGAAGATCCTTGCAGGATTGGGCGTCATCTTCATCATCACCGCAACATCTCCACCGACATCACCATTTTCACCTATGATGGGGATACACCTAATGGGGTCCACCATTGGTCTCACTCGCCACAGGAGAGAAGGCCCAAGAAGGGGTCCAGTCGGCAAGGGCGATTGGACCTAAAACCCTGAGCGACTGGGCTTAAACCCTGGAAGGTGGCGACTGGCCCGGAGGCCCAGGCAACTGAAGCTGTAGATAACTTGGGCATGGGATAAAGGATCTCGACCTTATAGCGATCGTTAAGATACGATCTTATCTCCATGTAACCCTAGATCGGGGTGCCTATATAAACCCCCAAGCTAAACCTTAGAATGGATCCGCACTCAATCTCCTCACCTCCATAGCTCTCGGTCCTCCGGCCGATTGAGCCACCCCATTGTAAAACTCCACTGAGTAATAGATCTAGCAGGACGTAGACATTTTACTCTCCGGAGGGGCTGAACCTAGGTAAAACCATGTGTCATGTGCACCTCGATCCGCAGATCGCTATGGCACCTTGCGCCGCATCAACAAAGTGCTGCACCCTGTAGCACCTGCTGTGGTCATATCCACGACATTGGTGCCCACCGTGGGGTGTGGGGCATCTGGCCTCAGATCTGCGGTGAGGCCCTACTCACCTATCCGCCCGCCGGTCTCTTCCGGCAGGATGATCGCCACGGGTGGCTTCTTCCACATCCAGACGAGCACTTACCACCCGACAACAACGCCAATCACCCACGCCTAGATGGTGCCGGTTGACACGATCAACCTCCTCATCGGCCTCGTCGGCATCAGCAACTGCATGACCCGTATGCTCCGGCCAGCTCATCACCGCCACTCTCCCGCTCTCTAGCAAATCTTACGCCGACGATGAGTCAGCCCTAGAGGACGACGTCAATTCGGTGGCTATGGCATCATTCACCAGATCCATCATCGCGGCGTCAGTCGCGGACTCCATCGCCCGGGTCTCCTACCCGGGCGACTACGAGGACATCTCCATCCTCCCCCTCTTCGATAGCGACTCGGAAGCCCACTCCGTAGCCGCCGCCGTACCAGCGCCACACCACCATCTTCATGGCAACCGGCGATGCACCGTCGAATGACCCCTTCACCATTCCGCTCCCCACGACGGCGACCGCGGATGACATCGAGGCACACCGGGTGGCCCTCGAGCCGCAAAGGAAGAAGGAGCTCATCGAGCGAAAGAAGTTCAGCGTCGAGCAGGAGTCGGCGAGAGCGCTGTCACTCCACCACCAGCGCCGCACTCGCCAGCGCATCGAGCGCGCCCGCGAGCAAGGCCTCCCCATCGCTCGCCTCAACTTCGATGATCCGGGGGAAGCTCGAGTTAGGAACAACGGCGCCCCGGAGTTGAGCCGGGCGGCCGCCGACCGAGCGGCTATTGGACCACCACCGCCACCACCACCTCCACCACCACAGGGTCGGGCTAACCCCCCTGCCGAGGTCAACGCCAATGGCCTTCCTCTCCATTCTTCACCGGCAGATAATGTTGTCGCCGCGCAAGTCGCCCTCGCCAACCTCGACGACACCGGCGAAGGCACCCTGTTGTGGGTATACTTCATGGGTGTACCATCAACAGTGCCTAGATCCGGCAAGCCCGGGTGGCCCATAGACGGCGATGGTGGCGTATGGCCCATCGGGCGGCCTAGTTGCTGTAGATCAAGATGGATGAAGTCCAGCCCAGGAACAAGGAGCCGGATCCACCGATCGACCCTGGAAGTCGGATCCGGCCTGGCCCATCAAGGGTAGTCGGATCCGGTACGACGTATAAGGGAAGGTGGATCTTTGACGTGCACAGCAAGATAGTATACCGTAGTTAGGTGACTTGTATTCCGGCTAGGACTCTCCGTGTAAACCCTAGATCCTGGCGCCTTTATAAGCCGGATCCCGGGAGCCCTAGAGGCACAACCACAACTCATTGTAACAACGCGAAAGCGCCCAGATAGTTCCAGACAAACAGCAGTAGGCCCTGTCATCGTGTAGGTTTTCCGAAGCTCGGTAAATCGCGTACCATCGTTCCGAGGAGTCTCCGCCCGATGGCCCCTACTTCTCCCCCCCTCGTGAGGATCCCTCCTCTGAGGTACCGTCGAATAGGCAACGACACACCCTCTACATCCAGCAAGCCAAGGCCCTCGCAGCCCAGGTCCTCGAGAAGCAGTACGCGGCCCAGGATTCCCATGGGCGGCTCTACTCCTGGTCGTCGGCAAGCCGCGCAGCTTCATCCACCGCGGCGAACCGCGCAGTCGCCAACGTCAACAACTGCCCACCTGGAGCCGCGCGCCGCTCACTAGACCAACAACCCAATCGAGCAGCGCCCACCTCACGCGATGGTCGCCGCCAACGGGCAGCCAATCGACGTGCGCACACACATCATGAACGACCATGCGTGGCGCGAACGCAATCGCCTTGACGCCAACTTCAGGCACGAGCAGCTGCGCCAGAGCGCGTTCACTCGCGTTGGCCATGCCTGCTTCGGCCCGATGATCAGGGGCGAGCCGTATCCCCTTGGGTTCAAGGGACCCCGCGACATCGAGAAATACGACACCACCAACGATCCGATGGTCTGGATCGACTCCTACATCATGGCGATGGGCATCCTCGGCTACTCCGACCTACTCGCCGACCGCTACCTTCTCCTCATGATGGACGGGGCGAATCACCAGTGGTTCAACACCCTCCCCCGAACATCATCGACTCATGGGAGGAGGCTGCTGCTGCCTTCATCCAACACTTCTCCAGCGCATACACCCGCGCCACCACCATCGAGGACCTGGACCGCTGCATCCAAGGACCTCGTGAGTCGACTCACTGATGGGTGCAGTGTTGGCAGGACATGTGGACGACCTCCAGGGGGATCAGCACCGACACAACGATCTACTTCTTTCGACGAACCTGCCGCTACGAGCCTCTCGTGTCCAAGCTCAAACGCATCAGCAGGGATAACATCTCTATGGCCGAGCTGTTCGACACCGCTCAGCGCTACACCGATGAGGACCCCACGGTCGACTCAAACGATGAGTTCGGACAGCGTCGCAATCGCCGACGGTCACCGTGACGACTATATATTCGGCTCTCGCCCCAGCAACAGCAAGAGGCGCAACGACAGTGGCGCCCACTCAAAGTTCGTCGCAAACACCAACTATAGGCAGTGTGACCCAAAGTACTCGCACCGCGACAACCGTGGCCCACGGGAGGATTGCCCGCCAGGCTAGCGCTTCGACCCGCACAACCTGCTCGATGCTCTGTGCATCTACCACAGCAAAGAGGGCAAGCCCTCTACGCACACCACCGGGAGCTGCTTCACCCATAAGCAGATTGAGAAAGCCCGCCGCTCCAAGGAGAACGGCGGTGGTGACCAGAACAAGGACCGCCACAGGGACCAGGACAAGCCCAAGGAAGATGGCTTCGTTCGCAGTGTCGGGTCCCTCCACACCTTCACCGGGACCGGCGACCGCCGTGACAAGAAGGTCCTCGCTCGCGTGGTGGCTGTCAACGCAATCGTCGCGGACGTTCCACGCTGGCTCAACTGGTCTGAGCAGAGCATCACCTAGAGCCGTGATGACCATGCTCCGTGCATCGAGTACCCAGGGTGAGTCGCCCTGATCGTCAAGCCCAACATCGCTGACTACTAACTCTCCAGGGAAGCTCCATCAACATCATGTACTACGACACGTACCAGCGCCTCCAGCTACCCGACTCGTGCCTCAAGGCGACAAGTGTCACCTTCCACGGCATCGTCCCTGGCAGGAAGGCCTTTCCAATCGGCAAGGCAACGCTGCCAGTCACATTCGGCATGCCGGCGAACTACCGCATCGAGCAGATCTCCTTCGACGTGATGAAGTTCCGCAGCTCGTACCACTGCATTCTAGGCCGCCAATCGTTCGCCCAGTTCATGGCCGTGCCGCACTACGCCTACAATATGATGAAGATGCCGGGGCCATGCGGCATCATCACCGTCCGCGGCGACCCCGAGATGGCCCTTGAGTGTGAGGATAGCAGCGCCAAGCTCGTAGACGCCGTCATCGCCTCCGAGCGCAACAACACCGCTGAGCTCACCAAGTACCCGACGAAGAACAACGACCCCGCCAGCCTTGAGAAGCCGATCGGGCTCCACTCATCCTCGCCGACCTTTCAGCGCACGACTGATACATGTCGCGTTGACTTAGTAGATGGCGACTCGAGTAGGCAGGTTATCATTGGACGGGCCTGTCCGCCCAATAGGAAAGCGAGCTCATCAAGTTCCTCCGTGAGAATCGAGATATCTTTGCATGGAAACCTTCTGATATGCCAGGTGTCCCAATAGAACTTGGTGAGCACAAACTCCACGTAGATCCCACTGCGTGTCTCGTCAAACAAACGATGTGAACCGTAGGTGAAGAGCGACGGCGTGCAATCGCCGAAGAGGTGAACCGGCTACTCGCCGCCGGATTTGTCATGGAAATCAAGCACCCCAAGTGGATGGCAAACCCGGTCCTCGTGCTGAAAAGGAACAAGACGTGGCAAATGTGTATCAACTACACTAGCCTCAATCGGGCCTGCCCGAAGGACACATTCGTCCTCCCGCGGATCGATCAGATCATCGGAGTCGCTATGTTTCCTCGACGCATACTCTGGGTACAACCAAATCAAGATGGCCGTTGAAGACCAGGAAAAGACGGCGTTCATCACGTCACTCGGTGCGTACTGCTACACTGCCATGACTTTCGGCCTCACAAACACCGGAGCCACATACCAGCAATGCATGAACAGCTGCCTTGAGAGTCAAATCGGGCGCAACGTTCACGTGTACATCGACGATGTCGTGGTCAAGTCGGCTCGGCAGGACGACTTAGTCGCCGACCTCACCGAGACCTTCGCCAATCTCCGGCGCTACAAGATCAAGCTCAACCCGCCGAAGTGCGCCTTCGGTGTACCAACAGGATAGCTACTCGGCTACGTCATCTCCAAGCGTGGGGTTGAGCCAAATCCGGAGAAGATTTCAGCCGTCATGTGCATCAACAGGCCCGCATGCCTCCTCGACACGCAGAAGCTCGTTGACCGGGTCGCAGCGCTTAGTCGCTTTATCTCCCAACTCGGCGACAAGGTCATGCCTCTCTATCACCTCTTGAAG
Organism: Lolium perenne; assembly: GCF_019359855.2. Classification (NCBI taxonomy): domain Eukaryota; kingdom Viridiplantae; phylum Streptophyta; class Magnoliopsida; order Poales; family Poaceae; genus Lolium; species Lolium perenne. Next base: position 171,147,718 of record NC_067250.2, on the reverse strand, counting down.
AAGTCTGATTCCTTCGAGTGGACGGCTGAAGCACAAATCACCCTCGAAGCCCTTAAAGGGGCCCTCCAAAATGATCCCATCCTCGCCGCTCCATTTCCAAAGGAGCCCATGCTCCTCTACATCGCCGCGTCAAATCGCGCCATGAACGCGGTCATGGTTGTCGAGCGTAAGGAAGAAGGCAAGGAGCAACTCGTACAACGTCTGGTGTATTACATCAGTCAAGTACTCACTAAGTCGAAGCAACGGTACCCACACTACCAGAAGCTGGTCTACTCCGTGTTCAGGCCCAGCAGCGGCTGGCCCGTACTTCCACGAGCACCTCATCAAGGTCGTCGCTTCGACCCCGCTGTCTGATATCATCCTCAATCGGGACGTGACTGGGCGAGTCGCCAAATGGGTAGTCGAGCTCGGTGTCCACAACATCACCTAAGCCTCGCCATCCGATCAGATCCCAGGTGCTGGCAGATTTCTTCATTGACTGGGAGGAACATCGGCAACCAGCCTCCCTGGCGGACATCAAACACTGGACCCTCTACTTCAATGGCTCCAAGAACCTGGAAGGTGTCGGAGCGGGCATTGTCCTCATATCCCCAAAGGGAGACACCATGAAGTACGTCCTGCAGCTTTAATTCGAGCCGTGCACCAACAATGTGGCCAAATACGAGACACTCCTCCACGGCATGCAAATCGCCAAGGAGATGGGCCCATCGCACCTCCGCTGCTTCGGCGACTCCGACCTGGTCGCCAGCAAGATATCAGGAACCTGCGACGCCACCGACGCCAACATGATTGTAATATCCCAGGTAATGGGGTTACAAAAATAGAGGAATCAGATGTGTGCATTGCATTCATGCATAGAAAATCTGGGGAATTTTCGCGCTTTAAAGTAAAACAGTCACAGTAACTGAAGTTTCACTTGACCTTGGTGGAATTGAAGTAGCTCATCAAGTCAAGCGCTACAAACTTCAATGTGACTTTGTTCAAACCTTGTTTTGGGTAGAGATGATTTGATCTAAAGGGTTAGATCAAATGGAACTAATAATCAACACAACAACACTTTACTAAATGATCAATTGCTTGATCTCAAAACAGATCATAGTATGGTAAACCTTGACATAGCATATGAACCTCTATTCAATTGGAAATCAAGTAACAATAATTGGAGAAACTATTCTTCACTTATCTTCTCCATGTCTTAAACTAATCCTTGATCCTACCCTGAACCTCATGGTATTCATTCTATTTCAATCTGGGAAACAAGATAAGGAGATCAACTTTAGAAGTATATATTCTTCTCTATTCCTATTAGTATACATCAAACCAAGAGAGATGAGAGTTCTACAATAATTATTAGAGAAGCAACAAACCTTGAGCTAAACCTTGGATATGCATCCAAGTATTCAAATCATCATCTTAAAGAGAAACCTTAGAATATTATTCAAGTCCTTCCCAAGTGAGAGAGCCCATTCATATCAATTATAGCTTTACCTATAAATGAATAGAGGACAATCTTTGAACTAAAGTATTGGGTTGTAAACCATTTCATCTTGGAGTGGTGAGATAACCAAATACCAAGTGGAATAAAACTATATCCATGAATTAGTGAAATAAGGGTTGGACTAATCCAACTAAGTTAGACAATTGAATCTTTAGCTCAGCAACCTAAATAAATATTAGGAGTACACCATAAACCCTAGAATAAACCATTCCTATATGAGAGAACTCAAGCTATGGAGTTACACTAAAAATAGATGAGGCAACACCTGGATTTGAGAGAGAGAACTATTCTTATGACCAGATGATCATATCATCATTGTTGAGTAGAACCCTAACATAATATCTCAGGCATTCTCCTGGGATATAAACTTTAGAGGCAACCATAGAAGTTCCATTCTAGAAAGTGAAATAGAAGTACTATACCCTAGTGGATCAAGACAATGCTTGATCATAGAAGTGAGAAACTCATTTCATAAGAGATACTTTAGGAAGCCAAACCTTGATCATTATCAATTGGTGAATGATCATAAACCCTAAGAATTTGATGTATGTGAGGATAAGTTAAACCCTACTAGAATAAGTAGATTTCATTCCCACATGAAATTATAGGAAGATAACTAGTAAGCAACCCTAGGTTTATATCTTATCTTTTACTTGTGAATCACTTGGTAATCATAAGTAGAATCCTACCATATCTATGTCTCATAAATTAAAGAACCTAAGAAAACCTTAGAGTAAAACTCCATACTTAATATGGTGAGAAACCATTCATCCATAAGACCAAAGATAACTATAAAAAGAACTATAACCAATGTAGTTAATTTAATGATAAATTAAGGATAATAATTGTAGGTAATTGGTAGAAGATAAAACCAATTCTCAAATCCTTAGTAATTAAATGAGCACAGAAGCAAGTAAGAAAGTAGCCATATTATCTTGGTTAGGGGAGATTAACCCTAGCACATGCAATATGGTGTCATCTCATCTCACCACCTTGAATTAAACCTCAACCCTAGTTTATGTATCACTATGGTGATCATAAAACAAACCAGGCCATAGATGAGATTCAAACCAATTGCCATTAGGTGAATCTCATTAGAACCTTAGAAATTGCTCACAAACTATATCTTTGGTTTCAATTATGAACCAAAGATTAACCTTGTGCTATATTTAATAATTCAAACCCATAAGTGGTAATCAACCACTTATCATTAGAATCAAAACCAAACCCTGATGAGAGTAATACCTACTCTAAGTATTTCGAGGTGTTATTAAAATAATAGTACAAGTATTAAACTTGAAATAGAAATTAAGATAAACCTCACAAGACCTTAACAAGCAAGTGCTCACATAAATTCATGTGCAAGTGACCAACAATCTCAAATGAGAGATCAAGTCCTTAGAGATATTTTTAGCACATGAAATCATGCCATTTAGTCACTTACTTAATAAAACTCCATAAACAAACCTTACTTGGCAACTTATTTCTTGCAAAGCAATACCAAATAAAACAAGAAATATTACTAAGTAAGAAAACTACCAACTTGGAAAACAATTTGAATATTCCCAAAGATAATATTCAAATTCATGTCCATAGGGGTATTGAAATTCAAATACCAATAATAATAATTAAACCAATGTTATGGTGCCACATTAAATTTGCAAATACACCACTCAAGACCTTGCAGTCTCTTGAACTAATCCGTATATGTTTCAAATAAATAAGACCTGCAAAATAGAAAAGAATTCAAATTTGAATTCTAAACAGAATTATAAAACAGAAAAAGGAAAATAGATAAAAGAAAGAGAGGGAAAAGAGCTTACCTGGCCGCAGCAGCCCAGCTGCCGAGCCCAACACCAGAGCCCAGCAGCAGCCCAACACTCGGCCCAGACCATCACAAACCCAGCCCAAATACCCCTTCGGTGGATAAGACTGAAGACGAGGTCGCCACCTTCGTCTTCGCCACCGTCGACATCCAGGAGAGCGCCACGGCACTGTGAAGGCCACGTCCCGTGGTCGTCGCCGACGATATTGACCGCCAGCGCACGGCCTAGAAGCTATAAAGCGCGCGGGAGCCCTCCAGTTTCCTCTTCTCTGCCCATTTCTCCCCAATTTCGAAACCCTAGCTCGCCCGGCCATCTTCATCGCCGCCGATTAGGGCCACCTCGAGCATCGCCGTGAAGCTCTGGAGCTTCGCCTCGTTCCCAGCAACCCCCTCGTCAACGCGTGCTTGCCGGGAAGCCCTACACCCGACGAATCGGGTCATCATTTCCCCGCCGGTCACCATCAGACCCCGACGCTCGCCGTCGATGTAGACCACCGCCAGCCTCGCCGACACGCCCGTCGGAACCGCGGTGAGCTCCTCTACCGAATGGCATGCTTGCCTTGCTTGATAACCCGCCGTAGCATCGCCGCGTCGTGGAACCGTGGCCGCCGCCGTTTCTCATGCTCGCCGGGATGCCTCCGGTGACCAATAGATGGGGGCGCCGCCACCTTTAGGTTCGCTATGGCGCCGCGCATCCAACCTGAGCCTCCACGCGGGCGCGGGAACGCCGTATCGCCGGCGTCGTCCTCGACTGGCCATCGGCCAGGAGCTCCTCTGCCTAGTCACCGAGTTTGACTCGGTCAAGGCTTATGTGGCAGGTGGCGTGGTCTAGCCCCACCAGTCATTGACTGTGTGGGTGCACTGACCGGGTAGGGTTAGTCATTTCGTTTTATTTTTGAAATTCAATAATTACTGCAACTTTAAAAATTTATAGAAAAATCATATTAACTCAGAAAAATAAGAATAAGACATCAAAATTCTTATAAAAGTAAATACTATCCAATAAAAATATAAAATGAAATTTTTATTTTTAATAAAAATTTAATCATTTAATACTCATTGTTTAACCCTTTTCTTTTAATTTTAAGTTCAAGTAAAATTCAATAATTAGTAAAAATTTCCAAAAGTAAATAAAAACCAGTAAATAAATAAAGAAAACATTAAGACTAATTTTCTCTATTTGTTATTTTGTTAAATCATTATTAGAGAGATTTAAACCCTAATTAATAATTACCTTAATTATTAATCCATTAAAAATAATAAAATGTCAAATCCAAGATTATTATTCCAAATTTATTAATAACTTCAACTTTATTAATGAAGTTATTAATCCAATAATTATAGGGTAATTAGGAAACCCTAGCTCCATTAGGAACAAAGTGATAACCTCATAATTTCATGTGGAACCCTAAAACCCTAACTCTACTAGGAACCCTAGTTCCATTATTACATGTGAACCCTAATTTGCTTCTAACCTAAACCCAAGGTTAGAACAGGTGATCATGGTACTTTGATTCAAATCACAGAGCTACCATTAGCAACTAAAAGACATACCTATGTCCACATAAAATGTAGAACCCTATCACTAGCAATTTAGTATTACATGTATGCATAAACCTAGTTGATCCAGTAGGATCAACCAAGTTTAAAACCTAGCCTCTACTGTCAAAACCATCAACCTTACTCATACCTATATAGCATCACACCATTGTGATGAACTCCAATAGCAACCATGCTAATATTGACATCATATCCCATACACACTAAACCCTATTAGTGTGAGATAATTATTAACATCCTATTTAGGAAACCACCATCCCTTACTTAGTGAATCCAATGGCTAATACAAGACAACCTCAACCTTAATTGTAATACTTCTTATTATTTAAGAAGTGTGTTCTTCAAAAGTTATTCTTTTGAAGAAAATAAGGAATCATCACCAACCCTGCTTATAAGAACCTATAAACCCTAGCCAACTATCACCAACAAGATATGCCACCTTGATAGCAACTATTGGTAATTAAAATATTTAGGCTTAATTCAACAATACAAGGCTAGTAGCTGATGAATCCAACTAGGTTGTGATCCATCAAATACTTACTCCAGAAACTAAATGAAACCATAGTCAACCATAGAACCCCATCAACTTAATTATCATACTTGTTCTTTATTTAAGAACATGTTCTTCAAAAGTTATTCTTTTAAAGTATATGATAATTAATCATTAACCATGCCATATAGTACTAAACTGACCACTGTTCTTTACTTGTTAATATTATGCCAATTATCATTCTTTGTGTGCTCAACTAATTATTATGCTTTATTATCTACCTGTTTATAGTACCAAGTAATCACACTTGAATAAGAACCTTGTATGTGAATCACTCTAAAAGTGCAACACACCCTAAACCAATCATTACAACTCACTGATCCTAAATCATTGGGGTTAGGTCACGCTTAGAGCGATTGCATATCATTCTTATGCATTATTGCATCCTTGTCAATCTTTTAAACATCGTCCTTACCAGACGATGATGCTATTTCAGAATTTGGAGTTATTGCGTAACGAAGGCCTTGCCTGCATAATCTTGCAGTCAAGAAAGGCAAGTTCATCACTTGCTCATGTCATTTGAGTATTTCTATCAAATTACTTGCAAAATACTATGGTTATCACTATTGCATAAAAATCAAAACCACTATTTTCATAACTATGAATATGACTATGTGGTTGGCAATGGAACCATGGATTGTGTTGATATGGTGGAGGTTCCATTGCAAGGGTTTATATCCATCTAGGATTAAACAACAAATGTCGCCAGTGATTCTTGTGCCGTAATAACCGTGTTAACCATAAGATCTGGAGTGGGATGGAATAGTCAATTGTATTTCCACCTCTTGTACATCAACGGATGCGCTTACAGTAGCAGTTGTATCTTGCGGAGCAACTTGTGGGTGGGGAACCCATTCTAAGTCCCCACGGTTATGCTGTGCATACCGTAGCGGTTGCGGCTTGCGGAACAACTTGTGGGTGGGGAACCCATTCTAAGTCCCCACGGTAATGTGGTCTATGATGGGTTGCAGCTACCTGCGAAGGAGTTTGGTTCGATCCCAGACTGTCGTCGTGGCCGGGGTCCACCCTGAAATTACGGGAATAATGGGACCGGCGAGGACCCAGGGTCGGGGTTTGCAACAAAGGGTGGGTGTATGAGGTAGCGGAGGAATATGATTGGCTATGACCTTATACCGGGCCTCACACCATAGGAAGTGTGGACAAGCCTGCAGCTTGGTTGGCATCAAGGTTAAGATCTCTTATGGGTAAAGCAACACACCTCTGCAGAGTGTAAAGAACCGTGACCTGTCACTCCCTGTTCCGGGATATGGAACTGCGAACGCGGCCGGAAAGGAGCTCCATGAAGTTCTAGTAAACCGGTGAAGGCTGACGGACATAGTTCTTCTGAATAAAAGCAACCTTTTGAAGAAATGGTTATGAAAACTTGCATTGGTATTAGACTTTCTGGTCTGATGCCGTAGCTAGTGCATTAAACACCTCTTTCCTATAATGAACTTGTTGAGTACGCTCGTACTCATCCCACTCTTAAATCCCCTGCTTAGATATGGAGGCATCGAAGGAGGATCTACAGTGCAACTCGAAGGCTGAGGAGTCAACAACTACTTCAAGAGACAGGACCCTGTCAGAGGAGTCGGATACCACATCCAACAAGGAGAAAACCTAGATTAGCAATAGAAAGGAACTTTCTTCCTAAACCTAGCCCCTATTTAGCTAGAATCTATGCTTAGCCTCTATAGCTAGTTAAATACTCTACAAATAGAGTTCGTGATAAGACTAGACTACGAGTCGTTCTTCTGGAGTTATTTGCAGTTTTACCTCATTGTAAAGTAGGAGGCTGTGATGATCTTATGTAACAGAGTCAGTGTTGTAATTCTATAGACATGCCTTGGACCCGCATATGTTTCTGTTGTACCACTCTGAGCGATATAATACTAGTGGAACGGTGTTTCATTGGTGTTATATCAGACTTGCATACTACACCATGCAGTGGTATGCCGGGTCACCACAGTTGGTATCAGAGCAAATGCTTTGACCCTAGGATTAAAACCCTTTAAAGGAGACCTATAGGATTGGTAGTGTCTATAGGAAGTTGTCTTAGCTAAACCAAATACTTCTTATGACTTGAGATGGATATTCACTTGAGAATAATCCTGACACACTTGAGTCAAACCTTCTTACCTACCTTTCTTAAGTGAAATTAGTTAGCTAATCCCAAACATGTAGCACACCATTGAAGTCTTAAAAACAATAAATGAGTAGATCACCGTTGGTATACAATACATGGTAGTCCAAAGAGAGGATACAACCATAAGGAAGATATCCTATTGGAAGATGTGTACCAACATTTGTTATGATTAAGTAAGAGTTATCCAGAACTGTAATATGAGTTATATCAAGTGATGAAGATAATTAAGATATCCTAATAGAAGATGTAGACCCAGACAAGTAGTAGGGTAAGTAAAATTTATCTAAACTTGTGAAACAACTGATAGTATGTGATACAAACAAGTGACATGAGTAGTATCGACCATGATGAATCAATCATGGGAGGTAAGGAAGAGAGATAGGAATAAAATATGCCTACTTACATGGTAGGGATAGACATCATATATGATTCGCCTGAGAATCGTTATGTGATGGACTAGAATATCATAAACATTTAGGAGGAGAACAATAAGAAGTCAGGTCTTCAACAACAAAGCAGGATTTGTGTTCCAAAACCATGGGAACTGTGTCAAGCACATCAGAAACATAGCTTTATGGTACAATAACTTGGAAGTATAGGAGCTATAATCCAATAGTTATGTGTCTAGAATAATGATGTTAGAAACAAACATATCATGTGAGGTAGTCCTCAACAAAAGGGAAGTTAAGTAGTACTTCCAGAGAAAATTAGGTTAACTTTAACTATCCTAGACCACTATGTTTCAAGTTTATCTCTTTGCAATTGTGCAATTAGGGTAAAGGGTGAGACAAATAGTAGAATTCCATCTATTCGTGCTAAGTATCACGATATAAACCTATCTATGTGGTGTTATATACTACACATCTCAGCCTGATATTTAGAGATGTCTTACTCAACTAGTATATTCAGGCTTATGATGGTGTGTATTATAAGCACAAAGCTGAATCTTCTTGGATTTTATTGGATTTTCATTGTTTGACTAGATCCATACATGAAGTTCGACTTTGGTATGCAAATGCATGTTGCAATATCAAGTTCCTACTTGATGTTAAAGATCTAGAGGGTAATGGTATTCGTGTGAGGAAGTGACGAATTCGGAAGATTCTGAAGACAAGATGAAGGTTGATGCAGCCCGACCTTCGGTCTTCACCGCATCATGTGCTTCATCACCAAGACGGCACGCTAAGGTGAATCTTCTCCTTTACGCGTGCCTCGAATCGCCTACTTGGGACGATATACTACTTCATACTCCGACATATCTTGATGATAGGAACTCGACGACAAGTACGGAGAGAAGAGAGGATGCCATGGAGACCCGAGGATGCAAGGCCGATGTCACGAAAGCATGGAAGAGAAGGAGAAAGAGGAGCTGTACGCTCCAGGCCGGAACTTCCGCCCCTGATGGCCGGAACTTCCGCCCATGACCGGAACTTCCGCCTCGGAGGACCGGAACTTCCGCCCACCGGAACTTCCGCCCAAGTTCCGCCCAAGTTCCGAAAGTCGGCGAAAACCATACTGGATGTTACTGCGGGACAATGGCGCAATTCCGGAACAAGACCGGAACTTGGCCGGAACTTCCGCCCCGACCGGAACTTCCGCCCCTCCGGACCGGAACTTCCGCCCCTGACCGGAACTTCTGCCCAAGATGACCGGAACTTCCACCCCATCGAACTTCAGCAAGACAGCACTTTTTAGCGTGTAACTTAACCCTTCGCCCCCACCTATAAATAGCCTTGTTGGCTCAGATCTCAGATTAGACTTGATGTGAAATTAAACCTGAGCTTAGCTCACCCTTGTGGGAACCCTACCTAGATCTTTGATCTTGTACCCACCCGGGCTCCTTATCGACTTGTCAAGATCTCTTTGGTGACTTCTACCGTTTGTTTGATCTTTTGCTTGCACTTCTACCTATTTGGTCTTTTGCTTGCACTTCTATCAACCTTCCGGTCTTTTCACCCTTCTAGATCTTGCGAGCTTCGATTTGTCGATCTCTTTGCGGGACTTCTACCGGAAGGTCTTTTCTCGCAACCTCTATCGAGTAGGTGTATCGGGCCTACGAGGGAAAACCGGTTTGTGTGCGTGTGTGTGTTGTATCCCCACGATTCCCCCTCGCGTTCTTCGTTTTCATCGCGTTCATCCACCTACCCCCACGAGTTCCACCCAAATCCGTGAAGATCGGGCACATCCTTGGACTTAGTCCACATCATATGGTATCAGCAGCTCTTTGGTTGCCACGGATTTGACCCCCACATCCCCCAATTCCACCAATTTCGCCCAAAAAATTTTTTTTTTCCCAAAAATTTTCCCAAAAAATAGCCCCAAATTGGCCTTGGATCGATCTCTCGATTTGTTGAGTTATTTGTGGTTTTGCTCCAATAGAAACTTGTCTTTGGTGTTGATCTGCAATTCCCCCACCTTCCCACAGCTTTTGGTGCCAAATTTTCCTCGAATTCGAAGGATTTCGGCCCGGATTTCGGCCCAAATCGACGAACTGCCCGCAGATCTGATTGCGACCGGAAGTTCCGCCCGGAAATACCGGAAGTTCCGCCCCCGGACCGGAAGTTCCGCCCCTCAGGACCGGAAGTTCCGCCTGGCCGAAATTTTGACAGCAACCTTCGTTTTTCGTTTTGGTACTAACCCCCTTGTGTTTGGACTTCGGTTTGAGTGCCATTTCAGCTACCACAAAGCTTTCGCAACATCGACAACGACGACGGCACCCCGAGGATCCAAGCGGTTCACTTGACACCTCCACCATAGCAAGTTCAAGATCGTCGGCCACCATCATCAAGTGGTATAACTTGCTCCTAACTTGTAGCCCTAGCCTCTTTTGCGTACCTTTCCTATCGAGAGTGGCTTTCTAGTGTTGCGAAGCATTGCGCAAGCGTCCCGACCGTGAGGGTGTGCGTGTGTTGAGCAAAGCTTTGAAGCAAGCTCGTGTGAAAAGATAAGCAAAAGAAGTGTGACATACTTACATAGATAGTAGTATCCTTACATAGTGAGAAAAAGAAAAAGAAAAATACAAAAAGAGAAAAAGAAAAAGTGTGTGAGTGACACCTATACACAAAAGAGTCCAAAGCTTTTAAGCAAAAGAGAGAAAAGAGAAGAGAGGCGTCTTGCGCAAATCTTGTTGCTTCTCAATTTTGCAACCAAGCCACGGTCTCTCTTGTGTTGGCGTGACACCGAGCTAGTAGTCTTCGTTAGGACCATTTTGTTCTTGCTCATTTTCCAAGTCGCGCTAACCCCATTTTGTCCCACGCGTGTGTTCCTCATTGTGTATGCCTTTTGTGATCACCGCCTTTGACTTGTGACTTTTGGATCTTACCCACTTTTGACAATAGACTTTTCGTTTGGTTCTTCCATTTGGCTTTCCACATCCATACCTAACACCATATAGAGTTTTTGTTTTTGTGTGTGTGCATACATATCGGTTTCCCTCCATCTTGAAACACCTTTTCGATTTTGGTTTGCAAGTTTTGACATTCTTGGTAGTTTTCCTTCCACCATATATACACCAATCCCATAGACTAACATGGATAGTGAGGATGAACCTATGGAGGACGACATGGAGTCCGATGAGGGTGATAGCTCCGCAAGCACCGCGGATATGGAGGACCATGTGGAGCCCGACACCGACTATGGCTCCACATGCATTGGCGACATGACCGACATCGAGAATCTCTACACCGACCATGACTCGCCAAGCATGGACAACATGGTGGACAACCACTCCGAGCTCGACTACAACATGGACGACATGGTTGAGCACTACCTCGACCACGACTACGACCACGACGACATGGTTGAGCACATCCTCGACCACGACTACGACCACGACAACATGGTTGAGCACTACCTCGACCACGACTACGACCACGACGACGTGGTGGAGCACTACCTCGACTACGACTACGACACCATGATGGAGCACCGCACCAAGCACTACCTCGAGCATGACATCGACACCATGGTGGAATCTAGCTTCGACTCCACCTTGAACAAGACCGGTGCCTACAAGTTCCCCACCTTGGAAAATGGAACTACATATGAAGATAGAGGACCTCCAAGATGGCGCAACCATGAGAGTGCTTATGCACATGATCATCTACACCGAGCTCCTCCAAGGGAACATCAAAAGAGCCACCACCATGATCGCCATCGACACTCTCCTATGAGCACAAGAAGGTGCCACAAGCAAAGTGCCAAGCCTCATGAACCATCATCTAGGCATGCCGAGGATCATCATCAACACACGTCGCCTCATGATCATCGTCGACCATCACCACCTCATGACCACCATCGACATGCATCACCACATGACCATCGCCGACACAAGTCACCTCATGTTCACCATCGACCAACACCTACCAAGGATCTTCGACGACACCCCCAAGACATGGTGATGAGGCAAGAAGACGAGATCCTCGACATGAAGCGGCCAAGACTACAAAGAACAACAACACCAACCATATGGTGTCCACAAAGCCTAGCGCCACCACCAAAATGGCATCTCCAAGACCGCCTACACATGAGAAGATCTCTAATGGTGCGAGACAAGATACTACATCAACAAGGAAGATGACGCCAAGTGCAAAGAAAGAGGAACCACATCTTATGGTGCTTCCCTCTCCTACCACCGTCACATTGAAATCTCCAAGACCACCTACACATGAGAAGATCTCCAATGGTGCAAGACAAGGCGCTACACCAACAAGCAAGATGGTGCCAAGTGCAAAGAAAGAGGGACCAAATATCATGGTGCTTCTCCCTCCTACCGCCACCACCATAATGGCACCTACAAGAAGCTCAAGCCCCAAGATGACGACCATGGAGTCTACACTTCAAGATGAAGGACGATCTACCCATCCTTATGCCAACATGACAATGCGTTGTCCACCAAGATCAAGTAGCTCCCAATGTTTTCGTTGCAACCAAGAAGGTCGTCATTGGGAATGCCCCAATCTCCATTGTGATGTGTGCACATCCAACAAGCACATGACATGGGAGTGCAACACACCACAAGCCCACAAGCTCTACTTCGCCCAATTGGATGCCGAAATTGCCAACAAGACACTTCAAGATACCATTGTCTTCAAAGAATGGTGCAAGGAAATGGCCAAGAGGACGACTATGAAGTCCACACTTCAAGAGGAAGCACAAGAAGGCCAAGTCAAGGGTGACGTTGATTCGAGCCTAGCTCTCAACAACACCATAGCGCCATCAAACGGTGTCAACATGGGAGGCGATGGAGTTGAGACGGTTGAGCATGGGATTCTCCCTTCAACCAAGGAGGCGAATGGAGTTGAGAATGGTGAGCATGGGATGATCCCTTCACCAATGGAGGCGCATGGAGATGAGAAAATCGAGCCTACTCCAATATGCTTGAATAAGGAGATGGTACCAATCCCATGTGAGAATGAGAGCCACTTAGCCCACTTGAGTGAGAGTGATAGTGAGTTGAGTGACTCCCACCCCATATGTGAGTTTGAGTGCTTCCATTTGGAGAGCAAGAGTGACACACCACATGAGTTGAGTGAGGATGCTTTGATTTCTAACAACTTAACCTCTACTCCTCTTGTGTTGTCTTCCTCTTTGCTAGGTTGCTCGGACATCGACGACATCATTGCCATGGAGATGAGGAACTCCACTATATGTGAGATGAGCGACTCCACTATGTGTGAGATGAGCGACTCCACTATATGTGAGATGAGCGACTCCACCCTATGTGAGATGAGCGACTCCACTATATGTGAGATAAGCGACTCCACTATAGGTGAGATGAGCGACTCCACTATATGTGAGATGAGCAACTCCACTATATGTGAGATGAGTGAATCCACTATACATGAGCTTGCGTGCCTCCACCTTGAGGATATGAGTGATACACCGAGTGAGATGAGAGTGGTAGTTGATAGGTCATGTGAGGCCATTTCAAATTCTAACAACTTACCCTCTACCTCTAGTGTGTTTCCTTATGTCTCATTAGGTCCCATGGATGACGAGTTCCCGATCATGGAGAAGATGTACATGGTGCATGAAGATGATGCTATCACACCATGCTTGATCGAAGATGAACATGGAGGCCACATGGAGCCTACCTCTTCCACAACACCTACCGCAAATGAGTCGGACTACAAAGGTACCTATATGGGTGTTGATGATGCCATGATCCCACTAGTGGACATGATGATTTGTGAATTCATGCATGATGATGATGATACAATTGCTATGTCATATGCTTCGTTCATTCCTCCATGTGATGCTTTGCTTGATAACATTGTTGATCATGTGGAATTACTTGCTTGTGACAATATGATCACGCCATGCGATGAATGTTTCAATATATCTTCCATTGCATGCAACTTGCCGAACAATTTTTCTTTCCCATGTGTTACTTGCAATGACGAGAATGAGAATGCTAATACTTGTGTTGTGACAACCTTGCCGAACAATTGCTCTTTCCATAGGTTTGTCAACAGCAATGATAACATGTTGAACAAGATGCTTGATGAGTGCTTGCATGAGTTGGATGATCCTATTTCCATGTCATATGCTTCTTTCACTTTCCCTTGTGATACTTGTGATACCACCATTGTTGATCATGTGGAAGTAGTTGCTTATGATAATATCACCATGCCATGCTATGAGAGTTTCGATTTCTATCCCATTGCTTGCAATATGTCGAACAATTGCTCTTTCCCATGTATTGCTTGCAATGAAAATGATGATGTTAATTCTTGTGTTGTGACAACCTTGATGAACAATTTCTCTTTCCCTAGGTTTGTCGATAACAATGATACAATGTTGAACATGTTTTGCTCTAAATGTTTGCAATACTCTCACATTAATGCAACCAAAATGTTGAACACTTGCTCTTTCCAATGCTTGGTTTGCAATAATGTTAATATGCTTGTAAATGAGATTGCCCCCATAGCTCTCTCAAATTTTGGAGACTTTGCATATATCCATGTTGAGCATGTTCCCATGTTTACTCCGCATATTCACCATATCTATTATGATGCTTTGCTTAACGCTAATGGTGATGTGCAAAAGAAATGGACCATCATGATGGATGATGTGTTCATATGCCATGCACACACGTTCTTTGCTTTGCCTATTGTGTGTGTAGGTACAAGAATGCCAATGTCAACCTCGATTGAGCACGAGTTGACAAAGAGAGCTCTAGAGAGCATAATACAAGTGAGTTCAAGATCGAACCCGGCTCTAATACCTTTCCCATGCTTTGCATTGAACATGTCGAACAATTTCTCTTTCTCTTGGTTCTTTTGCAAGCATGATGATGTGATTCTTACCGTTGGTGTTGCCTCAACCAAGTTGACCAAATCCTATTTCATTTGGTTTGTTGGCACACACGGTTGTGTACATGTTGTTTTGGTGAACGTTTTGGAAGATATGTTGTGTGTTGCACCAAATATGAGGACCAATTTCTCTTTCAAATGGTTTGTGTGCACACATGTTGATGATATTTTGGACACTCTTCCGTATGTGTTTTTGCCAAATTCTCCACTTGTTGCTTCAAGGATGTTGAACAATCTCTCTTTCCGATGCCTTGAGTGCAATAATGCACATGAGTTTATACATGAGATGGACATCATAGTCGTCTCACAATTTGGAGTTTTTGTGTTTCCACATTTGGAAGATGTTCATATGGAGTTCTTACACATTGACCTTGCACATGCATTATTCTTGATAAATTTGTGTTGTGCTAACGGTGTTGTGAACATGAATGGACATGTCATTGATGATATGCTCCCCTATCACGCACACATATACTTTGCTTGGTCTTTGTTGTGTGAAGGTACAAGTGACTTGTGGATGAGCGTCAACGAATGGGTTCAACCCCATACATCTACTACCCAAGATCTCTCAATGAGAGCACACCGACTTCTTGCTAAGGTGACCTCCTTCTACTTAAGCTATCTTGCTAAACCCGTGGAACATTGGCTATGCTTTGCGTGTTGCTTGGCTTTTCTTGTGCTATTGATAGGGCTCTTGACAAGTGAAGCGACATTCAAGCGTTGGTGTCATCTACCTCCTCTACACATTCATGAAGATTCATCGTCGAGGACGACTCTTTTTCAAGTGGGGGGAGATGATGCAGCCCGACCTTCGGTCTTCACCGCATCATGTGCTTCATCGCCAAGACGGCACGCTAAGGTGAATCTTCTCCTTTACGCGTGCCTCGAATCGCCTACTTGGGACGATATACTACTTCATACTCCGACATATCTTGATGATAGGAACTCGACGACAAGTACGGAGAGAAGAGAGGATGCCATGGAGACCCGAGGACGCAAGGCTGATGTCACGGAAGCATGGAAGAGAAGGAGAAAGAGGAGCTGGACGCTCCAGGCCGGAACTTCCGCCCCTGATGGCCGGAACTTCCGCCCATGACCGGAACTTCCGCCTCGGAGGACCGGAACTTCCGCCCACCGGAACTTCCGCCCAATTTCCGCCCAAGTTCCGAAAGTCGGCGAAAACCATACTGGATGTTACTGCGGGACAATGGCGCAATTCTGGAACAAGACCGGAACTTGGCCGGAACTTCCGCCCCGACCGGAACTTCCGCCCCTCCGGACCGGAACTTCCGCCCCTGACCGGAACTTCCGCCCAAGATGACCGGAACTTCCGCCCCATCGAACTTCAGCAAGACAGCACTTTTCAGCGTGTAACTTAACCCTTCGCCCCCACCTATAAATAGCCTTGTTGGCTCAGATCTCAGATTAGACTTGATGTGAAATTAAACCTGAGCTTAGCTCACCCTTGTGGGAACCCTACCTAGATCTTTGATCTTGTACCCACCCGGGCTCCTTATCGACTTGTCAAGATCTCTTTGGTGACTTCTACCGTTTGTTTGATCTTTTGCTTGCACTTCTACCTATTTGGTCTTTTGCTTGCACTTCTATCAACCTTCCGGTCTTTTCACCCTTCTAGATCTTGCGAGCTTCGATTTGTCGATCTCTTTGCGGGACTTCTACCGGAAGGTCTTTTCTCGCAACCTCTATCGAGTAGGTGTATCGGGCCTACGAGGGAAAACCGGTTTGTGTGCGTGTGTGTGTTGTATCCCCACGATTCCCCCTCGCGTTCTTCGTGTTCATCGCGTTCATCCACCTACCCCCACGAGTTCCACCCAAATCCGTGAAGATCGGGCACATCCTTGGACTTAGTCCACATCAAAGGTTCATCAAATAAAGGAAACAAAGTTGTGGGAAGCAACCACAATATTCAGAAGGATAGTACCAATCAAAATTCATGCTTTGCCGCAACAGAGGAGTACTTTAGTACGAAAGAAGCATGAAGGTGAGAAATCTAGAGATTATGGTGAAGCTCAAGCAGATCCATAATTAAAATAGAAGAGGGAATGCATGGGAAATCACTTAGGATACTATAATCATAGTGTCAGCTAGTGGTTTTCTTGCAAAATAAACCCTGAAGGAAGGAAGATGATATATGAAACCATAGTAAATATAAGCAGACCATAGTTGATATCAGAAGACCACAGTTAATATAAGATCGATACTACGAGATAAAGTAGAAGATGTCTCGTCCAGTTGATCAGAACCTATATTAGAATCCATTTTTAGATAACAAATTGCCACAATTGGTATCAATTAGTAGTCCACCATTGGATTATTTGTATCAAGAAGTTTTGAACTAATAAAATTTTGTTAGCCAAATAATTATTACTTATAAACATTTAGTCGAAGGATTCATACTGGATGTCCACGAATTGAGTGGATACACCACAAACATTCTTCATGAGACCTTAGAAGAGTACAAACCATAAACTAGACCAGACCAATATTCTAACCATAAGCCCAATGGTTGGAAGAAAAGGAGTTGAAGATTATAAGAAAACTCTAAGGGGTAGAGTAAATATTGAGTTGGATGTGCAATGACTCAATACTTTGAGTAAGATAGATGAAGAAGGTCTGAACTGAGCGGAAGTTCAATCTTATTTTCATAAGATTGTTGAACACTACTTTCATAAGGATGTCAGACAAGAAGCTGAGGATTATACCTCGAGGAAGTAAGAAGTGGACTATAACTTGAGAAAGTGAGTAAAATTTACTCAGAAGTACGGAAGCTGAAGTAAGACAGGCATAAAGAAGTTGGACGAAGGAAATACCGTAGACCAATAAAGCCCAAGATGGTCAGAGAATGAAGAAGATTGAACATACTAATATCAAGGACTAATAGAATGATTCCTTTCATGGAACCTAAATAAACCCAAATAGTTATAGGTATCAACTATAAACCATGATTGGATGGACTAAATGAGTCTAATCCATTTTTAAAGAAATAAACCATCACGACCATTCCATGTTTAGTACCTTACCAAGTACCATTATTGCAGTTTTGGTAGTAAGGGAAAACAAAGACCTATTTTATCAAATAGGAGAATGTTATCCAATTAGTCCTCAATTAAGACTGTCAGGACAAGAAGAAGTCCCATCATTGATTCTTCAATGAGAAAGGAAACAAGACTATAGGGTTGAAAAAAATCAAATAATTAAAGTTAGAAGCCATGGCTCAGAGACAGGTATCGTAGAACTGGAGTAAGAAATTAATGTTCAGAGACAAACCCTAATGGATTCCAGGAAGAATCTGGACAAGGGATATATTCAATTATATCCTGTGAGATCACCATGGAGTTCGAGAAAAGAAGTAGTCTGCACAAGTCAGATCCACACTCCGAAACGTGAGAGAGATCAAACTTCGAGGACGAAGTTTAGTTTAAGGGGTAGAGACTGTAATATCCCAGGTAATGGGGTTACAAAAATAGAGGAATCAGATGTGTGCATTGCATTCATGCATAGAAAATCTGGGGAATTTTCGCGCTTTAAAGTAAAACAGTCACAGTAACTGAAGTTTCACTTGACCTTGGTGGAATTGAAGTAGCTCATCAAGTCAAGTGCTACAAACTTCAATGTGACTTTGTTCAAACCTTGTTTTGGGTAGAGATGATTTGATCTAAAGGGTTAGATCAAATGGAACTAATAATCAACACAACAACACTTTACTAAATGATCAATTGCTTGATCTCAAAACAGATCATAGTATGGTAAACCTTGACATAGCATATGAACCTCTATTCAATTGGAAATCAAGTAACAATAATTGGAGAAACTATTCTTCACTTATCTTCTCCATGTCTTAAACTAATCCTTGATCCTACCCTGAACCTCATGGTATTCATTCTATTTCAATCTGGGAAACAAGATAAGGAGATCAACTTTAGAAGTATATATTCTTCTCTATTCCTATTAGTATACATCAAACCAAGAGAGATGAGAGTTCTACAATAATTATTAGAGAAGCAACAAACCTTGAGCTAAACCTTGGATATGCATCCAAGTATTCAAATCATCATCTTAAAGAGAAACCTTAGAATATTATTCAAGTCCTTCCCAAGTGAGAGAGCCCATTCATATCAATTATAGCTTTACCTATAAATGAATAGAGGACAATCTTTGAACTAAAGTATTGGGTTGTAAACCATTTCATCTTGGAGTGGTGAGATAACCAAATACCAAGTGGAATAAAACTATATCCATGAATTAGTGAAATAAGGGTTGGACTAATCCAACTAAGTTAGACAATTGAATCTTTAGCTCAGCAACCTAAATAAATATTAGGAGTACACCATAAACCCTAGAATAAACCATTCCTATATGAGAGAACTCAAGCTATGGAGTTACACTAAAAATAGATGAGGCAACACCTGGATTTGAGAGAGAGAACTATTCTTATGACCAGATGATCATATCATCATTGTTGAGTAGAACCCTAACATAATATCTCAGGCATTCTCCTGGGATATAAACTTTAGAGGCAACCATAGAAGTTCCATTCTAGAAAGTGAAATAGAAGTACTATACCCTAGTGGATCAAGACAATGCTTGATCATAGAAGTGAGAAACTCATTTCATAAGAGATACTTTAGGAAGCCAAACCTTGATCATTATCAATTGGTGAATGATCATAAACCCTAAGAATTTGATGTATGTGAGGATAAGTTAAACCCTACTAGAATAAGTAGATTTCATTCCCACATGAAATTATAGGAAGATAACTAGTAAGCAACCCTAGGTTTATATCTTATCTTTTACTTGTGAATCACTTGGTAATCATAAGTAGAATCCTACCATATCTATGTCTCATAAATTAAAGAACCTAAGAAAACCTTAGAGTAAAACTCCATACTTAATATGGTGAGAAACCATTCATCCATAAGACCAAAGATAACTATAAAAAGAACTATAACCAATGTAGTTAATTTAATGATAAATTAAGGATAATAATTGTAGGTAATTGGTAGAAGATAAAACCAATTCTCAAATCCTTAGTAATTAAATGAGCACAGAAGCAAGTAAGAAAGTAGCCATATTATCTTGGTTAGGGGAGATTAACCCTAGCACATGCAATATGGTGTCATCTCATCTCACCACCTTGAATTAAACCTCAACCCTAGTTTATGTATCACTATGGTGATCATAAAACAAACCAGGCCATAGATGAGATTCAAACCAATTACCATTAGGTGAATCTCATTAGAACCTTAGAAATTGCTCACAAACTATATCTTTGGTTTCAATTATGAACCAAAGATTAACCTTGTGCTATATTTAATAATTCAAACCCATAAGTGGTAATCAACCACTTATCATTAGAATCAAAACCAAACCCTGATGAGAGTAATACCTACTCTAAGTATTTTGAGGTGTTATTAAAATAATAGTACAAGTATTAAACTTGAAATAGAAATTAAGATAAACCTCACAAGACCTTAACAAGCAAGTGCTCACATAAATTCATGTGCAAGTGACCAACAATCTCAAATGAGAGATCAAGTCCTTAGAGATATTTTTAGCACATGAAATCATGCCATTTAGTCACTTACTTAATAAAACTCCATAAACAAACCTTACTTGGCAACTTATTTCTTGCAAAGCAATACCAAATAAAACAAGAAATATTACTAAGTAAGAAAACTACCAATTTGGAAAACAATTTGAATATTCCCAAAGATAATATTCAAATTCATGTCCATAGGGGTATTGAAATTCAAATACCAATAATAATAATTAAACCAATGTTATGGTGCCACATTAAATTTGCAAATACACCACTCAAGACCTTGCAGTCTCTTGAACTAATCCGTATATGTTTCAAATAAATAAGACCTGCAAAATAGAAAAGAATTCAAATTTGAATTCTAAACAGAATTATAAAACAGAAAAAGGAAAATAGATAAAAGAAAGAGAGGGAAAAGAGCTTACCTGGCCGCAGCAGCCCAGCTGCCGAGCCCAACACCAGAGCCCAGCAGCAGCCCAACACTCGGCCCAGACCATCACAGACCCAGCCCAAATACCCCTTCGGTGGATAAGACTGAAGACGAGGTCGCCACCTTCGTCTTCGCCACCGTCGACGTCCAGGAGAGCGCCACAGCGCTGTGAAGGCCACGTCCCGTGGTCGTCGCCGACGATATTGACCGCCAGCGCACGGCCTAGAAGCTATAAAGCGCGCGGGAGCCCTCCAGTTTCCTCTTCTCTGCCCATTTCTCCCCAATTTCGAAACCCTAGCTCGCCCGGCCATCTTCATCGCCGCCGATTAGGGCCACCTCGAGCATCGCCGTGAAGCTCTGGAGCTTCGCCTCGTTCCCAGCAACCCCCTCGTCAACGCGTGCTTGCCGGGAAGCCCTACACCCGACGAATCGGGTCATCGTTTCCCCGCCGGTCACCATCAGACCCCGACGCTCACCGTCGATGTAGACCACCGCCAGCCTCGCCGACACGCCCGTCGGAACTGCGGTGAGCTCCTCTACCGAATGGCATGCTTGCCTTGCTTGATAACCCGCCGTAGCATCGCCGTGTCGTGGAACCGTGGCCGCCGCCGTTTCTCATGCTCGCCGGGATGCCTCCGGTGACCAATAGATGGGGGCGCCGCCACCTTTAGGTTCGCTATGGCGCCGCGCATCCAACCTGAGCCTCCACGCGGGCGCGGGAACGCCGTATCGCCGGCGTCGTCCTCGACTGGCCATCGGCCAGGAGCTCCTCTGCCCAGTCACCGAGTTTGACTCGGTCAAGGCTTATGTGGCAGGTGGCGTGGTCTAGCCCCACCAGTCATTGACTGTGTGGGTGCACTGACCGGGTAGGGTTAGTCATTTCGTTTTATTTTTGCAATTCAATAATTACTGCAACTTTAAAAATTTATAGAAAAATCATATTAACTCAGAAAAATAAGAATAAGACATCAAAATTCTTATAAAAGTAAATACTATCCAATAAAAATATAAAATGCAATTTTTATTTTTTAAAAAAATTTAATCATTTAATACTCATTGTTTAACCCTTTCTTTTAATTTTAAGTTCAAGTAAAATTCAATAATTAGTAAAAATTTCCAAAAGTAAATAAAAACCAGTAAATAAATAAAGAAATCATTAAGACTAATTTTCTCTATTTGTTATTTTGTTAAATCATTATTAGAGAGATTTAAACCCTAATTAATAATTACCTTAATTATTAATCCATTAAAAATAATAAAATGTCAAATCCAAGATTATTATTCCAAATTTATTAATAACTTCAACTTTATTAATGAAGTTATTAATTCAATAATTATAGGGTAATTAGGAAACCCTAGCTCCATTAGGAACAAAGTGATAACCTCATAATTTCATGTGGAACCCTAAAACCCTAACTCTACTAGGAACCCTAGTTCCATTATTACATGTGAACCCTAATTTGCTTCTAACCTAAACCC
Source organism: Lolium perenne (assembly GCF_019359855.2). Classification (NCBI taxonomy): domain Eukaryota; kingdom Viridiplantae; phylum Streptophyta; class Magnoliopsida; order Poales; family Poaceae; genus Lolium; species Lolium perenne. Next base: position 171,125,354 of record NC_067250.2, on the reverse strand, counting down.
AAGGTTAGAACAGGTGATCATGGTACTTTGATTCAAATCACAGAGCTACCATTAGCAACTAAAAGACATACCTATGTCCACATAAAATGTAGAACCCTATCACTAGCAATTTAGTATTACATGTATGCATAAACCTAGTTGATCCAGTAGGATCAACCAAGTTTAAAACCTAGCCTCTACTGTCAAAACCATCAACCTTACTCATACCTATATAGCATCACACCATTGTGATGAACTCCAATAGCAACCATGCTAATATTGACATCATATCCCATACACACTAAACCCTATTAGTGTGAGATAATTATTAACATCCTATTTAGGAAACCACCATCCCTTACTTAGTGAATCCAATGGCTAATACAAGACAACCTCAACCTTAATTGTAATACTTCTTATTATTTAAGAAGTATGTTCTTCAAAAGTTATTCTTTTGAAGAAAATAAGGAATCATCACCAACCCTGCTTATAAGAACCTATAAACCCTAGCCAACTATCACCAACAAGGTATGCCACCTTGATAGCAACTATTGGTAATTAAAATATTTAGGCTTAATTCAACAATACAAGCCTAGTAGCTGATGAATCCAACTAGGTTGTGATCCATCAAATACTTACTCCAGAAACTAAATGAAACCATAGTCAACCATAGAACCCCATCAACTTAATTATCATACTTGTTCTTTATTTAAGAACATGTTCTTCAAAAGTTATTCTTTTAAAGTATATGATAATTAATCATTAACCATGCCATATAGTACTAAACTGACCACGTTTCTTTACTTTTTAATATTATGCCAATTATCATTCTTGGTGTGCTCAAATAATTATGATGCTTGATTATCTACCTGATTATAGTACCAAGTAATCACACTTGAATAAGAACCTTGTATGTGAATCACTCTAAAAGTGCAACACACCCTAAACCAATCATTACAACTCACTGATCCTAAATCATTGGGGTTAGGTCACGCTTAGAGCGATTGCATATCATTCTTATGCATTATTGCATCCTTGTCAATCTTTTAAACATCGTCCCACGGACGATGATGCTATTTCAGAATTTGGAGTTATTGCGTAACGAAGGCCTTGCCTGCATAATCTTGCAGTCAAGAAAGGCAAGTTCATCACTTGCTCATGTCATTTGAGTATTTCTATCAAATTACTTGCAAAATACTATGGTTATCACTATTGCATAAAAATCAAAACCACTATTTTCATAACTATGAATATGACTATGTGGTTGGCAATGGAACCATGGATTGTGTTGATATGGTGGAGGTTCCATTGCAAGGGTTTATATCCATCTAGGATTAAACAACAAATGTCGCCAGTGATTCTTGTGCCGTAATAACCGTGTTAACCATAAGATCTGGAGTGGGACGGAATAGTCAATTGTATTTCCACCTCTTGTACATCAACGGATGCGCTTACCGTAGCAGTTGTATCTTGCGGAGCAACTTGTGGGTGGGGAACCCATTCTAAGTCCCCACGGTTATGCTGTGCATACCGTAGCGGTTGCGGCTTGCGGAACAACTTGTGGGTGGGGAACCCATTCTAAGTCCCCACGGTAATGTGGTCTATGATGGGTTGCAGCTACCGGTGAAGGAGTTTGGTTCGATCCTGCATCGTCGTCGTGGCCGGGGTCCACCCTGAAATTACGGGAATAATGGGACCGGCGAGGACCCAGGGTCGGGGTTTGCAACAAAGGGTGGGTGTATGAGGTAGCGGAGGAATATGATTGGCTATGACCTTATACCGGGCCTCACACCATAGGAAGTGTGGACAAGCCTGCAGCTTGGTTGGCATCAAGGTTAAGATCTCTTATGGGTAAAGCAACACACCTCTGCAGAGTGTAAAGAACCGTGACCTGTCACTCCCTGTTCCGGGATATGGAACTGCGAACGCGGCCGGAAAGGAGCTCCATGAAGTTCTAGTAAACCGGTGAAGGCTGACGGACACAGTTCTTCTGAATAAAAGCAACCTTTTGAAGAAATGGTTATGAAAACTTGCATTGGTATTAGACTTTCTGGTCTGATGCCGTAGCTAGTGCATTAAACACCTCTTTCCTATAATGAACTTGTTGAGTACGCTCATACTCATCCCACTCTTAAATCCCCTGCTTAGATATGGAGGCATCGAAGGAGGATCTACAGTGCAACTCGAAGGCTGAGGAGTCAACAACTACTTCAAGAGACAGGACCCTGTCAGAGGAGTCAGATACCACATCCAACAAGGAGAAAACCTAGATTAGCAATAGAAAGGAACATTCTTCCTAAACCTAGCCCCTATTTAGCTAGAATCTATGCTTAGCCTCTATAGCTAGTTAAATACTCTACAAATAGAGTTCGTGATAAGACTAGACTACGAGTCGTTCTTCTGGAGTTATTTGCAGTTTTACCTCATTGTAAAGTAGGAGGCTGTGATGATCTTATGTAACAGAGTCAGTGTTGTAATTCTATAGACATGCCTTGGACCCGCATATGTTTCTGTTGTACCACTCTGAGCGATATAATACTAGTGGAACGGTGTTTCATTGGTGTTATATCAGACTTGCATACTACACCATGCAGTGGTATGCCGGGTCACCACAATGATCGCCTACAAGCGGGCGGTTGATCAGGATGGCGCCAGCTTCGCCGGATAAGTCGGCGAGTGGGTCGACAGGCGCAAGAATGAGGAAGCCGACGCACTCTCCAAGCTCGGCTCCAAGCAGCAACCACCACCGTCGGGCGTCTTGCTCGACATCCTCACTCGACAGTCAGTGCGACCGCCCCGCGAGATCAACATCGCCAGACCACCAGCCCCTGACTCCGTGTTGGTAGCAGTTGCCTCGGACGCTGGGGACTAGATGGAACCATACATGAACTACCTCGAGCGGCAAACACTGGCCATGGACGAAACATAAGCACGCATGGTCGTGCGCCGCTGTAAGCCCTTCACCATCATCAACAAGGAGTTTACAAGCGCAGCATTTCCGGAATTTTCCAGTGATGCGTCACTCCAGAGGAAGGTCGCCAAATTATGTGCGACATCCACGTGGGTAACTGTGGCCACCACGCAGGTGCTCGCGCAATCGTCTCCAAAGCTTTCAGGCACGGTTTCTACTGGGCCACCGCTCATGCCAACGTAGTCGAACTCATCCGCGCATGCGTCAGGTGCCAGAAGTACGCAAGCCAGTCGCACATGTCAGGCTTTGCGCTCAAGACCATCCCCCTTACCTGGCCATTCTCTGTCTGGGGCATGGCCGGATATGGTGGGAAAATTCAAGACCGCCCCCAGCGGCTACACACACCTCCTCGTCGCCATCGACAAATTCACCAAGTGGATGGAAGTGAATCCCATCAAAAAGTGTGATGGCAAGATGGCGACCAAGTTCTTGCGGAATATAATATACCGCTACAGGTACCCGCACAACATCATCACCGACAACGGCACCAATTTCGCCAAAGGAGAGATGGCGGAATTCTGCAATGACAACGGGATTCGACTTGACCTCACCTCAGTCGCGCATCCGGAGGCAAACGGTGTCAACACCCGGATTTTTAAGTCCAGACGCCTATTTAGCCATACCTCGCAATCCCAGGAATATTGTTTTTGCGAGACATAATAGATTGATATCACAACACATCATTCATTACATACCATAATCGTCTTACAACAAAGGATCACATGATCCAATCTTAATACACCATAGTGGATCTAGAGATCCTATTACAAAACACACAGCGGAAGCGAAGTAGCGGTTGCAGTCCATCTGTTCCACAGGCAACTTTTGACGTCAGGAGCAGTCCTAGTTATCGTAGACGTCTTGTGATGCGTGCAGTTAACACACGTCCGTTGGGAACCCCAATAGGAAGGTGTGATGCGTACAGTAGCAAGTTTTCCCTCAGTAAGAAACCAAGGTTATCGAACCAGTAGGAGTCAAGGAACACGTGAAGGTTGTTGGTGACGGAGTGTAGTGCGGCGCAACACCAGGGATTCCGGCGCCAACGTGGAACCTGCACAACACAATCAAAGTACTTTGCCCCAACGTAACAGTGAGGTTGTCAATCTCACCGGCTTGCTGTAAACAAAGGATTAGATGTATAGTGTGGATGACGATGTTTGTTTGCGAAGAACAGTAAAGAACAATTGCAGTAGATTGTATTTCAGATGTAAAGAATGGACCGGGGTCCACAGTTCACTAGTGGTGTCTCTCCCATAAGATAAATAGCATGTTGGGTGAACGAATTACAGTTGGGCAATTGACAAATAAAGAAGGCATAACAATGCACATACATATATCATGATGAGTACTATGAGATTTAATCAGGGCATTACGACAAAGTACATAGACCGCTATCCAGCATGCATCTATGCCTAAAAAGTCCACTTTCAGGTTATCATCCGAACCCCTTCTAGTATTAAGTTGCAAACAACAGACAATTGCATTAAGTATGGTGCGTAATGTAATCAACACAAATATCCTTAGACAAAGCATCGATGTTTTATCCCTAGTGGCAACAGCACATCCACAACCTTAGAACTTTCTCTCACTGTCCCAGATTCAGTGGAGGCATGAACCCACTATCGAGCCTAAATACTCCCTCTTGGAGTTACAAGTATCAACTTGGCCAGAGCCTCTACTAGCAACGGAGAGCATGCAAGAACATAAACAACATATATGATAGATTGATAATCAACTTGACATAGTATTCAATATTCATCGGATCCCAACAAACACAACATGTAGCATTACAAATAGATGATCTTGATCATGATAGGCAGCTCACAAGATCTAATATGATAGCACAATGAGGAGAAGGCAACCATCTAGCTACTACTATGGACCCATAGTCCAGGGGTGAACTACTCACACATTGATCCGGAGGCGATCATGGCGATGAAGAGCCCTCCGGGAGATGATTCCCCTCTCCGGAAGGGTGCCGGAGGCGATCTCCTGAATCCCCCGAGATGGGATTGGCGGCGGCGGCATCTCTGGAAGGTTTTCCGTATCCTGGCTCTCGGTACTGGGGCTTTCGCGACGAAGGCTTTAAGTAGGCGGAAGGGTAGGTTTAGGGGCGACACAAGGGCCCCACACGCCAGGGCCGCGCGACCAAGACCTGGGCTGCGCCGCCCTGTTGTGTCGGCGCCTCGTCGCCCCACTTCGTTTCCCTTTCGGTCTTCTGGAAGCTTCGTGGAAAAATAAGACCCTGGGCGTTGATTTCGTCCAATTCCGAGAATATTTCCTTTGTATGATTTCTGAAACCAAAAACAGCAGAAAACAACAACTGACTCTTCGGCATCTCGTCAATAGGTTAGTGCCGGAAAATGCATAATAATGACATATAATGTGTATAAAACATGTGAGTATCATCATAAAAGTAGCATGGAACATAAGAAATTATAGATACGTTTGAGACGTATCATCTTGCTGTCCATTATCCTGGTACTGGTTGTCCTCTTCATAGTCTGGCCATTTGAATAGCCAGGGACAAAGCCATGAGTACTTTTAAAGTACTCGCAAACTAATACTAGTGTAAGCACTATCAACTATAATAAGGGGGTTCTAAGCTCTAGGTTTATTTGCATAAAGCTAGTTTTATTTCATAAGCATTTAGTAGTAAAAGACTATTCATTTTCTTAACTAAACTCAAGTGGGAACATTAGTGTCATTCCCACAACTCTGTTGTGATTCAAGTCAAAGTCACCATTCACCTTTCAAGTTCAAGTCACAAGTCATGTGTCACATTTTTGAAAATGGTCTGATGACGGAACAGTATGGCCTTTCCAACCGTCCATAACCGTGGACACGGCTATTCGAATAGTTTTACACTCTGCAGAGGTCGCACACTTTTGCCACAACATTTGCAATAATCCGTCAGGGTTAACTGGCCCTGAATTATCACACTCCGTGTGCGGACTCCGTGTGCACCTCTCCCCATGAGCTTGGCCTCCCAGTGAAGACAAACCGTCAGCCTGGGAACTGCATAGGGCTTGGGCCGGACATTCACCTCATTTCACATCATTTCACATCAGTTCAAATTTCAATGGAGGCAGCCTCGGCATAACCCCTATGACGCTTGTTCAGAGGGAACCCATACTAAAGCACATAAATTTCTAGTTAAGCCCTTACCCATGTTGGGTATTGTGGGGGTACTTTCAAATTGGAATGGTATCGCATCCGAACCCAACCATCAGTTATTGTAAAGTTCACCATGTCATTCACAAGTCACATTCACTTTCAACATCTTTCGATAGAATGACTCATCATTCCAAGGTTTTCAAAGTCATTTCATTTCATATATTCCCATCTAGAGTAGTCAATTTTATTTGTTAGCACTAGCAACTAGTCATGAGGGGTGCTAACTAGCTTGTATTGCTCTAGGCTAAATTTGATGCTCTTGTTCTACTCCATATCTAGACCAAGTGAATCATGAATCAAAAAGTAAACTTTGATAAACCAAAATCAAAAGATACTTTGTAAGGTAAAAACTTGGGATGGGATCATTAAGCATAAAGTAGAAAGTAATGGTGCCTTGCTCTTGTAGAGCTTTGCACTAGGTCAACTTGCAAGAATATTAGCTTGCCTTGGTTGGTGAGGTGATCAAAGTTCTCTTCTTCCTCTTCAAAGTAGACCTCCTCTTCTTGGTAGTCTCCGGTACTAGCGTCTATAAACGAATACGAGGATAACTATCACCAATCAATACTTAAGGGGACTACTTAGCCTTAATGGCTCACTCAAGATGATCTATCATCATTACAAACATCCCTACTAGGGTTTTACTTTTATTTACTTTGAAAAGTAATTTCCTCTCATTGAAATATTTATTAGGGTTTCTATTTATTATCCTTGAGAAATAATTTCCCCTCATTTAATCTTGTTAAGATTTAATCTCCTCAAATAATAAGTTATGAGTGCATGTTGACCAAGGTCAACACTTCATATTTATCATTTGGGGAAAATGATTTAAATGAGATACTTCACCTCATGCAATTTTAAATATTACTATGGAACAATTGAATATCACTAAGTATTTAAATATGAGGTGCTATAAATTTAGGTTATTACTTCATATTGGATTACTTAGGACAATGATTTAAAATGAGAGAGTTCCTCTCATACTATTTACATAAACTTAATTGAGATAATTTAAATGGACTAGAAATGGCCACATAGCCATTATTTTGTTCTAGCCCATGATCATCTAAAACAACCATATCATATTTTTACATAAACAATTAGAGTATTTGAATTGTGAATTATGAGAATTTGAATTACCTCAAAATTCATTATGGTTGATTTTTAATAATTATTTGTAATTTGAAAACCTACTGCCTTGTTATTTTTATCACATAAATTCTACCAAGAATCTAGGGTTGAGACCAGTGGGGTTTGATAGATAATTTCACAAGCTTTCCAAATATATACATTTCATCAAATTTGGCTCAGTAGATTTGAAGTTATACAATTTTTATCAAAGCACCAGTATTGAATTTCACTGAAAAGAGTTAATTCAAATTCAAACGAATTGGGCTAGGCGGGAAACGAAGTTGGGCCAGGAGAGGGGAAAAAGAAATGGGCCGGCCTAGCTATGCGCACGTTGCACGCGGGCCAACTGACAGCGAGGGACCCACGCGTCAGCGACACTTAACGCACCGAAGCGGTACGTGAAATGGTGGCCGCACGATTAGAACGAGATCGGATGGACGAGAGAGGTCGTCGTCTCCGGCGAGAAGGGACCTTACTGGCGGCGACGGTGGGGGGTGGGCGAGCTCACCAGCGCTCCGGCGATGGTCGGCGAGGTGCAGGAGAAGGTTGTCGAGGACGGCGGTTCGCCTGGTACCGGTGGTGTCGCTCGAGGTGGCGCCAATCAACGGCGGCGTCTGCGGCGGCTCCACGGGACTCCGGCGTGAAATTGGAGGACTACAGTGGAGAATGTGGCAGAGGAAGAGCTCGAGGATGATCAGAGAGGAGAGGAGGGCGAGCTGGTGTGAAGATTGGAGGCGCGGGAGTCCTCCTTTTATAGGGGCGAGGAGGTCAGCGGGGGTGCGCGTCGGGTCGATCATGGCGACGGCGATTGGAGCAGCGAAGGGGCAAGGTGAGGTGGGCGTGGGCTTCCTGGCATCATGGCCACGCTCAAGGACGTGCTGGCGCGGAGAAAAGAGGACGGGACGGATTGGGTAGCTTCCGTGTCTGCCACGGGTACGGCGAAGATCCTTTGAAGGGGAAGACGGCGACAGGGCCTCCGCGTGCCAGAGAGGTTGTCCAGGAGGGAGCTGGCGATGTGGTGATGGCGCGTGCGAGGGCAGAAAGTGGGGGGAGGACGGATGCGATGGCGCGACGGCGTGCTCTGGCGCATCCAGTGCCGTGCCCGTGCGCGTCTGGCATGGCCTGGGCTTGTCTGGGCGCGTACGGGTGTGTCGCGTTCCAGGCGCTGGCGTGATCGTCTTCACCCAGGGATGGTACAAGCGTGCTAGAGGGAGTGTGGGCGATCTTGTTGACATGGTGGAGTGGACCAGAGAGGGAGGGAAAAAATGAATGGCATGGTGATGCCAAAGGGGCTCGGCATGGATGAAAAGTGATCATGTCTTGCTTTAATCAGTGTCTCCAAAGCCTAGCATGGGGTACTGGGTGTAAGAGGAGACCAAGGATGACAAAAAGTGGGATGGTTTATTCAAAAATTCTCTAGATAAAAGCATGTGTTCAAAAAGTAGATTCCTGCCTACCATGTGTTCGATGAAATGGCCGCAAGAACATTTTTGTTGAATTTTTCAAATCTTTTTGGTGGAGTTGATTTGAATAATGTTTGGAGTAGAATGGTGGTGGTGGTGTGCAAAATGGGGTTGGTTTGTGAAAATTCAAAATGGGTATGATCTTCTTTTTGTTTCAAAGTTGCTACTTGTCAATTTTATATTAAGCAATGGAGGCAGAGTCAACCCTGTTGGTGAACACAAAAAGTATTCACCTTGATGTGCTCTTGGATGAGGTGGAAAGAGTTGGGAGAGTTTGGTTTAAGAATCTCTTAATACAGGGGCTCAAAGTGGGTATGATGATATAAATTCCAATTTTGACCATTATCACATGTGATTAGAATTTGAATTTTCCTTTGCTTTGATTTGTGTTTATTTGATTCAAACGTGTTTATTATTGGTATATTGATGTTTCACAAGCATTGGCACAATTCAATATGGCCTTGGGTGATGATTTGCAAAAATGGCCATAGCCTTATATGAGGTGATATTCCAATTTTCCTTATTCTTCTATTTTGTTCCACTTTCTTTACTTGGGCATGGTCTAGGGTCCATTTAGGGTTATATTAGGTTTAGTGATGGTTTCAAACCATTTGGGCAAGGTAGAGGTGCATAGGTCAAGATTTGACATCATGGCTATATGCCACACATGCCTCTATGCATAATTTTATCTTCTTTTTATTTCACCTTAGCTTTAGTTGGGAAATGATAGGTTAAGTTTTTTGAGATTTTTCAAACCATCCAACAAGGTAGAACATGGCCTAGTTGCTTATTTGCAAGAATAGCCATAGGCTTACATATGCCTTTTATTTTTAATTTAATTTCTTTTTATTTTGTTTTATATTGGATGGTGAAAAGGAGAGTAAGGTTTTGGGTTTTGGAACCTTTGATAAACATAACAACACTTATCATGGCAATAACACAAGAATTAAGCATGAGCACTATGCATAGCACAAGATGTAATAAAAGTTTTTGTTGGTTCTCATTTTTGGAAATAGGGAAATTCATTTTCTCTTTGTTTTAAAATTTGGGATGTTACAAACGGCCAGGCAGGGCGAGCTTATCAAAGTATCCTCCACAGCCTCAAGCCACGACTGTAAGTGCCCTTGGAGCGAGCCGCCGGATGCTGGGCGGAGGAGCTGCCCTCCATCCTCTAGGGCATCCGCATGACGCCCAACTAGCCTTACGGTTCCTTACAATCGATTAATGCTACACTATATAGCTTTCAATCGCCTTCCTCTACCTTTGGATCAGGGACTCGTAAAGCCAAGTACTGCAACCGAGGACTCCGCAAAACGGACCCACGGCTCGTCCAGGAACAACGCCGAGACGAGAGCCTCCTTTGGGGTCGCCAAGCGACTGGTCTACCGGACCACGACGAGCGGCACGCTACCTAACAGCACACCTTATCGCCCTCCTCTACCTTTGGATTGGAGACTCGTAAAGCTAAGTACTGCGACCGAGGACTCCGCAAAAGGGACCCACGGCTCGTCCAGGAACAACGCCGGCACGAGAGCCTCCTTTGGGGTCGCCAAGCGACTGGTCTACCAGACCACGTCGAGCGGCACGCTACCTAACAACACAACTAATCGCCCTCCTATACCTTTCGATCAGCGACTCATAAAGATAAGTACTACAAGCGGAAACTCCGCAAAATGGACCCACGGCTCGTCTAAGAACAATGCCAAAACAAGAGCCTCCTTTGGGGTTGCCAAGCGACTGGTCCAATGGACCACGACTAGTGGCACGCTACCTAATAGCACAACTAATCGCCCTCCTCTACCTTTGGCAGTCCACTCGCAACATGACTACGTACTGCGACTAGGGACTTTGCAAAACGAACCCTCAGCTTGAACAGGAAAACAGTCGAGTCGAGAAGCTCAGTTGGGGTCGCCCAGCGACTGGCCCCTCGGGCCAAGACAAGCAGGCACGCTAACTAAAATAGAGTCTGAAAACCCAAGGTCCCGTAGTCGCCTAAGTCTACTGGGGACTGATGCTTGGGGACTTCATCAAAACGAAAAGCAAAAGGTAAAAACTCTAAATATGCAAAAGTGCACTAGCTTCATTAACCAAAATACCTGTGTGTCAACTTCATCGACTCACGGAAACACAAGTTATTTTACAGGTCTATTGGGTGTATCCCCACAGATTACAAGGACCCTTCACTTCGAGGCACTAGGCCCTGCCTCGGACACGATCTCCACCCCGCCTTTGCTGTACGTGATCTTGGGCACGTACTTCACAACGGGGTACATCGTCAGCTCCTTCGTGGCGGCGGCATGGAAGAGGCGATTGGCAGGGAAGTCATGGGGGTTCTCCTTGCCTTGGTCCCTGTCAACATCTTCAGGAGCCGTCTGGCTCGTCTGGTGTGTGACTCCAGGTCGGCTACGGCCAGGACGCGGTTGGTGTATGGCTGCACCAGAGCCATCAGCTGTAGCACCTCCGCCATGTCAAACTCACCGGTTTCGGATGGGAAGCCCGCCGTCACCTCCTCCATGTTGATCCCCTCAGGGTAATGGGCGAGGATCAAGCTTAGCGCCATAGTGATGCCCACCCGGCACGCCGATCGTCACAGCCAGTCCATGACCACATGCACGTCAGACACGGCCTTGAACACCGATGGCGCGTCATGCAAGATCCGCTCCCATGGACTCAGGTACTGCAATGCCGCCAGGATGTCCGCCGCACACTTGATGATCTGGGTCGTTGCGGTCTCCAGGCACTCGCGGGGAGTCGTTGTCTCCACATAATCATATATCCATGCAAAAAGAGAAAAGACACGGCAAAATAAGTTAGCAATCGACACTCAGGGACTTGCCACACTCGGGGACTCGCCCTTGTGGACTCGCCACGCTCGGGGACTCGCCGAGTCGAATGAAAGAAAAGGAAGAACCAGAAACTTACCAAGCAGTTACCGCGACATCTCGCGGAGGAATCCCTCGAAGGCGGTCTTCTCTTGCTATAGCGCCAGGATGGTCCTGCTCGACGCCTCCCTCTCCACAACGAGGTCAGCCTCGTGCTTCTTCTTGCACGCCGTCAGCTGCTTCTGAGCTGCGGCGGCCGCTGTGTGCGCGTGATGACGCGTGAAGCACACGTCCATTGGGAACCCCAAGAGGAAGGTGTGATGCGTACAGCAGCAAGTTTTCCCTCAGTAAGAAACCAAGGTTATCGAACCAGTAGGAGATGAAGGCCACGTGAAGGTTGTTGGTGAAGGAGTGTAGTGCGGCGCAACACCAGGGATTCCGGCGCCAACGTGGAACCTGCACAACACAATCAAAATACTTTGCCCCAACTTAACAGTGAGGTTGTCAATCTCACCGGCTTGCTGTAAACAAAGGATTAAACGTATGGTGTGGAGAATGATGTTTGTTTGCAAAGAACAACAGAGAACAATGATTGTAGTAGGTTGTATTTCAGATGTAAAAGAATGGACCGGGGTCCACAGTTCACTAGTGGTGTCTCTCCAATAAGATAAATAGCATGTTGGGTGAACAAATTACAGTTGGGCAATTGACAAATAGAGAGGGCATAACAATGCACATACATATCATGATGACTACTATGAGATTTACTTAGGGCATTACGACAAAGAACATAGACCGCTATCCAGCATGCATCTATGCCTAAAAAGTCCACCTTCGGGTTAGCATCCGCACCCCTTCCAGTATTAAGTTGCAAACAACAGACAATTGCATTAAATACTGTGCGTAATGTAAACAATACAAATATCCTTAGACAAAGCATTGATGTTTTATCCCTAGTGGCAACAGCACATCCACAACCTTAGAACTTTCTGTCACTGTCCCAGATTCAATGGAGGCATGAACCCAATATTGAGCATAAATACTCCCTCTTGGAGTCACAAGTATCAACTTGGCCAGAGCCTCTACTAGCAACGGAGAGCATGCAAGAACATAAATAACACATATATGATAGATCGATAATCAACTTGACATAGTATATCATATTCATCGGATCCCAACAAACACAACATGTAGCATTACAAATAGATGATCTTGATCATGATAGGTAGCTTACAAGATCTAAACATGATAGCGAAAGAGGAGAAGACAACCATCTAGCTACTGCTATGGACCCATAGTCCAAGGATGAACTACTCACGCATCAGTCCGGAGGCGGGCATGGTGATGTAGAGCCCTCCGGTGATGATTCCCCTCTCCGGCAGGGTGCCGGAGGCGATCTTCAGAACCCCCCGAGGTAGGGTTGACGGCGGCGGCGTCTCTGGAACTTTTCTCGTATCGTGGCTCTCGGTGACAGGGTTTTCGCGATGGAAGGAATAAATAGGCGAAGGGGCAGAGTCGGGGGACGCCCGAGGGGCCCACCCCATATGGCGGCGCGGCCAGGGGTGGGGCCACGCCCCCCTATGGTGTGGCCGCCTCGTGGTCCCTCTTCGTCTCCTCTTCGGTGTTCTGGAAGGCTCCGTGGAAAATAAGACCGTGGGCTTTTGTTTCGTCCAATTCCGAGAATATTTCCTGTGTAGGATTTCTGAAACCAAAAACAACAGAAAACAGGAACTGGCGCTTCGGCATCTTGTTAATAGGTTAGTACTGGAAAATGCATCAAAATGATGTAAAGTGTATATAAAACATGTGAGTATTGTCATAAAACTAGCATGGAACATAAGAAATTATAGATACGTTTGAGACGTATCAAGCATCCCCAAGCTTAGTTCCTACTCGCCCTCGAGTAGGTAAACGATAACAAGGATAATTTCTGAAGTGACATGCTACTATCATAATCTTGATCAATACTGTTGTAAAGCATATGAGATGAATGAAGTGATTCGAAGCAATGGTCTATAGTTTGTTAACAAATAGATAATGACTAAACAACTGAATCATATAGCAAAGACTTTTCATGAATAGTACTTTCAAGACAAGCATCAACAAGTCTTGCATAAGACTTAACTCATAAAGCAATAGATTCTTAATAGAAGGTTTTGAAGCAACACAAAGGATGATTAAAGTTTCAGCAATTCTTTCAACTTGTAACATGTATATCTCATGGATAATTGTCAACACAAAGTAATATGATGAGTGCAAATAAGCAAGTATGTAAGAATCAATGCACATAGTTGACACAAGTGTTTGCTTCTAAGATAGAAAGAAGTAGGTAAACTGACTCAACATAAAGTAAAAGAAAGGCCCTTCGCAGAGGGAAGCAGGGATTACTCATGTGCTAGAGCTTTTTTATTTTGAAAACATGGAAACAAATTTGTCAACGGTAGTAATAATTCATATGTGTTATGCATAAAACCTCCTATAAGTTGCAAGCCTCATGCATCGAATACTAATAGTGCCCGCACCTTGTCCTAATTAGCTCGGATTTCCATGGATTATCATTGCATTACATATGTTTCAACCAAGTGTCACAAAGGGGTACCTCTATGCCACCTGTACAAAGGTCCAAGGAGATAGATCGCATTTGATTTCTCAATTTTGATAGATATCAACTTGAGGACTGATGTCTACGCACGCTTCTATTCCTGTAGACAGTGTTGGGCCTCCAAGAGCAGAGGTTTGTAGAACAGCAGCAAGTTTCCCTTAAGTGGATCACCCAAGGTTTATCGAACTCAGGGAGGAAGAGGACAAAGATATCCCTCTCAAGCAACCCTGCAATCACGATACAAGAAGTCTCTTGTGTCCCCAACACACCTAATACACTTGTCAGATGTATATATAGGTGCACTAGTTCGGCGAAGAGATAGTGAAATACAAGTAGTATGAATGAATATGAGCAGTAGTAACGGCGCCAGAAAAGTGCTTGCTGGCGTGCAGTTGATGGTAGTAATATTGCAGGAAGTAAACATGAAGTAGAACAGTAAACAAGCGGTGTTTGCAGTATTGGAAACAAGGCCTAGGGATCATACTTTCACTAGTGGACACTCTCAACATTGCAATCATAATGGGATATAAATAAGCACTTCACTATGCTATTCCAAATTACTCTCTGGCAAGATAACAAACTCTAATTCATCAAGTAGGCAAACCTTAAAGATGTATTCCCAAGTACTAATGAACACCCCACGCTGTCACTTTGAGCATTCATAGGAGGTACTAACACACCACAATTTCATAGAGACATCCAACTCAAATCATAACTCAGTGAACAAGTATTCTGTGAAATATAGCCTAAGAGACCCACACGGTGCACACACTGTCACCTTTACACACGTGGGACAAGGAGTCTCCGGAGATCACATAAGTAAAATCCACTTGAATAGCATAACGACATCTAGATTACAAAGCTCATCATATGGATCTCAATCATGCAAAGCAATTCATGAGATCATTGTATTGGGGTACAGAGAGAGAGATTAACCACATAGCTACCGGTACAGCCCTTAGCCTCGAGGGAGAACTACTCCCTCCTCATGGGAGACAGCAGCGGTGATGAAGATGGCGGTGATGTCGATGAAGAAGCCTTCCGGGGGCACTTCCCCGTCCCGGCAGCGTGCCGGAACAGAGACTCCTGTCCCCCAGATCTTGGCTTCGCGATGGCGGCAGCTCTGGAAGGTTTTCCGTATCGTGGCTCTCGGTACTGGGGGTTTCGCGACGGAGGCTTTAAGTAGGCGGAAGGGCAGGTCAGGGGGCGTCACGAGGGCCCCACACAACAGGCCGGCGCGGCCAAGGCCCAGGCCGCGCCGCCCTAGCGTGTGGCCGCCTCGTGGCCCCACTTCTTATCCTCTTCGGTCTTCTGGAAGCTTCGTGTGAAAATAGGACCCTGGGCGTTGATTTCGTCCAATTCCGAGAATATTTCCTTACTAGGATTTCTGAAACCAAAAACAGCAGACAAAGAATCGGCTCTTCGGCATCTCGTCAATAGGTTAGTGCCGGAAAATGCATAATAATGACATATAATGTGTATAAAACATGTGAGTATCATCATAAAAGTAGCATGGAACATAAGAAATTATAGATACGTTTGGGACGTATCAAGCATCCCCAAGCTTAGTTCCTACTCGCCCTCGAGTAGGTAAACGATAACAAAGATAATTTCTGAAGTGACATGCTATCATAATCTTGATCATACTATTGTAAAGCACATGAGATGAATGCAGCGATTCGAAGCAATGATGAAGATAATGAGTAAACAAATGAATCATATAGCAAAGACTTTTCATGAATAATACTTTCAAGACAAGCATCAATAAGACTTGCATAAGAGTTAACTCATAAGCAATAAGTTCTTAGTAGAAAGCTTTGAAACAACGCAAAGGAAGATATAAGTTTCAGCGGTTGCTTTCAACTTCAACATATTTATCTCATGGATAATTGTCAACACAAAGTAATATAACAAGTGCAATAGGTAAACATGTAAGAATCAATGCACATAGTTGATACTAGTGTTTGCTTCTAAGATAGAAAGAATAGGTAAACTGACTCAACAATAAAGTAGAAGAATGGCCCTTCGCAGAGGGAAGCATGGATTACTATTTTTGTGCTAGAGCTTTTCATTTTGAAAACATATAAACAATTTTGTCAACGGTAGTAATAAAGCATATGCGTTATGTATAAGATATCCTATAAGTTGCAAGCCTCATGCATAGAATACTAATAGTGCTCGCACCTTGTCCTAATTAGCTTGGATTACCACGGATTATCATTGCATAACATATGTTTCAACCAAGTGTCACAAAGGGGTACCTCTATGCCGCCTGTACAAAGGTCTAAGGAGAATGTTCGCATTGGATTTCTCGCTTTTGATTATTCTCAACTTAGACATCCATACCGAGACAACATAAACAACAGATAATGGACTCCTCTTTAATGCATAAGCATTTAACAACAGATAATATTCTCATAAGAGATTGAGGATTTTGTGTCCAAACTGAAACTTCCACCATGATTCATGGCTTTAGTTAGCGGCCCAATGTTCTTCTCTAACAATATGCATACTCAAACCATTTGATCATGAAAATCGCCCTTACTTCAGACAAGACGAACATGCATAGCAACTCACATGATATTCAACAAAGGTAAAAGTTGATGGCGTCCCCAGAAACATGGTTACCGCTCAAAAAGCAACTTATTAAGAAATAAGACACATAAGTACATATTCTTCACCACAATAGTTTTTTAAGGCTATTTGTCCCATGAGCTATATATTGTAGAGGCAAAGAATAGAAATTTAAAGGTAGCACTCAAGTAATGTACTTTGGAATGGCAGAGAAATACCATGTAGTAGGTAGGTATGGTGGACACAAATGGCATAGTTTTTGGCTCAAGGTTTTGGATGCACGAGAAGAATTCCCTCTCAATACAAGGCTAGGCTAGCAAGGTTGTTTGAAGCAAACTCAAGTATAAAATGGTGCAGCAAGACTCACATATGAACATATTGTAAGTATTATAAGACTTTACATCGTCTCCTTGTTGTTCAAACACCTTAACCAGAAAATATCTAGACTCTAGAGACCAATCATGCAAACCAAATTTTAACAAGCTCTATGTAGTTCTTCATTAATGGGTACAAAGTACATGATGCAAGAGCTTAAACATGATTCATATGAGCACAACAATTGCCAAGTATCAAATTATTCAAGACATTATACCTATTACCACATGAAGCATTTTCTGTTTCCAACCATATAACAATGAACGAAGCAGTTTCAACCTTCGCCATGAACATTAAGAGTAAAGCTAAGAACACATGTGTTCATATGCAACAGCGGAGCGTGTCTCTCTCCCACACAAGCATGATGGATCAGATCTTATTCAAACACAAACAAAAATAAACAGACGCTCCAAGTAAAGTACATAAGATGTGACCGAATAAAATATAGTTTCAAGAGAAGAAACCTGATAAATTGTTGATGAATAAGGGGATGCCTTGGGCATCCCCAAGCTTAGATGCTTGGGTCTTCTTAAAATATGCAGGGATGAACCACGGGGGCATCCCCAAGCTTAGACTCTTCACTCTTCTTGATCATAGTATATCATCCTCCTCTCTTGACCCTTGAAAACTTCCTCCACACCAAACTTAAAACAAACTCATTAGAGGGTTAGTGCATAATCAAAAATTCACATGTTCAGAGGTGACACAATCATTCTTAACACTTCTGGACATTGCACAAAGCTACTGGAAGTCAATGGAACAAAGAAATCCATCCAACACAGCAAAAGAGGCAATGCGAAATAAAAGGCAGAATCTGTCAAAACAGAACAGTCCGTAAAGATGAATTTTACAGAGGCACTTAACTTGCTCAGATGAAAATGCTCAAATTGAATGAAAGTTGCGTACATATCTGAGGATCACGTACGTAAATTGGCAGACTTTTCTGAGTTACCTACAGAGAACCCTGCCCAAATTCGTGACAGACAGAAATCTGTTTCTGCGCAGTAATCCAAATCTAGTATCAACATTACTATCAAAGACTTTACTTGGCACAACAATGTAATAAAATAAAGATAAGGATAGGTTGCTACAGTAGTAACAACTTCCAAGACACAAATAAAAAAAAGGTACTGTAGTAAAATAAACACATGGGTTATCTCCCAAGAAGTTCTTTCTTTATAGCCATTAAGATAGGCTCAGCAATTTTAATGATGCTCGCGCAAGAAATAAGAGTTGAAGCAAAAGAGAGCATCAAGAAGCAAATTCAAAACAAATTTAAGTCTAACATGCTTCCTATGCGTAGGAATCTTGTAAATAAACAAGTTCATGAAGAGCAAAGTGATACGTCTCCGACGTATCGATAATTTCTTATGTTCCATGCCACATTATTGATGATATCTACATGTTTTATGCATACTTTATGTCATTATTATGCATTTTCCGGAACTAACCTATTAACAAGATGCCGAAGTGCCAGTTGCTGTTTTCTGCTGTTTTTGGTTTCAGAAATCCTAGTAACGAAATATTCTCGGAATTGGACGAAATCAACGCCCAGGTTCCTATTTTGCCCGGAAGCATCCAGAACACACGAGAACCGCCAGAGAGGGGGCACAGGCCCACCAAACCCTAGGCCGGCGTGGCCAGGGGGGGCCCGCGCCCCCTATAGTGTCGGCGCCCCTTCGACCTTCTGACGCCGCCTCTTCGCCTATATAAAGCCCCTGGACCTAAAACGTTCGACCGAGAGCCACGATACGGAAAACCTTCCAGAGACGCCGCCGCCACCAATCCCATCTCGGGGGATTCAGGAGATCGCCTCCGGCACCCTGCCGGAGAGGGGAATCATCTCCCGGAGGACTCTACGCCGCCATGGTCGCCTCCGGAGTGATGTGTGAGTAGTCTACCCCTGGACTATGGGTCCATAGCAGTAGCTAGATGGTTGTCTTCTCCCCATTGTGCTTAATTGTCGGATCTTGTGAGCTGCCTAACATGATCAAGATCATCTATCTGTAATTCTATATGTTGCGTTTGTTGGGATCCGATGAATAGAGAATACTTGTTATGTTGATTATCAAAGTTATGTCTATGTGTTGTTTATGATCTTGCATGCTCTCCGTTATTAGTAGATGCTCTGGCCAAGTTGATGCTAGTAACTCCAAGAGGGAGTATTTATGCTCGATAGTGGGTTCATGTCTCCGTGAATCTGGAGGAGTGACAAGAACCTCTAAGGTTATGGATGTGCTGTTGCCACTAGGGATAAAACATTGGTGCTATGTTCAAGGATGTAGTCACTGATTACATTACGCGCAATACTTAATGCAATTGTCTGTTGTTAGCAACTTAATACTGGAGGGGGTTCGGATGATAACCTGAAGGTGGACTTTTTAGGCATAGATGCATGCTGGATAGCGGTCTATGTACTTTGTCGTAATGCCCAATTAAATCTCACAATACTCATCATAATATGTATGTGCATGGTCATGCCCTCTTTATTTGTCAATTACCCAACTGTAATTTGTTCACCCAACATGCTGTTTATCTTATGGGAGAGACACCTCTAGTGAACTGTGGACCCCGGTCCAATTCTCTATACTGAAATACAATCTACTGCACTCCTTGTTCTAATGTTTTTCTGCAAACAATCATCATCCACACTATACATCTAATCCTTTGTTACAGCAAGCCGGTGAGATTGACAACCTCGCTGTTTCGTTGGGGCAAAGTACTTTGGTTGTGTTGTGCAGGTTCCACGTTGGCGCCGGAATCTCTAGTGTTGCGCCGCACTACATCTCGCCGCCATCAACCTTCAACGTGCTTCTTGGCTCCTACTGGTTCGATAAACCTTGGTTTCATACTGAGGGAAAACTTGCCGCTGTACGCATCACACCTTCCTCTTGGGGTTCCCAACGGACGCGTGCTGTACGCGTATCAAGCTCTTTTTCTGGCGCCGTTGCCGGGGAGATCAAGACACGCTGCAAGGGGAGTCTTCACATCCCAATCTCTTTACTTTGTTTTTGTCTTGCTTAGTTTTATTTACTACTTTGTTTGCTGCACTAAATCAAAATACAAAAAAATTAGTTGCTAGTTTTACTTTATTTGCTATCTTGTTTGCTATATCAAAAACACAAAAAAAATTAGTTACTTGCATTTACTTTATCTAGTTTGCTTTATTTACTGTTGCTAAAATGGCCACCCCTGAAAATACTAAGTTGTGTGAATTCACAACCACAAATAATAATGATTTCTTATGCACACCTATTGCTCCACCTGCTACTACAGCAGAATTCTTTGAAATTAAACCTGCTTTACTGAATCTTGTTATGCGAGAGCAATTTTCTGGTGTTAGTTCTGATGATGCTGCTGCCCATCTTAATAATTTTGTTGAATTATGTGAAATGCAAAAATATAAAGTTGTAGATGGTGACATTATTAAACTAAAATTGTTCCCTTTCTCATTAAGAGGAAGAGCTAAAGATTGGTTGCTATCTCTGCCTAAGAATAGTATTGATTCATGGACTAAATGCAAGGATGCTTTTATTGGTAGATATTATCCCCCTGCTAAAATTATATCTTTGAGGAGTAGCATAATGAATTTTAAACAATTAGATACTGAACATGTTGCTCAAGCTTGGGAAAGAATGAAATCTCTGGTTAAAAATTGCCCAACCCATGGACTGACTACTTGGATGATCATCCAAACCTTCTATGCAGGACTAAATTTTTCTTCGCGGAATTTATTGGATTCAGCTGCTGGAGGTACCTTTATGTCCATTACTCTTGGTGAAGCAACAAAGCTTCTTGATAATATGATGATCAATTACTCTGAATGGCACACGGAAAGAGCTCCACAAGGTAAGAAGGTAAATTCTGTCGAAGAAACCTCTTCCTTGAGTGATAAGATTGATGCTATTATGTCTATGCTTGTGAATAATAGGACAAATGTTGATCCTAATAATGTTCCGTTAGCTTCATTGGTTGCACAAGAAGAACATGTTGATGTGAACTTCATTAAAAATAATAATTTCAGCAACAATGCTTACCGGAACAATTCTAGGCCATATCCTTATAATAATGGCAACGGCTATGGTAATTCTTATGGGAATTCTTACAACAATAATAGGAACACACCCCCTAGACTTGAAGCCATGCTTAAAGAATTTATTAGTACACAAACAGCTTTTAACAAATCTGTTGAAGAAAAGCTTGGGAAAATTGATATACTTGCTTCTAAAGTCGATAGTCTTGCTTCTGATGTTGATCTTTTAAAATCGAAAGTTATGCCTAATAGGGATATTGAAAATAAAATTGTTACTACAGCAAATGCCATCCAAGTTAGAATTAATGAGAATATAAGAGTAATGGCTGAACTGCGTGCTAGGTGGGATAGAGAAGAAAATGAAAAACTAGCTAAAGAGAAGAATGTAGCTAAAGTTTGGACTATTACCACGACTAGTAATGCTAATGCTACACATGTTGCTGCACCTCCTACTATTAATAATAAAAGAATTGGTGTTAGCAATGTTTCCACTTCTAATGCAAAGCGAGAAATCGCCTGAAAGCTGCTAAAGCTAAATCACTGGCTCGCGATAAAACTGCTGAAATTTTTTCCAACATTGGGGATGATGATCCCATTGCTTTAGATTATAATGGTTTGAATTTTGATGATTGCCACATCTCTGAAGTTATAAAGTTCTTGCAAAAACTTGCTAAAAGTCCTAATGCTAGTGCTATAAATTTGGCTTTCACGCAACATATTACAAATGCTCTCATAAAAGCTAGAGAAGAGAAACTAGAGCGCGAAGCCTCTATTCCTAAAAAGCTAGAGGATGGTTGGGAGCCCATCACTAAGATGAAGGTTAAAGATTTTGATTGTAATGCTTTATGTGATCTTGGTGCAAGTATTTCTGTTATGCCTAAGAAAATCTATAATATGCTTGACTTGCCACCGCTGAAAAATTGTTATTTGGATGTTAATCTTGCTGATCATTCTACAAAGAAACCTTTGGGGAAAGTTGATAATGTTCGCATTACCGTTAACAATAACCTTGTCCCCGTTGATTTTGTTGTCTTGGATATTGAATGCAATGCATCTTGTCCCATTATATTGGGAAGACCTTTTCTTCGAACTGTTGGTGCTATCATTGATATGAAGGAAGGTAATATAAAATATCAATTTCCTCTCAAGAAAGGTATGGAACACTTCCCTAGAAAGAGAATGAAGTTAACTTTTGATTCTATTATTAGAACAAATTATGATGTTGACATTTCGTCTCTTGATAATACTTGATACACACTTTCTGCGCCTAGCTGAAAGGCGTTAAAGAAAAGCGCTTATGGGAGACAACCCATGTTTTTACCTACAGTACTTTGTTTTTATTTTGTGTCTTGGAAGTTGTTTACTACTATAGCAACCTCTCCTTATCTTAGTTTAGTGTTTTGTTGTGCCAAGTAAAGTCGTTGATAGAAAAGTTCATACTAGATTTGGATTACTGCGCAGAAACAGATTTCTTTGCTGTCACGAATCTGGGCTGTTTTCTCTGTAGGTAACTCAGAAAATTATGCCAATTTACGTGAGTGATCCTCAGATATGTATGCAACTTTCATTCAATTTGAGAATTTTCATTTGAGCAAGTCTGGTGCCTCGATAAAATTCGTCAATACGAACTGTTCTGTTTTGACAGATTCTGCCTTTTATTTCGCATTGCCTCTTTTGCTATGTTGGATGAATTTCTTTGATCCATTAATGTCCAGTAGCTTTATGCAATGTTCAGAAGTGTTAAGAATGATTGTGTCACCTCTGAACATGTTAATTTTTATTGTCACTAACCCTCTAATGAGTTGTTCTAAGTTTGGTGTGGAGGAAGTTTTCAAGGATCAAGAGAGGAGTATGATGCAACATGATCAAGGAGAGTGAAAGCTCTAAGCTTGGGGATGCCCCGATGGTTCACCCCTGCATATTCTAAGAAGACTCAAGCGTCTAAGCTTGGGGATGCCCAAGGCATCCCCTTCTTCATCGACAACATTATCAGGTTCCTCCCCTGAAACTATATTTTTATTCCGTCACATCTTATGTGCTTTGCTTGGAGCGTCGGTTTGTTTTTGTTTTTTGTTTTGTTTGAATAAAATGGATCCTAGCATTCACTTTGTGGGAGAGAGACACGCTCCGCTGTAGCATATGGACAAGTATGTCCTTAGTTTCTACTCATAGTATTCATGGCGAAGTTTCTTCTTCGTTAAATTGTTATATGGTTGGAATTGGAAAATGATACATGTAGTAATTTCTATAAATGTCTTGGGTAATGTGATACTTGGCAATTGTTGTGCTCATGTTTAAGCTCTTGCATCATATGCTTTGCACCTATTAATGAAGAAATACATAGAGCATGTTAAAATTTGGTTTGCATATTTGGTTTCTCTAAGGTCTAGATAATTTCTAGTATTGAGTTTGAACAACAAGGAAGACGGTGTAGAGTCTTATAATGTTTACAATATGTCTTTTATGTGAGTTTTGCTGCACCGGTTCATCCTTGTGTTTGTTTCAAATAACCTTGCTAGCCTAAACCTTGTATCGAGAGGGAATACTTCTCATGCATCCAAAATACTTGAGCCAACCACTATGCCATTTGTGTCCACCATACCTACCTACTACATGGTATTTTCCGCCATTCCAAAGTAAATTGCTTGAGTGCTACCTTTAAAATTCCATCATTCACCTTTGCAATATATAGCTCATGGGACAAATAGCTTAAAAACTATTGTGGTATTGAATATGTACTTATGGACTTTATCTCTTATTAAGTTGCTTGTTGTGCGATAACCATGTTCACTGGGGACGCCATCAACTACTCTTTGTTGAATTTCATGTGAGTTGCTATGCATGTTCGTCTTGTCTGAAGTAAGAGCGATCTACCACCTTATGGTTAAGCATGCATATTGTTAGAGAAGAACATTGGGCCGCTAACTAAAGCCATGATCCATGGTGGAAGTTTCAGTTTTGGACATACATCCTCAATCTCATATGAGAAAATTATTAATTGTTGTTACATGCTTATGCATAAAAGAGGAGTCCATTATCTGTTGTCTATGTTGTCCCGGTATGGATGTCTAAGTTGAGAATAATCAATAGCGAGAAATCCAATGCGAGCTTTCTCCTTAGACCTTTGTACAGGCGGCATAGAGGTACCCCTTTGTGACACTTGGTTAAAACATGTGCATTGTGATGATCCGGTAGTCCAAGCTAATTAGGACAAGGTGCGGGCACTATTAGTATACTATGCATGAGGCTTGCAATTTGTAAGATATAATTTACATGATACATATGCTTTATTACTACCGTTGACAAAATTGTTTCATGTTTTCAAAATCAAAGCTCTAGCACAAATATAGCAATCGATGCTTTTCCTCTTTGAAGGACCATTCTTTTACTTTCATTGTTGAGTCAGTTCACCTATTTCTCTCCACCTCAAGAAGCAAACACTTGTGTGAACTGTGCATTGATTCCTACATACTTGCATATTGCACTTATTATATTACTCTATGTTGACAATATCCATGAGATATACATGTTACAAGTTGAAAGCAACCGCTGAAACTTCATCTTCCTATGTGTTGCTTCAATGCTTTTACTTTGAATTATTGCTTTATGAGTTAACTTTTATGCAAGACTTATTGATGCTTGTCTTGAAGTACTATTCATGAAAAGTCTTTGCTATATGATTCACTTGTTTACTCATGTCATATACATTGTTTTGATCGCTGCATTCACTACATATGCTTTACAAATAGTATGATCAAGGTTATGATGGCATGTCACTCCAGAAATTATCTTTGTTATCGTTTTACCTGCTCGGGACGAGCAGAACTAAGCTTGGGGATGCTGATACGTCTCCGACGTATCGATAATTTCTTATGTTCCATGCCACATTATTGATGATATCTACATGTTTTATGCATACTTTATGTCATTATTATGCATTTTCCGGAACTAACCTATTAACAAGATGCCGAAGTGCCAGTTGCTGTTTTCTGCTGTTTTTGGTTTCAGAAATCCTAGTAACGAAATATTCTCGGAATTGGACGAAATCAACGCCCAGGTTCCTATTTTGCCCGGAAGCATCCAGAACACACGAGAACCGCCAGAGAGGGGGCACAGGCCCACCAAACCCTAGGCCGGCGCGGCCAGGGGGGGCCCGTGCCCCCCTATAGTGTCGGCGCCCCTTCGACCTTCTGACGCCGCCTCTTCGCCTATATAAAGCCCCTGGACCTAAAACGTTCAACCGAGAGCCACGATACGGAAAACCTTCCAGAGACGCCGCCGCCGCCAATCCCATCTCGGGGGATTCAGGAGATCGCCTCCGGCACCCTGCCGGAGAGGGGAATCATCTCCCGGAGGACTCTATGCCGCCATGGTCGCCTCCGGAGTGATGTGTGAGTAGTCTACCCCTGGACTATGGGTCCATAGCAGTAGCTAGATGGTTGTCTTCTCCCCATTGTGCTTAATTGTCGGATCTTGTGAGCTGCCTAACATGATCAAGATCATCTATCTGTAATTCTATATGTTGCGTTTGTTGGGATCCGATGAATAGAGAATACTTGTTATGTTGATTATCAAAATTATGTCTATGTGTTGTTTATGATCTTGCATGCTCTCTGTTATTAGTAGATGCTCTGGCCAAGTTGATGCTAGTAACTCCAAGAGGGAGTATTTATGCTCGATAGTGGGTTCATGTCTCCGTGAATCTGGAGGAGTGACAAGAACCTCTAAGGTTATGGATGTGCTGTTGCCACTAGGGATAAAACATTGGTGCTATGTTCAAGGATGTAGTCACTGATTACATTACGCGCAATACTTAATGCAATTGTCTGTTGTTAGCAACTTAATACTGGAGGGGGTTCGGATGATAACCTGAAGGTGGACTTTTTAGGCATAGATGCATGCTGGATAGCGGTCTATGTACTTTGTCGTAATGCCCAATTAAATCTCACAATACTCATCATAATATGTATGTGCATGGCCATGCCCTCTTTATTTGTCAATTGCCCAACTGTAATTTGTTCACCCAACATGCTGTTTATCTTATGGGAGAGACACCTCTAGTGAACTGTGGACCCCGGTCCAATTCTCTATACTGACATACAATCATCTTGCAATCTCGTTCTCTTGTTTTTCTGCAAACAATCATCATCCACACTATACATCTAATCCTTTGTTACAGCAAGCCGGTGAGATTGACAACCTCGCTGTTTCGTTGGGGCAAAGTACTTTGGTTGTGTTGTGCAGGTTCCACGTTGGCGCCGGAATCTCTGGTGTTGCGCCGCACTACATCTCGCCGCCATCAACCTTCAACGTGCTTCTTGGCTCCTACTGGTTCGATAAACCTTGGTTTCATACTGAGGGAAAACTTGCCGCTGTACGCATCACACCTTCCTCTTGGGGTTCCCAACGGACGCGTGCTGTACGCGTATCACAAAGTAACAAGCATAGGAAGATAAAACCAGTGTAACTTCAAAAATTTCAGCATATAGAGAGGTGTTTTAGTAACATGAAAATTTCTACAACCATATTTTCCTCTCTCATAATAATTTTCAGTAGCATCATGAACAAACTCAACAATATAAGTATCACATAAAGCATTCTTATTCACATGCATAAAAGTATCATTACTCTCCACATAAGCATAATCAATTTTATTAGTTGTAGTGGGAGCAAATTCAACAAAGTAGCTATCATTTTTATTCTCATCATCAAATATAGGAGGCATATTGTAATCATAATTAAACCTATCCTCCATAGTAGGCGGCACCAAAAGACCACTATGATTATAATCATCATAAATAGGAGGCATATCATAATCAACATAAACTTTCTCCTCAATACCCGGAGGACTAAAGAGATCATTTTCATCAAAACCGACCTCCCCAAGCTTAAATTCTTCCATATCATTAGCAACAATGGTGTTCAAAGCATTCATACTAATAACATTCCCGTTAGCATGCATAAGTTCCATGGGTTTTTTTAATTTTCTCTTCAAACACATCATGTCCTAATTCAAGATAAAGTTCATAAAGATCTCTAATTTTGTTGTTGTCTTCCATTAAGCCTTACTAGTGTAAAACAAAAACAAGAGACAAAAAGATGCAATTGCAGGATCTAAAGGAAATAGCTTCGAGCACACACACAACGGCAACAGAAAAGTACTTATTACCTGGGACCGAAGTATGAATGCCTTTTACCTTTCCTCCCCGGCAACGGCGCCAGAAAAGTGCTTCGTTGCCGGGATCCGGTGTGTGAGTGCCGTTTACCTTTCCTCCCCGGCAACGGCGCCAGAAAAGTGCTTGTTGTCGTGGGAGGCAATTCTCTGTGGTGTAACTTTTCTTCAGATCCCCGGCAACGGCGCCAGAAAAGTGCTTGATGTCTACGCACGCTTCTATTCCTGTAGACAGTGTTGGGCCTCCAAGAGCAGAGGTTTGTAGAACAGCAGCAAGTTTCCCTTAAGTGGATCACCCAAGGTTTATCGAACTCAGGGAGGAAGAGGACAAAGATATCCCTCTCAAGCAACCCTGCAATCACGATACAAGAAGTCTCTTGTGTCCCCAACACACCTAATACACTTGTCAGATGTATAGGTGCACTAGTTCGGCGAAGAGATAGTGAAATACAAGTAGTATGAATGAATATGAGCAGTAGTAACGACGCCAGAAAAGTGCTTGCTGGCGTGCAGTTGATGGTAGTAATATTGCAGGAAGTAAACATGCAGTAGAACAGTAAACAAGCGGTGTTTGCAGTATTGGAAACAAGGCCTAGGGATCATACTTTCACTAGTGGACACTCTCAACATTGCAATCATAATGGGATATAAATAAGCACTTCACTATGCTATTCCGAATTACTCTCTGGCAAGATAACGAACTCTAATTCATCATGTAGGCAAACCTTAAAGATGTATTCCCAAGTACTAATGAACACCCCACGCTGTCACTTTGAGCATTCATAGGAGGTACTAACACACCACAATTTCATAGAGACATCCAACTCAAATCATAACTCAGTGAACAAGTATTCTGTGAAATATAGCCTAAGAGACCCACACGGTGCACACACTGTCACCTTTACACACGTGGGACAAGGAGTCTCCGGAGATCACATAAGTAAAATCCACTTGAATAGCATAACGACATCTAGATTACAAAGCTCATCATATGGATCTCAATCATGCAAAGCAATTCATGAGATCATTGTATTGGGGTACAGAGAGAGAGAGAGATTAACCACATAGCTACCGGTACAACCCTTAGCCTCGAGGGAGAACTACTCCCTCCTCATGGGAGACAGCAGCAGTGATGAAGATGGCGGTGATGTCGATGAAGAAGCCTTCCGGGGGCACTTCCCCGTCCCGGCAGCGTGCCGGAAAAGAGACTCCTGTCCCCCAGATCTTGGCTTCGCGATGGCGGTGGCTCTGGAAGGTTTTCCGTATCGTGGCTCTCGAAACTGGGGGTTTCGCGACGGAGGCTTTAAGTAGGTGGAAGGGGAGGTCAGGGGGCGTCACGAGGGCCCCACACAACAGGCCGGCGCGGCCAAGGCCCAGGCCGCGCAGCCCTAGCGTGTGGCCGCCTCGTGGCCCCACTTCTTATCCTCTTCGGTCTTCTGGAAGCTTCGTGTGAAAATAGGACCCTGGGCATTGATTTCGTCCAATTCCGAGAATATTTCCTTACTAGGATTTCTGAAACCAAAAACAGCAGAAAACAGCAACTGGCTCTTCGGCATCTCGTCAATAGGTTAGTGCCGGAAAATGCATAATACTGACATATAATGTGTATAAAACATGTGAGTATCATCATAAAAGTAGCATGGAACATAAGAAATTATAGATACGTTTGAGACGTATCAAGGACATCCATACCGGGACAACATAGAAAATAGATAATGGACTCCTCTTTTATTCTTTAAGCATTCAACAACATATAATATTCTCATAAGAGATTTGAGGATTAATGTCCAAGCTGAAACTTCCACCATGATACATGGCTTTGGTTGGCGGCCCAATGTTCTTCTCTAAAAATATGCATACTCAAACCATTTAATCATGAGAAATCTCCCTTACTTCAGACAAGACGAACATGCATAGCAACTCACATGATGTTCAACAAACGTGTAACAGGTTGATGGCGTCCCCAAAAACATGGTTACCGCTCAACAAGCAACTTATAAGAACTAAGATACATAAGCGACATATTCATTACCACAATAGTTTTTAGGCTACTTTCCCATGAGCTATGTATTGCAAAGACAAGGAATGAACTTTTTAAAGGTAGCACACAAGCAATTTACTTTGGAATGGCAGAAAAATACCACATAGTAGGTTGTTATGGTGGACACAAATGGCATAAGTTTTGGCTCAAGGTTTTGGATGCACGAGAAGCATTCCCTCTCAGTACAAGGCTTAGGCTAGCAAGGTTGTTTGAAGCAAACACAAGTATGAACCGGTACACCAAAACTTACATAAGAACATATTGCAAGCATTATAAGACTCTACACTGTCTTCCTTGTTGCTCAAACACTTTTACCAAAAAATATCTAGACTTTAGAGAGACCAATCATGCAAACCAAATTTCAACAAGCTCTACAGTAGTTCTCCACTAATAGGTTTAAACTACATGATGCAAAAGCTTAAACATGATCTACTTGAGAGCTCAAAACAATTGCCAAGTATCAAATTATTCAAGACAATACACCAATTACCACATGAAGCATTTTCTGTTTCCAACCAAATAGCAATAAATGAAGCGAATTTCAGCTTTCGCCATGAACATTAAAAACGAAGAACACAAGTGTTCATATGAAAAAGCGGAGCGTGTCTTTCTCCCACACAATGAATGCTAGGATCCAATTTTATTCAAACATAAACAAAAATAAAAACAAACATACGCTCCAAGTAAAGAACATAAGATGTGACGGAATAAAAATATAGTTTCACTAGAGGTGACCTGATAAGTTGTTGATGAAGAAGGGGATGCCTTGGGCATCCCCAAGCTTAGATGCTTGAGTCTTCTTGAAATATGCAGGGATGAACCACGGGGGCATCCCCAAGCTTAGAATTTTCACTCTTCTTGATCATATCATATCATCCTCCTCTCTTGATCCTTCAAAACTTCCTTCAGACCAGACTCAAAACAATCTCATTAGAGAGTTAGTGCATAATCAAAAATTCACATGTTCAGCGAGGACACAATCATTCCAAACACTTCTGGACATTATCCAAGGCTACTGAAAGTTAATGGAACAAAGAAATCCACAAAACACAGTAAAAGAGGCAATGCGAAATAAAAGGCAGAATCTGTCAAAATAGAACAGTCCATAAAGACGAATTTTTTCGAGGCACTTAACAGGCTCAGATGAAAAATCTCAAATTGAGCAAAAGTTGCGTACATGTCTGAGGATCACGCATGAATTTTTTTCAGGATTTTACGAGTTTCCTACAGAGAGATCAACTCAAATTCGTGACAGCTAAAAATCTGTTTCTGCGCAGGAATCCAAATCTAGTATCAACTTTACTATCAAAGACTTTACTTGGCACAACAATGAAATAAACATGATAAGGAGAGGTTGCTACAGTAATAACAACTTCCAAGACACAACAAAACAGTAGAAAAATAAAAAACAACATGGGTTATCTCCCAAGAAGTGCTTTTCTTTAACGCCTTTCAGCTAGGCGCAGAAAGTGTAAATCAAGTATTATCAAGAGAAGAAGCATCAACATCATAATTTGTTCTAATAATAGAATTAAAAGGCAACTTCATTCTCTTTCTAGGGAAGTGTTCCATACCTTTCTTAAGAGGGAATGGATATTTAATATTTCCTTCTTTCATATCAATAATAGCACCAACAGTTCGAAGAAAGGGTCTTCCCAAAATAATAGGACAAGATGCATTGCATTCAATATCCAAGACAACAAAATCAACGGGGACAAGGTTATTGTTAACCGTAATGTGAACATTGTCAATCCTCCCCAAAGGTTTCTTTATAGAATTATCAGCAAGATTAACATCCAAATAACAATATTTCAATGGTGGCAAGTCAAGCATATCATAGAGTTTCTTAGGCATAACAAAAATACTTGCACCAAGATCACATAAAGCATTACAATCAAAATCATTGACCTTCATTTTAATGATGGGCTCCCAACCATCTTCCAACTTCCTAGGAATAGAAGCTTCAAGTTTTAATTCCTCTTCTCTAGCTTTAGTGAGAGCATTTGTAATATGTTTTGTAAAGGCCAAGTTTATAGCACTAGCATTAGGACTTCTAGAAAGTTTTTGCAAGAACTTAATAACTTCAGATATATGATAATTATCAAAATCAAAACCATTATGATCTAAAGCAATGGGATCATTGTCCCCAATACTCTGAAAAATTTCAGCACTTTTATCACAAACAGTTTCAGGCAATTTTGCATGCTTTGTATTAGAAGTAGAAACATTGCCAACACCAATTATTTTACCATTGATAGTAGGAGGTTTAGCAACATGTGAAGCATCAACATTACTAGTGGTGGTAATAGTCCAAACTTTAGCTACATTATTCTCTTTAGCAAGTTTTTCTTCTCTTTCCCACCTAGCATGCAATTCAGCCATCATTCTAATATTTTCATTAATTCGAACTTGGATAGTGTTTGCTGTAGCAAATGCCTTAATAGCTTTATCTTCATTAGGCATAACTTTCAATTTTAAAAGATCAACATCAGCAGCAAGACTATCAACCTTAGAAGCAAGAACATCAATTTTACCAAGCTTTTCTTCAACAGATTTGTTAAAAGCAGTTTGTGTACTAATAAATTCTTTAAGCATGACTTCAAGACCAGAGGGTGTACTCCTACTATTGTTGTAAGAATTACCATAACCATTACCATTATTAGAAGGATATGGCCTATAGTTGTAACCAAAATTATTCCTATAAGCATTGTTGTTGAAATTATTACTTTTAATGAAGTTCACATCAACATGCTCTTCTTGAGCAACCAATGAAGCTAAAGGAACATTATTAGGATCAACATTAGATCTACCATTAACAAGCATAGACATAATAACATCAATCTTATCACTCAAGGAAGAGGTTTCTTCAACAGAATTTACCTTCTTACCTTGAGGAGTCCTTTCAGTGTGCCATTCAGAGTAGTTGATTATCATATCATCAAGAAGCTTTGTTGCAGCACCCAAAGTGATGGACATAAAAGTACCTCCAGCAGCTGAATCCAATAGGTTCCTTGAAGAAAATTTTAATCCTGCACAAAAGGTTTGAATGATCATCCAAGTAGTTAGTCCATGGGTAGGGCAATTCTTTACCAAAGATTTGATTCTTTCCCATGCTTGGGATACATGTTCATTATCCAATTGCTTACAATTCATAATGCTACTTCTAAAAGATATAATTTTAGCAGGAGGATAATATCTTCCAATGAAAGCATCTTTACACTTAGTCCATGCATCAATACTATTCTTAGGCAAAGATAGCAACCAATCTTTAGCTCTTCCTCTTAAGGAGAAAGGAAACAATTTCAGTTTTATAATATCCCCATCTACATCATTATACTTTTGCATTTCACAAAGTTCAACAAAATTATTAAGATGGGCAGCAGCAACATCATCAGTACTAACACCAGAAAATTGCTCTCTGATACGTCTCCAACGTATCTATAATTTCTTATGTTCCATGCTAGTTTTATGACAATACCTACATGTTTTATACACACTTTATGTCATTATTATGAATTTTCCGGAACTAACCTATTAACGAGATGCCGAAGTGCCAGTTCCTGTTTTCTGCTGTTTTTGGTTTCAGAAATCCTAGTAAGGAAATATTCTCGGAATTGGACGAAATCAAGGCCCACGATCTTATATTTCCATGAAGCTTCCAGAACACCGGAGAGGCACCAGAGGGGAGCCCTGGTGGACCCACACGTGTGGGCGGCGCGGCCAAGGAGCCAGGCGCGCCCCCCTATTGTGTGGCGGCTCCGTAACCCCTCCGACTCCGCCTCTTCGCCTATAAGAAGCCCCCTGACCTAAATCTTTGATACGAAAAAGCCACGGTACGAGAAACCTTCCAGAGCCACCGCCATCGCGAAGCCCAGATTTGGGGGACAGGAGTCTCTGTTCCGGCACGCCGCCGGGACGGGGAAGTGCCTCCGGAAGGCTTCTGCATCGACACCACCACCATCTTCATCAACGCTGCTGTCTCCCATGAGGAGGGAGTAGTTCTCCATCGAGGCTAAGGGCTGTACCGGTAGCTATGTGGTTAATCTCTCTCCTATGTACTTCAATACAATGATCTCATGAGCTGCCTTACATGATTGAGATTCATATGAGTTTTGTATCACTATTCATCTATGTGTTACTCTAGTGATGTTATTAAAGTACTCTATTCCTCCTTCATGATGTAATGGTGACAGTGTGTGCATCATGTAGTTCTTGGCGTAGGTTATGATTGTAATCTCTTGTAGATTATGGAGTTAACTATTACTATGATAGTATTGATGTGATCTATTCCTCCTTCATAGTGTGATGGTGACAGTGTGCATGCTATGTTAGTACTTGGTATAATTGCAATGATCTATTATGCACTCTAAGGTTATTTAAATATGAACATCGAATGTTGTGGAGCTTGTTAACTCCGGCATTGAGGTGCTCTTGTAGCCCTACACAATTAATGGTGTTTGTCATCCAACAAGAGAGTGTAGAGTGGTTTTATTATGTGATCAATGTTGAGAGTGTCCACTAGTGAAAGTATGATCCCTAGGCCTTGTTTCCAAACATCGAATCTCCGTTTATTTATTGCTCTATTGCATGTTTACTCGCTGCCATATTTTATTCAGATTGCTATTACCACTCATATACATCCATACTACTTGTATTTCACTATCTCTTCGCCGAACTATTGCACCTATGCATCTGACAAGTGTATTGGGTGTGTTGGGGACACAAGAGACTTCTTGTATCGTGATTGCAGGGTTGCTTGAGAGGGATATCTTTGACCTCTTCCTCACTGAGTTCGATAAACCTTGGGTGATCCACTTAAGGGAAAACTTGCTGCTGTTCTACAAACCTCTGCTCTTGGAGGCCCAACACTGTCTACAGGAATAGAAGCGTGCGTAGACATCAAGCACTTTTCTGGCGCCGTTGCCGGGGACGAATCAAGACACTCCATCAAGCCCGTCAACCGCCATCAAACCTCCCACGTCAACCACGCGCTAGTTGTGGACAACAAGCACTTTTCTGGCGCCGTTGCCGGGGAGGAAAGGTAAAAGGCACTCATACTCCGGTCCCAGGTAACTAAGTACTTTTCTGTTGCCATTGTGTGAGTGTTCGAAGCTATTTCCTTTAGATCCTGCAATTAAATTTTTTTTTCTTGTTAAACACTAGTAAGGCATAATGGAAAACATCTGTGAGCTTTTTAAACTATTTCCTGAGTCAAGACATGAATGGTTTAATGTGAAAATTAAAAAACCTATGGAACCTTATTTGCATGCTAGTAGTAATATTAGTATGAACGCTTTGAACACCATTGTTGATAATGATATAGAAAATTCTAAGCTTGGGGAGGTCGGTTTTGATGAAAATGATCTCTTTAGCCCTCTGGGTATTGAGGAGAAAGTTTATGTTGATTATGATATGCCTCCCATATATGATGATTATAATGATAGTGGTCTTTTGGTGCCACCTACTATGGAGAGTAAATTTTATTATGATTATACTATGCCTCCTACACTTGATGAGAATAATAATGATAGCTACTTTGTTGAATTTGCTCCCACTACAACTAATAAAATTGATTATGCTTATGTGGAGAGTAATACTTTTATGCACATGAACCATGATAAGAATGTTTTAAGTGATGGATATATTGTTGAGTTTGTTCATGATGCTACTGAAAATCTTTATGAGAGAGGAAAATATGGTTGTAGAAATTTTCATGTTACTAAAACACCTCTCTTTTTGCTGAAAATCTTGAAGTTACACTTGTTTTATCTTTCTATGCTTGTTGCATTATGCTTCATGAATTTGTTTATTTACAAGATTCCTTTTCATAGGAAGTGGGTTAGGCTTAAAATTTGTTTCATACTTGCTTTTGATGCTCTCTTTTGCTTCAACTCCTATTTCTTGTGAGTGCATCATTAAAATTACTGAGCCCATCTTAATGGCTAAAAAGAAAGCACTTCTTGGGAGATAACCCATGTTTTTATTTTGCTACAGTACTTTTGTTTTATATTTGAGTCTTGGAAGTTGTTACTACTGTAGCAAACTCTCCTTATCTTTATTTTATTGCATTGTTGTGCCAAGTAAAGTCTTTGATAGTAATGTTGATACTAGATTTGGATTACTGCGCAGAAACAGATTTCTTGCTGTCACGAATTTGGGCAGGGTTCTCTGTAGGTAACTCAGAAAAATCTGCCAATTTACGTGCGTGATCCTCAGATATGTACGCAACTTTCATTCAATTTGAGCATTTTGATCTGAGCAAGTCCAGTGCCTCTAAAAAATTCGTCTTTACGGACTGTTCTGTTTTGACAGATTCTGCCTTTTATTTCGCATTGCCTCTTTTGCTGTGTTGGATGGATTTGTTTGTTCCTGTAGCGACCTCACCTTTTAAAGGGTGCCGATCTCTGTGCGTATCTGTGCTAGTCCCTGGATCAATCGCTAGCACACACAGTACAAGATGTAATACCAAGAAACAAAGGCCTTTATTACATCGTATGATCCAGAATTTACATAAATGATTACAAATTGCATAGCACAAGGCTAGCATATCATCAGAGTTTCACAACGAATAAACATAGACAGCATGGAGCCCTTCGTTTTCATGTGCCACAGGCGAGCATGTTGAGGATAGACTCGTAACCCTAACCATCGTAACTCACTCGTCTTTCAAAACATCTACAACATGAAAAGTTACAGCCACGAATGGTCAATACATTTGAATTGTATTGGCAAGATGACACTATGGTGGACTCAAATGGCATCCTACACCTACGTGCACATCTGGCAGGTAGAGCTCAGGTTCATTTTGCGTAAAGCCAATTTTTCCCTATCATTTATCAAAACATTTTCTTTCAATCTAATTAGCAGTAACATTGGTAAAACCCCAATGTACCAAATTAACAGTAGCATTGGTAAAGCCCCAATGTACCTTCCTACCCTTGTTCACCCATTCAAATTTTATTTAAGAAATTGGGATGAGGAGATCTTCGAACAAAGACTTGTCAGTTCGCTCAAGTTGTCCATAACCGGGGACACGGCTAAGTACTTAGATTTACACTCTCGAGAGGTTGTACACCTTTACCCACATGGCCAGGTCAATCCTTCTACCTCGTTGCACATTTTGCTTAAGGACAGGTGTAGACCGTGGCCGAGACCTTCTGTGTGTAATCGCCCGAACCATTCCCTAAGGGCCACGCCCCCACCTACAGTATCCTTCTACCACCACCTGGCCCCTAGGATCCGGGTTCATACAACATACTTTGTCAAGCCAGAGCCATAGTAGCATGTGGTTGTACGTGAAGCTAATGAGCAAGATTTGTCTACAATCTCTTTAATCCTGGGTGACTTTCCGCAAGTGTGCACTAGCACCAGGGTCTTGCCCCCTGATACAGCCACCCTCTCCATAACTCCACCATTCACCCAGGTGATTCATTAAACTTAGTTGTTTTTTCCTTAACCTCTATCAAAACATTTTCCATGGCATAGCAGGTAACAACTAAATTTAATGGCGGCTAAGGGAGTCTAGGAGTGGTGTAGCTAAACTACTAGGATTTAATAGCAAGCAAAAAAGCATAAATCCTAGACATGTCTACTATAAAAATACTACAGTGCAAGAATTAAAACTGGGACATTTGGTGTGTGTCACTTGCCTTTTTGTAGTTGAAGAGTGTTCTCTTTTCTTTCAACAAAACACGTCGCTCTTCAAACGAACTATAAAATAAAAAAAATTGCACAACATAAACATACAATTCATAACAACATAATACAATCAAGAAAACAATTTGAAAAACGCTCTATGGTACTAAGAT
The DNA here is from genome assembly GCF_019359855.2 of Lolium perenne. NCBI lineage: Eukaryota > Viridiplantae > Streptophyta > Magnoliopsida > Poales > Poaceae > Lolium > Lolium perenne. The sequence goes on along the minus strand of NC_067250.2, from coordinate 171,088,209 downwards.
GTGGCATGAGGTTTGGCTTGCAAGATATGGTTTGATAGATTGGAAGGGTCATGTACTTTAAAAGAAAAAGATTATCCAAGTCAAATGCTTAGGAGGAAAAGATTAGCAAGGGCATATGATCAAGGGTTGTTTGCTACACCGGAATGAATAATTGGAATGATCCATGTGATAGAATCATACGAGTCTCATATGGCTTAAAGCAACATACCATTATGGAGAGTGTGACAACACTCACCAATGGCAAGAGGAAAAAGATTAGATAGGAACTAGTGATATGAAAATTTACTCAAATAACTCAATTGCTATTTGAATAATATAGACTAAGATAATATGTTGTGTAAGATGTGATCATGGAGCATGATGAATAATATGGATCCTAAAAATATCGCGAAAATAAAGTGTGCAAAACTGACATGTAAAATGTCTGAAGTTATCTACATATTTTACTGATTCCAAAGATATAAAATTTGTTGAAAATCGACGTGTAGAACTGAAGATATTGATTTTACAATTCGCGGTTAAATTCTAGTAGTGTCCGAACAAGTTGTCCGAATAAGTTGCTCGGATGGAAAAACTTCCTACACGAAAGTTGTATAGAATATAATTACGAACTTAACAACAGAGAAAACATCTGAAATGGAGCTATAGATCTATTGTTGTGGAATTTCAAAGTTTCAAAATTGAAGTGAGCTAGCACTGGATCGATCGATCACACACGATGCATGTTTCAGTTAAGTGGCCTAATGGGAAACCTTAGATCTAGATCGAACAGACTACGGTGCACCTGACTTGATCTAAACTGAACAAATAGAATCATCACGTGGAGTGGCTTACAGTGGCAGAGCATCGTCTATCTCGACAGCCTGATGGTGGCGACGGACTTGGTCGTGGACGCCGCTGACACTCCGGCGGTCTCTGGTAGAACGGGATACTCCTGTTCGCAGTGAAGGTAATGGCGTGAACTACTACGGCTTCCGCTACCTCGAGCAACACGGAGAGGCGGCCGGAGTTGGTACGACCGTCGGCGAGATCAAGTCGAGGACAAGCTCCTCGTTTTACTGCAGCAAAAAAAATCAGGGAAGGGCTCAGGTGATGCGCACAGACGAGGGGATCGAGACGAGACCAAAAAGGAGGCGGCAGGGTCACCTACGCTCGTCGGAAATGACTTCGTACGACAGCGGTACTATACCACAACGGCGAGGAAATTGGGCAGCCTGGGGGCACGATTTGGAGGGGAAAGACAGGGCAAATGGAGAGGGAGGCGAGGACTATTTATAGGAGCGAGGTGGAGGCAAATGGGGCAGGAAAACGGCGGCGTTGATGGCAGTCATCACTGGCTCAAGGCAGTTTCGCGCGGTGTCCGCTCGTGATGAACCTGGATGGTTTTCAGTATTAAGGCAACATTACGAAAAATAAATTTCCTGAATGAATTCACCATTTAGAACTGAGTAATTATCGTGTTGAAGTTAACAAGAAACGGTCGCCAGAGATTAGGAAACAGAAGAGGGGAACTTTAACTGTGATGCGCTGTTTAGGCTCAAGCTTCTGTACTGTACGTGAACGTGAACCTGAACGAGGAGGAAGACGACTTGGTGGCTGGTCGGTTTGGTCAGATTGTCCAAGTAGAGCGGGGCCCAAGAGAAAATAGAGGGAATTCTTTGGGCTGGGTCAAATTATCTCCTTGAGGCATTTTCGTATTTTCTTCTGTTTTATCTCTTTTCTTTTTCGTTTTTATTATTTAAAATAATTTAAAAGAAAAACGAGTTTGAATTTGATTAAAACAGACTCAGAGCCTCAGATGAGTTTGAATAAAAATACCAGTGTAAAGCTAATTTAAAGTTAACGCTTTTGCACTGGTTTCATTTTAAAAACAAAGTTGTGATAACCAAAATATTCCACATAAACTATAGGGCTTATTATAAATGGATTTTCTTTCCGGTTTTGTTTCATCAAAATAAAAATTCATTAAGGATTTGAAAACCTTGGAAGTCAAAATATGTTTGATTTGAAAATACTTTGAAACCAAAAGTCTTTGAAAACACCATTTGGGAAATTACTTTTAAATATCTTCAAAAGTTTTGATTCCTTGTAAAATTTTAACTATGACAAACACACAAACACTCGCTTTATTTTATTTTCACATTCCAAATTTTTTTAGGATGTGATAGACTGCCACCCTTAAAAGAAATCTCGTCCCCGAGATTTGAAGAGGCTAGAAAGAAAATAGGTTTGGCATATGTCGAGGTGAGCTACCACCCTTAAAAGAAACTCTTGTAGGTAGTCTTAGGTATTGGGTTCATGGTCGGTTCATCCTAGGTATGACTTGGCATTGGGTCGTCTCTTGGAATATCTATGGCTTCTGACCTCCAATAGGGGTTGTTTATTCACATATAGTGAATAACAAAACTCTTCAAGGTAACTTGAGTAGGTTTCCACATAGTTAGGCTTCATATGGGCTGGGGTTGAAGTATGTTTGACAGAAAGGGGTCACTCTTTAGGCCTATCACGAGACCAAGATGAGCAACTTCATGAGATCCTTCATCCTTTTCTTCCTGGTGTCTTCGACAACAACCTTCCACCACTCTTCATCTAGTGGCTAGATCTTCAATCTCGTTGTAGTCCTACGCTTGGTAGCACTTGCCTACTACAAGGGAATCATATTTCTCCACCCTAAGGTTTAGGCTTAATCGCCGTTATCTCTTTTATAGGTATGTCTCTAGATTCGCAATGTCAATATTACGAAAGCGAATAATAAGGGTAGTAGGAATGGTGATCAATCCATCCTGCACCCAAATCATTACTACGTATTTGATTTATTGAATCTCGTATCTAACACTTGGTCAACCTTACAAGTTTGGAAAAAAATTCATGCAGAATTGAGTCAATGTTTCAATCCCCATTATTGAACTGTTTTGAAAACATTTCTATCGATTCTTAACTAGAGTTTTGTGTATCTCACACTCTAACATCTTCATCTTGATTGGGAACATCAAGGTTGGTTTTGCTAAGCTTGCCTTCATGACGATATGTCGAGAAAACACTTGCTGGGTTGGATATAGATGAGAATAGATAGAAAGGTTCTAAAGAAGTTTCCTACCCTCAACAAAACAGATCAAGCTAAATCATCTTACAAACAACATCTAACAAGCATCAAGCAATACTAATTCAAACACAATCAATCTAGTATGATCATACCACAGTTTAGTATGATCAATGCGTTATTACGAGATCGTTTATCCGATAGAAGAGAACTAATGGTGGTCAAGTCTATTTCTATTTTGGACGTTTCAAATTTCTATTCTACTCCATCGGTGTATCTTCGTGTGTTGTGCAGTCTGTACCGAAGTTTTTCTTCAAGTTCTTCATTGATCTTCCATGAAACCCTTCTTGCGGAGTCGAAGGATATCACATGAAGCATCAGTCCGTCATTTCACGCACAAGGTCATCATGTATCTTTTCTTAATGGTTTTAAGAGGTAGGTCATCTAAAGTAAGAGGAACTTTTTTGAAGATGAAGTAGGTAAGAATACAAGAAGTTAAAAATCCAAACATCAACTTAATAAAAACGAGATTAGATAGATTTTTTTTTCTAGGGTCTTCCTATTTCTACTCCAAACCTAGGGTCACGAACCTACGGTCAACACAATGCTCTGATACCATCTGTAGCGACCTCACCTTTTAAAGGGTGCCGATCTCTGTGCGTATCTGTGCTAGTCCCTGGATCAATCGCTAGCACACACAGTACAAGATGTAATACCAAGAAACAAAGGCCTTTATTACATCGTATGATCCAGAATTTACATAAATGATTACAAATTGCATAGCACAAGGCTAGCATATCATCAGAGTTTCACAACGAATAAACATAGACAGCATGGAGCCCTTCGTTTTCATGTGCCACAGGCGAGCATGTTGAGGATAGACTCGTAACCCTAACCATCGTAACTCACTCGTCTTTCAAAACATCTACAACATGAAAAGTTACAGCCACGAATGGTCAATACATTTGAATTGTATTGGCAAGATGACACTATGGTGGACTCAAATGGCATCCTACACCTACGTGCACATCTGGCAGGTAGAGCTCAGGTTCATTTTGCGTAAAGCCAATTTTTCCCTATCATTTATCAAAACATTTTCTTTCAATCTAATTAGCAGTAACATTGGTAAAACCCCAATGTACCAAATTAACAGTAGCATTGGTAAAGCCCCAATGTACCTTCCTACCCTTGTTCACCCATTCAAATTTTATTTAAGAAATTGGGATGAGGAGATCTTCGAACAAAGACTTGTCAGTTCGCTCAAGTTGTCCATAACCGGGGACACGGCTAAGTACTTAGATTTACACTCTCGAGAGGTTGTACACCTTTACCCACATGGCCAGGTCAATCCTTCTACCTCGTTGCACATTTTGCTTAAGGACAGGTGTAGACCGTGGCCGAGACCTTCTGTGTGTAATCGCCCGAACCATTCCCTAAGGGCCACGCCCCCACCTACAGTATCCTTCTACCACCACCTGGCCCCTAGGATCCGGGTTCATACAACATACTTTGTCAAGCCAGAGCCATAGTAGCATGTGGTTGTACGTGAAGCTAATGAGCAAGATTTGTCTACAATCTCTTTAATCCTGGGTGACTTTCCGCAAGTGTGCACTAGCACCAGGGTCTTGCCCCCTGATACAGCCACCCTCTCCATAACTCCACCATTCACCCAGGTGATTCATTAAACTTAGTTGTTTTTTCCTTAACCTCTATCAAAACATTTTCCATGGCATAGCAGGTAACAACTAAATTTAATGGCGGCTAAGGGAGTCTAGGAGTGGTGTAGCTAAACTACTAGGATTTAATAGCAAGCAAAAAAGCATAAATCCTAGACATGTCTACTATAAAAATACTACAGTGCAAGAATTAAAACTGGGACATTTGGTGTGTGTCACTTGCCTTTTTGTAGTTGAAGAGTGTTCTCTTTTCTTTCAACAAAACACGTCGCTCTTCAAACGAACTATAAAATAAAAAAAATTGCACAACATAAACATACAATTCATAACAACATAATACAATCAAGAAAACAATTTGAAAAACGCTCTATGGTACTAAGATGTGGCATGAGGTTTGGCTTGCAAGATATGGTTTGATAGATTGGAAGGGTCATGTACTTTAAAAGAAAAAGATTATCCAAGTCAAATGCTTAGGAGGAAAAGATTAGCAAGGGCATATGATCAAGGGTTGTTTGCTACACCGGAATGAATAATTGGAATGATCCATGTGATAGAATCATACGAGTCTCATATGGCTTAAAGCAACATACCATTATGGAGAGTGTGACAACACTCACCAATGGCAAGAGGAAAAAGATTAGATAGGAACTAGTGATATGAAAATTTACTCAAATAACTCAATTGCTATTTGAATAATATAGACTAAGATAATATGTTGTGTAAGATGTGATCATGGAGCATGATGAATAATATGGATCCTAAAAATATCGCGAAAATAAAGTGTGCAAAACTGACATGTAAAATGTCTGAAGTTATCTACATATTTTACTGATTCCAAAGATATAAAATTTGTTGAAAATCGACGTGTAGAACTGAAGATATTGATTTTACAATTCGCGGTTAAATTCTAGTAGTGTCCGAACAAGTTGTCCGAATAAGTTGCTCGGATGGAAAAACTTCCTACACGAAAGTTGTATAGAATATAATTACGAACTTAACAACAGAGAAAACATCTGAAATGGAGCTATAGATCTATTGTTGTGGAATTTCAAAGTTTCAAAATTGAAGTGAGCTAGCACTGGATCGATCGATCACACACGATGCATGTTTCAGTTAAGTGGCCTAATGGGAAACCTTAGATCTAGATCGAACAGACTACGGTGCACCTGACTTGATCTAAACTGAACAAATAGAATCATCACGTGGAGTGGCTTACAGTGGCAGAGCATCGTCTATCTCGACAGCCTGATGGTGGCGACGGACTTGGTCGTGGACGCCGCTGACACTCCGGCGGTCTCTGGTAGAACGGGATACTCCTGTTCGCAGTGAAGGTAATGGCGTGAACTACTACGGCTTCCGCTACCTCGAGCAACACGGAGAGGCGGCCGGAGTTGGTACGACCGTCGGCGAGATCAAGTCGAGGACAAGCTCCTCGTTTTACTGCAGCAAAAAAAATCAGGGAAGGGCTCAGGTGATGCGCACAGACGAGGGGATCGAGACGAGACCAAAAAGGAGGCGGCAGGGTCACCTACGCTCGTCGGAAATGACTTCGTACGACAGCGGTACTATACCACAACGGCGAGGAAATTGGGCAGCCTGGGGGCACGATTTGGAGGGGAAAGACAGGGCAAATGGAGAGGGAGGCGAGGACTATTTATAGGAGCGAGGTGGAGGCAAATGGGGCAGGAAAACGGCGGCGTTGATGGCAGTCATCACTGGCTCAAGGCAGTTTCGCGCGGTGTCCGCTCGTGATGAACCTGGATGGTTTTCAGTATTAAGGCAACATTACGAAAAATAAATTTCCTGAATGAATTCACCATTTAGAACTGAGTAATTATCGTGTTGAAGTTAACAAGAAACGGTCGCCAGAGATTAGGAAACAGAAGAGGGGAACTTTAACTGTGATGCGCTGTTTAGGCTCAAGCTTCTGTACTGTACGTGAACGTGAACCTGAACGAGGAGGAAGACGACTTGGTGGCTGGTCGGTTTGGTCAGATTGTCCAAGTAGAGCGGGGCCCAAGAGAAAATAGAGGGAATTCTTTGGGCTGGGTCAAATTATCTCCTTGAGGCATTTTCGTATTTTCTTCTGTTTTATCTCTTTTCTTTTTCGTTTTTATTATTTAAAATAATTTAAAAGAAAAACGAGTTTGAATTTGATTAAAACAGACTCAGAGCCTCAGATGAGTTTGAATAAAAATACCAGTGTAAAGCTAATTTAAAGTTAACGCTTTTGCACTGGTTTCATTTTAAAAACAAAGTTGTGATAACCAAAATATTCCACATAAACTATAGGGCTTATTATAAATGGATTTTCTTTCCGGTTTTGTTTCATCAAAATAAAAATTCATTAAGGATTTGAAAACCTTGGAAGTCAAAATATGTTTGATTTGAAAATACTTTGAAACCAAAAGTCTTTGAAAACACCATTTGGGAAATTACTTTTAAATATCTTCAAAAGTTTTGATTCCTTGTAAAATTTTAACTATGACAAACACACAAACACTCGCTTTATTTTATTTTCACATTCCAAATTTTTTTAGGATGTGATAGTTCCATTGACTTCCAGTAGCTTTGGGCAATGTCCAGAAGTGTTAAGAATGATTGTGTCACCTCTGAACATGTGAAATTTTTGATTATGCACTAACCCTCTAATGAGTTGTTTCGAGTTTGGTGTGGAGGAAGTTTTCAAGGGTCAAGAGAGGAGGATGATATATGATCAAGAAGAGTGAAAAGTCTAAGCTTGGGGATGCCCCCATGGTTCATCCCTGCATATTTCAAGAAGACTCAAGCGTCTAAGCTTGGGGATGCCCAAGGCATCCCCTTCTTCATCAACTTATCAGGTTTCTTCTATTGAAACTATATTTTTATTCGGTCACATCTTATGTACTTTACTTGGAGCGTCTGTGTGCTTTTATTTTCGTTTTGTTATTTTCATTTTCTGAATAAATTCATGCTTGTTTGGGAGAGAGACACGCTCCTCTTGTTCATATGAACACTAGTGTTCTTAGTTCTATCTTTAATGTTCATGGCGGAGTTGAAAACCGCTTCGTTAATTGCTATTTGGTTGGAAACAGAAAATGCTTCATGTGGTAATTGGTATAATGTCTTGAATAATTTGATACTTGGCAATTGTTGTGCTCATATAGATCATGTTTAAGCTCTTGCATCGTGTACCTTGCACCTATTAATGAAGAACTACATAGAGCTTGTTAAAATTTGGTTTGCATGATTGGTCTCTCTAAGTCTAGATATTTTCTGGTTAAGGTGTTTTGAACAACAAGGAGACGATGTAAAGTCTTATAATGCTTACAATATATTCATATGTGAGTCTTGCTGCACCGTTTTATACTTGAGTTTGCTTCAAACAACCTTGCTAGCCTAGCCTTGTATTGAGAGGAATTCTTCTCGTGCATCCAAATCCTTGAGCCAAAAACTATGCCATTTGTGTCCACCATACCTACCTACTACATGGTATTTCTCTGCCATTCCAAGCAAATACTTCATGTGCTACCTTTAAACAATTCAAAAGCTATTATCTCTTATTTGTGTCAATGTTTTATAGCTCATGAGGAAGTATGTGGTGTTTTATCTTTTGATCTTGTCATTTACTTCTGACAGACTTTCACAATGGACTAGTGGCTTCATCCGCTTATCCAATAACTTTGCAAAAGAGCTGGCAATGGGGTTCCCAGCCCTATTAATTAACTTGCATTAATAATTCTCTTCACATGTTTTGCTCTGATTCATCAGTAAGCAACTTAATTTTGCAAATAGACACTCCTTCATGGTATGTGATTGTTGGAAGGCACCCGAGGATTCGGTTAGCCATGGCTTGTGAAAGCAAAAGGTTGGAAGGAGTGTCATCCATAAATAAAATAAAAAACTAAACTAAAGTACATGTGTAAACAAAAGAGAAGAGGGATGATCTACCTTGCTGGTAGATATAACGTCCTTCATGGGAGCCGCTCTTGAAAGTCTGGTTGATAAGGTAGTTAGAGTACCCGCTACCATTCGTTGACAACAACAAACACCTCTAAAAACTTTACTTTTATGCTCTCTATATGATTTCAAAACTTAAAAAGCTCTAGCACATGATTTAATCCCTGCTTCCCTCTGCGAAGGGCCTATCTTCTACTTTATGTTGAGTCAGTTTACCTACTTCTTTCTATCTTAGAAGCAAACACTTGTATCAACTGTGTGCATTGATTCTTACATGTTTACCTATTGCACTTGTTATATTACTTTGTGTTGACAACTATCCATGAGATATACATGTTACAAGTTGAAAGCAACCACTGAAACTTATATCTTCCTTTGTGTTGTTTCAATACCTTCTACTAAGAATCTATTGCTTTATGAGTTAACTCTTATGCAAGACTTATTGATGCTTGTCTTGAAAGTACTATTCATGAAAAGTCTTTGTTATATGGTTCAGTTGTTTAATCATCATCTTTACCATTGCTTTGAATCGCTGCATTCATCTCATATGCTTTACAATAGTATGATCAAGATCATGTTGGTAGCATGTCACTTAAGAAATTATCATTGTTATCGCTTACCTACTCGAGGGCGAGTAGGAACTAAGCTTTGGGATGCTTGATACGTCTCCAACGTATCTATAATTTCTTATGTTCCATGCTAGTTTTATGACAATACCTACATGTTTTATACACACTTTATGTCATTATTATGCATTTTCCGGAACTAACCTATTAATGAGATGCCGAAGTGCCAGTTCCTGTTTTCTGCTGTTTTTGGTTTCAGAAATCCTAGTAAGGAAATATTCTCGGAATTGGACGAAATCAAGGCCCACGATCTTATATTTCCACGAAGCTTCCAGAACACCGGAGAGGCACCAGAGGGGAGCCCTGGTGGCCCCACACGTGTCGGCGGCGCGGCCAAGGAGCCAGGCGCGCCCCCCTATTGTGTGGTGGCTCCGTAACCCCTCCGACTCCGCCTCTTCGCCTATAAGAAGCCCCCTGACCTAAATCTTCGATACGAAAAAGCCACGGTACGAGAAACCTTCCAGGGCCGCCGCCATCGCGAAGCCAAGATCTGGGGGACAGGAGTCTCTGTTCCGGCACGCCGCCGGGACGGGGAAGTGCCCTCGGAAGGCTTCTCCATCGACACCACCGCCATCTTCATCAACGCTGCTGTCTCCCATGAGGAGGGAGTAGTTCTCCATCGAGGCTAAGGGCTGTACCGGTAGCTATGTGGTTAATCTCTCTCCTATGTACTTCAATACAATGATCTCATGAGTTGCCTTACATGATTGAGATTCATATGAGTTTTGTATCACTATTCATCTATGTGTTACTCTAGTGATGTTATTAAAGTACTCTATTCCTCCTTCATGATGTAATGGTGACAGTGTGTGCATCATGTAGTTCTTGGCGTAGGTTATGATTGTAATCTCTTGTAGATTATGGAGTTAACTATTACTATGATAGTATTGATGTGATCTATTCCTCCTTCATAGTGTGATGGTGACAGTGTGCATGCTATGTTAGTACTTGGTATAATTGCAATGATCTATTATGCACTCTAAGGTTATTTAAATATGAACATCGAATGTTGTGGAGCTTGTTAACTCCGGCATTGAGGTGCTCTTGTAGCCCTACACAATTAATGGTGTTTGTCATCCAACAAGAGAGTGTAGAGTGGTTTTATTATGTGATCAATGTTGAGAGTGTCCACTAGTGAAAGTATGATCCCTAGGCCTTGTTTCCAAACATCGAATCTCCGTTTATTTATTGCTCTATTGCATGTTTACTCGCTGCCATATTTTATTCAGATTGCTATTACCACTCATATACATCCATACTACTTGTATTTCACTATCTCTTCGCCGAACTAGTGCACCTATACATCTGACAAGTGTATTGGGTGTGTTGGGGACACAAGAGACTTCTTGTATCGTGATTGCAGGGTTGCTTGAGAGGGATATCTTTGACCTCTTCCTCCCTGAGTTCGATAAACCTTGGGTGATCCACTTAAGGGAAAACTTGCTGCTGTTCTACAAACCTCTATTCTTGGAGGCCCAACACTGTCTACAGGAATAGAAGCGTGCGTAGACATCACTCTCTCATAACAAGATTTAGTAAAGCAGGTTTAATTTCATAAAGTTCTGCTGTAGTGGCAGGTGGAGCAATATGAGTGCATATGAAATCATTATTATTGGTGCTAGTGAAGTCACACAACTTAGTGTTCTCAGGAGTATTCATTTTAGCAGTAATAAAGCAAACCGAATTAAATAAAGTAAAACAAGTAACTATTTTTTTTGTGTTTTTGATATAAAGAAAGCAAACAAGACAGAAAATAAAATAAAGCAAGACAATAAACAAAGTAAAGAGATTGGGTGTGAGAGACTCCCCTTGCAGCGTGTCTTGATCTCCCCGGCAACGGCACCAGAAAATATGCTTGATGACGCGTGAAGCACACGTCCGTTGGGAACCCCAAGAGGAAGGTGTGATGCGTACAGCAGCAAGTTTTCCCTCAGTAAGAAACCAAGGTTATTGAACCAATAGGAGATGAAAGCCACGTGAAGGTTGTTGGTGAAGGAGTGTAGTGCGGCGCAACACCAGGGATTCCGGCGCCAACGTGGAACCTGCACAACACAATCAAAATACTTTGCCCCAACTTAACAGTGAGGTTGTCAATCTCACCGGCTTGTTGTAAACAAAGGATTAAACGTATGGTGTGGAGAATGATGTTTGTTTGCAAAGAACAACAGAGAACAATGATTGCAGTAGGTTGTATTTCAGATGTAAAAGAATGGACCGGGGACCACAGTTCACTAGTGGTGTCTCTCCAATAAGATAAATAGCATGTTGGGTGAACAAATTACAGTTGGGCAATTGACAAATAGAGAGGGCATAACAATGCACATACATATCATGATGACTACTATGAGATTTACTTAGGGAATTACGACAAAGAACATAGACCGCTATCCAGCATGCATCTATGCCTAAAAAGTCCACCTTCGGGTTAGCATCCGCACCCCTTCCAGTATTAAGTTGCAAACAACAGACAATTGCATTAAATACTGTGCGTAATGTAAACAATACAAATATCCTTAGACAAAGCATTGATGTTTTATCCCTAGTGGCAACAGCACATCCACAACCTTAGAAGTTTCTGTCACTGATTCAATGGAGGCATGAACCCACTATCGAGCATAAATACTCCCTCTTGGAGTCACAAGTATCAACTTGGCCAGAGCCTCTACTAGCAACGGAGAGCATGCAAGAACATAAATAACACATATATGATAGATCGATAATCAACTTGACATAGTATTCCATATTCATCGGATCCCAACAAACACAACATGTAGCATTACAAATAGATGATCTTGATCATGATAGGCAGCTCACAAGATCTAAACATGATAGAACAAGAGGAGAAGACAACCATCTAACTACTGCTATGGACCCATAGTCCAAGGATGAAACTCACGCATCAGTCCGGAGGCAGGCATGGTGATGTAGAGCCCTCCTGTGATGATTCCCCTCTCCGGCAGGGTGCCGGAGGCGATCTTCAGAACCCCCCGAGGTAGGGTTGACAGCGGCGGCGTCTCTGGAACTTTTCTCGTATCGTGGCTCTCGGTGATAGGGTTTTCGCAACGGAAGGAATAAATAGGCGAAGGGGCAGAGTCGAGGGACGCCCGAGGGGCCCACCCCATATGGCGGCGCGGTCAGGGGTGCGGCCGCGCCCCCCTATGGTGTGGCCACCTCGTGGTCCCTCTTCGTCTCCTCGTCGGTGTTCTAGAAGGCTCCGTGGAAAATAATACCGTGGGCTTTTGTTTCGTCCAATTCCGAGAATATTTCCTGTGTAGGATTTCTGAAACCAAAAACAGCAGAAAACAGGAACTGGCGCTTCGACATCTTGTTAATAGGTTAGTACCGGAAAATGCATCAAAATGATGTAAATTGTATATAAAACATGTGAGTATTGTCATAAAACTAGCATGGAACATAAGAAATTATAGATACGTTTGAGACGTATCAGCGCGTCATCCTTCTCCTTCAGTGTTGCAGTGAGCACCTTCTTGTGCTCGTCTACGACGTCCTCCAACTCTTTGTTTTTGTCATTGAGCACTTGGGCAAGGTTCGTCACCTCAGACTCGTTGTACCTAGTTGCCGCTTCAGCTGCAGTAGCCCGCTCCTGAGCTTCCTGCAGACGAGCTACTGATGTTGCCCGCCTAAGGACGACACTACACCAAGACCAAGTGATCCTCCAAGTGGACCTATGACGCGAGCATGCACCAAAGCACCTCAACAAGAAGTGAACTCGCTCCTCACCATGCTTGATCCTAACTTTCCTTTGAATGCTTGCTACTTCATCAAAATGCTTTATGTCTCATCGGGTACATCGCCGAGGAGGACAAACAAGAAAGCCAAGCCATCAAGGGAGGAGGAGAACGAGGAAAATGGAAGCTGGAGCAAACCGGCGCCAGGACCGGCTGCACCAGACCCCAAGCCGAAACCGAACCGGTTCTCCGGTTCCAAACCGGAATAGCAGGAATGGCTTGCAATAGCCCGTTCCGGTAAACCGGAACCCGAGCCGACGCTGCCGCCGGAACGCCCAAGCCTTTCCGACGCACGGGCCGACTGTTGGAGATATGCCGAAGAGGCAATAATAAAGTAGTTATTGTTATATCTTAATGTTCATGATAAATGTTTATGTCCCATGCTATAATTGTATTAATTGGAAACATTAATACATGTGTGTTGTGTAAACAACCAGAGTCCCTAGTAAGCCTCTTGTTAAGCTAGCTTGTTGATTAATAGATGATCATGGTTTCCTGATCATGAACAGTGGACGTTATTAATAACAAGATCATATCATTAGGTGAATGATGTGATGGACACGCACCCATAGTAGGCATAGCATAAGATCAAGTCATTAAGTTCAACTTGCTATAAGCTTTCGATACATAGTAAACTAGTCATTTGACCATGAGATCATGTAAATCACTTACACCGGATGGGTATTTTGATTACATCAAAGTCCACTACGTAAATGGGTGGTTATAAAGATGGGATTAAGTATTCGGAAAGTATGAGTTGAGGCATATAGATCAAGAGTGGGATTTGTCCATCCTGATGACGGATAGATATGCTCTGGCCTCCTCGGTGGAATGTCATCTAATTAGCTTGCAAGCATGTGATAAGGTCACAAGAGAAGACATATATACCACGGTACGAGTAAAGAGTACTTGTCGGTAACGTGGTTGAACTAGGTATAGAGATACCGATGATCAAACCTCAGATAACGTGGTTTGCCCAAAACCCTAGGTGGGAGGCTTGGGGGCAAGTTTCCCCCCATCCCTCTTTGGCCGCCGGCCCTAGGGCTTGGAGGAGGGGCCAAGGCAACCCTGGCTGGCCTCCCTCCGATAGAAAGAGGGGAGGGGGCATGGGGCGCAGCCCTCCTTCACCCTCCAACCCTAGCCGTCCCTCTCCTCCTCCACCATAATTCTGCACCGGCTTGGCGAAGCCCTGCAAGATATTTTCCTCCACCACCACCACCACGCCGTCGTGCTGCTAGGATTCCGAGGAGATCTACCACACCTCCGCTGCCCGCTGGAAAGGGGAGAGGAAGGACTTCATCGACATCATACGTGCGACCGAGTACGGAAGTGCTGCCGGATTGCAGCACCGAAACGATCGACTACATCAACCACGAGATCTGATCTCGTTAAGGCTTTGGATCTTCGAGGGTTAGTCTCTCTTCTTTCTCGTTGCTCCAATCTCATAGGTTAGATCTTGTCTTTTCCATAGATTGGATCTTGGATTTATTCGTCTTTGCGGTAGAAATTTTTTGTTTTTCATGCAACGAACCCATCAGTGGTATCAGAACCAGGTTTATGCATAGATCTGTTACACGAGTAGAACACAATGGTTTTGTGAGCTTTGATGCTTTTGTTGTCGCTTACTTATCTTGTACTTTGCATCTTGCGGGATGGGGGATGAAGCGGCCTGGGCTAACCTTACATGACCGCGTTCATGAGAATTGCTCCACGCTTGACATGCAACTTGTATTGCATAAGTGGCTCAGCGGGTGTCAGTTTCTCCCTTCATAGTTAAGATCAAATTTACAGTCTGCACTTGACAACACTTGTATCACCGTTGTGGTTCTTGTTCGTAGGTAGATCGGATCTTACTCGAAAGCCCCAAACCACGGTAAACATGCAAACACTTTTTAGAGGCGCCTAACTTGTTTTTGCAGGGGGCATGTGATGTGATATGGCTATGTGATTGCGACTATATTTGATGTATGAGATGATCATTATTGTATTGTGGCAACCGGTAGGATCCTAATGGTTGTCTTTAAATTTGTTTCATGACCTGCGTGTCAATCACCATGTAATAGCTTTATTTCATTACTATGAGTTACTAGTTGTAATAGTTGCTATGGATGGTGGACAACCATGAAGCGGCGCCATGGACCTTGGCGCAATACTGGTGATGATGGAGATCATGCTCATGTGCTTTGAAGATGGAGATCAAAGGCACAAGAAGAAAAGGCCATATCATATCACATTATCCATGCATGTGATGTTAATCCTTTTATGCATCTTATTTTGGTTAGATCGTGAGGGTAGCATTTTAAGATGATCCCTCACATTAATATCAAGATAATAAAGTGTTCTCCCCTCGTATGCACCATTGCTAAAGTTCATCATTTTAAAGCATCTCTTAATGATCATATGTGATAGATTATACATTCACATACAACTCGTGTAAGCCATGTTGCACACGCGGAAATACTTGGGTTTGCTTGACGAGCCTAGAATGTACATACATGGTCTTGGAACATAGGAAACCGAAAGGTTGAACACTAGTCATATGGATGATATGATCAAGATGTTGATGTTCACCATTGAAGCTACATCATCTCACGTGATGATCGGACTTGGTGTATTGAATATGGATCGTGTGCCACTAAACAACTATAAGGGATGTTGTATTAAGTGGGAGTTCATTACTAATTAGATTAAAACTTGAACTAATTATCTTGAACATAGTCTGAATAGTATTTTAAATTAAATTTGTAGAATTGGCATCCGTTATCTACCATGCGCTAGTCTTGTAATTGAGATAGAAAACACTGTTAAATCTGACAAGTAACTTTATGGACTGGTACCGTATTGTTAAATAATCAAGAAATGATTAAGTCCTATTGCAAACTTTTGGTAAACCTCACATTGTTGATTCAAAGAGCGATGGTTTCAATTAGTACCTAAAATCATCTTGTCTCCATGAAACTTGAAGTTCAAATCCGTTTGAAAAGTAAGGGGCTGGAAAGTTTATTTTCAGAATTAAGCAAGGTGTGAGATATATGTGATATCTAAGACCTTATTACAAGATGATAGAATATAATTTAGTGAGACTATATAAACTCATAAGTTTTATGGGAATGTACGAAGGTTGAAGACGCTAGGCGTCCCGATCCCCCAACTAGTTGGGCACTAACGATATTCGCATATCCATGAAGTGGTCGTCCTTAGTATGCACTGTTGCTAAGACTCGTCGTTTCGAAGCATCACGTGATGATCGGGTGTTATAGATTCTACGTGTGCATACAATGGGTGCAAGTCAGATTTGCACATGCGAATACTGAGGTTAAACTTGACGAGCCTAGCATGTACAAACATGGTCTCAGAAATTCGTCATGATTTGATGGATAAAAAATTATGAGTGAAATTATTCATCGCATTAAAAAGTTACTAATAGTGAAATATGGAACACTTGTCATGTGATGATCAACTTCAAAGTAAGAATCTCAAGGTTATTGGTATTTGACCAACAAACCTAGAAGTTATTGATGTTGAAGTGTTTTCTGGAAAATGAGGAAAGCCAAAAGAGAAACTACAAAAGTTTTTGGCAGAAAGAAAGAAATGACTAGAAAGTCTAGCTCAGATGTATATAGATGATATACATGTTATGAATGTATTCTTTGTTTGGTCACACAATAAAATTCTTGGGTATTTGTACCATATTAGTTGGTATGAGGTGTCATACAAAACAACGCTATACAAGAATACAATGGCCTAAGTGACTGACAAGGAATGTGGTAATAATGCACGTCTGGAACAAAATAAAGTGTTATTGGGTTCGTCGTTGGCATTCTACCTAGCCCTTCAGATTTATAATAAAGAACTTACTAATTGTTATTTTGCTCTGGTCAAATAAAAACAATGAGTTTTTCAAATTATGACAGTACTCCATGTACGATGGATAAGTTATTATAAATCTTAATGGTGAAACACACATGCATAACAATGATGCTAAAATGCCATAAGGCAAATTATAAGAATTCCACTTATTTGTGGAACCGCCATTTAGATCATGTTAGAAAGGAACACATGAAGGAACTCATGCAAATGGATTTTTAGACTCATTCGAGTTTTAAATCGTTCGATGCTTGCAAATCTCTTCTAAAGAGAATGACTGAAATACCGTTTATACACCAATAGTTGAACGGGTAACTAGCTTAGTGGAAACATACATGATGATGTATATGGTTCTTAGGCATAGTTGTGTGCGAAAGATTCCTCTACTTCATGAAAACTTCCAACAATGAATTGAGTGTATATATAAGGATATATTTATTCAATAAGGAAGAAGTTTGAAACATTTGAATGGATTCAAATAAATTTCAGCATGAAGTGGGAATTATCGTAATAGAAAAGTCAAATATCTATGATTGGATCATGGTGGAAATATTTGAATTACGAGTTTTAGCGAACATCTAAGAGGGTTATGAAATTGTTCCACAACTCACGTTTCTCGGAACACCATAGTTTTGATGGAATATTCGAAAGACGTATCCAAACCCTGTTGGATTAATGATGAGATAAAATAAAATAATGCCATAATATTTTGTGGTTTATGCTTTAGAGACTACCGTCTTTACACTAAATAGAGCGTCATAATAATCCGCTCTAATGACACCATATGAGTTATGGCGTTGGCATAAACCCTAATAGTCCTTTCTTAAATTTTGGTATGCGTAGCATAAGTAAATGAGTTTACAACCAAAACCGGATGAATGTCTTTGTTGTTGTCCCAGAGAACAAATTGGGAATTCTTTCCACTATGAAGTCAAAGACAAAAGTATTTGTTGATGTTACTTGCTTATTTCCAAGAAATTGTTTCTAGCGAAGTATTTGAGTGGGAGGACAATGGAACTTGATAAGGTTAATGAACCTGAGCATGATGATCAGAGTAGCGCAGCATCGGAAATGGTTCCAGAAGCGGCCACGACGATCATGGCTCCCATGTCTGCAAAGTATTATAGTCATGGAGATCGAAGTACCTATTGGACCTTGTAGGTATGGTTTACTTTGTGATCAAATAAATGATTTGTGGACAAAGGATTGATTTTGAACAATAATAAACCAACTATATACAAAGGAGCTATGATGGACCCTGACTCTGTTAAGATGGCTAAGTGCCATGAAATCCAAGATAGGTGAATGCTTTTTGAAAGTAAATGGATCTATAAAATGAATGGACATGGATGTAATATCCTTGAAGATATCGACTTACCGAAAGAAAGTTTAAGACAAAGTTCAAAGTGTTGACTTTGATAAGATTAGATCTTTCTGTAGCGATGCTTATAGTCTATGCAAATTATTCTAGTAATCACTACATATTTCTTTTATGAGATATAGGATGGCAGAAATACATTCCTTACCAGAAGTGTTTATTGAGGATGTATACAAGATACAACCAAGAGTTTGCTGGTCCATGTAATACTAGATAGGTATATAAACTTCAACTAGATGAAGTGAGTAACACGGAGTTGGAATCTTCACCGGATGAAATAATCAAAGAGTTTTGATTTCATCAGAAACGATGAAGATGCTTGCATTTGCAAGAAATTAAGTGGGAGCGCTAAGACATTGTTATAATATTGTATGTGGATTACATATCATTGATTATAAATGATGAAATTATGTACTTGATGTGATTAAAAGGTTTCATTGAGAATTAACTTCAATGAAAGGAGATGGACTAAAACATATTTAGCGTCAAGATCTATGAAGATAGATTGAATCGCATAGTAAGTTTAAGTCAAAGTACATAGAATGAATATTGAAATAGTTCAATATGAAAATGTTACGAAGGTGTTCTTTTCCATGTGGAGGTTTGAACAAGGCTTAAGTGTATTTGACACTCAATGAGTAAAAACACATGAAGTGATTTTAGATCACGAATAATATGTACACAATCAGATGTCCTATGCTCTAAAGTGTTACGAGCATATACTAGAATGATTTATGTGATGATCATTAGATAACAGTAAGAATATCCCTGAGTGCTTTAGAAGAACCAAGGATATATATAGTTTTGTATGGGGTAATGACAAACAAATAGCTGTAAGGTGTTGCACCGATATTAGTTTGGTCACATATAAAAATGAATTTCAAATCTCAATTAGGCTAAGTGTTCATTAAAAGGTAGCACAATGGGCTAGAAGAAGTCTATGCTAGATTTAGATGAGTTCTAAATATTGTGACGGATTCTACAAACGAAGACAGAGTATGTCATTGTTTTGACAATGACTGAGGGTGTTTGAGTCGAGGAGTTCTTTGAGAACTTGGTGTAGTTCCAGAGTGTCTGAACTTTGAAGCTATATTGTGTGTGACAATACTAGTGACATATTTCAGACTGCGGAATTAAGGTTCAAACAGAAGACTAAACATATATGATTAATGCCGACTCATTTGGTAAATGAGTGATGCGTGGAGACGCAAATGAATTGCAAAATACATACGTTTCTGAGCGTGTCAGATTCGTTGACTGAAACCTCTCCCATGAGCAAACATGATAAGCACCAGAAGGCCACGGTGTTAGATCTTTACAAATCTTAACTAGATTATTGACTCTAATGCAAGTGGGAGACTGTTGGAGATATGCCCAAGAGGCAATAATAAAGTAGTTATTGTTATATCTTAATGTTCATGATAAATATTTACATCCCATGCTATAATTGTATTATCCGGAAACATTAATACATGTGTGTTGTGTAAACAACCAGAGTCCCTAGTAAGCCTCTTGTTAAGCAAGCTTGTTGATTAATAGATGATCATGGTTTCCTGATCATGAACATTGGATGTTATTAATAACAAGATCATATCATTAGGTGAATGATGTGATGGACACGCACCCATAGTAAGCATAGCATAAGACCAAGTCATTAAGTTCAACTTGCTATAAGCTTTCGATACATAGTAACCTAGTCCTTCGACCATGAGATCATGTAAATCACTTACACCGGATGGGTATTTTGATTACATCAAACGCCACTGCGTAAATAGGTGGTTATAAAGATGGGATTAAGTATTCTGAAAGTATGAGTTGAGGCATATGGATCAAGAGTGGGATTTGTCCATCCTGATGACGGATAGATATGCTCTGGACCCTCTCGGTGGAATGTCATCTAATTAGCTTGCAAGCATGTGACAAGGTCACAAGAGATGACATACCACAGTACGAGTAAAGAGTACTTGTCGGTAACGTGGTTGAACTAGGTATAGTGATACCGATGATCAAACCTCGGATAAGTAAAGTATTGCGCGACAAAGGGAATCTGTATCGTATGTTAATGGTTCATTCGATCACTAAGTTATCGTTGATTATGTGGGAGCCTTTATGGATCTCCAGGTCCCACTATTGGTTATTGATCGGAGAGGAGTCTCGATCATGTCCGCATAGTTTACGAACCGTAGGGTGACGCGCTTAAGGTTCGATGTCGTATAGTAGATTTGGAATATGAGATGGAGACCGAATTTTTTTCGGAGTCTTGGATGGGATCCAGGACATCACGAGGAGGTCCGAAATGGTCCGGAGAATAAGATTCATATAAGGACTCTCATAGATTAGATCTAGGCTTTTCCATAGATTGGATCTTGGATTTATTCGTCTTTGCGGTAGAATTTTTTTGTTTTCCATGCAACGAACCCATCACTGGCACTGCCGGTTTTACCGCTGGAAATCGTTGAATCTTAGCTATCTCCAGCCATTTGCCTTGTAACTTTACCCTTCTTCCCCTGGGTACTATATATACTCTTGGTACTGCCAGATCTCGGTTTAGACAAGATTTTGAGATTATACTTGAGCTTTGTCTCCCTAGAACCCTAGTTCTTTGTATCAAGGTACTCTTGAGGATCTTTCTCTCTTCATGTATGACTCGAGTGAAATCAAGGCCTAATTCGTTAACCGAACCCTCAATAGTCCATGTAATTGAAGGAGTTAAAGACCTTGATAATATTGTGCTTTATTATGGGCCATTCAATGATATAAAGGATATGCATAAACCCATCAAGACCTCATGCTTTATCAGTCGCATGTGACTTCACTATGATCCAAGCCTTATCCTCTAAGAAGTCATCCTCGATCTACTCTAGATCAAGTATCAGCATGCCTAGGATATCAAGGTCCAAAGTGGAGTGGAAGATTAGCGCATATCCTAGGATCTTATTGAATAAGACATCAACCATCATTTCCTTGCCTTACTAGTAAGTAACAAACCAAACATCCACTCAAAGTTATGCTATGAAGTTTTTCCTCTTTA
Source organism: Lolium perenne (assembly GCF_019359855.2). Classification (NCBI taxonomy): domain Eukaryota; kingdom Viridiplantae; phylum Streptophyta; class Magnoliopsida; order Poales; family Poaceae; genus Lolium; species Lolium perenne. Next base: position 171,066,903 of record NC_067250.2, on the reverse strand, counting down.
GGTGGCTAGCGTACAGGTGAAAAACTTGGTGAACACATACCTTTCTTTGATCCACAATAACTGAGATCTTTACCAAGCAATTTTTTGCTCAAGAGATGCAAGGTTAATGAGTTCTTTCTTTATTATTTGATGAAAACTTTGCTCCTAAGAAGAGGATACGCAACTTCATCGCTACATATAGCCGCAACATAATGCATGTGGCGAGAAGGATTTAAAGCTTAATGCTTCCAAATAAATGATCACCCCATCTAGATAATTTATTTGCCGCTGCGTAAAGTCTTTCATACAAAATACTGAATGGCTTAGGGATTGAGGTACCATAATCTAATGCCTCATGTACTAATTCCAAAAAGCCAACCATTTTTAGTCTAGAAAATACTCGGACTAAAAATGGCTGCCACAGTGCATTGATGTCATAAGATCAAGCACCAACATATAGTGGTACGATGTGCAAGTGCTCATGGGTGAGAGGGAAATGCCGGGGTGGGGTGTGAGTCCTCCATATCCATCTATCTAAACATCTTGTCTAGCCTCTCGCGTATGGGTTGCTCACACGTGACTTGATCACATACTTTTGCAGCAATGCCTAGCGTCATTCGTAGCACAATTATACCAATGTAATTATCTAGGAATTAATATAGAAATCCCCTTGTACAATAAACGCTTACTTTGAGTGCATCACTCAAATGTTCAGATGGAGGGCTCTCTGCTTCTCGATAAAAAAAATCGCAATGAGAAATAGATATGCATATTTTAATTCCCCTGAATTGTCTAATCCTAGTTTAGAATTGTGTAAGTAACAACCGAAAAGCAGACGTTCTATTTTTGTGCTATCATAAAAGTGTACTACACAAATCTTCACGACCCAGCAAAAGTACCAGTTATGTTACCGGTTTAATATCAATCCAGCCAGATGACCCAAAACATCTCACTACATTTCGAACTAGCAAATCCGTTTTAAATAAAATATAATCGCTTTCTGGACTGAATATTAATTGTATTTGAGTTATGCTAGTCTTTTACAACTTCATTACACCATTTAAAGTGCAGTGATCTTGACTTCATCTAGTGAAGTTCCTTAGTATAATTGCCGAGAGAGAGAGAGAGAGAGAGACATAGAGGGAGGGGGAGATCCTTCTCTTAAGTGAAGAATGAGTTTTGTTTTGTAACTGAAGTGTAATAACCACATAATCATAGGGACACTTAGGCAGTAATTTTGGATTATAGTATTTTCTTGCATTTATATCTGTGTATTCCAAGTTTGACTGCTTCAACGAAAAGGATGTCCCCATTACTTAAAATATATACTCCGCAAAAACAATTGCTACCAAAATATAGCACTAAAATGTGCAGGCTCGGTTATGGCCATTAGAATGTGCAAATCATCCTACAACGTAATCAGTAAATTAGTATCACTTTCTACGTCGAATAATGACTATATTTCACTCTCAACTTTGAGGGGTGTATAAACATGATTCGAGGTTTGATGCACCTCTCTCATATTTCAGTATATGAAATAGGAGGAATGCTTATTCATTAGTATCTGCTCGACTCGACACTGGCAATATGTTGCACCATCTTGCGTGTGAATGGAGCATATTTTTTCCAGGCAACAACTAGCACAGTTTTTAACACAATTCTACCAATTTAGTTAGCTGAGAATTAATTTAGAAAATCAACTTGTACAATATATACATACTTTTGAGTCTTTGAGTGGATCACTTGATGTTGAGACAGATGTCTCTTCCCTTTCTGGAAAATAAATTTATTACAAAAAAATAGATATACATATACTAATTCTTCTTAATTTCCTAATTTCCTGAATTGGAATTCGGAAAATGATCACCAAGAAAAATAGGAGATGCCCTTGCATGGAAACTGATAATAATGCACTAGTCATTTAGTTTTGGATCTATGTTGGGAAAATGACGAACCTATGATATGCTATGTATAAACCCATTGCATGTATTTCATAGAAAATGCTAGGGCAAATGTTTCCTCTGGGCAACCGAGTACCGGTAAAAGAAACATGTTGTACGACCCGTATAGCATCACTTCCTCTTGGTTTAATACAATGACACCAGCCTCTCCTCCTATATAATCCCAATCTTGATCATACACGGCTCCAAGCTACATTCGCCCAAGATTTGTGCCAGTCTCTTATGTGGATATCACATATTTCCATGAGGCTCATGGCGCTGACCCCGTAGCTTTGTGGTGGAAGAAGAATATGTTGTCAGTGCTAGGATGAGCGGAGGCCACAGGGGAGGCACCATGGATGCATCCGGCGTGATAGAGAAGGTGTGGTCCTCTTTCCAGTGGCGGACGCAGAAAAAAAATTGAGGGTGGGCACAACCTCAAACAAAATTGTACACCCTTGACTGGGATGAAAGTTTGCATACATATTTGTGGGTGGGCACATCAATTATGTCATCTTCACATTCAAGAACACGTCTCGCTCAACAAATATCACTAAGAAATAGTTCATAAGCTGATCACCTATATTATTTTTTTACTTATTTCTCACTAGACTCATTGCGGAAAATACTCTTTCAACACTCGTTATCACCACCAATAAAAGCAATATCAGTTTCAAAATCATGTAGGCTAAATTAGAAATAACATTTTTTTTTGTTTCAACCAGCACAACGGAGCATATATATAAGCTATTGATTGCCATTATAAACATAAATCATTAACTCTAAACATACATAGTTGACAGAATGACAAACACACAAAATTTTGAGTCAACTTTCTATTTAGTACTTCATTAGCTTTTTTAGATAAAAGGAATATATTAATATCAAAAGATACCAATTACACCCAGCCTCTGCAACAACGTCCCACCCTAGTGGAAGTACGAATGCGCACAGCTAAAAAAGAGTACAGAAAACAAAAAAATAAAAGTCCCGCTACAACATTTCAGACCTAGCAACAACAATACGACCACCACCGCGACAACACCTGAAATACAGACTCTCCATAAGCTACGCCTCCAAGAAGGGAACAGTGCACCAGCACCATCATCGCTCGACCAAAGGTCTTAGATTTTCACCCTGAAGATAGTCCCCACTCTCAAAATAATGCCTTCAACAAGGTCATTGCTAGGCACAACCAGTTAAGGCCAGACCTTGGGTTTTCACCCTGAAAGCTAAGACTCTGAACTTCACCTGTGATGCCGCCCCACATGCATACCACTGCTGCGGAGGCCGGAACGCCAAGCAAATCCCTCAGCATCACGGAGACTCGGACCTCCTTTAGCCAGTCCACCAATCCGACCTTCATGATATTCCTTCTTCTGACTTCACCATGAACCAAAAAGTCACTTGATGTCAACACATAATAGAGCTTCGCACCGCTCCCTCGAAATTAAACGGTCGAAATAAAAACATGGGTGCGCGCGATCGAATACCACCAGATCCAGCAAACTCCAGGCAAAAGATGCACTGTTCCATTCGCCGGCGGAGCTTTCCGGAACTCATCTCTCCAGCCAGATCAAGGCAAACTAACCTTCGGTAGATCTTCATCTTCGCTTGCGAGAAACCCGAGAACCGCCACCAAAGTGGAAAAGAGCACGCCAGCTGAGAATTTTAGGGGCACAAAGTGGAAAAGAGCACGCCAACCTTTTTTTTGAAAAGTCAAGAGCACGCCTGCTGGTCTGGGTGTGCTGCAGCGAGCGCTGCTCCTGGACCGAGCGACGAGCTGCGAGCAACCGAGCGCCTCTTGTGACGCCCCGAAACCGGTACCATGAGGATTCCAGCGATCCCGCCGAAATCCGCACGATATCGATTCAGAGACGCCCTCCGACACGACTTGCGTGACGAATCACACACGTGATGCCAGAGGAATTAACACGAGCGGTAACATTACAACAAGATTACAATAGAGCCCACAAGAAACATATATTACAACAACGACTCCAACGAGTCAAGATACAAATGTACAACACGAAGATTCGAATCATACATAAGATCAAATACATCCGAGTACGGACAAGATACAAATTGGACTAAGAGTCCTGAAGATAAATGATGGCGTCCATAATCCTGCCCAGGCCAAGCCGGAAGGGTAACCTTGCTAACATCGTCATCTCGTACCTGTCAAAGTCGGGCCATCGGTTGCCGACAAGAGGAGGAAACAAAAGAGAAAGAGAAAAAGGCGAGGGTAAGTACCAAGGAACGAACTCCGGCACGTACTTAGCGAGACTAGAAATGGCTATGCTCGCCAGGCGAATATACCACCGGGGGCTATATGGTAGGTTTAGCGGCAGCAAAACTATAGCCAATAGAGACACACTACAACATCCGTCTACTCAGAGAAGATAAGAAAGCGCATAAGGTAACAAATAAAATACTACACAAACATAACCCATCCGATTACACATATCCCCTTCAACAAGGCGAAGAAGCAATGTAAAAGGCACTCAACGGTGGACAAGTTTTATTAGGTATCGATTGTAGTAATGCTATGTTACTACACAAGTTATTATCAGATTATTAACAATAAGTATAATGTGTAAGTTGTTATATGATCAAGCCATACAATTCAAAGTCGTCCATAACCGCGGACACGGCTTATCGATAAGATGTACACCCTGCAAGGGTTGCCCAAATGTAACCATACGCATGCTCGAACCCACTTGCTACAGGTGGAGTCTCACATCAAGACCGTTCCCAATGCAAGAGAAAGTTTAATGGGAGCCATCCAACTAAGCTACCCGCGACGAAGTTCGGCCGTACTCCGATACGGACCCAGAGGTTGCGATGGCGTCCAAGGCGAGCACTAACAACCGGCCAAGGATAAGTCGACATGCAATATAAGTACAATACAGAATATAAACACCCGAAGGCAACAGGAAGTAAATCGTGCATCGTGCATATGGGCAAATAAAACCAAGGTTGTGGCTCCCAATAAGACTCGAGGAAAGGTAGTGGGTGATGGGGGTACCACTCCCCCACGTACGAGTAGAGCGCTCAATCTCGGAATAGATAACAAGAACTCGGGTCCTAGGGGACATTAGCGAGACAAAGTTCCGATGCTTTCACAAAGGGGCTCACAGATGCCACTGCTTAGCAATTTTAGTTGTTAACATTAAAGTAAGACGTGAATATCTCCAACAAGTGATATAGCATGTGATAACTTCCCAACAACCCAACATATCCCGATAACAGATCGAGATAAACAACAGAGCCTAAACACGCCTACGACTCGCAAGGCTCAAACATCAAGCAACGGCTATGGGTACGGAATGATACATATAGGATTATCGAGATAACAAGTGGAATAGAACACGTGACTCGATAAAGAATCGCAACATAAGGATAGCAGTGAGAGGAAGAGCAAAATATAAAATAGGTGAAGAGGGAGGGCTCGCCTGTGAAAAGCTGTTGAAGAACTTGTCGAACAACTCATCGTGTCTCACAACACCACTTTGTGATCCTATCCGTGAACAATTAAAGCACTATAACAAACAACGGATGCACCACTTAATACTACGACAAAAGAATCGGCATGCTCGAGATGATATGCATGGCATGGCAACGATGATGCGATGCAACTTATCCAATTTAAGCGGAGTTGGAACCCCGGACAAACAAATTAAGTTGGAGTTGCATTTTCTACCGACAAAGTTAAGTGTTGATTAGCATGGCATAACATGGCAGGGGTGAGCTACATCAATATTAAACGAAGCGGCGAAAACATCCGAAATACTCCGCATATATGTTAGGTGAACATACACGAACTATCCACGAGCGACATGATGCAAGATGCAAATAGATGTATGCATGGCATATTCATGGTCAACACATTTTTCTGATCAATTTTTATATAAAATACTTTGTATTTTGAGTTACAAGTTAAAAGATACGATTTTGCAACAGGATTAGAAGCAGATGGAGACATGGGCTGGACCTACGATGTTCTGGGCCGGATCTGGTCTACATCGGCGAAGGGAAAATTTGGGCCCCGCTTAATTAGCCAGAATGGAGATTTGAACCCAGGACCTTCTGCAAGGAGGTGGCCAGGACGAACCAGTGGGCTAGTGCGCTGTTGTTGAACAAACATGACTGCACCACCTTTTGAAGCAAAGACATGCAGAGCTCGGGCCAAGATGACCATGTTGGAGCTGCAGATCAAGCACGGATCTGACGAACCAGGAAGCGTGAGGCCTTGGGAGCGGGGGTGCAAGGGAAGACTGCTGGTGGTGGTCTTGGCGCCGGGGAACCACCGGAGGGGCGCCGGCGACGAGCACCTGCAGCGGAAAAACGACGTCAACGTCGGTAGTTCGATTGAGAGCGGGAGGGAGTTGAATGAGAGGTCCGGGAGGACGAGTAGAATACCAGGATCATGAATCCACGGTCGATAGCGTCGGGGGAGGACGATGGTGGCCGGATTTGGTGAAGAAGGACGACGACCGACGCCGGGAATCGGCGACCGTACACTTGATTGGACGAGCCCCGGATCGATTCCTTGCACCAAGATGAAGAGGAGGACAAGGCGCATCTTTTGGTACCCTTGGCTCGGCGAGGGGTGGCCTCAAGCGGCGGCGCCATGGTGAGGATGATGGTGGCAGTGGGTTTTCTCATGAGCTCACAGAGAAGAGAAGAAAATAGGGAGAAGGGGGAAGTGGCGGCGCGAGGGGATGAAGAGGAGGAGCGAGCTAGGGTTTGGTGAGGATAAGAGAGGGGAGGGAGCAGGTGAGGCGCGTGAGGAGGGGAGGACCACGGCCAGGCAACCACCCAAGCCATGTGCGTGCTCGATGACCTGGAAGAAGAGGACAACCACGTGAGGAGCCTCTCCTGGTTAGCGAAAAGGTATCGGGCCAGAGGATAGATGGGCCTGCTCGGGCTGGTGCTTGGACTGCCAGGGAGAGAAAGGAAGAGAGGGGAAGCTGAGCCAGGTTTAGAGGTTAGGGTTTTCTATTTTATTTTTACAAAACCTTTTCTCTTTTCAATCTGTTTGCAAAAAGATTTGAGAATAGTTCAAATAAATTTAGAGTTTGAATGCCGAGGTGGAGATAGAGGGAAAAAAATAGTTTTATTGTTCGATAGTTTTGGGTTAGGGTTTATTAGATGGAAAAGAGAGAACGGTTTATTAAAACCATATGAGAGGAAAAGATCGATACTAGGGTTTATAAAATAATTTTATTTTGTTTAAAACATGAATGATATGATGCATGATGATGCATAAAGAGAAAAAGAACAAGCAATTCTAATAGGGGTGCTAGCCTGGGCCGTTACACCTCTCCCAATTGAACAGCAAGAACTGGGAGAGCGGTCGAGCTGGCGAGGGAAAATGGCCAGTGGGGAAATCGAAGATGGGGCGAAGCAGCGAGTCGGCAAGGGCAAGCTATCAGATGGAAAAAATCTGAGAGGGGCGGCAGAATTAGTTCTCTATCCTTTTTTTCTGATCTCGCCTTGGAACATAAATATAACTCTGGTGCACTGACTTGAACAACATGTAGCTGCTAGCCGATTGGCAAGCATCGCTCTACTCTCCCGTGACACCAGTGATCGAATCCCACAGACACTATAAATCGAATTTTTTACATAGTGGTCTCCACGGAATGAACGACGAAACTGGGCCGGCCCGTTCTGAAACGATAAAATTTCTGAAAATTCTGGTTGGGCCACAGCCCCCCCCCCCCCGGCCCACCTGCTGCGCCCATGCCTCTTGCCAATAAATCCGGGAGCTCCTCGCCACCAACCTGGTCGGTGGGTGGAAGGCACCGCACACGCCCCACGATCCAGTAATTTAGTGGGCCGCGGCCCATTGCGTCAGGTGAGTTTTTTTTCTTTTTTCTTCCTTCTTTTCTGTTTTTTCTTTTCTGTTTATATTTTCGTTTTTTAACATCTAACACTTTTAGAAACTTTTTTCGAGAAAAAGTTTTTCATAAAATTTGAACAATTTTCTGAAATTAAAACAGTTTTTAAATTTGAACAGTTTTTGGATTTGAATATTTTTCAAAATTCGAAATTTGAACAATTTTTTAACTCGAATAATTTTCAAAATTGAACTTTTTTTTGAATATGAACAAATTTCGAATTTGAACAATTTTTCAATTTGAACGATTTTCATATTTGAACAATTTTCAAATTTGAACGGTTTTCGAATTTGAACGGTTTTCGAATTTAAACAGTTTTCAAATTTGAACATTTTCTCAATTTGAACAATTTTTAAAAATCAAAATTTTTGAATCTAAAAAAATATAAACAAAACCGAAAACAGAAAAAAGAAAAGAAAACAGAAAAAAGAAACCAGAAAAAAGAAAAAAGAAAAAACGAGGCCAAACAGCCACAAATGGGCCTGGCCCATACCCGACCAGGGGATGTGCGGTGGCCGGTAGCCACCGACCTGGTCGGTGTATAGGTTTTGCCAATAAATCCAATTTTTTACATAGTGGTCTCCACGGAATGAACGACGAAACTGGGCCGGCCCGTTCTGAAACGATAAAATTTCTGAAAATTCTGGTTGGGCCACGGCCCCCCCCTGGCCCACCTGCTGCGCCCATGCCTCTTGCCATGCTACATGGATTACCGTAGACGGAAATTTCAGAACTTAGGCTTTGTCATACCTAAAGTTACGATTTTAGAAATTACGATTAAAATGTAGATAGTAAATGGATATAGGTGTGTGTAGTGCATATGAACATTTGTAGTATGTAAAAATCACAAAATATTTGGGCGGTGTACTAATAAATTTTGTAACTTAACGTATAGATTTATAAACTTGTGGTTTTGTACAGTTTACAAATTTTCATAATTTGTTATGCAACTTTGCATGAGTTACTTATAGACGTGTTCTATTTCATCATTTTGAAAAGCTTAGATATGCGATTTTAGAAAAGAGAGAAATTTAGGGGTACATTTGAACCTAAGTCCAGGTGACGATTTCTACCATCTAGAAAGCCGTACACTTTAGAAGAAGCTCGTAATGTTTGGGAAGGGTTTTTTTATTAGAAACAAAGAATCTACTTCAACCGATATGTCCTTAGGCACGACATGCATAACATAGAAATCACATGTGGAAGGGAAACTTCAATCGGTACTTCTCTTGACCAATGATGCATTGAAACTCAACTGTTTGGACATAGTGGGATAGATCTATTGCCATAGGTAGAGACGGATAGGTAGCTAGTGATGGGATACGTAGCATAGAAAACAAAAAATTTCCTTAGGCACGACATGTTTGGGAAAGTTTTTTATTAGAAACAAAGAATCTACTTCAACCGATATGTCCTTAGGCACGACATGCATAACATAGAAATCACATGTGGAAGGGAAACTTCAATCGGTACTTCTCTTGACCAATGATGCATTGAAACTCAACTGTTTGGACATAGTGGGATAGATCTATTGCCATAGGTAGAGACGGATAGGTAGCTAGTGATGGGATACGTAGCATAGAAAACAAAAAATTTCCTACCGCAAGAACGAATAACAAGCCAAGATCCAAACTAGAAGATGGTAGCAACGAGAAGATCATGAGACTAACCCTCGAAGATTTTCAAAGCCTACGAGATTAGATCTCGTTGTTGCTGTAGTCGATCACTTGCCGCTTTTAAAAGCGCGTAGAAGATCTTGACGGTGCCACAGTCGGGCAGCATCTCCGTACTCGGTCACACGTTCGGTGTTGATGACGACGTCCTTATCCCCGTTCCAGCGGGCAGCGGAAGTAGTAGATCCTCCTCATAATCCCAATAGCACGATGGCGTGGTGGCGGTGATGATGGAGAACTCCGGCAGGGCTTCGCCTAAGCACTATGGGAGTTGTATGAGGAGGGGGACGACTAGGGTTTGGGGAGAGGGGCTGCTTGGGGCGCCGGCCTTGGGTGCCCTTGGTGGTGCGGCTCAAGTGGTGGCCGGCCCCCTCCCTCTCTCCCTCATTATATAGGTGGAACCCCAAGGGGTAGCCTGTCAATACCCGGATTTTAAAGTCCAGATGCCTATTATGCCATACATCGCAATCCCAGGAAGATTGTTGTTGCGAGACATAACAGTTGAATATCATAGAGTCATCATTTATTACAACACATAATCGTCTTACAAAGGTAGATCACATGATCCAATATTACAATAATAGTTGATCTATTGATCAACGAACATCACAAATAGCGGAAGCGAAGTAGTAGTGGACTATCTAATCCACAGGCCAATGCTTGACGTCAGGAGTAGTCCTAGTTGTCGTAGACGTCCTGCTGTCCATCTTCCTCGTACTGCTGGTCTCCTTCAAAGTCTGGCCATTTGAATAGCCAGGGACAAAGCCATGAGTACTTTTAAAGTACTCGCAAACTAATACTAAGGTAAGTACTTATCAATTTTAGTAAGGGGGTGCTAAGCTCTAAGTTTATTTGCATAAAGCCAATTTTAGTTCATAAACATTTAGTAAAAGCCTCTTCATTTGCTAACTAACTCAAGTGGGAACATTAGTGTCATTCCCACAACTCTGTTGTGATTCAAGTCAAATTCACCATTCACCTTTCAAGTTCAAAACACAAGTCATATGTGACATTTTTGAAAATGATCTGATGACGGAACAGTATGGCCTTTCCAACCGTCCATAACCGTGTACGCAGCTATTCGAATAGTTTTACACTCTGCAGAGGTCGTACACTTGTGCCACAACATTTGCAATAATCCGTCGAGTTAATCGCTCCCGATTTACCACACTCCGTGTGCGGACTACCAACCATAACCTTTCACTTACATACTCTAGTATAGGCACCTCTTCCCATGAGCTTGGCCTCCCAGTGAAGACAAACGGTCAGCCTGGGAACTGCACAGGGCTTGGGCCGGACATTCACCTCATTTCACGTCATTTCATATCATTTCACTTCCAACGGAGGCAGCCTCGGCATAACCCCTATGACGTTTGTTTAGAGGGAACCCATACTAAAGCACATAAATTTCTAGTTAAGCCCTTACCCATGTTGGCTATTGTGGGGGTACTTTCAAATTGGAATGGTATCGCAACCGAACCCAACCATCAGTTTTTATGAAATTCACCAAGTCATTCACCAGTCATATTCACCTTCAAAATCTTTCAATATAATGACTCATCATTCCAAGGTTTTCAAAGTCATTTCATTTCACATGTTCCCATCTAGAGTAGTCAATTTTATTTGTTTAGCACTAGCAACTAGTCATGAGGGGTGCTAACTAGCTTTGATTACTCTAGGCTAAATTTGATGCTCTTGTGCTACTCTAGACCAAGTGAATCATAAATCAAAAAGTAACTTTGATAAATCAACATCAATAAAGCTTGTAAGGTAAAAACTTGGGATAGGACTATTAAGCATAAAATAAAATGTGGTGATGCCTTGCTCTTGTAGAGCTTTGCACTTTGCAAGATTATTAGCTTGCCTTGGTTGGTGTAGTGATCAAAGTTCTCTTCTTCTTCCTCTTGGTAGAAAACCTCCTCCTCTTGATAGTCTCCGGTACTAGCGTCTATAAACGGATACGAGGATACAATCACCAAACAAGGCTTAATACTAGACTAAGCACACATATGAGTCACACAAGCTAGGCTAGCATCACAACATTATTATTAGATTGGTTGACTTTGTTTTCTTCTTTAAGAAAAATAATTTCCTCTCATTACAATATATTATTTAGTGTTGCTATTTAATTCTTTGGAGAAATAATTTCCTCTCATTGAATCTTGTTAAGATTTAATTCCCTTAACTAACAAGGTATGATCACATGTTGACCAAGGTCAACACTTCACACTTATTATTTGAGAATCATGTTTTAAATGAGGTTCTATACCTCATGCAATTTAAATAACTAGGTGATTTAAGATCCCCAAGTGAGCATATATGAGACCATGCAATAGAGGTCATCACATTACTTCATACCACTTGAGAATATGATTTAAATGAGGTGCTACACCTCATAGATTTAAAAACCTAAATTTGAAAAGTGATTTAAATGGGCTAGCATTGACTACATAGCCAATTTTTGATTCTAGCCCATGATCATGTACAGTACCCATATCATATTTTGCAGAATCAATTAGAGAATTGAAAATGTGAATCATAGCAATTGGATTCACCTCAAAACTCAATATGGTTGATTTTTAATAATTATTTGAAATCTGAAAAGTCTCTGTCTTGTTATTTTTACTATTCAAATTCCATAATAGTTTTAGGGTTCAAACCAGTGGGGTTAGCTAGATAATTTCGTAAGGATTCTAGAACATTTTGAATCACCAATTTTTGGACTTGTAGATTTGAAACTATTTAAATTCTAGAAAAGGCCAGTATTGAATTTCAAACTTAAAGAATTAACCAAATTCAAATAAAAGGGCCAGCGCGGGAAACTTAACGGGCCGAAATAGTTTGAAATGGGGAAGGCCAGCCCAACAACGTTTCTCATGCCGCGGGCCGCCTGGCAGGGTGGGGCCTGCGCGTCAGTGCCTCTTTAAACGCGAAGCGGTACCTGTTACTGTGAGCGGTTGGATTAGATGGACGATCGACGGTCGAGCGTCGTCGTCGTCGTCGACGAGAAGGGGTTGCTAGCACGGCGGAGGTAGGGGGTCGGCGGCGATCTGGGGCTCCGGCGAGGGGTTGGCGAGGTGCAGGAGGAGGTTGTCGAGGATGGGGAGTCGACTGGTACCGGCGGCGTCGCTCGGGGAGGCTTCAATCGACTGCGACTTCTAGTACGGGCTCCGGCGATCGACGGTGCAATTTGAGCTAGCTAGGGCTTAATCGAGGTGGAGAGGAGGTCGAGGAGATCAAGGAGAAGGAGGGGAGGTGCCTGGTGTGGAGAATGAGGCGCGGGGGTGGCTCTATTTATAGTTGCGCGCGTGTGCTGTGGGTGCCCGTGGAGGTCATCCATGGCGCCGGCGATTCGAGCGGCGAAGGGGCAAGGTAGGGTGCGCAGGGGGTAGGCGACGTCTAGATGGTACTGGTGAGCGTGATGGCACGGCGAATGATGGACGGAGGCATGCAGGAGAGGTCGTCGGCTTTGCAGTACCGTGGCGGGGGAAACTTGATCATGGCGACGGCGACGGTGTACGCGCGGCCAATGGAGCGTGTCTAGGAGCTAGAGGGGAGGGAGAGGGTGCTCGATGCAGAGATAGAGCTGCAGGGGAGGACGGAGGCGACGGCACGACTCGCCGCTCTGGCGCGTCCAGTGCACGGTGAGCGCGCATGCTGGCATGTACTGGGCGTGCCTGGGCGCGTCGAGATTTACCAATGCCGTGCGTTTCTCTGGTCATGGAGGGTAGAGGCATGCGTGATAGAGTGTGGTGCATCGTGTTGACAAAGTGAAAGTGGCCAGAGAAGAGTGGAGAGGAGGAGTGACATGAGGATCGGCATGGGTACGGCATGGTGGAAACTTTGATCATTTCTTCACTTTTATCAGTGCTGTGGTGCTTGGTTGATGTAGAGGAGGTACCAGGGTTGTGATGATCACAAATAGAAAGGGGTTTAGCCCAAAATCCAATGGATATTAGGGTGTGTGTCAAAACTGAAATGTTGCCTGCAAGGTGTTTGATAATATGGCCGCATGAAGATTTTTGTTGAATTTTGAAATTCCTTTTGGTGAAGTTGATTCAAATATTCAAAGGAGTAGAGTGGTGGTGGTGGTGGTCAAAAAGGTGCTGGTTTGCAAAGTTTGAAAAAGTGTATGATCTTCACTTTGCTTTATGGTTGCAACTTGTCTCCTCTATTCTGGTCAACCTAGGTAGAGTCAACCTTAATGGTCAACATCAAAATTGTTCACCTTGACATGGTCTTGGATGAGGTGGAAAGAGTTGACTAAGTTCAGTTTAAGAATCTGCCAAACCAGGGGTGCAAAGTGAGGATGATATTAAAAAGTGGCAAAGTGACCATTATCACATGAGTGAAATTTGAATTTTCCTTTGATTTGATTTTGGTTTCTTTGATGCAATTGTGTTTGTTCTTGATATATAAGTGTTTCACAACCAAGAGAGCAAGCAATGGTGGCCTTGATTAGGGTTTTGCATAATTGGCCAAAGTTGTATGTGAGTGAAATTGCATTTTTCTATTTCTTTTATTTCTCTCTATTTGATTTGGTTTTTCTTGATTCCAAAGTGATTCTTATTTGTTTTGGAACATTTCCAAACCATTGAAACCATTCCAAAAGGCCTAGTTCAAAGATTTGCAAAAATGGCCCTAAACACATATGAGGTGATATTTCAATTTTTCTTAATCTTCTATTTTGTTCCCCTTGCTTTACTTGGGCATGATCTAGGGTCCATTTAGGGTTAGATGAGGTTTAGATATGGTTTCACACCATTTGGGTAGAGTATGAGGGCATAGGGTAAGATTTGGTAATATGGCTATGTGCCACATATGCCTGTATGCATGTGTTTATTTTATTTTTATTTCTCACTTGAATTAGTTGGTAGATACTAGATTAGGTTGGTTGATGTTTTCAAAACATCTAAACAAAGTAGAGAGGTCTAAGTAAAACTTTCACAAAAATAGTCATAGGCACATAGGCCTTTTTCTTATTTTATTTCTTTTTATTTTGTTTTAACTTGAATGGTGAAAAGGATAGGGTTTAGGGTTTTAGGTCATTTCAAAATACTACAACAAACAATCATGGCAATATCACAACATCTAAGCATGATCACTATGTATCAAACTTAGATTAATAAAAGTTTTTGTTGGTTCGCAAAATTTGGAAATAGGGGAAATTCATTTCTTTGTTTTTTTGATAATTTTGGGATGTTACAAACCCTTCCCCCTTAAACAAATCTCGTCCCGAGATTTTAAGAAAAGTTAGGTTCCTAAGAGAGATTGAGCAATTGGATTAACAGGAAAATATACTTGGCATGGCTTGGGGTGCTTCCTGTGCTTCGGTGGCACTCATGTGGTAGAGACGACCGTTGCGGTTGTTCGGGTTCCTTTTAGCTGCGAAGCGGCGCTGTTGCTGAGCAGGTGCAGCTGTGTTGGCAGCAATCTTGGCAAGCTTCTTGGGGCACTCATTGGAGTAGTGACCCACCACTCCACATTCATAGCAGTTTACAGTTGACTTGTCTTTGGGGTTGATGGGAACAGCGTTGCTTCCGGTCCTTGGGGTAGTATTGGGGTTGTTGTTGTTACCATTGGGATGGTGGTTGTTGTTGTTGGGGTTGCTGTTGTTGTTGTTGCTGTGGTGATTGTTGCCTCCGGGCTTCGGGGGTCCTCCATTATTGTTGGAGTAGTTTGGGCGGTATTGTAACACCCCAACTTTTGCAACCTTGTTTAATTGTCCTTAGTGCAAAAATTAGGGGAACAAAAACTTTTTCTATAAACTAATTAGATGAATTGCCTTGATCTGTATGTTTTAATGGATTGCTTTGATCTGCTGGTAGATGAATTGTCTTGATTTGCTTGTTAAGCTTTGTCTTGACCTACCCCAAAGAACAACACATCTAGTGGTAAAATCATCCTTGAATTCAAAACTTGGGATCATCTACCCCTTAATACATGCTTCTCTCTTACCCTAGTAAAAAACCCTAAGGCATCATAATTTTGACTAAGTCCCAAAATCTATTTAAGGTTCCATTTTGGAACCCCTGGATTAAGCTACCCCTTGCCATCTAAGACAATGCATTTGGTCCTAGACCTAACTTATCATGAGCACTTCCCAACCATATCCTTGCCTTGAACCAAATCTCTCTTATACCCACTTTTCCTTGTTGGTTTTGAAGTCAAGTCAATAAGAAGTTTTGGCAGGCTTAAAATGTTCCAACTTTGGCAGTTGTTTCTTAAGCACCAACAACTGTTATTTGTGACCTCAATGCATGAATCTCATCTATGCAACACCCTCTGCAACTTCCACGTCTTGCATGTCCCCATCTAACCCCTCAATTCTTATTTTCACTTGATCTTGCACCCTACCCACTAATTCAGCACTAGATCACTTCATCCTGTTTTACCTCTTGTTTTTCTTCACTCTTCACAAAACCAAGAGTGGAATGATGGGTACATTATGTAGCCACCCTCTACCCTTGAGATCACTTCTCCCACAATATTTTACGTGCCAAAAATCCTATTTAAGTTTATTCTCAAATTTTCACTACAAAACTAATCCTAGTTTTATCATAGCTTTTCAAGCCTTTAAAATAGGAAATGTGGATGGTGTCTTGTATCATCTCATTTCCTTCAACCCAAAAATACTTGCTATTAAAACATTTAATCTATTCCTTCTTTTTAACAAAATGCATGGTGCATATAGATACACCATTTTTTGCCCTTTTTATTACCGACTAGCATTGAGAAAAAACTCTACTATGCTTTGTATGCAAGTAGACCAAATTTGTTTTAAAATATATTCTTGTCTCTTTCAAAACTTTCAAAAGGCAAGATCAATGTTAACACCTTTCAAAATTTGATCAACTCTCACATAGTGAGAGATGCCCACCCCTTTTTCATTCAAAAATTTAAATAGCAATTTAGGTTCTTCAACCACCTCTCACTCATATATTGTTCCCCATCATCACCTTGACCTCATGGGTTGATAATTTGTGTCACCCTCTTCATCCTTGATTTTATGCCTCACTCACTATCTCACTAAACCTTTCCCAACCATCATCTAAACCTCAACCAACACCACCTCTTGGGCAACCTGCGGGGTCACTTGATCTCACTTGTGATCTAGTTCTACTTAGCAAGAAATGGGGCCGGCCATGTTGCTTGTATGGCAATACTTGCCATTACTCCTCTCTCTCTCTACCTTGCTCTACCTTGGGAAGCCCCACACCTGCAAACCCTAGAAGAACACCACCCCCTCTCTCTTTCCCTTCCCTCTCTTTTCTTCCCACATGACCGGGCCATGGTGCACCAGCACCACCTGCCCCTGTTGCTCCTCTATGACCTCGGCCCCAGCTCAGGGACCACCTAGGCTCCCCTCTCCCCTTCCCCAAGCCCAAAAGCAGGCCAGCCCAGCCCCCCGTACCGAAACCCTTGCGAGTCCAAGGAGAAGCGTTCGCAGGCAGAACCTTCCCGCTCGACCCCTTCTATCCCGCGCGCCACTCCCATCCTGCTGACGTCCTCTGCGTGACGTCACGCCCCAGCACCGCCCAAACGTCAGCAGACTCGCAGCCATTGGTCGTCGCCTCCCGCACGCCCATCCATTGGCCGCAGCCACGGTGCACACCCGCCCAGCGCCTATATAAACCCACCCCGCCCACTCCACTCTCTCACAACTCCCACTCCACTCTCCTCCACCTCCACAGATGCCCCTGAGAACGCCCAGGGCGCTGCTCAGGGCTGCTGCTCGCCACAGCCCCGCCACCGTCCGTGGTCACCGCCCGGTGACAAGAAAGTCACCGAGCCCTTCTTCGACGACGCCACCCTCTTCCCTCCGTTTCATTCCGCCCCTGGTCGCCCCAGTAGCCTAACCCTGCCCTCCCTCTTCACCAGGGCTGCCGGAGACCGCCGCCACGGAGCTCCGCCCGGGATGTCTGCGGAGGAAGACCCGCCGGGGCGAGGTTGCTGCGGAGAAGGAAGACGGCCCGAGCCTACCCCTGCACCTGCCCCACCCACCGCCGCCGTGACCAGCCGCCGCCGTCGACCGCCGCCGCCCAGGTGAGCTCCGCCCGCCCCTGCCTTCTTTTCCCGTCCGCCAGGACGCGTGCGTAGTCGCGAGGAGGAAGAGGTGGCCCGTGCGTCTGCATGGCCACGTCGGCCCATGCAGATGGGTCCCGCACCGGGCCCTCTCTCCCCCTTTTCTTTTCTTTTTTTGTTTTTTCCCTTCCCCAACCGGTATCAGTGTTTGGGCCGGCCCACTTCTCAAATCTGTGCGGCCCAAGCTTTCCCGCCCGATCTCAATTCAAATTTCGGTTAAAAATTGTGCTAAAACCAGAGGCATTAAAATGCAAATATCTCGAGTTATACTTACCCGAATCCAGTGAGACCAATTGCTTTGGATCAGAAATTTCAATATCTTTCCAATGCCACTGGCCTTGTATTTTTAGGATTTTTGTATGATTTTTGGTGAATTAAACTTGTTCTATGTGTGCTGCAGACTCTAGCTAATTCCTAAAATTGTAAAATTAATATTTTTGGGTGAATCCAATTGTGCTAGTCTTGTTTTAGTACTGGCCATCTAGGAAACATATTTTTAGTTTCTGTTCATGCATATTTGTTACTGTTTGTGTTATGTGTGTGTCACATGAAATGTTGTACCAAAACTTTTGTTTATTTAAAATCTTTGACCAACTCTTTTTATTTAAAAATAGTCAACCTATGTTTTATTCTTGCAAAACAAACCCTATGCAACTTAACCTTAGACCTATTGTTTTGCTTAATTTTTCAAAAGAGTGTAGCATATTGTTTAGCTCCTAATTTTGTATAGTGTCTATTAGCCAAATAAACTAGGAAAATGATTTCCTAATTTTCCAAAAATGTTTAAAAATAAAATATGAATGCTTTTGATGTCTAACCAATGCACTTGTCTTCTTTGTGGTGTTATATACCAGGGGATAATTAATTTATGTCATGGTGATACCCAAAGAGGCAATTGATAATTGGTGAGGCTCTTATGCCCTTCTTAGATGATTAAATTGGGTTTTCAAAAATCAAAACTATTAAAGTTGTTTTGTAGTATCTATAAGACCTTAGTATGTTAAGCCCTTAGTAGAGTGGTTATCTATTGATTGTTGCTTGTTGTATGTTGTTTTGTTGGTACAATGTGTTGATTGTGTTCTTTTTCTATTTTCCGGCGATAGATGCGAACAATTCCGGAGAAGAAGAAGTGGTTCGGATAAGGATTTTATTTATATTGATGGGATTCTTATATTGATGGAGTTGAAGAATTCCAGGGACAAATAAGCCAAGGCAAGCCATTTACTTTGACTCTTTATATCCATGTTCTTGGTTGAGATCTTTCTATCCTTGGTCTCTTGATTTCTTGCGTCTCCTTGGGTTTGCTTAATTTGATTCTTTTACATACTTGCCACCAAGTGTGTAATGTCCCCTCTCGATATTTTGCGTACTTACTCTAAGTATGTGAATCACATTCCCCACCTTTTGACACCCTAATTCTAAGTAAAAACTTGGGATTATATCATTAAAATTGCTCTACTTTTTGATCATCTCCATTCATGCTCAATTGGAGTATGGATGACCTTGACACCCCTTCATGTTATGATGGCAATCATTATGCTATTATACATCTTAGTCACGCATAAACTTTAGGTTGGGAAAACCCTCAAGGTTTTACCTTGTTGTAAAGTGAGAATTTGAGAAAGGAAAGGATTTAGTAAAAATGATGGGGATGAGAAAATGGTTGGGATATTACGAAAACTTTGGCGCCTAAGTACTCACCCATGACAACAAACTAGCGCAACCACATTACTCCAACATGGGCACGGGGCTTAGCTCGACGTTCGTTCTCTTTAGCATGAGGCACCGCATAACTATACAAGGGTACGGATACCCCCGAGTCCGGATTGTCGAGGTTGGGACAATAGTATAACGGGAGGCCTTCGGGGCTGACCCGTCCGGAAGACACTATGGGTCTCCTGGCTTGGCGGTGGAGCCACGCTCAAAAGGAGGTGAGCTGCCACGGTGCCGGGGAGGTACATACTCCATAGGGTAGGACCTCTTGCTAATTAGAATGGGCGAAAGGCTTCGACTGGTTATCCGATACCCACATACTTTCGTATGATGGCCCGGGGATGATCCCGGCGGATTTATCAGATCTTGTGGGGAAAGTGTGCAAACTCTGCAGAGTTAAATCTATTCGAATAGCCGTGTCCGCGGTCATGGATGGTTGGATTGGCTGTTGCTTAGCCTGATGTGTTTTGTTTATGAAAATGTTTGACAAAGGAAAGAAACGGGATTTGTGTTGGAGTACTTTGAGTACTAGAAAAATGGTTGATGACCACAATGAGGTGGTCGGAAAGGAATTGATAAAAATTGGGTCTACCCTTCCTAAGTGTTTATGTCGTGAAAGATCTTCCTAAATTGAGTCAAGTAGTGATGTCTTAGATATATTCTCTCATCTCCTTCACCCATGAAGTTGAGATGCTAACTCCACTAAAACACTTCTTCTCGTCTACATAACATATTCTTGTTACCTAAGTGGTCATTCCCTCTTGATCCCCTAGTTAGACCTTGGTACCTCGTTCTCTTTGTTAAGTTACTTTGTAAATGGTTTGCGAGTACAATTCAAAATGTACTCACGGCTTTGTCCCTGGCTATTTACTTGGCCAGACTTGGAGGAACGCGACGGATAAAGAAGAAGTTGGTGACGTCTATGCGAGCTAGGAACGTCTTTCCAGTCAGTTGCCTGTAGGGTTTATGGCAGATGACTTGGGCTCCGCGCTGTTGAAGTGATGATACTACTCTGATGTTTAGATAGGCCCTTCGAGTCTATTATGTAAGTTTGGCCATGAGACCTTATTGTAATTTTCTTATTCCGCTTTGTAATGGATGGTGTAATTTGATATCAGTTCGGTTATGTGTTCACGGCGCACTGATCATGGGATCATGAACTGTATACATAACAGGGTATTTCGGGCAGTTAGTCCGGGGTCCCCACAGAGCTGGTATCAGAGCCATCCTGACTGTAGGAGACCTTAGTTAGCATGGACGTTAGTTAGGAAACGAATACTTGGGAAAAACTATTTACGAAACAAATCCTTTCTTTAGTCGGAAGCATAGCTTCTACTCCTCTTCTTTCTTCGAAACTTCTAAACTCTTATCTCTCCGCTTTATAAATGTTTGAAAATTCTTACTCTATTGTCTCATCCACTTCAAACATATTGGACGATGTCCCCAACTCAGACCGGAGACTCGAACTTAAACATGGATCAATCCCTCGGGAAGACTCTTGAATCTCCAACAACAAGCTATTGAAGATTGGATGCCGACTTAGTCGTGCACATAAAGAGATAATAAGATCATGTCTTTGGTCGTGCACTTAGTCGTACTCAAGTGACTTAGGGATACTACTCTTCATGGTGGGTTCTTCATCTTCACGGGGAATGTGCTTAGCGAAAGGCGCGGGCGTTGTCCAACTCCTTGCGGGTCTTGTGCAGCAGGAAGTCCAGGCATGCGACATAGTAGTTCATCTCCGGGTGCGGTGGCATGGTTAGTGGTCTTCCCATGGGGTCATGTCTTGGGTAGTAAACAAAGCGAGTGTTCTTGATCTTGTTCTCTTTTTGTCCACACAGACGGGCAATTGCTTCCTGCATGGCTTTGGCTATTCCATCCTTCCAAGTGTTTCCCGTTACAGAAAACCAGATGGTTTCCCATATTGGGGCTCCAAGCTTTCCTCTCAGATCTGCAGTAACTTCCCACCGAGGTGGTCCTCCCGACGGATGGTTGAGGGGTATTCCGAAGAACTCGGGATACGGGAGTCCTAAATATTCCACTAGTTGCTTCAAATCCTTCTCGAACATCAGGTTTCCTTCATGACCAATCTGATAGGACTCACATTGGTACTCCATCTGTGAGCAATTAAGATAAGTAAGTTAATGGAGTGATCAAGTGTGCAAATTTTTATGTACAATTACAAAGAAAGGTAGAGCATGGGTTTCTTATTTTGGAAAGATCTCGAGGGTAAGAGTGAGAATAAGCTTTCATAGATATTCACTTCATTGGTTTTGAAACTAAGTTTTTCAGACGTCCATTCTAACTAGGTCACCTAAGGTCAAACAATGGCTCTGATACCAACTTGTCAACACCCGGATTTTTAAGTCCAGATGCCTATTATGCCATACATCGCAATCCCAGGAAGATTGTTGTTGCGAGACATAACAGTTGAATATCACAGAGTCATCATTTATTACAACACATAATCGTCTTACAAAGGTAGATCACATGATCCAATATTACAATAATAGTTGATCTATTGATCAACGAACATCACAAATAGCGGAAGCGAAGTAGTAGTGGACTATCAGGTTTCTTCTATTGAAACTATATTTTTATTCGGTCACATCATATGTGCTTTACTTGGAGCGTCTGTGTGTTTATTTTTGTTTTTGTTTGTGTTTGAATAAATTCGGATCCTAGCAATCCTTGTTTGGGAGAGAGACACGCTCCGCTTTTTCATATGAACACTTGTTCTTCGTTTTACTTTTAATGTTCAATGATAAAAGTTGGAAGCTACAACACTTATTATTATTTGGTTGGAAACAGAAAATGCCTCATATGACTTGGATAATTTGACACTTGGCAATTGTTTTGAGCTCTCAAGTAGATCATGATTAAGTTTTTTTTTCATGTAGTTTAAACCTATTAGTGGAGAACTACTGTAGAGCTTGTTAAAAATGGTTTGCATGATTGGTCTCTCTTAAGGTCTAGATATTTTCTGGTAAAAGTGTTTGAGCAACAAGGAAGACAGTGTAGAGTATTATAATGCTTGCAATATGTTCTTATGTAAGTTTTGCTGCACCGGTTCATACTTGTGTTTGCTTCAAATAGCCTTGCTAGCCTAAGCCTTGTATCGAGAGGGAATACTTCTCATGCATCCAAAACCTTGAGCCAAAACTATGCCATTTGTGTCCACCATACCTACCTACTATGTGGTATTTCCTGCCATTCCAAAGTAAATTGCTTGAGTGCTACCTTTAAACAATTCAAAATGCTTCTCAATTTGTGTTAATGTTTTATAGCTCATGAGGAAGTATGTGGTGTTTATCTTTCAATCTTGTTGGGCAACTTTCACCAATGGACTAGTGGCTTCATCCGCTCATCCAATAATTTTGCAAAAAGAGCTGGCAATGGGATTCCCAGTCCCAAATTAATTAACCTAAATAGACACTCCTCCATGGTATGTGATTGTTGGACGGCACCCGAAGGATTCGGTTAGCCATGGCTTGTGTAAGCAAAGGTTGGGAGGAGTGTCATCATAATAAAACTAAAATAAAAAGGCACTCCTTCATGGTATGAGATTGTTGGCAGGCACCCGAGGATTCGGTTAGCCATGGTTTGTGAAAGAAAGGTTGGAAGGAGTGCCACCCAAAAATAAAAATAAAATGGGAGCCGCTCTTTGAAGGTTTGTCTGGCAAGGGGGTTAGAGTGCCCACTACCATTCGTTGATAACAACAAACACCTCTCAAAACTTTACTTTTGTGCCCTCTTTATGTTTTCAAAACCAAAGCTCTAGCACAAATATAGCAATCAATGCTTCCCTCTGCGAAGGGCCATTCTTTTACTTTATGTTGAGTCAGTATACCTACTTCCTTCCATCTTAGAAGCAAACACTTGTGTTAACTGTGCATTGATTCTTACATACTTGCATATTTGCATTCATCATATTACTTTGTGTTGACAATTATCCATGAGATATGCATGTTGAAAGTTGAAAGCAACCGCTGAAACTTATATCTTCCTTTGTGTTGCTTCGATGCCTTTACTTTGAATCTATTGCTTTATGAGTTAACTCTTGTGCAATCTTTTGATGCTTGTCTTGAAAGTACTATTCATGAAAAGTTTTGCTATATGTTATCTATTTGTTAGCAACTATAGATCATTGCCTTGAGTCACTTCATTCATTTCATATGCTTTGTAATAGTATGATCAAGGTTATGTAAGTAGCATGTCACTACATAAATTATTCTTTTTATCGTTTACCTGCTCGGGACGAGCAGGAACTAAGCTTGGGGATGCTGATACGTCCCCGACGTATCCATAATTTCTGTCGTTCCATGCTTGTTTTATGACAATACTTACATGTTTTGCTTGCACTTTATGATGATTTCATGCATTTTCCGGAACTAACCTATTAACGAGATGCCACAGTGCCAGTTCCTGTTTTCTGCTGTTTTTGGTTCCAGAAAGGCTGTTCGGGCAATATTCTCGGAATTGGACGAAATCAACGCCAAACCTCCTATTTTTCCCGGAAGGCTCCAGAACACCGAAGAAGAGTCGGAGGAGAGCCAGGGGGGCCCCACACCATAGGGCCGCGTGGGCCAGACCCTGGCCGCGCCGGCCTAGGGTGAGGCCACCCTGTCGACCCTCCTGCGCCGCCTCTTCGCCTATATAACCCCTTTCGACCTAAAAACACAGTACCAATTGACGAAACTCCAGAAAGACTCCAGGGGCGCCGCCGCCATCGCGAAACTCCAATTCGGGGGACAGAAGTCTCTGTTCCGGCACCCTGCCGGGACGGGGAAGTGCCCCCGGAAGCCATCTCCATTGATGCCACCGCCTTCATCATGCTCCGTGAGTAGTTCCCCCATGGACTACAGGTTCTAGCTGTAGCTAGTTGGTACTCTCTTTCCCATATACTTCAATACAATGATCTCATGAGCTGCCTTACATGATTGAGATCCATCTGATGTAATCGGTGTTGTGTTTGTTGGGATCCGATGGATGATACATTATGATTAGTCTATCTATAAAGTTTGTGAAGTTATTGTTGCTGCAATCTTGTTATGCTTAATGCTTGTCACTAGGGCCCGAGTGGCATGATCTTAGATTTGAGCTCTATACTTATTGCTTAGATTGTATCTACAAGTTGTATGCACATGTCACTGTCCGGAACCAAAGGCCCCGAAGTGACAGAAATCGGGACAACCGGAGGGGATGGCGGTGATGTGAGGGACACATGTTTTCACCAAGTGTTAATGCTTTGCTCCGGTACTCTATTAAAAGGAGTACCTTAATATCCAGTAGTTTCCCTTGAGGCCCGGCTGCCACCGGCTGGTAGGACAAAAGATGTTGTGCAAGTTTCTCATTGCGAGCACGTACGACTATAATCGGAAAACATGCCTACATAATTAATAATCTGGATGTTCTGTCTTAATGCTTTGATTCCTATCAATTGCCCAACTGTAATTTGTTCACCCAACACTTGTCACTTATTGGAGAGTTACCACTAGTGTAGATCGCTGGGAACCCCGGTCCATATCTCATCATTATATACCTGTTCTACATGTCATTGGAAGTAGTACCAACTATTTTCTGGTGCCATTGCTCTCATATTGCTATTACTGCTGTGTATTCTTGTTACTCTTGCTCTCATATTATCGCTACTTTCACATCACCCCTGTTACTAGTGCTTTTCCAGGTGCAGCTGAATTGACAACTCAGTTGTTAAGGCTTATAAGTATTCTTTACCTCCCCTTGTGTCGAATCAATAAATTTGGGTTTTACTTCCCTCGAAGACTATCGCGATCCCCTATACTTGTGGGTCATCAACACACTTAAGGTTTGATGTCGTATTAGTAGATATTGAATATGGAATGGAGTTCGAAGTTTTGTTCGGAGTCTCGGATGGGATCCCAGACATCCCGAGGAGTTCCTAAATGGTCCGGAGAATAAGATTCATATATAGGAAGTCATTTTCTAGGTTTGAAAATGATCCGGTATTTTTTCTGGAAGGTTCTAGAAGGTTCTAGAAGAGTCCGGAAGAAATTAGCATGGAAGGTGGAGTCCCAGAGGGACTCCACCCACCTTGGCCGGCCAGCCTAAGGGAGGAGGAGTCCCAAGTGGACTCCTTCCCATGGTGGCCGGCCACCCCACCAAAGGAAAGGGGGGAGTCCCACTTCCCCTAGGTTTGGTCATATGGAAGGTTTATGTTGGGATCTTATTCGGAGACTTTTGACCTAATCCTTGGGGCTTCCACCTATATAAAGAGGGGAGGGGAGGGGCTGGCCGGCCACACCAAGACCACCATGGCCGCACCCCCCAAGAGCCCCCTCTCCCTAGAAACCCTAGCGGTTCCCTCCTCCCTCTCTCTCCCACATAGCTTAGGCGAAGCTCTATCGGAGATCTCCACCACCACCGCCACCACGCCGTCGTGCTGCCGGGATTCCGAGGAGGATCTACTACTTTCGCTGCCCGCTGGAACGGGGAGAAGGACGTCGTCTTCATCAACACCGAACGTGTGACCGAGTATGGAGGTGCTGCCCGATTGTGGCACCGTCAAGATCTTCTACGCGCTTTTGAAAGCGGCAAGTGATCGTCTACCGCAGCAACGAGAGCCTCCTTTTGTAGGCTTTGGAAATCTTCAAGGGTTAGTCTTGTTCATCCCATCGTTGCTCCCATCTTCTAGATTGCATCTTGGCTTGGATTGCGTTCTCGCGGTAAGAAATTTTTTGTTTTCTATGCTACGAATCCCTACAGTGGTATCAGAGCCGTGTCTATGCATAGATGGTTGCACGAGTAGAACACAATTGTTTTGTGGGCGTTGATGCTTTGTTGTCTTTAGTTCGAGTACTTTGCATCTTTGTGGCATGGTGGGATGAAGCAGCTCGGGCTAACTTTACATGACCGCGTTCATGAGACTTGCTCCACGTTTGACATGCAACTTGTATTGCATAAGTGGCTTTGCGGGTGTCTGTCTCTCCCACCATAGTGAAGATTCAATTTACTCTTTCTATTGACAACACTAGTATCACCGTTGTGGTTCATGTTCGTAGGTAGATTAGATCTTACTCGAAAACCCTAAACCATGTAAAATATGCAAACCAAATTAGAGACGTCTAACTTGTTTTTGCAGGGTTTGGCGATGTGATATGGCCATAATGTGATGATGAATATGTATGAGATGATCATTATTGTATTGTGGCAACCGGCAGGAGCCTTATGGTTGTCTTTAAATTTCATGTTGAGTAGTATTTCAAAGTAGTTGTAATAGTTGCTACATGAGGTGAACAACCATGAAGACGGCGCCATGGACCTTGACGCTACGCCGACGATGATGGAGATCATGCCCATTGATGATGGAGATCATGTCCATGCTTTGGAGATGAAGATCGAAGGCGCAAAGACTAAAGGGCCATATCATATCACATATGAATTGCATGTGATGTTAATTCTTTATGCATCTTATTTTGCTTAGAACGCGACGGTAGCATTATAAGATGATCCCTCACATTAATATCAAGATAATAAAGTGTTCTCCCCTTGTATGCACCGTTGCAACAGTTCGTCGTTTCGAAGCATCTCATGATGATCGGATGTGATAGATTCTACGTTCATAAACAACGGGTGTAAGCCATGTTTGCACACGCAGAATACTTGGGTTTGCTTGACGAGCCTAGCATGTACAAACATGGCCTCGGGACAACGGAAACCGAAAGGTTGAACACGAGTCATATGGATGATATGATCAACGTGTTGATGTTCACCATTGAAGCTACATCATCTCACGTAATGATCGGTTTTGGTGTAGTGGAGGTGGATCGTGTACCACTTAACAACTATGAGGGATGTTGTATTAAGTGGGAGTTCATTAGTAATTAGATTAAAACATGAACTAATTATCATAAACATAGTCTGAGTAGTATTTTGAATTAATTTGTAGTATTGGCATCCGTTTTCTACCAAGCGCTAGTCTTGTTATTGAGATAGAAATACTGTTAAAATCTCAAAATAAACTTTACGGACTGGTACCGTATTGTTAAAGAATGAAGAAATGATTAAGTCCTATTGCAAACTTTTAGTAAACCTCACATTGTTGATTCAAAGAGCTATGATTTCAATTAGTACCTAAAGTTATCTTGTCTCCATGAAACTTGAAGTTCAAATCTGTTTGAAAAAGTAAGGAGCTGAAAATTTAGTTTTCAGAAATAAGCAAGGTATGAGATATATGTGATATCTAATACCTTATTGCAAGATGATAGAATATAATCTAGTGAGACTACATAAACTCATAAGTTTTATGGGAATGTACGAAGGTTGAAGATGCAAGGCGTCCCAATCCTCCAACTATTGGGGCACTAACGATATTCGCATCTCCATGAAGTGATCGTCCTTAGTATGCACCGTTGCTAAAGACTCGTCATTTCGAATACTAAGGTATAGATTCTACGTGTGCATACAACGGGTGCAAGCCAGATTTGCACATGCGAATACTGAGGTTAAACTTTACGAGCCTAGCATGTACAGACATGGTCTCGGAAAAGTCGTCATGATATGATGGATAAAATTATGAGTGAAATTGTTCATCATATTACAAAGTTACTAATAGTGAAATCTGAAACACTTGTCATATGATGATCAACTTCAAAGTAAGAACCTCAAGGTTATTGGTATTTGACCAACAAACCTAGAAGTTAATGATATTAAAGTGTTTTTCTGAATAATGAGGAAAGCTAAAAGAGAAACTACAAAAGATATTTTGGCAGAAAGAAAAGACTAGAAAGTCTAGCCCAGGTGTATATAAATGATATACATGTTATGGATGTATTCCTTGTCTGGTCACACAATGAAATTCTTGGGTATTTGTACCATATTGGTTGGTATGAAGTGTCATACAAAACAACTCAATACAAGAATACAATGGCCTAAGTGACTGACAAGGAATATGATAGGAATGCACGCCTGGAACAAAAATAAACTGTTATTATGTTCGTCGTTGGCATTCTATCTAGCCCTTAGAATTTATAATAAAGAGCTTAATAATAGTTATTTTGCTCTGGTCAAATAAAAACAATGAGTTGTTCAAATTATGACATTACTCCATGTACGATGGATAAGTTATTATAAATCTTAATGGTGAAACACACATACATAACACTGACGCTAAAATGCCATAAGGCAAATGATTTGAATTCCACTTATTTGTGGAACCGCCATTTAGGTAATGTTAGAAAGGAACGCATGAAGGAACTCCATGCAAATGGAATTTTGGAGTCATTCGATTTTTGAATCGTTTGGCGCTTGCAACTCTTTTCTAAAGAGAATAACTGAAATACCGTTCATAGGCCAAGAGTTGAACGGGCAACTAACTTAGTGGAAACATACATGATGATATATGTGGTTCACTGGGCATAGTTGTGTGCGGGAGATTCTTCTACTTCATGAAAACTTCCAACAATGAATTGAGTATATATATGTGGATATATTCGATAAGGAAGAAGTTTGAAACATTTGAATAGATTCATATAAATTTCAGCATGAAGTGGAAATCATCGTAATAGAAAAGTCAAATATCTATGATTAGATCATAGTGGAAATATTTCAATTACGAGTTTTAGCGAACATCTAAGAGAGTTATGAAGTTGTTCTACAACTCACGTTTCTTAGAGTATCATAGTGATGATGAAGTATCCGAGAGACGTATCCAAACCTTGTTAGATTAATGATGAGATAAAATAAAATGAAGCCATTATATTTTTGTGGATTATGCTTTAGAGACTACCGCTTTTACACTGAATAGAGCATCATCATGATCCGTTGAAATGACACCATAAGAGTTATGGCATGGGTATGAACCCTAATAGTCCTTTCTTAAATTTTGGTATGCATAGCATAAGATAAATAAGTTTACAACCAAAATCGGATGAATGTCTTTGTTGGTTATCCCAAAGAATTAATTGGGAATTCTTTCCACTATGAAGTAAAAGACAAAAGTGTTTGTTAATGTTACTTGCTTATTTCCAAGAAATTGTTTTCTAGCGAAGTATTTGAGTGGGAGGACAATAGAACTTGATAAGGTTTATGAACCTGAGCATAATGATCAGAGTAGCGCAGCATCGGAAATTGATTCCGGAAGCGGCCACGACGATCATGGCTTCCATGACTACAAAGTGTTTTAGCCATGGAGATCGAAGTACTTATTGAACCTTGTAGGTATGGTTTACTTTGTGATCAAATAAATGATTTGTGGACAAAGGATTGATTTTGAACAATGATAAACCAACTACAAACAAAGAAGTTATGATGGGCCCTGACTCCGTTAAAATGGTTGTACGCCATGAAATCCAAGATAGATGAATACTTTTTGAAAGTAAATGGATCTATAAAATTGATGGACTTGGATGGAATATCATTGAAGAAGCTCAACTTGTCGAAAAGTAGTTTACGACAAAGTTCAAAGAATTGACTACGATAAGAATAGATCTTCCGTAGCGATGCTTATAGTCTATGTGGATTATTCTAGTAATCACTACATATTTCTTTTATGAGATATGATAGTAGGATGGCAACATACATTACTTAACAGAAGTGTGTATTAAAGGTGTATACAAGATACAACCAAGAGTTTTGCTAGTCCGTGGAATACTAGATAGGAATACGAACTTCAATTGAATGAAGTAAGTATCGCGGAGTTGGAATCTTCACCGGATGAAATGATCAAAGAGTTATGATTTCATCAGAGACGATGAAGAGGCTTGCATTTGCAAGAAATTAAGTGGGAGCGCTGAGACATATTTGTAATACTTTATGTAGATGACATATCGTTGATTACAAATAATGTAATTATATAATTGATTAAAAAGGTTTCATTGAGAATTAAACATCAATGAAAGGATATGAACTGAAACATATTTAAGTGTCAAGATCTATGAAGATGGATTGAAACACATAAAAGTTTAAGTTAAAAAGTACATAGAATGAATATTGAAGTAGTTCAATATAAAGAAGGTGTTCTTTTCATGTGAAGGTTTTACAAGACTTGAGTGTATCTGACACTCAATGAGTAAAAAACACATGAGTGATTTTAGATCACGAATAATATGTACAATATCAGATGTCCTATGCTCTAAATGGTTAGGAGCATATACCAGAATGATTCATGTGATGATCATTGGATAAACAGTAAGAATATCCTTGAGTGCTTTAGAAGAACCAAGGATATATAGTTTTGTATGAGTAATGACAAACAAATCGCTGTAAGGTGTTGCACCGATATTAGTTTGGTCACATATAAAAATAAAATTTCAATCTCAAATTAGGCTAAGTGTTGTTTAAAAGGTAGCACAATGAGCTAGAAGTTGTCTATGCTAGATTTAGATGAGTTCTATATGTTG
The DNA here is from genome assembly GCF_019359855.2 of Lolium perenne. Lineage (NCBI taxonomy): Eukaryota > Viridiplantae > Streptophyta > Magnoliopsida > Poales > Poaceae > Lolium > Lolium perenne. The sequence continues at coordinate 171,036,229 of NC_067250.2, read as the reverse complement.
TGACGGATTCTACAAACAAAGGCAGAATATTTCATTGTTTTGACAATGACTGAGGATGTTAAGTCAAGAGGTTCTTTGAGAACTTGGTGTAGTTCCGATAGTGTCAGAACTTTGAAGCTATATTGTGTATGACAATATTAGTGACATATTTCAGACCGCGGAATTAAGGTTCCACCAGAAGACCAAACATATTTAATGCCGACTCATTTAGAAAATGAGTGATGCGTTGAGACGCAAATGAATTGCAAAATACATACGTTTCTAAGCATGTCAGATCCGTTGACTAAAATTTCTCCCGTGAGCAAAACATGATAAAGCACCAGAAGGCCAAGGTGTTATATCTTTACATATGTAAACTAGATTATTGACTCTAGTGCAAGTGGGAGACTGTTGGAGATATGCCCAAGAGGCAATAATAAAATGGTTATTATAATATATCTTTGTGTTTATGATAATGTTTACATACCATGCTATAATTGTATTAACCGAAACATTGATACATGTGTGTTATGTGAACAACAAGGAGTCCCTAGTAAGCCTCTTGTATAACTAGCTTGTTGATTAATAGATGATCATAGTTTCATGATCATGAACATTGGATGTTATTAATAACAAGGTTATGTCATTATGTGAATGATGTAATGGACACACCCAATTAAGCGTAGCATAAGATCACGTCATTAAGTTATTTGCTATAAGCTTTTCGATACATAGTTACCTAGTCCTTTCGACCATGAGATCATGTAAATCACTTATACCGGAAAGGTACTTTGATTACATCAAACGCCACTACGTAAATGGGTGGTTATAAAGGTGGGATTAAGTATCCGGAAAGTATGAGTTGAGGCATATGGATCAACAGTGGGATTTGTCCATCCCGATGACGGATAGATATACTCTGGGCCCTCTTGGTGGAATGTCGTCTAAATAGCTTGCAAGCATATGAATGGTTCATAAGAGACCACATACCACGGTACGAGTAAAGAGTACTTGTCAGGAGACGAGGTTGAACAAGGTATAGAGATACCGATGATCAAACCTCGGACAAGTAAAATATCGCGTGACAAAGGGAATTGGTATCGTATGTGAATGGTTCATTCGATCACTAAGTCATCGTTGAATATGTGGGAGCCATTATGGATCTCCAGATCCCGCTATTGGTTATTGGTCGGAGAGAGGTCTCAACCATGTCCACATAGTTCGCGAACCGTAGGGTGACACACTTAAGGTTTGATGTCGTATTAGTAGATATTGAATATGGAATGGAGTTCGAAGTTTTGTTCAGAGTCTCGGATGGGATACCAGATATCACGAGGAGTTCCGGAATGGTCCGGAGAATAAGATTCATATGTAGGAAGTCATTTTCTAGGTTTGAAAATGATCCGGTATTTTTTCTGGAAGGTTCTAGAAGGTTCTAGAAGAGTCCGGAAGAAATTAGCATGGAAGGTGGAGTCCACCCACCTTGGCCGGCCAGCCTAAGGGAGGAGGAGTCCCAAGTGGACTCCTCCCATGGTGGCCGGCCACCCCACCAAAGGAAAGGGGGGGAGTCCCACTTCCCCTAGGTTTGGTCATATGGAAGGTTTATGTTGGGGTCTTATTCGGAGACTTTTGACCTAATCCTTGGGGCTTCCACCTATATAAAGAGCGGAGGGGAGGGCTGGCCGGCCACACCAAGACCACCATGGCCGCACCCCCCAAGAGCCCCCTCTCCCTAGAAACCCTAGCGGTTCCCTCCTCCCTCTCTCTCCCACATAGCTTAGGCGAAGCTCTGCCGGAGATCTCCACCACCACCGTCACCACGCCGTCGTGCTGCCGGGATTCCGAGGAGGATCTACTACTTCCGCTGCCCCCTGGAACAGGGAGAAGGACGTCGTCTTCATCAACACCGAACGTGTGACCGAGTACGGAGGTGCTGCCCGATTGTGGCACCGTCAAGATCTTCTACGCGCTTTTAAAAGCGGCAAGTGATCGTCTACCGCAGCAACGAGAGCATCCTCTTGTAGGCTTTGGAAATCTTCAAGGGTTAGTCTCGTTCATCCCATCGTTGCTCCCATCTTCTAGATTGCATCTTGGCTTGGATTGCGTTCTCGCGGTAGGAATTTTTTTGTTTTCTATGCTACGAATCCCTACAGTAGCTAGACTGCCAAGTTAAGGCACGAAGTAGAGAAGATAGTTCTATTATATTTTGCGGCTTCAGAATCTCGCTTAATTGAATCTCCCACTCCAAGTATAATTTCCCGACGTTCCGTATATGAACCTCTTCAAACATGGCTTAGACAGCTTTTAGAACCCCTAACAACTACCGGATCCGCCTTCGTTACTGAGTGCCGCTGACACTCGGGCAAAATCAAGAAAATACCATCACCTGGTGGCGCATGCACAACTATATGTCTTCAAGGCCCGTGTGCTTTGAGGAGTTGCATCGATGGCATCACCATAATGGTCGTGTTGTCCATGGCGTTAAAAATTTAGGAAGTAACTACTGATTCTTTTGAAGCTCCATTGGAAGCAAATTTTGGTTGGAGGTACCCATTTTTGTTTCTTTTGGACGCATCCCAAGTTTGTTTGAAGCATGTCTAATCATGACACTGGGAATATATTTTCTTTGTTGGTCACTAATTTCAGCTGTCAGCAATTCTCTACTAGCAGCAAACACAAAACATATATGCTTCAAAACACAACGTCTCGCTATGTAAGACATGAGTTTATATCTGTCTGAAGCAAGTTTCATTGACGGTCAAAATATATTTATTTTTTTGCAAAGGAAGCAAATGCATGAACCGTACAAGCAAATTATTCGATCAGCTAATATTTCAAAGGAAGCAAATTTTCTGGTTGAGGGAAACATAAAATTCCTGCAAGGAAAACAAAGTGTTACAACACCAGAAAATAATTTTATTCAGGACGAAGCAAATTCCAATGAATTAGATGCAAGTTAATTACGTTAAGTACAAGATTTTCTTCCTACAAAGAAAGTTCTCTTAAAATACATAACAATTTTTTTTGAAACCAAAAACATTGATTTCATTTTTTATAGCAAATCAGAGGTTAATTCCACGCAATTTGTGTTGAAAATTAGTTAATTATTTACAGTGGGATTTATAGAACCAGTTTGTTGCAAATCCTTGCATGCAAAATAACTACCCAGGTGTTTGTTCTAGTTGGACATCACCAGGGGCGGATGTGTAGTCATACAAGTTGGTTTTTTACGTGTCCAACATTAATTTCCTCTAATTTTCTCTATATTTAGTATGTGGGGAAGAAGTAAAAAACAGTTTAATGTCATTTTCCCAATATTTTATTGTTACCTAACTATTTTATATTCCACATTAATACATAAGTGGGACATTGTAAGGTAAAACGAATAAATATCCTCTCTCCAGTATAATGGTTTAAACATATTCTTTCTGTAAAATTAAATATATTCATAGTATATATATCTCTTCCTTTTATTGCAGCTATCAAATGAGGCTGCTGATATGGTGAATGAGCTATTTTCTCCACAGTCCATTCATAACCCTGGCCGGCCCATTAGGTCTAAACTTGACAAAATCCAGCTCTTTTGTGGAGCTGATACAAAAGAAGCTTGAGCTTGCCACCAAAGTTAGAAGAGCGCAAGCAACTAAGAATGTTCATTGCTACGGTGCTATACACTCAAATTCTACTACAACTTAAGGAATGAATCCTTCAAAAAAGATGCAGGCTGCCAAGTTTCACGCATCCTTTCTAAGAATTGGAGATTGGGAGGTAAACTCTCTGCGGACTAAACTAATTTTTGTCCACTATAGTATAATAAATACATTAATTCTACATGTTTTCATCTGGTAATATATGTATATTTTGTTATTTTTATAGAAAAGGAGAATATCACCTGGCATCTGTACCAGTTGATGCATGCAACCATCATTACATTTGTTTATTCCATCCTAAACTTGTTTCTTTTAATGGGATTTAATTACTGATATGTTTGAAATGGTTGTGAGGCTGCGTTGTCCTTTGGTTGGATTCACTGCCATGAAACAGGAACTTACAATGTTGTATTGTTATTAGACTATAGTAGTAGAATTTATTCTGGAACAATTATCACTAGTAGAAAACCTCACATCCATCTAAGCCATTGGTACCGGTTCCCTTACGAACCGGTACCAATGGGGCCATTTGTACCGGTTTGAGGGCTCAGGTGGGCGAGGAGCTTTGGTACCGGTTTGGGAGGGGCTTTCGTACCGGTTCGTGTTAGGAACCGGTACGAAAGGTCTTCGGCCAAAAATCAGACGCGTGGTGGGGCCCGGGCTGGACCTTTGGTACCGGTTCGTAACACGAACCGGTACCAAAGGGTACCCAGCCATATCAAAATCGCCCAGATCGTCCCGAGCCCCCTGCTGGCTCTCATTTTTCTCTTCTTCCTCACACTCTAAATTTTTCTCCACCTCTCACACTCCAATAATCTTTATTTTTCTCCACCATTTTAACAAGATTAACGGCATACATCTATCCAAGGGTTAGCAATATCATCCTTCCTTCCGGCGTTCCTAATTTAGCTCAGTTCTTTGGTAGTTTTAACTCGTACTATTTTTGTAGTGCAATCAAGGTGTTCGATGAAATGCCTAAGTTAGTGATTTTATTTTTTTATATGCAATTTGAGCTGAAATTATGGTATGTTTTGTAGGTTTTAATTAGTATCATCCCCGTCCTCACCGCCGTCGATCGCTAGCGTCGTCCCCTAGCCGGCACGGTACCACCTCGGTGAGCCCCTCTTCTTTTTTATAAAAAACAATTAGTTTTATGTGATGAACTTGAATATTAATTAAGTTGGTCACTCATATATCCATGATGTTGTGTACTTAATGATTTTTGATATACATATAAAATGCGAGATGAGTCGACAATGGATGTACGGTGACCGGTGCCATCCCGAGTTCATTACGGCATGCATTATTTTCTCAACGTGGCTGAGGCAAACAGGCGGTCGAATGGTTTCATGTATTGTCCATGTAGTTCCTGTAAGAATATGAAGGATTACTCTACCTCGAAGACCCTTCACGTCCACTCTTTGGAGAATGGTTTCATGCCCAGCTATAATTGTTGGACCAAGCACGGAGAAAGAGGGGTTATATTGGAAGACAACGAAGAAGAAGAGGATAGTGACAACTATCCCAGCTTATTCATGAAGACGGTGGTAGTAGAATGGGGAAGACGCAGCTGAAGAAGAGCTCATGGTCGATGAGCCGATTTTTGATGACCCGGATGACGATTTGGGTCGGGCCATTCTTGATGCGAAGATGAACTGCGGAAATGAAAAGGAGAGGTTGAAGTTGGAGAAAATGTTAGAGGATCACAACAAACTGTTGTACCCAAATTGCGAAAATGGTCGAGAAAAAGCTGGGTACCACGCTGGAATTGCTGCGATGGAAGGCAGAGAATGGTACTTCGACAAGGGATTTGAAAAGTTGCTGAAAATAATAAAGAAGATGCTTCCGGGGAGAACGTGTTGCCCTCTAGCACGTACGAAGCAAAGAAGGTTGTCTGCCCTCTAGGATTAGAGGTGCGAGAAGATACATGCATGCATCAATGACTGCATCCTCTACCGCGGGAGTACGAGAATTTGAATGCATGCCCGGTATGTAGTGCATTGAGGTATAAGATCAGGCGAGATGACCCCGGCGATGTTGAGGGTGAGTCCACCCCCGGGAAGAGGGTTCTGCGAAGGTGATGTGGTATGCTCCTATAATACCACGGTTGAAACGTTTGTTCCAGAACAAAGAGCATGCCAAGTTGTTGCGATGGCACAAAGAGGACCGTAAGAAAGATGTGATGCTGAGACACCCGGCGACGGGTCGCGGTGGAGAAAAATCGACAGAGAGTTCAAGTCATTTTCAGATGACGCAAGGAACTTAAGATTTGGTCTAAGTACAGATGGCTTTAATCCTTTCGGGAAGCAGAGCTCCAGTCCTGCTTAGCACTGGCCGGTGACTCTATGTATCTATAACCTTCCTCCTTGGTTGTGCATGAAGCGGAAGTTCATTATGATGCTGCTCATCCAGGGCCCGAAGCAACCCGGCAACGACATTGATGTGTACCCGAGGCCATTGGTTGAAGAACTTTTAGAGTTGTGGCGTGACGAAGGTGTACTGTGTGGGATGAGCACGAACAAAAGGAATTTAACCTACGAGCGTTGTTATTTGTAACCATCAATGATTGGCCTGCTCTTGGTAACATTTCGGGGCAGTCAAACAAGGGATACAATGCATGCACACACTTTGTTTAGGTGAGACTGATAGTAATTATTTGGGAAACAAGAATGTGTACTGGGCATCGTCGATTTCTTCCAAAACAACATCACGTAAGAAAGAGAGGAAAGCATTTCGGAGGTGAGGCAGATAACCGAACGAAGCCTACCCGCCCTAATGGGGAAGTTATATATGATATGGTCAAGGATTTAAAAGTGATCTTTGGAAAGGGTCCTGCGGACAATCTGTTCCGCATGATGTTGACGGACACGTACCCATGTGGAAGAAGAAGTCGATATTTTGGGAGCTACCCTACTGGAAATTGTTAGAGGTTCACTCTGCAATCGACGTGATGCACGTGACGAAAAATCTTTGCGTGAACCTGCTAAACTTCTTGGGCGTGTATGGGAAGACAAAAGATACACCGGATGCACGGCAGGACCAGCAAAGTATCCACGAAGGAAACAACCTGAATCCAGAGAAGTATCAAGGTCCTGCCAGCTATGCTCTTACCAAAGAGGAGAAGGAGATCTTTTGAAGTCCCGAGTAGCATCAAGGTCCCGTCCGGCTTCTCGTCGAATATAAAGGGAATAATAAACATGTCGGAGAAAAAGTTTCAAAACCTAAAGTCTCATGACTGCCACGTGATTATGACACAATTACTTCCGGTTGCATTGAGGGGCTTCGCAGGAAAATGTTCGAGTACCCATTGTGAAGCTATGTCGTTCCTCAATGCAATTTCTCGAGAAGGTGATCAATCCACTTACTCTACAAAATTTACGAAGGATGTGGTCCAATGTCTAGTCGGCTTCGAGTTGGTGTTCCCACCATCCTTCTTCAATATTATGACACATCTCCTAGTTCACCTGGTCGAAGAGATTGGCGTTCTCGGTCTGTATTTCTACACAACATGTTCCCCTTTGAGAGATTCATGGGAGTCTTAAAGAAGTACGTTCATAACCGTGCTAGGCCGAAGGAAGCATCTCCAAGGGCTATGGAACAGAGGAGGTCATTGAGTTTTGTGTTGACTTTATTCCTGACCTTAAGCCGATCGGTGTTCCCGAATCGCGCTATGAGGGGAGACTGCGTGGAAAAGGCACGCTAGGAAAGAAATCAGCAACGTGTATGGACGGACATTCTTTCACTCAAGCACACTACACGGTTCTACTTAATTCCATCTTGGTGGCTCCGTACAAAGAGGAACACAAGGAGATCTTACGCTCTAAATACGCGGAGCAACGTGAAGATTGGATTGATGGAGAACACATGAAGACTTTCGGCGGTTGGTTGCAAACACGTCTCATGAATGTCACCGATGACGAGCAGCTGTACTTGTTGGCCAAGCAACCATCTTCTACTATATCGACTTTTCAAGGGTATGAGATTAATGGGAACACATTTTACACTTTCGCCCAAGACAAAAAGAGCACCAACCAAAACAGTGGTGTCCGCTTTGATGCAGAAGATGGCAATGGGAACAAGGTCACATATTATGGGTACATAGAGGAGATATGGGAACTTGACTATGGACCTAATTTCAAGGTCCCTTTGTTCCGGTGTAAATGGTTCAACTTTGAAAGACGGGTATGCAGTAGACCCGCAGTACGGAATGACTACAGTGGATTTCAAGAATCTTGGGTACGACACCGAACCATTCGTCCTAGCCAGTGAAGTGGCTCAGGTTTTTTATGTGAAGGATATGTCTAGCAAACCGAAAAAAAGAAAAGAAAGGCAAGAGGACACATCATACGATGAGCCAAAGCGGCACATAGTTCTTTCAGGAAAAAGAAACATCGTGGGAGTAGAGGACAAGACAGACATGTCAGAAGATTATAATAAGTTTGATGATATTCCACCCTTCAAGGTAAAAATTGACCCAAGCATCATCTTAAACAATGAAGATTGTCCATGGTTGCGTCGCAGTAAGAAGAAAGGGAAACGAGCGAAGAAAACTCAGAAGACTAGCTAGCTACATATAGGGATCATAACCAATATGGAAATCACTTTTGTGTAATGATGTTACTGTATGTAAGATATTAACAATGGAGATGGTTGGCTTGTTTTACTAGTTAAGTCACGGGCTTGCAGGGAAATTTTTCCGAGGCGGAACTTCCGAATATGCCATATATAGGGCATGTGCACCAAGGGCATATTCGAGAAGTTCCGCCACGGGAGATTTCCCAACCCTTTCCGCAACATTGTTAGAGGAGATGGAGTCTTCCACGGGCTTGCAGGAAAAAAATTCCGAGGCGGAACTTCCGAAGATGCCATATGGCGTGTGCACCAAGGGCATCTTCGACAAGTTCCGCCACGGGAGATTTCCCAACCCTTTCCCCAACATTTGTTAGAGGAGATGGAGTCTTCCACGGGCTTGCAGGGAAATTTTTCCGAGGCGGAACTTCCGAAGATGCCATAGGGGCGTGTGCACCAAGGGCATCTTCGACAAGTTCCGCCACGGGAGATTTCCCAACCCTTTCCTCCATCCATGGTGATGAAACTCTCCATCCATGTTGGCTTGTTGAGCTGCTTCCCATGGTGTATCGATGCTCCTTTTATAGGCAGAGCGTCCTTATCCTGCCGACAGCTTTAGTACCGGTTGCACCCACCAACCGGTACTAAAGGTTACCCACGCGTCCTTATCCCACCGACAGGGCGTCGTGCGCTACATACTTTATCTCATCGAGCAGGGCGTCCTTATCCTGCCGACAGCTTTAGCACCGGTTGCACCCACCAACCGGTACTAAAGGTTACCCACGCGTCCTTATCCCACCGACAGGCCGTCGTGCTCTCCATACATTATCTCATCGAGCAGGGCGTCCTTATCCTGCCGACAGCTTTAGCACCGGTTGCACCCACCAACCGGTACTAAAGGTTACCCACGCGTCCTTATCCCACCGACGGGCGTCGTGCGCTACATACTTTATCTCATCGAGCAGGGCGTCCTTATCCTGCCGACAGCTTTAGCACCGGTTGCACCCACCAACCGGTACTAAAGGTTACCCACGCGTCCTTATCCCACCGACAGGGCGTCGTGCGCTACATACTTTATCTCATCGAGCAGGGCGTCCTTATCCTGCCGACAGCTTTAGTACCGGTTGCACCCACCAACCGGTACTAAAGGTTTGCCTCTGTCTTCCCGCCTATTTTCTTCCCACGCTTTTCACCGGTTCCCGCCTTTGTCTTCCCGCCATTTTTCCACTATATATATGTAGGCTTGGCCACCATTTACATATCACATCTAGACTCATATCTGCAAACCTCATCATTCTCTCCCATGGCTTCCATCGCATCTCTAACCCCCCGGGAGGCGGAGGCGCTTTGCGCCTCGAACTACCCCTGCCCGCCGGGCTACCGCGTCCCGACCGGCTGGTTGCTAAGCGTCGGAGGCGTACCGGTCCCTCCAGTCCCTCTAGGTGTGGCGCGCGAGATGGCCATCACGAACCACTACTACTTCGAGCTCACGCCAGAGCAGCGGAGGAATCCCCAGTGGCATCCCGACTACAGCCCGACTTGGGAAAGCTTCTTCATCAATCGGCGTGAGAGGGCGCTTTCCAGGCATGAGGAGGGCGGTCTGCCTCCTTCGAACTTCAACGAGGCCGGCCGTCGGCTGTGGTGGCGCGGCCGGACTCTCCAGGGCGTCATGGCCTACCGTGGCCCCCGCCTGCGCTACCCTCAGTCCCAGCCCACGCGTGCTCACCCGCCGACCGGAGAGTACCGCGACCCCGATGCCAGCGACGATGATGACGGCGACTACGACGACTACAGTGGCGAGTACTACAGGGCTAGGCACGAGTATGACTGAATGACTCCAACAGTAGAATTTGGCCATGTATCTTTAATTTTCAGTTAAACTATGTATTTTAATTCGAGTTCAATCGTAATAAAATTTTATTCCCGCCTTTTTCCGTCGTACGTGGCGGGAAAGTTTCCCGCGCGGACGGCGTCGTGGCAAGAGTAAAGAATAGAAATAGATAATATATAGAAAAGAATTAGAAAATATGTAGAAAAGAAATATAAAAAAGGATATAGAAAACAAATAGAAAAGAAAACAAACGGAAATAGAAAAAGAAATAGAAAAGAAATAGAGAAGAAAAGAAACAGAAAATAAAAATAAAAGAAAAGAAACACAAAAGAAAAGAAAAAAACATAAAAGAAAAGAAAGAAGAAACAGAAAACAAAATAAATAGAAAAGAAATATAAAAGAAAAGAAACACAAAAGAAAGGGGAACGAAAATGAAAAGAAAAGAAATAGAAAATGAAAAGAAATAGAAAATGAAAAGAAAAGAAATAGAAAATGAAAAGAAATAGAAAATGAAAAGAAAAGAAATAGAAAATGAAAAGAAATAGAAAATGAGAAGAAAAGAAAAGAAACACAAAATAAAAGGAAAAAGAAACAGAAAAGAAAGAAGAAAACAAGAAAAGAAAAAAGAAACAAGAAAAGAAAAGAAAACAAGAAAAGAAAAAAGAAAACAAAAAAAAAACCCTTTAGTACCGGTTGGTACCACCAACCGGTACGAAAGGTCTTTCGTACCGGTGGGTGGTACCAACCGGTACTAAAGGCCCATCGCCATGTTTTAGACTTAGCCGCGCGACAAATAGAGCCCCAAATCCTCTTCTTCCCCGCGCGACACAGCTCCCGACGCGCCGACGACGCTGACGCACTCCACGCCGCCGCTGACGCACCCACGCCGCCGCGACGAAGCCGCCGCCGCCGACGCAGCCGCCGCCGCCCGCAGGTACCTCCCCGGCCCTCTCCTCCTTTTCCGCCGCCCGCATCCACGCCTCCCCGCTCGCGGCGCCGACCCTTTCGTGGTCAGCCTCGCGCTCAAGGCCTGCGCCGCGGCCGGCGACGCCGGCCACGCCGCGTCGCTGCACGCCTTCGCCGTCGGGTCCTCGGCCGTCTCCTCCGTCTTCGTCGCCACCGCGCTAGCGACGCGCTACGCCAAGGCCGGCCGCCTCGCGCCGGCGCTCGGGGTGTGTTCGACGAAATGCCAAGCAAGAACGTGGTCTCGTGGACCACGCTCGTGGGCGCGCCGACGCGGGCGGGCCGACGCCACGACGCGCTCCGCCGCTTCGCTGAGACCGGCGGCCCCGAGGCAGGTCGCGCAGTCCGCGGGTGTCAGAGCGGCGCCGCCGCACGCGGCGTGGCCGTAGGCGAACGCGTTCGGGTACGGGGAGATGCTGTAGGCGTCGCGGGCGCGGGACGACGGTGTGGCGGCCAGCAGGTCGGCGAGCACGTAGGCGAGACTCTCCGCGAAGGGGTCCCCGGCGCCGTACACCGCGCCGTTGCACCGCACGGACAGCGGCGTCGTGTTGGGCGCGCCACTGGCGGCCCGCGGGGAGGAGAGGACGAGTAGCAGCGCGACGGCGATGAGGACCTGGTCCTCTCTGTTGTGCGAGGACGCCATGGCTTCGTCGGATCTTGGGCTACGGGTGTGTGTGGTTGTTGGTGCTCGCGGTATGTGATTGCGAACAGCATCTATGCGTGTGAAGATAGGACGGTAAGGCTGGCCGGCCGGCCGGCGGATGGTCGTTTTCACGGGAGACTGCTCGTGTGTCTGTTTGCTTGCCTCTTGTATGACTGACCATGGGCGGACACACAGGGTGGGCCGGGTGGGCCGGGCGCTCCGCCGCTTCGCTGAGAGGTGGCTCCCGGGCGGTGAGCATGGCGAGCATCATGAGCTTCGCAGCGTGTCGGCGGCGATGAAGCGCAGGTTCATGGTGTAGGGGTCGTTGGTGGAGATGAAGTGGAAGGAGAGGAGCGGGACGGCGAAGAGCGCCACGAAGTGTGGTGAAGTGTGGGGGAGTGTTTTATTTAGGCGAGATGGCAGCTCTGGTTGGACCATCCCTTGTTCCGTTGCTGTAGTGCTAGGCGTGTATCCATACGGCGAGGGGTGTACGGTCGATATATAGACAGCCGCCGCGACATAGAGAGAAGAGCGAGAGGACGAGCGCCGAGTGTTAGGGTTAGGGTCTGTAGCGGTGCCGAGTCCGTGGCGGTGCCGCCGCGACATAGAGAGAAGAGCGAGAGGAGGAGGGGGAACACCGTGTCCGTGGCCGTGGCGGTCCGTTAGGGTTTTTTTGCTTTCTTCATTTCAATTGTTATCCATCTAGCAATCTGTTATATGATCATTACATGATGAATGAAATACAATTGCTTTCTTAATTTTGCAGTGACATTGAGGTATGGAGGACGGCACCTTCGTCCGAGATGAGGAGGGGGAAGAAGCGGTGCAGCGATTGATCTATGAGAGTGCCCGTGGTCCGGAACCCGACGATGGAGATGACAACGAGTACCCCGACTTTCTGAATGATTTTGGCGAGGGACTTGAGTCTGAACAAGTTAGAAAAGACAATGAAGTGTCCATCACAAACTCCGGCGAGGTGTATATCTATGTATCAATTAGTCTGTGTTCATCCCTAGATGCATTCATTTATTTGTATTGCACTTATTAACGAATAATTTTTTCTTTTAGCCTTCGGATCATCGAGCAAGTCTGTTAGAACAAAACGAGGCCCGACGCTGGTGCTAAAGGGCGAGGGCAGGTTAGCCCTCACGGCATTCAAGGCTAATGGTGAACCGGTGGAGCCCAAGGAGTTTTGCCGCAAATTTACAAGTCAATCCGGAGTTATTGTTAGGGACCATGTACCGATCAGCATTCAAGAGTGGCATAAGCCGAAGAACCCGGAGAGTGGTGCTACTTATGTCAACGACAACATGAAAAAATTTCTTTGGGAAACGCTACTGACAAAGTTCAGCCTACCGGAAGACATGACGGAAGGCCAGAAGGATAAAGTCAAGGAATGGACATGGAAGAAGATGGCCATACAATTCCAGAGCTTCAAGAAAAATTTATGGGACAAATATAAGAATGAAGATCCAGTATTCGATGATAATACCGAAAATCTAGTGAAGATAAAAGATCACTGGGCCGCATTTAAGGAGTATAAGAAATCGTCTAAGTTTGTGTCCCGATCGAAGAAAAATACCGAAAATGCTGCAAAGAAGAAACTTCCGCATCATTTGGGGTCAGGTGGCTACAAGAGTGCCATTCCGAAGTGGACAGCGTTTGAGAATAAACTGATGGATCATGGAATCACTCCACGAGACATGGGACTGGCCCGAACGGTCCAAGTTCGGTTGTTCGCTCATGGGGCGGGGTTGGACCCAAAGACAGTGGTTGATCGTTGCGAAGGGAAAATGGAAGGAAAAAATTGAGGCAATTGTACCGAAGCTTGTAGATGCAATTGAAAAGGTCGAAAGGGAGAGTACATTCCCGATCGAGAGAATGACGAGCCGACACTCGCCTGGGGAACCCCGAACATGTTGGACGGGTACGAGCTCGCCCAGGTCTCACCATGAAGGAAGCGTGGCCGGACAGCGCCGACACTTATAGAAGCCGTTCGCGAAAGAAGAAGAAGGACGCCGACATTGTAACGGAGTTGTTATCTAGGGTGGAGGCTCTTGAGAGAAATCAGAGGGCACCCGATCAGCCGCTGTTTCTACGGGATCCACAAGCCGATGCTGCCCCATCTCAGCGAAGAAGCGGTGTCGGTTCCTCGCATCTTGACGGATGTGGAGGAAGCTACCCCGTGGATTATGTCACGGAGAAGACAGATTGCGAGCTACATATGTTAATCAGGACCGCGGCTGTTAAGGTGGCGGTCGGCTATGTGTACCCAAGTGAAGATGGAGCAATGCACCATCATATGCCCATTCCACCTGGTTGTGTTCGTGTCGGGGTGGATGAAGTTGTTTCGGGGTTTGAAAAAGTGGAGCTTGATATTCCTAGAGGTGAAGATGAGAGGACACTGGGCGATGTCAAGCACGGTTTCGCCCTATGGCCGAAGAAGTACGTCGTCCTTTTGCAAAGGCCACCGACTCCTACACATGAGCAGCAAATGCCATCGACTCCTCCTGGTGGCAGTCCTGGTGAGCAGCCAAGTCCACACCTACCTGAGAGGGACCCCAGCGTGAGTCCACCATCTCGAGATCCTCCGCGTAAGACAGCGTCCGTTAAGCGGAACGGTACGCCGCCTAGGAAGAAAGCTAGAAAGGAGAAACAACTGCCGCCTCCTGAGAAGTTACCTTGGGAAAAACTCCAGAGGAAAACGCGGAGGCCGTTCAGGCCGAGGTGAAGAAATTTTTGCACCGAAAGTGCCAGAGATACCTTTCGAGAAGACACTAGATCGGGAGAAAGTTGTGCGTACCGTTGACAATCTATATGACCCTGTACCATCGCCGCCATCTGACTATGCGCGTTCTATTGAAAGGTCGTATGACAAGATGATCGAGGCGACAAAACCCGTTAAATCGGGTATCAGGGAGATAAAAGGAATACACAGTGTCTACCAGCTCGGACAACAACCCGTTCAATCGGTCGCCCCTCTCAAGGTGTTTGACGGGAAGACCGTTCAAAGTTCTCGACAAGACGCAACTGATTATGCCTTAGCTGAACGAGCATATCAGTTTGTTCAAGGGAAAGATTTGGTCGAGAATCTCAGGAAGGTACCAACATGTATGCGTAACTTGCATTCGTGGTACCTTAAGGCCTCAAAGGAAGGGATCGAGACTATCATGGTGCGAGTTAGGGAAGAGCACTACTTCCAGGAGTACTGTGTGAACGTTGACTTCGCCGAACTCTTTCAGTTATATAATCTCCGGGCCCTCGACAAATCAATCATCAGTTGCTATTGTCTGTAAGTGATTTATTTATTTAATTTGAGAAGTCGTTCATTGTCTGCAGATTATAATCTTTTGTGCGCTATATTATGCAGATCGAAGATGCTCGAATGCAAAAGGGACGATATCACAGACATTGGGTTCATTGACCCGAACACAATGCATGTCAAAACCATAGATGATCCCCTCTATAACAAGGATACACCGCAGACTTTGCTAAGGTTTTTGAAGCGACAACGTGACAAAAAGCTAATACTTTGGCCTTACAACTTCGAGTGAGTCTTACTGTCTTATAACACATTATATTTTGCTCACCGTATGTCAAAATTTTAACTAATGACTACATATTGAAACGTGCGTAGGTTTCACTTTATTCTTCTCGTCATCAATTTGGAAATTGGAGAAGTTGAAGTCTTGGACTCACTAAGCAAAGAAAAGGATCTATACGTGTCTTGTTTTTTAATGCTCAGAAGGTAATTTTAATTCTTATCGGTTTGTTTCGTTAATTTCCTGCTTTGAACTAATTGATGACTCTTTTATGCATTTTCTTTTGTCGAGCAGCGTATGGCAAACTTTCATCAAGGAAGATACGTCCCGTGAATGGCCACCGAAGCTGCGATGGCGTGCGAAAGTAAGTAGTACTACCTAGGTCCACACACCTTTCAATTATCATACTTGACTATTGTTTGATTGAATTATATTCTTGTAAAGAAATGCCCGCAACAACCTCCGGGGACCGATCTCTGTGGATTCTTCGTTTGCGAGTTCATCCGCAGAATTGTCAACGAGAGAACGAATAATGAGAGAAATAAAGAGGTACAAAAACAATCTTCACAAATTTGTTTTGTTATCATAAGTTGTGCTGAGTTTCAGTAATAGTTGTTTCATGTATTCATTTGTATCTTATTCTTTTATAGTTGGCAAGAAAGCGGAACAAGCTCTCAATCGATGACCGCTTCATAGCAATAGGCGAGGAATTGGCGGGATTTTTCCTTCGGGACGTCATACCACCACTCGCAGAGCACCACAATGAATGAAGATGTACATGTTACATATATCGTTGACTCGAAGAGTACCACTATGCTACATGTAATAGACATATATAGAGTACGCCTCGGAGAGCACCACTATGCATGAAGATCGATCTTCATGCATAGTGCTACTTAATTTGCGATCTCATGCAATAACATGTGTGTTATATTATATGCACCAACTTGCTATGCATCATCTTGATCTTCATGTACTACCTAAACCCAAACGCGTTTCTGGTGCATCGACGCGATATGAATCAAACCGATATCCCTAAACCTCTCCAAAACCCTAAAAAGCCAATTCCGCCGCGCGAGATTTGGGAAAATTCCCTGCCGCGGGGGGAACCTTTGGTACCGGTTCGTATTACCAACCGGTACCAAAGATCCTTAGCCCTGAGCTCTCCTGGTGGCCCACGTGGAGGCCCGTTTTATACCGGTTCGTAAGCAACCGGTACGAAAAAGGGGGGGGCTTTAGTGCCGAATAATTTGTACCGGTTGCAAAACCGGTACGAATGGCCCTCTGGAACCGGTATAGATGAGCGTTTTTCTACTAGTGTATGCAACTACTAAAACAATGTGTTTATAATTTTATATTAACAGTGTAAATCAAAATACCAAGGAGATCTTGTTGCAAAATTCTATTTTGTCAAGAGAAAAGTGGCGTGGGAAATACTCCATGCAGGTTTGAAGTGCAAGATTGAGATGAACTTCTCAGATATTTGTGCCTTGAGGATAAATTGTCCAAAATATTTAGTAATTCTAACTTCCTTGCTCCAATTAGGTATCTGTGGCGCCACAGTTTTTCAGAGAAAGGAATCCACAACCGTACAAGCCACAAATTTTACTGATGGGCAAGCAACGATTCTCAGGGAATATCCCTGGTGATAGTGGGATGACAAGGAGGTTCCCTGGTGACCCTATGAAATATCAGCAGGTCAAACCACGGAGCCAATCCAGCCGCACAGATCATGCTGTCCTCTCCTGCACAGGTATGTAAAGCTCTTCCTTTATCTTGAAACAAAAACAGGTATATGCCTTAGCTCTACTTTTACTGGATTAAAAAAAAAGATAACTTCATAACCACATGTCAATATGTTCTATTATATGAAAATAATATGAGTTCTGAAAAATTACTAACTTCCATACATGACAATAGTTAATCTGTTATACATATTCCCTGGAAATCAAGGTCAAATAATAGATGCAACAAGTACATGATTTTTTCTACTCCTATGAAAAATATTATATGTGGATCCTTCGTCTCTTGTAACTTGTTTAAGCAGTCTGCGCTGAAAATGAGGGGATTTTTTTTCCCTTTTGCTGGTACATTGGGTTCCGTCCCCCACACGGACTCTCTCTCGCCCCCACGCGGGCGGCGGGGGAGGAAACCCTAGCCGCCGCGCCTCCCACCCCCTCCACCTGTCTCCTCCCTCCTCCGCCGCCGCCAAGGGGCGCGCTCGGGCAAAGTCTGGCCAGCGTCGGCGCCGGTGGGGCCCCTCCTCGTCCCCTCGTCCCCTTCGAACCGCTTTGGCGGCCGGCGTTGGCGGCGGCTGACCGACAAGGAGGGCTTGGGCATGGTGTTACCGGGTACCACGGCGCCGCATCGGTGGTGCGGCGGACGGCATCGAATCTTCTTCAGGCGGATCAGCAGCGTTGGGGTGGGGTCTGGCCGGTGAGAATCGGGCTCCAATTCGGTCGGAGCCGACGATGGTGGCGTCCTCGGGCGTCATCACCTTGTTGAAGGCATCGTTGCTACGGATCCAACCTCAACCACTTTGTTCCGGGGGAAACCCCGGATCTGGATATACGGATCAGATGATGGCGGCACCTCTGGTATCGTTTTCCCTCTTGAGGGCATCGTTCTAGAACAAGTGATACCTGGAGGAAGTCATCTGGCGGAGCGGTGTTCCATCTACTGCGCCGATGTCGGTGGGTCTCGGCGGCATGGTGCAGCGGAGCCTCGGAGACGGACGCAGCGTGATGGACGTACGCTGGATGGTGGTGTCGTCTGGCGTCGTGGTGACATTGATGGCAGGCCTGACAAGGTCAATGCGCTGATCTTTCTTGGAGAAGGGTTCGCGGAAGAAGGCGGTGGTGATTCTTTGACGTATGCAATGGTGTGCGCTGAGGGTCTGCTAGACTGTTTGTGCTTCTCACCCGCAAATGGGCGGCTCTGGAAGACACTCAGGTTTTAGATGATGTGCGTTGGTATGAGGTCAGGGTAATGGCTCTGTTCTTGGACACCCCCTTCATCTTTCTTTAGGTTTAGCGAGTTGTCCCTAGGAAAGTGGCTTCAAATTAATCTCCGTATTCTTCTTGTAAGGATTCGTGAATAATCTAATAAAAAAAGTTGTGTGCATCCTTTGGATGTAGAGGCTGTGGCACTGCTCCCTTTTAAAAAAAAAGTCCGCGCTAAAAATTTTGTTCAAAAAATTGCCCTGCATGTCCATAGGAAGTGCTTATATGGTGAGGAAGTTTAAATCAAGAAGTTTTCTTACTCTTATCTGATTCTCGATGTAGTATGCATATCATAGTTTGCAAATGATCGATCCTATTTATCCGTGTTCTACTTTATAAATCCATGTAGCTTCTCACAGTTCAGTTAATGCACAAAATTTCCGTGAGCAATTGCGCCATTTTGCTCTTGAGAAAACTCGCTTCACTTGTTTTGCTTGCTTAGTCAACTTTTACTATTAACTAATCTGACCGCCTCTTGCTTTCATGCCACTGTAATTGCAGAGGAACCTTCAGCACAGCGAGCTCCACTGAATAAGGACAAGTTTAACTGGAGAAGCTTTTTTCCTAGCACCTCGAGAGACGCAACCTTCATCCGTGTCCAATGCCGGTATCATGAATAATGACTCTGGGAACCGCTTTAACAATCAGATGAATTCTCAGAACTTATCTCGCAGTGCCGATTCCTCATCATTGCCTGGTGAGATGACGGCGTGGAGGACTCCTGGTGACAGGAGGACCAACCAGCAGGTCAATTTATGGAACCAACCAAGCTACAACCATGGACTGTCAAATCAAACCATGATCTAGCAGGAAATACCCCATAGCGAATCCAATGGCAGCCAGACCTTGCTGCCAAACCTGTTGAGCAATGGCGACGGCTCACAGGAGAGAATGGGGCTTGAGCAGATAAGCCAAAACTTGTTGAGCGACGATGTGGCCGTGAATGCTGTGGAGGAATAAAGTCTCTTGAGCACTGTGAACGCGCTCTCCTGCTTGATCGAGCAAGCTCCAGCCCCATCATCGCAGAGTTTCCGCTCGCAAGCAAGCAATAATACTTTTGCTGCTCCTCCTGCTGATGTTGAACCAACCGGGGTGATTGACATGGATGCCTTTGAAAGCGGTGCTGAAGACTGGCTCCTTCCAGGGATGGATTCGTCGAGCTTGGAATGGGAACCATCACTAGAAAATATGACTGCATTACTGCCTTAGAGTTGATTTCGGCCTCACAAGATTTGTAGCTGCCCTGCATTGCACACATCAAACTATTTGCAGTGCTTTTGCCTTTTGTGTTGTTAGCTAAAAATGTTCCTTTTCTGTTAGTTTGTAATAATCCATGTTCTCATTGTTGAGAAATGGCAACTGGTATTCACGGAGGGCCATAGGGCAGTACATGTACATGTGTTACAATGTGCAGGTAAGCCCCTCATACACTAGAGAATACAAGAAAAGGGACTATAGGGACTATACAACTCTAACACCCCCCCTCAAACTCATGGTGGATCAACAACACTGAGTTTGGAGAGAAAGAAACCATGTTGTGGTCTAGTCTGGGCCTTCGTGAAGAAGTCAGCAAGCTGTACCTCGGAAGGCACATAATGAAGAGCCATAACCTGATGCTGCACAGCATGACGCACATAGAATGCATCAACACCGATGTGTTTGGTGAGCTCGTGCTTCACCGGATCCCGCGCAATGCTGATGGCACTAGTACTGTCCGATAAGAGAGAGTCGGGGCGTCAGCAGAAACACCAAAGTTTGCAAGTAACCAGCGCAACCAAGTCACCTCAGCCGTGAAGAGAGCCATCGCTCGCAACTCAGCCTCGGCACTCGAACGAGAGACTGCAACCTGCTTCTTGGTCTTCCAAGCAATGAGAGAGCCACCAAGAAAGACACAGTAGGCAGAAAGAGACTTGCGATCCTCTGGATCGCTAGCCCAGGTAGCATTTGAGTAGGTCTGGAGCTGTAAGGAGCTGGAGCTAGGAAAGAAGAGATGACGGGAGATAGTGCCATGAAGATACCGGAGGACACGAAGGAGATGACTATAGTGGACTGGGAGCAGCCATGAACTGACTCAGAATGTGGACCGGGTAGGAGATGTTAGGACGAGTGACAGCAAGGTAGACAAGGCTCCCAACCAGGTGACGATAGCGAGTCGGGTCCGGGAGAGGATCACCATCAGTGGCACAGAGGCGCACATTGAGCTCCATAGGAGTCTCGACAGTGCGCTCATCACCAAGAGTGGCACGAGTGAGAAGGTCCTGAATATACTTCTCATGGGAGATATATAAGCCATCGGAGGTAGAGGAAACCTCAAGCCCAAGAAAGTAGCGGAGAGGACCAAGATCAGTCATGAGAAACTGATCACGAAGACGGGCCTTGACAAAGGAAATGTACTCAGGGTCATCACCTGTGATGATCATGTCATCGACATAGAGAAGAAGGAGAGTCCGACCACGAGAAGATATGTGGACAAAGAGCGCAGGATCATGTGCGCTAGGGACAAAACCAGCAGAGATCACCACATAGGCGAACCGCTGAAACCAGGCGCGAGGGGCTTGCTTAAGGCCATAGAGAGAGCGCCGGAGACGACAGACCATGCCATCGGGAATGGAGTAGCCAGGAGGTGGCTGCATGTATACCAACTCACGTAACTCACCATTAAGAAAAGCATTCTGCACATCAAGCTGAGAGACAGACCAGCACCTGACAGAAGCAACGACAAGAAGAGTACGAACAGTGGTCATGTGAGCCACTGGAGCAAAGGTCTCATCATAGTCACGGCCATGCTCCTGCTGAAAGCCACGAGCGACAAGACGAGCCTTGTAGCTCTCAAGAGAACCATCAGAGCGAGTCTTAATCTTGTAGACCCACTTGCAGATGATGGGACGAACAGAGGAAGGAGGAGTGACAACATCCCAGGTGCCAGTACGCTCGAGAGTAGCAATCTCCTCAGCCATCGCTAGCTGCCATTCGGGATGAGCAAGAGCATCCTGATAAGAGGTTGGCTCAAGGACAGCAGAAAGACCGTAGTGAGTGGGAGAATAGTGATCAGGAGGAGGATGAGGACGAGCACGAATATGATGAGTCGGCTCAGACGGAGAGAGCATCACACCAGAGGTGGAGGGCATGTCAGGAGGAGTAGTATCATCGTCACGGGGACGACGGGAGTAGTAAAAAGGGTAGGGAGGGACCACCGTAGGCAAGGAAGGTGACATGGGAGAGGAAGGTGTGGATGGTGGGGAAGGTGGTGAGGGAGGAGAAGGTGGTGAGGAAGGAGAAGGTGGTGAGAGACTCGGCAGAGCAGGGACCTAAGGCATAGGAGGAGGCGAGACAGGGATATGAGAAAAGAGATATCATCCACCGAGAAGGAAGAGGAGGAGGGACGCGGGTAGAAAGGACCGGACTCATCAAAAGTGACATCCTGAGATATGCGCATCGGACGACCAATAGGATCCCAACACTTATATCCCTTGTGCTCAGGGCTGTAGCCAAGGAAGACACACTCAACAGATTTAGCAGTCAGCTTGGTGCGTTCGCGTGGAGCAAGAAGAACATAGCAAGCCTAACCAAAAAGATGAAGGGTCGAGTAATCAGGAGTGTGACCAGTGAGACGCTCAAGAGGAATACCACCCTGCAAGGCTGTGCAGGGTTGAAGGTTGATGAGATAGGTGGAAATAGACACAGCCTCAGCCCAGAAGTGAGGAGGAAGAGAGGCAGCGATCATCATCGCATGAGCTATCTCAAGCAGGTGGCGATGCTTGCGCTGAGCCACACCATTTTGGGCATGGGCGCCGGAGCAGGAAAACTGGGCAAGAGTGCCCTGCTCAGCAAGAAAACCACGCAACAGCTGGGAGATATACTCACCAACAGAATCAGCCCGAAAGACACGTATAGGCGTGGAAAACTGAGTATGGACCAAGGCAGCAAAACGCTTATATATCGAGAGAACTGATGGGGTTCGTAGCATAGAAAACAAAAATTTTCCTACCGCAAGACGAATAAATCCAAGATCTAATCTATGGAACACCCAAGATCTAATCTACAAGATTGGAGCAACGAGATTGATGTGAGACTAACCCTCGAAGATTTCCAAAGCCTACGAGATTACATCTCGTTGTTGGTGTAGACGATCGTCCCCAGTGCTGCAATCCGGCAGCACTTCCGTACTCGGTCGCGCGTACGGTGTCGATGAAGCCCCTTCCTCTCCCCGTTCCAGTGGGTAGCGGAGGTGTGGTAGATCTCCACGGAATCCTAGCAGCACGACGGTGTGGTGGTGGTGTGGAGAAGAATTACTGGAGGGCTTCGCCTAAGCCTGCGCAGTATATGGAGGAGGAAGAGAGGGGGCGGCTAGGGTTTTCTGGATGGTGGTGTGGCCAGCCACCCCCTCCCCGCTTTATATAGGGGGAGGGGTCGGCCTAGGGTTCCCCCTGGTCCCCACCTATCCCCTTGGCCGGCGCATGAAGGGGGGAGTTCTTCTCCCCCAAGTCTTCCCCTTATCTCTTCGTTTAAACCATTTAATTTTTAGAGATAGATCTTATCTCTAGATTCAAACCATTTAAACTAGAGATAGATCTTATCTCCAAGGGGGGGCCGGCCTAGGCCCACATGTCATAGTGGGTAGGACCCACCATGCCATGTGGCGCCTATGTGGCCTCTCCCGGGGTGGTGGGCCCACTGGTGGCCCTCTAGAACCTTCTAGAAGCTCCGGTCAAAACACCGGACTTTTCCCGAACCCCGGAAAATGACTTCCCTTATATGAATCTTATTCTCCGGACCATTCCGGACCTCCTCGTGATGTCCTGGATCCCATCCGAGACTCCGAACAAAAACTTTGGACTCCATCTCATATTCCGAATCTACTTATGCGACATCGAACCTTAAGCGCGTCACCCTACGGTTCGTGAACTATGTAGACATGGTCGAGACTCCTCTCCGAGCAATAACCAATAGCGGGATCTGGAGATCCATAATGGCTCCCACATATTCAACGATGACTTAGTGATTGATTGAACCATTGACATACGATGCCGATTCCCTTTGTCACGCGATACTTTACTTGTCCGAGGTTCGATCATCGGTATCTCCATACCTTGTTCAACCTCGTTACCGACAAGTACTCTTTACTCGTACCGTGGTATGTCATCTCTTATGATCCAATCATATGCTTGCAAGCTAATCAGACGACATTCCATCGAGAGGGACGGAGTATATCTATCCGTCATCAGGATGGACAAATCCCACTATTGATCCATATGCCTCAACTCATACTTTCCAAATACTTAATCCCATCTTTATAACCACCCATTTACGCAATGGCGTTTGATGTAATCAAAGTACCCTTCCAGTGTAAGTGATTTACATGATCTCATGGTCGAGGGACTTAGGCAACTATGTATCGAAAGCTTATAGCAAATTGAACTTAATGACTTGATCTTATGCTATGCTTATTTGGGTGTGTGTCCATTATCTCATTCACCTAATGACATAACCTTGTTATTAATAACATCCAATGTTCATGATCACGAAACCATGATCATCCATTAATCAACAAGCTAGTTATACAAGAGGCTTACTAGGGACTCCTTGTTGTTTACATAACACACATGTATCAATGTTTCAGTTAATACAATTATAGCATGGGATGTAAACATTTATCATGAACACTAAGATATAACAATAACTAATTTATTATTGCCTCTTGGGCATATCTCCAACAGTCTCCCACTTGCACTAGAGTCAATAATCTAGTTTACATTTGAAAAGATATAACACCTTGGCCTTCTGGTGCTTATCATGTTTTGCTCACGGGAGAGGTTTTTAGTCAACGGATCTGACTATTCAGAAACGTATGTATTTTGCAATTCATTTGTGTCTCTACGCATCACTAATTTTCCAAATGAGTCGGCATTAATTTTATATGCTTAGTCCTATGGTGGAACCTTAATTCCGCGGTCTGAAAATAAGTCACTAATATTGTCATACACAATATAGCTTCAAAGTTCTGACACTATCGGAACTACACCAAGTTCTCAGAGAACTCCTCGACTTAACATCCTCAGTCATTGTCAAAACAATGACATACTCTGCCTTCGTTTGTAGAATCCGTCACAATATTTAGAACTGATCTAAATCTAGCATAGACTTCTTCTAGCTCATTGTGCTACCTTTTAAACAACACTTAGCCTAATTGAGATTTGAAATTCATTTTTATATGTGACCAAACTAATATCGGTGCAACACCTTACAGCGATTTGTTTGTAATAACCCTATATAAAACTATATATATCCTTGGTTCTTCTTAAACACTCAGGGATATTCTTACTGTTTTCCAATGATCATCACATGAATCATTCTGGTATATGCTCGTAACACTTTAGAGCACAGGACATCTGACTTTGTACATATTATTCGTGATCTAAAGTCACTCATGTGTTTTTTACTTATTGAGTGTCAAATACACTCAAGTCTTGTTAAACCTTCACATGGAAAAGAACACCTTCTTAATATTTGTATATTGAACTACTTCAATATCCATTCTATGTACTTTGACTTAAACTTATTATGTGTTTCAATCTATCTTCATAGATCTTGACACTAAATGTGTTTCAGTCTATATCCTTTTATTGAAGTTAATTCTCAATGAAACCTTTTATTCTCATCAAGTATATAATTACATCATTTATAATCAACGATATGTCATCTACATAAAGTATTATAAATATGTCTCAGCGCTCCCACTTAATTTCTTGCAAATGCAAGCATCCTCATCGTTTCTAATGAAATCAAAAACTCTTTTTGATTATTTCATCCGGTGAAGATTCTAACTCCGCGATACTCATTTCATCCAATTGAAATTTGTATACCTATCTAGTATTCCACAGACCAGCAAAACTCTTGGTTGTATCTAGTATACATCCTTCATACACACTTCTGGTAAGGAATGTATTTCTGCCATCCTACTATTATATCTCATAAAAGAAATATGTAGCGATTACTAGAATAATCCACATAGACTATAAGCATTGCCACGGAAGATCTAATCTTATCGTAGTCAACTCTTTAAACTTTGTCGTAAACAACTTTTTGATAAGTCAAGCTTCTTTAAGGATATTCCATCCAAGTCCATCAGTTTTATAGATCTATTTACTTTCAAAAAGTATTCACCTATCTTGGATTTCATGGCGCACAACCATTTTAACGGAGTCAGAGCCCATCATAACTTCTTTGTATGTAGTCGGTTTATCATTGTTAAAAAACATTCCTTTGTCCACAAATCATTTATTTGATCACAAAATAAACCACATCTACAAGGTTCAATAAGTACTTTGATCTCCATGACTATAACACTTTGTAGACATGGGAGCCATGATCTTCGTAGCTGCTTCCGGAACCATTTCTGATGCTGTGCTACTCTAATCATCATGCTCAGGTTCATGAACCTTATCAAGTTCCATTGTCCTCCCACTCAAATAGTTCGCTAGAAACAATTTCTTTGAAATAAGTAAGAAACATCGACAAACACTTTTATCTTTGTCTCCATAGTGGAAAGAATTCCCAATCAATTCTCTGGGATAACCAACAAAGACATTCATCCGATTTTGGTTGTTAACTTATTTACTTATGCTATGCATACCAAAATTTAAGAAAGGACTATTAGGGTTTATATCCATGCCATAACTCGTATGGTGCCATTTCAACGGATTATGATGATGCTCTATTTAGTGTAAAGTGGTAGTCACTAAAGCATAATCCACAAAAATATAATGGCATCATTTTATTTTATCTCATCATTGACCCAACAAGGTTTGGATACATCTCTCGGATACTCCATCATCACTATGATACTCCAAGAAACGTGAGTTGTAGAATAATTTCATAACTCTCTTAGATGTTCGCTAAAACTCGTAATTCAAATATTTCCACCATGATCCAATCATAGATATTTGACTTTTCTATTACGATGATTTCCACTTCATTCTGAAATTTATTTGAATCCATTCAAATGTTTCAAACTTCTTCCTTATCGAATAAATATATCCACATATATGTACTCAATTCATTGTTGGAAGTTTTCATGAAGTAGAAGAATCTCCCGCACACAACTATGCCCAGTGAACCACATACATCATCATGCATGTTTCCACTAAGTTAGTTACCCGTTCAACTCTTGGCCTATGAACGGTATTTAGGTCATTCTCCTTAGAAGAGATTTGCAAGCGCCAAACGATTCAAAAATCATATGACTCCAAAAATCCATTCAAATGGAGTTCCTTCATGCGTTCCTTTCTAACATGACCTAAATGGGGGTTCCACAAATGAGTGGAATTCACATTATTTGCCTTATGGCATTTTAGCGTCAGTGTTATGTATGTGTGCTTCACCATAAAGATTTATAATTACTTATCCATCGTACATGGAATGTTGTTACAATTTGAACAACTCATTGTTTTCATTTAACCAGAACAAAACAACAATTATAAAGTTCTTTATTATAAATCTGAATGGCTAGACAGAATGCCAACGACGAACATAATAACACTTTATTTTTGTTCCAGACGTGCATTCCTATCACATTCCTTTTCAGTCACTTAGGCCATTGTATTCTTGTATTGCGTTGTTTTGTATGACACCTCATACCAAACAATATGGTACTAATACCCAAGAATTTCATTGTGAGACCAAAACCAAGGAATACATTCTTAACATGTATATCTTCTATATACACCTGAGCTAGACTTTCTAGTCTTTTCTTTCTTTCTGCCAAAAATCTTTTGTAGTTTCTCTTTTAGATTTCCTCATTCTCAGAAAACACTTCATCTTCAATAACTTCTAGGTCCATTGGTCAAATACCAATAACCTTGAGGTTCTTACTTTGAAGTTTGATCATCACATGATAAGTGTTCCAGATTTCACTATTAGTAACCTTTTAATGTGATGAACAATTTCACTCATAATTTTTATCCATCAAATCATGATGTCTTTTCGAGACCATGTCTGTACATGCTAGGCTCGTAAAGTTTAACCTTAGTATTCGCATGTGCAAATCTGGCTTGCACCCGTTGTATGCACACGTAGAATCTATAACATCCGATCATCACGAGATGCTTCGAAGCGACGAGTCTTAGCAACGATGCATACTAAGGACGATCATTTCATGGATATGCGAATATCGTTAGTGCCCAACTAGTTGGAGGATCGAGACGCCTGGCGTCTTCAACCTTCGTACATTCCCATAAAACTTATGAGTTTATGTAGTCTCTCACTAGATTATATTCAATCATCTTGCAATAGGGTCTTAGATATCATATATATCTCATACCTTGCTTATTTCTGAAAACAAAATTTCCAGCTCCTTACTTTTCAAACGGATTTGAACTTCAAGTTTCACGGAGACAAGATGATTTAGTACTAATTGAAACCATTGCTCTTTGAATCATCAATGTGAGGTTTACTAAAAGTTTGCATTAGGACTTAATCATATCTTGATTCTTTAACAATACGGTACCAGTCCGTAAAGTTACTTGTCAGACTTAACAGTATTTCTATCTCAATTACAAGACTAGCGCATGGTAGATAACGGATGCCAATTCTACAAATTTAATTCAAAATACTATTCAGACTATGTTCATGATAATTAGTTCATGTTTTAATCTAATTACTAATGAACTCCCACTTAATACAACATCCCTCATAGTTGTTAAGTGGCACATGATCCACATCCACTACACAAAAACCGATCATCACGTGAGATGATGTAGCTTCAATGGTGAACATCAACATGTTGATCATATCATCCATATGACTCGTGTTCAACCTTTCTGACGTGGGCATTACCCTTCGGGTAACCGACATTGCCCTATCCTGTATTAACTAGTTGGAGGCCCATGAAGGCACTTGGAGGCAAGGCGGGCCACCTGGATGGCGTACCAGAAGATTCCTTGGTGGGCAAGACGAGGAAGCAGCCGAGGAAGGAAAGATTAGATTTAAAATTACTGTAAACCTAGTCGTACTCGGTGAGACCTCTTGAGACCTGGCCACCTATATAAAGTCCAGGAGAGGGGCTGCCGAGGGACACAATCAATCTTAGTAATCTTAGCCATCAAAAGCTTAGAGCTAGGTCACCATAGCACTTAGCCATCTCGACGAGATCTCAGCCGAATTATTCGGCACCCCATTGTAACCCAATATCTTCATAATCAAGATCAGACAGGCAGGACGTAAGGGTTTTACCTCATCGAGGGCCCCGAACCTGGGTAAATCGCTCTCCCCGCTTGTCTGTGAACCGATGTCTCGTGTCAGCTTGCAGGATTCCATCAACCCTAAGCCCCAATCGGAGGGCATTGCCGAGGAGTGATGACCCACAAGTATAGGGGATCGCAACAGTCTTCGAGGGAAGTAAAACCCAAATTTATTGATTCGACACAAGGGGAGGTAAAGAATACTTATAAGCCTTAACAACTGAGTTGTCAATTCAGCTGCACCTAAAAAAGCACTGGTAACAGGGGTGATGTGAAAGCAGCAGTAATATGAGAGCAGTAGTAACAGTAACACAGCAGCAGTAGCAGTAATATGAGAGCAATGGCACCAGAAAATAGTTGATACTACTTCCAATGTCATGTAGAACGAGTATATGATGATGAGAGATGGACCGGGGTTCCCAGCTATCTACACTAGTGGTAACTCTCCAATAACAAGTGTTGGGTGAACAAATTACAGTTGGGCAATTGATAGGATTGAAATAGCATTAAGACAGAACATCAAGATTATTAATCATGTAGGCATGTTTCCCAAATATAGTCATACGTGCTCGCAATGAGAAACTTGTACAACATCTTTTGTCCTACCAGCCGGTGGCAGCCGGGCCTCTAGGGAATCTACTGGAAATTAAGGTACTCCTTTTAATAGAGCACCAGAGCAAAGCATTAACACTCCGTGAAATCATGTGATCCTCATATCTAAGCCTTCCCCTCCAGTTGTCCCAATTTCTGTCACTTTGGGGCCTTTGGTTCCGGACATAGACATGTGCATACAACTTGTAGATACAATCTAAGCAATAATTATAGAGCTTAAATCTAAGATCATGCCACTCGGGCCCTAGTGACAAGCATTAAACACAACAAGATTGCAGCAACAATAACTTCACAAACTTTATAGATAGACTAATCATAATGTAACAATCCATCGGATCCCAACAAACACAACACCGATTACATCAGATGAATCTCAATCATGTAAGGCGGCTCATGAGATCATTGTATTGAAGTACATGGGGGAGAGAATACCAACTAGCTACAGCTAGAACCCGTAGTCCATGGGGGAACTACTCACGGAGCATGATGGAGGCGGTGGCGTCGATGGAGATGGCTTCCGGGGGCACTTCCCCGTCCCGGCAGGGTGCCGGAATAGAGACTTCTGTCCCCCGAAACGGAGTTTCGCAATGGTGGCGGCGCCCCTGGAGTCTTTCTGGTGTTTCGTCAATCGGTCTCGATGTTTTAGGTCAGGACGGCTTAAATAGGCGAAGAGTCGGAGTCAGAGGGGCCACGGGGCCTCCTCACACTAGGCCGGCGCGGCCAGGGTGGAGCCCGCGCGGCCCTGTTGTGTGGGGCCCCCAGGGCTCCCCTCTGGTCCCCCTCTGACTTTCTGGAAGGTTCCGGGAAAAATAAGGTTCTGGGCGTTGATTTCGTCGAATTCCCAGAATATTGCCCGAACAGCCTTTCTGGAACCAAAAACAACAGAAAACAGCAACTGGCCCTTCGGCATCTCGTTAATAGGTTAGTTCCGGAAAATGCATAAAAACATTATAAAGTGCAAGCAAAACATGTAAGTATTGTCATAAAACAAGCATGGAACATCAGAAATTATAGGTACGTTGGAGACGTATCAAGGAGTACCCTCGACAATTGGCGCCGTCTGTGGGAACCCTGTCGGCACAAGATCGGTCATCGGCAGATCCAGTCATGTCATCGGCAACTTCATCGACACCGTCATCGCCAAACCTGGGAAGCCCGATTCGATTCGGCTCCTATGAATTCACCCCGCACAGCGATTCCTCCCGCTCAACCTTCTCAGATCTACAAGGAAACCTGGAGATGACCTTCGGCAGCGTCCACTACAACGTCAACGCGGAAGGAATCCTTCAGCTGCTGGAATCGCCCACTTCCAGATCAACGAGTCTAAGCGTGGCATCATCACTCGACCTTTCGGCTGGTCTGACAGGCTCGACGAGTTCACCCGCGCCCTCGACTCCCCGTTCAGCGTCTTCCATGTCGGTAGGATCCGACAATCCCACGTCTTCGGAGTTAACCTCGTACTACTGCTTGAACTGCGACACCAGGCATGGGCTGGGATCGAGCGACACACCGTTCACCTGCAATGCCCAGTATTCATCGGGAGAGGACAGTGTCGACAACATCGTCCAAGGAACCACCCGGAGAACGGCACACCACCAGGTTTATGTTGCCAATAACACGGGAAACACAAGGCACAGAGGAGACGGAGACCACACTCCCCGTTCCAGGAGACGAGCAAGTTTCGAAAACAGCGCCAACAACCACAATAGCGACTACACTATCGCGGACGAGGAGTGGGCAGCAGCCAAGGCAGCCGTACTTAATAACACGCCGCGCCCCGCAGGAACCTCGGTTGGAACCCTTAACGCCTATCGTTCTATACTAGAGAAAAACCGGGAACACCTATCGAAAGAGCAAGCCACTCTCGAGAGACGCCTATCTGCGGCAGACCGATCCAGCGAACGACGAAGAGGCTTGCAAGGAAGCGCCTCCCGAAGTACTCAAGGGGCAGGCAAGCACCGATCAAGACTATCCAAGCTTTCGGAAGACGACGCTAGAGAAATAACGTTGAACCTGACCAAGTCCTTTATGACCACGGACACCGCGGGCATGCCACGGCCGAAAACCGTCACGGGAGCAACAGCCAACCTCGCTGCATACCTCATCAACCAGCGCCCTAAAGGATCCATGGCTCAAGCCCACCGAGGTGCCCTAGAAAGTCTCGCGATATTGGGAGATAATCTAGTTCCGCGAAAGGAAAAGACCACGTTGCAGGCTAGCGGCTCAAAGTATCATGCGAGAGATGCACGGGATGAAATCACCCAGAGCAGGATCGACAAAGCAAGGCGATGACGCGCCGCTAGGGAGGAGCATGGCAGTGATTCTTCGGATGAGAGTCAGGAGAACGATGGCGAGCTCAGGGGAGCCGATTGTTTAAGCTACAAAATCCGTGAGGCGATGCCTCCCAAGAAGTTCAAACCCACCCCTACTGACGCTGCCAAATACGATGGGCAGCAGGAGCCAAGATCCTGGATAGACGACTATCTGCAGACTGTGATTCTGCATAAGGGGAACCAGATAGCAGCAATGCAGTGCTTGCAGCTTTACCTAAAGGATTCAGCGCGAGCCTGGCTAAGGGGCCTGCCGAAGGGTTCCATCAAATCATGGGACGACCTAGTAGATGCCTTCATTGCCAATTTCCAAGCAACGTACAAAAGACCCATCGGGATTGAAGAGTTACGGCATTGCCAGCAAAAGCAGAAGGAATCGATGCGTTCATACATCGGGAGATTCACCAAACTCCTAAATTCTGCCGAAGATGTATCTGTCAACAGAGCAATCGACGCCTTCAGCGATGGCGTCCGACGTGAAAGCTACATAGAGGAACTAGGACGCAAAAAGCCAAAAACCATAACCAAGTTAATGGAAATCGCCAACAGCTGGGCTGATGGCGAGGACAACGTGCGAAGGCCGCGACATCGCAGCGATGACGAAGACGATGACCAGCCGAAGCACGACTCGGGTGGTCGAAGGGATCGTCACAAGAGAAGGAAGAACCGCAGCTATGACGACAACAACCTGGTAGCTGCAGGATACTCCGATCGGTAGGACGATCGATACGACGATAGAAGAGACGATCGACAGTACGGTAATCGGAACAACTCTGGGAACCGTGGCAATTATAAACCACGACAGCAGAGGACTCCCGAACTGCCCTACGCTGAGCAGATCAACGCTCTCTGTTACTTGCACTCGTATGTCGATTCTAAGGACGGCAAAACGAAGTCGAGCCACTTGCTCAGGGACTGTCGGCAGTTCATTGACATGCACAAACTCATCCAACAGGCAGGCCAGCAACCGCCACCGCCACCACCACCACCTCCACCGCAGCATCAAGTCCAGCAGGCTCAACCTCACCAACCCAACGAGGCGTTTCCACCACCACGTGGGCAGATGAGCATGATCCATAGGACAGGTGTCTCAAGAAGAGAAATGAAGAAGCTCACCCGAGAGATTAACCTGGCAGAAAGTATCATGGCAAACATCCCCGAGTATGTCGAGTGGTCCTCTCAGAACATCACGTTCAGTCGAGCAGATCACCCGATGACCATACCAAAACCAGGACACGCTGCCTTAGTTGTCGAGGCACAAATCGGGGGGTTCAAGATGAGCAAAGTCTTCATGTATGGTGGAAGCGGGCTAAACCTGATATTCGTCGACACAATCAAAAGTATGGGGATCACCATGAGGATGCTAGAAGAAACAGATACCTGCTTCCATGGGATTCTTCCAACTTCACCGGGGTACTCTCTTGGCAAAGTTCACCTGAACATCGTCTTCGGCAAAACCGACAATTTCAGGAAGGAAAAAATCGAGTTTGAAGTAGTGAACTGGGAGTCACAGTATCACGCTATACTTGGAAGACCAGCTTATGCCAAGTTCATGGCTGTACCGCACTACGCATACCTCAAGCTGAAAATGCCTGGGAACAACGGGACAAACATCATAGTCTATGGAAGTTTTTCATGCTCGGACAATTGTGATCGCGACTTTCAGAGGATTGCTGCGAAGTTCGGGTTACAACAAGAAATTGTCGACCCTCCGCCTAAGTTATCGATACATGAAATCAAGGAAGAAAAACATGTCAGGGAAACCAAGAAGAAGCCAGCCGACCTTACTCTAGAAGCTTCGGCAGCAACGGCTTCGGCAGCGAAAGTTTTGGCAGTTGATGGCACAGTAGACATAGGGGACGACAAGACACTGGCAACCATTGTCCAGGCCCCTGGCGAAATCAACAACGCTGCGGCAACCAATAACGTGGTGAAAAAGCCAGAAGATGAGAAGAACCCCTTCCTCGCTTAAGCAATTCACTAGCGTTTATTTTTTTTCCTTTACCTTAAACAGGGCCTTCCTTTTTTCGCCCTTTAGTCTCGTGCTTACCTTATTAATGAGAACTTAAGTTTCGATCCCTTGTTAAGCATTGCAGTCATTCAAAGCATCTAGGTGATACGTCTCCAACGTATCGATAATTTCTTATGTTCCATGCCACATTATTGATGTTATCTACATGTTTTATGCACACTTTATGTCATATTCGTGCATTTTCTGGAACTAACCTATTAACAAGATGCCGAAGTGCCAGTTGCTGTTTTTTGCTGTTTTTGGTTTCAGAAATCCTAGTAACGAAATATTCTCGGAATTGGACGAAATCAACGCCCAGGGTCCTATTTTGCCATGAAGCTTCCAGAAGACCGAAGAGGAGACGAAGTGGGGCCACGAGGTGGCCACACCCTAGGGCGGCACGGCCCCCCCTTGGCCGCGCGGCCCTATGGTGTGGGCCCCTCGTGCCGCCTCCTGACCTGCCCTTCCGCCTACTTAAAGCCTCCGTCGCGAAACCACCAGTACCGAGAGCCACGATACGGAAAACCTTCCAGAGACGCCGCCGCCGCCAATCCCATCTCGGGGGATTCAGGAGATCGCCTCCGGCACCCTGCCGGAGAGGGGAATCATCTCCCGGAGGACTCTACGCCGCCATGGTCGCCTCCGGAGTGATGTGTGAGTAGTCTACCCCTGGACTATGGGTCCATAGCCGTAGCTAGATGATTGTCTTCTCCCCATTGTGCTTAATTGTCGGATCTTATGAGCTGCCTAACATGATCAAGATCATCTATCTGTAATTCTATATGTTGCGTTTGTTGGGATCCGATGAATAGAGAATACTTGTTATGTTGATTATCAAAGTTATGTCTATGTGTTGTTTATGATCTTGCATGCTCTCCGTTATTAGTAGATGCTCTGGCCAAGTTGATGCTAGTAACTCCAAGAGGGAGTATTTATGCTCGATAGTGGGTTCATGTCTCCGTGAATCTGGAGGGGTGACAAGAACCTCTAAGGTTATGGATGTGCTGTTGCCACTAGGGATAAAACATTGGTGCTATGTTCAAGGATGTGGTCACTGATTACATTACGCGCAATACTTAATGCAATTGTCTGTTGTTAGCAACTTAATACTGGAGGGGGTTCGGATGATAACCTGAAGGTGGACTTTTTAGGCATAGATGCATGCTGGATAGCGGTCTATGTACTTTGTCGTAATGCCCAATTAAATCTCACTATACTCATCATAATATGTATGTGCATGGTCATGCCCTCTTTATTTGTCAATTGCCCAACTGTAATTTGTTCACCCAACATGCTGTTTATCTTATGGGAGAGACACCTCTAGTGAACTGTGGACCCCGGTCCAATTCTCTATACTGAAATACAATCTACTGCAATACTGTTCTACTGTTTTCTGCAAACAATCATCATCCACACTATACATCTAATCCTTTGTTACAGCAAGCCGGTGAGATTGACAAACTCGCTGTTTCGTTGGGGCAAAGTACTTTGGTTGTGTTGTGCAGGTTCCACGTTGGCGCCGGAATCTCTGGTGTTGCGCCGCACTACATCCCGCCGCCATCAACCTTCAACGTGCTTCTTGACTCCTACTGGTTCGATTAAACCTTGGTTTCTTACTGAGGGAAACTTGCCGCTGTGCGCATCACACCTTCCTCTTGGGGTTCCCAACGGACGTGTCAACCACACGCATCAAGCAAATTTCTGGCGCCGTTGCCGGGGAGATCAAGACACGCTGCAAGGGGAGTCTCCGCTTCCCAACCTCTTTACTTTGTTTTTGTCTTGCTTAGTTTTATTTACTACTTTGTTTGCTGCACTAAATCAAAATACAAAAAAATTAGTTGCTAGTTTTACTTTATTTGCTATCTTGTTTGCTATATCAAAAACACAAAAAATTAGTTACTTGCATTTACTTTATCTAGTTTGCTTTATTTATTGTTGCTAAAATGGCTACCCCTGAAAATACTAAGTTGTGTGACTTCACAACCACAAATAATAATGATTTCTTATGCACACCTATTGCTCCACCTGCTACTACAGCAGAATTCTTTGAAATTAAACCTGCTTTACTGAATCTTGTTATGCGAGAGCAATTTTCTGGTGTTAGTTCTGATGATGCTGCTGCCCATCTTAATAATTTTGTTGAATTGTGTGAGATGCAAAAATATAAAGATGTAGATGGTGACATTATAAAATTAAAATTGTTCCCTTTCTCATTAAGAGGAAGAGCTAAAGATTGGTTGCTATCTCTGCCTAAGAATAGTATTGATTCATGGACTAAATGCAAGGATGCTTTTATTGGTAGATATTATCCCCCTGCTAAAATTATATCTTTGAGAAGTAGCATAATGAATTTTAAACAATTAGATACTGAACATGTTGCACAAGCATGGGAAAGAATGAAATCTCTGGTTAAAAATTGCCAAACCCATGGACTGACTACTTGGATGATCATCCAAACCTTCTATGCAGGACTAAATTTTTCTTCGCGGAATTTATTGGATTCAGCTGCTGGAGGTACCTTTATGTCCATCACTCTTGGTGAAGCAACAAAGCTTCTTGATAATATGATGATCAACTACTCTGAATGGCACACGGAAAGAGCTCCACAAGGTAAGAAGGTAAATTATGTCGAAGAAACCTCTTCCTTGAGTGATAAGATTGATGCTATTATGTCCATGCTTGTGAATGATAGGACTAATATTGATCCTAATAATGTTCCATTAGCTTCATTGGTTGCCCAAGAAGAACATGTTGATGTAAACTTCATTAAAAATAATAATTTCAACAACAATGCTTACCGGAACAATTCTAGTAACAACTATAGGCCATATCCTTATAATAATGGCAACGGCTATGGTAATTCTTATGGGAATTCTTACAATAATAATAGGAATACACCCCCTGGACTTGAAGCCATGCTTAAAGAATTTATTAGTACACAAACTGCTTTTAACAAATCTGTTGAAGAAAAGCTTGGGAAAATTGATATACTTGCTTCTAAAGTTGATAGTCTTGCTTCGGATGTTGATCTTTTGAAATCGAAAGTTATGCCTAATAGGGATATTCAAAATAAAATTGTTACTACAGCAAATGCCATCCAAGTTAGAATTAATGAGAATATAAGACTAATGGCTGAACTGCGTGCTAGGTGGGATAGAGAAGAAAATGAAAAACTAGCTAAAGAGAAGAAAGTAGCTAAAGTTTGGACTATTACCACGACTAGTAATGCTAATGCTACACATGTTGCTGCACCTCCTACTATTAATAATAAAAGAATTGGTGTTAGCAATGTTTCCACTTCTAATGCAAAGCGCGAGAAACTGCCTGAAATCGCTAAAATCGCTGAAACCGTCGTGATAAAACTGCTGAAATTTTTTCCAACATTGGGGATGATGATCCCATTGCTTTAGATTATAATGGTTTGAATTTTGATGATTGCCACATCTCTGAAGTTATAAAGTTCTTGCAAAAACTTGCTAAAAGTCCTAATGCTAGTGCTATAAATTTGGCTTTCACAAAACATATTACAAATGCTCTTATAAAAGCTAGAGAAGAGAAACTAGAGCGCGAAGCCTCTATTCCTAGAAAGCTAGAAGATGGTTGGGAGCCCATCATTAAGATGAAGGTTAAAGATTTTGATTGTAATGCCTTATGTGATCTTGGTGCAAGTATTTCTGTTATGCCTAAGAAAATTTATAATATGCTTGACTTGCCACCGCTGAAAAATTGTTATTTGGATGTTAATCTTGCTGATCATTCTACAAAGAAACCTTTGGGGAAAGTTGATAATGTTCGCATTACCGTTAACAATAACCTTGTCCCCGTTGATTTTGTTGTCTTGGATATTGAATGCAATGCATCTTGTCCCATTATATTGGGAAGACCTTTTCTTCGAACTGTTGGTGCTACTATTGATATGAAGGAAGGTAATATAAAATATCAATTTCCTCTCAAGAAAGGTATGGAACACTTCCCTAGAAAGAGAATGAAGTTACCTTTTGATTCTATTATTAGAACAAATTATGATATTGACACTTCGTCTCTTGATAATACTTGATACACACTTTCTGCGCCTAGCTGAAAGGCGTTAAAGAAAAGCGCTTATGGGAGACAACCCATGTTTTTACCTACAGTACTTTATTTTTATTTTGTGTCTTGGAAGTTTTTTACTACTGTAGCAACCTCTCCTTATCTTAGTTTAGTGTTTTGTTGTGCCAAGTAAAGTCGTTGATAGAAAAGTTCATACTAGATTTGGATTACTGCGCAGAAACAGATTTCTTTGCTGTCACGAATCTGGGCTGTTTTCTCTGTAGGTAACTCAGAAAATTATGCCAATTTACGTGAGTGATCCTCAGATATGTACGCAACTTTCATTCAATTTGAGCATTTTCATTTGAGCAAGTCTGGTGCCTCGATAAAATTCGTCAATACGAACTGTTCTGTTTTGACAGATTCTGCCTTTTATTTCGCATTGCCTCTTTTGCTATGTTGGATGAATTTCTTTGATCCATTAATGTCCAGTAGCTTTATGCAATGTCCAGAAGTGTTAAGAATGATTGTGTCACCTCTGAACATGTTAATTTTTATTGTCACTAACCCTCTAATGAGTTGTTCTAAGTTTGGTGTGGAGGAAGTTTTCAAGGATCAAGAGAGGAGTATGATGCAACATGATCAAGGAGAGTGAAAGCTCTAACCTTGGGGATGCCCCGGTGGTTCACCCCTGCATATTCTAAGAAGACTCAAGCGTCTAAGCTTGGGGATGCCCAAGGCATCCCCTTCTTCATCGACAACATTATCAGGTTCCTCCCCTGAAACTATATTTTTATTCCATCACATCTTATGTGCTTTGCTTGGAGCGTCGGTTTGTTTTTGTTTTTGTTTTGTTTGAATAAAATGGATCCTAGCATTCACTTTGTGGGAGAGAGACACACTCCGCTGTAGCATATGGACAAGTATGTCCTTAGTTTCTACTCATAGTATTCATGGCGAAGTTTCTTCTTCGTTAAATTGTTATATGGTTGGAATTGGAAAATGATACATGTAGTAATTGCTATAAATGTCTTGGGTAATGTGATACTTGGCAATTGTTGTGCTCATGTTTAAGCTCTTGCATCATATACTTTGCACCTATTAATGAAGAAATACATAGAGCATGCTAAAATTTGGTTTGCATATTTGGTTTCTCTAAGGTCTAGATAATTTCTAGTATTGAGTTTGAACAACAAGGAAGACGGTGTAGAGTCTTATAATGTTTTCAATATGTCTTTTATGTGAGTTTTGCTGCACCGGTTCATCCTTGTGTTTGTTTCAAATAAGCCTTGCTAGCCTAAGCCTTGTATCGAGAGGGATTACCTCTCATGCATCCAAAATACTTGAGCCAACCACTATGCCATTTGTGTCCACCATACCTACCTACTACATGGTATTTTCCGCCATTCCAAAGTAAATTGCTTGAGTGCTACCTTTAAAATTCCATCATTCACCTTTGCAATATATAGCTCATGGGACAAATAGCTTAAAAACTATTGTGGTATTGAATATGTACTTATGCACTTTATCTCTTATTAAGTTGCTTGTTGTGCGATAACCATGTTCACTGGGGACGCCATCAACTACTCTTTGTTGAATTTCATGTGAGTTGCTATGCATGTTCGTCTTGTCTGAAGTAAGAGAGATCTACCACCTTATGGTTAAGCATGCATATTGTTAGAGAAGAACATTGGGCCGCTAACTAAAGCCATGATCCATGGTGGAAGTTTCAGTTTTGGACATATATCCTCAATCTCATATGAGAAAATTATTAATTGTTGTTACATGCTTATGCATAAAAGAGAAGTCCATTATCTGTTGTCTATGTTGTCCCGATATGGATGTCTAAGTTGAGAATAATCAATAGCGAGAAATCCAATGCGAGCTTCCTCCTTAGACCTTTGTACAGGCGGCATAGAGGTACCCCTTTGTGATACTTGGTAAAAACATGTGCATTGTGATGATCCGGTAGTCCAAGCTAATTAGGACAAGGTGCGGGCACTATTAGTATACTATGCATGAGGCTTGCAACTTATAAGATATAATTTACATGATACATATGCTTTATTACTACCGTTGACAAAATTGTTTCATGTTTTCAAAATCAAAGCTCTAGCACAAATATAGCAATCGATGCTTTTCCTCTATGGAGGACCATTCTTTTACTTTCATTGTTGAGTCAGTTCACCTATTTCTCTCCACCTCAAGAAGCAAACACTTGTGTGAACTGTGCATTGATTCCTACATACTTGCATATTGCACTTATTATATTACTCTATGTTGACAATATCCATGAGATATACATGTTACAAGTTGAAAGCAACCGCTGAAACTTAATCTTCCTTTGTGTTGCTTCAATGCTTTTACTTTGAATTATTGCTTTATGAGTTAACTCTTATGCAAGACTTATTGATGCTTGTCTTGAAGTACTATTCATGAAAAGTCTTTGCTATATGATTCACTTGTTTACTCATGTCATATACATTGTTTTGATCGCTGCATTCACTACATATGCTTTACAAATAGTATGATCAAGGTTATGATGGCATGTCACTCCAGAAATTATCTTTGTTATCGTTTTACTCGCTTCGGGACGAGCAGAACTAAGCTTGGGGATGCTGATACGTCTCCAACGTATCGATAATTTCTTATGTTCCATGCCACATTATTGATGTTATCTACATGTTTTATGCACACTTTATGTCATATTCGTGCATTTTCTGGAACTAACCTATTAACAAGATGCCGAAGTGCCGATTCTTTGTTTTCTACTGTTTTTGGTTTCAGAAATCCTAGTAACGAAATATTCTCGGAATTGGACGAAATCAACGCCCAGGGTCCTATTTTGCCACGAAGCTTCCAGAAGACCGAAGAGGAGATGAAGTGGGGCCACGAGGTGGCCACACCCTAGGGAGGCGCGGCCCCCCCCTTTGGCCGCGCGGCCCTATGGTGTGGGCCCCTCGTGCCGCCTCCTGACCTGCCCTTCCGCCTACTTAAAGCCTCCGTCGCGAAACCCCCAGTACCGAGAGCCACGATACGGAAAACCTTCCAGAGACGCCGCCGCCGCCAATCCCATCTCGGGGGATTCAGGAGATCACCTCCGGCACCCTGCCGGAGAGGGGAATCATCTCCCGGAGGACTCTACGCCGCCATGGTCGCCTCCGGAGTGATGTGTGAGTAGTCTACCCCTGGACTATGGGTCCATAGCAGTAGCTAGATGGTTGTCTTCTCCCCATTGTGCTTAATTGTCGGATCTTGTGAGCTGCCTAACATGATCAAGATCATCTATCTGTAATTCTATATGTTGCGTTTGTTGGGATCCGATGAATAGAGAATACTTGTTATGTTGATTATCAAAGTTATGTCTATGTGTTGTTTATGATCTTGCATGCTCTCCGTTATTAGTAGATGCTCTGGCCAAGTTGATGCTAGTAACTCCAAGAGGGAGTATTTATGCTCGATAGTGGGTTCATGTCTCCGTGAATCTGGAGGGGTGACAAGAACCTCTAAGGTTATGGATGTGCTGTTTCCACTAGGGATAAAACATTGGTGCTATGTTCAAGGATGTAGTCACTGATTACATTACGCGCAATACTTAATGCAATAGCAACTTAATACTGGAGGGGGTTCGTATGATAACCTGAAGGTGGACTTTTTAGGCATAGATGCATGCTGGATAGCGGTCTATGTACTTTGTCGTAATGCCCAATTAAATCTCACTATACTCATCATAATATGTATGTGCATGGTCATGCCCTCTTTATTTGTCAATTGCCCAACTGTAATTTGTTCACCCAACATGCTGTTTATCTTATGGGAGAGACACCTCTAGTGAACTGTGGACCCCGGTCCAATTCTCTATACTGAAATACAATCTCTTGCAATCGTTTCTGTTTTCTGCAAACAATCATCATCCACACTATACATCTAATCCTTTGTTACAGCAAGCCGGTGAGATTGACAACCTCGCTGTTTCGTTGGGGCAAAGTACTTTGGTTGTGTTGTGCAGGTTCCACGTTGGCGCCGGAATCTCTGGTGTTGCGCCGCACTACATCCCGCCGCCATCAACCTTCAACGTGCTTCTTGACTCCTACTGGTTCGATTAAACCTTGGTTTCTTACTGAGGGAAACTTGCCGCTGTGCGCATCACACCTTCCTCTTGGGGTTCCCAACGGACGTGTCAACCACACGCATCACTAGGCCGCATCACCGTGAACTTTGCCTACAAACGACAGTGCAACGTAGCACGCGGTAGAAGATCGTGCTTCAAAAGAAAAGCCTCTACGAGTGCTAAAAGATGCGAAGTAAAAAAGGACATTAATCCTTCCCTCTGCTATAGATGCCTCTACGAGTGCCATAAATAGCAAGAGTTCGGAAACGCAAACACATCCCACGTTCGATATTTTACTTATGGAAATATCAAAGAACAACGGGCTCACCGGCAGAATCGTTGCACCCGAAATATTCGGGAGTGACTGTCGAAACATACATCGGTTGAAAGCAAAGTTGCGCATACAACAGGTTTAGCAAAACCTGCAACACGAGCTGATCACTCAAATGATTTGCTGACCAACGAGTACACATACATCTAAACGGGCAATTAAGATTTGCTCCCTCAAAACTTGCCAACGGCATTAACACGGTAAAAGTACATATACATGTATCTACCGGTTAAAAAGTTTCGGCTAAAGAATCCTAACACTTGGATAAAGTAGCCAAAATAACCTATTTACAAAACAACCTTAATCCTTGAAATCACCCTTGCGGAGTTTCTCTTTCCTCAAGTACCTTTGAATCCGTCTCAAGCTTGTCGACAATTATATTGGCGGGCAGCAATACCTTCGGATACAGAGTCTCCAAGTCACCAACCGCGTTGGCAATAGCAAGCAGATTTGCTGAGGGGTAACGTGCAAGGACAAGGGCAAGTGTAAACCTGGCCCCTGCAAAAACCTGAGCTCTCACCAAGTCTCGAATCTTCTTGGTATTCCCAAACTCAGACATCAGAGTCAACAGCGTAGGGGGGACCGCGTTCAAAGGGAACATAGTCCTCCAAATTACCCTCAGGGCTTTGTAGCACTTGTCGAAGAAATGGTGGACTTGTTGAACCCGATCCTGAAATTGTGCGACAGCCGAAGCCTTCGAGTGTTCCCCCCAGAAAATTTCTTCGGCTGATGACAGCTGGGTCAATGCGTGCACACGCTCGTGAATCCGCTTGTTCTCTTCTGCACGGTTCAAAGCTATGACTGGCAAAGGAATCAATAGAGGATCAGACAATGCATTGTTGACAAAAGAGTGCAAGGACCAAGAAACTTACAGTTCAAACTCTCGGTGGCTTTATGCAGTTCAGTGAGAGCGTACCGCTCTACTTCGGCTGCGATCTCACTCTTCTTATTGACAATAGCAGCTAAGGCATAAGTGCTGCGCAGATCCTTCTCCATCCGATCGATCCGATCCTTCATACGTTGGATTTGGTCACCTTCAGGAAGAGCACCCGAAGAATCGTCGACAAATGCAGGCACTGGGAAAACCT
The DNA here is from genome assembly GCF_019359855.2 of Lolium perenne. Lineage (NCBI taxonomy): Eukaryota > Viridiplantae > Streptophyta > Magnoliopsida > Poales > Poaceae > Lolium > Lolium perenne. The sequence continues at coordinate 170,993,300 of NC_067250.2, read as the reverse complement.
GCGAGAAACAGCGTTAAAAGGGATGACGGATCGTATCAATTCAAACATCCGAAGTAACTCCCATCGGGAGAAGTGCAAGTGAATACATCATAACAAAGGTGTACTAGCAACATTGCTAGCACGGAGTTTATTACAAACATAAGTTCTGCGATAGAACATTGTTCCACATCAGCTCAAAGGAAAGTTTGTTACAAAAATCAAAGGGCTTGGGTCTGAGTCGATAAACTGGGGCCAGCCGATGTCTTCCTTGATGAAACCAGTTCAAGGAGCTGGCGAGCACACTTAAGGGCTGACGTTTTGAAGACACCTAAATCAATGAACCGCCCATCTTGCTCTTGCGGCAGCTCCTTAGACATTTCTTCGATGTCGGCTTTAAAGTCGTGACCCATCATAAGTTGGAAGGCAAGGAGGGCACCATAGGTACGCGAAGTGTGTTTGAATACCTCGATAACCTCCTTGGTGTCAACCGCGAAGGCGTCAATCAACTGCCCCAGAGTTTTGTCTTGTTTGATCTTGGGGAAGATCATCGAGTGCATCCGCGCCATAGCACCTTTTCCTTTTTCAAGAAGCTCCCGCGTAAGCTGGTGGGAGGCGAGAGTCATCGACACACCGTTTGCAGGAGAGTTATTTGGAATTTTGTCCAAGGCACTGACAGGGATGTTGGCGGCTTCTGCAAAAGAATAAGAGTGAAAAAGATCATCGACAAAAGATCGAATTCATAAGTACGATAATCAATGGAGAAGTGTAAAAGAGATTACCAAGCAAAGCCAAGGAAGACTGGCGAAGGAGTTCATCTTTTTCAGTTGCCCAAGCCTCGGCAGCCATCCTCGATGCCTCCTCTTCTTTCAGCTTTTTCTTCAGCCTGCCCAGTTCCTCCTTCAGGGAGCCGACTTCTTGGCGAGCTTCGGCAGCTATCTTGACTGCGCCATTAAACTTCAAGGAAGAAGATTCAACTTCCTTCTGCAGCCGAACCTTGTCTGCCTCCAGAGAAGTGAATTGGGAAGCGAAGGCCTCCAAAGAGGAAATAACACCCCGCAGGTCCTTAAGGAAAAAGGATGTTTTACAAAGAATCATTAGACAAGGCACATTCCAAGAAATTCGCGTTGTAATCAAAAAGGACTTACAGAAGGAGGCGTCGTGGAGGCAGCAGTTGGAGGAACATCTTTCCCCTTGGAAAGGGAGGAAGCAGTCGATACCTGGGCCACGGGGGCTGCCTTAGGAGCCGAAGCTTCTGAAGCCGCGACATCCAGAGGAGCAGCGCGGATTTGGATTTCTTAGACGGAGGCTCAGTGAAACCTTCGTCACTGCAAAAGGAAATGATTGACAGAAGTTATGAAAAGAATGCGAGAAATAAGGGGACAAAATATGGCATCAGGGAAGAAGATGCTTACATATCGAAGAGATCGTCTTCATCGGCAAAGCCGCCTGTTGATCTCTTCACGGGTGAAGCCCTGGTCTCCTCCACAGCTGCATTAACAAAGGCATCACGATCAACATCATCATCACGCACTGATCCCTCTGTGTCGCAAGCATCATCGGCTGAGGGAGGAAGATCAGTGTGAACAGCTTCAGAATTTATCGGATCATCGTGTTTGCTCTCTGGGCTTGTGTGTTCGACAGTGTGAAAATCAACAGGTACTAAGGAGCCTCTTCCCTCCGAAGTATCATTTGGCGAATCATGCGAGTTTCTAGAGACTATGGGGATCTGTCGAAGAGAAGAACAAATAAGAATAATAGTAATTATTTTGACTAAGTGGAAGCAGCGTAATAAGGATATGAAAAGGAAAGGTACCACTGATGGTGGATGATCGGCATCAAGGGGAGTATAAGAAGATACCAACGGAATCGAATCTTCCTGACTAAAGAGAGTAAGGCGACAGACTTCATCAAGCAGCTCCTTTTCCGACAATTCAGCGATATTTATCTTGGTTTCATCCTTTGCACCCGAATACAACCACATCGGGCGGATTCTGGCCATGACTGGTTGGACTCAATGCTTCAAGAATACCGCTGCTACCTCTGTACCGATCATAGTTTGACCATCAGCCTCTTTGATCTGAAGAAATTTGGCGAATAATTCGTCGACTACTGTCTTTTCGTCGGGAGAGAGAATGTTCTTCCAAGAATCCTTCGGCTTGGCTTTAAGGACATCGACAAAGCAAGGAAGCTGGGAATCGGTTGTTGAAGAGTCCTTGACATAAAACCATTTCAGTCTCCATCCTTGCACGGATTCTTTCATTGGGAAACTGAAATAGTTAACCTCTGAACGAGCCACAAACCCCACTCCTCCGGTGACAAAGGATCCATTACTACTGCTGTACCTTTTAACATAAAAGATCTTTTTCCACAACCCAAAGTGGGGTTCAATGCCCAAGAACACCTCACAGAGGGTGATGAACACAGCAACGTGAAGGATTGAGTTAGGGGTGAGTTGCCACAGTTGGATTTCGTAAGTCCGCAGAAGATGGTGAAGAAATTCATGGGCAGGAAGCGAGAGACCCCGATACAGGAATGATAGGAACACCACGGAAAAACCAGCAGGGGGATTGGGCCGAGAAATCGCACCTGGAAGAATCACGTCCTCCTCATCGGAGGAGACTAACCCAAGGCTTCGGACCCTCTTCTCATCGCGCTTCGTGATGGAGGATGCTAGCCAATCCCCAGGTTTGGCTATCGATCCTGGCGACACTGGCGGCGCCGGAGCTGGAGGAGGAGCATCTGGAGCACTCATCTTCGGAAGATTCGAGGAGGATTTGGCGGCGGCGCCACCGCTAGTAGAACTGGCAGCGGCAGTGAGGCTCTTCTTCTTCACCATTGCGAGATCTGGGGAAGATCGAAAAAGCGGTGGTGGCGGCGCAGTAGTTGCAAAGGAAGGAAGAAGAAGAAGGGCGAGGAGAAACTACGACAAGTGTGGAGAAGGTTAGAGATTTTCGTCTTTTGGAGATTTTAAGAAAGGGAGAACTCAAGGACTGTGTAGGCACGTGTCATTGCTACCAGTTCATTAAGGAGATCTTTTTCCATTGATGGCTGCGGGAATCGAGGGGGCGCCTTGGTAACCGTACGAGAAGGGCGGATATTTCTTAAAAATAGGTCCAGACAGAGAAAAGATGGGCCCAGCGGGTCACGTCTTATCAGTTAAAATCGAGACGTCAGTAAAACGTCATCAATGACGTCGTGAAGAATGCTCGAAGCATTCGAAGGAATAAAAAGGTATCGGATGGTGAACTTGAGTCTATGCACAGATTGCGAAGCATCTGTACTTAGACTCGGGGGCTACTCCCATCGGGAGCGCTGACGCGCACCCAACAGAATGAGGAGTCGAAGGAAAAAAGGATTGAAGAAAGATTGGCTAATCAGCTCGAGTCTGCACTCTGTTGCAAGCATCTGCGCCCAGACTCGGGGGCTACTCCCATCGGGAGCGCGTGGCGCGCACCCGACAGAACTTTTTTGCAATCCAGGATCATGCCCGGGGACTTGATTCTGTGTAGGGTAACGTTGTTTTGCCATCGGCAGTTAACCAGCAAAAGTTGGGCACGTTACTCATTATCCCTTGCATGAGGAAAATATATCGGTTGACCTACGTAGACTTGCAGAAAAACTTCGGCAGAACGAAACGTTCGAGTGGTACAACTTGAGTCTACGCACGGATTGCAAGCATCCGTACCTAGACTCGGGGGCTACTCCCATCGGGAGCGCTGATGCGCACCCGACAGAGGAAGATGATGCTGATTCAAGAAGAACAAGAACAATCGAGGAGAAGAACATCAAAAGGAAGCATGCTTCAGTCTCTACCCGAACTATGTTCGGCTAGACACTCGGGGGCTACTGACGTGGGCATTACCCTTCGGGTAACAGACATTGCCCTATCTTGTATTAACTAGTTGGAGGCCCATGAAGGCACTTGGAGGCAAGGCGGGCCACCTGGATGGCGTACCAGAAGATTCCTTGGCGGGCAAGAAGAGGAAGCAGCCGAGGAAGGAAAGATTAGATTTAAAATTACTGTAAACCTAGTCGTACTCGGTGAGACCTCTTGAGACCTGGCCACCTATATAAAGGCCAGGAGAGGGGCTGCCGAGGGACACAATCAATCTTAGTAATCTTAGCCATCAAAAGCTTAGAGCTAGGTCACCATAGCACTTAGCCATCTCGACGAGATCTCAGCCGAATTATTCGGCACCCCATTGTAACCCAATATCTTCATAATCAAGATCAGACAGGCAGTACGTAAGGGTTTTACCTCATCGAGGGCCCCGAACCTGGGTAAATCGCTCTCCCCGCTTGTCTGTGAACCGATGTCTCGTGTCAGCTTGCAAGATTCCATCAACCCTAAGCCCCAATCGGAGGGCATTGCTGAGGAGTACCCTCGACACTTTCGGTTTCCGTTGTCCCGAGGCCATGTCTGTACATGCTAGGCTCGTCAAGCAAACCCAAGTATTTCCGCGTGTGTAACATGGCTTACACCCGTTGTATGTGAACGTAGAATCTATCACATCCGATCATCACGAGATGCTTCGAGACGACGAACTGTAGCAACGGTGCATACGAGGGGAGAACACTTTATTATCTTGATATTAATGTGAGGGATCATCTTATAATGCTACCGTCGCGATCTAAGCAAGATAAGATGCATAAAGGATTAACATCACATGCAATTCATATGTGATATGATATGGCCCTTTAATCTTTGCGCCTTTGATCTTCATCTCCAAAGCACGGACATGATCTCCATCATCAACGGGCATGATCTCCATCATCGTCGGCGTAGCGTAAAGGTCCATGGCGCCGCTTCATGGTTGTCCATCATTTATAGCTACTATAACAACTACTTGAAATAAAGCTATTACACGATGAATAGACACGCAGGTTTTTAACAAAAGTTAAAGACAACCATTAGGCTCCTGCCGGTTGCCATGTTACAATAATGAAAATCTCATACATCAAATATAATCATTATCACATGGCCATATCACATCACCAAACCCTGCAAAAACAAGTTAGACGCCTCTAATTTGGTTTGCACATTTTACGTGGTTTAGGGTTTTCGAGTAAGATCCAATCTATCTACGAACATGAACCACAACGGTGATACTAGTGTTGACAATAGAAAGTGCAAATTGGAATCTTCACTATGGTGGGAGAGACAGACACCCGCAAAGCCACTTATGCAATACAAGTTGCATGTCAAGCGTGGAGCAAGTCTCATGATACGCGGTCATGTAAAGTTAGCCCGGGCCACTTCATCCCACCATCCCGCAAGATGCAAAGTACACAAACTAAAGAAACAAAATCATCAATGCCCACAAAACCATTGTGTTCTACTCGTGCAACAGATCTATGCATAGACATGGCTCTGATACCACTGATGGGGTTCGTAGCATAGAAAACAAAAAAATTCCTATCGCAAGGCGAATAAATCCATGATCTAATCTATGGAACACCCAAGATCTAATCTACAAGATCGGAGCAACGAGATTGATGTGAGACTAACCCTCGAAGATTTCCAATGCCTACGAGATTAGATCTCGTTGTTGGTGTAGACGATCGTCCCCAGTGCTGCAATTCGGCAGCACTTCCGTACTCGGTCGCGCGTACGGTGTCGATGAAGCCCCTTCCTCTCCCTGTTCCAGCGGGCAGCGGAGGTGTGGTAGATCTCCACGGAATCCCAGCAGCACGACGGCGTGGTGGTGGTGGTGGAGAAGAATTACTGCAGGGCTTCGCCTAAGCCTGCGCAGTATATGGAGGAGGAAGAGAGGGGGCGACTAGGGTTTTCTGGATGGTGGTGTGGCCGGCCACCCCCTCCCCTCTTTATATAGGGGGAGGGGTCGGCCTAGGGTTCCCCCTGGGCCCCACCTATCCCCTTGGCCGGCGCATGAAGGGGGGAGTTCTTCTCCCCCAAGTCTTCCCCTTATCTCTTCGTTTAAACCATTTAATTTTTAGAGATAGATCTTATCTCTAGATTCAAACCATTTAAACTAGAGATAGCTCTTATCTCCAAGGGGGGGTCGACCTGGGCCCACATGTCATAGTGAGTAGGACCCACCATGCCATGTGGTGCCTATATGGCCTCTCCCAGGGTGGTGGGCCCACTGGTGGCCCTCTAGAACCTTCTAGAAGCTCCGGCCAAAACACCGGACTTTTCCCGAACCCCGGAAAACGACTTCCCTTATATGAATCTTATTCTCTGGACCATTCCGGACCTCCTCGTGATGTCCTGGATCCCATCTGAGACTCCGAACAAAAACTTTGGACTCCATCTAATATTCCGAATCTACTTATGCGACATCGAACCTTAAGCGCGTCACCCTACGGTTCGTGAACTATGTAGACATGGTCGAGACTCCTCTCCGAGCAATAACCAATAGCGGGATTTGGAGATCCATAATGGCTCCCACATATTCAACGATGACTTAGTGATCGATTGAACCATTTACATACGATGCCGATTCCCTTTGTCACGCGATATTTTACTTGTCCGAGGTTCGATCATCGGTATCTCCATACCTTGTTCAACCTCGTTACCGACAAGTACTCTTTACTCGTACCGTGGTATGTCATCTCTTATGATCCAATCATATGCTTGCAAGCTAATCAGACAACATTCCACCGAGAGGGCCTAGAGTATATCTATCCGTCATCAGGATGGACAAATCCCACTATTGATCCATATGCCTCAACTCATACTTTCCAAATACTTAATCCCATCTTTATAACCACCCATTTAAGCAATGGCGTTTGATGTAATCAAAGTACCCTTCCGGTGTAAGTGATTTACATGATCTCATGGTCGAGGGACTTAGGCAACTATGTATCGAAAGCTTATAGAAAATTGAACTTAATGACTTGATCTTATGCTATGCTTATTTGGGTGTGTGTCCATTATCTCATTCACCTAATGACATAACCTTGTTATTAATAACATCCAATGTTCATGATCACGAAACCATGATCATCCATTAATCAACAAGCTAGTTATACAAGAGGCTTACTAGGGACTCCTTGTTGTTTACATAACACACATGTATCAATGTTTCGGTTAATACAATTATAGCATGTGATGTAAACATTTATCATGAACACTAAGATATAACAATAACTAATTTATTATTGCCTCTTGGGCATATCTCCAACAGTCTCCCACTTTCACTAGAGTCAATAATCTAGTTTACATTTGAAAAGATATAGCACCTTGGCCTTCTGGTGCTTATCATGTTTTGCTCATGGGAGAGGTTTTTAGTCAACGGATCTGACTGTTGAGAAACGTATGTATTTTGCAATTCATTTGCATCTCTACGCATCACTAATTTTCCAAATGAGTCGGCATTAATTTTATATGCTTAGTCCTATGGTGGAACCTTAATTCCGCGGTCTGAAAATAAGTCACTAATATTGTCATACACAATATAGCTTCAAAGTTCTGACACTATCGGAACTACACCAAGTTCTCAAAGAACTCCTCGACTTAACATCCTCAGTCAATGTCAAAACAATGACATGCTCTGCCTTCGTTTGTAGAATCCGTCACAATATTTAGAACTGATCTAAATCTAGCATAGACTTCTTCTAGCTCATTGTGCTACCTTTTAAACAACACTTAGCCTAATTGAGATTTGAAATTCATTTTTATATGTGACCAAACTAATATCGGTGCAACACCTTACAGCGATTTGTTTGTAATCACCCTATACAAAACTATATATATCCTTGGTTCTTCTTAAGCACTCAGGGATATTCTTACTGTTTTCCAATCATCATCACATGAATCATTCTGGTATATGCTCGTAACACTTTAGAGCACAGGACATCTGACTTTGTACATATTATTCGTGATCTAAAGTCACTCATGTGTTTTTACTCATTGAGTGTCAAATACACTCAAGTCTTGTTAAACCTTCACATGGAAAAGAACACCTTCTTAATATTTGTATATTGAACTACTTCAATATCCATTCTATGTAATTTGACTTAAACTTATTATGTGTTTCAATCTATCTTCATAGATCTTGACACTAAATGTGTTTCAGTCTATATCCTTTTATTGAAGTTAATTCTCAATGAAACCTTTTATTCTCATCCAGTATATAATTACATCATTTATAATCAACGATATGTCATCTACATAAAGTATTATAAATATGTCTCAGCTCTCCCACTTAATTTCTTGCAAATGCAAGCATCCTCATCGTTTCTAATGAAATCAAAAACTCCTTTTGATTATTTCATCCGGTGAAGATTCCAACTCCGCGATACTCATTTCATCCAATTGAAATTTGTATACCTATCTAGTATTCCACGGACCAGCAAAACTCTTGGTTGTATCTAGTATACATCCATCATACACACTTCTGGTAAGGAATGTATTTTGCCATCCTACTATCATATCTCATAAAAGAAATATGTAGCGATTACTAGAATAATCCACATAGACTATAAGCATTGCCACGGAAGATCTAATCTTATCGTAGTCAACTCTTTGAACTTTGTCGTAAACAACTTTTCGATAAGTCAAGCTTCTTTAAGGATATTCCATCCAAGTCCATCAGTTTTATAGATCTATTTACTTTCAAAAAGTATTCACCTATCTTGGATTTCATGGCGCATAGCCATTTTAACGGAGTCAGGGCCCATCATAACTTCTTTGTATGTAGTCGGTTTATCATTGTTCAAAAACAATCCTTTGTCCACAAATCATTTATTTGATCACAAAATAAACCACATCTACAAGGTTCAATAAGTACTTTGATCTCCATGACTATAACACTTTGTAGACATGGGAGCCATGATCTTCGTAGCTGCTTCCGGAACCATTTTCGATGCTGTGCTACTCTGATCATCATGCTCAGGTTCATGAACCTTATCAAGTTCCATTGTCCTCCCACTCAAATAGTTCGCTAGAAACAATTTCTTTGAAATAAGTACGAAACATCGACAAACACTTTTATCTTTGTCTCCATAGTGGAAAGAATTCCCAATTAATTCTCTGGGATAACCAACAAAGACATTCATCCGATTTTGGTTGTAAACTTATTAACTTATGCTATGCATACCAAAATTTAAGAAAGGACTATTAGGGTTTATATCCATGCCATAACTCGTATGGTGCCATTTCAACGGATTATGATGATGCTCTATTTAGTGTAAAAGCGGTAGTCACTAAAGCATAATCCACAAAAATATAATGGCATCATTTTATTTTATCTCATCATTGACCCAACAAGGTTTGGATACATCTCTCGGATACTCCATCATTACTATGATACTCCAAGAAACGTGAGTTGTAGAATAATTTCATAACTCTCTTAGATGTTCGCTAAAACTCGTATTTCAAATATTTCCACCATGATCCAATCATAGATATTTGACTTTTCTATTACGATGATTTCCACTTCATTCTGAAATTTATTTGAATCCATTCAAATGTTTCAAACTTCTTCCTTATCAAATAAATATATCCACATATATGTACTCAATTCATTGTTGGAAGTTTTCATGAAGTAGAAGAATCTCCCGCACACAACTATGCCCAGTGAACCACATACATCATCATGCATGTTTCAACTAAGTTAGTTACCCATTCAACTCTTGGCCTATGAACGGTATTTAAGTCATTCTCTTTAGAAGAGATTTGCAAGCGCCAAATGATTCAAAAATCATATGACTCCAAAAATCCATTCAAATGGAGTTCCTTCATGCGTTCCTTTCTAACATGACCTAAATGGCGGTTCCACTAATGAGTGAAATTCACATTATTTGCCTTATGGCATTTTAGCGTCAATGTTATGTATGTGTGCTTCACCATAAAGATTTATAATAACTTATCCATCGTACATGGAATGTTGTTACAATTTGAACAACTCATTGTTTTCATTTAACCAGAACAAAACAACAATTATAAAGTTCTTTATTATAAATCTGAATAGCTAGACAGAATGCCAACGACGAACAAAATAACACTTTATTTTTGTTCCAGACGTGCATTCCTATCACATTCCTTTTCAGTCACTTAGGACATTATATTCTTGTATTGCGTTGTTTTGTATGACACCTCATACCAACCAATATGGTACTAATACCCAAGAATTTCATTGTGAGACCAAAAACAAGGAATACATTCTTAACATGTATATCTTCTATATACACCTGAGCTAGACTTTCTAGTCTTTTCTTTCTTTCTGCCAAAAATCTTTTGTAGTTTCTCTTTTAGATTTCCTCATTTCAGAAAACAATTCACCTTCAATAACTTCTAGGTCCATTGGTCAAATACTAATAACCTTGAGGTTCTTACTTTGAAGTTTGATCATCACATGATAAGTGTTCCAGATTTCACTATTAGTAACCTTTTAATGTGATGAACAATTTCACTCATAATTTTTATCCATCAAATCATGACGTCTTTTCGAGACCATGTCTGTACATGCTAGGCTCGTTAAGTTTAACCTTAGTATTCACATGTGCAAATCTGGCTTGCACCCGTTGTATGCACACGTAGAATCTATAACACCCGATCATCACGAGATGCTTCGAAGCGACGAGTCTTAGCAACGATGCATACTAAGGACGATCATTTCATGGATATGCGAATATCGTTAGTGCCCAAGTAGTTGGAGGATCGAGACGCCTGGCGTCTTCAACCTTCGTACATTCCCATAAAACTTATGAGTTTATGTAGTCTCACTAGATTATATTCAATCATCTTGCAATAGGGTCTTAGATATCATATATATCTCATACCTTGCTTATTTCTGAAAAAAAATTCCAGCTCCTTACTTTTCAAACGGATTTGAACTTCAAGTTTCACGGAGACAAGATGATTTAGTACTAATTGAAACCATTGCTCTTTGAATCATCAATGTGAGGTTTACTAAAAGTTTGCATTAGGACTTAATCATATCTTGATTCTTTAACAATACGGTACCAGTCCGTAAAGTTACTTGTCAGACTTAACAGTATTTCTATCTCAATTACAAGACTAGCGCATGGTAGATAACGGATGCCAATTCTACAAATTTAATTCAAAATACTATTCAGACTATGTTCATGATAATTAGTTCATGTTTTAATCTAATTACTAATGAACTCCCAGTTAATACAACATCCCTCATAGTTGTTAAGTGGCACACGATCCACATCCACTACACAAAAACCGATCATCACGTGAGATGATGTAGCTTCAATGGTGAACATCAACATGTTGATCATATCATCCATATGACTCATGTTCAACCTTTCGGTTTCCGTTGTCCCGAGGCCATGTCTGTACATGCTAGGCTCGTCAAGAAAACCCAAGTATTTCCGCGTGTGTAACATGGCTTACACCCGTTGTATGTGAACGTAGAATCTATCACATCCGATCATCACGAGATGCTTCGAGACGACGAACTGTAGCAACGGTGCATAAGAGGGGAGACCACTTTAACATTTGCGCCTTTGATCTTCATCTCCAAAGCACGGACATGATCTCCATCATCAACGGGCATGATCTCCATCATCGTCGGTGTAGCGTCAAGGTCCATGGCGCCGCTTCATGGTTGTCCATCACTTATAGGTACTATAACAACTACTTGAAATAAAGCTATTACACGATGAATAGACACGCAGGTCTTTAACAAAAGTTAAAGACAACCATTAGGCTCCTGCCGGTTGCCATGTTACAATAATGAACATCTCATACATCAAATATAATCATTATCACATGGCCATATCACATCACCAAACCCTGCAAAAACAAGTTAGACGCCTCTAATTTGGTTTGCATATTTTACGTGGTTTAGGGTTTTCGAGTAAGATCCAATCTACCTACGAACATGAACCACAATGGATACTAGTGTTGACAATAGAAAGTGCAAATTGGAATCTTCACTATGGTGGGATAGACAGACACCCGCAAAGCCACTTACGCAATACAAGTTGCATGTCAAGCATGGAGCAAGTCTCATGTGACGCGGTCATATAAAGTTAGCCCGGGCCGCTTCATCCCACCATCCCGCAAGATACAAAGTACACAAACTAAAGAAACAAAAGCATCAATGCCCACAAAACCATTGTGTTCTAATCGTGCAACAGATCTATGCATAGACATGGCTCTGATACCACTGATGGGGTTCATAGCATAGAAAACAAAAAATTTCCTACCGCAAGACGAATAAATCCAAGATCTAATCTATGGAACACCCAAGATCTAATCTACAAGATCGGAGCAACGAGATTGATGTGAGACTAACCCTCGAAGATTTCCAAAGCCTACGAGATTAGATCTTGTTGTTGGTGTAGACGATCGTCCCCAGTGCTGCAATCCGGCAGCACTTCCGTACTCGGTCGCGCGTACGGTGTCGATGAAGCCCCTTCCTCTCCCCGTTCCAGTGGGCAGCGGAGGTGTGGTAGATCTCCACGGAATCCCAGCAGCATGACGGCGTGGTGGTGGTGGTGGAGAAAAATTACTGCAGGGCTTCGCCTAAGCCTGCGCAGTATATGGAGGAGGAAGAGAGGGGGCAGCTAGGGTTTTCTGGATGGTGGTGTGGCTGGCCACCCCCTCCCCTCTTTATATAGGGGGAGGGGTCGGCCAAGGGTTCCCCCTGGGCCCCACCTATCCCCTTGGCCGGCGCATGAAGGGGGGAGTTCCTCTCCCCCAAGTCTTCCCCTTATCTCTTCGTTTAAACCATTTAATTTTTAGAGATAGATCTTATCTCTAGATTCAAACCATTTAAACTAGAGATAGATCTTATCTCCAAGGGGGGGCTGGCCTGGGCCCACATGTCATAGTGGGTAGGACCCACCATGCCATGTGGCGCCTATGTGGCCTCTCCCGGGGTGGTGGGCCCATTGGTGGCCCTCTAGAACCTTCTAGAAGCTCCGGTAAAAACACCGGACTTTTCCCGAACCCTGGAAAATGACTTCCCTTATATGAATCTTATTCTCCGGACCATTCCGGACCTCCTCGTGATGACCTGGATCCCATCCGAGACTCCGAACAAAAACTTCGGACTCCATCTCATATTCTGAATCTACTTATGCGACATCGAACCTTAAGCGCGTCACCCTACGGTTCGTGAACTATGTAGACATGGTCGAGACTCCTCTCCGAGCAATAACCAATAGCGGGATTTGGAGATCCATAATGGCTCCCACATATTCAACGATGACTTAGTGATCGATTGAACCATTTACATACGATGCCGATTCCCTTTGTCACGCGATACTTTACTTGTCCGAGGTTCGATCATCGGTATCTCCATACCTTGTTCAACCTCGTTACCGACAAGTACTCTTTACTCGTACCGTGGTATGTCATCTCTTATGATCCAATCATATGCTTGCAAGCTAATCAGATGACATTCCACCGAGAGGGCCCAGAGTATATCTATCCATCATCAGGATGGACAAATCCCACTATTGATCCATATGCCTCAACTCATACTTTCCAAATACTTAATCCCATCTTTATAACCACCCATTTACGCAATGACGTTTGATGTAATCAAAGTACCCTTCCGGTGTAAGTGATTTACACGATCTCATGGTCGAGGGACTTAGGCAACTATGTATCGAAAGCTTATAGCAAATTGAACTTAATGACTTGATCTTATGCTATGCTTATTTGGGTGTGTGTCCATTATCTCATTCACCTAATGACATAACCTTGTTATTAATAACATCCAATGTTCATGATCACGAAACCATGATCATCCATTAATCAACAAGCTAGTTATACAAGAGGCTTACTAGGGACTCCTTGTTGTTTACATAACACACATGTATCAATGTTTCGGTTAATACAATTATAGCATGGGATGTAAACATTTATCATGAACACTAAGATATAACAATAACTAATTTATTATTGCCTCTTGGGCATATCTCCAACAAGAACCTCTCTGCGAGAAGTCATAAAATTGATCCAAGTGTGGCGAGAGAAATCATCGATAAAAATAACATAGTAGCGTTGGCCCCCCTTGGAAGCAAAGGGAGCGGGACCCCATACATCAGAATAACCAAATAAAAAGGACGCCGAGATACAGACTCACTAGTAGGATAAGGTAACTGATTTTGTTTACCAAGCCTACATCCATGACAACCCTGAAGCGAGACATCTCCTGAGACAGACCCCAGAAGACCTCGACGAAGTAAATACGACAAGCAAGAACCACAAAGATGACCAAGACGATGATACCACTACTGAAAGGAGGCGGTAGTGGAAGCAGCAAGCACACGTGGTGCAGTCGGTGAAGTGGTGGAAGAAGGAACATGAAGCCAGTCAAGCTCCCAAAGTCGCTGAGAGTCACGACACCGAGGGCCAGCCCCAACCAGTGCCCGAGTGTGAGTGTCCTGAACAGAACATGAATCAACATCAAGAATGACCCGACAACCAGAATCAGTAAGTTGAGCAGCGGAAAACAAGTTCATGGTAAGACGGGGAACATGAGAAACATCAGGAACGGAAAAGGAGGGAGTAGAAAGAGTGCCACGACCAGCAACAGGAAGAGAAGTACCATCGGCAGTAAGAACACGAACATGAAGAGGAAGAGGACGAAGAGAAGAAAGAGAGGAAGAATCAGGAGACATGTGAAAAGAAGCTCCAAAATCCATAACCCACGAAGATGTACCTGACTGTGTAGAGGAAACAGCCGCGGAGGCAGCAGTACCCATCGAAGCAGAGCTGGAGGAGGCAAGGAGACGCTAAAGTCTCGCTATATCCTGCTCAGTGAAACCGGTGGTGACAGGCGCTGAAGGTGGAGCACGAGGAGGCACACCCAACTGCTTCTGATAGCAGTCAGACTCAAGGTGAACGGGCCTCCGACAGTGAGTGCAGAAACGAGGAGGACTGTAACATCCCAAAAATTTCAAAACAAAGAAAATGAATTTCCCTATTTCCAAATTTAGGAACCAACAAAAACTTTTATTAAATTTAGTTAGATACATAGTGAGCATGCTTAATTCTTGTGCTATTGCCATGATTGTTTGTTAAAGTATTTTGCAATGATCTTAAACCCTAAACCCTATTCTTTTCACCATCCAAGTTAAATCAAAATAAAAAGAAATGAAATAAGAAAAGGACCTATGTGCCTATGGCTATTTTGGTAAAACTTTTACCTAGGCTTTTCTACCTTGATTAGATGTTTTGAAAACATCAACAGACCCAATCTAGTACTTCCCCAATCAAAACCAAGGTGAAACATAAACAAATAAAAAGAAATTAAACATATGCATAGAAGCATATGTGGCAGTTAGCCATTTTATCAAATCTTGTCCTATGCACTCCTACCTTGCCCAAATGGTTTGAAACCATCTCTAAACCTAATCCCACACTAAATGGACCCTAAACCATGCCCAAGTAAAACAAGGGGAACAAAATAGAAGATTAAGAAAATTTGGAATTTCACCTCTTATGTGTTTATGTCCATTTTTGCAAATCTTTGAACTAGGCCTTTTGGAATTGTTTCAATGGTTTGGAAATGTTCCTAAACTAATAAGAATCACTTTCGATTCAAGAGAAAACCAAATCAATAAAAGAGAAAGAAAAGAAATGGAGAAATGCAATTTCACTCGCATACACTTTGGCCAACTTTGCAAATCCTCAACCAAGGCCACCTTTTCTTGTGCCTTTGCTTGTGAAATACTTACATATCAAAAACAAACACCTTTGCATCAAAGAAACACAATTCAAATCAAAGGAAAATTCAAATTCCACTTACATGTGATCATGGTCACTTTGACACTTTTTAATATGATACCCACTTTGCACCCCTGGTTTGGAATATTCTTAAACCAAACTTGGTCAACACTTTCCACCTCATCCAATACCATGTCAAGGTGAACCATTTTGATGTTGACCACTAGGGTTGACTCTGCCCAGGTTGACTAGAAAAGAGATGACAAGAGGAGACTTTGAAACAAAGAGAAGATGAACCCAAATTTGAAATCTTGCAAACCAGCACCAAATTGACCACCACCACCACCGTTCCACTCCAATAATTATTTAAATGAACTTCACCAAAAAGATTTTCAAAATTCAACAAAAAGTTTCATGCGGCCATATTGTCAAACACTTGGCAGGCATCATTTTACTCTATGCACACATGCTAAAATCCAATGGATTTTGGCCTAAACCCCTTTTGGGTTTGTGATCATCAACCTCCTGTACCTCCTCTGCATCAAGCCCTGCCCTTCAGCCCTGATTAAAGTGAGGCCATGATGAAGAACACACCCATGCCGGCCATGATAGACACCACCATGCCACCCTACCTCACCACCTCTCTCTGGCCAGCCTTACCATGTCAACTCGGTAGCTCTCACTCCACCATGCACGCTGGTACCCTCCCTGGCCAAAGGAGTGCACACCCACGCCTGGAACGCGACGTGTCCAGACGCGCAAGGACATGCCAGAGCGCGCCCAGACACGACCCTGGACACGCCAGTCCACTGGCTTGCCTCGTCGCGTCTGACCACCTCTTGCCCCAATTCTTCCTCCTACATGCTCACCAGGATCACGACTAGCTCCTAGACATGCTCAACTGCACGCGCGTGCACCGTCGCTGTCGCCATGACCAAGAACTTTGCCGCCAGGACCGTACCCGTCGCGCCATGATCATGAGCCGTCCCCTCCTCCCTTTCCTGCGCCAGCACGCTCCCTAGCTCCACCATGATGCCTGCAACACCACACCCCCATCGCCATGCCCTTTCGCGCCCTAGAACGCCATCTCCATTGACGACCTTGCCCGCACCCTCGCAGCACCTCGCGCATCTATAAATAGAGCCACCCCCGCGCCTCATCCTCCACACCAAACTTGCTCCTCTCCCTCCACTTGATCTCCTCGACCCACTTCCCCTCTCCAATTTACACCGTAGCTCGTCAATTGATCGCCGGAGTCCACTGGAGCAGGAGAAGAAGGTGTCGTCGAATTCGTCTACCCTCGACGCTGCCGCGACCACCATTGGCTTCCCCATCGTCCGCAACATCACCCTACCTCGTCGCCGACCATCGCCGGAGCCCCAGATCGCCGCCGACCCCCTATCTCCGCCGTGCCAACAACCCCTTCTCGCCGTCGACGACGACGCTCGACCGTCGATCGTCCATCTAATCCTACGGCTCAAGTTAACAGGTACCGTTTCGGTGTTAAACAGAGGCTGACGCACAGGCCCCACCCTGTCAGGCGGCCCGCGGCGTGAGAAACGCTGTTGGGCTGGTTTTCCCCATTTCAAACCATTTCGGCCCATTTGCTTTCCCGCCTAGCCCATTCGGTCCATTTTCGAATTAATTCGTTTCAGTAAATTTCAATACTGGTGCTCACTTAGAATTTGAATAACTCTCAATCCACTTGGCCAAATTTAGTAAATTTGATGTTGTTGGAAAGCCTATGAAGTACTCTACCCAACCACTTTGGTTTCAACCTCATATCTATTGTAGAAATAATGTAGCAAAAATAACAAGACAGTGACTTTTCAGTTTTCAAATAAATTTTCAAAATCAACCATAGTGAGTTTTGAGGTGAATCCAATTGCTATGATTCACATTTTCAAGTCTCTAATTGTTTATGCAAAAATATGATATGGTTACTGTACATGGGGCTAGAATCCAAAATTGGCTATGTAGTCAATCCTAGCCCATTTAAATTATTTCAAAAATTAAGATTTCAAATCCATGGGGTGTAGCATCTCATTTAAATCATATTCCCAAGTGGTATGAAGTAATGTGGTGACCTCTCTTACATGGACTCATATATGCTCACTTGAGGATCTTAAATCACATAGTTATTTAAATGGCATGAGATGATGAATCCATTTAAATCCTTTTTCTCAAATGATAAGTGTGAAGTGTTGACCTTGGTCAACATGTGATCATACATGGTTATTTGAGGAGATTAAATATTAACAAGATTCAATGAGAGGAAATTGTTTTTCTAACACTAAATAAGAAAACCCTAGCATAATTTTGGGTAGCAATGTTAAATAGTGATGCTAGATCATTGGTGTGAGCCATTAAGGCTAATTAAGTCTACTTAAGTGTTGTTTGGTGATTGTATCCTCGTATTCGTTTTTAGACGCTAGTATCGGAGACTATCAAGAGGAGGAGGTATTCTACCAAGAGGAAGGAGAAGAGAACTTTGATCACTACCCCAATCAAGGCAAGCTATTACCAATGCAAGCTAGACTAATGCAAGTTATATTGTTGCAAGCTAATATTCTTGCAAGCTACCCTAAGGCAAAGCTCTACAAGAGCAAGGCCTCATCACCATTTAATTTATGCTTAATGATCCTATCCCAAGTTTTTACCTTACAAGTTTTTGACTTTGGTTTATCAAAGTTTACTTCTTGATTTATGATGCACTTGGTCTAGAGTAGCACAAGAGCATCAAATTTAGCCTAGAGTAATCAAAGCTAGTTAGTACCCCTCATGACTAGTTGCTAGTGCTAAACAAATAAAATTGACTACTCTAGATGGGAACATGTGAAATGAAATGACTTTGAAAACCTTGGAATGATGAGTCATTATATTGAAAGATTTTGAAGGTGAATATGACTGGTGAATGACTTGGTGAATTTCATAAAAACTTGATGGTTGGGTTCGGATGCGATACCATTCCAATTTGAAAGTACCCTCACAATACCCAACATGGGTAAGGGCTTAACTAGAAATTTATGTGCTTTAGTATGGGTTCCCTCTAAACAAACGTCATAGGGGTTATGCCGAGGCTGCCTCCGTTACTGGTGAAATGATGTGAAATGACGTGAAATGAGGTGAATGTCCGGCCCAAGCCCTGTGCAGTTCCCAGGCTGACGGTTTGTCTTCACTGGGAGGCCAAGCTCATGGGGAGAGGTGCCTATACTAGAGTATGTAAGTGAAAGGTTATGGTTGGTAGTCCGCACACGGAGTGTGATAAATCAGGGCCAGTTAACCCTGACGGATTATTGCAAATGTTGTGGCAAAAGTGTGCGACCTCTGCAGAGTGTAAAACTATTCGAATAGTCGTGTCCACGGTTATGGACGGTTGGAAAGGCCATACTGTTCCGTCATCAGACCATTTTCAAAAATGTGACATGTGACATATGACTGGTGAATTTGAACTTGAAAGATGAATGGTGAATTTGGCTTGAATCACAACAGAGTTGTGGGAATGACACTAATGTTCCCACTTGAGTTAGTTAGCAAATGAAGAGGCTTTTACTAAATGTTTGTGAACTAAAATTGGCTTTATGCAAATAAACTTAGAGCTTAGCACCTCCTTACTAAAACTGATAAGTACTTACATTAGTATTAGTTTGCGAGTACTTTAAAAGTACTCATGGCTTTGTCCCTGGCTATTCAAATGGCCAAACTTTGAAGGAGAACAGCAGTACGAGGAAGATGGACAGCAGGACGTCTACGACAACTAGGACTACTCCTGACGTTAAGCGTTGGCCTGTGGATTAGATAGCCACTACTACTTCGCTTCCGCTATTTGTTATGTTCGTTGATCAATAGATCAACTACTATTGTAATATTGGATCATGTGATCTACCTTCGTAAGACGATTATGTGTTGTAATAAATGATGACTCTATGATATTCAACTATTATGTCTCGCAACAACAATATTCCTGGGATTGCGATGTATGGCATAATAGGCATCTGGACTTAAAAATCCGGGTGTTGACAAGGACGAGGGCGACCCCCACCGCGAGAAGGGCGGGCTCCTCCAGAAACAGCATGCACTGGTGTGGGTAAAAGCGGTGGTGCGGGTACCGAGGGAACGCGAGCAGCAAGAACAGAGGGTGTCCCAAGCAGTCCAGCACCGCGCAGAAGAGTCTCCTCAGCACGAAGCTTAGTCAACACCTGTGAGATAGGAACACGGCCTCGAGCAAACAACTGAGCACGACGGGGCTCAAACTCTGGACGAAGTCTAGATAGAAACTCATGGATCCTCTGAAAGTCCATATCTGAACGTACTGTCCGGCAATACTGGCAAGTACCACAGACAGTAAGTACCACAGACAGTACTGCGAAGGGAGTCAAGCTGGCGCCAGATCGCCGCACTCTGGGTGTGGAACTCATCAACAGTAGAGTCACCCTGCTGAAGATCATGCTCCTGACGCAACACAGACAAGTACAGAGAATCCCCAGAAGGCTGATAGCGCTGACGAAGGTGAGACCACATCTTAGCAACAGTAGCGAGGCCCATAAACTCAGAAGAAAACTGTGGCTGAACACTCTGCGAAAGAACATCGGCAGCTCTAGCATCCTCATCACACCACTGAGTAAAAGTAGCCAAACTATCGCGGTAGGAGCCAATAGCCTCTGAATAGGCAAGTACCTGCTCCTCATATGCCTCATCAGCAGCAGCCTCGGCAGACTTGGCTGCATCCCGATCAGCCTGAGTAGCATCCTCAGCAAGGGCCTGTGGCACGGACGGCGGAGTAGGAGGCACAAGAGCAGTGGGGTGCGGCGGACAAGAGACCTCGCCGGTAAGAACACCCCACAGCCGAAGAGAACGCATGTGGATGCGTATAAAGGCAGCAAACTCCCCATAGTTGGTGCTGTCAAAGATCACTGGGCACCGAGAAATACTGACATAGCCAGACGCGGAAGATGCCATTTGTTTTGTCAACCCAGATCTGAATCTGAGAAACAACTCACGAGCAGCAAACAGCAGCCTCGCGTACGGAACAACTGCTCACGTACGAAGCTGCTCTCAGGATTTTGACGCAGGAGACCACATCGGGGCGGAGCTTGCGCAGGGCTGCCGGAGGAGGCCGGACCAGGCTGGGCCGAGCCGGATTGGGGGCGGGGCTGGGCCGATGGAGCCGCCCAGACGCGGCCAGGACGAGGCAGCCAGCCAGAGGCAGCCGGCGCAGTGACCGGGGCAGAGCCTGGCCAGCAGATCCGGCCACGGACGGAGGAGATCCGGCCAAGGACGGCGGCAACCAGGACGGAGAGCTCGACGGGGCCGACGGAAGAGCTCGATTTGGAGCTCTAAAACGGCCGAAAAAGGACTAAATTTCGTGGAATAAAAGAGGAAGAAAGGAGTGGAGCAGCGTCGGCTGGAAAGATCATCGGCGGCGGCGCGGATCGAGCACGGAGTTGCAGCGTGCAAAGAGCTAAACCGTGTGCTCTGATACTATGTTGAGAAATGGCAACTGGTATTCACGGATAGCCATAGGCCAGTACATGTACATATGTTACAATATGCAGCTAAGTCCCTCATACACTGGGGAATACAAGAAAATGGACTATAGGAACTGTACAACTCTAACACTCATTACCTAGGAGATGTCACCGTGCTAGTAGGTTTTTGCCCTGTAGGGGTGTTCGGGAACGAATGCTCACAGCGGGTTTCCTACTAGTGCCCCAACTCGCTATCCCCAATATTTCCCAGCTCATTCTCATTGCTATGTAATGAACTTTGTATTTAGGTTAAGAAATTATTGGAAAGGGGGCTAGCCCGGTTGGAAAATAATCAAATGGTGGCATCTCCCTGTGAATTACTGCCTTGAGAGTATTTGGCCTCTCAAGAGGTGTAGCTGCTGTACTCCATACATCAGAAGGATATAGTTAGGGCTGAATTCAGCCTAGTTGTCAGGTGGGCCACGAATTCTGGAAAACTTGAACTTCTGTTCCATTGGAACATTGCTATACATTACAACAATATTAGACTTGATATTGTGATTGATGTACGTAGTTTGGAGCTCACGAAGAGACATCAAACTGGTAGAACCTACCACCAGCCAGTCACACACATTTTTTAATGCAAATTTCGATACCACTTTGATCTCAAACCATCACCTCAGAAACTACGGTGAACTTTTTTTTCTATAAAGAGACACGATAATAACTAATATCGTGTGTTCTTTGTAACACAATGGACCATTATATTAGTTAGCACAGCTGCGCTTACAGAACTAGGAAATAAAGCAGAATTTTGCTGGTAAAGGATTAGCACAAGTCAATTAATCATTGTACCATCAGGGAATAGATGCTACACTAAAACTATGCCAAATCATTGTGTGGACTGGACATAGACCTGAAACAAAATACGGAGTACAATCATTTCTCTATTAGGCTCTTGCCAAATTCCACATCTTGGTTCATCCATACGTCTGAATATTCAATTACACCACAAAAGGAAAACGAGCTGTTTGGACAACAACAATCAACAGCTACATCTTTTATTCATCCAATGTTTTAAAAAGGCGGCAACTAGTTTTAAAGTACTTAAGAGACCTTCAGATTGAGTCTGGTTCGTCTCTAAGCCTGACCATGAGCTTAGCTTGGGGCGACGCCTTTTGGCACATTGCTAACTCTGTACATGCATCTAGATAAGACTTGCTTATTTGTCGATAGCCGAAAGTGACAATAAATGATTCAAGCAATCTTGTTTTGGATAGCACAAACTTCATAAACCATATGTCATTTGGTAAGCACTTGATACCATCCAGTGAGACGTGTTTGAGATTAGCAAACAAGTCGTCACTTATCTCTGCCTTTATAATTTCTTCATCAATGGCATCGTCAGGATCATCTATCTCTCCATTTGCAAAGTCTTCATCATTTTCATCATCCCTTTTAGTTATTTCTACCTACATAAGGAAGTAAAAAAAAAGTTGCAGTCCAATTGATCACCTGATTAATGGTTATCGGTTAATTGAGACATACAAGCTCAAGGGGTGCAT
Organism: Lolium perenne; assembly: GCF_019359855.2. NCBI lineage: Eukaryota > Viridiplantae > Streptophyta > Magnoliopsida > Poales > Poaceae > Lolium > Lolium perenne. The sequence goes on along the minus strand of NC_067250.2, from coordinate 170,970,663 downwards.
CTAACATTACCTCAATATGGAGTTCTTCAATGTGAGGGGCAGATCTCAGTAAAGAAAATATCGACATAATGCTAGGGAGTTTGCCAAAGTTTGCACTCATGTGTCCTGCCTTCAAGTTTTGAAACTTCCATGAAATCCCTTGCAGCGGATTTTCATTAATCTGGAAAACATAAGAACATAGTTAGACTGACATATGGACCGGACGTTACAGTGGGACAGATGATCAGCAACTCTAATTAGTTCTGTATACTGAATAGTTGAAGCTGAGAAGCTAAGGATGATTTTGTTAGAATGTTTATTTGCCATCCTATATTTTAATCTAGAGTAGATTTCATGAATGAAATCACAATACAAAAACTGCATGATTAAGTTACATCTCCCTTTCTCTAAGATACTAACAATTCTTAGAACAAAGGGAAACATTCCCTACATTGGTGTCAATAAAACATTCTCCCAAGGACTAAGGCTAATGGAGTCCTGACATTGGACTAATGGGACACAGTAAGAGACTTCAAAACAAATTGTCAGGATGTTGCTGAAGTGTAAGGCAACAGCTTGTCTCTTCTATGAGGTTTTGACAAAATGGTGCTTCTCACTGAAGAAGTTTTTAGAGAAAAGGATTTTAAAGCCATGCTTTTTAATATAAAAGAAGCACCACTACAAAGTACTGGGAGGGATCCCCTTATATAAGATTAAAGCAGCAAAAGGAAAAGAGAAAAAACACCACCAAACACCAGGGAACCTAGTTACAAACTACAGAGTTGTAGAAACAACTAGGCCAACTGGGAACATACAAGTTCGGTATTTTTATATGTATGCTTCAGCCTACACCACCATGCGGTGAAACAAACATCAGTGCTCCTTCCAATTAAGATAAACACAAAGAGGTGGGGAAAAAAACTAACATTATATAGAAGCAGAAGCGTAAACAAGTTCACACTGCAAAGTACTGGGAGGGATCCGAGTTTCCCTTATATAAGATTAAAGCAGCAAAAGGAAAAGAGAAAAAACACCACCAAACACCAGGGAACCTAGTTACAAACTACAGCGCTGTAGAACCAACTAGGCAAACTGGGAACATACAAGTTCGTATTTTTATATGTATGCTTCAGCCAAAGAGGTGGGGAAAAAAACTAACATTATATAGAAGCAGAAGCGTAAATAAGTGCACACTGCAAAGTAAGCTAGTAACTGAAAAGCAGAGTTCAAGTCCTGTTCAATCGAATTTTGAATTTTGAGGCATGTATGTATACCTGAATTGAGTCGGTCTCGATCAGAAGTCTTTTGGCATTACGGATCCGTCGGAAAGTGTTGATGTAGTCCGGGGTCCAGAATAGGTCATCAATGGAGATGATAGCCTCCTCCAGCAACGGAAATTCCTCTGAAAGCCGGCATCCGTTGTCGAAGAACATGATCAGCTTGAGCACGCGCAGTTTGGGCGCCCGGATGGCACATCTTTGCGCGGGAGCACCGTCGTCGAAGTGGCTGGTCTTGACGTCGTTCAAGGAGAGCTCCGTGAGGTCCACCGCGGAGGAGATGAGGTGTTCGAGCTGCGCCGCGCCGCCACTGAAAGGGAAGGCCACATGGCTGAGGAGCAGGGTGACGAGGTTGGGGAAGCCTCCGAAGCCATGGGGGGTGCGCGGCAAGTGGCAGTAGCCACAGAGCTCGAGGTGGGTGAGCTCACGGCAGGCGAAAAGGGCGGGGCCCAGGACGCCGGCCGAGCGGGAAAACCAGGGGTTGTCGAACTTGAGGACCAGCTTCTCGACACGCTTGCGCGCCAGGGCTTGGAGCCAGCGGGCGGCGCGGTAGAAGTGAGGCATGCGGACGCGGGCCGTGAAGCTGCGGACGGGGGCGGCGCACCGCCACAGTACGCGGGCGTCGGGGACGGCGTTGGACCCCGCGCTGAACCAGATGTCGAGGTTGGGGATGGACTCCCAGCGGCGATGCCAGGCAGGGTTGAGGCAGCAGGTGCGGACCAACTTGTCGAAGGGGAGTCTACGGAGGATGTTGTCGAGCATCTCCGGTGGTAGCGACATCAGGAGGTCCTGCCCGGCTCCTTGTGCCTCCTCCGCCTGCGCCTGCGCCTGCCGGCGGCGAATCCTGGAGGAGGAGCTCGCGCTTGCCATTTTCTCTGTTGCGGATTTGCGGCTCGGGTGGGAGGGGGAGGGTGCCATTCTGAGCGGGCAATTAATACTGTTGGGAAACTTGGGCGATAATCCTAGACCTACGGATGGTTTTGACTTACGGAATTTCTACGGACTGACATGCAATGAATTGATTGGCTGAGTTTTGATCGCCTCCTTGAAAACCGGGGCCACGTTCTGATTCTGTGCCTGCTTAGTGCTGTCCGTAAAAAAATTCCGTAGAAGCTTTCTGTAGATGTAGCATTACTCAAACTTGGGCCTCGTCTGAGCTCCGTCTTATGGAGCAATTTTACCTAACCCTCAGTAATCAACGGTAAGTAAACAGTTATCTATCTAAAAAAAGAAAGTTATGCATCTATCTCTTTAGACATGTACAGCTTGGTAGCAATTAATTAAAATTAATCATATTTAGTAGCAAATTACATTGCTAAGCAAAAGCTTATGATACAGTGGAGAAGGCACTTCTTTTTATTCCCCCACCCCCTCCACCTAAGCAATAATTCAACATGGTAATTCTAAGAAACCGCTTTAAATAAATCTAACGATTCAAGTCTGTATAAGTGACATGTTTATGGTTATTTAAAATAGGTCATGTGACTTGTCTTCACTTGTGTTGTTTCATCGAGATAGAAGAGTGCGCATCCAAGCAACCGCAGTGGCAACGTGAGGTCATGGGGAGCGTCTGACGTGTGGTCAAAGCGGTGTGGAGATAGAGCAACGTGAGGTCACGGGGAGCGTCTGACGTTGGATAAACGGGTGGGGTACACATAGATGAGTGAAGTGGTTGGGTTAGGCAATTATGACATACGTTTTCCAAGGCACACGTTGCCGTCTTCGAGAAAGCAATTTTCAAATTTGGGAATCTCTCCCACTAAAATTAGTACATGTATTTTCATTTCCTCTAGCTCGTATTTGTGCTTTTTTTTCCTCCCTCATCTCATGCTCTGGTTAGAGTCGACACATAAGAAGATCCTTGCCGTCGATGGCAGCCTCCCTGCTCACAACATCAATGCTCCCTATGCGGAGCACAATAAGTCCCCCCCATCCTAAATGTGTGTTTTGCCAATCAGGATAGGAGGTAGGTTTCACTGACATCTCGGGTGCAGGAAAAAGGGTGGGTCATCAGAGAGTGGTGGCGATTGGAGTTGCGGCGTGCGGTGGTGCTAACCCTCATGTGGCGGGCTAGGTTTTTGATGGTGTCTGATGAGTCCAATTTGCAGCTTATTTTACCGTATGCTATTGCACTAGTAGCGATAGGCTTTTAGTATTTTACCACCCTTGCACGCACTTTTTGTGCATGTTTCACTCGGATCCCGGATTCGGAGGACCCATGAGGAAAGGAGACTTAGCACGCCCTTTTCTGTGAAAAATATGCAAATTAAAGACTGCAGAAGCCTCCAAAATAATTATTCATGCACCTGGGTGGAAGAGCCTCACGTGGATAAGCTCCAGGGAGTTTAGCGAGCATCATTACGGGCAGATCCCACCCGTATCGATGCACGTATGGCCTGTCAATGGCTTCGCTCCATCAAATAGTTCCGCCTCGTGAAGATGGATCACGGATCAGAGATCCAGAGACACCAGAATTCTTAGAAACCTCGCCTCCAGAAGGGATTTGGAGGGGGAACAAGCACGGGGGCATCGATCCTCGAGACTACGAAGATCCTTGCAGGATTGGGCGTCATCTTCATCATCACCGCAGCATCTCCACCGACATCACCATTTTCACCTCTGATGGGGATACACCTAATGGGGTCCACCATTGGTCTCACTTGCCGCAGGAGAGAAGGCCCAAGAAGGGGTCCAGTCGGCAAGGGGGACTGGGCCTAAAACCCTGAGCGACTGGGCTTAAACCCTAGAAGGTGGCAACTGGCCCGGAGGCCTAGGCGACTGAAGTTTTAGATAACTTGGGTGCGGGATAAAGGATCCCGGCCTTATAGCGATCGTTAAGATATGATCTTATCTCCATGTAACCCTAGATCGGGGGTGCCTATATAAACCCCCTATAACGGATCCGCACTCAATTTCCACACCTCCATAGCTCTCGGTCCTCCGGTCGACTGAGTCACGCCATTGTAAAACTCCACTGAGTAATAGATCTGCCAGGACGTAGGCCTTTTACTCTCCAGAGGGGCTGAACCTAGGTAAAATCCCGTGTCCTGTGCACCTGCTCCACAGATGGCTACGCCACTTTGCCCCGTATCAACGAAGTGATGCACCCTGTATCACATGCCATGGTCATATCCACGACAGTGGCGGCCACCGTGGGGCGTGGGGCGTCTGGCCTCAGATCTGTGGCAAGGCCCTACTCGCCTATCCGCCGGCCGGTCGCTTCCAGCAGGAATCGCCACGGGCGGCTTCTTACACACCCAGCCGAGAACCTACCACCCGACAACAGCGCCAATCACCCACGCCTGCATGGTGCCGGTCGACACTATCAACCTCTTCGTCGGCCTCGCCGGCGTCAGCAACCCCTCCGAGGTTTGCCCCGGCCAACAACATGACCCGTATGCTCCGGGCCAGCTCCTCACCGCCACTCTCCCGCTCTCTGGCGAAGCATACGTCAAGGACAAGTAGGCCCTGGAGGACGATGTCGAATCAGCGGCTGCGACGTCAGTCGCCGGATCCATCGTCGCGACGTCAGTCGTGGACTCCATCACCCCCTGTCTCCTACTCGGGCGACTACGAGGACAGCTCAATTCTCCCCCTCTTCGACAGCAACTCGGAACCGACTCCGTTGAGGCGCCGCAGTACCAGCTCCACGCTGCCATCTTCATGGCGACCGACAATGCACCGCCGAATGACCCCTTCACCACGCCGCTCCCCGCGATGGCGACCGCGGACGACATCGAGGCGCACCGGGTGGCTCTCTTGGCGCAAAGGAAGAACGAGCTCGTTGAGCGACAGAAGTTCCGCATCGAGCAAGAGTCGGCGAGAGCGTTGTCGCTCCATCACCATCGCCGCACTCGCCAGCGCATCGACCGCGCCCGCGAGAAAGGCCTCCCCTCCACTCGCCTCAACTTTGATGACCCGGATGGGGTGGCTCGAGTCAGGAACAACAGCGCCCCGGAGTCGAGTCGGGCGGCCGCCGACCGAGCGGCCAACGGACCACCACCGCCACCACCACCTCAACCACCACAGGGTCGGGCGAACCCCCTGCCGAGGTCGACGCCAACAGCCTCCCTCTCCATTCATCAACGGCGGACAACGTTGTCACCGCGCAAGTCGCCCTCGCCAACCTCGACGACACCGGCGAAGGCGCCCTCTACATCCATCACGCCAAGGCCCTCGTCGCCAAGGCACTCGAGCAGCAGTACGTGGCCCAGGACTCCCATGGGCGGCTCTACTCGCGCTCGTCGACAAGCCGCGCAGCGTCATCCGCCAAGGCGAACCGTGCAGTTGCCTACGTCAAAAAGTTCCCGCCCCCAGAGCCGCGCGCAGCTCACTCGACCAACAACCCAATCGAGCAGCACCCTCCACGCATGATGGTCGCCGCCAACGGGCAGCCAATCGACGCGTGCACGCACATCATGAACGACCAGGCATGGCGCGAACACAATCGCCTTGACGCCAACTTCAGGCACGAGCAGCCGTGCCAGAGCGCGTTCACTCGCGTCGGCCCGGCCTGCTTCGGACCGATGATCAGGGGAGAGCCGTATCCCCTTGGGTTCAAGGGACCCTGCGATATCGAGAAATACGACACCACCAACGACCCGACGGTCTAGATCGACTCCTACACCATGGCGATGGGCCTCCTCGGCTACTCCGACCTACTCGCTGCCCGCTACCTGCCCCTCATGATGGACGGGGCGAATCGCCATTGGTTCAACACCCTCCCCCTGAACAACATCGACTCATGGGAGGAGGCATGTGCTACCTTCATCCAGCACTTCTCCAGCGCATACACTCACGCTACCACCATCGAGGACCTAGAACGTTGCGTCCAAGGACCTCGCAAGTTGGCAGGACATGTGAACGACCTCCATCGGGAACATCACCGACACGACGATCTACTACTTCCGGCGAACCTGCAGCTACTAGCCTCTCGTCTCCAAGCTCAAGCGCATCATCAGGGACAACATCTCTATGGCCGAGTTGTTCGACACCACTCAGCGCTACGCCGATGAGGACCCCACGGTCGACTCGAACAACGAGTTCGGCGAGCGGCGCAATCGCCGCCCTGCTCGCTCCGACGGTAGCTGTGACGACTACTGATTTGGCTCTCGCCCCAGCAACGGCAAGAGGCGCAATGACAGTGGCGCCCACTCCGAGTTTGTCGCAAACGCCAACTACGGGCAATGTGACCCAAAGTACTCCCGCCGCGACAACCGCGGCCCGTGGGAAGATCGCCCGCTGATACGTTGCAAACATATCTATAATTTTTGATGCTCCATGCTTGTTTTACACCAATTGTTATATGTTTTGTTTACACTTTGTGTCACTTTTATGCATTTTCCGACACTAACCTATTGACAAGATGCCACATCCCAGTTCCTGTTTTCTACTGTTTTGTATTTCAGAAAAGTTATACATGAAATATTCTCGGAATTGGACGAAACAAAAGCCAAAGTTCCTATTTTCCCCGGAGCAAAGATGGAGTCCAGAGAAGAGACGGAGGAGGGCCACAGGGTGGCCAGACCATGCCTAGGCGCGGCCTGGCCCTGGCTCGCGCCTAGGGGTGGTCTGGGGCCACCAGGCCTCCACCGTCCTCGCCCTTCCGCCTTTAAATTCCCTTCAACGCAAGAACCGTAGATGAATCGACCTCCATCCACGAAAATTTCCGTAGCTCCACCACCGTCGCAGACAAGATTCGGGGGGATAGAAGTCTCTTTTCCGGCACCCTGCCAGGACGGGGAATTGCCCCCGGAGCCATCTCCATCGACTCCACTGCCATCTCCATCGCCGTTGCTGACTCCTACGATGAGGAGTGAGTAGTTCTCCCCCGGGGCTGAGGGCTCTACCGGTAGCTATGTGGTCTATCTCTCTCTCCTATGTGGTCATTATGCTATTTAAGTGGATTTAAATTATGTGATCTCCGGAGACTCCTTGTCCCACATGTGTAAAGGTGACGGTGTGTGCACCGTGTGGGTCTCTTAGGCTATATTTCACAGAATAATTGTTCACTGAATTATGATTTGAGTTGGATGTCTCAATGAAATTGTGGTGTGTTAGTACCTCCTATGAATGCTCAAAGTGATCGAGTGGGGTGTTCACTAATACTTGGGAATACATCTTTAAGGTTTCCTTTTGGAGCCCTACGTGGTGAATTAGTGTTCGTTATTGATGACCCACAAGTATAGGGGGTGTATCGTAGTATTTTCGATAAGTAAGAATGTCGATCCCAACGAGGAGCAGAAGGTGTTGACAAGCAGTTTCGATGAAGGATTCACTGTAAATGCTCACAGACAAGTATTCAGGGGGTTTTGATGTAACAGTTGAATAAAGTACGAGTAAGTAAAGTGCGAGAGTAACAATTGCAGCGAGTGGCCCAATCCTTTTTAGCACAAAGGACAAGCCGGTTTGTTTACTTATAATGACCAAACGTTCTCGAGGACACACGGGATTTTAGTCTAGTGCTTTCGCTACATACGGCTAAATAATCTTCATTGTTATGATAAGTGTTGTGTGGGTGAACCTATGCTAATGTACCGCCCTTCCTAGGACTAATACATACTTGTGATTATACCCCTTGCAAGCATCTGCAACTACAAGAAAGTAATTAAGAATAAATCTAACCACAGCCTTAAACTCTGAGATCCTGCTATCCCTCCTGCATCGATATACCAACGGGGGTTTAGGTTTCTGTCACTCCGGCAACCCCGCAATTGGCAAACGAGTACAAGATGCATTCCCCTAGGCCCATAAATGGTGAAGTGTCATGTAGTCGACGTTCACATGACACCACTAGAAGAATAACACCACAACTTAAATATCATACCATTGAATATTACTCAACCATAGTTCACTACTAACATTTAGACTTCACCCATGTCCTCAAGAACTAAACGAACTACTCACGAGACATCATATGGAACATGATCAGAGGTGATATGATGATGAATAACAATCTGAACATAAACTTGGTTCAATGGTTTCACTCAATAGCATCAACAACAAGTAGGAATCGATACCGGGAGAGTTTCCCCTATCAAACAATCAAGATCAAACCCAAATTGCTACGGCGGTGACGGTGTCCAGCGGTGGAGACAGCGGTGATGATGGTGGAGATGATGATGATGGTGATGGAGATGATGTCCAGCTCGATGACGGTGACGATGGCGTCGATTTCCCCCTCCGGGAGGAATTTCCCAGCGGATTCCTGCCCATTGGAGAGCTCTTTTCTCTCTGGTGTTCTCCGCCCCGCGAGGCGGGCTGTAACTCTTCGCGAGGTACCCTACGTGGCTTAGGTTTTCGGGACGAAGGGTTTCGCGAAGAAAAGGAGGCGAAAGGGGCTGTGGGGCCCCCACACCACATGGTGGCGCGGCCAGGCCATGGGCCGCGCCGGCACGTGGTCCAGCCCCCACCTTGGGCCCTCTCAGCTCCTCCTTCGGCTTCCTTCGTCATCTTGAAAAATAGAATTTTTGGTATAATTTCCTTCCACAGTTGATCTTCCGAAATATTGCGTTCGACGGTGCTTTTTCCAATGAGAATCCACGGCTCCAGGTGCTTGATCCTCCAATAATGATGAAACATGCAAAATAGATGAAATAACATAAGTATTGTGTCCAAATATGAAATATATCAATGAATAACAGCAAATTATGATATAAAATAGTGATGCAAATTGGACGTATCAACTCCCCCCAAGCTTAGACTTCGCTTGTCCCCAAGCGAAACTGAACTCAGTAAACAGGACCACATGTTTATGGAGTGAAGAGTCGATAAATAAAATACGGACAAGAAGCATCATATTCATTCACACAAGACATTCTAGTAAACAACTTCCTCATATAATTCAACTTGAAACAAGTATAAGGTAATCACAAATAAAGGTGCATAAGAAATCATAGTTGGTGATGGCAAACTTCGTTCCTGGTCAGAGAACAATTAACAGATTATATTTATTTCATTGAGCAGCGCTCTCATGTTAAAGTTTATATGGCACAACTTGCATACTCAATCATAATAGTCTCCTCATAATCATTGATAACTTGCAAAGCTATATTCATTAAGATAAAACTTGTACTAAACAAGGAAGAATAAAAACATGATGAAGTAAATCACAATATAATGGTTTGATCACAACTACTCAAATGCTTGCTTGAGATGGAGGGAAATAGGTTTACTGACTCAACATAAAGTAAAAGACAGGCCCTTCGCAGGGGGAAGCAGGGATTAAAACATGTGCTAGAGCTTTTTCAGTTTCGAAATCATATAAAGAGAATAAAAGTAACATTTTGAGAGGTGTTTGTTGTTGTCAACGACTGGTAGCGGGTACTCTAACCCCCTTGCCAGGCAACCTCCAAAGAGCGGCTCCCATATTATTTTCATTTTACGTGGCACTCCTTCCAACCTTTCTTGCACAAACCATGGCTAACCGAATCCTCGGGTGCCTGCCAACAATCTCATACCATGAAGGAGTGCCTTTTTATTTTAGTTTTATTATGATGATGACACTCCCCCCAACCTTTGCTTACACAAGCCATGGCTAACCGAATCCTTCGGGTGCCGTCCATCAATCACATACCATGGAGGAGTGTCTATTTAGTTTAATTAATTTGGAATTTGGGAATCCCATTGCCAGCTCTTTTTGCAAAATTATTGGATAAGCGGATGAAGCCGCTAGTCCATTGGTGAAAGTTGCCCAACAAGATTGAAAGATAAAACACCACATACTTCCTCATGAGCTATAAAACATTGACACAAATAAGAGATACTAAGTTTTGAATTGTTTAAAGGTCGCACATGAAGTATTTACTTGGAATGGCGGAAAATACCATGTAGTAGGTAGGTATGGTGGACACAAATGACATAGGTTTGGGCTAAGGTTTGGATGCACGAGAAGTATTCCCTCTCAGTACAGGTTTTTGGCTAGCAAGGTTAATTAGCAAGCATAAGAGTTGAGGGAAACAAACAAATATACATGTGATAGAAACAATCATGCATCTTCCTTGTAAGCACAAACAATTTTAACTTCAGAATAATAAGCTATGAGCTAACAAGAAAGAAAGACAATGAAACAACTACATGTATTTCTCTTTTCTACTTAAACCTCAAAGTGTTGTTGCTATTGACCAATGCTAAGTTTGCCAAAACCAAATAGATTTATTCAATGCTCCCAAAGTGATACCAATACTAATGACAAGATAAATCATATAATAGAGATTGCAAACTAAAATAAAATGTGCAATATGTAAATGATAAGACTTCTCATTAATATTCCATATCGATAACTCACACCAAGGGATACATAGACAACCAACTAAAGGAGAGATACTTCCAAACTGCAACCCATCTTATATGATAACTTCCCTACTCATGATATGACACTACTTGACAGTAAAAAGTAAAAGGTAGTGATGATATGATACCGCGGCACTCCCCCAAGCTTGGAACAAACCAAGGGGATGCCAATACCGATGATGAGTTACTCCTTCGGCGATGGTGGTGATGAACTCCCGTCATCAAACTTCCAAGGAAGAGGCTCTCCATCAAGAAACGACATCTTGGTCTCGGGAATCCTGAAACTAGCAGCACGACTTATGTATTTAAACCTGTTTTCATACTCACAGTTCTGATTCTGAACGTCATAGAGTTGTGCTTGGAGCTTGTTGGTGGTGTCGTGAAGTGAGAGGATGTCGCCCCAAAGCTTTGCAGTTTCCTTCTCATGTTCAGCAATAAGTTCAGACACAATCCTGTGGAAGATATCCACCTCACGCTCAGCCATCTTCTTGTATTTGAAAACCTCTTGTTCTAGCTTCTCCATCCTGTCTTCCAAGCTTCCTTCTCCTTTAGGACCCTGGACATCCTTGATCTGCAGTTCTCCTTCAACGAGCAGCAACTCCTTGGGGTGCATCCTCAGCTCCTCCATGTACAAGTTGCCAACATCCTTGCAGGAGCTGTCCTTCGGAGTTTCCGACGAAGACATGATGGCTCTAGATCCGAAGCAAATCCTGGCAGAAACAGCTCGAAACAAAACACGTCGAGAAAACTATATACGGACCTCCAGGGGTCCGGGGGATTATATAGCAAAAAAATTTACGACAAAAGGAAAGTACCAGATCGAACCAGAGTCGGAAAGGGGCGACGAGGCGGCCAGACCATAGGTCAGTGCGGGCCCAGGCCAGGCCACGCCGGCCTATGGTGACACGCCCTCGTGCGTTCTTTCCACTCCGTTTCGAACTCGTAATTTTTCATATTTTCCAAAAACAGCAAAAATATTGTTCGGAAAGTAAATTGCGTACTTTTCATTACCAGTACTGTTACCTATTCAAAGTCGAGTTAAGCGGACTGTCAATTTGCCCTTTGATGAAAGCCTCCGGTGTTTCCACTTGAATAATATCAACATCAACATTATAAGAATCACCCGAGATATAATGCTTGAGTCTTTGTCCATTCACCACTTGCGTGGCATTGCCTTGGAGAGAGCTAATTTTAATTGCTCCTGAACGATACACCTCCTCGACAACATATGGTCCTTCCCATTTCGAGAGTAATTTCCCTGCAAAGAGTCTGAGACGAGACCGATACAATAGGACTTTATCCCCAACATGAAACTCTCTTTTGATGATCCTCCTATCATGCCATTTTTTAACTTTTTTCTTTAAAGAGTTTAGCATTTTCATAAGCTTCACTTCTCCATTCATCTAGAGAACTTAATTGCAACAACCTCTTATCACCGGTAAGTTTAGGATCTTTATTTAGTTCTCTAACAGCCCAATAAGCTTTGTGCTCTAGTTCTAAAGGTAAATGACAAGCTTTCCCATAAACCATTTTATAAGGTGACATTCCCATGGGATTTTTATAAGCAGTTCTATAAGCCCATAGTGCATCCTTCAATTTACTAGCCCAATTCTTTCTAGTTTTATTAACGGTCTTTCCCAACATAGATTTAATCTCTCTATTTGATAATTCTACTTGACCACTAGTTTGAGGATGATAAGCGGAAGCAATTCTATGATTAATACCATACCTAGCAAGAGTTTTTCTAAAACCTCCATGAATAAAATGAGAACCTCCATCAGTCATAATATATCTAGGCACTCCAAATCTAGGAAAAATAATGTCTAGAAGCATTTTTAAAGAGGTCTCACCATCAACACTTTTTGTAGGTATGGCTTCCACCCATTTAGTAACATAATCCACAGCAACAAGTATATGAGTGTTACCTTCTGAAGACGGAAAAGGTCCCATAAAGTCGAATCCCCAACAATCAAATGGTTCAATAACAAGAGTATAATTCATAGGCATTTCATTACGTCTGGATATATTACCAACCCTTTGGCATTCATCACAAGATAAAATAAACTTTCTCGCATCCTTGAAGAGAGTTGGCCAATAAAAACCTGATTGTAGAACCTTTTGCGCGGTTCTTTCTCCGGCGTGATGTCCTCCATAAGCACTACCATGACATTTACTCAATATCTCTTGTTGTTCATATTCGGGAACACATCTTCGCATAATACCATCCACTCCTTCTTTATATAAGTGTGGGTCATCCCAGAAATAATGCCTCAAGTCATAAAAGAATTTCCTCCTTTGCTGAGCTGAAAAGGTTGGAGGCAAGTACTTGGAAACAATAAAGTTAGCATAATCAGCATACCAAGGATTTGTCTCATGAGCTCACCTTTATTACAGCCAATTGTTCATTTGGAAAACTATCATTAACAGGAGCAGGATCATAAGCAATATTTTCCAATCTAGATAAATTATAAATAGCAGGATTATCAGCACCTTTCCTATCTACAATATGTAAATCAAATTCTTGCAAAAGAAGTACCCATCTAATAAGCCTCGGCTTAGCATCTTTCTTTGTCATAAGGTATCTAATTGCAGCATGATCAGTATGAATCATAACTTTTGAATCAACAATATAAGATCTAAATTTATCACAAGCAAAGACTACAGCTAATAATTCTTTTTCAGTTGTAGCATAATTTCTTTGGGCAGCATCAAGAGTTTTACTAGCATAATGAATAACATTCAGTTTTTTATCTACTCGCTGTCCAAGAACAGCGCCTACAGCAAAATCACTAGCATCACACATAATTTCAAATGGTAAGTTCCAATCAGGAGGTTCAACTATAGGAGCAGTTGTTAAGGCTTTCTTAAGAGTTTCAAAAGCTTCCTTACAATCGTCATCGAAAACAAAAGGTACGTCTTTTTGAAGAAGATTAGTAAGAGGCTTTGAAATCTTGGAGAAATCTTTAATAAATCTCCTATAAAATCCAACATGACCAAGAACACTACGAATACCTTTAACATCCCTCGGATAGGGTATCTTCTCAATTGCTTCAACTTTAGCTCTATCAACTTCAATACCTCTCTCAGAAATTTTATGTCCCAATACAATTCCTTCATTAACCATAAAGTGGCATTTCTCCCAATTAAGAACAAGGTTAGTTTCTTCACATCTCTGCAAAACTTTATCAAGGTTTCGCAAGCAACTATCAAAAGAATTCCCATAGACGGAAAAATCATCCATGAATACCTCTACAATACTCTCGCAAAAGCCATGAAAAATAGCAGACATGCATCTTTGAAAAGTAGCAGGAGCATTACATAAACCAAAAGGCATACGCCTATAAGCATAAGTTCCATAGGGACAAGTAAAAGTGGTCTTCTCTTGATCTTTAGTTTTAACAGCAATTTGTGAAAACCCAGAATAACCATCAAGAAAGCAAAAATGAGTATTTTTAGACAATCTTTCTAGCATTTGATCAATAAATGGTAAAGGGTAATGATCTTTCTTAGTAACTTTATTAACTTTTCGAAAATCAATGCACATTCTATACCCTACGACTACTCTTTGAGGGATGAGCTCATCATTATCATTAGGCACAACAGTCATTCCTCCTTTCTTGGGAACGCAATGCACAGGACTAACCCATCTACTATCAGCAATAGGATATATAATACCAGCTTCAAGAAGTCTTAATACCTCATTCCTTACCACTTCCTTCATCTTCGGAATTAGACGACGCTGATGTTCAACAACAGGCTTTGCATCATCTTCCATATTAATAGCATGTTGGCAAATAGAAGGAGAAATTCCTTTCAAATCATCAAGAGTGTAGCCAATAGCTCCTCGGTGTTTCTTCAATATTTCCAATAACCTTTCTTCTTCAAACTCTGTAAGCTTAGAACTAATAATAACAGGATATATTTTCTTATCATCAATATGAGCATATTTAAGATTATCAGGCAAAGGCTTTAATTCAAAAACAGGATCTTCCTTTGGTGGCGGTGTTGTACCCAAATCTTCCACCGGTAAATCATGCTTGAGAATAGGTTGGCGGAGAAAAATTTCCTCAAGCTCATCTCTTTCTTTCCTAAAAACTTCACTCTCGCTATCCTCCAAATGTTGCTGCAAAGGATTATTAGGAACAAGAACAATAGATGCACACTGTTCCATTTTAAAATCATTATTAGGCAAATCAGCTTTATAAGGAGTCTTGGTAAATTTAGAGAAGTTAAACTCATAAGATTCACCAGCAAATCTAGTCAAAATTTTCTCTTTCTTGCAATCTATAATAGCTCCACAAGTATTTAGAAAAGGTCTACCAAAAATGATAGGACAATAATCACTAGCAGCAGAACCAAGTACCAAAAAGTCAGCAGGATATTTAATCTTACCACATAGAACTTCCACATCTCGAACAATACCAATTGGAGAAATAGTTTCTCTATTAGCCAGCTGAATAACCACATCAATATCTTCAAGTTCACAAGAATCAATTTCGTGCATAATCTCCGTGTAAAGCTCATAAGGAATAGCACTAACACTTGCACCAATATCACATAATCCATAATAGCAATGATCACCAATTCTAACAGATAGCATAGGAACACTAACTTGTTTGGGTTTATTAGGATGTGAAACAATATTAGAAGCATCTTCACAGAAAATAATATGACCATCCTCCACATTTTCAGTCACAAGATCTTTAACTATTGCAACAGCAGGTTCAACTTTTATTTGTTCTTCAGGTTCTACAGGTTTCTTTTCACTTTTATGAACCGCACTATTTATAACAGAGTACTCCTTCATTTTAGCAGGGAAAGGAGATTTTTCAATATAAGCTTCAGGAATAACATGATCAGCAGTTTCAACTACAACGCATTTATTAATAGATGAATCAATTTTATCTTTATACGGTTCATGATACTTATCAAAATTCTTCTTTGGCAATTCATAATGAGAGGCAAAAGCTTTATAAAGATTTGCAGCAACTTGAGAATCAAGACCATATGTAGCACTCATATTACGAAATTTATCAGTATCCATAAAAGCTTCAATGCATTTATAATCATAAATTATACCTGATTCTCTATCCTTGTCGTTCTCCCAACCTTCAGTATTTTCTTGGGTCCGATCAAGAAGGTCCCTTTTAAACTCTTCTTTGTTGCGTGTAAATGATCCAGAACAAGAAGTATCCAGCAAGGTCTTGTCTTGAAAAGAAAGTCTTGCGTAGAAATTATCAATAATAACATTACCAGGAAGCTCATGAATGGGGCATTTGAGCATTAAAGACTTCAATCTCCCCCAAGCTTGGGCAATACTCTCTCCATCATGAGGCCAAAAATTATATATGTGATTCCGATCCTTATGAATTTCACTTGGAGGATAGAACTTAGAATAAAACTGGGGCACAATATCATTCCATTCAAGAGAATCCCCATTATCTAGTAATTTATACCAATGCGCCGCCTTACCAGACAGCGATAAAGAGAATAGTTTCTTCCTCACTTCATCCATAGCAATACCTGCACACTTGAATAAACCGCATAATTCATGCAAGAACAATAAATGATCTCCAGGGTGGACAGTTCCGTCCCCTTCATAGCGGTTATCCATAACACGTTCAATAATTTTCATAGGTATTTTATATGGTATCACTTCCTCACCTGGCGCCTCATCCACTACCGTTGCAGTAGTAGTAGATTTCCCAAATATAAATTGAAGAGAAGATCTCTCCATAATGAATTATAGCAAGAAAGGCGAAATAAAATCAGCACAAACAAGAAAGGTTTTCCTTACCAATTCCACTTACCAATAGCGCTTCACTCCCCGGCAACGGCGCCAGAAAATAGTCTTGATGACCCACAAGTATAGGGGGTGTATCGTAGTATTTTCGATAAGTAAGAATGTCGATCCCAACGAGGAGCAGAAGGTGTTGACAAGCAGTTTCGATGAAGGATTCACTGTAAATGCTCACAGACAAGTATTCAGGGGGTTTTGATGTAACAGTTGAATAAAGTACGAGTAAGTAAAGTGCGAGAGTAACAATTGCAGCGAGTGGCCCAATCCTTTTTAGCACAAAGGACAAGCCGGTTTGTTTACTTATAATGACCAAACGTTCTCGAGGACACACGGGATTTTAGTCTAGTGCTTTCGCTACATACGGCTAAATAATCTTCATTGTTATGATAAGTGTTGTGTGGGTGAACCTATGCTAATGTACCGCCCTTCCTAGGACTAATACATACTTGTGATTATACCCCTTGTAAGCATCCGCAACTACAAGAAAGTAATTAAGAATAAATCTAACCACAGCCTTAAACTCTGAGATCCTGCTATCCCTCCTGCATCGATATACCAACGGGGGTTTAGGTTTCTGTCACTCCGGCAACCCCGCAATTGGCAAACGAGTACAAGATGCATTCCCCTAGGCCCATAAATGGTGAAGTGTCATGTAGTCGACGTTCACATGACACCACTAGAAGAATAACACCACAACTTAAATATCATACCATTGAATATTACTCAACCATAGTTCACTACTAACATTTAGACTTCACCCATGTCCTCAAGAACTAAACGAACTACTCACGAGACATCATATGGAACATGATCAGAGGTGATATGATGATGAATAACAATCTGAACATAAACTTGGTTCAATGGTTTCACTCAATAGCATCAACAACAAGTAGGAATCGATACCGGGAGAGTTTTCCCTATCAAACAATCAAGATCAAACCCAAATTGCTACGGCGGTGACGGTGTCCAGCGGTGGAGACGGCGGTGATGATGGTGGAGATGATGATGATGGTGATGGAGATGATGTCCAGCTCGATGACGGTGACGATGGCGTCGATTTCCCCCTCCGGGAGGGAATTTCCCCGGCGGATTCCTGCCCGCCGGAGAGCTCTTTTCTCTCTGGTGTTCTCCGCCCCGTAGAGGCGGCTGTAACTCTTCGCGAGGTACCCTCTGTGGCTTAGGTTTTCGGGACGAAGGGTTTCGCGAAGAAAAGGAGGCGAAAGGGGCTGTGGGGCCCCCACACCACATGGTGGCGCGGCCAGGCCATGGGCCGCGCCGGCCTGTGGTCTGGCCCCACCTTGGGCCCTCTCAGCTCCTCCTTCTGGCTTCCTTCGTCATCTTGAAAAATAGGATTTTTATTATAAATTCCTTCCACAGTTGATCTTCCGAAATATTGCGTTCTGATGGTGCTTTTTCCAGCAGAATCCTGGCTCCGGTGCTTGATCCTCCAATAATGATGAAACATGCAAAATAGATGAAATAACATAAGTATTGTGTCCAAATATGAAATATATCAATGAATAACAGCAAATTATGATATAAAATAGTGATGCAAATTGGACGTATCAACTATCCAACCGGAGAGTAGTTCAGAGTAGCATAGTGAAGTGGTTATATTTATATTCCTTTATGATATCATTGTTGAGAGTGCCACTAGTGATAGTATGATCCCCTAGGCCTTGTTTCCAAACATCGAATCACCAGTTATTTACTGTTTTACTACATGTTTACTTGCTTCCATATTTATTTCATATTGTTATTACCACTCATATTCATCCATATCACTTGTATTTTACTATCTCTTCGCTGAACTAGTGCACATATACATCTGACAAGTGTATTGGGTGTGTTGGGG
This sequence comes from Lolium perenne, assembly GCF_019359855.2. Lineage (NCBI taxonomy): Eukaryota > Viridiplantae > Streptophyta > Magnoliopsida > Poales > Poaceae > Lolium > Lolium perenne. Next base: position 170,952,461 of record NC_067250.2, on the reverse strand, counting down.
ACACAAGATACTTCTTGTATCTTAATTGCAGGGTTGCTTGAGAGGGATACCTTTGACCTCTACCCCCTGAGTTAGATAAACCTTGGGTGTACAAACCTCTGCACTTGGAGGCCCAACACTGTGTACAAGAATACAAGCGTGCGTAGACATCAAGCTCTTTTCTGATGCCGTTGCCGGGGAGGTAAGGAAAAGGTACTCACGTCCTCTGGCTACTAAGTTTACTAGTTGCTGGTGAGTGCTCGAAGTTATTTCCTTTAGATTCTGCAGTTATATCTTTTTGTTTCTTGTTTTTATTTTCACTAGTTAGCCTTAATGGAAAACAACAACAAAATTAGAGACCTTTATAGTATTTATCTTGAGTTAGGACATGAGGTGTTTGAAGAGAAAATTAAAAAACCTATGGAACTTTACTCGCATGCTAACAGCAATGTTATTAGTATGAATGCTTTGGACACTATTATTACTAATACTATGGAAAAGTCTAAGCTTGGGGAAGCTAGTTTTTATGATCTTTTTAGTCCCCCAGGTTTATAGGAGAAAATTTGCTCCGGTGATATTTTATCTCCCATATGTGGTAATTCTAATGATGCTTGTGATATTTTAAATCAACCTATTGAAAATATTCTTTTTAAAATACCTATGAAAATTGTTGAAAAGATCATGGATGAACGTTATGCAGGGGATGGAATAGTCCATCCAAGTGATCACTTGTTGAAATTTAAAGAACTTTGCGAGTTGTTTAAGGTTGCAGGTTTATCAAGAGAAAATGTCATGAAGAAATTATTTCCATTGTCACTTAAGGACAAAGCAAGGGAGTGGTATCGGCTACTAGATGATCCTCATCACCTGGAGTGGAAGGAGTTTGAATCTCTCTTTTACTTTAAATTTTATCCTCCTCATGAAGTGCATATAGATAGGAATTCTATTTATAATTTTGATACTCGTGATGTAGAAGGTATTGCCCAAGCGTGGGGGAGATTGAAGTCACTAATGCTCAAATCTCCCACTCATGAGCTCCCCATTAATATTGTTATTAATAATTTTTATGCAAGGCTTTCAGGACAGTACAAGGACTATCTAGATGCTTGTTTAGAGGGATCTTTCACAAGTAAGGAGGTTGCAGCTAAGTGGGATCTTCTTGAAGCAATTCAAAGCAATACCAAAGATTGGGATAACGACAAAGGTAAAGACTCAGGTATAAATTATGAGTATGATTGCATTAAGTCTTTCACCGAAACTTGTGATTTTCAAGAGCTTAATGCTAAATATGATTTTGATCCTAAAGTTATTGTTGATTTCTATAGAGCTTTTGCTTCTCATATTAATGTTCCTAAAGGAAATTGGGATATATATCAGGAACCTCTTAAAGACACTTGCATGAAAAATGAAATTGTTATTCATGATTGCAATACACATGCTCAAACTTCTGAAAGTACTATTTCTTATAAGCATGTTAATTTTTGTGGAGCACTTAGACCTTGTGAAAAGAATCAAATCGAAGAAGAATATTACATCCATCACAGGAATGAAAAAACTAGAATGTGGGACAAGGCTTTAAATGATCTTGGTAAAAAAGTTTGTGCCCGCTACCCTTTTGTTTGTGAACTTTGCTGTGAAGTAGGTCATTTCAATTTTCAATGCTCATGCATGATAATAGCCTTTCGAATCCAATGAGTACTGCAAGTTTGTATTGTGATGACATGATAACTCCTAAATCAGCATGATGAACTTACATTATTTTTGGGGTGTGAAGAGTTATCAAGGAAAACTTATTTGGTAGATATGAGTGCTCTTTATATGAATAGCGTCCTACATGGATGTCATCTTTATTGTGATGATAATTGCCATGCAAATACTTACATACAAAATATTGTAAAAGATGAAACTTTACCAAAATATGAAAGGACTAATATGTGCTTTGCTCTTATTAATGAAAAGGAGAAATCCTCCAAAGTTTCTTCTATTGTTTCTGACAATAAACCAGGGTATGTGGAGAAGCTCCCTTTCAAGCCTCTCCCTCCTAAAGAGAAGAAGAAGAAGAAGAATAAGAAGAAGAAGAAGAAGAAGAAGAAGAAGAGAAGGAGGAGTAAAAACAAAGAGGAAATGGTATTTTCCCCTAAACATGTTGCTCCTATTATAATTTTTGATGAGTCTGAACTCGATGATGTTCCTATGCCTCTTACCTATAGAAGTGATCATGATTGGGAAAAGCACAACTTTTTACATTAAAATATCTTTGGTACCAATTCTGAAAATGATGATGTTAATAATTGTTGTACTATTAGTTCTACCCATATTCCTTCCAATGATGATATATTTATAAATGAACACACTTTGGAAGATAACTATTCTATTTCTTATGATGATACTATACCTCCCATATATGATGATTACAATGATGAATATGATATTTTTAGTCCACCTACTATTGAGGAAAAAATTAATTATGATTACAATATGCCTCCTATATTTGATGATTATGGTGATGAGAATAATAATGATAGCTATTTTGTTGAATTTGCTCCCACTATAATTAATAAGAATGACTATGCTTATGTGGGTAGTAATAATTTTATCCATATGGCTCATGATAAGAATGTTTTATGTGATAGTTATATTGTTAATTTTATTCATGATGCTACTGGAAGTTATTATGAGAGAGGGAAACATGGTTTTATGTATCTCAATAATATTAAGTTTCACCTCTCTATGTTGAAAATTTTGAATTTGCAGTTGTTTTTCTTTCCTATGCTTGTTGCTTTGTGCTTCCATGACTTGTTTCTTTACAAGCTTATTCTTCATAGGAAGTGGATTAGACTTAATTTTTTTTATATTTTCTTCTTGATGCTATCTTTTACTTCAATTCATATTTCTTATGTGAGCATCTTCTTAAACTACTGCGCCTAGCCGAAAGACGTTAAAGAAAAGCAGTCTTAGGAGATAACCCATGTTTATTTTCTGTAATTTTTCTTTTTGTTGAGTCTTGGAAGTTATTACCTCTGTAATAACCTCTCCTATAATTTTATTTTATTTTTGTGCCTAGAATATCCTCTAATAAGAAAAAAGTAAGATTTGGGGAAGTTGCTGCCCTGAAAACAGATTCTATGATGTTACCATAAAATATTGTAAAACTATCCAGAGAGGAATTTTGAGCTGCCATTTTTTATTCTTATGCCCCAGGTTATTATCTTACTTTCGTTAGTTGAACACTTTTCGAGATGAGCAACAGAAGATTTTCGGAAAAACCGATCTTTAGCTTATGTTATGTTTTGGCAGATTTCTGCACTATTTGCATTTGCCTCTTAAATCTCTTTCTTTTTGAGTTCTTTTGATCAAAGAGCTTTTTGAAAGGTTGCTACAGTATCTACTGCTTTAATATATGCTTGATATATGTTAGTACTGAACCCAAGTGGATTTGTTTATTTTGATTATACTAATGCTGCTAATAGAGAATTGTGTGAAGTTTTGTATGAAGGAAGTTTTCAAGTGTAGGGAGAGAAGAATGATGCGATGAGATGAAGAATGGATAAAAGCTCAAGCTTGGGGATAGCCCTGCACCCCAAGAAATATTCAATAGGTACAAGCGTCAAAGCCATCCCCTCCTTCATCAACAAAGCATCAGGTCATCTTTCTAGACGCTATATTTTTATTGCTTCATATACTATGTGTTGTTCTTGGAGCGTCTTTATTTTTGTTTTTTGTTTTCGTTTGTTTTGTTTGCTGTAGCATATGGTTTATCCTAGCATTGTTGTGTGGGAGAAAGACACGCTCCATTTTAATTGCATAGAACGCTCTAGTTTTCACTCTTATTGTCATGCGAGTGTTCTAGTTTGCTAGTACTGCGTTTACCTCTTGTTATTTCACTCAAATTTTGTTCAGAGCTTGTTAGTATGCTTTATTTATGTATGCTTAGCACTATGGTCCATATTTTTTTTCAGCTCTGAGAGCTATTTCAAATAAGTTGATTGGTGTTGGAAACGAGTAAAATGTTTCATGTCTATAGTGATGCAAAAGGAAGCTTGTCTAGAATGTGGCATAGAATTTGGCATGTCATGTTGGATGTTTTCTTGTCATATGATTAGTATTTATTGTTTTAGCATGACTTGTCTCAAATATCTGAGAGTGCATAATGTGTCATTGAAAGAATCATGTGTTGTTTCCATCATAAAAGCATAATATTGTGGTATTCTCCTTTGATACTTTATTGGGTTGACTTGGCACATGCTTATACCATGTTATGACTATACAGTCAACTAAAGCCTCTATGATCATTTAGTTTTTTAGTTCTAATATCACCTTATGCTTTGGTTGATAATGTTTTGTCGCTATGCATGATTATGACCATTATTACTCTATTAGTTGGTTGCTCCCAGTATTTTGCTAGCCTTCGCCTATGCTGAGTATGAACTCTACTCGTGCATCCAACCACCAGAAAATAAAGTTTGCCAATTGTGTCCACCATATCTACCTAATATCATTATTGTTATTCCAAGTAATTCATCATGTTTTTATTTATCTTCCAAATTAAATGTTGGCATGAGAAAATTAGTTAGTAAAGCTCTCACGAACTTGATGGCACATTTACTTTCTTGCACTTAATAAACTTGATCATTGTGCCTAGCTTATGAAGTTTATATGTTTGCAAATTGAGAGTTGAGAGTTAGTAGAACCATGCTTTCATGGGGAACACTTTCGACATTGCACTTATATTTAGTTGATGTCATGTTCTTTTGTTTATGGATGCCTAGCGGTGGGAAATAAAATGGAAAATTATAAGTCTATGGAGTTTGTATATGAGTTAGAGAAACGCCTGGGCCGCTAATCTAAGCCATGCATCATTCATGTTGGAAATTTACGGCTAAACCATAGTGAGCATTCTATGAAGCATTTGCAGTAAAAAGCTATACCCATAGTAAATAAAAATTACTGAGATGCCCATTGTTTGTTTGCTTTGTCATTTTGGCATGGGATTGCTCCTACAAGAGTACCTCCATATCATCGAGCAAGAGGTACTCCATTCGCGGTTCTCAATGATACATGTATACTTGCAATGACAAGAACTTATTTGGGACCTAAGTTGAGTAGCATGAGGTTTAGGTACTCGCATTCAAGGAGCATGAGATTTTCAACTTGTGATTTGCAAGCATATAGCTCATATTTGACTCACATTACCTTTAACCATTTAAGATGCTTATGATAGGGGCAATGAGAGCTCAAAGCTAATAAGTACCATACTTTTTTGGAAGGTTTATAAAACTTGTTATTCTTGCTTGCTCTGCAAAGAATCTTTCTTTTATTATTATGTTGAGTCTTCATCTTCTATGCACCAATTAAGAGAGCATAGTTGTCATTCTTAGTGCAATGTGCGTAGTCCCAAAATTATTATTGATTGATTCATGATTATGACATTTCTTGCTCTCAAATTACTTGTATCTAGTCACACTTTGAACCTTAAAGGTGTCCTAGCATTTATGTTTTGCTACTCCATAAAGGACATGTTGAGTACCACTTTACTATGTTTTCTCTATGCTCATAAACAAACAGTTGCTTTCAATGCACAATCATTCATGATCCTTTGTTTGAGTTACTTCTCATGTTATAACATAGTTGTTAAGTTCTATTGTTAGAATTATATCTATCATGTCTATGTTTAGAGTACTTTGATCCTAGCTTACAATGATTTACAATAACTTGATCAAGATTGTGTTGGCTTCATGTCACCTCAAAAATTATTTTGTTATCACTTACCTACTCTAGGACGAGTAGGAGTTAAGATTGGGGATGTTGATATGTTGCAAACGTCTATCATTTTTGATGCTCCATGCTTGTTTTACACCAATTGCTATATGTTTTGTTTACACATCATGGCACTTTTATGCATTTTCCGGCACTAACCTATTGACAAGATGACACAGTGTCAGTTCCATGTTTTCTGTTGTTTTGTATTTCAGAAAAGTTATACATGAAATATTCTTGGAATTGGGCGAAACAAAAGCCAAAGTTCATAATTATCCCGGAGCGAAGACGGAGTCAAGAGAAGAGACGGAGGAGGGCCACAGGGTGGGCAGACCATGCCTAGGCGCGGCCTGGCCCTGGCCCACACCTAGGGGTGGTCTGGGGCCACCAGGCCTCCACCGACCTCGCCCTTCCGCCTATAAATTCCTTTCGACGCAAGAACCCTGGAAGAATCGGCCTCCATCCATGAAAAGTTCCGTAGCTCCGCCGCCGTCGCAGACAAGATTCGGGGGACGAAATCTCTGTTCCGGCACCCTACCGGGACGGGGAATTGCCCCCGGAGCCATCTCCATCGACTCCACCGCCATCTTCATCGCCGTTGCTGACTCCTACGATGATGAGTGAGTAGTTCTCCCCCGGGGCTGAGGGCTGTACCGGTAGCTATGTGGTTTATCTCTCTCTCCCATGGTGTGATCTTTATGTGATCATGAGCTTTGTAATCTAGATGTCGTTATGCTATTCAAGTGGATTTTAATTGTGTGATCTCCGGAGACTCGTTGTCCCACGTGTGTAAAGGTGATGGTGTATGCACCGTGTGGGTGTCTTAGGCTATATTTCACAGAATACTTGTTCACTGAATTATGATTTGAGTTGGATGTCTCTATCAAATTATGGTGCGTTAGTACCTCCTATGAATGCTCAAAGTGACGGAGTGGGGTGTTCATTAGTACTTGGGAATACATCTTTAAGGTTTCCTTTTGCAGCCCTACGCGGTGAATTAGTGTTCGTTATCCAACCGGAGAGTAGTTCAGAGTAGCATAGTGAAGTGCTTATATTTATATTTCTTTATGATATTATTTCAGATTGTTATTACCACTCATATTCATCCATATCTCTTGCATTTTACTATCTCTTCACCGAACTAGTGCACCTATACATCTGACAAGTGTATTGGGTGTCTTGGGCACACAAGAGACTTCTTGTATCTTAATTGCAGGGTTGGTTGAGAGGAATACCTTTGACCTCTACCCCCTGAGTTCGATAAACCTTGGATGATCCACTTAAGGGAAACTTGCTGTTGTTCTACAAACCTCTGCACTTGGAGGTCCAACACTATCTACAAGAATAGAAGCATGCGTAGACATCACCTGCCAGGCAAGCGCTTCGACCCGCATAGCCTGCTTGATGCTCCATGCATCTACCACAGCAAAGAGGGCAAGCCCTCGATGCACATCACCAGGAACTGCTTCTCCCTTAAGCAAATTAAGAAAGCCCGCCGCTCCAAGGAGAACGGTGGCGGTGACCAAAACCAGGACCGCCACAGGGACCAGGACAAGTCCAAGGAACATGGCTTCGGTCGCAGTGTCGGGTCCGTCCACACATTCACCAGGGTCGGTGACCGCCGTGACAAGAAGGTCCTCGCTCGCGCGGTGGCTGCCAACGCAGTCATCGCGGACGTTCCGTGCTGGCTCAAGTGGTCTGAGCAGAGCATTACTGGAGCCGTGATGACCACGCTCCGCGCATCAAGTACCCAGGGCGAGTCGCGCTGATCGTCAAGCCCAAGGTCACTGACTACTGGCTCTCCAAGAGCCTGATGGACGGGGGAAGCTCCATCAACAACATGTACTACGACACGTACCAGGGGCTCCAGCTGCCCGACTCGCGCCCCGAGGTGATGAGTGTCACCTTCCACGGCATCGTCCCCGGCAGGAAGGCCTTTCCAATCGGCAAGGTGACGCTGCCAGTCACATTCGTCACGCCGGCGAAATACCGCACCGAGCGGATCTCCTTCGAGGTGGTGAACTTCCGCGGACCGTACTACAACGTTCTCGGCCGCCGGGCGTTTTCCAAGTCCATGGCTGCGCCGCACTACGCCTACAACATGATGAAGATTCCGGGGCCACGCGGCATCATCACCGTCCGCGGCGACCCCGAGATGGCCCTGGAGTGAGAGCATAGCGGCGCCAAGCTCGCAGACACCGTCATCGCCTCTGAGCGCAACAACACCGTTGAGATTGCCGATTACCCGACGGACAACAACGACCCCGCCATCCTCGAGAAGCCGACCGAGCTCCACTCGTCCTCGCCGACCTTTCAGGCCATGACTGATACACGTCGCGTCGACTTAGTAGACGGCGACTCGAGTAGGCAGGTTACGGGCCTGTCCACCCAATAGGAAAGCACGCTCATCAAGTTCCTCCGTGAGAATCGAGATATCTCTGCATCGAAACCTTCTAATATGCGAGGTGTCCCAAGAGAACTTGCTGAGCACAAACTCCACGTAGTTCCCACTGCGCGTCCCATCAAACAAACGATGCGACGACCCGTAGGTGAAGAGCGACGACGCGCAATCGCCGAAGAGGTGAACCGGCCACTCGCCGCCGGATTCATCATGGAAATGAAGAACCCCAAGTAGCTGGCAAACGCAGTCCTCGTGCTGAAAAAGAACAAGACGTGGCGAATGTGTATCAACTACACTAGCCTCAATCGGGCCTGCCCCAAGGACCCATTCGTCCTCCCGCGGATCGATCAGATCATCGGCGCCACCGCGGGCTTGGCGTCGCTATGCTTCCTCGACACATACTCCGGGTACAACCAGATCAAGATGACCGTTGAAGATCAGGAAAAGACGACGTTCATCACGCCGCTCGACGCGTACTGCTACACCGCCATGACTTTCAGCCTCAGAAACGCCGGAGCCACGTACCAGTGATGCATGAACAGTTGCCTTGAGAGTCAAATCGGGCGCAATGTTCACGTGTACATCGATGACATCATGGTCAAGTCGACTTAGCCGTTGACCTCACCGAGACCTTCGCCAATCTCCGGCACTACAAGATCAAGCTTAACCCGCTGAAGTGCAACTTCGGTGTACCAACATGACAGCTACTTGGCTACGTCATCTCCAAGCGCAGGATTGAACCAAATCCGGAAAAGATTTCAGCCGGCATACGCATCAGGAGGCCCGCATGCCTCCTAGACGCGCAGAAGCTCGCCGGGCGGGTCACAACGCTCAGTCCTTTCATCTCTCGACTCGGCGACCAGCGGCCCTCCAGAACGCTCCCGTCCTCACCGCTCCATTGTGAAAGGAGCCCATGCTCCTCTACGTCACCGCGTCAAATCGCGCCGTGAGCACAGTCATATTTGTCGAGCGCAAGGAAGAAGGCAAGGAGCAGCTCGTACATTGCCCGGTATATTACATCAGTGAAGTAATCACTGATTCGAAGCAACGGTACCCACACTACCAAAAGCTGGTCTACTCCGTGTTCAAGGCCCAACGGCGGCTGGCCCCATATTTCCACGAGCACCCCATCAAGGTCGTCGCTTCGACCCTACTATCCGATATCATCCTCAATCGGGACGCGACTTGGCGAGTCGCCAAATGGGCAGTCAAGCTCGGCGTCCACAACATCACCTACGAGCCTCGCCATGCGGTCAAATCCCAGGTGCTGGCAGATTTCTTCGTTGACTGGGAGGAACATCAGCAACCAGCCTCTCTGGCGGACATCAAACACTGGACCCTCTACTTCGATGGCTCCAAGAACCTCAAAGGTGCCAGAGTGGGAAATCGTCCTCATATCCCCAAAGGGAGACTCCATGAGGTATGTCCTACAGCTTCAATTCGAGCCATGCACCAACAACATGGCCAAATAGGAGGCACTCCTACATGGCATGCGAATCACCAAGGAGATGGGTGCATCGGGCCTCCGCTGCTTCGGCGACTCCGACCTGGTCGCCAGCCGGCTATCTGGAACCTGCAACGCCACCAATGCCAACATGATCGCCTACAAGTGGGTGGTTGATCAGGCTGGCACTAGCTTCACCGGATACGTCGTTGAGTGGGTCGACAGGCGCAAGAATGAGGAAGCTGACGCACTCTCCAGGCTCGGCTCCAAGCGGCAACCACCACCGCCGGGCGTCTTCCTCGACATCCTCACTCGCCAGTCGGTGCGACCACCCCGCGAGATCGACATCGCCGAACCACCAGCCCCTGACTACGTGTTGGTCGCAATCGCCTCGGACTCTGGGGACTAGACGGAACCATACATCAACTACCTCGAGCGGCAAACACTGCCCATGGATGAAACAGAAGCACGCATGATCGTGCGCCGCTGCAAGTCCTTCACCATCATCAACAAGGAGTTGTACAAGCGCGGCATTTCCGGAATTTTCCAGCGCTGCGTCACTCCAGAGGAAGGTCACCAAATTATGCGTGACATCCACGCGGGCTCAATCGTCGCCAAAGCTTTCAGACACGGTTTGTATAGGATCACCGCTCAGGCCGACGCAGTCGAACTCGTCCGTGCATGCGCCGGGTGCCAGAAGTACGTGAGCCAGTCGCACATGCCAGGCTCTGCGCTCAAGACCACCCTCCTTACCTGGCCATTCGCCGTCTGGGACATGGATATGGTGGGAAAATTCAAGACCTCCCCCGGCGGCTACATGCACCTTCTCGTCATCATCGACAAATTCACCAAGTGGGTCGAAGCGAAGCCCATCAAAAAGTGCGACGGCAAGATGGCGACAAAGTTCTTGCGGGAGCTAATATACTGCTACGGGTACCCGCACAACATCATCACCGACAACGGCACCAATTTCGCCAAAAGAGAGATGGCGGAATTCTGCGAAGACAACGGGATCCGACTTGATCTCGCCTCAGTCGCGCATCCCGAGTCGAATGGCCAGGCCGAGCGAGCTAATCAGAGTATCCTCCACGGCCTCAAGCCGCGACTGCAAGTGCCCTTGGAGCGAGCCACCGGAGGCTGGGCGGAGGAGCTGCCATCCGTCCTCTGGGCATTCGCACGATGCCCAACAGGTGGATGGGTTACACCCCCTTCATCTTGATTTACGGGGCAGAAGCTATAATGCCCACGAACATTGACCATGACTCGCCACACGTCGTCAACTATTCGGAGGAAGAAAATGAGCTCGCCCGTCAGGATGGAGTCGACCTCCTTGATGAGGATCGAGAACTCGCCCTATCCAAAACATCCATATACCAGCAAGGCCTCCAGAGATACCACAGCCGCCGCGTGCGCACCCGAGGAAGGAGACCTCATCCTTCGGCTAATCCATGACAAAAAGGGCATGCACAAGCTCTCGCCCCCATGGGAGGGCCCATTCGCTATCAACCGCATGCTCGGAAATGACGTGTACTACCTCCCCGACGTGCAGAAGGACAATGACGGCAACCCGCTCACCAGAGAAGTCGAGCGCCCGTGGAACGTCAATCTCCTTCGCCGATTCTACACATGAGTCGCCATGTAGCCCCATGTGTTCATCAATAATGATGTGCTTCTCTCCATACGATTTTTAAATTCGCCGACCCCATCTTTTAATCGTGCCTCGCACGTACATATCTCCCAAGTAGCCGATACGAGTTGGACGCCCTGCTACGCAACTCAGGAACCGGTAGACTTTCGATCGCTTCTGCTGATAGAGCAAGCCATTACAGCTAAGTAACTCGGCTAACGGGTCACCGATCGATGGGGCAGTCTCAATACGAGGACTATCTCAGTCGTTGCACCCAACACCGCAAGCGAAAAAACGAATGGATCCATCAGTAGGGTCACTAGCTCGACCAGCCTTATGGGCCCTAGCAATCGACTAATGCTACACTATACAACTTTCAATCACCCTCCTCTACCTTTGGATCAGCGACTCGTAAAGCCAAGTACTGCGACCGGGGACTCCACAAAATGGACCCACAGATCATCCAGTAACAACACCGAGACAAGAGCCTCCTTTAGGGTCGCCAAGCGACTGGTCTACCGGACCACGGCGAGCGGCACGCTACCTAACAGTACAACTAATCGCCCTCCTCTACCTTTGTATCGATGACTCATAAAGCTGGGTACTGCGACCGGAGAATTTGCAAAACGAATCCACGACTCGTCCAGGAACAACGCCGACACGAGAGCCTCCTTTGGGGTCGCCAAGCGACTGGTCTATTGGACCACGACGAGCGGCACGCTACCTAATAGCACAATTAATCGCCCTCCTCTACCTTTGGATCAGCGACTCGTAAAGCTAAGTACTGCGACCGAGGACTCTGCAAAACATACCCATGACTCGTCCAGGAACAACGCCGAGAACAAGAGCCTCCTTTGGTGTCTCCAAGCGACTGGTCCACCGTACCACGACGAGTGGCACACTACCTAACAGCACAACTAATCGCCCTCCTCTACCTTTGGCACTGCCACTCGCAATATGACTACGACTAGGGACTTCGCAAAACGAACCCTTAACTCGAACAGGAAAACAGCCGAGTCGAGAGCCACCATTGGGGTAGCCCAGCAACTGGCCCCTCGAGCCACGACAAGCGAGCACGATAACTAGGGACTGACGTTTGGGGACTTCATCAAAACGAAAAGCAAAAGGTAAAAAATCTAAATACGCAAAAGTGCACTAGCTTCATTAACCAAAATACCTGCGAGTCGATAGTCGACTCGCGGAAACACAAGTTATTTTATTGGTCTACCCGGGGCATCCCCCAGATTACAAGGACCCTTCACTTCAAGGCACTTGGCCCTGCCTCGGACACGATCTCCAACCCGCCTTCGCCGTATGTGAACTTGGGCACGCACTTCACAACAGGGTGCGTCGTTAGCTCCTTCGTGGCGGCGGCATGGAAGAGGCGATTGGCGGGGAAGTCCCGGGGCTTCTCCTTGCTTTGGTCCCTCTCAACATCTTCAGGAGCCGTCTGGCTCGTCTTGTGTGACTCCAGGTCGGCCACGGCCAGGACGCAGTCGGCGTATGGCTGCACCAGAGCCATCAGCCGTAGCACCTCCGGCACGTCAAACTCGCCGGAATGGGAAGCCCACCTTCACCTCCTCCACATCGAGCCCCTCAGGGTAATGGGCGAGCACCATACTTAGCGCCATAGTGATGCCCAGCCGGCTCGCCGATCGTCGCAGCCAGTCGACGACCACAGGCACGTCAGACACGGCCTTGAACACCGATGGCGCGTCATGCGGGATCCACTCCCGTGGAGGTACTGCAACGCCGCCAGGATGTCCGCTGCACACTTGATGATCTGGGTCGTTGCGGTCTCTAGGCACTCGCGGGGAGTCGCTGTCTCCACATAATCATAGGTCCATGCAAAAAGAGAAAAGACACAGCAAAAAAAGTTAGCAATCGACACTCGGGGACTCACAACGCTCGGGGACTCGCCCTTGCGGACTCGCCACGCTCTAGGACTCGCCGAGTCGAATGAAAGAAAAGAAAGAACCAGAAACTTACCAAGCAATTGCCGCGACATCTCGCGGACGAACCCCTCGAAGGCGGTCTTCTCCTGATGTAGCGCCAGGATGGTCCCGCTCGACGCCTCCCTCTCCGCGACGAGGTCGGCCCCGTGCTTCTTCTTCCACACCGTCAGCTGCTTCTGAGCCGCGGCGGCCGCTGTGTGCGCGTGTCGTCCTTCTCCTTTAGTGCTGCAGCGAGCACCTTCTTGTGCTCGTCTGCGATGTCCTCCAGCTCTTTGTTTTTGTCATTGAGCACCTGAGTGAGGTCCATCACCTCAGACTTGGAGTGCATGGCTTCCGCTTCAGCTGCAGTAGCCCGCTCCTGAGCTTCCTGCATACGAGCTGCATCCTTCGACTCCTTCACGTACCCCACCTGGGACTGGGCGATCACCTTCTCACGCGCCTCTTCTACAAAAGGAACACATTGAAGACCATCCAACTATGAAGAGAAAAAGACAAGGAACCTGCCGACCACTGCCAAGCTTAGCCGTGTTGCCCAGGGCTATGGATCTTAAACGAACGAGATTACCCCCGCCAGACCCTTCTTCATCTACCGCCGCCCAACCACCGCCAACCTCTTCCATGGTGGTTGCTGCAGCCAGACACATTGCGTCGTAGACCACCCGCCTAGGGCCGCCGGCCCAGCACCCACCCTGGATCCCACTAAGCCGCTCAGGGACCAGCCCCGCTACCAGCCAAAAAACCGACACCAATCCAGTGTAGCCTCTGCGCGCGTGACGCGGGAGGGAAGACCCGCCGCTGCAAACGACCCCGAGCTTTTCCCAAGCGCGCGCGCTGGTGATGGCTAGGAAGAGGATGGGAAGGAGGGGGTCCAGGGTTGTGGCTAGGGTTCTATTAGTGTCGCCTATCCGAGGGGGGGTGGCGAAACAAGGGATTTTCCCAACCATTTTTGCCGAGGCGCTACTGCGAGGAAGAGGACGGGGAGGGGGGTCGAGGAGGCGACGGCTAGGGTTCCGCCCGTGCGAGGGGGGAGACGCGGGGGAGTTGCCCATTCCTGAGAGTAATGCAGAGAGAGTTCAACACTGAGGTACGACACTCACTCGCAGAGTACATCGATTCCATTATTCTTTTGCTAAACGACAAATTTTGCATAGCCACGACTCCATTCATGTTTTGTAAGTCCTTCTCGCATAGCATGGGATGCCGGTCATATCCACCTCATTAGAAAAATGGTAAAAGCGGTCATAAAGGGTAAAGTAAATTTTCTGGACACGTGTATTCCTAAATCAGATATAACTTACTCTAGCGTTAAGTTACAGTTACCCGAATCCTAAGTTACAATAAATAGTCGGACGGGGTAGAGTTTCCTTCGAATTGTTCATTGTAAACTTGTCATTTTTTCCCCAAGGTACATACTTCCTTATTTATATACGAAAAATGACACTCATATACATATGTATGTCCTCTACTCGTAAAATTTTCATTTTTTTTGGAGCGCTAGAAATACGAATTTTGGGGGCCGTAAGTTATATGGTTCATGAGTATCCATCCACCCAGTGCGTACTTTTATCATAAAGGGTATTCGAAAAGAAAGTGGTGGTAATATGCAATTCTCCCTGCAGTATATTTTAAATCTGAAATTCGTTCTACATTTGTGATTTATGGAGAGTAAAGGGAGATAATTATGGTGGAAGAGAGGATCGAATCATATATGGTACAGTATATACAAAATAAAACTACTATTTAGCTCTATTCTCTGGAGTTAGTGTTTATGTTTATGCAAACATGTTTTTGTGTGTGTGCTGATCTATCTTATAAATATAATCGGTTTGTGTTTGATCAAGTGCAACCTTGTCCACAGCTCATCCACAGCTACACGGAGCAGCCATATTCTAGTAGACATTGGTACACACGTCTCCTTACTACTCAGACGTCTCTTCACAAATCTGGAAATAAAGTTTCCAAAGCTAATTAATGTACTAATTTATTAACCTCCAAATATTGTAATTTCTTACTTTCTAAAACCCACGATCAGTTACACATACTCACGCGCTCCTTAGGTGCAGTCGTAAGAAACGAGACTTGCCTACAGCCCAGGGAAAGACCATGTGAAAAGCACATAGGACGTGCCTCCCCTTGCTGCCATGTGCCTATAAAACCCCATCCCGGGTCGCCTTCTTTCCATTACCAAGGAGACCAACTATTTACCCGAGCCTATACATCACCATAGACCGACCAAAAGGGGGTTTTCTTTTCTTCAGGTGACAATGCATGCAGTAGATTGGTGACCGGTGCAGATACACATAGGAACCAGCAAGAGGAGATGACACCGGTTAAGAAGATGAGACATGTGAGTACATAATTTTTGTCCATTCATGTCAAGAATTGATTTCATCTTACTTATTTACTTCTTTAATCTCTTCACCTTTTCTAGCCATTGCATAGTCTGCAAATTGCTGTTTGTGTGCGTGATTGAATGGACACGTTTGTTTTTGTGTTGTTGAGTTATCTTGGATATGCAGTTCCCGGATCTAACCGTGAATTGCTCAGGTGTTGTATCATCGGTAGCAGATACAATACATAGTTAGCTAGAAGGTCGATTTCATCGTGTATGTTTTAGTATAAATCTGAAAGCATGAGTTTTTTTTTAAATTTCTGGGCATTTCACCTGTGCCATCACCCTCTTATCATTGTCTTATCAAGATCTACACGAACAAGGCACGGATCTGGTGCCAAAGAACCTGTGCGGGCTTAACTAGATCTGTTTCAAAGTGAAAGAAAAATGGCCTAACTCGGTTCTAGTAGTGGTCATACGTGAAACAAAAATCTACACAAGTATGTAATTTATCAGTTAAGCTTGAAAAATATATCTACGTATATATAATAGGATCTTCATCTCAGGTATGTGGAATCTAGATCAATAACACGTACAATCAGTGGGCTCCTTTAATCCTTGAATCAAGGATGTACGCATATGTAAGACTAAACATCACCCATGGTCTGTTTCGTGCATTTTAACTACGTCTCTTATAGTAGATCGGCATGGACGTCATCTCTAGACATACACTGATGCATAGGCCGGGGGATTTTCCTTCCTTAAAAAAACTCTAGGCATATAAGGTTCTGCACCCATGGCTACCTTTTTGGCTTGTTTTTCTTTTTCATAATCATGATTATATATGGTTGGGTTCCGGGCCTGATGTTGTGCAGAACTGGATTATCTTGTAACCCCACCTGTTTAATGCAATTCTCTTTTACCCACAAAAAAGGGAGCCTTTCCATTTGTAATAAGTAGGAGTAAAGAGATTTTCTAGTTAATTTAAATTATTAATCAAGCGAAAACTAATCACAAGGGGCTACCTTTAGGTCCGCTCTCTCAACAAGTAGTACGAGCACTAACTTTGGAACCCATTTATAGCACATTAAATACGGACCAGAAAAAAATGGCACATATTAATTATCTTTCAGTTATGGCTACTACCAAGTTTGACTCAATAGTAGAAAACAAACACTCAAACCGGAAACCGTGTAGATGTCTAGTTACCTGCTGCCAAAATATACTCCCAAAAAAACAATCACTACTAAAATAGTACTACATATTGCACTGAAACACGTTGGTTCAGTTAGGATCTACACTACGGGAGAGATGGAGTATGCCGACGGCCGCCAGCCGTCGGCACAGCCTAGAAGGCCGTCGGCACAGGCTGTGCCGACGGTGACCGTCGGCATAGCGTCGTCGGCATAGTTCTGGTCGGGGACTGCCCGATCACCGTCGGCACAAACTGGCCGTCGGCATAGATTGTTGTGCCGACGGTAAAACCGTCGGCATAGTATTTCAAAATTTTCAAATTTATTTTCGAAAAAATATTTAAAAAAAAATAATTTTTTTCACTTTTCTTCTTCTACTTTTTTACTTGTTAATCTTTCACAATCACACTTAGTACACTTAATCTTAGGTCAAATTGCACTTATGGTCAAACTTCCCAGTTGGTCACCCATCCTCACACTACTCCCGCCCTGGCACGCTTAACTTCTTGGTTCTCTTCGGATGAGCTTCCCTGAAAGAAATGACACCTTGATGTTAATATTACCATATCTATCATATTAACCCTTTGACCGTGATGTCACACCTCTATATTTTTAAATTCTAAACAATTATTTAAGTAAACAACAATGAATATATATAAATAATAATAATATATAATTTGAAAAACAATTAAATGATTTTATTTTTTGTTTTTATTTAATAAGAAATAATTAATATCAGTAAATGCGAATTTGGCAAATAATATGTCTAAATTGATCAGAAAAATGAGAGGAATACAAATATGACATCCATATCATCTTTTGAACCTACAAAGTTAACTTACCCAAAAATCATGAGCATTAGATCAAGTACCTCTAGTTTAAATTTGACTGACTTTATCAAAAATAAGGTGGGAAACGGCCTCGGCATGACATAGTTTGCCGAAACAAGGTCATATTTGGCACGTGTGTGGGCCCTAGGATGGGAAGTAAGACCCAGGACGCGCATTTCAAATCCGATCCACGGTCGGCCATCTTTTCATTTTTAGCGTGCCCAAACGGTTTTTATTTGTGAAGCAGCTACATGGGGCGCATTTTAGTATGAAGTGAAACCTCCGTGCGATGATAGTAGACCACCTACGCACCACCTATCACATGACATGTGCACGCGTTAGCTTTTTGGGAACCCATGCGGCTTCCGGCGGTGTTCCGCCGTATCCGCTGGAAACTGACCGGATTTGAACTAGGGGTCAACTATCCGTCGCTCCAGAAATTCCGAAAAAATTGTTTTTAGTTCAACGACGCATCATTATATGTGCTAATTTTTATCCGTTTAGTTTGTTCACGAATGGGTGCACCCGCACACCCGGTACGGTGATACCGTATGTCCCGGGGGCTCTGTTTTAGCCAGATGGCTTTTTGAACGAAGTCAAAAAAATCCCACGAAGCCGGGTGGCGTCATTTTATATGTCATAGTAACTATTCCGTTTGTCAAAACTGGGATACGGAAATTATTTTTAAAAACCCTTCATGAAAAGGGCTATCACGTCCGGAGTTCATTGGATTTCAGGTGAAATGAGGTGGGAAACGGCCTCGGTATGGCATAGTTTGGCGAAACGAGATCATATTTGGCACGTGTGTGGGCCCTAGGATGGGAAGCAAGACCCCGGACGTGGATTTCTAATCCGACCTACGGACGACCATCTTTTCATTTTTAGCGTGCCAAAACGGTTTTTTTTTGTGAAGCAGCTACATGGGGCGTATTTTAGTATGACATGAAACCTCCGTGCGATGATAGTAGACCACCTACGCACCACCTATCACAAGACATGTGGACTCGTTAGCATTTTGGGAACCCATGCGGCCTCCGACGGTGTCCCGTCGAATCCGCTGGAAACTTACCAGATTTGAACTAGGGGTGAACTATCCGTCGCTCCAGAAATTCCGGAAAAATTGTTTTAAGTTCTACGAAGCATCATTATATGTGCTAATTTTTGTCCGTTTAGTTTGTTCGTGAATGGGTGCACCCGCACGCCCGGTACGGCGATACCGCATGTCCCGGGAGTCCTGTTTTGGCCAGATGACAATTTGAACGAAGTCCAAAAATCCCACGGAGCCGCGTGACGTCATTTTATATGTCATAGTAACTATTCCGTTTGTTAAAACTGGGATACGACAATTATTTTGAAAAACCCTTCACGAAAAGGGCTATCACGTCCGGAGTTCTATGGATTTTAGGGAAAATGAGGTGGGAAACGGCCTCAGCATGGCATAGTTTGCCGAAACGAGATCATATTTGGTACGTGTGTGGACCCTAGGATGGGAAGCAAGTCCCCGGACGCGGATTTCTAATCCGACCCACGAGTGACAATTTTTTCATTTTTGGCGTGTGTGAAAGGCATGAAACCTCGAACATTATAGCTCATTTCTAAAAATATTTGTTTAGGTATTTGAAATATTCCATTTTTTATATTTTTCTATGATAGATCTTGTTTTTCTGCAAAATTTGATATATTATACTTATTTCTCTCAATTAGAATGATTTAGTTATGCTTTTTTGAAGACTGTCGTGCAGAAATAGAAAAAAACTATGCCGACGGTTATACCGTCGGCACAGGTCTGTAGTAAAAAAAAAGAAAAAAAATGTTGTGCCGACGGCCAGACAGGTCCTGTGCCGACGGCCAGAACTGTGCCGACGGTGACCGTCGGCACAACCGGCTTGTGCCGACGGCCATTTTAACGCCGACGGCCATCTTTGTCGCTGCGGTCCGGATGCTTCTGTGCCGACGGCCCCGATATTTGGCCGTCGGCACACACGGCGGCCGTCGGCACATCTGTGCTCTCCCGTAGTGTACAGAATCTGAAAACATTAATAATAATTAGTTTAAGATACTAGAGCATCACTTTCTGGACCCAAAAAATGTGTGTTAGTTAAACATAATTTGAGGTTTGATGTAGCTTTCTCATATCCATTAAGGGTATTCTCCACTCTTTGAGGGGCAAGACATTTTTTTCTTCTCGAATAAGCCCTCCAAAAGGCATATCGGTTTCATAGATAGAAGATAGCCAGAATGCCCAACGTCGCCCAAAGACATGCAACGATAGGGTGCCCACATCTCCGCCACTATCCACCAACCACATTCAACTAATCATCACTCAAGAGTGAATCCGACGGGCTCTTTTCCCCCCCTCCTAGCTCTCAGCCTTCTACAGTAGCCTTGCCCGTCCTCCACCTTTGACCGGGCCGCCGACGGCCGCTCCGCCGGATTAGCTGGCCGGGGTTGGTCTAGGTAGGGCGCCGGAGTAGATTAGGTGTAGATATATAGCTTTCTCTGGTAGTTTGTGGCTGTTGCCACCGTTTTGGGCGGATGCCCTGTAGAGGAGGCGGTGGTCGAGATCTTCGCCGCCAGATCTCGATCTCTCTAGGGCTGCTACTTGCTCTCTCTCTGCTCCGATGGTCGGAGAGAGAGGAGGCGAGGAGTGGCGCCGTCTTCATCAATATCCTTGCGGCGACCGGTTCTTCTCTCTCCCTCGGCAGTGAAGATGAAGTACCCCTGGCCGGCCATGGAGGCGAGGTGGGGCTTCTTCGCGGATCTGCTAGGTGTGTTCATGCTCTGCTCCTGGCCGGCCTTGGTGGCGAGGAGGAGCTGGAGCTCGGCGCGCTGATTTTGGATCGAGGAAGAGGATCTGGTCCTCTCTGTCGATGCGGTGGCTGGATGGCGGTTGCTAAGCCGCAGCTTCTTCTTGCTTGCCATGGTGGCCAGGAGAGAAGCAGTGGTGATGCTGAGCCTGGCCTTCTTCATCGACTTCTGCCTACGGGATGCTATTCTACTGAGTTCTTCCAAGCAGCTGGCGAGCTCGCCGTTGCTATCCAGCGCCGTGAGGACGGCAACTCTTCAACCTCCGGTGAGGAGGCCTTGGTCAATCCCCGTCGCGGGTGCTCGAAGCCTCTCTCCTGCGAAGTGATTTGTTCCCCGCAGGATGGAGGTGGACCGTGGCAGCGGATTCTCGTCGGAAGGGGGCTCCCGAGCAGCTGGCCCTTGCTCCTCGGCGGCGACGCCTGGGGGGCGCCGGCGATTGGTGGCGGAGGTACCCAGGGACCTGATCGCGTTTCCAGCTTTTGTCTCAGGGTGCTTATTGTAATTTCTGGGGGGCCTTTCTTCAAATTGTGGTTTCTTTGTGCAATAGATGCCATAGGACCTCCATGTAAATTGTACCTGCCACGTGTGATCTAATGGAAACTCTGGGGCCTTCTAGGCCCTTATCTTGTTCAAAAAAAAAACTAATCATCACTCGGTAACCAAGTCGGCTCTATAGCTAACAATGTGAACTTGTCGGTACCAAACAGCATAACTCATTTCCACTTCTCCTCCCAGAAGATCTGGTCCAGGATCACCTTCATTGGGGCCACTACAATGTCGAAGTAAAAATAATTTTAATGCTTCAAATTGCACCTAAAGACTAGAATGATTCCCGTTCACAGGGCTCGGTTGTTTCCTACTTGTCCGAAAAACCTCGAGGTGCTTCTCAAGTTGTGGCGCGCATTCATGTGGAAGGGCATGCAAGATGTCTCTGGCGACCACTGTTTGGTGATGTGGGATAAGTTCGCTTCGCCCAAGAACCTCGGAGGGTAAGGCTTACCGAATCTTTCGGCTGCTTAACCTAGCCCTTTGTTACAATGAGAGTGGTTGTAACGAGTGGACCTGACGAAGGCTTTGGTTGAATAAAACATTCAGCTGCCAAGTTTGTGCACCGCGTGCTTTGAGTCAACCACCAACTACGTGTTGGGCAATGGTGAGAGGCACGGTTTTGGAAGGACCGTTGGATCGACGGTGATATGGTGGCTGATATTGCCCCCAACATGGTGAAGTTGGTATCCAAGAGACATGTGAACGCTTGTTCGATGAAGGAAGGACTCTCCGAGCAATGACTAAGGGACTACGGGCTAGACTTGGGTGAGGACGACGTGCTGGAGCTTTTTTTTCCTTGTGGCACAAACTAGCCAACATCCACCTCGACCCTGACCGAGCGGATATGCTAGTGTGAAGATGGATCAATGGCGGCCTTTACTCATCCAACTCGGCATACGCGGCCTTCTTTACCGGAAATAATGATGCTCCGCTCCCCACAACCTAATTTGGAGATCGATGGCTCCCTGCTATAAGTTCTTCGCTTGGTTGGTACTACCTCCGTCCCAAGGAATAAGGCGCACATGTATTCCAAGACGAACTTTGACCATAAAAAATGAGCAACACAATCTTGATTATATTATATGTAATTAGTATCGTTGGATTCGTATTGAAAAGCACTTTCTAATGATGCTAATTTCATACAAACAATCTTTATATATTTAAAGTAATTCTTGGTCAAACAAAAAACACGTAAAACGAGGATGCCTTATTCCTTGAATCGGAGGTAGTATCGAGGAACCATTGTTGGACGGCTGATAGATTACAGCATCGAGGCCTTCCCTGCCGGGCAGCTTGCCCCCAATGTGACCAGGAACCAGAGACCTTACATCACCTACTTCTCGGGTGTGTTGTTGCTTAGGAGATTTCGGCGTGGTTTCTCAGGGGATGGAGCAAACTGGAATGGATGCTAGCCGGAGACACGAACCTAAATCACTAGTGGACATCACATTCTTTCTCTTCGGCACATCGTCGAGACATGTGACAGCCATCAACTTTGTATTCTGGTGCAGCTGGCTGTAGCAGAATGATATGGTCTTCAAATGTGTGCTAGCTTCTCAAGTGGCGATCAAGGTGAAGAACATGGAGCAGTTCGAATATCGGCGGTGGCCCAAGCTCTTCCGTGGTAGCTCTTTCGACTTTCTGGAGTCTTTTCTCTCCCCGTGGCAGTATGGAGAGTAGGCTAGCGTAGAATTGAGGAGCTGTCACCTCTTGTTGCCAGCAAAATTTCCATTTTGGCATTTTGTATTCCTCTGGACACCCTTTTCTATATGATTGTACCATCCATTGTGTATTCTGGAAAATAAATAAGCTGGAACTCTCCCATGATAGCCACAACCTTAAAAATCTCATGGGGAGATGGGTTATCTTACTCTAATTCCATGTCCGCCATGAGCCGAAGCAACTTTGGGAAGGATTCATCCAAATGGGGTTCCAAAAAAAGCATTGATTGCCATTTCCCACCATGGCCAAAGCGTTCAAAGTTGCCTACGAATTCTTGTGGAACTTGTATATTGAACTCAATCCACCACCTAAAGTTGTGCGTTCTCCGAAGCCACAACCATGCATCAAGTGTCAAGTGTCAAGTAGAGAGGCCCAAGAATTGGTGCCTAACCCCCACCCCACCCCACTGCATTGAGGGAGCTAAGACGGTCCCATAACACAAGGCAATGACCTCCCTTCTTTCCTTCTTTTCCAAAGGAAGTCCCCACAAACTTCTGTAAGACTCACTATTGTCTTTACTCGAAGATCAAGGCCATAATCGCATGGATGGATATGGCCACAAGGGTCATATTCACCAAATATAGCCTACCTTAGCTATAATATAGGAAGCTGCGCCACACCAGAACTTTGTTGTCGGACTTATCCATCGTCGGCTGAAGCTCAGCCATTCTCGGCTTGTTAATCCCTAAAGGCGAGCATAGATATCTACAAGAGAAGAGGCTTATAGGGGCACGGCAGCTCCTGGCTCATCATGTCTTCCTACTCCAAATAGCACCTAAGAAGGTACACTAAGCACTTGGCAGAAGTTTATTTTCAACCCAGTTGTCTTGCCAATATCAAAAAATATAGTTGCACAAGCGTGCATGTCCTGCCAGTAGTCCTTATGAAGGTGAATAAGTACATCATCCCAAAATATGGGCATGTGTGAAACATGTTATTTGTCAATCTAGACAAAACCCCCACCCAAGTCTCTTTTTGGAAAGTATTAAGCATATATCATGAGGATGAAGAGCATCGATGAGAGAGCCCCCCTCCCCCACCCCAAGTCAAAGTCCTTGCCGGTTGAAGATTAGATATCGGCAAAACCATTAAAGGGCACATAGTTGTGGCTGTGGAGAGTACCCTACACATACATGCGATCCACATGCTTCCAAATCCCCGTCTTCGCATCTCGACGAGGAAGTACTGATCCACCATGTAGAAATCCTTGGTTATGTCAAGCTTCAACATTATTGATTCGGCCTTCAAGTTATGAAGCCTGCTCATTACCCCCTTGGACCATCCCTAAGTTCTCTCGGTGGCATCAACCTTTGACTTGTTCCCCCAACTAGTTTTGGGAGGTCAAGTGTCAAGCGGGTCATGAATCCCTACACAATAAGATTTGCAACAATGTGTATCTGGCTCACCGGTCTATAGTATCATACTCTAGGGATTCGGCTTCTTTGGTAAAGAGAATTCAAGAACTAATTCGTTGACCGAACCCTCAATAGTCCATGTAATTGAAGGAGTTATATAAAGATTGTGATGATATTGTGCTTTATTATGAGTCATTCAATGATATAAAGGAGATGCGTAAACCCATCATGACCTCATGCTTTGTTAGTCGCATGTGACTTCACTATGATGCACATCTTCTCCTTTGAGAAGTCATCCTCGATCTACTGTAGATCAAGTATCAGTACGCCCAAGATATCAAGGTCCAAAGTGGAGTAGCGCATATCCTAGGATCTTATTGAATAAGGCATCAACCACCATTTCCCTACCTTACTGGTAAGTAAAAAACCAAACATCCACTCAAAGTTATGATATGAAGTTTTTCCTCTTTAGGTGGAGCGTGCAGGTGAAAAAAACTTGGTGAACACATAACCTTCTTTGATCCACAATAACTGAGATCTTTACCAAGCAATTTTTTGCTCGAGATGCAAGGTTAATGAGTTCCTTCTTTATTATTTGATGAAAACTTTGCTCCCGAGAAGAGGAGACGCAACTTCATCGCTACATCTAGCCGCAAGATAATGCATGTGGCGAGAAGGATTTGAAGCTTAACGCTTCCAAATAAATGATCACCCCATCTAGATGATTTATTTGTCGCTGTGTAAAGTCTTTCATACAAAATACTGAATGTTAGTGATCGAGGTACCATATCTAATGCCTCATGTACTAATTCCAGAAAGCCAACCATTAGAAAATACTCGGACCAAAAATGGATGCCGAAGTGCATTGATGTCGTAAGATCAAGCACCGACGTATAGTGGTACGATGTGCAAGTGCTCATGGGTGAGAGGGAAGTGCCGGGGTGGGGTGTAAGTCCTCCATATCCATCTACGCAAACATGTTGTCTACCATCTCTTGTGTGTGGGCCTCTCACACGGGACTTGATCACGTACTTTTGTAGCAATGGCTAGCATCATTCGTAACACAATTATACCAATGTAATTAGCTGGCAATTAATTTAGAAATCCTCTTGTACAATAAACAATTACATTGAGTGCATCACTCATATGTTCAGATGGAGGACTCTCTGTTTTCCGGGAAAAATATTCCCAATGAGAAATATATATGCACATATTAATTCTCATGAATTGTCTAATCCTAGTTTGGAATTGTGTAAGTAACAACCAAAAAGACAGACGTTCTAATTTTCTGCTATCATAAAAGTGTACTACACAAATCTTCATGACCCAGCAAAAGTAGTAGTTATGTTACCGGTTTAATATCACTACACTTCGAACTAGTAAATACGTTTTAAATAAAATAGAATCACTTTCTGGACTTAAAACTAATTGTATTTGAGTTATGCTAGTCTTTTACAACTTCATTACACCATTTACAGTGCAGTGATCTTGGCTTCATCTAGTGAAGTTACTTAGGATAATTGCTAAGAGAGAGACAGTGGGAGGGGGAGATCCTTCTCTTAAGTGAAGAATGTGTTTTGTTTTGTAACCAAAGTGTAATAACCACATAATCATAGGGACACTTAAGCATTAATTTTGGATCATACTATTTTCTTGCATTTATGCCTATGTATTCCAAGTTTGACTAATTTAACGAAAAGGACGGTCCCATTACTTGAGAGTAAAATATATACTCCGCAAAAAGAATTGCTACCAAAATATAGCACTAAAATGCGTAGGCTCGGTTATGGTCATTAGAATCTGCAAATCATCCTTCAACATAATCTGTAAATTAGTTTGAAATGCAATAGTATCACTTTCTACATTGAATAATGAATATATTTCACTCTCAACATTGAGGGGTGTATAAACATGTTTCAAGGTTTGATGCACCTCTCTCATATTTCAGTATATGAAATAGGAGGAATGCTTATTCATTAATATCTGCTCGACTCGACACTGGTAAGATGTTGCATCCTCTTGCGTGTGAATGGAGCACATTTTTTTTTTCAGGCCTCAACTAGCACGGTTCTTAACACAATTCTACAAATTTAATTAGCTGAGATTTAATTTAGAAAAACAAGTGTACAATATATACGTACTTTTGAGTCTTTAAGTGGATCACTTGATGTTGAGACAGATGTCTCTTCCCTTTCTGGGAAACAAATTTAATAAAAAAACATTGATATGCATATACTAATTCTTCTTAATTTCCTAAAAATCCTAAATTGGAATTGTGAAAATGATCACCAAGAAAAACAGGAGATGCCCTTGCATGGAAACTGATAATAATGCACTACTCATTTATTTATGGATCTATGTTGGTAAAATGACGAACCTATGATATGCTACGTATAAACCCATTGCATGTATTTCATAGAAAATGCTAGGGAAAATGTTTTCCCCGGGCAACCGAGTACCGGTTAAAAAAATATGGTGTGCGACCTTCATAGCATCACTTCCTCCTGGTTTAATACAATGACACCGGCCTCTCCTATAAAATCCAATCTACATACACGGCTCCTAGCTACATTCGCCCAAGATTTGTGCCAGTCAGGGGATGCACCATGCATGCATCCGGGCATGATAGAGAAGCTGTAGACCTCCTTCCATGCTACACGGATTACCGCAGACGGAAATTTCAGAACCTAGGCTTCGTTGTACCTAAAGTTACATTTTTCGAAACTACGATTAAAATCATGTACAGAGTAAATGGATATAGGTGTGTGTAGTGCATAATTTAGAGCTTAAATATGAACATTTGTAGTATGTAAAAATCACAAAATATTCGGGCGGTGTACTAAGAAATTTTGTAACTTAACGTAGATGTATAAACTTGTGGTTCTGTACAGTTTGCAAATTTTCATAATTTATTACACAACTTTGCACGAGTTACTTATAGAAGTGTTATATTTTATCATTTTTTAAAGCTTAGACACACGATTTTAGAAAAGAGAGAAATTTTTGGGTACATTTGAACCTAAGTCCAAGTGAAGAATTCTACCATCTAGAAAGTTGTACACTTTAGAAAAAGCTTGTACAACTTGGTATGGGGTTTTAAAGAGAAATGAAGAATCTACTTCAACCGATATGCCCTTAGGCATGGCATGCATAATATAGAAATCACATGTAGAAGGGGAACTTTAATCGTAACTTCTCTTGAACCAATGACGCGTTAAAACTCGACTTCTTGGGCAGAGTGGGATATTCTATTGCCATAGGTAGAGATATGTAGCTAGACTGCCAAGTTAAGGCACGAAATAGCGAAGACAGTGCAGTTATATTTTGCGGCTTCAGGATCTCGCTTGATTGAATTTCATGCTACAAGTATAATTTCTAGGTGTTCTGTTTATGAACCTCTTCAAATAGGGCTTAGAATTCTTTTAGAAAAGAGAGAAATTTGTGGATACATTTGAACCTAAGTCCAGGTGACGATTTCTAGAATTTCTGCCTTCTACCCCGTGATTCGACTGCCCTAGTGTGCAACCAGAACCCCTAACAACTACCGGATCCGCCTTCGTTACTAAGTGCCGCAGACCTGGACCACCTGGTCGCGCAGGCACATCTATGTCCTCAAGGCCCGTGTGCTTTGAGGAGTTGCATCGATGGCATCAACATAATGGTCGTGTTGACCATGGCGTTAAAAAATGTAGGAAGTAACTACTGATTCTTTTGAAGCTCCATTGGAAGCAAATTTTGGTTGGCGGTACCCATTTTTATTTCTTTCGGACGCATCACAAGTTTGTTTGAAGCATGTCTAATCGTGACACTGCAAATATATTTTCTTTGTTGGTCACTAATTTCAGTTCCGCTGTCAGTAATTCTCTACTAGCAGCAAACACAAAACATATATGCTTCAAAACACAACGTCTCGCTATGTAAGACATGAATTTATATCCATCTGAAGCAAGTTTCATTGACTGTCAAAGAATATTCTGTAAATATAGTTTTTTGTTTGCAAAGGAAGCAAATGCATTAACTATACTAGCAAATTATCCGATCAACTAATATTGCAAAGGAAGCAAATTTTCTGGTTGACGGAAACATAAAATTTCTGCAAGGAAAACAAAGTGTTACAACACTAGAAAATAATTTTATTCAGGACTAAGCAAATTCCAATGAATCAGATGCAATTGTTAATTACGTTCAGTACAATATTTGCTTCCTACAAAGCAAGTTAAAATACATAACAATTTTTTAAAAAACAAAAGCATTGAGTTCATTTTTTAGCAAATCAGAGGTTAATCCCACGCAATTTGTGTTGAAAATTAGTTAATTAGTTACAGTGGGATTTATAGAACCAGTTTGTTGCAAATCCCTGCATGCAACATAACTACTCAGGTGCTTGTTGTAGTGGGACATCACCAGGGGCGGATGTGTAGTCATACAACTTGGTTTTTTACGTGTCCAACTTTAATTTCCTCTAATTTTCTCTATATTTAGTATATGGGGAAGAAGTAAAAAAACAGTTTAGTGTCATTTGCCCAATATTTTATTTTTACCGAACTTTTTATATTCCACATTAATACATAAGTGAGACATTGCAAGGTAAAACAAATGAATAACCTCTCTCCGCCATAATGGCTTCAACATATTCTTTCTGCAAACGTAAATGTATTCATAGTATATCTCTTCCTTTTATTGCAGCTATCAAATGAGGCTGCTGATATGGTGAATGAGCTATTTTCTCCACAGTCCATTCATAACCCTGGCCCATTAGGTCTAAACTTGACAAAATCCCGCTCTTTTGTGGAGCTGATACAAAAGAAGCTTGAGCTTGCCACCAATGTTAGAAGAGCGCAAGCAACTAAAAATGTTCATTGCTACGGTGCTATACACTCAAATTCTACTACAACTGAAGGAATGAATCCTTCAAAAAAGATGCAGGCTGCCAAGTTTGAAGCATCCTTTCTAAGAATTGGAGATTGGGAGGTAAACTCTCTGCGGACTGAAGTAATTTGTGTCCACTATAGTATAATAAATACCTTAATTCTACATGTTTTCATCTGGTAATATATGTATATTTTGTTATAGAAAAGGAGAATATCACCTGGTAGCTGTACCAGTTGATGCATGCAACCATCATTACATTTGTTTATTCCATCCTAAACTTGTTTCTTTCAATGGGATTTAATTACTGATACGTTTGAAATGGTTGTGAGGATACGTTGTCCTTTGGTTGGATTCACTGCCATGAAACAGGAACTTACAATGTTGTATTGTTATTATACTATAGTAGAATTTATCCTAGAACAATTATGTAACTACTAAAACAATGTGTTTATATTAACAGTGTAAATCAAAATACCAAGGAGATCTTGTTGCAAAATTCTATTTTGTCAAGAGAAAAGTAGTGTGGGAAATACTCCATGCAGGTTTGAAGTGCAAGATTGAGATGAACTTCTCAGATATTTGTGCCTTGAGGATAAGTTGTCCAAAATATTTACCTGCGACATTGGCAATTATGGTACGTGAAATTGATTATGTTTCACATTCTTAATATTATCACATAAATATTTGGAAATAATTTTTCTCTTGTAAAATGAATAAAAGCATGCAGTGCATTGTACGCAATACAAAATACATCAGAGAATAACATGGGACAAACTCTAATGTTAATGATAGTAGTTATACTTTTCCATTATACCATTGCATATTATTCAGTTTCTGAATTGTTAGTAATTCTAACTTCCTTGCTCCAATTAGGTATCTGTGGCGCCACAGTTTTTCAGAGAAAGGGATCCACAACCGTACAAGAGTACCAGCTGGTTTAATACCACAGATTTTACTGATGGGCAAGCAACGATTCTCAGGTAGTATAAACATACATATGTAATAATTAAAAAAAAATTAAAAGCAACAGCAAATGCTTTTCGAACAACCTACTATGCTCATGCTATCACATCATTTATCTGTGTTTTATATCAATCAATTAGATAAACAACAGGAAAAATATGACACAACCTAATATGTTGTTGTCGTCAAATCAGTACTTATGTTAAAATATTCTTTAGATGACTTTTTTTGCCTACTTTTGCCCCTGCCATTAAAATACGGAAAAAAGTGTGTGTGTGGGGAAGGGAGGGAGTTAGGAGGGGGGTTTATACGGTTGTCTTTCCCTGGTTAAATATATCACGTTGATATTATCAGAACACTCGTACATGATGAGGATATATTCTTGCAGATCTGGCTAAATTCGTTTTGTTTGAACTATTCTCAGTTTGTAGTGGTTGAAGATCTTCCTTTTACTGTTTTCAGTAGGCATGTTCTGCAGTGTGACCAAGGGATAATGGACAAGCACATTGGGAATCTCCTATCTGCAGACCATCGTTTATATTTATTAAGTCAGGAGAACAATATCAATCGAGAGAGTCCTTTTCTGGGAACATTGTGTTCAGTGCCTGAAATGTCAGAGAGTTCAAGTCAGGGAAATTCATATGGTAATGGTGATGATAATCTACTTGGGACTGAAAAAACTGGGCAGCCTTTCCGACTTCATCCGATGCCAATGGGAACAACGAAGGCAAGACTAAATCATTCTGGAGCCTTGCAAGGTGTGCATTCTCCAAGCACAGGTAAACTTCAGACCTACTAATAATGCTGCAAGACAAACAAAAGTAATCTGGCCTTGTTGTTGGTACCTCTTTGATTACAGAAGAAACTTCAGGGGGTACTGATCAATTGGAGAGTGACAAGTTTAGCTGGAAGAAATTCTTCGAAACTACAGGCGTGGCGCAAAACCCTTCTGTGTCAAATGGCGGAATCATGAATGGCATATGGAACCACACCAACAATCCGGTCAATTTAGAGAACTCACATCAAAGGTTAAATTATTCGTCCCCGCTTGAGGTGATTAGGAGTATCCCTGGTGATAGTGAGGTGACAAGGAGATTCCCTGGTGACCCCATGAAAAATCAGCAGGTCAAACCACGGAGCCAATCAAGCCACACACATCATGCTGTCCTCTCCCGCACAGGTATGTAAAGCTCTTCCTTTATCTTGAAAAAAAAGCAGGTATATGCCTTAGCTCTAATTTTACTGGATTAAAAAAAAACTTCGGAACCACATGTCAATATATTGTATTATATGAAAATAATATGAGTTCTGAAAAATTACTAACTTCCATACATGCCAAAAGTTAACTGTTAATCTGTTATACATATTCCCTGGAAATCAAGGTCAGATAATAGATGCAACAAGTACATGATTTTTTCTACTCCTATGAAAAATATTTTATGTGGATACTCCGTCTCTTTTAACTTGTTTAAGCAGTCTGCGCTGCAAATTTGGTTCAAAAAATTGCCCTGCATGTCCATAGGAACTGCTTATATGGTTTGCTTCTCGTTAGTTCAGGAAGTTTAAATCAAGAGGTTTTCTTACTCTTATCTGATTCTTGATGTAGTATGCATATCATAGTTTGCAAATGATCGATCCTATTTATCCGTTTTCTACTTTATAAATCCATGTAGCTTCTCACAGTTCAGTTAATGCACAAAATTTCCGTGAGCAATTGCGCCATTTTGCTCTTGAGAAAACTCGCTTCACTTGTTTTGCTTGCTTAGTCAACTTTTACTGTTAACTAATCTGACCGCCTCTTGCTTTCATGCCACTGTAATTGCAGAGGAACCTTCAGCACAGCGAGCTCCACTGAATAAGGACAAGTTTAACTGGAGAAGCTTTTTCCTAGCACCTCGAGAGACGCAGCCTTCATCCGTGTCCAACGCCGATATCATGAATAATGACTCTGGGAACCACTTTAACAATCAGATGAATTCTCAGAACTTATCTCGCAGTGCCGATTCCTCAGCATTGCCTGGTGAGATGACGGCGTGGAGGACTCCTGATGACAGGAGGACCAACCAGCAGGTCAATTTATGGAACCAACCAAGCTACAACCATGGACTGTCAAATCAAACCATGATCGAGCAGGAAATACCCCATTGGGAATCCAATGGCAGCCAGACCTTGCTGCCGAACCTGTTGAGCAATGGCGACGGCTCACAGGAGAGAATGGAGCTTGAGCAGATAAGCCAAAACTTGTTGAGCGACGATGTGGCCGTGAATGCTGTGGAGGAACAGAGTATCTTGAGCACTGTGAACGCGCTCTCCTCCTTGATCGAGCAAGCTCCAGCCCCATCATTGCAGAGTTCCCGCTCGCAGGCAAGCAATAATACTTTTGCTGCTCCTCCTGCTGATGTTGAACCAACCGGGGTGATTGACATGGATGCCTTTGAAAGCAGCGGTGCTGAAGACTGGCTCCTTGCAAGGATGGATTCGCCGAGCTTGGCATGGGAACCATCACTAGAAAATATGGCGGCATTACTGCCTTAGAGTTGATTTCGGCCTCACAAGAGTTGTAGCTGCCCTGCATTGCACACATCAAAATATTTGCTGTGCTTTTGCCTTTTGTGTTGTTAGCTAAAACTGTTTCATTTTCTGTTAGTTTGTAATAATCCATGCTCTCATTACCTAGGAGCTGTCATCGTGCTAGTAGGTTTTTGCCCCGTAGGGGTGTTCGGGATCGAATGCTCACAGCGGGTTTCCTACTAGTGCCCCAACTCGCTATCCCCAATCTTCCCCAGCTCATTCTCATTGCTATGTAATGAACTTTGTATTTACGTTAAGAAATTATTGGAAAGGGGGCTAGCCCGGTTGGAAAATAATCAAATGGGTGTAAGAAAATTAGGGTTACGGGAGCTATTCGGCCTACCCTCTATTCCTCTGCCTTATCGGTGGTGCCGCTCACAATGCATATTGAGGCTAGAGGGTGGGACCTTTATATAGACTCCAAATTCCAGATATTACAATCTGTTTCCAGTTAGGACTCGTGACATGTTAAACCAACCACTATCATTAACAGCCAGTTACCGAGCCTAATACTGTTAATTAATTAGGTCCCAAACACGCACGTGTGAGTCGTGCGCCGAGTTCGCAGGCTTTAACAATCTATAGAGCCAATCCTATAGACAACCTGGCATTCCACTCTATAATGTTCCCGGGTATAATTCCAGCATATTCGTATACACTGTATTCCATTATAGATGTACCGGCTTCCTTAAGTATATTTCCTTAAGTACAATTCCACATCAATTGTTCCCTGTTGTTTCCATGAATATACTTCCACATTGAGGTTTTGATTCCGGGAGTATAACAATGTAGTTAACATGTAAAATATTAAAGCCACAAATTCCTACATCTCCCACTTGGCTGAAAATATTTATCCAACAAGATGAATTCCCATGCTATTAACATGGTAAACAAATTCCCTCAATGCATTCATGTTGCATATAAACTCTGTGACGTTTGGAGTCATATTATCACAAAGTAACAGGTAATGATGCACATTCCACAACCATAGTTATATAAAATAATTCCTTAGCTACACGCCTTCCTCTGATGCTTTAAGCATATCAAAGTTTTCATCATTTATAATGAAAGAACATTCAAATCTTATTTTCTTTCTTCACCATAAATACCTACAACAATAAATATTAAAACATAACATAAAAATAATATTACCTTGTATGGAGATTGTCTTGCCAAATAATAACATCAATATATCCATGTAATGTAGGTTGTGACAATCAGCCACTGATAAATAATCCTTGATTCCTTGAAATTACGCCATAAGAATTTCCTTTTATTCCAGGATCCTTTCAGGATTCACCTTCCACTTGCTAACAATTCCAACAAGTGTGAGTTAACATGCTAATCAAAATAGCAATAATTCCAGCAGCATGGCTAAGATTAGGTCGCACGAATAATGTCCCAAAATAACTATGGGATACCAACTATTTGTCCCTTTTCCTCGAGAGTTCAAACTTAATTCCTCACAGAGTATCATTCCCTTTATCAAAGGTACTTGAAAGGTTTGCAATTTTCGATAGAAAAATATCTCAAAACATTTTCTATGTATTTCCACTCCCACAATAATGGAAGATTCGACATACCTTTCATACGAAAGTTAGAACCAAACCAAGCTTTCACTTCCATCAATGTGATATTTATAAAAAATGAAAACATTGTTAGCACATATAGTAATAACTAAAATAATTCACACTAACCTTTGCATATGATCATCTACCATCATTCAGAAAACCATATGATCTGAAATACCATTGACGTGAAGCTTGTTCCAAGAACATGTAATAATAATAGCTAGCAAACCCTGTCTTTATTCCCACTTTCTCTAAATTCCAGAGAAGCAAAAATATTCCATAGGAGAAAAGAGTTTCCACAAAGTATAAATATTTCCTTTGTGTGAAGCATTTAGCAACAAGTCTAGAATTGTGATTTCCACTAAGCATGTTGCATTAAACATTCTTGTAAATAAATTCATTTAGAACCTATAGGCATGCGGATGTTTGGTTAGATAAAAAATTACCAAACTTCTATTCTTCCTCATAGAGTTTATTCCTTCCTGCAATGCTTCCACTCATAGTTGACATTAGTACCAACTTTAAGTCGTTTATATGAGTCTACTTGTTCCTCTAAAACGTAGAGTGCGCCTCCCTCAAAGAACATACACCAATAGCCAAGATATGATAGACCATGTTAATTCCTCCCACTTTTCTAACCATGTTAGTGTTGGGAGTTTAACATGTGTTTTCCTTTGGGTATAAAATATAATCCTCACAAGATTCCATGCGGTATGATTGCTAGTAATTTCAACCTTGATAAAAGGTAGTGTATTCCTACTTTCCACCATGTTTTATAGACCAAAAGTGGTACCATTGCATCACTAGATTCACCAAAAATAACAAGAATAATAGGCGTGATTTTTGTAGTAATATAGCATATCATATCGATAATGTCAAAACATAAAGAAAAATACTTTCCAGCCACTAAACATTACCCGTGACCGTGAGAGATAATGAAATGTTGAACAAATAGTTGTATTTAATTCCTTTTCCAAATAATCAAGGGAAGAGCAAGGTGTTATATTCCTCCATTCAACCATGGAGTATACGCATCATACAATGGTGAATAATTCCATGCTCACATATTTCCATTAATTCCTGAAGTTTACTTCCCCTCCAATCAGTTCACAAACCTTTGAATCCTTTGATGAACTGATTTTCCACTTCAGTATGAGATATTCGTAATAACACAATAAAGGCCTTCCGACTTGTATGTAAAGCATATAAATAACCATATCAAGTGCAAATATGAATGAATGAAATAAAATAAAGTGTTTGACCTTTAGTGGGAGTATCAGAAATAGCATAAAACCATGATGAAAAGTATTATAATCCTCCCACTAAAGTTTAGAATTCCAGAATTAACATGTTATTTAATTATGTTCCTTGATATGCTACCAAGTCGTATGATACAATAATTGAACTTCTAGTGGGAGTGTGAAAACAAAATACCTCAGATGTCGCAATTGAAAGAATAGAATCCATAACTGATAGTCCTCCCACTTAAGTATATAATTCCACAATGAATTAGTCACTTATTGTTTTCCTTGGTTTGCAACCAAGTCATAAATATCTTCAATAATAAATTTCCAAGCATGTGTCTTAGTATTCCTCCATATGGAGTTATCTTCACCAAGAAATTAACTTGTCCAAGTTGCAAACGTTGAGTAAAGAGTTGAATTTCCTTTCCTTCAGAGTAATATGATCTTCCTCTAGAAGTAAATGATGCCCGGTAATAAATATCCTCAAAACCTTTCCAGGTTAAGCATAAATTATACACAATCTGTTTATTCTCATATTCAATCTTTGTGAGCATGTTTATTCCCCCTTTCTTCAAGAGTGGGAACTTCGTGGAAAAATAATAATTCGACTGCGACGTGTGTCTGGACATATATATGTCGGCTCGACAAATAGAAAACCGGGAGGATCAAATCACAATCCATGTCTTCAAGTATGCAAATTAATTGCCTGTTTCCCGGTGATGTCCGTGATGGCACGAAAACCAAGCAGATGGCAGTCCTTTCCGTACTTGTGCTAGCAAGAAAGTACCAGTAAAGCAATGTTCTCAGCAGAAAATAAATAAATGTGACTGATCTGTTGAACGGCCGAAGCGGAGAGGTGATCCTCAGACGTGAACGGATTAAGTAATTCCTTGCAGTTCCATGACCATGTGCGTAAGAATTACAGCCCGTGATTCCTCCGTCACGCGAGTTTCTTTCCAGATCGTCTATGGTAGATATTCTGACCCATGAACCAAATAACTAGTACTAGCAGCATTTCCTCCATCCGTGCGTGCAAAAGAGTCAAACAGCAATCACCAGCTTTTCCTAGTATGAACCAGAGATAACATGAACGTGGCTGGCTTGCTGCTTGAGTTCCTTCCTCAGCCCACGCGTAAACAAAAAATTCTCCGGCGGCTGGCGAGATTGAATCCACGTAGCCAGTAGCAAAATCAGAATTCACATGCACGCACAGCACCGTACCCTTGCGTGTTGAAGAGGCGGAGCGAAGGTCGACTTGTTCGAGCGGGAGTTGCGGCCGGGACGGCGAGCCCCTCCGTACACTGGGATGGCGATTTCATGGACTTCGATCGGCAATCGAACTAGAGGCCAGGCGCGGCCTCGATTTGACGTTCTTCCTTGATCCGCGGCTCGCGGATTGCAGGCTGGAGGCCATACTTTTCCATCCGTGCGTGCAGAGCAACGAGGGAACCTGATCCACTTTCCAGATCGAACGAGGCCTTCAGCCTTCAGGCTAGGTCGCACTCGTTGGAGGCAGACACGCGTAGGCCGGAACGCGCAGCGCCGGGCAATCTTGATCGGCGGCCAACTGATTCGACGGGGGGAGCGGAGGCGACATGGCGCAACGGACATCGGTAACCAATCGGCAATATTTCACAGTAGAAACCGGAGACGACCGGCGGCAGAGCTCGGACTGGCGGAACACGAGTAGGCAGCAGATCTTATCTGAATTCCGTCCCCGGCAATGCAATCTGGCGCAGCAAGGCGTAGACGTGATACGTAGCGGCAAATCAGAAGCGGCGGCAGATTGCAGAGGCAGAGGCGATCACCACGGCAGAGTAGGACGATGGACGGCGACGGGATCACCTTGGGCTCTGATACCAATGTAAGAAAATTAGGGTTACGGGAGCTATTCGGCCTACCCTCTATTCCTCTGCCTTATCGGTGGTGCCGCTCACAATGCATATTGAGGCTAGAGGGTGGGACCTTTATATAGACTCCAAATTCCAGATATTACAATCTGTTTCCAGTTTTTTTCGATAAAGGAGCATCGCCCCAGCCTCTGCATCAATAGATGCACACGGCTTTCTTTATTAAAACTCAAGTATCAGTTCATCATAAACCATCCTCACTTATTACAATCACTGAGAATCTAAATTCGAAACAGAAATAGCCAGGCAACATAAGGCTAATAGAAAGGCTATGCATTTGCTATTCTATTAAGATGTCGCCACCCAGTAGCCTGGAAATAGAAGTCCTGAGCAACCCGTAGCATCCGGTTGCATCCAATAACCATAGCCTCCCGCTGCTCCATAGGGAGGAGTAACGCCCATTGCTGAATTGAATGAGCAGCTCGCCGGATAACCTGCAAAAAATTAGTCCCACTTTGTTTGTTAAAGATCATATCATTTCTAGTCCTCCAAATAGCCCAACATAGGGCCGAAACACCTATCCGAATTTTTTGTTTATCCCCTTTCCTCACTCCATTAAGCCATCTACCAAACATATTAGGAGTATTAGCTGGAGTAGGAATATTACAATCTGTTTCCAGTTAGGACTCGTGACATGTTAAACCAACCACTATCATTAACAGCCAGTTACCGAGCCTAATACTGTTAATTAATTAGGTCCCAAACACGCACGTGTGAGTCGTGCGCCGAGTTTGAATTTAGATTCAAACTCGCAGGCTTTAACAATCTATAGAGCCAATCCTATAGACAATCTGGCATTCCACTCTATAATGTTCCCGGGTATAATTCCAGCATATTCGTATACACTGTGTTCCATTATAGATGTACCGGCTTCCTTAAGTATATTTCCTTAAGTACAATTCCACATCAATTGTTCCCTGTTGTTTCCATGAATATACTTCCACATTGAGGTTTTGATTCCGGGAGTATAACAATGTAGTTAACATGTAAAATATTAAAGCCACAAATTCCTACAATGGGGGCATCTCTCTGTGAATTACTGCCTTGAGAGTATTTTGGGCTCTCAAGAGGTGTAGCTCACTGGTAGAAAAACAGGCTTCCGGTGAGCCCCATAAGTCGCGAAGCTGTAGGAACCGCGACTAATGGGACCTTTAGTCGCGGTTCGGGAGGCGAACCGCGACCAAAGGCCTGGGCCCAGGGCGCTCGGTGGCCAGCCGGTGCACGTGGGGGGCTTTAGTCGCGGTTGGCCAGGCCAACCGCGACTAAAGGTGCCCGAGGGCCTTTAGTCGCGGTTGGCCAGGCCAACCGCGACTAAAGCCCCCCCCCTATATATACCCATCCAACAGCCAACACTTAGCCATTTGGAGCCATTCTCTTCACAAACTTCACAAGTGGGTGTTAGGTTTGCTTTTGGTTCCTCTTATGCACATAAGGTGTTTGATGAAATGCCCCAAGAGCATGAAACAAACATGATATGAAGTGTTGGAGCCACACTTGAGCTTTCTCATTTATTTTTTCCTCCTCGATCGCGGTTAGCAACTTGAACCTTTGATGTGTCGTTGATAAAATATGCATGTGTGTGTAGTTCATTGTTTAATTTATATTGTTTGTAGCTAGTTAGTTTAACAAATGCATGATGGTTAATTATATATTTTATATTATAATAATGCAGATGAATCGACAATGGATGTACGGTAACCGACTCTCCGGCGAGTTCAGTACAGGTTTGAAAGATTTCCTCGTAGTGGCTAATGCGAACAAGCAGGGGGGTTTTGTTATCTGTCCATGTGTTAACTGTAAGAATCAGAAGGGTTACTCTTCCTCAAGAGATGTTCACATGCACCTGCTTCGGCACGGTTTCATGCCAAGCTATAATTGTTGGACCAAGCATGGAGAAAGAGGGGTTATAATGGAAGAAGATGAAGAAGGGGATGATTTCATCGATGAAAGCTATCTTGCTCATTTCGGTGATACTTTCATGGAGGATGCTGAAGGTGAAGGGGAAGGTGAAGGGGAAGGTGAAGAAGAGGCACGTGATGATCCCGTTGATGATCTTGGTCGGACCATTGCTGATGCACGGAGACGCTGCGAAACTGAAAAAGAGAGGGAGAATTTGGATCGCATGTTAGAGGATCACAGGAAGGCGCTGTACCCCGGATGCGATGATGGTCTGAAAAAGCTGGGCTGCACTGCTGGATTTGCTGAAATGGAAGGCACAGGCAGGTGTAGCTGACTCGGCATTTGAAAACTTGCTGAAAATGTTGAAGAATATGTTTCCAAAGAATAACGAGTTGCCCGCCACTACGTACGAAGCAAAGAAGGTTGTCTGCCCTCTAGGTTTAGAGGTTCTGAAGATACATGCATGCATCAACGATCGCATCCTCTACCGCGGTGAATACGATAATTTGAATGAATGCCCGGTATGCCTTGCATTGCGTTATAAGATCGAGGCGATGACCCCGGTGACGATGTTGAGGGCCGAGAAACCCGAAAGAGGGTTCCCGCCAAGGTGATGTGGTATGCTCCTATAATACCACGGTTGAAACGTCTGTTCAGGAACAAAGAGCATGCCAAGTTGTTGCGATGGCACAAAGAGGACCGTAAGTCGGACGGGGAGTTGAGACACCCCGCAGATGGAACGCAATGGAGAAAGATCGACAGAGAGTTCAAAGATTTTGCAGCTGACGCAAGGAACATAAGATTTGGTCTAAGTACGGATGGCATGAATCCTTTTGGCGAGCGAGCTCCAGCCATAGTACCTGGCCCGTGACTCTATGCATCTACAACATTCCTCCTTGGTTGTGCACGAAGCGGAAGATCATTATGATGCCAGTGCTCATCCAAGGTCCGAAGCAACCCGGCAACGACATCGATGTGTACCTAAGGCCATTAGTTGATGAACTTTTACAGCTGTGGGGCAGACCTGGTGTCCGTGTGTGGGATGAGCACAAAGAAGAGGAATTTGACCTACGAGCGTTGCTTTTCGTAACCATCAACGATTGGCCTGCTCTTAGTAACCTTTCGGGACTGTCAAATAAGGGATACAATGCATGCACGCACTGCTTACATGAGACTGAAAGTGTACATTTGCCAAATTGTAAGAAGAACGTGTACCTTGGGCATCGTCGATTTCTTCCGAAAGGTCATCCAGTAAGAAATAAAGGCAAGCATTACAACGGCAAGGCAGATCACCGGCCGAAGCCTGCGGAACACACTGGTGCTGAGGTATTTGATATGGTCAAGGATTTGAAAGTCATCTTTGGAAAGGGTCCTGGCGGACAATCAGTTCCGAAGGGAGCTGACGGGCACGTAGCCATGTGGAAGAAGAAATCTATATTCTGGGAGCTAGAATATTGGAAAGTCCTAGAAGTCTGCTCTGCAATCGACGTGATGCACGTTACGAAGAATATTTGCGTGAACATCCTAAGCTTCTTGGGCGTGTATGGGAAGTCAAATGATACAAAGGAAGCACGGCAGGACCAGCAAAGTTTGAAAGACCCTGATGACCGGCATCCGGAACGGTTTCAAGGTCGTGCCAGCTACGCTCTGACCAAAGAAGAGAAGGTCATCTTTTTTGAATGCCTGAGCAGTATGAAGGTCCCGTCAGGATTCTCGTCCAATATAAAGGGAATAATAAACATGGCGGAGAAAAAGTTCCAAAACCTGAAGTCTCACGACTGCCACGTGATTATGACGCAATTGCTTCCGATTGCTTTGAGGGGGCTCCTGCCGGAAAATGTTCGAGTAGCCATTGTGAAGCTATGTGCATTCCTCAATGCAATCTCTCAGAAGGTAATCAATCCAGAAGTTCTACCACGGTTACAGAACGATGTGATCCAATGTTGTAACACCCCAAATTTCAATGAAAAAGAAAGTTAGAGAATTCCAGAAATACAAATTTTCAAATCAACAAAAACTTTTCTTTTGCATATAGTACCATGCATAGGACTTGTGCATTTGAGTGATATGCCATGATGATTGTTATTACTTGTTATTGATATGCTCTAAAACCCTAGAGTGATCATGTGGAGATCACCAACCAAATAAATCAAAAAGGGAAGAAATTCCCATAATTGAAAAACCCTAAAAACCCTCACATATGCCCTATGGCATCTTTATAAATTTTGACCCTAGACCTATTTTGTCTTCACCATTAGTGGAATAATGTTACTAAACACTTATCCCAACTTTTGGAAGCAAGGGTTCACAATTCAATTGAATTTCCAACACTTTTCCCAATCACATGTGATGATGACCAAATCTGCCAATTTTAGTCTGGTCACCACTTTGAGCCCCTGCAATTCAATTTTCCCAAACCATTCTTTGCTAACTCCTTGCACCACTTCAAAGTCAACATCAAGGTGAACAACTTTGATGAAGACCACCCTGCCAAATTCATCTTTGATCACTAGCTATGCTCATCCAAAGTTGCAACTTTATAATGAGTTCAACAATCTTCACTTAGCCATTTTGGGCCATTTTTGAAATCCAATTTTTCCACCACCACCTCAACTCATCTCGGGTCAAATACAACTTATCTCAACACTCACATTTCACAAACATTCACCTTTTGATTTTTTTCCATTTTTGATATTTTTGTATTTTCCAAATTTGAACCCTATTCATACACTATAGCAAATAGTGATCTACTCAAACTAACCTACTCTAACCAACCCCAAATGGTCCCCTGGTCCCCTCTCTCACTAACCCCAGCATAGAAACCCTAGGGAGAGAGAGAGAACATGCATGGCATGGCCATGCCGGCCACATGCCGGCCATGCCGCACCTCCCCCTCTCTCCTTCATCGCCGACCCTGGCCACCATGTCCCTGCACTCCACCTCACTCTACTGAATCGCCTAGCATCGGCCGTTGTCGAGGAGGAGCTCGACAACGCCCAGACCAGCGCGCGTCCACGACGCCCTGGACGCCGCTCACGTCGCGCGTGTGCACGCCGCGGGCACACACTGGCCACGCGCCGCGCCGTCACCACGAGCACGCCCTGGACTCGCTGACCAGCCGTTGAGCATCGCCGCGTCGCCACGCAACCACCAGACATGCTCTCGACCACGACCCGTGCCCGCCGTCGCCGGAGACGACAACGCGATCCCGCGACCAGCACGGCAGGCACGGAAACAATGCCTCGCCCACAGACGCCGCGACCGCGCCATCGCCACCTACGGATTCGCACGGACGAGGAGAACACCGTAGCACCCTCGCCTAGCCCAACACCTCGCCGGAACCGCCGCACCTCGGTCGACTTCTTCACGGCCAAGCTGCACCCTTGGCCATCTATAAATACCGCGTTCCCTGGACGAAGCTGAGCACACCACCACGTTCACCATCCTCCACTGCTTCTCCTCCACCCAACCACTCACTCGATTGTCACCGGCGTTGCTCCAATTGGAAGGTCGGAGCCCGCCGGTGCCGCACCTCGCCGCCGTCGATTGGAGCCGATCCAGAGACGCCGCCGGTGCCAGGAGCTTCGCCGTCGTCCACATCGACATCACGCACATTGCCAGCCACCGCGGGAGCCCTGGTTAGCTCTCCCACCCCCTACCCGAGCCGCCGGCGAACCTCTCTCTCGCCGGCGAGACGATGCACCTCAGCCGTTAGATCCCTCTCTAATCCTACGCTCCACGTCGCCCCGTACCGTTTCGGGTTTTAAAGGAGGCTGACGGGTGGACCCCACCCTGTCAGCAGGCCCGCGCGCACTGGATGCGCTGCTGGGCCGGTTTTCTCTTTTTAAACAGTTTCGGCCCACGTTGGTTTCCCGCCGGCCTGTTTAATTCAAATTCGTTTTAAACATTTTCCAAACAATCCAATACTGCCCAAACTTTGAAATTCAACCATTTCAAATTGGCTAAACCAAATTTAGTGAATTTGACATTGTTAGAAAGCCACTAAAATTCTCTATCCAATGCCCCTGGCCTCATGGTCAATTTCGTTGT
This sequence comes from Lolium perenne, assembly GCF_019359855.2. Lineage (NCBI taxonomy): Eukaryota > Viridiplantae > Streptophyta > Magnoliopsida > Poales > Poaceae > Lolium > Lolium perenne. The sequence continues at coordinate 170,909,429 of NC_067250.2, read as the reverse complement.
AGAATTAATGTGAAAAAAATAACAAGCCAGGGACTTTTCCCTATTCAAATAAATCTTAAAAATCAACCAAAATAGATATTAAGTTAATTCCAACTCTAATAGCTCACATTTGACTTACACTAATTGTTTATGCAATAAAATGGTGTGGTCACTTTGCATGATCATGCCATGGTTTAATGAATGGATATTTTGACTAGTTTAACTAGTTGATATTATCCAAAACTATTAAAGTTAAATTGTGTGAAGTCTTACACTTCATTTTAAACTTGTCTCACATGAATTCATGGGATGTTTGGACCCCTGGTTCCAAACTCTCTTATATGAATTTCTTGAGATTTAAATCAAATATAGTGTTATTTAAATGGCATGAGGTGTTCCACCTCATTTAAATCATTCTACCAAATGATGATGATGATGAACATTTGATCTAGGTCAAGATGAGTTCATCCATGATCGTTGGGGAAATTAAATCTTAAGAAGATTTCAATGAGAGGAAATTATTTCTCAAGAACCCTATGGAAACTATCATTTACATATAGAATACAAATCCTATTTAAATCCCACCACCCATGCACCCTAGTTTATTTATGTGTGTGCCTAGAGTAGTGGTGTGTTGATTTGTGATGTGTGGAATAGCCCTGGAATTAGTGAGTAATTATACTCGTATTCAAATTTAGACGGTAGCACCGGAGAGTACGCCGAAGAAGAAGGTTGCTACCAGGAGGAGGAAGAGGAACAGTTTGAGAACTACCAAGGCAAGCTAAATTACTATGCAAGCTTTTATTCTTGCCAAGTGCAAAGCCCCTTGGGGCAAGGCACCATGTCTTACCTTTTCTTATGTGAACCCATCCCAAGTTTTTACTTGTTTTCCAAACGATTTTCCTTTTATAGTTAACTTTGGTCAAAATACAAGTGGTTACTAGAGTAGTGAGTTAGTCCCTTCCCAGCAAAGCAAGGTAGCACCCCTCATGAATTAGAGCTAGTGCTAATGAACTAAACTACTCTAGATGGGAACAATGTGATTTGAAAGGATTTTGAAAACCTTGGAATGAAGATGCCTTCCATTGAATGATTTTTGAAGGTGAATATGACCAAGAGAAGATGGTGATTTTTGATAAAACATGATGTTGGTTTGAATGCGATACCTTTCCAATTCTCAAGTACCCCCACAATACCTGATTATGGGTAGGGCTTAACTGGAAGTTTATGCGTCTTAGTATGGGTTCCCTCTAAACAAGCGTCATCGGGGTTATGCCGAAAGCTGCCTCTACCACAAAAGAAACGATACGATATGATGCGAAATGAGGTGAATGTCCGGCCCAAGCCTGTGCGGTTCCCGGGTTGACAGTTGGTCTTCACTGGGAGGCCAAGCTCATGGGGAGAGGTGCTCATACTAGGATTCGTAAGTGAAAGATTATGGTTGATGATCCGCGTACTGTGTTACGATTATTCGGGGAAATCCCGACGGATGAAATCAAATGTTGTGGCACAAGTGTGCAACCTCTGCAGAGTGTAAACCTATTCGAATAGCCGCGTCCACGGTTACGGACGGTTGGAAAGGCCATACAGTTTCCGATGTCATATCTTTGAAAATGATGTTGAAAGGTGATGGTGAATTGACTTGTGGTGAATTGAATTGAAATCACCACTTGAATGGTGGGAATGACACTAATGTTCCCCCTTGGGTTAGTTAGCACTTGAATAAGTTTTTCTCAAAACTTTGTGAACCAAAACTAGCTTTATGCAAATAAACTAGAGCTTAGCAAACCCTACTAGAATGTCTAGCACTTTTTCTTGAATTAGTTTGCGAGTACTCAACGTACTCACGGCTTTGTCCCTGGCTATTCAAATGGCCAGAGTATGAAGATGAACAAGGAGATGACCAGCAGGATGCCTACGACAACTAAGCGCCTTCCGACGTCAAGCGTTGGCCTGTGGACTAGAGAGTCCTTGTATCTTACGCTTCCGCTATGTTGAACTATGAACTTGTGTTTGTTCGTTGATCAATAGATCAACTATTCGTGTAATATGGATCATGTGATTCCAATTTGTAAGACTTATGGTTTGTAATGAATGATGACTGTGATACTTAACTATTATGCCTCGCAACAACAATATTCCTGGGATTGCGATGTATGACATAATAGGCATTCGGACTTAAAAATCCGGGTGTTGACAAGTTGGTATCAGAGCCATTGTTTGACCTTAGAAGACCTTAGTTAGAATGGGCGTTCTGAAAAATTTAACTTTGAAATCAAATGAAAGGACTTATTTGTGAAAATTTACTACACTCTTGTCTTTGAGACTTTGCCAAAATTTGATCATGTCTATCTTTTTTTAAATCAACTTAAAACCTTGCCACACTTTGCACTCTCTAACTTACTCATCCAATTCTCTTCCAGATGGAGCCGAATGAACCCCTCAACACCAAGTTCTATCAGCTTGGAAACGGAGGAAGCTTGATCTTCGAGCATGACCTCGACTCCCTGTCGGATCACCTTGGCCGCCCACACCCCGAGTTTCACGGGATTCAGGTGGACGACCAGCCGGGAGGGGAACTGCAGTGGATTATCACTGCCGACTTGAGGGGCAAGCTGGAGCCTCCCACCTCGGAGAGGATCCTTTTCTCTTTCAGGGAAAGCAAGTGGCTCGACGGGCTTGCACGTGCTCTTCAGGAAGCACTTGCTCGTCTGTGCGGACAGAATACCGAAGCCCTTCGTGAGGAACGCTTTGCGCATCTCGCACGGCGTAACTCTGACGGAAGACCCATGGATGTGCCACTCCACCCCCAGTTGAGGCACCATGTGGATCACTTGGACTTCATGCTCTACCAGACTCAGAGGGACCTCGACGCCTCTCGCGCTTACGCGAACCAGACCCATGCTCACATCATCGAGCAGGGTGAGGCGATCAAGCTACTCAACAACGACCGCAGGAACCTTCGCCAGCAGCGTGCCAAGAAGGACGCTACGATTCGCCGCCTTCGCGACCGGATCGCGTCACTTGAGGCCACTGTCACAGCCCAGGAGGATCAGATTCGTCACATGGAGGAGGACGATGAAGGCATCGATATTCAGGGAGGAGACGCCTTTCTGAGCGATGACGATGACTTTGAGGAGGACGAGAACACCGAGGAGGAGGACTACGAGTTCCTGGAGGCCGGACAGGATGACTACGTCCCGATTGATATCGACGATGAGGAGTAGTTGCACTAGTTTCACTTATAGTAGGTGTGAGTTGTATCCCGTCCTTTGTATCGTAGCATGAGAATGGTTCTTAAAACCATTGGAGTATGTGTGTAGTTTGTACTATGTGTTGCATGAATGAATGAATGTTATGTTTGTCATGAAAAGATTACAAGTTTTCAAATGTTTTTCAAACTTAAATGAACCATAGAATGTTCCCTCTTATCTCATGATCTTCTATACCTTCAGATGGCCCCTCCGAATCGCACCAACGACGCGATGATGCAGCTTCTGCAAACCACTGCTTGCACCGGAAACCGAGAGAGCCGAGCGCCAAGCCAACATCATCGCCTTGCGAACATCGCCCAAGGCCATGGAAATCATGACCACCCCGGATCCAAGCTCAAGAACTTCCAGAACACCAACCCTCCGGTGTTTAGCAAGACCGAGGAGCCCCTCGACGCCGACGATTGGCTCCAGACTATGGAGAACAATCTGGAAGTAGCTGGAGTGGAAGCCAACGAGAAGGTGTTGTTCGCCACTCACTACCTCGCTGGACCAGCTCGCGCTTGGTGGACAAGTACCCGTGCCATGAACGGAGGTCAATTCATGACTTGGGAGGATTTCAAACTCAAGTTCAGCAAGTACCATGTACCCCGGGTCTTATCAAGAAGATGAGGGATGAGTTCCGTGAACTGAAACAAGGTCGCATGACGGTGGTTGAGTACCGCGACAAGTTTCTCACCTTGTCAAGGTATGCCCCTGATGAGACGGACACCGTTGAAAAGAGGAAGGAGAGATTCCTGAACGGGCTGCATGATGAGATGCAGATCGTCCTCGTCAACATCCCCTTCGCCGACCTCGAAGCCCTTGTTGACTCCGCCATCCGGATGGAGGGCAAGTTGAACCAAGCCAATGAGAACCGCAAGCGCCGCATGGCAAATCAGAGTGGATCAAGCCACCCCCAAAAGTTTCGCCCTAGCTCAAGCGGAGGTTTCAATCCGAGACATAACAAACCCCCGATCTGAACTCTCGCCCCGGTTCTCAGAACCGAAGTGGAGGAAACTCCAAGCCAGGAGGCTACAACCCCAACTACAACAACAACAACTACAACCGCGCTCCACCTCGAGCCCCGAACACCAACACCAACACCAACCCCAGAACCGGGAGCAATGCCATTCCCGTTGCGAACAAGCAGGACAAGAGCACTATCACTTGTTATGAGTGTGGTGTAGTGGGGCACTACTCCAACGAGTGTCCCAAGCGTCTTGCCAAGCGCGCCGGCAACACCGCTGCTCCTGCTCGGCAGCAACGCCGTGTCTCCACCGGCAAGAAGTTCGCCCCCAACAACCCCAACAACCGCAACGGCCGCCTCTACCACATGAACGCCGAAGAAGCCCAGGAAGCCCCAGGATGTGGTGCGGGTATGTTTTGTCAACCACACCCCTGCTAGAGTGTTGTTCGATTAGAGCATCGCATTCCTTTGTCAGCGAAGATTTTGCATCAACAAGTAAAATTCAACCCCTCAGTTTGAAGCATGTTATGATAGTTCAAATCCCAGGATCAACCACCAAAGCGAGAAAATTTTGTAAAAATGTGCCAATCAAAATCCATGATGTTGATTTCTTTGCAAATCTCATCATACTTGGAACCAAAGGTTTGGAAGTTGTCCTAGGAATGGACTGGATGTCCAAGCACAATGGATTGATAGACTGCGCCAAGAAAGCCATAACCATGACTAGCAGCACCGGAATCGTAGTTGAGCACGTCTCCGAAAAACTACCCGAAAATTTACACCGCAACCAAAGTGTATCCAAGCCTACTCTGGATCAAATCAGGGTCGTTTGTCGCTACCTGATGTGTTTCCGGATGATCTACCCGGTATGCCCCCGGACCGGGATATCGAGTTTATCATCGAGTTAATCCCCGGAATCGGACCCATCGCCCGAGAGAGCCTACAGGCATGAACGCAGCCGAGCTTGTGGAGCTGAAGAAGCAAATAGATGACATGTTAGCCAAAGGTTTGATCAGACCAAGTGCATCCCCACGGAGATCCCCGTCTTGTTTGTCGACAAGAAGGATGGTGCAAATCGTTTATGCACCGACTATCGTAAGCTTAACGATGTCACCATCAAAAACAAATACCCCTTACCCAAGATCGAAGACTTGTTCGACCAACTCACCGGATCCCGAGTTTTCTCGAAAATTGATCTTAGAACTGGATACCACCAACTGAAAATCCGAGCCACCGATATTCCAAAAACTGCCTTTACCACCAGATATGGGTTGTATGAGTACAACGTCATGTCATTTGGACTGACCAATGCTCCCGCTTATTTCATGAATCTCATGAATAAGATCTTCATGAACTTCTTGGACAAATTTGTCGTTGTTTTCATCGACGACATTTTGGTCTACTCCAAGTCCGAAGAAGAACATGAACAGCATCTGGAGATTGTTCTAGAAACCACGAGACAGCACCGGTTGTACGCCAAGTTTAGCAAGTGTGAGTTTTGGTGGAAGAAGTTGGATTCCTCGGACACATCTTGTCTGCAGGAGGAATTGCCGTAGATCCCGCCAAGATCAAAACAGTTATTGAATTGAAAGCACCCACCACACAAACATATGTCCGTGCTTTTCTTGGATTAGCCGGATATTACCGCAGATTTGTAGAAGGTTTTTCGAGCATCGCTCGACCAATGACCCAACTGCTGAAAAAGGACAGAAAGTTTGAGTGGACCGACAAGTGTGAAGAGAGCTTTCAACAGCTCAAGAGTAGGTGACAACAGCCCCAATCTGATCATGCCAGATATCGCAAAGCCCTTTGACGTATATTGCGACGCCTCCAAGACTGGACTTGGATGCGTGCTTATGCAAGAAGGAAAGGTTGTATCCTACCTTTCTAGACAACTCAAGCAACATGAGCAGAACTACCCAACCCACGACCTCGAGCTTGCCGCCGTGGTCTTAGCCTTGAAAGTTTGGCGTCATTACCTCATGGGTAATCGATGCGAGATTTATTCCGACCACAAAAGCCTCAAATACATTTTCACCCGAAGGAGTTAAACATGAGACAACGCCGATGGATCGAATTGATCAAGGATTACGACATGGAGATTCACTACCACCCCGGCAAGGCCAATGTGGTAGCGGATGCTTTGAGTCGGCTGCCGTGCCAGTTGAACTCCATGCTCGCAACCGAACAGCCTAGTTTGCACCAAGAGTTTGAACAGTTCAGACTTGAACTTGTAAGTGAAGGATTCCTAGCCAGCATCGAACTGCAACCCACCTTGATTGGTCAGATCAAGGAAGCCCAGAAGGACAACGCTAGCATTGATGGAATCAAGAAACAGATAGCCGCAGGAAAAGCCCCCGGATTCACCATTGACGAAGCCGGAGTGCTTTGGTACAAAGAACGCCTCTGCGTACCATCGGACTACGACACAAAACAAGTCATCCTGCAAGAAGCCCATGACACCCTTTACTCAATCCACCCCGGAGGTACCAAGATGTACCAGGACTGAAAGAACAATTTTGGTGGCACGGAATGAAGAGAGAGATCGGTAGCTATATCGCTAAGTGTGACATCTGCCCGGCGAGTTAAGGCAGAACACCAGAGACCCGCCGGACTGTTGCAACCCCTTCAGATTCCAGAATGGAAATGGGACTCCGTAGGAATGGACTTTATCACCGGACTGCCCAAATCCAGCAAAGGCAATGATTCCATATGGGTAGTGGTCGATAGATTGACCAAAGTCGCCCATTTCATCGCCGTCAAAACCACCTATCAAGGCCCCAAGTTAGCTGAACTCTACATCTCCAGAATAGTCGCTTCGCATGGAACCCCCACATCGATAGTGTCAGATAGAGGATCACAGTTCACCTCAAGGTTCGCGAGAAGGTGCATGAAGGACTAGGCACTCGCCTAAATTTCAGCACCGCCTATCACCCTCAGACCGACGGATGATCGAGAGAGTAAACCGAATCTTGGAAGACATGCTTAGAGCATGCGTCTTTGGAATACGGATCCAAGTGGGAAGACTGCCTACCTTACGCAGAATTCTCATACAACAATAGTTATCAAGCCAGCCTACAGATGGCCCCCTTTGAAGCCTTGTACGGAAGGAAGTGCCGTACCCCCCTGAACTGGTCAGAAGTCGGAGAGAGTCAAGTTTTCGGCCCAGACGTTCTTCGTGAAGCCGAAGAGAAGGTTCACAAGATCCGTGAGTACCTCAAGACGGCGCAATCCAGACAGAAGAGCTACGCCGACAAGAGACGTCGGGAGATGACCTTTGAGATCGGAGATTTTGTCTATCTCAAAGTATCCCCCTTGAAAGGGATGCAAAGGTTTCAGCTGAAAGGAAAGCTTGCACCTCGCTACGTGGGACCTTTCCAAGTCCTCAGCCGCCGAGGTGAAGTATCTTATCAACTGGAGTTGCCTGAAGAAATGTCGGCTGTGCACGACGTTTTTCACATCTCACTTCTCCGGAAATGTCTTGAAGTCCCTGAGAAGACCGAAGTGTTCAAGAACATCGATCACCGATCGGTGGATATCAACAAGGATCTGACTTACCGCGAAGTGCCGATTCGCATCCTAGAAGAAGCTTACAGAACCACCCGCACCCGAAGCATCAAGTTTCTGAAGATCCAATGGAGCAATCATACCAAGGATGAAGCCACCTGGGAACGCGAAGATTTCATGAAGAAGGAGTACCCAGATCTCTTTAGTACCTAACTTCCTTTTTGATCTCGGGACGAGATCTTTTGTAAGGGGGAAGGGTTTGTAACACCCCAAATTTCAATGAAAAAGAAAGTTAGAGAATTCCAGAAATACAAATTTTCAAATCAACAAAAACTTTTCTTTTGCATATAGTACCATGCATAGGACTTGTGCATTTGAGTGATATGCCATGATGATTGTTATTACTTGTTATTGATATGCTCTAAAACCCTAGAGTGATCATGTGGAGATCACCAACCAAATAAATCAAAAAGGGAAGAAATTCCCATAATTGAAAAACCCTAAAAACCCTCACATATGCCCTATGGCATCTTTATAAATTTTGACCCTAGACCTATTTTGTCTTCACCATTAGTGGAATAATGTTACTAAACACTTATCCCAACTTTTGGAAGCAAGGGTTCACAATTCAATTGAATTTCCAACACTTTTCCCAATCACATGTGATGATGACCAAATCTGCCAATTTTAGTCTGGTCACCACTTTGAGCCCCTGCAATTCAATTTTCCCAAACCATTCTTTGCTAACTCCTTGCACCACTTCAAAGTCAACATCAAGGTGAACAACTTTGATGAAGACCACCCTGCCAAATTCATCTTTGATCACTAGCTATGCTCATCCAAAGTTGCAACTTTATAATGAGTTCAACAATCTTCACTTAGCCATTTTGGGCCATTTTTGAAATCCAATTTTTCCACCACCACCTCAACTCATCTCTGGTCAAATACAACTTATCTCAACACTCACATTTCACAAACATTCACCTTTTGATTTTTTTCCATTTTTGATATTTTTGTATTTTCCAAATTTGAACCCTATTCATACACTATAGCAAATAGTGATCTACTCAAACTAACCTACTCTAACCAACCCCAAATGGTCCCCTGGTCCCCTCTCTCACTAACCCCAGCATAGAAACCCTAGGGAGAGAGAGAGAACATGCATGGCATGGCCATGCCGGCCACATGCCGGCCATGCCGCACCTCCCCCTCTCTCCTTCATCGCCGACCCTGGCCACCATGTCCCTGCACTCCACCTCACTCTACTGAATCGCCTAGCATCGGCCGTTGTCGAGGAGGAGCTCGACAACGCCCAGACCAGCGCGCGTCCACGACGCCCTGGACGCCGCTCACGTCGCGCGCGTGTGCACGCCGCGGGCACACACTGGCCACGCGCCGCGCCGTCACCACGAGCACGCCCTGGACTCGCTGACCAGCCGTTGAGCATCGCCGCGTCGCCACGCAACCACCAGACATGCTCTCGACCACGACCCGTGCCCGCCGTCGCCGGAGACGACAACGCGATCCCGCGACCAGCACGGCAGGCACGGAAACAATGCCTCGCCCACAGACGCCGCCTGACCGCGCCATCGCCACCTACGGATTCGCCTGGACGAGGAGAACACCGTAGCACCCTCGCCTAGCCCAACACCTCGCCGGAACCGCCGCACCTCGGTCGACTTCTTCACGGCCAAGCCGCACCCTTGGCCATCTATAAATACCGCGTTCCCTGGACGAAGCTGAGCACACCACCACGTTCACCATCCTCCACTGCTTCTCCTCCACCCAACCACTCACTCGATTGTCACCGGAGTTGCTCCAATTGGAAGGTCGGAGCCCGCCAGTACCGCACCTCGCCGCCGTCGATTGGAGCCGATCCAGGAGACGCCGCCGGTGCCAGGAGCTTCGCCGTCGTCCACATCGACATCACGCACATTGCCAGCCACCGCGGGAGCCCTGGTTAGCTCTCCCACCCCCTACCCGAGCCGCCGGCGAACCTCTCTCTCGCCGGCGAGACGATGCACCTCAGCCGTTAGATCCCTCTCTAATCCTACGCTCCACGTCGCCCCGTACCGTTTCGGGTTTTAAAGGAGGCTGACGGGTGGACCCCACCCTGTCAGCAGGCCCGCGCGCACTGGATGCGCTGCTGGGCCGTTTTTCTCTTTTTAAACAGTTTCGGCCCACGTTGGTTTCCCGCCGGCCTGTTTAATTCAAATTCGTTTTAAACATTTTCCAAACAATCCAATACTGCCCAAACTTTGAAATTCAACCATTTCAAATTGGCTAAACCAAATTTAGTGAATTTGACATTGTTAGAAAGCCACTAAAATTCTCTATCCAATGCCCCTGGCCTCATGGTCAATTTCGTTGTAGAATTAATGTGACAAAAATAACAAGCCAGGGACTTTTCCCTATTCAAATAAATCTTAAAAATCAACCAAAATAGATATTAAGTTAATTCCAACTCTAATAGCTCACATTTGACTTACACTAATTGTTTATGCAATAAAATGGTGTGGTCACTTTGCATGATCATGCCATGGTTTAATGAATGGATATTTTGACTAGTTTAACTAGTTGATATTATCCAAAACTATTAAAGTTAAATTGTGTGAAGTCTTACACTTCATTTTAAACTTGTCTCACATGAATTCATGGGATGTTTGGACCCCTGGTTCCAAACTCTCTTATATGAATTTCTTGAGATTTAAATCAAATATAGTGTTATTTAAATGGCATGAGGTGTTCCACCTCATTTAAATCATTCTACCAAATGATGATGATGATGAACATTTGATCTAGGTCAAGATGAGTTCATCCATGATCGTTGGGGAAATTAAATCTTAAGAAGATTTCAATGAGAGGAAATTATTTCTCAAGAACCCTATGGAAACTATCATTTACATATAGAATACAAATCCTATTTAAATCCCACCACCCATGCACCCTAGTTTATTTATGTGTGTGCCTAGAGTAGTGGTGTGTTGATTTGTGATGTGTGGAATAGCCCTGGAATTAGTGAGTAATTATACTCGTATTCAAATTTAGACGGTAGCACCGGAGAGTACGCCGAAGAAGAAGGTTGCTACCAGGAGGAGGAAGAGGAACAGTTTGAGAACTACCAAGGCAAGCTAAATTACTATGCAAGCTTTTATTCTTGCCAAGTGCAAAGCCCCTTGGGGCAAGGCACCATGTCTTACCTTTTCTTATGTGAACCCATCCCAAGTTTTTACTTGTTTTCCAAACGATTTTCCTTTTATAGTTAACTTTGGTCAAAATACAAGTGGTTACTAGAGTAGTGAGTTAGTCCCTTCCCAAAGAAAGCAAGGTAGCACCCCTCATGAATTAGAGCTAGTGCTAATGAACTAAACTACTCTAGATGGGAACAATGTGATTTGAAAGGATTTTGAAAACCTTGGAATGAAGATGCCTTCCATTGAATGATTTTTGAAGGTGAATATGACCAAGAGAAGATGGTGATTTTTGATAAAACATGATGTTGGTTTGAATGCGATACCTTTCCAATTCTCAAGTACCCCCACAATACCTGATTATGGGTAGGGCTTAACCGGAAGTTTATGCGTCTTAGTATGGGTTCCCTCTAAACAAGCGTCATCGGGGTTATGCCGAAAGCTGCCTCTACCACAAAAGAAACGATACGATATGATGCGAAATGAGGTGAATGTCCGGCCCAAGCCCTGTGCAGTTCCCAGGTTGACAGTTGGTCTTCACTGGGAGGCCAAGCTCATGGGGAGAGGTGCTCATACTAGGATTCGTAAGTGAAAGATTATGGTTGATGATCCGCGTACTGTGTTACGATTATTCGGGGAAATCCCGACGGATGAAATCAAATGTTGTGGCACAAGTGTGCAACCTCTGCAGAGTGTAAACCTATTCGAATAGCCGCGTCCACGGTTACGGACGGTTGGAAAGGCCATACAGTTTCCGATGTCATATCTTTGAAAATGATGTTGAAAGGTGATGGTGAATTGACTTGTGGTGAATTGAATTGAAATCACCACTTGAATGGTGGGAATGACACTAATGTTCCCCCTTGGGTTAGTTAGCACTTGAATAAGTTTTTCTCAAAACTTTGTGAACCAAAACTAGCTTTATGCAAATAAACTAGAGCTTAGCAAACCCTACTAGAATGTCTAGCACTTTTTCTTGAATTAGTTTGCGAGTACTCAACGTACTCACGGCTTTGTCCCTGGCTATTCAAATGGCCAGAGTATGAAGATGAACAAGGAGATGACCAGCAGGATGCCTACGACAACTAAGCGCCTTCCGACGTCAAGCGTTGGCCTGTGGACTAGAGAGTCCTTGTATCTTACGCTTCCGCTATGTTGAACTATGAACTTGTGTTTGTTCGTTGATCAATAGATCAACTATTCGTGTAATATGGATCATGTGATTCCAATTTGTAAGACTTATGGTTTGTAATGAATGATGACTGTGATACTTAACTATTATGCCTCGCAACAACAATATTCCTGGGATTGCGATGTATGACATAATAGGCATTCGGACTTAAAAATCCGGGTGTTGACAAATGTCTTGTCAGTTTCGAGTTGGTGTTCCCGCCATCCTTCTTCAATATTATGACGCACCTCCTGGTTCACCTAGTCGATGAGATTTCCATTCTCGGTCCTGTATTTCTACACAATATGTTCCCCTTCGAGAGGTTCATGGGAATATTAAATAAATATGTTCGTAACCGTGCTAGGCCAGAAGGAAGCATCGCCAAGGGCTATGGAAATGAGGAGGTAATTGAGTTTTGTGTTGACTTTGTTCCTGACCTTAAGCCGATTGGTCTTCCTCAATCGCGGCACGAGGGGAGACTAAGTGGAAAAGGCACGATCGGAAGGAAATCAACGATATGTATGGATGGCCATTCTCTGACTGAAGCACACCACACAGTTCTGACCAATTCCAGCTTGGTGGCTCCGTACTTTGAGAAACACAAGAATATTTTACGCTCGGACAACCCTGAGAAGCCTGAATCCTGGATTAGGAAGGCCCACATGGAGACTTTCGGCAGTTGGTTGAGAAAACATTTAATGAGTGACGATAAGGTTGTAGATCAGCTGTACATGTTGGCCAAGACACCATCTTCGACTATAACGACTTTCCAAGGGTACGAGATAAATGGAAATACATTTTACACGATCGCCCAAGATAAAAAGAGCACCAACCAAAACAGTGGTGTCCGCTTTGATGCAGCAACCAAGAATGGGCAAAAGGTCACATATTATGGTTACATAGAGGAGATATGGGAACTTGACTATGGACCCTCCTTTAGGGTCCCTTTGTTCCGGTGCAAATGGTTCAAGCTAACAGGAGGTGGGGTAAAGGTGGACCAGCAATACGGAATGACAATGGTGGATTTCAACAATCTTGGTTACCTTGACGAACCATTCGTCCTAGCGAAAGATGTCGCTCAGGTTTTCTATGTGAAGGACATGAGTAGCAAACCGAGGAAACGGAAAGATAAGAAAACGATCAGTACATCATGCGATGATCCAAAGCGCCACATTGTTCTTTCAGGGGAAAGAAACATCGTGGGAGTGGAGGACAAGACAGACATGTCAGAAGATTATAATATGTTTCCTGAAATTCCGCCCTTCAAAGTGAACACCGACCCAAGCATTAAGTTAAATGATGAGGATGCTCCATGGATACGGCACAATCGTAAGCAAGCAGGGACACAAGGGAAGAAATGATGTGTAATAATTTATTGTACCAAACTTTGTTGAATGAATCATGTGAATTATATTACCCGTGATGTGTTTGGTGTCCATTTTCGAATGATTCAATTGACTCGAGATAGCACTGATGATACATGAAATTTGGAGTGACTAAGTCGACATACTCCTGCATACATGAAATTTGGAGTGACTAAGTCATACTCCTGCATACAGGAAATTTGGAGTGACTAAGTCATACTCCTGCATACATGAAATTTGGAGTGATTTAGTCATACTCCTGCCTAGGCGTATAATATGCATACTCGTAGTCTTCATAGCCGCCGCCGTTGTACTGGTAGTCGTCGCCTTCTAAGTTGCCGGTGTCGCTGCCGTCGTCGTCGTCGGCTGTCGTCGGGGCGGCGCTCGTGGCTCGAACTGAGGGTAGCGCAGGCGGGGGGGGTATCGCCGGCCGTGATGTAGTCCATGACGCTCTGCAGAGTCCGGCCGTACCACCATAGCCGACGGCCGGCCTCGTGGAAGTTTCCAGGAGGCAGACCGTCCTCCTCATACCTGGCGAGCGCCCTCTCACGCCGATTGATGAAGAAGGCGTCCCAAGTATGCTGGTTATCGGGATGCCGGCGGGGATTCATCCGCTGCTCCGGCGTGAGGTCGAGGTAGTAGTGGTTCGTGATGGCCGCCCGGCGTGCAGTACCCTGAGGGACGGGAGGGACCGGCACGCCGCCGGCGCTTAGGCTCCAGCCGGCAGGGACGCGGTAGCCCGGAGGGCAAGGGTAGTTCGAGGCGCAAAGCTCCTCCACCTGCTGGTAGGTTAGAGTGGGTTTGGTGGAAGCCATGAGAGAGTGATGAGAGATTAATTGTAGAGATGTGATAATGCTGGCCAAGCCGGGCTACCTATATGTAGTGACAAATGGCGGGAAAAAAGAGGCGGGAAGAAAGTGGCGGGAAGAAAGTGGCGGGAAGAAAGTGGCGGGAAGAAAGTGGCGGGAAGAAAGAGGCGGGAAGAAAGTGGCGGGAAGAAAGAGGCGGGAAGAAAGTGGCGGGAAGAAAGTGGCGGGAAGAAAGAATTTTTTGATATATTATTTTTCTGATTTTTTTGATATATTATTTGTATTTTTAAGAATTTGAATTGAATTAGTTTTATTTTTTTGATTTTTTGATATATTATTTGTATTTTTAAGATTTAGAAATGAATTAGTTTTATTTTCCTGAATTTTTTCATACATTATTTGTATTTTTAACATTTAGAAATGAATTAGTTTTAATTTTCTGAATTTTTTGATATAATATTTGTATTTTTAAGATTTTGAATTGAATTAGTTTTATTTTTCTGAATTTATTGATATATTATATGTATTTTTCAGATTTTGAAATGAATTAGTTTTATTTTTCTTTACTTTTTGATATATTATTTGTAATTTGAAAAAGAAAAGTAATTTGAAAAAGAAAAGTAATTTGAAAAAGAAAAGTAATGTGAAAAAGAAAAGTAATTTGAAAAAATACATTTAGTCGCGGTTGGCCTCGCAAACCGCGACTAAAGGGTATTTTTCCGCGGGAAACGAAAACCCGGCGAAAATACCCTTTAGTCGCGGTTGGTGTGGCCAACCGCGACTAAAGGGTACCCTTTAGTCGCGGGTCGCCTCCCCAACCGCGACTAAAGGGGGGGTTACTATAAATACGCGCGCGGCGGCGAATGGCCAGTTCATCTTCTTCTCCGCGCGCGAACGACGAACTCGACGATCTGCGGCGAAGCCACTGCCGCCGTCGCCGTCGCACAATCACGCCGCCCGTCGTCGTCGCTCCTCACGCCGCGGTCGCCGCGCCCGAGCCGCCGCGAACGCGCGCCGCCCCGGTCTTCGCGCCGTCGTCTCGCCATCCCCGTCGACGTACGCCAACAACCGCGCCGCGCGCGCGCTCGCCGCTCGCCGCCGTTCCCGCGCAGATCGAGTCGCGCGCTGTTGCCGGCGCCACCGCGCGCCGCCCCCACTCGCAGCGCCGCCGGCCGCTTGCCCGCCGCCGCCGCCCACCTATACCGCGCGCTGCGCCCGGCCGGGAGAGAGAGAGAGAGAGGGCGCGGGGAGCGCCTACACGGCCGGCGCCCCTGCCTCTCTCTTTTTTTTTTTTGTTTTTTTAACTTAACTAAAAATTTGTATACTAACAAAATTTTGACTTAACAAAATTTAACAAATATGTAATATGTAACAAAATTTAACAAAAATTTACACATGTAATAGTATAATGTAACTAAAATTTTACTAAAATTTAGACTTAATGTAACTAAAATTTTACTTAACAAAATTTAGACTTAATGTAACTAAAATTTTACTTAACAAAATTTAGACTTAACGATCAAAATTTTACTTAACAAAATTTAGACTTAATGATCAAAATTTTAACTTAAGAAAAAATTTACTTAACAAAATTTAGACTTAATGATCAAAATTTTAACTTAACAAAATTTAGACTTAATGATCAAAATTTTAACTTAAGAAAAATTTTACTTAACAAAATTTAGACTTAATGATCAAAAATTTAACTTAACAAAATTTAGACTTAATGATCAAAATTTTAACTTAAGAAAAATTTTACTTAACAAAATTTAGACTTAATGATCAAAATTTTAACTTAACAAAATTTTATTTGGGATCGAGAGGGGGCGGCGAGGGTTATGTGTCCTCGGCACCGCCACCGCCCTCTCGGTCACCGCCACACCGGTCTCTCGGTCACGCGGTCACTGCGTCCCCCTTTCGCCACCGCCACCGGTCTCTCGGTCACGCGGTCACTGCGTCCCCCCTTTTGCCACCACCACCGTTCTCTCGGTCACGCGATCACTGCGTCCCCCCTCTCGCCTCCCTCGTCGCCCTCTCTCTTTATATGTAGAAGAGATATGATAATGCTGGCATATACACAATTAATTTGTTTTTACTACATGTTTTCAGGACTGACATATGGCGGACGATAGAGCTGACCCGATTCTGGACAACTATGATGCGGACCTTGAAGAACATATGTTCGGCATCATAAAAGGCGATATTCTATATGTGCCGACCGGACAAGAAGAAGATGATATCTCTTCTTATCTGAACCTTGAGGGTGAAGATGAAGGGCGCCGTCAGCAAGATGATGCCGAAGAAACGTCGATAAACGACGATCTTCAATTGGAAGTAGCAACCACCTCCGGCGCCGAGGTATATATATATATACATATTGAGCGTCTGGTGATACAAACTAACTGATTTGAATAAATGTGTGTGTACTAACGCGCGCGACTCTCTTTCTTATTTTAGCCCTCGGCCGGATCGTCGAAAAAATCGAGTACGTCGTCAAAGCGTGGCGCAACCAAGACGATGAAACCAAACGAAACATGCACCATCGAGGTTGTCGATGAAGAAACCGGCAGGCCGCTGGAGCCCAGCAAGAACGCCACCAAGTTTATCAGCCAATGCGGAGCCATTGTTAGAGACAACGTCTCGATCACCGTCCAGGAGTGGAATGAGCCAAAGAAGGCACGTCTTGGTTTCACTTTTGTCGATAAGAGAACAAAAAAAGATTGCTTCAACAAGCTTATGGAACATTTCGTTCTACCTCCGGAATACCGCAAATACGATGAGGCGGGTAACAAGATTCAGGAAAACAAGGAGAGGTGCAAGCTAGTCAAACAGTTCGCTCTTTCTAAGATGGCCAACGCATTCCGGAAATACAAGCAAAATCTAGCCCATGACTTTGTCAAGCAGGGCAAGACTCCGGATTTCACAGGACAATATGAGAAACTGCAACATGATTGGCCAGAATTTGTGAAGCAAAAGAAATCGGAGCAGTTCCTTGAAATATCGAAAAAAATAAGGAGAATGCGGCCAAGAAGGAGTATAATCATATTATGGGGCCAGGAGGGTATCGCTTTTGGCAGCCTAAGTGGGAGAAGATGGAGAACGAGCTGAGGGCGCGAGGAATCCGTCCAGGTACGGAGGGATGGGACCCAAGGGCCAAAAGCTGGTGGTACGGGCATGGGGGATCGCTGAACCCGGAGACAGGGGAGTGTGTTTATCAGGGCAAAATAATTACACCCACCCAAAAGCTTATTGAGGCAATGAGGGATGCTCAAGAGGGGAGGATCAAGTTCAACAGAGAGAACGACGCCCTGACAAAAGCCCTCGGGAATCCTGAACACGGAGGACGTGTACGAGGCATGGGGCCCATTCCGTGGAAAGTAGGGTTCCCCCAGAACGATGACCCGTACGGTTACAGAAGCCGTAAGAGAAAGATGGATCGGGATGCAGATGTTGTGGCGAAGTTGGTAACGGAAATGGATGTGATGAAGAAAACTGTGAGTGTACTAGTAGCCGAAAGAGATGCAGCTCGGGCGCAGCATGAAGATCATCCAATGGATCTCGGAAGCCAGCAGCGGAGAAGAAGCAGCGTGGCTTCCACGGAGGCCTCACCGACTGGTGCACCGACAATCGAAATTACTGCACCGGAGCCTCTGGTGGTCGAAATTACTGCACCGGAGCCTCCTCGCTACCCCGTGGACGATATAAAGGAGATGAAAGCATGTCATCTGTATTATCCTATCGGGAACATGTCCATGAAGGTAGCCATCGGCAGTGCTTTACCACCTGGAGCACTCCACCACAACAACCCCATTCAAGATGGCTATGCTCGTGTCACGGTGGAGGAGATAGTCCAAGGGTTTGAGGACCTGGACATTGACATTGCTACACCTGAAGGGGTGAAAAGACTTGGAGATGTCAAGCGCCAGTTCATTCTATGGCAGAAGAAATTTATCAAGTTTCCAGGCGAGGCGCCAACAAGTCCACCCCCCTACGGTGGTGGTGGTGGCGGTGGCGGTGGCGGTGGCGGTGGCGGTGACGGTGGCGGTGGCGGTGGTGGTGGTGGTGCTTCACCTACACCTCCTTCACGTCAGCCGACGCCGCCCCCCAATTCACCTCCGGCGGTGCGTACGCCGCCCCCAGTCCTCGTCCGGCGGGTGATCAGACACCGCCCCCCAATCCACCTCCGGCGAAGAAGCAGAAGCAGTCCTGGGTTATTAACCCGGACCCTTATGTACCTAGAACCACAAAGATACCAGAGCCATCATCGAAGCCTCTCCCCACAAGGCCTTGGGAACGTAGTGCCGATGAAGTCGACGCACACGCGGCTGCTGAATATGAGAAATGGAAGGCGGACTGCAAGAAGAAAAGAGAGCCCGAGCCCAAGCAAGTATTTTCTGACAAGGAAAAGAGCTGGGCTAAGTCATTTTTGAACACACCGTCCCAAGCCGCGAAGAATGTGCCTGACGACTATTTACGTGAACTTCGTAGGCAAGCACTCGCGTTCAAGAGGAACCAAGAGTTGGCGGAGAAGAAAGCCTTGGAGGAGGCCGAGAAAAACTTAGAAAGGGGGAAGGAAGTTGCCCAGCTCGGGGAACAAAGTAAACAATCGATCGCCCCGCTCATAGTGCAAGCCGCCGGTCCGGATGCCCCCGATATCATAGCAGCTGCGGCAGCACATGGATTGACTGTAACGAGTGCCAGAGAACAAGCGGCCGAGTTAGGTATCACTCTTCGTGCACTGTTAGGCCTTGATGAGGCGCCAATGAAGGACGTAGTATTTACATATGTGAAGAATGGCCCTCTCTTCGAGCCTGCGCAGGAAGAGGATCTACCTCGACAAATGAAAGGTCTGCTAAATTGGTACAAGGGTTACATAAAACATAAAAACGCCAAAGACTATATCTATGCGGAAGTTAGATATGAGCATCACTTCAAACATTACTATGTACAAATTCATCTGAGTGAATTGTTCCAGCTGTTCAATCTGCGCGACCTCGACAAATCTATCATCAGTTGCTACGTTCTGTAAGTGATTTATTAATTTCTACCCCATCTCGTTCATTGCCTGCACTATATATATATATATATATATATATATATATATATATATATATAGGATAAATACTTCCTACTCCTGGGTGTAACTACACCCATGTCTCATATACTACCATACGGAAGTATGTACCATACTTTATCGGTTTGAGTATGTTCTTACACTATATCTAAGATATTTTAAACCAAATTTGGTGAAAAAAATGCAAGTGAGCACGTAGTTTGCACTATATAGCCGAAATACATGCATATGTATACGTAAAAATGAGTCTACGTAAAAAAATGTACATACTGCCTACAAAGTATTATATATACTACCAAAATAGTCTAATATACTTCATACTACATGTATATACTCTTCGGTATGATAGATACTCTCTAGATTATGAGAAACACGCGTGGGTGTAACTACACCCGGGTGTAGTATGAATATGTCCTATATATATATATATATATATATATATATATATATATATATATATATATATATATATATATTGTCCTAACTATCTTGTTGTGTACGCTATTATGCAGAATGAAGAAGCGGGAAATGCGAATAAGGAACATCCATGATGTTGGGTTCATTGACCCACAAATCGTTAATTCATATGTGTTAGAACACCACCCCGCCGACGTGGAGGATGACCTGTGGCGGTTTATTAGAAAACAGAAACTCAAAAGTGATATTCTATTTCCTTACCATTTTGGGTGAGTGTTTCTGTCTTGAGCACATTCTCTTTTGTTTACTCCATGCATGGTATGTGGCTAATCGATGAGTTATGCATGATCGTGCATGTATCGTATCCGCAGGTTCCACCGGATTCTTATGGTAATTCAAGTTCAGACCGCCGCCGGTCTCGTCCACGACTCTCTGAATATGGATCCGGCGCTTTGGGCCGACATGAGAAAAATGATGCAAAAGTAATTATTTTCATTCATTTGCGCTCTATATCGATCGGCCTATTTCGTTCATCATTTCCTAATATCAAGTAACTAATTAATAACTCTCTTGTTCATTTAATTTTCTTTGCCTCGTAGGGTTTGGAGACAGTTCGTAGATACCAAGGTCGGTGAATTCAAAAAAGAGCTACATTTTAAAATGGCAGTGCGGACGACTGGGGATATTCAGCCACCGGGGACCAATCTATGTGGATACTATGTTTGTGAGAGGATCCGGAGATACTGCAATGAGCGGGACCAGAAGTGTGAGAACAACATCCTGAGGAATAACCTCCGGAAGACGCTTAGTCCAGAAGCTCGCTTCCGACCACTTCAAGAGGAACTAGCTGGATGGTTGGCGAGGGAAGTCATCGATCCTAGAGGAGAACACCATTACGATGACGTAGAACTTTATATGCACTAAATTATGGATGGAAACTTGTTCAAAATTGTATATGGTCATCCGATATTGAATATATATTGTATATGGTCATCCGATATTGAATATATATTGTATATTCCTCTTGAATTCTTTTTGGTTCTAATTTCAAATTTGTTTGAAATTGTACATTCATATGCATGTATGTAGTACCGTAGAATATGTGAAACTCCTTCAAAATTAAAACCCAAAAGAAATAAAACAATACAAATTAAAAAGAAACCAGATTTAGGGGGAGGGGGGGCTAAACCCTAAACCCTGCGGAGGCCTTTAGTCGCGGTTGGCCAGAAGAACCGCGACTAAAGGTCCTCCGCCCTGGCGCTCGCCTGCGGCCCACGTGGACGGGCCTTTAGTCGCGGTTCGTAAGGGGCGGGGCCTTTAGTCGCGCTACTTTGGTCGCGGTTGCGCAACCGCGACTAATGGCAGTTGCGAACCGCGACCAAAGCCCCTTTTTCCACCAGCGGCTGCTGTACTGCATACATCAGAAGGATATAGTTACGGCTGAATTCAGCCTAGTTGTCAGGTGGGCCACGAATTCTGGAAAACTTGAACTTCTGTTTCATTGGAGCATTGCTATACATTACAACAATATTAGACTTGATATTGTGATTGATGTACGTAGTTTGGAGCTCACGAAGAGACATCAAACTGGTAGAACTTACCTTCCAGCCAGTCAAACACATTTATGAATGCAAATTTCGATACCACTTTGATCTCAAACCATCACTTCAGAAACTACGGTAAAAAAAATCTATAAAGAGACACCATAATAACTAATATCGTGTGTTCTTTGTAAAATCCAGAAATAACTAACGCAATGGACCATTGGTTAGCACAGCTGCGCTTATAGAATTAGGAAAATAAAGCAGAATTTTGCTGGTAAGGAATTAGCACAAGTCAGTTAATCACTGTACCATCAGGGAATAGATGCTACATTAAAACTGTGCCAAAACATTGTATGGACATAAACCTGAAACAAAATACAACCATTTCTCTATTAGGCACTTGCCAAATTCCACATCTTGGTTCATCCATACGTCTGAATATTCAATTACACCTCAAGAGGAAAACGAGCTGTTTGGACAACAACAATCAACAGCTACATCTTTTATTCATCCAATGTTTTAAAAAGGTGGCAACTAGTTTTAAAGTACTTAAGAGACCTTCAGATTGAGTCTGGTTCGTCTCTAAGCCTGACCATGAGCTTAGCTTGGGGCGACGCCTTTTGGCACATTGCTAACTCTGTACATGCATCTAGATAAGACTTGCTTATTTGTCGATAGCCGAAAGTGACAATAAATGATTCAAGCAATCTTGTTTTGGATAGCACAAACTTCATAAACCATATGTCATTTGGTAAGCACTTGATACCATCCAGTGAGACGTGTTTGAGATTAGCAAACAAGTCGTCACTTATCTCTGCCTTTATAATTTCTTCATCAATGGCATCGTCAGGATCATCTATCTCTCCATTTGCAAAGTCTTCATCATTTTCATCATCCCTTTTAGTTATTTCTACCTACATAAGGAAGTAAAAAAAAAAAGTTGCAGTCCAATTGATCACCTGATTAATGGTTATCGGTTAATTGAGACATACAAGCTCAAGGGGTGCATCTAACATTACCTCAATATGGAGTTCTTCAATGTGAGGGGCAGATCTCAGTAAAGAAAATATCGACATAATGCTAGGGAGTTTGCCAAAGTTTGCACTCAGGTGTCCTGCCTTCAAGTTTTGAAACTTCCATGAAATCCCTTGCAGCGGATTTTCATTAATCTGGAAAACATAAGAACATAGTTAGACTGACATATGGACCGGACGTTACAGTGGGACAGATGATCAGCAACTCTAATTAGTTCTGTACACTGAATAGTTGAAGCTGAGAAGCTAAGGATGATTTTGTTAGAATGTTTATTTGCCATCCTATATTTTAATCTAGAGTAGATTTCATGAATGAAATCACAATACAAAAACTGCATGATTAAGTTACATCTCCCTTTCTCTAAGATACTAACAATTCTTAGAACAAAGGGAAACATTCCCTACATTGGTGTCAATAAAACATTCTCCCAAGGACTAAGGCTAATGGAGTCCTGACATTGGACTAATGGGACACAGTAAGAGACTTCAAAACAAATTGTCAGGATGTTGCTGAAGTGTAAGGCAACAGCTTGTCTCTTCTATGAGGTTTTGACAAAATGGTGCTTCTCACTGAAGAAGTTTTTAGAGAAAAGGATTTTAAAGCCATGCTTTTTAATATAAAAGAAGCACCACTACAAAGTACTGGGAGGGATCCCCTTATATAAGATTAAAGCAGCAAAAGGAAAAGAGAAAAAACACCACCAAACACCAGGGAACCTAGTTACAAACTACAGAGTTGTAGAAACAACTAGGCCAACTGGGAACATACAAGTTCGGTATTTTTATATGTATGCTTCAGCCTACACCACCATGCGGTGAAACAAACATTAGTGCTCCTTCCAATTAAGATAAACACAAAGAGGTGGGGAAAAAAACTAACATTATATAGAAGCAGAAGCGTAAACAAGTTCACACTGCAAAGTACTGGGAGGGATCCGAGTTTCCCTTATATAAGATTAAAGCAGCAAAAGGAAAAGAGAAAAAACACCACCAAACACCAGGGAACCTAGTTACAAACTACAGCGCTGTAGAACCAACTAGGCAAACTGGGAACATACAAGTTCGTATTTTTATATGTATGCTTCAGCCAAAGAGGTGGGGAAAAAAACTAACATTATATAGAAGCAGAAGCGTAAATAAGTGCACACTGCAAAGTAAGCTAGTAACTGAAAAGCAGAGTTCAAGTCCTGTTCAATCGAATTTTGAATTTTGAGGCATGTATGTATACCTGAATTGAGTCGGTCTCGATCAGAAGTCTTTTGGCATTACGGATCCGTCGGAAAGTGTTGATGTAGTCCGGGGTCCAGAATAGGTCATCAATGGAGATGATAGCCTCCTCCAGCAACGGAAATTCCTCTGAAAGCCGGCATCCGTTGTCGAAGAACATGATCAGCTTGAGCACGCGCAGTTTGGGCGCCCGGATGGCACATCTTTGCGCGGGAGCACCGTCGTCGAAGTGGCTGGTCTTGACGTCGTTCAAGGAGAGCTCCGTGAGGACCACCGCGGAGGAGATGAGGTGTTCGAGCTGCGCCGCGCCGCCACTGAAAGGGAAGGCCACATGGCTGAGGAGCAGGGTGACGAGGTTGGGGAAGCCTCCGAAGCCATGGGGGGTGCGCGGCAAGTGGCAGTAGCCACAGAGCTCGAGGTGGGTGAGCTCACGGCAGGCGAAAAGGGCGGGGCCCAGGACGCCGGCCGAGCGGGAAAACCAGGGGTTGTCGAACTTGAGGACCAGCTTCTCGACACGCTTGCGCGCCAGGGCTTGGAGCCAGCGGGCGGCGCGGTAGAAGTGAGGCATGCGGACGCGGGCCGTGAAGCTGCGGACGGGGGCGGCGCACCGCCACAGTACGCGGGCGTCGGGGACGGCGTTGGACCCCGCGCTGAACCAGATGTCGAGGTTGGGGATGGACTCCCAGCGGCGATGCCAGGCAGGGTTGAGGCAGCAGGTGCGGACCAACTTGTCGAAGGGGAGTCTACGGAGGATGTTGTCGAGCATCTCCGGTGGTAGCGACATCAGGAGGTCCTGCCCGGCTCCTTGTGCCTCCTCCGCCTGCGCCTGCGCCTGCCGGCGGCGAATCCTGGAGGAGGAGCTCGCGCTTGCCATTTTCTCCGTTGCGGATTTGCGGCTCGGGTGGGAGGGGGAGGGTGCCATTCTGAGCGGGCAATTAATACTGTTGGGAAACTTGGGCCTCGTCTGAGCTCCGTCTTATGGAGCAATTTTACCTAACCCTCAGTAATCAACGGTAAGTAAACAGTTATCTATCTAAAAAAAGAAAGTTATGCATCTATCTCTTTAGACATGTACAGCTTGGTAGCAATTAATTAAAATTAATCATATTTAGTAGCAAATTACATTGCTAAGCAAAAGCTTATGATACAGTGGAGAAGGCACTTCTTTTTATTCCCCCACCCCCCTCCACCTAAGCAATAATTCAACATGGTAATTCTAAGAAACCGCTTTAAATAAATCTAACGATTCAAGTCTGTATAAGTGACATGTTTATGGTTATTTAAAATAGGTCATGTGACTTGTCTTCACTTGTGTTGTTTCATCGAGATAGAAGAGTGCGCATCCAAGCAACCGCAGTGGCAACGTGAGGTCATGGGGAGCGTCTGACGTGTGGTCAAAGCGGTGTGGAGATAGAGCAACGTGAGGTCACGGGGAGCGTCTGACGTTGGATAAACGGGTGGGGTACACATAGATGAGTGAAGTGGTTGGGTTAGGCAATTATGACATACGTTTTCCAAGGCACACGTTGCCGTCTTCGAGAAAGCAATTTTCAAATTTGGGAATCTCTCCCACTAAAATTAGTACATGTATTTTCATTTCCTCTAGCTCGTATTTGTGCTTTTTTTTCCTCCCTCATCTCATGCTCTGGTTAGAGTCGACACATAAGAAGATCCTTGCCGTCGATGGCAGCCTCCCTGCTCACAACATCAATGCTCCCTATGCGGAGCACAATAAGTCCCCCCATCCTAAATGTGTGTTTTGCCAATCAGGATAGGAGGTAGGTTTCACTGACATCTCGGGTGCAGGAAAAAGGGTGGATCATCAGAGAGTGGTGGCGATTGGAGTTGCGGCGTGCGGTGGTGCTAACCCTCATGTGGCGGGCTAGGTTTTTGATGGTGTCTGATGAGTCCAATTTGCATCCTATTTTACCTTATGCTATTGCACTAGTAACTATAGGCTTTTAGTATTTTACCACGCTTGCGCGCATTTTTTTGTGCATGTTTCACTCGGATCCCGGATTCGGAGGACCCATGAGGAAAGGAGACTTAGCACGCCCTTTTCTGTGAAAAATATGCAAATTAAAGACTGCATAAGCCTCCAAAATAATTATTCATGCACCTGGGTGGAAGAGCCTCACGTGGATAAGCTCCAGGGAGTTTAGCGAGCATCGTTACTGGCAGAGCCCACCCGTATTGATGCACGTATGGCCTGTCAGTGGCTTCGCTCCTTCAAATAGTTCCGCCCCGTGAAGATGGATCACAGATCAGAGATCCAGAGACACCAGAATTCGTATAAACCTCGCCTCCAGAAGGGATTTGGAGGGGGAACAAGCACGGGGGCATCGATCCTCGAGACTACGAAGATCCTTGCAGGATTGGGCGTCATCTTCACCATCACCGCAGCATCTCCACCGACATCATCATTTTCACCTCTGATGGGGATACACCTAATGGGGTCCACCATTGGTCTCACTCGCCGTAAGAGAGAAGGCCCAAGAAGGGGTCTAGTCGGCAAGGGCGACTGGGCCTAAAACCCTGAGCGACTGGGCTTAAACCCTGGAAGGTGGCAACTGGCCCGGAGGCCCAGGCAACTGAAGCTGTAGATAACTTGGGCGCGGGATAAAGGATCCCGGCCTTATAGGGATCGTTAAGATATGATATTATCTCCATGCAACCCTAGATCGGGGGTGCCTTTATAAACCCCCTATAACGGATCCGCACTCAATCTCCACACCTCCATAGCTCTCGGTCCTCCGGCCGACTGAGCCACCCCATTGTAAAACTCCACTGAGTAATAGATCTACCAGGACGTACGCCTTTTACTGTCCGGAGGGACTGAACCTAGGTAAAACCACGTGTCCTGTGCACCTCGCTCCGAAGATGGCTACGCCACCTTGCCCCGCATCAACGAAGTGATGCACCCTGTATCACCTGCCGTGGTCATATCCACGACAGTGGCGGCCACTGTGGGGCGTGGGGCGTCTGGCCTCAGATTTGCGGCAAGGCCCTACTCGCCTATCCGCCGGCCGGTCGCTTCCAGCAGGATGATCACCACGGGCGGCTTCTTCCACACCCATCCGAGTACCTACCACCCGACAACAGCGCCAATCACCCACGCCTGCATCAACCTCTTCGTCGGCCTCGCCGGCGTCAGCAACCCCGCCGAGGTTTTCCCCAGCCAAGAACATGACCCGTATGCTCCGGGCCAGCTCCTCACCGCCACTCTCCCGCTCTCTGGCGAAGCTTACCTCGAGGACAAGTCGGCCCTGGAGGACGACGCCGAATCAGCGGCTGCAATGTCAGTCGCCGGATCCATCGTCGCGACATCAGTCGTGGACTCCATCACCCCGGTCTCCTACCCGAGCGACTATGAGGACAGCTGAATCCTCCCCCTATTCGACAGCAACTCGAAATCCGACTCCGTTGAGGCGCCGCAGTACCAGCGCCACGCTGGCGTCTTCATAGCAACCGACGATGCACTGTCGAATGACCCCTTCACTACGTCGCTCCCCGCGATGGCGACCGCGGATGACATGGAGGCGCAAAGGAAGAAGGATCTCGTTGAGCGGCAGAAGTTCTGCATCGAGCAAGAGTCGGCGAGAGCGATGTCGCTGCATC
The DNA here is from genome assembly GCF_019359855.2 of Lolium perenne. Classification (NCBI taxonomy): domain Eukaryota; kingdom Viridiplantae; phylum Streptophyta; class Magnoliopsida; order Poales; family Poaceae; genus Lolium; species Lolium perenne. Next base: position 170,882,273 of record NC_067250.2, on the reverse strand, counting down.
ACCATCGCCGCACTCGCCAGCGCATCAACCGCGCCCGCGAGAAAGGTCTCCCTGCCGCTCGCCTCAACTTCGACGATCCGGATGGGGTGGCTCGAGTCAGGAACAACAACACCCCGGAGTCGAGCCGGGCGGCCGCTAACCGAGCGGCCAACGGACCACCACCACCACCTCCACCACCACAGGGTCGGGCGAACCCCCCTGCCGAGGTCGACGCCAACGGCCTCCCTCTCCATTTGTCACCGGCGGACAACATTGTCGCTGCGCAAGTCACCCTCGCCAACCTCGACAACACCGGCGAAGGCGCCCTCTACATCCATCACGCCAAGGCCCTCATCGCCAAGGCACTCGAGCAGCAGTACGCGGCCCAGGACTCCCAGGGGCGGCTCTACTCGCGCTCGTCGACAAGCCGCGCAGCGCCATCCGCCAAGGCGAACTACGCAGTTGCCAACGTCAAAAAGTTCCCGCCCCCAGAGCCGCGCGCCGCTCACTTGACCAACGACCCAATCGAGCAGTGCCCTCCACGCGCGATGGTCGCCGCCAACGGGCAGCCAATCGACGCGTGCACGCACATCATGAACGACCAGGCATGGCGTGAACGCAATCGCCTTGGCGCCAACTTCAGGCACGAGCAGCCATGCCAGAGCGCTTTCACTCGCGCCGGACTGGCCTGCTTCGGCCCGATGATCAGGGGCGAGCCGTATCCCCTTTGGGTTCAAGGGACCCCGCGACATCGAGAAATACGACACCACCAACGACCCAACGGTCTGGATCGACTCCTACACCATGGCGATGGGCATCCTCGGCTACTCTGACCTACTCGCTGCCCGCTACCTGCCCCTCATGATGGACGGGGCGAATCACCATTGGTTCAACACCCTCCCCCCGAACAACATCGACTCATGGGAGGAGGTGTGTGCTGCCTTCATCCAGCACTTCTCCAGCGCATACACTCGTGCTACCACCATCGAGGACCTAGAGCGATGCATCCAAGGACCTCGCAAGTCAACTCGCCGATGGGTGCAGCGTTGGCAGGACATGTGGACGACCTCCATCGGGAAAATCACCGACACGGCGATCTACTACTTCCGATGAACCTGCAGCTACGAGCCTCTCGTCTCCAAGCTCAAGCGCATCATCAGGGAGAACATCTCTATGGCTGAGTTGATTGCCACCGCTCAGCGCTACGCCGATGAGGACCCCACGGTCGACTCAGACGACGAGTTCGGCCAGCGGCGCAATCACCGCCCTGCTCGCTCCGACGGTCGCTGTGATGACTACTGATTTGGCTCTCGCCCCAGCAACGGCAAGAGGCACAACGACAGTGGCGCCCACTCCGAGTTTGTCGCAAACGCCAACTACGGGCAGTGTGACCCAAAGTATTCCCGCCACAACAACCGCGGCGCGCGGGAGGATCGCCCGCTGATACGTTGCAAATGTATCTATAATTGTTGATGCTCCATGCTTGTTTTACACCAATTGCTATATGTTTTGTTTACACTTCGTGGCACTTTTATGCATTTTCCGGCACTAACCTATTGACAAGATGCCACAGTGCTAGTTCCCTGTTTTCTGCTGTTTTGTATTTCAGAAAAGTTATATAGGAAATATTCTCAGAATTGGACGAAAAAAAAGCCAAAGTTCCTATTTTCCCTGGAGCAAAGATGGAGTCCAGAGAAGAGACGGAGGAGGGCCACAGGGTGGCTAGACCATGCCCAGGCCCGGCCTAGCCCTGGCATGCGCCTAGGGGTGGTCTGGGGCCACCAGGCCTCCACCGACCTCGCCCTTCCGCCTATAAATTCCCTTCGACGCATGAACACTAGATGAATCGACCTCCATCCACGAAAAGTGTCGTAGCTCCGTCGATGTCGCAGACAAGATTCAGGGGACAGAAGTCTCTGTTCCGGCACCCTGCCAGGACGGGGAATTGCCCCCGGAGCCATCTCCATCGACTCCACCGCCATCTCCATCGCCTTTGCTGACTCCTACGATGAGGAGTGAGTAGTTCTCCCTCGGGGCTGAGAGCTCTACCGGTAGCTATGTGGTTTATCTCTCTCTCCCATGGTGTGATCTTTATGTGATCATGAGCTTTGTAATCTAGATGTCGTTATGCTATTTAAGTGGATTTTACTTATGTGATCTCCGGAGACTCCTTGTCCCACGTGTGTAAAGGTGACGGTGTGTGCACCGTGTGGGTCTCTTAGGCTATATTTCACAGAATACTTGTTCACTGAATTATGATTTGAGTTGGATGTCTCTATGAAATTGTGGTGTGTTAGTACCTCCTATGAATGCTCAAAGTGATGGAGTGGGGTGTTCATTAATACTTGGGAATACAACTTTAAGGTTTCCTTTTGCAATCCTACGTGGTGAATTAGTGTTCGTTATCCAACCGGAGAGTAGTTCATAGTACCATAGTGAAGTGGTTATATTTATATTCCTTTAGGATATCATTGTTGAGAGTGCCACTAGTCAAAGTATGATCCCTAGGTCTTGTTTCTAAACATCGAATCACCGTTTATTTACTGTTTTACTGCATGTTTACTTGCTGCCATATTTATTTCAGATTGTTATTACCACTCATATTCATCCATATCACTTGCATTTTACTATCTCTTCGCCGAACTAGTGCACCTATACATCTGACAAGTGTATTGGGTGTGTTGGGGACACAAGAGACTTCTTGTATCTTAATTGCAGTGTTGCTTAAAAGGGATACCTTTGACCTCTACCCCCTGAGTTCGATAAACCTTGGGTGATCCACTTAAGGGAAACTTGCTGATCTTCTACAAATCTCTGCACTTGGAGGCCCAACACTGTCTACAAAATAGAAGCGTGCGTAGACATCAAGCTCTTTTCTGGTGCCATTGCCGGGAAGTGCTGAGCACGGAGTTGATGAAGGAGAATATATGCGCAGCGTTGAGTGGAACCCCAAGAGGAAGGTATGATGAGCACAGCAGGAAGTTTTCCCTCAGTAAGAAACCAAGGTTTATCGACCAGTAGGAGAAAAACGTTCTCTCCCGAGGTGTTGCGAACCAACTCGTGGCAGGGCGCACTGCCGGCGTCTGCAGTAACATGGAGACCTGCTGACAAGGTATCAACTTGTCAATGCCTATGGATTGTAGGCTAGGGTTTAGTTGGAAGTAGAGGGTAAGTAGATCTCGAAGGTTTCAGCCGGAAAGTACTCGACGAATACGAAAACTAGGGTTTGTAGACAATGATTCGATTCCTTTTCGTCCCTCGCCTCCCCCTTTATATAGGAGGTGGAGCCGAGGGATTCGTGCTATACAAGTTACAGAGTCCGGGACGGTTTCTAACTCATCCCGCCAGATTACAAATAACACTTCCTATTACAACTCTTGACTTTCCTTGATATATCTTGGGCTCCCGAATCTTCTTATTCTTCGGGTAGTGGGCCTTCAGTAAACCCCGGGTACTATCTTCGGCAGGCCCATTTGGGATGCCTATGTCAGTAGCCCCCGAGATTTTGCTTGAATCGTAGAATCAGGGAAAATCTCCACTGTTTATTTTTATTCGAAAGCTTTAACTTTTTTATATTTCTTCACATAAGATTCTATATTGTACAGGGATAATGGTAGTTGGGGCTAGTTCATCTGACGGATCAGGTACTAGTTAACTGCTCTAGTGGCAATCCGCAAAAACCTACTTCAAAATCACGTCCCTGGACATGATCTCGGGATACTGGTGTAAACTTCGACAGGTGCCGCTTAAGGTCTTACCATTCTGTCGAGTCCCAGTCAAATTTATCGGGTACCTAACGCGTCCGTTAGGATTTTTCTTCGTATCTGTTGATACGGATAAAAGTAGCAGAGCGCAGTCTTCGGCGATGCCACGCCCAGCAGAACGGATCTGGGGTCTTACCTTCGCAAATTTGCGGCATTCAGAAATTGATCGCAACTTCGGCGTTCTGAGAATATATTGTCGAGTGCTTTTCCGGCTGTTGGAATGGCACATTTTATCGAGTCAAATATGACTTATACTGCTCTCCCGATGGGAGTATATGTAGAGTTAACTACAACTCGAAATATACTCTCTTGCTTTTCTATTTTTCCTTTGTTAATTTCATCGGGCACGCGAACAGCGTTCCCGATGGGAGTAGCCCCCGAGGCTACAGCCAAGAACTTGTGCTTGGTTGTAGGCTCAACATTTTAGTCCACCTTGTCGCTATATTGTCATTATTTCTCAATATGATCTTTTTCTTCTTCTTCTTTTTTTTTACCCCTCGGGTGCGCGAACAGCGCTCCCGATGGGAGTAGCCCCCGAGGCTACAGCCAAGAACTTGTGCTTGGTTGTAGGCTCCGCAATTTCTATATTGTCATAGTCGAATTTTTACTTTTTGTCGAAGTAGCCCCCGAGCATTTGGGGAAAAACTTGTTTTTGATCAAAGGCTCCCGAAGTATTGAATAATTCTTCCTGTCGCCAATCTTCTTTAACTTTTCTTATCGACATGCTTCCCTTAACCAAATTTACTTCATCCCTCTCGAATAGTCGTGATCTTTCTGCCCTGTGGGTCCATTGTTTCCACCACATTAACACGTCGTGCAAGTGGGGGACACACGTCCTCCGCTTTTTCTGGCGCACGTACAGTAACGCCTATCTCAGTAAAAATACCTTTTTACCCTTGTATCTAGAAGATCTCACCATACGATTTCTTCATCCAACGGCACACTGCTTCACCCGATTCTTATATAAACCTTTCTTCAACCTCCGTTCATCCCCTCGCTTGCGCCGCTCACCTGTTCCTCTTCGCAAAACTTCTCCTGCGCCCAATCTCTCTCTGATTTTCCGCACTCACACACATTGCTCTGTCATTGCCATTGATGCCACCGCGCGCGCGTCTGACTCGCCACAGCACTCCGGAATCCAAGATGGCCGCCGAGGATCTTGAGTGGGAGAGATCCAAAATCTCCAACCAAGACACCAACATCTTTGAAGAGGCTTGGCCTCATGAAGAAGGAGGACGCCATCCGCTTCCCTAGCGAAGAAAGCTACCCCAAGCCTCCAATGGAGTATCGGGTTAGTTTTGTTGATCATCTCATCCGCGGCCTCTCGACCCCAATCCACGATTTCCTCCGCGGTCTTCTTTTTGTTTATGGGATTCAATTGCACCAATTGACTCCCAATTCCATCCTTCACATTTCTATTTTCATCACACTTTGCGAATGCTTCCTCGGAATCCCTCCCAATTGGGCTCTGTGGAAACGCATCTTCTGCCTCCGCCGCAATGGCTCCCACAACGTCACTTATAACATAGGTGGCGTTGTTATCTGTGTTCGCACTGATGTCGACTATTTCGACGTCAAATTTCCTAATTCTGTCCAAGGATGGCGCAAAAAGTGGCTCTACATTCATGAAGAAAGCGCCAACTCCGTTGAGCACAACAAAGTTCCTTTCGACGGAAGTGCCAAAATTCAGCGCCGCCGCTCCTGGGATGCCGAAGCTTCCGAGGAAGAGAAAAAGGCGACAGAGGCGCTCATGTCTCGTATTCGCCAGCTTCAAAATACTCGAGGCAAGGAGCTTTCTGGTGTTCAAATCACTGCCTATTTCCTTAGGATTAGAGTGCAGCCTCTCCAGGCTCGCAAAAATCCCCTTTGGACATATTCTGGTAAAAATGACGCCAACAGAATCTCCGGTGATCTTTCCACCAAGGACTTGGAGAAGTTGATTCGAAGACTTTCTCGCCTGGGTAAAGACCCAATTCCTTCCTCTTGTCGCGTGGAACCGTACAGCGCCGCCAATCCACTCCCCGAGGTATTTTGTCTTGCCGAGTTTTTACCTTATTTTGCACTTTCTCTGCACCTCATTATATTGTCATCTCTTTTAATTTTCCTTCTGGTCACTATTTTTTACAGAACCATCCTACCATGACTTCCCTTCCTCCTCTTCCGGAGGGTGGAGAAGTCGAAGAACAGGCCATCGTTGCCGAAGATACTCAAGGTTCTGCTATTCGTGAAAGTGAAGTCGCGGGTTCTCACAAATCTGCGGCTTCTCATGAAAAAGAAGTTGAGTCTGAGGCCAGTGAATCGACGCAATCCCTTCCTCCTGCTGTTTCTCCCAAGAACAAAAGGAAAAGGACTGATGTTGAAGATTCTGGCACCTCTAAGGCTGAAGAAGTTGTTCCTTCTCATCCGAAGGCAACTTACGATCTTTATGCTGAATCCCTCATCAGCTCGTAAGTCGTCTTTATTTCTCTCTATTTTTGTACTCGAAATATTTAGCTTGTCTTGCTTTTTATGCTGCCGATTTTTTGATTATTAGCGATGACGAGGAAGAAGTTCCAACTACTGACGTGGCTCCTCGGACAAGCACGTCACGTACTGTACTTGCCTCAGACACGCTAGTTGAAGGAGAAGAAACCTCGCCTCCTCAACAAAACGTCGTCACCACTACTCCGCCATCAAGCCCCCTTGCTCCTTCACCAAAAAGGGCAAGGGTTGAAAAGATTATTGAACCTGCCCCTCAGTTGGGCAGTTCATCGACTCTGCTCCTAGATGATGTAAGCTTGTCGACATCTATATTTTCCTTATTTTGTTTTTTCACACCTTTTCTCTTTTTCATGCCGATGTTTTTCTTTCTGTGTTCACGTTGAACAGCCTATGATCAAGGATCTTCTCCGCATCGGTTCCCAATTTGTTGGGTACCGTGAATATGCTAATAGAGCCGAAGGTAACGACTTTTGTACTTGCTGTTTTTCCTTGATTTTTTACTCTTGGTGCTTGTCGCGATTGTTGATCTTTCTCCTCTCTTTTTTCATATCTCGACAGAGAAACTTGCAGAGGCTAACGAACGCGCCGACGCACTTTCTCGAAAACTTGAGCAAAGTGAGGCGGCTCGCAAGAAAGCGGACCTCGCTGCTAGCAAAGCCAAGACCGAAGCTGATGAAGCCAAGGCGAAAGCTGCTGGTGTCGAGGAACTGCAGAAAAAGCTTAAGGATGCTACAGCTGCTTTAGATGAGCACAAAGCTGCGCAAGCTTCTCGTGAAGAAGGAATCCTCAAGCGCCTGAAGACTCAGAGTCGCCGTACTTTCGGTAATTTTACTGCTCCCTTCTATTTTTAGGAGAATCTTTGTTTCTTGTCTTCTCACTAATACTTTGTTTCCTTGACAGTCCAAACAAACCAGGATTTTGACCTGACGAATCCTGTCGATGATCCGGTCCTTGACGCACTTTCCTATCTGGAGCTTCATGGGTCCGAGATTCGTGAAGGTGTATCGAATGCTAATGCGATCGTCGGCATTGTTCCCCTACTTCTTCCCGAAGAAGGAGGAGCACTGCGACTTTCCTCAACCTTGCCAAGATGTTCAATACACCGGAAGACCTTGGACTCAAGATGCGCCAAGAGAATATGAAGGTTGCCGTTGAAAACACCGTCGCCTTGGTTGCGACGGTCGACAGACTATCGACTGGATGAAAGTTGGCGACACCGAGCAAATAGAACAATCAAGGTGGAAGTCGCTGATCAAGGCGGCCAAGCCCAACACGAAGAAGATCTTGGCCTATCTCGGGATTAAGCCAGCGTCGACTCCTAGCTCGTCAAGGCCGGAGGTCTAGTTGCATGCCTCTGTTTTTCTTTGTTTCTTTTGCTTTTGTCGCCAAAGTAGTCGTTTAGCGACACGTATTTCCTTAGCTCCACTGTAATACCCTTGTAATTATTCCAAGAGATTAATGAAAAATTCTATCTTTGCTTATCGTTTGATTTTATCCTGTTTATATTTCAGTTGATATTTGATAACTATACTCCAACTTCCGCTCCTTCCAATGTGTCGCCTTCTTCTTCTCACGCGAGGAGAACTTTTGCCGACATCGCACTGTCGACGATACCTTGTCGCAAGAACTGGACGAACTTCGACAGCAGCTTCAGTATGCAAAGAAGCAAACACTTGTGATGATGGAACAATCTCGCAAGTCATCTGAAGCCGAAAAAGTTGCTCTCCAGCAAGCTCGCGAGGCCGTGGCTGCCAAGGAGTTTGCTGCTTCCGAGGCTGAAAAGGCGACTACTCGAGAAAATTTCATGCTCGAATTAATGAATGAAGCCAGTGCAGATATGTCGGGTATGCCTGTTTCATCCTCTGATATCTTTCATCTTCATGCTATTGTCTCTTAAAGGTTTCCACTTCTTTGTTACGATAGGTGCCTTGACTGATGCGGCTGCCGAGGAAGAGAGAGTAAGTGCAAGGACAAACCTCCTTGTTAATCTTTCCCTGGATCATGGTTCTTTGTTTTGGGCTACCCCGGAGAGGACCCGCCAAATTGTCAGATTTCAAGATCGCACCTCTCAAACTCGCGATTTCCTTGACTTCTGTACCAAGACCTTGTCCATGGTTTACAACTCCATGTTTCCTCGGGCGTCCAACCAAAAACTCTTCCTGAATTGATGGAAAGGTTTAAGGATGCTCGCAGTATCCATGATTTTGTCAGAGCTCAACTAGTAGCTGGCGCCAGATTTGCTCTTATCATGCTCCAGATCTGCCACTCGAAACTTGACCTTACCCAGGTTGTCGAGAAGGTTCACCAAAAGGTAAAACGTCGGAGAGTTGGTGTTGACAGGATTAACACGAAGGTTACGCCCATAGCCGAAGAAATGATTGAGGACCTGCTTCGGATGGATGCCGACTTTTGGGCCGATGGCCATTATGCCGATTTTCTTGGTGCTGCTCCTGAGGAAAACAGAGTTACTCTTGATGACATACTGAATCAAGACTAGTTATTTTCTTCTTGTAGATATTTCTTCCTTGTAATCCATGACTATATTGTAAAGCAATCATTATATTTCTTTGTTTGTCTAGCCCCCGAGTGTTTCGGTGACTCTTTATTATATTTGTATATTTGCGAGGTTTTAAACCAAGGCATATATATACTTAAGGTGAATATGAGCCCCGAGCTTTTTACTGAGTACTATTTTGTATTTTTATTGACTCACGAGGTATTTGAATACCAAGGCAAAGTTTTTCTTTTGTCGATGAACTATATAGAAATTCGTCGGAGCAAAGATTTTGGTCATGTCGATAAAGAAGAAAAGTTATATTGTCACTATCTTTATTATATTGCAGCACCGCGAGCCCGCCTCATTAAAAACCTTCTCCGGCCCCACTCGGTGCCCCGAAAAAGGAAAAGAGTGCGTCTGAAAACTCGCGGGCGTTTCAGTACATTGAAGTTTTACAAGGACTATATTTCGACTCTAGGCGTAGAACCGCCTAAGTTGCGCCACATTCCAGGGGTTTGGCTCCTCCACCCCTGTCTTCTTGTCCTTTATCCTATATGCTCCTCCTCCGATTACTTCCGTGACGATGTAAGGGCCAAGCCATGGTGACTCGAGTTTTTCGTGACTTTTTGCGTGAGCCGAAGAACTAGGTCGCCCACCTGAAAAGATCTTGGCCGCAAACGTCGACCGTGGTAATTCTTCAAGTCCCGTTGATATTTGGTTACCCGAGATAATACTTCATCTCGAGCTTCATCAAGTGCGTCGACGTCGTCCTCTAGCGCTCTTCTCGATGTTTCTTCATCATATTCAGCGACACGTGGAGAGTTGTGCTCTATCTCGATTGGTAGTACTGCTTCTGCTCCATGAACCAGAAAAAACGGAGTTTCCTGCGTTGCTGTGTTTGGTGTTGTTCGGATGCTCCACAATACGCTTGGTAGTTCTTCTGGCCAGGTATGTCGAGCTTTTTCCAGTGGTCCTAACAAGCGCTTCTTGATGCCATTGCAGATGATACCATTGGCTTTCTCGACTTGCCCATTGGTTTGAGGATGTGCAAGCGACGCAAAGTTCAGCTTGATACCCACCTCTTCGCAATAATCTTTGAATTCATGGGATGTGAAGTTATCGCCGTTGTACGTGACGATGCTATGGGGCACTCCAAATCTGAAGACGAGGCCTTTTACGAATTTTACTGCGGATGCTCCATCTGGTGAATTTATCGGCTTCGCTTCTATCCATTTTGTAAACTTGTCGACAGCTACTAGCATGTACTCCTTTCCTCCTGGCCAGGATTTGTGTAACTTACCCACCATATCAAGTCCCCATTGAGCAAAGGGCCATGACAATGGTATTGGTGCTAGCTCGCTGGCCGGAGAATGAGGTTTTGCGGCAAACCTTTGACACGCGTCGCAAGTTCTTACTATGTCCTTGGCGTCCTCGATTGCTGTCAACCAATAGAATCCTGCTCGAAAAACTTTGGCTGCGATAGCTCGACTACTTGCGTGGTGGCCACATATTCCCTCGTGTACATCCTTCAGAATTATTCTTCCTTCCTCACGGTGTGACGCACCTTTGCAAGACGCCTGAAATACTTCGCTTATACAATTCTCCCTTGACCACCGTGAAAGCTTTGGAGCGTCGAATTACTCGCCTTGCCTCAACTGGATCGTCGGGTATTTCTTTCCTCAGGATGTATGATATGTACGGCTGCATCCACGGTATTCGTATCACCATGACCAGGTCCTGATCTTCTTATTCATCCTCTTGCTTTTCCTTGGTAGCCCCAGGGTTTCTTCTCCTTCTTTTTTGATTTTGTCGACTTAGTGGATCTCTCTGTTATTTCTTCCCAGAATACACCTGGCGGGACTGCAAGGCATTGCGACCCGATGTTTGCAAGAACATCGGCTTCGTCGTTGCTCAATCTGCTAATATGGTTTACTTCGCATCCATCGAACAACTTCTCGAGTTCGTTGTATACCTCCTTGTATGCCATCATGCTATCATTGACTGCATCACATTGGTTCATAACTTGCTGTGCCACCAGCTGTGAGTCGCCAAAGATTTTTAGTCGAGTTGCTCCGCATGCTTTCGCCATCTTCATTCCATGTATGAGAGCCTCGTATTCTGCTTCATTGTTAGATGCGTTAGGGAACGTCATCCGGAGGATGTACTTCAACTTGTCGCCTTCAGGTGATATGAGTACTACTCTGCGCCAGACTCCTTCGATCTTTTGGACCCGTCGAAGTTCATGGTCCAAGTTCTCGATAAATCTGGAGGTCCTGTATTTTGCAACTCCATCCACTCTGCGATGAAGTCCGGCAGTATTTGCGATTTTATTGCTTTTCTTTTTTCATACGTGATGTCCCGAGGGGAAAGTTCTATTCCCCAAAGGGAGACACGACCCGTAGCTTCTGGGTTGTTCAGTATATTTGACAAGGGAGCTTCATTGACCACTATGATCGGATGTGCCGAAAAATAGTGGCGCAATTTTCGTGCTGTCGTGAATACTCCATATGCTATCTTTTGGTACTGCGGATACCTTTGTTTAGATGGTGATAGAACTTCGCTGACGAAGTATATCGGCCTCTCGCACGCCGTGGAGTTTTCCTTCTTCTTCCCTTTCGACAACTAGCACCGTGCTCACCACTTGGGGTGTGGCTGCGATATATAGCAGGAGGGGTTCCCTTTCTTTTGGTGCCACCAGAATTGGCGGTGTCGAAATTGTGCGCTTCAAATCCTCGAAAGCTCTGTCGGCTTCTTCGTTCCACTGAAATTTATCTCCTTGTTTTATCAAAGCGTAGAACGGCAATGCCTTTTCTCCCAGCCTAGCGACGAATCTACTCAAAGCTGCGACTCGCCCCGTTAGCTGTTGTATCTCCTTCAACTTTGTTGGCTTCCTCATTGTTACGATAGCCTGTATTTTGTCGGGATTTGCTTCAATCCCTCTTGCTGATACTAGAAACCCCAAAAGTTCTCCTGCTGGGACGCCAAAGGAACACTTCGTCGGGTTTAGTTTGAGGCAGAACTTATCAAGGTTGTCAAAGGTTTCCTTGAGATCCTCGATCAGCGTTGCCCCCTTTTTTGATGTTATGACGACATCATCAATGTATACTTGCACGTTCTTCCCAATCTGTGTCGCCAAACACTTCTGCATCATCCTTTGATATGTTGCTCCCGCATTTTTTAGACCAAAGGGCATTGTTACGTAGCAAAACACGCCGTAAGGTGTAATAAACGCGGTCTTTACTTCATCATCTTCTTTCAATCTGATCTGGTTATAACCAGAATATGCATCCAGGAAGGAAAGACGTTCACATCCAGCCGTGGAGTCGATAATTTGATCGATCCTCGGGAGGGGAAAGTGATCCTTTGGACAATGTTTATTGACACACGTAAAGTCGACGCACATGCGAAGGACCTTAGTATTTTTCTTCGGCACCAGCACGGGATTTGCTACCCATGTGGCTTCTGTGAATATCTCTTTGATAAAACCAGCTTCTTGTAGTCGATTAATTTCTGACAGCATGGCTTTGCGGTTTGGTTCTGAAAAACGTCGCAAAGGTTGTTTGATTGGTCTCGCTAGTGGATCCAAGTTTAGGTGGTGCTCGGCAAGTTCCCTGGGTACTCCTGGCATGTCAGCTGGACACCATGCGAAGATTTTCCAGTGCTCACGGAGGAACTCGACGAGCGCGCTTTCCTATGCGATATCCATGTCGTTTGCGATAGATGTCGTCTTTTTTGGGTCTCTGTCGGGTGAATCTGCACCTCTTTTGAATTTTTCTCGATCGAAAGTTGATTCTTTGTTTGGCCTTCCAACGTCCGGGCGACGTCGTAATCAGTCATGCTTTTTGACGCCAAGTACTCAGCTTGCATCCCGAAGGTTTCGACAACCGGTGGAAATCCTTGTCGCACTTATCGGCTAAGGCAAAGCTTCCTTTAACTGTGATTGGTCCCTTTGGTCCAGGCAACCTCCACAACAAGTATGTATAGTGTGGCACTGCCATAAATCTAGCATATGCTGGTCGTCCCAACAGAGCGTGATATTGCGACGGAAAATCCACGACTTCAAACTCGAGCCTCTCGATTCTATAATTTTCTCGGGTCCCAAACTGAACGTCGAGATTGATCTTTCCCAATGGATAACTTGGTTTCTCCGGTGTGATGCCGTGGAACCTTGTGTCTGTTGGTTTCAAGTTTGCTAAGGATATGTTCATCTTCCTCAATGTATCTGCATACATAAGGTTTAAGCTGCTTTGCCGCCGTCTATGAATACTCGAGAGACATCAAATCCCGCGATAATCGCCGCGTAATAAGTGCTGATCGCCCCGGTCGAGGAACTTGCTGCGGATGATCTGCTATTGTGAAGCCGATATCTTGTCCCGACCAATTAAGGTACTCAAGCTGTTGGTGGAGGCATTTTCTCCGCCATAAACACCTGTCGTGAGATTACTTTACGAGCTCTATTGGACGGCCTTCCTTCTGAATCATCAACACCGCTCCATTGGAATTAGGATCAACATAAGGTGGTGGTGCAGGTGCTGCCGCTATTACGAGCTGATGCCGATTGTCGTGCGTAATCGCGGGAGGAGGCGGCAAGTGAATCTCGCTCGGGTTCTCGAGGATTTCTCTCGTGCTGCCCGCGCATTAGCGTTCTCTGCATACCGCAACATTGCTTGAAAATTTCGACAATCCTTTCCGCAAGTGCCCTGACTGTCTTTTCCGTTGTCGTCGAGGAAAAAATGCATCCGGCACGGTCCGTTCATCATCTCTTCGGGGACACGAAAGGTCTTGGGAACCTAGGCCCGCTATTTTGCTGTTGCGTGAATCATCCCTGTTATCACCTCGCTGCTCATTGCTTCTCACGGTAATCATCTCTGTTGCTTCCTCCCGTGTTTGTCCGAAAACCTGCCGAAATTTGTCCCGGAGCGTCGTAGTTACGGCACGTCCGAGGAAATCTTCGCCTCGGTTGATAGTTTCGACCGCGGTCCTCCTCCTCGGCGACCTGTGTCGTTTGTTGTGGACGGCGTCTTCTCCGTCTCGCCCATTTATTTGCTATCTCCATTAACGCGGATACTGTCTTTGGATTGGTCCTTCCCAAGTCTTCGACGAAATCTCCACGCTGACTCTGCGACAAACGCATCTATTGCTCTCTCGTCGATATATTTTCTCGCTGAGTTTTTAATGATATTCCACCTCTGGATGTACTTCCTCATTGGCTCATCCGGCTTCGTCGACACGCTCTCAACTCCTCTAACGACGCGGGTTTTTTGCACGTGGATCTAAAGTTCTTGACGAACACATCCTCGAAACTTTCCCGGTGTCGATGGATCCCGGAGCGTGTTTCTTTATCCAAGATCGTGCGGCTCCACTCAAATGCACCTGGATACTTTGCATGGCTGTTGCCCTAGTTCCTCCTGTGAGCTTCACCGTCTCCAGATAGTCGACTAGCCAATCCTCTGGATCTTGAAGGCCGTCGAACTTCTTGAAATTATCGGGTAACTTGAATCCTGAGGGGACTCGAGTTTTCCGGACTCTCCTTGTAAAGCATGGCAAGCCACACATATCTTCGTCGGTCAATTCCGGAGATTGCCGATGATCCCTTCTGCTTTGCCGCGCTCTATCGACTCTTGCCTGTGCTGCTGTGTCTCTTGCTCCACTTGGCCCTTCAGGTGCTGCCGCCGTTGTCGCCGCAGGTCGTGGACTATTTTGCCTTGCCACTCCTTCGGGAGGCGTTGATACAAACGCTGTCCCCATAGCTCCAACTCCTGCTACCGCCATATTGTACAATGTTTCCCTTGGATCACCTGGAGGTGGTTTAGACGCAAGGATAAAAGCATGTGTCGCCATATACCCAGCCTCTGGTGTCTTAGGGATTATGTTTCCTCTTGTATCTATCGACATGAAGGACATGTCGAGGTTCTGGACCAAGTGCTCTCTTTCTGCTTCGGGTATGTGTTGCAGCCTTGATCTTGCTCTGTTCCGCGCCTCCCGGTGGCTATCACCCGTAGTTCTAGATTGTCGACTTAGATCTGCCCTTCTCCCCGCCGGATGCGTAAGCTGCCTCCTTTCTCTGTTCAACTCAGCTGTCTGTTTTTCCAATTCCCTGGCAGCTCGTGCGAGCCTATATTGATATGCTTGCAATTCTTCTGGTGTGGCTGTGGTAGCCATTGGTTCTGTGCCGTTCATAGCTCTCGCGGCTCTGTCCCACGCTACTTGTGAAAGTTGAACTCTATCTCGCGGCTCTGGCCCGACGTATTTGTTGCCCAGGCCTTGTCGCAGATTGGAGGGATCGACGTATGGATTTCCCAAACTGTCGAAAGCCTCAGATGTCTCCTCTTGATCTTCAATGGCGTAAATCTGATGATACTTTGTACTCAGATCTACGTTGGGTTTGGTGACATCATCGTTGAGATTGATGAAGACCTTGCCCACTGTGAGAGATTTGTCGATGAAGTCGTAACTGTCGACATCGCTTGAGTCATCGCTTATATATGAGTCCGCAGATGACTCAAACGACATGTCGTTGAAGATCTTGGCGAGTTTCTCTCTTGCTCTGGTGCTGACGTAGCGTGTCGCCGAGGTTTCTTCTTCTCCTGACTCGGTTGACGATGCATAGTTTGAAAAATCGGAATCGACCACCGACGATCCCGATGAAATCGGAATCTCGACACGATACGATCCTTCCTTCTCGACGCGAAAGTGAAACCTTCCGAATGTCATCTCCATGGGCTCCGCCAGATACGCATATGCATCCAAACGGGAGGGTGGGTGAGGAACAAAATCGACAAGACCAGCAGCGATCTGTTTACCTCGATCCATTGTGTTGCTTGCGGTTGACGATGTCGAAGATCTTGAGCGTGCCATCGAGATCAGCTCCTTACGCCTCTAGTTCCCACAGACGGCGCCAATTGACAAGGTATCAACTTGTCAATGCCTATGGATTGTAGGCTAGGGTTTAGTTGGAAGTAGAGGGTAAGTAGATCTCGAAGGTTTCAGCCGGAAAGTACTCGACGAATACGAAAACTAGGGTTTGTAGACAATGATTCGATTCCTTTTCGTCCCTCGCCTCCCCCTTTATATAGGAGGTGGAGCCGAGGGATTCGTGCTATACAAGTTACAGAGTCCGGGACGGTTTCTAACTCATCCCGCCAGATTACAAATAACACTTCCTATTACAACTCTTGACTTTCCTTGATATATCTTGGGCTCCCGAATCTTCTTATTCTTCGGGTAGTGGGCCTTCAGTAAACCCCGGGTACTATCTTCGGCAGGCCCATTTGGGATGCCTATGTCACCTGCACACAAACAACCAAGTACTTTGTCCCCAACTTTCAGCGAGGTTGTCAAGCTCACTGGTTTTGCTGAAAACGAAGGATTAAACGAACCGTGTGGAAGAAGAATTGTTTGCAGAGAACAGAACAGGAAAATGTTGTAGATGATTGCAATTAAAAGAAGAAGGACCGGGCTCCACAGTTTACTAGAGGCGCCTCCCCAATAAAATAAATATGCTGGGTAAACAAATTACAGATGGGAAATTGACAAACAGAGATTCTACGCTAATGGCTGGTGAAAAATACATGCTATGAAAGTATGCGGGCATTACAACAATATACATAGACTGTAATCCAACTGCATCTATGACTAATAATCCACCTTCAGGATTGCATCCGCGACACCCTCCAGTATTAAGTTGCAAGCAACGGACTATCGCTTTAAGAAATGTGTGTAAAGTAAACGATGAAACTACACTTGAATAGAACACCGCTGTTTTCTCCCTAGTAGCAACAACACATCTACAACCGTAGAGAAAAAGGTCACTTCCCATGGTTAACTAGAGGCATGAACCCACTATCGAGCATAAATACTCCCTCTTGGAGACGCTAGCATCTACTTGGCCAGAGCATCTACTATAAACGGAGAGCATGCAAGATCATAATAACATAATACATAATCTCAACCAAAGCAATCTCTCTATAAATCGGATCCACATCAAACCAACATGTAGCAATTACAAATAGATGATCTTGATCATGTTAGGCAGCTCACAAGATCTATACATGAAGCACAACAAGGAGAGGACAGCCATCTAGCTACTACTAGGGACCCATGGTCCCGTGGAGGACTACTCACGGATCACCTCGAATGAAGAAATGGCGATGTAGAGGCCTCCGGTGGTGATTTCCCTCTCCGGCAGGGTGTCGGGATGGACCGCAGAACCCTCCCAAACTAGGGTTTTGGTTGACGGCAGCGTCGGAACTTTTCATGGATGGATGCTCTCGTCTCTGGGGTTTTCCCGATACAAGGAATAAATAGGCGGAAGGGCGGAGCAAACGAGGCGACGAGGCACCAGTACATGGGCCAGGCGCGACCAAGGGTAGGGTCGCGCCTACCCTATGTACTGCCACGTGGAAGCTCTCCTGCGCGTGTCCTTCTGGCTCCGTCTTCGTCCCGGAAAAATAAGACCCCGGGCTTTTGTTTCGTCCAATTCCGAGAAACTTTCATGTACAACTTTTCTAAAACACAAAAACAGCAGAAAATGGGAACTGACACTGTGGCATTGCGTTAATAGGTTACTCCCAGAAAATGCCAAAAAGTGTGGAAAAGTGCGCATAAAACATATAAGAATTGTAACAAAACAAGCATGGAGCATCAAAAATTATAGATACGTTTGGGACGTATCAGGAAGGTATGGTAAAAGGTACGCACATCCTGTGGCTACTAAGTTTACTAGTTGCTGCTGAGTGCTCGAAGTTATTTCCTTTAGATTCTGCAGTTATATCATTTTGTTTCTTGTTTGTATTTTCACTAGTTAGCCTTAATGGAAAACAACAACAAAATTAGAGACCTTTATAGTATTTATCTTGAGTTAGGACCTGAGGTGTTTGAAGAGAAAATTAAAAAACCTATGGAACTTTACTCGCATGCTAACATCAATGTTATTAGTATGAATGCTTTGGACATTATTATTACTGATACTATGGAAAAGTCTAAGCTTTGAGAAGCTAGTTTTTATGATCTTTTTAGTCCCCCAGGTTTAGAGGAGAAAATTTGCTCTGATGATATTTTATCTCCCATATGTGGTAATTCTAATGATGCTTGTGATATTTTAAATCAACCTACTAAAATTATTCTTTTTAAAATACCTATGAAAATTGTTAAAAAGATCATGGATGAATGTTATGCAGGGGATGGAATAGTCCATCCAAGTGATCACTTGTTGAAATTTAAAGAACTTTGCGAGTTGTTTAAGGTTGCAGGTTTATCAAGATAAAATGCCATGAAGAAATTATTTCCATTGTCACTTAAGGACAAAGCAAGGGAGTGGTATCGGCTACTAGATGATCCTCATCACCTGGAGTGGAAGGAGTTTGAATCTCTCTTTTACTTTAAATTTCATCGTCCTCGTGAAGTGCATATAGATAGGAACTATATTTATAATTTTCATCCTCATGATGGAGAAGGTATTGCCCAAGCGTGGGGGAGATTGAAGTCACTAATGCTCAAATGTCCCACTCATGAGCTCCCCATTAATATTGTTATTAATAATTTTTATGCAAGGCTTTCAGGACAGTACAAGGACTATCTAGATGCTTGTTTAGAGGGATCTTTCACAAGTAAAGAGGTTGAAGCTAAGTGGGATATTCTTGAAGCAATTCAAAGCAATACCAAAGATTGGGATAACGACAAAGGTAAAGACTCATGTATAAATTATGAGTATGATTGCATTAAGTCTTTCGCTGAAACTGCTGATTTTCAAGAGCTTAGTGCTAAATATAGTCTTGATCCTAAAATTATTGTTGATTGCTATAGAACTTTTGCTTATCATATAAATGTTCCTAAAGGAAATTGGGATATATATCATGAACCTTTTAAAGACACTTGCATGAAAAATGAAATTGTTATTCATGATTGCAATACACATGCTCAAACTTCTGAAAGTACTATTTCTTATAAGAATGCTAATTTTTGTGGAGCACTTAGACCTTGTGAAAAGAATCAAATCGAAGACGAATATTGCATCCATCACAGGAATGAAAAAACTAGAATGGGGGACAGGGATTTAAATGATATTGGTAAAAAAGTTTGTGCCCTCTACCCTTTTGTTTGTGAACTTTGCTATGAAGTAGGTCATTTCAATTTTCAATGCTCAGGCCATGATAATAGCCTTTCGAATCCAATGGGTACTGCAAGTTTGTATTGTGATGACATGATAACTCCTAATCAACATGATAAACTTACATTATTTTTGGGGTGTGAAGAGTTATCAATGAAAACTTCTTTGGTAGATATGAGCGCTCTTTATATGAATAGCGTCCTACATGTATGTCATCTTTATTGTGTTGATAATTTCCATGCAAATGCTTACATACAAAATATTGTAAAATATGAAACTTTACCAAAATATACAGGACTAGTATGTGCTTTGCTCTTATTAATGAAAAGGAGAAATCCTCCAAAGTCTCTTCTATTGTTTCTGACAATAAACCAGGGTATGTGGGGAAGCTCCCTTTCAAGCCTCTCCCTCCTAAAGAAAAGAAGAAGAAGAAGAAAAAGAGAAGAAGGAGTAAAAAGAGAGAGGAAACGGTATATTCCCCTAAACATGTTGCTCCTATTACAAGTTGCCGGCGGCGAATCCTGGAGGAGGAGCTCGCGCTTGCCATTTTCTCCGTTGCGGATTTGCGGCTCGGGTGGGAGGGGCGGTGCCATTCTGAGCGGGCAATTAATATTGTTGGGAAACTTGGGCCTCGTCTGAACTCCGTCTTATGCGGTAATCTTACCTAACCCATAGTAATCAACGGTAAGTAAACAATTATCTATCTAAAAAAAAGTTATCCATCTATCTCTTTAGGCATGTACACCTTGCTAGCAATTAATTAAAATTGACTAGCAAATTACATTGCTAAGGAAAAAACTTATGATACAATGGAGAAGGCACTTTTTTTATTCTCCCCCCTCCACCTAAGCAATAATTCAACATGGTAACTCTAAGAAAACGATTAAAATAAATCTAACGATTTAAGTCTGTATAAGTGACATTTTATGGTTATTTAAAATAGGTCCTATGACTTGTCTTCACTTGTGCTATTTCATCAAGATAGAAGAGTGCGCATCCAAGCAACTGCACTTGGCAACGTGAGTAAACAGTTATCCATCTATCTCTTGTCTTCACTTATGGGGCAACCTTACCTAACCTTCCGTAATCAACGGTAAGTAAATAGTTATCCATCTATCTCTTTAGGCATGTACAACTTACTAGCAATTAATTAAAATTAATCATATTTAATAGAAAATTATATTGCTAAGGAAAAGCTTACGATACAATGGAGAAGGCACTTTTTTATTCTCCCCCTCCACCTAAGCAACAATTCAACATGGTAACTCTAAGAAAACGCTTAAAATAAATCTACCCATTTAAGTCTGTATAGGCGACATTTTTATGGTTATTTAAAATAGTTCATGTGACTTGTCTTCACTAGTGTTGTTTCATCGAGATAGAAGAGTGCGCATCCAAGCAACCGCACTGGCATGGGGCACACAGAGAACGTGAGGTCATGGGGAGCGTCTGACGTGTGGTCAAAGCGGTGTGGAGATAGAGGAACGTGAGGTCACGGGGAGCGTCTGACGTTAGATGAATGGCAGGGGTACACATAGATGCGTGAAGCGGTTGGGTTAGGAAATTATGACTTAGGGGTCCCACAGATTGCCGTCTTCGAGAAAGTAATTTTCAAATTTGGGAATCTCTCCCACTAAAATTATTACATGTATTTTCATTTCCTCTAGCTCGTATTTGTGCTTTTTTCCTCCCTCATCTCATGCTCTGGTTAGAGTTGACACATAAGAAGATCATTGTCGTCGATGGCAGCCTCCCTGCCCACAACGTCAATGCTCCCTATGCAGAGCACAATAAGTCCCTGTCCTACATGTGTGTTTTACCAATCAGGATATGAGACTGATGGTGATTGGAGTTGCGGGGTGCGGTGGTGCTAACCCTCATGTGGCGGGCTAGGTTTTTGATGGTGTCTGATGAGTCCAATTTGAGCCTATTTTACCTTATGCTATTGCACTAGTAGCGATAAGCTTTTAGTATTTTACCACGCTTGCGCGCACTTTTTGTGCATGTTTCACTCGGATCCCGGATTCGGAGGACCCACGAGGAAAGGGGACCCACTGTGAAAAATATGCAAATTAAAGACTGCAGAAGCCTCCAAAATAATTATTCATGCACCTGGTCAGCAGCGGCTTAATTTATATACCTCGCCGGACTTTGTAACTAAGGTTCCAACACCGGAGCCGTCATCTTCTCCCTCCGTTTCCTCGTTGGAGCCGTCATCTTCTCCCTCCATTCCCTCGCTGGAGCCGTTTCTTCGCTCGAGATCCTCCACTCTCTCACCAGAGTCATTCAGATAATGTGATGTGATATCATCTTCACCGGCTATGATATTTCTCATACACTCTTCTTGTTCTCTGTCTCTATCACGGTGTGTAGTTTTTGCAAAGACTTGCAAGTTATATCAATGATATAAACACAACAAAGCGTTAATAAATATGAAAAATATATATGAAACAATATTTCTAACCCTAACAATATGAAACAATATTTCTAACCCTAACTATATGAAACAATATTTCTAACCCTAACAATATTACCTAACAATATTCCCTAACAATATTTCTAACCAAAACTATATGAAAAAATATTTCTAACCCTAACTATATGAAACAATATTTATAACTATATGAAACTATATATGAAATATTTCTAACCCTAACTGTATGAAACAATATATGAAATAATATTTGTAACCCTAACTATATTGTTCCATAACCCTAACATTAATATTTCTAACCCTAAATATATAGTTCCATAACCCTAACTATATATGAAACAATGTTTATAACCATAATAATGTTCCATAGCCCTAACTATATTGTTACATAGCCCAAACTATATGAAATATATATAACTATATATGAAACTATATGGAACATTATGTGAAACTACACAAAAACAGAGAATACAAAAAACATAGAATAATAAAAATAGAGAAAGCACGGCGCCTGGGCGGGGGCCTCACCGGCGGATAGTAGGCGGCGCGCGCAAGGCTCCTCCATCTGCGGCTTGAGGCGGCGGCGGCGTCCGAGGTGGTGGGGCGTCCGAGAGGCGGTGGCACGTGCAGCGGCTGCGGGTCGATGTGGTGGCGGCGTCCCGGCGCGCGGCATCTCTCCTCCAACACGCACACAGCGGCAGCGGCTTACGAGGCGGTGGAGGCCTGCGTCTCCTCCAAGGCGCGCAGTGGCGGCGGATCGAGGTGTTCGCGTGGCGGCGACTGCGGTGACAGATTTGGGCAGCCTCACAGTGTCGCGGCGATGGCTCTGGCCCTTCTCTGCGTCGAGTGATCTACACGCAGAGGGAGAGGTGCGGCGGTTATGTACTAGATGACATTGGCATCCCAAATGGGCCTCCCGAAGAAGGTACCCGGGAATTACTGAAGGCTCATAACCCAAAGATTACCAAGCCCGGAAGCCCAATAAAGCGTTGATATGGAAGATGGAGATAGATTAGGAATAGAGAGATTCGTAATTGTACTGGACGAACTCAAAGACTCTCCCTCTATTTGTAACTTGTATGGCACGAAATCCTCGGCTCCGCCTCCTATATAAGGGGGAGTCGAGGGAGAAAGAAATGATCGATTCATTGTCAACATAACCCTAGTTTTTAGCAGTCGAGCACCTTTTCGACTAAAACCTTCGAGATCTACTTGCCCTCTACTTTCCGCGAAACCCTAGTCTACAACTTGTAGGCATTGACAAGTTAATACCTTGTCAATTGGCGCCATCTATGGGGACTAGAGGCGACAAGGAGCTGATCTCGATGGCATCAACAACATCTTCGACAACATCGTCAACATCGTCGGTAGCAAGCAACGCGATGGACGGAGGTAAACAGATCAAAACCGGTCTCGTTGATTTTGTTCCTCACCCTCCCGCCCGTGTGGATGCATATGCGTATCTGGAGGAGCCAATGGATATGACGTTCGGGAGCTTCCACTTCCGCGTCGGGATAGAAGGATCGCATCGTCTCGCGGTACCGAATTCTTCGGGCCCGTTAGCGGTCGATTCTGATTTCTCGGGATCGTCATCATTGTTCGAGTCAGGCGACAAAGAGATCTCGCCGTCAAACTCCATCAAGCCCGCCACAAGCGGAAAACTCGCCGAAAACTTCAGTAGTGTGTCCTTCGGGTCGTACGCAGACTCAAATCTAAGCGGCGACTCTGAGAGCTTCGACAGCTTCGACTTCATCGACATGTTTACTTCTATTCGGGAGGTCTTCGCCGATCTATATGACGGTGTCACCAGCCCTGAAGAGGAAAACAAAGCTACAATATACCATCAGGTCTGTGCATTTGGCGAGTCAAGTCGTCAAGAAGATGAAATATCATAGGCTTTTCACTACAAGGATAACCACTCTACAACAACACTTGATGAACAACGTGTTGCAAAAAATTTCTTAGATACTGATATATGCGCTGCCGCTACATCCGTTCACCAACACGTTGCATTGTTAAAAAGTTGGAGAGCGGGCGTGGAGAAAAATTTAGATCCCGCGGCAGAGCTGTTGGCGCGTACGCGAAAAATTCACTCGTATGCTTTGGGCCCAGGACTGGAGGAAATTTTTGCGTTATCTACTCCCATCCGCTACCACTATGAAGTCCTAGAACTGAATCAGATCTCGCTGGCCCGATCTACCACGCCGCCTCCCATGGCCGCAACTCTCCCTTCCCCCAATTCTGCTCCTCCCTCTATGTCATCCCCATCCGTGCGCATCTCCGTCTCGACCGTCCTTGTCGGCGTCTTAAGAGGAAGTCGACGGTCCTCGTCGTAGGACTTGTGGGCGGCGGATCGGCAAGCATCTCGTTCCTTGGGTTGTTCCTGATGGAGGCATGGAAGGGGCTACGGCATCATCACCCGTTTGATTCCACGCTGGTGTCGAACATTGAGCGAACTAGACGCACAACCGACGCCCAGCACCCAGCTTGTCTGAACCGGAATTGGGTAAGGATTTTTTCCTATCAGATCATCGTATTAGTAGCGGTGTTCTGTTTAAAATAGCACAGTAATTTTGGTTGACTTAAATCTGTCCATCAGGTAACTGCCAGTTTGCTACTTGTTTCAGTCTGTGAAACTACTGGAGCACGTGTGATTCTTTTTTTTAATTCTGATCTCCAATCAATTGATTCAGTTCTTTGTCCTGCGGCAGGAAGAATTTTTTAACCTACTCCCTCACCTTTACAGGACAAACTGAACATGACGCATTGGAGATTTTAGGTCTGGCACTAAATATGGGGAGATGTGGAATAATATGATTGCGTGCCTTGCAAATTTTGTGCCTGCTATGGTTCAAGTTGCCAATTCATTGCCACTTTTAGCTAATCTGTTGTATTAAATATTTCCTCTCAGGTGTTGTCTTCTTGAATCTGCATAACTGAAGCCAGAAAGAAGCGACTCTAAACAGGACACATGTGGGAAGGACTAGAGGCTTTTTACTATATCAGATGGATTCAAGAACACTTGGTTAAAGAAATATAATGCCTTATGTTTGCAGCTTGCACGTTTCCTGGTCGACTATAATGGTGATGTGATCCCTTCCTCACTCTATAGGTAAGTGACATAATTAGTAGTCGTTGTAGTTTGTGATGTCTGGTAGTGGAAGTCACTCTTGTTGTTAAATTATTTCATTATAACTTAGGTGACTTGTATTGTTTTAAAACTCAAATGATTGTTCGAAGTATGGAGACCACTGACACTTCGGATTGAGTTACAGATCTAAATGTTTATATCTGAACTGGGTGATCGCTAGTATATACACAATTGGGTGATCACCAGTACATACACCTCTAGCAAACTGCGCAATAGTGCTTTTTTTTACCAGGACAATAGTGCTATTTTCAACTATTTGTCAATAATTACGTTCCATCACCAGAGTCTCAGCCTTCTGCCGGAGCAGACGAGTCTACCGTGTGATTTGTCACTGCCACTGGCCAGCCTGCTCCCTGCCAACCATGCCGAAGGCGGACGCACTGCTTCCCTTTGTGGTATGTAATGAGTCAAGAGCCAGCAATCCTAAATTCTCTTTCTCAGATAGCTTGCTTTCGCTATTACGGGTGAAAAGGAGGCATTGAAGAATGCTCGAATAGGCATATTCTTAAATGCAGCTCTTCAGTATGGATGAGATACTGTAAAGAAGACATATGTTGATCCACACTTTCTTGTTTTTGTTTCTTTACCTTCAAGCATATTTTGTTATAATTTCCTTGATTGTCATTATTCTTTTCAAATAATAATCACAAGTAACCTGTTTTTTGCGGTAAACAAATTATGTTTACTTATGTTCATTGATTTTTTCAGGTGCATCTACCTTTATGATTGTGCAACAAGTTGAACAATAAATCGCTCCGTCTTGGCACTTTATCTATCTTCAGGCAATGGAAAAGTTGAGCCGACAAGAGAATACCTTGCCGCTATAGCTTTTTAAAAAAAAAAACTTCAGCCATTTTATTTATTGAGATAGCTCTTTCAAGATTCTGCATCACATAGGTTAAACTACCTACTATCTGTAAGTGTTTTCTTTTCTAGCGTAGTTCATTCTTATATGGGCTTCCTAAGTACTTTTGATACATAATATTTTACTTCAGCCATGACATTGCCGTAAAACTCTTAATTTAGCCTACTATTGGTCTGATTCATTTTGCTGGTCCTTTGGTGTTGTTCAATATTTGGTGTAAATATCCAATAGTTGCCCATTTAAACAAACGAAGCTCTTTCGGTGGCCAAGTCAGTAGTTAGTTCAGTTTAGGTTGCTTTGTGCTTTCTGCATACTCTAACAGGATTATAGTAATCTAACGTCTCAATATTCAATTTTTCTAGCAAGAAACATGTAGACCATTGCTTTGCATGGTGGAAATATCAGACTCTCGCATGGTGACAAGTAGAGAAATTTTGTTGTTGAATGCAATATGCCCTTCCATTATTATTTTCGGCATCGACTGTAAATTTTGAACTTTGTTTTTGCAGGACCAAAACGTCGGCAAGGACTGCTATATTCAGATATAAGCTTTGTACATTATAATGCAGAACATTAGAAGGACATGATATAGGATTAGTTAGAATGCCATATCTTGAAGCAAGATTGTAATGTGTACTCAGAATTTTCATGTATGGGATGCGATTCAGTAATCAATATTGAATATTTTCATCTTGAAGTGCATTCATATATTGTATTTTCTATGTGTTTTCTTATGTATCTTACGAAGTGCGTATACACTTAACCATGAAAAACTACTACCATCTTTGAAGCGATCAAGCCACTCGGCTTCTCAAAATAATATTTATTTAAAATAAAACAATTCCATCTATGTTCGCTATGTTCCAACGGATACAAGTGTTGTTTGACATACGTTGCCACTTTGCAACGCCCTACTCGTTGGTTACCAACGCTGCTATATGCGTTGCATTATAACCTTGCAACACCCACAAACGCAGCGCACCTAAATGCGTTGGTAGGGGTGCTAGCAACGCCCATATTGGTGTTTAGATACAGATCCATGCGTTGCTGTAGGGGGGGTCCTGTTGTAGTGTTTGATGATTTGGGAAATCCATACATTGATCCCGCTGATCTTACGCGAGGATTGGGAAATAAATACGTTGGGCCTATGATACGTCTCAAACATATCTATAATTTCTTATGTTCCGTGCTAGTTTTATGACAATACTCACATGTTTTATACACACTTTACATCATTTATATGCATTTTCCGGCACTAACCTATTAACGAGATGCCGAAGCGCCAGTTCCTGTTTTGTGCTGTTTTTGGTTTCAGAAATCCTACACAGGAAATATTCTCGGAATTGGACGAAACGAACGCCCAGGGTCATATTTTCCACGGAGCTTCCAGAAGACCGAAGAGGATACGAAGTGGGGCCACGAGGCACCCTAACCATAGGGCGGCGCGGCCAGCATGGGGCCCGCGCCGGCCTATGGTGTGGGGCCCCCGTGCCTCCTCCGACTCTGCCCTTCCGCCTACTTAAACTCTCCGTCGCGGAAACCCTATTACCGAGAGCCACGATACGGAAAAAGTTCCAGAGACACCGCAGCCGCCAATCCCATCTCGGGGGATTCAGGAGATCGCCTCCGGCACCCTGCCGGAGAGGGAAATCATCACCGAAGGGCTCTACATCATCATGCCCGCCTCCGGATTGATGCGTGAGTAGTTCATCCTTGGACTATGGGTCCATAGCAGTAGCTAGATGGTTGTCTTCTCCTCTTGTGCTATCATGTTTAGATCTTGTGAGCTGCCTATCATGATCAAGATCATCTATTTGTAATGCTACATGTTGTGTTTGTTGGGATCCGATGAATATGGAATACTATGTCAAGTTGATTATTGATCTATCATATATGTGTTGTTTATGATCTTGCATGCTCTCCGTTGCTAGTAGAGGCTCTGGCCAAGTTGATACTTGTGACTCCAAGAGGGAGTATTTATGCTCGATAGTGGGTTCATGCCTCCATTGAATGCAGGACGATGTGAAAGTTCTAAGGTTGTGGATGTGCTGTTGCCACTAGGGATAAAACATCAATGCTTTGTCTAAGGATATTTGTGTTGATTACATTACGCACCATACTTAATGAAATTGTCTGTTGTTTGCAACTTAATACTGGAAGGGGTGCGGATGCTAACCCGAAGGTGGACTTTTTAGGCATAGATGCATGCTGGATAGCGGTCTATGTACTTTGTCGTAATGTCGTAAGTAAATCTCATATTAGTCATCATGATATGTATGTGCATTGTTATGCCCTCTCTATTTGTCAATTGCCCAACTGTAATTTGTTCACCCAACATGCTATTTATCTTATTGGAGAGACACCACTAGTGAACTGTGGACCCCGGTCCATTCTTTTACATCTGAAATACAATCAACTACAATCTCTGTTCTCTGTTGTTCTTCACAAGCAAACATCATTCTCCACACCATACGTTTAATCCTTTGTTTACAGCAAGCCGGTGAGATTGACAACCTCACTGTTAAGTTGGGGCAAAGTATTTTGGTTGTGTTGTGCAGGTTCCATGTTGGCGCCGGAATCCCTGGTGTTGCGCCGCACTACACTCCTTCACCAACAACCTTCACGTGGCCTTCATCTCCTACTGGTTCGACAACCTTGGTTTCATACTGAGGGAAACTTGCTGCTATACGCATCACACCTTCCACTTGGGGTTCCCAACGGACGTGTGCTTCACGCGTTATCAAGCTAAATTTCTGGCGCCGTTGCCGGGGAACTTAAGAAAAGTTGCACCCCAGAGATTTCTAACTCCCACGTCAACTGCACGCCAGCAGATAAATTTCTGGCGCCGTTGTCGGGGAGATCAAGACACGCTGCAAAGGGAGTCTCTCACATCCAATCTCTTTACTTTGTTTATTGTCTTGCTTTACTTTACTTTATTTTCTGTTTCGTTTGCTTTCTCTATATCAAAAACACAAAAAAATTAGTTACTTGTTTTACTTTACTTAATTTAGTTTGCTTTACTTATTTTTATTACTGTTAAAATGAATACTCCTAAGAACACTAAGTTGTGTGATTTCACTAGTTAGGCTTAATGGAAAACAACAAAAATATTAGAGATCTTTATAGTATTTATCTTGAGTTAGGACATGAGGTGTTTGAAGAGAAAATTAAAAAAACCTATGGAACTTTATATGCATGCTAATGGCAATGTTATTAGTATGAATGCTTTGAACACCATTGTTGCTAATGCTATGGAAAATTGTAAGCTTGGGGAAGCTGGTTATGAGGAGCATGATATTTTTAGTCCCCCAAGAATGGAGGAGAAATTTTACTTTGATGATACTTTACCTCCTATATATGATGATTATGGTGATGAGAATAATAATGATAGCTATCTTATTGAATTTGCTCCCACTACAATTAATAGTAATGACTATGATTATGTGGAGAGTAATAATTTTATGCATGTAGCTCATGATAAGAATGTTTCATGTGATAGTTATATTGTTGAGTTTGTTCATGATGCTACTGAAAATCTTTATGAGAGAGGACAATATGGTTGTAGGGATTTTCATGTTACTAAAACACCTCTCTTTTTGCTTAAAATCTTGAAGTTGCGCTTGTCTTGTTTTCCTATGCTTATTGCATTATGCTTACATGACTTGTTTATTTACAAGATTCCTTTTCATAGGAAGTGGGTTAGACTTAAAAGTGTTTCTTATTTGCTTTTGATGCTCTCTTTTGCTTCAACTCTTATTTCTTGCGAGAGCATCATTAAAATTACTGAGCCCATCTTAATGGTTATAAAGAAAGCACTTCTTGGGAGATAACCCATGTTGTTTTTATTTATTTTGCTACTGTTTTGTTGAGTCTTGGAAGTTGTTACTACTGTAGCAACCTCTCCTTATCATGTTGTTATGCCAAGTAAAGTCTTTGATAGTAAAGTTGATACTAGATTTGGATTCCTGCGCAGTAACAGATTTCTACCTGTCACGAATTTGAGTAGATCTCTCTGTAGGAAACTCGTAAAATGCTGCAAATTTTCATGCGTGATCCTCAGATATGTACACAACTTTCATTCAATTTGAGCTTTTTCATCTGAGCCTGTTAAGTGCCTCTAAAAAATTCGTCTTTACGGACTGTTCTGTTTTGACAGATTCTGCCTTTTATTTCGCATTGCCTCTTTTACTATGTTGAGTGGATTTCTTTGTTCCATTAACTTTCAGTAGCTTTGGGTAATATCCAGAAGTGTTAAGAATGATTGTGTCCCCTCTGAACATGTGAATTTTTGATTATGCACTAAACCTCTAATGAGTTTGTTTTGAGTTTGGTGTGGAGGAAGTTTTCAAGGATCAAGAGAGGAAGATGATACAATATGATCAAGAAGAGTGAAAAATCTAAGCTTGGGGATGCCCCCGTGGTTCATCCCTGCATATTTCAAGAAGACTCAAGCATCTAAGCTTGGGGATGCCCAAGGCATCCCCTTCTTCATCGACAACTTATCAGGTCACCTCTAGTGAAACTATATTTTTATTCCGTCACATCTTATGTGCTTTACTTGGAGCGTCTGTATGTTTTTATTTTTGTTTTTGTTTGAATAAAATCGGATCCTAGCATTCCTTGTATTGGAGAAAGACACGCTCCGCTGTTTCATATGAACACTGGTGTTCTTAGCGTTACTTTTAATGTTCATGGCGAAGGTTGAAACTGCTTCGTTCATTGTTATATGGTTGGAAACAGAAAATGCTTCATGTGGTAATTGGTATATTGTCTTGAATAATTTGATACTTGGCAATTGTTGTGCTCAAATAGATCATGTTTAAGCTCTTGCATCATGTACTTTGCACTTATTAATGAAGAACTACCATAGAGCTTGTTGAAATTTGGTTTCCATGGTTGGTCTCTCTAAAGTCTAGATATTTTCTGGTGAAGTGTTTCAACAACAAGGAAGAGAGTGTAGAGTCTTATAATGCTTGCAATATGTTCTTATGTAAGTTTTGATGTACCGGTTCATACTTGTGTTTGCTTCAAACAACCTTGCTAGCAAAAGCCTTGTATTGAGAGGGAATACTTCTCGTGCATCCAAAACCTTGAGCCAAAACCTATGCCATTTGTGTCCACCATACCTACCTACTATGTGGTATTTCTCTGCCATTCCAAAGTAAATTACTTGAGTGCTACCTTTAAAATTTCATTCTTTGCCTTTGCAATACATAACTCATGGGAAAATAGCTTAAAAACTATTGTGGTAAAGAATATGTAGCTTATGTATCTTATTTCTTATAAGTTGCTTGTTGAGCGGTAACCATGTTTCTGGGGACGCCATCAACTGTTACACCTTTGTTGAACATCATGTGAGTTGATATGCATGTTCGTCTTGTCTGAAGTAAGGGCGATTTATCATGATCAAATGGTTTGAGTATACATATTGTTAGAGAAGAACATTGGCCGCTAACCAAAGCCATGGATCATGGTGGAAGTTTCAGTTTGGACATTAATCCTCAATCTCTTATGAGAATAATATCTGTTGTTGAATGCTTATGCATTAAAGAGGAGTCCATTATCTGTTTTCTATGTTGTCCCGGTATGGATGTCCTTAGTTGAGATCTATCAAAAACGAGAAATCAAATGCGATCTATCTCCTTGGACCTTTGTACAGGGGGCAAAGAGGTACCCCTTTGTGACACTTGGTTGAAACATATGTTATGCAATGATAATCTATGTAAATCTAAGCTAATTAGGACAAGGTGTGAGCACTATTGGTATTCTATGCATGAGGCTTGCAACTTATAGGATGTCTTATGAATAACACATATGAATTATTACTACCGTTGACAAAATTGTTTCTATGTTTTCAAAATAAAAGCTCTAGCACAAAATAGTAATCCATGCTTCCCTCTGCGAAGGGCCATTCTTTTACTTTATGTTGAGTCAGTTTACCTACTTCTTTCTATCTTAGAAGCAAACACTTGTGTCAACTGTGTGCATTGATTCCTACATACTTGCTTATTTGCATTCATCATATTACTTTGTGTTGACAATTATCCATGAGATATACATGTTGAAGTTGAAAGCAACCGCTGAAACTTATATCTTCCTTTGTGTTGCTTCAAAACTTTCTACTAAGAATTTATTGCTTTATGAGTTAACTCCTATGCAAGACTTATTGATGCTTGTCTTAAAAATACTATTCATGAAAAGTCTTTGCTATATGATTCAGTTGTTTAGTCATTGTCTTTACCATTGCTTCGAATCACTTCATTCATCTCATATGCTTTACAATAGTATTGATCAAGATTATGATAGCATGTCACTTCAGAAATTATCCTTGTTATCGTTTACCTACTCGAGGGCGAGTAGGAACTAAGCTTGGGGATGCTTGATACGTCTCAAACGTATCTATAATTTCTTATGTTCCATGCTAGTTTTATGACAATACTCACATGTTTTATACACACTTTACATCATTTATATGCATTTTCCGGCACTAACCTATTAACGAGATGCTGAAGCGCCAGTTCCTGTTTTGTGCTGTTTTTGGTTTCAGAAATCCTACACAGGAAATATTCTCGGAATTGGACGAAACGAACGCCCAGGGTCTTATTTTTCCACGGAGCTTCCAGAGGACCGAAGAGGATACGAAGTGGGGCCACGAGGCGCCCTAACCATAGGGCGGCGCGGCCAGCATGGGGCCCGCGCCGGCCTATGGTGTGGGGCCCCCGTGCCTCCTCCGACTGCCCTTCCGCCTACTTAAACTCTCTGTCGCGAAAACCCTATTACCGAGAACCACGATACGGAAAAAGTTCCAGAGACGCCGCCGCCGCCAATCCCATCTCGGGGGATTCAGGAGATCGCCTCCGGCACCCTGCCGGAGAGGGGAATTATCACCGGAGGGCTCTACATCATCATGCCCGCCTCCGGATTGATGCGTGAGTAGTTCATCCTTGGACTATGGGTCCATAGCAGTAGCTAGATGGTTGTCTTCTCCTCTTGTGCTATCATGTTTAGATCTTGTGAGCTGCCTATCATGATCAAGATCATCTATTTGTAATGCTACATGTTGTGTTTGTTGGGATCCGATGAATATGGAATACTATGTCAAGTAGATTATTTATCTATCATATATGTGTTGTTTATGATCTTGCATGCTCTCCGTTGCTAGTAGAGGCTCTGGCCAAGTTGATACTTGTGACTCCAAGAGAGAGTATTTATGCTCGATAGTGGGTTCATGCCTCCATTGAATCTGGGACAGTGACAGAAAGTTCTAAGGTTGTGCATGTGTTGTTGCCACTAAGGATAAAACATCAATGCTTTGTCCAAGGATATTTGTGTTGATTACATTACGCACCATACTTAATGCAATTGTCTGTTGTTTGCAACTTAATACTGGAAGGGGTGCGGATGCTAACCCGAAGGTGGACTTTTTAGGCATAGATGCATGCTGGATAGCGGTCTATGTACTTTGTCGTAATGCCCTAAGTAAATCTCATAGTAGTCATCATGATATGTATGTGCATTGTTATGCCCTCTCTATTTGTCAATTGCCCAACTGTAATTTGTTCACCCAACATGCTATTTATCTTATTGGAGAGACACCACTAGTGAACTATGGACCCCGGTCCATTCTTTTACATCTGAAATACAATCAACTGCAATATCTGTTCTCTGTTGTTCTTCACAAGCAAACATCATTCTCCACACCATACGTTTAATCCTTTGTTTACAGCAAGCCGGTGAGATTGACAACCTCACTGTTAAGTTGGGGCAAAGTATTTTGGTTGTGTTGTGCAGGTTCCACGTTGGCGCTGGAATCCCTGGTGTTGCGCCGCACTACACTCCTTCACCAACAACCTTCACGTGGCCTTCATCTCCTACTGGTTCGACAACCTTGGTTTCATACTGAGGGAAACTTGCTGCTATACACATCACACCTTCCACTTGGGGTTCCCAACGGACGTGTGCTTCACGCGTTATCAGCCTACACCTCGCGAGAAATTACAACTTCCGTAAGAAGCTTGGGACATAGCATCAAGAGCCATCGATGGCACAGAGCCGATGACCACCATAGCCACGGCAGAAGAGCTGCAAGCATACTAATATAGACTCGCACGTGCTGGACGAGAGCTTGAAAAACAAATAGTGATACTAGATCAAAGAAAAGCTGCAGCCTCCGCATCCAGTAGGCGAAGAGCTGAGTTAAGTCGACAATCAGGAACTTCAGGATATAACCATAGAGCAGCATGCGATAGAGGAAGATCTCGACCGGCGCATATACCCGAGTATGAGAGAGAGCATTTGATCCGGAACCTCGACATGTCCTTTATGTCGATGGATACAAGAGGGAACATCATCCCCAAAACAGTGGAAGTTGGATACATGGCGACTCAAGCCTTTATACTAGCATCAAGTCCACCTGCAGGAGACTCGAGAGAAGCACTTTATCAGATGGCCAAGGCGGGAGTTGGAGTCATGGGAATAGCGTTCGCAAGCTCAAGCACACCCCAACCTGAAAGTACCCCAAGGCGAAGTAGTCCTTGACCCGCCAAGGCAGCGCGAGATCCTCCACGAATAGACGAGGCGAGAAATATAGAAGTACAAGGTCGAGTTGACAGGGCACATGAAAACAGATCTAGGCGACATGTAATGTCCTAGGATTAGCGACAATCGAGGGGTAGAATTTAGAAAGGGATGTGCATTGCATCGTAAAATCTGGGGAAATTTCGCGCTTTTAAAAGAAAACTGCATCGAAGGGGGACAAGTTTCTCTCTCGACACCTTACAGGGTTAGGGTTTCGAGAGTGCGATAGACTTGGACCTCAATGAACTAAACTAGGGTTTTCGAGAAGAGAGTGAAACATTTCATCTTCAATTTAAGTTGCATTATTGAATTCAAACAAGTTAGGTTTGAATTTTAAATTCAAACTTCAATTTGATATAACATAATTCAAATAAAGATTAATCCAATAAACTATTATAGAAATTGGAAAATTATGAATATAAAATAATAGAAACATAAATGAAAAGCTCTTTAGAGAAACTTGAGCTTTATTGATTATCACACACAAGATACATTGTCATTTACAATATCCATAGGATTTATAAATATTACAACACATTTCAGAAATTGAATAAATGAAATAAGAAAAAGGAAAATTACAAGGAATACAAATATTCTAAACTATACAAGTTAATCTTCAAGAACTTCTTGTTCAACATGATCTTGAGATTCTCTTGATCATCCATTTGATCCCTGCACACACACATAACAAACAAGGCATTATGCCAAGTGGCAAAGCCACTTGGCAGATTAGAGAAAGAAACAGAAAATCGATGGATAATACCAAGGCTCAGCCGAGCTGATCCATCAGCAGCCTGATAACCCACAAGTATAGGGCATCGCAGCAGTCTTCGTGGGTAGTAAAACCCAATTTATTGATTCGACACAAGGGGAGACAAAGAATACTTGAAAGCCTTAACAACGGAGTTGTCAATTCAGCTGCACCTGGAAACAGACTTGCTCGCAAGAGTTTATCAGTAGTAACAGTTTTATAGCAGTAGCAGTAGTGAAATAACAGCAGCAGAGTAACCGAGACAGCAGTAGTGATTATAGTAAACAGCAGGATTAAAATACTGTAGGCACGGGGACGGATAACGGGCGTTGCATGGATGAGAGAAACTCATGTAACAATCAAGCAGGGCATTTGCAGATAATAATAAAACGGTATCTAAGTACAAAGCAATCAATAGACATGTGTTCCAATTATAGTCTGTAATATCCCAGAATTGGGGGTTACAAAAAGAGAGGAAACAGATGTGTGCATTGCATTCATGCATAGAAAATCCGGGGAATTTTCGCGCTTTTGTTTAAAACCTCCTAAGGGATCGAGGTTTCTCTTACATCGGTGGAATTGAGTTAGTCTACGATGTGGGTGCGATAAATCTCGACATGACCTTTCTAAACTCATGTGTTTTGGGGGAAACAATTTGAATTCAAATTCAAATATGGAAAACAGAAATTCAAATAAGAATTTGAATTGGAATTTGAAATTTAAACAAGTATATAAATATTATAGGTAAAAGTACACACATTTGATAATTCAAATGAATAAATGATTTAAACTTTATTACAAATATCATTACTCCACTATTTACAAGTCACATAAATAGAAATATAGAAAGATTACAAAAGAATAAAAAAAGAATTCCTATACTAAATCTTGATCTTCCCAATCTTCCAATCTTCTTCTTTTCCTGCAATAAGAGAAACAAAACAAAGAAAAAGGGAAAATATTGGGTTATGGTTATAATGTTGCCATCATATGAAATGAGACATTTTAATATTGGAACTTAATTAATGGAAATTAGGAACCAGTCCTAATCCCCAAAAGTGATTAGAGGGAAATATTCATCTTCGGCAACATTTGTGATTTAGGAACTACCAGATAGTACCATTGGAGGCAGCAATGATAAATTAGGCATCAAATAGGCAACCAGGGATATTGTGCAACAAGTTATGATCAATTGGAATGGCAACAGAAGGCAACATTTTTATTTTCCCTCTAATCTAATCAAGTTCCTATTTAGAAGCCACAAATTCATTTAAATGGATCATTATTGACATAGAAAAGTCAATATGACCCTAACCAAATATTAGTAAGCCACTGATAATTAAGCAAAGCCTAATCAATCTTGAATCACACTTGATCTGTTTAGTACAGGCACACATAATTATGCCACTTGAGTTATTCCAACCACTAATGTAATTAAGAAGCATTCATACAATATAGTCAAGAAATAGTAGCAGCCAGCTTAAGTAGTTTCCACTTGGCAGTACACAAAAGAAAGGCCAACATTGGATATCTACAAGCACCAACCGTAGCCTGCACTAGGAGGAGAAGCAAACCAACTTGTTAACATACACATGGAGAGGGGGCCACCTGCAAGCAGCACTATCACACATGCATGCTAATGTGTTGTCACGCACACAATGAACAACCAGCAGCATAAAAGCAGGGCCATCACAGCCAGCCAAACTGTTTGGTTCATACATCACTGTATTCAGTACCAGCAGCCCTTTACGCACACACACATCAGTAGTTATCCAGAAAAGGGTAGAACTCAAGAACACCCCAGTTGGCCACTCAAAACCATCAGGAAGCAAATCAAGCCACCAAGAGCTACATGCTATCACAAGGAAAAGGGTTTACTCCAGAAACAAGAAGCCCAAGTTATCAAGATCAGAAGGTAGAAATCCACCAGAAATACAAATATCTGTTCTTGCATTTGCATAACCACATGAAGTGAAATAAGGGGGGAAACATGAAGCCATCAGGTCCAACAACCCTGCAACTAGATTTTTATCTAGGAGGATGGGAAGAATCTAATTCTCTCAGATAGGCATAGAGGTGCTATGCTACATCATCATCGAGATTGGGAAAGCCATCTCTTAGTATCTGTTCTTATCCAATATTGAGCCTCAGACTTTGCATCATAGGCAGGGCCAAAGAATCAAGTACACCATCTGTTCTTATCAAAATATATAGTATAGCCCTTCACCAAAATCCACTAGCTGCAGAGGTATACTTAGGGTCCAGGAAATCACTCCTAGGCCAACTAAGTAGAGCCAGTAAAGCAAGCAAGGCCACAAGCTAACCATCATATAAAGTATCCATTTATAAGCAGCACAAGTACTAACCATGAATTGCTTTTCCAACATATTTGAGCTCAATAAGAACTTAATAATAGTAGAACTGAACTTCTTCAGTTAACAATACAGTGTATATGCAGTAGATAAGAGCTATATCATTATCACAACAAGTCAACTGTGTCTGGATGATTAAACCATCCAAAGTGAGATACCAACATAGTAGAGACAACTAGCATGCAATTAAATCAACACAAACTGGTTTAGCTCCAGTACATCATCACCAGGGCCATCATATGCTCAGCAATATTGCATCACATAGCACTATGACCATAGGCAGAGGAGTAAAGAGGTAATTAGCTCACATTGCAGTAGGGGTAGTAGGTGATGCAGTCGATGCCGGGGTTGCGTCACAGCACCATCCCGCCGGCGTCGATGTAGAGGGCGGCAGCACGTCCAAGCATCACATCACCACGAGCACATCAACAACACCCCATCAAACCGCAGCACACCGCCGTAACATCAACACAGTACCAGCACCACGTAGAAGTAGAGGAGAGGATCAACCCAGGCAACCGAGCAGCAACATCACCGCAGCAAATGGACGCCGGGGTTGCAGACTTGCAGTACCGTCCCACCGGCGTCTGGGTAAGGGTAGATCAGGGGCGCAGCGGCGCGACATCGCATCTGTGAGCCAAGCCACTGCTGGGGTTTGGTGAGGGGCGCGTGAGCAGGAAGGAAGAAAGGAGGCGTGAGTGAGGAGTTGATGGAGGTCAACCAGATGGAGCCGCAGCGTTAGGAACGGCCGACGACGGCCGGGCGGGCAAGAAGCAAAGCTAGGGTTCCGGGGTCGGGGACGACAGTAAGGAACCACCAAAAATCAAATCAAACAGGGGGAGGTTGTAGATCACGTTGGGGCGAGCAAAGACTCCACCTCGCCGGCGTCGGAGTCGGCCGGGAACGGCCGAGAGAAAGCAGCGAAGCAGCAGCGTCGTGGAGGCCGCGAGCGATGGCAATAGGGGTGTCGCGGCGAGGGAGAGTTGGAGGAGTAGACATAGGAGAGGGCGGAGAAACCTCGGTGGCGGCGGCGCCGGAGTTGGCCAGCGGCCGGCCGGAGCAGCATCGGCGCCATCTCCGGGAAAGGGGAATCGACCTGGGGCGCTCAGGTTCGCGTGTGCCGTGTGCGTGTGAAAGTCGAGAGAGAGACGAGTGAAAGGGAGAGGAGCGGGTCGGTCGGGCCGACTTGGTCAAACCAGGCTGGGCCGGTCAAGCTGGACCTGGTGGTCTAGCCCAGCCAGATTAGATTGGGTTTGACCCAATAATTTTTGTCTATTTTTTTTCCTTCATTTAAGAAATTCTTTTGAATAAAATCAATACTAGAAATCAAATGAAGTAATATTATTTGGTAACAGAAAATCTCAAATACAAAATAACATGTATGCAAAGGTCCCTTCTTAACTATAGTCCATTAATCCACACTTATTTTTTTTGTAAAGTTATATTTAATTATTCAAAATTCCAATTCTAACTTAAAATCACTTAAAATGTGATTTTATAATGGAGGCAAATATCAAAGGAATTAATGCTCTTTTTCTTAACTATATTTGATGTTACAACAATATATAGGCTCATCTTTTATTAAATGCTTACAAGTCCTAGATGTCAATTAAATTGTTCATTTCATGTCTTCACCCTAATACTTGTTCTTTTATAATAGTGGAGAATTATATAAAACCGTAACTCCATAATTTTATGTGAGACTTAAAAACCCTAGGGATCATGAGATGTAATCCTACTACTTTAACATTCATTATAGGTACATAATTAGTAACTAAGTACTTGTTCTTGTTTCCACAAAATAATAGAAGCCATAATACTTATAAGTTTGTATACCATGAAATCATCATCCTAATAAAACCTAGATGATCAAGTAGGGTCAACCAAGTCTAAAACCTAGTTACTATTACCAAAACCATCATCCTTAGTTATCCTTATCTAGCATCACACTGTTGTGATAAATTCCCATAGAAACTATGCCAAATAGTTTGCATTACATAACCATGTTCCAATAAACCCTACTAATATTGGATACTTATAAACCATCTTATTTAGGAACCAGCCATTCTTCACCTAGTGAAGCCAATAGTAAACCCTAGACAGTCTTAACCTTAATTGTAATACTTCTTACTCCTTAAGAAGTATGTTCTTCAAAAGTTATTCTTTTGAAGAAAATAAAGAGTAGTCCTCAACCTGGCCTAATAGGACCTATAAACCCTAACTACCTATCACCAATAAGATATACTACCTTGATAGCAACCATTGATAATTAAGATGCCTAGGTTTAACTCAACCTTACAAGCCCTAGGTGTTGATGAATCCAACATTGTTGGGATTCATCTAATCCTTACTCCAGAAACCAATTGGAACCATAGAAAACCATAGAACCCCACAAACCTAATTATCATACTTGTTCTTTATTAAAGAACATGTTCTTCAAAAGTTATTCTTTTGAAATATATAATAAGTAATCATCAACCATGCACTATAGGACTTAAAATTGACAACTGCTCTTTACCTATTATACAACTATTATTCCTTGGTGTGTATGATTGTTATTATGCATTTTTTACCACTTGCTTATGATTCTCAAACAACACAACACTGTATAATAACCTTGTTTGTGGAACCACTCTAAAAGTGCAACACACCCTAAACAAATCAATTCAACTCACTAATCCTAAATCATCGGGGTTAGGTCACGCTTAGAGCGATTGCATCTCATACTTATGCATTATAGCATCTTTGCCAGTTCTTTAAACATTGTCCTTACCGGACGATGATGCTATTTCAGAATTTGGAGCTATTACGTACCGAAGACCTTGCCTGCATAATCTTGCAGTCAAGAAAGGCAAGTTCATCACTTGCTCATGTCATTTGAGTATTTCTATCAAATTACTTGCAAAGTACTATGGTTATCACTATTGCATAAAAACCAAAACCACTACTTTCATAACTATGAATATGACTATGTGGTGGGCAATGGAACCATGGATTGTGTTGATATGGTGGAGGTTCCATTGCAAGGGTTTATATCCATCTAGGATTAAACAACAAATGTCGTGATGATTCTTGTGCCGTAATACCCGTGTTAACCATAAGATCTGGAGTGGGACGGAATAGTCAATTGTATTTCCACCTCTTGTACATCAACGGATGCGCTTTACCGTAGACCCTTGATCCAAGAGAGGACAAGTGGTACCCTTGATCCAAGAGAGGACAAGTGGTAGGGTGGGGGTCCCGATGAAGTCCCCACGGTAATTGCGGTCTATGATGGGTTGCAGCTGCCGGCGAAGGAGTTCATGGTAGAGACCTGAACTGTTGTCGTGGTCGGGGGCCATCCTTAATTGGTATAAGAGCACCGGCGAGGACCCAGGGTCGGAGTTTGCATCAACGGGTGGGTGTATGAGGTAGCGGAGGAATATGATTGGCTATGACCTTATACCGGGCCTCACACCAAAGGAAGTGTGGACGAGAACTATAGACTCGGTTGGCACCAAGGTTAAGATCTCTTATGGGTAAAGCAACACACCTCTGCAGAGTGTAATGAATCGTGACCTGTCACTCCCTGTTCCGGGATAAGGAACTGCGAACGCGGCCGGAAAGGAGCTCCATGAAGTTCTAGTAAACCGGTGAAGGCTGACGGACATAGTTCTTCTGAATAAAAGCAACCTTTTGAAGAAATGGTTATGAAAACCTGCATTGGTATTAGACTTTCTGGTCTAATGCCGTAGCTAGTGCATTAAACACCTCTTTCCTATAATGAACTTGTTGAGTACGCTCGTACTCATCCCACTCTTAAATCCCCTGCTTAGATATGGAGGCATCGAAGGAGGATCTACCATGCAACTCGAAGACCGAGGAGTCTACAAATACTTCAAGGGGACAAGAACCTGCCGGAAGGGTCAAACACTACAACTACCATGGAGAAACCCTAAATTAAGTAGTAGAAGGGAACTAGCTTCCTAAACCTAGCTCCTATTTAGCTAGAATCTAGTCATAGCCTCTTTAGCTAGTCAAATACTCTTTAAATAGAGTTTGTGATAAGATTAGATCACGAGTCATTCTTCTGGAGTTTATTTGCAGTTTTACCTCATTGTAAAGTAGGAGGCTGTGTGGATCTTTTGTAAAGAGTCTGTGTTGTAATTCTATAGACATGCCTTGGACCCGCATATGTTTCTGTTGTACCACTCTGAGCGATATAATACGAGTGGAACGGTGTTTCATTGGTGTTATATCAGACTTGCATACTACACCATGCAGTGGTATGCCGGGTCTCCACATAGTCGTACGTGCTCGCAATGAGAAACTTGCACAACATCTTTTGTCCTACCAGCCGGTGGCAGTCGGGCCTCAAGGGAATCTACTGGATATTAAGGTACTCCTTTTAATAGAGTACCGGAGCAAAGCATTAACACTCCGTGAACACATGTGATCCTCACATCACTACCATCCCCTCCGGTTGTCCCGATTTCTGTCACTTCGGGGCCATTGGTTCCTGGACAAATGACATGTGTATACAACTTGCAGGTAAGACCATAAACAATGAATATCATGATGAAGTAATAACATGTTCAGATCTGAGATCATGGCACTCGGGCCCTAGTGACAAGCATTAAGCATAACAAGTTGCAACAATATCATCAAAGTACCAATTACGGACACTAGGCACTATGCCCTAACAATCTTATACTATTACATGACCAATCTCATCCAATCCCTACCATCCCCTTCAGCCTACAGCGGGGGAATTACTCACACATGGATGGGGGAAACATGGCTGGTCGATGGAGAGGCGTCGGTGGTGATGGTGGCGATGATCTCCTCCAATTCCCCATCCCGGCGGAGTGCCAGAACGGAGACTTCTGGCTCCCGAGACGGAGTTTCACGATGTGGCGGCGTTCTGGAGGGTTTCTGGCGACTTCGACTTCTCCCCGTGCGTTT
This sequence comes from Lolium perenne, assembly GCF_019359855.2. NCBI lineage: Eukaryota > Viridiplantae > Streptophyta > Magnoliopsida > Poales > Poaceae > Lolium > Lolium perenne. Next base: position 170,840,350 of record NC_067250.2, on the reverse strand, counting down.
TTAGGTCGAAGGCAATAAGTAGTCCGAAAGAGGGCGTCGGGGGCCAGCCGAGGCCGCCACACACTAGGGCCGCGCGGGCCCCTCCCGGGCCGCGCCGGCCTAGTGTGTGGGGCCCTCGTGCCCCCACCTGGCTTGCCCTTCTCGGCTCCGTCGCATTCTGCGGGAAAATAGGACCTTTCGCATAAATTCCGAGGATTTCCCTGAAAGTTGGATTTCTGCACAAAAATGAGACACGGAAACGATTCTGCTGAAAACAGCGTTAGTCCGTGTTAGTTGCATCCAAAATACACAAATTAGAGGCAAAACAATAGCAAAAGTGTTCGGGAAAGTAGATACGTTTTGGACGTATCAACTCCCCCCAAGCTTAGCTTATTGCTTGTCCTCAAGAAATTCAGTTAACAACTGAGCGATAAAAGAACTTTCACGAACACATTTGTTCATATGATGTAAATATTCTCATCCTATGGCTAACACTTAGGCAATTCATAATAAGATACATGCAAATAAGATCATCTAATAGCTATGTCAATCATGGAAAGGTACCAACAATTAATAATAAGCATCATGAATCACGTATATAAGCAGGATTGCAATGTTCATAAAAGAGTATGATAGAGTGGTATCTCGCTTGCCCATATTTGATCAGCAAAACATAAATGCTCAGGCACCTCTGAAGTTCATAGAAAGACTAGAAATAGTGATTGTCAAAGATAAAAGCATCAAAGTTATACCACAATTAATCATATTTTGGGACAAGCATATTATACTAAGAATGACAGTTGTGCTCTCAAGAAAGTGTTCAAAGAAAGGATGGAGACTCAATGTAAAAGTAAAAGATTGACCCTTCGCAGAGGGAAGCAGGGATTAACATGCGCTAGAGCTTTTCATTTGTAAAACAGGAGTAAGATTATTTTGAGAGGTGTTTGTTGTTGTCAACGAATGGTAATGGGTACACTAACTACCTCGTCAACCAGACTTTCAAGAGCGGCTCCCATGAAATTTTATTTTTGGGTGGCACTCCTTCCAACCTTGCTTTCACAAACCATGGCTAACCGAATCTCCGGGTGCCTGCCAACAATCTCATACCATGAAGGAGTGCCTTTTTATTTTAGTTTTATTTAGATGACACTCCTCCCCACCTTTGCTTTCTCAAGCCATGGCTAACCGAATCCTCGGGTGCCAACCAACAATCACATACCATGGAGGAGTGTCTATTTATAAATTTATGAAGGTTAATTAATTTGGGGCTGGGAACCCCGTTGCCAGCTCCTTTTGCAAAATTATTGGATAAGCGGATGTGCCACTAGTCCATATGAAAGTCCGTCAAGAGTAAATGACAAGGTTGAAAGATAAGCACCACATACTTCCTCATGAGCTATGAAACATTAACACAAATTGAGAAGCATTTTGAAGGTTTAAAGGTAGCGCATGAGAATTTACTTGGAATGGTTTGAAATGCCATGCATAGGTATTTATGGTCGACACTTTGGAACAACTTGGTTTTCATGTGTTTGGAGGCACGAGCAGCGTTCCCGCTCAGTACAAGTGAAGGCTAGCAATAGACTAGGAAGCGGCAATCAAGAGAGCAAAGAATCGTCATAATCATGCTTGCGGCAAAATAGATTAACTGAGGCATAAAAGTGATACAAGAACTCTGAGGCAATGTAAATCATTGAGGCTTAATTGACTCTTGTTCAGTCATATGCATGCGTGAGCATGTGCCAAGTTAATTCAAACGAATTATTCAGAGGAGGATACCACAATATCATACCTATTTATGAATAAAACAATGCAAGCAAACATCCATGACATGCTACTCATATTAATAAATTGGAGCTAAACATGAGAGATCATGAACTACTAGACTTTCTTAAATGACATATACCTCACATGAACCAACCAAGCATGCTCACATGGATGAGTGTATGTACAAAAATGAAAACAAATAGAGTTCATACCAGCCTCTCACCACAATCAGATTGTCGTATATCGTCATTATTGCTTTTTCACTTGTATAGCTTGAATAATATGGAATGAAAACCACGCTCCAGCCACCGAATACCATTGAACTCATAAAGAACTTTACAAAACCAAAGAAGAACAGCAAATATTTTTGGTGTTTTCGAATTTGGAAACAAGAACAAAAGGAAGCAAGCAAACAAAGCAAAATCTTTTTGGATTTTCTTATAGCAAACTAGCAATAGCAAATAAAGCAAGATAAAATCAAGAAACTAAAATAAACAAGTGGTGAAGAGAAACAACAGAAATATTTTTGGTCTTTTTGTGTTTTAGGAAAGAAACAAAGTAAGAATAAGAAAATGAAAACTAAAAGAAACACAGGAAAGCAGGATGGCAGAAATCTGCCAAAACCTGACAGCAGTACAGAAATCGATTTTTACAAAAATCTTCCGTTGCTCAGCTCGAAAAGTGTTCAACTAATGAAAGTTAGATAACAACCTGGGGAACATGCACAAAAATTGGCAGCTCAAAATAACGTTCTGGCTGTGCGCACGAATTTTTCTAGTGACAGTCCAGAATCTGTTTTCGGGCAGCACCTCCCCAAATATCATCTTCCTCTCATTAGAAAATCACTCAAAGAAACTCAACAAGTATATACAAGTATCCAGCAACCATAATATGCAAAGAATGAGTGATGCCAGTATACCTCCCCCCAAGCTTAGGCTTTTGCCTAAGTGGAGATCAATCCCATGGTGCCCATGAAGTAGCACCTTCGTAGTACGACGAAGATGGATCATATTCCGGGTATGTGCTGGAAGAAGCACCCGGATACGTGACGGTGTAGTCATAAGAGGGCTCGGCGTCCTCGGAGTCATGCTGCTGGTGGAAGCCTTGTATCTTCAATTGCTCATCCACCTCCTCCTTAGAGCGCGACCATGGTTTCCTGTCAATGCTGAACAAATCTGGCTGCGGCAAAAGAATTTCCCTCTCTTCCCCGTCAGCAAACAATATTCTATAGACAATGTTATCTAAATTAGAGTCGGCCGTAACAAATTGGTGACTCTTCATAGCAGCAATATCGAGCCTCATAGGGGTTATTTTTACATCAGTAGGGTCAAGAGGAAGCTCTAAATATGCTAAAACGCGCGAAGCAATAATTCCTCCAAATATAGGCCCCTTGTTAGACAAGCGGCGAGCAACAAGAGCACCAAGATGATAAGGTGTGTCCCCAGTGAGTGCAGCAATTAGGAAATCAAGATGATAGCTAGATATGTTACTAGTGTTCTCCCTACCAAGAATGCTAGTACCGATGTAATAAGCAAAATACTTAATGGCGGGGAGTTGAATGTTTCTTATCTTGCCACGCTGAATGGTGCGACAATCATCATTGGTGATCCCTCGATAGAGCTCCAGCAATTCCTTGGGGTTATCCTCGATCTTCCTTGCTGTACCTACAGGGGCAATACCCAATGCAGCACAAAAATTTTCCAACTTCATAGTAATAGGTTTACCATAGATCTTGAACGAAACTGTCGGATGAAAGTGCTTATTGTTGAACTTGAAGCTCTCCACAAAGATTTTAGTGAGCGTGTAGTATTGCTCACTCTCATCTCCCACATAGGTGGTTAAGCCTGCCTTACCGACAAGGGTCAAGAAATCATCCAACAAACCTGCATTTCTTAAAAAGTCATAACATGGGAAGGATGAAGCATTAGGGACCCCATTGTCCTCCTCGGGTGCGAAGCTTGGTGCGATGAGATCCTCATTGTAGGATTGCCTGAATCGGGTGGATGACCTCGAGGGCCTCCCTGTGCTTGTTGTCTCCCCTTGGAACACTTCTCCAAAGTTAAAGTTGTCCATCCCCCTTTTCTGAACTTTTTCAACAAACAATATAAAATCTGATTTGGTGACATATAATTGAGGGAAATGTAACGGCCCAGTATAATACCCCTCTATTAGTTTGTTGGTTGTTTTTTTTTGTTCGTGCATCATAAGCATCATATGCATCTTATCATGTCACCTTTGTTTTATAAAAGTTGCATCAAATCTTGTTCTTCTGTTCTTGTTGGCTTTCTCCCTCTCTCTTGCTTTTCTAATCCAAGCCCCAACCTTAAATCTTCTTATCCTTCTCCCCTGTGATGTTCCAAAACTAAAACCCTATTTATGGTTTTGCCAAAATTCTTATACAAGGGTTATATTAAACCTTCCTCTCTCACTCTCTTATATTTTTTCTGAATCCTATTTTTTGTACCAAAACCTTTGTAATTTGGAAAGTTGTTTTGTTTGAAAACTTGCAGATACTTCTAAGTTTTTGTTTACAAACTCCCTCCCTATTTTCAGATTCAAAGACAAAAATATAAAAGAAATAAAAGAAACAGTTTTATATGAAAGAAAAAGGGGAAAACCTATCCTATCTTTTTCTACCCGGAGGCCACCACAGCCCATGAAGCCCGGCCAGGCTGCTCCTCTGCTTTCCTTCTCCCAGTCTCCCAGCAAGTGAATGATGGCACGGAGGAAGCCCCTTCTCCACACGCTCCTCCCACCTGCTCCTCCCCTCCACCCCCTTCAAGCAAACCCTACCCTGCTCCTCCCCCTTGACGCCGCCGCCCCATCTTCTATCCCCTCCACAAAAGGCTTCAGGGAAAGACATCGAGAGAAGTTCGGAAAATTCAGAACTTTCAGCCACTGAGTTCGCCGGAGATAGATCGCCGCCGCGGACCTCGCCGCCGTCGCCCACTTTTTCTATACCGACGGTCGTCACGCGCCTCTGCTTCCTCTTCATCGTCTACGTCGTCCTCGAGCTCGAGCACCTCGACATCTTCGTCTTGGGTGAGCACCGCTTCTCCTCCACCTCTTCCCCGAGTTTTTCTGTCACCGAAGGCTCAAACTTGACCACGTCCGCGCACACGTTTCCATTGACGGGAGCGTCCCCGTCCTTGTCGAGCACATCTCTGTTTCTCTCCTGCGCGCCCCCATGACACACACGCACACCACAAGCAGGCGCGCGTCAACTGCAACGCACACGCACGGGCACGGCGCTGGGTCGGCTTCATCGGGTTGCTGTTCGTGCTGTTTTTCTGCCATCAGTTTCGTCAGTTCTTCCGTCGCGTGTGCACCTGTTCGTGGTCTTCAGATCCGACTAAAAAGAAACAGCTGTGTTCCTTCTTTTCATTCCTTGACACTCGAAATCAACATCCTGCACCAGCAGCAGCTCACTTCAGCGATGCAATCCACCACTGATTCCCGTTTTTCTTCTTACTCCAAGCATTCTATCGGGCCAATCAAACAATTGCAGTACCTTGTTTTTCATTTTCAGCTGGCACATGTATGTGTGATCCCGTATCCATTCACCTGCTAGCTTGGTTGCTTAGCTAGCTAGCTATGCGTGCCATCAATCGATCCATTCAGCTGCCTGCTTGCCTGGCTAGCTATCTATCTATCACGCATCTTCGCACAGCAGGAACACCGAGCACCATTGCTGTTGGTTTTTCGTCAGTTTCGTCAGTAAACGAGACATCCTCCAGTTCTTCAAAAACAGTCGCAGCACAGGTTGCCTTACTGTTTCTTTTCAGTGAGTCGTTATTCAACCATCAACAGCAGGAGCGTGTCTTGTGGCTTGTTCCTTGCTTCTCCAAACAGTATATCCCAGGATCAAATCCTATCGTCTGGCTAACATCTCTGTGTTAGCCTTGTGTTCCCAGATATTCATCAGACCCGCCCCTTTTGCATCTCTGTCTTCTACAGCCTACTTAATTCCTAAATGCAATCTGTTCTATTCTATAACTTGTAATACATAGCTCTTTTTGAAAAGTGCTTTATATAAAATTTGATCATAAAAATGCGAGGAATAATAATATGACATGTACATTCATGTTTGCATCCCGCATCATATCGTGTCGCGTAGTTTGTACATATCACCTAATAAGAACACCCGGAGTATTTTGGATTCCGACTATAGGATTTCCCCGCTCCGATTAAATTTAAATTAGCTCATCAATCCATGTCTTGCCATGCTAATCAATATTTAAATTGCGCGCTAGAAAAATAACTTAAACTTAATAATTGTGTGTCGGGATTCCAATTCCGCTCAAATTGGATAAGTTGCATTGCACCATATTTGCCATGCCATGCATATCATCTTGAGCATGCCAATTCTTCTCCGTAGTTGTAAGATTTGCACCCGTTGTTTGTCCAGCATTTGCTTCTTCCCGGATAGGATCATGAAGTGGTGTTGTGAGATACGACAAGTTCTTCTGCAGCTTTTCACAGGCGAGCCCACCCCTTCACCTATTTTACTTTTACATGCTCTTTTGATCTATTGCTATCCTTGTGTTGCGATTCTGTTGTGTCACGTGTCCTATCCACCTGTTACCTATATGTCCGAGATACACCTCCTCGCCCTACCTATTGTTTGTTGTTTGCCAGCTTTGCGAGTCGTAGGCGAGTTTAGGGTCTTGTTGATATCTCGAGATGTTCGGGATATCTTGTTGGGAGGTTATCACATGCTATATCTTTTGTTGGAGATAATCACACTTTATTTTATTGTTAACAACTAAAATTGTAAGCAGAGGCATCTCGTGAGCCCCTTTGCGAAAGCATCTAACTTTGACTCGCTAATGTCCCCTAGGACCCGAGTTCTTGTTATCTCTGCTCCGAGATTGAGCGCTCTAACCGTACGTGGGGAGTGGGACCCCATCACCCACTACCTTTCCTCGAGTCTTGTTTATTGGGAGCCACAACCTTGGTTTTATTTGCTCATATGCACGATGCACGATTTACTTCTTGTTGCCTTCGGGTGTTTATTTCATCTTTGTACTCATCTCGTGGAACGATTAGCGACAGCAGGTTGTTCACACTTAGCTTAGCCGTTGGCACAAACCTCTGGGTCCGTATCGGAGTACGGCCGAACTTCGTCACGGGTAGCTTAGTGGGGTGGCTCCCCTTAAACTTTCTCTTGCATTGGGAACGGTCTTGATGTGAGACTCCACCTGTAGTAAGTGGGTTCGAGCATGCGTATGGTTACATTTGGGCAACCCCTGCAGGGTGTACATCTTATCGATAAGCCGTGTCCGCGGTTATGGACGACTTGGAATTGTATAGCTTGATCATAGAACAACTTACACCGTTATCTTGTTGCTAATAATCTGATAATAACTTGCGTAGTAATATAGCCTTACTACAACCGTTACCCAATAAAACTTGTCCACCGTTGAGTGCCTTTTACATTGCCTCTTCGCAATTGTTGGAGGGGATATGTGTAATCGGCTGGGTTATGTTTGTGTAGTATTTATCTGTTACCTTGTGCGCTCTCTTATCTTCTCTGAGTAGACGGATGTTGTAGCGTGTCTCTATTGGATAGTAGCTTTGCTGCCGCTAAACTCCACATATAGCCGGGTGAAGTTTATACCGCCCACCGGCCGAGCATAGCTGGTCTTGTCTCGCAAGTACGTGCCAATGGTACTTACCCTCGCCTTCCTTTCTTTTTGTCTCCTCCCCCTTTTGTCGGCAACCGATGGCCCGACTTTGACAGGTACGAGATGACGACGTTAGCAAGGTTACCCTTCCGGCTTGGCCTGGCAGGGTTATGGACGCCACTGGTTATCTTCAGGACTCTTAGTCCAATTTGCATCTTGTCCGTACTCGGATGTATCTGATCTTCTGTATGATTTGGATCTTTGTATGTATCTATTTGTATCTTGACTCGTTGGAGTCGTTGTTGTAATATATGTATCTTGTGGGCTCTATTGTAATCCTGTTGTAATGTTACCGCTCGTGTTAATTCCTCTGGCATCACGTGTGTGATTCTTCGCGCACGTCGTGTCGGAGGGCGTCTCTGAATCGATATCATGCGGATTTCGGCGGGTTCGCTGGGATCCTCATGGTACCGGTTCCGGGGCGTCACAAGTTGGTATCAGAGCCTCAGGTTAACGGTACCCTACTAGTCCAGCCTGTAGGATAACCTTGCCAACGGACGTTGTGTCTAGTGTCAAAACTATTTTCTAAAATTCCGTTGGATAGATCTGATTAGCTCTGATTTTTCTCCTTACCTCTATTCTTTCCCCTCTTACCTTTGCGAGTTTTGTGTCTTCTCTCTTATCCGATTTTCTCTGAGTCTTAGGTTTCGACGTGGGTTGGACGATCTATGCCTTTCACCTAATAGGAATGATCTCTGAAGACCTTCCGCCAGAAGAACATCAACGTCGGCTAACTTTTTTCTTCTCCGTTGACATCTTCTTTGTTTTCTGTGATCTCTCTACAATTCTTTGTGCCTTGGCCCCGTCGAACCTTCGCAGACAACGCTTATCAAGATCGCCAATCTAAATTCCGGGAGTGGATTGCATGATTCTCCTAATTGTGTGCCGAGTAATGCTTTGGGTGCGGGATGGAGTAGCTACCATACCGACTACTCTTATCATTGCTTTTGCTACATTGAAATTGGTGGATCCATGTGACTGTTACTCCTTCCTCTCTTTCTCCGGAGTCGTGATCATCGATGTGAGCAACAACCCTTGTTGGTGGTGTCGCCCGTTTTACATGGAGCAAGAACTCTTGTTAATGGTGTCGAGGAGATCGACACGTCGCCTGAAGACCCGATAGTTCACCTCTCTCCCCCGTACCTTGGCGTGGGATCTCGGGGCGCGATCCCTTGTTAGTGGTGTCGATTGTAACGGCCCAGTATAATACCCCTCTATTAGTTTGTTGGTTGTTTTTTTTTGTTCGTGCATCATAAGCATCATATGCATCTTATCATGTCACCTTTGTTTTATAAAAGTTGCATCAAATCTTGTTCTTCTGTTCTTGTTGGCTTTCTCCCTCTCTCTTGCTTTTCTAATCCAAGCCCCAACCTTAAATCTTCTTATCCTTCTCCCCTGTGATGTTCCAAAACTAAAACCCTATTTATGGTTTTGCCAAAATTCTTATACAAGGGTTATATTAAACCTTCCTCTCTCACTCTCTTATATTTTTTCTGAATCCTATTTTTTGTACCAAAACCTTTGTAATTTGGAAAGTTGTTTTGTTTGAAAACTTGCAGATACTTCTAAGTTTTTGTTTACAAACTCCCTCCCTATTTTCAGATTCAAAGACAAAAATATAAAAGAAATAAAAGAAACAGTTTTATATGAAAGAAAAAGGGGAAAACCTATCCTATCTTTTTCTACCCGGAGGCCACCACAGCCCATGAAGCCCGGCCAGGCTGCTCCTCTGCTTTCCTTCTCCCAGTCTCCCAGCAAGTGAATGATGGCACGGAGGAAGCCCCTTCTCCACACGCTCCTCCCACCTGCTCCTCCCCTCCACCCCCTTCAAGCAAACCCTACCCTGCTCCTCCCCCTTGACGCCGCCGCCCCATCTTCTATCCCCTCCACAAAAGGCTTCAGGGAAAGACATCGAGAGAAGTTCGGAAAATTCAGAACTTTCAGCCACTGAGTTCGCCGGAGATAGATCGCCGCCGCGGACCTCGCCGCCGTCGCCCACTTTTTCTATACCGACGGTCGTCACGCGCCTCTGCTTCCTCTTCATCGTCTACGTCGTCCTCGAGCTCGAGCACCTCGACATCTTCGTCTTGGGTGAGCACCGCTTCTCCTCCACCTCTTCCCCGAGTTTTTCTGTCACCGAAGGCTCAAACTTGACCACGTCCGCGCACACGTTTCCATTGACGGGAGCGTCCCCGTCCTTGTCGAGCACATCTCTGTTTCTCTCCTGCGCCCCCATGACACACACGCACACCACAAGCAGGCGCGCGTCAACTGCAACGCACACGCACGGGCACGGCGCTGGGTCGGCTTCATCGGGTTGCTGTTCGTGCTGTTTTTCTGCCATCAGTTTCGTCAGTTCTTCCGTCGCGTGTGCACCTGTTCGTGGTCTTCAGATCCGACTAAAAAGAAACAGCTGTGTTCCTTCTTTTCATTCCTTGACACTCGAAATCAACATCCTGCACCAGCAGCAGCTCACTTCAGCGATGCAATCCACCACTGATTCCCGTTTTTCTTCTTACTCCAAGCATTCTATCGGGCCAATCAAACAATTGCAGTACCTTGTTTTTCATTTTCAGCTGGCACATGTATGTGTGATCCCGTATCCATTCACCTGCTAGCTTGGTTGCTTAGCTAGCTAGCTATGCGTGCCATCAATCGATCCATTCAGCTGCCTGCTTGCCTGGCTAGCTATCTATCTATCACGCATCTTCGCACAGCAGGAACACCGAGCACCATTGCTGTTGGTTTTTCGTCAGTTTCGTCAGTAAACGAGACATCCTCCAGTTCTTCAAAAACAGTCGCAGCACAGGTTGCCTTACTGTTTCTTTTCAGTGAGTCGTTATTCAACCATCAACAGCAGGAGCGTGTCTTGTGGCTTGTTCCTTGCTTCTCCAAACAGTATATCCCAGGATCAAATCCTATCGTCTGGCTAACATCTCTGTGTTAGCCTTGTGTTCCCAGATATTCATCAGACCCGCCCCTTTTGCATCTCTGTCTTCTACAGCCTACTTAATTCCTAAATGCAATCTGTTCTATTCTATAACTTGTAATACATAGCTCTTTTTGAAAAGTGCTTTATATAAAATTTGATCATAAAAATGCGAGGAATAATAATATGACATGTACATTCATGTTTGCATCCCGCATCATATCGTGTCGCGTAGTTTGTACATATCACCTAATAAGAACACCCGGAGTATTTTGGATTCCGACTATAGGATTTCCCCGCTCCGATTAAATTTAAATTAGCTCATCAATCCATGTCTTGCCATGCTAATCAATATTTAAATTGCGCGCTAGAAAAATAACTTAAACTTAATAATTGTGTGTCGGGATTCCAATTCCGCTCAAATTGGATAAGTTGCATTGCACCATATTTGCCATGCCATGCATATCATCTTGAGCATGCCAATTCTTCTCCGTAGTTGTAAGATTTGCACCCGTTGTTTGTCCAGCATTTGCTTCTTCCCGGATAGGATCATGAAGTGGTGTTGTGAGATACGACAAGTTCTTCTGCAGCTTTTCACAGGCGAGCCCACCCCTTCACCTATTTTACTTTTACATGCTCTTTTGATCTATTGCTATCCTTGTGTTGCGATTCTGTTGTGTCACGTGTCCTATCCACCTGTTACCTATATGTCCGAGATACACCTCCTCGCCCTACCTATTGTTTGTTGTTTGCCAGCTTTGCGAGTCGTAGGCGAGTTTAGGGTCTTGTTGATATCTCGAGATGTTCGGGATATCTTGTTGGGAGGTTATCACATGCTATATCTTTTGTTGGAGATAATCACACTTTATTTTATTGTTAACAACTAAAATTGTAAGCAGAGGCATCTGTGAGCCCCTTTGCGAAAGCATCGGAACTTTGACTCGCTAATGTCCCCTAGGACCCGAGTTCTTGTTATCTGTTCCGAGATTGAGCGCTCTAACCGTACGTGGGGGAGTGGGACCCCCATCACCCACTACCTTTCCTCGAGTCTGTTTATTGGGAGCCACAACCTTGGTTTTATTTGCTCATATGCACGATGCACGATTTACTTCTTGTTGCCTTCGGGTGTTTATTTCAGATCGTACTCATCTCGTGGAACGATTAGCGACACAGGTTGTTCACACTTAGCTTAGCCGTTGGCACAAACCTCTGGGTCCGTATCGAGTACGGCCGAACTTCGTCACGGGTAGCTTAGTGGGGTGGCTCACTTAAACTTTCTCTTGCATTGGGAACGGTCTTGATGTGAGACTCCACCCGTAGTAAGTGGGTTCGAGCATGCGTATGGTTACATTTGGGCAACCCCCGGCAGGTGTACATCTTATCGATAAGCCGTGTCCGCGGTTATGGACGACTTGGAATTGTATAGCTTGATCATAGAACAACTTACACCGTTATCTTGTTGCTAATAATCTGATAATAACTTGCGTAGTAATATAGCCTTACTACAACCGTTACCCAATAAAACTTGTCCACCGTTGAGTGCCTTTTACATTGCCTCTTCGCAATTGTTGGAGGGGATATGTGTAATCGGCTGGGTTATGTTTGTGTAGTATTTATCTGTTACCTTGTGCGCTCTCTTATCTTCTCTGAGTAGACGGATGTTGTAGCGTGTCTCTATTGGATAGTAGCTTTGCTGCCGCTAAACTCCACATATAGCCGGGTGAAGTTTATACCGCCCACCAGCGAGCATAGCTGGTCTTGTCTCGCAAGTACGTGCCAATGGTACTTACCCTCGCCTTCCTTTCTTTTTGTCTCCTCCCCCTTTTGTCGGCAACCGATGGCCCGACTTTGACAGGTACGAGATGACGACGTTAGCAAGGTTACCCTTCCGGCTTGGCCTGGCAGGGTTATGGACGCCACTGGTTATCTTCAGGACTCTTAGTCCAATTTGCATCTTGTCCGTACTCGGATGTATCTGATCTTCTGTATGATTTGGATCTTTGTATGTATCTATTTGTATCTTGACTCGTTGGAGTCGTTGTTGTAATATATGTATCTTGTGGGCTCTATTGTAATCCTGTTGTAATGTTACCGCTCGTGTTAATTCCTCTGGCATCACGTGTGTGATTCTTCGCGCACGTCGTGTCGGAGGGCGTCTCTGAATCGATATCATGCGGATTTCGGCGGGTTCGCTGGGATCCTCATGGTACCGGTTCCGGGGCGTCACAGGAAACTACCATAGGAACTTGCTAGAGTACTAATCATGCATCAAAACTAGTTTCTACCACTTAGAACAAGCATGCAAGCTCACTAAACATGTTACCTACAGCAGCAAAATATTCAAGATATACTCCACCAAACAAAATTCTACTTGGATAATCGGAGGAGTCACATACCGAAGAGCAAATGTGCCAAATTTCAGACAGAAATCTGGGCTGAGCAAAGAGATCGAGAAATCTGGAGCTCTTGAGCAAAAACGCGAGTGAGAGGAACCTGGTGCGAGTTTTTTTGGGAGAGAGAAGAGAGTGGGAGGAAGAGATGATGAAGTGGGGCAAAGGGGGACCCACACGCCAGGGTGGCGCGCCCCCCTTGCTGGCGGCGCCGGCCTGTGGGGTGCCACCCTGGGGTGCCCCACTGGTCATCCCTGTGCTCCTGTGTGCCTCGTCGAAAAATAGGACCAATGGTATAATTTTTGTGGATTTTTGAAAACTTTGAAAAATGCACATTTCTGGGTATTAAGTTTATTATTACTGGCCAGGAAATTTTTTGAAATCTCTAACTAACTGAGGAACTTTACAAAACAAAAGTGCTATAGCAAGTAGAACAAGTGGAGGAAGAAAGAGATGTTGTTTACCTCCTCTATACATATAAAAAGTATTTGTTAACAAGGTTGATCAAGTCTTGCCACCAAATAAATTTTACATAGCATAAGAAGAAATAAACCTCAAATCAATCATGTTACCTTGAATTGTATTGATATGGATCCAATCACAAGAGTTTGATATTCTTCTTTAGGTTCATATATAGGACAATCGATAGTTCCAACTTTGATAGTTCTCACATTAGAAATAGTATTAACTCCACATGCTTTCTCAATCCTCTTGGGAAAATAAACGGTATGCTCCTTGTCATCAATATTGAAAGTAACTTTTCCCTTATTACAATCAATAACAGCCCCTGCGGTGTTAAGAAAAGGTCTCCCAAGAATAATAGACATATTATCATCTTCAGGCATTTCCAACACAACAAAATCAGTTAATATCAAGCAGTTATTAGTAACTTGAACAGGAACATCCTCACATATACCAACAGGAATAGCAGTAGATTTATCAGCCATTTGCAAAGATATATCAGTCGGTATCAACTTATCTAAATAAAGTCTCTTATAAAGAGAGAAAGGCATAACACTAACACCCGCTCCCAAATCACATAGAGCAGTTTTAACATAATCTTAATAGAACAAGGAATAGTCGGTATACCTGGGTCGCCAAGCTTCTTTGGAACTTTGCCATTGAAAGAGTAATTAGCAAGCATAGTGGAAATTTCCTCATTGGGGATTTTCCTTTTGTTAGACACAATATCTTTCATATACTTTGAATAAGGAGGCAATTTAATAGCATCAGTCAAAGGTATTTGCAGGAATAAAGGTTTCATCCAATCACATAATTTGTTATAGTGTTCTTCTTCCTTTGATTTTAGTTTCTTAGCAGGAAAAGGCATTTGCTTTTGAACCCAAGGTTCCCTTTCATTACCATGTTTCTTAGCAATAAAATCTTCTTTAGTATACTTTTTATTTTTAGCATGCTTTTCAGGTTCTTCTTCAACCTCTTCTTTATCAGAAGCATCATTCTTATCATTATCTTTATCATGTTCATTACCACTTTCAGTTTCAGCATCAGAAATAGAAATACTATTAGGATCATTAACAGGATCAGAGGATTCTACAACAGTTTTATGTTTCTTTTTCTTTTTCTTAGATGGAGCACTAGTTTCAGTTCGTTGAGAATCTTGTTCAATTCTTTTGGGATGCCCTTCAGGATATAGAGGATCCTGGGTAGAGACACCACCTCTAGTTGTTACTTCATAAGCATGTTTCTCTTTAGAATTATTTTTTAATAAGTCATTTTGCACTTTAGTAAGTTGATCAATTTGAGTTTGAACCATTTGAAAATGTTTAACAAGCATCTTAACATCATTGGAGGTTCTCTCTACAATACCATGCAATTCACCAATAGCTCGAGAATTTTCCATTAAGTGATTCTCTACTCTCATATTAAAATTTTCTTGCTTAACAATATAATTATCAAACTCATCTAAGCATTGCGCAGGAGGTTTTGAATACGGAATATCTTCCCTAGTAAAGCGCTGAAGGGAGTTTACCTCAATCATGGATGAAGGGGGAATTATCTCACATATATCTTCTATGGGAGGTAGATTCTTCACATCTTCAGATTTAATACCTTTCTCCTTGAGAGACTTCTTGGCTTCCCTCATATCTTCATCATTCAATTTAATTAAACCCCTCTTCTTCAATATTGGCGTTGGAATTGGTTCAGGCGTAGTCCAATCATCATGATTCCGGCCTATTTTAGCCAATAATTCTTCAAAATGTCCTGGAGTTCTTTTCCTGAAAACACAACCAGCACAACTATCCAAATATGCCCTAGACTCAATGGTTAGTCCACTATAAAATATATCAAGTAGATCATTATTTTCTAAATCATGTCCAGGTCTAGCTCTGATAAGAGAACAAAATCTTGCCCAAGCCTCAGGCAATTTCTCTTCATCTCCCTGGTCAAATCTATAAATTTTCTGTAAAGCAACATGTTGAGCACTAGCAGGAAAGTATTTTCGAAAGAAAAAACATCACGCAAATCAGTTGGACTTTTAATAGAACCAGGAGGCAAATTATTATACCAAGTTTTAGCATCATCCTTTAATGAGAAAGGAAAAATTTTAGCAACAAAATAAGTACGCATCTTGACATCATCAGAAAACAAACTACTCATAGAATAAAGTTCAATCATGTGTTCTACAGCACTTTCTTTTTCAGTACCACGAAAGGGTGCTTTCTCTACAATAGCTATATGAGATAGATCAAGAGAAAAATCATAATCTTTATCCTTAATGCATATAGGAGATGTGGCAAATTTAGGATCAGGAGATAACTTATGTCTAACAGTATATTGTGTGAGAAATTTTTTAATTTTACTTGCATCAGCAGTAGCATTGCATCTATTAATAAAATCATCATTAAGCTCCACATAATCTTCATCAGGATCATTACTAGAATAATCAAGTTCAGGTGAATTAACAGGTGTAGTAGCATTAGGAGTTTCAGTATTTTCAATTTGTCTAGACCTAGCAATTGTAGCATCTAGAAAAGATCCCAATGAACCACTATCATCAAGCACAGCAGAAACATTATCAATATTATGAGAGTTTTCAGATTCAGCAGAAGTACCAACAAGTGAAGCTTGTGGCGGTGAAACAAGTCGACTTATCACAGATGGTGAATCAAGAGTAGTAGAGGTACTCAGAGTTGTACCTTTTCTTGTAGTGGATGGTAATATGGCGACTTTAGGATCGCGAAGTTTACCCATGATGGAGAATTTGCAGTGAACAATATCAATCCAAGTGAACTTCCAAATAAAGCTATGCTCCCCGGCAACGGCGCCAGAAAACAGTATTGATAACCCACAAGTATAGGGGATCGCAGCAGTCTTCGTGGGTAGTAAAACCCAATTTATTGATTCGACACAAGGGGAGACAAAGAATACTTGAAAGCCTTAACAACGGAGTTGTCAATTCAGCTGCACCTGGAAACAGACTTGCTCGCAAGAGTTTATGAGTAGTAACAGTTTTATAGCAGTAGCGATAGTGAAATAACAAAGAAGCAGAGTAACAGAGACAGCAGTAGTGATTATAGTAAACAGCAGGATTAAAATACTGTAGGCACGGGGACGGATAACGGGCGTTGCATGGATGAGAGAAACTCATGTAACAATCAAGCAGGGCATTTGCAGATAATAATAAAACGGTGTCTAAGTACAAAGCAATCAATAGGCATGTGTTCCAATTATAGTCGTACGTGCTCGCAATGAGAAACTTGCACAACATCTTTTGTCCTACCAGCCGGTGGCAGCCGGGCCTCAAGGGAATCTACTGGATATTAAGGTACTCCTTTTAATAGAGTACCGGAGCAAAGCATTAACACTCCGTGAACACATGTGATCCTCACATCACTACCATCCCCTCCGGTTGTCCCGATTTCTGTCACTTCGGGGCCATTGGTTCCGGACAGCGACATGTGTATACAACTTGCAGGTAAGACCATAAACAATGAATATCATGATGAAGTAATAACATGTTCAGATCTGAGATCATGGCACTCGGGCCCTAGTGACAAGCATTAAGCATAACAAGTTGCAACAATATCATCAAAGTACCAATTACGGACACTAGGCACTATGCCCTAACAATCTTATACTATTAGATGACCAATCTCATCCAATCCCTACCATCCCCTTCAGCCTACAGCGGGGGAATTACTCACACATGGATGGGGGAAACATGGCTGGTCGATGGAGAGGCGTCGGTGGTGATGGTGGCGATGATCTCCTCCAATTCCCCGTCCCGGCGGAGTGCCAGAACGGAGACTTCTGGCTCCCGAGACGGAGTTTCGCGATGTGGCGGCGTTTTGGAGGGTTTCTGGCGACTTCGACTTCTCCCCGTGCGTTTTTAGGTCGAAGGCAATAAGTAGTCCGAAAGAGGGCATCGGGGGCCAGCCGAGGCCGCCACACACTAGGGCCGCGCGGGCCCCTCCTGGGCCGCGCCGGCCTAGTGTGTGGGGCCCTCGTGCCCCCACCTGGCTTGCCCTTCTGGCTCCGTCAGTATTCTGGGAAAATAGGACCTTTCGCATAAATTCTGAGGATTTCCCTGAAAGTTGGATTTCTGCACAAAAACGAGACACCAGAACAGTTCTGCTGAAAACAGCGTTAGTCCGTGTTAGTTGCATCCAAAATACACAAATTAGAGGCAAAACAATAGCAAAAGTGTTCGGGAAAGTAGATACGTTTTGGACGTATCACAGCCCAAGTTCCAGCCATGGAACACAAACAGCTCACAAGGATACATGCATGCCCAACAGCACACAGGTCAGTGGAGAGTCACCAAAATGGTGCCAGGCATTGCTGTCGACCAGGAGAGCAAGGAGAGGACCATATATAAACTTTTTCAAGCCCAAACCCTAGCAGCTCACCGGCAGTAGCTCCAAAGGGTAAGAACACTAGAACAGGAAGAACAACACACCACCAGAAACCATCCAGAAACAGTTTCACCAAGAACTGTTGACTGTTGAGCAAGCACAAGATGAAGTAGATCATCACAAGCCACCAGGAGGAGCAGGGCAAGCACAAACCACAATTCAGAAGCAAAACCTCTACACCAACAACCTTTCTAGGAGCTGGAGTGAGGTATAACCAACAAATCCATGAGCAAGCGACTGTTTTGCTCATAATTAAGCATATGCATCACACACAAGCCAGAGGGTAGTAATACCCTATGTGTATCATCATCTGGTGATGAGCCACTAGCTACTGGCAAAATAGGAGCATGGCCAGTAGAGATAATCCCAGGGAAACAATGATTCAAACCAAGTGTATCACCACTACAGTCAACCAAATGATCCAGCAAGGATTTGATGCACTACCAGTCTAGCCAACTCACCTAGCACCTAGAGGTTCACTAAACCATCAGATATATAGACAAATTATGTCTATTTAATTTTTCAACACCAAAAGCTACTGAAAATCCAGAAGAGGATCAACCAGTAAGCATTCATCAAGCCACAGAGAAGGGAGCCACCTCTAACAACAGCTAGGTGCTGTCAGGGTCACCTCAAACCCTAAAACAGATAAGCAAGCCACTACATCATTACCCAGAAGGGTTCAGAGTGAGCTAGAGTCCCCAACCAATGGTTGGCATCCCTTTAGCTCAAATCATTTACTAAAAGAATCATAACTGTAGAAACAATTCATCTCATTTATCCATTAAATTATAGCAAGCTATACAGATAAATGAATTACACAAGCAACTAGTAACTGGAACACTTGCAAATGATCCAGAGGATCACTGCCAGCATCAGCTGATGCTTGAGCAAGCACCAGCACACACCAGCACATGCCTGTGTGTCACACAGACACAAGAGAGAGCAACAGTGAGACACAAACATGAAACAGCAGCCTTAACAAGCAACTGATGAGCATATGGTCATCACGGACTTGCTAGAGCATGACAGAGCAGGAGTAGTAACAAGAACAGAGTCACGGTGAGAGCTGCAGGCAAGCAATACAAGCATAAGCAAGCCCATGGCTTATAGGAATCGCATAGAACCATGCACAACAAGGATAGCACAACTTAAGTTAGGCCATGGCGAGTATAGCAGCAGCAGCAGCTAACACACAATAGCAGCAGCGGAGAGCACAACAATAGTAGCTAGCATTGCCCAGCAGCAGCAGCAGCATGGCACGGCAGCATCTCCAAGAGGCGAAGCAGCCATGGCTGGAGCTACACGAAGAGGAGAAGAAGAGGAGGCGTACGTGGAGCAGAAGCACCACAGCGTGCCCATGACGGCACGGCGGCACGGTCAACCTTGGCAGTGCCAAGCCGCGGCCAAGCCAGGCGTCGCCGAGCACAAGTGCTCCAGCACCACCACGGCGAGGCACACGGTAACGCCATCGCGTATGGAACGCCGGCGAACGGCGAATCGCCGCGGATCCGTGCGGCCTTGCGTGCAGTCGAGTTGGGGGCGAGCGGAGGTGGCAACGAGGGCCAGATCGACGCGGACCATCTGGTTCGCCATCGAGAGGCAGTCCTTTTGCAACTAACCGCGTTGCCGGAGTTGGCCGGAGACGGCCGGATTAATTCGGCGACGACGGCGGCGACGCGAGTCGCCAGAGCGTCGAGGAGAGAGTAGGGTTAGAAGAGAGGAGCGTCTACGGGCGACTGGGTCGGTTGGACCGAGCCCAGTGGGCTGGTCCAACCTAACCAGCTCGGGCCACCTGACAGGTGGGACCCGAGGGTATTTTGGTCATTTCCAAAATAACCCTTTAACCATTATCTTTCCAGAATTTTACAAAATAAATATGGCTCTAAAAAAATACATAAAAATATGTAAACCACTCAGAATAAAATTCTCTACCATAATAAAATATGAGATAGAATTTTTGAGACAAGTAAACTTGGACCATAATTAAGGCAAAGAATAAATAAATAAATAAATAATCATTAAAAATAACACACACTATTTTTAATGATAAAATAAGTCCATAAATTATTTTGGACTTTAAAAACACCTTGGCAACATTCCAAGGTAGTATTTTTCCTTAAACAGAGTATCCCTAAATTATTCTTAGTAATCACTTCCGACATGAAATAATAAAGCATCAGGAAGGGGGAACTAAAACCTAAAATCCAAAAGCATGCATAATTGCTTCTTTAACCATTGCCCTTATCGGACAATGATGCTTCTTTCAGAGACAAAGGATCAGGGTCAATCCAAAGCATCCAACTGCATTACATCGCAGTTGCCAGGCAAGTTCATCGCTTGCTCATGTCATTTGAGTATTTTTACCAAATTACTTGCAAAGTACTATACTTATCACTCTTGCATGAAAATCAAAGATAATATTTTCATAACTATGAATATGACTATGTGGTTGGCAATGGAACCATGGTAGGTGTTGATATGGTGGAGGTTCCATTGCAAGGGTTTATATCCATCTAGGATTAAACAACAAAGGTCGTCCAGTGATTATTGTGCCGTAAAACTCGTGTTAACCATAAGATCTGGAGTGGGACGGAGTAGTCAATTGTATTTCCACCTCTCATTCATCAACGGATGCGCTTACCGTAGACACTTGATCACGAGGGACAAGCGGTAGGGTGGGGAACCCATTCTAAATTCCCCACGGTAATGCGGTCTATGATGGGTTGCATCTACCGGTGAAGGAGTTTATGGTAGAGCCCAGAACTGTTGTCGCGGTCGGGGGGCATCCTTAATTGGTATAAGAACAGCAGCGAGGACCCATGGTCAGGGATTGCAACAAAGGGTGGGTGTTCGAGGTAGCGGAGGAATATGATTGGCTAGGACCTTATACCGGGCCTCACACCATTGGAAGTGTGGACGGGAAAGCTGCCCGGTTGGCACCAAGGATAAGATCTCTTGTGGGTAAAGCAACACACCTCTGCAGAGTGTAATGAATCATGACCAGTCACTCCCTGTTCCAGGTTCTGGAACTGCGAACGCTGCCGGAAAGGAACTCCATGAAGTTCTAGTAAACCGGTGAAGGCTGACGGACATAGTTCTTATTAATAAAAGCAACCTTTTGAAGAAATGGTTATCAAAACCTGCATTGGTATCAGACTTTCTGGTCTGGTATCGTAGATAGTGCATTAAACACCTCTTTCCTAATATGAACTTGTTGAGTACGCTCGTACTCATACCACTCTTAAATCCCCTGCTTAGATTGCCTGAATCGACTTGAGGAGGACACCGACAACCAAGAAGGAGCAGAAGACATCTGCTATGAAGAGCCAGACCTCTCCGGAGGTGTAGAAGGAGTAGACTACCTCATAGTCTACGGAGGCGGAGACAGTACCGAGGGGGAACAAACCTAGAATAGAGTACTAATAGTGAGAACCGAGCAGTGCGAACACTCTAGCACTACACTGCTCTAGTAGAATAAATGTATAACCTAAGACTACTATATTGTAAGTTAAGTCGGGTTCACCTGGAACCCAGGAGTATTCCTCTCTGGACCCAGGAGGAACTCCGTGATGATGTATATATATGGTTTGTAATAATAAATGAATGAGTTATGGATCAGCTATGTTCTGTTGTACTACTCTGAGGGATGTAATATTTGCGGATTGGTACTTCGTGAATGTTATATCAATGACTGGCATACTACAACATGCAGTGGTATGCAGGGTCACCACTGTTGGTATCAGAGCAAAAGCTTTGACCTTAGGTTGGAACCTAGTAAATGGGACCGAACTAGTCAAATAGGATTAGTAAAGAATTCTCTAAAAATATGGTGTATATTCACTTGAGAATAAAATAATCATATCTTTTAGTGCGAAAATTCTTTATTATCACTATTATGATGCATCATTACTAATATTATACTCTTTCTTATCTACAGCCAACTATGGCAAGTTCACGTTCAGGCCGTAACGTGAAGGTGAAAGAATCCACGTTGGATGATTACAACGGGGGACTTGCGGATATACTGAGAGCCATGTTACTCGATTTTGGGTGCGATCCCCAAATTCGGGTAATGAAGTACATGTATTACGACGGTACAGTACTGGCGAAGTGCAGGGTAGGACTACAGCTACCAGAATCCTTAGGACTGAGCGCAGTGATGCCTGCGGGGGAGGCAAGAACCATAAGAACAGCCTACCATATAGCCATAATGAAAGCCATAACAGACATACGTGAGCAAAAGACTAAGGACCTTATAGGTTCTGAGTTTGCACACATTCCTCATATGGAGGAGGATGATGATCCCACACTGAATCATTTCAAGTTTGCAAAGAGAAAGCCTGCGGAAGCAGCAAAGTATATGGATAACTGCAGGAACCTCTTGTCATTGTTCTTTCAGCTAAACCGACATCTGTAGGGGGCGATTGACACAATGCTGGATGAGTTCACTGAGTCCAAGGAGGAGGCGAAGGGAAAGGAGCCGATGGAGAGCGAAGTTCCTACACCAGTTTACTCAACTGGTGACTATATTAGCATAGATGCCCCAGAACCCCAAACCACACCTATCACCCCTAGGTACTTTCCTAGTAGCTCACAAGGTGGATATGAGGGTGGAGAAGAATCCGGGAATCGCCAACGCTCAGAAACTCCAATTGAGAATTCAACTGGATGGCGTTGGGGATCATTTATGGGAACTAATAGTGATCTCGTAAGATGTAATCCTGAGATAGACCAGGATGCCATGAACCAGTATCAGAACCACCAGTATAGTCGGGGATATTATGAAGATTATCCGATAATGATAGAATCCGACTCCGATGGAAGGAAGAACTGTGATGTGGGCATAGGAGAGAGTTCCGGAGTCAGAGGAAGGCGTGGACCTTTTGATATGAACACTTCCGAGTACACCGGTAATGTGTCCGTTGGGGAGGAAGAGTATCCCATGTGGGATGATTATACTTCATTAAATAATCATTTCATGATGACAGATTTTTCTCTCGGATCATCTTCTGATTCCGACTACCAGCCGACGCAGAGACCATATATCCCAGATTCTGTCAGGAGGACTACTCGTTCAACTGGATGGAAGCCTGGGATGTACCAGGAGTGAGCCATGACTAGAGACTACCACTAGAGGCGAAACTACAATACAGTTGTACCACATGTATTGTAGTATGTAATATTTGTATAATTTGTAATTATACTTCAATAAGTGAGTTTGCATACTCACACTACTACTGAGTATTGTAATAAACCACTTAAGTATGTATATACATGGTATATGTTTTGTATGATTTGCATTTGCTTCTTGATTTCCATTGTGTGACTAGTTCTGTGCACAAGGTTGAGCTCAGAAAGCTTGCGCATGGAGTAATTATGAGTACCACTTTGTGTTGCAGAACTAGGGGTAATGTCTGGAGCGACGGGCGAGGATAGTGAAGCACAGCGCCTCGAGCGTGAGGCAAAACAAAAGGAAGAGGCAGATGAAGCTGCGAGGAATCAGTTTCCACCACCACCACCACCCATGACACATCAGAACTTCCTCCAATACATGCAAATGTTGGAGGAAAGGCAACATCTGACTATGGAGCAGCAGAACAGATTCTTCCAGGAGTTGCTGCAGCAGAACAAGGTGGAGAGGCCAGAGCATCAGGGCGTTACCTTGTCAGACTATCATAATACAAAGCCAATATCGTTCGCCTACGTGCCAGAACCTATGGACGCGGAGGATTGGCTGATGGATACCGAGCGAAAGCTCAATACTGTTGGATGCAATGACCTGGAGAAGGTCAGATATGCTACACACTTACTGTGTGGACCCGCCGCATCATGGTGGGATAATATCGTTGCTGTTTACCCAGCTGAAAAGGTTTTCACCTGGGAGGAGTTCAAGAGGAAGTTCAGGGAATCCAATGTCCCTAAAAGTATAGTTGAGTTGAAGCGTCGAGAGTTCGAGAGTCTCGAGCAGAAGGATAAGGCTATCCTGACTTATGTCAGGGAATTTTCAGGATTGTCTCGCTATGCTGTTGAGGAGGTCAACACGGAGGACAAGAAGAAGAAGAGGTTTATGAGAGGATTGAATCCTCAGTTCAAAGTTCAGCTCAGGATGTTGAGAGCTACGGAGTTCCAAGAGTTGGTGGATGCAGCCATCACTCTTGAGGATGATTTCAAACAACTACAAGAAGAGAAGCAGAAAAGGCCAAATTTGAGCCTAAGAAGTTCATCAGCAATAAGCCCAACACCAGCTTGAGTTTCAAGCCCAGATTCAACAACAACAACAACAACAACAACAACAGGAGGAACCAAGGATTCCAGCCTATAAACCACATAATTTGTCGGAATTGTGGATTCCCAGGGCACTACTCGAAGGATTGCAAGAAGCCAAGGGTGATATGTTTTGGTTGTCGCCAGGAGGGGCATATGCTTCGTGATTGCCCCAAGAAAAAGAATGGACGAGGACAGTCAGGAGGAGGAGGTAACCGGAGTGGGAATTCCGGAGGGAACTGGAAGAACAAGAAGCCCTTTGGAAAGTTAAACTGCACCAGTCTGGAGGAGGTGATAAATTCGGATAAAGCGGTCATAGGTACGCTTCAGATACACACTCATCCTGCCAAAGTATTATTTGATATTGGTGCAACTACTTCATTCATTTCTCAGCAATTCATCATCAAACATGGGATTAATTGCACTAAATTAGAAACACCCATTACCATGTTATCTGCGGGGGGAACGATCTTAGTTACCCACATTAAGGAAGCGCAGATCATTAAGATCAATAGATGTGCATTTGACGCAGACCTGTTCGTTCTACCTATGAAGGACATGGATGTTATTCTTGGTATGAACTGGTTAGAGGAGAATGGAGCCTTGATAGATTGTGCAAACAAGACAGTATCTTTGAAAAGACTAGATGGAGTAAGAATAATTTATCAAGGAGACAAGCACACCCAGATTGAGGTTGAGTTACAATTGAATAGTATGAAGGAGGTGAAACTCAAGGATATACCAATAGTCAATGAATTCCAGGATGTTTTTCTAAAGGAATTACCTGGAATGCCACCAGACCGAGAGATAGAGTTCACTATTGACTTAATTCCAGGAACAGCCCCAATTGCTAAAGCACCATACAAGATGGGACCCAAGGAGTTGAAGGAACTCAAGGAACAATTGGATGACTTGGAACAGAAAGGATTCATTCAAGAGAGTATTTCACCTTGGGGATCACCAGTAATATTTGTGGACAAAAGAGATGGAGGTCGACGGATGTGTGGAGATTACCGGAACCTGAACAATGTTACTATCAAAAACAAGTATCCACTTCCCAGAATACATGATCTGTTTGATAAAGTTAGAGGAGCAGGAGTCTTTTCCAAGATTGATCTGAGATCGGGTTATCACTAGATAAAGATCAAGAAGGAAGATGTTTCGAAAACTGCCTTTGTATCAAGGTACGGACATCATGAGTACCTAGTCGTACCTTTCGGGTTAACCAATGCCCCAGAAATATTCATGAATCTCATGAACAAGATATTCATGCCTTATCTTGACAAGTTTGTCATCGTGTTCATCGATGATATCTTGATTTATTCAAAGGATAAGGCTCAACATGCAGAACATCTCAGGATTGTGTTGCAAACACTGAGAGAACATCAACTCTATGCCAAATTCAGTAAGTGTGAGTTTTGGCTAGACCAAGTAGAATTCCTTGGACATGTGATTAGCAAAGATGGAATTGCAGTAAACCCAAGCAAAGTGGCAGCAGTTTTAGAATGGGAAGCACCAAAGAATGTCAAGGAGATCCGAGGATTCCTAGGAATGGCAGGGTATTACAGAAGGTTCATTGAAGGATTCTCCAAAATAGCAGGACCAATGACCAAGTTGTTGAGAAAGAATACACCGTTTGTTTGGTCAGATGAATGTGAGCAGAGTTTTCAGACTCTGAAAGAGAAGTTAACAACAGCACCGGTGTTAGCGGTACCAGAAGTTGGTAAGGATTATACCGTATATTGTGATGCATCCAAGCATGGACTGGGTTGTGTACTCATGCAAGATCGGAAAGTGATATCCTATGGATCGAGGCAACTCAGACCACATGAAGTCAATTACCCAGCACATGATCTAGAGCTAGCAGCAGTTGTGTTTGCATTAAAAGGATGGAGACATTTTCTCTATGGAGCAAAGTGTGAGCTATACACAGATCACAAAAGTCTCAAGTACTTCTTCACTCAAAAGGAACTGAATATGAGGCAAAAAAGATGGCTTGAATTGATCAAGGACTATGATTTGACCATCAATTACACACCCGGAAAGGCTAATGTTGTAGCCGATGCCTTGAGTCGAAAGAGTACCGGGGGAGTTGAACAAGAACTACCACCGGAGTTGAAGAAGGAAATAAGCCAAGCACAGATACAACTCTGGGAGAAGGAAGCACACGAAGGACTATCACAACTACAAGTTGCAGATGAACTAAATGTGAACTTGAAGGATGAGATCATCATGGGCCAATTAGATGATAAATTCATCATGGAGGAAATAAGAAGGATTGAGGAAGGAAGACCATCAGAATTCCACCTGGGCGAGTCGGGATCCCTATGGTTTCAGCAAAGGATTTGTGTTCCAGATAATGATGAGATCAAGGAAGTTATACTCAGGGAAGCACATCAAACGACGTACTCAATTCATCCAGGAAGTACAAAGATGTACATGGACCTAAAAGAGTTATTCTGGTGGAATAACATGAGGAGAGAAATTGCACAATATGTGGCGGAGTGCCATACTTGTCAAAGGGTGAAGGCAGAACATCAAAGTCCGGCAGGACAGTTGCAACCTTTACCAATCCCAGAATGGAAGTGGGAACAGATAGGAATGGATTTCATCACCGGACTACCCATGACAAATAAAAAGAAGGATATGATATGGGTAATCATGGACCGGTTGACGAAGAGTGCACATTTCTTAGCAGTGAATCAACAGGACAAAGGAAAGAAGCTCATAGATCTTTATATCAAAGAGATTGTGAGTAAACACGGAGTACCCAAAAAGATAGTGTCAGACCGAGGATCCGTGTTCACATCAGCATTCTGGAAACAACTACATGAAGCTTTAGGATCCAAGTTAGACTATAGCACCGCCTATCATCCTCAGACAGGAGGACAAACAGAAAGGACAAACCAGATACTAGAAGATATGCTTAGGGCTTGTGCCCTAGATTTCGGAGGATCATGGGAAGAACACTTACCTTTAGCGGAGTTTTCCTACAACAACAGCTATCAAAGCAGCATCAAGATGGCACCATTTGAAGCTCTGTATGGAAGGAAGTGTAGGTCACCTATCTGTTGGTACGAGGCAGGTTCAAGCAAGGAGTTTGATCCAGATTATGTGAAAGAGAAGCAACAAATCATAGATGTAATAAGGGACAGACTCAAGATAGCTCAAAGCCGACAGAAGAGTTATGCAGACCAAAAGATGAGGACATGGGAGCCAAAAGTTGGAGACATGGTATATCTTAAAGTAAGTCCGATGAAAGGTCTCCAGAGATTCTGAGTGAAGGGGAAGCTTAGCCCAAGATATATCGGACCTTTCAAGATACTGAGCCAGAACCGAGGGTTAGCCTTTAAATTGGATCTACCGGGAAGGTTAGCTCAAGTACACAACGTATTCCATGTATCGCAACTCAGAAGATGTCTAAAGACCCCACATGAGCCAGTATCTCATGATGAGCTAGATCTACAGCCTGATTTGACATACATCGAGAAGCCAGCCAAGATTCTCGAGGAGAACTGGAAACAACTCAGGAATAGAGCTATTAAATACTGCAAGATACAATGGAAGCATCATCCCGAGAGAGAAGCCACCTGGGAGAAGGAAGAAGATTTAAGGAAGTCATATCCAGAACTGTTCAGGTATTACAACCACAACTTCGGGACGAAGTTTTCTTTAAGGAGGAAAGGCTGTAATGTCCCAGGATTAGCGACAATCGAGGGGTAGAATTTAGAGAGGGATGTGCATTACATCGTAAAATCTGGGGAAATTTCGCGCTTTTAAAAGAAAACTGCATCGAAGGGGACAAGTTTCTCTCTCGACACCTTACAGGGTTAGGGTTTCGAGAGTGCGATAGACTTGGACCTCAATAAACTAAACTAGGGTTTTCGAGAAGAGAGGGAAACATTTCATCTTCCAATTTAATTTGCATGATTGAATTCAAACAAGTTAGGTTTGAATTTTAAATTCAAACTTCAATTTGATATAACATAATTCAAATAAAGATTAATCCAATAAAATATTATAGAAATTTGAAAATTATGAATATAAAAGAATAGAAACATAAATGAAAAGCTCTTTAGAGAAACTTGAGCTTTATTTATTATCACACACAAGATACATTGTCATTTACAGTATCCATATGATTTATAAATATTACAACACATTTCAGAAATTGAATAAATGAAATAACAAAAAGGAAAATTACAAGGAATTGAAATATTCTAAACTATACAAGTTAATCTTCAAGAACTTCTTGTTCAACATGATCTTGAGATTCTCTTGATCATCCATTTGATCCCTGCACACACACATAACAAACAAGGCATTATGCCAAGTGGCAAAGCCACTTGGCAGATTAGAGAAAGAAACAGAAAATCGATGGATAATACTAAGGCTCAGCCGAGCTGATCCATCAGCAGCCCAAGTTCCAACCATGGAACACAAGCAGCTCACAAGGATACATGCATGCCCAACAGCACATAGGTCAGTGGAGAGTCACCAAAATGGTGCCAGGCATTGCTGTCGACCAGGAGAGCAAGGAGAGGACCATATATAAACTTTTTCAAGCCCAAACCCTAGTAGCTCATCGGCAGCAGCTCCAAAGGGTAAGAACACTAGAACAGGAAGAACAGCACACCACCAGAAACCATCCAGAAACAGTTTCACCAAGAACTGTTGACTGTTGAGCAAGCACAAGATGAAGTAGATCATCACAAGCCACCAGGAGGAGCAGGGCAAGCACAAACCACAATTTAGAAGCAAAACCTCTACACCAACAACCTTTCTAGGAGCTGGAGTGAGGTATAACCAAGAAATCCATGAGCAAGCGACTGTTTTGCTCATAATTAAGCATATGCATCACACACAAGCCAAAGGGTAGGAATACCCTATGTGTATCATCATCTGGTGATGAGCCACTAGCTATTGGCAAAATAGGAGCATGACCAGTAGAGATAATCCCAGGGAAACAATGATTCAAACCAAGTGTATCACCACTACAGTCAACCAAATGAGCCAGCAAGGATTTGATGCACTACCAGTCTAGCCAACTCACCTAGCAGCTAGAGGTTTACTAAACCATCAGATATATAGACAGATTATGTCTATTTAATTTTTCAACACCAAAAGCTACTGAAAATCCAGAAGAGGATCAACCAGTAAGCATTCATCAAGCCACAGAGAGGGGAGCCACCTCTGACAACAGCTAGGTGCTGTCAGGGTCACCTCAAACCCTAAAACAGATAAGCAAGCCACTACATCATTACCCAGAAGGGTTCAGAGTGAGCTAGAGTCCCCAACCAATGGTTGGCATCCCTGTAGCTCAAATCATTTAACTAAAAGAATCATAACTGTAGAAATAGTTCATCTCATTTATCCATTAAATTATATCAAGATATACAGATAAATGAATTACACAAGCAACTAGTAACTGGAACACTTGCAAATGATCTAGAGGATCATTGCCAGCATCAGCTGATGCTTGAGCAAGCACCAGCACACACCAGCACATGCCTGTGTGTCACACAGACACAAGAGAGAGCAACAGTGAGACACAAAGATGAAACAGCAGACTTAACAAGCAACTGATGAGCATATGATCATCAGGGACTTGCTAGAGCATGACAGAGCAGGTTACAGCCAAGCCCAGCACCGACACATGAACTAAACAGCCACAGAACATGAACAATTGCATCACAGATAATCTGATAAGCAAGATATAATTGTATTCAGAAGCCACTCCAACAAGAAGTAGAGCTAATTAGTCAATAGGCAAGCTCAACAGAGCTTTACAGTGAAACAAAGCTCTAGGAGCATCACACTGATAGCACTGGTACTTGCATAAGCAAGAGATTGCCACAGTAATCAAGCCAGGGCAAGACAATTGAATACACCTGATCGTTTAGCAGGAGTAGTAACAAGAACAGAGTCACAGTGAGAGCTGCAGGCAAGCAATACAAGCATAAGCAAGCCCATGGCTTATAGGAATCGCATAGAACCATGCACAGCAAGGATAGCACAGCTTAAGCTAGGCCATGGCGAGTAGAGCAGCAGCAGCAGCAGCTAACACAAAATAGCAACAGCGGAGAGCACAGCAATAGGAGCTAGCATTGCCCAATAGCAGCAGCATGGCACGACAGCATCTCGAAGAGGCGAAGCAGCCGTGGCTGGAGCTAGACGAAGAGGAGAAGAAAAGGAGGCGTACCTGGAGCAGAAGCATCAAAGCGTGCCCATGACGGCACGGCGGCACGGCCAACCTGGGCAGCACCAAGCCGCGGCCAAGCCAGGCGTCGCCGAGCACAAGTGCTCCAGCACCACCATGGCGAGGCACACGGCAACGCCATCACGTCTGGAACGCCGGCGAACGGCGAATCGCCGCGGATCCGTGCAGCCTTGTGTGCAGTCGAGTTGGGGGCAAGCGGAGGAGGCGATGAGGGCCAGATCGACGCGGACCATCTGGTTCGCCGTCGAGAGGCGGTCCTTCTGCAACTAACCGTGTTGCCGGAGTTGGCCGGAGACGGCCGGATTAATTCGGCGACGGCGACCACGCGAGTCGCCAGAGCGTCGAGGAGATAGTAGGGTTAGAAGAGAGGAGCGTCTACGGGTGACTGGGTCGGTTGGACCGAGCCCAGTGGGCTGGTCCAACCTAACCAGCTCGGGCCACCTGATAGGTGGGACCCGAGGGTATTTTGTTCATTTCCAAAATAACCCTTTAACCAGTATCTTTCCAGAATTTTACAAAATAAATATGGCTCTAAAAAAATACATCAAAATATGTAAACCACTCAGAATAAAATTCTCTACCATAATAAAATATGAGATAGAATTTTTGAGACAAGTAAACTTGGACCATAATTAAGGCAAAGAATAAATAAATAAATAATCATTAAAAATAACACACACTATTTTTAATGATAAAATAAGTCCATAAATTATTTTGGACTTTAAAAACACCTTGGCAACATTCCAAGGTAGTATTTTGCCTTAAACAGAGTATCCCTAAATTATTCTTAGTAATCACTTCCGACATGAAATAATAAAGCATCGGGAAGGGGGAACTAAAACCTAAAATCCAAAAGCATGCATAATTGCTTCTTTAACCATTGCCCTTATCGGACAATGATGCTTCTTTCAGAGACAAAGGATCAGGGTCAATCCAAAGCATCGAACTGCATTACATCGCAGTTGTCAGGCAAGTTCATCGCTTGCTCATGTCATTTGAGTAATTTTACCAAATTACTTGCAAAGTACTATACTTATCACTCTTGCATGAAAATCAAAGATAATATTTTCATAACTATGAATATGACTATGTGGTTGGCAATGAAACCATGGTAGGTGTTTATATGGTGGAGGTTCCATTGCAAGGGTTTATATACATCTAGGATTAAACAACAAATGTCATTCAGTGATTATTGTGCCGTAAAACTCGTGTTAACCATAAGATCTGGAGTGAGACGGAGTAGTCAATTGTATTTCCACCTCTCGTTCATCAACGGATGCGCTTACCGTAGACACTTGATCCCTAGGGACAAGCGGTAGGGTGGGGAACCCATTCTAAATTCCCCACGGTAATGCGGTCTATGATGGGTTGCATCTACCGGCGAAGGAGTTTATGGTAGAGCCGAAAACTGTTGTCGTGGTCGGGGGCCATCCTTAATTGGTATAAGAACACCGGCGAGGACCCAGGGTTGGGGATTGCAACAAAGGGTGGGTGTTCGAGGTAGCGGAGGAATATGATTGTCTAGGACCTTATACCGGGCCTCACACCATTTGAAGTGTGGACGGGAAAGCTGCCCGGTTGGCACCAAGGTTAAGATCTCTTGTGGCTAAAGCAACACACCTCTGCAGAGTGTAATGAATCGTGACCAGTCACTCCCTGTTCCGGGTTTTGGAACTGCGAACGCTGCCGGAAAGGAACTCCATGAAGTTCTAGTAAACCGGTGAAGGCTGACGGACATAGTTCTTATTAATAAAAGCAACCTTTTGAAGAAATGGTTATCAAAACCTGCATTGGTATCAGACTTTCTGGTCTGGTATCGTAGATAGTGCATTAAACACCTCTTTCCTAATATGAACTTGTTGAGTACGCTCGTACTCATACCACTCTTAAATCCCCTGCTTAGATTGCCTTAATCGACTTGAGGAGGACACCGACAACCAAGAAGGAGCAGAAGACATCTGCTATGAAGAGCCAGACCTCTCCGGAGGTGTAGAAGGAGTAGACTACCTCATAGTCTACGGAGGCGGAGACAGTACCGAGGGGGAACAAACCTAGAATAGAGTAGTAATAGTGAGAGCCGAGAAGTGCGAACACTCTAGCACTACACTGCTCTAGTAGAATAAATGTATAACCTGCTAAGACTACTATATTGTAAGTTAAGTCGGGTTCACCTGGAACCCAGGAGTATTCCTCTCTGGACCCAGGAGGAACTCCGTGATGATGTATATATATGGTTTGTAATAATAAATGAATGAGTTATGGACCAGCTATGTTCTGTTGTACTACTCTGAGGGATGTAATATTTGCGGATTGGTACTTCGTGAATGTTATATCAACGACTGGCATACTACAACATGAAGTGGTATGCAAGGTCACCACACGACACTCGCCAGAAATCGAAGAAGAAGATATGTGTGGACTCCCCTGCTTTACTCGAAGAGTTCGCAGAACGCGAGTCCCTTCTAGTTTCAAGTTGCCAGATGGTTACAAAAAGTTGGATGGTTTGCAAGAACCCAAAGTTTGGCTAATCGATTACCTGGAAATAGTAAAATTGTTTGGTGGAACAAGAGCAACGGCATTGCAGAGCGTCCAAGTCCATCTTAGTGGAGCCGCAAGATCATGGATAAAGAAGTTACCAATAGGATCCATCGACAGCTGGGAAAGTTTTGAAGAATTGTTCGTGAAAAATTTCTGTTCCACGTGCAAGAAGCCTGCATCCATAGAGCAGCTAAGGGCTTGCAAACAAAAGTATGGTTAACCAGTGAAGACATACCTCCAGCGATGGAACATCATAAAAAATCGGCGGAAAACGTATCCGACGAAAGAGCAATCGATGCATTTGTTGCGGGAATCCAAAGGAAAGACTTCATCGAAGACTTGGGCAGATCCAACCCGAGGACAATTGCAGAACTTATGGATATAGCAAATCGCTGGGCAGATGGAGAAGATGCCGTGCAAAATAAATGGAATAGATCACCTGAGGAGGATCGCAACAGAAGTAATAATCAAAATAGGCGACGATATTCTCGCCAGTACTCAGACTATGACGGTCCCGACCAAGTGGCGGCTGGCTTCCGAGGAAGTAGTGGAGGGAATCATTGAGAGGATTACCAAAGAAGCAGCGAGCAGCGCAATGATCACAGGGATGCGCCAAGCTCCAGCAGGCAAAATAATAGGCCGAGGTTTCAGAGGCCATACAATATATCACCCAAAGATCTTCTGAACGGACCGTGCAAGATGCACTTTTATCTCGACAATGAAGGGAAAAGACAGTCAGGTCACCTTCAGAAGGATTGCTGAACTTTCCAAGCTCTGCATAGATACGCGGGACACGCCAATGCACAAGCAGTGAGCAGGGAGCATGTACAGGGGCCAAGGAGCGAAGTACACTTGCCACCTCCACCTGCGATTACTAATGAAAATCGACATCAGTTGCAATTGGCGGCAACCCCAGCCAACAATGGCCCTTACGTTGACACAACGGGAGCAGTGTCAATGATTCAGAAAAGCAGACTCTTGAATAGGGCACAAAAGGTGATTTCGCGACAGGTATATATGGCAGAGAAGATGCCTCCACCAACGATCGAGTATTTGAATTAGTCGGCACAAGACATCGGGTTCACTCAAGCGGACCATCCGCCTCAAGTTCCACGGCCAGGGCAATCAGCCATGATTTTGCCAGCTGTGATTGCAGGATTCGATGTTTCACGCGTATTCATAGATGGACGGAGCAGTTTGAACCTCATGTTCGCAGATACATTAAGGAAGATGAACATATCTCTGGCAAATTTGACACCAACAGACACGTGCTTCCATGGCATTACACCTGAGAAAACGAACTATCCACTAGGAAAGATCAATGATACGTCCCAAACGTATCTATAATTTCTTATGTTCCATGCTACTTTTATGATAATACTCACATGTTTTATACACATTATATGTCATTATTATGCATTTTCTGGCACTAACCTATTGACGAGATGCCGAAGAGCCAGTTGCTGTTTTCTGCTGTTTTTGGTTTCAGAAATCCTAGTAAGGAAATATTCTCGGAATTGGACGAAATCAACGCCCAGGGTCCTATTTTTCCACGAAGCTTCCAGAAGTCCGAAGAGGAAACGAAGTGGGGCCACGAGGTGGCGACACACTAGGGCGGCGCGGCCCAAGCCCTGGCCGCGCCGGCCTATTGTGTGGGCCCCTCGTGACGCCTCCTGACCTGCCCTTCCGCCTACATATAGTCTTCGTCGCGAAACCCCCAGTACCGAGAGCCACGATACGGAAAACCTTCCAGAGACGCAGCCTCCGCCAATCCCATCTCGGGGGATTCAGGAGATCGCCTCCGGCACCCTGCCGGAGAGGGGAATCATCTCCCGGAGGTCTCTTCATCGCCATGATCGCCTCCGGATCGATGTGTGAGTAGTCCACCCCTGGACTATGGGTC
The DNA here is from genome assembly GCF_019359855.2 of Lolium perenne. Taxonomy (NCBI): domain Eukaryota; kingdom Viridiplantae; phylum Streptophyta; class Magnoliopsida; order Poales; family Poaceae; genus Lolium; species Lolium perenne. Next base: position 170,805,793 of record NC_067250.2, on the reverse strand, counting down.
CATAGCAGTAGCTAGATGGTTGTCTTCTCCTCATTGTGCTATCATGTTAGATCTTGTGAGCTGCCTATCATGATCAAGATCATCTATTTGTAATGCTACATGTTGTGTTTGTTGGGATCCGATGAATATTGAATACTATGTCAAGTTGATTATCAATCTATCATATATGTTATTTATGTTCTTGCATGCTCTCCGTTGCTAGTAGAGGCTCTGGCCAAGTTGATACTTGTGACTCCAAGAGGGAGTATTTATGCTCGATAGTGGGTTCATGCCTCCATTAAATCTGGGACAGTGACAAAAAGTTCTAAGGTTGTGGATGTGCTGTTGCCACTAGGGATAAAACATCGATGCTTTGTCTAAGGATATTTGTGTTGATTACATTACGCACCATACTTAATGCAATTGTCTGTTGCTTGCAACTTAATACCGGAAGGGGTTCGGATGATAACCTGAAAGTGGACTTTTTAGGCATAGATGCATGCTGGATAGCGGTCTATGTACTTTGTCGTAATGCCCTGATTAAATCTCATAGTACTCATCATGATATATGTTTGTGCATTGTTATGCCTTCTTTATTTGTCAATTGCCCAACTGTAATTTGTTCACCCAACATCTGTTTATCTTATGGGAGAGACACCACTAGTGAACTGTGGACCCCGGTCCTATTCTTTACATCTGAAATACAATGTACTGCAATTGTTCTTTACTGTTCTTCGCAAACAATCATCATCATCCACACTATACATCTAATCCTTTGTTTAGAGCAAGCCGGTGAGATTGACAACCTCACTGTTACGTTGGGGCAAAGTACTGTGATTGTGTTGTGCAGGTTCCACGTGTTGGCGCCGGAATCCCTGGTGTTGCGCCGCACTACACTCCGGCACCAACAACCTTCAACGTGCTTCTTGGCTCCTACTGGTTCGATAAACCTTGGTTTCTTTCTGAGGGAAAACTTACTGCTGTGCACATCACACCTTCCTCTTGGGGTTCCCAACGGACGTGTGTCTCACGCGCATCAATCAACCTCGACGTTCAGTTTGGAACTCGAGAGAATTACAGAAGAGAGAAGCTGGAGTTCGAGGTCATAGACTTTCCATCACAATATCACACTCTACTGGGACGACCTGCTTATGCTAAATTTATGGCGGTGCCGCATTATACATATCTGTTATGGAGAATTCCTGGACCCAAAGGCCCAGTCACGGTAAAGGGGAGCTTTGCTCTGGCACATAAGTGCGACAAAGACTTCCACAAGATGTCAGAAACTTTTGGGATGCAGGCGGAGTACGCATCGTCAAGGTTAACAAATGATTATGATGTACTGCCTGACGGAGGAAGGCCGCTTAAGGAACAAACTTTGACACCTCCAAGAACTCTAAGGAAATATAGATTCACCTGACAGATCCTAAAAAATACGACAGCCATCGCCACAAACATGGATAGCGCATAGGAAAGCACGCTCTGCTTGTGACGGTAAAGCACACGTCCGTTGGGAACCCCAAGAGGAAGGTGTGATGCGTACAGCAGCAAGTTTTCCCTCAGTAAGAAACCAAGGTTATCGAACCAGTAGGAGATGAAGGCCACGTGAAGGTTGTTGGTGAAGGAGTGTAGTGCGGCGCAACACCAGGGATTCCGGCGCCAACGTGGAACCTGCACAACACAATCAAAATAATTTGCCCCAACTTAATAGTGAGGTTGTCAATCTCACCGGCTTGCTGTAAACAAAGGATTAAACGTATGGTGTGGAGAATGATGTTTGTTTGCAAAAAACAACAGAGAACAATGATTGCAGTAGGTTGTATTTCAGATGTAAAAGAATGGACTGGGGTCCACAGTTCACTAGTGGTGTCTCTCCAATAAGATAAATAGCATGTTGGGTGAACAAATTACAGTTGGGCAATTGACAAATAGAGATGCATATACATATCATGATGACTACTATGAGATTTACTTAGGGCATTACGACAAAGAACATAGACCGCTATCCAGCATGCATCTATGCCTAAAAAGTCCACCTTCGGGTTAGCATCCGCACCCCTTCCAGTATTAAGTTGCAAACAACAGACAATTGCATTAAGTACTGTGCGTAATTTAATCAATACAAATATCCTTA